>NC_083228.1:87864960-90465793 GCF_032191835.1 Heteronotia binoei | reverse complement strand
TTGGCCATGCAGGAGACATGACCTGCAGCCACAGATGCTGGTGAATGCGGTCCCACTGAAGGGAAGGGTACAAAGCAGCCCTCATCCTGAATTCCTCGTCATATTGCATCCAGGCAAGCCCGCTGAATGTTGTGTAAATTATGTCCATGTATTGAATAAGGACAGCCGGCCTCCAAGGCTGAGCCTGTGCAATCACCCCAGCGTAGATAAAAAAAACTCAGGCAGCCAATTAGCCCAAGTCCGCTCCACTTTGTGCTTCTTCAACTTTTCTTTTCCTTTCTCATCTAAGTCCTCCTTATCCTTTTTTCCAACTCTCGGAAAAGGAGGGAGAAAATATCCATGTACTCACCCTTTAAGATTTTGTCCTTCGTTGCAGGCAACAAATGGTCCCCCAAAGGCAAAGCTACATCCCCAAAAGGTTAGGCGGTAAAAGGAGCTGCCCAATAAGGAGAAGGGATGCCCCAACCCCCCATAGAAGAGCCAGCAATACCCTGCTGCCCCACACCCGGTCAAACTCCACAAGGGCCAATTTGACAATGAGCCCATACCTGTGGGGGAAGAAAACCCTGGACTCACAGCAGGGATGCCCTGTCCAACGGGCGAGACATGACCCCAAAGCCCCCAAGGCCAAGCCAGCCCAGCATACACCTGCAAAATGTCCCCAGCCTTACCAACGGATCCAACAGGCACCAGTGTTGACCCAGTTCCAGCAGCTCCTGACGATGACACTGATCCCCCATCTGGACCGCCGAGACCCATGGCACTGCCAGTGATGAATGCACCACACCTGCTCTCAAGAATAGACAACCTGGTTAACACATTCGCTTGGAGCACCCTTTTAGAAGCCCTTTCCACTCCTACCCCCTCAGAAGGAGGAATACCAGATGTTTCCTTCAGCGCCAGCAGCCTTTGCATTATGCTAGCATTAACTACCTCATCACCCTCCTCATCAGAGGAAGACAAAGGGGGTGGAGGCCTCTTAGACGGAGCCTTAGGGGCCTTTGGCGCAGGCTGTTTGCCTTTGGATTTACCAGACCCCTTTCTACCTGACATCTTGCAATGCCCACTAGGTATTCACTCCTGAGAGCAATGACAGAATGCCTACCAATGAGCAGTTAACGCCACCTGGGGCAGACCCACAAAATGGCCTCCCCTCAAATCCCTCTAAAATGGCTGCCCTCCCCTGAAGAAGCAAAGGAAGCCAATATGGCCCCCACCCCAGACAACTAGTAGGGGAAGCGAAGTATGGCTGACCCAGTCAGGAGAACACTCTCCCCAACCCCTACAGTGTGTCCAAGCACCTCAAAACCAAAAACCACTTATTTTTTTATATAAAAAAGGAAGGGAGAGGACCGACCACCCCAACCAAAGCAAGCAATTTAAACCCGACGTCGATACACCAGCCTTAAATAAGCAGGCTCTAGGCAGTCACCGCAGACCCCAGGAGCACACCGTTCCTGCTCCAAATTGCCCTGCTGATGCCGTAGCAACCACCGTGGCTCCCAGGAACACGCCGCTCCTGTTCCCCTGCACAAACACCGACTCTGGCCCCAATGAGGCGGAAGGGCCTCACAAAGCAAGTAACCCCCCCCCCCTCCCCGCTGTTCAGAGCACTTAAGCACAACCCGCCCGGACCGATCGTTGTCCGGGACTGAAACAGGGAGCGAAGGTTTGACCATTAGAATGGCCAAGCCCCGCCCCATTGCTGCAGGCTGCAAGCAGTGAAATAGCCTTCATCTTTATATAGCTATTAGCTACAACAGAATGTTATAGAGCAACTGCCACAAAATAGCAGCTACCTCAATACTTTGTACTCCACTCATAGCCCTTATTTGCAGCCAGCCAATCTTTATAAGTGACAATAACAAATTATTAAATCTGCATATATGAATGTGTGGGATATAACCTTCAGTTCACCCATTTGCTCAACCCCACTAAGCAACAGAGTGGGAGTGAACATCCTCCAAATAATTAAAAAAGTATAAATAAGACAATACTAAGCACATGGTCTACACATTTCTGTGGTATATCTGTCTTTGTTCACTGAGCCCTCCTGGGCTTAAATTGTTCAGTAGGGACTGCACAGACTCCAGAGGAATGTTGTTCAAATCAGTTATAAACATTGGCAGCACCCCAAGGAGGGTTGTAGCGCTCATCATTGGTTATATCACTCACACAGCCACTGATGGGTGTCCGTTTTCCCCAAGTAAAAATGTTATATTTCTCAGAAAATGTGATAACATTGGAACAGAGGTGCAGTATCAAGGGAAGACAGGAGGACTACACAACAATCCAGAAATAAATGTGCATTTGTGGTGCAATAAACAGATTGTGCAGAAAGGTTTGTGAGTGCAGTTTACAATCTGTTTTCATTATTTTAATACAATTGTGTTTTGGCATGGTAGGCTTGCTCAACACTTTAACATTCATATGCCCATTTATGAGTGCCAAGTTTCATATTATTGCTTTATGATATCTGAAATTATATTTTAACATTAAAAAGATCTACCATTAGAACAATCTCAGCACAGTAGTGTAACCAAGACACTCAGTGATACCTCTTGAATTTCTAAAATTTAAATGCTGCAGTGGTTTCTGACAATTGTCTTTGGCCTCACCCTCAGTCCTGAGAAGTGCAAATCCATAGTTATAGTTGCAAAAAGAAAAACAATGGTGGAAGAGATCAAAGGTCTATCTAGTCCGGCATCTTATTCCAACAGTAGGCAAAGAAATGCTTCTAGGAAACCCACAAGAGGGCAAGAAGATCAACTTGGTTGTTTGACCAACATCTGGTACTCTGAATTTCCAAGGCAGACTGGTTCTGAAAAGGAGATTCAATTTAGCAACGAAGCCATCAAAGCAGGTGAGTATTAACACATCATGAGACTGAATTCTATAATTATGCATTGTTGATGTACTGTCACTTGTGTATCATGAATTGATTGTTAGAGAAGTTGTGGGTGGCTCAATGGGAACAAAATTGTTGTAGTGATAAGGAAGGCTTGGCTTGGAAGCCAGGGGGTGGGAATGATTACCTTCTTATCTTTAATGGATTTTCAGAATCAGAATCATTGTTTGAAGTCCAAGTCCCAACAACACTGCTCTGGAGGAAAGATATAATAGGCCATAAAGAGCAATCATCCCTTCTATCATATTTATTTCAGCTTTCAGCGCTGGACATCCACCAAATCTTGTGAATTGTAACAGGTCAAAATCCACCCTAGCTCATAATGCACTCTGAGTTTGGGGAGGGGGGAATGAAGAGGAGGGTCACCCTATCTTGTAATCATCTGCATTAAACTTTGTTGTAAAATCATGTCGGTTCAGTAGAATTCATTGATTCCTACTAATCAGTAGATGACACTCACCAGTCACAAACATCATCTTAGTTCCATGGCCAAACTGGCAAGGGTCAAAGAAACAATGTTAGAATCTCTAGAGTGTGCACCTATTTAACTATCACCCTAAAGGCTGCATGGGCTAAACTAAAAATAAAATGCAAGCAAAGAATGGGCAGTAATGAGATCAAGATATTTTGTAGGCTTGACAGTATCCGAATTGCTTTTAGTTTCTAAATGTAGCTGTGCAATGAATTTTATTGTTTACCAGGATGACATTTTCAAAGGACACATATTGGGAATTTTTACGCTGCTTATCTCAGCTAGAAAGAGCATTGTCTTATAATGTAAGCTGTTTCATCCATCCCCCATATCAATTTGGCACTGGAGCACTCAACTGCAATACCAGCACATAAGATATATGTGACTTCTGCTTAGCAGCATGATCCATCTGTGATGTCTTGATCCTTTGATAAAATGTATTTAAGCAAATAGGTTGTACTTTAAAGTGTTATTCTCTCCCATTTAATCCAGTACAGATGTTCAGTTAGTATTTCCCAATGAGAAGTATTTGTTCCCCATAAAAGGGGATTCTAATTTGACATAGATCCTTCTTTACATTGTAAACTAAATATCTCTTACATTTGTCTACAAACAACAATTTTGATCATAATAAGACTGACGATGCTGGATCCTGAGGAGGATTTCTGCTCCTGGAAGAGGAGCAGTGATTATTTTTTTACCAGTTCTTCCTTCCAACTCCACCTTCATACTGATCCTGGCGAGTCACTGTTTTCCAAGATAAGAAGATATTGGATTTATATCCCGCCCTCCACTTCGAAGAGTCTCAGAGCAGCTCACAATCTCCTTTGCCTTCCTCACCCACAACAGACACCCTGTGAGGTGGGTGGGGTTGGAGAGGGCTCTCACAGCAGCTGCCCTTTCAAGGACAACCTCTGCCAGAGCTATGGCTGACCCAAGGCCATGCTAGCAGGTGCAAGTGGAGGAGTGGGGAATCAAACCCAGTTCTCCCAGATAAGAGTCCGCACACTTCACCACTACACCAAACTGGCATTTGGAGAGAGGCATTTTAAGCTATGGGAAGATGGAGGTTAGGAAATTTTGTACCACCAATGGGAAGCCATCTGTCAGCAGAAATGTTTGGTGAGACCTAAGTCAGTGTTTAATGTCCCTTTACCACATTATCTGTTTTATTAGTAACAGGCCAAAATCCACCCTAGCTCATAATACACTCTGAGTTTGGGGAGGGGGGAATGAAGAGGAGCGTCACCCTATCCCAAGATAAATATTATTGCTTTGCTATTCCAAACTGTAGTGCATTTGGAATTCTAAGAAACTATCTTTAATGAATAACTGTCCACATTGTGAAACTCATTTTTAATGGATGAATGAAATTTATACTGTATTTACTACTCTGCTTTCACTGTTTATTGCAAAAGTTTCACTGGACTTTTGTATGATTTAAATATGTATCACTATCACTGCTGCTCCAGCACCTGGTAGCTACATCCCAGCTTGAAGCTAGTTTAGCTGCTTCTCTCCTGAAATAAGATCCAGTTTTCCCTATTTTTATGTCTAACAATTTTTATTAGTAACATATGGCAATATATTCAATTTCTTTCATTAATAATTACTTTTTTTTCTCTATCCCATATGTTACTTTCTACCTACCCCTCCCTCCATTACTTGACCCCCGCCAGTGTACTATATTCAAAACATCATTATAAAAGGTACCCCTAATTAATAAGAACCAAAGTTCATATCCTCCTCCCGCTTATACTTAATGATTATCAAAAATTGTCCAATGTCCTTTTATTTTCCATTCTTTTTCTACATATCTTCTGAACTTCTTCCACTCCATCTTAAATACATCTAAATCATAGTCTCTTAAAGTTCTTGTTAACTTATCCATTTCACTCCATGTCATAACTTTAACAATCCAGTCCCATTTCTCTGGTATTATTTCTTGCTTCCACAACTGCGCATACAATGTCCTAGCAGCTGAGAGCAAGTACCAGATCAAAGTTCTATCTTCTTTTGGAAATTTTTCCATTTGTAATCCCGACAGAAAAGTCTCTGCAACTTTATTAAATTCATATCCCAAGATCTTAGAAATCTCTTGCTGAATCATCTGCCAAAACATTTTAGCTCTTTCACAAGTCCACCACATATGGTAGAAAGAACCTTCATGCTTTTTATATTTCCAACATCTGTCTGGCATCTTGTTATTCATCTTTGCCAATTTTTTAGGAGTCATATACCATCTATACATCATCTTAAAACAGTTTTCTTTAATACTTTGACATGTTGAGAGTTTCATAGAGTTCTTCCACAAATATTACCAAGTTTCCATCTGTATTTCTTTATTTACATTAATTGCCCATTTAATCATTTGAGATTTCACTACTTAATCTTCTGTAGACCATTGTAGAAGTAATTTATATACTTTTGAAATTAATTTATCATTGTCTCCAAGCAGAACTTTTTCCATTTCTGTTTGCTCTTTTCTTATTCCTTCAGTTTTAATGTCATTCTCCACCAAGGTCTTTATTTGTTGCATTTGAAACCAATCATATTTATTATTCAACTCTTCAGTAGTTTTCAGTTCTATTTTGCCACTTTGTATTTTTAATAGTTGACTACCGGTATATGACAACTAGTTTCCCCTATTTTTAGATAATAGAAAAATATATTTAAATGGAAGATTTTTCTATCATTAAAATATTTTTAAAATGGAGCATTCTTCTAAAAACTGGAAGGTTCTATTTCTGAGGCATCGTAACAGCCTTCTCCTTTTTAGAGTCTGAAGTAAGCAGAAATATAAGAAATGTGTAGTTACTAAGAGCATTAATACCTTTCACAAAAAAAGTATGGCTCCTCTCAAATGAGCTGTCTGGAACATGTAAGAAATTTGATACAGTCAGCTAAAATAAATGGAATGGAAGCAAAGATGTCCCTTCCAGGCATAGTAGTTAATGCCAATGCAGGTTATTAATCTTCATGCTTCAAGGTATAAATGGATCAACAAGTGGAGTCATTTGCTCCCATGGGGTAATAGTGTGCGATTGGCTGAAGACAGCCATACAGTCAACTATATATCCTCTAAGATGGAATAAGTAGCAGTTGCCACTGAGCAAGTAGCCAAGTGGTAGATAGTAGCAGAGTCAAAGAAGCTTTCAGTGCAAAGCCACTAGCTGTAAATAACCAAGCCAGAGGCAACAGCATTTGCAGAAGTATTAACATTTCCATTCTTTTAGGTGAACAGAAAAAGGAATAGTGTTTACACATGTAGTTGCAAGAAACTAACTATATGATTGTGATGTGCTACAAAATGGAGTATATAGTCAACTGAAATAAAACATTTTGGTAACTTTAAGTATGTTGTTTTGTGATAGGGAATATTATTTATGATCTTTTCAGCGCTATCAATTGTAAATTGAACCTTTTTTGGAGAATGAGTCAGTTTTCAGCAAAACCTTTCATGGTTCCTTCTCATATTACTCTTTCTGTGGGGAGATGTTATTTATTTATTCCTATGTTACTTCATTTATACCCTGCCTCTCTCTCCAGCAGGAGCCCAGAATATCTCACATCATTCTCTTTCATCTTATCACCACATCCCTTTGAAGTAGATTAGGCTGAGAGCACGCAAGTGGCTCAAGATCACCCAGCAGGATTTAGTGGCTGAATGGGGATTCAAATCTGGATATCCCATATCTTAATCTGATGCTCAGCCCATTATATCACATTGGCAGTCATGTTGTTGCACAGTTCCTTTCTGCCCCACAAAGATAAAACTGAAACCTGCAGGCATGTGGGTAGGACTCACACTGAACATACCCACACCCTCAGTTCCTGGAAATGAAAGACAGTGCTTGCATGGAGAAAAACCATGATGTTGGCCTGTTTCCCATGGACCAGAACTTCTGCTGTTACATTCATGGCATAGAAAGGTACCATACTGGAGAGGGTCTCATATCACAAAGATATAACATGAGAATGTGACCTAAGTGTTTGATGCCATCTTAACATCATCTGATACGATCTTGCTAGCAATCAGAGCACTACTAATATGACGAGAATAAAAGATATGGACCATCAATTCAGCCTCAAATACCTTTTTGCTGGAGAGAGGGGCAAATTAAACAATTTGATATTAAAATAGTCACAGAACTGCTAGTAAAATTCTAGCCATAAATGGCAAACCAACTTCTCACCCTCTACCACAGCAGAATGTTCTCCTACAATGCCCAGTTTGTACTAAACCTTTGGAGCAACCACAAAGGAGCAGCCAAATGTGCCTTGCAGTAGCAAAATATATCAGTTATCAAAGCCCTCACATTTTTCACTTTTGTCAGGGACTACACATGAGAGGCCATTCTCAAAAGAAGTCAAGAAAAGGAAATGGTCCATGCAGCAATTCATTTCAAAGACTCACCAGTTTTCTGCCCATTTAATCACAAACCATGTGATTGCGGCATCAATTGTTGCTTGCTTTGCCTTAATCATCTTGTGTTTAAACCAATTTTTATTATTCTGTAATATATTATGATAATACTCATCATCTATTATTAAAAGTTCATACAAAAACATTACATTTTTCTCCTCCCTCCCCCTCTTTTCATGACCTCCGACGGTGTATTTTAAGTAAATTGCTAAAACTAAAAGGTAATTTTTTCAATTAAAGAATCTTCATTAAAAAAATCTTACAACAAGAAGATAAAAGGAAAGAAAAAACCATATGCTAAAATTATAATCCATCTTCATTATAATCCTTTAGTCCTTATCAAAAGAAAATTGAAAAGAAAATATATTCCCATATTCCCGCTTTTTGGCTATAATCCATATATTCTTCCTCCAAAGTTCAACTATTGTCAAAAATTGCCCAGTAACCTTTAAGCTTCCATTGTTTTTCAACATATATTTGAAATTTTCCCCATTCATTTTTAAACTTCTCTAGATCATTTTCTTTTAAGATTCTTGTAAGCTTGTCCATTTCAATTCAATGCACAACTTGTAAAGTCCAGTCCCACTTCTCGGATATTTTATCCTGCTTCCACATCTGTGCATATAATGTTCTTGCAGCTGAAAGCATGTACCAAATTATTGTTCTATCTTGTTTTGGAAATTTTTCCATTTGTAATCCCAACAAAAAGATGTCTGGTGCCTACTTAATATTGTAACCCAAAATTTTGGAGATCTCTTGCTGAATCATTTGCCAAAATTGTTTTGCCCTTTCATAAGTCCACCACATATGGTAGAAAGATCCTTCATGTTTTTTACATTTCTAACATCTTTCCGACACCTGATTATTCATTTTTGCCAGTTTCTTAGGTGTCATATACCACCTATATAACATTTTGAAACAGTTTCCTTTAATATTATAACATGTCGATATCTTCATAGAGTTCTTTCATAAGTACTCCCATGACTCCATCTGTATTTCCTTATTTATATTTATCGCCCATTTTATCATTTGAGATTTGACTACTTCATCTTTCGTAGACCATTTCAACAATAGTCTATACATTCTTGAAATCAATTTTTCATTATCACCAAATAGCATTCTCTCCAGTTCTGTTTGTTCTTGTCTTATTCCATCATTTTTGATGTCCTGTTCAAGCAAACTCTTAATCTGTTGCAATTGAAACCAGTTATATTTATATTGTAATTCTTCAGCCAATTTTAATTCCACCTTCCCTCCATGTATTTTAACAATTGTTTGTATGATAGCCATTTCTCTTCATTGATATCAGAATATAATTTTATTACTTCTGTTGGCACAATCCAAACTTTGCCTTAATCATCTCGAACAAAAACTGCCTGGCTGTGTTGTTTAAATATTTGGAAAGAAGGCCGGACATTTGCCAAATGCAGGATACATAGCAAGTAGGGTTACCAACTTCCAGGTGGGGGCTGGAGATCTCCCAGAATCAGAATTTATCTCCAGACTACAAAGATACTTTCTTTCAGAAAAAATGGCTGCTGTAGGGGTGGGCTCTATGGAATTACACCCCACTAAAGTCCCTCTTGTCTCAAAACACCACTTTGCCCCCTAAGTCAGAATGAAGAGTCAGACACAAAGTGTTGGTATAACTATGGGCCACTTTATTAAGCATAATGAAAAATGGCAAGGGCACCCAGAACTGCAGCCTGGTCAGGGCCAGGGGTCTCAACAGACCGCTCCCCTGCCATTCATGGGCGAGAGACCCAGCCCCGCCCCCTTCCACACACGCCCAAATGGGCTGTCAATTCTCCCTTCCCCTCCAGGGAGGCAAAGATTGACCCAGCAGCCTAGCAGCAAAGCTGCCGGCTGCTAGCGACGCATTGCCCCCCAAGTCGGAATGAAGATTCGGACACAAAGTGTTGGTATAACTATGGGCCACTTTATTAAGCATAATGAAAAATGGCAAGGGCACCCAGAACTGCAGCCTGGTCAGGGCCAGGGGTCTCAACAGACCGCTCCCCTGCCATTCATGGGCGAGAGACCCAGCCCCCCCGCCGGAGCTGTGTGACACAGCTCCCGCCAGGCCGGCCCAGCAAGAAGGCATGCCCTAGAGGGCCCAACCACCAGACACACGTCTCAATGGAAGGCACCCTCTAGTCGAGCCTCCAGGATGGTCTGCATCCTCCCACCCCAAGTCTTCAAACCCAAATTTGCCAGACCCCTAATTCCCCAAAAGGGGGATGCTTTATGGTCCTCCCCTAGCAGCATAGCACCATAAACCCAGTAAAACCTGCCACTACTATTGCCAAGTCTCTGCTTAGGGCTTAGCACCCACCAGGATGCCCAAGGCTACCCGCAACTCTTGACCGAGATCTCTCAAGAAAAGCCTATTACCCTTTTCAGAGGGATGCACCCCATCCCCTCTGTAGAGGTCAGGAAATTTCTTAGAAACATCCGGGTGGGGTAAATAGTAGCCCAACCCCCCTACCAACACCTTCCTAATTTTCTTGTTAGCTTTGTAACGGGCCCGCTCAATACCTGCAGGGTCCAAAGCACTACGCCACACCTGGTGGAGAATCATGGCTGACCAAATTATGATGGTCTCATGCCATATCTCCATAATGTACTAAACATCCTCGTGGGCCTGCAAGACTAACGCCTTGCCTTTTACAAGCCCCAGATCATTCCCTCCCAGGTGAATGATTAAAACATGAGGAGGAGGGCCCGCATTCCCTTGGAATAACAAAGGCATCAGGCCAGGCCACTGAGGACCCCAGTGCCCCTGCCACTCAATAGAAACGTATTGGCTGAGTCCAGGCTGACAGCCGACCGAAGTTTTCCGAGCCCGATGTGTGGCCCAAAACACATAGCTGTGTCCACAGATGAGAACTCGGCTCCTCTGGCCAGGAACCACAGCATCTAAAAAAGAAAAGACAGTCAAACTAGAACAAAAACCAGCAACATTTCAAACAACAAACTGAGCAAAGGTCGAACATAAGATTTGTAGACCGATGAGCACCAACGGCCCATGCTCTGAATGGAGGTGGAAGGATATCCCAGGTCAGCAGCCGTAGAGGCCTCCCCAATTCTAAAGGAGTGGGTACCAAACCACAACCCAGACAACCCGAGCTTAGCTAAAGCCCAAGAAGTCACAGCCCAAAACTTATGCTTTGTCAGTGGGCTACCATTAATGTGACAAAACAAAAACCCTTCCTTGGG
Organism: Heteronotia binoei; assembly: GCF_032191835.1. Lineage (NCBI taxonomy): Eukaryota > Metazoa > Chordata > Lepidosauria > Squamata > Gekkonidae > Heteronotia > Heteronotia binoei. The sequence continues at coordinate 90,454,768 of NC_083228.1, read as the reverse complement.
CCCCTGAACTGCCAAATAAGCAGCCAAAGCGGAAACCGGGCACAAATCAAGCTCAGAGCAGGTGCCCAGCTCCAGCACGGTACCTCTTTGACGCTGGTTCGTCTTAGACCGATGGACAGTAATGACCACATTACCCTCAGTTAACCTCAGGTCCTGTAGCAACAAAGCATTACCCGAAACATCATTTCTGGACCCTGCCACTAGCTCACTGGCTCTAAAAGCCCTGAAAAAGACTACCAAGGATGCTGCATGAAACAGAGTGGCCTCAAAATAAGATGCACACACCGTGCACCAGACCCACACACTGTGCACTAAACCCCCTTCAGGCCCCTAAGAATCAGAGGGGAAATAGGTTTCCACATGTCAGGCCTAGGCCCGGCTTCTCTGGCCCACCCCTCCAGCATCTTTCAAAGACGAAAATCAGCTGTTTCCCCCTTATAAACCAGTGCCTTGCTAGCAAAAGCCAATGCAAAGGCACCCCCTAATGGATCACACGGCCAATCACTTACCTGGTAGAGAAACACAGTAGTGTTTTGTCACATTTGTCCTGGTGCTAGGCGCAATGACTATGCCTATTGCTCTGCAGGCCTCGGCTCACCAAACAGCCATAGCTCCTGGGGCATTGACGCCTGCTCTCAATTGGTGTCTGGGGCCAGCTGACGAAACCTCTTCCTCTGTTTACGAGAAAGAGCGTCAGCCACCCCGTTATTCACCCCAGGCACATGCTTGGCTAAAAACAAAATGTTAAGCCGCAGACAATGCATAGTGAAGGTCCTCACCAACCTCATAACCCACTGAGATGTGGATGAAAGGGAATTAATGACGTGGACTGCCACCATGTTATCGCACCAAAAATGAACTGTGCGATTGGCCATGTATTTCCCCCACAGCCAAACAGCAACAAGAATGGGAAAGAACTCAAGAAATGTAAGATCTCGGTTCACACCTACCTGAATCCAGGAGTCTGGCCAAATATCAGCGCACCAGTATCCGCGGAAATAAACTCCAAAACCTAAAGACCCAGCAGCATCAAACATGACATGTAGCTCAGCTTCAAACCTCGTAATCTAGCCTAAGGAGCTCCCGTTAAAAGACTCCAAAAATTCTTGCCAAACCCTCAAATCTTCCCTCATGCTGCTGGTAACCCGTGTTCTATGTTGAGGCAAGCGTAGGTCTGCCATAGCTTCACATAGTCTATGAAGAAAAGCTCGTCACGGGGCAACCATTTTGCAAGCAAAGTTAAGGTGCCCAACCAGCTGCTGTAACTCAATCAAAAAGAAAGGAATGAATCCTATCCCTTAAATCTACTGTTTTTGGAAAGGTATCCAGGACAGTTGCGCCAGGGTATCCAATTCAATCCCCAAAAAGATAAGTTTTTGGGCCGGACCCTCCATTTTTCCTAAGTCAATGGAACCCCAAGTTCTGCAGCCAGCTCCGTAAAGCCAGACAACAGATATATATATACACACATACATACATATACACACACACACACACACATACACACTGTGGCTAATAGCCACTGATGGACCTCTGCTCCATATTTTTATCTAACCCCCTCTTGAAGGTGGCTATACTTGTGGCTGCCACCACCTCCTGTGGCAGTGAATTTCACATGTTAATCACCCTTTGGGTGAAGAAGTACTTCCTTTTATCCGTTTTAACCTGACTGCTCAGCACTGCTATCCCCCAATCCCTCATGACTGCCATCTTTAGAGACACCAGGAAATATGTTGCAGTGTTCCTCTTCCAGCCTCAGCCCACACATCAGAAACAATGTTGGGTTGCAGCAGTGACCTGTAATATGCACTCTGTGTGTCATGCTAAAAAAGTGATTCAACAGAATGCAGCTTCCTCAGTTCAAAAGAAGCCAAGGACACCCAACTGCTCCAGTTATTAGGCATTGTGCCTTGCTCTATGCTGTTCTCTTTTGGATATTTATGAATGTTTTATAATCATGCCATAGAATTCAGAATGCAGTTATAACCCACCATAGTAGAAACCATCAGGAAGGTACTTCTACATTATACTATTGGCAGCCATTTCCCAACCATAGGCAGATGGTTATCTTGTAATATAGGTAATAAAACTAATGTCCAGTGAAGCAGGTTATAGCTGGGACACAAGGAACAGTTCTATTTCCTCACCACAATCTATCAGCGATCATAAGGGAGTCTAGACGTTGTATTTAAATAAATGGTTTTGTGACTAGAAAATTGTTAGCAAGACACATTTTAAAATGGAAAGATGAGTTGGGCTTCTAAATATTGCTTTGAAATCATCATCTCTGCCTTTACCAAAACAGGCATCCTAATTTTATAATAAGCAAATAAAATCATTAAGGAACCATTTCAGAAGCTTGGCATCAGGGCATATTTGCAAAGGCCACTGATATCAGGTCTTTATACCAAAATATATTCATCCTCATCAGAGGTTTTGACATAACTAGTAAGTAACCTGATATGCTAAATTAAATATCACTGAAGTGGCAGATCTTGCAGGATGACAGGGTAACACTCTAGCTTGCTTTGATACTCTATAGGTCAAATTAAGAAAATGTTCTGCTGAAAGAAAACCTTGATTCACTTATATCTTTATAGCCTTTTGATATCAGCTGGGACACAAGACCACGGTTTGACACAGTGGCATTAGAACAGCTTATTATAAAATATCCTGCAGACCCCAGTATGCATCTTCTTAATAGGTACCTCTGTTCACCACTGCTCTGCCTGGATTTGGCTGCTGGAAAATAATAGCAGCCCTAAATCTGCAAACTGTACAATTGGTTTCCAGATAACAAAATAATCTCTGGCTTCTGTGAGAAGGTTCCAGTATTATTATTTTGCTGACATCACAGGGAGTTGTGGATAATGCAACACAGTTGTGTTTTGCTATTGTGTTGTCATTTATTTGTATCGACTGAGACCACAGCTCTAAAATCAGGACCAATTGCAAACCTAATGACAAAGAAGGCTTATTTTGAAAGCATCCTGTTTTCATTGGATTTTTTGCACAATCTCATTGCCTAATGCAAATAAGAATTCAGTGGAAACAGGCATTTAGTAAATCCAGAAGTAGGGGCTGATTTCAATCAGGCTTGGTTATGTGGCTGCAATTTGTGTGTTATTCTGTTTAAATTCACTTCTTGTTTTTTAATACCTGTGAATATTTTCCTTGGCAGTGTTCCCTCATGTAATGACAATATTATATTGCTACATGTTATTATGTCACTTAATCACATGTTGTTATAATAACAAATGTACTTTGATTTTGATATTGGGCTTTGCTTGAGATGATTATAGGCTGCTACATGTTTCATAAGAGCCCCGTGGCACCGAGTGGTAAAGCTGCAGTACTGCAGTCCAAACTCTCTGCTCACAACCTGAGTTTGATCCCAGCGGAAGCTGGGTTCAGGTAGCTGGCTCAAGGTCTTCCATCCTTCAATCCTTCCGAGGTCGGCCTTCCATCTACTCAGCCTTCCATCCTTCCGAGGTTGGTAAAATTAGTACCCAGTTTGCTGGGGGAGAAGTGTAGATGACTGGGGAAGGCAATGGCAAACCACCCCATAAAGTCTGCCATGAAAACGTCATGATGCGACCTCACCCCAGAGTCGGAAACAACTGGTGCTTGCACCTTTTTTTTTTTTACATGTTACATAGCCATCATCTTGGGAGTGAGTTTCTTTGGTACAGTTGCTCAAAATGTGGATTGAGCGATTTCCTCTATGTCATCACTCATCTTTTGCCATCTATGGTGGTGCAGGGGCACAATTCAAGGTGCTCTGGTGTTACTCCAAGATAATCTCCTTACAATACTTGACATCAAGAATGCCCCAATATCTTCTTTTTGGTTGCATTGTTCCATAGAAATATAGCAATACAGAGATGTGCAAGAATAACAAGTTTGGGACTGCTTCTCCCAATATACCCCTAGAAGAACATTGCTCTCATTAAATCAGAACTTGCTGCTGGTCCAAAGCTTTAGGGATGTCCAGCTGTCCTTGACCAGGCTCCAACCTGGTGGAACTCTCTGCCAAATAACATCCATACCCTGCAGACTTGATACAGTTCCTCAGGGCCTGTAAAGCAGAGATGTTCCAACAGGCATTTGGTTGAGGTCTCATCTTCTGGCATTTTCGTCCCCTGCCCCTCCATGCGGCAGTGGCACTACTGAATTCTTTAGCATCATCACTTGGGTAATTAGTCTGTTTTTATTGTTTAAACCATTTTTAAAATTATATTTGTCATGAATTAATTATGTTGTACAATGCCCTGAGCCCTGCCCTAGCAAGGGAAGGGCAGTCTAAAATCTAATGAAAATAAACAAATAAAGATTGCAGTATAATGTCTGTATTATGGCGCTCATGGAAAAAGCCAGAAGCTTAACCCAGTTTTCAGAAGTGACAGCATTCTGATCACAAAAGATTCTAAGGCTGATTCTGCACTAACCTTGCTCTATACCAGGCTTCCGTTTCTCTCCGGAGCAAGCTAGCGATTTCGTGCCAGTTGCTCCGCACCACCATTTTGCAAAACCTGCGATTTGCCATGCCACAGTGTAAACTTGAAAAAGCAGGTTAAATCTGACCCCTATTCAGAATGAAGAAAGTGAGGAGATGTTTTTCATGAGGCAGGGACTGTCTAATGGAGTAGGTCACATGCAAAAAATATTGTTGCAATAAGCCTAGTGGAATGTATTTGAACTGTTTTGGACCCACACTACTATCCAAATGCAAAGAAGAATTGCAGATTTATACCCCACCCTTCTCTCTGAATCAGAGACTCAGAGCGGCTTACAATCTCCTATATCTTCTCCCCCCACAACAGACACCCTGTGAGGTGAATGGGGCTGAGAGGGCTCTCACAGCAGCTGCCCTTTCAAGGACAACCTCTGTGATAGCTATGACTAACCCAAGGCCATTCCAGCAGGTGCAAGTGGAGGAGTGGGGAATCAAACCCGGTTCTCCCAGATAAGAGTCCACACACTTAACCACTACACCAAACTGGCTTCCCCAAGTGTACTGTATGCAGGCAGAACAAGAATTGCTGGCATGAATGCACTTTATATTGAAGCTACTAGATGATGGTACTGTGTTTTGAATGCCATTTGTAAAGAGGTGATGTAATTTTACCAGTCCTAAGACATTCTGAATCCTGCATGTGAGAAAAGCATTATGCTTTTACTGTTTGCAGTGTAATTCTATTGAACAAATTTGATTATTGCATAAGGAAACATTTGAACTTATTAGCCTTGTTCTCTTTTCTGAAATGATATTTTAGGATTCGGCTCAGTCCTGTCTTTGATTATAACGCATTGAGTTTCTTCACATCATTTAACCAATGCGGTCATTAGACAACCCACTTCTAATCAGGTTTGTCCTGATTTTTTAAGGAGACACACATACAAATGCATGCATCTGCTGCTGGGATTTGGCTCATGGAAGTTTTGTTATTTAGGATGTTTCTGTATTGCATCTTCAGAGTCTTGGCTCAAGATGGCTTACCATTAAAACCACCACAGTATTAAAAACAAGCCATTGGACAAGAGCCATTGACTCTTTCAGCAGTGTATAGCATGGAAACTGAGGAAAATAGAAGATATCTATGACTTTATTCAGACTTAGGTCGAAATCTCTTAAAGATGGCAAGCTGGAAAGTATGCACATGCATTTGAAAACAAATTATGGACACATTCATTTCACTTGTTTTGATACCTCTGCCTAGTTGTAAAGGGTTAATTTCTTAGGCTTGCTCATCTGTTCGCTAGCAACAACAAAATCTTCACCTTGACATCCATAGATCAGGAATTGTTCAACAGAGATACAGGAAGGAAGGAAGGAAAATAGATGGGGGAAGGAAATATGGAAAGAAAGCAACTTTAATTTTAAATACATTCTCCAAGCCTCTGGCTAGCTAGGTTGGAAAAGTGATTTAAAGAGAGAAATGCTTTGTCCAAGTTGGCCAATGGGTGATGGGGGCTTTGAGAGCCACACAATATATGTGAAAGAGCCACATGTGGCTCCCAAGCCACAGTTTGGCTACACTCCAGTTCTGTAGACTTTCACCAAGCCATGCTTATTTTTTTTATTAATTTTGGTCACATCTCCATTTTTCCCCTAAATTAAGATGTTCCAAATGTCTTAGCCTTTCCTTTTAGGAGAGGGCTCCAACCTTAATCATTTTTCTGTTTTCCTTTTTAAACAAAGTCAGGAAGTTTGAACATGTTCTCTCTCTTTTTTTGGAGTTTCTTACTTGGTCAAGAAATTAATTTTCTTCACATCTAATTTCTTCAGCAAAGTTTCTGATATCATTAGAGTAGTTTGTCTCACAGATGTTTTGTGGTGTTTTTGCAGCTGTTTAGAGCAGTAATTATGGTTCAAATAGCATAATGTGCCTCATATTGTCTTAAATTTCTTTTAGTTTTAGCTAGTGTTAACATCCGACATCTTCAAGAAATGGCAGACAACACAGTCTGGCCTTACTTATGCCATACTGAGTTTAGTGGGGAAATGTTCAGCTCTGTTACAACTAGTGCATGTTACAATCATCTGAAAGCTTCAGTTATTCATATGTGAAACTAAAATATTAAGGGCATTCATATCCCTTGGCTGTGAAATTCCTGCCTACAGGTTAACAACCATATTGTTTTGAAACATGCAGAAACACAGTGTGAGGGAAATTATATACATGCCACAATTAAGGCAGCTCTAAAAGTTAAAGGTCTTGTTCTGCTTTGCTTATAATATTTTCCTTTGAAGAGTTTGCTTATTGTGTTCAGAGTTCTTTGAATTTGTAAAAATGTGAACAAAGTTGCTTCAATTTTTTAATGAAGGGGAAAAAACTCTAATACTTTCAAATGTTTACACTAACTTGCAAACATTGTCTGGGATGAATTTCTACAGTAGTTCCTTCGCCCACCCCCCAAAATGAACAGAGAAGTGGCTCTACAACACTTTTCTCTTAGAATACTGTCAGCTGCACATAAGAAATCAGTGTCTCTGCAGTGTCTCTGCCAAGTACCAATTACAATTTTCTTGCTGCAATCCAAAAAGCACCTGGACTATGAACCAATTCCAGAAGTCTATTGGTTTTGTCATTGGGTAGCTTTTTATGTCCATATAACATGATGAGGTATGTCAGATTCTGTATTCAGGCTCCCTTCCAATGCCTTGTACAGGACACTTAGCTGCTCTTTTTTTAAGGCCTCAGTTGTGGTTCAAAGAGCAGGTTCAAAATGCATCCCATGCTCACCCTTTTCCTCAGCTGGTTCCTTCATTGCCTAGAGTCCAAACTGGCCTGTCCCCATTGGCCTTTCCCTGACTTTTAAAGGCCAGCCTAAAGGGAAAATGGGCCTACCCATGGATTCCTGGTTCTCATAGAAATGTGGGTCTTCTACCAAGAGCTGCAGTGTTGATTACCACCACCCCCAAAAAAACCTGTGTGACATTTTTCTCTCCCCAAAAGTGCCCCATAGGGAATAATGAAACCCAAATAATTCTAGAATCACCAAAAGCAACCCAAACCCAAATCCCAAAACAGCATTAGGGGACCTAAAAATAAGTGAATACCTGTACTATACTCTTCCCAAAGTCCAAATCCAAACCCCCTGATATTTAAGTGTACATTTCAACCTGTGCTGAGAATGACTGAGCTACTCATGATCTGTTTCCCACCTTTTAAAACTTCATTTTGTTGCAGCTTTATCAAGCAAGATGGCTTTGTGAACAGCTCTGTTTATTTGGGTTAAAGAACTGGATTCCACTGCTCTGCTCAGTCATGAATTTCCAGCAGATCTAGAGCTGAACCAAACCCAAGGGGTGCATTTGACTCACACATACACACATCACTGCCTATGAGCATTCCTGTGCCCTGTTTTGGCGATAATTGGGAGGGGGTGCAAAATGAGAGGAAAACATGCTGCTGTGTGCCTTTTCAAAAAAAGTCTATACACTACCAGCATCATAATGCTATTCTGAATATGCATACAATTTTTTCATATGAAAATCAAGCACTTGGAATCAAGTCATTATTGTATTCATTCATAAAGGAATATGAAACAGTGTTCTATTTCTCATTTGGTAAATGTCTGTATAAGAGCTCCCATTTGCATTTTGCAGCTCTTTGCAGAGAGAATTTGTAATAGGCTAAATTAAGACGTCGTATTCATGCCTTAAGTGAGGGAAGATCAGACAATTCACAAGGGGCAAAGCCCACATACAGTATATTTTATTTATGTGGTACCTGGCACAGTGAACAGAATGGGCTGAATTCTTCCCTCTGCTTTGCACTAGTAAATATTACAGCTATTTCAGTGCTATGAAGTAGCACTGAGAGAAGAATCTGAACTAAATTATGTCTTGTATGAGACAGAAAAGGTTGCAGTTTTGATAACCTCTTATACATGTTTATCCAGGCTGCTTCTCTCTTTATTATATCCTGGTGGGTCCTCCCCCTCTTTTTTTGTGGGCCTCCTTTGCTTCAGGGAGAGAGTATAGCAGTAGGAGTGGCACCACATTTTTGTGCTTCAGTTCATGATTCATGGTGGAATGGGAAGCTCCCAGCCACTCAGTTGTTTCTCTGGTAAATCCATGCTTTCTGCTCTTTATGAACCGTCATGACAAAATTGTGACAAAATTTATGGAAGTTCACTGTGGTTCTTCAGTTCATGAACTTCGGTTTGTGAACCCTGAACAGGCCAAAATTTATGATGAACTAATGTCCATCCGTATATAGCAGTCATTCTATTGCCTGACTTGGCCAGAAATAAACATAGCTTGGACAGAAAGGTGGAGAGATTATGGTAGAAAATACCAGTGATCCCCAAAATAGAGGGGAGCTTGGATAAAGGAAGAAGGATCACGACCAGCTTCAGATGTCTACTGTCTACTCTGACTAGCAACAGCTCTCCAGGGGGGCATTGTCTCCTAAAAAAGCAACAATTCAGTGAAGAAGTATCAGGAGACAGAAGGACCCAGATAGTTTCTTGATAATATAGCCAGTGCCCCATATTAATTTTTCCCTCCCTGACATTTGGAAACGGCCCAAAGGTATTGGTACAATCACTCCTTTACACTATCCCCTTCCTAAGCAGAGCTCATTCACCATCTTCCAGTCTTACTTCTAGGAATAAGTCAGAATTCTGGTTCATATAGTTAAAAGTTTTAATAGGACTGGCACATCTGCTCTGCCCCATGAAATACCTGCTGTGCCCCATATTTTATTATGCAAGAGAAATATATTTAAAATAAATTCTTAATCGATTTTACTTTGGTTTAGAACAGTTTTGGAGAGATTTACAGTCTCCTATTAGTGCTGACAGAAGAACTTCAGAGAGGAGCAGAGTTGGGGTGTGTGAGGTTGCCAGTCAGCCAGAAAAAAAGTATTGCCTGTTCATGTGTCTTTAACAGTAGCCTGTTAAAGTAAACATCAACAGCAGTTGAGAGTCAGTTTGGTGTACTTGTTAAGTATGCAGACTCTTATCTTAGAGAACTGGGTTAGATTCCCCACTTTTCCACATGCATCTGCTGACCTTGGGTCAGCCACAAGTTCTCTCAGAGCTGTTCAAGTTAACACCAAGGAATTATCATACTGTAGTGCCTAGGATGTTACACAAAGACCATGGAGACTTGGGTTTGAATCCAACCTTGATGCCTCCTGAATCAGTCCCTGTCTCTGAGTTTAACCCAGCTGGGTTGTTGCAAGGATGGGTTCTGAAAGGGAAACAATGGCTGAGAGCAGACAGGCATTCTGGGGTGGCTGGAAGACATCCTGAATTGTGACTGCTCAAAGAGAGCTGTCCTGGAGCCTCCAGATGGTCCCCAGCGATGCGGCCCCATCCAGTCCATGAGGCGGCTGGGCGCTGCCACATAGGAAGGCACCATAGAAGCCGGATTCCCTTTTTTCCTCTTGTGGGGCAAGCACTTGTGTGCACAAGTGCACCAGTGCTCTGATTGGTTTCCTTTAAAAAAAAAACCCAGAACAGCTTGGAGCGACTTGGCAGCTCCAGACTGCCAAGTCATGTCACTTGCGTCCTTCCCCGTCCAGACAGCGGGGAGGCGACTGACAGCCGACTCAAATATTTTCTACCACTTTGGAAATGGTAGCTTTTTGAGCCAGTCAAAGGAGCCTGAAGGACAGGAGGAGGATGGCCGGCAGATGTTGCCGTCTGCACAGATTTTTTGGGTTGACTTCAGAGGCATCTCTGAGTCGATCCAAAGTGCCGGTCTTTAAGCAGCCCATGTATAGCATCCTGGACTCCCGAAAAAAGACCTGAAAAGAGCTAGTAGATATGACTACATGTAGGGTGATTACAGACTGGCACTTTGAGCCGACTCAGAGGCGCCCCTGAAATCGACCCCAGAAATCCCTCCAGAAAGCAACATCGGTCACCCGTCCCGTACTCACCCCATCCTCCAGGCTCAAAAAGCTACTGTTTTCACAGTGGTAGCAAATCTTTGATCTGACCACCAGTCACCTCCTTGCCATCTGGGAATGGCAGGACAGATGTGAGGTGACTTGACTGTGTGAAAGTGCAAAGCCGCCCCAAGCCGCTTCTGTCTTTTAAAAAAACAGCAAAAGTGCCTTAGCACATGAGCGCTTGAGCACTTAACTTGTTGGGGGAAGAAAAGAGGAGTCTGGCTTCTGAGGCACCTCTGTGTCTGGAGGCGCCCAGCTGCCTGGCAGACAGGATGCAGGCGCTTCACTGTGCGTGTGGAGGCTTCAGGACAGCTATTTTTTGAGCCGGCCCACTTTAGAACACCTCCCAACCACCCCAAACTGCCCATCTGTTAGCAGCTGTAAAGTCTATAGTTTCTTTCTTTAAATAATAAATCTTGTGACAGAAAATTCTTAAGAGGGGGAAGCTGTTTTTAGTTTTGTTATGTATGGAATCCTGTATTTCTTAGGAATCCTGCTACTGCGTAATTTCCTAGAATATTGTTATCTCTCAAAGGTTTAACCTCTTTCCTATTTCCTAACTAATGCTTTCATTAAAAAAAAACTTTTAAATTTGTGCACCTATATTCTACTGTGGCTTTATGATTATACTGAAATAAATGGCTCTGGGTAAACTGTTTCATCTTGAAATGGCCAACAACTGCGGACCACTCCAGGGGAAATGTGCATACAATTTTCATGCTATTTTAAGACACATCAGAGCTAAGTGAAATTAAAATGCTTCATTTATTTTGCAACTCATTGATTAGCTTACAATTAAAAGTTTATAGAATTTTTTCTCTTATGAAGCAACAAAGATAATTTTTTTCCTCTTGCATTATTTTATATGCTTATTGAGAAATATTTGTTTTCATGTAATCAAATGTAGCATTCAAAGCATTCAAGACTAGTGCACTCCTAGTCTGAATCTAAGTCAAATAAATCTTAAAAGAGGCTACATGTATTAAAAATTTGGAACAATCTGGGTTCATGGTGCAGCCTAATAATGAAACAATGTAACCTAAGGAAATTATCCAATTTGCAATCTTCATAGGTGTTCTGGGTACAGATATAGAGAGACCACAATGGATTTGGGTATTCCTATTCACTAGCATGAAGGGGAGCACCGTTCCCACTTGGCATATGCTCACTTCCTAAGATGTTTCAAAATGTCATACTACCTCAAAAGGAAGCAGAACCAGTTTGGTGTAGTGGTGAAGTGTGCGGACTCTTATCTGGGAGAACCGGGTTTGATTCCCCACTCCTCCACTTGCACTTGCTAGCATGGCCTTGGGTCATCCATAGCTCTGGCAGAGGTTGTCCTTGAAAGGGCAGCTGCTGTGAGAACCCTCTCCAGCCCCACCCACTTCACAGGGTGTCTGTTGTGGGGGAGGAAGGTAAAGGAGATTGTGAGCGGCTCTGAGACTCTTCGGAGTGGAGGGTGGGATATAAATCCAATATCTTCTTCTTCTTCTACTAAGAGACAGGGCTCCTGAGTACCATTTTAGTATGTTATTTCTCTTTTGCCCTTTTATCAGAGTTGATTATGGCTGCTGTTCCCTGTTTTAATATTCATCTCAGTGGCTACATTGAAAAACATTGCCACTGTTCCAGTAATGTGCACATTCTCCCCAGCAAGAAGAAGGGTAACTAGCTGTTCTGCTGAATGGCCTGGTACCATAGCCAAAAATGGAGCAATTACATACTTACTGCCTTATAATAACTGCAAGACAGCAGCACATGGGATACAGTCTATCACTCCTGAGCCACAAGGACATAATCAATCATTTAAAGGGATGTGCTTGTAGCTGATGGCAAAGCATTTCAACATGCTAGAGTAAAAGCTCTCCTGTATTTTGGGAGACAATATATTTACATTTAAATAGCTTGCTCAATTCATAAATAATGGAAAAAATAGGTCTAAGTTTAAAAGAGAGCAAGGTCTATGTGCCAAGGCATACATGTTCTGGTAACCTGTATCACAAAACATGTGCTTGACTAATACCTGAGCTTTCTCCAGATTGCAACACAGTAAAACTTTTTTTTGGGGGGGGGGGATTAAACTCTCTTTACACTCTCTCACCCATACCATTTATTGAATGGGCATTTAAAAACATTTTCTCATGAATAATTTTCAGAAAGACAGATGGCACATTGCAGGTCAGTGTTGCCCAGGGTCAGATGAAGACATGCTGGGACCAAAACTATGTCAAGTTTAAGAGGCCCCATTGCCTTACTGCCCCTGCAGTGGTAATTCAGTAATTGAGGGGGGATGTATTTAGAGGCCCTAACTGGTAAATGTTGCCTAGATGGTTGAGTGTATCCTGAGGCTGGTGCTCTCCAAACATGTTGCCTCAGGCAGCCCACTGATTTCCAACCTCTAAATCCATCTGCCTGTATAAATACATCAGTGATGCATTACAACAACTCTGTCTATTGAAAGGCTGGATGCTGTGGACAAGCTGATCTCTTCATGGATAGAATTGTAAGCAGCAGGAATGCAGTCCCTTGGGAAGTTTTTCTGCACAAGATGCATTTCTCTTTTACAGCTTGCATTCATTTCAGTGAAGCATATAAGCACAAGAGACCTTGCTGGTGGCAGGTGGCCATCATCAGAAAAAGAGAATTCAGTTGAATTCTACTACAGAATAGCTGCAATGCCATCCTGGTGAAACAGATGGCTGCTTTACTACAACAGGAACCATTCTATCATAAACAATCTGCTGGTGTCAAGAAGGCCACTCCCAATTTGGTAGTTCATATATGTATTGGCTGCCCCAATTGCATAAGAATAAGAGAATGCTCTTGTCTTGGAAAGCACTCTTGCATAAATCTGAAGTATACCTAATTACAACAAACAAGAAATGCCTGGCATGAAAGGAAAGTAATGGATACTAGAATGTCTCTCAAGACAGTTGTTTAGTTTCTTTCAGTTAATGGCATTTTGCTGTTCTTTTCTTTGAGTATTTTAAAATGCTATTTAGTGTTCTAGGTTAGTAGGGAAACCCATATAAATGAGAAGGTTTTTATCATATAAGTACAGAATGCTTTTTTTCACATTGTATTTGGGTTTTTGTTAAACAGGGAAAATTTCTCAGATCCAACTGAGGAGCAAATGTTTCATCTTTTTCATTTTTCTTTTTATATTCAGTTATATTTTTGTCAGTGGTTTAGGTTCATAGGTTTGTTGCTCTTCCTGTTATAGATTGATTTTTCTGTGTAATCATGCCGTATAATTTTATAAACTATGTACATGTACAGTCCATTGCTTTATTTAATTTTTTAAAAGACACCTTTCAACTAAAACAGATCCCAGATGAGTTGCAATGTTCATCAGTTGAAAAGTGTGCTAAATGTTCATCATTTACACACAACGCAGGGGTGAAATTCTAGCAGGAGCTCCGTTGCATATTAGGCCACACACCCTGATGTAGCCAATCCTACAAGAGCTTACAAGGCTCTTTTTTGTAAGCTCTTTGAGGATTTGCTACATCAAGGGTGTGTGGTCTAATATGCAAAGGAACTCCTGCTAGAATTCCACCCCTGCATACAAGGGTATATTGTTGAACATGCATCTATATGGGGTGGCTTCATCTGAGGAAACAAAAAATTTTGTAACAAAGAAGCAAGAGACTAGTTTACACAAGGGGAAGTGAAACTAAAGGGGGGGGTGTAATTATTATTGAAACAGCCAAGGTAAGAAATTGAAAACCCTAACCCTACACCCATTTCAAACAGAAATGGCCCAAAGAGATCTACATTTTTTTTTTACCAAACTCTGTCCAATCAGCTCCTTAATATTTCTTTCAAATTGTGGAAAATGGAATACATGTAGGAATGCTATGAACTTCACAACACACAGTGATCAACAGCCACAGTAGCTCAGGAGTCAGGCCTTAGATCCCTGCACCTCACCACTGCCATCTGCTTGAGGAGCTACTGAATAACTTAGCTGATGCATAGCAGTGGTTGTGTTTCAGCTTCATTTCTTTCTGCCTTGCAGTCACTTTTGCACCTGCCCAATAGGAGAAAATGAATCTCCCCCAGATAATTACACCATGTTCAGGTCAAATTATTAAATTATACCTGTGGGGTGGGTACTATAGCTCCCATAACACTGGGTGAAAACATTTTTGCAGGAAATAATATCAGTAATACCACAGACGTAAACACCAAATTGTAAGACTTCTTTAAAAAAAAAACCCAAGGGTTATTATTGCCAATTAGCAGTACAATCCTAAGAAAATTTTCCTGCATAGACCTGAGTAGGATTCAAAGTAGAGCTTGTTAGGATTGCTGTTTGATTATTGTTTTTAATTCCTGGAGGTTTGGGGCTGAAGGGCAGATTTTAGGGAGAAGGGGGACTTCAGTGAGTTATAATGCTATAGACCAGGGTTTCCCAAACTTTTCTTTTCCGTGGCCCAGTTATTTTTACACTTCTCCTTCGTGACCCACTAAAATTTGGGGGTGGAGCCAGGAGACTTTGGGTGTGGAGCCGGGAGACAGAAATTATGTCACTTCCTGTGGTATTAAGAGCCAAGTGATGTCACTTTCGGGGCACATTGAACCAAAACTCCATCTTTTCCTGTGATGTCACTTCCAGAATGTCCACCAGTGGGGCCAGGTCACTAGAAGCCCTCCCACCGTTGCTTCCTCTCCTCCCAGCACCAAGAATACAGACAGAGCATCACTTGCAGGGAAAGAAAGAAAGGGGGGGCAAAGAAAAAGCCTTCCTCACCATCAGATGACCTCAGCCAGCAACAATTCTCCCCAGGGGTCATTTGGTAAAAAAAAAAAATAGCTACTGGTATGCCCACTCCCTGCCCCTCCCGGCTGAAAAAAACACACACACCCTTCTTTGCCACCCAGGCCTCCCAGGGAAATCTCCCCAAAAGACATTTTGCAAGGCATAGGAACGTTCATACCTTGAAGAACACTTCATGGGTCTAAAGTGCCAGTGGATGGCAGCTTTTCTCTCAAACACTGGGAGGGGGGAAGAAGGAAGGAAAGGCAGCCCAGCTCCTCTCTGCACAACACAGAGAAAGGGGAAGGAAGGAAGCCAAACAGAGTTCAGACTTTGCAGCCTGTCTCAGTCTTCAAGGCTAGCTTTTCTCTGCACAACAGAGAGATGGGGGAAGGAAGGAAGCCAAATGGAGCTCAGGCTTTGCAACCTGTGTCAGTCTTCAAGGCTAGCTTTTATCTGCACAACAGAGAGAAAGGGGAAGGAAGGAAGCCAAATGGAGAGCAGGCTTTGCAGCCTGTGTCAGTCGTCAAGGCTAGCTTTTATCTGCACAATAGAGAGATGGGAAGGAAGGAAGCCAAATGGAGAGCAGGCTTTGTAGCCTGTGTCAGTCGTCAAGGCTAGCCTTTCTCTGCATGACAGAGAGATGGGGGAAGGAAGCAGAGCAGAGGTCATGCTTTGCTGGGGGCAGGCTAGCTTTGCTGGGGGCGGGGATAGCTCTGGCTTTTCTTGTGACCTGGTAGTTAGGCTTCCATGGCCCAGTACCGGGTCACAACCCTGCAAATGGGAAACACTGCTATAGACCCCACCTTCCAAGGCAGCCATTTTTTCCAAGGGTTGAGTTTCCTTGAGTTCCCTGATCTTCCCCAGGCCCTGTTTGTGGTTCCCTGGGATCCTCTTCCAAGACTTCTGAATCAGAGTTCAGAGCCACCTCAGTTGGGGTCATGACAGATTTCCATAGGGTTATGTGAGAATGCAAATTCATGGAATTCTGCTGATTGCACTGGTCTTGGCTAATGAATATGTGGGAGAGTATGAACTAGTCTTGAGCTGCTTAGAAACAAGCAGCCAAACTGCAGCAAGAATTCAGTTCTTTTCTAACAGCAAGTGAGAAGAACAAGAGCCAAACCAGCATTTCTTCAAGCATCCTTAAATACTTTTACTGGTTATGCATACACTGAACAATTTAACTTCAAATCAAAACGCTGAAGTATCTACCTGGAGGGGAAGTAACAAAATTTAGTCTAAAAACAACATGGTTAAAAATTCCAGTCTAGAGTTGTGATACTAATTTTCAAAATCTGTTCAGTCCTGTAGTGCTTGTTGCACAACATCAGTCCTCCACAGCAATGGACATGGTTGTCAGCCATTCTTCAATAATTCTGAATAGACAAAACATTCTTTTATGGTTTTAATACATGGTGGGCTCTTTTCCAACAGAGATTTTCTGTGTGTATATAATCTACATAATGAACCAGGGGGTTTCCACATTAATTCACTGCTGCACCATTAAGGTAATAGGCTTAGTTCATTTTGAAAAGACTGCATTAAAGGCCAGGAACCGTAGAAACTCTGATAAGAATGTACTGACCTCTATTCCAGCCAGAGGACCAGCCTGCTCATAGATGCTTATAGAGAGATACAGGGATCAAGATGTTAAATAAATAAATGTTCATTTTGAGAAATGGTGTGATGTGGTGTAGTTGTTAGAGTGTCAAACTGGGATCTAGGACTGCTGGGTTTGAATCCCTGCTCTGTCCTGGAAGCTTGCTGGGTAAGCCTAGACCTGTCACAAACTCTTGACCTAACCTACCTCACAAAGTTGTTGTTAGGATAAAATGGAGGAGGAGAGTATGATGTGATAAGCTTCTTTGGGTCCCAATTAGTGAGTAAAGCAGGGGGGAGAACCTTCATTCCAGAAAGAATACTAGTTAGAGACGATCACCCTGACTCCATATGGATGGTGGGAGGCACCATGGCTCAGTGACAGAGCATCTGTTTGGCATTACAAAGGTCCCCATCTTCTCCAGGGTAATCTGTAACTCTGTAACTGAAACTTTGGAGGGCCATTGCCAGCTGGAACAGTTGCTAGGGCCTTGTTAGGTTAAGGCCTGATTCAATTTAAGACATTTCATGAGTTTATGTGTTCATGTCACCTAAATGGCCATTTAGTTGCAATATTGTCCAGCACACCTTTTCTTTCTACACCTCTTCTTTTATGTGCTTTGTAGATATTTGTTGTTTATTAAACATACAGACTTATTTTCAATATAGTAAGCTCCAGCTACAATGTACAATATTAATTTGAGGGCTCAAGGAAGTGGGAGATGGCAATATTTACAAGTGAGATAGAGAAACATGTAAGGGATGGAGAAGTTAAAATCAGCCTCTCGTTCAATTTAGATATGCAGGAAAAAGCTGTGTGGTCAGGAGATAGTCAATGGTAGATCATTGGCTTTGCATGTGGAAGGTCCCTGATTCAATCCTCAGCAACTTCAATTAGAAGAATCAGGTACTAGATGATATGAAAGACCTCTGCCTGAGACTCTAGAGACAGTACTGACTTTGTTACCCCAATGCTGTGACAGTATAAGGCATCTTTATGTGTTCTTTAATTAGAGGTTCCATTGCTTAATGGAAGAGCATCTATTTGACATGCAGAAGGTCCAAGGGCCAATAGCCAGCAACTCCAGTTAAAAGTTTTAAGTAGTAGATGAGATGAAAAACCTCTGTTTGAGAACTTGCAAAGACCCTTCCAGTCACAGTAGATGACAGTAGTGACCCTGATAGACCAACAGTCTGATTCAATATAAGGCAATTTATACTATTCAAGTTAAGCAGCCCCGTGGTGCAGAGTGGTAAAGCTGCAGTACTGCAGTCCAAGCTCTCTGCTCATGACCTAAGTTCGATCCTGGCAGAAGCTGGGTTCAGGGTAGCCAGTTCAGCCTTCTGTCCTTTCGAGGTCGTTAAAGTGAGTACCTAGCTTGCTGGGGGGAAAGTGTAGATGACTGGGGAAGGCAATGGCAAACCACTCTGTAAAAAATCTGCTGTGAAAACGTCATGTGACATCACCCCAGAGTCGAAAACGACTGGTGCTTGCACAGGGGACTACCTTTACCTTTATACTGTTCTAGTTACAGGTAAAGCTGTATATTAATAAATATACTATCAAAAGGTGTGAGAATGAATGTAGAAAGGTACCTTATTGGAAAGAGAGCTGTGGGGTGTCACCAGAGGAAGCTGAGTTATAGCAGGAAAAGAGGGATATACCAGTGTCATTCAGTGCAAATCTGTGCACTATGTCTAAGTCTATTGCAATAGGACTCTGCATAAAATGGCCCTGGTGGAAACCCGAAGAGGAGAGAGATCTGAGAAAGAAAGTAAGGTGAGGATGGAAAAAGAAGCTTGAAAAACACTGACTGAGATTAATGATTGGTAAAGCCATCTATCTGGTTTTAGGCTTTGCTAAAATTAATTATTCCTTCCCTCCCTCAGAAAATCAGAAAATAGATCACATTATTTCTCCATCTGATTCTGAAATTAATGATACTTACAGAAATTCTTCTAGGATGCTAAAAAGATTCATCAGAGTGTAACTCATAATATCAGCATTCAGGCTTCACCAGAATTGTTCTTCTGTAATGTACACTATCATTTTAAAACCAAAAACTGCCAAAACAATTATTCCTTTCATTGTTTTCTGTTTTAATGTCAAGGATACAATTTGCAATATAAAAACATAAAAACTCTTCAAAATTATCCCCTGTATGTAGGTTTTCCCCTGTTTCATGAGCTTGTTATGAGCATTACTTGTCTTTTTCAACTGTGTGACATAGAAACAGAAAATATGTTTAAAATGTTTTTGCATTACATAGAGTTAGTTCTAGTTTATTTTATATTGTTCAGAACTACTGTTGTGCTGTTGCCCTTCTGTGGAAAAGAAACAAAAATATGTTTGGAAAACTGATTATTTGCTTTTAAAAATATACATCTCAAAGGATTACATTTTTTCCTTGCTGATATCTATTATCTTTCTGAAAACTTCCTTTCTTACTGGAAGCTAGTGAGAGAAGAACCAAAGGTAGAACCATGGAATAATGACTGCGTGAAACTGAACGATTCCTGTGATTCTCCTCAGATGTTCAGCAGACATCGGGAAATAGGGATGAGCATGAACTAAAGTTTGTGATGAATTTTGACTGGTTTGTGGTTTGCAAACTGAAGTTCATGGCAGGTCAACTAGCATAAAATTTCTGTGAACTTCCAAGTAGTTTGAGGAGATTTCTGCCAGCTGGTGAATGGATATGTTTCCAGACAGACTGTCTCTGCTCAAACAAAATGTCTACCAAACTTCAAAGCAACAGGGGGGTGGGTTCAGCTTTGGAAACACAGTTGTTAGTTTCAAACTAATCATGTCAGTTTCAGGGGGGTCCCCCATCCCTCATTGCCACCCTTTTTTGGTGTTTCCTTCCCATTTTCTTTCACAGAGCTTGGAACCCTTCCAACTCAGATTTGTGACTCTGTGCTTTGAGAACAGTCCTTTTAAACTTGCAATGCCAGTGGTGCTAGGTTCTGCTGAGCATTCTGCAAAGTGAAACTGGTTGTGCATGGGTTGAAAAAAATGTCCCCCCCCTTCAGTTTGTACTGCACAGATTCTCTGATTTTACATTATTAGAAATGGACATGAAGCAGGAAAATGCGGTTCATGTCAGTTTGTGGTTCATGGCCAAACCATGAACTAACCATGAACTGAATCAAACTGGGACGTCCATTTGCAAACTAAACCAGTTCGTGGCTTGTGGCCCCGCAAACCCCATTGAAAGGGACTGCAGTACCTTTAAATGGGGTTTGCCAAAAGCCCAAAAAACAGCTGAGTAGAAGGAAGCTTTCTGCTCTATCCATGAACTGCCATGAACTGCTTTAAAAGTTTGTGGAAGTTCATGACAGTAGACTCATCATGGTTCATGCCCATTCATAGACAATAGTCCTCTTCTGCTTGCATTGCTACAGTGGCACTGGGTTCTGCTGGCATTCTGTACACTGAACTGGTTGTGCTGGGCTTGCAACCCCCACTTGCTTGGATCATGATTCTATCATTTATATCAGTCCTGTTCTACTGGCATTGCCACAATGTCACTGGATTCTGCTGGGCATTAGTACCTTGTCCTGGTTCTGCTGGGCTTGCACCTCTCCAACTTGGATCATGATTCTATGCTTCACATCAATCCTGTTGAGCTGGCATTGCTGCAATGGCACTGGGTTCTTTGGGGCATTAGTACATTGCACTGGTTCTCTTGGTCTTTCAAACCCACCCCCCTTTGCCTGGAGTGTGATTCTGTTCTAGAATCTGTCCTGTTGAGCAAGCATTGCCACAATGGTACTGGATTCTGCTAGGCACACTTTGACTGCACTGGTACTGTTGAGCTTGCAAAAATGCCCCCTCCTTCAGTTTGTCTACCAGTTTGTACTGCAGATATTCTCTGGCTTGACGTTAGTTCTGTTGGGTTTGCAATGCCACAGTGGCACTGGTTTAGCTGGGCACCTTGCACTGGCTCCGTGGGGCTTGCAAAAATGCCCTCCATCTTCAGTTTCTACTGCAGAGATTTTTCTGGGACTTTGATTCTGCTCTGCTAGGTTTATATTACCTTTGCTGTCTTTTTTGGCTGTTTTTTTTTCCTCCATTGGAAACATTGGAGGATTGGAAACAATGGAGGATGGGAACACCTTCTTTAGGGGCCATAACCCAGACCCCATAAATCCAATTCTTACCAAACTTAGAGAGCAAGTAGAGGAGAGTCATCCAGAGATCCCCTGTGAATTTGGTTTTTCTGGCACACTGAGGGGGGGAGTGTTCTACCACATCACAAACCTCATTGGTTAATTTAGTCCCTAAAAGTTGGTGACAGTTCACAGTTTGTGAACTGGGAACACCATGAATGGTCATGAACTGCATTTTCATGGTTCATGCCCATCCCTATCTGGGAATTGATTTCCTGGGGATCCTAGCACATATTCTTATCAAAATGGAGGCCTCAGCTGTAAACAACTGCTACAGGCAAATTTGAAAATGGGGCAGAAGGGCAGCTAAAGTGCAGAAGAGGTCTGACTCCAGAGCCTAATGTCAAGCCTATTATGAGCCCCCCAAAAAGTACCAATTGCAAGAAATAAGCACAAACATGACATTCCAAGGAAGTGCAGGGGGGGGGGGTTGGTTTTTTATTTTTTAAAATCAGTTTGTTACAATAATATTAAATCAAATTGCTGCCTTTTTTGGGGGGGGGGGGGTTGTTGTTTTTGCTGTACCTCAGAATAACATTATAGAACATGGAAATAACTGGGGAAAGCAGCTTCTGCAACAAAGCCTATGTAATTTGATACACAGATTCCAACCAGGGAAACAGCAATTCAGGATCCGAAAGAGATGAACCAGGCTTTTATGGACTTTCATGAAAAGCCATGTGCCTCATCCTCTTTGTTACCAGCAGCGACTGGGGAGCTCCTGAACCATATCAAACTGCTGCACTTGGATGGTACAGAAATACATGAATAATCCAATCACAAAAGTGGAAACTGAGTTTACTGTAAAAAAGGGCTGGTAAGGGCAGCTCCCCTGGAATGGATTGGAGCAGGTATAAATTCAGTTGGCACTCTAGACAGCAGGACTCTTTGTTCCTTGAAAACTTTACAAGCCAGATCCCTGCTGTAACAATTAATTCATAAAGATGCTAAGAGCAATAGACCTGCAGGAGTTAGGCTAGTCCCTTGATTAATGCTCACAGCAGGTATATGGGCAGCATTTGGCAAAGCAACTACAAGGAAGGCTTTGGAGATCATTTAACCCTGACTAGGTGAGCTTTGTCAAGAGACAAGTACTGAAACATGATTTAATTGAAGAACTTTTTAAATACACAGTGTTTCATCCCAGAGGGATGCTTCCTCTCTTGATGTGGGGAAAAGTAAGTGAGCATACCCTTTATATTCCAAATTTGAGTTTCAAAAGTAATTTGGACAGTTTGTGCTGTGGGGGTGCCCCGCTGCATTTGCCATTATTAATTTTATTTTTTAAATTTTATTTTATTAGATTTATATCCCACCCTCCCCGTGGGATATAAGTGATTTCTCATTGAGAATAATTCAGCTTTGGAAAGCTTTAAGCTATATGATTTAAGATGAGTAGCCTGTCTTCAGAGATTCCTTCTGCTCCTCTTTTTTTCATTTTGGTTTTATCTCAAAGTATCATTATAGTAAAAGCTACTATACTGAAAGGATATTCAGAGAAATCTGTGTTAGTGTCCCTTCAATAACTCTGTACAACCCTGGCAATCAATGTAGAATTAGATGGTATGGTGTGTGGCTTTGAACGAGATAGCTGCAGCTGGTTGGAAGGTAAATAGTACAAAATCTTAAGGATGTTTGAAGAGTTGTCTTGATTTAAAGGAAATGACTGTCTGGTATTTCTCCATCAAACTCAGATGGGAGTGGAATGATACATCTGTTTATAATCAGAATGAATTGTTTGATTTTGTTTGTGCTTAGCGGTAGGTGTGTACCTTTTCTGGATACTAGAAAATCTATGTGCAGAAAACTGTGTGTTAAATCTGATGACTCTGACATGGTGCATTATTGGTATCTTTGAATGGGGAACTATGTCTCATGGTCAATCTTTTTGCATTTGAAAAGTAGTAAATGAAGTCACATGATGCCAACTGCTGAGCCACCAAGTGGAAAAACTATTTATTTGGCTGATTTCCAGTCTCCTGCATTCTAATGACAACTCAAGTTTTATAATTAAATTATTACTCTGATAATTCATTATTCCATATTAGACTTGTAAAGTAGAAGCCCAGCCACCTGAGTTCTGATTTACTTAAGAACTGACAAGGAAGGTAGTGCCCTCTAAACAATGACATTGCTAGCCCATCTGACCGACCATAAGTATACAAGTCTCCTAATGATTCCATTTCCAACTGGATAAAGCTGTGGCAGATGGAGAAAACCTCTAAGGCATTGGCTGCAGGTGCTGCTGGAGTGCCATTGGCTGTGATTGCTCACCTTTCTCCTTGAGACCGTATGCTGTCCCCATAACAACTCCATGCTTCTATTTTATACTTTTAAATCTCTTGAAGTCACTGTCTCTTGCTGTAGATTCTAGTGGCCACCTTGTGTACCCTTTCCTGTTCCCTTCAGGTTGCATCAGCTTATCAGCTGGTTTCCACCTTTTCCTACTTCCCCCACTCTGGTCTTCATACCTCCTTATACCTGGAGCAGCCTTGGACTTTTTGTTTACCAAGCTATTTTCTTCTTCCCAGGAAATGTGGGAAATGTAGTGACCTCCAAGATTTCATCCTTTCCAACCAATCACCTCTATTTTGTCAGGATCCACTTCTTCATTTTTAGCCATTTAATCAAAGCACCTCTAGGCATTGGCTCATGACTGCTACACCTGCTTCAGGACAAAAGAATGTAGAGCTGGGTGCCATCAGCATATCAGTGACACCCAGCTCCAAAAGCATGAATGATCTCACAAGGGCTTTACATACAGAATGAGCAGCATGGGGTTTTGGAATTTGCACACCACTGACAACTGGTTTCCAGCAGCAACCCTCTGAAAGCCAGGTTAAATCTATGAGAGAATTTGTAGCTGCCAGAAGTTTGCCATCACCATTTTAAAGTGATTTTATAATTCTAGAAGAGGTTGATCATGATTGGGCCCATGGTTTAGAGCTGTTCACAGACACACCACATCTTTTCAAGTACCAAAAGAGCTGTGGAGGAAATGCACACATACACACAACATGGCTCTTTTGACGCTTGAAAAGACACAGGGAGAGAGGAAGAGTTCTGTGACATGGGCACTATCAGGACCGCACAACATTTTAAAATAACTTTAAAATGGTGATGGTAAATTCATGGCAGCCACAAGTCCTGTTGAGCTGGCATTGCTGCAATGGCATGTGGCTTGCAAAAAACAATTTAAAGGGATCCCAGGGAGGGTTTGTGGGACTCATGAGGGCAGGATGGCATGAACCAAGGTTTGCAAACCAGGAACTGGGGCCGGTTCACGTTTAATCTTGGTTCGTGATTCAGTTCATGCCCATCCCTAATTTTAAGGTTTGTAGCTGGCCAGAAAAAGAAACTCCTTGATCTCATTTCCTAGCTAACAGATTTTTGACGATGCAGGAGTGAGATTTGGTAGTGGGGCCTAGCTACAAAATAAGATTTTGAAATAATTTGTCCACAGTTAGCATGACAATTAAAGAAAGCAATCTGAAACAAAGCAAACAACTTTATAGCTAAAGTTTGTTGTTTGTGATGCTACATTTTTCCATTCATATATTTCCTTTTTCTCTTATAGGTTACTGGTATGTATGAGCACTGACACACATTGATTAAAACATTGTGCAAAAAGGAGTCTTGATGCAAATGGCACAATAGCATCTAGATTCCATTTGGTGCTGCCATTTACACATGAATTGACTAAATCACAGCACCAAAAGGAATCCTGATATGATTGTGCCATCTTATCAAGACACCTTTCTGTACCCTGTTTTACTCAATACACATATGTATTCATGTACAACCTTGGCAAGCTATCTTGAAAAGAAGCTATAACTGAAACCTACAAAAACTGTGCATGCCATAAACAAAATACTGGAAGAAGGTTCTACTGTACAAACAAGAACAAGTAATTCATAACACCAAATGAAGGAAAAATTTGGTTGAGGAGAATTTAATAAGCATCTCCGGTTGTAATATTACTGATAGTGACTACTGGATATGGTACCAGTGCCTAAAGGTCTAAATGTATATAACTTTATAGCAAAAGGAGCTGTGGCATGTGTAGATTTCAGATTGATTTAACCACATAATAAATATTCTACATTCTATATATTTTGAGAAAAAGAATTTGAGAATAATAAAACATGTCTTCCAATAATTGAATGAATATCCCTCATTAAATTATAGTTCAGTCACAAATGGTTAACAGTGCCTTCAAATGTTCAAAAATCATTGAAATGCTTAAAATATTATCAATTGTATAGGAGTTGTTTTGCATACATATGTTCCTACATTGCTGTCCAGTTCCAGTAAACTTTAATGGCATAATGTCCATAGCTGTGATGGTCCCTCCATTCCCCATCCACTATGTGCTTAGTTAATTTGACAGGGGGGAAATCAGTTTACAAAATAAGTTCTTTCCTCAGTTGCCTCAGACCTGCTGTAGTTTGGGAAGGGGAGGTCTGTGACTTGTCACTCTACTGCTCCAGCATTGGCCAGTATGACTCTCCAAGCTCTGCATGTTCATCACAATCCAGTGTTCTAAATGAGAGCAAAATTATTTGTGCATTTTCACACTGCCACCTGTGAGCTGTAAGCTCTGAGCATGTAGCGACATAATGAATACTGCTGACTAATACTAATGATACAGTCACAAATGTAGTGTGTATATTTGAAATATGGCTGTTTTAAAACAATGCATAAGCAACCCATGATGCCTACAGGGATAAGTAATCCATGCAAGCCAGCAAATTGTAAGTGTGTGGCAATACCAACTCATTTTCAATTGCTACCAAACAAGTCAGTTCAAATGAGGGACTCACTTTAAGAAGCAATAGGCATTGCAAACAGAGCATGTTAGATGCTTTAAACCTTGTTTAAAGGTGTGGTAGGATTCAGGCCAATAGCTCTTGCATTTTTATCATGTCCTTCCTCCAAGGAGTTCAGAGCACCATACATACTCTCTTCTCATTCATTTTATCATCATCAGGGGTCATTTTATAGTAGGAGCTCCTTTGCATATTAGGCCACACCCTGTGATGTAGTCAATCCTCCAAGAGCTTACACAAAAGAGTCCTGTAAGCTCTTGGAGGATTGGCTACATCAAGGGTATGTGGCCTAATGTGCAAAGGAGCTCCTGCTACAAAATGACCCCTGATCATCACAATAACTATAAGGTGAGGGACAGTCCCAGGTTACTCAACAAAGCTTATGGCTAAGTAGGGCTCTAGAGTTCTCTGGTATTAGTCCTGCACTTCAGCCATTATACCACATTGGATCTCAATAGATAATACATGGTCTATTATGTGCATATAATCTTATGGCATGAAAATGCTTTGCACTCATTTTCAATGCCTTCAGTAAAACAAGTGCTTGTTTGCTAATAGGACTGTTGTAGGTGCTTCTGAATTCATGCTTCCTAAAATAATTCAATTAGTTTGCTGATTTGAATTGTATAAATGAAATAAAATGTCATCTAGGTAAATGATCCTTTACTACAGATGCTAATAAAACAATCCTGGATGGAAATGGCCCCAGATAAATTGGATTACAGTGATAGATGAGAGATTAATAAGGTCAGGCTTATGGACTACTTTGTAACTGTACCATTTAGAAGACTTTTAACAGCATCATATGGAAGGGTTTAGAAGCAAACAGTTCTAGGAGTCTGCAGTTCATATTTCATGCTGAATTGTTACACTTATTTTCCTTCATAAAAGCCTCTGGTTTTATCTGTTTGCACTCCGATTTGCCTACAGGTTGTGATGTAGACGGTGTCCTTTCCCAGTTGCTGTAGAATTTCATTTAAATATCTCAGAAGTGAAAGATTATCCTCACCCGATCTAGGTGATCTATGTATAAACAGGGGGAACATCCCAGGTATGCAGAAAGATACAGTTTTGAAAATACATAAAAGAAAAACAAACCCTGGCATGATAAGGAAGGACCAAGACAAATAATACTGGGAGCAAGTTAAAGGAGGAATAGAGGGAGCAGAAATAGCCTATTAATGTTTCTGTGCTCTAAGAGAATCCAGGATGGGGAGGAATTGAACAGAACAAACTAATTAAAGTCATGGATTCTTTTAACATATGGATTCTTTTAACATATATCATCATTCTGAGTGTCCTGACTGATTAAAGCATCTTCTTGACTCTTGTTTTCTTGGACCACCAGTTTAATTTGAAGATGGAGGTTAATGTCCTTTGCTTCTCCTTTGAAAAGCTACCAGTGGCATACTCATTTCTCCTCTCTGGTTCTTTAGCTACAGGGAGTGTTCTTAGAAATAAAATGATTGCACAGTAGTTGTCTTCAGGATAGACATAGTCACTGTTTGATAAGAAAGAGCCATTTGATATTTCTGTTTAGATAATCTAGCTAATTTCATTATAAACTCTGTCTTTTATCTTAATAACATTAGTTTTATATGGTATGATTTTTGCTACACAGATTTTATTAGAGGGTGTTTATATATTTAGCGTAAAGTGTAATTTAACACTTACTATATAACTCCTCAACTTCTGTTTTTAGGTTGGGGGGCTGGTTTTTATTCTCCTTTTTCAGTGCTAGTTAGCCAGTCCCAGCACTGATAATTTTCAAAACAAAACAAAAACAAAAAAGGGTACGTAATGCTGTGACCAAAGCTAGATACGTTAGTAAAAGTCAGATAATTGGTCCACTTCACTCAGCATTCTCTACTCAGACAGGTAGCAGTTCTTCATAGTCTCTTCCATGGCAGAAAGAGGAAACCTGCAAATTGAGATTGCCAGGGGGTGGGACCTGCTGCATGTGCTCTGCTACTGATCCATAGTCCTTCCATAAAGTGAAGCCTAAAAGGGACTAGTGACCCAAGATCACCAAGTAAGTTTATAGCATAGTAAGCACATTATTTGAAACCTCCCATATGCTAAATCACACACCCCACCACCGGGTATAAGCTATTGTGTGCATGCACACTTTTTCAGATACATTGAAACAGAATTCACCAGCCATTGCAGGTAGAAGATGGAGACTGGGGAGGGTATTGCCAGGAAGGGTTAATTAGAGTCAAGATGAATAAGTAACTGAGCAATAAATATAGTTAAGATTGGATTAAGGCAATTGATCAGACCTGTGAATAGCAGCAAATTAGCATACAGAATAGTATAAGAGTTTACAAACAGATGCAAGAACTGAATGACATTAGCATGTATAATGAGATAAGAAACCAATACTTCTATTAAGCCCTATGGATTCCATTGTCATGACTGTGGTAATAGTTTGTAACTCAGCAATCTCCCATTCTAGTCTGTTTCTGAAATTCTTTTGCAATAAAACAGCTATTTTGAGGTCCCCCATTGAATGTTCCGGAAGTTTCTCCTACAGGTGTCTCAGTTTTGTGGTTCTTCATATCAGATTTATCCCTTGGCATAGGGTTTGATCTGTTTGCCCTGTGTAGAAAATTGAAGGCAATTGTTGGCATTAATGGAATATACAATGTTAGAAGATGAACAAGTGAATGACCCTGAGATGGAATAATGGTTTTTGTTAGGTTCGGTGATTGTGTTGTCTAGGTGTATGTGGCAGCAACCTGGCATCTGGGTCTATTGCGAATTCTGATACCAGTGTCCATGTTCAAAGTAGATGTTGTATTATTATGGGTAAGGAGTTGTTTAAGATTGGCGGGCTGTCTGTGAACAAGAGCTGAAATAGACCTGTCATTATTCAGTGGAGGTTGTAAGTCACTGACGATGCATTGGACTGTTTTGAGTTGAGATTTATTATGTGACTTACAAATGGTGTTCTGTTATTATATCTTTTGGGCCTGTCTTGCAGCAGGTATTCGTCAGGTATCATTCTGGCCTTGTTAATCTGTTTCTTGACTTCATCAGGTGGTTAGTTTAGTTCTAGAAAGGTTTGCTGTATATTGCTCAGGTGAGAATCTCTGTCTGTAGGATTGGAACAGATGTGCTTGTAGCATAGAGCCTAGCTGAATACAAAAGATTATTTGGTATGTTTAGAATAGTAGCTGGAGGCATGTGTATATGTTTGTCAGTAAGTAGGTTTCTGGTATAAGGTTTGCTCCCCCACTACCATATTCCGCATGGTATATGGTGTCTATGTATCTATTGTGTATATTTGCAGCAGTGTCCAGAAAATTTATTTCTTGCATAGATTGGTTCATTGTCATGTTTATGGTGGGGTGAAAGTTATTCCTGGTAGAATATGTCCAGGGCTTCTTTTCCATGTGGCCAGACAATAAAAATATCATCAATATATCTTGGAGTGGTGTTGTGTGGTATGACTGTGTAGGAGTTTAGAAAGCATTGTTCCAAGTTGGCCATAAAGATGATAGCATACTGTGGGGCCATATAGTGCCCATGATCTGAAGGAACAAGTTGTCACCAGATTTGAAGTAGTTATGGGTGAGAATAAAATGATAGAATTTGGTGGCAAAGTCAGCTGTGGTTTTGTCAGAAATCATGTTCCTTACAGCTTGTAACCCATCTTTGTGTGGTGTACAGATTCCACATCGCTGGACAATTGTTCAAAGAGTGTATTTTCCTCAGAAAATTTGTGTGGCGTCACACAAATAACTAGGAATGTTAATGGTGTAGGATCTTAGAATGAAGCCCATGTATCCAGCAGCTATGCCTGAGTCAATGGGGCATCATGGGTTGCTGGGTGTGTGTATTTTGAGTAGAAGATAAAAGGTCAAGGTTGTGGTGTGTCTGAAAGGATGTTCCTGAATGTGAAGGAGTAATTCCTTTATAATACGGTTTAGTGCTTTTTTGTATTCCTGGGTGGGATCTGAGTCCAGCTGTTTGTAAAAAGCAGTATCTGGATGTAGTCTCCCTTTCTCACAATACAAGAACTCGTGGGCATTCGATGAAATTGCTGAGCAGACAGGTTAAAACGGATAAAAGGAAGTACTTTTTCACCCAAAGGGTGATTAACATGTGGAATTCACTGCCACAGGAGGTGGTGGCGTCCACAAGCATAGCCACCTTCAAGAAGGGGTTAGATAAAAATATGGAGCAGAGGTCCATCAGTGGCTATTAGCCACAGTGTGTGTGTGTGTGTGTGTATATATATATATATATATATATATATATATATATATATATATATATATATATATATATATATATATATATATATATATATATTTGGCCGCTGTGTGACACAGAATGTTGGACTGGATGGGCCATTGGCCTGATCTAACATGGCTTCTCTTATGTTCTTATGTTCTTATGTTCTTATTCATGATGACAACAGATTCACCTTTGTATGCATATTTGTTATAATATCTGGATTGCTCCTGAGACTCTCTATGGCCTTCCATTCAGCATGGTTAAGGTTCACAATGGGGGTATCTGGATACAAGCCACTGGACTCAAACTTTGTTCTACGGCTTCAGACCAACATGGCTACCCACCTGAATCTGTCTCCCATATGCTAGTCCAACACTCTAGCTACTACACTACACTGGATTTCCTGCTGATATTTTTTGATGTAGATAAGTAAAACTGAAGCATAACGAAAAAAAATTCCCATGTGCAAAACCTGGCCAATGACTACTTTGGCTGTACTTTGAATAGCCTGTAAGTTCATTTTAAAAAGCAGATTGTACAGAATCTTGACTAGCAGGGCAGATACTGCAAATTGGGAATAGTCCCAATCAGTGACATTATAATTGTTACTGATACTCATGAGACACATTGATTGGAGCATGAAACATATTAGCAAGTATCTCTGATAGGCTGTTATGCTAAAATACGTCAATATAGGTCTCATAAATGCCAGAACATAATGATACAAATTACTATAATTTATTGACTCATTAGGGCTTCTGTTTAGCATATTGGTTGCTATAAGTGTTAGTGCTTAATAGGTGAGAGAGTATCACCAGCATTGTCAAATTCCCCCTATAATGCAAGGAGAGTGCTATATTCAATCTCTATAAATACAAATGCCTCTCACACTACAGTGGCAACTATTTCACCATCTAGTGATTGTTTATAATTACTGTCCGAAATAAGGAGAAAATACCAGGCCCACCCCCCCAGGCCTGAACCAGAAGTAGGCTTCATTAAATGAAGTTACGTTGCTGAAAGTGGAGAGGGAGCTGGAAAAATCCATTAAAACATATTGTACCCTCAGGTAGTACCATTTGAAGCACCACAGACTTTCCACAGGACTTTTCTCATGAACCCCAATCCTCCCAACTATTCCTTAACACACATCCCTTCCACCCACTATCTCCATATACCTGTCTGCTGCTATTTCAACAGGAGAGGGCAGCCAGCCAATCTGCTGGTTAGCCAGGAGCAGGGGTGGACTGGCCATTTCATTTACATGGACATTTCCTGGTGAGCCACTGCCCTGCATGGCAGTAAGGAGCAAGCAGAGCCTAACCCCTCTACTCTACTAATTCCCCAGGGGCATGTAGTTTGAATTCAAGGAAGCAATAGGTGAGCCGTACCCACTCTGTGTACCACTGAGCTTTGTTGCCCTGCAATGCAGCTTGTAAGTGTAGCAAGGGCCACTCAGCTTGGCTTGCTCCAGAGCTATTTTAACTTCCCAGTCTGCCAGGAGGCAGGATGAGTGACTGATCTCTGTCTGGTTCTTTCTTCTTCATTTTCTGTCATCTCAGATATTGTTTGGGCCCCCTCCCCTCCATCATCCTGATTGGCTGATACTACCATAACTCATTAGCATATGCCACCTCCCCAGCCAAAAGCAACCCAATGCAAGAACCAGATGAGTGAGGCCTGATTGGTCTGGCTAGAGATCCAGTTGGCCTAAGCAGGCCTCACTCATCTGGGGCTCTCCTTGGTCACCACCTCCCAGTCAAAAGGCCGGCAAGCCACCTGCTGCCCAAAAACACATAAGTGGAGAAAAGGTAGTGTGGGCTTCTCCAAGGGTTAATGAGGGCTGCTGAGGGTGTGGCAAAACCCCTGGTTGCTGGATGTCTGCTCACTCTCCTAATCCGGGGACTGCTATGCAGCTGCACCTATTATTCAATGGACAAGGTAGGTGGGGAGGAAGAGGGGAAACCCTCAGAAAGGTTCAGGAGCTGTGCTCCTGTGAGCTCCTACTGAATCTGAGGCCTGGCTGATACTTTCATCTCTAGAAACATCAAGCATCCAAGTTAGTGGGGTGGGAATGAGAGAAGAGAGAAAACCAAGATCATTCTAAGTTTGGATATCAATCTAAACTGAAGTATTTAGGGATACAGGTTCTGCCTTTTACAAACTGTATTTCTAATTCTAATTCTTATATTAATGCTGTGGTAATTATTTCTAATGTATACCTGTCAACAAATGGATGAGCCCACAAGATGCTATTAAATTGCATTGAAGAGATGATGTGACAGTAGTGTTGCAGGTGCAACTGTTTAGCAACATGGAGCCAGATGTACAGATCAGATGCAAGTGAAAACAAAAAATTATACATTTAAAAAATCTAGTTAGTTAAATTAAATTAAAATGCTTTTCTTCAAGTATTTCTTGAAATATTGTTCCTGAAATTGGGAACTATTCTTGTCTCTGGCATGGAAGTGTAATGCATGGGCAGTATTCCATAGGAAAGAGCTGATTCCATAATTTAATTTATTTTTATATTTCATTATTTTTTTCCTTTTGGTTTCAGTTCTGCAATTTTCTGTGTATATATATACACAGAGAGAGAGAGAGAGTATATCATTATAGATATATTAAATTATAATGCATAAATAAATGTATAAAAATACCTGTTTTACTTAAGTTTTATGATGATATAGATCAGTGCATGGAAACAGAGGACAGCATGAATCTCAGATTTGATACTCACAAGAGAGACAGCGTGATGCAGTGGTTAAGAGCAGCAGACTTTAATCAGGAGAACCAGGTTTGATTCTCCACTCCTCTGCATTCCATTTCTGGAATAAAAGAGATGTCAAAGACTGCAGCAGCTATCAGCTCATCACATTAATTTCTTACATGAGTAAAGTGATGCTCAAAATTTTACAACAAAGACTTTTACCGTATATAGAACTAAAAATGCCAGATGATCAAGGTGGAGAGCCAACACAGGGTAGTGGTTAAGAACCAGGTTTGATTCCCCACTCCTTCACATGAACCCTGCTGGATGATCTTGGGCCAGTCACAGTTCTCTCAGAACTTTCTTAGCCCCACCTACCTCACATATTTCCCTAACAGATTTTATCCCTTTAATAATATGTGCCATGACAACGGATGAGCATGAACCAAACTTTTGTGTTCAGTTTGGTTTGTGGCTAAACCACAAGCCAAACCATGAACTGATAGGCCAGTTTTCAAACCAAACCAGTTCATATTGGTTTGTGAGCAATTTAAAGTTTAATCCTCTGCTTTCTGCTACTCATTAAAAACCACAGGGAGAAGAAAGCAGGGTTTTAAATGGCTCTAAGCCATTTCACCCCCAGCTTTATGCTCACCATGGCTTTTGGTGGTGAACAAAAAGCAAGGAATGAAATGGCTGGGAGGCATTTCATCCCCTGCTTTCTGCTGGCTGCAGGTTTTTGCAGCAAGTAGAAAGCAGGGGGCAAAATACCTCCCAGCCATTTCACCTCCTGCTTTTCATGGAGAGCAGAAAGCAGGGGTTTAAATGGCTCAGAGCAATTCACAAACAACACAAACCATTAACCAGCTAAAATTCATGACAAACTTCAGTTAATGAGCCAGTTTGTGTCCATCCCTAGTCATGATTTTGAACCCATCTGGAAACTGCCAGTGAGTGGGCATCAATGTGGCAGATGAGGTTCAGTGTGGCCAAGTGCAAAGTAATGCACATTGGGACCAAAAATCCCAGCTACAAATACAAGTTGATGGGGTGTGAACTGGCAGAGACTGACCAAGAGAGAGATCTTGGGGTTGTGGTAGATAACTCACTGAAAATGTCAAGACAGTGTGCGTTTGCAATATAAAAGGCCAACACCATGCTGGGAATTATTAGGAAGGGAATTGAAAACAAATCAACCAATATCATAATGCCCCTGTATAAATCGATGGAATTCTGTGTACAATTCTGGTCACCACACCTCAAAAAGAATATTATAGCATTGGAAAAAGTGCAGAAAAGGGCAACTAGAATGATTAAAGGGTTGGAACACTTTCCCTATGAAGAAAGGTTGAAACGCTTGGGGCTCTTTAGCTTGGAGAAATGTTGACTGCAGGGTGACATGATAGAGGTTTACAAGATTATGCATGGAATGGAGAAAGTAGAGAAAGAAGTACTTTTCTCCCTTTCTCACAATACAAGAACTTGTGGGCATTCGATGAAATTGCTGAGCAGTCGGGTTAAAACGGATAAAAGAAAGTACTTCTTCATCCAAAGGGTGATTAACATGTGGAATTCACTGCCACAGGAGGTGGTGGCAGCTACAAGCATAGCCAGCTTCAGGAGGGGGTTAGATAAAAATATGGAGCAGAGGTTCATCAGTGGCTATTAGCCACAGTGTGTGTGTGTGTATAATTTTTTTGGCCACTGTGTGACACAGAGTGTTGGACTGGATGGGCCATTGGCCTGATCCAACATGGCTTCTCTTATGTTCTTAAGTATCACTAAAAGATGAGATGAGAAATCATTCTGAACTGGACCCAGCCTATTTCACTGGAAGCTAAACTGTGTGAGAAAGCTATAAAATATTGGAGCCTAAGGAAATATAAACTGGGAAAAATGCATCTGAAAAATATGGCCTCAGGTGCCATTAGTTTAGTCAATAAGACAGCAGTAGCTATTAGATGTGTTTTAAGGGCTTTCTCAAAAGTCTTTGTTTACTGAAAGATCAAAGAATGTGAACACTCCCCTATGAAAGCAAGAAACTCAATACCATGGGAGATCTTTTTCCCATTCCGAAAATCATAACTATAGACATATTTCTTTCTAGCAATTTCCAGTAATTGGCCTGCTGTCAGTTCCTGTTGGGGAAGGCAATGGCAAACTACCCTGTAAAAAGTCTGCCATGAAAACGTGAAAGCAACGTCACCACAGAGTTGGAAACAACTGGTGCTTGCACAGGGGACCTTTCCTTTCCTTTTCCAGTTCCTGTACTGTTGTTACAATAAGTACTTTTGCTAATTATCAAGCTTCCTTTCCTCTTATTGTTAATATTTGTTTTCTCTTCAAGCATATGCAGCATATTTGGATGTTTTCCCTTATGTTAAAATCAACCAAAGAAATGTTCACAGGACTATAAGGGGAGCATCACAGTGCTTTACCAAACACATTTGCTAAATTATAGGAGGACATCAAATTCTATAGTTCTTTATGACCTCTTCTAGAAGTCATTATTGTTCATTTTCCAAGCAGAGGCTTGTTTTTTTTGGTCTTTTTTTAACCACCTTATCTCCTTTTTGGCAGTAGTCCTGAGCCCATGAAATACGAGGACATTAGCCCAAATCTTTGTGCTGTTCCACTGTAATTTCAGTGCCATCTGTACAGTATTTTCTGTGCCCCTTAGCCATTTGCACATGATAGGTCCCTATAGCAAGCAACTCTAATCTCTTGCAATCGCTTCCATAAAATAATGGTTAACATTAAAAACACTGCTATTCCCACTTCTCTTAAATCACTTTCTTGGCATGTAAGATATATCCTTCCAGCATCATATCATGTGTAATTTCTATCTAACATTGTTTTATTTCTGCTGTAACTCAGCTTCTGTGTCAACATTACAACTGGGTAAAGGAACTAAAGAAACACCAGGGCAGCTGTGTCTTGTGCCACTGCTTATAACCTATTCCGTATTCCTAAGTAGAAGACAGAGCATAGGTACACTAGGTTTTATAGCTTCTACAGATCAGAAAGATGCACAGGGCTTCATAAGGGATTTCCAGAAGACCCATCACTCCTCACCCAATCAAGGTGGTGCAGCTGTTTCCACTGATGCTAGGGTAAGATCTTTTAATGCCTGATTCTACAGGTGTTCCTTAGAACAGAAAATGAGAGACTGGACCATCCATGTACAACTGAGTGAAACATTTGGTGGTATTTCTTGAGAACTGACTGAAATCCAACACCCATTTCTGCCTATGTACATGTTTTTTTAATGAAACGGTATGTACTTGTAGCCGACAGAATGATGCATCCATGTTCACTATGATCTACAAACATTGTTTTCCAGTTTTATATCCCAACAGTAATCCACAAAGAAAGAAGAAATATTTGGGAATTAGTGTTATAGTAATTTGCAACAATGTATGCAGATTCTAACATAAGAAAACAGAATACTGTCAATAGAACAACTATGTCACTATCCATTGTGCATCTTGCAATAATTATGGATCGATTTTCTGCTACATTTAGTAGAAAGGGGCTGTCTCCTTCTTTATGTCCCATACAAAATGTTCCCATCAGTGAAGTCCAGACACAACCTTCCATGTCAGTTACCACTTCAACATGTGTAATGTTCATAAAGCAATGATTCTAAGGAAGTCAATGGATTTCTCTTTGTGTAAGGAATTCCTCATAAAATTCTGCCAGTTCTTTAGAATAGCATAGATTGAAAGTATATGCTTCCTAGGTCCCAGCATGTGTTTACTCCAATAAAGCTAAAGGTAATCCTGTGCAAGCACCAGTTGTTTCCAACTCTGGGGTGACATTGCTTTCACAGTGTTTTCATGGCAGACTTTTTATGGGGTGGTTTGCCATTGCCTTCCCCAGTTTACTCCTTTACATAATGATTTCTAGGATGATTTCTATTCCATACTCCATTAACTAGCTGAGGAGACATTTCCTGTAAGTTTTTGCATAATAAGATTGGGAAATGTCAAAGTAATACTCACAAATTCAGTTCTATCATGTAGTTCATTATTACAGAAATCTGAAAAGAGATGCTATTTCTGGTCATATATTGCCTCTGAAAGTGCTATTAAGTTTTGCTGTTACTCACACTTGAATTAGGAATGTTAGAGAACCAGGCCTTGAATTCAGCAGGAGCTCACAGGAACATAGTTCCTGAACCTTTCTGAGGGTTCCCACTCTTTCTCCCCACCTACCTTGTCCATTGAATAGTAGGTGCAGCTGCATAAAAACCCCTGGATTAGGAGAGTGGGCAGCCAGCCAGCCACCAGCAGCTTTGCCACACACCCAGCAGCCCTCATTAACTCCTGCAGAAGCCCATGCCACCCTTTCTCCACTTCTTATGTGATTTTGGGTGGCGGGTGACTTGCTGACCTTTTTACTGCGGGGGTGATGGCCAAGGAGAACCCCAGGTGAGCGAGGCCTGCTTGGGCTAGCTGGATCTCTAGCCAGCCCAAGCAAGCCTTGCTCACCCAGGGCTCTCCTTTTTTGTGTTGAGTTGCTTTTGGCTGGTGGGGGGGGGGGTGGCATATGTTAATGAGCTATGCTAGAGCTCCACCACCTATTTTTCTACAAAATGACCCCTGTAGAGAACAGAGGAGAAAAATTTTGATTCCCGTGTCTGAAGAATTTTTCATATCCATATGATGTGATAAAGTTATTGAAAGCCTTGGAAACTCATGAACATCTGCTTTAAGGTAATTTAGGGAAGTGTTTTAATTGCTATTTTCTTTTTGAGGGCCCTGGTCCAAGAGATATCTGGCTGTCCTCTTGTGAAGTTCCATCTGGGCCCTGCATGACTTTTTGTGGTTCCCCAGGGCTTGTAATGCAGAGATTTTCCACCAGGCATTTGACTGAGGGCAGCAACTCTGGCACTCCACTTTGGCACTCCCGGGTTTCTTCACACACACACACAAGACAGTGACACCATTCTGAATTTGGATACCATCAAGTTTTTCTAGAATCTAATGCTTAAATGCCAATGATTCCTATTTTAATTGTTCTTTTGCTGGTTTTTATATCACTCTAAACTGCCCTGAGCCCGATATCCAGGAAATGCAGTCATTGTCGTCGTCGTCGTCATCATCATCATCATCATCATCATCATCATCATCATCATCATCATCATTATTATTATGCAGCCTTTCCACCCATGTGCTTAAAATAAGCTACAGTTCCTAGTTATAAGATTTTCTTCAACAAAGGAACTGTAAATATTTTTACCAATCTTTCTGCCAAAACCCATCATCTTGACAACTGGTTTTTGTGCAGTGACTCTGCTGTCAGTACCTACAAAGTCTTGATCAGTTTCTGTGAATGGATTGCCAAACTCTGAATGGATTGCCAAACCTCAAGGCATACATTTTGACATCTACCTACATTGGAATGGATTTGATTGTTCATGACAATGACAGGAAGTTTGGTCTGTTACCAATTTAATATCACCATCAGACTCCTCAGTTAGTCAATGTATCTCTCAGCCACCAACTACCCTTGTTGATGTCTCAGTTCAGTTTTTCATGATATACTAATTTTGTTGATGTTCTCTCAAATGCTGTTGATGAGCTCTCAAAAATATGTTTGCTGGAATGCAAATATCCAAGTGCAATGGTAGGAACTTTCAGATGTAGTGATCACAGTTGTCATATGCTGCAGTTGTCAGAATCTCTCTGTTCTATTATTTTATTTATACCCTGCAGGGTTTTTTTATCTTGGAAACACAAATTGGTTTATCATTCTCCCCTCCTGCGCCTTCTTCTCACAACATGAACCCTATGATGTAAGTTGGATGAAAGAGTATGATGGACCCAGGT
Organism: Heteronotia binoei; assembly: GCF_032191835.1. NCBI lineage: Eukaryota > Metazoa > Chordata > Lepidosauria > Squamata > Gekkonidae > Heteronotia > Heteronotia binoei. The sequence continues at coordinate 90,416,201 of NC_083228.1, read as the reverse complement.
GTCAGGCGATGGAATCTCAAGGCTGTATTCATTTGAAACAAAATGATACTTTATTGGAAACTCATACAGAGATTGAGACTGATGCCTGGAACTAGGCGGTAAATATTCTTAAAGATTCTACATCAAAGACTTTCTAAACAAAGCTCCCATTCCCATAACATCAATGTGGTTAGAGGTGCAAACTTTCACACAGGGCTTCAGCTTATCTCCTTTCCCTGAGAAGTTGCCTTGCGGCCGAGCTATCTACTAACGGCTGCATTCTTTTGTTCCTTGGGAGCATCAACAATGTTTACACATCAATTGCTGTCTCTTTTGATATGCACAGTAACTCCATTACAGGAAAGAGCTTTGGGTTAGTACCAAGAGTCCATATGGTTAGTATGTTACATTTATTAGTTATAAGAGTTACAGAGCCTGACACCAGGGTTATCTCGCAAACTTCCATGGCAGAGTGGGGATTCAAACCCAGTTGTTTCCAGGTTGTACTGAGACACTGTAACTACTATGCCATGCCAGCTGTTCTCTGGACAAACATGTTTTTCTTCCTTAAATCAAAGATGAGAAGCTGTGATTTCCTATGTAATTGTATATTAAATTGATGGGCCAAATGTATATTGCATGCCCACTGTCCCTTTTGTTTGTTCACACACTGAAAGTCCCAAATACATTTTAAAAATTGGTTTGCAAGTTCATTTGCAAAATATTAAAAGATGGCATAATTCTGTGAATACTGATTAAGTGATTCCATCGTCCTTAGTGCTTAAACTGTAAAGGATCATATTCATGACAGCAAGATACCCTCAAGGTATTGATTTAATTTGTCAATGATTCATATTTTTCCATTACAAACGTATATATGGTCAGCTATTTTAGGTATGATCAGCAGGGGTTTTTTCCTGGAAAAAGAGGTGCCAGAACTCTCAAGAGGGAAATGAAGGAAAAACACATGAATGCCCCTCATTAACTTTTAAACATTTTTTAGAATTTTGTTTCCATGAAGAGGTTCTGTAACTCTGTTCCACTGCGTTCCCCCAGGGGAAAAAACCCCTGATGATCTGGGGGTGGTTTCCCCAAATTGAATCAGATCTAGTTCATCTTCAGCATAATCTTCTCTGAAACCTTGCCTCATGAATTGTGACTACATAGTGGCATTGCCACTATATATTGTTCTAGGTGAATAGATTGTCTGACACCAGTCTTAAATTGGCATAAAATCCAGTCCATCAGGGAAACAGACCTACTGGCTGGTTGTTATGCATGGATCAGCACTGGAACTGTCCACAGGTATTAGAAGTTGGGAAGCAGTGAAAACCTAGAATGAAACAGATTAGCAGTGGAGCTGTCCATACAGAGAACAAAAGCTGATTTAATGGAACTGTTATGCCAGGAGATGTTTGGTTAGTGGAGGTTGGTTGTCCCACTCTCCCTTTTGACTTGACAAGACTTTGAGTAGAATAATGTGATTAAATGCCACAAACTGCCAGATACTCACTCTGCTACCTGGTCTAGACTTAGTCTTGGAAGCACTTTTTTCACTGTCAAATCATAGCCAATTTATGGCAACCCTGATGATCAGGGATTTTTCCCCCAAAATTGAATCGGATCTAGTTCATCTTCAGCATAATCTTCTCTAAAACCATGCCTCATGAATTGTGACTACATAGTGGCATTGCCACTATATATTGTTCTAGGTGAATAGATTGTCTGCCACCAGATAGCCAGTTTGGTGTAGTGGTTAAGTGTGTGGGATCTTATCTGGGAGAACTGGGTTTGGTTCCCCACTAGAACAATATATAGTGGCACTTGCACCTGCTGGAATGGCCTTGGGTCAGCCATAGCTCTGGCAGAGGTTGACCTTGAAAGGGCAGCTGCTTTGAGAGCCCTCTCCAGCCCCACCTACCTCACAGGGTGTCTGTTGTGGGGAAAGAAGGTAAAGGAGATTGTGAGCCACTCTGAGACTCTGATTTGGAGTGAAGGGTGGAATATAAATCCAATATCTTCTTCTTCAACTTCATATGGCTTTCAAGGCAAGAGGCATTCACAGGTAGTTTGCCACTGACTGATTCTGTGTAGCAACCCTAGAGTTTCAGGGTGGTCTCCCATTCAAATATTAGCTAGTGTTGACCCTGCTTAATTTCCGAGATCTGATGAGATATCCAGGTCAGGACTTGGAAACACTACTCGCTCTGTTCTTGGAGTCATGTGGTTGATGAGGTAGGTTCCAGAAATGGATTGGTCCAGTAAAGGGACCAATCCATATGTCAGCAGGTTCTCTGGATGGAGCACTCTCATGAGTGAATGAGGATCTGGAATATTTTTGTATGTAGTAGTGTTTTATCATCACCCCCTGAGATGGTTCTGTCTTATTCCAAATTGAGCCAAGGCAGGTCCTGACATTGTCTTTCTGTAATTTTGCTATGGGAAGCCTGGAGGGATATGTACATTCTCTGGACCTTCCTTTTTGCTTACCTATAGCATTTTGTGCACTATGAATATCCTGGTATTTTCATACTATCTTACATCTCGTCTGGTAATCTTGCTCCCAATTTTTTGTAAAGCACAGCCAACCCTTTTGCATGATATTGCACTTCTAGTGCTATCTTTTCACCAGTACTTAGCTTCAAATAAGTTTTTTTGTTTTGGTTTTGGATGATACACTTTTGGAGCTTGTTGTCTGCATCAAAAGTTGTAACATGCAATAACAGAATGTGAGGTGAAGCAAAACATCTGCGGGGGGGGGGCATGTTTTTCAAGTATGGTTTTCATGGCTTCTTGTGACAGTTTTTCAAAGTCTATTGTTGTTCATTAACTCAACCTGTTGCCTGTTTTCTTTTTCTTGTTATTTCCAATTTGTTCATTTTCTCTGAGATAACAGGGTTTTCCCCCTCTTCCTTCTGTGACCTTAATAGAAATCCTACAAATGTGCCTATAGATAGCACATCAGCATTTTGAATTCCACTACAATTGTTGATCAAAGCAACAAAAGGCATACTATATAATGAACACACATGGATACCATAAGTTTACATGTGTGTCATATGATCTGTGTTATGTGTATGTAACATAATCTGCAAGCTCACAATAGATTGAGTGATCATTTTAAGTCTTTTGATATCTTTGACTGAAATATTTAAAACGTAAATGTTATTAAATATTAATTATTAAATTAAATAAATTATTAAATTATTATTATTAAAACGTATTTTACAATTCACACAGTCATTCTTCAGACTTAAAAATCACAGAAATGACACCATATGAAATGACATCTATGGTCCATAGGGAATTAAATATGGAAGGACTACCAGTTATGGCTGTATGTATTTTCCAGTTTGGCTCTACATCTGAAATTGACTGTAAAGCTGATATTTACAGTCTTCCAAGAGTGGACTTCCTTGTTTGCAATTGTATCCTATCTAGCAACTATACTACTTCTTATATTCTTTTAAGCTAGATATCGATATTATTGGGAATAAATATACTGTTCATACACCAGTTAATCAGGCCATGAAGCTTTAGTTTTTGACTGAATCAGAGTTCATCCCATGAGATATATATATATAAACATCTTGACACCCACAATATGTGGCTTTTCCCCCAACTGTTGTTTGGGCCTTGAGACTTTATAAATCTGGCACTGTCCCCACTCTAATACTTGTATGTCTGTAAAATGAGGCATCCAGAATGCAGAATGTACATTTGTTTAATTCCTGGTTGCCTGTTCCCCACAGTGACAATTGAAATCTACTCTATGGAGTAGAAAGTAACCAGTCTACACATATTAGTTTAGACTTTATGCATATTGCCTTTCATTTTAGAACCTGCAAAGCAACTGAATAATGTCACATTTTTCTTTCACAATATTTATTTATTTTATATCCCGCCCTCCCCGCCAAAGGCAGGCTCAGGGCAGCTCACAGATTAAGGGTCACGCAATCGGATTAGTGTGACCAAACAAGATAAAACAACAATAAAAACATACAAACATAAGAACAATTATTAAAACACCCACAGGTGCTAGTACAGTAGTTTCAGACAATGATTAAAATTCCAATGGTGGTAAATAGCTAGATGGTCGATATTAGATGTTCTAAGAGGTCCCCGGATCATCATAGCATGATGAGATAGAACCATTGATAGTATTTTATGGGCCTGTCCAGTCGCTGCAAGTGTTGCCATTATGAAAATGCATGGCAGAAGAATGCCATTTTGCAGGCCCTGTGGAACTGTGAGAGCTCTCACAGGATCCTGACCTCCTCCGGCAACTCATTCCACCAGATGTGGGCAGCAACGGAAAAGGCCCTAGTTCTAGTTGATTTAAGCCTAACTTCTCTGATGCTGGGAACTGTCAGCAAGTTTTGAGACCCAGACTGAAGTACTAACATTTTAGACGCCACAGCTCTGCTGAATGTCTTTTAGCAATCTTTAAAAAGTTAGTAAATATGTATTGCCCAGTGGTAAGAAGACACTATCAAACAGGCAAAAATGATGAGGAGGTATCATTGTTATTTTCTGTACGGTGGGCCAGGAATGCAGGGTATTGGAAATGGGTCTCAGCAGAATTGACCTGAGTTAGAAGGGAGTTCTTGAGTGAGTCTGATAGAAGCACCTAGCTAGGATGAGGAAGTCTGGCAGACACCTAGGCTTCACGCAGTAAAGGAAAGCAATTGGAAAATAACTGAAGATTAAGAACAAGTCCAGAATTTGGCTGTTGGCCGCTCATAGACCAAGACCTAGCCCAGAAGTATTTACAGGCAGGCCAATGGGCTGCCTATCTGCATTACAGCCATACTGGAATCTGGATGGTAATACAGCTGTTTCATCCTTTTCTCTATAGTTAGAAATGGCTTACCACAAGAGGCAGAAGAACGGTGACCACTGTATTGTAGTACTTTTGGTATCAGACCAAGACTGGAAAAGCCCAGGTGGAAATCCACAAAGCTACGCATTGAGTGACCTCAGGTTTTTAGGCTAAACAAGAACTTGTCTTCTCTGGGACAAGATCAATAGGAACAGAATTGAATATGCCACTCAGAACTCTTTGGAGGAAGGGCAGAATAAAACAGAACTACATACAAAGATGAAATCCTAGCTCTAATTCTGGTCATTCTTCGCATTCGTCAAAATATTTCTGAAAATCCTATTTCTACAGTGTCTTCTCAATAATGCTTACAAAGCTTCTTATCTATGCTATTATATAAAACCTCATAGCAACAGATGAAAAAGTTTCCTTTTCATTTAAAATTCAAAAATATTTTAAGCTGTAAGGGAAAATTACATTATCGTGTTTGAAAATGGTAATTCATATAATGCATCTGATACAAATGTTTATATTTAGTATGGGCACTGTGTTAGTGGTGTTTTACTCCCACAAATAACATCATGCTTAGTTCAGTCTGATTTGGGAAGTTCTCATCAATGTACAAGGGAGGCATTATTCCTCTCATTCCGTTCTGCTTATGCATTTGGAATTGCTTTCCCATCCCTTCAGAAACTGAACTCTCTGTGTTTCTCTTTGTAAGTAGTACAAAATGTCTGTAACTGTTCAATCTGTTGATTTCACATCCAAAGACGAATATCACACATTGTGACTAAGTGACATTTAACACATCAAGAAGAATTGGTTTCTGCATTGTGGAGCAGGCAACAAGAAGTCATCCTGGCAGGCAGCTTTCTTCTTTTTGCACAAAGGCCCACCTGCCTCAAAACGTGGGATTGAGATTTGAGTTAAATTATCTATTTTTAAAATGGCATTTGGGCTTTCTTTTCTGTTTCTGTAGAAGTCTTTTGTCATGGTTCACAGTAATGGACTGAAAAATCTGGGCTGCTGATACCACAAGAACATTATTACTGGCAGCTATACCCATTCAAAGAAAATGTGTGGGCTGATTTCTCATGAGAACCACAATCAGTCTACTTCTTCTGTGAAGGCACCAATCAATACCTGTGTATCTTCTCTCACTCACTGGTTTCACAAGGTTTTGGCATCTTCTCTTATAGAAGGCTCATTAAGCAGGTATGTTTGTATCACTGATTAGACTTTCATCTACACTATGTTCTGTGGCCTAGCTAATCCTTTATATTTAATATTATCTGTGAGGGAAATAGGCCTACAGTGCCAAGCTACTGTACTTGTGTTCTCTCCAGTAGATCCACCCAGGAGATCATGGCTAAACACTGAATCAAAGTGATACCAGCACCAAGTTGCATTTGATTTATTATTTGTATTGCAACACCAGCTTTTTGTGAAAGGATAAGTGGCAAGTAACAACTCTGGGCTTCCACTTATTAACACATTCATTTCATGTTCCTTTCTTTATAGTAAAAACAAGAACAGAAAATGATGTTAACATTCATGTTTACAGATGCTTTTAGGTGGTGCACAACTGAAATTATTGGTGTGGTGTATTGAAGATAAAGGTGAAGTAGCTTAAACGATATAGACTGGAGTACAGTGAGAGCAAAACAACCAGGCTTTTCCTCAGCTGCCCTGAGCCTGCCTCGGCGAGGAGGGCGGGGTATAAATAAAATTTTATTATTATTATTACAGTATTTTCCATTTTCAAGGGAAAATGGCACAAAAGCAAACAGACCTAAGGGGAAAGTAAATGCCCACACATCTGGATTCCACAGAAATTCAATGTAATGGGGAGGGTGAACGTTACTGAAAGAACCAACATAAAATCTTACCTGCAAAGAATACTTTTCTCTCATGTACAGCCGTGGTAACTAAGAAATAAGTGACATTGTTATTGTTGTTCCAGCTGACCATGAGGTGTGTCAATGTTTGGCATGCTCATTGGAGCCTTGAATTTTTGAGTCTACTTTTGTGTGATAATTCTGTTACTTTTGCCATCATGTTGAAGTGAATCTGCAGCTAAAGGACAAGACAGACAGACAGACAGAAGAAGAAGATATTGGATTTATATCCCACCCTCCACTCCGAAGAGTCTCAAAGCGGCTCACAATCTCCTTTACCTTCCTCCCCCACAACAGACACCCTGTGAGGTGGGTGGGGCTGGAGAGGGCTCTCCCAGCAGCTGCCCTTTCAAGGACAACCTCTGCGAGAGCTATGGCTGACCCAAGACCATTCTAGCAGGTGCAAGTGGAGGAGTGGGGAATCAAACCCGGTTCTCCCAGATAAGAGTCTGCACACTTAACCACTACACCAGACAGACAGATGATAGATGATAGATAGATAGATAGATAGATAGATAGATAGATAGATAGATAGATAGATAGATAGATAGATAGATAGATAGATAGATGATAGATAGATAGATAGATAGATAGATGATAGATGATAGATAGATAGATAGACAGACAGACAGACAGACAGACAGACAGACAGACAGACAGACAGACAGACAGACAGACAGACAGACAGATAGATAGATAGATAGATAGATAGATAGATAGATAGATAGATAGATAGATAGATAGATAGATAGATAGATAGATAGATAGATAGATAGATGCCATTGTTCTAGCTCTTATCACTTAAGAAAGGGAATTCGGGAGTTCTGTTAGTTCCTACTTGGTCCAGAATCTACCAGTGCCTTAAAGGAACCCTGGGTCCACATGCAGCTATCCAATTTTAGGCCTTTGAATTAAAAATAAATCTTGCAGGCATGTTGGGCTACAAACATAAATAAAAGGCAACTTGTCTCCTTCTCCTATCAGAGTATTGTGCCATCAAAGTCTGTGGTTCTTAATATGTAATAAGGATATTTGCATCATATATTGTAGTCTGCTTTTAGGGTTGCCAGCTCTGGTGGGGAAATACCTGGAGATTTTTTGAGGGGTGGAGCCTGGGAAGGGTAGGATTTGAGAAGAGAGACCTCTGCAGGGTACAAAGCCATAGAGTCCACTCTCCAAAGTAGCCATTTTCTCCAGAGGAACCATTCTGTGTCATCTGGATGTCAGTTGCAGTAGCAAGAAATCTCCAGGCCCACCTGGAGGTTGGCAGCCCTATTTGCCTTGGATACTGGTGTGTTCTTTTTTAATAATACCTTATTTGTTAAGATAAAGATCTTGTTTGTGCCTGTGGTTGGCGACTATCTTCCTTCAAGAGAAATGGAGCATGATTCAGCAAGGGCACTGTATGCATGAATTCAGGCTTCAGTTGCAGGGCTCAGCCTTCTGGAGAAGAAGAGGAGATTGAATTTATTCCCCAACCTTCACACAGAGCAGTTTACAATCTCATTACCCCCCCCCTCCCACAACAGACACCCTGTGAGGTAGTTGGAGTTGAGAAAGCTCTGAGAGAACTCAAAGTCACACCAACAGCTTCATGTGGATGAGTGGGAAATCAAACACGGTTTTCTCAGTTTAGAATTTAACGTCTGCACTCTATTGGCTCATGCATGTAAGGGGAACCATTGCTTGTAGTTCTAGAGGTGCACATGCCATACCTGTTCTTTTCACATGCTATGTCAAATGATGCTAACTGGAGAGGAATAGAATCCTCGTGCCTCTTCTTCATAAATGATGAATAGCACCAAGAGCCACAGTCAGGTTGCTGGCTATAGATATTTTGCCTCCCAGACTGATGCTCTTTGTAAGATTTTTCATTTGAAGAACTGCCTGATATGCAGTGTCAACACCAACAGCTGAAGGGAAGGTTTTTGATGATGACCAAGTGCCTCATTCCAGAATGTAGCCTAAGAATTTGAAACATACACATTGGGACATTTTCCAGTTATAACCCATCCATTCTAAGACATTGTGGGTAATTAATTAGAAGGACATATTACCTGAAAACACCAGGTGGTTAGCTGCCTACACATTTCTAATATTAGTCTGACAGCGGTTTATGCAAATTATAAACAAATCCTGGTCACATAAAATGGTGTAAAAAAAATGAACATCCAGTCTACAAAGCCATCCTGTTATAATGAGGTAGATCCAGCCACTCAGCTCAGCAATGTTTGAAGCTTTCCTTCAATTTATGTAGCTCTTCCATTGGAGGAAGAGTCACATGTTGGAGGAAGCCTTTAAACTTTGCTAAGCAGAGCAGCTGGATCCATTTGCTATTCCAGAAAATGTATATATTTCTTGGCAATGAAATGGTCCGATCAGTTCTCCTTTATTTATTGACATTATTTAAAGTATGCCTTAGTCACTGAGACTGAAGATGGATTACACAGTGTGTTTCATTGCAGTCAGTAGAATGGAACATCCAATAAGCCATTAGGCACAGCACCTGTGCACACAAGAAATCACATAGGGCACAGCAGAGCACACCTTGAAGTGCATACCAGGGCCAGCACCAGGCAGTTACAAAGAATGGAAAGTTTCTTTGCATCTACCATACCTCTAGCTTAGAGCTGACATTCCTTGACCAAGCAGAACCAGGGGGTATGCATAGAATACACATAACATGCCATGATAGCCTGGAAAACTGAGTGTACCTCTTTACCAATGGAGAAGGATGGCTATGTTATGGTCTTTGGAGATTTCCTTGTATGCAGGGGATTGTTCCTTAGGTAGATTGAGGCCAAACAATAAAATTGTTAACTCTGGAATGCTTCAGAAAGTACAAATAACTGATTTAGTAGGTAGCTTCTTCACCAGACTTCCCCCCGCCCCTCTGCTGCTGGAACTATTTGTTCACACATTGGTATCTTAAAGTACAAAGTTCCTCCCAAAGCATGGAGAAATGCTGTGAAATTTGTAGAAAACGTTAATTGACATTTCAGCTAAATTTGTGTCAATTTAGATATTTCACATGACCAGCTAAAGAGCCCCAAGCGTTTCAACCTTTCTTTATAGGGAAAGTGTGCCAACCCTTTAATCATTCTAGTTGCCCTTTTCTGCACTTTTTCCAATGCTATAATATCCTTTTTGAGGTGCGGTGACCAGAATTGTACACAGTATTCCAAATGAGACCGCACCATCAATTTATACAGGGGCATTATGATACTGGCTGATTTGTTTTCGATTCCCTTCCTAATAATTCCCAGCATGGTGTTGACCTTTGTTATTGCACACTGTCTTGACATTTTCAGTGAGTTATCTACCACAACCCCAAGATCTTTCTCTTGGTCAGTCTCTGCCAGTTCACAACCCATCAACTTGTATTTGTAACTGGGATTCTTGGCCCCAATGTGCATTACTTTGTGCTTGGCTACACTGAACCTCATCTGCCACGTTGACGCCCACTCACCAAGCCTCAACAGATCCCTTTGGAGTGCCTCACAATCCTCCCTGGTTCTCACCACCCTGAACAATTTAGTGTCATCTGCAAACTTGGCCACTTCACTGCTTACTCCCAACTCCATTTGCATGGATTTTGAATGCATTCTCATCATTTGCATGGATTTTGATTTCCATCCAGGTCATCATGTGCAGGTTCTGTAACATTTAAAATAAATTATGTCAGAATGTGTGTGCTCCTTTTTCACTTGCTCAGTTGTTGGCATTCTTGATGGTAGGATTCTTGGTAGGAAATGCTTGGAGTTTACAGGACTAAATTTCAGTTCTCAGGTGGCAGTGCAAGAGTGAGTGGATATTTTGTGATTAGTAAGATTAATGCTTGACGTTAGTAGTCATGCACAATGAGGAAGGCTGGAATATCAGAGAGACAAGGGGTGATAACAGACAGGCAGTTTAAGCTATCCTGGGGACGGGAAGCAGGCAGACCCAAAAAGTGCATCCACATGCACACATCTGCCTCCCATCGCCATCCTGACCACAGCCCATCTGAGGCTGGGTCAAAGCCACCTTGGAATTTCCAAGGTCGTTTTGAGGTGCTTCCCAGCTGTCTGGATGGCTGAGAAGCACCTGGGGAGTGGCAGGGAGGTGCACGAGCACTCTGCAAGCTCCTCCAGAGTGCACACAGCCCATCCCTGTTCTGGGGGTGGGCCATGAGCTGTCTGGAGGCTTCCAGTCTGCCCCTTTCCCCACCAGCTCTCTTTGGGGTGGCTTCATGCTGCCCCGAGCCAGCAGTCTGTAATCATCCAGGCTGTAGATGCTTCCAGCAGCTAGAAAGCCAAGAAGAAGCAACTCTGTTGCTAGTGAGTCTCTTCCCTCCCCAAACCTTGCCCTCTCTAAGCTCCACTCCCAAATATCCAGGAATTTCCTAACCTGGCGTTGGCAAATGTATTTGTCAGAGCTTGGCAACTGACCAGAGAATCCAGGGCCATGACTAGGGGCCAGGACAAACCTCTCCAGCCTTTCCAATAAACTGGACATATCACAGATGCCCCTGAATATTAAAATTCTGTTTTGTGCAGATAACCAATTTTGAAATTACACCTGTCTTGCTATTCTATTACCAGTTAGCTTAAAATGTATTTAATTATCTAATAAATAGTAATATGGAGTTTTTAGAATTTGTTTTTAAAATTTGGTTGTATCCTTAAAGATTATTACAAATACATGAGGAAAAAAGCAATGTATGATTAATTATCATATTATATACGGTTATCTAATATTGATTATAGAAAGCTTATTTTCTAGAGCTCAGAGTAAGAAATACAAACAATAAAGGGGAAAGATAAGAAAAAAATTAATAACATGAGTTTCAGTTTTCAAATTGACTAAACAGTCTTTACAATAATAATGCATAATTAAATAAGTCATAATTCAGCTGCAACTTCAGAATTTCTTTTTTCCTCCTTGTTTCCTCCCCCCTCCCCCTGGCATGGAACACATTTCCTTTATGTCACAGAAAGCTTATGGTCTGAGCCAGCTCTAGTAGTTCTAATGATCATTTTTATGATTCCTTGAGGCATACTGAACTGCAGAGATATGTCACTAGAGTCCAATATTAATATGCCTCTATCATAATGATTAATTTAACCTTTCGGAGATTATAAGAATTAAAAATACATAATAAATCATATGGGGTTTATAGCACCGGTTGATGTGTACAATCTATTAACCAGCCTTTTTGTTTTAATTGGATATTATTTGCTAATGTTTCTTAAAACCTCATGAAAATCAATTGGAAAGCTCATGAGAAGCAAAACGTAGCATAAACATTTACTACATTTTACTACTCCTGACATCCTGTAGCATAAACACAGCAGTCATTATAATCCTGATTCTAGTGTGTTTTGTTGGGTTCCCACCCCCCACAGCACACACAAATGAAGCAAACACTGCCTTTTAGTCTGGATTGCATCAGTTATGAATATTTCTCATGCTAGGTAGAAAAAGGAAAGGAACCAATTTTAGCTGCACTGTCCTTTCTACCAGTTTAGATATTACATTTGCAGAAAATGAAAAACCAATTGAGGTATCACTTGTGGAAATAGGCTTAAACCTTAAATACAGTTTAGACCAGAGAAATTATTAAAGATTAAAATATACTCATCTGGGGACCAATTCACCTGAACAAAATGGTACATTAAGATTGTGTGAATCCCTACAAAATCCTGCATGTGATGAGGCCAGGTTCAATGGTAGAGATGTGCACCAAGAAAAACCCAGTATTTTTTTGGATCTGGCTTCCAAGAAGGGCGTAAATACTGGTATTCTGGATTATTTGGATCCCCAATACTGTTTCATGATTTTTTGGGTTCTAGTATTATTCAAGTTCCAAAACAGCAGCGACAGGACACTCCAAAATATCTGCTCCTTAAATGGTGTCATATTGCTTTTATCCTGTTTTGCCAATGCACAGAATACCCCAGCAAACACAGGAAATAATCCCCCCACCCAGCACTGCTTCAGCATGGGAAAATGGCTTGGGGGGTAGGCAGGAGCCCTTTCCCCCATGGTAGTGTTCTGAGGCTGCTTGGGTTCTTTTTTATTTTAAAAATACCATTTCCTGCAGCTGCTATATGGCTGCAAGGAACACGTCGGGTCAAAGGAACCAACTAGTGAAAAACCTAAACATGCAGTTTACCTTCATGGAAGGATGTGACTATCGTCATGACTGGGCAGACAGTTCAAGTGCTCCCTTTAACATCTGATCCTGTAATTTAAAAAATCTGCCTCCTTCCTCCCATGGAGAAATGAAGACAATCTTGGGTGCCTCCAAATGGTAGCCCTGGATATTCCCAGATATTCCTGAACATTTCTAGGATTTTTCAGGAACCAATATTTGTTATTGTGGAATTGTGAATATAGTTTTGACTGAACAGAATATACCTAAAAAGAGAGATAAATCATTTTGGGGGGGATATATTTGGGGTACAGAAATATCCACGTGCACCTCCCTATTCATTTTACAGTAGTATGTAGCCATCACATGAGGGCTGTTCATTAGGTCGAACCACCATGTAGCTACTGTGGTGGAAAGAATACACATAGTTCACATTCTCGGATGTGACGAAGCAGTCCATCTCCCATTTTTTTTCCTGGCACACTTTTGTTCAGACTAAACAGAATCTCAGGCCACAAGAAAAAGTGTAGAATTGATCCCATCACAACCACTTATTGCCCTTATAATAGAGAGGGAAGAAGACTGTAAACAGGAATGTGGGTTTATGTCTGACAGATTACATTTTGCAACAGCAATGACAATACATATAGTAATTGTAAGTGAAATTGCTTGAACTATTTAGTGAAGCAGTTTCATGCACACATTCGCATAACCTGTCTTTTTGTGATGAACATGACCTCTTTTGAACACATCTAAGCAGGTTTGGCCAGTTTAATATAACCAGCTTTCTTTTTGTTCCTTCCAAGTCCAAGTCTATATTAAAAGTAGAGCAGCTACTATTGTCAGCTTAATAAAGCAGTCCAGTGACACTGTAGAGATTAACAGATTACAGCAAAAACTTTTCTTTAGTCAGAGCAAATGCAAGCTGCGATCACACATACTAAATAATGCACTTTCAATCCACTTTCAAACAATAAAATCCAATTGCAAAGTGTGTGATTGCAACCAGATGCATGACTTTTCTTGACATTCTCCTGATTGCCACCATGAGTAGGTAACCTGCCATACTCTTCTCATTTTTGCATGCTAAGAAATAAGTTTGGATCCTAATGTTGTTTCTGGAACACACTGTTTGAAATATTATTGCCATTGCTGGACAGAGTCCCCTTACTCTAGGCATGATCTCATTCAAGTGTTATCCAGCTTGGATTGGTTTTTCATTTAGCTATATTTCCTGTGGTGATGTAGGCCTGTTATTGGGACCAGTTCAGGGGAGAGGGGTCTCTTTACCACGTGATTTTTTTCTTCTTTAAAGCTGGAATTTGGTCCTTGGAGAAATGGAAATGTTCAGTTCCACTGCCATTGAAAACTCCAGTTGTGATGAACTTCTTGTTCTCTTTGATGTTCAAACTGACATATTCTCAGACAACAAAGGTGTTGCTTACTTTTCAGGCCTCAAAATGTGCATTGGACCTGCATCTGAGAAATTAGGTGAGTGAGCCTAAAAATGGCTTGCCAGTTTCATGTAGTGTCTGTTGTGGGGAGAGGAAGGGAATGAGATTGTAAACCACTCTGAGACTCCGAGTGAAGGGTGGGGTAAAAAATCCAATCTCCTCTTCCTCTTCCATCTGAGGAAACTGGCAAGGTGAGAAAGTTAATAAATACTCCTTGACCACTGAGTTTTTGTAAAGAAACAGACAGTTCTCAGCTAAGAATGCTGTCTTAAAACAAATTGGAATTTGCTGCAAATACCTATAGGCTTGTAGCATAAGGTATCCAGCTCTTCGTCCTTAAAACTGTGACAAAGGCAAAGATTTGTTTTCTGGTTGCACTGTTTTTTTTTAAAGGATGAGAAGGGATGATACTATGAGTTGGAGAGACTGGTTTTTAAGTAGCAGTTCTTTGGCTAATATTATTATAATCTTGAAAGATACAGCAATGATTTCTAATATGAACAGGAACAGCAATAGCTTTTAAAGGATTGCTAAATGACCAAAATATGATTTAAACTGTAATAGATATTGATTTCTATATTAGCGTTTTTGAACCTTGTATTACATTTCTGCTGCCTTTTGCTAAAAAAAGAATGGCATATATCATTGTATTGACTGGAATGTGATCTGGAATTATAGTATTCTTCTGCAACTCTTTAGATTGTAAAAATAAGTATATACAAACAGGAAAGGTGAAGTTCAAGATGGTGTTGTCCTTGTGCATTCCAAGGATATATCAAGCATCTGAGATAAGACAAAATGACTGAGTGGGCTAGTAAGGCACCATCCTTTTACATATGAATTTCCTACTAAAATATTAATAATGACAACTTAATTATAATAATGGTTTCCTAGGTTGTCATGACAACATAAGTCTATTATTTCTAATGGTGAACTGGTAAATGTCAGTGTTTTATTTTATATATTTGGTATATTCTGCTGTTTAAAGGAATAGTGAAGAGGGATGGGAGGGAATATTATTGAAATTTTATCCAACTTTTTGACCAACAAGTCTGGGGGACGGGGAGCTGTCTAGTCACAGTGGACAGGGTATTCAGAGACAACGACAGTGAACAGGATATTCAAGACATGTTCATAAGTGGCTTGCAATTGCCAGTCTCTGTGTAACAAACCTAGAATTCCTTGGTGGTCTTCTGCCCAAGTACTAACCAGGGGTGATCCTGCTTAGCTTCCAAGATGAGAGAAGATCAGATGGGCTATCCAGGTCAGGGCATTTAGAATTTTAGGATATTTATTTTGCTTTGGAGCTAACCTTACTAAACTATGAGCTTGTTTTTGTTCAAGTCATTCAAATTGTGTGCATTATTATGAAGAGTCCCGCTAGTGCTATCCCCCTACAAAACTGGTATGTTGTGGATAAGGGGTTGGAGTTCACATGTCATCTCTGACATGAACTTAATAGTTTGGCATCCTGGTTTGGTGGGCAGAGAAGAAGCCATAGATTGTGTGGTGATATGTAAATGGAAGAGCATCTGCTTTGCGTTCTTTGGGTCCCAGGTTCAATCCTTGGCATCAGGCAATAGGTAATGTGAAAGATCGCACCTTGAGATTCTGGAAAGCCATTGCCATGATGACTTTGATAGGTAGATTATAACCAATGCAAATTTAAAAAATTAAAAATGACCTGACTCACCTGCCGCTAAAGCAGCTTCATATGTTGCTGTGGTTTTCATGAAATGACGATGTTTTGGAGTTGCCACAATAGTGGATGCATTTAAATTACTGGGTACTTTTGAGTAGGGAAAAAAAGAGAAGGGAGCATGGAAGCCATAGTTTGTCCTTATGTGTGAATCATGCCTCAGCCTTATTCCAATTGACCTTCATCCTACCCCATCTCCTCCCTATCCTTATTAAACAAAATTAGCCAGTCATATATTCCAATAAACAAATGGGTAAGTCACATAAACAGTCTCTGCTGCTTTAATAGCATGGCCTCAAGCAATTAAACCCAGATGCACTCTAGCTTTCATTTGTGTGTGTGTATCTAACTGCTGTTATTAAAGCTTAGCATCCCCAAAATGGCCTTGCAGTTTCATGTCAGAAACGGTTATTTCAGAGCATGTCTGTGGGATTAAGAGGAGGGAATTAGAAGTTTGAGACAGTGTTTGTTTAAATTCCTGATGAATTATACAAAGTCTGCATGTTTATCAGAAGACTGTCATTTCAGCAAGACAGAATGATGGGAACAAACACATTTAGTGAAGAATCCCACGTCAAAAGGAATGCAATTAATCTTCACTAAACCATTCTCTCCTGTTTTTACCAGAATGAGACAAGCACACTATAGCCCTTTTACAAATCCAGAGACAAGGACAGTGCTATGAATCCAAGATAACTTTTCCTTATCTGATTTTCAAGTAACTGTAGATTATTTTGCACTGTACTGTGAAGTTGAAAGCTGAAAGTTGAAGGATACATTTGAACAAAAGGTACCTAATGCAGAAGGATTAAAAGAAAAGAAACTATGGCAGATTTTTAAAAATGTAATATAAATCCAGTCACAAATATGGAAGTTCATGGAAGGTCCATGTGCCTCTTCAGGAAAATATGTGCAATCTAATTAAAAGCTGAAACCATCCACTATTAAAACTATGAGAGTAATGGGCAGAAGCAAAAGATGTTGTGAGATGAAATATTTTAAGTAAAAAACCCAGGACAGTTATGACTGGTTCTTTTTTTATTGTATATTTTCTCAAGAAACCATACAAATTAGTTGCTGAACCAGAGCTACCATTTTATTGCCAATGTGGGGATCCTCATACCCTGTTTCCCACCACTGCTCTTGCTAGCCACGGGAGAAAAATAATGTTAAAAATGCCATCAATGATGGTGTGACATCACCTGGAAGTGATTTCAGTCCACTCCAGAGTGGTGTGACATAACTTATGGGTTTTCCTGTGGAGTGATGTCATGCTGGTACTGCCAGCACACACACACACACCCTACATGTAATGTAATGTAATGTAATGTAAAATTTTATTTATATCCCGCCCTCCCCCGCCGAAGCAGGCTCAGGGCGGCTAACAGCATTTCAAGTAAACAATACAATAATAAAAACATTAAATTCACATTAAAATTCACATTAAAAACCAGTCAATAGTCAATAATTAATTAAAACATTCCTAAATTAACACTGGCGGTAAACGTTATTAATCTGGCGGTAAACATTAAATTCAGTTATTGGTGAACGCCTGTTTGAAGAGGGCGGTCTTGCAGGCCCTGCGGAACTGGTCTAAGTTCCGCAGGGCCCGCACCTCCTCTGGGAGTTGGTTCCAGAGTTGTGGGGCCGCAACGGAAAAGGCCCGAGTGCGGGTGCTTTGAAGTTTAACTTCTTTTGGCCCAGGGATATTCAGTCTGCTTTTCCCCACTGACCTCAGTGCTCTCTGGGGCTCATATGGGGAGAGACGGTCCCTCAGGTAGGTCGGTCCTTGGCCATATAGGGCTTTAAAGGTTATGACCAGCACTTTGTACTGGATCCGGTATACGATTGGCAGCCAGTGCAGTCCGCGCAGCCCCGGCCGTATATGTTCCCATCTTGGGAGACCAAGTAACAGCCTGGCCGCCGCGTTCTGCACTAGCTGCAGCTCCCGGGTCCGGTACAGAGGCAGCCCCATGTAGAGAGCGTTACAGTAGTCCAATCTTGAGGTGACCGTCGCGTCAGACTCCCATTAGTGGCCATGCTTGGCAATCCTTTGTTGGACTAATAGTCTATGGTAGTGGAAAGTCCAATCAAGTCACAGCTGAATTATGGTGACCCTTTAGGGTTTTCAAGGCAAGAGATGTTCAGAGATGGTTTGCCATTGCCTTACACTGCATAGTGACCCTGGTATTCATTGAAGGTCTCAAATCCAAATACTATCCAGGGCTGACCCTGCTTAGCTGCCAGAATCTGATGAGATCAGGCTAGCATGGTCTATGCAGATCAGGGCATAGAGTCCATAGCCTGCAAAAATGGTCCTCATGTACATTTGAGTGTAAATGTGGTACAAACCACATAGAGTTGCCCTCCTGGCAACTGGCAGAGGTGGGAGAACTTACTAGGAGAGCAAGGAAGCTAGTTAACATACAGCAACATGTCAACATCATTGGCCATGTGACTCAGAAATGACATCATCACATCCAGGACACTGGAATGACACTGGTATTTGGGGGGGAACTCTATGGTAAATTTGGCTTCTACCATAGTTTTTGTCCAAATAGCCAAATAACTATTACTATGAGCAGTGTAAACAAATAGAAGTAAATAACAAAAAAGGAAGAATGAGATCTGTACCACAAGATCCAAATTTAAAGCAATGTTAGGCATGCTGAAAGATCAACGTAGAAATACATTAACTAAACAGGACAAAATATTTAAAAGGTGGGAACAATAAACAAAAGAACTGTACAAAAGAGAAGGGTGACAGATCCCTTCCAAGAAGAACCAATTTTAGAATGTGAAGTGAGAGCTGCACTAAGACCAGTTGAGAGAAATAAATCACCAGGAGTAGACAGGAAAAATATCAATAGAGCTGTTCCAAGTCACAGAAATGGAGTCTATCAAAATCTTAACAAGATTGTGCCAACAAATATAGAAAACAAAATCATGGGCCCCAGAATGGAAATGTACATTCTTATTCTTAAAAAAGGAGACATCAAAGAGTGCAGCAACTATCAGACCATCACATTAATGTCTCACACAATGTCTGGCTGGATTCAGAAAAGGTTAATGGAGCATATGAGAGAAAATAGGCTACTGTTGGGACAAGAATATTGAGAAACAGAATGGTTTCTAACTGACAAAAGCATCAAAGATGTATTTTATATCCCTCTCTCTTCAATCTGTATGCAAAACAGATCGTAAGGAAAGCTGGATTAGATTTAGTTGAAGGTGGAATGAAAACTGGTGGAAGGAACATTAACAATCTGAAATATGGAGATGACACCATGCTGCTGAGAAAAAATAATGAAGACTTGAAATAACTACTGATGATGGCAGAAAGTGCCAAAGCATGACAGCTGTGGAACTAAACAACTTTAAGGATGATGATGATGAAAAAAAATTGAAATTGTTCAAGATTTTCCTGTTCTTTGGCTCTATTATCAACCAAAAGGGATTCTTTCCTTTCCTTTCCTTTCCTTTCCTTTCCTTTCCTTTCCTTTCCTTTCCTTTCCTTTCCTTTCCTTTCCTTTCCTTTCCTTTCCTTTCCTTTCCTTTTGTACCCTTAGAAGCTCATTGATTCATGAACCTTGAGCAGCAGAAGACATTTCTTATTTTCTTAGTGCAAGGGCTAAAAGGACAGAGACAAATTTTGCAATTGCTAGAGTGAATTTAGGATCTTTATTTCTGAGCAAAAGAGCCAGGGTTCCTGGAGTATGCAAACAGGATTCTGCACCCAAGAAATCAGAAGAAGATTGAGACTAAGTAGGGCAGTGGTGAAAGAGCTAGAAAAGAATGTAAGAATGTGTCACTGGCCACCAAGATCAAGGTAATTCATGCCATAGTATTCTCCATCACTATGTATAGTGGGCACTGTGATAGTTGTGCAATGAAGAAAGCTGTCTGAGATTTCTCTCACACATAGAGGCATGTGTGTTTTGTATGTGCATGTGCATTGAATTAATTTCAGTATGAAGCCACCTTTCACTTTGGCCCATATAAATGAAAAGCAAGTCAGTCAGCTCAGCTTTTTGAACAAAATGAAACCGTCATTGCTGTAATAAATAATGAATGCCACAGTGGGGATCATCAGCTACAGCTGTAGTTCTGTTTGCCGTTTCATTTTCTCTATTGATGTGGTATTGATGCTAATGCTATTTCCTGTTTATGGATCATGCCTGTGCTGTTTTGGTAATCGACAATTAGCAAAGTGTATCTCGTGTTCTCTGACTGCAACACAAATCACGTCTCTTTAATCTCCAGGGTGTAGCGACAGAATTATTTCTACTTCTAATGCGAATCATTGTTCCGATTAAAATGAAACGAAGCTACAGAGGGAACAATTGGTGTCAGGGCAGAAAGCTGATAAGTTCATTCCTAATGAATGCTCCTCATCTAACCACATTTGCCCTAGAGGGAAGCTGCAGATCCAGGACAGAATATAATCCCCATTATCAAACGGTAATTGTATTCATGAGTACCTGTCTGTACTCATTGTCAGCAATTACAGGGCACTGAATAATATGGTAAAGAAGAAATCACAGAGTATATCTGAAAATTTCTACATCCTGTTTATTTGGCTAGAGAGCCACATGCAATACTGTCAGCCCTTTCCAGTTACAAACAATCTGGACATATAAACCATCTGAGAGCCCTGTCTAGTCCTTTTGGAACCAAGTGAAACTTTAGCAGTGGCAGGACTCAGTGATGCAGTCCAGTGAACTTGAGCCCAAACTTCACTAATGACATTTACCATATATATATATATATATATATATATATATATATATATATATATATATATATATATATATATATATATATATATATATATTAGCCAATGCACCTCAATACAATGATTTGGAATTAGTGCTTAATCTGTCTGTGCAGATATTTGACATGCCATGTGTACTTGTACAATGAATTTCCTTCACTTTCTATGGCTAGATGAAGTATCCAGGCACTAAGGTGAACTATAATTCGTACATAAAGCAGGACATAACTGAGGAAGAGCAAGGTGACCTTACATACTTCTGAAGGGATGAAAGGCCAAAATTTTGTTAGTGATGTAACACACATCACCATGGTTACCAAAAATAGGCAAGAAATGAAGAAGTTTAATGAAATGGTTAGAGTGTAGAACTAGGACCTAGGAAGCCCAAGTTAAATCCCTGCTCTTCCATGAACACTGACCCCAATTGCCTGAGTGAAGATATTAGGATTGCCAGCCACTAGGTGAGGCCTGGAATTCTCTTGCAATTACAATTCATCTCCAGACTACAGGGATCAGTCCCCTGGGAGGATATGGGATATTTGGAGGCTGGACACTGTGGCTTCACATCCTTGCTGAGCACTCTCCCCACGCTCCCCCTCCAAATCTCCAGGAATTTCCCAAGCCCTAGGAGATGTGAATAAAAGAATGTAAGTGCTGTAAAGACTGATACAACATGCACAGTACTCTTGTTTCTCTAGCTGTTTGTGGAAGGATGCTGTGACTTGGCCCCATAACCAAAATGAGCCTTTAAGGCACAATCTGTTCTTGAATGTACAACCAGAATGGGACCATATGCTTAATAACATGGGAAAGTAGTTGAATAATAGCCAGTCTTATTATGCTCTGGGCTTGAAAAATGGAGCAAAATTCCATATTCTTGCAAAGACTAAAACAGCAGTAGAAATACTAGTTTGTCATAGGGTTTCAAATACTTATTTTTAATAATCACAATAGTAATAATAACAAAAGCAACAATAATAACATTTAACTGGTATCAGAATCAAATAGATCGCCAAATGGTTTAGCAATGGATTTTGCTGTTGTACTAATTCACATAAAAGAGACTATTCTTCCTGATACAAGGTTTAACAAGTTGGATGTGTCTAATTAAGTAACTATTAAATGCAGTGCATAAAATAAGAGAGACTGGTATTATTAGAATATTGCAGTTGTACCTAAAAATTAAGTGGCTCTCCATTCATCGATGAGATACTGAGATTTGAAAACTGGGATGATCAGCAAGATCATTCATATTCAGTACTGTGCAAAATGAAGTATAATGTTCATGGTTAGAGATATATATTTCTTATTTGATTTTCCTCTAGTGCTTTCATAGGTAATTAATGCTACTTCTATGCTCCATTAGCATTTCCATTGTAAGAACATGTACTGTTTTCTGCTTTAGCACCCAACCCAAAATGTACAAATGAATACCTAAGGAAAAATTGCAATGTAATATAATACATGCATTTTGGATGCTAATGCTGATTTAGGACGTTTTCATGGATTATATTACAATTGGAGCTAAAGAATTGAATAGGAATCTCTTTATTAAGCCCTCTCAAAGGTCTTGACTACTTCCAGTTTTTAAGGTGTAAATATTTTAATGTATAGAGATCTAACCATTCATATTTTATTACAGAAAGTTTGTTTAAGGTAGCAGTATAGGGACCTTTATTATAGAAAGTTTGTTTCAGGTATCAGTATAGGTAGATATGATTAATGGTTATTTTCAAGTACAGTGATTGCTTTCTGTTAAATATTGCTTGTTGAGCTTTGGCAAAGAAGCTGGGAAACTATATTGCACTGATATTGTTAGTTGTTGTGCTTTTCCTTTTTCTATTCTGGTTATAACTACTTACACTAAAAGAATACATTAAATAAACAAATCAAACAACCCCTCCTTGCCAGTGAGTTTCCATTTCCTTCAAACTCTGATTCCTCCCTCAAAAAGCTAAGGTATGTAGGGGCTAATTTGAAATGAATTCAACAGGACAATTTATTCTTTGTTTGCTTACTTCATTTATTGCCTGCGTTTCTTGCTGAAACTCAAAGAGGATTACACAGTTAGAAATTAGAAGCAGTGTAACACATGCAACAAACCATGTACCAAGTAAAAACTAGATTGCAAACGTATGGCTAGAAAACAGTATAATACATATATTGAAGTAAGTTTTCAAAACTGGAGAACAATGCAGCAAGACAGTGATTCCCTAGAAATTCCCAGATAGCAACTTGGGAAAATGATTTCATAGTGCTGGATTCTAGTGCTTATCCAACTTCCAAATGGCAGAAAGACCCCAAAGTGAGATGACAGAAATTTCAGCATTTTCTTTTCATGATTTAACGTCCAGCCCAATAATCTCTGAGCTGAACTGTGAGATGAAAGAGAATACCAATCTCTTCTATGGAGAACTTCAGAATCTCTAATGATTGAAAAAATTAATATAATGGTCCAATTTCACAATATTGACTTCCTCAGTAATTTGCCTCCTCATCAGTAGGTCTGGTGGGATGTCACTCTATTTAGGATTATACTATTAGTCCCACTGATTATCCTTATTAAGAAATGATACTAGCCCAAAAAACAATGTGATTTGTGACATGGTAGACATTATTTTGATACATGTTATGTATCAGATCATGGAAAGGGGGTGGGATTGTTGTGCCCATTGTCCCAGTCCCTGCCTTTCAGCTTTGGACAATGCTTGCTCCAGTACCCAAATGAAGACTCAAGACAACAGTATGAGTTTATTTATTTGCAAATTCAATTTATAGACTGCCCTCCCCGATTACAAGGCTGAGAACAGTGAACAATAGTTACAGTAAAATACATTTAGACTAGGGGTGTCAAACATCATCCCATGGGACAAACCAGCCCCCGGAGGGCTGCAGTCAGGCCCATGGGGCTCTCTTCTCCCCCCTCCCCTCCTGTCCTCATCGTGTGAAGCTCGGAGGCTGCTGACGTTCACAGCTCCTTCTGCCTTCTCTTTGCAGAGGCTAAAGCAGAAGCAAAACTGCAGAGAAAATGTGGAATGGATTTCCCACTCAGGCCTATGAGCAGAGCAGACTGAAATGATAAATCCAATCCATATTTTCCTTGCAACTTTGTTTCAATTGGGAGGTTTAACTTCCCAGCGTTCCTATGGCTAACTGAAGCTTCCTGGAGTTGTCCTTGCAAATCAAATGTCGATGCTCTGAGTCAGTTTTGTCTCTTAATGGACATGTGGGCTAGTGCCTAGTGAGTACTCTGACTTGGGAATCCACAGCCAAAGGGAGATATTACACTGGAGATCCATTGCTAAACTGAGTAGATGAGGGGGGGGGGGGGGAGAAGCTTGCAATGCCTTACCATTTCATGTTTTCCTAGGCTGAAAGCATTTTATATTTTTAGTTTTCTTCAGTGTGATCCTTGTGCTTTTCCTTGATGTTTTATTTTTAAAATTGCATTGCAAAATCCCACTATTCCCTTACCTTTCCATTTTAAACAAAATATTGCAAGAGTTTTAAGCATGGTTGTGTTTTAAGTTAAAAATTATATCTTTTTGTGTTTGCCTGTGTCCTTTATAAAGAATATATCTCCTCTATCTGGCATTACATATTAGGACATGCATGGCTCAGCCCCATTTATGTCAGATCCAACCCTCCTAACAAATGAATTTGACACCCCTGCTGTAGACAATACAACAATTTCAGAATGCCTCTTAAATAAACCACAATATCACTACCCCATGGTGAGGGAGAGAAAGGAAAGGCCAGACAAGTTGGAAATAATTGCTATCCTAAACCATAAGCCTGGCAAGGCACCTCTTACAGGCCCTGTGGAACTAAATAGATTGGAGCTAGGGCCAAAAAAGCCCTGGCTCTGGTTGAGGACACCCAGATTTTGAGGGGACCACGGATCACCAATAGGTTCTTCTCTCCAGAGTGTAATGCTTTTCAGGAGGTATACCAGGAGAGACAGTCCCGTAGATATGTTCAGGGCTTTTTTTTGTAGAAAAAGCCCAGCAGGAACTCATGTGCATATTACGCCACACCCCCTGATGTCACCATTGTTTCACACAGCAGGAACTTGTTTGCATATTAGACCACACCCCCTGACATCAAGCCAACAGAAACTGCATTCCTGTACATTCCTGCTCAAAAAAAGCCCTGGATGTGTTGGTCTCAGACCATTTAGTGCCTTAAAGATTAACCAAGGGACATATGGTATGTACCAAGAAGAGCATTCAAGGGTAGGTTATGAGCATGAACATAATTCTCTTCTTTCTCTCAAGCATTAAGAAAGTACACAGTAGGAAAGAGTGAAGAGAGGTTACTGGCATATGCAGTGAAAAAGAATCCTTAAAACATATTCTATAGGGAACTTACTTGAATTCTGCATCATCAATAAATATGTCCAAATTGAACTAGGGAATCTAGTTACAGAGTACAGAATTTTTTGCAGCCATTATTTGCAGTGTCTTATTTTCAAGTTATTTCTTGCCAAGGTTTTATTTTCTGAAAGGCCTTTTAAAAATGATATAAGCACAAACACCATTAAAGGGATACATTTCAGTGGCTATAAAACAAGCGTACGTTTTTAATTGTTGTAGCTTAAATGCTATTACCAGTGCATAATAATAAACAACACATATGCTAAAGACAGTTCATGTAGATGTAAAGCTGATATATAATACCTTTTCTGTCTAGATTTAGATTCTGCTCTGAAGTACACTTTTCTAGACTAAGTCCCATTGAAACTTGCTATGGATCAATGCTCACTATTTTAGTTACAGCAGTTTCCAAAAGCATATCCATCAAATGTAAAATTATAAAAATCACCTCCTGTGTGGCATCACTCTGAATGTTCACATCTTAAAACTGGATATCAAAGCTAGATTCAGTGTTTTTCCTTTAACACTGTGGAGTACAAATAATAAATAATGATCAATCAGTTGGATACAAACAAAGAACTGGTGTTCAAAACAAACTTCTTCTGTGAGTGGAGTGATTCCTTTGTATTCAGTCTCACAGTCTTCTCCATGTCTATGTTAGTAAGGTATATACTGATACCAAAGTTGTATCAGTATTTCAATTTCTTCTTCATCATCATTATTTACCACCTATAGCTGAAGCTCTCTGGGTGGTTTACAACAAATATAAAATAATAAAATACAATAGATAAAATATTAGACATTGTCAGCCCAATCCAGAGATAAGGGGCAGCCGGCTACGGTGTAGCTGCCGCACCGCTAGTAGACTTCCTGAGGACTTCAGCACGCTGGAGCGTGGGGAGGGGAGAGGCGTAGCTTGCTGTGAGGGAGATGGTCACTATGGCAATGCTGCTGGCAGAGGCACGGAAGGGAGGCAGAGGCAGCTGGAGGGGAGGGCCAGCCCACCTCCCCCCCATTAGCCAGTCCTGGCGCATGCGCCATGGCTCATGACGGTCGGGGTGGGGAGAGGCGGCCCCAGAGAGGTAGCCATCTTCAACCCACCCCCAAACAGAGAACGGAGCCAATGATGGGCAGACCATCACGGGCAAAGGAGAGATGGCCCACCAACACAGGGAGGGAACAGGAGTGAGGCTGGGCATGCGTGCACGAGAATCCTGGCTTGGTGGTGAGGTGGGGTTGGGGGCAAGACAGGCCTGCACGGGACCACGGAGAAGCCGTCAATCCCCTCATGCCCTCCCACTGTCAGAGACTCTGCCAATGGCAGGCAGACAAGCAGGAAGTATCAAGTGCAGAAGTTCACTGTCACAGACAGTGACTGGAATGGGAGTGTCTGGAAGAGAGCAGCCCAGCTGCAGACACCCCACCCACCCAGAGACCTCCTGTGCTGCCCTTACGCCCTCTGCCATGTGCACGGAACACCTCCCCTGGGGGTCACAGAACTCAGAGTGCGAGTGCATCAACTGCAGAACTCTGAGTCCACACACACACACACACACTGTGCCCTGCCAGGGGTTGGGAACACGGCAGAGGGAAGACCAAGGGAAGGAAGCAGGCTGCAGCACAGGGGAGTGGGGTCAGCAAAAGCCCCCTGCTGAAGCCCACTACCTGATTCAAGTGCCAGAGATGCTCGCACACCAAAGGGTTGAGAATGAGGGGAGGCCAGGTGGGGGGGCAGTGGAACTTATCCAGCCATGGGCAACAGTCCTTGCATGCAGAGCCTCCAGGAGCCCAGAACCTGTGGAGACCTGGAAACAAGAGCAGTTAGCCCCAGGGGAGAGACCTCTCTCTCCCCCTTGCAAGTCAAAGATACTGTCAAAGCAACCGCAAGGTGCAAAACCCGTCACCAACGTCCCTCACTCTAAGTCTGTATAGCCAGGAGCTGGCTGGCAGAGCTTCCCGCCACGCGCTCCTCTCCCTAACAACTGAGTTGTGCAAGGCCAGAGTGGAAGTATTTCTAGGAGGGGGGAGACCACGATTGGGTGCTCGGGAGGGAGCTTGTCAGCCCGAAGCGTGAGGGGATTGGCGAGGCAATCACACCGCTCCCTAAGGGGTTTGTGAGCTTTGTTTTTGGTTTCGAGTGCCTATGGGGCATGGCGCCATTTTTGCAGGTGTAAAGTTGCGCCTCTCGGGGGGGGGGCGTGTCATGTGCCAAACTGCTCAGAAAGGTGCACCCCTTAGGTTCTGCTGTCCTTGGACGGAGTGGCGCTCGGGCATCCCCCACCCACGGAACTCCCCTCCGCTGGGGCGGCGCCAGTCATACGTCAGTGCAAACCCTGCCTGCACCCACATACTGGCTCATCTGCTCCCAAAAGACTTTCCACACCCCCTCTCTGGATTGCGCTCTAAGTCAACATAAAAACATTAAAGAACAATAGACCTGATTCAAAAAAGATCTGACTCAAAGAAAAAGAAAAGAAAAGCACCTAGCTTTAAAGACCAGAGAGGTCTTTAAAGGCCTCTGCAAAGAGGGCCATCTTAACCTGATGCTGAAAAGATGGCAAATTTGGTGCCAGGCATGCTGCAGCAGAGAAGTAGTTCCAAAGATGGGGGTCACCACTGAAAAGGCCCTTCTCCTAGTTGCCACTCTCTGAGCCTTGGAGGAAGGCCCCAGAGGTAGAGCAAAGTGTCTGGATAGCCTGGGGTTGGGAGAGGTGCTCTGACAGGTATTGTGGTTCCCCAAACTATGACTTCCAAGTGACAGAGTGATGCTCAATTGACATGTGTATTTTTAAAAATCAGGTAACCAAGACACTTTTTAGAGTGCTGCTGTTGTACCTAATGTACACACTGTAATAATCTGGAAAATGAGCTTTTATTTTTAACTAGTGGTTTATTACTCTTATATGAGAAAAACTGAGCTGTTCTTCATTCCAACCTATGGGGGGAGGACACCCAGTTTTACTTACTACATGGCTAATATATTGTTATACTTCTGTTTCTGTAAATTAGGAAAGAATGTTTCTGTCCACCAGAAATCAGTATGTGAAGATAGTTCAGAGTTATTCTGA
Source organism: Heteronotia binoei (assembly GCF_032191835.1). NCBI lineage: Eukaryota > Metazoa > Chordata > Lepidosauria > Squamata > Gekkonidae > Heteronotia > Heteronotia binoei. The sequence continues at coordinate 90,387,995 of NC_083228.1, read as the reverse complement.
ATTACTTTGGCTGCTGGCTGGCACAGATGCTGTTCATTTAATGTCATTAGAGAAAGAATGTATTCCATATCTTGCCTTCATAGTTCCATAATCATCTTTCTTTATTGATTAAAACGAGCTCTCTGAACACTACACTTAATTTATTTCTACCTACATTCCTATTTTGTTAATCTAATGAAAGGCCTCTCAGCAGAGACTGTATCACCTTTATGTTTTATAGCAGGGGTGGCCAACAGTAGCTCTCCAGATGTTTTTTTGCCTACAACTCCCATCAGCCCCAGCCATTGGCCATGCTGGCTGGGGCTGATGGGAGTTGAAGGCAAAAAACATCTGGAGAGCTACTATTGGCCATCCCTGTTTTATAGAGCAATTGATTGGTGATAATACTGTGTTAATATAGCAGAAGTAAAATGGTAAAAAGTTGTAATATTACTGTGTGCTTAATGAAGAGATATATCTGGATTGTGTCTATGAATATATATGGAAAATATACAGAATTTATAGAGAATATGTTCCTGGCAAGGTCCATGACAGAACTCCCATTGCTTTTTATGGAACTGGATTGTAGCCTTCGTTACTTCACTTCAATTTTGTATATATTTTCCTTTATTTATTTTTAATATTTAAAGAAACAAGATGTTTTAAAGCACTGTTAATACCCATTTGCTTTCTGTTAACAACAGAATGGCCTGAAAGATTATTCAAAGCTACTTCCAAGACATCCAACCTCTTAAGCAAAGTTGCGTTCTTGGTCCTGTAATAAAGCAACTAAGCTTGGAAATTTTTCTCATGAGTACTAAATGCAAACCCAGTATAATTTCCTCTGCTTGTCTTCCATCAGTTTTAATTTTGCAAACTCCCTTCTGAGCTGACTTTTTGTCTCAGTTTTTCTAGGGTAAATCCAAGAATGCTTCCTATAAACTTGTGGCAGATACATGTCAGTGCGATTCAGCCTGACGGTAAATGGTAAATGCTTTCTGGCTAAGAAAAAGTGCTTAATTGTAACATGCAATCTCCTAGCAAATTAACTAAATTCATAGTGACTTGTCATTACATCAGTTGTTCTGCAGTGGAGGAAGGAACATCTGGAGGAAAGGAGGAAAATAAAAAGAAATAACTGATCACGCGGGGAAGAATAGAAAGAGTTATCCTATGCCCTTGAGGAGAACACAGATGAATAATACTCTTGTTTGGCATTACAGATGTGTTGCTATGCACACAGGGCTTGGAAGGGAAAACAACTAACAGAGAGGATCCAAATGTCACACATTTCCTGTGATAGTGACTTATTACCAACCAGTCTACAATCATAGTTTTGCTAAGGACAGGAACTCAAGCTCCAGGACACTCAGCTCACACTTTTCTGAATTTTATGTGGAGGAAAGAGAGAGTAGGAGCTGTTTGCCGGTTAGATTACTAGTTCATTGGTTGTTCATTATGATCCTCCAACAGAGTCAGGGCTGCTTCATTGGCCAAGTTACCCAAGAGCACCACAACAAAGACTGTGTCAGTGCAGTGCAGGGGCTTGGTTCATTCCCAGCCATCAAGAGCATGGGAAGAGATGGGCATTGCACCCTGGACTCAAGCCACCACTAGACAGGTCCAAGCAGAACCAGCATAGTGTAGTTGCAAGGGCTTGGGTTTGTTTTTTTAAAAAGAGATCAGGAAGATGTGGGGGAAAACTGGAAGGAGATGTGGGTCAAAATGCAGCCACGCAGCAACTGGTGGGGATTTGATTGGTTGAGCCAGGGAAAGCAGAAGCTCAAGGGCACAGTGACTGCTGCTGTGTAGAGCCTGAATTGTGCCAAGCATTACATTTCCCTAATTTGAAAGCATATCTGTTTGGGCGCTGATGTACAATTTGCACTTTGATCATCACTTTCATAATCTCACATGCATTTATGTGCCATGGGATGATACACGGCATTTTATTTTGTCACTTAGAATATTTCTATCCACATTTTTAGTCCAAAGCTCACAAAGTGGGCATCTGAAAATAATACATGCAAAAGCAGTAGCATAAAATAAGCAGTTAAACTAATCAGAAATACACTCCTGTAAAGAAGTGTTAAAGAATTGGAATCGACTGTGTGATTGAACAACAACAAAAGAACAGCAGACCAATAAGTAGTTAATAGCCATCAGTTCAATATAGATAGCTGTGATGAACTGCACTTTAAAAGCTCATAAGTGCTGTGTAAACATGTGAAGGACTGTGAAGGGTTAATGCCTCACAAAGCTGGAGAGTCTTGAGTGGCTGGCTGCTCAAAGGGATTTGATTGGATAGCGTCAGTTGAGTAGAAAGACTTGGGAACTGACTGCTGAAGAGAATTCAGTTTAATGCTGATTGAGGACTGGGGAAGTTAGTAAGGAGAAATGGGAGGATCAGTGAAGATCCCTGTTCAGGCCAGGAAAAGATATAGATCTTCTAGTTAGAAGAAATTCTCTGCCCAGTTGATAAGGGAGGTAGCTCTAAAGAGTGGAGGGATCCCTGATTTCAGGGCCAGCACATGGGAGTCAGTGAACTAGGCGATTGCCTAGAACATCAACTCCCAGCAGAGGTGGGGGGGCAGGTGCCCCCTACCTGCTCACACCATCCCTGAGCCTCCCGCTCATTTTTTCTCAGTTCTGAGGGATTGGAAGAGCTTCCCCAATGCCTCAGAGCCAAGAAAGAGCGGTGTTTCCCTCCCCAGCATTCTCTGAGGGCACTGGGGAAGAGCCAAGGGTTCTTTCAGTTTTGAGGGATTGGAGGAGCTCCCCCAATCCCTCAGAGCTGAAAGAGTAATGTTTCCCTTCCCCAGTGTCCTCCGAGAGTACTGGGGAAGGGAAAGGCTGAGTGATCTGTCCCTGTTCAGCCTTCCCGTGCCACGGGAGGGTTGAGTAGGGGGTGTTTGTGCAAATGGGGCCCAATTTAGGCTGGCCTCCATGAAAATGGGGCCCAATTTAGGCTGGCGCTGGAGGCCCTCCCTCACTGGAAGGGGGGCAAAGCCTTGCCTGGGGCAGCAAAAACCCCAGCACCAGCCCTGCCTGGTTTGTTTAGAGAAGGAATTTGGATACTTGGTAGTATATCCTTGCATTCTGAAACCTGACAAGTCAGATAAACTCAAGAAAGTATACTGAAGTGTTTAGAAAACACTAAAACAAAAGCCTCTCATCTCAAAAAGTCCAAGACTTTGTGTAAAGTTTTAAACTCTCACATGTTGGAATCATATGACTTGAAGTTTGTGATTATACCAAGTTACCTCAGAGTTCTATTGAATTCACCTCCGATATCTTACCCCTGACTTCACCTGACCTTTTCCCCTCTACATTGCATAAAATGCTTTGTTTATTTTTGAACTTTAAAAAGCCTCTCATGTGCCATTTTCAGAAGTTTAAATTAAAGAGGTTATCTCTTCCCTCAAGTTCTGGGGCTAAGCTAGCAACAAAATACAATACCATGACAGGGTGGGACAGCCATAAACCTTCAGAAAAGAAAATAGATAAAGGGGGTTGCTCAGTCAAGGAAAGGGGGGAGGAAATGGAGGGAAAATCCTTCTTGTGCGAGAGGGAAGAGGGTGTTGTCATTGTAGCATGTTATTAGAGATATATGATTTGTATAATTCCATTTACATATATGAAATTTACATGCACATAATTTACATGTGTATTCTACAGACCTCCACATGAGTAACAATAGAAGACAGGGTATTATATAGTTTGTTTTGAAATTACCCCATCCCAGTTTGCAACACACACACAAATCCACATTTACCATATTGGTGACTAATAGCACCTCCATTTTAGCTTATTGGACCCATTACCACTCCAGCCAGTGGTTTGGAACTTGCTAGAATGCTTATGTTTACTGTCTTCAAATGGCATTTAGAAAGTAGAAAACCATAAATGGCTCTCATCTGCAGTTTAAAGGAGTTAGCTGAGCTCTAGCACATGAGATCAATTCATGCCCTCTGTCTCATTCTGTTCCTGGCATGCAATTTTTCAAACCTGACTATAACCTGAATAGCTAATGAATTTATTTTGCTCCCTGTGGATTTTTAAAGGACTTTAATAGATATTTACATTATATGTCTTTTGAGGGATCCACTTATACTTTCTCTCTACAGTAAAAAGGTTTTTATAGCAACAGCAGCAAGATTTTGTGGAGCATGTCTAACTGAAATAATCTGTTCTCTTATCCTTGAAGTGGGATTAATGTTGAAGTCTATATTGAGACTAGAGCATGGAACCCCTGTTCTCCTCTAGAACTTCTATTTTTGTTTTTAGCACCAAACTTCAAATTCAGAGTAATTTCTACATTGATAGTGAGGGCTGGTTGCACACAATGCAAGTGTTTCTTTGATAGCTTTCATTTTAATTATCAACACAGTAAATATGCAACAATTTTTGATGACATCCACAGTGCTCACTGTTCCATTCATTACAATGTATCTAATGCTCTACACTAAGCCCAGTTTCATTCCATTCCATGCTTTATCAGATGATCAGAAGAACTGAGAAAACATTTTTTATCATAGTTCAGCATACCAGCATGTTGACAGCAACCATAGTTATGCTTTGAAAATCTTAGCGATCAAATGATCTTCTTACCCACTTTTTAGTGACACTAACAAAATACCAGTTTGCCTAATGAATTACAGAAACCATCGATTTCTTTCTTTGTTTTGACTAATCAAAATAAGGCTATGGTTTGTGATTTTTCAGTTGTCTACCTCCAATATCTCCAGACCTAATAAACATACAACATATTGCTGCTCACATAATTCCACTGGCAACAACCATTGATATTAACTGCGGACAATCATTTACCTTAGCTAAGAAAGGATATTTAAGGGCCTGGGGATCACATCCACAGCTACAATGGCAGCAACTTCCAGTACCACCTCCTTTCCTAGAAGAGAATTTGTCTGTTAAATATGAAGGGCTGCTGCTATGATTTCAAAATGGGAGGCAGCTGGCAGCCGCAGTGGGAACTACCCCAATTTTCTGGGGAGGGCTGGGCCAATCGGATTGATACAGCTCTGAGCTCTTGACCAGGCTGCAGGTGTCACTGGTGGACTCCTTGGAAATCTTGGGTGCATGGCTTGATGTTTCACTTTCTCTGGACAAACAGGTGTCTACAGTGGCAAGGTCTGCATTTTTCTGTCTTTACCAAGCCCGTCAGGTGGCCCTCTATCTATCACAGTCAGATCTGGCAATGATTCATGCCACAGTCACCTCCAGACTAGACTACTGCAATTTGCTCTGTACAGGCTACTCTTAAAGATGCTCCAGAAGCTTCAGGTTATTCAGAATACATCTGCTATGCTTTTGTGACTGGTGCATCATAGTCCATACACAAATAGCCAATCTTGAGGTAATTGCACTGGTTGCCAGTTGGGTTTTGGATCAAATTTAAGGTGTTGATCTTAACTTTTAAAGCCCTTACATACCTGAAAGACCACTTTTCCTATTATGATTCCCCACATCCCTGGACTCTTCATCACTCAATCTTTTGATAGTACCTGGCCCCCAAGTGGCTTGCCTGTCTTCTACCACCTTCTCTGTGGTATTCCCATCCTGGTAGAATGCTTTATCAGAGGACACATGTGCATTGCTTGTTATCTTCTACAGGAAGATAAGACAGAGCCCTTCCACCTGGCTTTTGATTAGTCATTGTGTATGTCTTGCAATTCTTGTTTCTGCCAGATCATTTTACTGTTGGGTTGTTGGATGTAGCTATGTTTTAATAGATGTATGTAGTTGGTTTTAAAATGTGTTATATATTTATTATTCTTATTGCTTTTCATATTGTCTATTGAATTGCATTATATTTTGCTGTAAGCCATCACAAGCCTCACTTATCAAGGGAGTGATGGAGTATAAATTTGATAAATAAAATAAATAGATTTTAATTTAAAATAAATTATAAAAGTTACACAGAGACTTAAGAGGTAATGACAGCCATCTTGAACTTATCCTGCTTCCATTTACTGTTTGGTGATAAACTCCCTGCTAGTCCACTGGCTCAGGAAGAGCTCAACAATACTCAACAAACTAATTATTCATTTATTTGGGGGGGGGGGGGTTCAATATTTCTATATCAGTTCTTTAGGGTCCTGCTAAAGGCAGCTTACAATTTAAAACCACCGTAAAAAAACCCCAAGCCATTAGACATCAGCAGCATAAAAGCTGTCCATAAAACAGACTAGACCAGCTGATAAAATAAACCCCCTATTTAAAAGCCTGGGTAAAAAGATGTGTTTTAGCCTAAAAGAAATGCTAGGTGCCAGGCAATCCTGAGTCTCTAATCACCTCTGAAGGCAGGAGCATAGATAGCAGGGCTTGAGAGGCAGATCTTAAATGGCTAACTGGATAATTTGCATGCCCTGGCCCAAGCAAGTTAGGGCCTTAAAGGTAAGAACCAGTGCTTTGAATTGTGCCCAGAAACAGATGACTAGCCAGTGCAGATTTTTCAGCACAGAAGTAATACATTCTTTGTAACTAACCATCTGAAGTTCCCAAACAATTTTCAAAGACAGTCTTATGTAGAACAGTTACAGTATCTAACTTAAATGTAATCAGGGCATGTATGACTGTACCCAGATCAAACTTTTTGAAGCATGTCCATAGCTGAGAAACCAGCTGAAGCTAATAAAAGGAACCAGATGCCACAGAGGTGACCTGAGCTCCCACCCCTAGGCCAGGCATCTAGTAGCATGCACAAACTATGAATTTACTCCTTGGGGAAGGGGGGCTGTAATCCCTTCCACCATCTGAAAGTCATCGATACAGCTAAAACCAATAACTTCCTGAGATTGAACAGCCCAAATATTGGATCTACATTGTGACAATTTTATCAGCAGTATGCATTTCGAAGGCATTCAGTGGACTTATAAGTTTTCTGGGTCAATAGCTCCTGGGGCTTGAGATTAAAACCCCTTCACAACCCAGAAAAGGTCTGCCCAAGAGCATCATGCATACCCAATGGTGGCAGAAAAATTGACCTCACTTCACTGCCATCACTGCCACAGAGTAGGCTTGATAATGTTCTTGCACCTGTTCAGGGTAGCATTTGCTTTTTCTCCTTTTGTGCTCTATTTGCGTAGCCATTTCAATATTTGAAGCTTTTTAGTAAACCAAGGGGCCTGCCTGACTTCACAGAAGCAGAGAGCACACTCATGGGCAATGAGGCCCACAGCCTGGGTAATCTACATAGACCGCCCTTGCTGGCCAGAAAATACCTCTGGATCCATCACTCTCCTAATTGTCCCCCTAACCTTGCAGAGTCTGAGTGTGAGTCTAAATCTTGCCAGATAATGGTTGGCAGAGTGGGAAATTCCTACTTTACCGCTTTCCCAGAGAAAACCAAATCAAGCATATGACCTGCTGTATGTGAAGGTAACAGCAGGTCATACACTTGATTTGGGGTTTTTTTTCTGGGAATAAGGTACATGGTATGCATGAGTACCAGAATGTTCATAGACAGTCTCATGGCTGTCATGGTGGCCATGAAGTCCTGTGCTGCTCCCGTAAGGGCAGCCTCAGCATGAATACTGAGATTCACATGGCAACAATCTTCAGGGTCCTCAACGTCAAGTCCAAGATTGCCTCTGTGAAATCAGGCAGGGAGATTATTGGACATCAGGGTAGTTGTCTACTAGTGACTGGGTTCTGGATATGAGTGCACCAACAAAAGCTGAAACCAGATAAGACTAAAGTAATAATCTGCAGACCTTGTTATTTGTCAGTGATGGGAACACTCAAAATTGGCATGTATAGCACAGCAAGGAAAACAAATTATATTGGTGAGTCCTGGGGATGACTCTTCATGCCTATATATTTAACGTGAAACTATCTAATAGTATTTTCATTATAAATTATTATTGATTTTTTTCCAGAAAATTCTTTGTATGATATGGTGTTCTGACTTAAAAATATAAGAAGAGCCCTGCTGATTTCAGACCAGTGGTTCACCTAGTCTAGCATCCTGTTTCACACTGTGGCCAATCAATTAACCTGGAGGGCCAAACAAACTGGGCACAGAGACCAAGACCTTCTTCAGTGTTGCATCCTAGGACTGATATTCAGAGTTTTGCAACCTTTGAAAAGGGAGACTTCCTTTAGTCACTGTGCTTCTGTCAGGAATGAACCATTAGGTGTATATTATGGGACTCCAGTATCTGTAGTAGCTTCCTATAACTTCCTACCCTTATTTCATGATCCTGCATTGGAGCTGTTCAGTTATAAATAACTTTGTCAGCTTTCTCTGTCCCCGCTCTAGTACAGTCTGTTTGTGGCTTGTGGTATCTTGCACAGATTGCTATGTGAGAACAAAAGAGAGAAATGGGAGGGGACACAATTGTTACATTCCCCCTTATATAATACTCACTACACACAAGCTGTGAAGGATCAGCTATGTCATCCATGTCTCTAGCTTTTGGCAGCTAACGTTTGCAATGCTGATGTCAATACTCTATCCATTTATTTTTGTTATTGAGTTTTTGAACAGACCAGCATATGGAACCTCAGCCACCCAGAGTTTACAGGCTAGTCAGTTTAGTTTGCTTCCCATATTAGGTGAGTAACCTGCATTTTTCAAAGTCTCCTAATGGATATTTGCATAATTTATGTTTTGAGCTGTCCATTGATGGACTTTGCATAATTAAACACAACAAGAGCAGCAAAGTCAATACAGTACGTTGTCAGGTTTTATAAAGTTCATTATGGTTTTCCTGTGTCCATTATGGAAATTGACTATAAGTGATTGGTTTTAAAAATATAAGGGAAATGTCACTTTAGTGTTCTGAATAAAGTTAATAAAAATCAGGTGCCATGCTTACAAGTCCTAATAAACCGTTTTGATTGCATCTCTATCAACTTTGCACCTACAAGTAATAGCCAGAAAAAATATTTGTTGTGGTTACATTTAATCTCACAATAACCAGAGATATAGCATTGCAGAGAAATATTCACATTTTGTGTGAGGGTCGTCCCATATCCTAAGTGGCACTAGTGATTGGAAGTAAGTACTACTAGAGTAAAATTATTAGGACTGTCACCTAAATTTAGTTAGTTTCAGTGCGATGAGGCATCTAATGAATGCAGTGCTGGAATGCTATGTCATTTTAAGAGTAAGGTTTTTGAACACAATTGTATAGCAATTTTGTCACAAAGCTTTTGTATTAATGGCCCAATGGCAGCCATTCCCCAATGACACCATAATGATATTGCAAAAGTGAGAACAAACTGTTTGCCTCAAGAATGCATTTCCCCCCTTTTATACATTGAGCTGTTTATTGCCCATGTGTATAAAATAGCAGGATACTGTATGTGGCTTTATTCTGTAAAGTATTTATTCCAAAATCAGTTCTGTTTTTCAATTCTTGCTTGTTTACCTCCATTACAACCATCTTGATTTGAGAATTCTTCATCCTGCTGGATGAGATAAAGGTTCATTGGTTTCACAGCATGCTTTTAATAAGATAATGTTTCCAACCAGTTTGGTGTTTCTACATGAAATGCTTTCTTCTCAGTACAGATATGCAACCAACTGATGATGCTAATCAACCCTGCTGTCAATAACTGTCAACTGTGACAGAGCTAAGGTTCTGGTTGGCCAGATAAACCTGCCAATGTAAAATAGGGTGGATGCCTGCTGAATATTTGCCAAACTAATGCCTGAAAAGAAAAGAAAAATACTCAGCTAAACGTTTTGCTCCACAGCCTGATACTTCCCCCTGCTAGGGTTCTTTCCAACACTTTCCAAAATTACTTACTCAAAATTACTATCTTCCTGAAATTTCTTCTGGGTGATCATGATAGCCAAATAAACTTTCCCTGTAGCCAAAAAATAAATATTTTTCCACCAATTGATTTAACAGGTGACATAGAAACTTTCCAGTATATCTGTTACATAAATGTATGCAATGTAGTGGTCTTATTGAAGACCTTTGCAGTAAAGCAGAATATCTACCCAAGCCACCTCAGCCCTTTGTCTGTTTTTCTTTGTCATGTAATTACACCCACAAACTCCTTGATGTTTAGTGTAATTGGAGAGACACAACCAATATTATAGCATAAGGCTGTGGGAGAGACACACTCACCAGCCTGCTTTGGAGTTACAATTGACAGATTGAGACACGGTGGTGCTCTTAGAATTCTAAGGTCTGTTTCAATGTCAACTGATCCAAGGAAGCATATTGTTTAATTTTATTTATGATTTATTACAAGAATTTATACCTCACCATTCTGCCCTGATCTGGGCCACCAAGGTGGCTAGCAGATTTGAAACATACATAATAAAAACACATCTTAAAAACCATTGAAACACTCAATTTTAATGTAAATTGCTAATAATTAATATACTATAGTGATGCCACACACCCAGTTACACACAAATGATTTGTGCTTAAAGAGGATAGTAGAGCAAGAATTTCCCTTTTACTTATATCATGTGTTCTTGGGTTTGTTTTAGCTTCAGCCCTATAGTGGTAATGCTAGAGTCAAAATGGTTGGTGTTGTATTTAAGGCACAATAATAGAAGCCTGCATATACCGCAGATTAGATATAAACAAGCCAAAGAGGATGCCAGTGTGGCTGAACACAGAATTGTAATAAGTGAAAATGGGCTTTTTCAGACTGCAGCAGCCTTTCACATATGTTGTGCCACTTCTGATGATTGTGCCATCAGTGCAATCCATTCAAGACTTCACCTCAGGAGTTCCATCTGTTCTGTAAATACATTTTGCTTCCCTTCCCCCAAAAAAGTGTGGGAAAACCCAGTTTTATTATGACCAGGGCCGGGGGGCAGGGAGATGGGGAAGATATGAAAAGAATGCTGCAATGTTTACAAAGTTGTGTGAACATGAGAAAGATACCCATTTATATTGGGTGATACAAGTGGATTTTTAAGGTAGTGTGAAAGACCTCTATATTAAGAGAAATAAAGGAGCATAAATTTATGTCAAACAAAATAATTTGAGGACCATATTGCTAATAACTAATGTTGCTACCTTATGAATATATGAAGCTGCTTTATACTGAATCAGACCATCAAGTCCAGCACAGTCAGTACTGTCTACTTAGACTGGCAGAGTCTCCCTCCAAGGTCTCAGGTTTAGGTCTTTCACACCTTCTGTGTGATCCTTTTAACTGGAAGTGCTGGGGATTGAACCTGGGACCTTCTGCATGCCAAGCAGAGGCTCTACCACTAAGTCACAACTCCATGCCCTGCTATTCAGTTTGGAAATATTTATTATTTGAATCTATTTCTGATTTGAAGCTATTTATGATCTGAACAAAACTATATTTAAATTTCTGCGCAGCTGATACATCAATTCAGCCCATTCTGAAACTGCAAACAGTTTGGTGCAGCACTTCTTTAAATACAGCAGAACAGCCACAGAGGTGGCTGAACTGTTAGCTGACTAAAGCACAAAAGGATTCTCATTGGAATTCATGGAGACTGTAAAGATACTGAGCAAATTCTTCCATACAAAGATGGTTCCATACAAAGATATCAGCCTGAATGATTTTAAGGAGGGATTATTAAGAAAGGTACCGAAAATAAACACCCAGGGTGCGGTCACACGTCACATTAAAAGCGTGTGTGTAGCGCTCAAATTTGAACAGCTGAATATTGATTCGATGCAGGGCCATTCAGACGAGCATCCAAGAATGCGACTCATTCTGTTGTTGAACGTTCAGACATCCAATACTATCACACTCTTTTCTTGGAGCATGCGTGATCGGGTGGTGATTTCTGGGAGTGTGGGGGGTCCATTGAACATGCGCCCAACTGTTTGGATGTGGGAAATCAAATGTTACTTCAAGGGGGGGGAGTTTCCAGAAATCCTCCACACTGATAAAAAGAGATTTTTTTTTCCTGTTCTAAATAGTGGGATAACGTTTCCCCCCCCCCCCTCCGCTCCTGTGTTGATTGGAGAAGCAGAAGCGTCACCTCAGATTCCCGGATGATCTGGCAATGCGCATGTCTGCTGAGGCTTTTTTTTTTTAAAAAAAAAGGTGAGAGGCAGTATCGTGCGTGAGCTGTCCAAACAGGAAAAAGCCGATCTTGTGCAGCTTTTTTGAAAAAGGAACGGACTTTCTGTGCTTTCAAATTAATGCGCCATTGAGGCGTAGCAAGCCAGGATGACCCTGGATGACGCTCGATTGACAGATGTGGATGTCTGAACGAACACATTTAATCCGTCAGCGAGACGGAGCTGTGTCACCACTAATGGTACGTCTGGCAGCACCCCCAGTGTTGTAATACTCTTGCATAGTTCTATGGCGTGGCCACATTTGGAATACTGTATACAATTCTGGCTGCTGTATCTCAAAAAAGATCACAAAACTGGAAAATATTCAAAAAAGAACACCCCAAATGATCAAGATAGTGGTGGACCTTCCCTACAAGGAAAAGTTAATGCCTTTTTAGTGAAGAAAAAAGATGGCCAAAGAACTGTAAGCTCATGGCATGATATTGAGAAAGAAGTTTTACCTCTTCTTTCATGTCATAAGACTTCATGGTCACCCAATTTAATTGTTTGGTAGTAGATTCAGGTAGGGTTGCCAATCCCTAGTTGGGGGCAGGGGATCCCCCAGTTCAGAGGCCCTCCTTCCCTTCAAGGTTATCAGAAAGTGGGGTGGGGGGGAATGTCTGATCTCCATAAGATATAATGGAGAATCAACCCATTGATATCTGGGGCTCTGGAGGGGGGGTTTTGAGGTAGAGGCACCACATTTTCAGCATAGCATCTTTTGCCTCTTCTCAAACACCCCCCTCCAATTTTAAATAAAGTGGACCCCTGGGTCCAATGAGCCCCTATGAGCCCCTAAAGAATGGAAATAAGGCATTTAAAAGAAGCACAGTCCCTTTAAATGTGATGCCAAATGTTGCCTAGTGGACGCTCCGGCTCTGTACATGATAGCCAAATAACTCTGTCAGATTTGGAGGCAGTGTAACTCTGAATATGAGTCATTAGTGGTGAAATAAGGAGAATGGCTGCTGTTGCTTTTTAACCCAGCTTTTGGGATTCCCATAAGCATCTGGCTGGCTTTTTCTGGTTTGATATAAGAGAGGTTTTCCTGTGTTTTAATTATACCTTTTACCAGGGGTCATTTTGTAGAAAAATAGGTGGCAGATCTCATTAGCATAACTTATCAGCATATCCCCCCCAAGCCAAAAGCAACCCAATGCAAGAAAGGAGAGCCCCAGGTGAGAAAGGTCTGCTTGGACTAACTAGAGATCCAGCCAGCCCAAGCAGGCCTTGCTTGCTGCCCCTCCCCCCATCAGTCAAAAGACCAGCAAGCCACCCGCCGCCCAAAATCACATAAGAAGTGAAGAAAGGGTGATGCAGTCTTCTCCATGGGTTAATGATGGCTTCTGGGGGTGTGGCAAAGCCCCTGGTGGCTGGGTGGCTGCCCACTCTCCTAATCCAGGGATTGTTATGCAGCTGCACCTACTATTTAATGAACAAGGTACGTGGGGAGAAAGAGGGGGAACCCTTAGAAAGGTTCAGGAGCTGTGCTTCTGTGAGCTGCTGAATCTGAGGCCTGCCTTTTACTAAAGGAATGTTGTTAATTATGTACAGCATTTAACATTCTCTGTGTTCTTCCATGGCTTTTAAAATATTTCACTATTATTTCATTTTAAAATTGGCTCAGGTCAGACATCATGCAAAACCATGGTTTAATTAAACTAACTTTGGTTAGTGTTACTCTGAATGCAGGCCATTCCAATCTATATTTAGTTAGGGCCTGTCAAATCAGTATATGAAGCCAGGTTCTGAAGTTGGTTGATCACAAAAGCATTTACTTTTTTAAACCAGCTTAAGCAGATTTTTTTGAGAGGTGGCATAATTTTCTTTTCTAAATAAATGCTCTAAATAATTAGTTTTAACTATTTTGGCTTAATCCTAGTTTAATCTGGTGATGCCTAGCCAAGTAGAAGGAAGGAAATAAACCAGTATCCCACCCACCCTGTCCATCAGGATTTGAGTAATTATCCATGGTCTGAATCCCAGTTTCACAAAGTCGGAACAAACCATAGATTTGTGTTATATCTAACTAGAGCCTTTCTGTGTTTAATCTTTTCAGTCATAATCAATCCTTCAAACCAGTTTACAGAATAATATTAATGTAATATCTCTTTCATTATGCCAATAAAGGTGTGATTGGATTGGTAATATACATGCTGGGGGTAAAAAAAAAATCAACATTTATAAAAGCCTTAAAAGCTTAAGTTAACACTAACAAAGTAAAACACAACAAAACAGTCAAATAAAGTGGCAAAAACATTACCAGTAACAAAATGAGGTTCAGATTTGACTAATCAAAAAGTGGTTCAGATTTGACTGATCAGACTAACTAACAATCTTGACTAATCAAACTAACAATCTTCATGAGTGTGCAAAAAAAATCAAGGGGAACAGAACCAAAAGCACATATCAAGGAATGGAAGACCACAGTTTTGTGGCTGCCTCTAACAAGTCTGTCCTGCAGAACTACAAACTGAACTTGTGATAGGGTTGCAAAGAATGCCTACCCCTATCTAGTGTTTACTACTGGGAGAAAAATAAAGTTAAATGAATGGCTGTCAGCCAATGGCATGAAATCATTTTGGAAAATCCAGAAGTGATATCACAACTCTCTAGGGACTACCAAACACAGTATGTTTTACCACAAAGTTTCACCTAATTCCCAGAGACATGTGACATCACTTCCTGGCTTTCTCAAAAATGACTTCATGCCACAGACTGACAGCCACCCCACTCCTCCATGTCCCCTCTGGTTCCCTGTTGTTTTTTTGCAGTGGGCAACCCTAACTTGTGAAGGCACTATGATCACTGAGCTAGTTCTTACTAGAAAGCTCATTATAACAGCAGATTCATGTTGGAGAAGGTTGCATATCAGTACCCTGGCCCCAAGCCATTTACAATTTAAAGAGAGTTTCATGGTTTGTAAAATTTTGTTAGATGCCACAGAAGATTGTCAACAATAATTGTCATTGCCCCAACTTTAATTCTTTGAGGTGTCTCAGGAAAATTTGATAATAAATACAACGTAATTGAATCCATGAAAAGTTTACAAATAATGTGCGAACTGCTTTCAACCAGTTGAGGTTTGGTTCCATGGGATTATTTTCTGCAAGGAACTAACTGGCATCAAATGTGAATTTGTTCTCTCACCTCCAGCACAGAAAAACAAGGGAGAGGTATTGGAAAGCAACAGGAAGCATTTTCATTCCACAATCCAAATGGTCTTTATAAACAGTCTAATTATACTTCTGATCTGACTGTTATAGTAAGCAATAAAAATTAACAGGAAATAGGGCTGTGGGTGTAGAACACAAAGTCAATCTCACATCAGCCCAAGAAAAGTCTGCTTTCTGCCCAAAGCTAATGAGATCATCAGGATCAGGTCAACAGCCCCAGCATTTTAAATTATTACTAATATTTTTCCTTCTTAATTGCAACTTATAGCTGTGGAGTGATATTTAGCAGATGTCTTGAGAGCTTGGCCCGTGATCACTTGCAAGTGCTCAGTCTGGTAGGAGTGGCTAGTCTTTGAAGCTAACAGCAGGCATTTCTTTCTAGCCACAGAAGCCACACCCCCACATTCCTGGCATCCTCTAAAATGCTCATTAAATTTAATGGCCATTTTGGAATAGCTGAAAGATTGCAGGATCAGGATCCTTGTCTTTCCTGTGTTAAGACCAGAACTTTTAAGCTACTCAGTTGATTACAGTGATGGCTAGGCCTTGTTTATATAGAGAGTTTTAATTGCTTCCTACTTACAGGTACCAGGAACATTGTGTTTTACAACAAATCATCCCTGCTGCTTTGCAGTGTGCACTTATACCTCTCTGTGCAAGGAAACATCAAGCCAGTTCCACAGATTGAAGTCTGAAACCTTGAGTAACCTGGGTTATTAAGGAACAAAATAGCTGCCTGTAAGTCTACTGGCTTTTGTTGGGCCTCAGTTACTTCTATATGGTTGGATCATACGGATATGACTTACCTCTGATGTCAGGGAAAGGCTCTTTGCAGTAGAGGAAAGCACCCTTCACATAATGGATCCATGAGATCCAGTTCATTGTGCCCTTCAAGTCAGTTCTA
Source organism: Heteronotia binoei (assembly GCF_032191835.1). NCBI lineage: Eukaryota > Metazoa > Chordata > Lepidosauria > Squamata > Gekkonidae > Heteronotia > Heteronotia binoei. Next base: position 90,371,892 of record NC_083228.1, on the reverse strand, counting down.
TACAATATAAGCATTGTTTCTGGATTTTTTTCCAAGTAATGTATAGTTTGGCTTATAATGTGTCCCAAAAAGAAAAAAGTTGGGAGAAGAAATTGGCATTTTTATCATACAACTGTCATGTACACAAACTGTGTTGTTTGTTTGTTTGGTCTGGGAGTTAACAAAATTTTATCGTTCCTTATGAAAATCACCATGCTTTGCTCTGGCAGTTATTTGTCAATGGAAACATAAAAATCACTGACAGGTTTTCTTGCAATGCTGCCTCAAAGAATGTTTAATATTCAGCATACGTACAGAATGAAACTGTTATGAGAGGAAAATACCATCTTGTGAATGATGCATGAGTCTCGTGTTGTTGCTTTCCTGAAGACAACTATTGTGTTGTGTTGGTAATTTTATTTCTGTTATTACAGCAATGTCTGAACAAAACACAGGCCCTGTTTTGGAAAGACAATACAAGGAGGAAACAAGAAAAGCAGGGCTGTTGAGCGAATTGCTAAAGTCCTTCAACATGGCAGCTTAGTGATCAGGGAAGACCAGAGAATGACGTGTGTGTGTGTGTGTGCGCGCAATTCTAGTGCTATATTTGCAATTTATTCATCATGTATTTTAAAAGGCAATCTGGTTATCATTTTGTGTGGCAGCCACTCCTCCTAAAACAAAACCACACAGGGCAACTGACACAGATAAATATCTCCCACTATTTATTTTCCAACTCCTCCCTTCTGATCTAAATCCTTCTGGTTAATGATAAAATTAACCATTTTGATTCCAATTTACCTTCTAGTGCACAGATATATGAATGGGATACCTTGCCTCCAGTTGTTTGGATAAGGATTTGAGCCAGCAAACATTAGCATGCAACCTTGGTTATATGAAGTCTACTCTTATGTTTACGTTTCTGTCCTTTCACCCTTGGGTTTTAGTGCCAGAAGTCTGCAGTATTGTACACTTTTATGGGTTTCTTATATTTATACCTCACTGTTTTCAAATGATGGAAAAATTATTATTCGCATACAAGGAAGTCATGGCAATGTTGTGTTTTATGTCTAAAGACAAAAGGAGCTAGGATCCAAACTGCCATGTATTAATCATGCATGCAACTGCATTAATAAATATCAATTGCCTGCCTCCAACCAGTTCTTTCAGATAAAAGGATTCATTAGGACCCCAGAAATGCTCTATGAATTCTATAAGCATGACAGTTTGAGGGTTCTCTAATTTCCACTTTCATTCTAAGAGGCATAATCTTTCATTTTTCCCATTTGTCTGCTACCGCCACATTTGAAAATAATTAGTATTGGTCATGATGTCAGGATAATGCATCATTTGGAAATTGTTGGCAGTCTTGGAAAATGGCACATTTCATGGTTATTACTTTGTTTTGAGGGATTCTTGTTTTGGATATGTAAAAGCAATTTCAGCTAGTGATACCAAAGGTGATAAAAATGTAATAACAGTAGTGCAGCATCTACTGTAATTTAAGAGCCTGTTCCACCAGGTTGCACTTTTCTTTAATTTTCTCACAAAGCTGTCAACCAAAACCAGCTCTTTGATCAGAGGGGAGCTCATCAAGTTACTGAGCATCACCATAAAAGTGCTTCCATTTTCTTCCAGATGTCATATGACTTTTATTCTCCTTGTGATAACTTGCTCAGGGCCATCATGACACAAATTCATGCAACCTGCCCAAGACTGTTTACTCAGCAGTAAACAGGCTCTTGTAGCCTTCCAGTACTGTTGTATGCAGTTACAGAGTTCCAAGTCCATAGATTTAGAAGAGTATCGCTGTTTAGAATGCCCACTGACAGAACTTGCATCTCAATCTCAAGTGCACTTATTTATTATTATTTTTATTATTAAATTTTATTTGTATTCCGCCCTCCCCGCCTAGGCAGGCTCAGGGCGGTTAGAAATGTTTCACTGAAATAACTAATTGTGCCTCCTACTAACCTTGTTTAGAATTGACACTGAAGGCTTTGGCTCACAAGCCACTTAGTTAAGAACTTCTCTGTTTAAAAAATTCCCAGAATAATCCTAACATAAATTGTAACCCACTGAGGTCAATTGCACTATCAGTGACATGGTTATAAAACCTTTAATAGAAATCTTTGAAGCTAAAAGTTTGGGCATTTTGGAATTCATATGAGGACAAGCTGGGTATTCACCCAGTCTCATGTGTGAGAACAACTAGGAAACTGACCCTCTCCACCCCATCCTAAATTCTATAACTCTCAGTAGCTTAAGAAGGGCAGCTCACCTGCTTTTGTCTCCCAAACTCCCACCCCCAAAACACTTAGACCAATTTCGCACTCAGCTTACCCCTTGGTCACATTCTTCTCTGCACAGCATCTGTCGGATTTCCCACTATCCACGCCGGAGTTACAGGAAGTGTTGCAGCTTTCGCGCAGCAAACGGAAACTGGTTTTTAGCGGTTACTTCCTGTAACTCCAGTGCAGATAGTGGAAAATCCGATGGATGCTGCGCAGAAAAGAGGAACCTGACCGCGGGGTAAGCTGAGTGCAAAACTGATCTTCGTTTTATGCCTCCTAAGTCAAATTCAGTCCTCATTAGGATGGAGTTTTTTGTTCTTTTTTGTGGGACGTCCTTTCTTCTTTTGGTTCATTTACAGTCATATTTTTCTGTACACCAAGCATCACTTCTGAACATGTGGCTGAAAGTCTGTGGCTGAAAGATTTCACTATTTCAAGAATTGTAACATGAGGAGAAGCCATTTTTCTGTTAAATGGAGAGGGTGGAAGAATCAGAAAAGGCTGACAGGTTGAAACCAGTGAAAAGTTGTTATATTTATAACCTTAAAAGTACCATGATATTTTTCTTCAAGCTATACTCCAATGTTTTGCTGGAGGAAGAGGAGGAGGAGGAGGTTGGATTTTTCCCCACCCTTCACTCGGAGTCTCAGAGCCACTTACAATCTCCTTTCCCTTCCCACAACAGACACCTTGTGAAGTAGGTGGGTCTGAGAGAGCTCTCTGAGAACTGCTCATGAGAGGAACAGTTCAGAAAGAGTTATGACTGACCCAAGGTCATACTAGCAGTGGGGAATCAAACCTTATTCTCTCAGATTACAGTCCACACACCAAACTGGCCTTGAGTATATATAGATGTACATCTAAATTACAAAGCACATTTCTTGATACAGATGTGTATTTCCAGTTCTCTATATTTGAGGCTGCCAAATCTGGGGAATTTCTGGAGATTTTAGGGCAGTCCCTGGAGGGAATGGACTCTGAGGAAGGGAGGGAGCTCAATAGGGATGTGATGCCATAGAGCTTCTATTACTACTGGGGGAACTGAATTTATGTAGTTTGGAAATCAACTGTAATTCTGGGAGAACTCCAAGCTCCACCTGGAGGTTGGCAACCCTATCTGTACTGCAATGTGGATGAGGATGATCCCCTTTCATATGTCCCTGTGTACCAACTATGGTCATCAGGCAGCCATCACTTGCAATTGCCCATCTGGCATCAATCATAGCATGGGCATTTTCTATCATGGTTCTGACTCTGTGGAATGGGATCCCTGAAGAAATGGAGGGGCCATGCTTGGAGATTTTCAGGACATGCTGCAAGGCCTGCTTTTTTGCCACGGCTTTCAAGGGGGTGTGAATGACAGGCATCTTTTAAGAGGGGGAGAGAAATTTGGGGCTTTCTATTTTATCTTTGGTTTTAACTGAAGATGCTTTAACTATTATTGTAAGCCACCTTGAATCAAGAAGAAAGGTGGGATAAAAATATATGAATAAATAAATACACTATAAGAACATAAGAACATAAGAGAAGCCATGTTAGATCAGGCCAATGGCCCATCCAGTCCAACATTCTGTGTCACACAGCGGCCAAATATATATATATATATATATATATATATATATATATATATATATATATATATATATATATATATATACACACACACACACACACACACACACACACACACACACACTGTGGCTAATAGCCACTGATGGACCTCTGCTCCATATTTTTATCTAACCCCTTCTTGAAGGTGGCTATGCTTGTGGACGCCACCACCTCCTGTGGCAGTGAATTCCACATGTTAATCACCCTTTGGGTGAAGAAGTATTTCCTTTTATCCGTTTTAACCTGTCTGCTCAGCAATTTCATCGAATGCCCACGAGTTCTTGTATTGTGAGAAAGGGAGAAAAGTACTTCTTTCTCTACTTTCTCCATCCCATGCATTATCTTGTAAACTTCTATCATGTCACCCCTCAGTCGACGTTTCTCCAAGCTAAAGAGCCCTAAGCGTTTCAACCTTTCTTCATAGGGAAGGTGTTCCAGCCCTTTAATCATTTTAGTTGCCCTTTTCTGAACTTTCTCCAATGCTATAATATCCTTTTTGAGGTGCGGCGACCAGAACTGCACACAGTACTCCAAATGAGACCGCACCATCAATTTATACAGAGGCATTATGATACTGGCTGCTTTGTTTTCAATTCCCTTCCTAATAATTCCCAGCATGGCGTTGGCCTTTTTTATTGCAAACGCACACTGTCTTGACATTTTCAGTGAATTATCTACCATGACCCCAAGATCTCTCTCTTGGTCTGTCTCTGCCAGTTCACACCCCATCAGCTTGTATTTGTAGCTGGGATTCTTGGCCCCAATGTGCATTACTTTGCACTTGGCCACATTGAACCACATCTGCCACGTTGACGCCCACTCACCCAACCTCAACAGATCTCTTTGGAGTTCCTCACAATCCTCTCTGGTTCTCACCACCCTGAACAATTTAGTGTCATCCGCAAATTTGGCCACTTCACTGCTCACTCCCAACTCTAAATCATTTATGAACAAGTTAAAGAGGATGGGACCCAGTACCGAGCCCTGCGGCACCCCACTGCTTACCGTCCTCCACTGCGAAGACTGCCCATTTATACTCACTCTCTGCTTCCTATTACTCAGCCAGTTTTTGATCCACAAGAGGACCTGTCCTTTTACTCCATGACTCTCAAGCTTTCTAAGGAGCCTTTGATGAGGAACTTTATCAAAAGCTTTCTGGAAGTCAAGGTAAACAACATCTATCGGGTCTCCTTTGTCCACATGTTTGTTCACCCCCTCAAAGAAATGTAACAGGTTAGTGAGGCAAGATCTTCCCTTGCAGAACCCATGCTGAGTCTTCCTCAATAACCCGTGTTCATCAATGTGCCTACTCATTCTGTCCTTGATAATGGTTTCTACCAACTTTCCCGGTATTGAAGTCAGACTGACTGGCCTGTAATTTCCCGGATCTCCTCTGGAACCCTTTTTAAAGATGGGGGTGACATTTGCTACCTTCCAGTCCTCAGGAACGGAGGCAGATTTCAATGAAAGATTACAGATTTTTGTTAGAAGATCCACAAGTTCAACTTTGAGTTCTTTCAGAACTCTCGGATGTATGCCATCCGGACCCGGTGACTTATTAGTTTTTAATTTGTCTATCAGTTGTAGGACCTCCTCTTTTGTCACCTCAATCTGACTCAGGTCTTTCAACACCCCTTCCAATATTAGTGGTTCTGGGGCGGGCAAACACTTCTCATCTTCCACGGTGAAGACGGAGGCAAAAAAATGCATTCAGCTTCTCAGCCATTTCCCCATCCTCCTTCAGTAATCCTTTTACCCCATGGTCATCCAAGGGCCCCACTGCTTCCCTGGCTGGTTTCCTACTTCTAATATATTTGAAGAAATTTTTATTGTTGGTCTTTATGTTTTTTGCAATATGCTCCTCATAAAACATAAAATATGCTCCTCATAAAACATACTGTTGCACAGTTATCTAGAAACAAGAGCAGAGGCTGCTTTGTAGGCTACTTTAGAGAAGGGAAAGTCTCTTATTGTCATCATCTATATCATTTCACTAGACTGTAAGGAACCTCAGTAGATAACTTCAACATACTGGTGGATTGATATGGGAGAACATTAAGTACCTGGGACCAGGGCCATTGAGAACTTTTAAAAATGATCACCAAATTGAACTGTATTTACTTGGTAATTTTTATGACTAAGACATTAGAATGTAATTCCATTCTGTTAGGAGACATGTTTATATCCTATAGCAGCTATAACCCAAATGTTTCTAATTCCTTAGCCCTTTGGGAAAATCTTCCGGCTAGCCATCATTTACACATTTATTCATCATTAGCCATGACTGGAACTTGTCTTCATCCTTTAAAATATCCTGGGTATTCCCATCTTCTTTTATGATTGACTTTTAAGATTAGGAACTACAAAAACCTTTGATGAACCTTAGCATTTCTGATGGAAATGCTGTGTGATCCCTAGATCCTGAGGCATTTGCTTTTGAAGGTAATCAGGTGAGTTTCTGTAACTTTGGCACAGTTTCCTTCATATTAAATTTTTTGATGAAGTCTTCTTTGACAGCATACATTTAATAATTGCTTGTGTGCTTAAGATAACATCTTTACTGTCCTTAGTCCTTTGAAAGTTACTATCTCTAGGTGATAAGAGAACCATAAGCTCTGCTATCTTGAGTAAGAAAAAGGTGTTTGATATCTCCAAAAGCATTCTCGTCTTTGTACAGGTTACATTGAATTTTGTCAGAAGGCAAGTTTATCTAGTAGAGGAAGTAATTTGAACATGCTGAGGTCACGTTACCAAATTATATTTGGAAAAGGCTTTATTTTTAGAAGGTGTTATAAATATAGAAGAAGAAGAGTTGGTTTTTATATCCCACTTTTCTCTACCTTGTAAGAGCCCTGTGGCGCAGAGTGGTAAAGCTGCAGTATTGTAGTAGGAGCCCTCTGCTCATGACCTGAGTTCGATTCCAGTGGAAGCTGGTTCAGGTAGCCGGCTCCAGGTTGACTCAGCCTTCCATCCTTCCAAGGTCGGTAAAATGAGTACCCAGCTTGCTGGGGGGGGGGGGAAGTGTAATGATCAGAGTCAGAAACGACTGGTGCTTGCACAGGGGACATTTCCTTTCCTTTCTCTACCTTAAGGAGTCTCAAAGTGGCTTACATTCACATTCCCTTCCTCTCCCCACAACAGGCATCTTACAAGGTAAGTGAGGCTGAGAGAGTTCTGACAGAACTGTGACTGGCCCAAGGTCACCAACCAGGCTTCATCTCGAGGAGTGGGGGATCAAATCCAGTTCTCCAGATTAGAATCTGCCACTCTTAATGACTGTGCAATGCTTTTACACAGGTATTATTAACTAGCAATTATTATGATGGGTTCAGTGGTGATCCAGCCTAACACGTTTTGAAAATCACACGCACACACTTTTTGTTTAAAAGGTATTTATTTATCCTCCCTGCCCCCCCCCCAAAAGTATCTGAAAGACCAAAGGCAAATTTATAATATAAAAAGACAAAACTTGTATTTCCAAATGTATCTTTGGGTCTAGCTCAGTCCTGAGTCCTTGAGATGAAATAGCAACTGGCTATTGACTGAAAAATAACATTTTTCTTGCTGAATTACAACAGTGCAAAATCGCTGTAAATCTTCCAAAAGCATATGCTTCTGAAAAATGAAGTAAGACACAACAAAACATATACATTAACATAACAAGTGTATCTGAGCCTTCAGTGCATTTCTGTGGTGTTGCCTCATCCTGTCCATGTCTAAAGCAACAGGGCTTTTTCTGTAGAAGGAACTCCTTTGCATATTAGGCTACACACACTCCTGATGTAGCCAATCCTCCAAGAGCTTACAGTAGGCCCTGTTAGAAGAGCCCTCTGAGTTCTTGGAAGATTTGCTACATCAGGAGGATGTAGACTAATATGCAAAGGAGTTCCTGCTACAAAAAAAGCCCTGAGAAGCAGGATGCAATGGGCAAATTTCCCCCCCTGACACCCATGTCCTAAGCACAGCACTTCACTTTTCCCAGAGGAGTGAATGTCAACCACTTATCATAGAGGAAGGTATGCACTCAGAGACACCATTAGAGCAGGGGCTCAAAGGAAATTCTCTCGCTCTTGGTGAAGCACCTGTGTATGTATAGTGCTTTTGAATTGATTCTTGCCTTTGGGGTTGCATTATGACCAAAGATAGCATTCACAGGTCAGTGATAATAATAGCCTCTGGGAGAAGGTTTGCCTGAGTTTCAGTACTATATTCTCCCAGGTATTCACTTCTGATGCGTCTGATATTTAAGAGAGGAAACTTCTTCCTTTCTTGTCTCACAGATAATTCCCATCAAAGATGAATAAAACATTGCATGCCTACTAAGCTGAGCTTAGGTTTCTTCAGTGAAAGAATGGCCCTGCCTGATATACTTTATCAAACATCATGTATTTAATTTTTAAACAGAGGCTTACAAAATGCCCTGTTTGCACATCTAACCTTCTCCCTTTCCAATTCTAAGTAGCTGTGCATACCTTTACATGGAACCATCTTCCCTATGAAACCACAGTAAAAGAGGAAATTAACACTGTAGTCCTTTTCCCTGGAAAGGTTAACAGCAGATTTACCTAATGTATTATTTAACACTTGTTATGTTAGTGCATTAAGCAGTCAGGACTGAGGGGGAGGCTTTTAAAAGCCTAGAGCTTTTCTTTTATATATTTCTATAGTGTTCAGTCTTGTTGCCTTCAATATTTTGGTTAAGTCAATGCCAGAAGAAAATTAATTAATGCATTCAAACCGGCCCAATTTATAGCAGCCAATCAAGTTACAACAGCGGCTGCAGCCAAGTGAAAGAGTAGAATAGATTAAAGTGAGTGAGGTCTTTATTTAATCAGCTGACCCAAGAGAGCTGAAGTCAGCAAGCTGGGATGATATAAGAGGCAGTGGAGAAATTGTGCCTTTACCAGAGTTGAAAGGGAGACTGACAGCCTGGGAGGTGGGGGTAGATGCTTTCAGAAAACTATGTATTTCTATGATTTATTCTTAAATTTGCTTTAATGACTGCCTGAAGAATGTTCACTCTCTTTAACCATTTCATAATGCTTGGGGGAGGGAGCATTCTAAATATTTCTTGCATGTTCTTTTTTTACTTTGAATGAGCCTCCAGTATCGGCTATCAGCAAAAGGAACCTGCATATTCTCAACTATGAAGCTGAGTCACCAGCCCTTGCCTTGTTTTGCCTTTCAGCCTTTTACCTGCCGCAAGCCTAGAGTACATCCTAGAAGCTATTAGTCTTCTCCAGATGAATGTTGATATTATGATAAAGCCAAGGGGAGCACTGCATTTCTTTCATGATTTATATGTCAGTGAGATTGTATTTTCAAATAAAATCAACTCATTTTTATTATCTAAGAAGAGCTTATTGATAGTTCTCTGAAACTACCGACTTGCAGACAGTGATTCTCAGGTTACATATACATTTCTGGAATCCCTGCCACCTAACGTGTCTGCCAGGAATTTGCTTCTAATGTTCAGATATTAATTTTTAGTCTTTTTAAAGGAATGATGCTTCTCAAATGGCGTAATTGTGTCTTAGTTTTTGGAACAATCATGGGTAGCAATTGTTTATATTCAGGATGAGGGAACGGTTCTTACTGTATTTCTTCGTTGATCTATTTATATTTTTGTGGATGCTTATAGTTCCCTGTTTTTATAGGTGGTTTTAAAGATTTATTTGTATCGTATACGGATGTTGGTGGTTTTTAAACCCAATGTATATGGTTTATTTATTTATTCATTTACAGTCCGCCTTTCTTATTAAGATTCAAGGCAGATTACAAAGTTTAGTAATGCAATAGGAAAAATACAAGACATGTGAGAACCACTGTAATTAGAATGCATTATGTTACAAACAATTCAATAAAACAGTATAGAATATGAATAAGAACTGAATTACAGAACTTAGAAAACAATGCAAAAACACAAGAAACCACATTGTAGAGAATTGCACTCCACATTGGGCGTGGTTTCAGATGCCTCTCCGCATATCACATCTCATGCAATCACACCTTCTATTGTCACTTGCCTGCTAGTGTCATTTGGCACCTGAAATCACTCCAGTTTCCAATATGGACAGATGAAGTCACATTCTAGCTGTAACCATAAAAAGTGAGCAGTGACTCATGAAAGCTCATACCGTACCACAAAATTAGTTAGTCTTTAAGGTGTTACTGGACACTTCATCTTTTCTGCTGCTACAGACAAACTAACACAGCTACTCATCTTGATCTGTCCACATTGGGCTACATCATGCAATGGAGAGTTGGGGAGAGTACAAAGTCCCACATTCATTCTAAGAAGTTTCTCTATCCATATAAGGGCAGGAAGCAGATAAATTAATTGCTCTCAAACATCTTTATCCTGTTGATGGCTTTCTCAAGCACCCATTTATTTAAGGCTTGCTTATGCAAATACTTCAAGTTCTAGCTAGCAGAGAATAGTCAAAGGACCATGTCACTCCCTGTCAAAAATGTTGCACATAGGAGGTGACAGAGACTTGCTGGATTGTATTTCTTCCTGAGAAGGACAGGAAGAGAAGAACTGACCCAAGGTGGGATGGGAAAGAAAGGTAATAGAATTCCTAGAGACAAGGTTCATTTTTGCCCTCCAAGACCTTAGCCTTCCCAGCTAGCATCACCTGTGTCTTGTCAGGATTCAGTTTCAGCTTTTCTACCTTAAACCATGTGTGGAGAAATGCCTTGCCTCCTGGAGAGGTGGCAAGCTGGGTTCTGTCTCTGGGCTCAGAGAAAAGCAGGAAGAGAGGGGAGGAAGATAGCAGCATTACAGCATCACCTGGGCTACCTCTTAAGAGATGCTAATACTTGAAGAGACAATGGACATCCTTCTCCTCCAGGCAGGAAACAGAATGGGGAGGGCATTGGGCTAGAGCAGCCCCAGACCATCTCCAGGAATGAGCTGGGGATTTCCCAGAATGCCTCCCAGAAAAGAGGCTTCCTGGGGACAACAGGAAAAGAAGCCTAAACCTGGGCGGACCAGGTAACAAGGGGTGAAGAGTGATGTAAAGTGGGTGGAGTCAGGGGATTAACAAAAGTGCTTGCTCTGAAGAGCACAGGCTCTTCTCTCTTGGAGCTGGACCTTGGAAGACGACTGCTACCTTCCAGCCAGCAGACATATTTGACCATGTGGCTGGGCCTGGCTGGATGCAGGAAGCCTGAAGCAATGAAGTATCATTAGAAGATTTTGTAACTTACTAAGCTTAGAGGTGCCTGCTCCGCTTAAACATCTGGTAGGGCAAGTTTTTAAATCAGCGACAGAAGGATACGTTTCAAACCAACTTTTATTTGACCTTCTGGTTGCTGATCGTGTGCTATGCTAGAATTATGCTTGTAACTTTTCACTTTTTTAAAATAAACCTTTTACTATTTTGCAGGCTAGCAGTAAAGCTCTGTACCACATAGTTCCCCAATCACCTTAGACCATGCTACTGTAAGAAGGGGGAAGGCATGCAATTGGCAAGGGTGCCAATCCTCCAGGGGTCTCCTAAAGAAGGACATTGGTCTCTGTGATAACCAGGTGCTGGGTAACAGAGGACCTCAAGGCCAGGCCTCAGAACTGGAAAGTGGGATTGGGAGTCCTGTTCCTCTGAGTCAGGAACCCCTAAATTGAGCAGGTGGTGGCTGCACACCCTAGTGGCAGGAGGAAGAATAGCTCCCTCCAGGAGTTTGCAACCCAAGAGGGAGCTGACAGGACTGGGTCTGAAGGTCAAATCAGGCCAGTTCCATCACACTATGTAACAAAGCAACCCCATGTAACCCCAGCAACCACTCACTGGATCAGGACCTCTGGGCATTTTGGGCAAAGAAATGTATATCTGGGAATCATCAGCATATCAATGAACATATTGAATGAGACCTTACCACAGAGGCTCAGTGTAAAAAAATAAGTCCAAGTTATGTCCTTTTTTGTGTGTTGGGCCTCCCACAACCCAAGTGTGGATACAAAATCCTGAACTAGTCCAGATAAAATTACCCTCAAAATGAATAGTGAAGTTCCCCAGATCTATCACCAAGCCCAATACCACCCAAGCACCAAGTCTAATATCACCCCTGCTAGGTCAGACAAGGCATCCACTGGACAGGGTTGCCAGTCCCCCAGTCCAGGCAGGGGTTCCCCTAATTTGGGGGGCTCCAATCTGCCAGCTGGCCAGAGGGGGAAGCCTCACCCCTAAACAGCCCCTCTTATGTTGGTGTCATCGGTGTCCATGTCACACATGGACGCTCTAGCATTTTGGCCAAAACTTTATGGCCAGTATGATGACATCACTTCCCAGTGATGTAATCACTTCACATGCAGGAACATCCCAGAATGCACCCAGGAGCCCAACACCAGAAGCAAAGTAAGACCTGGCAACCCTATCATTGGAGCTAGTGACTAGTAAGCAAGGAGAATATTCATTCCATCTCTGGATCCTAACATAAGGAAGAAACCAGCAATGCCATTTATAGTTTGCAAAACATGAAAGAGTTCTTTTGGATGAGCTGCCACCCCCTTCCCCAGCCTTCAGTTTGGGGTTGATGAAGGACTGCATAGTCAAGTAAGATTAACTGGGGCAAATACAACCCACCTTTTTCTTCCAGTCAGATTTCAGTCACTCAGCATACACAATATATACAATATCTTATATAATACTAATTTATTTATGCACAAATTACATTTAAAAATGCATACATTTTATGGGGGAAGGTTGGTGAGAAAAATATAGGAAAATAATGGGATTTTGCTCATGGGAGAAGTGAAACCTAGGGATTTTGATGTCAAAACAGTAAGGAGGAACAATTTTATTTATTTGTCTGTCCCTGGAGACTCAAAGTGTTTTGTAGTGTTCTCCCCTTCATTCTTAAATCAACCTAGTTTATATTTATTGCTTAAGTTCTGAGGTTTTCTGTTGGTAGACTAGAAGTGTAGGGTGGCTGTACAAAAACAGTAACAAATCTTGATTCAGTGTATATATTTTAATATAACTGAGGCATGCATGTGGCAAAGAAATTAGTTCAGCCACTGCAAATTCCATAGACACATACATCCAACAAAAATTACATGTTTGTGTTTACTGTTGTTCATTCAACTGAAGGCTAGTTTGTGATCTAATGTAAAGATTTGAAAAGCACTCCTTGCTTTACAGTTTTGATATGCATTCAGTTTATAAAGAGCCATCACTTAAACATAATTCTATACAACACAGATGTCAACAAAATAATTTGACCTTTCATCATACAGGCATGATGAGATTAATGATCTGTGACTGAATTTATTTTGCAAAAGATCTCAATTTTTTTCTGTCAGTAGTTTGGCCTAGCATAATGTTTGTCACTGACCAGATGACTTTTTGAAGTTATCCTATGAACCTAAATATGGTAAACAGTTAAACTAGACGTGGTTATCCTATAGGATCTTCGATTGTTGATCTTAAGTTCGTATTAAAAACTTATCACTTTATAGATTGAAAAATGCTATCAGCCACAGTGTATTAGATGATGGCTTTCCTAAATTATTGATTTCTATGTTTTTATTGGCCAAAATATCATTGTTTATGTATAAATAAACCATTGTAGTATTTCTATCTTAGCTTACCTTTTTATGTTTGTTTTTATGTTTGTTGTTTTTAATGTTCATTTTCTATGTGTGTTTATATATAAACAATAAAGTATATTATTATATTAAGAAAAATATTAAGGAAAACTTATCACAAGATTATCTATTAAAATGCATTTGGTTGTCTACATCTGACCTAACTTTGTTACAGAATTATTTTAATTATTTTGTCATAACTTTTCTATGTGTATTAATGTTTTAATGGTTATGTTTAATTGGTAATAATTTATCATTTTTTACTTTGTAAGCTGCCTCAAACAGGTTATCTGGAAAGGTGGCATATGTATTTTTTAAATAAATAAATGACTTTTGATTCCTACAAAATGCATTCTATGGGCACCAAAGTCTGTGCTAGAACTATATCAAGAAAACAAGTTATGAGGATTCACTATCTGATATGATAGGAAATGCAGAGCCAAAATGATTAGATAAAAAAAGGTCTTCATTTGAAAAAATTCCATGTCAAAAGAAGAAAGAGCTGAAAGTCATCAAAAATTAATGTCGCAAATGGGAGAAGCTGAGCAGAACCTTAAAAAGCACCCTACAAAGCATGAATTTCAAAAAAAGGTGAGAGAAATGCAGCATAAAATGAATCTAATTCTTATGGGAGAAGTGGAGATTAAATTAAGATATGCTAAACAAAACTTTTTTGAGCATGCTAATAAACCAGGAAGATGGTTGGCATATACGATGAGAAAGGAGAAGGCTAAAAGAATAATTGCAACACTGAGAGATGAGAACAATAAGGAGAAATCCCAAAAACAAGAAATACGACAAATTGTAGAACAATTTTATAAAAAATTATATGAAGACAAGCAAGTTGATAAAGCAAACCTAGAAGAGTACCTTAAACGAAACAACCTTAACAAGTTTACAGAAGAGCAACAAAAAATTTTGAATGAACCTATAACAATAAGGGAACTTGGAGAGGCATTAACTGCTCAAAAGAATGGCAATCACCAGGACCAGATGGTTTACCAGCTGAGTTTTATAAAGCCTATGAAGAATCCTTACTTTTACCATACAAACACATCATTGAAAAGATACAGGAAGAAGGTCAAATTCCAAATTCATGGCAAGAGGCTACGATATCTCTGATTAAAAAAAAAAATTATCTGAAAGATATTAAAAATTATCGTCCAATTTCTCTTTTAAATGTGGATTATAAAATCTTTGCTGCAATATTGGCACAACGGTTTAAGAAAGTTTTGCAATTTATAATACATAATGACCAAGCACGATTCTTGCCTAAAAGATATTTGAAAGACAATGTCAGAACAGTTTGTGACATTTTAGAATACTATGAAGCCCATCCAGAGAAACAATTGGCTTTAATCTGCCTAGATGCAAAGAAGGCCTTTGACTATCTTCGCTGGCAGTTCATGCTACAGCAATTGAAAAGTATAGAATGTAGGGAAAATTTTTTGAGAATAGGAGGAGCGATATACTCCCTACAAAAAGCTAAGGTGACAGTGAATGGCGAATTAATGGAAAGAATTAATATACAAAAAGGTACAAGACAAGGCTGCCCACTGTCACCTCTACTTTTTATTTTATCACTAGAGATACTTAACAATCAAATAAGAGAAGACACAAGTATAAAGGGAGCCGTGATAAAAGATGAACAATATAAACTTAGAGCTTTTGCTGATGACTTAGTTTTTATATTAGAACAACCGATGGACAGGTTAAACAAGATTAAACAATTTGGTTGTTGGGCAGGACTAAAGATTAACTATTATAAAACAAAATTTCTGACCAAAAACATGACAGCAGAACAAATCTAGGCATTTCAGCAAATTCAGGATTTCTTTATGAAAAAAGAATCAGATATTTAGGGGTGGTGATTTCAAATAGATGCAGCAATCTGAAAGCAGACAGCTATGATAAACGTCTTAAAGAATCTGGGGCTTGCAGCCTGCAGCATAGCTGCTAGGCTGCTTTAGTCCGGTTTGCCACCCTGGGAGGGAGGAGTCAAGGTTCGCCAGGTTGGGCGTGCAATGTTGGGGGCGGGGTCTGGCCGTTTTAACAGCTAGCTCCCAGCTCCCTGCTGTCAGTCCTTTGGAAGATCGAGAGGAGCTCCTGGGTCTCGTGAGGAAGGCTTCTGTGGTCGCATCGGGTTTGGCGTCAGGAGGCGTTGTGGCGGCAGCAGTATCGTCGGGGGATCAGTGAAGATGTCGGAGGAGTCTGCCTGGCTGAGTTTGCCTGGGGCTGGGGTGTCTGCATGGGGCCTGGGCTGTTGTTGGTCGCCATTTTGCGTGGGGGCCTAGAGAGATCTTCCTTAGTCCTTGTTTGGGGGTTGGGGGAGGCTTGAGTCCCAGGTGTGCGGTGGTGCTGGTGGCTGCCCTCAGGGATTTCTGCAGGCGCTGGAAGAGTTTGCTTGGCTTAGTTTGCCTTGGCCTGGTGTGTCTGCGTTGGGCCCTGGGGTATCATTAGGCGCCATTTTGTGTGGGAGCCTGGTGTGGTCATCCTTCGTCCTTGTTTGAGGGTTGGGGGAGGCTTGAGTCCCAGGTGTGCTGGGTTGCTGGTGGCTGCCTTCTTAGGAGAAAAAGGGAGTGGAGTTTACCTTTTTAAGCCCCTTGGCGGGGTGTTGATTGCCAGTGTAAAGGGCTGCCATTGCAGAGGGCATTGGTGGGTGGCCATTTTAAGGCCCTTCTTTGTGAAGGAGGGTAGTGATAAAAGCACTAGAGCGGCCATTTTCAGTTCCTTTTCCCTGCTTAGGGGGAGGCAGCCATTTTAGGTGGCATTTGGAGGAGGCCATTTTGTAGTTTCTTCTCCTTCTGTAATAATGGCAGGAGGTAAAGGGTCGGGTAAGCCCCAGGGTAAAAAGCCAGTGCCTAGGGCACCCAGGGTGCCTGCTAAGAGGCCACCACCCCCGACATCCTCATCTGATGAGGAGGGTGATGTAGCAGTGGATGCTAGTATTATTAGTTGGTTGAGGGCTTTGGAGCAGGCGTCAGGTATCCCTTCCCCAGGAGGGGTAGAGGGGTTTAATGCCTCTAAGAAGGGTAGGCAGGCTAATATACTTACCAGCTTGTCTATTCTTGAGGGCAGGTCTGGTGGAGTGCTGCCTGGCAGGGATCCTGGCCTCGGTGGTCCTGAGTTGCGTAGGGTGGCAACAGCTGGAGGATCGGGAAGTGGTTTGCCATTGGTGCCTTCTGGATTTGGAGGTAGGTCTGGTGATAATTGGCAGGCTAGTGCGAGGCAAGTTTGGCATTAGGGGCTGGGCAAGGTACTTCTGCTGTGAGTTTGGGGGTGCCTGCTTCTTTGGGAGCTGGTTCATTCCCGAATTGGGTCTGGGCTAACAGACAAGGTAGTACTTGGGCTTATCGGGGGGCTGGGCATCTGGGCTTGGCAGGTTCCCTCATGGGTGCCCCTTCCCCTTATGGGATGGTTCCTTTTACATCTTTGCCCTTTGGGGATGTTGCCTTGCTGTTAGGGGACCACTTGCTTCCCGCAACCAGGGAGAAAATCCCGAAAGGGGAGTATGTGGACATTTTTTCTCTGCTCTTTCGAGAGTTGGAAAAAAAAAGATAAGGAGGAGCTGGATGAGAAGGAGAAATTGAAAAAACGGAAAGTAGACAGGACCTGGGCAAATTGGCTGCGGGGTTTTGTATTTATGCTGTGGTGGGCAGCTGCCCTTTTTCAATATTTAGATAAAATTTATAAGGGATACACGGCATTTAGTGGCCCTACTTGGTTGCAATACAATCAGGAGTTTCAGATGAGGGCTGCCTTGTATTCGTCACTTCAGTGGGACTGTAGCTGCAGGTCATGTCCCCGGCTAGGCCTAATTTGGGTGATGGCTCTGATAGCGGTCACCTGGTGAGTAGGTCAGTGGCTTCCTCTTCGGCTTCATCCAGCTCTCCCTGCGGTTCAGTGGGGCAGGTGGTTCAACCCCGCTTGCTGTGCTGGGAATTTGGCTCTTCGGGAGTGTGTAACAGGAAGGCTTGCCAGTTCAAGCACGAATGCCCCATGTGTGGTGGGTCACTCTCCTTTTATAGCTGCCCCAGAGCGTGGGGACGTAAAAATGCAAAGAAGCCTGGTGGGGGTGGTGGATCCTATCCAGCTAAGAAAGGGACCTAGCCCGATAAGGGTGGGGCCTCTTGAGCATTGGCTGTTGAGGTATCCTCAAAGGGCTGACAGTTTGTATTTGTTGGAAGGTTTTAAAGTTGGTTTTAGGATCCCTTTTCAGGAGCCTCGGGTTCCATTTATGTCCAGGAACCTTAAGT
Source organism: Heteronotia binoei (assembly GCF_032191835.1). NCBI lineage: Eukaryota > Metazoa > Chordata > Lepidosauria > Squamata > Gekkonidae > Heteronotia > Heteronotia binoei. Next base: position 90,354,163 of record NC_083228.1, on the reverse strand, counting down.
CAGTTAAGGTTTGGAACAGGTTGTTAGAGACAAGATCGCCAAGGAGTTGGCGAAGGGTAGGATCTTGGGTCCTTTTTCACATCCTCCAGTGGGTACTCTTAGGGTTTCGCCATTAGATGTGGTGCCAAAAAAGGCGCCTGGTGAATTTCGTTTGATTCACCATCTCTCCTTTCCCTGAGGAAAGTCTATGAATGATGGGATTCCTGAACATTTATACTCAGTTAGGTATACTAGCTTCGACCAGGCTGTGGTCGTGGTGAGACGCTGCGGGGTGGGCACAGAGTAGGCAAAATGCAATATTAAATCTGCATTTCGCCTTCTGTCAGTGCATCCCGATTATTTTGAGCTTTTGGGGTTTTCTTTTGAAGGCCAATTTTACATGGATAGAGCATTGCCAATGGGCTGCTTTGTATCATGTTCTACTTTTGAGTGCTTCAGCACATTTTTGGAATGGGCTGTGCGGGAGAAAGTAGGTTTACAGGATGTTGTTCATTATTTGGACGACTACCTTTTCGTGGGTCCCAAGGGGACTGGGCATTGTGGGAAGCTCCTGTCAGGCTTTATTGAGCTGGCAGCGGAGCTTGGGGTCCCTTTGGCCCCTGAGAAAATGGAAGGTCCGGCCCAAAAGCTGACCTTTTGGGGGATTGAGATTGATACTGTTGCTCAGCTGTCTAGGGTACCTCTCCAGAAGATAGTTGAATTGAGGGGTAGGATTTTTGCCTTTCTGCTTTAAAAGGTTACCTTGCTGGAATTGCAACAGCTAGTGGGGCACCTCAACTTTGCGTGCAAAGTGGTTCCTCCGGGGAGGGCTTTTCTTAGAAGGCTCTGTGATGCTATGGCAGGGTTACGCTTGCCACAGCATAGAACTCGAGTTACCTGCAGCATGAGGGATGATTTGAGGGTTTGGCAAGGATTTTTGGAGTCCTTTAATGGAGTCTGTTTTTGGAGAGAAGACATGAGGCTTGAAGCTGAGCTCCAGGTCATGTCTGATGCTGCTGGGTCTTTGGATTTTGGAGTCTATTTCCGCGGACATTGGTGCGCTGATAGTTGGCCAGACTCCTGGGGGCAGGTAGGTGTGAACCGAGATCTTACGTTTCTCGAGTTCTTTCCCATTTTAGTCATGGTTTGGCTGTGGGGGAAGGATATGGCCAATCACACAGTTCATTTTTGGTGTGATAATATGGCGGTAGTCCATGTCATTAATTCCCTTTCATCCAAATCCCAACGGGTTATGAGGTTGGTGAGGGCCTTCACTCTGCATTGTTTGCAGCTTAATATTTTGTTTTTAGTGAAGCATGTTACTGGGGTGAGTAACAGGGTGGCTGACGCTCTATCTCGTAAACAGATGGAGAAGTTTCGTCAGCTGGCCCCAGATGCCGACAGAGAGGCAGTGCCAATGCCCCAGGAGCTATGGCTGATTGGAGAGCTGAGGCCTGCAGAGCAATAGGCCTAGCCATTGCGCCTAGCACCAGGAAGTCTTACGAACGGGCTGTGCGGCAGTTTGGAGACTTTAGGGCTGAGGTAGGATATCGCATGGTTTGGCCCCTCCCGGTGAAGCAGTTGCTCCATTACTGTGTTTCACTTCGAGGTAAGGGATTGGCCATGTGATCCATTAGGGGGCGCCTGTCTGCATTGGCTTTTGCTAGTAAGGTGCTGGGTTATAGGGAGGAAACAGCTGATTTTCATATTCGAAAGATGCTGGAAGGGTGGGCCAGACAGGCTGGACCCAGGATAGATACGCGGAATCCTATGTCTCCGTCGATTCTGCGTGGCTTGAAGGGGATTTGAGACGTGGTGTGTGCTTCTTTTGAAGCATGTTTGTTTCATGCCGCATCTTTAGTAGCCTTTTTCGGGGCTCTTAGAGTCAGCGAACTGGTGGCACAGTTCAGAAACGATGATTCTGGTAAGGCTCTGTTATTAAGGGACCTGGAACTGTCTGGGGGAAAGGCGGTGATTACTGTCCGTCGCTCTAAGACAGATCAGTTGCAAAAGGGTACCGTACCTGAGCTGGGTAGTTGTTCAGAGCTTGAGCTGTGTCCAGTGGCTGCACTGGCTGCTTATTTGGCTGTTCGGGGGCTCAAGGATGGGTTTTTATTTTGCCATTGTGAGGGTAGCCCGTTGACAAAGCATCAGTTTTGGGTGGTGACGTCACGGGCTTTAGGGTGCGGTTTGGAACCCACTCCTTTAGAATTGGAGCAGCTTCAATGGCTGCTGCTATGGGGTACCCGTCCTCTTCCATTCAGCGCTTGGGCCATTGGCGTTCATCGGCCTACAAGTCTACAACCTTTTCTCAGGCCTTAATTGATTTATTGTTGGATGGTTAGTGGTTCTGTTCTTGTTTAACTGTTTTTTCTCTTTAGATGCTGTTGCTCCTGGCCAGAGGAGCCGAGTTCTCGTCTGTGGCCATAGCCACGTGTTTTGGGCCGCTCACCAGGCGCGGAGAACTTCTGTCGGCTCTCAGCTGGGACTCAGCCAACATGTTTGTATTGAATGGCGGGGGCGCCGGGGCCTTCAGTGGCCGGGCCTGCTGCCTTTGTTACTTCAAGATAGTGTGGGTCCTCCTCAGGTTTAATTGTTCACCTGGGAGGTAATGATCTGGGACTCTTAAAGGGCAAGGCCTTAGTTTGGTAGGCCCGTGATGATTTTCAGCACATTAGGGAGCAATGGCCTGGGTCCATCATAATGTGGTCAGCCATGCTGCCCCGCCGGGTTTGGCGCTGTGCTTGGGACCCTGCAGCTATTGAGAGGGCCCGGTATAAGGCTAATAAGGAGATTAAGAAGGTGTTAGAAAGGGGATTGGGCCACTATCTGCCCCATCCGGACATTTCGCCAAAATTTCCTGACCTCTACAGAGGGGATGGGGTGCATCTCTCAGAAAAGGGCAATATGCTTTTCCTGAGAGATTTGCGGCAAGATTTGCGGGTGGCTTTGGGCCTCCCTGTGGGCGCAAAGCCCCAAGTAGAAACTTGGCCTTAGTAGTGGCAGGTTTGGGGGGTTTAGGGCACTATGTGGCTAGGGGAGGACTGTGAAGCATCCCCCTTTTGGGGAATTAGAGGTCTGGCATGATCAACGTTGGGGTTTGGAGACCCAGGTTTGGAGAATGCAGACCATCCTGGAGGCTCGACTAGAGGGTGCCTTTCCGTCGAGACATGCATCGGGGTTTGGGCCCTCTGGGGCGTGCCTCCCTGCTGGGCCTGCCTGGAGGGAGCTGAGTCACTCAGCTCCGGCTGGGGGCTGGGTCTCTTGCCCACTATTGGCATGGGAGCGGTCACGGTGACCCCTAGCCCTGGCCAGGCTGCTGGTTGGGTGCCCTTGCCATTTATTTTGATATTTAATAAAGTGGCCCAATTTTGTACCAATGCATTGTGTCTGACTCTTTATTCCAACCTTGGGGGGCAATCTGAGGCTTGCAGCCTGCAGCATAGCTGCTAGGCTGCTATAGCCCGGTTTGCCTCCCTGGGAGGGAGGAGTCAGGGTTCGCCCATTTGGGCGCGCAATGTTAGGGGCGGGGTCTGGCTGTTTTGGCTAGCTCCCCACTCCCTGCTGTCAGTCCTTTGGAAGATCAGCCCTCCCTCCTGCCCTGTCTGTTATGTAGCCGTTTGCTGGTTGCCTCATTTGGGGAGCCGGGTCGGAATTTTTTACGCCCCAGCTGATTGGCTGTTGCTGAGGGTGTGTTTTTTGCCTACCTTGCATAGCGGTACAGTGGATTGTGGAATTGGCTATCGGGAGGTGCTGTTAAATAGGTGGTCACTTTAGTTGGCAGGTTTTTGTGGTTTAGGGCACTATGCGGCTAGGGGAGGACTGTGAAGCATCCCCCTTTTGGGGAATTAGGGGTCTGGCATGATCAACCTTGGGGTTTGGAGACCCGGGTTTGGAGAATGCAGACCGTCCTGGAGGCTCGACTAGAGGGTGCCTTTCCGTCGAGACGTTCGTCTGGGTTTGGGCCCTCTGGTGCGTGCCTCCCTGCTGGGCCTGCCTGGAGGGAGCTGAGTCACTCAGCTCCGGCTGGGGGCTGGGTCTCTCGCCCACTAATGGCAGGGGAGCGGTCACGGTGACCCCTAGCCCTAGCCAGACTGCTGGTTGGGTGCCCTTGCCGTTTATTTTGATATTTAATAAAGTGGCCCAATTTTATACCAATGCATTGTGTCTGACTCTTTATTCTGACCTTGGGGGGCAAATTAGAAATGACCTGGAAAAATGGCATGATCTGAATTTATCCTTAATTGGAAGAATTGCCCTGATAAAAATGAATGTCTTACCAAGGCTACTATTTCTCTTTCAAACTATTCCAGTATTTTTAAATAGTGGGTTTTTTCAAGAGTTAAATAAGATTGTCGTTAAATATGTGTGGCAAGGTAAAAAATCCAGAAATAAATTAAAAACCTTGCAGGACTCCAAATTAAGAGCAGGTATGGGTCTCCCAGATTGGCAATTGTATTACAAAGCATCTGTAGTGATGTGGATAAGAGACTGGATACTGTTGAAAGATAAGAGACAATTGCTATTAGAAGGACATGATCTGACTGTGGGTTGGCATGCGTATTTGTGGTATCAAAGACTATAAGGCCACTCTTATTTCAAGGATCATTTGTTTAGGAAATCTTTATACCAAACTTGGGTATGGTTGAAGCCTAAAATTTGCCTAAAAGTGCCAAGATGGGTTTCGCCAGTAGAAGCATTTACTCACCCAAATCTTGTAAAAGCAAATCAAAATTATAGGTATGAGGACTTGTTGGGAAAAGAAAATCAATTGAAATCTATAGAAGAACTGGAAAGTATGGATATTAAAATGAATTGGTGGATGAGAATGCAAGTTGAATCTAGATATGCCAAAGACAAGGTGTCAGGCTTTATGAGTGAACAATACCTATTTGACAAAATTCTTTTGGGTCCACAAGAAAAGCTAATCTCTAAACTGTATGCATAGCTGGTCTTGAGGACAAAAGAAGATTGAGGAAGAATCGCACTGCTACGGCGCCAGCCCTAAATCAGACTTTTCCCTGCAGCCGCTGCAGCCGGACCTGCCTGTCCCACATTGGTCTTGTCAGCCACCAGCGAGCCTGCAGCAGACGTGGACTATTGCACCCTTCTTAAATCTTCGTTCGTGAAGCCAAGCCGAGAGAGAGAGATGCCTATTTACTCCAAATGAAGACACAAGATGAAGTTGTAAAGGATTGTATGGTCCAATGGGCAAAATCTTTGGTTATAACATTACACTAGAACAGTGGGAAAGACTGTGGAAATTTAATGTAAAACTAACTAGGTCAGTGATTTTCAAAGAAAACCTTTATGTTCTACAGGTGGTACTTGACTCCACAGAAATTGAGCAGGATTTATTCCAATATGTCTAACAAATGTTGGAAATGCACCAAACAAGTTGGGTCTTTTTACCATATGTGGTGGACATGTGAAGTGGTGAAATGCTATTGGAAAATGGTACGTGAAATGTTGCAAAAGATTATGAAAACACAGATTCATTTCAAACCAGAACTTTTTTTATTAAACATATTTCCAGAGGACTATTCTAAAGAAATGAGACATATGCTGGCACACTTCAATACAGCAGCTAGAATCCTTTTGGCACAGAAATGGAAATGTTAGGAAATTCCTTCAAAAATGGACTTGGTGGGGAAAGTTTTGGAGACTGCAGAACTCAACTTTCTATCCCAATTGTTAGTGGGGAAATCTAAAGAAGATGTGAGAAAAAATTGGATGAAATTTTATGTTTGGTTGGATTCTCAAGACTCTTAAGATTCTCTGGTGTGATCTGATTTCTCTTTCTCTTGCCCTGTGTATATAACATAAAATTCAATTATAAGCAAACTTTAAATCCAATTAGGGGCAATTGAGGATATTCTAAAGGAGTGAGACACATGTTGACACACTTCAACACTGTACTAGAATGAAATCTTATGTTTGGTTGGATGCGCAAGACTTTCAAGATTCTCTGGTGTGATATGATTTCCCTCTCTTTTTTTCCTGTGTTTATAACACAATATGTACCTATAAGCGAATTTTTAAATCTAATATGGAAAAATGGGAAGTTGTTAAATTTAACTAAAGATATATATTATACAATTTTAAAATGGAACATATAGATATATATTGTCTAGTTTAAAATAATAACAAGAGAAAATACTGTTAAGAAAACGTGGCAGAAATAGCGCTTTGATTTTGGAAAGTATTTGTAAAATAATACCAGAATGTAGGGTGTCTTTACCGTTCCCTTCTTTTCTGTTTCCTAATTCTCAACTTTTTGAAACTAATAAAAACTTTTGAAAATTGAAAAAATTCCATGTCCAAATTAGGCATCCTGTCATATTTGGAAATGTATAGATGACTATTCGGGGGGGGGGGGTGCGGAGAATGGAACTACATGTATGCCTTGTGTATGCATTTTTCCCTTACAGAACTCATAGCAGCTCTGAGGGAGCAATTTAGACCTGGAAGATTGTGCCAGAGACAGGGTTAAACCACTGCTTCAATGGGTGCTTTAAAGAACATTTTAGACAGGGTTGCCAACCTCCAGGTGGGGCCTGGAGATATCCCACTTTATTTCCAGCTGGCAGAGATCAGCTCCCCTGGAGAAAATGCTGCTTTGAAGTGTGGGCTCTATGGTATTGTGCCATGCTGAGGCCCTTCTCCTCCCCAAACCCGGCCCTTTCCTGGATCCACCCGCAAAGTCTCCAGGCATTTTCCAACACAGACCTGGAAACCCTAATTTTAGAGTAAACTATAAAATCCAGATAATCAACTTTAGCTGGTGCGTGGTTGTACTTGGTTCAGATTTAACATTCTCGTCTATCCATATTTACTCAGAAGTCCAAATGAGTTCACACCCAAGTAAGTGCACATTATCTTATGTAAGATTATTACAAAGTAATTTCCAAGGTGGAACACTAAAACTCACACCTTGAATAAAATTTTGTTGCTCTTAAAGGTGCCACTGAACTCAAACTTAGTTCTACTGTTCCAGAGCCAACATGGCTACCCATCTGGATGTATCTCCAGTGAGTTTAGTGAGAATTACTTCTGAGCGAACCATTTTAGTACTCTGTTGCATATCTTATTTCCAATTAATAGATTATAGCGGCAGAGGCTACAAAAGCTAGCATTTTATGATGGACGTAATCTGCTAAATCAGCAACTAATATTAAATTTCTTCTATTTTGTTTGTTTATTTTCCAGATGATCTCAGAGCCAATTCAGGAGACAGGAATGAATCTAACTCAACGGTGAAAAAGGCAGACTCCACAGACAACATTATTGTAAAATTGTCTCCTAAAGAGAACAGGGGCAATCAAGTTATGGACAATCAAGTTTCAATCACCTTGCTCTTCACTATCACAGCCCTAGCAGTTTTGTGGCACTCTTTGTTATAGCTACATTGCATTGTATTAACTGTGCAGGAATTTCTGCTCACTGTCATTTTATACCTACAGCCTTACCCAAGTGAAAACAAAGTTAAATGGCTCAGTGGTGCACTCTAGTATCATGCGGTATATTAGTAGATGTGCTAAACATTAGTCTGGGACTGGCTAACGGAAAACATCAGTGTGTTCACGATGTCTGGGGATGGTTCTTGAGAGCATCTTATCTATTCAAGATGCAAAAAGGATGAAGAATGGAACCCTGAGTAGATTAAGTTATTGTAACAGATACAATTAAGAATGTTCAAGTTGTAAATTAATATGTTGGAATTTCCCCCTTTTTACTCATTGGCTAATGGACTGTTGTCTATTTGTCTGATATTTCACATGTGTTCCTTTGAATAATCTGTTTCCAGGAGCAGTTCAATAGTAAGTTATATCTTTAGGGATCAGCCACTATATGTTAAGTGAAGTACAGCACTATTTACCAGTTGGATAAAATTCCTAAGTGGTACAAGAAGATTGTAGCATGTTTTAAATCTCTTGGTTCCCCCCCCCCCTTTAATGTTTAGAGCATAGAAAGCAATATAACAAAACATATGCTGTGTCTAATGTATTGGTATAGTTGCCTTAACTGTTTAGAAAAAAAATGTAGAAACACTTTCTGAGTTATTTTGAAACATGAAAACAGGTTTCTTTGCCCATGTATTTCATTACCATATGCTTAAGATTATGTGAATGTCTGACAAATGGGGGAGGGGAATAGCAAATGGAGTCTGTATGGTATAAGAATGGAGAACCTCATCCAGAGCCATGGGATGCACATCTGAGGAGGGAAGTGAGTGGCTGGAGTTGGTCCCTCCGTCTCATCACAAACAGATGATCAGAATCAGCACACCATCTATTTTGTGGGGAAGTGCTCTCCACAGTCCAGCAATACCCAGTTCCTCCGGCACAGTTCAGATGAGGATCTGTATTTGGATTGCTTTGACTGAACTGGGGCAAAAGTTTTTGTCTCCCAGAGAGTTAATGGTTACTTCTCTATTAAAGAGGGGTATTGTTGCACTGTAAATCTGTGAATTACAGTGTGCCCTGTACACAGAGACTATTTAATTACATGTAATGTTTTATTGTGCTATGATAGGAAAAAATAAATATGAAAGAAACATCAACTTAAAATGGGGGGATCCATTATTTGCGATTTTCTCTTTCATAAGTATGTTCATTTTCCCCATCTTATTTTGAGGGCTTTTTAATTAATAAATAAAATTAATAATTAATAAATAAAATTGGCATGTTTTACAGCATGACAAGGAATTGCAATTTCAACATTAGACGGGACAGGGCTAATATGTGTATTTTTGACAACTGTTTTTACAATGTCATTGAAAATCTATACAATACAATCTGAGTAGAATCAGCAGTGGTAACAGTCATTATGACTTTGATTTATATTTACTAGCAAAGCAAATCATTCTGAGTAGATATTTTCATGAAACAGAATATTACACTGTACAGTTTTATAAGATACAATGTAAATATTTGCCTTTAACTCGTGTGTGTGTCGTGTATGCATAAATACTATTCTTTTAGTAATTTGATTCACATAAAAGATATATTAACCCTAATGCTCTGAACCTTGTGCACAGTTATATTTAAGATCGAAATCCACAACTAGGCAGTTGCTCCTTGCTGCTGAAGTTCTGATGTGGACACATGCAAAGGCTTTCCAGTGCAATATTCAGTCCAGTGGCACATGGCTCTTCATGGGTGCAGAACATCCAGAGCTCTATGCAAGTCCTGAACCCCACCTTTAGCCACTTTATTGTGTTTGTTCTTTATTGGAGCTCTAAACACTTTGTTCCTAGTATTGTTAAGTAAGGGCATGATCTAGTAAAAGTCAAGCACTTTTACATCCTGCTTTTACAGTGGAAGAATGAAGTGTGCTTTTCAGTTTTTCCCATTTAAATTAATCGGTCTTTGAAACTTTTGCTGACATATCATATTTTTAATTTTCCAGGAGATTGATGGGAAATATGAGGTGGTAAATTGAAGAAGCTCAGAAGCAAACAGCAAATTACAGCCAGTGTTGTTGGTTTTTTAATCTCATGACCTTTTATTCATTCCACTCTGTTTGTAAAGGCTGATGTTATCTTAAGCCCTCAAAACTAATAACACCCAATTCTTGGTTGTCCCACCCAGATGGAAGAGTTAGCTGGGCATAAAAGGTATGCTACAGTATCAACATATTAAGAATTGTTTTCAGGGGTGGCCCACCCATTAGGCATACCTAGACCATTGCCTAGAGCTCCAGTTTCCCCAAGATATGGAGAGACACCAAGCCAGCCCCCCTGCAATGTTCCACAACTGACCATGTCCTTGGGGCTCTGTTGTGATGGTAGCAGCACATCACCCCACTGTTGTAGCTGGGCATCAGGCAGCCAGGAACTTTTTCTTAGTTCCCAGAGTGGTGGTTGCTGTGCCACAAGAACCCTGTTGCAACAGCTGGGTATCTTGCAGCCAAGGTCTCAGAGTTGTAGTTGCCATGTTGCTGCTGCAGCTGGGCAAAAGGACGTTGGGGGCTTCTTCATGGAATGCAGAGCAGAGAAATAGCACTTATTTTTTGGTCCATCTCTCCTCTTATTTCCCATCCAGTGGTCTACTTTTTTCTTCCCCCATCCCATATATTCAACCACCCTTTTAACTTTCTGCCTCTTTTTATCAGTCTCATTATTTTCTCAAATCGCATCCCCACAGGCCTTCTCCTGTCACTGGGAGTGGTACATATCACAGCAGGCAGCAGCCCTGGGAGCCACACATTGTCTGCCAGGACTTGCTCGTCCAGCTGCCAGGACTTGCTTGTCCAGTGCCCTGCCCCACTTCCTCATTGGAGAAGGAAGAGAAGGCCCCTGCCAGTTCTATCTGTGCCTGGCTTTGCTCACAGCTGCTCTCCACCCACCAGACTTACAGGGAAGCATCTAACTCACTACTCACCTAAGGCATCAAAATCCTTGTACTAGTCTTGCTTATTTCTTAAAAAAAGAAATATTATACAAAAATTGCAATTATACGAGAATTACAATCAATTCTGAATAAATACCAGCAATCTGAATAAATACCAACAATCTTCTCTACCCAAGCTACTTCAAACTTTGGGGCAGGAACTCTTCATTCATGGACTATCAAAAGAATACATAAACTTCTCTCATACAATCATCACCAAAATATCCCAAAGCTGTAGTCTGAATTTACTCTTATTACCATGTAATTGAGCCATTTATTTTGTATAAGGCTAAAAGTAGGACTACAGGATTTGCAAGAAGCACAATATCCCACAGTGAACATGAATAGTTCTACTGTTACTTGTGCAGTTTAACAAGATCTTGTAACATTACTCTCCTCCCTCCTCAAAAAAATTCTTCAAACCCTTTGACCAGAAGCAGAAGTTGTACTTACCATGAGTAATCAGCTTCCTTTGAAACTGCCTTCAGCTCTCTGAAATAAAATCATCTGTGTCCTGTCTCCATTTCAAGGTCCAATCAACAAACTGCAGACCAAGATTCCCCATTTATTGTGATGACATCAGCTCAAGGTTGCCAGCTCTGAGCTGGGAAATACTTAGAGATTTGGTGTGGGGGGGATAGAGTCTGAAGACGGCAGAGTTTGGGAAGGGGAGGCACTTCAATGGGGCATAATGCCATAGAATCTACCTTCAGACGCAGCCCATTTTCTCCAGGCAAACTGGTCTCTCTAATAGTTGTGATACTGGGAGATCTCCAGCCACCACCTGGAAGTTGTAGTCAAAGCAAAGGACCACACTGCTACAGGCACAACAAGAGACAATTTAGTAATAGCCAGTCATATTTACAAATATACAACATACAAATCCCAAATATAAAGTATGGACTACAATGGGTCGATTCAGTACACAGTTTCAAATCTTCCTCAGGTTCAAGGATGAATAGGTTGAATCCAAAAAACTTAAAGTCCTGTTTGTTGCTATTTCTTTGAAGTGGGACTAACCTAAACTCCAAAGAGCTTACAATCTTAATAATTGTTATCACTTTTGGAATGGGGCCAAACAGGGCTTTTTTCTCTCTCAGAGAAAGCCCAGCAGGAACTCGTTCACATATTAGGCCACACACCCTGACATCAGCTTTGTTTTGCGCAGGGCTTTTTTTGTAGAAAAAGCCCAGCAAGAACTCATTTGCATATTAGGCCACACTCCCTGATGCCAAGCCAGCCGGAACTGTGTTCCTACTAAAAAAAAGTCCTAGGGTCAAACCAAACTCCAGGTAACTTACAGTCTTATTTGCAAGAACTTGTGTTTATGTGGGAACCACCACAAGCATTCACCAGTAGCCAAAACCTACAACAATGTACAGGGGAAAATTGTATTTTTGATTTGTATACCACCTGGAGGTTGGCAACATTACATCAGGAGGATTTGTAGAATAAAGTTTGTCCTGGCATTTAATTGCCAAAAAGACTAAGCGAGTTATAATGTAGACTAAACTTGAGCTGTTTGTCAACCTCAGAAGGATAACTAACCTGAATGAAATTTTCTTCAGCTCTTCGACCTGAATAACTACTAGGCCCATCTGGGATTTTTTTTTCTGATGGCCCTGCAGTGTGTTTGGCACCAGCCTACTTTGTTTCTACTTTACTATACAACTTAAGTGTTCTTTTTTCCTGGACCGTGAGAGATATGGGGAAGAGCAGTAAGAGCAGAGAATGACTCAGCAGATGTTCCTGATAGGCACACTCTCCAACCAGATCATTTAGCCAATGTTTATGGCATATAGCAAGGGTGGCCTTGGCGATGCTGGCTGGGGTTGATGGAAGTTGTAGCCAAAAAACATTTGGAGAGCTACTGTTGACCACCCCTGATATATAGAGTCCTCCCTGGTTAGCATCTGTGTTGTATGTGGAAGGTATCCTCTGTTCATCCCCATAACTCAGAAAGACCTCTTCCTGAAACACTGGAGAGCCATTGCCAATCAGTACAGAAAATTCTGACTTTGATAGACCAATTCTCTGATTCAGTATAAGACAATGCATTCGATATTCCTCATTGGCTGTTAATTTCCCCTATTCAGATAAATTGGTGGGGGGGGGAGCTGTAGATAGCACTGCCAGGTTCCCAGGCCAGACAGGGGTTCCCCCACCTGGGAGGTTCCCAACCCACATTGGGCTGGTGGGGGGATCCTCACCCAACATTGCGGTGTGATGTCACAGTGATGTCATCATGCCGGCAATGTCGTGCGCCGGCTGCTCTAGGAGCTTCCAGGAAAACGCTATAGTTTTCCCAGACACTCTAGCAATTTGGGAGGAGAAACTCTATGGAGGCTGTGGGGGACTTGGGAACCCTAGCTGTAGAGTACATGCATGTGCTAGTGTTGGTATACACAGAATTCTGCATACATTTGAGCCACTGCTTGATGCCTATTACACTACAGTTAACCCAAAATCACTGGTAATTTTGTAAAATACATCGATATTCCACTGGGAAGCACTATCATTTTTTTTAATCTGTAGGCAGAGCTAAATAGTTTGCACCTTATCATTGCTTTTTTGCTGTTAAACAATAATTTGCAATTATACTATTTGCACCTAATTTAACGCTGTCATGCTAAAAGTCATTTGTTGCATGGTATAAGCAATTAACATTTGCTCACTTCATCTGTTAAAAGATGATGTGTAATTTGTCCACCATGACCTTTCTGTGCACCTAATTAGAACCAGTGTGAATTGTTCTCCAGGCAATGAACATTTAATATTTTTTTTTATGAATTGAATAGTTTATAAATTCTTTACATTTATAAAATACTTTTCAGTAAGAATCATGTTCTCACCTGGTAGGCTTTCAAAATCATCTATATAAGATATGTTTTATCCCATCCACACAACCTTGGATATTACTCTAGGATTACACTATAGCAATCTGTCACAACTGGATTGTCTTGTCTGCTCAGAAGAATCTCCTTTACCTGCTTCCCTCACAAAAGACACCCTGTGAAGTAGGTGGGACTGAGAGAGCTCTCCCAGAAGCTGCCCTTTCAAGGACAATTCCTATGAGAGCTATGGCTAGCCCTAGGCCATTCCAGCAGCTGCAAGTGGAGGAGTGGGGAATCAAACCCGGTTCTCTCAGATAAGAGTCCGTGAACTTGACCAATACACCCAACTGGGGGAAAAGACAAAAAAAAAATTCCAATATATTTGCAACACCTATGTGTTTTGCATTACACTTCCTCAGGGGGTTCTGTGAAATATAAAAGCAGCAGTACAGCCACTAAGCCACCTTCCTAAAAAATTAGGGCCAGAGGGTGTTATATGTGACTGTTTAAAAAAAATTAAAAATTTGAAATGAAAATCTCACTAGTGGGTATTTGTTTCTAATTCTAATTTGTTACATGTGAAAAGATCCCCAGTATATCTAATGCAGAACATATAGGGAAAATTGGACTAGATTTAGATAAAAGTGGAGTGAAAATTGGTGGAAGAAACATTAACAATGTTAGATATGCAGATGATGTCACAATACTGGCAGAAAATAGCCAAGAGTTGAAATGACTACTAATGAAAGTTGAAGCAGAAAGTGTCAAAGCAGGATTATATCTGAACATCAAGAAGACAAAAGTATAATTACTGAGAAAATACACAACTTTAAGGTTGAAGGTAAAGAAATTAAAATGTTGAAGATTTTCTATTCCTTGGCTCCATCACAAACCAGATAACAGTAAGTGTGTACAAAGCACTAGGAAAAGGACATCTGAAACCTGAAGGAAGCACACAAGTTGCAGACAGTGTAAAGAGAGGTGTTTTACACCCCAAGAAATCCATGTGTTTAATCTTAGTGTCCCCTTGAGTTGCAATGAGGAAGGTGGAGGACAAATGTCTTCATACATAAATCCTCCTGCCAAGAATTCCAGAAAGACTGCCTCATTGTCCCCTTTTCCCTCTTCCAACAACTGAGGGGACCACAACCCCTGTCTTGGTCTTGGGAACAACCCCTCCCCCCCTGTGTTCCCCTGTGCCAGTGTTCAGGTAGTAAATGTGAGTGATTGGTGGACAGCAATTAACACTGGCTGGAGATCTCTTACGTGTATGTGTACTGTAGCATATGGCACAGAGATGCAGTATGTGTACACTCAGTATGAGTAGTATATAAGAACTCATATATGCATCTACTACTTACATAGAATTGAGAATGTCCTCTACAAACCACTGATGCTCAATGGAAATGCAATGCAAAATGTTTATCAGGAAAAACGTCTGATCGCCAAGCCTACTTGGTTGGGGTGACTGGCAAAGTTCAACTATTTTCTGATCCACACTTTTTTCTGCCCTCTTGAGGTTTTTTTTAATATAAACTGGAAATGCAGGTGCCCTAATAATGAAGAGAAATCAAATAAACTGGATTCATTGTAGCTATCAATATAATAGTAGTGAACAAGGGTTTTAATGTAATTGTTAGTCATTAATAAATGAAATGCCCATCCCACTGCCAGGCCTTATTATGCCAACAATACCACAATCCCAGCTCATACTGTGCTTGTGGCTTCACCCTGGGAAGATAGCAGCAGCTCACTAACCCCTAAAGAACACAAAACAGCAGGTAACATCAGGCAGCATATGGCAATGTCCAGGGCTGTTGTTTAATACTGATATTTGCTTTATGAACAGAATCAGATGTTTATATTGAAGATTTCAGATAGCTAATCTGAGGCCTATCCAAGTCTTAAACCTGAGCAGTAACTGAAAGTGAAATTATGATCTCTGTGATAATGTAAAAACAAGAACAATTGATCTTAATGCATACTTGCTGTTCATTGGCAGCAAAAAGGCAAACTGTTCAGAATAGAAGTACATACACATATTTGTACTTCCTCATGGAAACAGTAGTTCTATTTCAAGGAAAGTCCTATGATTCCATAGACAGCTATATGTGCCATGAGGAAGAGCTATTATGATTGGCAACCTTCACAAAGCAATTTATGCAGGAAAGTTTTGTATCTGGGTATAGGGCAGGTCAACACCTGCTCAATGGGGCATCTGAATTGAACTGAGCAAAACTGACCAGTGATGCCAGCAGGGATTCAGTTTGTGTGCCAATGATCAGTTAAATTAGTTAAAGTTTTCAGCATCCTTGTTGTGTAGATCCCTGTGCATGGCAGCAGGACAGCACAAATTTTGCTGCATTGAAAGATTTCCCTACATATGCGCTTGTTCACTGTAGTCTGAAGAAACTCTTAAAGCACAACAGGAAAAGGAGACTGCAACCATGCAAGAATACCATATGGCTTATGGATGCAGGGTTCTTCTCCATCTGACAGTCTTGGTCATACCAAACCCAAGCTGAAATGGTTACTCTTTTACAAAAATTCTGCAGGGCCTGTAAAATGGAGCTGTTCTGCCAGGCTTTTGGCTGAGGTGGTGGACATTCAATATTCTGGTTTCCCTGTCCTTGACCCCTTCCCCAGCACCCTGCTGCTTCTGATACTATTTTGACCACTAGAGTTCTGGGGGGCACCTATATTCAACTGACTGGAGGCACGGATCTCCTGTTATTTGTTTATTGCTGCCGTCCGTTTTTTTTCTGGTTTTATTGTTTTATGGATTCTATGATGCAAGCCACTTGTGGGATACAGTGGGGTATAAATTTAACAACAACAATAATTTACTCTTATTGGATCAAGATTAAACAACAACAACAATTTCTGCGCACGATTTCCTCCTATTGGATCAGGATAAAATATTTGTCAGGGATCTTTTGATTAGATTTCTTTCTACTTCTGTTACACTTGTATAACATTGTTGCATGATGGCCTGCTTTGTAGTTCTGCCCAAGTACAGCAGTCACTATGCTGCATCCTAAGAATTTCTCTGCAGTCCCAGTGTGTATACTATAGGCATATTTCTGGAAATTGAAATAGCAAATGTTCCATCACACATCTATTGTAGGAATATCATCTCTCAAGATTTGCACAGCACCTTAGAATGGCTTCACAGCAATTTCTCTCTGGTTGTGCTGTTTGTGTACTATGTAGTGGGTCCCAACTTTTGCCTTGGAATCCTCCTCCTTCCCTGTCTTGTAAGAGTGTCATTTCATAACACCAATACTATTGCAATTTGCAGCAGAGAGAGTTTGAGAGAATAACAAAGCCATATAACAATCACCATCAGTGTTGCTGGGATGGCAGATGTCACGTTCAGAACTTCACATTTCTTTTATCACAGCATGTTGATGGATTGTGCAATACAACAACACAGACGTTAATATGTAGACAGAATAAACTGCATCATTGCTACTACACCATCTGTGGGGAGAGGGAAAGAAGTACCATGAGGATATGAAAAGTTTAAAAGCAGCAAGAAAACCAAGGCATTGTTACTGGTCTATCACTGGAAAATTTGATAATGTCAGGAACTCATTTGCATATTGGGCCACACCCCTGACGTCACCATTGTTTCACACAGGGCTTTTTAGGGGCTCATTTGCATATTAGGCCACACCCCCTGATGCCAAGCCGGCCGGGACTGCGTTCCTGTGCGTTCCTGCTCAAAAAAAAGCCCTGGGTAATGTCATTTTCAAGTCCAGTCCCTGGAATCAGTTCCTCCACTGATTGTCATAACAATGTAATTTTGAATTGCCATCTGTGAAACTAGTTAATGGACAAAAATATCCTACAAACAAGTTATCAGCACCAACATTCAAAAACAGTTTATGACAATGTCCTTATTAAAATTTCATATGTTGGGGTCCACTGTTAGAAATGAAAACAGCAGCGCTTCTAGACAATGTGAAGGCATTTTGATACACACACTAATGTCCCCTGGATATTGGCTTTAAGGGTGAATTGGACTAACAGCCTACTACTACATGCAAGACTGCAGTTCAAAATGTTAATTTAAAAAAAATGCTGGCATTTTTATTTTTTTTCTTTAAATACATTTTATTGTAATTTTACAAGATATATAGAGTACAGATATGAGATGAAGAACTGATGTGGCATTTTTATTTTTGCAAAGAAAAATTTCATAGTAATTAATTTGGCAATTTTCTTTGTGTGTTCTCTTTTCATTGCTGCCATTTTATACACCAATTAAGACTGCTTTATTATGCACCATATTTAAACAGCATATTAGTGAACAAATTTATCAACATTTTCTGGTGTATTTTGCATACAGAAACTCCATTTTTACATTGTTATCACAATGACCAGAAAATAAACTGTGATTTCTTATGTTTCTGTACAATAATAAATAATAAACAATCTGACATGACATCTACTGTTGGATTTGTAAAGAGGCAGTTCAAATACAGTTGTGATCCAATATTCTAGGGAGGTGGGGCTCATGCTTGTGAAACAGTAATCAATCACCCTGTTCATCCATTCATCACTTTTTTCAAATGTGGGGCAGCAGTGACTGTTCCATAAGGTTTGTATGGGTTTACAATGTACTATTTCTCATTTTATTCTCAAAACAACCCCAAAAGGCAGGCTGAGATAAGCAGATTCACATCTGAGAATTTCGAAGTTCTCGTGCTGCATTTTTTCTTTCCACTACTCCACATGTATAACTCTTCCATAAAAGCATCCCCCTTGGCAGGCCTCAGATTCAGTGGGAGCTCACAGGAGCACAGCTCCTGAACCTTTCTAAGAGTTCCACTTCCTCCTTCTGAGAGTTCCACCTCCTTGTCCATTGAATAGTATGTGCAGCTGCATAACAATCCCTGGATGAGCTCCACCACCTATTTTTCTACAAAATGACCCCTGCCCCTTGGACAGAGGAAGAATACGGGCCACATAAAAACCATAAGAAAAAAAGTTCTAGAGCTGGACCCAAAGAGGCTTTTAATGTTCATTTTAAAATTTTATCTGGTTGGTGTGCTTTCAGCTGCCCCCTCAAACTTTATGTTTTGTCCAAGTCTAAGAGATTAAAAGGCAGCATTCAAGCACCATCACCCCCAAACACATTTTCTAGCCGCCAGAGACCTATATACAGGGAAAATTTAATGACATCATTTTCAATTCTGTTCACAGGGAGAGCGGGATAGAAATTAAATAGTCACTGTGCTAGACTCCACAGTGCAAAACCGCACCTTAACCCCAGTCTTCATTCACATGAGTTGGGGGGATGGTAACATGGAGTATATAAAGTGACTCTTCATCAGCTTTCAACAGTCAGAGAGCCAGTTTGGTGTAGTGGTTAAGTGCACGGACTCTTATCTGGGAGAACCGGGTTTGATTCCCCACTGCTCCATTTGCATCTCCTGGAATGGCCTTGGGTCAGCCATAGCTCTTGCAATGGTTGTCCTTGAAAGGGCAGCTGCTGTGAGAGCTCTCTCAGCCCCACCCACCTCACAGGGTGTCTGTTGTGTGGGAGGAAGGTAAAGGAGATTGTGAGCCACTCTGAGATTAGGAATGAAAGGCAGGATATAAATCCAATATCATCTTCTTCTTCCCCTAGACTTATTTAAGCAAGCTCTAGCATTGCATAACCAAGATTCAGAAGCTTCTCTGAGATGTGCCTACTGGGATAACCCAATAACTTTAGCAATAAGCTTTTTAGGGTTTCTACGCAGCTCTGACAAACCTGGGATTAATATACAGATTTGAGGGAAAAACAGAGAAATGCTTTTGGTTTCACCATGACATTGCCCCCAAGCACATGTACTTTGACAAAAATGGAAATTCACAAACATTCAACTCAGCTTTGCCATGGCTTCATAAACCAGCCACCTCCTCCTTTTGAGGTGTTGTTCCCCTGATTCTTTTTCAGGTCATGGAGTTTCAGACATTGGCATTAGGAATAAGCTTCTTTTTTGCTTTGGGTCTTCACTGGTCTTTAGTTAGACATAAACCTCTTAGATCACTGTCTGTACAGAATGGACTCTGCAAACTAGCTGGACTGAAGAGATTGTTATGACCTAATTCAAAAGGTAGTGGCACACAACTTCCTCCCACTGAGGCAGAAGAATGCTTGTTCTACAAACTGCTGCCTCAAAAAGCTATTTTAAATTGAAAGCTCTGCATTTATCTTCTAATTAAGTGGTTGTCACAATCTTTGGAACCATTTTGCTATGAAATTTAGCTTCCCTTCACTTCAGAAAGATTTATTGCCACAAGTTTTGCCATCCTAAAAGTCGTAGCTTACTCCTTTGTATTGCACATTTGGAATTTGATTTTTAATAATTGTCATGGCTTTAAAAAAAATCTCCTCCTTTCATATTTTTTGCTACTCTGTTGATATTTCTCTCTTCACCAGCAATTTCAAAGAAGGCAAACCCCTGGTTCAAGACGATTCTTAACCTTCCTTTGAAATATGATTTTTCCTATTGTTTTAGCTAAAAAAAAAAAAGCTTGCTTAACTGCTTAACATGCTTGCTTAACTGTGATGTACTTAAAAGGTTTAGACAACTTTTATCATCTTGAGATTGGGACCTCTGAGCTGCATCATGTTTTCCATTTTGATTAGTAAATATAATGAAAATGGGGCTCTTACATGCAAAGACACTCCAAAACAAGGCTTTTTTGTAGAAAAAGCCCAGCAGGAACTTATTTGCATATTAGGCCACAACCCCTGATGCCAAGTTGGCCGGAACTGCATTCCTGTTCAAAAAAAGACCTGTCCAAAAATACATTGAAATATCTGCATACCTCATTTTCCAGTGTATTCCAATGTATTTCTCTTTTAGAAAAGTGTATCAGAATAATTTTTTGTATTGACATACTCAAAATAGGGATATTGGCTGTTTATCTCATTACATATACTTAACCCATTTTCACTATATTTTATTGTATTCTTTTTTCTATGGCAAACTAGAATGATGTTTACATGTTAAAAAGTAAATTAGGTGGACAAGAACATCACTATCCAATGTATTTTTCTTTTAACTGTATTGACACACTCAAACAGGGATATCAGTTGTTTATTCCATTACATATACTGAACCTATCTCCTACTATATTTTAACGTATTTTTCTCCTAATGGCAAACTATATGCATGTTACATCACATGTTAAAAGGTAAATTAGTTGGATGGGAAAACTTCTCTGAGATACAAATGCCTTCCTTTTGGCCCAGGAACAGACATTCTCACATTTTGAGATATTACTGTTTTATTATTTTTGCATGCTCATGCTACTCAGATCAAAGGTTTGCTCAATTTGTTAATTTTACTATTCTGTCATTGGATCTTATATTTGTACCATTTTGCATTCTAAACCACTGCCTACCAGATAATTTTACTATTCTGTCATTGGATCTTAAATTTGTACCATTTTTGCATTCTGAGCCACTGCCTACCAGCTATGTGTGGCTCTGCTCACTGTACCGGATTCCTCATCTAACGAAGTGTGCTTAGAGCACACGAAAGCTTACGTTTTGAATAAAACTAAGTTGGTCTTAAAGGTGCAACTTGACTCCTATTTTGTTCTAATCCACATTGTTTCTCTTACATATGTTAGGGAATGTCTATTAAACAGAAGTTGTTGATGAGGATTCCTGTTTGGAATATGCATATTTTAGGAAAGGTTAGTGGATTACTCTTGCCTTCATGGCCAGTTTCCCAAAGGCTCTGGCTGGCCATCACTTGCAATATATTGGACAACATGGGCTTTCTCCGGCCAAGAAGCTACCCAAGAGAGTGCTTGTAGTGAGACTATGAAGAGGCTACCAATGCACTGTAGTGCACTTCACTCCAACCATTCCATGAAACTGCCTTATAAAGTTAGGCTCAAACAAGGCATTACAAATCTTACCAAGTGAACTCTGGGATTCATGGGGTTCCCCAGACCCAACTCACATTCCTTGCAGCCCCACAGGAGATGTGAGGAACTGTGTTTTAAAGAGCTGCATAAGCCAATTCTGTTTGCAACCAATGAAAGGAAGAGGCTCCTGCCTTTCTCCCTGCATCATTGTGTCAAGCCACAATAGCCTCAGGAAGACCACTGTTTGCCCCATTTTAGAGTTACACATTCAGTATTCTGTTAAAGTCAGTACTGTCTACTCTGCCTGGCAGCAGCTCTCCAGGGTCCCAAGCAGCAATTCTGTACATCCCAGCTACTTGATCCTTTTAACTGGAGATGCCTGGGTTGAACATGAGGTCTTGTCCATATCAGGCAGCTGCTTTATCACTGAGCCACAGCCCCATTCCCAGCCCAATAGGACCCCTTGTTTAGGGTAATAGAATCCCCTGTCTTTTTGTCTGAATCTGATCCAGCTGGGCTGTTCTTATGTTCCATTACTTAGCCATGGCTTGCCTCTCATATTTTTGACTGCATATATTCTCACACATTTTGCTTCTTAAAAAACACAACTGCATTGGAGAAAACACTGATCACATCTTTAATGACCCGGAAAGCAAAAATGATTTGTTACTCTCCCAAAGGACCCAAACAAAAGGAATGCTACTTCCCTGAACAACAACAAAAATATATTTGCATTTATTGACTCTCTTGAGAGGTTCCAAGTTAAAAAAGACAAATGGGAATGTTTTAAATTCCTCAGACAGAAGAAAACCATGCACGTAACTGGTATTTAAAACCACAAAATGCCACTTTCGTTTCAGGGCTCTGCTTTTATAGAAATAACAGCTAGATGGCAGGTTCCATTTGTATAATGTGGTAAAAGGGAGTTACCTAAGGCAAGTGCATGCTTTTCAGTTGCCAAGGGCTATGAAGTAAATAGTTAAGACCTTCATTTTCCCCTGATTACTGCATATATTTTCCATTACCAGTTTTCCAGTGAAATTGCCAGATTTGCTTTTATATCACAAGATGTCACTGGAATTCTGTGCACTAGACCAAAAGAGAAATTGGTCTGCACTGGTTCCTGGAGTTCAGGTTAGGTCATATCATCTGTTTTGGCACTGTCTGTGGCTATAGGAGAAAGTTTTCACTAAAGATTTTGAAGCACTTCATAGCAGGTTAATCATATAACTAAAAGGATGTTTGTGCTAGCCTGTTCTAAGTAAAAATTCCTGCAGGAATGGAAGGTAAATGATACCAGGTCTTATCTCCAACAAGTGGCCACTACACCTGCAGAATACAAAGTGTTCCCCAGAGTTCAGTTCACACAAAACATAACCAATCTAGCCCAAATGAAGAAAAAAAAATTTCAATTCCTACTTCCAGTTTTGCAGTAATATTTTCTTTTATGAATTCTGAACCTGAAGTAGAAGAAGACAGAGAGGCCTGTATTTTTCCAGGATGTTAAAATCAGCAGGCCAAGGCTTTGGGGGGTGAAAGAAAAAACTTTCTTCTGGCAAAGGTGAGCCACCTGAGCCAGTTTTGCTTTGTGAGAATGATTTCCCAGTACGACATTTTCCCATAAGGAAAGCCTCCGCTAGGGAGCCAAGAATAAAAGCACCACCGCCACCCCTCATTTGTACATGTGATGATACAGTGAGTCTCAGAATGCATAACATTACAGAGATTGATCAAAGGCATGGTCCCAGTTTTCCTGTTTAGAAAATTAGACAACTTAAAGTTGTAGGGGAGAGAAGCAACATGTACAGAATGTGCAATCCAAGGCTTGTGCTCAGATTCTGTTATTAATGGTCTTTTCTTTGTAGAAGGGTAAAGCTGCAGTACTGCAGTCCAAACTCTCTGCTCATGACCTGAGTTCAATCCCAGCGGAAGCTGGGTTCAGGTAGCCAGCTCAAGGTTGACTCAGCCTTCCATCCTTTCGAGGTTGGTAAAATGAGTACCCAGCTTGCTGGGGGGAAAGTGTAGATGGCTGGGGAAGGCAATGGCAAACCACCCTGTAAAAAGTCTGCCATGAAAACGTCATGATACAACATAACCCAAGTCAGAAATGACTGATACTTGCACAGGGGACTACTTTTATCTTTTAAACTTTAAGTAATGTAATGGAATATACAGAAGAAGAAAGCTGATTCAAAGGACTCACAACCAGTGTTCCCTCTAAGCTGAGTTAGTGTGAGCTAGCTCACAGTTTTTTAGCCTCCAGCTCACACATTTTTGTCTTAACTCAGGAAGGATGGTCCCAGAGCAATCTAATTTACACAGTAGCCAACTTGCTTGCTCACAACTTTAATGCCAGTAGCTCACAAAGTAGAATTTTTGCTCACAAGACTCCACAATAATCACAGTGACAACATAGTTAATTTTCTAAAGACAACATTTTAAACCATAGTTTTTATTTGTGGCTCCCAGTCCTATACATTTTATTGAGATAATTTCATCCTAGTGATTCCAAAGTTTCACTGGAATAATACATAATAAACATATTAAAGAATTGTTCTGTGAGCAGAGTTTTTGTCACAACGTGCTCATTTGGTAGCTTTCAAGTTTCCTGATTCAAAAAGCAGACATATATTTCTTGCCCAAGGAACCCAAAACATGGAGCACATGGGGGTGATACTGCTTTGATAACTATCAGCTATCTGATGGATGAAACTGTTCCCAGAATGAATACAAAAGGATAAGAAAAATTTGGCCTGCTAAATTTATGCAAGAAAAATGCTGACAGTTTAAGACAGCCAATTATTCATCTATTGTACCTTGCTTCTTTTATTAAGCTTCTCTAGGCTGGTCCAACATTGTGATGGCTCCAACCAAGTTGTGTGTATAGGGAACTGTAAAGTACTGGGGTCGGCGCAGTAAGAGACCAGAGTCGGAGAGTGATTTCAGCAAGCTTTACTTCAGGAACACACACACAGACTGCGCTCTATTCAAACTTCCCGCTCCTTTATACAATTCTTGTCCCCTTCTGATTGGTCCTTAACTATGTACATGGATTGGCTATTTACAGGGCCCTAAGGGCCTATCAGGGTACAGTATGAGCCTAGATGTTGATTGGCTACT
This sequence comes from Heteronotia binoei, assembly GCF_032191835.1. Taxonomy (NCBI): domain Eukaryota; kingdom Metazoa; phylum Chordata; class Lepidosauria; order Squamata; family Gekkonidae; genus Heteronotia; species Heteronotia binoei. The sequence goes on along the minus strand of NC_083228.1, from coordinate 90,329,955 downwards.
TATGTTTCAATCCTTCCCCTGATTGGGCATGCTTAGGCCTTCCCTGGAACCCTGGTGTAGAGTACAAGCTTTGGCTTGTTCCGCTTCCCTCCAAAAGTAACAGTTCCCTCCAAAAGTAACAGTTCTCCCATTTGAGCCTAGGACACAACAGGAACATATCTACAGAGGGACTGGGAGTACATATACCTGAACTTGCCCCACCTTCCCACATCCAGCCTAACAACAGAGCCTATATGTGTATGGACTGTATGCATAGGCACTGTACTAGTGGTAATCACTTATGGGTGGAGGCCAGCACCTCTAGATACAATTCTTCTACATGCGTTTCCATATATATGTTTCCATCATGAGTACAAGGCCTGTGTCTATAGAACTCAGCACTCCTGATCAACTCAGCCCTCACACATTCACATGGGCACTGTAAGCTGACTGTGGAGTAACACACTGGTAAGAGTACATACTATAAGCAAAGTTTCAAGGTTTATATTTATAAAATCAGGGCAAGAAATCTCTCTGTGCATGTATAATATATATTGCACACAATTCTTATAATGACTTGATGGTGACTGAATTCGTAAAAGATTTTGAGCTAACCAGTAAGAAACACACTTCTCAACAGTGTTAGGGAGGCACAGAACTCTATTTGAAAGACCATCTGCTATTATATGTCCCAGCTATGGTCTTTAGCCAGCCATATGTTGGCGATACCACCATTTACAGTGGCCCATCTGACACTGACCAGAGCCTAGGCCTTTTCCACCATGGCTACCATTGTGTGGAATGAGTTCCCTGTAGAGGAGTGGGAACCCTCACAACTTGGAGATTTTCAGATGCTGCAAGGTGTGCCTGTTTGCCAGAACTTTTGAGGGGGCCTGAATGGTAGGCATCTTTTAGGGGGTAAAAGGAGACATTTTGGATTTGTTGTTTTATTCTGGTTTTAACTGGAAATCTTTTAAACTATTATTGTAAGCTTCCTTGAACCACGAGGAAAGGTGGGGTATAAATGTTTTAATTAATAAATAACAAACAAAAACTACTGTTTCCCTCAAGCTTCTCATCCTTCTTCCTCTCTTGACATTTTAAACAATAGCTGATGCAAAAAAAACCCCCAAAAAACCAACCTGACTTCCTAATGAGAAAAAAGGTCAATTTTTTGCCCGTATTTTTTGCTGGAGAAAAAACCCTCACATTTAATGGAAAGGAAATGATGTTTATTATCACTATTGACTAGTACCTCAGATTCATTACTAAGCTGCCCTCCTCCCTATTTCTTTTCTAAATTAAGCATAAACTATTCCTGAGAACAGAGACAGTTTGCAACATGTGCTAGGAGGGAGAAATAAACTAAATTCCTTCAGCAATGGGGTGGGAGGTGGAGGCTTATGAGGAAATTGCAAAACAGCCTATGCTTCTGTACAGTAAAAAAAGGAGCCCCTGACCTACTTGAAAGTGAGCATTATCTTTCTGAATAGAAGGTATCCAAGGCAAGTGGGAAAGCTGTGGCTGCTGGAATTAACAGCCATTGTGAATGAGGATGACTCACTGATCACTGAAAGAGCAGGATGCACAGCTCTCCAGTTAAATGAATGGGCAGTTGCTTCTTGTCTATAACCTAATGGGAGAGGAGAGTCTTCTTGTATCTACTAGGAATGAGCCAAGCAGTGCACAGCCTGCACCACTGGGGAACTCCCTCACCACACTAGATTAGGAGAAAAGATCAGACAACAATGCTTGACCTTTCTATGGCTGTCCTGGTTACTAATCATACAGTACACCAACATGACAATTAAGTTTAGGAAGTTTATAATATGCAGCTCTCTAAAGACCAAAATTTCTCCTTTCTGTAAGCTTTTCTGGATATCCCTCTTAGTACAATTGTTTGGCACTGTGATAGTTAACAGCTGTCTGGTTTCTGACCACCCAACCCCAGGTAATGCAAACTACTGCCCTTCTTATTGCAGAACTAAGTGGGTCATATGCAGCAGATAAAAATCAGTGGTTCCTGTACTGTTTGTAGCCTGGTAAGAAATGTCAGCTAAAGGGTTTTGCAGGCTAGTCACCAAGAAAGGGAAGGGTTGTGGCTCAGTGGAAGAGCCTCTGTTTGCCATGCAGAAAGTCCCAGGTTCAATCCCTAGCATCTCCAGTAAAAAAGGACCAGGCAATAAGTGATATGGAAAACCTATGCTTGGGACCCTGGAGAGTCACGGGAAGGTAGAATAGACAATACTGACCTTGAAGAACTGATGGTTTTATGCTGTGTGTGATCATGTCTTCAAGGAAAGGAATTAAGGAGTAGTCAAAGACATGTTGGGGTGGGAGAGATAGAATAATAAGACAGATGTGGATGGAAATGATTATGGAAAAGATACGCTAAGGAATAAAACCCATAAGGGATTAAGTAAGTTCATCCTGAAGTAGCCGTATTACCATTATCAGATAAAACACAGGTGTGTGTTTTACTCATTTGAATTCATGGCAGTATAAGAGTGGCACAGAGTGGTAAAGCTGTAGTACTGCAGTCCAAACTCTCTGCTCACGACCTGAATTCGATCCCGGTGGAAGCTGGGTTCAGGTAGCCGGCTCAAGGTTTGACTCAGCCTTCCATTCTTCTGAGGGCAGTAAAATGAGTACCCAGCTTGCTGGGGGGAAAGGGTAGATGACTGGGGAAGGCAATGGCAAACCACCCCGTAAAATGTCTGCCATGAAAATGTCATGATACGACATCATCTCAAAGTCGTAAACAACTGGTGCTTGCACCTTTACCTTTTTAGCACTGAAGACAAATCACAAGACAAATCTGAGAAGTGATCAAGCTGGTTTTAAGTTAGCTATTGGATGACTATTGCCAAAGATCCTAAAGGACCATTTTAGAATCTCTTCCCCACAAAGGGAAAACTCTATGGGGTGGGACTAAAGTATAAAGAGTAGAGGACAAAGGAGTAGAGGTCTTGGAGCACAGGAAGTAATGGAAAGACCTTTGTCTTACCACAAAGTAGCTGCAGCCTGCTTCCTATTTATATGCGATTAACAGGGCAAGGTTTCCATAGAGGACATTGTGGGTTCTAGACCATTTGAGCTCTGCGCCCTCATTCTTTAAAAACTCAATGATTGCAACTGGGGTGGAAAACAGAAAACCTGGAGGAGATAAAGGGATTAATGAAATGTAATTTTTCTCTTCCTTTTCTAAGTTCAATTTAATAGAATCTTTCAAAGTATGATGAAAAACCACCCCACTGCCTAAATCAGACAAGAATATTTATTCACAATACAGGTGCAAAACCTTTGCTAGTGCATAATGTGTAACCCATCTTCACTGGGTTGCAGAAAAGTCTTTGAGAGTATAAATTCAAAGGCAGCTCCAAAATCTGTCTGGTTCTTTTAAAGCCTGAGGGAAAGGGAGGGGGAATTGTCAGTCATATATGAAAGGGGGGAAAGTAGGTTTGTTTCAGCTGGATTCATACCGTTTCTTATCTGCTCTGATAAAAGTGGAATTCCCCTACTACGTTAGAGGGGGGGAAGGCAGGGGGAATTCTGCTGTGGGGAATTATAAGACTAGGAGGGAAGAAAGTAGAGAGAGACACAACAAACACCAGCTGAGCACACCTCCCAGCCCTTGAGAACCCAAAGGCATCCTGTTACTACTAATCTCTGTTTTGGAAATTGAAGTTTGATTATTAGGGATGGGCACAGACCTGAACACCGAACAAAATCTGGCCCAGGTTCGGACAGTTCGATTTCAAAGTCACATGTCTGCACCGGGAAGTCTCCGAACTTTCTGCCCGGTTCAGAACCTCTTGTGCGCTCTTGGCAAAAAAACTCCACCGATGGAGTTTTGCGCTGAAAAGTGGGTATGGGTGGGATATTTTCAGCCATTGAGGGACCAATAGTGATAGTCTGAAGCTGACAGGCAAGTCTGATTTCCAATGACAGGCATAAATCTGACTTCCTCAGGATGGGGGGAGGGAAATATATATAATCACTGGAGGTGCATTCCTGTCCTCTGTTTGCATCTGGTTTTTGCAAGTCTTATTCTCCTTCCACGTGAAAGAATATTTTTTGGTGGATTGAGAGGGGGGGGATTACTGGGGTGGGTGGAGAAACCTGTTGAATCTCCTGGCCTCTATACAAACTGTCAGAATAAAAGCATCACCTCTCTCTTTTTCTCCTTTCCTGGCATTCAGAGCTACATTTCTCCCACCACCACCACCTTTGTCTTTGCTGTGAGGAGTGGGAAACATGGATAGATTTTTTTCTTTTAAAACATGTTTTTGATTTGATTTGGAGGTGGACTGTTCACTTTTGTGGGTTCTGAGAACTGCCCTTTCTCTGCATGCTGGCTGTGGGGTCTCCTTTCTGCTCCTCCAAAAAGCATTTCGTTTCTTCCTGCATTGCTTGAGTTTCTGCCTGGAGGGTTTTCTCTCTCCTTTCCCACTCAGGCACCCAAACTATCTACAGATTTCTGGGGGCTTGGCCAACTGCCCTCTTCTCCGGCTGTGGGGTACCCTTTCTGCTCCTCCAAAAAAGCATCCTTTCTCCTCTGCCACATATTCCCTTAGCTAGTCCACTAGTGCCCCCTCCCACAGTGCAGTGCAGTGAGTCCCGGTTGCCAGGCTTGGTTGTCCCTGTCACCTTTCCAGGTAGGATGGAAGGCTTGGCCCCAATCAGTCATCATGTCACCAGGGCTGGGTGGCTGGTCCCAGGAAGCCATGTGGGTGGTCCCTGGGGAGGTACTCTGGGAGTCTGATGCTTGTAGCTTAACCAGGTCCACACTGTAGTGTCTCAAAATGGTGCAGGACAACTCCCCCCAAAACAGTTTTCAGGGGGCACCTTGCTTGGTAGCCTGCTACTTGGATTCCCCCCAAATCTGACATGCATGTAACATGTGGGCCATGTGGAGGGTCACCCCAGGGAGGAATTGTGTGCATTGAAGGCCTCTAGCTCACCCAGGCCAGTTTTTGTCACTCCTGAACCAGAAGAGGTGACATCCCTTTGAAAAGCATTGCACTGAATGGCCTTTTTTTAGGGGTCTGTAACTCAGCCCCCCGAAGTCCAATGTGGACCAAACTTGGTGGGTACGTTGAAGAGAGTGATCTGGAGACAACATGCCATTTTGGAACCTCAAAGCCCTGTGTGGGGTTTTTTAAAAACCAGACCAGTTCGCAAACTGGTTCGCAAACTAAGCTGTGGTTCAGTTCGTTAACTGGTCCGGGAACCGGTCCAGTTCTGTTTGTGAACCGAACCAGCATTTTTTGGTCTGTGCCCATCCTTATTGATTATGTATCTGTGTTGTGTCTTGCATTTCAGTCCCTGAATTTACAACCCAGCGTGGCTATGCGCGCTGAGGTGAGTCGCAGGAAACCACGGGTCACCTGACTATAAGGGACAGACGCTAACCGCCTATGAAGATCTGTTGTGGGAAAGTTAACTGGTCAGGATTGGACCTGACTGGAAAGTGGGTTGTTCCGAGTAATGTTTATAATCGGGGACCCAACCCTGCCATGTTCTCTTTTTGTGATGTACTCGCTAATAAAGAATGTTTGAACGTCTCCAAACCCAGTACATTACAATCTGGAGCAATCAAAGCTACAATTGACTGGCCACAAACTATTGTATATCTTACAGGTACTTTCATATCATCAATATCAAATAAGAAGGAGCAGAAGGAGAAGACGATGAAGAGGAGGAGGAAGAAGGTTTCATACCCAGCTTTTTACTACCTGAATGAGTCCCAGAGCAACTTACAGTTGCCTTCCCTTCCTCTCCCAACAACAGATTCCCTATGTCACAGGGGTGTCAAACATGAGGCATGGGGGCCAAATCAGGTCCCCGGAGGGCTCCTATCAGGCCCCCAGGCAACTGGCTCTTATCTGCTTCCTTCTCCCTCTCTCTTGCTCCCTTCTGCATCACAGCTTGCTTTGCCAGGCTTGCTCAGTTGCACAGGAGCTACAGAGTAAAACGTTTATTTTCTCCATTTGCTGAGGCTTCTTTGCCTTTTGGTCCCTTGGGGAAGGAGGGAAAGAGCCAGAGCTTCCTTTGTCCAGTTCCCTGGATCCAGAAATACAAAGAAAACACCATTAAGACCAACAAGTGCTATTTTTTAAGCATGTTTTATTTTAAGGATTTTTTTAAAGAAAAAAATATTGTATCATGTTTTTCTGTGTCTTTTAAAAAATTATATCTCTGCTACCTAATCTTAAATAGGTACACACATGGTCTGGCCCAAGGTGTCATTTATGTCAGATCCGGCTCTCATAACAAATGTTTGACACCCCTACCCTATGAAGTAGGTGGAGCTGAGAGAGCACTGTGACTGACCAAAAGTCACCAAGCTGGTTTCATGTGGAGGAAAGGGGAATAAAACCTGGTTCTGCAGATTAGAATCTGCCACTTTTAACCACTACACCAAGCTGGCTTTATATTGGGTATAGAGATATCCCAGATGAACTTTTGGAATGGAGAACCTAGCAATGAAGATAGCATGAGTAAAAACTGCAAGTATGAATCATAGTGTACTGCAGCCCTGACATTTTGCGCCACCAAAGCAGCATGAGAACTATCCAAGAAGTCCTCCATGCAGAAAACTGTTCTCAGACAGTATAGCAGGACTGACTTGTTCAACTTACCATTCATACTAATGATGAAAATAGTAGTGATATGATTAATCATGGTTAGAGGTGTTCATTTGCTTTGTTTATTTTGTCAATTTATTTTATAACAAAATAAAACACCAAGAAATAATACCATTCATTCCTGCTCTTCTCCAGACATGCAACTTGGAAATTTCCAATCTAAGGCTGGTACTTATACTATGGGCTCTTATAGTTTGGTTTTGCTCCATCTGGAGACAGAACCACATCTATGTTTGGGAGGAAGGGAACATGAGCCAGAAGGGTGGATATGTAAATGCTTGGATTTATATTGATTCCACTTCTTTATTCTATATCTGGTGCAAGACTTGTTTAAGCAGGAAAGCTATTCTACTAGAGCCCTTACATTTCTAACTTCTTTCAGCCTCCTTTATGGCATTACAATAAAGTGAATTCAGTTGTCCTGAACATCTGCTAGAAGCAGACCTGTAGCACCTATACTAAAGAGAAACATAGTATTAGTTGAAGGGAAGCAGAAGGCAGTATTCACAACTAAATCTTCAGTTTCCTCTCCATGCAACTGTACACAAGAGTATTCTGGTCTCACTTATAAACCTTCATCCCATTTATTTCCATTTATCAGTAGCTGCTTGCTATATTTCTTATTGATTATTGGGAAAACTTTCCCACTAATTCTTAGCTATTATCACAACCATTTAATGGTCATATTAAATCACTTCCATTTTACATTAGACTGTAAAATTTTGCCCAGCTTCTGTTTTACTTTGTTTATGGACAGAGGTTTTTTTTTTTTTTTTAAGCAAGAATGCACAGGAATGCACTTTTAGCTGGCTTGGCATCAGGGAGTGTGGCCTAATATGCAAATGAGTTCCTGCTGGGTTTTTTCTACAAAAAGCCTTGTGTGAAACAATGGTGATGTCAGGGGGTGTGGCCTAACACACAAAAGAGTTCCTGCTGGGCTTTTTCTACAAAGAAAACCCTGTTTATTGAGAAGGCACACTAGCTCTTGCCTCCAGCTGCTTCTTTCCATTCAAAGTGACTCCAGTGTTCTGATGCTGTGATGACTGACTACACTTCATCTGATTGAAAGGAATACATCAGTTCTTATTCTCTTGGTGCTTAATTGTTTCCCTGAATAGGGATTGTTGGGGGAAAGTGGGGTTACATCTGGAGGCACAACTGGAATGTATGATCAACATTTTGTCACCCCATCACTTCATGTCTATTTTCCTCTGTCCCAAAATGACTACGTCTAAAGCATGAGAGTTTTATTTAGAATTATAGGGAGGGAGGATAGTCTGCTGAATCAATTATGTAGGTCTTCTGGATAGTGTACAATATATCTAATTCACATTTTTCTGTGAAAGTTATAAACATTTAAACTTTAAAACTGGAAAGACAAAATTCTATGCAAGGTTTTAATAGCCTGATCATTGATATATTGCAGATTAATATTTATAAACAGTGTGTGTGTTTTCAAAAGGGAGTGCATGATGCTTTCTCACCGTCCTTAAAATGGTACCATCACACAGTTAGCATGCCATTCTAAGTAAAGAGGTCCTTATTCACATCTGCCTTTTTTGTACCACCCTATTTATGTTGCTAGCAGCCCCGTGGCACAGAGTGGTAAAGCTGCAGTACTGCAGTCTGAACTCTCTGCTCATGACCTGTGTTCAATCCCAGCAGAAGCTGGGTTCAGGTAACTGGCTTGAGGTTGACTCAGCCTTCCATCCTTCCGAGGTCAGTAAAATGAGCACCCAGCTTTCTGGGAGGGAAAGGTAGATGACTGGGGAAGGCAATGGCAAACCACCCCGTAAAAAATCTGCCATGAAAACGTTGTGATGCGATGTCACCCCAGAGTCGGAAATGACTGGTGCTTGCAGAGGGGACTATCTTTTTATTTATGTTGTTAACATATCACTAATTCATGATCTGAAAAATATACCTTACAAGAATGCTTACATGGAGATCCTTGTGGCCTTTAGTAACATCCTTATGGCTGAATGCAGTCAACCTTAAGAACTACGAACAGGCCACACTAACAAAATTTTTCACACACGCATGCACTTTCTATACCCTCTAAGATGAAGGTTTTCATTCATTGCAATGGTCTCTTATTTAACAAAAAGGCACTCCTTGAAGTCTTAATGCAGTATTTCATAGCGTTATCTCTTCAACAGACTATTCTTTTGGTATACCAAATATGCTTTTCCTCTTGTTCCTATTTTCTCTTTGAAATTCTGTTCTTTTTTTTTAATTGGCTTTTCAAGAAAGCAGTGTTAGAAAGTGACAAAAGCAATTAGGATTCTTCACAAGTCAGAATGTATTAGATGGTTATTTTTAATTCTCAATTGAGGTGGTAAGTTCTTTTGGACCCAGATCCTGTCTTCCTATATCATTGAAAGCTAAATCTCTTGTCAGATGCTGTTATGTCTTCTCTCAGCATTCAAATCATACAGAATCTGAGTGTACTTTCACTTTAGGACTCTCCTGCGCACGTTGGGAGCCAATTTCTTCACCTGAGAAACAGTTTGAAATAAATGCACAATGGTAATTAAGGTGAGAAACCATCATGTTGTTTCAAAGGATTATTTTACACACGTATTTCTTCTTCTTCAAAGACTGGAATCTTAGAAGGTTTTCCAAGGTCAGCTGTGTTACCAAGGCAAGAAATAGTTCCCAGGCTTCTCAATTCATTCATCAGAGATAAATGAGCTCTCAACAACAACAGTATCAACAATGAAGCAAAATATTGCAAGATTCTGGGACTGGATGTGCATTAGCTATGGTTAAACAAACTTAATTTGGAAAGCTTATGAATGATGACAAATCTTTCTGAACCAGGTTTTGTGTAGAAAACTATGTTTAAATTATAGTGAATGTTACAACAGTGGATAGCGTTCCTGGGTTTGAATGTGGGAAACCTCCTTTCAAATTCCAGACCATCATAGGGTTCACTTGGGAAACCTTGGACAATTCACTTTCTTAACTCAGCTTCCAAATGAAGTAGTTGTAAAGTGCAGGAACCAAATCAAAGAACAGATATTGTGGGAGGGAATTGACCTATCATGCTCATGCCCTATGTCTTTTTAGTGAATGTGACATGGAGTGTGCCTCAGGATGTCAAGATTAGTGTGCCAGACACAGAGCGAAGGAATCTGGGTTAGACTCCTCATTCAGGCTCAAAGCTCAGAGTGAAAGATCACAAGGGACCTGTGAAACTTCCAGGGCAAGGAGAAATCCCATCCTATCCTTTTATATTGATTATCACTCCTATTTTGCCCCCTGTTTCTCTTGCTTTTCCTGATTCCACTCCTTTTTCCATCCCTTTCTATCTCTTTTCCAACCCCATTCTGTTCTCTTGTTTTCTCTGGTTGCCACTGTATAAAACATATAAATATTGTCTCTCCAGTATAAACATGGCTTCTCCAATTATTTTTTGAAAAAATACCTATTGTTTACATTTTTGTGACTTTCTGCAAGCCTATGGATGGCTCCAAATTTGCATACATATCTCCTTTCTCTGTACATAGCCCCAGATTTAAGTAATCACAGATGGGGCCATATTAAGAATTAGATATGTTGATAAATGAAACTATTTTTCCTTAAAACTATACTTTGCCCTGTGTTGCTTATGTGACTTAGGATCATATCTCACATCTATCACTTAGTGGAGTGCAAATCACTCCCCATGATTAAAATCAGCATTAAAAGGAAAGGATTTATATGTGTCTACTGAAAGGTGCCCATAATTTTACTCCTACTGGGAGAAAAGCAGCTGGGGATGATTTAAAGCAGAATCAGCCAGTGACTGAAGAGTTAAGCAGTCTCTCTCCCACACTACAGAAACCATCCCCAGGTTGTTTATTTGTTTGCTTTGCCGTGTAATCCTAAACAGAGTTGCATACTTCTAAGTCTGTTGAAGTCTGTTGAGCTGAGAAGGATGTAACTCTGCTTAGAATGGCACCGTTCAAACTCCAAAATTATGACATTAAAACTATACACTGACAGCAGTGGCATCCTGCCTTTTGGTGTTGCTGGCAGCCAGAGTCTATTTTAAACCATCATGCTCTATATGAGAAAGGTAAGTGTGAAGTGAGACATACCGTACAATCACAGCAAACAAGCAGACTTCTGTGCATCCTGGTTTAATGTCAGTTCTTCATACCATCTGCATGTAGCCTGTACAACACATTTAGTTTGGGTCTCAGATATTGTTATTCTGAGCATCTCCTGGATTTTTTTCAATATCCCTTTGAAAACAGCAGATAGCTAAAGATATAAATCCTGAGCACTTTACAGCTTTTTAACTGTGGCAATGGAAAACTTCCATGTTTAAAGTTTAGCAATAGACGTTTCTGTGGTCTCTAACAAATTTTTCTACAGTACGTCCAGGTGGAAACCTGACATTATTACATCTCCCTGAAAACACTTTCAAGTTTCCTCTAAGCTAGGGGTGTCAAACAAGGCCCAGGGGACAAATCAGGCTCCCGGAGGGCTTCTGTCAGCCCCCCAAGCAACTCGTTGTCATCTGCTATCTTCTCCCTCTCTCTTGCTTCCTTCTGCATACAGCTTGCTTTGCAAGACTTGTTCAATGGCACAGGAGTTACAGAGGAAAGACTTTGTTTTCTCAGTTGCCTGAGGCTCCTCCTTTAGGGACGGGGGAGGCAGAGCTTGCTTTGCCAGGCTCTCTCAATTGCACAGCAAAGCTACTGAGCCAAGCCTCTCTTCCTTATATTGGCTGAGGCTCCTCTTCCTCCTGGTCCCATGGGGAAGGAAGGAAAGAGCCAGAGCTTCCTTTGCTCAGTTTCCTGAATCCCATGGAAGAAATACAAAGAAAGCACCTTTAAGACCAATGAATGCTAATGTTATAAGCATGTTTTAAGTTTTTTAAAAATATATATATATATATTATTGTGTTTGTCTGTGTCCTTTATAAAGTTTATCTCTTCTGCCTAATCTTAAATAGGTACACACATGGCCCAACCTGACAAGGTCTCATTTATGTCAGATCCAGCCCTCATAACAAATAAGTTCGACATCCCTGCTCTAAGCAACACTTAAAACCAAGTGAAAGAATCAGGCTATAGTACAATATAAATTCTCTTGTATTGTCCAAATGACTTTAGAATATAATTTATACTCCTTGCCACATAAGAAATCCTCCAAGTCAGAACATGTCCTGGCTTTTAATGTGAGGCGCTGTCTATTGTACTACTAACTTGCCCATCTTGGCATTACAAAATTTGATTCAACCAAGCCAGCAACAGCCAAGTTGATTCCACCATGCTTCCTTTTTGAGAGGCCCACCCCCATTATCTCAAAGGCAGTCATGGTCATGATTATTTTTCCTGATGAATATTTTTCACAAAATGCAGCAACAAAACCTAGAGTTTAAAGGGAGAGACTGGCATTGGGTGGGTAATTATTTCCTTGTCATTTTCTTGCCAAAAATCATTACTGTCCCCAAGCTACTTTTGCCCCTGCTGGGAAAACACACAGTTACATGTAGAAGATTTAATCCCAAGCCTACTTGCTTAGAAGGAAGCTTAACAAGAATCAGTGGCACTTTCATTCATGTCAATATCTATAGGGCTGGGATATTCATCTTTTATATTTGGCACTCTGCATTCAGTTTAATCTAATAGGAGCTGTATTTAGTGTAGCTGCTAGCAGAGCCAGCTTCTTTTCTGAAGAACCTTGGAATGATCACAAATAAAAGCTGTTATGACTGGCCATATAATGACTGTATGCAGCTGTTTGCTTCTAAGATTTTGCATAATTATTTTACAAACATAACATGGGAGCGACATAATTTGTAATTCCAAAAGATGTAACAAGCAGATCAGCTCCCCCATACCAAAAACAGCAACCAAAGCTACTGCTGTCAGACGAAGGTTAATTTTAAAGTCAGGATGAAAAACAGACCTCCTCACTTACTTTGCTTGTCCCGTTGACACAGATATTTATTTTTCTATGTTACTTGGCAGATCCCCCATTGCTGTGTTTTTCTAAATTGAACACATGCTTCATGCATGTCTACAGACAGATCACATGAACAGCCCTCAACACTAGAAATGGGTTAGATGAGTGAAGTGGGAGGATGTACAGCACAGGTTGCAGTAACCATCCCAAGTCACACACAAAAGCCAGGCTCCTGAACTTTAAGGAGGCTGCTGCACAGGGGGTGTGGCGCTGCAGCGAACATGACAGACACCTAATCCTGAAGTTCTCCCTCACTCCCTTCCGGGATTCTACCAAGCAATGGTAAAACGGCAATTAGACAAACATTGCTTTAAATCTTCAAATGAGGAAGAAGCAGGTGCACAATTCAGCGAAACAAAAGCCTGTAAAAGAACTTTTTAAAGCTAAAAAAGACTCCAGGAAGACAAACCTGGCAGCAACACAGAAAAACAAAATGGCGGACGCACTGGACACAATGCAAGCAAGTGATTCTGAAGACTATCAAACAGATCCTATGATTCTACAAACCATACAAGACACTATCCAAGCATCGATGAGAGATGTAGAAGATGCCCTGGTCACAACAATTATGGAGAAATTCAATGCTATACTACAGCCTCTCACGTTGCAACTTAAGGACCTCACTGATGCTTTAAACAAAACCGATCAACAAATGGACATAGCCTACAACCTTAGCATGGCAAACCAAGATAACTGCATTTGTATACACAAAGAACTGCAACAAATGAAGAAAAAAACAATTGCAATGGACACTCAAATAAAGCAAGGTAATTTAAAATCCAGAGAGATTGTGGAGGGAGAGGAGAAAGACAAGAATATTACTAACTTTATGGAGCTATGGCTGGTGTCAGAGCTACAGATGATAGAGGGAATGATCCCCACAATTCTGAAAGCCTATAGACTTGGAGCACCTAACATTCCAACCAGGAAATGGCCAAGGGACATTTTGGTCACCTTTATGGATGTAAGAGATAAACGCTCCATATTAAATCTCTCCCGAGAAAAAGGATATTTCACTTATAAAGAGGAAAAAGTGTACGTGTTTCCAGACGTTCCTGCAGAGGCATTGCAAGTCAGAAAAACTCTCAAGCCAGTTACAAAACAACTTCAGGAAGCAAGAATAAAATATAGATGGTCCATTTCTGGCAATCTAACTGTACATTACTAAGGTCAGCTCTATACAGCATATGACGACGAAAGTGGAGTGAAAATACTGAAGAAACTGCACCTAGATATCCCAACAGAATATACTAAAAAGACTTCCAAAAGAAAGCTTTCATTCAGCAATAGGCCACAGAAGAACAGCAAAATTCCAGTCCAGCAGACTCGTAACAATCTGAAACCTGTAATGTATGCAATGATACCTGGTTTTCCCTCTTTCATATATTTGTTACGAAGTTTTTTATAAGTTAACATATTGAGAGTAATATACATTTAAAAAACTGGAAGGGAGGGGGTAGGGTACAGTGGGGACTGTTGCTCTTTTCAGATTAGAAATTAAGAAATAACGTAGGAAGAATAGAATAGGTCAAAGTGCAGCGAAACTTAGATCAATTTATTTTTAAAAAACTGTAATAGACTATAAGTGATAGAGTTAGACAGATTAGGATAGTTAGAAGAGTGTAGTATAGAAGTATAGAGTTAAGTGTGGTGATTAAGATAATATAGTTAGGAAAGTATATGTATTGTATTACTTTAAGATAGTTAGGGTATAGAATAGTGCTATAGATAAAAGAATAGTAATTAGGACATAATAATTAGGAAATAATTTTATAACAGAAGAATTTTATTGTAGACAAAGTTTCCTTTCCTTTTTTTGTTTTTTGGTTAATTGTTAAGTATTTATTGAACAATTTATAGTTGAACTTGAAAAGTAAGCTAAGAGTTGTTTTTCAGATAGTTTAAACTAAAAAGTAGATAAAAGCAGCAATTGCAAACAGAATAAGATTATAAAAACATACCAACAGAAAGTGTGAAAATGGCTACAGGATTTCAGATAGTTTCTCAAAATGTACGTGGTTTAAATAATAAAATAAAATAAAAAATAATTTCGACAACTTTGGCAAGATACGAGCCAGATATCACACTGCTACAAGAAACGCATCTCAGAAAAAGAGAAGGTAAAAGTTTGTTATCTAAATGGTTTGACAAATACTGCCACTCACCTGGCTCTTCCAAAGCTAGAGGAGTGACAGTTGTGTTTAATAAGTGAATACAATTTGAGTTGAAACAAATAATCAGAGATCCACAAGGTAGATATATTTTTATTAAGGGTGCACTGAATGGTGAGACAACAACTATAGGCTCTATTTATGCACCAAATTAATCACAAATCACTTTTCTAAAACAGACACTAAAAATACTACAAGACTTTCAGGAAGGAGAAATCATCCTTGGTGGAGACTTTAATTTCATTATGCACAAGACAATGGATAGAACATTAGGGAATAAGGCACAAAAGAGAAAAAACAATAAAATATTACACACTGAACTATACAAATTAATACAGAATTACACATTATGTGATGTTTGGAGACACAAGCACCAATCTGAAAGAGATTATATGTTTAGTTCAGCTCGTTTCAAGACTTACACAAGAACTGATTATTTATTTTTATCACAACCTTTAGTAAATAAAGTGATATCTGCAGATATAGGTATTAAGCAATGGACATATCATGCCCCTGTATTGTGTCAGCTGTTAAACTTCTCTATGGGCAGGACCCCTCCACAATGGTCTCTAAATATGTCCATTCTATTAAGAGAAAGCATTCAAACACAAATATCACAGCAGATACAGAATTTTTTTAAAACTAACAAAACGTCAGACACTTCACAACTAACTAGATGGGACACATTCAAAGCCACACTTCGAGGTCAATTAATCTCCATCTCTTCATTCCTGAAAAAGGAAAAAATAGCACAAATTAATATGATTCAAAACAACAGAGACACTAGAAATGCAACATAAATGCACAGGAAGCAACCGTATTTATAAAAAACTTCTGGCAGAACGTCGGCTTTTAGAATCCAGGGATAATGACAAAATACAAAAAGATTTGCTATTTGTTAAACAACAACATTGGAAAAGATCACAGAAAACATTGAGATGCCTAGCATGGAAAGTTAAAGAAAAAAAGAGGTCAAAACAAATCTTTGCAATTAAAGACCAGAATGGTATAATACAAGTGGACCCACACAACATTATACAAAGCTTTACCAAATAGTACACTAAGCTATATACCTCTAACCAACCAAACACAAATGCTATAAAAGAGTACTTATCTACAAACGAGGCCATCCTAAAACTAACCACAGACCATCTCATCTTATTAGAAGCACAAATAACAATGAAAGAAGTAAGTGAGGTTATTGGTCAGCTAAAAAACAATTCAGCACCAGGTATTGATGGTTTGCCAACAGAGTTTTTAAAAATGTTTAAACAAGACTTAGTAGAACCTTTGAAAGATTTATGCAATCATATCTTTGAAGTAGGAATAATGCCTGCTTCATGGTCAGAAGCCAATATCATAGTCATACCGAAACCTAATAAAAATCACTTAGAAACATCAGCATACAGGCCAATATCGTTAATAAATACAGATGCTAAAGTTTTTGCTAAAATTCTGGCCAATAGATTGAAGCAAATTTTGCCATACTATATTAATAAAGACCAAACTGGCTTTGTGGCACATCGCAATATGACAGATAGTGTAAGAAGAATGTTAAATATAATTCAATATGGCCAAAATAAAGACTGAAGCCACAATAATTTCATTAGACACTGAAAAAGCATTCAACAATGTTGAAATTAATTATTTGAAATTCTTGAAAGGATGGGATTTGGGATAAAATTCCAGATTGCAATAAATGCTTTATATAGAAACCCAACAGCAAAAATAAAAATCAATAACTGTATATTTAGCCCTATCAATTTCCAAAAAGGGACTAGACAAGGATGCCCGTTGTCACCGTTTTT
Source organism: Heteronotia binoei (assembly GCF_032191835.1). Taxonomy (NCBI): domain Eukaryota; kingdom Metazoa; phylum Chordata; class Lepidosauria; order Squamata; family Gekkonidae; genus Heteronotia; species Heteronotia binoei. The sequence continues at coordinate 90,313,383 of NC_083228.1, read as the reverse complement.
ATTTATTTTAGCATTAGAGCCATTAGCACAGGACATACGGAAAAACACCAAAATACAAGGCATACCAATTGGAAGCCATGAAATGGAAATTGGCCTGTATGCTGACGACTTAATGCTTTCTTTAATCAACCTTATTGAATCTATTAAAGAATTACAAACAACTAGAGGCAACTTTGGCAAAATCTCTGGACTAAAATTTAATCCAAGCAAATCAGAAATATACCCAATAAATATTACAAATGAGACTAAGCGACAAATAAATAAGATCATAAACCTCAATTGGATTACAAAATCCATGTGATATTTGGGATTTCAAATTCCGCTAAATTTAAACCAACTATTCTAATTTTTTAAAATTACATCAAGAGGTTACTACACAATTAAAAAACTGGAACAGACTTACCTTAACTTGGCCAGATAAGTTTCACTTAGTGAAAAATTTCATCCTCCCTAGATACCTTTTCTTATTATTCAATTCCAGTTAAGATTGCTCCAAAAGACCTAAAAACATGTCAACATGATGTTAATAAATTTTTATGGGCATACAAAAAACCTAGAATAAGACACAATACTCTACAACAATTACCAACAAGAGGAGGTATAGACTACCCTGATTTATCTCTGTATTATGAGGCTGCTAATTTAACACCAATTGTTAGAGCTATTAAAGAGAATACAGACTTAGATTGGGAATACATAGAATACAGAACACTGCAACCTAATAAAATCTCAGATGTATTATGGAATCAGGACTTAATAAATAAAAAAGCACTTAAACAAAACATATTTGTGATCACATTTTTAGAAATATGGTACAAAAGGAAAATTAAATTAACTCCAAACATCTCCATACTAGCATCATTCATTAATCAAAAATGGTTTCCTCCTGGACAGGCAACACAGGACTTTTGCTACATGGTGGGAGGCAGGCATATTTAGACATTAATATCACAACTAAAGGCAAAATTCTTATGAAACAGGTATTAGAAAAAAATAGGACAAAAATAATGTGGTACCTGCAACTAAAACGTCTAGTGGAATCAGCACAACTAAAACAGACCATGCAAAATCCATTAACTGAATCTGAGTTGTTTATTAAAAAGTCAACAGAACACTCAAAAGGACATCTATCTGGTATTTACAAAATACTAAATAAAGCATTAGAAGAAAAAAAATACTCACTTATCAAAGGCAATGGCATAAGGACTGCAAAACTGAATTTGCAAGCGAAGACTGGGAAGATATATGGTCCTCAGTGTGCCTGACTTCCAGCAAATTCAGTGTACAATACCAATCTATTAAGTTGATAATGCAATGGTACCTCCCCGCAAAACAATGAATAAAATAAATAAAAAATATAGTCCATTATGCCGTAAGAATTGTGGATCTCCAGCAGATTACATACATTCTTGGTGGACCTGTAACAAAATTCAGCAATTCTGGCAGAAAGTACACCGACAAATCACTGAAATCACAGGCTGTAAATTGGACTGCACGATGGAAAATATGCTACTAAACAAAGACATTAGCAAACAATGTAACAAAACAAAAGCAGAATTAATAACTATCTTTGGCAAGGCTCACTTTAGCAGCCAAATGGGTAGACCACTTCCCTCCAAACTATACAATTATGGCATGAAAAAAACTGGGAATGCTTTATAATGCATAAGTTAACATACTCATGGTCAAACTCGACAGATGCACAATACCAAAATAAAGTCGTAGCAGTGTGGTATCCATTTATTACTTAAATGACAAAACAGAATATAATTCCTAAGAATCATTATTATAACAGTTTAATGTATTTTTGATCTATGTATTTTGTTCTTGATACACTGTAATATTGATATACAATGCTAGTCTACTTATTTTGCTTCCTTTTATTATATCTGTAATATTGAAATATTAGTAATAAAAGTTTTGGAATTAAAAAAAAGGAGGCTGCTGCACTCTGCATCCCTTCGGTGGCTGTCAAGCGGACCTGTGTTGACTCAGCAAGCATGTAGCCTTAATGCTGTCAGGAAATCACAGGTGTCATTTCAGTGCTAATTGAGCAGACAGTGAATAAGAGGTCAACCATAATGAGCTTTTCCATATTTCAGAATAGTCATGTTTTGTATTTAAGATAAAGCAGGGGTGGCCAACGGTAGCTCTCCAGATGTTTTTTGCCTACAACTCCCATCAACCCCAGCCATTGGCCATGCTGGCTGGGGCTGATGGGAGTTGTAGGCAAAAAACATCTGGAGAGCTACCGTTAGCCACCTCTGAGATAAAGGATTGTTGTCTTATAGTTGGAACAACATTTTGATAAATTCCAAACCTGGAATTTGTTTTTGAAATTCAGCTTCAATATCAGAATTGCAAAGAGCTTCAGATTTGTTGGGAAGTCTATTGCTTAGAAGCTAGTCAGCAGTTTTAAGGAGATATTTACTGTCCAGATGGTGGTGGAGGAAAGTGCCATCAGGTCACAGCTGATTTATGGAAACCCCTTGGGGTTTTCAAGGCAAGAGACATTCAAAGGTATTCCTTTAAAACCAACAATGTTTTATTCAAGGTATAAGCTTACATGTGCATGCACAGTTCTTCAGGTACAATGAAACAAAACTTCTTCAACCATTACATATGGGGGGGTGGCAGTTAGATGCCAGGAAGGACTAGTTAGAGTCAAGATACATAAGTAATTGGGCAATTATACCTGAGATTGGATTGGCAGTTGGTAAGGCCTGCAAATAGCTGTAAATTAGCATACAAATACATGAGTTTTTTTCAGTCAATCAATCCATCAATTTAGTCAGCCAATGACCAGTACAAGTCAAAAGCAAGAACTATTCAATAAAACATTTAAGAAAAGAATTGATCCAAAAATAACAGAAATATCTCTAAATTTTAACATTTAAAATCTATACATAAGAACTTAAGATCTGCACAAATGCATGAGTTAACAAATAGATGTGGGAAACAAGTTTGAGTCCAGTGGCAGCTCCAAAACCAACAAAGTTCAATTCTGGGTATAAGCAAGAACTGAAAGACTTAGCTTGTGTAGATGCACACTCCTTCAGATACATTGAAACAAATATGCTCAAACATTACATAAAGGAGGGGGTAGTTGCCAGAAAGGGCTGACTAGAACCAAGATGCATAAATAACTGAGCAATATATACAGCTAAGATTGGAATAACGCATTTGGTAAAATCTGCAGATAGCAGCAAACTGGCATACAGATAATAAAAGAGTTAACAACAGATGTGAGAACTAAATTTGAGTCCAGTGGCATCCTTAAGACCAATAAAGTTTAATTTCTGGGTATAAGTGAGAACTGAGTGACTTAGCATGTGTAGTGAGATAAGACAATATCTCTGTTAAGATCTGGGGGTTCCATTGTCCTGAGTGTTGTAATAACTTCTAATTCAGCAGTCACCCATTCCAGTCCGCTTTTGAAATTCCTTTGCAATAAAACAGCTACTTTGAGGTCGCCCGTTGAGTGCCCTGGGAGGTTGAAGTGCATTTATGCTTTTATACAGCAAAACGTCTTTTTCTGCTTAGCTGTAAGAAATGCCAACTTTGTGAGGATAGTCACAGACTGAAACACCATTTCACAAGCTGGGGCAGATCACGTAAGTATCAATTATCTGACAGCTAGACAGCTGTTAAACTTCAAGTACTCCTTCAAGGAAGGATAGTGGAGAATCATTCATGTTCAGTGACCCATCAGAGGAAAATCAGCGCCCCGCCCCCCGCATCCAGCACCCTTAATGCACATTGCCAGGTAGACCTTTGCTCCTGCCTTTGCACACACAACTCCAAAAGTGGGTTGAGTAAGGATAATATCATACTGTGAAGAACAGTCAGGGTCAGCATAGGGAAAGGGACCACTTTGAATTTTTTGTCACCTTTACCCAGTACCTCAGGGAATTCAAATAAAACCTTGTCAGTAATAATGAAGCACCAAGATGTTTTTAAATTCAAAACCAAAGTTTAAGTGTATTAAACACAAAAGGCAAAGAAGGGAGGAAATAATAACTATTAGTGTCATATTGATAATCAGTAGGCAGGTAGGAATTCAAAAAAATCAAATGATCTCTAAACACTAGAGATGTTGGCAGGCTGAAGTAATATAAAACCAATAAACAATAAAATCAATAAATAAACAGTGTGTCCGTAACTCTAGAAAACACTCTCCATCAGAGAAAGGTTTATCAAATAGCTTCAGGCCTTCTAAATATAAAATCCACACACTCTTTGTCATTCACTCAGACGACTGTCTGCACTTATGACAGAAATATCCACACACAGACACTCTCCACTAGCACACAGGTACACTCCAGATGTTGAGTAATACCTAGGAACTAACACCCTTGAGTGCTATCACACCAGCACCTCAATTCCCTGTCCCACACAGCTAGTATCCCTGTCTGACTTCTGGGATTTCTTCACAGTCACAAGAACCTTAGCCTCTCTCCCAGTGTGTTTGTGTTATTTGTTCGAACCAGGAGTCTCTCCTTTGGCACTGACAGGACTCCTCAGCAGAGCCTTGTTTTCCTCTGCTTTAATGACATGGTGTGCCACCACTTTGAGAGTTTTCCCTCAGAAAGAGCTTGGTTTTGCTCCTTCCCACAAATAAAACTCTCTCTCAGAAAGAAACTATAAATTCCAGTTCTTTCTCAAGGAACTGAGCTGACAGACTGCTCTTAGCTCCTTCCTCCAGTCAATCTCCAACTGAACTCAACTGTAAGGAGATCCTCTCCTCTCTGCTAGCCTCCTTCCACTGGATACATTTGTCTCCATGGGAGCAGCTCAGCCAATCAGAGTGAGCTGTTCTACACTCGTCCAGGCAAACTGCTTTCAGTCCATCATACATATGCTTATGCAAGTGGGTTAAGAGTATTTATGAAGGGTTAACTTAACAGAAAGTCCTTATGACCACCACAAGGACTTTGCATCACACAAGTGCTTGGTTTTCTATGCCTCCCAAGTGCACAGCAGCCATTTTCCAATCAGGAGCTTTAGCCTCCCCCACCCAACGTTCATGAACTGAAACAGCCCCCAGGAGGTGCTATTTGCTTCGTTTGCAAACTTAAGTGCTGCTGTCATTACATATAAGGTTCTTAGGAAAGAAAACATCAGATCCTTAGGGACATTTCAGTTTGCAAAACTTCACAGGAAGGAAGCTTGAATCTTTTTCTCCATGAACACCACAGTCACAATCAAAATACAGCCTCCATGCATCTTGGAGTTATGGAGCTCCCTGGATACATGTGATACGAAGTCCTTGACAATTTTTTATCAAGTGTTCACAGTGTCTTATGTATACCTCAGCCCACATTCATCTTACAATTGCTATTTTTACAGCTCTGAATGCAGCTTTGAATGCAGGCTCAATAATACTAAGAAATCACATGATGTAGCAATAAAGTTACAGCTCACAACATAACAGTGCTGTAACAGTACAGCTCACAACACAACAATAGATCTACTCAACCAATAATCATAGCACACCAACTTGTTTATATGAACTGGCCTTCAGCAGTTGCAACAATATCACTATGTGAACCTATGAAGCTACCTTATGATGGACCACATGTTTTCCATCTAACCCTGTATTAACAATTTTGTTTTGGCATACAGTGGCTTTCCATTGTCTCAGGCAGAGGTTTTTCAGTTACAACACTACAGTTTCCCACTAACTTTAACAAATAGTAAACCAAAAGAATGAAGCAGCCAGAGGGAAAAATAAATTAACCAGCAAAGTGTTACAGGACAGATTTATTCTAACACCTAGAAAAGGAAGATTCTTATGGAGAGAGTTCCACACAGTGGAGTGCCACCAGAGCACTCAGCTTTTGTCCCATAGTCATCTATCTCACTTCCAAACCAAAGAATATACCCTGGTTGCTGAACATCTATGGTCTTAAAGGTCAATAGAACCAGCACTTTGAATTGCTCCTGGTGATGGACTAGAAGCCAGTGAAGGTTTTTTCAGCACAGGAGATATTTGTACACTGTGCTGAGTCCTTGTTCAACTAGTACAGAATTTGGCAGCCAGATTAAGTTGTTGAAGACTTTTTAAAGGCAGCTTCCACATATACAATGCCTTACTTTAATCTAGTATGGATAATTTGGCACCACCCAGCCGAGCGGCCAATCGGCCGCCCATTGCCTCCCCTGCTGGATGGGAGACATTGGTTTGCCCTGGGCTGCTTGGGGGTGGGGCAGCCTTAAATAGGCTGCCCGTCCCCCTGTGGCGCTTTTCATTCCCAGGGCTTGTCGGTGAAGGTCTGCAGCGTAGCCACGATCAGGCGTGGCTGTGCTGGGCTTTGGCTTACCGGCGGGAGCAGCGTCTGTCAGGCGGAGCGGTTTTTGTGCTGTCAGGGCTGTCGAAGGCAGGAAGAGGAGCCGGGTGTCGTGGAGGCTTGGGTTCCCTGGATGAGCGCTGGGCTCCACAGGGAGTATTCTGGCCGTGTGCTTTTGGGCCTCATTCCTCTTGTCAGTGGAGCCTAGGCGGGAGGGAAGGAGCCACAGCATTGGACCGGTAGAGGTCCTTGTCTGAACAGCCGCAGTTGCGGTGGCTTCGGCCCGCTCGTTTCCACCACCCTCCCCCCCCTCGCCGTTGTTTGTTCGGCGGCCGGTGTGTGCTGAGGACTCCTCCGTTCTTCGCCTGGGTGAGAGTTAAGGGCCCACCCCCCCACAGCGTTGGGACCTGGCGAGGTCCTTGTTGGAGCGGCCATGGCTGCGGTGCTTTTTCCCGCCCTTTTCGGGCTCCCTGCCCTCTCTCCCCGCCGTTGATTCGACGGGCTGGCTCGGCGAGTCCTTTTCTTCCTTGGCCGTTTCAGGCCTGTAGGGGGAGGTAAGGAGCCGTTGCGTAAGGACTTTTAGAGGTCCGTTGGGGTTAGTGCTGTGATAGCGGATAGCTCCTTCCCACTCTTTTGGGCCTTGTCAAACCCCCCCCCTCCCTGCCGCTTCGATTTTGCGGCTGTGCGGATTGTGGGCGGAGCGGGCGGCCTTTAGCTGGGGGACTGAATTACTCGCCCACCCCTCAGCTTCCAGGTTTGGTGGTTGGTGCTGCGTGCTTTGGGTTGGTGAGTGGCTGGCCTGCAGGTCCCGAGTGGTCCAGGCCACACCCCGGGGTGCTAGTGCGGTGGCTGGGGGAAAAGCCCAGCGCCTCGAGGCAGGTTCAGATAGCACCCTCCCACCCACCCACCCAAAAAATCGGTTCACTGGTGCTTCATTGGCACATTGGGGCGTTGCCCATTAGCTTAGGGTTACAGGTAAAGACAAGGTACCGGTTGGGCGTGTGGTGACGCTCAGACTGCCCATTAGGCCACGAGGTCTGAGTGGTGTTGTTAGGTAGGGCGTTGGTAGGCTTGGGTACATGGGGCCTAAAAAAGGTCAGGGCCCTTCAAAGGGAAAGCAGCCTGCAAAAAAGCCAACAAAGAGACCCTGTCCAGCGGACCCCCCGGTTGATGAATGGGATGATGCTGGCACTCGTCAAGCAATTCTTGACAGCTTGGCGGCTTTGGAGGGGGAAAGAGGCGTCGCTGGTCCTTCACGGCGCGTCTCAGGTCTTACGGGAAGCGGTAGGGTGGCAACCATCGTGTTTCAGAGGGAGGTTCTTGCTCGTTTATCTGCCTTACAGGGCGGCAATGATGGCGATGCGCCAGACCAGGTCACTTCGGAGGAGGAACAAGGACGGGAGCCAGAGGACGTGGCAGTGATTCTGCTTGAGCAGGAAGGTAGGTGGCCAGCTCAGTCTTGGGGGACGGGTTGGCCGTGGGGGCCTTGGGGCCCGGTCATAGGACCCGGGGCTGGTACATCGGTGCCTTCGCATGGGTTGGGGTTTCCATATTTAGCTGGAGGGCCCTCCTCGAGTCAGCAGCCACCGTTAGGTTGGTCACCTTTCTCGTCTCCCTCACCTGGGCAAGTAGTTATGGAGTCGTCTTGGTCATCTTCACCGCTTGCAGCGGGACAGCCTGGCGGAGTTGGCGGTGTGTCGGGCCACATAGCTGGGGGCGTCCTTCCTTGGGGTGGCCAGTTAGCTTCTCCGTCTACTTCACCTTGGTTCACACAGCAGTGGGGGGGACTGGGGTTTCCAACACAACCTTCTTTTTCGTACGCTTCGGTTCCTTTTCACGCTATCCCCTTTGGCGATTCAGCTATGCCATTAGGCGACCACCTTACGGTTGCAACTAGAGAAAAGGTCTTGAGAGGCGAATACGTCGACGTATTCAGCTTGCTGTACCGCGAGCAAGAGAAGAAGCCAAAAGAGGAGATGGACGAGAAGGACAAAGAAAAGCTTAAGAGGAGGAAAGTAGACAGGTCCTGGTCGAACTGGTTGCCAGGGTTTTTAATTTATGCGGGGGTAATTGCTAGGGCCCAGCCTTGGAGGGCCGCCCCGCTTTTTCAATATTGCGATATTATTTATCGTGCCTATAGTGATTTCGTGGGCGGAGCGTGGCTCCAATATGACGAGGCGTTCCGCATGAAGACGGCGGTTAATCCAGGGTTGCTGTGGGATCAAATTAGCCAGCAGCTCTGGTTACAACTGATGGCTCTCGCGAAGCCTAATACGGGCGACAGATCAGACAGTGGTCACATTGTCCAGAAAACGACTCATCCTGCCGTTCCCTGCGCACCCGTGGGGCAGTCGGTTCAACCTCGGCTGCTTTGCTGGGAGTTTACCTCCCAAGGGGCGTGTGCCAGGAAAGCCTGTAGATACCTGCATGAATGTCCGGTGTGTGGGGGACCCCATGCTTTTACAGCGTGTAGCAGGTCAAAGCCTAAAGGGGGCTTCAAGAGGCCAGGAAGTCCCAATCAGCCACCTGGAAAAGGACCCCAGCCCCATCAGAACGGCGGTTCTCAATAGGCTGTTGCTAAATTATCCGCGTTTGGATGATAGGCGTTATTTGTTACATGGTTTTAGGTTTGGGTTCCGGATTCCTTACCAAGGTCCGTGAACACCCTTTTTGTGTTCCAACTTGAAGTCTGTTAAAGGACTAGAGCATGTTGTGCGGGATAAAATCAGGAAGGAATGCGCAGAAGGCCGCGTTTTGGGTCCCTTTCCGGAACCACCTGTGCCTAATTTGAGGGTCTCCCCGCTTGGCGTGGTACCAAAAAAGGCCAAGGGTGAGTACTGGCCGATACATCATTTATCATACCCAAGGGGCCGGTCAGTTAATGATGCCATTCCAGATGAGTTATGTTCAGTTAGGTACACCTCTTTTGACTGGGCAGTGTGAATAGTTCGCCACTGTGGGGTAGGAGCGGAGCTTGCTAAATGCGACATTAAGTCGGCCTTTAGGTTGCTGCCCGTGCACTCGGACAACTTCGAGTTGTTGGGTTTTTCTTTTGAAGACAGTTTTTATATGGACCGGGCCCTCCCTATTGTGTGTTCGGTGTCTTGTTCGGCCTTTGAGCGGTTTAGTATGTTTTTGGAGTGGGCATTGCAGTTCAGGACAGGGATGCGGAACATGGCGCATTATCTTGATGACTTCCTGTTCGCTGGCCCCACAGGTTCTGGCCAATGCGCTTATCTCCTCAGGTCTTTTGAGAGGTTGGCGGCCGAACTGGGCATGCCATTAGCAGTGGAAAAGACGGAGGGCCCCTCGACCGCGTTGACTTTTCTAGGTATAGAGCTTGATACCTTACAGCAGTCTTCTCGGTTGCCGGAGGATAAGTTGCGCAGCTTGCGCGAAAAGGTGGCTGTAATGAAAGGAAGAAAGAAAGTTTCGCTGCTTGAGTTCCAACAGCTTGTTGGCCACCTGAATTTTGCATGTAAGGTGGTGGCGCCCGGCAGGGCGTTTTTGAGGCAATTTTGTGACGGCATGGCTGCGTTGTGTTTGCCTCACCATGTTACTCGGGTAACTAGGCGCATGCGGGAAGACTTAGAGGTTTGGGAGAACTTTTTTCAGCATTTCAATGGGACATCTTTTTGGCGGGAGGTTATGCTGCTAGAGGCTGAATTGCAGATTGTCTCTGATGCTGCGGGCACCACCGGGTTTGGTGTGTATTTTCGGGGACAGTGGTGTGCTGAATCTTGGCCAGCCGAGTGGCGGAGCTCTGATTTGATCCGCAACTTGGCATTTTTGGAGTTCTTCCCTATTGTGGTTGCAGTTTTTATTTGGGGGAGCTCTTTGGCCAATCATACGGTGCACTTTTGGTGTGACAATATGGCGGTTCTCCATGTTGTCAATAATCTCACTTCCAGGTCCCCCCCAGTTATGAGTTTGGTACGGCGTTTTACGTTACGCTGCCTGGAACTGAATGTGCTGTTTGCCGCACGACATGTACCGGGTTCTAGTAACGGTGTGGCGGACGCTCTGTCTCGCCAACAGATGGAGCGGTTTTGGCAGCTCGCCCCGGAGGCCGACAGTTGTCCAGTGCCCATGCCGGCAGAGCTGTGGCGAATTGGAAGGAGGAAGTGAGCCGGCCCATCCAACTTGCAATTGCACCCAGTACGAGGAGGTTGTATGATCGGGCGGCAAAGCAATTTTTGTTGTTTAGAGCAGGTGCTGGCCTGGGGGAAACCTGGCCTGTCCCAGTCGAACACTTGCTTCAATTTTGTGTTTGGCAGAAGGATCGCGGTCTTTCCGTGAAGTCCATCAAGGGTCAGCTCGCGGGGTTGGCTTTTACCAGCAGGTCACACGGGTATTTGGAGGGTACCAAGGACTTCCGGATTTCCAAAATGTTGGAAGGGTGGTCCCAGGAGGCAGGCCGCCAGGTCGATAGCAGGCTCCCAATTTCGCCATCTATTTTGCGGGGACTTCACTCCACCTGGCCTTCAGTTTGCGTATCAAGTTACAAGCAGGTGTTATTTCACGCCGCGGCGTTGATGGCATTTTTGGGGGCGTTGCGGGTATCGGAGCTGGTAGCAGGTTCTCGCACTGACGTCTCGGACAGGGCCCTGAGGGTGGGTGATGTTACGCTTGAGAAGGGGCAGGTGGTCATTCGGGTCCGCCGGTCTAAAACCGACCAAAAACAGAAGGGTTGCATGATTACGCTGGGCCCCTGTTTAGAGGAGGAGTTGTGCCCAGTGCAGGCATTGGTGCTATATTTTGAAATGCGGGGAACGGCTCAGGGCCTGTTATTCCACCCTGAAGACTCCTCCCCTCTTTCCAAGTTCCAGTTTTGGGCAGTCACCACCCGGGCCCTGGATTAGCTGGGACTTGGGGGCGCGAAGTTTGGCACTTACTCCTTTCATATAGGCACAGCGTCTACAGCTGTGGCTATGGGTTATGAAGGTGATGTCATTCACCGAGTGGGCCGTTGGAAGTCCCGGGCCTTTAGGACCTATATTCGGCCTCTGGTTTCTTAAGACGTTTCAGTGGGGTTTCTTCTATTGTGTTATGGTTATGGTGTTGATTGTTCTGAATTTGCTATTTCTTTCTTAGGTGCTGTGGCTGGCCCGAAAAGAAGGAGGATCCTTATTTGTGGCCACGGTATTGTCTTCTGGGCGGCACATCAGGCCTGTCGGATGCCGGGAGGATCTCAGTTGGGCCTGAGCGAGCAGGCCACAATTGAGTGGCAGGGCCAGCGGGGCATGAAGTGGGCAGGACTCCTCTCGCTGTTTAAGGAGAGGAGGGGCCCACCGCCACACATCTTGGTGATTCACCTGGGGGAGAATGATTTGGGCCTAATGAAGGGTAAGGCCCTATCAATTCAGGCCCGGGATGACATCACCCTGATTAAGCATAGATGGCCGGGCATCCTCGTCTTGTGGTCGGCCATGTTGCTGCGCCGGGTGTGGCGGGCAGCTTGGGACCCAGAGGGCTTGGAGCGGGCCAGAAGGAAGGCCAATAGAGCCTTATGTATAGTCATGGAGGCAGGGCTCGTAGTTTACGTGCCCCACCCAGCCATCAAGGCCAGATGTACGGATTTGTACAGGCCTGATGGCGTTCACTTGTCGATAATGGGCAACGAGGCCTTTTTGGCTGATTTGAGGCATGGGCTGGAACATGTTCTGTTTGGTGGGGGGTCAGTGGTCTAAGCAGAGGCTTGGCGCTGTCCTTGGCGGTTTTACCGTTGGGAACATGTTCTTTTGGGGGCATTTGGTAAGCTCACATGGCAACGCACCTTTGGGGGTGTAAGGCGTCCCTGGGGGACCTAAGCTGCACGGCTCAAGGTTGGCTCCAGGGAGCCTGGTGATCCAGTCACTAGGGAGTGGTCCACAGCCCAGGCTGCACGGTACGGGTGAGGGTGGAGCTCAGTGAGCTGGATCTAGTGCCTGGCCGGCCAGGTTTGAGCCGTTGGGTCGGCTCACTCCCGGGGCCCGGGGCTCGCCCTGTTTCAGGTTGGGGAGGTGGTCTGTGTTTTGACCCCTGGCTCACCCTGGCCCCATGTTTTCCCATTGCCGTTATTTTAAATAAAGTGGCCCTTTATCCCATATCATTTTCTGTCTCTTTATTCCAAATGGGGGGGCAATTCAGCACCACCCAGCCGAGTGGCTGAGCGGCCGCCTTAGGCTGGGGGCCGCCCATTGCCTCCCCTGCTGAATGGGAGACATTGGTTTGCCATGGGCTGCGTCCCCCTGTGGCGCAGTTCGTTCCCAGGGCTTGTCGGCCCGCCCGCCCACCTGTCATGCAGTGTAGGCACAGGCTGGTCGCCTGTTTGGGGCAGGTAGGAATTTTTTGCTTCCAAGCAAATTGGCTGGCTTGGGAGTGTTTTCGCCTACCTTACACTGCAGAAGGTGCATTGGCAATTGGCTAGGGCGGTGCTGTTTATAGTTGGTCACTGGCGGTTTTACCGTTGGGAACATGGTCTTTTGGGGGCATTTAGTGAGCTCACATGTAAACGCACCTTTGGGGGTGTAAGGCGTCCCTGGGGGACCTAAGCTGCACGGCTCAAGGTTGGCTCCAGGGAGCCTGGTGATCCAGTCACTAGGGAGTGGTCCACAGCCCAGGCTGCATGGCACGGGTGAGGGTGGAGCTCAGTGAGTTGGATCTAGTGCCTGGCAGGCCGGGTTTGAGCCGTTGGGTCGGCTCACTTCCGGGGCCCGTGGCTCGCCCTGTTTCAGGTTGGGGAGGTGGTCTGTGTTTTGACCCCTGGCTCAACCTGGCCTCATGTTTTCCCATTGCCGTTATTTTAAATAAAGTGGCCCTTTATCCCATATCGTTGTCTGTCTCTTTATTCCAAATGGGGGGGGGGGCAATCTGGCAAGGTTCTCCTTTTTGAGGAAGGTAGAAAACACCTAAAATGCCCCTGTGTCCCATTGTGTATTCACAGGCAATTTGAAATATCAACAGTACCACTAATTCATCAACCTAAATTTGTACAGGGAGTGCAATCTCATCTAATATTGTTTAATTAGCCTCTTTTTGGCCCAGCAAACTACCCATTAAGAGTATCTTGCCTCTATCTTAAGAGTATCTCTATCTCTGCATGGAGAATGACTTACAGTGCAATCCTAAAAAGATTTTCCTGGGATTAAGCCCCAATGAATAGTAGAATTCAGAGTAGACCTTCTTAGGATTGTTCTCTAAGGCTTTTAAACACAGTCTGAGTTCTCAAAGAAAAAGATCTTTCTGTGTTCACTACAATACAGCTTTACACAAGTAAGAAAGGAAAAGAGATATCACAGCACTACAAGACCATTGCCAAATCTAATATAATAAAATAAATTTGAGGTTAGCCTAAGCATTAATTATACAGGTGTTACCTTGGTATCTATGATGGACCCCTGTATTTCCCCAACTCTCAAGCAGATTTTTCCTGCCAAAACTGAAGTTCCCCTCAGTGACTGAGTCACCCTACAATAGTGTGTATATCTTCTTTACAAAATAAATTGTCCCGCCCTTTGTTTAGATATAGGTTTAGGCTTTTACTCAGCACAGGAACTAAAGGGAAAATACAGGAACTGTCTTGTCTTATATTTAAACCCTCTTTAAAACTGGCAACTTTCAAAAACAGAATAAAGATTTTATTAAACGGGCTGGGAATATATATATATAAACCTTGACTCCTATATATATATTCCCAGCCTCTTTAATATATATATTAGGAGTCAAGGTTTAGAGATTGCTGAGGTAAAAACATCCTAATATATACAGATCTTAATTCCTAGGGTGCATTCACACACACTAAATAGCATGCTTTGCAACTGGATTTTTACTGTGTAAGAATAGCAAAATCTACTTGTAAACAGTTGAAATGTGAAAGCGCCCTTAGAAAATTCAAGAAAGTGTATTTGTAGTTGTTTCAAGGGGGTTTTTTAGTTCTTTTCTTTGAGAGGTACTTTGCTTAGTATAGAACAAATCAGTAGACAAGTTGCACCTTTAAGACCTTTATTCAGAATGTAAGCTTTTGTATGCTCTAAGCAGACTTCATCAGACAAAATTTTATTTATTTATTTATCTCCGTAGATTTATATGCTGCCCTTTTCCATAGTGAGCTCAGGGTGGCTTCCAACATAATAAAACAATCAAAACAGTTTAAGAACAATTAAAACAGTCAAAACAGTATAAAATTAAGACAATTAAGCCACAGCTCACATTAATTAAGTTAAGGTGGCATGAATGGTGTGGACAGAACAATTAGGCATACTTGTTTCAACCTAGATGTTCAAAAATCTCAGCTATATTGGTTTTAAACAATCAGTGCGGGGGGGGGGGGCAGTTTAAATGATAATGACGTCCATCTGCCTCAGTTACAGGCCCGGTGGAACAGCTCCATTTTATAGGCCCTCCGGAATGGTAACAAATCCGGGAGGGCCCGAACCTCCACAGAGAGCTGATTCCAGGTCGGGACCAGGGTCGAAAAAGCTCTGGCCCTGGTTGAGGCAAGCTGGATGTCCCTTGGGCCAGGGATGGTAGGAAGATGTTGGCTGGCCAATCGTAATGATCTTTGGGGCTTATATGTGGAGAGATGATCCTGCAGGTATGCCGGTCCTAGGCCGCACAAGGCTTTAAATGTCAGTACTAAAACCTTGAAGAGGATCCGGTACTCGATTGGTAGCCAGTGCAGACTGTGCAGCATCAGCTGACTGATCACCCATACAGGCCATTCAGACAGCAATCATGCTGCCACATTCTGCACCTGCTGGAGATTCTGGATCAGCCTTAAGGGCAAGCCTGCATAGAGCAAGTTATAGTAGTCTAGCCTGGAAGTGACTGTTGCATGGATCACTGTAGCTAAGTCCCAAAGGGCCAGACAGAGCGCTGGTTGTTTGGCCTGCCGAAGATGGTAAAAGGCAGATTGTGCAACAGCTGTGACCTGGGCCTCCATAGAAAGGGTGGTATCCAGTATCACACCCAAGCTCCTCACCTTCTGAACTGGCACAAGAGATGTGCAATCCAGAGTGGGGAGTCGGATGCCCAATCTTAGCCCCCCCCAACCCAAGTACAGGACCTCCATCTTGGTTGGATGAAGCTTCAGCCAGCTCAGTTTCAGCCAAGCGGCCACTGCTTCCAGCACCCTGGTTAGATAGTCTGGGGCAGAGTCTGGGTGGCTGTCCATCAACAGATAGAGCTGGGTGTCATCCGCATACTGGTGACAACCCAGTCCAAAATCTCTGGCTATCTGAGCAAGGGGGAGCATATAGATGTTAAACATCATCGGTGAGATGACTCTAGTGAGTGACGCAGGGAGGTCTGCTCGCCGATCATCACCCTTTGTCCCTGACCACGGAGAAAGGAGGAAAATCCCTGGACTCCAATATCGGCAAGGCGGTGGGTCATTAGATCATAGTCGACCATGTCAAACGCTGCTGAGAGATCTAAAAGTAATAGCAGCGCTGACCCACTTTGGTCCAGATGCCTTCTAAGATCATCTGTGAGGGCGACCAGAGCAGATCATCTGTGAGGGCGACCAGAGCTCCATGACCAGGATGGAAGCCAGAGTGGAAGGGATCAAGGACAGATGTATCTTGCAGGAAGGCTTGAAACTGCTTCACCGCCATTTTCTCAATTATCTTGCCCAGAAACGGTAAATATGAGACTGGGCAATAATTGGCTAGGACCAGTGGGTCCAGAGATGGCTTCTTCAGAAGCGGGCAAACCACTGCCTCTTTAAGCTTATCCGGAAATACCCCTGATGACAGGGATAGGTTAACAATCTCAGTTAAGGGCTCCTGAATGTCATCCCCACCTGCTTTAACAAGCCAGGATGGACACAGGTCCAGAGGACAGGTGGTGGGCTTCACTGCAGCCAAAATCCTCTCCACATCCTCCTGAGATAGACAGTTGAAGGGGTCCAGTGTGGGACCCAAAGACGGACAACAGGCTTCCAGTTCACATACTGTGTCAATTGTTGCTGGGAGATTATGGTGGAGAGTCGAGACTTTATCTGTGAAGTAAGTCGCAAAGGCCTCACAGCCAATATCCAGTTCCCCAAACTTTTGATTGGCACCATAGTCAATGATTGAATCATTCTAAACAACTGAGCTGGGTGCGATTTCGCAAATGCAATGGAGGCCACATAGAAGTGTCTCTTAGCGAACTTCACTGCCTTCTCATAGACCTTCATAAATGTTCTATAAGAAGTTCCAGACTCCTCATCATAAGATCTCCACCACACTCACTCTAGCCATCTAAGCTGCTGCTTCATCCTTTGCAGCTCCAAGGTATACCAAGGAGCTGCTTTGGTACAGCCGCAAAGAGGGCGGCGGGGCACGATATCGTCGATGGCCGTAGAGAGCCAGGAATACCAGTCCTCCAATAACTCATCTAATGATCTGCCCTGGGGCATCAGATCCCGCAGAGCCCCCTGAAGTCACTCTGGGTCCAGTTGACTCCGTGGACGAGCATAAATCTGCTCGCCACCCAAACAGGAGGTGGGCTGCAGTCCAGTCAGACTTTCAGGGCAGAGCAATCTGACCATGGAACTGTATCAACAGCTATCAGATCCGGTGTTATCCCAGCCCCAAAGACCAAATCGAACATATGGCCGACTTGGTGAGTGGGAGCCAAAATAATCTGGCTGAGTCCCAGTGTCTCCATGGATGACACCAGGTCCTGAGCCTGCATGGAAGCTGCATCATCAACATGGACATTGAAATCCCCCAGGACTAGTAGTCTGAGGAAGGCCAGTGCCCAAGTCAATACCGCCTCCAGCAGGGCAGGCAGGCTCTCTGGGGATGTGTTGGATGCCCAGTACTCAACCCAGATAGCCAAACTCTCCTCGGCTTCCCATTCCAGACTGACACATTCAATGCCCGTGATGTTTGGAATGGCAAGCCATCTTTAAATATAGAGAAAGAGGGCAGTGAGTTGGTATGTAGAGTCACGGGAATGTTTTTAGCAAATTAGAAGAATCACAAATAGGGGTCTGTGTTTGTTTGTTAGTATTGTTAACTGGGCTGTAACAACAGTGGAGGGTGATAAAAAGCAGACATGTCATAGGTGCGCCATAAATCTGGGTGTCATTCTGACTTCGTTAGTTGTGGGTTTAAATGGAGGGCATTAGTATCTCAAGAGGTTATAACATCATTCTAGTTTTCCATTAGAAAAAAAGAATATATTAAAATATAGTGTAAGAGGGGTTAGTATATGTAATAAGATAAACAACCCATATTCCTATTTGAGTGTGTCAATACAAAAAACCAAAATATTCTGATACACTGTTCTAAAAGAGAAATACATTCTAGTTTGCCATTAGAAAAAAAGGGTACATTAAAATATAGTGGGAGATGGGTTAGTATATGTAATGAGATAAAAAGCCCATATCCCTTATTTGAGTATATCAATACAAAAAAACCAGCATTATTTTGATACACTGTTCTAAAACAGAAATACATTGGAATATTGTGGATGTATAGCTATACTCAGTGAGAGTTGGTTTAGCATATGAGATAACGCTCTTCTGGAGAACAGCGTTTGCTTTTTGTCAGGGTTTTTTTTGCTAGGAATGCACAGGAACATAGGGGTGTGGCTAATATGTTAATGAGTTCCTGCTGGGCTTTTTCTACAAAAAAAGCCCTGTGTGGAACAATGGTGCCATCAGGGGTGTGGCCTAATATGCAAAGGAGTTCCTGCTGGGCTTTTTCTACAAAAAAAGCTCTGCTTTTTGTTCCTAGATTTATCCCTTTAGAAATCTGGTTTCTCCATTCAGATATTAGAGTTTCCTAGCAGCTCCTGAGGTTGCCCAAAGCTTAAAGAAATTCTTATTCACTTGCAGGAATTATTATTCTTTTCCCTAAGAAACATAATACTCCTTCCTATTTGGTTTGATTGGGAGTTTCCACCTATCTAGCCAGTCAACTTGTCATATCTATTTCTACCAATATTGTTTGTGTAAAGCTGTTTTGTAGTTTTCTTGACTGAGAAACTGAAGTCTCCCTCATAGTAGCTAAAATATAGTAAATTCGAAGGAGTCTCTCTTCTATCCTCAGAAGGACCTTTTTGACTATCCCTTGTCAGAAAACACTGACTCCAAATGTCTCCTTCCTCAGAAATCAGCTCTTTGTCTACTGAGACAGATGAAAGACCAAATGCAAAAGACACATTTCCTTCCTTCCTTTTATTCCTTTAGCAGATGATGCTGGCCAATCAGAGAGTGTGTCAAGCAACCAATCACATTAGCTCTTCACTCAAGGGAAGATTAATTCCTAAACTCCCTGACTCTCTGAGACTAGCAGCATTTTAACAGCTTGCTTTGCAAGTGCAATCCATCACAGCATCCCTCCTTGGGATGGGCACAAGTCTGCCAGAATTTAAGAAACAGAAGCCGATGCCCCTGTATTTCTTCCCTGTAGCAATGCTTGGTTTGTTATTGAGTGCAGGCTTGACTTGTGTGCTGCTAACAGGGGATCCAAATCTTTTAACTGTTTCTGCGCTAGCTGTGTAGGAGTTCCTTTACTGAGTTTGGGAAGTGATGCCCTCATGGGACCCTGGCACTCCTTTCCCCAATCAACTTGGAGCTCAAGCCCCTACCCCACCCCTTATTGCCTAGTTTAGGTTATCTAGATAGCCATCCATCTTGGCACTTCCTGGCAGTTGGGCAAATGGTTATCTCCTTGCAGGAAACTCACCTCTGCTCAGTTGGCAATTTGGATAATTTATTATCCTCTTTCCGAGGAAAGAGTGTTCTTCCTAGCAGTTTGGAGCTTCAAAAACCATTGTACCAGTAATGGCAGTTTATAATCTCCATGTTTATGATGCCTCAGTTCAAGCCTCTAGACAATCTCTCCTAGAGTCATCATGTAGCTGAGGACAAAATAGACTCTCAAGGAACTCCATAGCATAAATACCATCATGCAGAACACTAGTCCCTCAGCACAATCTTCTGAATGTAAATCAGATAGGAAAAGAACCAGCTTCTGACCCTGCTAAATGATCTAAAGCACTGGACTGTGGGGTTGACGCAATAATCTGAGCCATTCACCAAGCTAATTTAGTAGGTCTCCTCAGGAGCAAGAAACAAATGTTAGACTTCTCCTCTCCTGCTGGTTCTGTTAGGTGCCACTGAGCTATGGACTCCTGCCCAATATTAAAGCTTTAAATATAACACTCACCCACATAACACTTACAGCAATAACTGTGTAACATATGAAAGCGTAAGCTCATAAAAAGGAGCATTCCTTTCCACATGGGCTTTCAGTGGCGACCACAAAAAATCTGTTTAAAATGTTATAAAAGTTGTTAAATAACATGGGTTGCAAAACGTCTAAATGGCCTCTTTAAAAGCAATTCACTTCCCCCTGAGTGTTCTCTTGGCAAGCTTATGTTAGGGATAGGGGATTAGTTTTTAAAAGGCCCATTTAACGATATGATTTAAAATATAGGCAGTAATCCTAAGAAATCCTTAGGGTATTTCAGCCCCCACACCACCACATCTGTCTTCCTATGGCCTCTGTTGCTTTTCTTTTGAAACTCACAACTTGGTTTTTTAAAGTAGATTAGGTTGAAGACAGACCAATATCAGGTCTTCCTTATGCTTATGTAAGGTTGTTCTTCCACTTTTATGTAGGTGATCATGTAGGGTAATAGTTACAGTGCCATATCCTGTCTCTGCTGCCATGTTATAATTCCTGTCCATATAAATATGATGCAAACAGTGAATGGGATCACCACTAAAATTTCCCTGTAATTGTTTTGGAAGCAGAACCAATGAAACTACATACCTATGTATCTCTTAATCTTCATACATTATATATTCATCTTGCTCACATTCACTTGTTGTTTTTTATTATACAGGATTTCCACCACTCTCCCTTCTTCTCTTTTAGAACCTGGATGGTGGCCAAAGGTGCTCTCTTCAACCAACTGCTGTTTACCAGGAAACTGTATGTTTAAATCTCATACAGCTACTGCCCATTATCTCCATGTTTCTCAAACTCAGAAAGAACATCTCTCTTTTGATAGCAACAAAGAATGTTTGGTTTCTCCGTCCATTATCTTCTACCCTGTCATATATATATACATATATATGCACATTTACTAGCTGGGAAAGATATCCATGGACTGGAAGGAGAAGGGAGGCGTGCATATGGAGAGGGAATTACAAGCTAGACAGTTTCAACAACAGCCCATCCAGTGCTTACAATGTAACTACAGAGGATGAGCTCTGTGATCAGACCCCCTGTGATCAGACCCCCTCCCTCTTTAATTTCAGTCAATAACAGAGAAGAGGCAGGACAAACAGAATCACATATTTCTTCCTTCTCTAGCCAAGTGAAAGCATTTAATTGGAAGGGTACCTCCAAATAAAAAGGGAACATGACAAAATGTAAACCACAGACTTTTGAATAGCAAAACAGGACATTTTGTGCAGGTACTAGCAGGACAGAAATCATGAAAAGGAAGTAGAGACGGTACTGAGTGAGGTCATTAGTGACCTCAACAAAGCCCACCTTCTAGCTGTTGGAGAAAGTACTGCCAGAGTAATCCATGTCAGTTATAAATCTTTATTAATGAAATTGATACTAAATACATCACCAAAAACTGAAGTCGGGGCCACTGAGTTGCTGTTGTTTATAGTTTATTTAGTCCTGCTTGAGGTGGTATACAATTGAAAGAAACAGTTAACAATATAAAAACAACAAGCCATTAAATCTGTAAGAGCCCTCTTGTTGCATGAAAGTGCTCCTAAAATGCACTGAAAAGAAATGTATTAATATAAAATGTAAAATTTAAAGCAGTAAGTAGTGCTGTTGAGTTCATTTCTGTTTGCTGTTTCCTGGATTAGGGGGCAGGCTACTCTTTAAATGATTATCCCCTCTGGAACGCATGACTGCTTTTTCCTCTTTATATAACCCATTCCTGTTCCATCTGAATGAATGAGAGAACCACAGATGAAGGCCACAACATACCTAACACATGATGGAGTCTTCTATGGAAAAAAGGTTACTGTAGATGTGGCACTGTGATGCCAAGAATCACAAATAATGCTCAGTTGAAAAAGAAACCAAAGTCTGAGTATTTTGATTAGAAAATTTAGATGTATTGAATGTTGTAATAAGGAGTCACAAAATAGATGTAGTTAGAATTTGTATGAGTGCAGGGGAAGAATTCAAGTTTGTATGGTTTGGATAGTACAGACATGATAATAAAATTGCACCAAGAGAATGGTTCGACTATGTTGTTTCAATAATAAATTATCTTAACCTCATAAAATACAGAGAGTAGAATTATTTATTATTTAAATTTATATGCTACCTATCCAAAAACATGCTCATGGTAGCTTACAACTAAGTTAATTAGAGAATACAATAATTAAATTAAAAACAAAGCCATTAAACAAGTCATTAAAAACAAGCTGATGCCATTAAAACAAGCCAGGGCACAACAAAAATATAAAACACACACTGGATTAGTATGCACAGAGAGTAGCCAAAAAGGATGTAGATAAAATGGCCAGAAACGGCCCATAAAATGTTTAAATGTTAAACGCCTGCATTTTTAAAAAGGTATATTTTAGCCTGGTACTGAAAAGTAAGAAGATGGTGGGTTAGCACCAGGCAAGCCCAAGGACTCCTGGCTCCCTAGGCCACAAAGTTTTATCACCAGACTTTAGATGGACTTTAACATGCCTGTTTAGTGCTTTCAATCTCCATAAGGCATACAACATCCATAGGCAGTTCAAGTGCATCCCCCAAAAGCCACATAGTAAACCAGAAAGATTATGAAGAGAACTGCCAGATCACTGAAATTCTTTCAAAGAAGGATGTGAAGAAGCTTGTATAGTGCCTTTTCATGATTCCTTCATTTCTGTTTGTTCTGTCACTAAATAATTGAACTTTGGAACATAGGGAATTCTTATGCAAACCTCATTTGCTTTTTAAAACATCTCATGTTTTCTAAAAGACAGCTTCATTCATCTAATCTTTAATATTATGAAGGAAATGAATATGTGTTCAATTATCACCATAAAAGACGAATTCCCACCTTTACCACTCTATTCCCTACTTGTCTATTTCACAGAGCAATCACTGGAGAACAGTAGTGGCAAGCTGTGGGTAAGAACACAAAGGAATGGAATGTGGTCTAATTAACAGCTTCTAAAATGAAATTGTGAGGTGAGATTGCATCAAGGGGGGGAAAGAGCTGGACAGAGGCAAAGAAGCCAAATACAAATTTGCTATGCTTCCTTGATAGCACTAGCATTGTCCCAAGAGATCCCATGCAGGATTGGATGTTCATTTCTAGGCATGACTATATTTGTTATATTGGTAAGTACCATACTCCAAATGTACCCCAAGTACCATTTGAAATGATCTACTTTGTGGCAGCATTAATCAAAGACCTGGGCTGAAGAGAACTGTGTGAAATAATTGGGGGGATTTTAATTATTTCTGCTGGCTAAAGGTATGAATAATGTCAATGTGCATCATCATTTAAATCAATGCACACCTAGCACTGTTTGAGATTATAGACAAAGAATCTTACTGAATAGTTTAATTTTCTACTAGTTGTTCACCTTTTTCAAGATTTGATGATCTTTAATATTGAGATAAGAATTGTCTTCTTAGATCACACTAAAACAGGTCCGTAGCCAGCAGTGGGGCACTGTAGGCGGTGACCCCTAATAAATCTGCAGAGCCCCACCCCCTTGCTTAATTACATCACATTACACTACATTAAATTACACTTGACTACATTAGCTCTGTTAATTACATTAGTGCCCCCCAGTGCCCCCTTGCCCAAAAAATCCTAGCTATGGGCCTGCACTAAAGTTTAATCTAGTCCCCATCCTGCCCCCAGTAGAAAACAACCAATAACTTCTTGGGGCCAAACTAGATGTTAAATTGTTTCTGGGTTCCTTTTCAGGATCTCTTATTTGTATTTTAATGTATGCCTGTTTCTGCATATGCCATTCATCTTCCCATGTCCTCCCAGATCACTTTGATTGTAGCTCCATGTGATCCGGTATCAGCTTGAGTGTACAGATTCATTTATCCTACTGTGTAACACCTCTTCATCCCTGATGTCCACTACCTGTGTCAGTCAAATGGCAAAGGTATGCAAATCCTTCCCTTAAAAAAGGAAACAGTTTTCCCTCAGCAGCAGGACAATGATATTGAGCTCTATGGCAAACTCAAAGTCTCGTTTTCAGGACGCACCACCTTGTTGCAGTAGCTGTGTGAATGGAAGAACACATGTCCAGTCATCCCAATGTGAAATCACATGAAATAATAAAGCATTTGTGAATGAACCTGGAGAATATAAAATGTATAGAAGTTCATAAGTAAGGTGTGTAGGGTAGCAATCTCTGGCTTTTGTTCCTAGTATCTAGAAAATTGGCAGCTCATAAATCTCTTTATGTGGGGCTGCCCTTGGATCTGCTCTAGAAACTCTAGCTGGTACAGAATGCAGCTGCAAGGATGTTGTCACCTATGCAGGCGTGGATCCATCCTGTCCTGCGCAAACTGCATTGGCTGCCTATCAAGTACCAGATCCAGTTCAAGGTGCTGGTAAGGCAAAGGTAGTCCCCTGGGCAAGCACTAAGTCATTACCAACCATGGTATGATGTCACATCATGACGTTTTCTTGGCAGACTTTTTACAGGGTGGCTTGCCATTGCCTTCCCCAATATCTACACTTTACCTCAGCAAGCACATTTTACCAGAGTGCTGGCACAAGGCAGGCCCCCCAGGCATGGCACCTCTCCCCTCCCTGCCTGGTGCACTCCTCCTCCCCCACCCTTGCCCCCAGTGAGGGCACGCTTGGCCAGCAGTGGCACGGTTTGCACAGCATGCCCTGCCACCGACTGCCATAGCTCTGCCTCCTATACTGCATCTGTGCTTCAAGCTTCAAGCATAGAAACGATGCAGGTGGCAGAGCTATGGCAGTCAGAGGCAGAGGGTGCTGTGCGAACCAGAGGCCAAGATCGTAAATTTCCCTCACCAGGGATGAGGGTGGGAGATAGGGTTGAAACCAGTGCCCTCTCACCTAGGCCACACTCCAGGCAGCTGCCTAAGACTGCCTAATGGATGCACCTGCCATGATAAAATCAGTACTCATGTATCAGAATATGCGTACATAGAATTTACAAGGATACTGAACAACCAAGTATATATGCTTACAAAATAGTTACAGAAGCTCCAATACTGAACACTCACCCTGATTTTAATATCTCTTAATTCCTGACACAGAGTTCACAGCATAAGTGTAAAATTCACAGGTTCTCTTGTAAAAGCATCCATGGTTAAGCCATTTTAATTTTTTTATTGGACAGAGTAGACTTCACCAACCCCTGTTGACTCTGTAATGTTCTCTTGTGCATCAAGAACAGCATACTCGACTGTCCTATAAACCAAAGAAGATAATCTGGTGCATATACAAGGGAGTGGCTGCCCCACAGTTATTAAATTACTCCCCAGGGAAGTCATCTGGCCCCCTTGCTCTTAGTGTTTAGGAGGCAGCTGAAGACACGTTTTGTTCATGATGGCATTTGATAAGTCTGCCTACCATTAATGATTAATTTTAACTAGTAGTTTAAATGTATTTTTTTGCATTTTATTATTATTTATGTTGTAAACCACTCAGAGTTCCTATAAGGTAGAAAATCAGCTAATGAAATGTTTTACATTAATAAAAGCAAATATATACCCATGTTGCTGCTCTTAGGATTACACAGCAGTGTCTTGTATGTTTAAAACAGTATCCATTTATTAGCAAGAAGATACAGGGATGGGAGTACCTGGTTTCTGAAAAAGGGAGCTCATGCTGTCCTCAATTCTAGCTAAAAACAGAATGAAGGAACAGGAACTCCACCTCTTGAGGAGGGGGAAATGACATACATGAATATCAGAAGAGGAAACAGATTATTCCATTGTAATGCACACAATATATACAGCACAGATTCTGTGGGTATATCTGTTTCTTTTATGATTTCTAATTTCTTAGACTTTCCACTTTTTTGACATAACTGGGCTGGACCTCTTGACATCATTCTACTAATGGCGTCACCTTCTGTGAACACAAGACTTGTGCCAGTGGAGGGCTACTTGCACCACAGGAATGCTCTACTGTTGGAAGAATGATCTCATAGTAGCCAGCTCACTATCTGGACAATAGCCTGTTCTTTCTTCTAAACTGATTTTGCATTGTTCCTCCAAAATTCTGATATCCCATTTACAAGGAAAGCCTAACCAGTGCCAGGTACACAGGTTTCATACTTACAGGATTAGGTTCTATGGATCTTAATGTAGAAGGAAACTTGCCAGCTTTCATTGTTCTTCTGGTTTGTTGTTTTTAATTTGAGGAAACTGTTGATGAAACCTTCATTTTCCAGTGAAGTTTTGTTTAGATTTTGATCTTTCCCCTACATAATTTATAAACCACATTTGTTGACCAGTGTTTTACAAATGTCTGGTAGCTGTACATCAAGCTGCTCATACAATAAATTGCAGCTTTTATACAATACTTCCTATTGATATTTCAGAAATAACTGCACACATTACTTATACTGTAATTTCATCCAGACTTTCATATTCAAAAAATCTCCATTATTATATTTCTTGTACTTCTGTGCAGGAAATGTTAGCATGTATTTCAGCTGTCAGCCTAGCAAAATCAATTTCTTGTATAATGTTATTTATAATAGAAGGTATATTTGTAAACAGTCTATTAATTCATATTTAAGTGTTTTTTCTAAAACTGCATGATCTCAGTTCCTGCATACAAAAAGTGTGACTTATCCAGAAACAATTGCATAAAATTTCTTTTAATACTTACATACATAAATTATATACATACTAAGAATATGGTCCATTGTGAAGAAAAATACAATGGGCGCTAGAAAGAGGCTCTGAGTGAGTGCCCCCCACCCTTGCTGTCTTTCCAACCACTCAAGTGAAGGCATTCACTCCCTCACACACCTCAAGGTGATCTTTGCCATCTGGAGAGCAGTTGTAAGTCTGAGTGATATCCAGCCCTCACCTAGAGAATGGCAACAGTGGTTCCCCAGCAGGAAATGGCTGATTTGTAGGGTGGAGTCTACGGCATTGTACCTGTCTGAGGTCCCACCCCTCCTCAAACCCTACTATCTCCAGGCTCTACCCCTCAAATCTCCAGGAATTTCCCAACCTGGAGTTGGCAACTGTTAAGTCACACTGGCCATCATAGTGGGGCTGCTACTAAACAGGAACAAGCAACCAGGCCCACTTAAGTCAATGACATCAAGTGACATCAAGTCACCCAGAGGGTGCTGCCAGGTCTACAGCAGCCAGCATCCAGGTGGAGCCTGAAGGTCTCCTCAGATCACAGCTGAACTCTAGACAACAAATCTCTCTCCCCACCCAGGAGAAATAATTGCTTTGAATGGTGGACTCTCTTCCATTCTATTCATCTGAGGCCTCTTCCTTTGGTTGCCTAGCAACAGCCTCTGGCTAGGGGCAAGGCTGAGGGGAGAAGGGAGAGACAGGAAAGAGGCCTTTTTCAGCTCTTATTTCAAGGCCTCTGAGGAAATGCCCCCAGCAGGGCTGGTGAGGCCTTCTTCGCTGGCTCAGGCAGGATGACTTCTGGTACTGTTGGACCATTGTTACAGGAGCCTTAGCCATGTTGGGCTCCACCTGGTTCTGCTGGTCCTCCTCAGCTGGTGACCTTGGCTCATTGGGCTCTTCCTCTGAAGACTCCAAGTCTTACTACTATCTTGCATGCATTATTTCTGAATTCTGTCAGGGGGCACATGGCTCCAATGGGAACTGGAGATACAGCAGAGGGGATCAGGACAGGAAATTGTGAAGGTCTATTTAGCTGAGCCCTATAAGTTGCCTAACACCCAGTGCCAGTGCTGGGGTGCTAGCACAAGGCCGGCACTCTAGGCAAGGTGCAGCCCCCATCTCGTCGCCCACACCTCTCCTTCCTGGTGGTGCAGCATGACTCCTGTGCCTCAGAGTGTGTGCGCCCACTGCCAGGCTGCTGGTGCTCTGCCTCCCTGCTTCTGGAAGCTAGGAGACAGAGTGATAGCAGCCAGGTGATAGCAACTGGGTGGCAGAGCACTCTGAGCTGTGCCATGCTGCCAGGCTTGCCTATTTCCCTCACTGCAGAGACAAGGGTGGGTGCGAGGGCCCTTCTCAGTGCCCCCCTCTTTGGGCCATGCTCAGGCAGTTGCCTAAGACTGCCTAATGGATGCACTGGCCCTACTGACACCAATCCTTTGAGTTACTGGGCCAGGAAAGAGATGGTGTGGATGGATCTGTCACTTGTGGCTCAGTAGCTGCTCTCCTGCCTTCCAGTGTTCGTGCAGAGAGGGTAAGGTTTTGCACAGTTGAGCATGTGGTCTTCTTCAGGGTCAGCTGAGCTCACCACTTTTCATGTTCCCAAGCCTGGTCTATGACTGTGAGTAGGCAAGTGGTGCCTGACAGCTTATGTCACTTGACTGCATGCTTGAGAAAACAGGGGACAGCTCTTCCCATTATTTGAGGGTGTAAAGAGAGCACGTTTGGTGTAAAGAGAGAAAGTTTGGTGTAGTGGTTAAGTGTGTGGACTCTTATCTGGGAGAACCGGGTTTGATTCCCCGCCTCTCCACTTGCACCTGCTCAAATGGCCTTGGGTTAGCCATAGCTCTGGCAGAGGTTGTCCTTGAAAGGGCAGCTGCTGTGAGAGCCCTCTCAGCCCCACCCACCTCACAGGGTGTCTGTTGTGGGGGGAGAAGATATGGGAGATGGTAAACCACTTTGTGTGTCTGATTCAGAAAGAAGGGCGGAGTATAAATCTGCAATTCTTCTTCTAAATAATACATGAATAGGTGTCATTCCAATGAATCTCTTCCAGTGCTTTTTTTGCTAGAACATGATTATACTCCATTCAGTACTCACGCATGGACCTCCATTTGAGACCTGTGACTATCTCATTGTTACTCACCAAAGACTCATAGGGAACATTTTACATTTAATGAGACAATGCAGATAAAATAGTGTTTTCTACTCGAGTATGGAGAATATCCACAAATACCATTTCAGGAGCCATGACTGCCATCATTGGCTAGAAATCTGCGTTTCGGAGGGGGGGGGGATTGATACAAAAAATGTAAAAGAAACCAAAAGGAAGAAATGTTTAAGATTTAAATTTCTGTATCACCAAATGTAATTTTTATATTTATTAGCCCTGTTCTTACTAGAAAATGTCTCCTCTGTAGTAAGGCATATTATTAAATGAAGCGTATTGCCTTACTTATATTGCTGGATTCCTCATCTGATGAAGTGTGCTTAAGAGCACACAAAAGCTTACATTCTAAATAAAAATTGGTTGGTCTTAAAAGTGCACTTGACTCCTGCTTTGTCCAACTGCTTCAGACCAACAGGGCTGCCCGCTTGAATCCGCCTTACTTAAGGCATTCAAACCACAGAAATATTGATCCTGGGTGGCATATGACTGTCTATCCTTTGGTTCATGCTGAAAATAATAACAATAATTGCACACGCCACTTCAAAAGTTCACTTCAAATAGCTTAAATAAACAAATTGCTCTGCATAGCTTTGTTTTCTGCCTTATTTTTGTCTATAGTTATGCACAGCTCTCCAAGTACCAGTTTCTTCAGAGTGTGGTTGCCATCCGGTTCTGCCCACCACTAAGAGGATTATAATAATTTATCATTATTAAATCCCTGTGGGTGTACATTGGACTTTCACTTAAATCACTTACATTTATGTAGCAGAGGGCAATGAATTGAAACATTAGCTTTCAATGAATTCTATACTCTAAGGACTTTCTGAAGGACTGTGAACAATAACATTAGCCAGGTGCAGACTGTTTAAGGCAAGAGCCCTACTCCTGGAACAAAAGATATTCTGTTATCTCAAAATGCAACTGGTGGGTGTTTGTTGTCTTTACCTTCTTTGTATTTTAAAGCCTGGGATTGGCAACAGATGCTGTTGGGTAGAGTATGTCTGTATGGATGTTTAGTTCATGGTAAAGCCTGCCTGCTGCTTTAAGGTTGTTTTGTAAAACTTAATGTTCTTGAGATACAATGAAGTTTGGCCATTGTCACCCTGCATACAGAAATATTAGCAGCGAAGTGGTGTTCCTCATGTCTTTATAAGCAGTATACATCCTCTAAAACCATACTGATTTTGAGAGGAGCTTAGGTATGACCACATTATTCTTTTTTATCAATATCTTCCTGTTTTGTTTTTTACAGAGTGCAGCTACTGCTGAGATCATTACCTGAAGAGAGAGGGCAGCATGGGGAAGAGGATTTTAACCCTTTCTCCTCATCCTGTTTTCCTGTGACAATTGCCAACTTTAAGCAGCTGTATTCCTCCCCACTAGAGAAAACTATTATGTAAAAAAGAAAAGAACAGTTGTGAAAAGGATCATAGAACTAGAATGTGTAGTTCCACCCTAAGGCTGTTTGATCTAAGCATGCTTAATTTGGTTGGAAGTAAATTTCATTGAATTCAAAGAGAAACAAGGAGCAACTTAATGACCTTGTGAATTTGGAAAAAGCTTTTATTACTGAAGGTTTTTGTTTCCAAAGTTCTTTTAAAATTACAATAAGCTGTGGTAAGGAAATCCAGGTATTTAGCTTCTTTTTTGTTGAGTGTATATTAGCATTTGGGAGTATCTGGTGATTCTAACACTAAAGTTAATTTGCTTCCCTGCAACAAAGGTGAAGCAGAGGCCATTCTATGTTTTGGGATAATTTTACCAGTGAGTGTCTGTGTATACTTGGAGAAGTTAAAAAAAAAATAAGCACCCAGCGAACCACCAATGTTTTCTTCTGCAGCATCCACCAATTCCCTGAAGAGTCTCATTTGAGGTTTTTTTTAAAAAAGTGCACCGAAACAGACAAATGAGAAACAAAAGAAGAGGCTGTCCTGAGATATTATTATGGTGGAAAATTTACAGCAAAGATACAAATGAGATCTTCCTCACAGAATGATCTCCTTGAAATTACATCCTTGTAGCAATCCTAAATTGTGCCAGAAGGAAAATGACTTCAGTTCAGCACTGCCCTGCTTGAAGGACTATGAGCAAGATTTAAAGCAAAAGACATTCTCAGCTACTTGTGCACCTTCCCTGAAATATGTTTATGTGTAAAGTTAAAGCCACAAGCTGAGATAATATAAACCCCACTTTACACTGCTTCTACAGAAATGAAAAATCAATTATTTATATCCCCAAGTACCCAATCTTTGGAATATATGCACAGCTGAGTAAGAGCATACCATCGTTAGGGGCCAAAATGTTTTAGGAAAGGGTAGCCATTTTTTCTGCATAATTTTTCAAATACTGATCTTTCCGTCTTAGGTCTCACAAAGATATTTTGCACCTCAGTAGGTTTGATGCCTAACTCCTCTGAGTCTGCAATGAGTACAACCAGACAGCTTCCTCTTAATGGTGCAAGGTCAAAGAACCATCAAGGCAAACTGCCACAATTATCTGAAACCACCAAACTGTGTAAATAACATGCCAGTATTGTAAATCATTGAGCAATGGATGTGTCCACTAAGACCTTTTGAAATCTGCATACCTTTCTTCTATGCTAGCTGATTGACACATTGCAGGTGAAACCTTGTACTGAATCTTACATGTTGTTTTCACATTATGGTTTTGTATTAAAACCCGGCTAGTGAACTCCTCAAATGATTGAGATTGCCTGAAATACTTTCTGGTATGAGTTTTTTGTATTTTGAATAGGTGGGTTCTATGACAGAACTTGGGGTGCATCAGTACAAGCAAAGAGATTGATCCATCTGACACCAGCATATCTCAGAGAAATCATGTCTTTATACAATTTCCTCCTTACCACAGGATCAGGTAAAATAGTTCAGTGGGTAAAAGAGATTGGTGTTTTCAGTGTCACCTTTCTGTGACAGCCCCATAACTCTGGAATGATCAGACAGAGATTGTTCCTATTGTGAGGAAAAAACCCCTTACAGAACATCGTGATCACCAGCTTGGTTGCCAGAGCACCTGGAGAAGTGACTTGCACACGTCTGGTCAGAGAGTGTGAGTAAACCTATCCAGGGGCAAGAGGGACTTATGCAGTACAAGCAGCCACAATGCTATAAGGGTACTCTAAACCGGTACAAGAGTGCCCACCAGGAGAATGGAAGACTTCCCATCATTCCATATGACATCCATCCCAGGCATGAAGCGGAGGAAACTGCGCTGCCAGGAGCTATCCAGGTGAACGGTTTTAAAGTTCTGACCATGGAATCCACTGTGGAGGGCTAACACCACACGCAGCCATCTTCCTACCAGGCTTGACTCCATTCCAGCAAAGCAAACGGCTCACATACACACCAGATGTCACCCATGCCTGCAAAGCAACCTACCCACCCCAGGAGTGGTTAATCGTCCAACCGCCACTTTCTTTGTTTGACAGAACTCAAGACAAAGACTAGTGCCAAGGAGAAGACAGAAGAAGAGGAAGACCATCTTCAGCCAGAGCCAAGTTCCTTTGTACCAACTGGGTGTTACCTAGGCCATGATTTGACTGTCTATTGTCACCCTTTCAGATAAGTCTACTAGTCCTAAGTATCTCCCCACCCAAGTAATCTCTCTATTCTTCTCCCCAACTGTCATTTTGGAGCCTCCCCTTGGTCCATTTCAACCTGAAAGTTCACTCCGGTATCCAGGATCCAGGACAGTCCATTGGTCAAGAGCAAGCACCCAATTAGGTGCCACCAATGAACTTTCTATTGGTTGTCGCAGTAGTCCAGCCCTTATGGTCACTGCAAAACCTCCCCTTTTCGTGAGGTCATGCACCAGCTGACCACCTTCCTCCTCTCTCATACCTCCCATTCCCTAAGGGCTCAAGAAAGTCCTTATAATCTGTGGACTAGCTACCCACAGGTGTGCTTCTATCAGTATCCCAACTTCTGCTGCATAGATCCATCCCCGATTCCTGATCAGTTCGGGTCCCTTCTCCCACTTCCTCGCTTGTCGCCATTGGCGCCTTCCTCGAAGACTACGATAGGTAAATATTGCCCTGTTTGTCTACCCATGTGTTCCCCTATCTCTCTATCTATGTTTCCTAGGATTGAATGTGTGTTTTTATGAGTATTTTATCTTGTATGGAAGCCTATATTTTTCTTAATAAATTATAATTATTTTACTTAATTAGAGTCCCTAATATTTTAAGCATTACTTTTCTGGATGTGGTAATCCTGTATACACAGGTAAAAAGATCCTGAGTGAGCCAGGTGCCCACCTGACAATTCCCCAACCTCGTTTTGAGGGCATTTTGACTTACACTATGAACACATGAAGCTGCCTTATACTGAGTCAGATTATTGGTCTATCAAGGCCAGTTCTGTCTACTCTGATTGGCTACAGCTCTCCAGTATCTCAGGATCTCTTTCATATTACCTGGTACTTGATTCTTTGAACTGGAAATGCTGGTGGTTGAATGAAAGACCTCGGACATGCCACACAGATGCATTTATTTGAACCATAGCACCTTCCTTACATGTGAATCCTGTTTAAGATTTCAGAACCTTGCACATCTTATTTAAGACAGAGTTTGGGAATCTGAACCATTAAAATTGGTCAAATAATGCTTTATTTATGGCAATGGGTAATAAATGAGGTATGAGCCACTGCCAAGAGATAAGTTTGGTGAAGTGGTTAAGTACATGGACTCTAACCTGGGAGAATTGGTTTTGATTCCCCACTCCTCCACATTGAGCTGGTGGTGTGACCTTGGGTCAGCCACAAGTTCTCAGAAGAGCTGTTCTCTCAAGAGCAGCTCTTTGAGAGTTCTCTCAGCCCCACCTACCTCAAAGGGTGTCTGTTGTGGGGAGAGAAAGGGAAAGCAGATTGTAAGCTGCTCTGAGACTCCCAAGCGAAGGGTGAATCTTTCCCTGTGTAATTATTGTAGGCTTTGGCTACAGGTGAATGTTTACAGTGATTCCCATATATATACAAGTTCTTGTATATAAGTTTGCAAGTTCCTTGGAGCCTGCTTTGGCCCCACTCCCAAAGTGATAACAATAATCAAGATTGTAAGCTATCTGGAGTCCAGGTTAAAGGTCCTATTTCAAAGCGATACCAATAATATATTCATCCATTCATCTTTGGACCTGATGAAGATTTGAAACGGTGCAGTTTGGATCAACCAACTGTTGTCCATATATTGGAATTAGAATGTTTTTGTTGCTTATGACTGGCTACCACTAATTTATCATTATATTGTTGTGCCTGGAGAAGTATTTTTTATTAGTAACCACCTCCCTTTATGCAGCACATACTGCTTTCATGCCCTCTGTTAATGAGCAAATGACAAGCCTGTAGGACCTGGGAGACCCAGGTTCAAATCTCCATTTTGCCATGGAAGCTCACTTGATGGCTTTGGACCAGTCACTCTGCCTTTTAGGGTTGTGTTTGTGAGAATAAAATGGAGAGGGGGAGAACATTGTAAGCTTTTTTGACTGGGAAGAAAAGTGAGGCATAAATATTTAAAGGAATAAATAGTTTATAAAATTGAATAGTGATTTCTTACAAGCAAGCTTAACCAAATGAAAACACTATTGTAGCCTTTACTGAGGGTCCACCATTACCTTAGTGCAGGTGTGGTGATCTGTCAGATTCTTGTGCTCTGAAGGATTAAGTCCTACACTTGCTGCAGACTGAATTGGAAACTGACACTGAACTGGAAGTGCCTAGTAACAATCAGATAATTTTACATTTCTATCTCCAGGGGTGGCCAACGGTAGCTCTCCAGATATTTTTTGCCTACAACTCCCATCGGCCCCAGCCATTGGCCATGCTGGCTGGGGCTGATGGGCGTTGTAGGCAAAAAAACATCTGGAGAGCTACCGTTGGCCATCCCTGTCTATCTCTATCATGAAACTGAACTGAAAAATTATGAACCTCTTATAAAAGCCTGCGTCGCCTTGGGCTTTCTGGCCTGTAATGTATTCATTACATTGCCCATTTCTGTTAGTGAACATGATAATAGAATTTTGACAAATAGCATTCAGTAGATAATGTGACTTGTACAAATGAAGCAATCATTATTTCTTGAAGATGATAATTCCCAGAATTTACAAGACAGTTTGTCAACTGCAGTCACAATAACAAAGAATTGTTATATTGCTAAATAGTTCAGTGATGCAACTGTACTGAAAATGTACTTTTGAAGTGACCATTTTCAGTTATACACAGTCAATGATGTATTATATAGCAGGTTCCACACAACATTTTTTTTTAGGCCTAGGACATAAAATTACTAAGGGGGGGTTGCTATGCCTTTTTATAAAGTGCAGTTGTTGAGGAAATCCCATCTTCCAAAAGAAGTTACCCAAGATGTGTGTTTGAATTCTGATTTGCAATGCTTGTAGGTTATAATACAAGCCATGAAGAACAGCTCTACCATCTCAACTGCAAATTGGCTCTAAATTATCCACAGACATTTCTACATGTAGGTTCTCAGTTTCTTCCTGAACACATAAAACAAGGTCTCTGGTTATTGCTTCTTAGAAAGATCCATTTTACAAGCTGTAATATGTTTCTGTACCACCCCATGTCTTCAACCACTATAACAGAGTTAGGTGGCATAGGCTGATATTGCACTGATGCACTAACACTGTTGTAGCAAGATTGCATGTCCAGTAACCCAATTTAAAAGAGATTTCTTTCCCTTTCAACTTTTTCCATCAGTCAGTGGGGAACCTTTCAACATTTTCAGTATTGTGGGGTTGTGTTCATGTGTGGCTGAGCTCTAAATTAACATACTATGCCATCCTCCTTAAGAAGATTTCGATCTCTCTCTCTCTCAGAAATGCTGTTTCCAAAATCATGGCTGCCTGTCTTTCCATCCCTTCAGGTTATGCCAAAATGTCTCCTGAGCAGCTGCTTCTTGCTAGCTCTTGTCAATGATTTGCAGCAGGTTTCCACTCAAGGAGAGCAAACAGGCCTTATCGATGTATCTCACTCTCAAGCTCTTATCACAGTCTTTAAAAAGCAATCGACGTTTCCAGTATTTTTCAATTCCCCCTTCCTACTTTCTCTGAGAGAAGAGTCCAATGGTTCAAAACTTCTTAAGACTCTTCAGGTCACAAGGAGAGTAGTTAAGTTTCTCCAAACTGCTTTTTTCATATGGTACAATTTCCTATGGGGCAATTATGCTACAATGCTGACATTTGTCATGAAGCCCTCTTTTACTAAACAACTTTGCTAATTGGTTATTCAAGCATAAAGTAAAATGGCACCTCCAAAATGGACAGACTCTTTGCCTATTGTAGTTATTTCCAGCATGCAACAGTAAGATGAAATGAAGCAGACCAATATGTCAAACGTAATATGTTGACTTTTTTTTTTTAGTTAGCATATCAGGCTTTTAGCCACCCAGCATAGCACTGAACAAACACTCCAAAATCTTAGGAATCCATTTCAAATTTTAGATAACCCTGTGACCAAGTCCATGAAATGTTTCAAGCCCTGCGTTTTAAAAAGGCCCAATCTGACAGAGGGACATATTATCTAATAATCTGAGCCATGGCACTAGCAAGAAGAATTCAGTTCAGATACAAGTACCAAACCAGAACAGAGCAATAAACTGAAGGAATGAGATGTGTCTGCAAAATAACCCCTGACACCACATATGAGCAACAGCATGGTTTAGCAATGCTGAAAAGAGCTGTGAAGACCTTCAAAAGTGGGGGGAACCAAACTGGCTGGCCATGGCCATGGCCATGGCCCTGGAATCATGCATTCTGTTGAAGTCTAGCTGGGAATCCTGTGTGCATATGCATGCACACACGCACACCCTCCAGCCTCCAACTGAATGTACAAACAGGGAAAGAGCAGTAAGTATAATCCTGTGCCCTTCCAAAGCACATATGTCGTATATGATTTTGTACATTTGCACACCCCTACTGTATAATCTTAACTGAGCAAAGGTGTTAAACAGCAACAGGATGGATGTAATAGGTGTGGTATTGTTCATACAAAAGGGTAGCGATGTTAGGCTATTGCATCAAAAATCAACAGAAGTCTTGTGGCACCTAACTAACATGTTTTTAGATTCTAATGTAAGCTTTCATAGGTACTCATTTTTGGAAGCTTATGCTAGAATAATAACTTTTAAAGTCTTTAAGGTGCTAGAAGACTCCCATTTAAATTAAAGAAATCAATTTTCTCTCATTTATTTCCAGTGATTACTACATTCAACATATCACCTCCAATGAAGACTCTTTGGGAGGGCTTATAATAACTTTCCTGATTAAAAAATGTTTCTCATGAACTTATGTCATGTTTGGAAATTTTTGCTGAAAAGTTCTTTTAAAGGTGAAGCTGAAATGGTTTGTTTACCCGAGTTGATAAACTTTTTTTAATTCATGCTTTAAAAATTGTAGCTGGAAAATCTTTTAATGGAACATCATATCAAGACAATGGCATTTGGGAAAAGTTTCTCTGAAATTTTCTCCATTTGTCAGTATAAAATAACTGGAAGGTGCAAAGAAAACAGAAGAGGAAGTTGAAAATACCCTTACCCATGTAGTTGATGGATACTGTTAAAGGATGTATAAAATAGGATACAGAAATAATTTACCTAAATATCTTGTTTACCTTTCAAGTCTATAGGAATATTCCACACCATTTTAGAGCTTTTTTGACAGATTAGTCATTTGTTGAAAATACAATTTAGAGCAGAACCCATTTAGAAATGTTCTTTAGTCAAAATAGTACTCTCCTCTCAAAAATGGTACAAAGAAGAATTTTTTCTACCAACAGCACAAAGCTTGAGCATTACTCTGAAGCCAAATTGTCTAAGAAAATATCCATGGGATAATTTAAGCTTCTGCTTCCACATAGTATGATTAATGATTTGTTTTATGCAATCTAACATTTATTTTTTATTAAATTACCTTTCCTTCTCTTTTGAAAGCTCTGTTAATTATCTCAGATGAGCAATTCTACTATTAATTATTGTCAAAGATGTCAACCCACTTTAAACAGTCAATACTTTACATTTTTTAAAATGCACATGATCAGTTGTCTTGCAGAACTTGGTACTTACTATAGTTGTAGTCAATTTAATGGCAATTGTTGATAGAATTGTCCTGAACAAATAATATTACATGATTATGAAATTTAAATCAGTCCCTTTTAATCCCTCTGAGGTTCACTTAACTAAATCAGATCATTCCAATATTTACTAAGCATTTGGAATTAGTATATTAATAGAAGTGTATCTAAATCTGCCAGCACCAGAATAAGAATATACAGACATATTTAAAATTGTACATCTAGCACTGTGTCCCAGTTCTAATCATTGTATATTTCCTCCTGGAATAGCAAACTCTGCTTTTTTTCCCTTTTAAATAATGTCAGATTGGCACAGTCTGCATATTTGCATAATGTGCATATATATGCCTATAACCACCAGCCAAATATACTCAGTGTTGTGCACCCAAAAGGAAGAGGAAAGTCATAAAGTAAATTTGTGAAGTAGCCAGGCCATTTCTAATAAAGGTAATTTCTGGT
Source organism: Heteronotia binoei (assembly GCF_032191835.1). NCBI lineage: Eukaryota > Metazoa > Chordata > Lepidosauria > Squamata > Gekkonidae > Heteronotia > Heteronotia binoei. The sequence continues at coordinate 90,275,575 of NC_083228.1, read as the reverse complement.
GGCTTTCCTCACCCATATGTTCTGCCTTCCTCAAACTTTATTGGGATATGGGTCAACTTTCTTCTCTTCCCTGATGTCCCAGCAGCTGTCAAGGGAGATAAAACTTAAGAAAAATAATGTTGCCTTACATTTCTGTTTTTGTTGTAATAAAAATTCCAAATTCTACAATCTGAGGAAGAGAGATCCTTGCCTTCTCATTTTTGTCTAGTTCAGTTTATTGTGCAACCTGAACTCAATGAGAACCTCTCAACATGAGTGTAACAGCACTTTCTTTTCATACCACACAGTCTGCTAACCCATTTACACTCTGTGTCATCTAACTGACAGTGGAGGTCAAGTGGATGAAATAACATAATATATAATTGCATCTGAAGAGTGTATTTGATTGATAGTTGTGACACCAACAGGAAAAAAATCCAAAGGTTTCTCCTCACTTGACAGGATGAGCCATAGAATGTTTCATCATGGAAGACGGTTCACTGTACTTCACATACAAACAGTATGTTGTTAATAAAGGAAACAAAGGATGTTTCATTTAGTCACAATCCAATCAAAATCTGCCTGACCATTCTTTCCTCCACCCTGCATCTGTTTATGACTTCAGTGTGTCTGTAAAGGTAATCAACATTTTTTAAAAGCACATGGCAGGTCTAGGAAGGGTAGGGTAATGCAGCAGAAGAAAATCACAGAAACCAGTGTTTGGATAAAATATATGGCCACAGCTTTATTGATTATAGTTAAAAGAGCACTGGTGCAATGTGGATACAGATCCAACATTGGGTGACCCACCTGATACTCAATAACCATGCTCCCAGCTTGCCTGCTGGGGGATTTAACTATGGCATGACAAGACCCAAGATCCATGTGGGCCCCAGCTTCCGCATGGTCACCTTGCTACCTGGTGGCAAAAGCCAGCCAGCAGCCCTTGAGCTGGGCATGCAGCTTAAGTGGCTCCATCCCCAAGATTCCAAAAGGTAGTGCCAAAATGGGGAAGCAAGCACACAGGCACATCTTCCTCCCACAAAGGATCCATCAAAATGCCAAAGACCACAACAGAGAAGGGTGACCTCATACCCTGCTCCTGCCAACACTTCTAAACCTGTAGCCAACTCAGCAGACCATTATGAATATCATGCAGCCAGATGTTTTGCCCCATTCTGAGAAGTGCACCCCATCTACCCAAAAGAGCGCCATCTGTCTGAACAAATTGTCTAGATGTGTGATGAGAGAAAGGAAAAAAGAAAACAGTCCAAGGGTGTGGTCACACTCACCATTAAATCCATCTGCAACGCGCCTCTATTATAATCCGCACAACGAATTTTTCGATCAGACAACAGCCAGGCTCCCATTCTATCCCATGTGGGTCCCGTCGCTGGTCGATCAGAGTGCTCTACCGGACCTCGTTTCATGAGACATCAATCTGCATTAGCGCAGGCGCAGTGATGCCCGCTATCTGCAGCGCGTCACTTTTAAATGGGTCGGATCACTAACAGTTTTCCTAGTCCGTTGGCACTACTTTTCCAGCACGAGCACTACGCATGCAGAAAAAAACCCAGGAATTCAAATCAATTCACATCTAGTTCACATCTAGTTTCAAAAGTGAGTTTTTTTTCTGGACATAGGGGTGGGTAAACGATTTATCGAGCCAACATTCGCTCGCTCATTCACTGGTACAGTGATATCACTTGCAGGGGGCTTTGGGAGGGAAGCGGTGGTGCGCTTCCGACGAGTCACCAACGATGGAGTGTTCAAACAGAGAAATTCCGCTCAGGAACCATCAGAAGAATTTTGTTCCAGATTTAAAGCAGTATCAAATTAGTCTGTGCCCTAGTCATCTCAACGCGGGACTTGAACGAGCTAACCACCATTCGCAGATGCTGACGTTTGGACAACCACTTAAAATCCGACATGCTTCCGGACTCCACACATGCCCGTAGCGGGATTTTCTGAACGTCTGACCTCACCCCAAGGCTGGAAAATTCCACCCACCTTGTTGCTTTGCAGTTCCTCCCCTTTGTTGCCTTGGAGTTTTGTAAACACTTTGATTGAGTAGTGACAGTCTGTCCAGAAATGTATTCATTCACAACCCCCCATGAAATGCTATGAGCAGCACCACAGTTTGTGGGATGTTTGTGTGGGGTGCACTTCCACAAACATCGCTTCATGAACCATGAACCAGTCAACATTTGAGATGCACTTTACTTCATGAACTGGTTCATGTCCATTCCTATTAATGAGACTTAAGAAAGATTCTCAAGAGAATGAACTTGTCCATTTTACAGCATATGGAAAAACTCCAAAATAAATACAGACCCTATAATACAAGCTCACGCAATAAACCACATTACCATTTTATTTGTTACAAGATACCACTGCCGCTTAATTATGAAATGAAAAATTATTAAATGCCACTGAATAACAATAGAGCTGTTTTAACAGAATACAAAATGAAAACATGCCCCAAGCTTGTTTATATTATTTATTTAAGTATTCAACAGACTAGTGCCATAGATAAAATAAAATCTCCTCAAGATGGCAGGCAGTGCTCTGTAGTATAGCTGCAGCTTCCTGAGCCCAATGCCCCTTCACAAGGACAGGATAGCACAAGGCCTAATCACTAAAATCCCTAGTGAAATGAACTACCACAATGGCCGAATCCCTCCTCCATTCAGATAAGACACCAAACTAGTACCGCTGAGTCCTGTCAATGCAGGCACCCCAGACACAAACAAAGTAATGGAAGCTGTAAAAGGTAAGAAGGACTCCTTTAAGTGGTGGAAAACCAGTCCAAGTGAGATTAGTAAAAGGGAACACAGGCTGTGGCAAATCAAATGCAAGACTGTGATCAGGCAGGCAAAAAGGGACTATGAGGAGCATATTGCAAAAAACATAAAGACCAACAATAAAAATTTCTTCAAATATATTAGAAGTAGGAAACCAGCCAGGGAGGCAGTGGGGCCCTTGGATGACCATGGGGTAAAAGGATTACTGAAGGAGGATAAGGAAATGGCTGAGAAGCTGAATGCATTTTTTGCCTCCGTCTTCACTGTGGAAGATGAGAAGTGTTTGCCCACCCCAGAACCACTAATTTTTGAAGGGGTGTTGAAAGACCTGAGTCAGATTGAAATGACAAAAGAGGAGGTCCTACAACTGATAGACAAATTAAAAACTAATAAGTCACCGGGTCCGGATGGCATACATTCGAGAGTTCTGAAAGAACTCAAAGTTGAACTTGTGGATCTTTTGACAAAAATCTGTAATCTTTCATTGAAATCTGCCTCCGTTCCTGAGGACTGGAAGGTAGTAAATGTCACCCCCATCTTTAAAAAGGGTTCTAGAGGAGATCCGGGAAATTACAGGCCAGTCAGTCTGACTTCAATACCGGGAAAGTTGGTAGAAACCATTCTCAAGGACAGAATGAGTAGGCATATTGATGAACACGGGTTATTGAGGAAGACTCAGCATGGGTTCTGTAAGGGAAGATCTTGCCTCACTAACCTGTTACATTTCTTTGAGGGGGTGAACAAACATGTGGACAAAGGAGACCCGATAGATGTTGTTTACCTTGACTTCCAAAAAGCTTTTGATAAAGTTCCTCATCAAAGGCTCCTTAGAAAGCTTGAGAGTCGTGGAGTAAAAGGACAGGTCCTCTTGTGGATCAAAAACTGGCTGAGTAATAGGAAGCAGAGAGTGAGTATAAATGGGCAGTCTTCGCAATGGAGGACGGTAAGCAGTGGGGTGCCGCAGGGCTCGGTACTGGGTCCCATGCTCTTTAACTTGTTCATAAATGATTTAGAGTTGGGAGTGAGCAGTGAAGTGGCCAAGTTTGCGGATGACACTAAATTGTTCAGGGTGTTGAGAACCAGAGAGGATTGTGAGGAACTCCAAAGGGACCTGTTGAGGCTGGGTGAGTGGGCATCAACGTGGCAGATGCAGTTCAGTGTGGCCAAGTGCAAAGTAATGCACATTGGTGCCAAGAATCCCAGCTACAAATACAAGTTGATGGGGTGTGAACTGGCAGAGACTGACAAAGAGAAAGATCTTGGGGTCGTGGTAGATAACTCACTGAAAATGTCAAGACAGTGTGCATTTGCAATAAAAAAGGCCAACGCCATGCTGGGAATTATTAGGAAGGGAATTGAAAACAAATCAGCCAGTATCATAATGCCCCTGTATAAATCGATGGTGCGGTCTCATTTGGAGTACTGTATGCAGTTCTGGTCGCCGCACCTCAAAAAGGATATTATAGCATTGAAGAAAGTCCAGAAAAGGGCAACTAGAATGATTAAAGGGCTGGAACACTTTCCCTATGAAGAAAGGTTGAAACGCTTGGGACTCTTTAGCTTGGAGAAACGTCGACTGCGGGATGACATGATACAGGTTTACAAGATAATGCATGGGATGGAGAAAGTAGAGAAAGAGGTACTTTTCTCCCTTTCTCACAATACAAGAACTCGTGGGCATTCGATGAAATTGCTGAGCAGACAGGTTAAAACGGATAAAAGGAAGTACTTCTTCACCCAAAGGGTGATTAACATGTGGAATTCACTGCCACAGGAGGTGGTGGCGGCCACAAGCATAGCCACCTTCAAGAGGAGTTTAGATAAAAATATGGAGCAGAGGTCCATCAGTGGCTATTAGCCACAGTGTGTGTGTGTGTATAAAATTTTTGGCCACTGTGTGACACAGAGTGTTGGACTGGATGGGCCATTGGCCTGATCCAACATGGCTTCTCTTATGTTCTTATGACACTGTCTTGCTGCCACCAGGAAACTGCTAAGATACAGCTCAGGTGCTGAGGATGGTTGCAGATCAGCTGGAAACAAGATGGGAGCTGAAAAAACTGGAAAGCTCCACAATCCAGTTAAATGAACAAGTCAGCAAATCACACAACAGCAGAAATGCAGCAACACATGGCCCACTGATCAGCAGGAGCCCCTTTAATGACCCTAAATGAAAGTGAGCCAGTAGTGAAAAAGGAAGGAAGGAGCTGGGTCCAAGCACATGATCTATTCCTGCAAGCCGCAGAACAGCTAAAATGTGGACTATGTGGCTCCTGATAAGCAGGAGCCCCTTTAAATCCCAAGAAGAAAGCCTGCTACTAGCAAATAAGGAAGGAAGGAGATGGATTGAAGTACATGGTCTCTCCCTGCAATCAATCCCCAAGTGTTCTTGATCAAAGCCGAATCTGTGAAGAGAGGGCAAGCCAGCCAGGGCATGGATTTAAATAGCCATTGGGGCTTTGCACCCCCACCTACTCCAGCAACATTTGCCTCTGTAGCTGCCCAATCAGTACCGTGGCCCTTCCTGTACAAGCCTGAGGGCAGCACAAGGCTGCAAACCACACTTCCTTTCCCTCATCCACCTCCCAGACCACAATGGACATCTCCCTTTGAGTCGGTGCCATATTTCACATTAGTAGTGTTGGGTTGTTTGCTGCTTTTTTAAAAAGTAAAAATGTCTTCTGATTGGTGGAACAGAAAGCGACTAAGGCAAAAAGTATAAAAAGCAGGGGTTTTGTAGACTGGATACAACTCAGTAGATATCCAAGGTCTAATGTGTCTTTTTGGAACTAATGACTTTTGCCACATGGATTCCCTTGGAAATCATCTTTCTGTTGCTTGAACAACCAAAACCTTTATCCCATTTCTACCATCTCAACCATGTCTAAAGCAACATAGATTATTCAGTTCTATCTTATTGAGCATTGTAAATGACTTTCCGGGGGGGGGGGGGTGCTTTAAAATGTGAATGTGCCTCATGATATACATTTTAATGAAAGATATAAGACTTAAACTAAGCTCTCTTTTCATTAAAGCCTGCATATTTCATGGACAGCGGAAGCACTTAAGAGGGAGAGGGAAAGTCTATGGGTTTTAGATGGCTGAAAACTCCCCATTGCAATTCACAGGGGTCTTCTTAATAATAAAATAATCCATTTGAAGTTTTCTAGATTAGTGCCAGGCCAAGGAAATAAGTTTCCTCTTGGGGGTCATAATCTTTCAACCTTTAAAAGAATGTAAATGGACAAACAAAGGTATGATATAGAGTTTATATTAAATAGCATGTCCATTTTCTTAGACTTTCAAAATTTTCACTGGAAATGTTTGTTTGAAATGTTTGTAAATGGCCAGTTTTCTAGTAGTTTTTGATAGAGAGTCCTTCTTTGCAATTTTTTGCATGGTTTTCAAGGAAATTAGAATCACTCAAGGTTAAATTCATCTGGTTGATACAGCTCAAGTTTCCCAGTTCAATAGCCATTGATATAGTACCACTAGTAAACTCTTGACTTTCCAGAGCCATGGGTCTATGACATTCATTTACAGATGCATGAACTAAATGCACTTGTTCAGCACACAAGCAAATTATAATACATCCTAACATTATTATCACTTTAGCCACTGTATTTACGTATATCACTGAGAGAAAACAGTATATTGCAAGTACTTAGAATGGTCATTGTTTACACACAAAAATTAACTCTCTAAGCAGTGAGTTCTCTCTGAGGTTTGGGGAGTATTGAACTCTACCCACAGAGAGAAATGAGAGAAATTTTAAATTTCCTAAAATGTGTTTTAAAATAGCATGAATTCTTTTTAATTAAAAGGAAAATCAGTAAGAAAAGGATTAAGCAGCAATCAAGTTAATATTTTGGAAACATGCTTTTCATACCAATTCAGCTCTTCAATCTACCTCCAGGGTATTTGCCATTCCTTCCACACTGAAATGAATATATACAAATATTCACTTTAAGGAATTACATGGAACATACATTTGTGGCAGATGCCAATATGCAAAGTGTTTCAGAAGGTTAAACTTTAAAACCTGCTGTTTTTACATATCTTGAAATCTTTTATAGAAATTTATGTTAGAACTGCCAGCGTTGTTATATTTTTCTCTCTGTATATGTTTTTTCTCGTTTCTTTTCCTTTCCTTTTTAGTTTTTGGACTTTGAGGGGGTTTTTACCCTTCTTGGATTTTTTCCCTGATTTTTTGGAAAGATTTTTTAAAGTGCCGTAAACTACTGTTAACTAATAACAGAGACCAGGATAGTCCAGGCTGGTCAAATCTTGCCAAATCTAAGAATCTAAACAGGGTTGATCCCCAGTTAGCATTTGGATGGGAGATTGCCAAGGAAGTCTAGAGTTGCTATGCAGGGGCAGGCAATGGCAAACCACTTTTTGTCTCTTGCCTTGAAAACCCTTTGGGGTTGCTATAAGTTGGCTATGACTTATCAGCCCTTTCCACCACCACGGTACCTGAGAATGTCACCTGTCAAATGCTACAAAATACCACCTATCAGATATCGAATACCAGATTCTCTCTCACACACATATATGTACACACAGAGGGGTCAGTTTGTAGAAAAATAGGTGGTGGAGCTCATCCAGGGATTGTTATGCAGCTGCATCTACTATTCAATGGACAAGGTGGGAAGGAGGAGGGGGAACCCTCAGAAAGGTTCAGGAACTGTGCTCCTGTGAACTCCTGCTGAATCTGAGGCCTGTATGTGTGTGAGTGTGTGTGTGTGTGTGTATACATACACACACACACACACACACACACACACTTGGTAAACATTTTGACAGAAATATTTGCAAAGGAGAATTTTGAAGAGGGCTTTTGAATGCTAATTTAACAAACAAAACCCATGAAAATTGTATATGTTATCTTTCTCCTCACATAAAATTTGAAGTGGTACAGTCTCCGTACAAGGCCTGCAGGTGCACAGTCAGAATTTGATGATGCCCTGGCATAACAGCAGAACAACACAGAATCTTGAAATGATGAATTCCAAGGCACTCCAGTGTTTGTCAATAGATCTGCTTCCCAATGTATTACTCCAGGAGCATTGCTTAAACCTTTATTTAAACGATCTGTATTTTCATAATGAAATGTCATAGATATACACTAATTAGCATAAATTCAGCCAGTGCTGCAAAATGGAATTAAAAGACTGGCTAGAATTTCCTTGAAACCTTCACTAGACAGTCTTCACACAGTCTTCACAAGATGCTACTTCAGAAATGAAAAGCCTTCAAATGCCAGTAAGATGATTCCATGGCCCTAAGCCAACAAAACACTTAAGCATGTGATAAATTTGAGCACACATGTAGTTTCATGGAGATCAATGGACATGACTCAAAGCCCACCAAAGTCACCAGGAACTTGTAAAATGATGCCCTTACAGTTACTCATAGACTTAGGCCCTGATCCAGCAGAGCACTTATCAGATCAATGATGTCAGGTAGTCAGCCCAGGGAACTGACTGAAGAGAGATGAGGCTGGAGAACAGTAATGATTAGCTGAGTCACACTTCAGACCGAATTTAACAAGCATGATGTGACGGTAATTACTGCTTCAGCAGAAGAAAGGCAATTTACCCTAACAGAAAGGGGTGATGAAGTCTACTAACTGAATGCATTTTGCCTAGGCAGCAACATCACCCTTCTGGGTGAAATACATTGTAGTTTACATTCTTCCTCAAAAGGAGACAAAACACTGGAATTAAGTAATGAAAAGGTTACTGAACAAAGCTTATGCTCTTTAAAAAACCTAGACCTGAGTATGGTTTATTATTTGTGTCACATTATTTATTCTGTGCTAAAATTTCTCACACTTCGACTTCTTTTTCAGGGTGAACAGGGCACTTGTTAAAAATTTAGAGTTTCCAAGCTGTGGGTTGCAGTCATGCTGGGTGTTAGTTTATGAGTCTCAATGCAAGACTGGTTTCCTCAAGCTAGAGATATGTGACAAGCGATGTCAGGGAGAAGTGGCATGTGGGGACAAGCAGGGGTTGCCAACCTTCTCTTTAATGAGAGCTATTTCTGAGTAATGAAAAATATCTGTAGCTGCTTTCCTGTATCCCAGCACGTTAACAAGTTTTCTTCTGTCCTAGAAACAGACTGTGGACTGTGAACAGCATAAGAACTGAAGTTATCAGCCAAACAGCCCAGGAAAAAAACCTGAGAAATAAAAGATGGGTTCTTTTTAAAGCCTAGAGAAGATCTTTAAATATCTTTTACTGGGCCTTCTAGGCAATATATGAGCTACTTTGCAGAAGAGAGAGCGCTTCCAAAAGCTCATGAGCTACCTCTGGCCACCCCTGGTGTGAAGTATATAATAGTGTCAGAGCCGATTCACAGAGGAAGAAGCAAAGCAGGAGGTACAGGTAATGGGCAATTAGGAGTTCAATGAGGTTCTAAAGGACACTTCATACAGTAACTTGATTGCCAAACAAAGCAGCCCTTATACTTATGCATTGTGAAATTATTATATAGTTAAAATGTCTCCAAATAGGCAGCCATTGCTCCCCGTTGGTTATTGACATGATGGTACATTTTTCAACCTCTTCACTCTTGAGAATTACAGCTGAAATAGCACAGCAACCTGTAACGAGTGACCCTGTCTCCTGTGCTATGTTCTAGCAAGGGATGTTTTGTGTGGCAAGATTTTCAGATTTTCACCCAGACTGAGGCACAGAATAAATCACCCTGCCATTTTTATAGGATTTTGCTATTCATGGGGAGCCAACTGTGCCCCATCCTGGGGAAGAAGAAGAAGAAGAAGAAGAAGAAGAAGAAGAAGAAGAAGAAGAAGAAGAAGAAGAAGAAGAAGAAGAAGAAGAAGAAGAAGAAGAAGAAGAAGAAGAAGAAATAATTGGATTTACACCTTGTCCTGCACTATCCGAAGGAGTCTCAGAGCAGTTTATAATCTCCTTTCCCTTCCCCTCCACACAACAGAAACCCTGAAGATAGGTTAAGCTGAGAGAGCTCTAACAGAAAGTGTTTTCAAGAGGACCAGCTCTGTGAGAACTTGTCACTGACTCAAGGTCACAGCAGGTGCCTGTGGAAGAGTGGGGAATCAAACCCAGTCCTCCCAGATAAGAGTCCACACACTTAACCACCACACCAAACTGGCCATATCACTATAGTCAGGGCTGGCCCTAGGGTGCTTGGTGCCCCAAGTGAACTGACTGCCTGCTGCCCCCTCTGCAGGGGCACCCCCAGGCTGCCCCCGCTGGCACACGCAGAGGAGCGATGCCAGCCTCCTGCTTTCCCGCTTCGGCAGGCATCTCAGTAGAGTGTTCTGTCTTAATAGGCAGCAGGAAGAGGCTTTACTCCCCCCTCCCTTCCTGTTCTGGTGTACATAATCTGGTGATATCCAGATTACACTACTGCTCTGCATGTGGTGCTACCACTGAAGAGTGTCCAGAAACTAAATTTGGTACAGAATGCTGCAGCAATCATGCTGACTGGAATGGGTTGTAGGGATCACATTGTTCCAGCCTTGGCCAATCTACACTCATTCTGTTTCTGGTGTTGAACTTTAAAGCTCTATATGGCTGGGGACTAGGATACCTGAAAGATTACCTGCTCTTTTACAAACATACCCAACCACTAGTGTCATCTTCCAGTGTCCTGCTTTGGGTGCCCCCACCTTAGGAAATTAGATGACTAGCAACCCAAGAAAGAACCTTCTTAGTTATGGCACCAAAACTGTGGAATTTCCTACTCAGGGAAAGTCATCTGTTAAACTCTATCGTTATCTTCCACCAGTAAGTGGAGTCCTTTTGACATCCCTTACTGTTTCTCCTTTCTAGTTAAGAATTAAATTCTTTACTTGCATGTGTATTGTTTCTAAAGCTGGTTTTTAATGTTTTTTTCATTGTTCACTGGTTTGAGGGCTGTAACTGGAGGGAGGGAAACAACAATTATGTTCTGCAATTCAAGATCTAGTTAAATTCTTGGGAGTTGCAGATATATCTTAGCAGGATTCTTCCAAGCAACATTGTCTCTTGCAGCTGAGCTGCTGTTATTTGCTCAATATCCAGAATGTCAAAGCATTTCTTGAGACTTCTAGGCATTGCTCCAAAGACTCCAATGACAACTGGCACAATGGTAACCTTCTTCTCACAGAGATGCTCTCAGTTTATTTGTAGGTCTTGGTATCATCATCATCATTCCTATGAGAACTGACATATGATAAATTAACTGAGGAAAATAATGGATTGCATAAGCTGCCAAAGAGATAATGTCAGTCACACTCTTCATACAATTTCAAAACTCTATCTCCATTTAAAATGCCATCCCCATCAACTTCCATAGGAAGACTTGTAGGTCAGCAGCAACAAATCAGGACTGAGCCTTACACAGCATGATCAAATCTATGAACAAACAGTAACTGCAGATTTTGATGAGCCACAGATTATATCACTCAAGATATGCTGTGTCATTTTACTGCTGGAAAATATGACATATAGCTCAATGTGATGCAAAATGACATGATGCAACCACAAGTGCTATAAATAAGTAACGGGTAATGTGAGGGATTCAAGCGATATGATGCCAGGGAAATTTTTCTCCCCACACTGCCCAAGTTATGTATTTTGTCTGGATTTAAATGGGGTGTATAAGTCTTTGTCACCGTCCTGTTGTCAGTTCTTGCCATTTCTTCACACAACCAGTTTTCTCACCATCAGCTCTTTTCCCCTTTACCTTCAAGTTCAAAATTAACATGTTTATTTCAGATTGCCTGGCAGGAAAAATGACAGTAATGAAGAACTAAATATTTTGAGGAAATCCTCACATCATCAGATTACAAAGTCTTTCAGAGGTTATTGGGTATGACTTTTAATTTTGTTAAATCCTCATTAAGCTAGTAAGATTGTCTATAAGAGCTGAGTCAAGTATTCAGAACAAGTCACAAATCAGACCCTTCCTGGACAGTACTACTTTACATTTCTGGTAGGATGCTACATATTTGAATACTTTTCCAGATCCCACATGTTACAGAGGACGTCCAAGTGTCTCCCTGATGTTCTTGCTTTCTGAACACATTTTCCACAATATTTTTATTAGAATTTTTTCCCTATTTTAATGGGGATACAGAAAAAAGAAAAATAGGGGAAAGGGGGAAAGCATTATTAAGCAGGCTTGATTATAATTGCATAATATATGAGCAGTTATAAAAATATTAAGGATATTTCTTAAACAACGTATGAATATATAGGGAAAATATAGCAATTAGTTTAATACATATATGACACAGCGCAAATACATGACACAGCACATATTAATGTAAGAGCATTTCAAACTGACCTGTGTACGTGTGTGAATGGCATACTATCATGGTTATTTAGAGCAGGGATGTCAAACATGTAGTTTGGGGCTGAATCAGGCCCCCGAGCAACTGGTTGTCATCTCCTTCATTCTCCATATATCTTGCTTCCTTCTGCATAAGGGCTTGCTTTGCAAGGTTTGCTCAACTGAACAGGACCTTCAGAGCAAAACCTCTATTTTCTCCACTGGCTAAGGCTCCTCCCTTCGGGAGGAAGGGGGAAGGAACAGCTTGCTTTGCCAGGCTCTTTCAATTGCACAGCACAGCTACTGAGTTAAGCCTCTCTTCCTTCTATTGGCTGAGGCTCCTCCCCCCAGTTCCCTGGAGAAGGAAGGAAAGAGCCAGAGCTTCCTTTGCCCAGTTCCCTGGATCCCATGGGAGAAATACAAAGAAAGCATCTTTAAGACCAATGAGTGCTAACGTTTTAAGTTTTTAAAAATATATATATTTGGGTTTGTCTGTGTTCTTTATAAAATTTACATCCCTGTTACCTAATCTTAAATCGGTACACATATGGCCCAGCCCGGCATGGCTCGACCCAACCCGATATGGCCCAGGCCAACAAGGTCTCATTTATGTCAGATTTGGCACTCCTGATTTAGAGGTTAAGATAGCCACCTAATAGAACCTCTATCTATATAATAGTCATGCTTTCTAGCTTATTCTACTATATGATATAATACAGATAACTTCAGAAGAACCATTATAAAGTTGTCATGCTAATATTTGTTATAATAAAGAAAAGCACTTACAACTGACCCACATAATGTTTTATGTTGAGTCTATCATATAATATTTTCCACAAGTAAGAACACAAAGGGTTTTTCATTTTGTAACTGTATATGCTCATTTATATTATTTGATGCTACTATTCTGTATGTTACAACTTCTCGATGAACATTTAAAATTTAAAAATAATATATTTTCCACAATATTTTGGGGTGGAGAAACATTGAAACATGACTCTCCCCCTGCAGTCCCACTTATTTAAACATGACAACAAATTTTGGATATGAGGACATGTCAGATCACTTCAGGTGCATAAACAAATGTGCTTTGGGCTTTATTCCAGAATATGTTCTTTAAGGTTGCACAGAAATGAGAGAAAGCAAAAACCAAGTTCATGAATCCCAAGTTGTGCTAAACCATTAACAGCAATTATAGCTCCATGTTTTGCCTTTAGGGGTTCAAACAGTCAGTCAGGACTATGCATCTTAACAACTGTTACCATCTAATAGAAGTCACCCGCATCATGGGACATCTTTGGACACCCATGACCTTTTCTTGAAGCACTGACTTCAGGTAAAGGTCTAATTAAGTGCTCTTTTATTTATTCCTGAATACTGATATTCTGTGCTTTATTAATCTGCTCCTAGGCTACCACTGCAATCCCAAACAGAGTTGCATCATGCTAAACTCACAGATTTATGTGGATTTGGAAGGATGTTTTGGATTACACTGCATGGGCAAACTGAGTGTCTATTTTATTTTCTTGTCTGTTTTATTTATTTTCAGTCATAAAATTTTCATTTTAAAGACCCTGACATAATTTGAAATAGGCAAGCCATAACCATGGTGACAAAAACAGACATTCCCATTGGCTATACACATTCAAGGAACAAACAAAAACTGAACAACAATCAATATTCAAAACATTTCATGAGAATCAGGATATTGTCCTGAATCCAACAAAAGTTCTGAGCACCCATGGGACTTTGATAGTGTACCAATTCTGCAGGACTAATATTGAGGGTGGCATTTAGGACTGAAGCAGGTGAGGGAGACAGGGAAGCCTAACTTTTGTGCACAGAAGTCCTTCCTTGCACAGCATTTTTTAGACGGGATCTAACCCTTTTCCTCATCTCTAAAGACTAGTTTCTTGAAACTGTTGACAATCACAATAACATTGTTCCTTTCACATTGGCAATGCTCCTTTAAATAATAACTCATGGAGGCAGCTGAACCCATGGTTGGATTATGTGCATCTGTTCTACTAGCACTGTGCTTTCCTCTGAATAAAGGAGTTTCCCTTCATGTAAAAAAATGAACAAATTAAGTAGCATTCTTCCACCAGGACTATTGGAACTGGAGGTGAGTAATGTAGCAGTCAAATTTACAGTTTACACCAATATTAGTCAACATGATAAAAACTAATTTATATTTATTTATTTATTTATATTTTGATTTATATCCCACCCTTCCCACCGAAGTGGCTCAGGGCGGCTAAGGCAGATTGTAAAGTGCTACAACAGGAGCTCTCTAAATTGGGTGAGTGGGTAAAAACATGGCAAATAAAATTCAGCATAGGTGCTTGCAGGGCTTTTTTTGAGCAGGAACACACAGGACTGTAGTTCCAGCTGGCTTGGCATCAGGGGGTGTGGCCTAATATGCAAATGAATTTCTGCTGGGCTATTTCTACAAAAAAAGCCTTATGTGGAGCAATGGTGATGTCAAGGGGTGTGACCTATTATGCAAATGAGTTCCTGCTACATAAAAAGCCCTGGGCACTTGTAAAGTTTGAGTCCAGTGACACCTTTAAGACTAACAAAGTTTGATTCTGGGTATAAGCTTTTATGTGCATGGACACCTCTTCAGATACATAGAAACAGAAATCACCAACCATTACATCTAGGTAGAAGGTGGGGAGGCTTTGCCAGGAAAGGTCAATTAAAGTCCTTTGCATGTGTAATCATGCTTTCTAAAACTTTTGAGTTGAGTGAGCACTTTAAAAGGTAGATAACTAGGTTTTTCACCATATTATCAATAACATTAATAACATTTTTTAGGTGAGTGAAGAATTAGGAGTTCAAAATCAGTCGAAGGGCGAGAAGTAAACTGACTCACTTTGCAGTCCTGAAGTAAATGTCTGATTTGGAAATACTCCCACCATGGCGAAGGTGATAACAATTTCAAATCCAACTCATGTTTAGATAGAATTTGTCTAGAGGACGAAAGGAGGTCAAAAAGAAAAATTTTAGAGAAATCTCTCCAGATTTTATAAGAGGAGGGTAGTTGAGCTGGGGGGAACCATTTTGGCCAATAAAAGAGGAAATAATAGAATACCCAGGCGCTAAAAAAACCCGCTCAGAGTCCCAGACGAATAAGATCGCCCTGAGAAAGGGGTTTACAAAATGCCAGAGTTCAGATTTCTTTTGCCACAATAGTTCATAATATTTAAGAGAAAAAAAAATGGGCCTCTTCAATGAAAAAAAAATCAAAAGGTCTCATCTCACAGATTTACCAAATTCTGTTATCTAAACTGGAAGTATCTTTACCTTCATATTCTCTTCTATGGCATAAAGACTGTAATCTTACACTTTCCCAAGCTCAGTGGGACTCCATTTGGGTTAGTGAATCATTACAATCCAATATAATAAACATTTCTCAGCAAAATTATAAGCTAATTGCTCGTTGGTATTATACACCTCACCAACTTTCTCATATAGTGCCCCTGGGCTCCTCTGATTGCTGGAGGAACTGCGGACTCAAGGCGTCTTATATTCATTGCTGGTGGGACTGTCCCAAAATTAGATCTTTTTGGTCTTTAATTTGTGCTCATCTTTCTTCTTTAACAAATACTATCCCTGATACTCCAGAGACAGTTCTTCTAAACCACTGGCCGGGTGTAAAATTGGCTCCCTCTAAAAAATCTCTAATCGTCAAATTATTATCAGCTGCTAAATCAACGATAGTTCAAGCCTGGAAAAATCCAAATATATTGTCTCTTGACTCCTGGTTCCTGAAGATTTGGGAACATATTGCAATGGATAAAATTCAGGCTGCTCTGGACTTGAAGGATCCCATCCATGCGTACACTAATTATATTGCAACCTGGTCACCTATATTGGAAAAACTAGATAATGACCCGTATTATATTAATTCTCATAACAAAAATATATGGTATAAAGACCTATTGTTGTTGTAAGACTTCTATTATCAAACTTCGTATTAATCTAGACCCATCATACTTGTTTCATTGGGTTCTTATGATTCCCTTTTCCCCTTCGTTGTTGCTGTTAAGTTATTATTTAGCCTGTTGTTTGTTTAGGATCATATTGCATCTTCTGCTGCTGTATCTCAAATACCGTTTTGGCGCCGTGACACCACTCACCTTTTCCTTGTACGAAATCTACATGTACCTAATTACTGTATAATCCTTTTCTATTTCAATAAAAGCTTTTAAAATTAATAAAAAAAATAATAATCAGTAAACATAATAAAGTTCCCATTCGTTTTGAGCTGTGGTTCTGGTCAGATTTAGCAAAGGGTAGCATAAACACACCATTCTGTAATTATCTCAGTCTCACTGGCTCTTGTTATGAGTCTCGTCACCTCCTGCATCTCTGCTGGTGAGCTAAGAAACATATCAATTAACCCACTTAGAGTTCTATATTAAATATTTGATACTTGCCACAGATCTTTTTTTTTTTCCAGTGCCTACATTCCTGGAGAATAGCCATGCACTTAATTTTTTAAGTGGCTGGAGATAAATTAGCGTAAGTTCTTTGTTATCCATTTCTATAGGGCATATGCTAATTTAATTGATGATGATTACATGAACTGCTTAATATTGTGCTTTCTACCCCAACCATTTTTTTCCACTCAGTGAAAGTGTCTCCCTGAGCCACTCAGTGCTTATTAAATTCCTTTTTCTCAGATCTGTGGCACCACATCCAAAGCCAGTTCATAACAGAAATTATTCTTTCCAAACTATTGTTGTCCAGTAGAACTCTCACGGAACCTTTTTTTTTTCCTTTAGCCTATCATTAACTGCATGCATGTAATTATTTATTACATGCTTATCAAACTTGTTAGAGTATTATACAGCATAATTACAAGATGCATAGAAGAATCTGTAAAAGAGTCAAAACAGCTCAGCAATGCAGTCAACTGCAACATGGCAGTCTGGCCCAAAGGGTCTCTCCTGCTCATCAGGCATGGGCAGTTTTTAACTGCAGGTTTACTGAGTACTGGACTGGAGCCCAGCTGCTTGAGCCACTTTATCTTTCTGGAAAATAGCGGGCTTCCTTGGGCTAAAAGAGCTTTGCAAGGTCCTTGGTTTGTTTCTGCTCCTTCTCCTTCCTTCCTTCAATGGTAAGGCTTTATTGGTTATAGCCTTAACCACAATGATTTTTTTTTAATCCCTTTTCCCTTCTAAGCCCATCCTAACTTTAAAAGTTTTTAAATTTTTATTTTGTGCTAGATTACTAAAAAAGGCCATCATGGTTCAGTTCACTAAGAAGGCACCTCCTTTGTTCTTCCTGCAAGGCCCTGACTCTGAAGGTATAGATCAGGAGTGGCCAACGGTAGCTCTCCAGATGTTTTTTGCCTACAACTCCCATCAGCCCCAGTCATTGGCCATGCTGGCTGGGGCTGATGGGAGTTGTAGGCAAAAAACATCTGGAGAACTACCGTTGGCCACCCCTGGTATAGATCACCTTTTGTCAGCTTGTGACACCAACTCAAAGAATACCTGGTTCCAACCTCCCTTACAAAGGATGGTTCTAGGGAAGTATTATATCCAAGGCTTTTTTTGTAGCAGGAACTTCTTTGCATATTAGGCTACAGTTCCCCTGATGTAGCCAATTCTCCAAGAGCTTACAGGGCTCTTACTACAGGGTCTACTGTAAGCTCTTGGAGGATTGGCTACATCAGGGGAGTGTAGCCTAATATGCAAAGGAGTTCCTGCTACAAAAAAAGGTCTGGTTGTATCTAAATCCTGAATTCTGTCTCTAGGTTATCATCATGCAGCTGTCAGCTGTCACAACCAGAGATTGTTTCAGTTCAGTTCAGTCAGGCAGTATTTGATGATCAAGAATTTTCTGGAAATTGCCAGCCATTAGCTTAAACAATATTGACCTATCAATCATTACTGAGATGCAAGAGGCCACTAACAAGTTCTAGACATGTACAGAAACAATGGTTAACAAATTACTAGCAGTATATTGTCAAGTGAGAAATTATGGAAGAATTAATTCTTGCTTTACATGTAGTATTGGCAAGCTACAATAAACCAAATGTGTTTAAGTGCATGCTGAGATTGACAGAACATGAATTACAAAAACAGCAACCTATACCATATGTTATTTCTTATAGTTAGAATGAGTAAAAGGATACTTATTGGTCTATTGCAATATGCATGTGGAGTCAATAAAACTTCAGTGACCAATCTCAAATGCCCCCAAGAAAAGATAGCCAAGAAAAAGGAGGATGAGATCCTAAAGGGATGCATATCATGCTATTTTGATTTGTAAAGTTGATAATTCAACCCAATCTAGGAAGATCTAGAATTCATGTGTCTAGATGAAATCCTACACATGCATAAAAGGGCTTGGATATGAGAAGGGAACACCTTGAGCTCCACATGCTGTACTGTCTTCTAAGTCAGTATCAGATTTCTTCTCAAAGTGATAACTTTGGAATCTGCAGCTTTGTAGTTGGGTATTATCAATAAATTGATAGAACCCAGCTATACATCTCTTCCAGGTGCTGCCACCTCTGCCCTCAGCCAGTGTCTAATTGTTCTAATCAAGTTCCTGAGGCGAACAAGGGGCAACAGAATCAAGGTAATACTAAGGTGATGATGACGGGTAAAGTTGATGGTCTAGGTAGAGGCTTCTTCTTCACTTAGGTAGGATGAGTCTTTTTTCTGGCAAATATGGCTTAGACATTCCAGGGCTTTTTTTTTTAAGAAAAAGCCCAGCAGGAACTCATTTGCATATGTCTCTGCTTTTTATCATACTGCCCAGGTTCACCATAGCTGTCCTTCCAAGGAGCAAACGTCTTTTAATTTCACACTAAAGTCACCATCTGCAGTGATTTGGATCCCAGAAATGTGAAGTCTGTCACGACTTCCATGTCTTCCCTTTCTCTTTGCCAAGGTGTGATAAGGCCGGATGCCATGATCTTAGTTTTTTTGATGTTGAGTTTCAAGCCTACTTTTGTGTTCTCCTCTTTCACCCTCAGCAAGATGTTCTTTTGGTCCTCTTCACTTTCTGTCATTAGAGTGGTATCATCTGCATATCTGAGGTTGTTGACGTTTTCCCCGGCAATCTTAATTCCGGCTTCTGCTTCATCCAGGCCAGCATTCCTCATGATGTACTCTGCATATAAATTAAATAAGCAGGGTGACAATATACATCCTTGTCGAACTCCTTTTCCTATTCTAAACCAATCAGTTGTTCCATATCCCGTTCTGACAGTTGCTTCTTGACCCTTATACAGGTTTCTCAGGAGACATGTGAGGTGGTCTGGTACTCCCATCTCTTTAAGGACTTGCCACAGTTTGTTGTGATCCACACAATGAAAGGCTTTGGCGTAGTCAATAAAACAGAAACAGACATTTATCTGATACTCCCGTGCTTTTTCCATAATTCAGCGAATGTTGGCAATTTGATCTCTAGTTCCTCTACCTCTCCAAAACCCAGCTTGAACCTCTGGTAGTTCCCAATCTACATACTGCTGAAGCCTAGCTTGTAGGATCTTTAACATGACCTTGCTGGCATGTGAAATGAGTGCAATGGTGTGATAGTTTGAACATTCTTTGGCATTACCCTTCTTTGGGATTGGAATATAAACCGATCTTTTCCAATCCTGTGGCCATTGTTGTGGTTTCCAAATTTGTTGACATAATGTGTGCATCACTTTAACAGCATCATCTTTTAGGACTTTGAATAGCTCAACTGGGATACTGTCATCTCTGCTCGCTTTGTTGTTAGTAATGCTTTTTAAGGCCCATTTGACTTCACACTCCAGGATGTCTGGCTCGAGGTCAGCGATTTCACCGACATGGTTGTCAAGGTCATTGAGATCCTTCTTATATAATTCTTCTATGTATTCTTGCCACCTCTTCCTGATCTCTTCTGCTTCTGTTAGGTCCCTACCATTTTTGTCCTTTATCATGGCCATCTTTGCACGAAACATTCCCTTGATTTTTCCAATTTTCTCGAAGAGATCTCTTTCCAATTTTCTTGAAGAGATCTCTTTCCAATTTTCTTGAAGAGATCTCTTGTCCATTCTGTTATTTTCCTCTATAATAATAATAATAAACTTTTATTTATATCCCGCCCTTCCTGCCGGAGCAGGCTCAGGGCGGCTAACATGACATGGTATACCATGATTTATAAAACAATTTTAAAATACAATTAATACATACAGTTAAAACAGTTACATTAAATTACAGCTAAAATTAAGGTGCTATATTCAGTTGACGTATTTCGATGGCGAGATATCGCTTTCAGGGTTCCTCATATGCTTGCAGAAAGAGAGTGGTTTTGCAAGCCCTGCGGAATTGATTAAAGTCCCACAGGGCTCGCACTTCCTCCGGCAATTGGTTCCACCAGTGGGGGGCCATTACAGAAAAGGCCTGCTCTCTTGTTACTCTTAGTTTGGCCTCTTTTGGTCCAGGGATCCTTAGAAGGCTTTGAGAACTAGATCTTAGTGCTCTCTGGGGAACGTGTGGGGAGAGGCAGTCCCTAAGGTAGGCAGGGCCTCGGCCATATATGGCTTTAAAGGTGATAAGCAGCACCTTATAGCGAACTCGGAATATAATTGGAAGCCAGTGCAGTTCCTTCAGCCTATTGCAGTTCCTATTGCTTTGCATTGTTCCTTCAGGAAGGCCTCCTTATCTCTCCTTGCTGTTCTCTGAAAATCTGCATTCAGTTGGGAAAATTTTTCCTTTTCACCTTTGCCTTTTGCTTTCCTTCTTTCCTCAGCTATTTGTAAAGCCTCATCAAACAGCCACTTTGCTTTCTTGCATTTCTTTTTCTTTGGGATGGTGCTGATTGCTGCCTTCTGTACAGTGTCACAAACCTCTGTCCATAGTTCTTCAGGCACTCTATTAACTCTAGTTTCTTAAACCTTCACCTCCACTGTATATTCATAAGGCATGTGATCAAGGTCAAACCTGAATGGCCTAATGGCTTCCCCAGTTTTCTTCAGTTTAAGCCTGAATTTTGCAATGAGTAGCTCATGATCTGAGCTGCAGTCGGCTCCAGGTCTTGTGTTTGCTGAATGTAAGGAGCTTCTCCACCTTTGACTGTAGAGAAAATAATCAATCTGATTTCTGTGTTGCCCATCAGGTGATTTTCATGTGCAGAGTCACCTTTTAGGTTGCTGGAAGAGGGTGTTCGCTATGACCAGTTTGTTCTCTTGACAAAACTCTACTGGCCTTTGCTTGGCTTCATTTTGTTCTCCAAGGCCAAATTTGTCAGTTGTTCCAGTTACCTTTTGAATTCCTACTTTGGCATTCCAGTCCCCTATGATGAGAAGGACGTCTTTTTTGGTGTTAATTCTAGAAGGTGATGTAGATCTTCATAGAACTGGTCCACTTCAGCCTCTTCTGTATCAGTGGTTGGGGCATAGACTTGGATTACTGTGATATTGAATGGTTTGCCTTGGATATGGACCAAGATCATTCTGTCATTTTTGATAATGTATCCCATTAGTGCCTTCCACACTCTCTGGTTAACTATAAAGGCCACATCATTGCTTCTTGCCCACAATAATAGATGTAGTGATCCGCTGAGTTAAATTCACCCATTCCCATCCATTTTAGTTCATTGATTCTGAAGATGTCAATGTTCAGTCTTGCCATCTCTTGTTTGACTACATCCAGCTTACCTTGAGTCATAGATTTTTCATTCCATGTTCCAATGCAGTATTGTTTTTTGCAGCATCGGACTTTCCTTTCACCATCAGACACATCCACAGCTGAGCGTCCTTTTGGCTTTGGCTCAGCCGCTTCACTCTTTCTATAGTTACTTGGACTTGCCCTCCACTTTTCCCCAGTAACATATTGGGCACCTTCTGACCTGAGGGGCTCATCTTCCAGCGCCATATCTTTTAGCCTTTTGTTACTGTCCATGGGGTTTTCTTGGCAAGGATACTGGAGTGGTTTGCCATTTCCTTCTCCAGTGGATCACATTTTGTCAGGGTTCTCAGCTGTGGCCTGTTCATCTTGGGTGGCCCTGCATGGCATAGCCCACAGCCTCACTGAACTGCGCAAGCCCTCTCACCACGTCAAGGCAGCAATCCATGAAAGGGATCCATGCTACAGTAATCTAAACGTTCAGCTTTATAATAGTCCCTGGGGCTGCCCTTGGAAACCACAGGGAAATGTCAGCTCATTTATCTTGTATGAATCACTATGGACTTATTATTCCATTTAAAAATAATAATTGGCTGTCTTTATGGATTTAATTTAAGGTGCTGGTGCTTACCTTTAAAACCCATCATGACCTGAAGCCCACACCCTAGAAGCTTCTCCATGTATGAACCTTTGTGGCATCTCCATCCAGCACAACAGTTGTTATATCTATACATGTTGAGTCAAAGGGTTTTCTTCTATTGCAATAGCTGTATGCACTGGAATGGCTTCCTGGAAAGTATGTGGAAAGCCTCTACTTTAATGACATTCAGGAGGGGCTAGAAAACAGAGTTACTTAGTATGGTTCATAAGAGTTCTTGAGGGATAAATCTAGGAATTTCAGTTATTTGTTGGAAGGAATTGTGTATTATTGCTAACTACTGGCCTTCTGTTCCTTTGGTTTTAATGTTGTTGTTTTAACCTCTGTTGATACCTGCTTTGTGACTTGGTGTTTGAGAGAAAATGTAAGCTTATAAATGTTTTATGAACAAACAAGCATTCAAACATAAGAGCAGCCCTGTTAGATCAGAAAATGGTTCATCTAGTTGGTTTCCTTGTTCACACAGCATCCAACCAGATGCCCCTGGAAGACTTACAAGCAGGATTTCCTTCTTTTATTGATGCTCAGCACTTTTATCTTATTAGCTCTGAATATGGAGATTCCATTTCAGCATCTTGACTAATAGTAATTGATACATTTGAAGAAATTGTCTAATCTACTTTTTAAAGAATCTATATAGCACCATAGGACATAATTACATGTGGCAGTGAATTCCATGTTATACTCATGTAAAAATATAAAATCTGGAGCTCCCCATATATGAAAAACATTTTTTTAAAAAAAATCCCAACTTTTCCATGCAACCTTGAAAGTTTTTCTTAAAACTCTTTGATTATAACCACATTTTAAAAGTCACTATAATAGTGTGATGTGTCTAGTTTCACAATAAAAACCATTAGCAATTGTAATCCAAAAAAACTTTGGTTCTGCCTGAATTTATTATGTAACACTTTTGTTTTCCCACTTTTCAGTGGAAGAAATTTTATCAGTCAGTGAAGGCAGCGTGTAGGTAGGATTTGGACAAATTCCTGCTTACATACGGATAAGGGAATTGAAAGGAAATGCTTCAGTCATTAAGTTACAAGGTTCTTATGGAATGCCATAGACAGACAGTAATAGAATATGGCTATAAAGCAGGAATGGCAAGTGTGGATTACATTAACTATTTTAAAATCTGTGCCATCCATCCCTGCAGTTTCATGTATGTGATTCAGGTACAGATGTCTGAGTAAAGCTTTGGAGACAATGTTAGTGCATTGAAAAATTAGCAGAACTCATAAAGGTTGCCATAATAAAAATGCAAAGCCCTAGAATCATAAGTCCATTTTGAAACCGGATTGCCAAAAGCCACTGAAATTCATGAGTATGCGTGTAATCCAACAACCATTTGCTTATCCCAGTCCAGTAAACTTTGAGATTTCAACCAGTTAGTTAAGTATTTGTACAAGGTTAGATTTCAGGCTCCAGAAAAACTCAGCATTGAAATAAAAATGCAATCCTTGCAGTCTTTGAGAGCACCTTATATGTAAGCTAGCAGTAAATTATAAGTACTCTGCCTTTTGCCATTCAAGGCATGATATTCATACACAAATCATGTAGGAGAGACTGGCGGATGGCTCCTAGTCCCAAATGCACAGAGGAAGGTAAAGCCAGTGTTATCAATTGATCATACCATAAAAGGATAGCTGCATTCAGAACAGGCACAAGTTTGGAAAGAAGTTCTGATGGCTGAGATGCATTTGGAATATTTCTAATCCTGAAACCTGTGCTTTTCCTCAATCAAGTGAGAAAATAGGTTTAAATACAATAAATTCCAGAGAGAGTCATGTTAGTTATTTGCAGCAAAAGCAAGCAGAAGCCTTATGGTCCCTTCAGGACTGGCACAATATTTTAGCATAAGCTTTCATGCCCATACATATGCCATACTTTTCCAGATGTATGAGCATCTGATCCTTATGTGTCAGACTATAGTCTATAACAGGCCACAAAGCTCCTGCTCATTTTCCCTGTAAAATAAGCATACTGTTACCTTTAGAAACAGAAGAGCATTTGCGTAAAGAGGGTTTTTTAGCTTTAGTTCTGAACACACTGCACATTGTTCTCCTGTAGATATTGCCTCCATTTCCCTCTGTTACAGTGCAAGAAGACATACTTCTGGATCTATCCAGAACAAGTTAATTGGATAGGTTTGTTTGCAGGGCACCTTCTTATGTGAGACTCAAGGAAATGTACTAGTTAGGGTGAGATGGGTTTTTATGTAATTTATCTCCCCCCTCCCCAATTATTTGCAAACTAAACTTGCTGTGCCTAATTGGTACTTGGAAGGTTCCAGAAATGCTTTATTGAATCCAGCCTACATAGTATGACCTATACTAAACAGTACCACTTCTGACGATCCTTAATAATAATTAAACAGATATTAACCATCTGCTGTGGCCCTGCTGTAAATTTAGATGAATGTCTATCAAAGTTAGTGAGCATTCGAGTCATTGCACACTACCTTTATATCCTTACTGGATCTACTTGTGGAGTCATTTTGTGTGTGTGAGTGTGTGTGTGTTTTTTACAGCTAACTGACCTTACCTGTAGACATTTCATTATTCTTTTTACATCTCAACTGTTTAAAGGAGCAAAGGTCCTGCAGTTGAAGGTCATAAGAAAATTAGTGCTGCTTTCTCTTGATATTTTCGCAAACATTCTGGAGGAGAATTATCCAAAGGATTCCAAAATAGAATCCATCTTGAATGCTTCAGGGAAAAAAGTGTTATTGTTATGAGGCAAAATAATGAAATGAAAGCCAACTGAAACAAAGGCAAAGCAATCTGGAAAGGAGGCTAAAGAAGCAAGACCCTACACATTCAGGGGTAATGCTAAAAGACATTTAGAGATGATAGTGGAAGACAAAATCATCTATGACTTTGCAATGCAATGTGGCTGCTACAAAGGTCAGTGCAATTTTAGGATCCAAAAGCAAAGGCATACCATCGTGAAAGCAAGGAACTGATAGCTCATTCTCAGTGAACTCTTTTACACACCATATTCTGTTATAGGCATATCGATATGGAAGAAATGAAGACAAATTGAAGGAAGCTGAGAGAACAGAATAGCAATTATGGTGCTGGAAGGGTATCTGAGAAGAAAGAAAAAGAGGTTAAAATGTATAGCATGGCTAAGAGATGATGCAGTGACCTTCTACGGATATCTTGTGGCTGCAATCTCCAGGAAAGGCAATGAATTGCTTAGCATAGTACAAGGAGTAAGAAGTAATGGGAGCAAGATAAAATACACATTACGCCTAAACCCAGATAGCCTTCATCAGACGATCTCTCAAAAGAAACTCCAGTGAGTTAGTACCAGTTAAAATGTTACCATGAGCACTATCAAATCCTTCTTCCCCATAGCTATTTTCCAAGCAGTAATGTGTATGTATATGCAATCTCTGTAGTGAACAAGTACTAGGGAATCCAAGTGTACTAGATATACTTAGGGAGGTTTGGCATTCACATGGGTGGCTGCATGCATCCATGGACATGTGATAAACAAGCATTTTCCAGCATTGCTTATGCATGATGAGATGCAAGTGTTTGATCCAGCCATTAACATGTGTTGCATAATGAACAGCTCAGCTAGGTGTAGCTGAATAAACCACTAACCATAGGACAATATAAGAACTTGCCTCTTAGCTATAAAGTGTTTGTTCATTGTCCACTGGAAAAGCAACAGTGTCTAGTGGG
Source organism: Heteronotia binoei (assembly GCF_032191835.1). NCBI lineage: Eukaryota > Metazoa > Chordata > Lepidosauria > Squamata > Gekkonidae > Heteronotia > Heteronotia binoei. Next base: position 90,249,513 of record NC_083228.1, on the reverse strand, counting down.
TTTTTTTTCTTTGTTGTTATTCTTGCAACAGACTAACAGAGCTATGTTTCTGGAATGTGGTCATTTATAAAACATGTGTTTCCTTTATATGAAAATATCTGTGTAGATGAGAAATTCTTAAATGTTTAGTGTGGGTGGTAAAGATTTAATAGTTCATGGTGTAACACAGTAAGCCGTCTGGTACTAAAAACAGACTTGCTGACATTTTCCTTCAAATCCCAAACACATCCCATGCGTTCATGATATTTATGTGATCAAAGTTGTCAAACATCTTAGATCCACTTCTGTGGGAAGTGAATAAGAAGCATTCTAATTCAGATCTTTCACACACAGCATGAGTCCATCTCATATCTTTCTTTTCTCTATCTCCTCTATTAATTGACGGATTTGTTTGCATTCAGTGTTCTATTCCCAGCCTGGGGATTTGCATAATGCCTTCTTTCTCCTTCCCTTTCAATTACTGAATGGCAAAACTGGCCATGTTTGCTTGTTTGTTGTCTCCCCATTCACATTTACTAATGGTGTGGCATCTCCATTTTAGGGGAAAATGGGGTATAAGGGCAAGAGGGCTTGAATTCTCCTCCCTTCTTTGCCTTAGCTCCTTTACTTCAAGTGGTTTTCTATACAACTCCAAACATTTCCAGTCTTGGAGCCATTCTTGAGGGAAAGTATCTATAATGATGGAGTATGGGAAGGTTAGGAAGGGAAGGATTCTGCCTAGCTCAGTCTCTCACTTGTCCCTTTTGTTCTTAAAGTAGATCTTTACTCCCCCCCACAATTAAATTGTTAGCAGGGGATAGATGATCAACAAACATGCTGTTCCTTTCACATCTAATTTAACACTAGGGATTCCAGTGCTTCATACCTAGGACTGTTAAGATTGAAATAATTTTTATCCAAGACATAATCTCATCAGCCCACTGACCAGACCTGCCATATTACCTCAAAAGAAGGGAGGTTAAATAATGGCCAATAACTAACCAAATGTGAAGATTGTTGTGAAGATTTCTCCAGGTGTAATCTCACATAGCTTCCTAAGAAAAATTAGAACCACTCCTCACTTCAAAGTTATATTTCTCTTATAACATCAGTGAATCTCACCACCAAGCCAGTCTCACTGCCATTATTTATTTATTTGTTAATTATATTCAATTTATAGGCTGCCCTTCCCTGCAAGCAGGGTTCAGGGCAGCTAACAACATGGCAAAATACAATATCTCAAGTTAAAAATAGTAGTAAAAATATCCTTATATTACAGGTGACAAACATAATTTCTTCAGTGCCACCTGGGAGAGGCTTAATGGAGAATGGGGTATGTGTGAGAGTGCCAGACTACTCAATGTACCATCACTGCTTCAACCAAATGCCTGGTGGAACATATCTGCCTTGCATCATGCCAACACGCCTACCCAAGTTGCATGCTCTGCAAAAAGGAAGTAAGTCCTGCAGGGCACAGATGTCATCCAGCAGAGGTGGGGGTCAAGACCAAGAAGGTCCTGGCCCTGGGTTGAGGGCAGCCAGATCTCTCTTGGGCTGGAAAACACCAGTAAGTTCTTTTCAGAGCAAAGAACTCTTCTTGGGACATACTAGGTCCCATGAGGTTGGTCAATGAATATAGGCAACCAGCTGCAGAGCTCCAAGAATTCTGTCCACATTCTCATGTAAGCATGAGCTCCCTCCTCCATCTTTAAATGGACTGAGTTAACTCTGGCCTAGTGTTAGATATACAGGACTCTTATTGTTATGAGCTTATATTGTGTGAACACAGGCAAACTGCTTCTATGGACATTCAGTGATAAGCAGAAAACATTGGGTATAAGAACTAACTCAATATGGACATTAATAACAAATAACCACTTGGCTACTGTCTACAGGCAGTGGATCCTGTGTGATCTTAAGCATTTAGCAACTGTGCCAGCTTCAATATGGACATTTTACTCTGTGGGGCCAAACAGCAAACACTCCAGCTTAGCTAAGAGGCTTCCCTGCTTGTTCATGCCATTGCTGTAACAGTGCATTCTTCCTGCATAGAAGGATTTCATATCTGGCTTCCCCAAGGAGCTGCTAAGCCATGCAGAACACAACTGCACTTAGGGTGGCCAGACCGTCCCGGGCACCCAGGAATGTCCCAGTTCTGGCCCCCTATTCCCGCCTCCCGGGCTGGCTATACCGGGACCATTAGAGGTCCCGGTTTAGCCAGCCCCGGAGGCGGTGGGCCGCGGGCGCCGGCGGGGAAGGCGGCGAGTGAGGGAGGGAGCATCCCTGCGCGTGCACAGGGCCCCTGCGCACATGCAGGGACGCTCCCTCCCTCACTCGCCGCCTTCCCCGCCCGCGCGCGGGGCCCGGCGGCAGTGGCGGAGGCCTCTCTGCGGCCTCCGCTGGTCGCTGGAGGCCCTCCAGAGACTCTGGAGGGCCTCCAGCGAGCAGCGGAGGCTGCAGAGAGGCCGGCGCTGGTCCCTGGAGGCCCTCCAGAGACCAGCACCGACCAACGGAGAGGCCGCGGAGAGGCCGGCGCTGCTCGCTGGAGGCCCTCCAGAGTCTCTGGAGGGCCTCCAGCAAGCAGCGGAGGCCGCGGAGAGGCCGCGGAGAGGCCGGCGCTGGTCCCTGGAGGCCCTCCAGAGACCAGTGCCGAACAGCGGAGGCCTCTCCGCGGCCTCCGCTGGTCCCTGGAGGCCCTCCTTCCCTCCCTCCTCCCTTCCTTCCCTCCCTCCCTCCTTCCTTCCTCCCTCCTTCCTTCCTTTCTTCCTTCCTCCCTCCTTCCTTCCTTCCCACCCTCCCTCCTTCCTTCCCTCCTTCCCTCCCTCCCTCCTTCCTCCCTCCCTCCCTCCTTCCTTCCTTCCTTCCTTCCTTCCTTCCTTCCTTCCTTCCTCCCTCCTTCCCTCCTTCCTTCCCTCCCTCCCTCCTTCCCTCCCTCTTTCCTTCCTTCCTTCCTTCCTTCCTTCCTTCCTTCCTTCCTTCCTTTCTTCCTTCCCTCCTTCCCTCCCTCCCTCCTCCCTTCCTTCCCTCCCTCCTTCCTCCTTCCCTCCCTCCTTCCTTCCTTCCTTCCTTCCTTTCTTCCTTTCTTCCTTCCTTCCTTCCTTCCTTCCTTCCTTCCTTCCCTCCCTCCCTCCTTCCTCCCTCCCTCCCTCCCTCTGGCCACCCCTGGAGTAGACAATACTGACTTTGGTTGACCCAAGCACTGATTCAGTGTAAGGGAGCTTTGTGTTTGTGACTGGACTAGACAATACTGACTTTCGTGGACCCAAGCACTGATTCAGTGTAAGGGAGCTTTGTGTTTGTGACTGGACTAGACAATACTGACTTTTGTGGACCCAAGCACTGATTCAGTGTAAGGGAGCTTTGTGTTTGTGACTGGACTAGACAATACTGACTTTCGTGGACCCAAGCACTGATTCAGTGTAAGGGAGCTTTGTGTTTGTGACTGGACTAGACAATACTGACTTTCGTGGACCCAAGCACTGATTCAGTGTAAGGGAGCTTTGTGTTTGTGACTGGACTAGACAATACTGAATTTCGTGGACCCAAGCACTGATTCAGTGTAAGGGAGCTTTGTGTTTGTGACTGGACTAGACAATACTGACTTTCGTGGACCCAAGCACTGATTCAGTGTAAGGGAGCTTTGTGTTTGCGTCTTCTGGTGCAATTTTGTTCTCAGATCCTGTATTTACTTCATCAGTATATGGGATAAGGCACTTTCTCAACTGTGCTGCATAATGCAGCCTATTTATTTTGTCCTGTTTGCTCCGTTGGCTCTATCTGTGCCACCTTCATCACTTTCGGGGTGTGGATCCCCCAGTGGGGTGGTCTCCCGACTCCCTCTGCCGGCTGTTTCTAATAGCCCTGCGCCCCCTCTTTCATTTGATATGTGTCCCGTGCGGGTGCCACCCTCCCGCCGGGAGATGCCGCAAAATGAGCCCCCTTGAGGCTTATGGCGGCAGGGCTCGGGGGAAGCGAGCTTGACTGCTGTTCTTTTGAGGGGTTATAGAGTGTTTCGAGCCCGTCCCTGTGGCATCGGTCCCATCATTGTGGGGCCCAGGGGGCCGGCGCAGCGGCACGCTGAAGCAGCCTGTCGGTCACTTCCGGGTTCCTGTCCTGCATCTCAACCTGTGTTATTAGTGGCACCCCTGCCTTCCCCCCTCCAAAGGTGTCCCTGGCTGACCTTCAGACATTATGGCCACCCTAACTGCACTTCTGTCCAAGGAAGACAGCATCTAAGAGCAGCCCTTAAACAGAAGCCTAGATGGAAGAATCCTGACTCCATCTTGTTCCTGCACAAGCAGCCGTGAGGACAGAGCTAAGACAATATTCCAGGTGTGCCAATGCAGATGCAATTGTAAAGAGCCAAGTTGGACAAAAGAGCTTGCTACAGTGCCCACACATAACAAAGGTTTATTCCTGTCAGTCGTTGAGAAGATCGCTGGAAACAAAGAATTAGCCCAAGGAAGTAACTGTTGCTGAAGACTTAATCTCATCATGCAGGACAACCCCATTGTGTTTGCTCTGGTGCTACAATGAGATAGCAATGTGACTCCAAATTGACCAATTCCTTTTCTTTGTTTAAGGTAATTTTTCAACAGTTGAGCCCATCAAGGCCAAGTAATCCCATCAAGTTCTGGAAGCCTCCCCCTGTCCGGCCGGAAGATAGAATAGCTAGAATTGAATGGGATAAAGCACTATATAATTTGAGATTGCAAAATATTCCAGAAGAAAAAGGGGAGGATATCTATAAAACAGTTATTGAAATTCTATCTTCACAAGAAGAACAAATGGCCAAGTGCAAAGTAATGCACATTGGGGCCAAGAATCCCAGCTACAAATACAAGTTGATGGGGTGTGAACTGGCAGAGACTGACCAACAGAGAGATCTTGGGGTCGTGGTAGGTAACTCACTGAAAATGTCAAGACAGTGTGCGTTTGCAATAAAAAAGGCCAACGCCATGCTGGGAATTATTAGGAAGGGAATTGAAAACAAATCAGCCAGTATCATAATGCCCCTGTATAAATCGATGGTGCGGTCTCATTTGGAGTACTGTGTGCAGTTCTGGTCGCCGCACCTCAAAAAGGATATTATAGCATTGGAGAAAGTCCAGAAAAGGGCAACTAGAATGATTAAAGAGCTGGAACACTTTCCCTATGAAGAAAGGTTGAAACGCTTGGGACTCTTTAGCTTGGAGAAACGTTGACTGCGGGGTGACATGATAGAGGTTTACAAGATAATGCATGGGATGGAGAAAGTAGAGAAAGAAGTACTTTTCTCCCTTTCTCACAATACAAGAACTCGTAGGCATTCGATGAAATTGCTGAGCAGACAGGTTAAAACGGATAAAAGGAAATACTTCTTCACCCAAAGGGTGATTAACATATGGAATTCACTGCCACAGGAGGTGGTGGCAGCCACAAGCATAGCCACCTTCAACAGGGGTTTAGATAAAAATATGGAGCAGAGGTCCATCAGTGGCTATTAGCCACAGTGTGTGTGTATATATAATTTTTTTGCCACTGTGTGACACAGAGTGTTGGACTGGATGGGCCATTGGCCTGATCCAACATGGCTTCTCTTATGTTCTTAAATAATCAAAGAAGGAGAGAAAGAAATTGATTATATTAGGAGAGTGACAACCTCATATATGAAAAAACACAACCTGCCGAGGGAAGTACATGTTAAATTTATGAGAGCTTCAACAAGTGAGAGGATTTTAAGAGCTATACATGAAGCAGAATTGACATGAAAGGAAATAAAATAAAAGTCCTGAAAGATATCCCATGGAGCATAAGAAATAGAAGAACGGGATACAGGAGGTTAACGGGATGGTTAATGGAACAGTCGATTCCATTTAGATGGCTAGTCCCGAAAGGTGTCTTTTTTACCTACCAAAGTAAAAGGTTTAATCTAACATCTTTAGATAGTGCAAAATTTTTGGAGCAAATATGTAGACTCAGATAACCAAGAATCTGAACCAGAAGATAATAAAGAAGAAGATCCAAGTAGTATTGAAGAAGGTGAAGTTGCAAGAAGAGGGAAAGACAAGACTACAAACAGCCAAAGAGAAAAAGAAGATATTGGATAGTAACAAAGTGACAGAAAATGAATAAAATGGGATTGAGAATTACATCGGTCAATATTAATGGATTAAACGAACCGAGAAAAAGAAAAAAAGCTTTTCTTCAATTAAATAAAACACAGTTGGATATAATATGTCTTCAAGAAACCCATATTAAAAAAGAAGATTCGAGGTTTATACAAAACAAAAAATTGGGTCAGCTATACATAGCTTCAGATTTAAAAAGGAAGAGAGGAGTAGCTATTTATGTGAAGGAACAAATAAAATCGAAGTTACTTTATACTGAAGACTTGGGAAGGATTTTACTAGTAGAAGTAGCGATAGAAGGGAAAAGAATAATAATTGGCAACATATATGCGCCCAATAACAGCCAAGAAAAATTCTTCGTTACCCTACATAAGAAATTGAATGAATTTGAAGCCACGAATTACCCTATCTTTGGAGATTTCAATGCAGTATATGATGTAAGTACGGATAAGAAGACAGAGAAGAAAAAAGCCAAAAAAAAAAAGTGCGGGGGTCTCTACCAAAGAGTTTCTTTAAGATGGCAGATGAGCTGAGTTTGGTAGATGCATGGAGATTGAAAAATCCTTCTATGGTGGATTTTACTTATTTTTCGCATGTACACAGATCCTGGTCCAGAATCGACATGTGTTGGATGTCCATGTCCTTAGCCACAACAATAGAACAAGCCAATATTCTCCAAAAAAATATGCGGACCATAATCCAATTCAGATTGTCCTGCAAAAATTATCAATTCGAACTCAGTGGACATTAAATATCCAAATACTTAAAGATCAAGAATTTGTGAAAGAAGCAAAAGATAAGATAAAAATGTTTTTTGACTATAACTGAGAAGAGGATACACCGATACAAATAATATGGGACACTTTTAAGGCTTTTTTCAGAGGTATGGCAATTAGCTATTCGGCGAAAAGAAAAAGGGGAAGAATGCAAAAGTATAACGAATTACTTAGCAACTTAAGCAAACAAGAGAAATTGCAAAAGGTTAGAAGTACAGAAGAAATTAGAATGAAGATCCAAATAATACAACATCAAATTAATTTGTTATTGGCGGAAGAACTGGAGAAAAAATTAAAATGGACCAAACAAAATTACTTCGAGAATGCAAACAAAACCAGCAGATGGTTAGCTTACAAACTGAGAAGGCAAAGAGAAAAGAAAATTATTGGATCTTTAAAGGATGAAAACAAGGTGGTCGTGACGCAAAAGAAACAAATAGAAGAAATTGTAATGAAAGTTTTCCAAAAACTTAATAGTGGGCAAGGAGCTTCAGAACTTGATCAAGAAAATTATTTGAAACAAAGTAAACTGAAACAAATATCAGAGGAACAGAAAAAATCATTAGGGTATTCAATAACGATGCAAAAGATAACAGAAGCAATTAAGAAACGGAAAAATAATAAAGCACCTGGTCTAGATGGTCTTCCAATTGAATTTTATAAATGCTTTGAAGAAGGGTTGATAATTCTGTATAAAAGAGTATGGGAAGAAATAGCAAATAAAGCTAAAATACCAGTATCGTTGCAAGAGGCGTTAATATCTCTAATTCACAAAGAAGGATCAGATCCAACTGAAATTAGGAACTATAGACCAATCTCTCTACTTAATATAGACTATAAAATTTTTACAACCATTCTCTCAAATAGATTTAAAAAAATATTGTGAGATATAATAGAAGAAGATCAAACAGGTTTTATTCCTGGAAGAGAAATAAGAAAGAATTTGAGAGTTATCCTGAATATTTTGGAATATTACAAAGAACACCCAGAAAAACAATTTGCAGCAATTACCTTAGATGCTGAAAAAGCTTTCGACAATGTAAATTGGGATTTTATTTTTAAGACGTTAACGGCAATTGGATGTGGAGAAGATTTTGTGAAAATAATTAGGACAATTTATACATGTCAAAAAGCGAAGATTAATCTTAATGGATCGTTGACTGAAGTTATAGAAGTTGAACAAGGAACTAGACAAGGATGCCCACTTTCTCCTCTGCTGTTTGTGTTGACTTTAGAACCCTTCCTGAAGGTAATAAGAGAAGATAAAGAGATCCAAGGTGTCAGAGTAAGAAAAGAAGTATTTAAAACACAAGCATTTGCAGATGATGTATTGTTTACTCTGGAAGATCCAAATAGTTCGATCGAAAATTTGAAAGGGAAATTAAAGCAATATAGAGAAGTAAATTATCAGAAAACCAAATTCCTAGCTAAAAATATGACAAAAGATCAAATTTTAGAATTGGAAACAAAATCAGGATTTTCTCATGAAAAGAAAGTTAGATATTTAGGCATTTACCTAACTGCGGAATTAAAAATGCTTCAAAGAGATAATTATGAAAAGATTTTAAAAGAAATAAGATCTGATCTGGAAAGGTGGGGTGACCTGCAAATATCCTTATTAGGAAGGGTGGCCTCGGTTAAAATGAATGTTCTACCAAGGGTTTTGTTTTTGTTTCAAATGATACCAATTTCTCTTTCTCAAACTTTCTTTCAACAATTAAACAAATTAGTAACAAAATTTATATGGCAGGATAAGAAACCCAGAATTAAACTAAAAATTATGCAGGATTCCAAATTGAGAGGAGGATTTGCGCTTCCGGACTGGCAATTATATACAAAGCTTGCATACTATCTTGGGTTAAAGACTGGTTATTATTATGAAATAAGAAATTGTTAACATTAGGAGGTGCAGATCTGACAAGGGGATGGCATTCTTACATTTGGTATAGTTCTCCAGCAAAAGATAGCAATTTTCTCAGACATGAGATAAGGAGAGCTTTATTTAAATCTTGGCTGGAAATAAAAAATATACACTCAAATGGCTCTCACCAGTAGAGGCATCTATGCATCCTAATTTGTATATATGGGAAGAAAATTATGATAATGATTCCCTATTAAATAAAAAAGGAGAGTTGAATCCTGAGGAGTTGTCGAAATTGGATTGGTGGCTTCAATTACAAATAAGATCTAGATACAAAGCTGACAATGGGAAAGGTTTTACAAATAAGTTGAATGAAGTCGATCCCATAATATTAGAGTCTGATCGAAAACTTGTATCAAGAATATATAATTGGCTATTAGAACAAAAAATGCATGAGGAAACGGTAAAAGAAGTGTGGGTGAAACGGATGCAGGATTTTGGATACAGCATGGAAATAGAAGATTGGGGAAAAATTTGGAAAGAAAATTTAAAACTGACAAAATTGGCCCTCCTTAGAGAAAATCTATACAAAGTAATCTATTGTTGGTACTATACTCTGGAAAAATTATCTAGAGCATATCCAGCAGTATCAAAAAAATGTTGGAAGTGTAAGAAAATAAAAGGTACACTGTTCCATATGTGGTGGCAATGTGAAATAGCTAAGAAATATTGGATCCAAGTATCTATATGGATCCATAAGATATTAAAAAAGCAAATCCCTCATGTACCAGAATTATATCTGTTAAATGTTTGCAAAATTGAGACAACCAAAGCAGAGAGAAAGCTTTTATTACACATGATAACTGCTGCCAGAATATTATATGCCAAGCATTGGAAAACAGGGGAAACACCTAATAGAAAGGAATTTATTGTTAAAATAATGGAAATAGCAGAAATGGATCTGCTCACCACTAGATTGCAAGAAGGAAATGTTACAGAATGTGAGAAAACATGGGAACCAATGTATAAATGGGTGAAACATTTTGAAATTGTAAAATAGATTAAGATATAGATATTAGATGATATCCTAATGCTTCTTTAGATGTTAGATGTTGTTATGTGATGCTTGTGTTAAGTGTTGTAATGTATGTCTTGACTGTTTGCTGATTGATAAATGTTAATAACGGATTTAAACTAAAAAAACAAACAAACAAACAGCATTTACTTCTCCCAGTTCCATAAATCTTTGCTAGCCATGCCTGACAGCCTCTCTTGGCTGGTTTTTATAGCCCTATGCCTAAGGATCATGAGAAGTAATTCTGCAACTACTCAGCTTCAAAATCAGCAAGCAGCTGGTGTTGGGCCAGGAGGCATGCACTTTACCTCTTTGCCTGTATCTCTGTTCTCAGCTTTTGCCTGCAGCACTCTAAGGATGTGGGAGGTACTGGTGGGCTGGGAACAGCTAACTGAGGTTCACCTGCTGCATCAGGACTGGAGGATGTCAATGGCATGGCTACAGCTTCTGGCTGTGAATCCTGATAAACCTGCATCTCATTCTCTTGCTGGACAACTTCTGTTGACTCAAGGCTGGCTACATAAGGTTCCTCTTCTCCTGAGGGGCCCTCTTCTCCTGTGGAGTCTTTACTATCACAGAGCCCTGGCTGACCCACAACTGTTCTCACAATGAAGGAAAATAAACAGTGGGAAACCACAAATATTTGTATTGGAGCCAGTACTCTTTAATTTATTCACAAATGATCTGGAAGTAGGGGTGAGTAATAGAAGAAGAAGACTGCCGATTTTTACCCCGCCCTTCTCTCTGAATCAGAGACTCAGAGCAGCTTGCAATCTCCTATATCTTCTCCCCCCACAACAGATACCCTGTGAGGTGGGTGGGGCTGAGAGGGTTCTCACAGCAGCTGCCCTTTCAAGGACAACTCCTGTGATAGCTATGGCTAACCCAAGGCCATTCCAGCAGCTGTAAGTGGAGGAGTGGGGAATCAAACCCAGTTCTCCCAGATAAGAGTCCGCACACTTAACCACTACACCAAACTGGCCAAATTGGCAGGTGAAAAAAAATTATTCAGGAATCAAGGCTGAGTGTGAAGAGCTGAAAGAGGATCTACACAAACTGAGTGAGTGGCAACAATGTGGCAAATGAAATTGGTAAATGTAAATGCTAACTGGCAAATGAAAATGATAAATGTAAGGTGGTGCACACTGGGACAACAAATCACACATTAAAGTATAGGCTAATGAGATCTGAACTTGCTGAGGCTGAGAGGGGGAAAGATCTTGGGGTCATAGTGGATAGTTCAATCAATGTGTCAACCTAGTGTGCTGCAACAGTGAAAAAGGCAAACTCTCTGTTAGGGGTTATTAGGAAAAGGATTGAAAATATTGGCTGATATTATAATGCCCCTGTATGGAGCTATTGTGTGGCCTCATTTGGAATACCGTGTACAATTCTGGTTACCATATCTCAAAAAAGACATTGCAGAGCTGAAAAAATACAGAGGAGGGTGATCAAGATGATTAGGGGGTTGGAGCACCTTCTCTATGAGGAAATGCTGAAGAGTCTGGGACTTTCAGTTTAGAAAAGAGATGACTAAAGTGGAGACATGATAGAAGTTTATTAAAATCAAACATGAATGGAGAGAGTAGACAAACAACAATTTTTCTCCCTTTCCCAGAATACCAGAACTCAAGGGCATCCAATAAAGCTGATGGACAGTTGATTTAGGATGGACAAAAGGAAATACTTCCTTACACAGAGAGTGATTAAAGTGTGGACTTCTCTGCCAGAAGATGTCATGATGGCCAGAGGAATAAACAGCTTTAAAGGGGGATTAGATAGAATCATGGAGGATGAGTCTATCAATGGCTCCTAGCCACTGTGGCTGAGTGAAACCTCCACAGTCACTAAACTTCTGAATCTCAGAGACAGGAGGTAACATCAGGAGACACCTTGACCTCTATTTCCTGTTGTTGGCCATCCAGAGGAACTGGTTGCCCACTATGTGAGACAGGATGCTGGTCTGTTCTTTTTTTCATATGTTCTTATAATATTTTCTACCAATCAACAATTCCCTCTTGATTCCTCTTTCATTTACTCTAATTATGTTTAAAGAACCACCCCCATCTAGGGTTGGCAATCTCCATGTGAAGCTTGGAGATCTCCTGGAATTACAGCTGACCTCTAGACTACCAAGATCAATTCTCCTGGAGACAATGGATGCTTTGGAAGGTGGAGTGTATGGCACTATGCCTCTCTGAGGCTACTTCCTTCCTACACCCCAGTCTCTATCCCCAAATCTCCAGGAATTTCCCATCCCACAGTTGGCAACTATACCTCCATAAATCATATGGATACGCAGTCTATTGGGATATTTATTTTTTCCAGTCATAGAAGTATGATATTGAGTGCAGTAAAATAAATCTAAGAAATGTATTGCAAAAGTAAAACTTGGATTTATTCAGTAGAAAAGAGCAAGAATCCAGTTAACTCCTTAAAGACTAACAAAATATGTGGCAGGGTATGAGCTTGTGAGTCACTGATCACTTCTTCAGATACAGCTAGAATGTGTAAGCCCATCTGTCCACTCTCCAAGATATAAGGACAGAGGAATCGCATTCTAGCTGTATGCCCACAGTATGATATTGAGTACAGTAAAATAAATCTCCTAAAAAATGTATTGCAAAAGTAAAACTTGGATTTATTCAGTAGAAAAGAGCAAGAATCCAGTTAATTCCTTAAAGACTAACAAAATATGTGGCAGGGTATGAGCTTGTGAGTCACTGATCACTTCTTCAGATAGAGATAGAATGTGTAAGCTCATCCGTCCACTCTCCAAGATATAAGGACAACTGGACTCACATTCTAGCTGTATGTGAAGAAATTAGCAGTGACTCACAAAAGCTCCTACCCTGCCACAAATTTTGTTAGTCTTTAAGATACTACTGGACTCTTGGTCTTTTCTACTGCTACAGACAAACAAACATTGGCTACTCATCTTGATCTTAGATGTATTCAAGTAGATCCAGTTCACATTCTGGTTACAGTCAAAAGGAGAGAGAAAATACTTTCCCTATCATGTGGCCAGCTTAATCCGGCAACATGTGTATGGGATATGAGGTCATTGTTTCTGCAGGAGAGACCTGTAAAGATATGACTCTATGAGAGAATGGAGAGACTCTATGCAGAGAATGGAGAGAGAACAAAGGACAGAGAGAGAGAGAGTGGGGGGGGGGATCAGAAGGCAGTTCCTAGGTTAAGACACGGAAAGAGATTAAAAAAGACAAAGAAAGAAACATCTCATTTAAAGAGATAACACTTATATACACTTAGAGTGATGTAGTCTCCCCTGCCCAATGTCCAGGCATGCTGGGTCACTCACTCCAACACAATCCAGCTGTATAAAACTCACTAGGATCCAGATGACTTTTATCTTCCATACAGTATTGCTGAGGTGAGATAGATTCCAGACTCTGAAAAATGCTACCAAATGTTACTAAGAGTTCACGGCAGAGCTCTGCTGCCCTGCCCAGTCCTCTCCATGCAAAGGATGCAGCAGTCCTTAGGTCCAAGTTGTTATAATAATGTGTGATACTTTGTGTGTGTGTCTCTGTGTATTTCTGTAAAAACCAGGACTTTAGATTAAGTACAATATTAAAGTTTACTAAGTACGCTGCTGAGATGCATAATGTTTCTCTGATCATCATTCCTAAACAATTAGAGTGTAAATTTAGCATAATCTGTAGAAAAGAAAGCTTTGAAACAAATCATTTTAGACTATGGCATATTTAATTTTTTTCTCAGCAGATCTGAAATTAAACACAGGAACAAAAATATCCAGGAGCAAAGAACAATCAGATGCAGTAAGAAGAGTCACCCTTTGTATTTAATCAGTATTTAATACTACCACAATGTTTTAGAAAACCAGAGACCAGTTGTTTGTCACTGATACCTACTATGGCATGTGCTTTTTCTCCATTCTCTCTTTGACATTGCAGAAGGAAATCGTCACATTTTTCCCCCATGGGTTAGAGCTTCTGAAGCTTCTTGAAGAAACTGTACCATTTGCTTGATGGGACTAAGTTTATCGATGGGGGGAAGAGAAATAGATGGCTACACTTCTGAAAGGAACAAATGTAAGCTATTTTGGCTTGTCAGAGTTTGATCAACAATAGTATTTCTTCACACACCCACACCCAATATTTTAAAGAATTGTTTTGTATATAACTGCTGAATTTCTCTGCAAACCTTGTGAGATACGTTACTGTGAAGCACACAGTTGTTTTGAAAGAACCACATTCAATAGAACACCTAGGGCAGGGGTGTCAAACATGCAGTTCGGGGGCCGAATCAGGCCCTTGGAGGGCGCCTATCAGGCCCCCGAGCAACTGGCTGTCATCTGCTTCCTTCTCCCTCTCTCTTGCTTCCTTCTGCATCACAGCTTGCTACACTAGGCCTACTCAATCACACAGGAGCTACAGAGCAAAACCACTGTTTTCTCCATTGACTGAGGCCCCTCCCTTGGGGAGGAAGGGGGGAGGAATAGCTTGCTTTGCCAGGCTCTCTCGATCAAACAGCTGAGCTACTGAGCCAAGCCTCTCTTCCTTCTATTGGCTAACTGCCCACCCCCCGTCCCTGGCGAAGGATCAGTTCCCTGGATCCCATGGACGAAATACGAAGAAAGCACCTTTAAAACCAATGAGTGCTAACATTTTAAGCATGTTTTAAGTTTTTTAAAATATATATTTGTGTTTGTTCTTTATAAAATTTATATCTCTTCTACCTAATCTAAAGTATGTACAGATATGACTCAACCCAACCTGACATGGCCCAGCCCCTCAAGGTCTCATTTATGTCAGATCCGGTCCTCATAGCAAATGAGTTTGACACCCCTGACCTAAAAGTCCTCCCACTGTGCCCCCCCCCCAAGCACCAAGAATGCAGAGCATCACTGCCCCAGACAGAGAGTAACAACAATACTGTGGCTAATAGCCACTGATGGACCTCTGCTCCATATGTTTATCCAATCCCTGGAAAGTGGCAGGCTTTGGAAGTCTTTTACCAGAGGCTAGATAGCCATTTGACAGTGATGCTGATCCTGTGACCTTAGGGGAAGGTATTTGTTAATTTCATGCATTGTGCAGGGGGTTAGACTAGATGACCCTGGATGTCCCTTCCAACTCTAAAATTATCTTATCAACCTCTATGTGATATTTGATGAATTGTAGAAGATTGATTCCAGGCTTGGTTCAGCTACAAAACTGCCTGATGGCCTTTAGACAATTCACTAGCTCTCAGCCTAGTCTACTACATAAGGTTATTATGTAGGTAAAATGGGATATTTATATGATTATGTATTTGATTTGTAGTACACCTTTCTCACTGAGACTGAAGGTGGATTAACTTAAATTTAAAATTTAGTGGCGAGTTTTATCTTCCCTCTTAATTCTGGCCTGTGGGTGCCTTATAGGAATGGGAGAACAAAAAAAGTATGAGAGCCTTCCCAGCCTACTCACAGGCTATTCCACAAGTTGGGGATTACAACTGTGTAAACATATGTATGAAAATTCTGATCTTTTGAATTTTTTTCTATCATAACTTGGGCTGTCTTGATAAATGAACTTACACTGTCACCACAACCAGAGTGGAGACTATTATTTGTATAACAGCATTACCTGGGGACCAGAGTCATGAATCAAGTCTTCATTATGCAAACAAGATGCATACATATAATGAAGACACAGTGTCTGACCCCAGCATACAAAGTGCTGTATTAGTTACTGTTATACTATTTTTAAAAGGCTATCACAAACTGCAGTCTCAACATAAAAGCCCTTAAACAATGAGAGTCAAAGAGTGTAAATATCTCCTCATTAATTAGTATAATTAATGTATATCATAGTTAATTTTAAGGGGCTCTGGTTTTTAACTCTGGTTTGTTTTTTAAATGTTGTATAAAACTACATCAAACAAATTCTTCTGTAATATAAATTAGAATACAAATTAACTTGGGTTACTGAATTATAGGATTTCATTCATTCATAGGATTTCATTCATTCTGTACCTATATAAACAACAACCACAACCCAAAGATGTGAACATAACTGAGGGAGGGAGGGATTCAAAACCTTTCAGTTTAAAATGCAATCAACTATTGTTGCTGCTGCCATAAGGGAATTATTAAACAAACATGGAGAATCTAAAAGGAGTTCAGATAACTAAGCTTTTTTTTAACTATGGACATTTAAGCCTCAGGATACTGGACAGAAAGCTTTATTCTACTTTCTGTTTCTAGTTTGAACTATATTGCTCTTTTTAAAGAACCTGATAGGAGAACTGTTTCAGTAGAAGCTCTTCCTTCGGGCACCATAAACTGCTGAGGACCCTACCCCAGGCTATCTCAACAAGCACTCTTAGTTAAAAGAGAAAAAGTGGCAGTAATGAGCCAGAGACAATTCCATGCCCCCTTTCTTGAAGCCTCTTGACCTTGAAAAGTCTTAAAGCTCTCCTCCCCATGAAAAATAACTTCAGCGTATTGCTGAGTATGTGCATTGCTCCACAGACAAATAACAATAAAAGTGCATGTCTTGATCATTTATCCTCCTCTGGGACCTATAAACCAGGAACAAATGTAACAAAGGCAGGAGATTAACAGTGGAAGTGTAACACACCACATTTTTCATGATGTTTCCTCCACAGAAACAATTAGTAAATGTCACTAATTGCTAGGCAGTCTTGAAGAGTTCAGATCCAATCCCAATCTTGGTTTGACTCAGAGGCAAATCTCCCAGTGGTAAAGTAACTTAAGCAGGATCTTTGGGAACATAATTCACTAATCACAGGTCTTTAAGAAACGTCACTCCGACTGTGGCTGGGTACAAAGGCAAGAATCTCGGTCTGATCCAAACAGGCTCAACAGCACTCCCATAGAATTTCCTCAAGGAGAAATTCTGAAAAGCAACTTTCTCCCTTTAGAGAGGCACAATGCAAATGCTACGTTTAGCATCTATGCTTGAATACCAATACCCAAAGCACTGTTGGTCCCAGTTTTAGTTCTTGGTCTTGAGCTACAAGGAAAGGATTGCTGCTGCATGCTGAGATGTATTTGCTGCATGTTCAGGCAGACAACATGGTATTATACAAAAGACTGTCCGTATTAGCATACTCTGAAAGGCCTTTTATTTAATTCTATGTGCCAGTTTGATAAATGTTTGGTTTTCATATATTAAGGAAAGTACCAGTGCCATGCTGGAGATAACTATGTAATCATACAAGCCTTATGCAAATTTAAGTCAGTTTCTAGACTGAGATATTTTCTGCACCTCAGTGCGACTAGTGTTTCCTGGTGACTTGAATCCCCAACTGATGCTCCAACTTTGCAGCACCCCTTCCGTAAAAGGGCATTTATTTCAGTAATTTTTTTTCTTGAATTTAGATCTGACCCTCCCCATGTGTTCTACACTTCTTTTGAAAAGAGGTTGTGTAGCCATGTTAACATGTACTTAATCAGTGATGGAATCTCCTTTTTTGTGCATGTGCAGTAATGTCATAACATTGTAAGAAGCGCTGGATGCATAGTAGAAAACATCATGGTTGCTACCAGGGCTTTTTTTCTGCCAGGAGCAGAGCTCCAACTAGACTGGCCAGGGCTCCAATTGGCCCAACCTGCCATGTTGTGGCAGCTATATGCTCCCAGAACAGACAGTGTGGCTTAATATGCAAATGAACTCCTACTGGGCTTTTTCTACAAAAAAACCACTGCCATTTCAAAGGTCCCCCACTCCTCCTTAATTGCCAACTAAGAAAATGGCTGGTGGTCATCAAACAGGATACACCAATTCATAACAATGTTATTCAATAATTATGAAGTACACCAAATGTGTTGTCATGTGACAGAACCTCCTTTTTTTGCATATGCAGTAATGTTACAACATCATAACATTGTAAAAAAGGCTGGGTGTATCATGGGGAACAGCATGGATGCCACCAATACTCCCTCTAAGCTGCAGAGTTTTGTGAGCAAAATTCTACTTTGTGGGCTACTGGCATTAAAGTTGTGAGCTACTGCATAAATTAGTTTGCTCTGGGGCCATCCTTCCTGAGCTAAGACAAAGCTGGAGGCTAAAAAACTGTGCACTAGCTCACACTAACTCAGTTTAGAGGGAACACTGGATGTTACCATTTCAAAGGTCCCCTGCTCCTCCTTAGTTGCCATCTAAGAAAATGCCTGACGATCATAAAACTGGAAACACTAATCCATAACAATGTTATTCAACAACTCCAAAGCATGATAAATGTGTCCTCGTGTACATCAGTAACAGAACCTTCTTTTTCTGCAATGTTATGCACTACTTTGGTCAGGCCACACCTGGAGTATTGTGTGCAGTTCTGGAAGCCTCACTTCAAGAAGGATGTGGACAGAATGAGGCAGGTGCAGAGAAGAGCAACAAGGATGATCAGAGGCTTGGAGACCAAACCCTATGAGGAAAGGCTGAGGGACTTGGGAATGTTCAGTCTAGAGCAGCGTTTCCCATTTACCGGGTCCCAACCTGGTACCAGGCCATGGCTGCCTCTATACCGGGCCATGGATGCCTCCCACAGAGAAAAATGTGCTGCCCACGCCCTCCCTTCATCCCATTGCTGCATCCCTCTCCCCCTCTGCCTTTGCCCCACCCTGGGTCAGCCCTCCTCCTGCTACCCTTTCACTTCGTTCTGGATGGCTGCAGGCTGCTGGGGACGCTGGGGCTGCTACTACTTCAGCCACTTGGTCCTGAGTGTCGCTGCCCCCCGCCATTGTGGAGACCATCGAGGCTGGCCACAGCTGTTCCAGCAGCGCTGTCATCAGTTGCTGCCAAGCCCGGCTAGGTAGGCTGCGCCAGGAGGACATGTTGGGCAGGACTGCCCCCTCTGCTGCTCCTTGTTGCTGCTTTGGGGCCCCACTGGGTGCACACCATCCCCATCCCTCGCTGTTGACAGTGGGGTCCCAATGAAGCAACCACCAACACGTCCTCCCAGCACAGCCTCCCTGGCCGGGCTCGGCAGCACCCAATGAGAGCTGCGGTCAGCCCTGATGGTCTCCACGATGGCAGGGAGGAGGAGCAACACTCAGGCCCAAGTGGCTGAAGCAGCAGCAGCCCTGATGTCCCCAGCAGCCTGCGCCCGGCCAGTGCAAAGCAGAAGGGTAACAGGAGGTGAGCTGGCCTGGGGGTGGGGCAAAGGCCAAGAGGGATGCAGCAACAGGATGGAAAGAGGGCTGAGAGCCAGGCAGAGGGGTGAATGGGGAAGGGAGAAGTCATATGGGATGGAGGTGTGGGGCAATAAAGGGGAAAAGACGCTGGCCAGAGGGAAGCTTTATTTCCCACTTCCCCCCTCTCTGTGTCAGTCAGTCTTTCCCCCATCTTCTCTCTCTCTCTCTGTGACTTTCTCTCTCTCTCTTTCTGTCAGTCAGTCTCTTCCTTCCTTCCTTCCTTCCTTCCTTCCTTCCTTCCTTCCTTCCTTCCTTCCTTCCTTCCTTCCTTCCTTCCTTCCTTCCTGTAGCTAATCTGAGTAGACCGGGGGGGGGGGAAGAAGCTTGAAATGCCCTGCCATATCATATTTTCCCAGGTTGAGAGCATTATATATTTTTAGTTTTCTGCATGTGATCCTTATGCTTTTTCTTGATGTTTTATTTTTAAGATTGCATTGCAAAATCCCACTATTCTCCTAACTTTCCTAAACAAAATATTGCAAAAGTTTTAAGCATATTTGTACTTTCCTGTCTCCTGGCTCCACCCCCAAAGTCTCCTGGCTCCACCCCCAAATTTTAGCGGGCCACAAAGGAGATGTATAGAAATAAACAGGCCATGGTGGGGGAGGAGTTTGGGAAACCCCAATCTAGAGTTAAGGACTGTGAGGGGGGATATGATTGCTCTATATTTGATGGGCTGTCACTTAGAAAATGTCAGGGAGGTGTTCCTGTTGGCAGCAGAGAAGAGGCCTTGTAATAATGGGTTTAAATTAAGGGTGAGAAGGTATCAACTGGATATTAGGAAAAACTTCTTTACAGTAAGAGTTGTTCAACAGTGGAATCAGCTACCGAGGGAGATGGTAAGCTCTCCCTCACGGGCAATCTTTAAGCAGTGGCTGGACAAACACTTCTCAAGGATGCTGAAGGCTGATCCTGCATTGAGCAGGGGTTGGACTAGATGGCCTGTATGTTATAACATCGTAACATTGTACAAAAAGAAAACGTACTGGGAGCTAGAGGGGAAGAGAAGAGGGGAAATGAAGAAACAATACAAGTGCATAAAAATCTACCCACGGCAAAAAAAAAAGAAGGAAAGGGAAGCATCAAACATCGCTGTCCATTTTGTCCTAACATTATAATATTGCTTTGTTATATATATTTTTTAAAGATCATGTCCTAATGCAATCAACATTACACTTTAAAAATCAGCAGATTACTCAGGGGACAACCTGAGGGGGTGGGGGTGAACACACAACACTGATGACACAAAAGGAAGACAGAAAAAAAAATTCAAAATTGGGAATTCCTCACTGGAAAACTGTGAGTTCAGATCCAAAGGAAAAAAACATAGAAAAAGTGGATTCAGAAAACACAGATTAACAGGGCACTAAATTTGGATCTACTTCTGGGGAGGCAAAAAGTTGTATGGAAAGTTTTACAAACTTCAGTTATTTAAGAACACCAACGCATAGGTTTGAACTTCTGTGGAAATGGTCTTAAACACCATTTCCCTACATTTAGTATTACATCAGTATTCTCTTTTCAAAAACATGGTTTATATTGTTTACTAGGCTTTTGTCTCTCTCTTTTAGCTGATGCCCCTAGTGTTGGGTTGCTTTAATCTGAAATTTAAAAAAAAATTAATTGAAACTCTAAAATAATTCATCTTGGCTCCAAAGACCAAAGCAGTAAATATAAGCAGAGGCCAAAACTGTACAACTTCTTCTGTTTCATGAGGTGCCATCGTGTTTTGCCTCCCATTAATGTACCTGATCCTCCAAACCTATGTGGAGTAACCTACACTGATCCATTGCACATCCATATGCAGTTGTTCAGAAATGCAAGCTATATATTTATTTATCTGCTTTATCTATCATCCACCTTTCTCACTGGGACTCAAGACAGATTACACTGAGTGAGTCAGTACAATCAATGGATGGAACATTCAGTAAACAATACAATAATTTACGGTTGTAGAACCAACCAGAAGTCTAAAAATAGAACTGAAGCAAAGCATAAGTATTAACATGACACATTAAATGATCCAAATTCTATAGCAGGATCCTAGTTTCAGCAAGCTATACACAGTAGTATACACGACAGTCTCTAATAATTTTTAAGGAACTTTGTGAATAATTTAATACAGTGCAATTCTATTGCCTATGTAGAACAGACTTCTTGAATAATTCAGTTTTGCATAGCTGCAGAAAGTCAGGAGACCTCCTCAGACAGGCTGTTCCATAAGGTGGGGGCCACATAGGGGAAGGCACATGTACAAGCACTTGTTGCTTTTGCCCATTTGAAGGCTAACACCTGCAGAAGACTCTGCTCCAATGAGCAAAGCTGTTGTGGCAGAACACAGGGAGAGAGATGTTCTCATAAATATGAGGGTAAAAGGCCATGAAGGACTTTGTATGTGATAGCTAATACCTTAAAGTAAGCTCAATAACTGATAGGCAGCTTCTGAAGTGCCTGAAGGATGGGAGTAATATGCATGCTGTATCTAGCTCCCATTAATAGCCAAGCCACAGCATTATGCACCAACTGGACTTTCCCAGCTGATTTTTAGGGGAGACCAATGTATGGTGCATTGTGACAGTCTAGTCTCAATGTTACCACAGCATGGATCTGTTACCCAAATGGCTGTCTCTTATTTAATCTGGGAAATTATCTTTATTAGAGACACATTGAGAGGGGGTAATTTGGAATCTCCACCAATGTATACCAAGATTCTTCCCTCAGGGCGTTTTCGCACTCACCTTAATCAGCAGCGACGCCCCTCTTCACCGCGCAGGATCTGCGCGGATTCCGCACTAATTGCCGCGGAGCACCCGGAAGAGCCGGAAAGTCCCAGTGCTTTTGTGGCGCAAACGGAACTGGTTTTTTGCGGTTTCCGTTTGTGCCGCAAAAGCGCCGGGACTTTCCGGCTCTTCCGGGTGCTCCGCGGCAATTAGTGCGAAATCCGCGCAGATCCTGCGCGGTGAAGAGGGGGTCGCTGCTGATTAAGGTGAGTGCAAAAATGCCCTCAGAGAACTCTCAAATAAACCAGGCTAAAGTTCAACTGGACAAGGTTTTATTGGGAAAAAAATATATTAAAGTGTCAAACACACACACACACAAAATACACTGTAAATCACACAAGCTATTTTAGAAGAAATAAAGTGAGGAAGCAGGAGAAGATAGTGATTTTGCATAGGCAATGTTTACCAGCCTTGGTGATTCAGGTCTATGGAGAATATAAATCACCAGCACTTGGTTAAGGGGGAAATGTCCCACACACAAGTGGGAGTGTAAAGTTAGTTTAAGGTTGCCAGGTCCAACTCAGAAAATATCTGGGGACTTTGCGTGTAGAGCTGGGAGACTTGGGGGGGGGGGTGCAGCCAAAAGACTTTCCCATTCCCTAAAATAAATAAAAATACAGCAGTGCAGTTCTCCTCATTTCCTCATCCCTGAGCAGCTACACTTCCACTAAATGAAAGTGAACACACACACAAAGCAGGCAAAATAAACAGTTTGTGGTTTGCAAGCACACTTTCGTGATCTCACTGGGACAATTTATTCAAAAGAGCTGCTGAATGTAACTATCTGCTGTGTTTCAACCAACTTCTTCAGACTAACAAGAAAATGAAAGGAGAACAGCCTAGGGGGTGCAGTTTTCCTCCGTTCCATAATCAGGTTCTAGTTAACTCTATTTTACTATACACACAACTTCTGAAACCAGTCCAAAACAAACAGAGGAGCTGTACTGGCTTCTCTTCCTTTCTCACACACTCACCAGGAAGAGCTATTGGCTCTGCTTGCTCACCTCACCCATGCAGCTTTCCTGCTGCTGAGATTTAAAGGCACACACACAGTCCAAAACACAAGCAGTTTGCAAGCTTCTTTTAAGCATGCCAAGGTTTAAAGGCATATTGTGGCTGTTGAGGCAGGGCTTCCCCCACTGACCAACTTGCAAAACCAGGGGATCCCCCACTGGGACCTAGGGGCTAGCAAGCCTAGGTTGATGATGGGAAAACAAGAGACTGCTGGCTGGGCACTCTTTATATAGGAAAATTGCTTCCAGGGACTGTCCTGCATGACTACCCTAAAAATAAACAAAGATTTGGAGAAGCCTTTGATGGCTCTTTCTAAATAATAATAATAATAATAATAATAATAATATTTAATTTATATCCCGCCCTCCCCGCCGAAACAGGCTCAGGGCAGCTTACATATCATAATATAAAATGCAAACATTACAATAATACATTGGTCTCTAAATTGCTCTCTAGCTGTAAATTTTGCTTGATGATCTTTTATTATATGATAGGATGTTTACCCTTTGGGTGACTGGTGTTAAATATTGAATATCGAGGGTAAACAGGAGAGGAGAGGGGAAGCGCTTAGTTAGTTCAAAGGGCTGTAAATGTCTTTCTTGGGAGATCCATTTGCCTGGATAATATATATTTCTTTAGAGTGGGGAGGGAGTCACCAGTGGGATAGCCACTACAGTTCACCTTCCAAAAATATGTTCCCAGACTCTTGCTTGGAAGCAACCATTTTGTGTGTACAGGTTGTCATTTTCATTTCTAGGCCAGGCAGTGCCAGGCACATATGATTTTGGGGAGACATTTCAGAAGGGCATTACCTCTCTAAGTGGAACTGCACCTTTTGCAAAAGGAGGGGTCTGACTACTAAGATCCAGGTGGCTAGATCAGCCATATCAAGGTAAGGGATCATCTTTCAGGCTAGGCTGAGTTGGAAAAAGCCTTTTTTGCAACTGCATTAACTTGCTTCTCCAGTAATAATGTTGGGTCCAGTATAACCTCAAAGCTTTTGACTGAGTCAGCAAGGGTCAGCTGAAGTCCATCATAAGTGGAGATCACAATGTCCTTTAAGAGCTCCACCTCCCAGCTAGATTTACCTCTGTCTTTTCAGGGTTTAGTTTCAATGCAAAAAAAGAAAAATAAATATTTGAAACTCCTTGTAAAAATGTTCACTTATCAATTTACATTGCCCTTACTTGCTCTCTCTCAGTCAGTTGCCTTCCCTTGCCCTCAGTGATTGCTTGGATACATCTTGGACAAATTGATTGACTGTGTAGCTGCAGGACTGAATGTGATGGTGGGATGTGATATCAACTTATTCAGTACATGATCCCTTATTGACTAGGATCCCTTATTCAGGGATGGCCAATGGTAGCTCTCCAGATTTTTTTTGCCTACAACTCCCATCAAACCCAGCCAGCATGGGCTGATGGGATTTGTAGGGAAAAAACATCTGGAGAGCTATTGTTGGTCACCCCTGCTTTATGTGATTAATCCAGGAAACACTGATTTCACTCTCAGTTGCTTTCATTTGTATTCACTGTGTAGCCAAATCTAATTAGATACATAGCAATCTGACATCATTCTGTTAATGACATTTTCCCTGATATCACCCATGTGACTAATTCAGGAAGCAGAAAGAAGTAGCAGCTAAGGAAATACAAGCACATAAGAAAATAAGAAATGCCATGATGGATCTCACCAGTGGTCCATCTACTCCAGTATTATGCATCACAACAGGATTTTTTTTAGCAGGAAAGCACAAGAATGCAGTTCTGGCTGGCTTGGCATCAGAGGGTGTGGCCTAATATGCAACTGAGTTCCTGGTGGGCTTTTTCAACAAAAAATCCCTGTGTGAAACAATGGGGTCATCAGGGGGTGTTGCCTAATATGCAAATGAGTTCCTGCTGAGTTTTTTTCCCTGCATAACATTGCATAGTATTACTGCCATAAGCTAAGTTCAGAAATTTTTTGAAATGGCAAAATGGGAAGTAAATGTTTAAAATATATAGTTTTTATTAAATGCCTGCATCATCCTTATGTCTTTCAATTTAAAAAAAAAACCAAAGAAAATGTTTGTAGCCTTGGTCTCAACAAGATCAAAAAACAATATCCATTGTACTGACAGCCCATGCATTAATGCCAAACAATCCATATCATGTCAGCATATATGACTACATCCTGCATCTTAAAAAGCATTTAACAGCCATAAAGCCTTTGCTGACATGACACAGAATTTCAGACAGTGTTTACAATGCAGCTTTCAAGATAATCTTATCAACTCTAAAATGAATCACACAGGTTCTGTCTTTCTATCGCTTAATAACTGGCGGTATTAAGCAATGTTTTAGTCTTGACAGGATGTACTGCCCACACATCTAAGCTCACATGAGTTCTGTTATTTCTGCCTTTTAGCAGGACCACAGCTAGAGGTCCCAGCCTCCAGGAAGGCGCTGGAGAGCTTCGGGTATTACATCGGATCTCCACATGACAGTGATCAGTTCCCCTGGAGAAAATAGCTGTTTTGGCGGACAGACTGTATGGCATTATACCACACTGAATTCCCTTTCCTCCCCAAACCCCATGTTCCCCATCCCACTTCAGTCCCCAGGAATTTCCCAACCTGGAGCTGGCAACTCTAACCCCCTCCAGCCTCCCCTATTGTGACCCTGTGCAAAGGCTTACTGCTGCAACCCCAGGTAGTTGCAACTTCTCACCCATTTGATTCAGACTGAGAAGAAAGGGAAAATGTGCCCTTTCTTGAGCTAGTGGCAACTCGTCACCCATGCATAGTAATGAGGAAATACTATGGCATGAATTATCTTGAGTTTGGTTGCCAGTGACACATCCTTACACTTAGGAACCTTTTCTAACTCCTTCATGGCTCCCCTTCCCAGTCTCAATCTCCTTCCGATTTCTTGGTTGTAGGCACAGGCGTAAACTATGTGGGGGCTCAGGGGCTTGAGCCCCCCCCCCCAGATTTTCCCAGTGGGGGTTGAGCTCCCTCCGGGCAACCAACACAGGACTTGGGGCTTAAAAGGCATGAATGGGGTGATAAAGTCTATGTGTGATTTTCCCCCTGAGCTGCAAAGTCAGTGATATAATGACTTTACAACTTCAGCTTCTTAGAAATGCTAATTGAGCTAAAACAGATGCAAATGGATTAGATAGGAGAAACTTCTCCAGCCAGAGGCTAAGTGTCGATATGCATATTAACCAGTGTTGGTAAGCTCTAATTGGGTAAATCAGTACATTGGCAGACCTGGTAACTTTCTTTCCTGGCATAGCTCTTGCAGCACACATGAGATACAGACTATTTTTTTCATCCATCCAGCCAATCTAGAGTGTTAAAGGACTCTTGATATTATCAAAGATTTCAGGTTTTCACGGCTGGTAACATCATTAAGGTTTGTAGAATCTTTCGGGATCAAGTGCCATGTTCTACTGGAGAAAGTTTTCCTTCCAGACGTTTCGTTCTCAGCTGCGGA
This sequence comes from Heteronotia binoei, assembly GCF_032191835.1. Lineage (NCBI taxonomy): Eukaryota > Metazoa > Chordata > Lepidosauria > Squamata > Gekkonidae > Heteronotia > Heteronotia binoei. Next base: position 90,223,252 of record NC_083228.1, on the reverse strand, counting down.
GAACATCCTCAGTGGCGTTGCAGCCGGAGCAGGCGCTCAGACCTTCTTGGCTTCTTGGTCTGAGCGCCTGCTCCGGCTGCAACGCCACTGAGGATGTTCTCCGCAGCTGAGAACGAAACGTCTGGAAGGAAAACTTTCTCCAGTAGAACACGGCACTTGATCCCGAAAGATTCTACAAACCCTAACTCTTGATATTGTAAGGTAATTGAGAGCTACAAAAGTTTCACTTGTATCTTTGGATTCTCTTGATTAATTACTAAAGTATTGATATCTAGCACATATCAATCCTTATAAATTTGGTGTCTGTTGGAAAATAAAGCCTGGCTGGCTACACCCACTTTTAATGTACCAACAGTCAGACTGCAGGCTCTCTTTGGTGGATTCAACATACTTGCTTGGTTTCAATTTACATTTGGGGGAAAGTGAGATTGAGTGTGGGTGGACATGAAGGCTTTTAAAAATTTCCTAATGCATTCAGGTGGGGTAGCTATGTTGGTCTGAAACAGCAGAACAAAATTTGAGGTCAGTGGCACCTTTTAGAACCAACCAAGTTTTGTTCTGGGCATCAGCTTTTGTGTGCATGTACACTGTCTCATTTAGATTACACACACACTTTTTTTATCTGATATGAGTCTTTTTTTGCTATTAATCCTTGATCTTATTTATTGTTTTGCTGCTGTTGGTTTTATGATGTGAGCCATCCTGAGCCCATTTTGTGGGTAGAGCAGAATATGTTGAATACACAAAACGAAAGTTTGATTTCTGAGTATAAGTGAAAACTGAATGATTTAGGTATCAACAGCTTCCCTGATAAACTGTAGCATATGCTGAACCCAACATGTAGTTGGTGACAGCCAGTTTGGTGCAGTAGTTAAGTGCACGGACTCTTATCTGGGAGCACCGGGTTTGATTCCCCACTCCTCCACTTGCAACTGCTGGAATGGCCTTGGGTCAGTCATCGCTTTTGTAGGAGTTGTCCTTGAAAGGACAGCTGCTGTAAGAGCTCTCTTAGCCCCACCTACCTCACAGGGTGTCTGTTGTGGGTGGGGGGGAAGTAAAGGAGATTGTAACCACTCTGAGATTCAGAGTATAGGCGGGATATAAATCCAATAATAATATCCTCCTCCTTCTTCCTCCTCATCTCAATTTATACCCCATCCTACACCTAGCAAAAAAAATTCCATGCCTCATGTCAGAGAAATATGTGTGTGTGTGTAACCCCAGAAATGCTAATGTCTGAAAAAATATCAAAAGGTAAGAAGGCACTGTGAAGGTGCTGTAGACACCACTTTGTTGGTGTTAAAGGTGCTACTGGGCTCCAACTCATTTCTCACATTTGTTGACTGCTTTATTATCTGTATACCAATTTACTGTGATTTACACAGCTTACCCAATGTGTTATTTCACTGGCCAACTCCCACCTTTTCTTGGGTTTGGCCTGGTCCATGGGCATTGTTGGGGGGGGGGAGGGGGGTGATTGACAGCAGTCAGTATCTTCTTCCCAGGTCATGCAGACAATAGGGAATCAGGCACAGTGTTAACCCTATAATGACAGGAACTTTAGAACATTGCAAAGGACATACAAAATGGATACATATTTCCAACAGAACAGACATCTGTAATCACCCAGATATATAAACAGTTACAAAATGCTGGCTAAGGAAGTATAAGGGAGTTGAAACTTTGATGAAACAATGGACTGAGTCCGGCTAATAGTGGATAGCAAATATATGGTGCCAAGAATAATTACTATGAATTGAAATGGGTTAACTCCATAAATTTTATATGACAATTATTTCATATAATGATTCATCACACATATGATAAAGCCACTACATAAGCCCCCCCCAAAATCCCCACCCATCACCAACAATTTTCAAAACATGCAGCTTGAGCCTTCATTTAGGTTTCAAGCTAGAAGGATATTTTAAAGCTAAATCTTTAAGTAAAACCTCAATGTGATAAGGTACTTCAGTGTGAATGAACTCCTTATCTCAAAAAGACCAGAAAACAGGGAAACACAGGACAGAAAATGAAGTAGCACAATGCAAATGACCTGAATACATTTTTGCCCAATTACTGGGTAACTCTAGAAGCATCCTGTAAATAAATCCTGCTCCAGACAGAACTGACACAGCTTTAGAGTAAAGAAGAGAATCCATGCAATTCATGGCAAAACACCTTGTATGAGCCCACAAACGCCAACATACAGATGAAAGACAAACTAAACCTGTTATTTCTAAGAGACTTCCAGATTCAATGACACTGAACCACAACTTGGGCTATAGCTGAATCTGAGGACCACTGTTTGGGAGAAAATACAGCTAAGTCTACTAACTCCTTGTTAGCTCCATGACTAACTAACTCCTTGTTAACTCCATGAAAATGAAAGATGAGGAAAACCCTACTTACTAACTGCAGTCCATTCTGCATATACAGCTTGGTGAGCCAGTTTGGTGTAGTGGTTAAGTGTGCGGTCTCTTATCTGGGAGAACCGGGTTTGATTCCCCACTCCTCCACTTGCACCTGCTGGCATGGCCTTGGGTCAGCCATAGCTCTGGCAGAGGTTGTCCTTGAAAGGGCAGCTGCTGTGAGAGCCCTCTTTAGCCCCACCCACCTCACAGGGTGTTTGTTGTGGGGGAGGAAGGTAAAGGAGATTGTGAACCGCTCTGAGACTCTTCGGAGTGGAGGGCGGGATATAAATCCAATATCTTCTTCTTCTTCTTCTTACTTCTGATTTTGCACTGAAGTCCAACCGGTTGGGGTTTACTTTGAATACTGTGCCTGTGCATCTTTTTCTCTCTCCGATTTCTATTGAGAATTATGGTGTATATATTCTACATATCAATGAGAAAACCTGGGTAATGTTCTGGGATTGGTTTCTCCTGATTGGTTAGTTTCACACAGGGCATGCCTTTTGAAATAGGAGATTCTTCCAGATGAATTTACTGTGAGATCACCATTACTCCCCCTCCATTATCAGTGGTCAAGGAGCTTGCTGGAGAAAAAACACACTGGCAGACACTGCTTTAAGAATTTAGTGAGGGGGGGAGATGGAGACATCAGTGCTTTGCAGCCTGAGTTCCCATCATTGCTACTTAGAAATGAGATCATAAAAGGGGAAGAGGCCGCTACTGCCACAAAGTAGGTTCCACAGCATTATTCTCACATTTGAAAAGTTTGCATTCAGAGTCAATTTAAAAGGAAACCTTTTTTTTTTTTCCAAATACAAAATTGTCCCCAAAAAGAATCAAACTTGCATGAAATAGCTCAGCATCTTAACCAACCAAGCTAACTTAATGTTCTTGCAAATGAGTCAGACAAAGGCAATTACTTACCTAATCTCCTATTTCAAAAAACATGCCTAGTGTGAAACTGACCAATAAGAACAGACCAATTAGCCTGCCAGGGGAGGGGAAAAATCCAAGGAAGTTTCTACTTTTAAAGGCTTGGAAGCAAATTAAGCGGAGGAGGGGAAATACTGCTCTAAAAAAAACCACTCTTGGAAACTATGGAGATACAGCAGAGTAACAACAGAATGCTGGGGAAAGGATGTAGAAGGAATTTCAAAATCCGATGAGAGAGTGGGGTGAGTGTGCGAGTGAATATGGAAGCAGGTTTTTGAAGTAACGGAGGTGGGAGGCGACGAGAGCCAAAGAAAACACAAAAGCAGAAAGGGCCAGAAGCTAATGTAGGATATATCTTGACTATGTCATGATCTGAGCATAGGAGGCAGCCTGAATAATTGACATACTCTTGTACAATGAGGAAAGAATATCTGGCACAAGAGAGCCTCACAGTGAATAGTACCACACTTGTGGCACATACTTATTCAAAGATTGTATTTATTTTACTTCAACCAATACACTCAGCCATGTGAAAATTTTGTGTGTGAGAGAGATATGGGGGTGGGAAGAGAATACACCAGTATGCCTGCTCATTTTCAAGTGATGCTTGATGTATGATCTAATTCCACAAGGAAGTAAAAGATGCTAGAGATATATTCGATACCTATGCAAGTATTCTTTGGGGGGGACTCTGTTAAGAAGCGAGGAAGTCTGAGCCCAGTTCTTTAAAAGAAAGGCAAATCCCCACTATTCAGCTGTGTCATTCCATTATACATGTTAGTGAACAGACAATCTGTGTACAGCGTACACTTGATTTTTCTTTATACATGCATTGATTAATTCTCATTTTACATTCAATGCATGTACAGCTGATGGTGTGATTGAAACCTCACATTGATTTAAGTACTGGTTCTTGGTTGGTGCATTCCTACCAACAGAAGCAAATGTAGAAGTATTAATGCACATGCAGAATGTACACTCATTCACTGTAATGTGTAAACAGGGCTAGAGGGTCTGCTTGTATAAATTTCAGTCATGGAAGCTTTTCCTAATAATCCCACTAGGCAAAACCTTACAACTGCATTAATAATTGCTTGTCTCTGTGTTTGTAGGATTATCCTCAATACTAACACTCTGATCTGTGTTACTGTACTCAGTTTACAGATTTATTCAGCGTCACTCATTCCACATATCATGCTTTCTGTGTTACTGGCCACTCTACAGTTCTGTACTACATGAAAGGACATGCTGCAAGTGAAAGGAAACTAAATGGGGGCAAATCAAAATTAGTTTCCCTAATCCATATGCAATTCCATTAAATTATTACTGGATGACTACAAGCTTTCATGAAGATGGGCTATTGGTTTTTTAAAAATTAAAAGTAATCATATAGTTTGAACATTGTTGTCAAAACCACCTTTTTATATATTGCACTTGAGCCTGCAAAGCAACCAGAGATGGACTTTCCAGACGCATTCAAGGGCACTTACTGTTGAAATACCACTAGAAATGGAGGACAAATTGGACAACTGATGAAACTAGGAGTTCAAAATACCAATATAAGGCACCAGTAGTTTCAGATTAGAAAGTGGAGCAAAAAGCCTCAGGTGTTTTGTTACCTAGATACTGTTGCAGCTTGCAAGTGGATGAAATTTTCTAGCCTGATCCCTGCTATTGTACAGCATCACCACTTCTGCAAAATGCTGTAGGGGGATTCAACTGAGAAGGAATCAGATGATCCAAGGAGCCAATAGAGTCCTAGCTGGCTCTATAAAGCTGCTCATTGAAAGCCTCTTTCTGTTAGACTTTTTGCTGGGCTTCCTGCTGAATCACCTACTTGCTTCCAGGCCACTAGCTCTGTCTGTGAGAAATTAAATGCTTTATGGAATGCCAGATAATCCCCATGTAGGTGATTATTGATGTTATAGAAAAAGGGCCTGCGAAATGGTGCTTTTGGGTGCCATGGCACTTGCCAGCACCTTTCCTGGAGACCACCAAGTATTTTAAGAAGGTTGGTGGGGCCAGATGGGTTTTTAAAAGTTTTTATTGTGTAATGAAGACAGTGGCTTTATGTAAACTACTTTACCTGTACAAATAGTTGACTGATATTCTAAAAACACAGTAGGACTTCATTCCGTTTAAACATGATTGGACTAAATGGCTAAAATGCTTGATGTACCTAACAGTAACTTATATTGAAGTCATCAAATCTTCCCAATTTCAGTGTATTTTTATTATTCAGGCGGAATCTGATAGTAGTATCACTAAACCCAGTTTTGTTCACTTTTCAAAAATCATTTATGTTCCCATCAAAATCTGGCCAGAATCACTCTCTTACTATACACACGTACCCTTGTGTACTCACTAGCCCTTTAACACCATCATTGTTATAGGTAATTGTGCAGGTTAAATATGGCTGGGCTCATAAGATAACAGCCCTTTTTTCATGGGTGTTTTGCCTCACTTTCAATGTGCATGTCCATTGGGTTTTCTTTTTCATTCTGCATTTCATTTCCTCCCTTCAGCATTCAGTTCACTTTTATCTGCTGTTTCTTCAGCTTTTGTGACAGTGGTTTTGAGGTGGTTTTCCCCTTGCTTCACTTCTAAGCTGAAGATAAGTCAAGAGAATACAGATTCCTTTGGATTCTCCCTGCCCTGTCTCCACCCCTTGAAGGCTACTCTTCCACGTATAATTTAATTTTTTTTCAAGCAGCATGAGTCTAGCAACAGGAGACCATTGCTAGTGTCATGTGGCTTGTAAAAAAAAAAAAGACTCCCCGCTGGGCTGTCCTTTCCTGCTGCCCAGTTTCAACTCGGTGGCACAAGGAGGCAGCGCCAAGCTGAACCTGCCAGGAGCCATCGGCTCCCAGCATACCCAGCTGGACTGCTTTCTTGTGCCACCCAGTTCAAACCAGGCAGCATGAAAAGGCAGTGCATTGCCTGGTGTATTTATTCTGGGCTACAGAATAAATACACTAGAGAAAAGGAATGGTGATTGATTTGATTTGATTCACTCAATTTTTAGCTCGCTCTTCCTACAAATAGGCTCAGGGTGGGGTACAAGTCATAACAATATAATATACATATAAACAAATTTAAAATTATCAACATTTAAACTTGAATCCAAAGTCACAGCATCTGAAGTCAAGCTTAAAGGCTGATTGCTCAGATTCTCTTCAATAAGCTGTGTGTGTGCAAAGGGCCAAGGGCTCATGTAAAGGAATAGCCAGGATAAGAAGGGTGCAGGCTTTTTTCAGTGAGAGTTTCTTAATTAGATTTCTCTCTATATATATATACTCACTTTGTGCATGTGCAAGAAATTATTTTAATATGTTAATTTTAAAAGGCATCCTGTTAAACAGAGCTTCTGCCTGAAATGTTGAAGACCTACCATCTGAGTTATGTATGAGCTTACTCCTTGACATTTTGTGGTTGGCTTTTGTGGTTGGTGCTGCTTCCTGTGTCAGCCATTTTGTGGTTGCACTCACCACCCTGTGTGAGAATTCCAAAGTTGCCTGCAGGCTGAAAAACATCGGAGATACCTGCTATAGAACCTTCAGGGTATACATTGCTATAAAGACCAGATAAAGACATAATATATACCTATATAAACAAAGTGTCATTATTCAATGCTGATTCCACAGCTTCCAAACACAAAGAAATCAGATAATAGTGGGAGGGGAGGGGTTTGTTTCAAAGAAGCAGCACCAGTGCTGGGGACCCAAGGCCAGGTGCCCCCCACTGCCCCTCACTTCCTCAGCGAGGGCAAGCTTGGTGGTTGCAATGAGACTTCTGGCCTCAGTAGGCACACAGGCATGCATGCTGTCACTCTGCCCCTCACAGCTGTGCTTGGAAGCACAGATGCAAGGGACGAAGCAACAGCAAGCAGTGTACATGCATGCACACTGAGGCTGGAAGCCCACAGCAGCTGCCAAGCTCACTATTTCCCTCATTGAGGAAGCAAGGGTGGGTGAGAGTGCTGAAACTGGCACCCTCCCCACAGAGCCTCGCTCCAGACAGCCATCTCATGCTGCCTAATGGGTGTGCCGGCTCTGCAAAGAGGTCACTAAAAGTATATGCAAATAACATTTGTAATTGAATCTAATTGAACATTGATAGGAACAGCAAAGGACCTCTGTTATTCTGCAGCTTTTCTCAGAGGGACTTGCACAAGACATTCCCAATATGACATTGTGGACTCCTGATGGCACTTGACTTTGGCTACTGTGTGACACAGTGTGTTGGACTAGATGGGCCACTGGCCTCATCCAACATAGCCTCTCTTTTATGTTCTTATGACATGTTTTGTTTGTTAGACTATAATACAGATCACAAGCAGTGTCTGTTTAGCATTTCTCTTTCTTTTTCAGTTGTTCTATGCAACAAATCCCTAAGCAGGTTCAAGCTTGCTTCAAAAGCCATAGCCTTTCTAGGTAGAGATGCTTGTCCATACAACCAGCTTTCTGGGGTACATTTTTAAGCCTCAGTTGTTCTGCATATTCCCAATATTGATGGCAAGGAAGCTATTGACTGTATGTAGTAGTTTCAAAAATATTCTCTCAGCGAAGCAAAAAGACTGAAGCTCTGAGTATGAGCCATATATAATTTCTCCATTTCACGAATCAAGTGCTCATGAAACCTAGAAACATGTCCATGTAGCATAATCTAGAACATAGTTAATTAAGCTATTAAATAGCATGGATAATGGGCACACTACATTCTTTGTGTTGTAGTTATTCTGAGAAGGCCACAATTGGTCTTCAAGGATTTGTGTTATTGCTCATTAGTAACCCTCTGACCTGTATTAAAAACAATTCCATCAGGGGATTGGAAAGAAATATGTTCAGCCCTTCTCAGCTATAGAAGACAGAACCATGAGTGAGTAACTCTGAAAGTGTCAGTAATTAAAAGTGCATTAAAGATGAGCAATTACTATAGAATCTTAGGGGACCCACCCAGGAAATATTTGTCAGGCTGCATCTGATTAATGTTGTTTGGTGCATCAGCACATTGGTTTGCCCAGCACACTGATAGCAGCTGAGCAGTTTACTAACATATGGGATATCTACCTAGGGGCTGTTATTCTGATCAGCTAAGCCAGCCACAGTGTCCGATGCACAAGGGAAAATTCTGTAGCACAGATGCAGCAGGAAGCATGGTAATTACAGTATGTAGTCAAACAAAAGTTTAAAAGTTCAAAATCACAGCAGCAGACACACACTGTGGCAATCCACTGGGAACCAATATTCTCTAAAAATGTTTGGCTAGAAGTAGCCCTGATTGTATACTGCTTCCAGAAAGATTCGTTGGCTTAAAATTTCAAGGACAGGTGCATGGTTAGCTTACACAGTTTTGTTTGGAGCACTGTTAGTCTTAGAATGTAAGAAAGATGATGTCATATTTTATTAAAGACCTTTTATTAAAACATATGTGAAGAATTCTAGTTTCTAAGCTCTTCAATCCACCAAGCTCTTCAATCCATCAAGTCTATTCTAAGTAAACAAAGAGCTATGGTTTAGATATTCAGAAGTGCTTTGCTCCTGGAAAGTGCTTTATTGGGAGATCAGCTGAAGAAGACTTGGTGGATGGCTTGAGGACGCAAGTTTTTCCACTATGATGAACAGTGTACACTTAGCACCATGGAGGACTGAATTATCTCAAGAAATAAAAAATACAAACAAATATTAGGCCACCTTACTTTCATATTGTAAAATGAGATGGTCTGAGCTGACCCATTTGACTGCTTGCTTCATTTAACTCAAGTTTCTCTATGATTTCTACTCTATGGTGACTAACAAAAAATAATAATAATTTCATTGCGGCCAACTGATGATCTGGACACAAAGACACCCTCCAAAGAGGGTGGAGGTATCAGAATTAAAAAGTTACCTAAGCAGAAAGTAGCCACTCAAAATCCCTATTATAGACAGCAAGCATGAATAATAAATTCAGGTGGGTGGCCATGTTGGTCCAAAGTAGCAGAAAAAAGTTTGAGTCCAGTGGCACCTTTAAGATCAACAAAGTTTTATTCTAGAGATCAGCTTTCGTGTGCAAGCATACTAAAATTTTGTTGGTCTTAAAGGTACCACTGGACTCAAACTTTGTTAAATATTGATAATGAATAAATGGAAGGGGGAGTCAGAAGAAATCTGCTAGCCCCAGCCCACCTGTGTTCATCCAACAGAACTTCTGAACTGAATTGCACACAAAGAAATTGTAGGCTCTGTGCCTTCCCTCCATGCATTTATTGCACATTCAGTGTTACCTTGCCAAGTGCTAGTGTGAGACCTGTCCTGACTTTCAGACAATTGTTTTGCCATGTCACCTTGCACTATGAAGGCATAAAGAAAAAAAATAGTTCATTTATACCCCACCTTTCTGCTCACTGGGAACTCAAAGTGGCTTACAAAATTTTCTCCTCCTCCTTTTTACCTTCACAACAACTTTGTGAGGTAGGTTAAAATGAGACTGTGTGACTGGCCCAAGGTTGCCCAGCAAGTTCTCATGGCAGAGTGGGGATTTGAACCTGAGTCTCCCAGGTACTAGTTCAACACTCTAACTACAAACTAGGACCGATTTTGCACTCACCCTATGCCACACTGATGTTCCTCTTTTCAGCATGGTGTCCTTCCCATTTCCCACTATCTGCCCTGGGGCATCACCTTGTGTCGCCGTTTTTGCACGGCAAAGAGAAACTGGTTTTTAGTGGTTTCTCTTTGCCTCACAAAAACAGCGACACAAGGTGAAGTCCCGGGGCAGATTGTGGGAAATCGGAAGGACGCCACGCTGAAAAGAGGAATGTCAGAGCAGCGTAGGGTGAGTGCAAAATCGGTATAACTCTCTAAATCCAATCCAGCAACATTAAGGAAGGAATTTACACACTTTGCTCGAGTACACAAAGCACAATGTTAGTACTGTTAGAACATTACATAACATCTCAAGGGCACTGGGCACATCTAACTCTCCACTTGCACATAAGATATATCACATGTAACTATGTACCAGCATGGTCTCCAGAAACTGCTATCAAAAGCTGTGAATTCATGAAACGATGAGGCTGAATAAATCCCTCTCTAAATGTATATAAAACTAACAGTATAATCTGACACCAAATTAATCCATTTTGAGACCACTAAACTCAGCATAGGATTGCATTGCAAAACTGCTAGAATGGTGAGTTAGCTGAGAAAGTGATAATCAAGGCAAGAAAAAAGCCCTGATTGGATCAATCATAGCACATGGAAAAGAATAATTGCATGTTGATAGCACAGCGGGGAAAAAATTAAATGAAGCAATCAGGCATTGTGATGACAGTGTGGGGATAATCCCCATATCAAGCAACTGAAAGAATGATAACCACCATTGAACGAATACCAGAGGACAGAACTAAGGTGTCTGCAGTGAACAAGACTAGATCAAATTTGCACTAGGAACCATTTGCCACAATATTATTTCTGTCCACTCAAGCAGTCCCAAGCACAGTGAATAAATTCACATAGACAACTTGAATGGATAAACCTGGAGCTCATGGGAAAAGTCAATAAGAATTACCAAAATTGGGGGGAAGTGAATAGGGGAATTGCTGCTGATTTTAATCCTTGGCTACGGGAGTACACATCATATTTCTCTACTAAATTAATACTTGGACAAGACTAAGAGTATGTATAGGTTGATTGCTCTACTATGGAAATTGTTGTTAGAAAAGGAGAGGAGGAGAAGGGGTTGAGGAAGAGAGAAAAGCAACAAGAGAGGAAAGAAATTACCTTGAACCAGAGGGAGGCAATTTTCCCTTTCTTTAAATGTTAGATGACTCCTGGCCAGACCCAGGAGAAAGATATTGCCAGAACCTGAGCTTTCCAGTGGCAACTGAGATCTAGACCTGCCACAGCTACTACCAGGGACTCCAGCACAAAGTACTGGCCACCTTTTCCAAAGCCAGTGTGAGTGACACAACTGGGATTTAAGCAATATTGATTAGTTAAAGTAAGGTTGTTAGGACTTCATTGTCCTGACTCTATTTCATCACCTCACCAGGATTATGAGAAAGAAGAACTTGGAAAAAAACCCCCTATAATATTGGATCCAGACTAAGTTTTCTATTAGAGAGCCAGTTTGTTGTAGTGGTTAAGTGTGCGGACTCTTTATCTGGAAGAACCAAATTTTATTCCCCACTCATTCACATTCATCTGCTGTTGTGATCTTGAGTCAGTCACAATTTATTCCAGAGCTGTTCTGCTCAAGAGCAGTTCTTGGAGAGCTCTCTCAGCGCTACTACTTCACAGGTTGTCTGTTGTGGGGAGGGGAAGGGAAAGGAAATTGTAAGCAGCTCTGAGATTCCTTCAGGTAGTGAAGGGCAGAGTATAAATCTAATCTCTTCTTCTACTACTACTACTACTACTGCTACTGCTACTACTACTACTAACAAAAAAGGCAGTGTGATTTCTGCCAGTTCCCCCTACCTGCTGCAGATCCATTATTTGCCCTTTCATGAAGATTGTCATGAGCCCTGATGTGGAGGAGCTGGAAGGGTTAACAGACCTGGAAGAGTTGCCGGCCAGTTCCTCAGCTGAACAAACAGCAGCTGGCCCATCAATCACTCTCCAGGCACCAGTGTCAGCTGTTGACGATCAATCTCCTCCAAGCTCTCCCCCTGCCATCTCAAGAGTTCAAAGCAGGCTCCGGAAAGAACTTTCAGAGCAAAGACATGAGGCATGCCAATGCTTCAGCTCTCTCAGCCCTGAGTTCTAGCAGAGTCACTGCCACCCAGGGAGCAGGCTGATTGAGGCTCCCATATAGCTCCCACCCAGGACTTGGTAACCTTGTGGAAGCAACAAGTCTATTCTCTGTCTTGCATTCACGCTCCTTCCTGATGCCTGATCCTGACCTGCCTGAGTTCCTTGGCACCCTGACCTTTTGGCTTTTGGACATTGACTTCTGATTCCGGTTTGTGATTCTGCATTGGTGACTTGGTTCCTGCTTGACTTCCTGGACTTTGACCTTAGACTGGCTTTGGATGCCTGCCTGCGCCCTGAGAACATGACAAGTATCCCCATTCCCCAAGAGTCATACTGTAGGGAAATCATTGTGCTGCAGTGAGAAGGGAGAGGCAGAACAGTTTGTCCTGATGATGGAAGTGTGTTCTGTTAGCATAAAATTTAGTCTGGATCCAGTCCTACAGTTTTGGAGAGAATGTGTGCAACCTGTGGGACTGTATAGTGAGTTAAGTCACATAAGTTTTGGGGGTGGCATATTATTGCCGGGAATGTGCTGTGATAGATAGATAGATAGATAGATAGATAGATAGATAGATAGATAGATAGATAGATAGATAGATAGATAGATAGATAGATAGATAGATAGATAGATAGATAGATAGATAGATAGATGAATTTATTGTCATTGTTCTCAACAAAAAGAGAGCAACGAAATGAGGTGCTCTTCCACAAACATACCAACACATCAAACACACATATTCATAAACCATTTAAATACATCTGAAACCATTAAACCATTTAAACCATTAAAACCATTTAAATACATCTAAAACGGATAAACATTCATAAAACCATTAAAACCATTTAAACCATTAAATAAACATTCATAAAACCATTAAACATTCATAAAACCATTAAAACCATTTAAACCATTAAATACATCTAAAACAGATAATCCTTCATAACCCTGCATTTAACCTAACCACAGCACTTGGATAGAAACTGTCCTTAAATCTGTTTGTCCTAGCCTTCAACACTCTATATCGTCTACCTGACGGTAAGATCTCAAAAAGCAAATGGCCCAGATGTGTATGGTCCCTTAGGATCATTTGTATCTTCCTTTTACATGCCATATTATACAGATCCACCAATGAGGGGAGAGAACATCCACAAATCTTTTGTGCTCTTCTCGTCACTCTTTGGAGCACCCTTCTCTCTGCTTCCGTGCAGCTCCCCAACCACGCGCAGAGGCAATAAGATAAAATGCTCTCAATGGAACTACGATAAAAGGCAACCAGCAGACTCCCTGACAGTTGTAGTGATCTTAAGAGTCTTAAGTAGTATAGTCGTTGCTGGGCCTTTTTCTCTAGAGCTAAAGTATTTGCCCCCCATGTTAGATCCTGTTTCATGGTAATTCCCAGAAACTTCCATTCTGTCACCTGTTCTACCATAACACCATCAATAAACAACGGCTGGGTGTCCAAACTACTCTTCCTGTAATCCACTATAATTTCCTTCATCTTATTTATATTTAAAATAAGATTATTTACTTTACACCAAAGGGACAGCTGTTGAACTTCCCTCCTGTACGCAGACTCATTATCACATCTACCCCCTCTCCAAATCTATATGCTTGCATGTCTATTTTTATGCATTAATATTAACATGCATCATATATAGAGATGGGAATGAACCAGCTCACAAATGAAAGTTCATGATGAAATTTAGCCAGTTTGTAGTTTGCAAAGTCCAGTTCATGCAAGGCAATCGGTATGAACTTTCAAGCTGTTTGTGGAGGTTTATGCTGGTTTGTGTGTGGGTACCTTTCCAGACAGATTGTCTCCACTCAAAATGTTTACAAAATTTCAAAGCAGCAATTTGGGGGGAGGGAGCATGTAGAGGAGCATCTGGGGACGGTTGCCTGCAACTCTGATGTCTCTAGCTTGCATAGGATGTGTTCTAGACATTCCTGAACCTGTCCAAAGGACCACCTGTGACACACAGATATTTTGACAGCTGCAGATTCAGGAGTGTATTAAATGGACCCTGTGAAAGCTAGAGACACCAAACTTACAGGGGAGCTCCAGCTGACTCTCCTCTACCTGCCCTCCAAGTTTAGTGAGGATTGGATTTACAGGATTCGACTTACCTTCCCACCCCCCAAATGTGCCCTCAGGAAAGCGCTTTCTGGGGAAATGACCACCTGTCATTTCCTCAGAAAGCACTTTTATGGGGCACCTTCTTTTGGAAGGCCATGACTTGAACTCTGTAAATGCAATCTTCACCAGATTTGTAGGGCACGTGGAGGAGAGTCAGCTGGAGATCCCCTGTGAGTTTGGTATCTCTATTGCATTGGGGTGAGCATTCTACCACCTCACAAACCTCACGGTTCTGAATAGGTTTGTGAGGTGGCTAAAAGTTTGTGACAGTTTGTGGTTCACAACTGCATTTTCCCAGTTCATACCTGTCTCTAATCATATATAAATTAGCAGTTTCATTCTTCACTGTTCTTGGTGAATGGTTTATAGCATACAAAGGAAGTGGGAGTCGAGTGAAGGCAGATTCATAAAGGCACACCCCAGGAGTTCACTGTCAGAGTCCAATTGAAAATGTTGTAGTGTTCTGTATTAGCCCACACATCAGCGAAGGGGGGAATTGCATATATATGTGAACCAACCCTTCTAACTCAACTTTCAATTTCCTTGTCAACATTTGCACTAGCATAATGGATTAAAGATCAAATAAGCAATGATCCCTATAGCTCTGACACACAGAAAATAAATTGAGAAGTGGTTTGCTTTCTTCGTTTAAAGAACATGTTGTTTTGTTTGTTTTGGTTACCACTACATTTTCATTTCCTGCCATCCACTGCATGGTTTTTTCTCCCTTTCACTCCTACCCAAAGGAACATGTTATTGCTGGACTCTTGGCTACCCTGAGAATGCTTTCTCAAGCATCTTAAATCAGAAAGATGTTTTCATGTTTTAGTGTTCATTTACTGGACTGCAAATGCTGTTAGTCCAAGTCTGTAATGTACTGCCACCTAAATTGGTAGTAGCAGGTAATCAAAAGGGGATGAAGAAGTACATTATTATCTTTGGTTTATTTTAAGTCACTGATTGCTTTGAGGGGGCAGGGAATAACAGAGGAGGCATTGTAAAGATGGTTTTCTTTGGGGAGAAACATCTTTTTTAAAAAAAAAAACGTATGAGATATATAAATGTTATTGTATGTTATAGACAAATTCCCCAAACTTTGCGAGAAGTATTTTCTGTCTTTTATACTGTTATATATAATCATATTTGATATATATAATTGTTAGATAACACTTTTTTCCTTTCTGCATTTCTTTTATACTATTTCTTTGTTTCCTCAAAATGTGTATATTTTAATATATATTTTAAAAGAAACAAGCTAGTGAAGATCTGTATATTCAGAATCTCATTTCATATTTTGGAATAAGTTTCTGGTCTTTGTAAAAGCACAGATTAAGCTTTACACTCAAAATCCATCAGCATGAAAGACTCAGAAATCAGAAAGGAGCATTCCCTTATTTACATGATTAATATTATTTCTAAATTCACATATGCATTGTAAGGGATGAAATATTTACAACTTTAGACTAGCAGCATTCCTTCCTTGATATTTGTAGCTAGCAATACTTTTGCCATTTCTGCTGTTTGCTAAATATGCACAAACAAAACATGCAAATTAGTAGGAACTTTCCAGATTCCAGTATTTTGGTAATCTGATCTCAGTTAGACAGATTCCCTGTTCTAGATTTTAGCAACTGAATTGTTCTTTTCTTATTTTTAGCCTTTGCATGCTGCACATATGAACACAGAATTTAAATAAAATGTAAAGGGCTAAAATCTATTCTCCATGAATTCTGTTTTTTCATATCTCAATTTTAGTTCAGTCAATCTATTTCTGGGGAAGTTCTTAGTTCTGTTCATCATATTTGATGTAAGCTGTATTGCTTTAAAAAATGGCTTCATATCAATTTATTACCATTGAGGAAATGAGGAACTGTACTCTCATCTGAACCTGCAGCTCTTTGAAACCCCATCCTGTTAAAACTGAAAGAAGACCAGATCAATATGAATATTCGATTATTCAACTAGAAAAAGTTACATCAGAATAGTTCCCTTAACATATATTCTTTTTTTTAATGAAAAAGACCCCATCACCAAAACAATCAAATAGCTAAAATCCTTCCCATATGAGTTTATTAAAAGCCCAAGAATGTCCTCCTGCTTCAGCCCTACCAAAATTGTTGGACTCTGTGAAAGGGGCTATGCAGGCTAGTCTGATCTCATGAGATCTCAGATACTAAGCAGGATCACTCCTGGTTAGTATTTGGATGGGAGACCACCAAGGAATTCCAGGGTTGCTATACAGAGGAAGGCAGTGGCAAGCCACTTCTGAAGTCTCTTGACTTGAAAACCCTACAGGGTTGCTATAAGTCAACTGAGACTTGATGGCACTTTACACACAAAGTTGTGCAATAGATTCTCAGTGAAATGTGCTCTCTAAAACTAATTAACTATAAAAAGAACCTACATTCCCCCCCTTCGGAGGTGCTTGCACCTCAATCATCCTGAATCATTTTTTTAAGTAAAGCGGAATGGATTTTAGTTAAAGAAATCTCTTTTAAGTTCTACTTCGGTCTTGCAATGCATTGGTGCAGTGCTTTTTAGTGATGCTTGATTCTTGCCTGTCAGGTTGCTTGCCAGCACATTTCATCTAGAACAGCTTGATAATTCTATGATCTCTTCTAAATGTAAAAGAATCATCCCAAAATAACTTTTACTGAAATGTATAGCCTATATCATTTAATGTAGAGTGTTAAGCAGTTTCTGCAGCTGCTAAATAAAACCAAAAGAATATACTTTCTTTTTAAGCAGTGATCAAAAGCTTTCAGTAGTCACTATATATTCACAAGTAATAGGTATCCCATTCCAGCTCTAGGTAATGATAATAACAACAGCAGCAACAATCATAAAGAATTTTTGGAGGATTTTAAAGTATTCAAAGCACATCCATTGTTTTGCTATGATCCTTACAACAACCCTGCAAGGTATGGAGCTGGAGAGACAATACAACTTTCCCAAGGCTAACTACTAAATTTTTGTTGGAATTCAATCCAGAGATGACTCCTTACAACAGGGGTCCCCAACCCCCGGGCTGGGTACTGGTACCAGGCTGCGGCCTGTTTGCAATGGGCTGCACAGCTTCACCACCCCGCCCCCCATGGCACCTCTCCTCCCCCCCTTTTCACCATTTTAAGGCTGGGGAAGGGGTGGTGAAGTGCCTTCCAGGCCAACCTCCCCACCCCCTGCTGATCAGCTGGAAAAACTGCAGCAGTGAGAGATGCTGCCCTTGCCTCCTTCCCAGGGGGGTTGGCCTGGGAAAAGCTTCACGGCCCTTCCCCAGCCTTAAAATGGTGAAAATGGGGGGGGAGGCAGCGAGGCTGTGTGGGGGGCAAAAAAGGGAGGAGGAAACGGTGGGAGGAAAACAGGGAGAGGAGGATAGATCCAAGTGGGCAGCTGTGTTGGTATGAAGCAGTAGAACAAAGAAGGAGTCAAGTTGCAGCTTGAGGTGGCGAAGCTGTGCAGGAAGGAGGGAGGAGGAAACAGGGGGAGGAAGAGGCTGCGAGGCTGTGGGGGGTGGCGGCAAGGCTGCACAGGGGGACAAAGGAGAGAAGAGGAAACGGGGGAGGGAAATGGGGGGGAGGAGGAGGTGCCAAGGGGGGAGATCAAATTGGGTGCCCCCACTCTACCGGCCCTGGGGCCACGATTGCCGGGTTGGCCCTGGGTCCAGGCCCTGGGGCTGAAAAGGTTGGGGACCACTGCCTTACAAGGTCAGTACCCAAGCCAAAATCACATGTGAACACTAAAGCACAACCTGATTGTAATGTGGTTATGAATTATCCTTCCAACAGCCCATTGATCAGTTGAGAATCCTGGTACAAGCAGAATTGGAAAAGTCGCTCTTGGACCGCTCATCAGGTGCTGAAAATTGATGTGTGGATTTTGTCTTCACCACTTCTCTCCTTGCCCATCTGTATACAGTCATTTGGCAGCTCTTTACCTATTTGACATTAAGGAAGGAAGCTAAAGTGTATATTTCATATATCTGTGATCTCCAGGCCTCAGATTCAGCAGAAGCTCACAGAAGCGCAGCTCCTGAACCTTTCTGAGGGTTCCACCTCTTCTTCCCCACCTACCTTGTCCATTAAATAGTAGCTGCAGCTACATAACAATCCCTGGATTAGGGAGCAGGCAGGCAGCCAGCCACCAGGGGCTTTGCCACTCCCCCAGCAGCCCTCATTAACCCCTGGAGAAGCCCATGCCACCCTTTATCCACTTCTTATGTGATTTTGGGTGGCGGGTGGCTTTCTGGCCTTTTGACTGGGGTGGGGGGCAGTCCAGGAGAGCCTCAGGCAAGCGAGGCCTGCTTAGGCTGGCTGGATCTCTAGCCAGCCCAAGAAGGCCTCGCTCACCCAGGGATCTTTTTTCTTGTGTTGGGTTGCTTTTGCTGGGGGGTGGGCAGCATATGCTAATGTGTTATGCTAATGAGCTCTGCCATCTATTTTTCTACAAAATGACCCCTGGTGATCTCTATTAGTGAAATGTACCATTTGGGGTGGGAACTACGTTATCTTATTGGAGAAGCATTGTGTGTATCCTGATGTAATGGAAGATGATTTGTTATTATAAAGAATGTATGACAAAGGAAGTCTATCTTTCCATAGGTACTGTCAGGTATGAAGTATGTCCATTTCTTTCCTTTTTTGTGGGGGGGGGGGAGACCCCACAGGAAATGGAACTTACTCCTTCTCATTATGCATGAAGAGACCATGATGCGACTCTCACACACACAGAGACACCTTTTTCTCCTCAATATCATCAGCATTGTCACTGCTCCAGCATTTGGAAAGATATGGGGAGGAGACAACAACAAAAGTTCCTCAGCCTGCTGCACTGCGGGTCTGACCAGGATCAGACCTTCACAGCATTTTGAAATCACTTTCAAATGGCAAGAGCATCCCCATATATGTAGTTTGGCCCTAAGAAGTAGTACATTTATGGAAATAGGCCTATTACACATGGGTGTTTTCCCTCGCTTTTGTCATGCATCTCTATCAGGCTTTCTCTTTCATTCCTCATTCATTTCCCCTTCTTCAGCATTCAGTTCACTTTCTGATTTCTGTTTCTCTGGGTTTTCTGAGAGGAGTTTTGTGCCAATTTTCCCCTTGTTTTGCTTTTAAGCCAAAGGTAATTCAAAAACATACAGATTCCCTCAGAGTTCCCTCCCACCCCTTTGCTGGCCCTAGAAGATCACTCTCCACCCACATCAAGGTCATTCTGCCCACTCTGCACCTTTGCCATTCATTGGTGTGCAAACTCCATTTATTTTCCCCCTTGTTGTTTTACATTTAAATTTTGTTACAAGTGGGATGAGTATTGCTAGTCTGATTGCTCACAAAAAAAGAAATGACTGGGAGTGTGCTCCTTGCAGGCACAGCAGTCCTGGCTGGGCTGCCCTCTCCTGCCCTCTGGTTTAAACCAGGCTGCAGAAGGCAGTGCAGAGCTGTGCCTGGTTGGCCATATGAAAAGGGAATTTTCCAGCTGCTCTAACCAGTTCCAAAAATAGTTTGGTCAATTTCAGGATTTTTTTTTTTAAAAAAAACTTTGCTTGGGTTCCTTTGTGTTCTCTTTTGTTCAAGGAACAGAACCAAGAAGATTTAAGTGGAAGGTGCTTACTTGATGCCATTGCACAGCTGCAATAAGGCAATAGCATGATTTAAATAAATAAATGCCATCCCCAAGACACCACAAGTGATGTTCCCACTCCAATACAAAGAGTTCCCACCCCAATTACAAAAAACAGTGGGGGATGTGACGGAACCAGCCCGATTCAGCCTTCAGACCCAGTCCCGTCAACTCCCTTTTGGGTTGCAAACTCCTGGAGGGAGCTAATCTTCCTGCCACTTGGGTGTGCTGCCACCACCTGCTCAATTTAGGAGCTGAGGAACAAGACTCCCAATCCCCCTTTCCAGTTCTGAGGCCTGGCCTCTCCTCTGCCAACCCAGCACCTGGTTATCACAGAGACCAAAGTCTTCTTTGGAAGACCCCTGGAGAATTGGCATCCTTGCCAACTGCATGCCTTCCCTGGACTCCCCTCTTACAGTAGCGTGGTCTAAGGCAGTTGGGGAAACTATGTGAGGGACTCCTTTAAACAAACATAACATTTATTTACAACATACAACTATTTACAGGTATTTTTAAAAAGTGAACAGAAGCAACAAATCATAGTAGGGGAAAAACTGCGCCTTCTCTCCGTATTCTAATACTTGCCCTGACCATACCTTCCAGAACAGGCAGATTCGCCTACTCAACTGAAATGACTGAATTCAAACTCAAAGTGACTCTTTTCCTGCAAAATTTCCAATATTAATTGCAGTTCCCGCCTAGAAACTGGTTTGCCCTCCTGCAGCCTTCTGGGAGACCAGCCTGAAAGACTTCTTGTCTCTCTAGGAGGCCTCCTCAGAATTGCTGCTTCCAGACAGGAAGGGAGTGGGGAGGAGGAAGAGACTAGGCCCAAAACATTCTTTGAGTTTGACAGCCTCTTCCTGCCAACTCACAGATAACCCTAGCCTACAATGGCATTTCTCCGGGGGGGGGGGGTGGCAGAATAAATACATCAGATAAAAAAGAATGGTGGGTATGACAGGCACAGAATCTGAAATCAAGCTTAAAGGTTTTCCCTCTATATAAATTGATGGTTCAGCCTCATTTGGAGTGCTGTGTACAATTAGGCTTCCCAACTCCCCCGCCCTGCCAGGGGACTCCTGGGTTAGCAGCCTAATCCCCCGCTCTCTAAAAATCTGATAGCAGGGGTGGGGGGGTGGAACGGCGCAGTGTCTCTTTCCCTGCCTGGCTTCAGGCTTCTCCCTTCCTCCGAGTCACAAAGACCCGCCCACCGCCAGCCTGCTATTCGCTCCAGTCCGGCCTCCCTTCGCGAGGTGCATGCTGGGACTTGTAGTGCTTGCATCCTCTCTGGCTGCCGGGTAGAGTCTCCTCGGGGAGTCTGGACCATGCGCGTTTCTACTTTCGGAGGCTTCAGTCGCTGATTGAAAGGCTTCCTCTTGAGATGGTGTGTCTGTGTTACTTTGAAGAAGTTGGCAGCAACTCGTGAGTAGAAAGGCCAGAAATCGGCAGAAATGGGGGGGGGGGGACACGTCTGCTGAGCATTATTCTCTATGTGGAGATTGATTCTCATAGGGTATAATGGGGAATTGACCTGGAGGTTTCAGGGGCTCTGGGGGAGCTGTTTTTTGAGGTAGAGGCACCAAATTTTCAGCATAGTATCTAGTGAATCTCCCCAAAGTACCTCCCAAGTTTCAAAACGATTGGACCAGGGGGTCCCATTCTATGAGCCCCAAAAGAAGGTGCCCCTATCCTTCATTATTTCCTATGGAAGGAAGACATTTAAAAAGGTGTGCAGTTCCTTTAAATGTGATGGCCAGAACTCCCTTGGAGTTCAATTATGCTTGTCACACCCTTGTTCCTGGCTCCGCCCTGATGTCTCCTGGCTCCACCCCCAAAGTCCCCAGATATTTCTTGAATTGGACTTGGCAACCCTATGTACAATTCTGGTCACCACACCTCAAAAAAGACATTATAGCATTGGAAAAAATGCAAAAAAAGGCAACTCAAATGATTAAAGTGTTGGAACACTTTCTCTATGAAGAAAAGTTAAAATGCTTGGGGCTCTTTAGCTTGGAGAAAAGTCAACTAAGGGGTGACATGAACAAAGAAGGAGTCAAGTTGCACCTTTAAGACCAACCAAGTTTTATTCAGAACATAAGCTTTTGTGTGCTCTCTAAGCACATTTCATCAGACGAGGACCCACAATACCTGATCCCCTCGTCTGATGAAGTGTGCTTAGAGAGCACACGAAAGCTTACGTTCTGAATAAAACTTGGTTGGTCTTAAAGGTGCAACTTCACTTCTGCTTTGTTCAACTGCTTCAGACCAACACGGCTGTCCACTTGGATCTATCTGAGGGGTGACATGATAGAGGTTTACAGAGAAGGTAGAGAAATAAATACTTTTCTCCCTTTTTCACAATACAAGAACTCGTGGACATTCAATGAAATTGCTGAGCAGTCAGGTTAGAACAGATAAAAGGAAGTACTTCTTCACCCAAAGGGTGATTAACACATGGAATTCACTGCCATGGGAGGTGGTGGCAGCTACAAGCACTGACAGCTTCAAGAGGGGATTGGATAAACATATGGAGCAGAGGTCCATCAGTGGCTATTAGCCACAGAGTATAGATGGAACTCTCTGGTTGGGGCAGTGATGCTCTGTATTCTTGGTGCTTGGAAGGGCAACAGTGGGAGGGCTTCTAGTATTGTGGCCCCACTGGTGGACCTCCTGGTACCACTTTTTTTTTGCCACTGTGTGACACAGTGTTGGACTGGATGGGCTATTGGCCTGATCCAACATTGCTTCTCTTATGTTCTTATGACTGCTTGGATTCTGTGGAGTAAGCTATGCATGAATAATGAGCCATAGACTCTCCTCTATAATGTAATAATCATTGGGGTATAGTTCAACTTTTTTATGGTCAAAGGAAGTGTCGTGTTAAAGTTAGTGCAGCAACCATTGTGGTACCTTCTGAAATCTGGAAGCAACAGAATTGAAAACCAGGAGAGTTGTGAAGGACAGCAAAGTATCTGGAACTCAAAATCAGAAACCACTTTTCAATTATTAGCTTGCAGCAAAAGCGTCCTTTTTCTTTCTCTGGGGTATATAGACTCCTTAAAAGAGATGTGGCAGAGGCCTGATTCTGAGAAAATAAATGAAAGTCAACAACCCTATAAGACTGAATAGAGGTGCTCAAATAGCCTTCATTCGTTTAGAAGCGGATAAATCTAAGGTTCAAACTGCAGCAAAGCTGAGATGACATTTCACTTATTAATCATTTGTGCTATCAAGAAGGCAACAATTGAATATTTTGGTATATCCCTTTATTTTAAGATTCCGCCCCCCTCCTGATAGCAGCTTCAATCATCAAAGTGACATTTTGTTGGATAAGATGAATCAGAGGATAAGCAGTAGATACTTTATTTTCATGCACATTCACCTGCAAGTGAATCGTTCTGCCCCTCACACTGGTAGCCTGTCATATTGCAGACATGTGACCTACTCATCATTCATGCATACAGCAGGATAAATGAAAAGCAATTCACTTTGTAGAAAGATGCATATGACTTTTGAGAAACATTTATGAGAATTTTTAAGAACATTTAGGTATTGTTTTTCTTTTTTTAAAAAAATGGTGATCTGTCAAAATCAGAAAACACAGAAGATTTGAAATGAAGTAAACCTGTATGAAAGCAGGCAATTGAAGCTGCAGGTGAGATTAATATGCACAACAAAGCATCTGTACACCATGTTTAGATGAATGAAACCACAGCTTATCCAAATGTAAATTTACCCTGTCAAAACTGGGTGTTTACAAATCATGCTGTATGAATGGAGCAGAAAATAGTTGTGAATAAAAAAGCAAAGCAACTGAACAATGTAATTCCAATTTTCCATTTCTGTTTAATAACAATCTTGATGGGAAAGTTAAGATCAATGAATAGTTTACTAAAATTGAAGCAGGGCTAGGGATCAGCAATAGTTAATGGTAAGGGGATGGGGTTACAGGGACTTGGAGATCCAAGTGAGGCCTGGCACAGGTTGCAAGCCTGTTTCTATGACGTATCATTTCAGAAATAGACATTTTTCTTTCTTAACTCATGTGACTGCATATCTGGGGTGACATTGTGTGGAATTATGCTGCAAGTTTGTACTGAGAAATTATGCTTGGGTTTTGATTGAGACAGCCAAGAGTGAACTTTATTTTCTTCTGGGAGTGGCCTGATTGAATTCAAAGAACAATGGATTCTGCTTCCTCCAGCAAGCTTTTGTGACACCTTTCTCAACATATGGCCACTGGTAGAATTTTAAAACAAGAGGCCACATAGTGATCACGATTCAAGAAACACACACCCACATACTTTTTCAATAGATACTTATTGGCAATTGCTCTGGCTTGGATCTAAAGGGCTGCTGATGGTCTTAGAAGAAGTTTGTAAAACAGGTAGAGTGGAACTAATCTGTCTGGTTCTTCTCAGCCTGTCCAAATCAGGCCAAGCTCTGTAGTAAATATACCAGGGGACCTTGAAATAATTCTTGCTGTATTGTTAGCTTGAGACAGTAATGTTATAGCAGGAGCATTAGAAAGAAACAAACAGTAATTGTGTCACAAAATAATCTCTAAATACTGTTTACATGAGCAAACATCAAGAGATGATAGGATCCAAAGTTACAACCTCAATTAACTTTGTTATAGCAAGTCTTTACTTCAACTATGTGTGAAAAGAAGAAATTCAAATATGACATTAATGACTAGGCTATGGGAAATTGTTAGTCTATAAATGGTCTATTTTTTTTCTAAAGTTGTTTCATTTGTTATTTATTTAAACCATTTTAAACCACAAGAAGCTGTCGGACGAAAAATAATAGTAAATTTCACTATCAGCTGCCAAACTTCCATAAAATTAGAACATAAGAGAAGCCATGTTGGATCAGGCCGATGGCCTATCCAGTCTTACACTGTGTCACATAGTGACCACAACCCAGGTGCCCTCAGGAGGTCCACAACAGCAGGACCAGAATTCCAGAAGCCCACACTATTGCCCCCCAAGCACCAAGAACACAGACCATCACTGCCTCAGACATAGTGTTCCATCTACACCTTGTGGTTAATAACCACAGGTGGACCTTTGCTCAATATGTTTATCCAATCCCCTCTTGAGGCTGTCTATGCTTATAGCTGCCACCAATTCTTGCAGCAATATATTCCATGTGTTAATTACTCTTTAAGTGAAGAAGTACTTACTTTTATCAGTTCAAAATCTAGTACTCATTAATTTCACTGAGTGCCCATAAGGCCTTGTATTGTGAGGAAAGGAGAAAAGTACTTCATTCTCTACCTTCTCTCTCCGAAGCATAATTTTACAAACTTTTCTCATATTACCTCTTAACTGTCATTTCTCCAAGCTAAACAGCCCTAGCAGCTTTAACCTTTTTTCATAGGGAAGGTGTTCAATCCCCTTAACCATTTTAGTTGCCCTTTTTTGGTACCTTTTTCAAAGCTATACTATCTTTTTTTGAGGTGTGGTGACTAGAAGTGTACACAATATTCCAAATGAGACTGCACCACAGATTTATACAGAGGCGTTATAACTGACTGATTTGGTTTCAGTCCACTTCCTAATAACCCCAGCATAGTGCTTGCCTTTTTTATTGCAGTTGCAAACTAAGTTGACATTTTCAGTGAGTTATCTACCATGACCCCAAGATCTCTTTCCTGGTCAGTTACCACCAGTTCAGACCCCATCAGTACATAATAGTTATGGGTTTTGGCTCCAACGTGCATTACTCTGCATTTGCCCACATTGAACCTCATTTGCCACATTGATGCCCACTCTCCCAGCCTTGACAGATCCCTCTGGATTGCTTCACAGTCCTCCCTGGTTCTTACCACCCTGAACAACTTAATGTCACCTACAAACTTAGCCCCTTCACTGCCAACTCCAAATCATTAAGGAACAAACCGTAGTACTGAGCCTTGTGGTACCCCATTGCTTACTGCCTTTCACCGTGAAAATTTCCCATTATTCTCACTCTCTGTTTCCTGTTAATTTTTAATCCATTAAATTAAATCAAATCTATTATTCCATGACAGCTGAGTTTGCTTAGAAGCCTTTGATGAGGAAAGTTTCTGGAAGTCTAGGTAAACAACATCTGCTGGCTCACCCTTGTCCACATGATTGTTCACCCCCTCAAAATACTCTAAAAGGTTAGCGAGACAAGATCTTCCCTTACAGAATCCATGCTGATTCTTCCACAATAGCTTTTGTTCATCAATGTTCCTACAAATTCTCTCTTTAATAACAGATTCCACCAACTTACCCAGGATCAACATTAGACTGACTATCCTGTAATTTCCTGAATCTCCTCTGGAACTTTTTTTTTAAGATGGAGGTTATATTGGCTGTCTTCCTATTAGCTGCGTTCAATACGGTCGACCATCAGCTACTGACCCACCACCTTGCCAACACAGGGATCCAGGGGTTAGCCTTATAATGGCTCTCCTCTTTCCTTTGTGGTCGGGGACAAAGGGTATCAATTGGGGGAGAATCGTCTCAGAGACACACCCTTAATTGTGGTGTACCTCAGGGGGCGGTTCTATCTCCAATGCTGTTTAACATCTATATGCAACTCCTTGCCCAGATTGCCCGGAGGTATGGGCTGGGTTGCCACCAGTATGCTGATGACACCCAGCTCTATCTACTGATGGACAGCCAATCTGGCGATGTCCCAGTAAACCTGGATCAAGCTCTGCAAGCTGTGGCTGGATAGCTTAAACTGAGCCGACTGAACCTGAATCCGATGAAAACAGAGGCCCTTTGCCTGAGTCGCGGCAGTCTGGGTCGGGGAACTCCCCTACCAACTTTTGATGGTGCGCCACTGACAACAGTGCACAAGGTCATCATCATCATCATCAATTTTATTTATATCCCGCCCTCCCCGCCAAGGCAGGCTCAGGGCGGCTAATAACACAAATCAATACTTACATTGTACAATGTTTAACAATACAAATTTAACAGTTTAATTAAAATTCTATTAAAATTCTAAAATGATAAAATTAATATTAATATGTTGGTGCTATTATACAGATAGTGAGCTTACTCAGCAGTCTCTCTCTTTAGTCGGTGAAGGCCATTCGGAAAAGGATGGTCTTGCAGGCCCTGCGGAACTGTTCAAAGTCTCGCAGGGCCCACATTTCTTCTGGAAGTTGGTTCCATAGGCTTGGAGCCATAACAGAGAAGGCCCGAGTGTGGGTACTCTGTAGTTTTACCTCTTTTGGCCCGGGAATAGTCAGCAGGTTCTTCCCTGCTGACCTCAGTGCTCTCTGGGGTTCGTACAGGGAGAGACGGTCCCTAAGGTAGGCAGGTCCTCGGCCATATAGGGCTTTAAAGGTGATAACCAGCACTTTGTAATGAATCCGGTATATAACTGGCAGCCAGTGCAGTTCACGCAGCCCCGGCTGTATGTGCTCCCACTTTGGGAGCCCCAGCAACAGTCTGGCAGCCAAGTTCTGCACCAGCTGCAGCTTCCGGGTTCGGCACAGAGACAGCCCCATGTAGAGGGCATTACAGTAATCCAATCTCGAGGTGACCGTTGCATGGATCACTGTTGCCAGGTCCTGACGCTCTAGGAAGGGAGCCAGCTGCCTTGCCCGCCTCAGATGAAAAAAGGCTGACTTGGCAGTGGCTGCTATCTGGGCCTCCATTGATAGTGAAGGCTCCAGTAGAACTCCCAGGCTCCTGACTCGGCACGCTGCTTTCAATGGCACCCTGTCAAAAACTGGGAGAGATATTTCCCCTCCCAGAGTGCCCCGACCCAAGCAAAGGACCTCTGTCTTCGCTGGATTCAGTTTCAGCCCACTCAGCCTTAACCAAGTTGCCACGGCCTGCAGTGCAAGGTCCAAATTCTCTGGGACGCAGCCAGGCTGGCTGTCCATTAGCAGATAGAGCTGGGTGTCATCTGCATACTGGTGACACCCAAGCCCATACCTCCCGGCGATCTGGGCAAGGGGGCGCATATAGATATTAAATAGCATCGATGAGAGGACTGCTCCCTGAGGCACCCCACAATGTAGTGTGCGCCTCTGAGAGAGCTCACCCCCAATAGCCACCCTTTGTCCCCGATCCTCGAGGAAGGAGGAGAGCCATTGTAGGGCCGACCCCCTAGCCCCAACATCAGCGAGGCGGCGGGTCAGTAGCCAATGGTTGACCATGTCGAACATGGCCAACAGGTCTAACAGCATCAGCACCGCCGCACCACCTCGATCCAGATGCCGCTGGACGTCATCTGGCAAGGCGACCAGCACCGTCTCCGTCCCATGGCCCAGGTGAAAGCCAGACTGGCAAGGGTCTAGGGTGGAAGCGTCATCCAGAAAACCCTGCAACTGCAACGCCACTGCCCTCTCTATAATTTTACCTAAAAACGGTAAATTCAAGACCGGTCGGTAGTTTGCCAATTCGGCCAGGTCTGCTGTACTTTTTTTCAAGAGGGGGCGGACCAAAGCCTCTTTTAAGGGCATTGAAAAATGTCCTTCCAGGAGGGATCTATTTATGATGTCCCGTAAAGGACATCTGAGCTCCCTCAGCAAGATTTAATTAGCCAAGAGGGGCATGGGTCCAAATCACAAGTTGTTGGGCACGCAGAGGAGAGAATTCCATTGACTTCCTCCAGGCTGAGTGGGTCGAAATGATCCAAGACTAAACCAGAAGACAGGCACGGAGCCTCCAGTTCATGTACTGTATCCAATGTGATGGGCAGGTCCTGGTGGAGCGACATGATTTTGTCTGCAAAGAATTTCGCAAAAGCCTCACAGCCTATTTCTAATTCTCTAACATTTGGCCTGCCCTGGGGCAGTGTAGTTAAATTTCCAATTATTTTAAACAATTGTGCCGGGCGCGAATTTGCAGACGCAATCCTGGCTGCAAAGTAATCTTTCTTCGCAGCCTTGACTGCCATCTCATAAGACCTCATAAACGATCTATAAGATGTTCTCGCTGCTTCGTCATGAGTGCGCCACCACTGCCTCTCTAGTCGTCTAAGTCCTTGTTTCAGCCGGCGTAACTCCAAGGTGTACCATGGAGCCAGCCTCAAACGAGGGCGTAGAGGACGTCGAGGTGCGATCTCGTTGATTGCCCCGGACAGCCGATCTTGCCAGGCATCAACCAGGGCATCAAGGGAATTGCCAGGGGGCCAGGGATCCTGAAGAGCCATCTGGAACCATTTCGGGTCCATCAGGCTCCGCGGGCGAGCCAAAATAGGCTCTCCGCCTTTACAGGGTCAGAAGCTTGAAGGTGCTAATGGTGTCCTGCTTGACAATGGAGGCCCCTGACTTCCGGGCTTCGTCGCCTTAAGCTCAGTGGGTGTCCGCGGAGCTTGTATCTAACGACCCCCCTAAACTGGGTGGTTGGAGAGGCGCCACAGTCGCAGCATCTCTAGGGGAACCCTGGAGGGGTTTCCTGTTAGTGTGGGGCTTTGCAGGGAGCCAGGGAAATAGTGGCGGCTGTTCCCTGTCCTTCTTGTGTGCTCTAGTGCTCCGCCATTACGGAAGAAAGAGGTGAACACCCGGCCGCTTGCTTTCTTCTTCTAACAAGCTTCTGATGCATCACTTTTCTACCTTAAGCACTGCAATTCTACTTCACAAGTAAGTTTGCTCTTTAATACCATCGGCTAATGGATTGTTTCACATAACAACAAATGGGACAGTTCAAAGGAAGGGAAAGGGTGAATTCCCCTTTCTGTGAGTGTGGCTTCAAAAAGACAAAGAACAACTTTGAGCATTTGCAACAATCGGAATTAGACTGAATATAGATACTTAAATCGACCCAATTTATGATTGAATAAGTGATAAGGAGACCATTAGCCAGTTATAATTTGGTCTGAACAAAAACGAGATATATTTTAGAGAGATTTGTATTTGTTGCTTGAGTGAAACTGAAATGACAACAATCAAAACACATGGCTGGAGAAGATTTGGAAGGATAGTCTAACTGAGTTTCTGAGTTACTTTTCAACTTTGATTACTAGACTGAGTTATTGTGTGGAAAAAAATGGCATTGCAAAGTGAAATGGTTCATAAAAAGATATAATGGATACCATAATTTCTCTAAAGCAGGACCTTGGTTCATTAACAGAGTTGATAAAAAAGCAAATGGGAGCTTTTATTCTGAAACGCAGTGAAACCTTAAATCGACATGAGCAGAGTGTTAAAGAGATCTTGGTGAAGTCTGTGGAGTTGAGACAAATGAGAAAGATCTGTTGGGGAAGGAGCCGAAGAAAATTAAAATGGACCCAGATTGCGCAGTTATTAAGAAGAACCGGAAATCAAGACCGACTAAAGCTTTTCTGAGAGGAACTGATGGCATGGGAGCCTTATTATTTTTACTGAGAGGGGTGAACGCACTAAAGAGAGAGGAGGCACATTTCAGTAAAAAAATCAAGACATGGAAAACTTTCAAGAAGAAGGGATTTTAAATTGTTTTTCTTTCTGTAGGTAATTGGCTAATATGGAACTCTTAACAAGAACTGAGATGCTATTTCAAAAGGCCAAGTGAGATCCTTGGTACATGGATGCTTCTCGTCTGTTATTTTCTATATTCTTTTTTTAAAAAATAAAGTTAAATAGAGCTATGTATTAAAGAGCGAGCTATAAAGAAAATAGATGCTTTGTTTGTTTGTTTGTTTGTTTTAGGTAAAAATAAATAAGGGAGTTGTGGCTGTTATGGTATATTAGGTTTGAGCTTCTCAGAGCAATATGAATATAGGAGTTCTAGTATCCAAAAGCTTTAAAAAGAATTTTACATAAATAAACAATTAACTTGGATCAATTTTTAAGAAGGCAGACAACACAATTATTTTGTAATCTGGTAGATCTGCTCTTAATATGTTTGACTGGATAAACTGTTTATATTGAGACAGATAAACTATTATGTTTTTTGTTCACCACTTTTTTATCTCTCTACTTTATGTTATTTTAAATTTGCTTTCTTTCTCTCCATTTGAAATAAGTAAGTTAGAAGGATAGAGATGATATTTGTTTTTTATGCTTATCCAAATGTTGACATCGCTAAAATAACAAGTCAGCTTGTACTTTTAATATGGTTTTAATATGGTTTAGCCAGTTAATTTTGTGTTGTGACTTCTCTGACTTTTCATATCTATACGTGCTGAAGAATAGTTTAGACTCATATCTTAAGCAACAGATTAGTAAAAGGGGTATAATGAAAAATGAAGACGGTAGAATATAAGGGGAAAATTCAATACTTGCAGGTAGAAAGAATTGGGTATTTTGTTTTGAGGTAGGAATGTAACTGATATATTTACAGCTTTTTTTGTTTCTGGTTTCCCATTCTGTATCCACCCTTCCCTCTTGTTGTTTCTGTATCTATGCATATGCTTTCTTTTTTTGCAGCTAAAATCAATAAAAATTATAAAAAACAGACAACGGAGGCCCAGATAGCAGCAACTGTGAAATCCACCTTTTTTCATCTTAGGCAGGTGAAACAGTTGGCTCCTTTCCTTGACCGAAGCGACCTGGCAATGGTGATCCATGCAACTGTCACCTTGAGATTGGATAACTGTAATGCCCTCTACATGGGGCTGCTCTTGTCACGAACCCAGAAACTACAGCTAGTGCAGAACGCGGCGGCCAGGCTGTTATTGGGGCTGCCCAGGTGGGAGCACATACAGCCAGCACTGCAAGAACTACAATGGTTGCCAATAGTATACCGGATTCGCTACAAGGTGCTGGTCATTACCTTTAAAGCCCTTTATGGCTGAGGACCTGCCATCCTGAGGGACCGTCTGTCCCCACATGTTCCTCAGAGGGTACTAAGATCAGGAATTCAACATCTTTTAGTGATCCCTGGGCTGAGAGAGGCGAGATCGCGCCTTTTCAGTAGCAGCTGGCGGAACCAGCTGCCAGAAGAGGTTAGGGCCTCATGGGACCTCACCCAGTTCCACAAGGCCTGTAAGACCATACTCTTCCGGCTTGCTTTCAGCTGACCTTTGAAACCTATAACATCAGAAGGAATCCTGCAAATAATGACGTCATCATAACTGAATAACACCAAAATGTTATTAGCACCAATTGCTAATTGTTTTATTAATTAATTGATTTTAGGTACCAGTGTGTTAGTCTTTTATTGTTATTATGACTAATGTTGTAAGCTGCCCTGAGCCTGCCTCGGCATGGAGGGCAGGGTATAAATTTAATAAACTTCCAGACTTTGGGAATGGAGGCAGATTTTAATGATAGATTGCATATTTTTGTTAGGAGATCCACAAGTTCAGAACTCTTGGGTTATGCCATCTAGGCCTGGTGATTTGTCAGTTTTTAATTTCTCCATCAGTTGTAGAACCTCCTCTTTCATCACCTCTAGCCAACTCAAATTTTTCAACACCCCTCCTGAAATTGGCAGTTCTGGAGTGAGACAGAGGCATGTTCCACAGTGAAGACAGAGGCAAAAAATGCATTCAGCTTCACTGCCATTTCCCTATCATCCTTTAAGTGATTCTTTCACCCCTTGGTCATCCAGTGGCCCCACTACCTCCCTAACTGGTGTTCTTCTACTAATCTATTTGAAGAAAAATTCAATGCTGGCCAGGGCTTTTTTTTTAGCAGGAATGCACAGGAACGCAGCTCCAGCTGGCTTGGTGCCAAAGGATGTGGCTTAATATGCAAATAAATTCCTGCTGGGCTTTTTCTACAAAAAAAAGCCCTGTGCAAAACAATGGTGCCATCAGGGGTGTGTGGGCAAATATGCAAATGATTCCTGTTGGACTTTTTCTACAAAAAAAAGCCCGGTTGCTGGTCCTTTTGTTGTTGTTATATGTTCCTCATGGTCCCTTTTGCTTATCTGATTACTGACTTGCATTTTATTTGTCAAAACTTGTGTTCCCTTTATTTACCTAACTTGGATTAGCTTTCCACCACATAAAGGAATCCTTCTTCCTTTTATGCATCTATTACTTTGTTTGTTAACCATGCAGGCTTTTTAAAATCCTATTTATATCTTTCCTAATTTGCAGTATACATTATATCTGAGCTTCCAGGGCTGTAGTTTTAAATGGACTCTGTGATGGAAAGCTAGGAGTTAACCAGAAACGGAAGACGCACAGGGCCTGCGTCAGGTGACCTGAGGGTGGGGGCAAAGTGCTCGGAGCTCTCAGGGAGGGAAAGTGGTTGAGTGACAGAATCTGCTGAGGCAGTCGTTCAGTCAGTTGGTGTCTGACAGAGTTGGTGCCTGTCAGAGAAGTCTGTCAGAGTTGGAGCCTGACAGAGACTGAGTGGGTCAGTTCGTGCCTGACCGAGGCTGAGAGGGCAGCTGATTCTGTGAAGGAGCTTGAGACAGTGGCGGGAAAGACTTCCAGAGACTGCAAGCTCGACAAAACCAGCCAAGAGGGCTGTGTGTGTGTGGGACAAGTGTGAGTCAGTCAAGACCGAAACAGTCACAGACACCTTTAGACACCTCTGAAGATCTAGTGAGGTGGTTGAGGGAGCGGATGTGGGTCTGAGACACCAGAAGAGCTAGGAGCAGAGGCTCTAGTCGAGGGGTGAGACTTGGCACATCATTCCCAAGAGGCCAGACCTTTGCTAGAGGTGGAGAGTGTGTTATATAGGAACTGTGAACTGGAACCTGAGAGACTCAAGAAGGAAAAAAGTTTTTGTAATGCCTGAAACAACTGAGCAACGTGTTAGCCTGTGTAAATATCTCCCATATCCCCAAGTTAAAGACTTTGTGTTATAATAAATCTGTGGTTTGAGTTAAAGTTCTCGAGAGCCTATATTTTTAGGAAAAACAAACAAAGCTGCTGTGGTCCCCTATGAAGTGAATTATATTTTCATCAGAGAACAAAAAGTAAAATACCCCGAAGAGACTGATTGTAAGAGATCCAGTGAAGCTGTGAGGCGGGCGCTGCTATAGTCTCCAAGCTTCCTGACAGGATCCAACCTGTCTTTTCAGTTTCTTCTTCACAAGCCCCCTCATTTGAGAGAAGTTACACTTCTAAGATTACATGTGGTTGTGCTGGTTTTTATGGGCAATTCCCCATTTACTCAAAAACTAAACTTAACTGCATTATAGTTACTGTTCCCAACTGGTGCTATGATGTCCACATTTCTCACCAGGTCTTGGGCATTACTTAGGACCAAGTCTAGGAGTGCCTCCCCCCCCCCCCGGTAGGTTCTATGACCATCTGCTCCATAGCACAGTCATTGAGTTGAACACATATTGACTCAATCAATTTGTGGGTAATATGACACCGTTATTTTGTCTAGCTGCTTTCCTTAATTCTTTTGCTGTTTTTAAATCATCCTCTAACCCAGAATTGTTTTGTAGAAAAATAGGTGGTGGAGCTCATTAGCATAACTTATTAGCATATGCCACCCACCACCAGCCAAAAGCAACCAGACACAAGAAAGGAAATCCCCAGGCGAGCAAGGCCTGCTTGCACTGGCTAGCCCAAGCAAGCCTCGCTCACCTGGGGCAGTCAAAAGGCCAGCAAGCCACCCACCGCCCAAAATCACCTAAGAAGTAGAGAAAGGGTGGTGCGGGCTTCTCCAAGGGCTAATGAGGGCTGCTGGGGGTGTGGCAAAGCTCCTGAGGGTTGGCTGGCTGCCTGCTCTCCTAATCCAGGGATTGTTATACAGGTGCACCTACTATTCAATGGACAAGGTAGGTGGGGAGGAGGGGTGTGTGTCAGAAAAGTTCAGGAGCTGTGCTCCTGTGAGCTCCTGTTGAATTCAAGACCTGCGCTAAGCTTTGATCTCATGGGTGATAAATTCCCAGAGTTAAGCTTCCTTTTGGGCACACTATTTCCACCCATGCGTTTCTCTTAATTGTCAATTTACTGGACTGTGCACTTTCTCTGACATACAGAAGCCACCACCTCCGATCCTTCCCTCTGTATCCTTCAGATATAATTTATATCCAGGAATCACTATATCCCACTGATTATCCTAATTTCACCAAGTTTTTAAATGCCCCCAATGTCTGACATTTGACATTCCAGCCCTCCCCCCCCCCCCATTTTACCTTGGACACTTTTAGTATTTGTATGCAAACAGTTATAATTTCCCAAGACACGTTAGGCCTGCAACTTTCTTCCTGTGGCCTCTAGATCTTGTCAGGAAGTCAATATTGCTTGTCACTTTCTCAATGGCCAGTCCTAATTCATTTCCCTCTAGAGCAGTAACAGCTATCCCTTCATCTCTTAAGAGATGAGCCATCCTAAACCAGAGACATTCCATCTCTTGTCAGCTTTCCCCCAATATTTAGTTTAAAAACTGCGCTGCCACCATTTTGATTTTATGCAGCAGCAGCCTGATTCCTTCATAGGACAAGTCCATCAAGCAACAACTGTTTGGCCTGAATAGATCTGGATGTATGCCTGTTTTACATCATGACAACTGAACTGACTAGGTGAGATTGTTGTTGTTATTGGTTTTTAATACAGATGGTAGAATCAGTATGCGTCTCTACCTGGGCACAATGGACATCAAGCATGCTGTAGCCTTAAACAAATCCTGATATTACTTATAATTTATAAGCCATAGTAACAGAAAATCAACAATGCCATTTGCAAAATTCCTTGAAAGGTTAGAAGAGTCAACTGGAAAATTCCTTAATGAGAGTTAAAGACTATGACAATAAAAATAAATTGATTGCTTTTCAGGAGTCCCTAGGAAAATAAACAAAAGAGGACTAACATGCTAGAAGAATTCTGTAAAGTTCTGAAGTTTTAAAATTCTCAGTAGTAGAAGCTGTCCAATTCAGAAATGTTGACTGCTTTGCATTGCCCTTCTCTTCTGGAAAAACACACCGTGCAAAGGAGAGACTTTATGAAATGGAAGAACCATTTTTAACTGCTGGAATGAAAGCCTGTTCAGTCTTATGTCAAACAGACTAGCAAACAGAAATTACTCGAAGGAATGAATGAATCAATCAATCAATCAATGAACAGCATTTTACAGTTATTTTCTTTGGTTTATCAGACACAGTTGGCATTAAAGATGTGGGCATTAGATATTTTGAGCCCTTCCTTCCAGAAGTGTGCTGTGCTTTGCTTTGCCTCCTCAATAACATATATCAGCTATTTATA
The DNA here is from genome assembly GCF_032191835.1 of Heteronotia binoei. NCBI lineage: Eukaryota > Metazoa > Chordata > Lepidosauria > Squamata > Gekkonidae > Heteronotia > Heteronotia binoei. Next base: position 90,187,372 of record NC_083228.1, on the reverse strand, counting down.
ATAACCCCCTGGACCAACACTTCAAATAGATAGATTAGGCAATGAAAGCCACCTTGCTTTTGCTAACGTCATAAGTATCCACCTATGCACAGGCTTGAGACTACCATCAGAAATGGCAAACTCTCTGTCACTAAGCATCCTCCACCCCCCCCCCTTCCTGCCTCTCCTGGAAATTGGATTCCTTTCCCAAGAGATGGAATGGCAATCAGCAACCCAAGATACACAGCTATGTGTGCAACTCATAGGAATATTCCCAGCCATTAATTATAAAGAAATAAAAAATAATGATCTTGCCACTCTTCCACTGGTGCAAGGAAGAAGAGTTTGCATCTCTGCTAGATAAATGTGTGTTCCTTCTTGCAACAATGGAAGGGTCTCAAGATAATTATTTTTAGATTTTCTGTCTGAAACCATGAGCCACTGAACTAAGTGAGTGACTCCAAATACTGATTTTAAGTGCTGGTGTGAGATAACTCATTTGTCCACCTCATCAGGAGCCCAGAAACCACTGGGTCATTCTGCTGAGGAGAACAATTTTAAGAGCCATTTGGGATTCAGTGACAAAGACAGAGGGACATAGTTAATATCACCATTAACATGAGCAGAGTTATTCCTTGCTTTCAGTGCTTTTTGGCATTTCCAAAGCTGTATGTACCTTGTCAGTACCTAATGCAGCAGAATAGCAAAGAGACTCTATGCAGGACAGCCTCTCTGAGCATGTTGTATGATGTTGTATTGACATTTGTCTTTTAAAGTGCTATAAATTACCCTGGAAGACATTTTGGGGGTGATAAAGTAGATTAAACATACAATAGATAACCTAAAGAAGACAGCGTTTTCTCTGCCTTCAGTACACATACACCCTCTTGTATTTTGTCCCAGCTCTAATATTGTCCCACCTTATAGGGTTGCCCAAAAGCTTCATGCCTGTTAAACACTTTGAGCCTTCTAGATAATAGATCTTCAGTCTATGGGTTGTTGTGACCCTCAAGTCAGGCAGTTTCTCCTGCTGGGTTGTTCACAGATTTCACCACTAACACCTCCTTTTTTGCTGTTCAGTGCCAGAGTGACCTCAGTGGCTGGCAGCACTGTTGGAGATTAGGGGTGTGCAAAAAAAATATTCAGAATTAATTGGATTCGGAAATATACAGGGCCAAAATATTTGGAATACCATATATTTTCGAATACCGGTATTCGGAAAAGCCATATATACAGGAGATATACGGCTATTTCCGAATATATGGCCCAATTATACCCTATGGGCCATTGAAATCAATGGCAAAATAGGGTATATTGGAAGCCACCTGGAGGGGATGGGGTTTGAGGGAGAGCCCCCAAATTTTCAGGGAATCTGCAGGGGACTCTCCCCTACAAACCCCCCAAGTCCCAAAAAGATTGGGCCAGGGGTTCCCATTCAAGGGGCACCCAAAGAGGGTGCCCCATCCCACTATTATACCCTATGGGCCATTGAAATCAATGGCAAAATAAGGTATATTGGAAGCCGCCTGGAGGGGGGGAAGTTGAGGAAGAGCCCCCAAATTTGCAGGGGACTTGCAGGAGACTCTCCTCCATGAATCTCCCAAGTCCCAAAAAGATTGGGCCAGGGGTTCCCATTCCAGGGGAACCCAAAGAGGGTGCCCCTATCCCACCATTATACCCTATGAGCCATTGAACTCGATGGCAAAATAGGGTATAATCAGAGACTACTGGAGGGCAGGGGGTTTGAGGGAGAGCCCCCAAAACTGCATGGAACCCTCAGACTCCAAAAATAGCTCTATAAAAACATAAAAGTGACCCACCCCACAAAGCCCACACATCAACCCCCTCACACCAACCAGAAGTAATTTAAAAAAAGTGACAGAAAGAAACTTAACTTTTAACATCCCCCCCCCCCAAAAAAAAACAGAATCAGGAAAAGGGACAGCAGCAAAACCAACAGCAACAGATCCAAACAAATCCGAGAAAAGCCCAGCAAACTAAACTGCTAAAAACCTGAACTTTTTAACAATAAAAATTAGGCCAAACAGCCCTCCCCCCCCCCAAGAACCAGAAGAGAAAAGGAACAACAGCAGCACAACACAGCAGCAACAAATCAAACACAGAATCCTTTTAAAACAGTAAAAAACTTGACTTTTAACAATACAGAAACTTAAGCAACCCCTCCCCCCCCAAAAAAAACTTTCACCTTAACCCCAAGAAATCCAAGCCACCCAAATCAGAAAAAGTAAAAGGACACTGCACTTTTAAAAGTCCACTCACTAAAGTTAGATATAGGCAAATTGGCAACCACCTCATCTCAGGCCTCCACCCCCAGCAGAATCCCCTAACCCCAAATAAGCTACCCACCACCCAAATCTGGATAAGTAAAGAGACTCTGAGTCTTAAAAAGTCCTTTTACTTTTATCCTAACTAAAATAAAAACAAGAACCCCAAGACTGTCTTATCTTAGTTGTCTTCTCCAGGCAGGTCAGGCAAGGCTGAGAGAGAGCAGCAGCAGTTGAGGCCAAGGGCCAGCGCAGCACAATCTCTCTCACACACCAACACAGCAGCAATGGAATGGAGTCCAGCCAGGCAGACATCTTAAAAAGGTTCTCTGGCCCTACACAGAGCAGTTTCAAAAAATACCATTGCTCTGTGATTGGCCAGAGAACAGTGTTTATTTGGATACCCAAGTAAACAAAAGAACAACAATGTTGCTGATGGCTGGGGGATTAGCCCAGCCAATAGCTGCACAACAGCCCTGCAAAGCATGCATTTGCAATGCATTTTGCAAATGCATGCTTTGGATTGGCTGCTGGGGCTCCTCTCCTCCTCCCCCTTCCTCCCTGATCCCAGGGAGGCTATGGGAGAGGTGGGAAAAGGCTTCCAAAGGCGGGAAAGGAGGCAAGCAGCTTCCCTGAGGCTGCAGAAGCTCCTTTCCCCTATTTTACATTTAGTTCCGTATACGGCTCCCATATAATGGCTTCTAATTGGATTCAGAAGTATACGACGCCATATACTTCCAAATCAGAGGGTATTCGGCGTTCTATTCGGTTCAGCTGAACCGAATGCACACCCCTAGTGGAGATACAAAACAGGCTGGCCAAGACTAGCAAAACCCTCACTTGAACAGGCACCAAACTAGGTTCTTGCTTTTGTTAGCACTGCTATATCTCTATCATCAGCAAAGGCAACATGGGCAGTGTGCTGCTTCTACCCCCCTTCTGCTGCCTTCTCCCCCCTATTAGCAGCAGCAGCAACACCTGGCTTCCATGCTACTTTCGCTTGACTACCAGTTGCTGATCCACGGTTTAGTGACACTGGCAGTGTGAGCAGGAAAAGGAGAAAGGTATAAATATTTTGTGTGCTTGTGTTGACACAGCCTGCTGTTTAGCTGGCAGAGGCATATACTAGACAGAAGCCAAAGCTGAATTTGCTTGTTTTCTTCTTTTACCTGTCTAGTCCAAGAGTGAATGTCATCATGACCAGTGCTTCTCACACCCATTCACAATAATCATCAATATCAGATAAGGTCATGTTGCTTGTTGCTTAGCCAGTAGATATAACTACCCAAACACTATAGCTTCTAGTCCTTGACATGTATTTTATATCCTCAGCTTCCTAGGTCTGCTGCCCATATCCTGGTCTTGATATTGCTGAGTTTGGCTCCTTTTCATACTCTCATGTGCCTGGAATGTCACATGACTTCCTGTCACATGCATACAGCTCAGTAGATTTTGTGCTGCCAACTGGGTATTAAAGGTCTGGAAAGGTTGGAGATCATGGCTCTGGAGCATGTTCTAGATGCTAAGCATTGCTATTTTATTATTTATAATGGGCAATCCTATCCTCCACAACTCATGGTAAGGGCAGCAAATCTACAGTAGCATTTATCAGAATCAAGCAGATTACCAGTGTCCAATTCTGCCTCATCTGACTGCTTAATCACCTAGTGTTCATTTATTATATTCATTTGCCACTGCAAGTTTTTGTCAAGCTGATTGTACAGTCATAAAGATAAAACTTTGTGCAGTCTCCATCCTCTTCTCCATCACCTGACAGTGATATGGAGGGGAAGGAGTATGGCTTAGTGGTATAGAATTTGCTTGGCATGCAGAAAATCATTGATTCATTCCCTGGTATCTCCTCAATGGGAATTTTGGAGAGCAGTTACTAGTGTGAGTAGACCATAATGACTTCGATCAACCAACAGTCCAATTTAGAATAAAGTAGTTAGATGTGTTCATGTGTACTGTACAGTACTTTATTGTTTTCACAGGGATAATGGATCTGGCTCCCAATGCAGAGGTCTTACCTTGCACTTGGGTTGCTCCTATATGCCAATACCGTACAACAGATAACAAGATCAAGGTATTAACTGAATTGTCTAATTGGATGTCTGCATTTCTGCAGCAGGTAAATGTATACTTTGGGTAAAATAAAAGTGAGATACTAGTCCTCTTTTTGCTGACATTTTGCTGACATTCTGTTCAAGTGGTGGTGAGTCTGCAGCCACATGATTCAGAAGCACAATTTGCATTATCATATGATGTGTGGGTATCTGAAAGGAAAACCCACATGTTGCCCAATTTACACATTATGCAATTGTACAAATTGCACTCCCCAAACTCACTGCTGTTGAGTCCTGCCTCTGGGTGAAGAAAATGCTGCCATAATGTCTGCAGAGGGCTTTGCATAGGCCTGTAGCCAAAGTATTTTATTTTCAAGTTACTCGACATTCTCAGTGTTCTTTTATACTGTGCTATGTTTGTGTCTGAAGCAAATCATTCTTTTAATATTAGTTCTTTATATGAGACATAGAAGAGCTTCCATAATCTTTTCTGCAATGATACGGAAGGGGAAAAATTTGAAACAGTTGCCACAAAACATGTTTCTAATACCACCATTGTTTATCAGTTTGGACATACATACATTGTTATGAAATCTGGACAAACAACAAATCCTCAAAACATGTTTTTACAAATACCTTTTTAAATGTGGAATGTTGCAATATAGGAATGAACAGCTTTAAAATGCATACTTGCACTTCAGGTAAATTGCATTTAAGAAAAGAATGTAGATTCAGAACAGCTGTGGAGCAAAAAGGAAAGACTGCACATGTTCTAGCAAGACATTACAATTGTATTGTCAGAGCATTTGGGCTTCTGGAGCTCCAGTAAGATCAGACTGACTGCTGGTCAGGAAGAGACACTTTGGGTACCAAGACTGCTAAAACCAGATACAAAAGTCTTGTGGCATCTTTAAGACTAACAAATTGCTTTCCAGCATAAATTCTGGGCTTAGAACTTGCTTCTTCAGACGCAGTGACTCCTCAGTATGCAAAATATTTTATGCAGGAAGTATGAAAAATATGCAACAGAGTCAACTGGCTACATGGTGAAATGTAATAACATGAAATTCAGAACTTATCAAGAAAAATACACTTATTCATCTGTTTTGCTAAACTACTTAACACTCATAATGAATGGACAGTTCTACATTTTGCTAAATTAATATTATAGAGTGCAATCCTAAAACAGAGTTACACTCTTCTAAACCCATGACTTCAATGGAATTAGAAAAGTGTTACTCTGATTAGGATTGCAGTGATAGTGAGCTGGAAAATTCCAATTCCCTTTTCAACCTTGGGAGGAGTAGTATGCAATTTGCTATAAATCTTCTAAATAAATGCATATTACAAATGAATTCCAATTCAGCACTTTTACTCTGGAGTTGCTCTTTTCTACTTTGCAGAAGGATTCGTAATCTTGCAGCCTGCAGCGTAGCTGCTAGGCTGCTTAGAGCTGTTTGCCCTCCAGGGCGGGAGAGTTGGACCGCGCGCTGTTTGGGCGCGCTTTACAGGGGGCGGGGTTTAGCCGAGTCAACGGCTAGCTCCCCGTCCCTCTCTTCAGTCCCTCGACGATCGGGAGCGTGTTCGGGAGGCTTTCTGTGTCGGCGTGTTTTTCCGAGGCTCGTTTCATCGCAGAGGGAGCGTGTTTGAATCCTTGTGCTCCTCGCGAGGCGCGGCGGCGGCAGCTTCATTGAGCAGAGGATCGACGCTGGCTGGCTGAGTTCTTCAAGGGGCTGGGTGTTTGGCGCGGTTTGGGGCTAATTTGAAGCCTAGCCGGGTGGAGTTGGACGCTGGCTGGCTGAGTTGCTCTGGGGGCTGGGTGTTTGATGTGGTTGAGGGTCAGTTCGTAGCCTAGCCTGTGGAGTTGGGGTGGTCGCCTGAGTTTTCTGCTCCTGCATATGGTGTGCTCCACTTTTATATATTGCAGGAGCTTGATAGCCCAGAGTGGTAAAGCTGCAGTACTGCAGTCTAAGCTACTCATAAACTGAGATAGATCCTGGGGGAGGCAAAAGGGTAAAGCTGCAGGACTGCAGTCTAAGCTACTCATAAACTGAGATAGATCCTGGGGGAAGCAAAAAGGCAAGGAGTTTTCTGCTCCTGCATAGGGTGTGTTCCACAATTATATATTGCAGGAGCTTGGTAGCCCAGAGGGGTAAAGCTGCAGTACTGCAGTCTAAGCTACTCATAAACTGAGATAGATCCTGGGGGAAGCTTGGGCCAGGTGAAGGGCTTAAGAACCTTAGTTATAGCAGAGTAGCATTGGGCTGCGTGGTAGCTGGGGCTGTTGCTGGGCAGTTTGGGCAGCCATTTTAGGTTCCTTGTGAAAGGGGCAGCTGGGGCTGTTGCTAGGCAGTTCGAGCGGCCATTTTAGGTTCCTTGTGAAAGGAGCTGCTGGGGCTGTTGCTAGGCAGTTTGGGCGGCCATTTTAGGTTCCTTTAGAAAAGGGGCAGCTGGGGCTGTTGCTAGGCAGTCCGGGCGGCCATTTTAGGTTCCTTAAGAAAGGGGCAGAAAGACAGTTGGGCCATTCTTGAAGTGCCCCCTTTTTTATAAGGAAGGTGGGCAAGATGTCTGGGGGTAAAGGTTCAGGCAAGTCCAAGGGTAAGAAGCCTGCACCCAGACCATCTAAAGCTCCTGCTAGGAGGCCACCGCCTCCGTCATCTTCTTCGGATGAGGAGGGTGAAGGGGCGGTGGGTTATAATATTTTGAGTAGGCTGCAGGCCTTAGAGCAGGCGGCGGGTGTTCCTTCCTTAAGTGTGGGGGGCGATGTTAGGCAATCCAAAAAGGCAAGGCAGGCCAATATTCTTACCAGGTTGTCCATTCTTGAGGGCAGGTCTGGCGGAGTTATGCCTGGCAAGGATGCTGGTTCCAGTGGCCCCGATGCAGGTGCGGTGGAGGAGGCGCGGACGTCGGGCATTGGTTTGCCGGTGGTGCCAGTTGGACTTGGAGGTAGGTCTAGTGATGGTTTGCAAGTTGGGTCTGGGCAGGTTTGGCCATGGGGAACATGGGGACCTGCTGCAGTAGCCGGACAGGGCGCCTCAGGGTTAGGCTTAGGTGTGCCTACTACTCCTGGGGTGGGGCTTGCGCAGAATTGGGCTTGGCCAGGGGGGCAGGGCATACCTTGTGTGCATCCAGGTATAGGGCAGATGAGCTTATCTGGGCCCATTTTGGGAGCACCATCGCAGTACGGGATGGTGCCTTTTACAGACTTGCCTTTTGGGGAGGTTGCTCTGCCACTCGGGGACCATTTGCTTCCTGCCACAAGGGAGAAAATTTTGAAGGGAGAGTATGTAGACATATTTTCCCTTCTTTATCGAGAAATGGAAAAGAAAGACAAAGAGGAATTAGATGAAAAGGAGAAGGAGAAGCTGCGGAAGCGAAAGGTTGACAGAACATGGGCTAATTGGTTGCCTGGGTTCTGCATTTATGCCGGGGTAATTGCCAGGGCTCAGCCGTGGCGGGCGGCATCATTGTTCCAATACTTGGACATTATTTATAAGGGTTATACTGCCTTTAGTGGATCAGCCTGGTTACAGTACGACCAGGAATTTAGAATGCGGGCTGCCCTATATCCGTCCATCCAGTGGGATCGGATTCACCAGCAGCTTTGGCTGCAGGTTATGTCTCCGGCTAGGCCTAACCTGGGTGACCGATCAGATAGTGGTCACTTAGTGAGTAGGGCGTCCTCATCCGCTTCGTTGAGCTCTCCCCGCGGTACAGCGGGGCAGGCGGTTCAACCCCGCTTGCTCTGCTGGGACTTTGGATCCCTGGGGGTGTGTAATAGAAAGGCGTGCCAGTTCAAGCACGCCTGCCCCTTGTGTGGTGGATCCCACGCCTTTGACAGCTGCCCTAGAGCCCGGGGGCGCAGGAATCAAAAGAAGCCTGGCGGGGGCGGAGGAGCTTTTCCAGCCAAGAAAGGGCCCCAGCCCGATAAGGGTGGGACCGCTTAAGCGATGGCTAGCTGAGTATCCTAGGAGGGCGGACGCTTTGTACCTGTTGGAGGGTTTTAAGTTTGGGTTTAGGATCCCTTTTCAGGGGCCTCGAGTTGCGTTTATGTCTAGAAATCTTAAGTCTGTTAAAGGTTTGGAACAGGTTGTTAGAGACAAGATCGCTAAGAAGTTGGCTGAGGGAAGGATCCTTGGTCCTTTTTCACAGCCTCCAGTGCCTACTTTGAGGGTCTCGCCGTTAGGTGTGGTGCCCAAAAAGACGTCTGGTGAATTTCGTTTGATTCACCATTTGTCTTTTCCTAGGGGGCAGTCAGTGAATGATGGGATCCCAGAGCATTTATGCTCTGTCAGGTATACCAGCTTCGACCAGGCTATCGCCGTGGTGAGGCATTGCGGGGTGGGGGCTGAGTTGGCGAAATGCGATATTAAGTCTGCGTTCCGCCTTTTGCCCGTCCACCCCGGTGACTTTGATCTCTTAGGATTTTCTTTTGAGGGCCAATTTTACATGGATAGAGCATTGCCAATGGGCTGCTCTGTGTCATGTTCCGCTTTCGAGCGTTTTAGCACGTTTTTAGAATGGGCTGTGCGAAAGAAAGTGGGGTTGCAGGACGTTGTTCATTATTTGGACGACTACCTGTTTGTGGGGCCTGTAGGGACAGGGCAGTGTGGCCAGCTGCTGGCTGGTTTTGCCGAGCTCACTACTGAACTTGGGGTACCCTTAGCACCGGAAAAAACGGAAGGTCCAACCCAGAGGTTGACCTTCCTGGGGATTGAGATTGACACGATTGATCAGTTGTCTAGGGTGCCTTTGCAGAAATTGGGGGAGTTGAGGGATAGGATTAATGCATTTCTTCATAGGAGGAAGGTCACTCTGCTGGAATTGCAGCAGTTGGTGGGGCACCTCAACTTTGCTTGCAGAGTGGTTGCTCCTGGAAGGGCTTTTCTTAGGAGACTGTGTGATGCTATGGCAGGGTTACGCTTGCCCCAGCATAGAACTAGGGTTACCTGCAGCATGAGGGATGATCTGAGGGTTTGGCTGGAATTTTTGGAGTCGTTTAACGGGGTCTCCTTTTGGAGGGACGACTTGATGCTTGAGGCCGAACTACAGGTCATGTCTGATGCTGCAGGATCTTTAGGCTTTGGTGTTTATTTTCGCGGACATTGGTGCGCGGATGTTTGGCCTGATTCCTGGACCCAGGTAGGGGTGAACCGAGATCTTACGTTTCTCGAGTTTTTTCCCATTTTAGTTGCGGTTTGGCTGTGGGGGAAGGATATGGCCAATCACACTGTCCATTTTTGGTGTGATAACATGGCAGTAGTCCACGTCATTAATTCCCTTTCATCCAAATCGCAGAGGGTAATGAGGTTGGTGAGGGCCTTCACTCTGCGCTGCTTGCGGCTTAATATATTGTTTTTAGCCAGGCATGTTCCTGGGGTGAGCAACGGGGTGGCTGATGCTCTATCTCGTAAACAGATGGAGAGGTTTCGTCAGCTGGCCCCGGAGGCAGACGGAGAGCCGGTGCCAATGCCCCAGGAGCTATGGCAGATTGGAGAGCCGAAGCCTGCAGAGCGATAGGCCTAGCCATTGCGCCCAGCACTCGGAAGTCTTATGAGCGGGCCGTGCGGCAGTTTGAAGGCTTTCGGGCTGAGGTAGGGTATCGCAGGGTTTGGCCCCTCCCGGTGGAGGAATTGCTCCATTACTGTGTGTCTTTGCGAGGTAAGGGGTTGGCCGTGCGATCTATTAGGGGGTGCCTTTCTGCATTGGCTTTTGCAAGTAAGGCACTCGGTTATAGGGAAGATACAGCAGACTTTCGTCTTCGAAAGATGCTGGAGGGGTGGGCTAGAGAAGCCGGACCCAGGGCTGATACGCGGAATCCGGTGTCTCCGTCGATTCTGCAGGGGTTGAAGAGGGTATGGGGCGTGGTGTGTGCCTCGCCTTTCGAGGCATGCTTATTTCATGCCGCGTCCTTGTTGGCCTTTTTGGGGGCGCTTAGAGTGAGTGAGCTGGTTGCTCAGTCTAGAAACGATGTTTCTGGTAGGGCTTTGCAGCTGAGGGACCTGAGGTTGTTGGGGCCTAAGGCGGTTGTTACTGTCCGTCGCTCGAAGACGGATCAGTTGCAGCGGGGTACTGTGCTTGAGCTGGGTAGTTGTTCGGAGCTCGAGTTGTGTCCAGTTAATGCGTTGGCTGCTTATTTGGCAGTGCGCGGGCCCAAGGACGGATTTTTGTTTATACACATGGATGGTAAGCCATTAACGAAGCACCAGTTCTGGGCGGTTACGTCTAGGGCGCTGGGTGAGTTAGGGTTATCAGGGGTGCGGTTTGGTACACACTCCTTTAGAATTGGGGCGGCCTCGACAGCGGCTGCTATGGGGTTGCCTTCCACCTCTATTCAGAGGCTGGGGCGTTGGCGTTCTTCAGCCTACAAGGCATACATCCGCCCCTTTTACGGGCAATGAGTGCATTGGATTCTGTGCATGAGTTGGTTCCGTTTGTGTTTAACGGTTTTTCTCTTTTTAGATGCTGCTGTTCCTGGCCAGAGGAGCCGGTGCCGAGTTCTCATCTGTGGCCATAGCTACGTCTTTTGGGCTGGTCTTCAAGCACGGAGAACTGCGGTCGGCTCTCAGCTGGGACTCAGCCAGCATGCGGTTATCGAATGGCAGGGGCGCCGGGGCCTCCAGTGGCCAGGCTTGCTGCCGTTGTTATTCAAAGATAGAGCGGGTCCTCCTCCACAGGTCTTAATGGTTCACCTGGGAGGTAATGATCTGGGGTTATTGAAGGGTAAGGCCTTGGTGTGGCAAGCCCGGGATGACTTCCAGCGCATCAGGGAGCGATGGCCAGAGACCACGATAGTTTGGTCAGCCATGCTGCCCCGCCAAGTGTGGCGTCATGCTGTGGACCCTGCAGCCTTAGAAAGAGCTAGGTATAAGGCCAATAAAGAAATTAAAAAGTTACTTGCAAAGGGTTTGGGCCACTATTTACCCCATCCGGATATTTCAGCGAGATGTCCTGACCTCTACAGAGGGGATGGGGTGCATCTCTCGGAAAAGGGTAACGTGCTTTTTCTGAGAGATTTGCAGCAAGGGTTGCGGGTGGCTTTGGGCCTCCCGGTGGGTACTAAGCCCTAAGTAGAGACTTGGCCTTATTAGTGGCAGGTTTTAGGGGTTTAGGACACTATGCGGCTAGGGGAGGACTGTGAAGCATCCCCCACTTTGGGGGAAATTTTGGGGTCTGGCATGATCGGCCTTGGGGTTTGGAGACCCGGGTTGGAGAATGCAGACTGTCCAGGAGGCTCGGCTAGAGGGTGCCTTTCCGCCGAGACGTGCGTCTGGGTTTGGGCCCTCTGGTGCGGGCCTCCCTGCTGGGCCTGCCTGGAGGGAGCTGAGCAGCTCAGCTCCGGAAGGGGGGCTGGGTCCTCGCCCGTTAATGGCAGGGGAGCGGTCGCGGTGACCCCTAGCCCTGGCCAGGCCGCTGGTGGGGTTCCCTTGCTGTTCATGTTGTAAGTTAATAAAGTGGCCCAATTTCAATCCAATATATCGTGTCCGACTCGTTATTCCGACCTTGGTGGGCAATGAGATTCTCACATTCAAATGTTCTCTCAGTGGTTTCTGAATACTGCAGTTTTTAATGTCAAATTTGTGTCTTTTTATTCTTTTATATCATGTCAGAGCTGATTGCTCAAAGAAAAGAACAGAAGAACACTGTTGACTCATGATGACATGTACTGCAATGGAAGATGAGTTAGTAGATGAGCCCAAAATGAGTTAGTGGTTGAGCTATCATAATGTAATATGGGTCCTGTAACAGTATTGCCTGAGTAAATGGGGGGACAAAACTGGTAGTGTGGTTTATTGCCAGGTCTGGTCCCTGAGTCTGTGTCTCTTGAGAATACATCTGAGATTTAGTTCCAGGCTGCTGAGCAATATGACACAAAACACCACAGTGCAATCATGCAAGATATTAACACTTGCTTCTCACTGCACAAGTATAGAATAGTAATACAGACAGAACACAGTTTTACAGATGTGAAAATTCTTATCTTCACACTGTAGGCAAACCCTACCCCCACAACCTCTGCCTGTGATGGCAGACAGTAAGCAAAAGGGTAAAGAATTGTACTTGGTCAGATGGGGACAAGTTGATCCTCAGCAGTCCTGCAAGCACCTCAGGGACTTGCTTTGGTTCCATTAATGGAGAAAGAGCCTCATACATTAAGCAGAATGGTGTGCTGTGCTGCCAAAGGCTGCTTATCCTTTGGGTAGGATGTAGGATTCATTTAAAATTAACACTCTTCTTCTCCCTGTCCCCCGAATAACAGTACTCACAAGCAACATATTCCATTGTAAAAAGTAGTCTAAGAGTTTCATATCTAAAAACTCCTTAGCCATTTTGTTCATTTGATGGCCATATTATTTACTTGTTGAGTTAGCACACATGCACTTGCCTCTTAGCAGCTTGACAAACACATGGGAGGGTGGAGAGAAGGCCTGACACAGACTTGATTTTGGTATGTGTGAAGGTGTTTATCTTTATTCAGCAGCTACAAAGCTTCCCTTTTGGCTAAGAGGCTTTTTTGAGCACTAGCTTTAATCCAATGGGAAATCTGTATTTTTGTAGTTGCATTAATGCAGCAGTCTTTTCTCATTTCAGGAACATTTCTCATATCTTCCTACAGTTATCAGAAGAAAAGGTACATTTATTTTGTATTTCTTTTACTGTGGTAGAGAATATATGGAAACGGTTTACATGAGACAATCAAGGGACTGGCAGTGAAAAGTTTCAGAAACCTTAATTTCCAGATAGACATTCCCCTGCTATGTGTTTCTTCCATAGCCACTCACTGTATCCTGCTTTTCAAAGAATATGCATCTGTACCTCTCTCATTTCACAGCCTTCTCCTAGAGTGGATATATTTTTTCCCATGTGTCATCTCTTATTATGTTGGACATAACACAGTCTAAGCAGACTGACATGGCTAAAAATCTATTGAGCCATCAGTTTTCATCCAAGAAGCCTGCTGACAAAACATGTTTTGATTCTGGGGCATTTTAATGAAAGTCAAACCCTCTTCTGTGTTACAGATAGCATTCACAAAGTATCTTCTAATTACAAGGAGCTGTTTTCTTCATAAATGACTCTTTTGCTATGAACCAGCTCTGCATCTGTGGCAATGCCAAGTGCAGAAATAATCAGAGTCATAATAAGAGTCAATAATAATAAGGAATATTTCAGTTTCTGCACAACTATTGTGGTACAGCTATCTGTCTGCTTTTCTATCACCTTTTTACCTTTCCTCTGAGGCACTCAAAACAGCTTCCAGGGTCCTCCCTAGCTCCTCTTTGCTCTCACAAGAACCCTATACAGTAGGTTAGGCTGAGAGAGTGATTGATCCATGGCCACCCAATGAGCTTCCATGGCTGAACATTTGTCTCCCAAATTATAGCTTAACCACCAGAGCACACCAGAGCATGACAACAGTATCATATTGAACTCAGGAAGCAGTCTTGTACAGAATCAGACCTTTGGTCCATACAAGTGAGTATTGTCCACTCAGACTAGCAGCAACTCCAAAATCTCAGGTGAGGTCTTTCACATCACATCATGGAGCTACTTCACCTTGCTCTGAGAGTGCTGCCAAGACACCTGATCCTAACTGCATGTATCAGGGCTAAAAACCTTTCTGTAACTGACATATATCTCTGTGCATCCATCCATTTTTTTCTTGCCCGTCTTCCAATGAGGGAAGCACAAATAATTCTCTCCCTGCTCTCTCCATCTGATCTGTCTTCAACCTTGGCGACATGTACTGTTTCCTTTGCATTGTGCTATTTATTGAGAATGATTCCTGACAGTTTCTATATTGAACAATCTGATCTGAAAGCCAACAAAAATATTAAAGTTTTGGTGCAATACTAAGCCTTAGCTACTAATTACATGCAGAAGATTGGGCACCTGAATCTCCTAATCTTAGTATTCACATGGCAGTACTTCCTGACCTCAAATAAGAGTCCTAAAATGAGTCTTTCAAAGTGGTAATCATCTTTGTCAGGTGGCAAGCATTGCTATTTTCATGCAACACTACAACCCTCCTTTAAATAGTATTTGGTCTTCAATTTGCCTCTTCCATAATCTCATAGGACTTTCAGCAAAGTGTCAGATGTTTTGTCAGAGGTGAATGTGGCCACAGGACTTCTAAGTATAGGTTTCCACATGATTGAGTGCTGGGTCTAAGCCCCCTGGAAAGAAGCCCATTAATTTCGAAAGGCTGAGTCAGGCTTCAAATGATGCTTTAAGCCTATTAGAGGAAACAGACCAGAGCCATCTATCTAGCCATCAGCTATCCATTTTTTCCCTATTTTTGTTCAAGAAGGCAGATTTTTGTACTTTCTTTTCTGTCTTAGATATATGCATAGGGTGCATTTAATTTGCATATTTTGTTCAGTTCAAAATGGCGGTGAATTTACAAGTTTTTCATTTTTAAAATAGGTAAGGAATAGCCTGAAATTATGAAGGAGGGAACAGGAAACCCAGGAAGATCAGGAGTTATTCATAATGGCCCATAAAAAGTGCCAAATATAGCATCTCTCTACTTTGACTTCTAAAGACTTACTACAGTGAAATCCATTGAATTCATAATATGGGAGATAATGTCTTAATTGTATTCATGAGGCTAGCATATTTTCAAATAGGCAGCCGTGTTGGTCTGAAGTAGTAGAACAAAATAGGAGTCAATAGCACCTTTAAGACCAACTTAGTTTTATTCAGAACGTAAGCTTTGGTGTGCATGCACACTTCTTCAGATGGGAAATGAGGTACGGTAAGCAGAACACATATAGCTGGTGGGGTTTGGAATGCCAACTTGGCATTCCAAACCCCACCAGTATATGTGGTTCTGCTTACTGTACCTCATTCCTTGTGGGAAGAAGTGTGCATGCACATGAAAGCTTACATTCTGAATAAAACTAAGCTGGTATTATTTTGTTCTAGCATATTTTCAGTCACCAGTCCATAGAGCTACATATGTAGCAGAATATTCTCCATACCTAGTTCCCATTCCTGTCTTGATTATCGGCACTATTTAGGCTAATGGTGTGTTTACTCTGTTTGGTGTTTATGGGCAGTTTCTTCAAGTGTTTGGCTTCTCATATACACAGATAAGTCTTGCTGGTTCTGGGTTTGTCTATTTTCCTTATGACACTGATTTTGGAGCTTTGCTGATTGATATTGGATTTGGGAATACTGCAATTTTTTATTTGTTGCAGAATGAGATGCAGTGAGGCATAAGGAAAGAAAACATAATGAAAGAAAAGGGTCACACAAGAAAAGGTTCTTATGGATTATCAAGAAAAAGACCTCCAGAGTTCCATTTAGGCAAGAGACCTGCAATACTCCTCCACCTCCCTGCCCCCAGCTCACTGTATAACAATACCCATTGCACCAGAAGAGCTGGAGATAGGTAAATTCATGAGGAGAAACTTCCACCCCCTGCATTGCCCTGTCCTAGGGTTGGACTGGCCATTTAACCTTGAGGGACATTTCCTGATGGACCATAGTCCTAGGCCACTGACATAGTGTCCCACTAGCGGCAAAGAACAAAGAGCAAAGCCCAGCACCTCTGAAAGTATATCCAGGGGCATTTGTCTCAGACATAATGCCTCAGGGGCCACTTGGTTTAGCTTATTTCAGGGCTGTTTTCACTTGCCTGTTCACTCCTGCCCTTCCCTACCAGGCCCGAGCCTCATAGCTCACATCACATCTATGGTCCAGAACATCTGTGCTGAAAAGCCACCTGGCTGTAATAGGTCCTGTAAATGTATTTCTATATTTATAAATATTTTTTCTGATTCATAGACTACCAAGATCTAACCATGCAGGAACAATTCCCCATAGCCTTACTATGACATATGAACTGTGACATTTGAGGAACAAGTATTCTTGAAACCAAATACTTGCTTTTATTGTCACAGCTGTATTATACATGTTTACCTTTGTTCACATTATGGAAGAAAAGCATACCTGTTTTCCAAATAATTGCAGTAATTGAATTTTTTCTATAGTAGAAAGATGTCTTATATTAACAGCATGTAATCTTTAACAGCAACCGTTCAAAGAAAAGGTGGCTTCTGCATGGGCCATGATCAATAACGGGACCCATGTGCTGCTTATATATGTCTGGTTAGCAATGAATATGCTGCAGCATTCACTAATATCAGCGAAGGTCATCCCATTCATTTTCAACGTACTACTACCATGCAGCTGGAGATCTACCTGAGGTCTCACACCAACAACTTTATGACCATAAACAAGGCTTCTGCAATTAACGGGAGGTCTGAGCCCATCATTTGGGAATTAACATAAGGCAGCAGGCTAAGGAACAGCTCAGATAACATCCCTTCTTTCACTATGTTACCGTAATGATTTAAGGAAACCTCTCCCACAACGGTGAACTGGGCAAACTACCTATTGAGTAGCCTTCACAGACATCCTGGATAATTTAATAGCTAGAGGGATCTGGCAGACTGCTTTGAGATGCTCACTCACTGTGGGGGAGGAGAACCACATAAGCCTTCATATAGAAAGATCGTAGGTTTCATTGGCAAGGTAAAGCCCACAGTTTAAAATGTGGGAAATAAATTGTGCTAGGAAAGTGATTGCAGAACAGCTTTGCATAAAGTCAGCAGTGGCGGGTTGAGGAAGAACAATAAAAGGAGGGGAAATTATGGATCCTAAATAACAGCAATTACTTTAAGAGCACCAACTGCAGTGTTGTTGCTTTTCATCTCTGTCACATGCAGGCAGGGATCAGAGCTTTAAAATACAAATCCAGGATAGGAGCAATTTTTTCTGACAGTGGTTCAGTTTGTACTATTAAGAGCTCTTGGCCCTATAAGTGTTTATCATGCAGAATGCCTGTTGCAGCATAATAACCAAATAAGCTCTCCAAAGAAGTTAGTGAATCTCCTTATTCTGGGGTATTCGATATTTTTTCATCCAACCTTTCCTCCAAGGAACTCATGATGGCATACATGAACCCATGAAGCTGCCTACTAAGGTCAGTATTATCTACTGTGGTTGGCAGCAGCTCTCCAGGGTCTCAAGTTCTTTCAGATCACCTGCTACTCAGTTCAGTAACTAAAGATAATGGGATTGAAGTAAAAATCTTTTAGATATGCAAAGCAGATGATCTGCCGCTAAGTCACAGGTCCACCCCACCCACAATCCACAAAATGGCTCCCATAAATGGATGTCTCCCCTGTTTTGTTTTGTCTTCAAACAATCCTGTGAAGTTGGTAAGACTGAGAAAGAGAAAGACCAGCTCAAGGTTGCCCAGCACTTTTCACAACAGAGTGAAGATCTGATAATCACAAAACACAAAGAACAGAGTTGACAGTCCAAAAGACTACAAATGCTAAAATTGCACAACTGCAACTGATAATAAAATGATATACCGGTAGTTGCCTTTTTGTACATAATGTTGGGTTTTAAATGTTACAACAAGGGTTGACAGGTCCCCCCTGGTCATTGCTGGGGGATGGAGAAGTAGGATTGCCAGATCCAGGTTGGGAAACCTCTGGAGATTTGGAATGGAGCCTCAGTAGGGTACAATGCCACAGAGTCCACCTTCCAAAGCAGCCATTTTCTGCAGAGGAACTGATCTCTGTAGGCTGGAGATAAACTGTAATTCCAGGGCATCCCCAGGTCCTACCTGGAGGCTGGAATCCCTAACACTCAGCACAGGGCCACAGCTCCAGATGTATCAATCCATAATAATAAAGGGGGCTCATATATGTGTAAATAATTTATATAGAAAATCTACCAAGTAGGTAACCAAGAAGAAATTTCAATTATAAGACAAAAGTAAAATTATAAATAGGCAGGGCTTTTTTTTTTTAGCAGGAATGCACAGAAACATAGTTCCGGCTGGCTTGGTGTCAGGGGTGTGTGGCCTAATATTAGTTCTTGCTGTATATAGAACATGTTATACAATTGTATGTATTGGATTTTCCGTTATATATCATTAACTGGTTAAGGGATATTACAATATGTGACTTTGGAGTTACAATACATGACTGAAGGGATTCAGACTTACTGGTCTTGCTTGGCTAGCAGTCTTAGGATAATTCCAGAGCCATTAATGAAATAAATTATTTTAACTGACTGGAAATCTTAGGCTGATTACAGAGGCAGAAGTTAGTATCAAAAGAGGAGATTACCAGATGTCTGTGACATTTTAGAGTGGGGGTTTGAACCTTAGTTGCCACAGTCCAGTCCACTAATCACTGTACCATACTGGACAAGGAATTAAAAATGTTAGACAAGTAAACTGTCTGGAATGCTTTGCATATTCTATTTTGGGACTCAAGGTTAGACTCCATGAGCCCCTGGGTTTCCTTCTTCTTTGTGTCTTAGCCTTTTGCCTGCTATTGGATGCATCTTACTAGCATAGCATTGGCAGACTTCCTCCAATTTGCTCACAGCATTAGCATCATGTCTGGTGCCACTCTTAGTCTTTTCCTCTTACATTACGGTAGTCACATTTCTGATCACTCGTGGTTTAGCATATTTTAACATCCCCAATGTCTTAATAGAGCAAACTGTGTTTCTTCATTGCTTTTGCTCTTCAACGGCAAGCCCTGCAGAGTGTTCCGTCACTCTTTCAGTCAAATTATTCGGGTTTTGATCTCTTTGTATGACTTGCCAATTTCCTCCTGGTCCTTTGGCATAAAATTGACAAGGAGCATAGCAAAGCTGACAAGGAGAGGCACAGAGATCATTCCTGAGTGGTGTGAAATTGACAAGTGGCAGGGGAACAAGTGGCAGTGACCAGGATTTCACCCTGAGATCTGATTTCACTTTTAATGGTCTCTGAAAAAGCATCTGAATAAGCAGACATGTTTTGTTTCCTCTTTTGTCCTATATACAATAGACATGCTAGTAGCGACACCATCTCGAAGGTTTTGCTGAATTGTTCAGCAAGTTTTCTCACTTTCCCATTCCAACTACAGAACAAAACGTCTTCTGAGGAGGAACATAGTGTAGCTTTTAATGCATAAAAAGATTCACTCAGTTCTGAAAAAGAAGCTGTTTCCTGAGGTTACCCCTTTCAGAAAATTTGTCTTGTTTCCTTGTATTTTTAGGTTGGATTCTTTTCACCAAATAATCATATTTCCTGATTTAGCTCAAAAGCCTGGCACAGATTTTCTTTCTCTTAGCATGAAAATGCTCAAATGACTGAAATAGCTTACCCAGTCCCTCCAGCCTCTCAGGAGCCACTGCCAAGTTTCCCCAGGCTGTTAACTGCCATGCTCATCAACAGAAACAACAGAGCAGACATCCTAGCTACTGGCCCCTGAGGTTTGGACCAATGGGACTTAGTCTTGCCTGCTTCATTCTCTCTGAACTCCCTGGGTATACCATCTTCAGGAAACGAGGGGTGAATGGAGAAACTGGTACTTTCAAGAATAGTTACTAGTTAATGAATCTAATGAATAGTTACTAGGTAATGAATCTAAGTGCTCAATTGATAGCCATCCTGAAATACCAGTAATCACTAGAAACAGCTATGTAACCATTAGAAAACAGCTATGTATTAAAGATAGTCAAATACAGTGGCTGATGTAAGCTGCAGGTCAGGTGTGGGACTATGATATTGTGCAGTCGTAATAATGCCAAATGGCTTGCATCCAATCATCGTAAGAAAAATTAAGTACCCTTAAGGTTTCTTAAGAGATGGTAGCGATTTAAAAAAAAAAATCCCTCTTCCCAACTAAGCTGTTCCTGAGGATCGCCTGACCTTCACAAACAAAAATTTCAGTGAACCTGTGGAAGGAGCAAAAAATAACCAGAATCATTGCCCCTCATAAGTTTTCTTCATTGCACAGTAATATACAGGCCAAGGTCCCAAGGCTGAAATCTCCAGCCACATCACTAAGTAAAGTCTGAGGCCTTTCTCTAGCCTAAGATGACTCTCCCTCTGACATAAGTGGTTCTTCCTTGGAATAAGAGCTTTTTAAGTTAGTGGAAGGCTTCTTACACTGGAGGAACGCACCTTTGAGGACCATTGGATCCACCCTGATGGATATTTGTTGTTGTAGCTATGGGAATATTTCTCTAGTACTTTTCTACAGGGTCCACATTTAGAGCAGTGGGGCAGTCCTTCCCCCCGCATCTACTTGAGGTTCAGACCAGATTGATTTTTCCACAGGATCATGGTATCCCTCACTCACTATACATGAGGACAAAATGTTAGGTGTCATTAGGGGAGGGGGTGTTAATGTTGTGCAATGCTGCTATTGATGGCTGTGATTTAAATGGGAAGACCAGCATGGTGGAGGAAGGACTTCTTAATACTGTTTCTTTCTTCCTGTTGGTGAGAGGGAACTTCCCTAGACACTGGACACACTTCTTAAAAGCTGCCTTTCATAAAGTCCAGTATGTAAGGAAAGAAATCAAAGACCTCCACTGCGAAAGAGAAGGTTTTTCTTAAAATTAAAAAAAACCTCCTGAGCATTCCTGTGTATTCCTGCTTTAAAAAAAAAAAAAAACCTGCTCTTGAGACAAACTTTTAGAATAAAGAAAAGTATGCTGTCCAGGGATGGCAGCCACTTCCTTGTACTCGCTGCAGTTCACCAGGATGAGCAGCCTAGCACTGGATCCCCCAGAGGTCAGGGATACATGCAACCTATGCACCCACCATGCAGTCTGGAATTAACAGGCTCTGGCCCTGCCACCGCTCCAAGCTGGGCTCAGCAGCTCAGGCCCTGATGAGGCCAAACAGCCACAGCCACACCAGTGGCAGCAGCACCACATCAGAACTGTTCTGCCTCTCCACATCAGCCTCACAATGCCAGAACAGGTCTTTCTCATCCTGCACAGGAGTGGTAGGCAATCCCAGATGGCAACCAAAGGGACCTCACCCTTTGGGGGGCAATGAGGCTGGGAGGACTGACCTATGAGAGGTTGGAGGAAGGGGGAAGGTCCAGGCAAGATAGCCATTGGAGAAAGCCCTGACAGCCTGGCAGAATCCTGCCCCAATAGGGAGGTCATTGAGGGATACTGGGGTAGGCCACCCTCAGGAAACCCATTGTTAAGCAAACCATGGATGGGGAAGGGAGGAAGAGCCAGGCTTCTCCATGCAGTCAGGGGAGAGAGAGACCCTTGGAGTACTGTGAATCCACCTCCTCTCCATATTCTGAGACCTGTGTCAAAGTTCACTGAAGAAAGGGGGCCCTGGAAGTCATGGGAGCCCCAGACCTCAGTCCTAGGGTGAAAAGGCCAGACATGTGAACAGTTGCCCTTTTCACTCTGTTGTTGGGGGGGGGGGGTTGTTGTTTTTTTTAAACCACCTGTGTAACATAGACTGGCACAATATAAAAAGAACTGTGAAAAACAATGCTGAGGTAGAGTGGTTCCATGAGACTGCTTTTCATGGCTGTTAATTGAAAAACTGAACAGGAAAATACAGTTTGCCCAACTTGTAGCACATGTGCATAATGGAAGCATATTGATTGGATGAAGAGAGCAGGAGTGTTCTCTGTTCTTACTGAATCTCTGGAACTTCTCCACTGCAACTAGGGTACCACCTGATCAGGGGAGGAAAGTATGCTTGTCTGCTTTGCAGGCAGTTGCCAGAAAGGGTCACCAGCAGCAGCCAGCCAGCCATTTGTTGCTGAAGACTTTTTAAGCTGCACAGTTTTACAGAAATATGTGGCTTTTTTACTGGGCTCCATCTCCTGACCTTGCAAGAACTTCTGAGCTCTACCTAAACCCATCAGAAACTAGTGAGCACAGCCGCTAAATTAACACACCAAAGGCCCTTTTGGCCCTGTCTACCCCTTGCACCACTGCAAAACCACTGTCAGCACCTCATAGGACTGTGCACAGGATACCTGGAAAATGAAACATAGGTAAGCAATGCTGTTTTAACAACTTAAAAATACACATAACTATTACAAATTTGCTGTTTTCCCAGTGTATTAAATCTGCTATAGTACTACAGCCAAATCCTGTTTAAATGGGGACTGCTTCTCTTCTCTGAGGAGGTGAATACTGTTCCAGAATGAGAATGAGTGAGATGTGCAAGGAAAGAACAGAAAGATGGAAGGTTTACAAAAAAACCTCTCTCTATAGCAGTAACCACATAAACACAAGACAATTTATTCTGTTCACGCCAAAATTTTAGTGCAGTTATGAAATCTGATTAATCCAGCACTCAAAATATATTGTAGTTGCTATCTTCGAGGGAAATGTTTACTCTCTGTGTTCTTGTTTCTGTATGGATTT
This sequence comes from Heteronotia binoei, assembly GCF_032191835.1. Classification (NCBI taxonomy): domain Eukaryota; kingdom Metazoa; phylum Chordata; class Lepidosauria; order Squamata; family Gekkonidae; genus Heteronotia; species Heteronotia binoei. The sequence goes on along the minus strand of NC_083228.1, from coordinate 90,164,817 downwards.
CTGGAAAAACACAGATATACTGCGGTATACCACAGTGGATTATTTTTGGCTGTCATTGAAAATGAACATATTGCTGTAGTGATTGTAAGATACTGAAATTCTTGATAGTGGGTGGTGTCCTACCTTAATAGGGACTCAATCTTGACTTAGTCTGAATCAAAACTCAGAAAGCGGAAACTGACTGTGCTTAGCACTAACAGCCCTAGTTGCATCACTATTTGGTATACCTGTTGCCAGTTCCCAAAGCAAATTAACTTCTTAAAGGGTCCAAAGCCATATTTGTATGGCCATAGCATTATGTTTGACAACTAGCTAACTGCCACAGGGATATCAGTGCTTTTAATCATCCAGAATATTTATTTATTTAAAACATTTAAAGTCACCTTCTCCACAACTTAAAGCCTCCAAGACAGCAATAAGGACAGTCTTAACCATAGGGCATCCAGGGAAGCTGCCTGTGATGTTCTTCCCTTGCCGGCACCACTTCCTGGGTCTCAGCCATTACTCCACTTGCACTCCCCACGGGAAAAAGGGGGAAAGGGTTGTGTCATTTTGTGGCTTGCAGGGCAGGTGCATGTGACACTTGCTATTTCCCCAACCATTTAAAGGGAATGTCCCCGTTAAATGGGTGGGGAAAAGCAGAGGGTGTGTGTATGTGGCATTGTGTCCTTGATGTGATGATGTTACTCTGCATGACAGCATCACATTGGGGATGGCCCTTCTCCCTCCCAGAATACTCCCCAAATCCACCTGCTGGGGAGAGATGGAACCTGGTGACCGTAATTGTGAGGCCCCTCCCATGCTCTGCCTAAGCTGTCATGGTTGTGCTTCTGCTGTCCAGCCACATGCTAACTGGCTGACCTGATGGCCTTTGAGATTCCCTGGAGTTATATTTGTTGTACTAGTTTCAGGATAGCATCTGCTAATGCCTGAATCTCTGGGGCCCAGGAGGTAGGTGGTGAGGCCCAGGTCCAGTTACTATGGCTACCTGCCACCCAGGGTCCCATCCTGGGAGTTCTGACCAAGTCAATGGCAGCTGCCTGAGGAACAAAGGAATGAGTGGGTTCACTGAGCTCCTGAAGCATCAGTGAATTTTGCAATGCTACCACAGGCACTTTGGCCAAGGATGAGCCAGGTGATGGCCTGGATACTGCCCTAGGTCACATGCAGATATCCAGCTGATTGTCTGCACAGTCTGAGCCCAGGCCCTGCGCTGCACCCCACCCCACCCCCCCAACAAGCTCCCTTAATAAAGTGTATTTTGCGTGCGTGCGAAGCACATGCGTGGTGCAATTATGTCACTAGTGATGTGATTGTGCAGGGTGGCAGGTGGGGGGAGAGAGTGATAGGTGGCGCACAAGAGTGGTGCTGTGCCACTGCATTCCCCCTGCACTACACCCTTCGGAGGCTTCCTTGGAAGCCTCCAAAGAGCTTAGTGTTTTCGTTGTGCCTGGCTACTTTCGGGTTGAAAGTGGCTGTGAAGCACCTTCATGGGAAGGCACCACTTTCAACCCAAAAGTGGCTGGGCCAAGGAAATCTCCAAAGACCACAATGGCCACTTTCGGGTTGAATGTGGCCAGGTGGCGCTAAAACACCGCACTCTTCGGAGGCTTCTAAGAAAGCCTCCAAAGAGCACAGCAGCCAAGCGGTGCCTTCCCAGGAAGGGGCAAGGGGAGTAAGGGGGCACCTGGTGGCACCCCCAGGCAGAGCAGTGCCCTAGGCAGCCGCCTACCTTGCCTACTCCCACACGTCAACCCTGCCTGAGACTCAGGAAGTGAACAGCTATAGGTTGGGGGCTGTGAGCAAGCTGCCCACGCAAGTCCTGGGGGAGATGTCCACCTGACCCAGCCTTGCTCACGCAGCTAGGTGTTCAGAAAAGTTCTGTATGGTGAAGGAAAGAGTGTATGCTGCACAGAAAGTGGAGAAGGGTACCCAGCCAAGCTCCATATTGTGGAGGGAGGAGGACCCTAGTCAAGCTGTGCTCTGCACAACAGAGGGTGCCTAATCAAGATCCAAGAGGCACCTGGCTAAATCATGCACAATTGTCTGTGCAGGCTAACTGGCCAGCTATTTCTTCCACCTTGCCTCCTTTGGGTTGGCAGAACCTGACTGTCTAGGGTTGCCAATCTCCAGGTGGGAATCTGGAGATCTCCTGGAATGACAACTGATTTCCTGATGAAAGAGATCAGTTTCCCTGGAGAAAATGGCTGCTTTGGAGGATGGACTGCAAGGCATTAATTTCCCCAAGCTGGATTTGGCAACCGTATCTTCCATTGATCCCATACACTCCCTGAGACTCAGGGGGGAGGGTGATCAGATTAGGATGGTGATTGGTCTCCAGTCCCTAATCATGCTACTTTAGGGTTGGGGAGGGGGGGGGCACAGCTCCACACCCATAACTCCAAAGTCTCTGGAGTCATGGTGGAAGCCTTGTGTGCAGAACACACAAACCATGATTCTGGTGCCTCATTCTTGAGTTTTGCCCACAGCTCAGTTATTAAGGCTACCACTGGGCAGTGAACAAAAACATTAAAAGAAACTTTTAAAAATCATACATGCATGCATGCATACATTTATACGTGTATGTTTGTGTAGGTATAAACAATTAAATGAACATATGAACACATAAACACCTGAATGGGAAGGAGGGACAGTGACAGTATGCCAAATGAAGCAGAAAAGTCTTAACGTGCTGGTGGAAGACAATAAAAGTAAAGCTCTGGTTAGGATGATTCAGCTTCAGTATTTGAACATCAAAAAAGGATTTTTAAAAATTGAAGTTACCTTGTTAGCAATATCTATTTCTGTTGAGTTAAGCATCTCATATAATTACCACAGGTATTTGTTCACAAATCAAAATAAGCAGTATTTCAAACAGACCTGGCCTTGATGATGGGCAAACAGGAAGGCACTCTTGCTAAAAATTCATTTTTCAATTATATCTACCTCATAAACAGGTCACTTTATGGTATTTTTTTTCTTACTGAAACATTAATATTTTTATGCCCTTGAAGCCAAAGAATACAATTAAAGACTTTAGTACTTTATTTCATATAACTTTCACTTCAGAGAAGCCATAGTCCTTATTATGTTTTGAGAAATGACAACAAAGTACAGTAAGATCATATGTAACCTAAGCAGCAGAAGATTACAGGTCACATTGCATTTTTGAAATGGAAATCAAATTAACCATTCTGTTCTAGGAACATAATAGATAACTGAAATAACATCCAGTTATAGTAAATAGCCACAGCTTCATAGAAGACAATAACTTAAACATACCCTAAACACTACTTTCATTTATTTATAAAAGGAAAACTAGAATTGTCATTATTTTAGTATTCAAACATACATTATGGATAGCCTCTTAACAGCTGTAATTTAGTATTCATTATTCCCCACCTTTATTTAGATCAACTTTAAATGTTAAATCTTAGAGATATTCCTGTTATCTTTAGATCAATTTTAAATGTTAAAGGGGGGTGGGGGGGTGGGCTCCCTCTGGGTGTTCTGCCCCCCCCCCCCTGGGAAAGTGCACGCGCAATACATCACCTCTCCTTTCCCGGTGTAGTGAATGCTGCGTGATCACTGTCTGGCTATGCCTGGCAGATGGTCACTGCAATGGCCTCTCCTACATTACTGCATCCGTGGCAACACCTTCTCGCTGGTCCCCCCCCCCCCCCCGTTTTCACAGAGTTTGCCACGTCATGGTGCGACCGAATGTCTGGCGGTATAACCGGATGGGCAGGCTGGGCTCACCAACCTCGCCAGCCAAGAGAAGGAAAACTCTAACATCAAGCCCAGGCAGACAGAGCTCGTTAATGTAACATCTACCACCTGGAGGACTCGCTGCCGGCGTCCCGGCTTACTGGGCCATGGCAGATGACCCCATGGTGAAAGGGTGGAGCCAGTACTGCGCACACTGCGCCTCACCTAAAAATTCCTCTGCACAGGCCTGAAGGGTATCCACATCCACAACCCACAACATACCAAGTCCTGCAGCGATGGGCAAGGGGCAAAACGGCAGGTGGAAGATGCCACTGGAAGCCGCAGTCCCGATCCTGCATGTAGGCGGTTCAGGGTATTGGTCGCCTGATGCTAACCCGGAGACGAAAGCATTTCTCGGCAGCACCCTGAACGACCAAGCAGCCTTATTTAGGGACAGCACTGCTTGTTCCGTATGGAGAGGGGCCTAGAAAAGGTGGCCTAAATAAAGCTCGTCTCCTCCCCCCCCCCCAGTTGGCTAGCCGCGGTCAATGGGCATCCTTACTTGCGGTTGAAAAATAACAACAAAGAAAAGGCATGCAACTGTCTCACAAAGTGTGCAAAGACTAAAGCTTGCATGTTGGAACATCAGAACCATGCTTGACACAGTAGACAATAGTCGCCCTGAACGACGCTCTGCTCTAGTTGCCCACGAACTTCTCAGGTTGAATATTGACATAGCAGCTCTCAGTGAGGTCTGTTTCCCTGAGGAAGGTAGTCTTCAAGAACACGGTGCTGGCTATACCCTCTACTGGTCGGGTAAGTCAAAGGCTGAGAGCCGCCTTTCTGGCGTTGGCTTCATGGTCAAGAATTCCATTGCCTCTAAACTCGAAAACCTGCCAACAGGTCACTCAGATCGCATCATGTCTATGCGCCTCCCACTTCTAAACAAGCAGCATGCAACACTCTTCAGTGTGTATGCCCCAACCCTTCAAGCAGATTCTGCAGAAAAGAACAAGTTCTATGCTGATCTACGCTACCTCGTACGGAAGACCCGTACAGAGGACAAGGTGATCATCCTTGGCGACTTCAATGCCAGAGTAGGTAAAGACTTGGAAGCCTGGAAAGGAGTACTCGGCAAACATGGCATTGGCAACTGCAATGATAACGGGCGCCTCCTGCTAGAATTCTGCACGGAGCATCAGCTCACCATTACCAACACTATTTTCCAGCAGAAGAACAGTCTGAAGACAACCTGGATGCACTCACGGTCCAAGCATTGGCACCTTATTGACTACATTCTGCTGCTCCAGAGAGACCTTCGAGATGTCTTACACACCCGAGTAATGCCCAGTGCAGAATGTCATACAGATCATTGTCTTGTACGCTGCAATCTCCGTCTTCACTTTAAATCTACACCCAGGAGAGGCGGTATCCCCCGGAGGAAGTTTCAGGTCGGCAGCCTTCAGTCAGCCGAAGTTAAAGCTGCCTTCCAGGCAAAACTCCAGACAAGAATTGAGGACCCCAGTTGCCTCACAGACCCTTCTCCAGATGCACTCTGGGAACACCTAAAAACTACCATCCTGTTGACATCTGAAGAAGTCCTCAGGTTCTCCACAAGGAAGAACAAGGACTGGTTTGACGAGAACAATCAAGAGATCCAAGAATTACTAGCGAAAAAGAGATCTGCCTACCAAGCACATCTTGCTCAGCCCTCCTGTCCCGGGAAAAAAGCAATCTTTCGAGCTGCATGTAGCAACCTCGGTATCAGCTCTGCAGCATATGACGTCCTGCTTTGCAGAGGCTGCCAAGCTATTCAGCTTAGAAGTTAGCCTGAAGAAGACAGAAGTTCTCCACCAGCCTGCACCCCAGGAATATTATCACCCTCCTTGCATCACTGTGGGTGAATCAGTTTTGAAGATAGTCCAGCAGTTCAGCTACCTGGGGTGCATCATCTCCTCAGACACCAAGATCGACAAGGAAATTGACAATAGACTGGCAAAGGCAAACCGTGCATTTGGCCGACTGCATAAAAGGGTGTGGAGCAACAAGTATCTGAAAAAAGGCACAAAGATCAATGTTTACAAAGCGGTTGTGATGACAACCCTCATCTACGGCTCTGAATCGTGGGTTTTATACCGTTATCATCTGCGACTCCTTGAGCGCTTTCATCAGCGCTGCCTTCACACCATCCTCAACATCCACTGGAGTGACTTTGTGACCAACACTGAAGTCCTCAAGCGGGCGGAGGTTACAAGCATTGAGGCATTGCTGTTGAAGACGCAGCTGTGCTGGGCAGGGCACCATTACCAGTGGTCTGACCTAGCCTCAGATCGCAAAGCATGGAGGCACACCATCCACCAGGCTGTCTCTTCCTTTGAGAACGCACGCATAGCTGGTCTTGAGGACAAAAGGAGATTGAGGAAGAATCGTACTGCTACAGCACCAACCCCAAATCAGACTTTTCCCTGCAGCCACTGTGGCCGGACCTGCCTGTCCTGCATTGGTCTTGTCAGCCACCAGCGAGCCTACTGCACCTTTCTTAAATCTTCGTTCGCGAAGTCAAGCCGAGAAAAGGAGAATTCCCCACCTTAGACAATGTTAACAACCACGTGAATGGCCCAGTAGACAGTTAAAGATAAGAGTAGGCTGTAATTGTCAGTAAAGAAGCTTAGTGCTAGATAATATTAAAATTTGATTTAAATCTTGGGCACGCAAATAACTGCAAATAACTGCTGCAAATATTGCACATAATAGCAGAATAGATTCAAATGGATAGCAGCTTTCAGGTTAGATGGTAAGGAAGCCTACATTGCTAGGGTTGCCAATCCCCAGGTGGGGGCAGGGGATCCCTCGGTTTGGAGGCTCTCCTTCCGCTTTAGGGTCATCAGAAAGCGGGGGGGAGGAGGAAATGTTTACTGGGCACTCTATTATTCCCTATGGAGAATGATTCCCATAAGGAATAATGGAGGATTGATCTGCAGGTATCTGGGGTTCCGGGGGGGGGCTATTTCTTGAGGTAAAGGCACCAAATATTCAACATAACATCTGGTGCCTCTCCTCAAAACACCCTCCAAAGTTTCGAAAGGATTGGACCAAGGGGTCCAATTTTATGAGCCCCAAAAGAAGGTGCCCCTATCCTTCATTATTTCCAATGGACAGAAGGCATTTAAAAGGTGTGCAGTCCCTTTAAATGTGATGGCCAGAACTCCCTTTGGAGTTCAATTATGCTTGTTACAACCTTGCTCATCACTCCATCCCAATGTCTCTTGGCCCCATCCCAAAGTCCCCAGGTATTTCTTGAATTGGACTTGGCAACATTGCTCTGAATTAAAATGCATTGCATCAGGGCTTTTTTATAGCAGGAACCTCTTTGCATATTAGGCCACACACCCCTGATGTAGCCAATCCTCCAAGAGTTTACAGGGCTTTTAGTACAGGGCCTACTGTAAGCTCTTGGGGGATTGGCTACATCAGGGCCTAATATGTGGCCTAATATGCAAAGGAGTTCCTGCTACAAAAAAGGGCTGCATTGCACTGTTTATAGACTTTTTTAAAAAAAGTTTGTTCTTATGTCATATGGCTCCAAGTTTTATGATTAAAGCACCCTTATTTTTGTGAGTTCAGTATGCAAAAAAGTGTCAACAGCCTGTGCTACATTCACCTATCAAAGATTCAGCTCATGCTACAGAATTTCACCATTTGATTATTCAGGTATATGATTACATGGAATAAGGCTGGTGTGATCCAGAATGGTGAGTCCATTATTACTTTGAAGCTTGTTTTTTTCCAGAAATCATGATGATGGCTTCTGGTTCATATTCTGGCTCTATGTGATTGTTGAGATCTTGTTGAAAAATTCAGTCATGTGAACCAACCCAGAGTGTCCCAGTCTACCATATCAGGTATCTGTCCATTCCTTATTAATAACCTAGTGACAGCCATCTGGTATGGGGCACAAAAACACAACCTTTTCCCTTGATATTTTAGCTAGTTGGTACTAGCAGCTACCATACATACCAAACATTATAGTTATTTTTATATTCCTGTTACAGGTTCATCTATAAACATTGCCATTAAACTCCAAAAACATAAGAATTGTGTCTGATTAGTGCATCTGAGTAAGACTCCAAAAAAGATGGCCAGCATATTACACTGATTTTTTTTTTAAATCTGAGAGTCAACACTTTTCAATTCAAATGTTCAGATATGATTTCATTACATAGTATCATTTGCTTCAGAAATCTGAGGAGTTATATTTCAAGTCCAGCATCAACTTAAGTTTGTGTATATTTTTAATTTTATACATCAGTTCCTTTTCCTACACAACATATTTGCTGACAAAGAAAAATATACTTTGTGATATCAAACCGACTCGCAAAAGACCTTTTAGTCAGATGTCCTTTCAATCTTAAAAAAAAAACCCTGTGCCCTTCAATTATAATGTGCATCATATGAATTAACATAAAAAACTAACACATATTGGTCCATTTGCTGAGTATTATCTACTCTGATTGGCAACAGGTAGAAAAAGGTGGTTCCCAGTACCTGCTATCTGGGATCTTTGAACTAAAAATGTGAAAAGGGAAACTGGGACCTTCAGCATGCAAACCATGTACTTCAACACAGAACTACAGCCCTCCCTTATGCTATGACCTTTGACTTCTATTTATCATTGATGGAGAGCCAGTTTGGTGTAGTGGTTAAGTGTGCGGACTCTTATCTGGGAGAACCAGGTTTGATTCCCCACTCCTCCACTTGCACCTGCTAGCATGGCCTTGGGTCAGCCATAGCTCTGGCAGAGGTTGTCCTGGAAAGGGCAGCTGCTGTGAGAGCCCTCTCCAGCCCCACCCACCTCACAGGGTGTCTGTTGTGGGGGAGGAAGGTAAAAAAGATTGTGAGCCGCTCTGAGACTCTTCGGAGTGGAGGGCAGGATATAAATCCAATATCTTCTTCTTCCAATGGATGCCAGACCCTGTACAGAAGTTGATGCAATCCCTGCCAGGAAAATGTAGACTCCATTTCAAATATTTTTCAATCCATTAGAAAAAGAAACCTTGAGCATTTTTACTTTCCATGCCCACTGAGTTAGCTGCCTGCCTTTATTTTCCAGGTGATCAGTTACATTTCACAAAGCATTACTGTCCTTAATGTTTCTGCTTGACATGGTTTCTTTTCATTGGGAGTTACCAACAGTTACATGTCTCTAGTGTTTATGAATAAGGGCTGATTTAAAAGAAATGCTCATGAGGCAAAAGAACTCATCGCTGCTATTTTGAATTTCTACATTGCCATTCTAAATTGGGCTGTTACAAATGCAAAGCAGTGCTGTGCACTTGGCATGCCAGTCTTTGGTAGCCCCTGCAAACATTATGCTGGAGTTTTAGTGAAACACACATCATTTCTTTGCACAGCTAGCAAGCCCAATTTAAATGAGATGTTGTGCAAGTGAAAAGTCCCATGGGGGAGGCCTTTGCTTCATTAGTAGCATGTTTCAATTGGCCCTAAGGGAATGATTGGCAGGTGTCTTGCTGGGGAAACCGTGTTCTCTCTGTTTTTATGGTAAAAAAAATCATTTCAAAAGCGGTTAACTGGTCCTGGTGATCACAGATTTCCCACATTCTGTTACTAGTTCTTTATGTATTCTTGTACAACATGACTAGCAAATTAGTGTTCATTTTCACTTTCTGCATTGACTTTGGTAACAAAAGACAGTGTAACATGTCAGCTTAGCCCAGAACTCAATTTAATTTTGCATTCTGACAGAACTCCTCTAATTAAATTAAACAATGACTATAGCCTGAGGATGCACGGCCAGAACTGGCCATCAATTCATGTGTGAAATTGTTCTTTCACAATTTGATTTTATTATTATGCTAAGTGATCACCTGTACCTTAATATCTTTGAAACTTTGTTACTGTCTTCCCAACTATTTAGAGAGAAAGAAGAACTTTCACAAATACTTGAATATAGTCAAAACCGTATTTGAACAACTTAAAACAACAGAAATTTTCTTGGCCCAATATGAGCTACGCATGTCTGCTGTGTAATTTAATGGCAAGGGCAAACATCTTGGCCAGATTGTAAATTGCTTTTTTTAAAAAAACAAAGCAAACAGATTTTCATTAAAGCAACAGCTGCATTGAAAAGTCATAAATCTGTTCACAGTGTGTGAGAGAGCCAGGAAATCCTTGATTTCATGCTGCTCCTCCTCCCTTACTGCTCTATGCCAAGAGCAGAGATTTCCTGGTTTGTAACAAACCACAGTTTGCTCCCTCATCAAGCACTTAACAAACTACGGGTTGGATCCTGCCGTCTGTCAGTACAGATGGTCACATCTCTTTCCCTCTCCCCAGCAGTCCCTTCTAATTCTGTGATGAGAGGGCCTGCATGTAATAATAGCCATGTGGGTTAGGAGGCAACAGTGAGGATGTTGGATGACAATGTTAATGGTTTCTTACCTATGTAACATCCACATGTTCCTTTAAAATATGTATGTATTTATTTAGCATATTCTTATTCAACTTTTCTCCTAAATGGGGAGCCAAAGCAACAAACAATGGGGGGGAGGTGCAAATGTAATAAGAAACAGGAAAGGAGTGTTTCTGGTTGCTACGTGGTTCCTCTGTGTGTGTGTGTGTGTGTGTGCCATCTTCTGCCCAGCTGTAGGGTTCAATCCTCAGGCTAAGAGCCAGTGTTTCAGCTCGCACCAAAGATCTCACACCTCTAGGCACCCCCAGGCCTTAAATACTTCAATGTAGAGAGGAAAGCAAACTCAATGAGATGTTACTCAGTTGCTGCTAGCTAGCAAACAATGACATGGGCAACCCAATCCAGACATAAGTGGGGTTCGGCTGTGGCGTAACTGCTGCTCCGCTAATAGGCTTCCTGAGGACTTTGGCACGCTGGAGCGTGGGGAGGGGAGAGGTGTAGCTTGCCGTGAGGTAGACGGTTGCCTTGGCAATGCCACTGGCATAGGCATGCAAGGGAGGTGGAGGCAGCCGGAGGGGAGGGCCAGCCCCCCCCATTGGTCAGTCCTAGTGCATGCGCCACGGCTCATGACAGTCAGGAATGGGAAAAGGTGGCCCTGGAGAGGCTGATAGCCATCCCCAACCTGCCCCCAAACAGAGAATGGAGCCAATGATGGGCAAACCATCAAAGGCAAAGGAGAGACGTCCTACCAACAGGGGGAGGGAACAGGAGTGAGGCTGGGCACGAGAAGCCTGGCTTGGTGGCGAGGCAGAGGTGGGGAAGAGACAGGCCCACATGGGACCACGGAGAGGCCATCAATCCCCTCACACCCTCCCTCTGTCAGAAACTCTGCCAATGGCAGGCAGATAGGCAGAGGCATGCACAGACAAGCAGGAAGTACCAAGTGCAGGAGTTCACTGTCATAGACAGCAGCTGGAATGTGTGTCTGGGAGTGAGCAGCCCACCAGCAGACACCCCCCCCACCCAGAGACACCCCCCCACCCAGAGACCCCCCCCCGTGTTGCCCTGGCGCCCCCTGCCATGTGCACGGAACACCTCCCTCAGGGGCCACAGAACTCAGAGTGTGAGTCTGCCCCCCCTTTGTGCCCTGTGCACAACAGTCCTGTGGGGATGGGTAGGCCATCAGCCTGGGCAGGCTGAGGGGTGGCACCCCCCTCTCCTGTTCAGCCACGCAGGGGCAGCATGGCAGCTCATAGCCCACTCCCCCCCCAAGAACCACTGACAGAGTAGGGGGGGCGCCCAGGGAATGTGCAGCCAATGCCAAGCAGGAGAGACAACAGAGGGCACAGCTCAGACTTTATCTTTCCAGAACATAGTGCAACAGTTTCCCTGGTGTGCACTGGGTAGTCTCAGCATGGGTGGAGGCAGCAGCGCCGAGGAGCAAGGCCAGCAAATGCCCCCTGCTGGAGCCCACTGCCTGATTCAAGTGCAAGAGACGCACTTGAACTTACCCAGTTGAACTTACCCAGCCATGGGCAACAGTCCTCGCATACAGAGCTGGGAACCTGAGGAGACCTGGAAACAAGAGCAGTTAGCCCCAGGGGAGAGACCTCACTCTCCCCCTAGCAAGTCAAAGATACTGTCAAAGCAACTGCGCAGTGAAAACCAATGTGCCTGCCTGTCACTCGCTCTAAGTCTGCATGGCGGGGAACTCACCGGCAGAGTTCCTCGCCATGCGTGTCTGTCCCTAACAACTGAGTTTCTAGGAGGGGGGCGCCAATTGGCTGCTGGGGAGGGGGTTCACCAGCCCGGGAAGCGAGGGAATTGGTGAGGCATTTACACCGCTCCCCAAGGGGTTTGCGAGCTCCCACAGCAGCGGCCTTTGTTTTCGATTTCAATGAGTGCCTATGGGGCACACCGCCATTTTTGCAGACATAACTTTGCACCTCTTGGGGGGGGCATGTCATGGCCCAAACTACTCAGGGAGCCACCTAAGCCTGGCCATGCCCCCAACTCCATCCCCTCCTGCGCCTGAGCACCGCACTCTGCCTCACCTCCGCCAATGCTCGAACGCAGTCCTCAGGCACCGCTGCTCTCAGGCAGAGTGGCGCTGGGGTGGCCCCACGCACACATATCTCCCCTCCGCTGTGGCAGCGCCAGCCGTACGTGGGCGCAGCTGGTACTTGCACCCACGTAGCGGATCGTCTGCTCCCAAAGGACTTTCTGCCCCCTCTTAGGATTGTGCTGTTATTTACCTAGGTAACAGGAATGCCAGCCTCCAGGTAGAACCTGGGGGTCCCCCAAAATTACAGCTCATCTTCAGACTACAAAGATCAATTTCCCTGGAGAAAATGGATGCTTTGGAAGGTGGACTCTATGGCCTTGTACCCCATTGAGGTCTCTGTCCTTCCCTGGCTTCACCCCCAAATCTCCAGGAATTCTGCAGCCTAGATCTCATAGCCCCTACTCCACCATCCCTCACCAGTGGCCAGGGTGAACCTGGCAGCCATAATAGGTAAGCACTTATTCAGACACTGACTCAGCTATACTAGCTTTGTCTAAGGGAAACTGAAATCAAAGCAACAGTCTCCAATTCAAGGAACTGGTCTCCTTTAAAGAGTCACCAAAGGCTAGGAATATGCAAGAATCACTATAAAATTAGAGGAAACATATAAACGGAGAGAAATAAACCTAAGCAGAATTTCTGAGACAAAATAAAAGCATGGGATTTGAGATTAATTATCTCCATTTTTGTCACCTTTGAGTAATCTCCTGTCATAGGCTCAAATGCAAGGGCCATCAAAGACAAGTAACACATGACAAAATAAGGAACATTGTACTTCAACATTTAATAGAGTGAGGTGATAAAAATCATTACTGAAAGCTTTAACCCAAGAGAAGTCCCAGTGAAGTGATATTACAAGAACCAAATCAAATGAATGAAAGAATAAATGTCATTGAAAAATTTCTGCAGTTATGCTTCAGAGTTAATGCAAGCTTGGCTCTGAAAGCTCTATTTGACAAAAGCTGACATTACAGAAAATTTAGTGGGAAAAATTGTTTATGGACAAATGGACAATAATCTTCAAGAACTGCTGGGGTGGTTCTAAATTATGAAAGGCAGCAGAATTTGGTCAAACAATTGCAAATTCCCACTTAAAACGTTATGTAATGCAATTTTTAAACATTTTAAATTACATGTACCAGAATGCAACCTCCTTTGATATCAGGTGAGTTTAGAAGGGTGCAAAACTGCATTGCAAGGTTTTTCTTACATACAAAAGGACATACTGAGAGCCAGCACTGGATATGCAATGTTGCTCCCAAACCACTCTGTTCCCAATTAACTGCTACTTATCAGAACAAAATGACAGAACATAAGAGACGTGCTGGTGACATTCATAAGGAGCCAGATTTATCCCTGGAGTGGGTTCTGTGGAATTATAGCAGAATAGAATTTGGTCCCAATATATCTTCAGTGTTTGAGAAGGAGAAGGGAGGGAGAAAGTTTCATTTACCTTCAAGGGAGAAACATCCCTCCAGAATAGAGTGATTTATTGTCCATGTAGCCTGAGGCTGATCATCTGGTATCAGCACTGATGAAAAATGCATACCATGTCCAGGATTTTGTCTGTCCTAAAAAGTTTGAATATAATATGGTTTAATGAATTCTGATTGAAAAATCTCAGTCCTGCAAGACTTTCATATGTGCATGAATGGAGATATCTCTTTATTATTCATATTTGATCATTTGAATCTTCCTTTCTAAAAATGAAGAGCAATCATGCACAATGTTTCCACTCCTTTTCTTTCTTTGGTGGTTACTTGTTCTGTTTCTCTTATTGTCCTTTAGCTACAGTTTTGATTAGATGGGACAGGCAGGAACTGTTCTGTGCCTGCCCCATCTAATCAAAACTGATTCCAAAAATTATCTTTTGAGACTTTTTAATGGATAGCCCTGTCTGGCCTTTGGAAACTGGCCTGACTGGCCTAGAACTTGGAAACTAAGCAGGGGCAGCCATGGTTAGTGCTTGAATGGATACTCCCTACAAGAAACAGCAAGGCCAATGGATACTCCCTACAAGAAATTAGAAGAGCCCTCCATCCCAAGAGACCATCCACACCAAATCCCGAGCCACACACAAATGTAGGGACAGCCTTTCTGCCCTACATAAAATCTGTCACCGACCGCATTGGCAAAATTCTCAAACACCACAATGTTGACACAGTCTTCAAACCCACACAACAGATCCGCCACATGCTGCGCTCGGCCAAAGATATGAGAGATCCACTTTCAACCCCTGGAGTCTACAAAATACCCTGCTCCTGTGGTGCAGTCTACATTGGCACTACCCAGCGCAGTATCAACACCCGCCTCATCGAACACAAGAGACACTGTCGCTTGTTTCAGCCAGAAAAATCAGCTGTAGCTGAACATGCACTTCAAGAAGGAGACCACGTCATCCACTTTGAAAGAACTGAAGTCCTTTCTACAGCCTCACATTATCATACCCGCCTGAACAGAGAAGCTATTGAGATTTACAAATACCAACACAACTTTAACAGAAAGGAAGAAGGCATTTCCATCCACCAATCTTGGTACCCAGCTCTGCAAAACACCCTACAGACTATAAATTGCAGAAATTCACAGAACAACCAGCACATTCCACAGAACAATCAGCACAGTCAACAACCATCTTCCTTATCTTCGCACCCCTTCCAACCCTCCCAGCAATTAACACAGAACAATGGTCACATTCAACAGCCAGTTTCCTTATCACTACCCTTCCAGGAAGCCCCACCAAACAATGGGCACATCCACAAACCTATTGCCCTTTCACCACACCCCCTCCAGCCTAGAAATAGCAGCTCTCCAGGAGCCCTGGCCTCACTCAATGCACAGCAGCCAAGAAGGTCAGAGCGCCTGTTCCGGCTGCAACGCCACTGAGGATGTTCTCCGCAGCTGAGAACAAAATGTCTGGAAGAAAAACTTTCTCCAGTAGAACACGGCACTTGAGCCCGAAAGATTCTACAAACCCTAATGATGTTACCAGACGTGAAAACCTGAAATCTTTGATAAGAGTGGGTTTGCTATGCAGAGGAAGGCAATGGCAAACCACTTCTGTTCATTTCTTGCCTTGAAAAAACTCAGTGATTCTGTGGTCACCATGAGTCAATTGTGAGTTGTGACTTGACAGCAGCTTCCTCTACTGCAGGAGGAAGAGGTACAGGTAAAATGACACCAACAGCATTTTTGATTCTGCAAGAGCCACTGCTAGGGCTTCCACGCCCCCGGTCCCGGTGGGAGTTCGCCTGCCTGAGAGGTTCCCAATCCACTGGCCCACATTGGACTGGTAGGGGGAACCTCCACCTACATTGCTAGCGCAATGACATCACCCAGAAGTGACATCATCAAAATGGTGGTGCACGTGTGGGGCCGCTCTAGGCGTTTTTGGGGAAACTCTATGGTTTTACCAGATGTTAGAGACATTTGGGAGGAAAAACTCTATGGCAGGGGTGGCCAATGGTAGCTCTCCAGATTTTTTTGCCTACAACTCCCATCAGTCCCAGCCAGCATGGCTGATGGCTGGGACTGATGGGAGTTGTAGGCAAAAAACATCTGGAGAGCTACCATTGGCCACCCCTGCTCTATGGTACAATAGGTACGGGAAGCAGGGGACTTGGCAACCCTAGCCACTGCTTGGCATTCAATCATCTATGCTGATTCTGATGGTCTTCATTCTGTTCTATAGGTTGATGGGGATCAACACAGAGATGATCCAGTCACTGTGTGGCTTGTAGTAATCAATATGTCTGAAGTGGCACACCTTTAACCCAAAGCAGCCTGCGCCTAGAAACAGAGTTAGATAAAATAAAAAAGCTGTGTTGACTAGAAGTGTGTGATCTTATCCCTAGCCCATGCAGGGCATATTCACAGAGGTAAATTAGGAAACTACCACCCTCCCATCTAGTACCCCCTGTCAGGAGACAAAACATGCTTTGTGGAACAGCACCCGCTTTGCATACAGAAGATCCTGGTTTCAGGGTCTGAAGTAGTAAGAATACAAAAGTTCCCTCTGTTCCTCAGTTCCTGGAGAGCTGTTGTCATTCAGAGAATACATATCATATAAGGCAACTTAAAAATATGGAACACAGGTCCATCAGTGGCTATTAGCCACAGTGTGTGTGTATATATAAAATTTTTTGCCACTGTGTGACACAGAGTGTTGGACTGGATGGGCCGCTGGCCTGATCCAACATGGCTTCTCTTATGTTCTTATACATGGGACGTACTAAATGTTTAACATTTTCATGTGTTTTTGCTGAATTTGATCTACCTATCCTGCTTTCCAGTTTGTTTAGATAATTTGAATTGCAGATATGCAGATATAAAAAATTCCTTTTAATTTTGTATCATCTGCAGATCTGTTAAGTGCCTTCGTCTAGTTGATTGGGAGTCTTTTAATCTCATTCCATAAACTTGTTCCACACTAGCCATGAGTTGTTCTTATCATGCTTTATGGGCCATCTAAGTGACATCATGGCCGCTTACTGCATTCCAGGTTGTTGCTGTTTTTTTCTTTGCTGTTTTTTTCTTTTTAAAGATATCATTTGAGGTGAATTATTTTCTAGTTAAATGCATTCATAACACCAGACTTTCATTTTGTGAACAGACTGAGTTCCAATCAGGCTGCCCAGGGCTTTTGTCTCTTTTGTTGCTTTTCCATTCTTCTTGCAGGTTTATTAATGGTTTAATTCCCCACCCCACCTACATTTATGAATAAAAGTCTGATTATCAGGGGTTTTCTTTTGTACTTTGCAGCAAGCCAAATCACCATCCTTTCCCATCTTTCAAAAAGATGATAATTTCATAATAATATTAAAATTATAATTAAAAATAAAATTTCAAAAACAGGGTCACTGGTTTGCTACAAAATTTTTAAAAACCGTACCTAAGCCCCCTTCCCCTTCTCAAGAGTAGATAAACCGGCATTTATTCATGAATACTAGGAGACAACCAGTAAGCTCCCCCAAAATGCAGAAAGCCATTTATTAGCCTGAGATGGAAGAAAAGAGAAGTTGAAGGAGAAAGCAGGGTATTTGAAGGACATTTACTTGTAAGAAGACAAAAGAATAGACTCTTGGACACGGAGATGGATTTTTATGAGAATTACTTTATTATGTATTGGATGGAACCCTTTGCTATGCTGTTTGTACTGACTGCAGAATAAAAGCAAATTAGTAAACAGTTATAATGAGATACATGCTGAAAGTTTTATGAAATGTTGGTTAGCTACTTTTTATAATCTCAGTGGCACATAAGAATGAGTAGTGTAGAATCAGCACCTGCTCCTACTGATGACTGCTTCATATCCCTTTCCAATCTGCTATTGATCCAGTTGCCTGCAATTGTTCAAATGATAAACATATTTTTTTCAGACATTTACTCTAGGTCACATTACTCAAGCTTTCTCATAAGAATTTTGTGCAGGATCAGGTCAGATGCTTGGCAGATGTCAAGATATAGAAGATCCAACCTGTTGCCATTGTTCCTATTGATTTATCCAAAATTAAGAAAAATAGTCTTCTTTAGTAGGCAGAACAAATACATTTCTTGTTTTGTATGAACATTGGTAAAATGTAGTACTGATGTTTTGTTGGCCCCAAGAGGGTCTCAAAATATGAATAAAATTGTAGTGGAAAAAATAAGTGGCCAGGTTTTTCATTTGCTTGTATTTCTGGCCAGCCACTGCATGATCAAATCCCTGTATTGCTTCTGTATCAAGTTTGTGCAGGAGTATGGATGAATTTTTCAAATATGCCTGATTTATATAGTTTGCTGTAGAGCGAATCCTTATCATTCCTCATCTTAACACCTTATTGTCATCTTTCTTCCCCATAAACTTCACTCATAATTCAGTTCAGCACTTTTTGAGATCTGTATTCCCACTGTGGCCATATGTGAACTTACTTAAGACTAACATTACAAAAGTAGCTGATTCCTTTTTTAAGCTGAAGCAAATCAGAATTAAAAAATGGATACCATCCTGTCTTGAAACAAAGGAATTTGGCATTTTCAGGGTGAACAGAAAGAAGTAACTTATAATAGCACTGCAGTAAATAACCTTTCATTTTTCAAGATAAAAATCCCTCACCCTTCCATTATCTTCTTGACTCTTCTAGCTCACTCCTCTCTTCACAAGATGTCATTAAAACTGGGAACAGGGATTCCAGTCTGCCCAAGTTGCCCTTTCAATATTTACCCTGATGACAGCTCCCAGGGTACAAAGTAATGACAGTGGTATTATGTGAAAACAGTCCTTTTCTAATATGGGACATCTTTCAGAGGTTTGCCCTTTATTTTTAGCTTCCTCCCCAGTGATTGTTACTTGCTCTTCATACCGACAGTTGTAGTGCTGCCAGCTGTATTTTATTGCCATGTAGAAAGAATGCTTAAGGTCAGATCTCAAAGCTGAGGACCACCAACAGAATCATGATGACTGTAAGATGATATTCTCAAATGTGACTCTGCAGAGTCCTGTTTTCTACAGGCAAGAACGAATTAGTTAGACTCTAATATCCATCATTTGGTTCATGGCCTTCTTACTGGTCACAGTCAGGGAGCCAATCATTTGCCAAGTTGTTTGGATGCATTTGGTTAAGTCCATTTGTGTAGTTAGACTGATTAAACAGGTGTGATGTTTTTCTCACTTCAAGGTACTCTGACAACATTTATACCCTGCCTTTCTGCCCTCATAAGTGCCACTGAGGTGACTAACAAATTGTCTGTGACTCAAAAGGACATCCCATGCCTGGGAAAGAAGGTGCTTGGCACTTGGCCAAGAGTGTTCTTTTGAAGTGCTGTAAAGCTGAGCACATTGTCCAGTTAAGGGCTGAATTATGCTCCAGCCATTCAGGATCTCCCCTGCTCTCCAACAAGGTGGGATGCCAATTTTTCCAAATTTCCTGAGGCGAGACCATTGGTCTATCAAGATCAGCATTAAAATCTGCCCTAACTTGCATTGCCTGAGTGTTTTAACTCCAAATGGAACCTGGAACCTTCTGTACACAAAACAAATGCTTTGCCACTAAGACACAGCATTTCCTCACATAAGGAAGAGGGTATCCAGAGGGGCAACAAATGTAGGTACTTGCAGGAGGGTGGTACCTGTTCCACAAGAAAGCTCTTGTCAGGACCCAGAAACAGTAGTCCCCACCATCCACCTGTCTGTTCATTTGCTCCACTGGGAGGAAGCCCAGCATTGGCTACATGTATCATGTTATTCCTGTCCAGTTCAGTGCAATATTGGGAGGAATTGATAAGTTATACCATTATGAACTACAGTGCTTCATTTTATCTTGTCCCTATACCTTTGCAAGCTGTAGAATCCATAGTGGGAAAGTGCCTGCTTTAAATTCATAGCAATAAACTGTATTTGTGTAATGTGTTTATATTAGTAGGCCTGCATCTCCCCCCCCCCCCCCACCAAGCATAAACCCAGTTATTCATATTGGTATAGATTGCTATAGAAACCAATATAGTTCTATCAGTGTGAAACACTGTGTAGACAAGTTGTTACGAAGGTGCCTGTATAATCGGTGAAAAATGCATGGAGTATATTACTGCTGGCACTGGAAATCCATTTGTATCTTGGGAAAGTCTGGGCTTTCAACACTGGTTATAAGCAGAGAGCATTTTATTATTTGTCATATTTAAATTTTTCTTCTCTGCAACAAAGCCTGTTTTAAATGATTGATTTTCAGTGAGGTGACTGTAAAATACTTCACAGCCGCAGTATCTCTTAATTTTATGGATGGCAAAGATTAGAATGAGGAACATCAAGTAAAATAACGGCTGCTGTAAGTGAATAAAAGTTGGCAGGGGCAGGACTTTGAGACAGCCCTATTTTCCTTCTAAACAGAGGCTGATTTAATTGTAATCTGCTGATATTTTATGAAACAATCACTACTGTAAGGAAAGGGACTATGGCTTAATGGTTAAGCACTTGCTTGGTGTGCAGAAGGTACCAGGTTCAAACCCTGGCATTTTCAGTTCAAAGGTTAAGGCAGTAGGTAATGTGAAAGACCTCTACTTCAGACCCTGAGGAGCCGCTGCCTGAGTAGCCAATACTGATCTTGATGGGCCAATGGTCTGATTCAGTATAAGGCAGTTCCACTGTCAGCCAGTTGGGGAACATAATAGGATTGCTGCTTTGTCACTTAGGGAAAATATCACTCAGAAATGGTCCCCTCAGATTTTAAAAGAAAATTCATCAAAACTTTTAATTTTATTCATAGGCTTTTTGTTGGGGACTAACCCGAGACAGTCTGATGCCTCAGGTAGAAATGCAATGGGTGCCCCATTAATTATTATGGGGCACTGTACTCTGGGAATGTCTCCTGTCCTCAAGTCATTGAATCTGGGCAAATGTGCTTTGCTTGTGTCTAGGGTTCTTGACTGTATTTCTGTAGCACCAAAAATGTTAATAGTAATGTTGGTTTTAAACGATGGTTTTATTTAATGTATTATTTATTGAGTTGTACGGATGTTTTATTGTATACTGAATTTATATGTTGTGAGCCACCCTGAGCCTGCCTCAGCGGGGAGGGTGGGATATAAATCAAATGTATTATAATTATCATGTTCAATATGGCAGTGCTATGTAGTTCCTCCAGTCTAGGCCATTGGGCTTAGACTGCACAGGACTGAATAGTTTAGTTTGTTTTTCATAGGTTGTCATCAGTCTGTTGGTGATTCTTTTCTTTCTTCTCTGCCATTTTACTGTAATTTTTACTCTCTTTATGCATGCATGCCATTTTCACACCATTTATATTCAATCTGTGTAAATATAACTGTGAAAATGCATTAATTTTAATGAAAAAGATTTGGGATAAGGAGAATGAAAAATAACAGACTTATCGTTGTTGCTGTTTTCCAAAAGGGAGGGGAGAAAACTGAAATGAGACTATTTGACTCAAACCATATAACTTTTGATGTTTGATCTCATTCCTATTCATTTCCACAAGGTTTATTTAGAAAACTTACCCATATACCAAATACTTCTATCCTCAGCTGTCTTCATGGTGCTTGATCTACTACATAAAAATACTGTGTCATGTCTTCTTTCATGGCAGGACTGCCTCTGGCTTTTCTTCTGTCACACCAAGACAGACCTCATGCTTAATCAAAAGCCATGATCTGCGATGTACTTTCCATGCGCTAAAATTCCCCCTGTGGAGCAATCTGTGGCTGCAGCCATGTGGAGGAAGTAAGATACAAACCAAAAGAGCTATACATCTTCTTATCAGCAATTTGTATAAGCACAGGGGTAGAAAAAGTGCCACCATGTATCTGTATGTCTTGAGCTCTCACGAGCTCTGACTAGTGAAAGCTCATATTAAAGTAAATGTTGTTAGTCCCTAAGGTGCCACTGGACTTATATTTTGCTACAACAGATTATTGTGGCTACTCCTCTGCCATTGTCTGTCATTCTCTGTCATGTGTATTCCACCTTTCCCCCAATAAGCTCAGAGTAGCACACCTGTCCTCATACACACTACTGCCAAGAAGCTGTGCAGTTCCATAAACTTATATGCTACTTCTCCCAAATGGAGGTGGCCAATCTGGCCACTAGGCTCTGCACGGGGGATTTTAGTGTGGACGTCCAGGCATTACTGTGCTTTAGGAGGTGACTCTTCTAAAGGTCACACAGCCCAACTGGAAACAAAAATGAACATGCAGCTATAACTGCATTTTCCATTATAAACTGGATGAGTTTCCTCAAAGGAACTGCCATGACCAAATGCATGCATATCTGGACCATCCACACCATTTCCCATGATACAGAACATAGCAACTCTCCGGAATCTTAAAAGATGAAGCTTTAATATAGGATTGGGGACCAGCTTCTGAACTGGATTCTGAGGCTACAACAACTATTGCAGATCTAATTAGTTCTGTTGTTTTCTTTAAAAGCGAGCCCTGTGTTTTCAAAGAACAAAAATTAAATCAAGCAGGTTTCATTTCTAATGGACAGATAGTTGATAAGCATGGAATGTCTGAATCCATGGATTTATTTTCATCTGCTTTTTGTAACAGTGCCAAAGAATTCTGGTGCCAGATGGCAATTATATGGGGTTTCAGACTAGCTCTGAAGCATGTTATGTCACTGCCCATCAGCAGGCCTCAGCAGTTAGAGCCACCTTTCCAGTACTGGAAATTTGTCCTACACAGATCACTGAACATGATGAGTCATGCTGAATTGCAGGTCAATCACTGTCATCTATCAGGGTAGCCCCAGACAAATCACTTACCTTTCACCACTATCTGTAAAATGGGAATAAAAATTGATTGGCTTACTCCATATTGCAAAATGAAGAAAATTTGTTGTTATAACATATTTTGCACATTAAGAATACTATGAATATTAATCATATCATGAAGAGATTTCATAGTGCCTTGACTAATGCTCTTCCTATTTTATTTACTTCATTTATACCACACACTTCTCTCTGTTAGGGACGCAAAGCACTTACACTGCTCACCCATTTTATCCCTTCAACAACTCTGTGATGCAAGTTTGACTGACAATATGACGCTGGCCCAAGTTCACCCAATAAGCTTCCATAGCAGAAGGGATTTGAACCTGGGTCTATCAGACACCAGTCCAGTGTTCTAACCACTATGCTACACTGGAGCAAGCTAGCGATTTCGTACCAGTTGCTCCACTCCGCCATTTTGCACAGGGAAAACCTGCAATTTGCCATGCTGCAGTGTAAACATAAAAAACAGGTTTATGCTGTGGCATGGCAAATCATGAGTTTTCCTCACACAAAATGGAGCAAAATCGCTAGCTTGCTCTGGAGAAACGAAAACCTGGCGCAGAGCAAGGTTCGTGTAGAATCAGCCTTTGTCTCTTCAGACTCCAATGCACTCAACTTTCCCCATCCCAGATTAGGGTTTTGTTTTGGTACTACTGTTTCCTGCATAGTTGTTTGAATACTACCTTTCAAATTCTGGCACCATCAAATGGCTTTGATTTTTCTTTAAAAGGTGAATGCTCTCTTGGATCAGTTATTAGGCCTACCTGCCCTCTACTTCTTCCCCCACCCCCTGCTTACCAAATCATTTGAGACTTGGCTTTTGTATATGGGACCTAAGCCTAAACCCACACAGAGAGTTGTCTTATTACAGGCTTTCTTATTGAAAGCAAAATCTCTTCCACAGTCTGCCCAAATGTATTTATTTGCAAAACATATGCCCACTGAGCTCATGGAAAGGTCAGCTGTCCTGCTGCTCTGCAGCAGCATTTCTCATGAGCCAGGTTGCCTCACTCTGGATGGTTTCATGCTCCTGAACTATACAGATCTACCCAGCCATTGGGAGGGACAGTTGCTCTTGCTGGAAGAGGAAAAAAGGATGCCTTGCATCATCCAGCAGCAGGCTCTCTCTGCTTCATGAGAGGACAGTGATGACAAACTGTCAGCGCTGATCTTTAATCAGGCAGGAGGATGCCTCACTCAGAGCTAAAGGAAAGCAGGAGAAAAATCCTGACATGTCTCTGTGGATGGGCAGTGCAGTACTGGTAGATCTTTATCATACCTCACTGACCTTGTCTATGCACCAATTTTATCTTTTGTAGGAAGCCTGCACAAAAGAGCATTTATAAGGAATGAGTTGAGCTAATATACCATCTCCATTCTTTGAGCCTACTACTCTTTTTTAAAAACGTGGAACTGGGAACACAATAAAGTAGGTACTTAGTATATTTCAAGGCTGCCAAATGTTCACAGTAAAAATGGAATTTTCAAAGGCCTGAAATTTTCACCAAGCCTCCCCTGCCCCTGTTACCATATTACCTTTCTGTTCACTTCTCTTTCTGAAAGCAGCTTCGATGCTATCAAAGAAAAAGTGTTCTTGGTATCTATCTGATACTAACCAGTCAGGGATCATGTAGTCAGTATAGTGGATCATGGCATCTTGTTGCTAATAAGATACAGCTATGTGACAATATTCTTGACAGCAAAAAGCTTTCACATTGCTTAAACTCCAAATTAAAGAGGGAGAGAGGGAATGCATCCCCATTGCTGAGGCCAAAACTGTCTTGCCAAACTATGGTAGTAACTGTGCTGGCTACCTATTAATCACAGCAGGGCAGGAAACATCAGTCCAGTTGCCACAGTGATGGATACATATTCTGTGTTCCCTTGGCACCTGCCCCCACAATAGGGTTGCCAGCCTCTAGGTGGGGCCTGGAGATCTCCTTCTCTTTACAACTGATCTCCAGCTGGCAGAGATCAGCTCCCCTGGAGAAAATGGCTGCTTTGAAAAGTGGATTCTGTGGCATTGTACCACGCTGAGGACCTTCCCCTTCCCAAACCTGCCCTCTCCTGAATCCACCCCCAGAGTCTCTAGGTATTTTCCAACACAGACCTGGCAACCCTACCCCACAAGTTGTAGGAATATTTCCATTTTCTTTCTGTGACCTGCAAGAGACTGGCAAAACGGGACACTTTTGCAATGATGGGGGTTAAAGGGAATGAAAAGCACCCAAATATTTTGGTTCAATACCGATTAATACTTTGTTTTGACCACCAGATCTCTCTTTAGCCAAATTAACCCTGTATGCAAAGAAAGCCAGTTTAGTTTAGTGCATGGGTTCCCAACCGTTTTGAACTTGCAGGCACCTTCAAAATTCTGACAGTGTGGTGGGCACTGCCACAAAATGGCTGCCTCAGGAGGTAGAGCCACACACAAAATGGCAAGTACATCACCTTCAGTCACAGAACAATTGTGGTGGTGGCTGCTGCCAAAGCAATTTTTTTTAAATGTGCACAGCCAATCAGATCTCTGATGACCAAAAAGAAGCCTTGCTAGGCAAAAAATCCACCTAGCCCTACCCACCTTCTAAAATATCTTGACAGGCACCAATGAAGTGTCCATATGTGTTATGTATTGAACTGGGATATGTAGTTCCTACCTGGCTCATTGAAGACAGGAGAGCAGAGCTTGGGGACTTGGGAACAATGGGCAGCAGGATCCAAAATACCTGCTGCCCTAAACCAATCACAGGCCCCCTGACTGTTTGAATGACCCAATGGCATGTTAGCGTGGGAACCAGAGCTGTATATATGTTGGGCCCGCAGGCCCCTTTGTAAGGAAAGCCCCCTACTTTTCATACATATGGACATCGTGATCACCAGTATGGTTGCCAGGGTGCCTGGAGTTTTGACTCTCACACATCTGCTCTAAGAAGTGGACTTTGCTTACAGTTTCTAAGGCTTATGTGGATACTATAAGCCTCAGCTTTGCAGCAGCATTCTGCTCCTTGTGTGCCCAGTCTTGGCCACTGCAGTAAAGGAAGCCATGTCACCATGAACTGTACAAGCAAACAGTTTCCAGCCTGTTTCCATGAACCAAGGGCTAACACCACCAGAATCCATCTTGCTTTCCTGATTCCATCTCCAGCATCTGCTTCAGCTTTTGCATAAGCTTATCCAAGCATACCCTGCCAGGCTGGACTCCATTCCTTCTTAGTGGGAAGCTCACGTACACACCCTGTGTCACCCTTGGCCCGCAAGCAACCCATCTGCCCCATGAATGGATTAACAGCTCAACTGATGTTCCTGATTGTCTGGCAAAGCCCTAGACAAAGGCCCCTGCCCAGAAGATGATGGGAAAAGAGGAAGAACATCTCCTGTCTCAACCAAGTCTTTTGTCTAACCCGGGTGATACCTAGGCCAGTATTTGATTCCCTATTGTCACCTTCCCAGATAAGCCCATTTAACCTTAAGTATCCAGCCATTCCCATTCTTACCCTAGTCTAACACCTTGGAGCCACCTCAGGCCATGTTGCAACCTGGAAATTTCCAGGTTCACAGGACTAAGGCGAAGTTCATTGGTCAAAAGCAAACACCCAATTAGGTGTCACCAAGGGACTCGCCATTGGCTCTGCTAATGTCCAGCCTTCATGGTCATCACAGAGCCTCCCCTTTCTCCTCCCTGATACCCCCCATCCCCTGAGGGCTCAAGAGAGTCCTTATAACCTGTGGACTAGCTACCCACAGGTGTGCTTCTATCAGCAACCCACCTTCCGCTGCATAGATCCATCCCCGATTCCTGATCAGTTTCGGGTCCTTTCCCATTCCCTCAATTGTCGCCACCGGAGCCTTCCTTGAAGACTACGAGAGGTAATATAACCCTGTGTGTCTACCCTTATATGTTCCCCTATCAATCTATCTGTGTTTCTTAGGACTGTGTGAATCTGTGATTGTATTGTATTTTTATCTTGTATGAAAGAACTATATTTTTCTCAATAAATTACAATTGGTTTTATTAAATTAGAATCCTTTTATTGAGCATCACTCTCTGGCTGGTTGAGCCTTGTATACATTTGGTAAAAAGATTCCTAGTGAGCCAGGTGCCCACCTAACTAATTCCCCAACCTCGTTTTGAGGGCATTTCGGCTTACACCTTAGTCAGTCTTGTTGGTGTAGCCAGTTTCCAATAAAGAGCTGTTCTTACTGAGGCTTCGCCTCATCAATGCATTGAACCCACTATATTATAGTGGTGATGAAGGTGGGATCCTGGTAGGTGACACAGCAACCAGCAACGCACCGTGCCTCGCAAAAGCTGTCCAGCTCCGCGCATCACACCACCATCACTAATGAAGATCACCATGCCAGGACAGGAGATGAGTCAGGGCCAAGCTTCCACCTTCGCCAGCACCGCAGAAACAGCTCCTCCAAAGGCCAACCCGACCAGGCCGCAGCACCTGGCCCACATGGGCAACTGCCGGAGTTCAACCCCAATCAACCCAAAAGGTGGGAGAGATGGGTGAAGTGGCTCAACTTTTACCTCCTCTACCACGACATTGAAAATGAGTGGAAGCAGAAACAGCTTCTACTCAGCCTCTGTGGGGCGCTAGCTGAGAGCCTGATGTTGCCCCTGTTGCTGACCGATGACTCATAAGATCATTGCAGAGAGGCTTACTGAGCACTTCTCCCCCAGGCCTATACTGACCTCCAGGTGATTGGAATACCACAAACGGGTACAGAAGATGGGCGAGCTGGCCACAACTTTCCTGGCCAAGCTGCACTGCCTTGCCCGAGAGTGTGATTTCGCGAGCCTCGATGAAGCGCTGCTGGACCGCTTTGTGGCTGGCCTCCGTGATGAGAAGCTATAAGCAAAGATGACAAGACACAAGACCCTCAAGCTGGCAGACACTCTGGATGAAGTGGTCACATACGAAAAATCGCACAAGGAGTGGTGTGCAGCAGGAACCCACCAGGTTGCAAGTGGAACCAATAATGAGGACTCGGGGGAGGAAGACACGCTAAAGACACAGCAGGGTCTGAAGCACCCTCTGCAACGTGTCGCTGAACAGGCCCTGTCGGGAGGATGTGCCAGCTGCAGCGAAGCCCACGAGCAACGTTTAGAAGCACCATCTGCCATACATGGAAGAACCAGCCACCTGGCACGCATGTGCCGGTAGAAGTTGCTGCACTCAGGAGGCACATCGCAGAAGCAAGATGGCCGCAGCCATGAGGTTGCTCTGGGGGACAACATACAGGCACTCACCATGGTGGGGGACCAGGTATGTCAGCTATCCATGCCCTCCCCTGACAAATACAAGGTGACGATGTTGCTAAAAGGCCGGCCCTGCAGGATGGAAGTAGACTCAGGAGTGGACCAGACAGTCATTTCAGCCCGAACTTTCAGGGAACTGTGCCTGGGGAGGGAATCCCACTTAGCCCCATCCCCGTTCATAGTCTGGGACTTCCAGAGGTGGGAGGTTGCCGTTCTGGGGGTGAGAAAAGTCCATGTAAAATACAGACAATCTTCCAGCAGGCTGCCCCTTATAGTCATGGAAGGGAACCTGTGCAGTCTACTGGGGTGCTCCTGGTTCGAGGCCCTGGGGATTAAAAAAATGGGCAACCACCAAATCCCTGCCCAAAAAGATTTTCAAAGGGTGTGTGAAGAGTTTCCCACCATTTTGAACGGTTCCTTGGGGACGTACACCGGCAACCCCATAGCTCTACAGCTGGAACCCTCAGTGCAGCCTGTGAGGCTGAAGGACAGGCACATGCCCCTAGCGTTAAGACCCAAGATTGAGGAGGAGTTGGACCACCTCGTGGCCCAAGGGGTATTAGAGCCGGTGGCTAACGCCAAATAGGAAACTCCCATAGTTACCCCCGTCAAACCCAAAGGCAGTGTGCACATCTGCGCAGACTATAAATGTACAGTCAACAAAGCACTGCAGAGCCATGCTTATCTGGTGCCCGTGGTCAGCCACGTGCTGGCCTCATTAGTGGGGGCCAAGATATTTGGGAAGCTGGATTTGGCACAAGCATACCAACAGCTTCCAGTGGATGCCGCCACTGCGGAGGCCCAGACTATCGTCATGCAGAGGGGGGCCTTCCGGGTAAAATAGTTGCAGTTTGGCATCAACGTGGCTCTGGGGATCTTCCAGAACTTAATAGATTCTCTCCTTAAAGGGATTCCTTGGGTCCAGCTGTTCTTCAGTGATGTGCTGATCGCTGCAGCCACAGAGGAAGAATTCACATCCCACCTCCGGGCAGTTTTGCAGCATTTCGATGGGGCATGGTGAAAAGAGAGAAGTGTGAGTTGGGGGTTTCCACCTTTGACTTCTTGGTGTACACGGTGGATGCGAAAGGTATCCATCCAGCACGGGACAAAATCAAGACGATTTGTGATGTGTTGGCTCCCCAGAACAAGGCAGAGTTACAGTCATTCTTGGGACTCCTGAATTTCTACCATGCCTTTCTCCCCCACAAGGCGGCAGTAGCAGATCCCCTTCACCACCTTTTGGACAAAAGGGGTCTGTGGGTCTGGGGCCGCTGGTAAGCGGCTGCTTTTCAGGTGGTTAAAGACATTTTGACGTCTAATAGTTTGTTGGCACACTTTGATGAGCTGCTGCCCATCATCTTGGCCTGCAATGCATCACCATATGGGGTGAGGGCGGTCCTGGCGCACATGCTCCTTGACGGCCGTGAGGTTCCAGTAGCATATTACTCCTAGACCTTGCAGAAGCCAGAGTGCAATTACACGCAGATTGACAAGGAGGGCCTGGCCATAGTCGCAGAGGTTAAGAAATTCCACGATTATTTGTATGGCTGGCCCTTCACCATCCACACGGACCACTAACCCCTGCTCGGACTGTTTGCCCCAGACCGCCAAATGCCACAGATGCTCTGTCCGCGTGTCTTGCGGTAGTCTACCTTCCTTGCTGGGTACCAATACAACCTCCAGTACCGGCCCGGGAAAGCAATGGGCCTCCCAGACTGGTAGGTGCATGCCACGGACATTGCCTGCTGCTCCAAAAAAGACAAGATATTATCACGGGTTCTGGACTGGGCAGCCAGGTGGGGTCAGAATTTTCTGCATTTGTGTCATGCCGGGATGAAGTCTGTATACAAGGGATGTTTGTTGTGGGGAAACAGGCTGGTGGTACCTCCAGTGCTGAGGCAGCGGGTCCTCCATGTGCTTCATGAGACCAATCCAGGTATAGTGCGCATGAAGGCGCTGGCTCAGAGTTATGTGTGGTGGCCAGAAATTGATGATGCCATAGAGTCATGGGTAGCCTGATGCCAGCCATGTCAGGAGACCCGCCCAGCTCCACCAAGAGCACAAGCCCAAGAGTGGGAGCACACACGGAATCTGCGGTCCTGCCTACACCTTGATTTTGTGGGGCCTGTCCAGAGGCAGGTTTTCTTCTTAACGGTGGATTCAGCTGACTGAGAAGAATTTAGTACAAACCAATCTGAGTCTAGCCCTGACAGAGAAGGGTTTAGGGATGGCAGGGTTTGTGTTTAGCCCTGAATGAGAGCAATTTAACACAGTCAGAGTCCTGGGAGGGTTGGCAGGAGGAGTGGGTAGTAAGGAGACTTCCAGTCAGGCCAGAAAAAGGGATAGATCTAGTGAAAGAAGAATTTCCTCACCCAGTTAAAACAGGCAGATAGCTCTGAATAGTGGAGCGATCCCTGGTCTTATGTGTTTAGAAACTGCCTTTTAAGTCCTGAGGAACCAACTAAAACTCAAGAAGAGTACTGGTGCATTTAATGAAGGAGTTTGGGACACAGTACCCCTGCCTTCAGGAAACCAAAAGAGTCAAATATGTTAAAGAAAGTATACTGGAGTGTTTAGGAAACACTAACACAAGCCTCTCATCTTAAAGATTCTAAGTCACTGTGAAAAGCTTAAGAAACTCTCAGTTGCTTTAAACATTTGAACTGTAGTTTGTGCCTGTATTGATTTACCACAGAAATTTTACTCCGTATTTCACCTGACCTTTCCCCTCTATATTGAATAAAATATCATTATTTTTGCACTTTAAAAGGTCTAGAGTGCCATTTCAGTAGTTTAAAGGGGATCTTAAGCCTTCCCTCAGGTTCCTAGGCTGAGCCAGCAGTAAACTTTCATATTGTGACAGTGTGCGATAGACCAATTTTGCACTCACTCTACACCGCTCTGACGTTCCTCTTTTCAGCACAGTGTCCTCCCGATTTCCCACTATCTGCCCTGGGGCTTCATCTTGCATCGCAGTTTTTGCATAGTAAACAGAAACTGGTTTTTAGCAGTTTCTGTTTACCACGCAAAAACTGCAACAGAAGATGAAGCCCCACAGCAGATAGTGGGAAACTGGAAGGACACCACACTGAAAAGAGGAATGTCAGAGCGGCGTAGGGTGAGTGTGAAATCGGTCATAGCCAGTTTTTCAGAAAAGAAAGTCGATACATAGGGCTCCTCAGTCAGAAAGGGAGAGAAAAACAGAGGGAAATCTTGTCTCTGAGAGAAGGAAGTGGGCTAGGTCATCATAGTGCTATATCGGAGACCTCCACTTTATATGAACAGGGGGGGTGGGATTCAATTAGACTTAACTTGCTTTCATAATAAAAATTCAGAGGTTACTATCTTTTGACAGTGGTGAGAGATTCCAATATACCTGTATTTACTTGGTCCATTCATAGAACCCCAAATGTTTTCTACTAAATACGGATCCTCTGCTATTGTTTGTTTCATCCAAGGATGAAACAAAGTGAGCTAAACACTCCTCTTTATGCCCAGAAGTACTGACACATTTTTAAGCTCAGTTCATCATTTGATTCATTGCTTGAATAGGTCAAGAAGTCAGAGACTAAAGTAGGTTAAGGAACAGTTATCCAAGATAACTGCTTATTTAAACAGACTAATATAAACAAAACAATGGTTGGAGTCAATGGAATTTGTGGAGAGATTTTACTATGGGCTAATTTAGAGTTGCTTATTCAATGATAATGCCTAATGTTTAAGTTTGGCACAAAATGGTTTTTAACTTCTAGTTACAGCAAGATCTGTGCATCATTAACTCCAGACAAACATGCCTTGCCTCTAGGTGGAGTTTCACTTGAACAGAATATGAGATCAGCATCCTTGCAAATGGAAAGAAAGAAAAAGGAAGTGATTTACGGATGAGTTTGCCTCATTTCAGGATCTCTATATCTTCCATCCTTTGTCCATAAACAATATTTAAATTAGAAGAGCAAAGGAAGGAGGTGTTAAATACAGTCAATGTCACAGGAGCAATGAGCAACAGGACTTCAGCACGAGATATGAATTGAGAAGTACACTGCCAGTTTGGGGAACTTCCACAACATATCCCAGGAGGAGAAAACCCTGCATTTATTATGCTGTTCCTTGAAGAGATTTTCAGTTTTAAAGCAAATGGTCTTGAACACTTCATTTCACAAAACATTAACAGAGAGAGATTTTGGAGAAATTCAATTTCTCTGCTTTAAAAATACAGTATGGGCTCTGGGGTTCTGAAACTCATTTTTCATTTTCAACAGAAATCAGACATTTGCAAGACATGGGGAATAGCAGAAAGCTGATGGAGATACCATTAGTACTTACCAAGAGATTTCAATATGCTGTGTTAACATAAATAATAATTAGCACTATTTATGGGTTATAAGACTAGTGAAGCTATTAAAAGTTAAATGGAAATATATTCCCCACTTGACTGAATTTATACAGCTTGGTAGCATACGATAATTTCTAGAATCTTAAGGTTAACTTCCAGGAGAACATTGTTTCCCCAGCAACTATCCCCTTCATCCTTTATATGCACTTGATGGTATCTCTACAGAATCTACACCTAACTTCAATCAATTCCACCCAATTGTTAAACTCTGCCTGGACCAGTCCATATAAAAGAACTACTTTCATAATACAACTGTGTAAATGGACATACAAAACTACTTTATACCCTAAACAATTGATGATATATAGAATCCACAGATTCTCTGTGTCACATATATCATCGCTTGTCCTTTGGTACTTTTTCTCTAGTAAACGTCAAACTATATAATGTAATGCAATACAATATTCAATTATTTTAACAGATCTTATGCCTGTTGAAATCCACGGACCTGAAGGCAAAAGAATCTTTGACATAACAAAAGGATCATTCATGATTATTGCATGTGATTGGTTGCTCTTGTTGAACTTTTCAACATCAATCTTTTAAGCATTTCTGTCAAGAAGTTTTTTTTTTCTTTAAAAATCTGGAATGTAGCTCATGGAAGCAATCCACAACAGGTCTACTAGGAAATAAGACCAATTTTAGTCAATAAGGCTTACTCCTGGGAAAGTCTTCTTAGGATTTCAGCCTGCTTATCTTTAAAGAACTGGAAACTTGCTATAGTATAATTGCCCTTAAAAGAGCTACAGTTTTTCAAAATCATAGTTAGCTGCTTTTGGAAACACAATGCTAGACCAAGTGAATCTTGGTCTGATCCAGACAGGCAATTTTTATGGTCATATATTTGCATTTTGGAGCTCATAAAATAAATACAATTGGATCAGATGTTTCAAATATTTAATTTCATATTAACTTTTGAAAAATAGTCTACTAGTCCAGAATCTCTGCTACTGCAGAATCATGCTGACTGCCATTGGTATTGCTGCTCTTGTGTGGTATCAGACTGTAGTATCATAGAGTGTCACGATGACAAATCTTATTGCTTTAGGATAATAATCATTTCTGCAATGGGAGTGAGGGAGGGGAGAAGTCATAGTCCTTTGGTCCATTGGTGGGATCCAAGACAATGAGTTGATACTTTATTCCTTCTCTGTTCCACATTGATTCTCCAAGATCCATAAGCAGCTTTTCCTGAAAAATACTGTCAAGCTGACTCACAATGCATTTCATTGTTGTCAGGCCCCAGCAGAGTCAGGGCCAAGGAGGCCAGTTTCTGGGGTCAGGGTACTGTTAATTCCCAGGAGCAGGGCATATGCATAAATGAAACAAAGCTGGGGTCAAGACCAAGCAAGCAACAGAACCAAAAGTGACAGAAGCAGAGAAAAGTCGGGGTCAAATGAAGTCTGAGACAGCACATAGCAAAGCAGTCTTCCCCGCCCAAGTTACTCTGACTTAGGAGAAAGTTTTAGGCCTAGGGTTTTATATGGTTGGTGAGTGAGGATTAGCCTTTGGGATCAGATGGCTGGGGTAGATAGGTGCTGCAGTCTAGATGGGATGCATCTGGTTTCATGTATGTGGCTATACACACTATTGGACAATGCTTTATCCTGATGTGGCTTATACAGAAATTTGGACCACTATCTGGAAAATTATCTCCAATGGTCCTAATTAGTTCTAATATCAAGA
Source organism: Heteronotia binoei (assembly GCF_032191835.1). Classification (NCBI taxonomy): domain Eukaryota; kingdom Metazoa; phylum Chordata; class Lepidosauria; order Squamata; family Gekkonidae; genus Heteronotia; species Heteronotia binoei. The sequence continues at coordinate 90,131,010 of NC_083228.1, read as the reverse complement.
CAAATATTTATTTAATGTGTTTTTACATCTGTTGCCGGAATTATTTTTGTACCTCCAGCAACACAAAACCAAAACCTGCAGTTACCAAAACAACCTGCAGTTATCAGAAGGCTAATACTACTCAATAATAAGTTTTAAGACCTCATAGATAAACTTTATTAGACTCCAAGTTTAGAAAAGCAAAATGGCTTATTAGACTCCAAGTTTCTCCTTTAGACAGAAGGCTTAAACTTATAGACAGAAAATAAAATAGTTAGATAAACTTTGTACATTTAGGAAAACAGTTACACAGTTAGAATTTAGTAAAGCATAAAGCATATTTCTACAATAAAGCAAAGAGCATAATGAAAAATATAAGTCCCAACAGGGACTTCACCCTGTTCGTTACATTTTCCCATTTAAAATCTGTCCCAAATCCCATTTGTTTGACCTGACCAGCGTAGGGACAGTCTCCTGTCTCTATTCAGATCAGGCTTGAAATTAACAAAGGCTTGTTAATTTCTGAGCTGAGCAGCATAGAGGTCCCTGCCTCTCATGCCATCAGCCCCCTTTGCTCAAAAGTCCAGGGCTTATAAAGGCTTGAACCCATTTCTTATCAGATAGTATCTGATGCTATGCATTCCAGTTCTGTAGATAGTAGATCCAGATGGCCAGCTGCTTACTTCCTCTCCATAAGATATAAGGAGATTCCTGTCCTCAGAAGACTCTCAACTTTCCCCTAGTTTCTACTCTCCTGCTGACCTAGATTTTCTACTTAGACTTTCCATCTAAGTGCCTGATATTAGTAATATGAATGCATGATAGTTCTGAATAGCTTAGAACCCTTGTCACTTTATGGCTACTTTCATAAAGAGTATGGTTAATTGCATAAAGAGGGCCAACCCAAAATAAATCCTGCAACAACATCTGGATGCAAAGTGTTTTGATCAGACATCTTGTAATTTTAGCAAACACATTGTATGGTGTGTATTTAAACCACTTGCAGCTCAAATGCATTTGATTGGTGTGCATATGTATACTTACCAAGAAGGGCTAAACACCCTCTGTATTTTAGTGTATTTATTTTTAAAAAAATAATATACGGAATAGTGAATGTAATGTAATGCAATGAATATTGTCATATGTTCCTGCTTAGATACATGTTGTGAAATATTACTTATGTATTTACTCTTGTTAAAATAATTGTTAAAATATATTGTGATAGTCACTATCTGAAGGTTCATACTAAATAGATTTTTGAATGTAATATTAATTGTTTTCGTTAATATTTTCACAGTTTTTGTTTTGGTTTTCATCTCTCCGTGATTCTCCCCTTTGTATACTCTATAACCTTAGATTGTCATTGCTATTTAGTCTTTGCATATGTCAAAGTATCTTCATTAAATTTGCTGTTCGCCTATGTAGAGGCATCTGCCTATATATATGAAACATTAGCTTCTATTTCTATGTGTCTGAAGAAATGAAAGCTCACATCTTGAACTTTTGTTGGTTTTAAAGATGCAACTAGACTCAAAAGCTGTTCTACTGCTTCAGACCAACACAGCTGCCTGCCTGGATCTAACTCTGGAACCTCTAAACAAGTTTCATGTGTAGAACAAAATAGGAGTCAAGTTGCACCTTTAAGACCAACAGTTTTCTAAAACTAAATAAAACTAAGTTGGTCTTAAAGGTGCAACTTGGCTCCTATTCTGTTCTACTACTTCAGACCAACACGGCTGACTACTTGGAAGTTTCATGTGTGTTAGTGATCTCTGCTGCAGAACACACTTCCTGTTTTGCACAAGTGCTAGCAAAAGGGGAAGCATAATCTGTGCAACTGTCTTGTGTGCAATGAACTTGTTTGTGGGACCCAGCCATAGTACTCATATCAGCTAACTCTTTCATGGATTTAGGGTGTATGTTTTACAATTGATCAATGGATGACAAAAATGGTTGTGAACTGTTAAGCAATAACAATGGCATGGTAATTTCCTTCTGGTTGAGGCTATCCCTCCTTCCCCATGCCAGGGTGAGCTGTGGGATCCTGCACCACAGGCAGCATCTTGGGCTTAATGGTAGAGTACATGCTTTGCTAGAGAAATCTTCATGTCAATACCTGATCTCTCCAGTTAAAAGGCTCTCACGTGTCAGAGAAAGGGAACACACCCCACCAGAGATCTTAAAGAGACACTGCCAGTAGACAGAATGGTTCTAGAAACACATACACATGAAGCTGCCTTATACTGAATCAGACCATCTGTCCATCAAAATCAGTACAGAAACTGGCATCAGCTCTCCAGGGCCTCAGACAGAAGTCTTTTCCATCACCCATTACCTGATTCTTTCAACTGGAAATGCCAGGGATTGAACCTGGGATCTTCTGCAGGCCAAGCAGATACTCTCCATTGAGCCAGGCCCCTTCCCAATTATTGAATTATCTTATAAAATATAAGGCAACTTTTTCTGTTCATATGAAAACATCTATAACATCTAGATACAAGTCAGCAAAAAACACTTAAATAGAAAGGTGACACTGCCACAGTAATGGGAGGTAAAATATCTATAAAGTTTTAGTTATTGTGTTCTCTGAATGCCTACTTGAATTTGTTCAGCACTTTCAGTGCATCACATGCATTATCTTGTTCTTATTCTTACAATAGCACCATAAGGTTGGTTATTAATACTGCCCCATATTACACATGGGGAAGAGGCCCGTCTGAAAGCGACCAGAGACGGGGCCTTTTCGATTGCAGCTCCCTGTTGGTGGAACCAGCTCCCGGAGGAGGTGAGGGCCCTGTGGAATTTCGAACAGTTCCGCAGGGCCTGTAAAACAGCCCTCTTCCGGTTGGCATATAATTAATTGATATCGGAATGCCTGAATATTTAAATCTCGAACATCAGATTACTGTATACTGGAATATTTGAAGAGTTGATTTAAGGAAAAGGTGGCATAGTGCATATTGATGTGAGTTTTATGTATTTGTATGTATTTTATTGTAAAATTATTAACGTATTTTTAAACTGATCCTTGTTAGTTTTTGTATTGTGAGCCGCCCTGAGCCCGCCTCGGTGGGGTAGGGCGGGATATAAATTGAATAAAATAAATAAATAAATAAATGATGAGAAAGAGCAGTTTGTCTAAAATCACTGAGTCAAGATTCAAATTAGGAGCCTCACAGATCATTCTTTTAGCTCTTACGGTACATCAGATCAAACTGACAAAAATAAAAAATGAGAGAACTGCAGATCTCTTTTGTTTTAAGCTTACATCCATTTTCCCCCTTCAGAACATACAAGAAGAATAGAGAAGGAAACAGAACAGCTACAATCAAATATTTCATAACTTAACTTCAGAATCGGTACACAGCTCAGAAGTTTCAGTCATTGAAGAAAATACAGTTAGAGAAAGGTGGTGGCCTGATACCTGCTACTATCTGAATCTAACAGACAAAAACTCTTAGATGTAGATATAGACAGAATATACATAGAAAATGCTTTTTTCTCTGTCAATTCAACCAAAGCAGCAACCTATAAAAGTATGCTCTGTATACCTCACTTCCTGCCCCCCTCACTATGTACGTGGGGGCTCCCATACTGCTTTTTATTTCCGCACTGCAGTACACTAGGGGCAGAGTTCAAATTAAATGCTTCACCTTTCAGAAAAGTTGGCCCTTCTTCTACAGGCTTTCTTCTTCCCAGAGTTTGTATCTCTTTCATGGTCTCGTGATCTCATAAGTTCTATGGCTGCCCTGTGACCTTTCAACCTTGCACTACATGATTCTTTTCTGAAATGTCCTGTGTTGAGACATCAATGAGGGAATATCAATGTTATTATAAAAGACAGCATTCTCTCCCAAAATGTCAGTCTGAGTGAGTCATTGCACCTGACTGCTCAGCTTTTTATAAAGCTGTAACAAGGATTTTTGCAAGTTTTCTATCTTATTTTATCCACAGTTAAGTTTCCATGTAAAACATACTTTTGGAAAGGAATGCTGGCATATACTGCAGGAGAGACACTGGCATACTAAATTCTGCTTAGCTATGAGGGGAAAACTTTCACCTTGGGCAAAAATCCCTAGTAATTTAATATTAACGCCTTGCCTGATATTTGCAATTTAAAGGTAATTATTTGAAAAATGCCTATAAATCCAACTTTTTTTCCTCTTTACTTCCCCATGTTTCTCCATGTTTTTATAGGATCTGTTCTTGGCAGAAAAGGAATTATATTTGTCATCTTTTTCATCTCAAGAATTTGGAACACATTTCCTTTTGTACCTGGTAAAAACCACCCTTATAAAACAGTATGATCCTCCATGAGAAGATTTATTTATTTATTTTAAAAACAGAAATGGGAAAATATAGTATAAGAGATGTGATCAGCTGAAATAGTAGACTACTAGGAGCACCTGAATTAGATACTACTTCCTCTGGTAAGAAAGAGGTCAGTAGCTTGGATCCTTCCTTCCTTCCGTCCGTCTGTCCGTCAAGTCGGCCTCCAATAGAGACAGATTTCCTTACACAGAGAAGTCTTCATCCAAGGAAGTTTTTCTATCTCAAAAGAAGACTTAGCAGGAGGGAAAATAAGACAGGAGTCCAGTGGCACCTTCATCACTATATCCAATTATGAACTCACAGAGTCTATGGGCTGTGAATTCAGATGAATCAGTCACAGAGGGTTTGCATTTCCAAGTTACATTCATAATCTGTGAGAGCATAACACCTGTAAGAATATATGAAATTCTGGGAACTGTGGATACTGAAACGGGCTTTCCTTCCAGCAATAGTTTTATTGTCAAAGTCACCCAACCTGCTGCGCATCCAAGGAAGCTGAAGAATACAAGGAAATGTCTAATTATGACATCTTCCCCTTCCAGCTCTTTTTTTATCCAGTTGCGGGGGGGGGGGGGGGTGGAGGTATCTGAGATGCTCTGCTCTCATGCCACTGTTCTTTTAATGACAGAGCTGGATCACTGCTCCAGTCCAAAGGACTTTCAGAAGTGGCTGCATACATGCTGGGATGTATAAGGATTCTATGTGCTTACTTGCAGAAGAGCTGAGGTTCTGGTGAGTTGCAGGGCTAGGTTCAAAAGCTTGAGAAAAACTGCCTGAAGTGTGGAGGCTTACTTTTAGATACCAAAAAGATCAGAAAAGAAACCATTGCAAGCTATTAATGGTTGGCAGCAGTCATGACCAGCTGTCTGTGCCAGATATAAATGAGCCAAAGAGCTTAAGCAGCCTGCTTGATTATTGAGCAGAACTTCAACTATCAAAGTCTCTGAAGTACCTGCTTGGCTCAGTACTAAATGGTTCCTCTAACAAAGCAAACAGACAAGACTAAGCTCTTCCCTCATTGCATGGCCATTCCATCAACCCAGTTATTTTGGCTTAGCCTGTGCCACCAGGTCTGTAACTACATTCTGTAACTTCACCCACCTCATTACCCCCAGGATACTCTCCATCAAAAAATTACAAGTGAACACAGGTGGGCAGCTGTTGATAACTGAGAAATGTCATTCGTAGTGCTGTTCTGTTGCTCCTGGACTAAATTTGAGGTAGCCAAACTAGTTTCAGTTCAAGCCTCCCAGCAGTTTCTGCATAATGAAGATAGAAGAGATGGCCTGCAAGATTGTCAGCATTTGTGGAACTTTTGATTGTTCACAGTCAGAAAGGGCTTTTGTTGATTTGTCCATGTGGCAACAGCTAGCTCTCCATGATGGGTCCAGTTCTCTGTAATGGCATACCAGAGTGGGTACAGAGGGTACCTTCATTGGTTAAACATATAAAGGCCAGCAAGACAGTTCTATTCCAGAGGCATTTGGTAAAGGATACATTGCTCTGGCAAATTTCATTGGTGCAGTTGTTTTTCATCTCTCTCTGTGTTTGTAATCTTTGTTGTTAACCTGTATTGGTTCTTAATTTTTGTTTTTACCTTGTTAATAGGGCTATGTTTTTGTGTACTTGCAACTAGTTGTTGTTTTAACCACCTCTTCCAAATGGTCTATATTTAAAGTTTTAAAGTGTTGCTAAAAACCACACTGACAGATGGTATTACTTCAATCAAGCCTGAGTAACATGGGTCCAATTCCCCACTCTGGTTATACTGAGCACACCTCATCACAAATTACAGATTGACTGGTGTTTGAGAAATTCACTCCTTTCTACAACCAGGCAGGCAAAAAACACACAGGCTCATCAAGCACCAAACAAGTACACTACAGACAGCCTGGATTTCTCTGTCCTTGGTAGTCAGTGAAAACGAAGTTGCATCTTTGGCCACTATGCCTATAGAACAGAGGCATTTGTTCCCTTGATATTTCATAAAAAGCAAGTTAGCCTAGTGGCCCAGGCAGTAATTCTATGTTAATATCATTTGATGCATTTGTATAATTTTTGCTATTACATAGCCTAAATTACACTCAGTAAGAGAAATGCTGACAATTTTGTTTATGTTTCTGCCAGGTAGCTGCCTAAGGAAAGCTGCATATGCAATAATTTATTTCATTTTCTCCAACAATACTTGAGAAGGTAGGTAATTGCCTAGACTTACTGTGTTTGCCAGTGGCTTATTGGCACTTGTTGCTGACATCTATTGCTAGTAACAGGTAATTTTGCTAGTGTTGACAAAGTTTAATAAGTGTGAAAGTCCATTAGGATGAATCAAAGCCACTTAGAAACATCAACTACACTATAATCAAAGCACTTGAGAGAAGCATCACATGTAACCGTAAACATTTGACCAGTAATTAGGATAATAGCATTAGCCTGCAATGCTGAAGTGTCATGTGGTCCAGGGCCAAATCTGTGAGTGAATGAAGAATATCTGCTATATGTGTGTCTAACAGGGTAATCCTAAACAGACTGGACTTTTCTGCACACTCAACTTCTGATGTTCTTGGCAGTCAGTCCACAAGCATTGGAATTGGTTTGGGCTCAGTTCTTCAGAATGTCTACCCCCCCTCCACATTTTCACAGTTGTGGCGTCAGTTTATTTTCTTCTGCACATTTTTGTGGCATCACAGCACCCCCCCCCCCTTTTATTTTTTATGCATGCTTATATTGGTACATGACCGAATTTTTTAAAAGATAGAAAATTAACACAGGGATAAAGAAAAAGAGTACTAACACAGGCAAGACTGCTGGGAGGAGAAAGATAGCATTCCCAGGGCAAGTGGGCTGCAGTTGGCTATTGGGAATGCTCTACAAGAGTTCCACCCACCCATGCCTGACTTTATGGAAGCCTAAACAGGGAGAAGCTCTGCCACCCATCTTTTTCTGAACTGTATATGAAGTCCTATGTTCCTTTCAAACTGCACTACTTTTTTCTGGCATTGGAAGTAATGCCACCACCCACCAGGCCTTTTGCATTATGTTTTTAAAAATTGGCATTGTAATAACATTATTTTGATGTACTGATATTCAAGTTTAAGAGGTTCTCTGAATTCCCAATTTCCATTTTTTAAATAAAGTAAGTCATTAGCCCTTTCTCTTGTGGAGATATAAGGGAAAAGGCATATCTCTTCAAAAGAAGTAGCTAGAGACTGATTTTTAAAAAATGAAAGCTGGAAATTCAGAGTACCTGCTAAACCTAAATATATATAGAGATAAGGATTGTCTCTTTAAAAAATCAGAAATGAAATCATTCATCTTCAGGGCGAGGGCAAGGTTACAGAACAGTTTGATGATGCTGATGACTGTCCAATCATTGAAAAGTGGGCTGGATGTGGGTGAAAGTAAACAGGACAAAGAAAACCAACAGAAACATTATGCAGAGAAAAAAGGCAGCCCAAAATTAGCTTTTAGAAAAAGACTGGGATAAAAGTAGTCTCAAAAAAAGCAGACAAAACCCTGGAAGAAGGAAGAGGAGGAGAGAAAATTAAAGACACAAAAATGTGTGCAGAAATCAGAAGGTAAACCAAAGCAGTATGGGGCCAGAACAGACTACACACATGCCTTCTGGGAACACCCCACAGTTACAACTAACCAAGGTTGCAGTCAGAACAGTGTAATTGTTCAGCTTTTCACTATAAATTCATGCTTGTGTGTGAGAGATAAAATAGGGGGGAAATGCATGTAAGGGGTTTTGGGGGGGGGAACCTTCCCATAAAGATATAAGAACAGTATATTCTTATGACTATCCCACATAACAGTTTTTCCAATTAGTAATAGGAATATCTATCTATCTATCTATGGCTTTTTTGTAGCAGGAACTCCTTTGCATATTAGGCTACACCCCCCCCTGATGTAGCCAATCCTCCAAGAGCTTTCAGTAGGCCCTTTCAAGAGGTGTGGCCTAATATGCAAATAAGTTGCTGCTGGGCCTTTTCTACCAAAAAAGCCCTGTCTGTCACCTACAGCTATCTGTCTGTCTACCCACTTACACACACACATGCCTGCACAGGCTCTCTCACTTTACCATGCTACTTTGGAGAACCATTTGCATGATCCGCATACCAAGAACATTCCATATGTTCATCATCATACTAAGAAGTATTTAAAACATTGGTTCTGCCAGCCAATTGAAATATTGGTTGTTTGAAGGCTAGCACCAAAGCCTGCTAAAATCATCCCTTTTGTCAGTAGCTAAAAATGAAGTATACCATACAGGGCTGTATATATGGAACCAGCCCCTTTTATTGCCTCAACAACCCGCTGAAGAAGGTTAAGGATGAAAAGTTGTGTGACTCGCTCAGGGGTCAATAAACTTCATATCCAGTGGGGATTTGTATGCAGATATCTTTGGGCCCAAGTTTAGCACTTTAACTACATCACAATGGTTGTAGAAAATGTTGATATCAGTGTTCTAGTGCTTCTGTTTTCCACAAGGATGAAACAACAGATGCTTATATCAGAGTCATCGTTCCTATTGTATCCAAAGGGAACTGATTAATCTTAACATGTTCAATTAATAAACTGGTTCTGTCTGTTCTATATTCTACTCACCTAATGATCATTTGTATATTGCTCCCTGTGGCGCATTTTCTTGTGCATTCAGACAATGAAATCCCGCTGCTATATCAAATTTTTAACAAATATATATTTTATGAGTAGCTACACAAGGTAAATTATTGCAAAACAATTTAAAGCAAGAACATAAATTAAATCAAAGAAACAAGAATGCTAATAAGCTATTAACTTTTATTTATTATTATTTTAAACAAATTTGAATTATGCTCAAACACTAAATCTCTCCTCTGTAATGTTTACATTGCCCTGATGGGATTCAAGCAAAACACAGACAAAAGGTTGGGGCTTTGCAGCCACATCCTTTTCAAGAACCAAAATTCTAGCCATACCTGGGCTTTATTTTTTTTTTGAGGGCTGGGATCTAGAGTGGGGAGGAAGGGGAGGACCTGCAAATGCTAAAATATAGTGTGATTCACCTTTTTTTTAAACAAAAATGCTCTGATATAAAGCCACACCTTATGCAAAATTTATCCAATGAAGGGCTATACAGGCTCAAAACACATTTTGTTTATAATATCTCTTCAGTTTGACTTTCTTTGTATTTATTCTATGGCATCTCTTTTGTTAGTCTAGATCCTAATACAGACTAATAATTCTGATTAATAACAAAAGTAATCTCTTCTTGGCTAATTAGTGGGAGCATACAAACGCTGGCAAGGATCACAGCACTTTCATTTGGACAAACAGCTTCTTGGCAGAATGCACCAATGACTTAAGGGTGCTCTTGGAGATACTTTGATCATCTGCATCTTTTGTGTTTCATAAAAACCGCAGGGAGGATTTTCCTGAGACCTCATAACACATGGGCAGAATGCCTTGATTTTGTTTTTGTTTTTTAAAAAAGCTGGTATTTGAACAGGAAATGCCAATAATGCTTAACATTGAATGACAGAAGCTTGTTTCTCCTTTATCTTGTTTCTTTGGTGTATTACATAAGGCTGATAAAGTACTCTGCTGGAGACTCCCTGGTTTAAATATAACAGGAATGTACCAGTAACACATGCCAGAATAAAAGAATTAAAGGTTATGTGCACCAGTTGTTGGAGATATTGCTCCTACATCAAGTAGAGACAGCCAATGTCATTGTGAAGAACAGCACTGTCTTGATCTTAAAGGTGTACAGGGAGGTACTGAGTGATGGCAAGTATGCCATTCATGTATGATAGTAGTTAGTGGGAGTTTTATGGCATAGGATTTGGATCCTGCTGCCCATTGTTCCCATGTCCCCAAGCTCCATTCGTATGGCTCCAATGAGCCCAGCAGGAACACCCAATTCAGTCCAGTCCTCATACACAACACTAGTGTTCAGTGTTTTCCTCCACAAGGAGTTCTCCTGTCCAGGAGTTACAGAATTCCACTTTTTTTGTATTCTTTGTACTCTTTGCCACTTGGTTAACCCCTCCTTCCTTACCTTGAGCAGGACACATTGGCCCCCGTTTATCAGCCTGACGCCTTCTAATGCCTGAATCAGCTCTTCCAGAAGGAGCATTTTTTCCCTCTGTGACTGATGCACTGTGATCTTTGTGGCTAGATGGATTTTCTGTCTCTTTCTGTCACAAGCAGTCTTTCTTTCTTTCTTTCTTTCTTTCTTTCTTTCTTTCTTTCTTTCTTTCTTTCTTTCTTTCTTTCTTTCTTTCTTTCTTTCTTTCTTTCTACACCTACTTATCTCATGTTCTTGGTTCGCCTTTCTTTCCCCTCTCGGTTTTTTTCTTTCAAAATTTTACCCTTTTTTTAAATGACTGCAGGCTGCAGAAATCTACAAATTAGGAGCTCCATCTCCACTCCTTCATGTTGAGTCTCTGATCCCACCCACCCTTTCAGTCACCGAGTTGATGCTTCAGGAAGTGACTCTCAAAAATAGGACACTTTTTCAATAAGCAAGAGGAATGTAATTTCCACACCATGTTTGTGTGTCAGAAGTGTCTCTACAGAATTCAGAGGGATGCATATGTTTATCACTATTCAGAAGGTGATGAGTCAGCCTCCTAGTTTTGGGGTTCTTTAACTTTGTAACACTAAGCCTGAATCGAAAACAGTTGTCTTCAGTAAAAGAGGAGTCCCGTGGCACTTTAATGAATCAAAATATATACCAACATCAGCTTTTGTAAAGCAGAGTTGGGTTTGACAGTCCCCAGGTCCGTGTGGGGGATCCCCCAGTTTTGTAGGCTCCTTTCCACCACCAGTCAGCTGGCCAGTGGGGGGAAGCCCCACCCCAACATCCATCATGTGTCTCTAGATGTCAGGCAGGTTCAGAAGCTTTCAATTGCTAGGAAGGGGTATGTGTGCCTTTAAATCTCAGAGAGTCTGAAGCTGTGGGTGGGGGGGGGTGAGCAGGAAGACCCATGTCTCTGTATGACACAGAGGAAGCCAGAGAGTCCAATCCCTCTGTTCATTCTGCATTCCTTTCAGTCTCTCTCTCTCTCTCTCGGCTTGGCTTCGCGAACGAAGATTTAAGAAGGGTGCAATAGTCCACGTCTGCTGCAGGCTCGCTAGTGGCTGACAAGACCAATGCGGGACAGGCAGGTCCGGCCACAGTGGCTGCAGGGAAAAGTCTGATTTAGGGTTGGTGCTGTAGCAGTGCGATTCTTCCTCAATCTCCTTTTGTCCTCAAGACCGGCTATGCGTGCGTTCTCAAAGGAAGAGACAGCCTGGTGGATGGTGTGCCTCCATGCTTTGCGATCTGAGGCTAGGTCAGACCACTGGTGATGGTTGATGCGACAGGTGCCAAGGGATTTCTTCAAGGAGTCCTTGTACCTCTTCTTTGGTGCCCCTCTATTTCGATGGCCGGTGGAGAGTTCGCCATACAGGGCAATCTTGGGAAGGCGGTGGTTTTCCATCCTAGAAATATGCCCTGCCCAGCGCAGCTGCATCTTCAGCAGCAGTGCCTCGATGCTGGTAACCTCCGCCCGCTTGAGGACTTCAGTGTTGGTCACAAAGTCACTCCAGTGGATGTTGAGGATGGTGCAAAGGCAGCGCTGATGAAAGCGCTCGAGGAGTCGCAGGTGATGGCGGTATAAAACCCACGATTCGGAGCCGTAGATGAGGGTTGTCATCACAACCGCTTTGTAAACATTGATCTTTGTGCCTTTTTTCAGATGCTTGTTGCTCCACACTCTTTTGTGCAGTCGGCCAAATGCACGGTTTGCCTTTGCCAGCCTGTTGTCAATCTCCTTGTCGATCTTGGCATCTGAGGAGATGATGCACCCCAGGTAGCTGAACTGCTGGACTGTCTTCAGAACTGATTCACCCACAGTGATGCAGAGAGGGTGATAATCTTCCTGGGGTGCAGGCTGGTGGAGAACTTCTGTCTTCTTCAGACTAACTTCTAGGCCGAATAGCTTGGCAGCCTCTGCAAAGCAGGACGTCATATGCTGCAGAGCTGATACCGAGTGGGAGACGAGTGCAGCATCATCAGCAAACAGTAGCTCTCGGATGAGTTTTTCCATTGTCTTGGAGTGAGCCTTTAGTCGCCTCAGGTTGAACAGGCTGCCATCGGTGCGATAGCGGATGTAGACACCATCGTCATCATCTAGATCTACTGCGGCTCTTTGAAGCATCATGCTAAAGAAGATCGTAAAGAGAGTTGGCGCGAGAACGCAGCCTTGCTTTACACCTGTGCCTATTGGGAAGGGCTCCGAGAGGTCGTTGCAGTGTCTGACTTGGCCTCTCTGGTCTTCGTGTAGCTGGATGATCATGCTGACGAACCTTGGGGGACATCCTAAACGTTCCAAGATTTGCCACAGGCCTTTCCTGCTAACGGTATCGAAACCTTTCAGTAGCTGTGTAGTAAAAGGGTTAGTAAAGAGTTAACTAGAACCTGAGTATGAGATAGAGGAAAACTCCACTCCTAAACCTTTCTCTCTGTAAGTTGGTTGAAATACAGCAGATTGTTACATTCAGCAACTCCACTGAGTAAACTATATCATTGCCCCAGGGAGATCACAAAAGTGTAGGCGTACAAACTGTTTATTTTTGGCTGCTGTGTGTCTGTGTGTTTGTGTGTGAGTTCACTTTCATTTTAGTGGAAGTGTGGAACCATTTGAATGCAAAAAAGAGGAGGAGGAAATGAAGACTGCATTCGGGGGAACTGCACTGCTGTATTTTTATTTATTTATTTTTAGGGAATGGGAAAGTCTCCCAGCTCTACCCCCAAAGTCCCCACATACTTCCTGAGCCAGACCTGGCAATCTTAAGCAGAGTTCACATCATTAGATGCATACAGTGAGCTCTAACTTGAGACAATTTTTGCTGGAGTAGAATGTATTTACTTACATCATTTATACCCCACTCTTCTTCCCAATAAAATTAGCTCACTACATTTTCCCCTTCGCTCTCCATTTTATCCTCACAATAATCCTGTGAGGCAAATTAGACTGAGTGTGCATGACTGGTGCAAGGTCACACAGCAAGCTTCCAAGGCAGAGGGGGATTCAAACCTGGGTTGCCCAAGTCCAGCACTATAAGTCATGGGTCCCCAACCTTTTTGAACCTGTGGGCACCTTTGGAATTCTGACAAGCTCAAAATGGCTGCCACCAGGGCTTTTTAATAGAAACCCCCCTGCAGGAACTCATTTGCATATTAGGCCATACCCCCCCCAACATCACTATTGTTTCACACAGAGCTTTTTTAATATAAAAAGCCCAGCAGGAACTCGTTTGCACATTAGGCCACACCCCTAATGACACCAGAGGGAGCTGTGTTCCTGTGTATTCTTGCTCACAGAAAGCCCTGGCTGTCACAGGAGGCAGAGCCAACCACTAAATGTCTATGGCAAGAGGCAGAGCCAACCACATAGAAGTCCAGCTGCTCCACAGAAAAGGGACAACTTAAAAAATACACTGGGAAGGAGGAGTGAGAGAATAATTCCAACACTGTGGAGGCAGCAGCCACTTTAACATTTTTTCTTAATCTGCATAGCCAATCAGATCTTCAGTGGTCCATCCCAGGTTTTGCAAAGATTCTGCTTTTAGACTCTGAAAAGTCCTACTCCATAGAGTGCTCAGCATCACAGGGAAGGGAAGCCCTGAACTGCCCCCATCAGTGGGAAACGGTTGGCATAAAACTGGCTAAGAGCCACATAGAATAAACATAGGAAGGAAGGAAGGCAGGCAGGCAGGAAGGAAGGAAGGAAGGAAGATGGGGGAGGGGGAAAGAAAGCAACTTTAAATGCATTCTCCAAGCCACCAGCTGGCTTGGTTTGGAGAAGTTATTTAAAGAGACTTCTGCATGCTGGCCAATAGGGTGGTGGAGGCTTCAAGAGCCACACAATATGTGTGAGAGAACCACATGTAGCTCCTGAACCGCAATTTGGCCACCCCTCCGCTACGCCTTGTGAAGTTCATATCCTCTAGCTGTATACATGCAGTAGGTGTGACCTCCAGTTCTTATACCTTCATATGTACCATTCCCCTGCAGAAAAGTCCACTGCAGGGAACTCAAAAAGTAGTAGATGGACTTTGGACAGAATACCAGAGTCCTCCCATTTTAATGACACTGTAGTGAATTTAGCCCTATGCAGGACTCAGGCTGTACTTGTTCTGGACCTGCTGCTGGCTTTTCTTTAAGAGAGAGATCACATGGTATAGGCACTTTGTCGATGAGGACTGCAGAACATCTTTGAAGGGAAAAGTCTCTCCCTCCCCACTTCTTCCCACACAGTGAATATTTCTCTGCCTTAAAATGAAAATCCTTTTCTGGAAACTAGAACTGCATAAGTGCTACCTGCTCAGTCAATGCTAATCTTTTTTAGCAGCCCAAGAGTGGAATGAAAGAAGCTTGCATAAGCATCTTAGTCAATCAAGCGTGATTATAACGGGATGCAGCGAAGCTGAAACAATAGCAGAGGTGTGCGGCTGCCCTGCAGACCTTCACAGGGAAAGCTTTTTGAGTTACTGCTCGGTGGTGAGATAGTGCTGGAGATGAGATCAATACACCTCTGGAAACAAATCAGGGCAAAAGGCAGCATTCGCCTTGCGTTACTAAAATGCTCCAATAAAGCGTCTAACCGCTGTACAGTTCAGAGGGGGGCAGCTAACTGCCTATGAGCCACGCAATGGATAAACATACACGAACGGGCTACCAGTGTGGGGGGAGAGACTGGACCCGTGAGTAAGTCATTGCCATCCCGGCACAAATCTAGCATTGTATCAGCTCACCCGCTCCCCTAGCAAGAGCTCAGGCGGTGCACAATACACACTCGGCTGGGTTCAGCGCGCTCCTTTCCAGCCAACCGCGCGCATCCCTTGTTGGGCCGCCGCACTTCACGTGGAGTTGAAGGAGCGCCTCGGGGATCGCGTCGTTGCCAGCGAGCCCGGCTGCTGCGCGCCTTGGTGGCGTCCGCCTCTTCACCGAGGAGCAGCCCAAGCTCCCGCAGCAGCGATTTTTGAAAGAAAGAAAGAAGACATCCTACCGCTGAGTCTGTCGCGAGAGGGGGGGGGGGGGGGTGGAGCCAGGGAGGGGGGGGGGAGAGAGAAAGCCCTGCCGCCCTCCGATTGGTTGTTGGGGGCGTGATGCCACGTCCGGCGGGGAAGCCCTGCCTTGCTGTGGAGCCTCGGCTCTTTCTGTGTCTGGCTGCCTTTGCAGGTGGTGCTGCTGCCGCCGCCGGATCGGACGGGCGCGGGCGCCTCGCGCTCTTCTGTGGCGCTCCTTGTCCGGGCTGCGGTCCCGTCCCGTCCCGGGCTGGCCGGTTCTTCTTCGCCGCGCTCTCCCTCCCCGCCTGGCCGCCTCAAACTTTGCACGCCGGGACTTGCCGCCGTTTGCCTTTTCTCTTGAGCATCCTCAGCCAAGTAGTCCTCCTTTCTCCGGCGCCGGGGCAAGACCTGCAAGATGCGAGCCCTCTGCCAATAAAGCCCGTTGGCGCTGCGGAGGGCATAGAAAGACCCTGAGAGAAAGAGACTGGAGCGGTTCTTCTATGCCAAGCCCGCAGCCGGCGCGCGGAGGGAAGGTGCGGGGGTCGCCCGAGCGCCGCTCTTTGAGCACTTGGAAGTGCCGCTGCCCGCCCGCCCGCCTTGCCTTGCCTTCGGCCCGGCGGCTGAGGGCGCTTCTTGTCGGAAGTGACTGACCCGGCGGCTTTCTTCGCCGCGCCGGCCCCCTCGCCCTCTGCCCCCCTGCTGCTGCTGCTGCTGCGCCTGGCCATTGTTCGTCGCCTGCCCCCGGGAGGTGGGCGGGTGTGGGAAGCGGGGCGGAGGCGGGCATGCTGCGGGGGAGAAGGGGGGACTGAGCCTGCCGGGTCTCTTGTGCTCCTCGCCCGGCGGAGAGGCAGCTCGGGGCCCCGCCGCTCCCTCCCTCCCTCGCCCGCCTTGGGGGCGGCTGCCGCCTGCTGCAGGGTCTCGCCGGCCGGCCAGCCAGGATGCCGCGCGGCTTCTCGTGGGGATTTTGGCTGCTGTGCACCATCGCCGCGTCCGCTTCGGCTCGGAGCGAGGGAGGCGGCAACAAGCCCAAGAGCTGCTCCGAGCTGCGGCAACTCTACGGAGCCAAAGGATTCAGCCCCAGCGGCGTCCCGCAGGCAGAGATCTCCGGTGAGTGAGTGAGTAGGCGCGCGCGGGCTCCGAGCTGCTGCCGCTGCCGCTTGCCCTACGGAACCGTCCCGGGGTGGATGCCGGACGACGCAGGGCAGGCGGCTGCTCTTTCGGTGGCCCACAGTGAGCAAGCCTTCACTGAGCCCGCCCCGGTATCTAGCTCCCCGCTGCGGAACCCGCGAAGAAGAATGAGGGCCTCTGAGCATGTGCAGACGGCCGTTGCCTTCCCCAGGCAGTGATCGCAGCCGCGACTCGCACAGCTGAGGTTAGGGTCAAGGCTTTCAGGGCAGGGGTGTGACTTAGGCAGGGTTTGAGGCTCGGCCCCTTTCCTTTGAAGACTCGCGCAACTAGGCAAGACCTTCTCTTGAAAATAATGCCCCGCTTCTCCTGCAGTTCTCTCCCCCTCCCCCCGCCCCACAGTTTTTTTGTAATGGGAGAGGATGACTCTTACTGATGCCCCTCTGTAAGTCGTGATACAGCTAATAAGTCCTTTGATGTTGGCTGCTGGTCACCCACAGCATAACCGCCCCTGTCTGTAAGTAGTCAGTGTTTCCAGGAACTTCAGTTTGTGCTGAGGCTTTTCTTAAAAAAGGGGGGGGGGCAAGCAATTGCTGGAGCCTTCTTTTTGAAAGAAGGGCTGAAATCTCTGTGTGTCTGAGGTTCTTTGACACCACCACCACCCCTAACCACCACTGGCTCACAATGTGCATTGTGTCTTGAGTTTTATGTGG
Source organism: Heteronotia binoei (assembly GCF_032191835.1). Taxonomy (NCBI): domain Eukaryota; kingdom Metazoa; phylum Chordata; class Lepidosauria; order Squamata; family Gekkonidae; genus Heteronotia; species Heteronotia binoei. The sequence continues at coordinate 90,113,818 of NC_083228.1, read as the reverse complement.
TCTTCTGTAGTGCAGAGGTTCTTTTCCCTCTCATCTCTTTCCCTTTCCCCATACTACTGGGGATGTGGTTTTAAAAATAAAACTGTCCTTATCATATGGTAGTACATGCTCTAGAGAATTTGAATCAGGAGTGTGGTGGGATAATGAAAACCTGTTGTGGTTAGTTCCTGAGAATGCAGCAAGGTAATAAGGGAGAAGATGTGATTGTATGCGTTGTCCTCTTTTTCTGGAAAGGAAGGAGCTAACAAACCCACTGACAGTTGTTAGGGAGGAACACCCAGTCCCCCAGCTGTTTGAGGTGGCGAGGAAACACCCTGCAGCCCTTTCATTTTGTTGCTATACAAGATTTCTACTTTTTGACAAACAAAGGCACTGGAGTTTTAAACTTACTTGAAATTTAGGAAGTATAAGGAACGACAATAATGATTTTGATAATTTTGACTGGCTTGTGGGAACTTTCACTGAAACATGCCACAAGTTGCCAGAGGGTAGGCAACATAGCTAACTAGCACAGCTTTCCTATCAAAATCACACCAAGTCCTGTGTTTCCTTCAAAGTAGATTTCACGCATGTCAGTGACATTGACTTCCAGGTACATTGTAGCCTAATAAACTGAATTAGGGAGCATGGTGTATATGAAGTTAGTGTTCTATGAATGGCAGAGAATTTCAGCCACTGGATCTAGGAGGTAACATGGCTCTCTTAGTCCTTGTATGTATTGAGTCGATCTTCAGGATGAGTGTTTTAAGCACTGGAATTGGTGGTTGTAATTAGAATATGCTGTAAACAGCCTTGGTTACAGTTTTGCTCCTGGACAAAAGCATAACTATGTGTTAAATAAATACACATGGGTAAATTTTCATTTTAAAAAAATCTTTATTTATTTAATACCATCTCCATCTAGTCTCAAGGAGCACACAAGGTGGTTTACAATAAAGAGCATGCTACCCACCAGTCAAAAGTTCTGATGAAACCAATATAAACAATTTGTTTTGCCCTTTAATCAAATCTTGGATGAAGGTGACACTAAAAGCAGAAGAGGACAGTCTTGAAATGTCATCTTTCCCCTTTCCGTCCCCACCCCATGGTATTTGTCAGTGACCAACCAGAATAAGGGCTCATGGATAATGTAATTCGATCATATCCCATGTGGCTTATTTTTTGTGCAGTAGCCAGCTTTTCTAATTGAAAAGAAAGCTTATATGAATATCTTAGTAAGCATGTTTATTGATTTTAAATACGGAGGTGCATGGTAAGAAGACAGAAAGCCCCTTTTCTGCAGAAAAAGCTACACTATTAAGAACAAATGAACCTTCTGGGTTAGTGCAGATTAATGAGGTGAAGCAAACATATATTTTTGCATTGGAAAGGCTGCCCCCTAGAGAACGACGTCAGTTGTCAAGTTAGTATGCACAATATCTCTGGGTTCTTTAGTTTCTTATTTATTCTGAAATGTTTTAACTTTACTGGTAAACGTCCTTTAAAATACAGAAATAAGGATTACAGAAATAAGATCCATAATTAAGGAACTTCTTTGCCTGATTATCACTTTGCAAAGTGAGTGGACCATTTGCTCTTGATTTCAATCCTGTGCATACTTGCTTGGGATTTTGCTCTTTTAAAATCAGTGGGGATTTTTGTTCTGTCGCACAGTCAAGTCCGACTCTTTGTGATCCCATGGCCAAAGTCACACCAGGCCCTCCTGTCTTCCACCATCCTCCGAAGTCTGCTCAAATTCGTGTTTGTTACATCAGTAACACTGTCCAGCCAACTCATCTTTTGCAGTCCCCTTCTTCTTTTGCCTTCTGTCTTTCCTAGCATCAGGATCTTCTCCAAGGAGTGCTCCCTTCTCATTTGGTGGCCAAAATATTTGAACTTCAGCACCTGACCTTCCAGTAAACTGTCTGGATTGATTTCCTTTAGGACTGACTGATTTGATCTTCTTGCAGTCCAAAGGACTCTCAAGAGTCTTCTCCAGCACCACATCTCAGAAGCATCTATTCTTCTGTGCTCAGCCTTCCTCTCATGGATTGCTGCCTTGTCGTGGCGAGAGGGCTTGCACGGTTCAGTGAGGCTGTGGGCTATGCCATGCAGGGCCACCCAAGATGGACAGGCCACAGCTGAGAACCCAGACTAAATGTGATCCACTGGAGAAGGAAATGGCAAACCACTCCAGTATCCTTGGCAAGAAAACCCCATGAACAGTGGGGATTAGTTCAAAGCAAACATACATGAACATACATACGTGTGTATGTGTGTGAGAGAGAATGACTTTTGTGTACCCCCAGTTACTTAAAATAAGCAAGTAAAATTGCTGAAAGGTTGAAATGGGAATATGTATTCTTTTTTCTTGACCATTTCAACAGCAGACTTATTTTAAACTACTGCAAAAGTAATAAATGAAGTTTATTCTGAGTTTTGTTTCTCTGCATTAATTATGCTGCATAAAAGACATTAAATATTCATTTATTTATTTACTTATTTGCTTCATTAATACCTGGCATTCTCCCCAGTGGGGTCCTGAAGAAGCTTATGTTCTTCTCTATTTAAACCTCACAGCAACCCTCTAATTAGGGCTGAGGGTCACACACTCTGGCTGCAGTCACACACACACTAAATAATGCACTTTCAATCCACTTTCCAACTGAATTTTGCCATTTCACACAGTAAAATCCAGTTGGAAAATGCAATGAAAGTGGATTGAAAGTGTATTATTTAGTGTGTGTGTGACTGCAGCCAAAGTGTGTGACTTTCATCAGAGGGTTGCTTTGAGGTTTAAATAGATAAGAGAAGAACAACATAAGCTGCTCTGGGACCCCACTGGGGAGAATGCCAGGAGGTATTAATGAAGCAAATAAGTAAATAAATAGTATATGATCACAGCCTCTGAGAGTATGTGACTGGCTCAAGTAAGCTTCCATGGCAGAGTATAGATTTGAACCTGGAGCTCCCAGATCTTAACCTGAAACTCTGACCACAGCATTGGAATAATATAGTAGAGCAGGGGTGGCCAAACTTGCTTAATGAAGGAGCCACAAAGAATAATGTCAGATGGTTGAGAGCCACAAGACAGGAAGGAAGACAAGCAAATAGGTGGGGGAGAGGTGGAAAGAAAGCAACTTTAATTTTAAATGCATTCTTGAAGCTGCTCGGAGAAGTGATTTAAAGAGATAAATGCCTTTCCCAAAATGGCCAATGTGGTGGTGGGGGCTTCGAGAGCCACACAATATGTGTGAAAGAGCCATATGTGGCTCCTGAACTGTAGTTTGGCCACCCCTGTGCTAGAGGTTCTGTAGGTGAAACATCATTCTGCATTGTCGGGTTGACATGAAGTATCATAATTTTTGGAGCATGGTGTGCTAGAAATTCATTTATTTTGTATCATTTCTGTTGAGCATACCTGCTCATGTACCTTTTTGTTATGCTTCTTGTTCAGTCTCTTGTCAGTAGAGTTTATTGACTTAAAGGTTGATTGAAGTAATGATTTAAATCACCAGAAGAGAGCAAGAGAGAGAAACTAATTTAAACCGTATTTTCCATTTTGAAATTCATATATCCTGAACAAACATGTATTAATTGATAGCTATAACAAAAACATATTGGGTTGTGATTAACTCAAATCTGTGCAATTTTGGAGCCTGATTCTAAATCTGTGTTCATAGGCACTGCAGAATTATTTCTTGAGACAAATTTCAGTTTAACACTCTCAATGCACATATAAGGAAACTAGGGTTGCCTCTGGGTAAAACCTTGAGATCTCCTGGAATTTCATCTGATCTCCAGCCTATTTAGATAGTTCTCTTGGAGTAAATGGCTGCTTTGGAGGTTGGACTATATGACATGGTAACATGTTGAAGGCTCCATGCCCAAGTCTCCAGGAATTTCCCAAATTGGAGTTGGCAGCCCTAGATTACTAAGCAATATGATTTATCTGAAGAATGTTAAGAAGTAATGGATGTTAGTAATTTTGGCAAAATACTATTTCTTCATGGAATGGAATATAAGTATATGCTCTGCTTAGTTAGCAGAATCATAGGACAGCTTCCTCGGAAGGCACTGAAGTCCCAGAATAGTTGCCATCTTGGATCTGATTAGTAATTTATAGTTAGCTGTTACTTTGTATTATTGTTGTTTTTAATATTTTAATTCTGTGTATTTTATCCATGCATTGTGACCTTCCCTGAGTCCATTTGGAGGGGAGGGTGAGATAATTAGTATAATAAATTGATAATTTTAGAGCTGGGCGCACTGAAGAACTTATATTAGATGATCTTGGTGTAATACAGGGCAGAATCTCCTAGATTCTGTAGTGAATTGCTATTCCTGGGTCCAGTAGAAATTCCATAATACAGAACTGTCACTTATAATATAACAACTCAGGTATATTCTCACCATTACCTTTCTTATATGGAAATGTAGCCTTTAACTTTTTATAAATGATTATTTTTGATTTGAAGAGATAATGTATATTTAGATATCCTTTCAAATCACATTATTGTTAAATAATTACTGTACAATTTTGATACTACATCTGAGATAATTTTTAACAAATCAAATTTAAAATAGTTAAAGCATCAGTTTTCATTCATTCTGCTTGCCAGATAGATTCCATGTCCCTGGATGTGATTATACTGTAACTGATATATTTCATTTGCTGCACAGATAAAGAATGTCAGGTGTCCTCATTCTTAAGTCCATTGTCTTATTTTATTATTTCACACATTTTGAAATAAGAACACTGAAAAAGATAATGTGACAAGATCATTCCAGGAATGCCTGTTATGATGACCAAAGAATTAGAGCACGTATAGAAATGACAAGAGTTGGGAACTCTATCAAACTGTGCCTTTGACAGCATTTCATCATGCATGGTGTTGTTAGACAGTTAGCATTATGAAAGCTGGAAGGAAGATTGCAAGTGGAAAATGAGCAGAGGAAAGAATGGGAGAAGGCTGCCTTATGAGCCATCTGCTTATAGCACTGCCAGCTGTGTACTTAAAAAGGAATTCTTCATGTTCCTAGTTGGTGGTTGCCATATGTCGTTCAAATTGATAAGAATTTAGAAAGTCCCATCTGCGTTTTGTTAATAACAACTGTCTAGCGAATACAAGAGTCAGCTAGCACTTGCAGCTTCTTGCCTAGAATTGATATTCAGACACTCAGAGTCATCATGCTGCGGACAAGTCAGTGTGCACACGTGATGTTTGGCTGTTAGATAAGTGATAAAATATTTGATCAGTTGGCTGGGCAAATGTTGTCTGTAACAGTCATTAGTACAACAAACAGATACTTTAATCATCAATAGGTTTGATTAACGCTAATTACGGAAACATATTAACTAACTGGTGTTGCAAAGCAATAACTGCAATTAATTATTATTACTTAGCAACATTAAGTGATGTTTTCGTAGCTATGAATTATACACCGGATGTTTCTTCTCTTTTGTTTTAACCTGAAATTTATGAGTGTTCAGTCACAAAACTTTAAATTGAATTGAATTGAATCAGTCATCAAGCAAAGTAACATCAACTTTTTAAAAAAAATCATTTTGTAAAAGCAATTTTTGCTTACAAATAACGAAACAAACAATATAAGCTACTGCCAATATACTGGTATTCCTGGCTTCATGGAATATCTGAATGTTGTCAGATAATAGGCAGTGAATTGACAATAATCGACAAGAGTATTAGTCCTAGCTTTGTGATGAGCTGCAAGCCTCCAAGAGTTCTTGGCTCCTTACTTTTCCCATTTGATCACACTTTCCTGCCTCTCTGAATTATCCTGTTGCCTCTACTTCCATTCCTTGTACAGTCTGTGCTGTCAAGATTTCTTCCAATCTCTGTAGCCCTCCCCTACAAATTCAGAACCATTCTACCCTGTCCAGGTTTGTGGACAGGCTGCCACTGATTCATTTCTTCTCCAAATCACAGTCATAGTACCTAGGAGCTTCCTATTTAGATGCCCCCTAGCCTGCGGATGCTAGCTGCTTTTCCCAGCACACCCCCCCCCACACACACAGCTGCTTTCCATTAAGAGAAAATTAGTAAGGGGAGAAGGATCTCTTCTCTTTGCATAATATGAATGTACGTGAGTTACTTCTGCTTCTATTTGCTTTCACTAACAGCACTTCTGGGTGATAACAGATTATTCAAGCTGGTGAGAGTTCAAACAGACTGTGCAGACATCTATAGAGTATCTCTCCAAGATGGTGACATAGACAACAGAATGGCAGATGAGACTCAGCAAAATTATGTGCAAAGATGAGTGTCTGAAAAAAACACATGCTTTACTTCACATGTATGTTTTAGGGTTTATAGCTTCGATGGTTGAGGAAAGAGAAAAGAGGGGAGGACACCTCCACAATAAATGAAAGGTGCAAATGGAATCAAGGCTTAAGATCTAAACCTCTGCCCTGTATGTGTATATATGGTATGACTACTGGTTACTGTATTGTTTAAATATGGGGCAGCCAGAGCTGTAACCAGGTATAGGGGAAGGGCTGTGGCTCAGTAGTAAAACATCTATTTGGCAGAGGAAAGGTTCCCATGCTGAATCCCTGCCATCTCCAGTTAAAAGAACCAGGCAGTCAATGATATGAAGGGCCTCAACCTGAGGCCTTGGACATCTGCTGCCAGTCTGAGTGGACAATACTGACCCTGATGGGCTGATTCCATATTAGGGAGCTTCATGTGTTCAAGTAGATGTGTACAGTACATAGCAACAAAGATGTTCAAGGCTTGGAATACTTTCTATGGATAGTATGGTTTAGCAAAAGGATAACTAAAGAGGGATGTGATGAATTGTGCACAGTGCTGGGAGGGTATCTTTTGAAACAGCGTTATCAGATCATGAGCTGGAGAGTCTGCCTGCTCCACAGAAGTGTGCTGCTTTCACACTCCTTTAACGGCAGTATGGGTGCTTTCATCATATGGCTTAAATTCCCTGTAAATCCAATATATTCAGGCTATTATCCTGCTATTTATGTTAACATCTGATCATTAGTCATACCAGGCCAAGTACTGCAAGACAATAACATGTTATCCAGAATGCTCATTCTCAAATTTTTACATTCCTGTTACAAATGTGGTTGAACAAGAGCTTCTTGCAAGCCTACTTGGAAAAGTACCTAAGCCCTTCAGTGTGGCAGTGATGTCAGTTCTGAATAAGTTAAAAGCAAGACCTTTTTTGTAGAAAAAAACAGCAGGAACTCATTTGCATATTAGGTCACACCCCCTGTTGCTAAGGCAGCTGGAACCACATTCATGCTCAGAAAAAGCCCTGGTTAAAAGTACTTGCTTAAATTCTAGAACATTTATATCATATTCTGCACATTTTAATCTCCAGTCTTAGTTGGGTTTTAAGTGAGGATTATGACTAAGTCTCCTTTGCTCAGCAAAAGACTTCGGAGTATACAAGCCTGTTGAGGGTGTGGGGGAGAGCGATCTACACCAAGCTGTTATTAGCACAGTAATTATGAAGATCTGAATAAATGTAGGAATCAAGCCTTCTGACTTTCTTGTGTTTACACTTTATATTTGTTAATTTCATTATATTTGCATTGGACAATATGTATTTTCCTCAATTTTCCTTTGATGGGGGCATGCTACACACTTCTTATTCTGGAGGGGGTTTTGCCCCCATTCACAAAGAATATTACTGAGTTTCCATGGTAAAGCATTAATTACTCAGGTGAAGCTGTACCCTCTGTAAGAACACTTTTTGTCTGAAACAAAACCACATGATTGGACTCTACTAGGTCATCTCAGAATATGTCCCCATATTATAAACTCAATCAGGTGCTTTCTTGGCTGATTGATGGCATTTTCCTACTGTGTAATCCCTGCTCTGTTTAGTGTGTTATGTTTAAATGCCTATGTTTTGTTTTGGCTCTGCTTTAGAATTTTTTCTTGTTTTCAGATTTCTGCAATCCAAACTACACAGTTAATTGATGTCCCATCTTGTTGATCATATTGACTTACGCTGGGTAATTTGCCTTGAGTCTCTGTGAGAAAAGTAGACTATAAATAACAAAGAAATATAAGTTAATAATATAATATATTTTTCATGGCATTTAGAGAGGAGATGCATAATCAAATCTGAATAATACTGCAGTTAACACAGCATTCTTTTAAAAATCTAGATCCAGTGGTTTAAAAAAAATTACCTGCTTTAAAAAGCAGTGCATGAAGGTTACTAAGCTTTTATAGATGGGACTAAATTATCCTTGAAGTTGGAGAAAGCGAAGAAGGATCTGCTTGAATGCCTTGCTGTGTGCCTCCCTAATGTTCATAGGCTGTGCTAAAGGCCATTGGGCAACCCTCTTATCTTTCATGGACAATTAGTTTCCCCAGGGAGCTTATAGGTCTAATTAGTCCAACTTCTCTTGGCCTTTTTGAACAAGACCAAATGCTGCCAACCAAATTGCATATCTTTGCTTTTTTCTTCCCAGTCCAGGTGGGCAGCCAAGTTGATCTGAAGCAGTAGAACAAAGTTAGAGTCTAATGGCACCTTTAAGACCAACAAAGTTCTATTCAAGGTATGAGCTTTTTTGTGTGCATACACACACCCTCAGATACATTGAAATGAAAGTTACCAGTCCATACATATAGGCAGAGGTCGAACGGCAAATTAGCATACAACATAATGAAGATGTTTTAACAGATGCAAAAAGAAATAACAAGCAAAGTTTATATGGTCACCATTTGTTGGGATTTAATTCGGGAGACGGGAGACAGTGAAGCAAATATACCTAAATTGGAAATAGATGCATAAATGTATCCTTAATTGTGGAGTGCTAACAATAATTAACTGAGACCCTGTTATGTTCCATCCATTTTCTCTCAATATCTCCATGCATGAGAGGAGATGGATGGAGTGTAACAACAGGGTCTCAGTTAATTACTTTTAGCACGCCACAATTAAGAAGGATACATTTACACATCTATTTCCAATTTAGACCTGTCTATTTGCTTCTCTGCCACCTATATGAATTTAGTGTGTTATTCCTTTTTGCATCTCTTAAAACGTCTTCATTATGTTGTATGCTAATTTGCTGCTCAATCTCTATCTATATGTATGGACTGGTAACTTCCATTTCAATGTATCTGAGGAAGTGTGCATGCACATGAAAGGTCATACCTTAAGTAATTCTTTTTTACTTAATACCTTAAGTAATTCTCATACCTTAAGTTTTGTTCTAGATGGAGTTCCAAAGAGTTTCACTTTGAGAAGCTCCATATTAAAAGGAGTATGAGAATTTTCTGTTGAGATGAGTGAAAGGGAAGAAATTGTATAGACTTGAGTTTGCCAGTTCTTCATCTGCTTCTGTCGCTTACTTAGGAGTTCTGTTGCTTACTTGCCTTTTCATGTTTTAATAGGTACTATTTTAGCAAATTAAAATACATTCAATTTTCTCTGTGCCAGATGCAAATGTTGCTCTACCCTCTTGGCAACCATCTGAAGTATGCTTACTTGGGAGAAAGTCCCATTTTGATCACTGAGACTCAGTTCTGAGCAAACAAGAATAAAATCTGACTGTATAGTTTTTCTCTTGTTGGTATGTAAATGCTTAACTGGTATTATGGTATAAAAGTGAGTATATAGCTGTTAGGGAATGTCATATGAACACAATTTGTTGCCAAGAGACGTGGCTGACTTAGAAGACTTTGTGCAGGTGAGCCACAGCACATGTACTGCTTCTAACTTGAGGAGATGTGACAAGTCCACCCACAGGTGATTTTTTTTGTACTAGTTAAACAGGGAACACTTGTATTCTGATAGATGTTTACATTTGAAATGCTAACTGTTACATACTGTTCTGTACCGTGCAGCCATTTGCATGTACAATAGAAGCTTGACTAAAAAAACTTATAGGTCATAAATAAAATTTGGTACCAATGGATGGGTGTATGTGTAGATATATGTGGGTTTATATACATGCGTGTGTGGTACAAGCCTCTGTGTTTCTGTATTTGTGCTCACAACAGGCTGTCATCAGACAATCAGTTTGAGCTACAGTGATTTTTGTTGCTATTGCAGCATTCCTAAAACATATACAAAATAATTCCCAGAGAATGCCATTGCATAAAATCCCAGGTGATAGATATTTATGACTTTTCACACATCCTATTGGTTTACATTAAAAACTGATTTGCAAGATTGGTCTGCTTAAAGATAGCAAAATCTGGCATAATATGCAACAGAGATCAAGATTCTGGAACTGCAGTATGAACGCTACATTTATTTCATTTGCATTTAGGTTCCTAGTGGCCAGCCTAGTGGTCTCTAATTTCTTTCCACTGTGATAGATAGGAGGCTTTCCTGCCCCTGAAAGGAAAAACAGCCATTCTCTGAACCTACAGAAGTGCTGCTCCAGCATCCAATCATTGGGGGGAGGGGAGGGGGGGGTTAGAATGTTGGAGATAAGCACAGGGCCAATTTTAGTGCAGGTCTGTCTCATGGAGAGAGCAGTCATTGCCTCAGCAACAAAGCAGTCATTTTGAAGGGAAGCTCTGCCTGATAGTGTGGTTTAAGTCTACCTCTGGGAATGTACAGAATATTCAGTTGTGAGGCTTGTCTCTGGTGATGAGCAGACCTCAAACCAGGGGTGGCCAAACTGTGGCTTGGGAGCCACATGTGGCTCTTTTGCACATATTGTGTGGCTCTCAAAGCCCCCACCGTCCTGTTGGCTGGCTTGGAGAAGGCATTTGTCTCTTTAAATCACTTCTCCAAGTCAAACCAGCCAGTGGTTGCTTTCTTTCCACCTCTCCCTCCCTCCCCTCTTCCCCATCTTCCTTCCTGCCTGCCGATTGCCTGCTGTCAAACATCTGACATTCATGTCTTGCAGCTCTCAAACATCTGACATTTATTCTGTGTGGCTCTTACGTTAAGCAAGTTTGGCCACCCCTGCCTCATACCATTTGCTATAACTCTTGAGAAATGGCAGACTGATGGGAATGGAATCCTATGCATGTGAAAGGATCCAGCCTAGCAGCTAGTCATTGAAAGCCTCTTTGTACACACGGACATTAAAGAGAATTCAGACCAAGCTCTGATGCCCCCAACTAGCTTAAATTTATATGTCTCAGCCAGGTTTCTCCTTTGACTACCTGGAGACCCATGCTGCCAACCTGTTATGTCAAACTATCCTGTAAGTAAATAAATTAATTTTCTTTTTTATTTACATACAACTTCAGCCTCTCCATGTTCTTCTTGCTCACCACAATACTTACCTCATGGCAGTAAATCCAAAGCCTTTCCACTTGCTACCGTAATAAGATCTTATAACTGAGAGGAAGCTTTACAGTTCAAAACAAATCTGGTTCCCTAAAATCATAAGATGTGTTCCAAGAAAGGGTCTGTCACACACTTCTTTACAAATTCAAAGATTTTCTGATAGTCACTATTAGTGTGAAAAATAAACAGTGTACACAAATATACAAAATCAGAAAAAAATACAAAAACAGAGTTTTAAACTTGTATGTATCGTCCTCTCTATTCCCCAAAGACTATGAGTCTCTCTCCTTAAATTGTTTAATGGCAGAGTTGTCAGGTCTGACTCAGGAAATATCTGGGAACTTTGCGGGTGGAGCCAGGAGCCAGTTTGTGGCAAGCACAGGTTACTTCTGAAGGGAGTTCTGGACATCATGTTTAAAGGGACCGTGCTCTTTTTAAATGCCTTACTTTCCATTGGAAATAATGGAGGATAGAGGCACATTCTTTTGGGGGTAAGAATTGAGCCCTCTGATCCAGTCTTTTTGAAACTTGGAGGAGAGGGGTTTGTGACAAGGCACCAGATGCTATGCTGAAAATTTTGTGCATTTACCTTTGAAAAAACACCCCCTCCAGAGCCCTAGATACTCACTGATCGATTCTCCATTATCTCTTATGGGGACTAGTCTCCATAGGGTATAATGTAGTACTCAGCAGACATTTCCCTTCCTCTCATCCCCCCCCCCCTTTCTGATTGCCCTGAAGTAGGGGGCTGGCCTCCAAACCAGGGGATATCCTACCCCAACCGGGGAATTGGCGCTGCTAGTTTGATCTACAAAAAAGAGACAAACTCTTGTCTTAAACCGTATTAATCTTATAACCAAACTGCATGAGAGAGAACCACATACAAGTTGAGGGCCTGCAAGGAATAATTTGGAAATTCCATCATAGACCCCAGAATCTCATCACCTAGTATTGTCCTTACCTGGATAGCCCAGGCTAGCTCAATCTCATCAGATTTCAGAAGCTAAGCAGAGTCAGCTCTGGTTGGTATTTAGATAGAAGACCACCATGGAAACCAGGGTTATGATGCAGAGTCAGGCAATAGTAAACTACCCCTAAATATCTCTTGCCTTGAAAACCCTATGAGGTCACCGTAAGTCAGCTGTGATTTGGTGACAAAGGGGAAAGTATTTTCTAAATTTTCAGAGGTTTAAGCACTGATTTCCGCCCCCCCCCCCCCTTTAGCCTTTAACTGATACTCAGCCACTCTCAACATCCCATCATCTCTGCAGCATTTTCATTCTTCAGACTGGTTCATAAGATTTCCCTCCCCCACCCCCTTTTTAGATTTACATATTTTTCTCCCTAGGTAGAGACCCCTATCTAGTTTGTATGCTGTATGACTTTTAGATATATTTAAAAATAGTCTGAAGCAACAATGCTTTTGGTTAGGCTCTAGTTTCATGATGGGCCTCGCCCCAATGAATAATTATCTTTGTCTTTGCGAGACATTTATTAGCCACTATTAGCCACAGTGTATGTGTGTATATAAAAATTTTTGCCACTGTGTGACACAGAGTGTTGGACTTGATGGGCCGTTGGCCTGATCCAACATGGCTTCTCTTATGTTCTTATGTTCATGTCTGTGTTTTCTCCTTCCTTGGACTTGAAGGCTACATTGATACTGTCAGTAGAGAGATTCCTCTATAATAAACCCTTTAGTGCCATTCAGATCATTGCTGTTTGCATTAATGCAAATACTTTATGATGGTACTTGTTCATGTTGGAAAAAAAGCAGGTCTTCACATATCATGCTTGGTTTGCTGTAGATTAGAAGAAATAAAATTATACCCTTTCTTGCAGGTGGGGGAGTTAATAATCCAGTGCTGGTGATTTGAAAACACCATCTCTTTGCTGCTAAGTTAGAGGTTGAACACACAACATAGGAGTTCTGAGGATGTATGGCATGCAGCTTCTTAACAGCTAAAAAGATTTTAGCCTTGATTCTGAACTCTCAGCTTTCTCTGTGGTATGGTGATATGAGGGTACTATGGAATGTCTGGTCTTTTCAGAACAAACTTTTGAGAACAATATGAGATGTACTTAGAAGCCAGTTTTTCTGAAGACACAGAATTGTAGTTCTTCCCCCCCCCCCCTCAAAAAAAAATATGCAGGGACTGCTACCTGATATACTAAGTTTAAAATTAGGTCTAGCCTTGAAAATTATTTAACAGTTTTTAATACGTGCATGCTGAGAAGCTCTAACCCTTCTCAGCTTTCAGTTAATGCTATCCACAATATAGGATGAAAGACTGCCTTGCTCAGTCTTCAGCACTGTATCTGTGGAGATGGGGCAACTAAGGATTGGCAATGCTGATACTGTTGCCCTGGGACAGCAATTGTTTGGAGCCCCAGAGGTGGTTTTCTGGGAGGACAGAGTGGACAGAGGGAACATTCCACCAATGAGGGATAAAGAGGCAACTGTGTGGGAACTGGGCAGTTTCCAACTTCAGATGTGGGGCCAGGAATTTGCTCCTTTGATGGGCCACTCACCCCAGCCACAGCAGCAACGGAGGGAGAGCACCAAACTCCAGAGGTGGTCCTGGGAGACGGAGGAGTACATCTTAAAGACTGGACATTCCTTCTGAATGCAGCATGCAACGTTTTGTCCAGAAAGGACATGAGCACCTAGGGTGCTGGACTTTGTGTATTATTGGAGAAATACCTGAATGTTTGTGTAATGTTTGTGTAATATTTTGGTTAATGGGTTTCTCCTTGTTTGTTTGGATTCTGCTATGGGGTCACCTCTGTAGGAGGCAACCCCTCCGGCTCAGAATTTAAGGAGGGGGACGTGTGGAGAAACGCCATCTGAGAGTGTTGGTGCTTCATCCAAAAAGGCAGGGATCAGTAAATCCATTCAGCAGGCTGTGTAGCCTTCCCCTCACTCCCCCCCCTCCCTTCCAGAGCCAAACCAACAACGCTAGGGGGAAAGTCCCCTAGAGAAGCAGGAAGTGCTGTTGTTCTTGCCATGTGCTAGGCAGGAAGAGAGTCTCAGATTTGAGCCAGCGCTCGAGCAAGCATGTGGTGAGCAATGGAGGCTCCTGCCTGGGGGCCCCCAGGCAGGCAGACAAAGTAAGTCATTTTCTTAGGCAGATCAAGTATAGACCAGGGACAATACGATGCGTTTAAAAACCACCTTTATTTTGTTATGCTGTTTGCTGTGCTTTGCTGTGCGGTGCTAACTTTGTAGATGCAACTGTTTTTGTTTTGTTTTCCTTTTCCTATCTTTTTCTCTTTTTAAATAAATATATTTTTACTGTTTAAATGCTGGCAATCAATCTCTGTACCACCTAGATCCCCAGACCGCTTTAGACCACGCTGTGTTCAGAAGGGGGCCCCGGGGAAGGGGGAAGGCATGCAGTTGGATAAGGTGCCAATCCTCCAGGGGTGCCCCAAAGAAGTGCTGAGGTCTCTGTGAAACCCAAGTGCAGGGTGGCAGAGGACCTGGAGGCCTAGCCTCACAGCTGGAAAGGGGGATTGGGAGTCCTGTTCCTCTCAATCTGAACCCCGGGACTGAGCAGGTGGTGGCAGCGAGCCCAAGGGGCAGGAGGAGAGATAGCTCCCTCCAGGAGTTGGCGACTCCATAGGGAGCTGACGGGACCGGGCCCGTTCGCGAAGCCAAGCCGAGAGAGAGAGAAAAACAGAAGGTGTAAGGATCATCCCCCCTCGAGTTGCTGAAGGGAAGTAAGCATTAGTTCAACTTTTGAATGAACAAGACAAAAAATTGTGAACACTTACGTGCTTGACTGTTATTTGGAATCATGACTTTTATGGGTTGTGCAACCTCGGCTTTGACTGTATTAATTATATACAGTTTTTATATTAATTATATAGTTTTTCTTGCTGTCTTGAATTTTTAACTACACCCATTTACATGGACATGTTAGATTGTAAGCCTGAGGGCAGGGATTGTGTCCTTTGAATATAATTACAGTACAGTGCCTCTCTGTTAAGGCGCTTTATAAATAATATATATTATTATTAACCTGTTAGGGCTTATGGATGAAACAAACTCATTTGAACTCAGCTACTCTTTACTACTTCCATTCAGCCTGTAAATGTACCAAGGATAGACTTACAGCCTTGTCTTTTGGTATATATCCTTCAATACGCCTAACCTCTGTTTCTTTCTGCCCCTTCTGCTGAGGAATTAGAAACTTTCTCCCTCGGTGGAACTGTAAATTATTCCTTCTTGCTGCAAAGTTAATTGGCATAATTCCATCATTCTTATTGGAGTTACCACTTACATTTATCCCCGTCGTAAACTAGGTCAGAATAATAATTACAGTTTGGACTTATTAGCTTTCCATTTGCAGAGAAGGATCTTTCCTTGCCTTCCCAGAGTTTTGACACCTAAAATTCTCTGCTGAGGATCAGGGCAGTATTGTGGCATGGGGGACTGCAATAGGATGCAGGAGTTGGATGAAATAGCTCACCTCCCTACTATGAGAGCAGAAAGCTTGTAGGATCCATTCCAATTATTCTGACTACCTTTCATGCCCTATATAATGTTTGAGGCATACCATAGTATCTGCAGTAACTACTTCTGTCCATTATAAGTTACTGATACAATGAACTATTGATTTTTATTTCACTCTTTGTTTATCCAAACAGAAACATTTAGATCTCTTAGATTGTCACAATGCTAAGGTTCCTTGTTTCTTTTTTACTCTAAAGGCCAGCCTTCTTTGTTATCCTTCAATGTATTCCCTGAAATCAAGTTTTTCAGAATATTATGTCAGTGCAGATGAAACCATGTCTTCAAGTAATGCTAGATTCCCAATTGGAATCTGGTTACTTCCTAAGCAATAATACTGCTCTAGATAGCAGACATTGAAATACTTGTCTGTACACATGATGACCAAATTGTGAGTTAGGTCACTCAGTGTTGGTAGACAAAAACTTCGTAGCAATTTAAATAAAGAAACTGAGTTATATAGCTGAAAATATGTTATGTGTTATAAGCTGAACATTCTCCAATTGATTTTTTGACTGTATTAAGTGACATTTGTGTTGCATACACAAAAGTCAAGGAATGAATTCCTTCCTTTCTTTGAGAGTTTACATGTCAAAGATCAGGGCAGATTTTAAGTTCTTTAGTAGCTCACAGCAAAACAATTATTTCAATTTCCTTTTCATTTATTTTAGAAGTAGTTGCACTGTAGGTACTGTTGTGGAACAATATGATAGCAGTTATGCATGCTACAAATATTTTATGAGACTAAAATGCAGATGCTGTATCATACAGCCTGTATGGGCAAGTGGTTTTGGCGTGCAAAAATGGTGGCATTTTACAGGACTGTAAACTGCTATAATTGATTCAGTATGTTTCTGAAATTTTTATTGTACGATTTTTTCTCTAATCTAGCTCTACTTGCATTGGAATATGATACACATCCAACTGGAAATTATGCGGGGCAGATAGAAGATGTCAAAACAATTTTTTGCCACAGTTGCTGATCCAACAAGCATTATCTAGATTGGGGTACTTAAATCAAAAGTATTAAGTATTGCTTACTGATTGCTGGAAGTAACAATGGTTTTCAGGGAAGAGGGGAAGATAACAATTCTTCATTATCTGGTTTTTATTAGTTTTGTTGTTCTGCTCATGCACCCATCTGCTGCTTCCCAGGTGCTCCCCTGCTGCTTCATGGCCATCCAAGATGGCCAGGTAGGTGACTTGGATATTAGGTACCACTTTGGAAGTGGTACCTTTCTGAGGCGGCTCCCATCTGGACCAGGATGGGGTGAGTATGGGACAGGGACGGCAGACAGATGTGCGTATTTGGACATGCTTTTTATATCCACTTGCTTGCTGTCCCTGGGGTGGCTTAAGCCGCCCATCTGTAACCAGTCATAGAATCTGTTCCTTGTCCTGCTAAAACACATTGTTTGAATTGAAGAGATACTGGACTGGATTCAAGGGAGCATTTCTGCAGATGGGAGGATTTTTGCACTTGGAGCATGACTTTCTTGCCTCCCTTTTCCTCCTGCAGCCAAGCATGTCCCCTCCATTGCTACTCATGTGGGTCCTCTTTCTCAAAGGAGCACCATTTTGAAGAGTTCTTGGGGCTGCAGTGGGATGTGAAAGTCTTTTGGCTCTACCCCAAAGTCCCCAGAATTTCCTGAGTTGGACCTGGCAACCCTAAACCTGAGGTTAAAAAAATCTCCCCCGCAGATTTTTAAAAACTGTGTAAGTAGATTTGTACCTTGATGGTATACCAAATCTGAGTTAAGCTGCCTCGCCCTGTCTAGTGGTAAGGTTTTTTTGGAAGCAGAATAGTGTTGCCAGATCTGTGTTGGTAAATGCCTGGAGACTTTGGGGGTGGATCTGGGACAGGGCAGGAGATCAGTTGTAAAAGCAGGAGATATCCAGACCCTACCTGGAGGTTGACAACTCTAAAACATGTCTGAAGTCGTATGACTGCTTGACTCTGATTTTCTTCCCTTTCCCTCTAAAGTGCAAAACTCTTTTTTTCCCTTCATTATAGCTATATTACAGAACAGATGTTTGTGATGCTTCATTTTCATGGATGCAAAGTGTAATTTATTTAGAAGATTTTGATGCTGTCTCTCCAAGAACCTGCCTGGGATGGCTTACAAAATAAAAATAATAAAAACAAACCATTAAAAGATACTTATTAAAATCCAGCATTAACATCCAGCCTAGCATAAAAATATAAACCATAAAAACAGACAATTGAGCAGCTTAAAATAACAATATCCAGACTGAAACAGAAATACTGTACGAATCCAAAAACCCAAAGGCACCACAGGAGTGCAGTGTCTTGATGTATATTAGCTTGGTTTGGTCCAGTTGCAGGATCATTTGTATAAACAATGCCATTTTTAAAGCCCACACATTGTATGCTCTGATAAACCACACCCTGTGCTTTCAACAAAGTTTTTCTGTTTCTTGAAGACATTTCCAGTGGGCTTTTACTATTTGGATAACATTTTTAAAAATATTATTCAGTAAGGCCAAAACACTGTTACCAAGTCAACATGGCATGCTAGCAGTGATTTATGACCACAAGGAAATTTATTATAAGATTAATGTTATTCATATTGGTCTGTAATGATTCATAGATGTAGCTTGTTAAAGGT
The DNA here is from genome assembly GCF_032191835.1 of Heteronotia binoei. Lineage (NCBI taxonomy): Eukaryota > Metazoa > Chordata > Lepidosauria > Squamata > Gekkonidae > Heteronotia > Heteronotia binoei. The sequence goes on along the minus strand of NC_083228.1, from coordinate 90,095,437 downwards.
ATAAACTCGTCAACCTTATGCACTTATCCACATGTCCAGATCATATTTAACTTTAATCTCTTAATAGCTGAAGAGCATAATGTACAGTGCTTCCCCTCCCCTGTCAGATTCATGTTCCGCTCACCAGCAAGGTAACCTCAATGGCAAATTCATCCATACTAGATTTTCTTCCAAGAAGATGTCAACATACCATATTTTACAGAATCCTGGCAGCGTTTATCATTTTTATTTCATCTGGTAAGATAACTAAAAGTATCTGCTATATCCAAAACACTGGAATAGTGAACCATCTCTACTACTCGGGAATAGCAAATAATTTTTTTTAGTTCTCATGAGCAGGCATTAGGGCTGCCAGGTGAGGCTGACCAGCAGGCAGGGGACTTTCCAGGAGAGGGGAGGAGAGGCTCTGGGAAAGGGAACTCCAAAGTGAGTTCCAGGTGAGCTGCTGTCACATTTAAAGGAACCATGTTCCTTTTAATCCCCCCCCCTCCTTTAGAAATAATGGAGGATGACGGCATCTTTTTTTGGACACATAGAATTGGACCCCCTGGTCCAGTTTTTTTGAAACTTGAGGGGCAGGGGTAGGAGAAGCATCAATTATAACCCCCCCCCCCGCAAGAGCCCCAGATACCCACAGATCAATTCTCTATTATACCCTATGGGGACTGGTCTCCATAGGGTACAATGGAGTGCCCCCTGCTTTCTGATAGCCTTAAAGTGGGGGGAGGGGCTCCAGCCCAGGGGATTCCCTGCCCCCAACCTGGGATTCAACAAAACATAAGGCACCACAGTCTGTAAACAGAGCAAAAACAATGAAACCATGCAATGTACAATTGACATAAAAATATATTGTTATATAGAACTACAAGAAGAGAAAACAGTATAGTCACAGTCCATGAATGATGATATACAATTTTAGTCCAACATGGTGTTCTATAGATGCAGCCCCAGGATCATATCAAATTGAAATAGAGAGTTCTTTCTACCTTTCTTCTACAGGTGCCAATGGGACTTCTCTAGAACAACAGACAAGCTTCTGTATAGGAGAAAAGGATCCCTGAACCTGATCTGCTATTCGAATATAAGCAGTTTCGTGTCTTAATCAAGAGCTCTGTCCTTTCTCATCAGTGTCTCAGACAGATTTTCTTCTAGTGGAACATAGTAGCCTCCAGTAATAACACAGAGCATAAACTTCACCAGTATCCTTAGACTAATAGATTAGCCTAGTAATACTGGTGGCTTTGTGAGTATTTTCATGCACTGGAAAAATGCTTGGCTTGCTGAGTTAGATTTTGGATACTATATTTCCAGTAACTGCAATGGGAAAACAATTTGTACCTCCTTTTTCCCCCTTCCCTCAAACCTCTATTGGACAGAGGGGAGAGATGCAAATGTCAGTAGCAGTCAGAGGTTGCCTGATGAGGGGAGAAATAAACAGGAGTCCTGTGGCTCCTTTAAAACATTTTATTTCAGTGTAAGCTTTCTAGTACTAGAGCCTGCTTCTTCAAATACAAAAAGTGGATCCTCCCCAGAAAGCCATTGCATGTAGGAGGTATAAAAAGACAAGCAGGGTCAAGGGGTCATAGTGGAAGTTAAGATTGAGATGTAATCTAATCATCATCAATATATCTCATTTTCAACATGAACCCATACGTGGATAATAAGAGCCAGAGACTGGGTCCATGTACAGACAAGATAGATCTTTCTACAGACCCTAGGGTTCCAGAATAATCAAATCTTATTTTTTAAAAAGTACGTGACAGGATGTTAAAACCCACGAAAATAATAGAAGCAGCACCTGTAGGTTTAAGAAATAAATGCCCTTTCAGTGACTGTTTCTAGGCAACCAGAAGAGTACTGCCAGGGAAAGGGTACGGGGAGTGCCAAGAAGAGAGAAAGAAAAAATAGTTTGAGAATGGGGCTACAAGGAAAGATGCCCCCCACAGGTCCTTGCAGTTTCCCTCCTGTGCAGCTGGCACAGCAACATTGGGTCCACCCTGGCAGCCAGAACCATTCAGTGTTTTCCCAGAGAGAAGCTGCAAGGAGGAAGGGAAGAGGAAAAGCTGAAGCTTGGCGTGGGGGGGGCAGACTAAGGTAGGTTGGCTGGTGAATAGGAAAGAGAATGGGAAGCAGGAAAAGCAATGAGGCGATAGGGACTTTCAGGGAAGGGAAAGAGGAAGTGGTAAGGGAGGAAAGAATGAGATACTCCTTGCAAGTCTTCGAGGCTTCCCCACTTATCAGATCTAATACAGAAAAAAAAATCTGTTCGCTAGTAATGCTAAAGCAGTTAACACCAATAATTTTGGGGGGGGGGGTGACTCGCAAGTTTGCTGCAGTAGTTAATACAGCAAGACAGAAATCCCAAGACCCAGTTAGTACAGGGAAAGAGAGAAAATTATTTTACATCTTTTAAATGTAATATTAGTTTCTGTATTCATCACAGAACTGTTGGCTGTGGGTCATACTATGTAAAATGCAGACTGCATCTTTCATTTAGTCTTTAACAGCAAAATAACAGCTGCATGGGTCTCTGCTTCAGATCATGCTTGTGAGAAGAAAATGGGGCAATATGGTTTTGTGTGGTTTTACTGCCCCAGTACTGTAAATTAGTCCTGTAGAGGGGTGGGGGGGGGGAGAGAGATGTGCCCATCTTTTTTTCCATTAGAGTGATTATAATAATGGGGATGGGGGAGTTTTACTTAGTAGCATGGTGTGCTAAGGATTACGATCTCCCTTTCCTCCCTGCATAGTCCTAATCCTGCATGGTTTGTAATTTAAGTTTTAAAGATGAATAGAAATCCTCAGTGATCCCTGTCTTTTCTCACTTAAACCCTTACCATAAAAAGGAACCAAAAAACCCCCTGCTTGTTTGTCCTCTGGCCTTACCCCCCCCCCCCCCAAGGAAATAAACATTGAAACACCTTGCAGGACAAATGAGAAAAAAGTACAATTAATACATTTGTTTCCAGACACATAGAATCAAAAAATGATAGGTTGTATTTCTCCTTTAAATGAATGGAGAGAGAATGCTGCTTATATGGGATGTGTTTTCCTTTTATTAAGGAAAGAAAGCTGCTATGGTAAAGCAGTAGACAAGGCACCTTTAAGACCAACTAAGTTTTATTCAGAATGTAAGCTTTCATATGCTCTTAAGCAGACTTCATCAAACATGTGGGAATGGGACATTCCCACTTTGATGAAGTCTGTTTAAGAGCATACGAAAACTTAAATTCTGAGTAAAACTTAGTTGGTCTTAAAGGTGCCTTGTCTACTGCTTTGTTCTGTTGCTTCAGACCAACATGGCTGCCTACTGGGATCTAGCTATGGTAGAGTGTTTGACACAGAATTCAGGGCCAGCTGTCTGGCAGGGGGTGATTTGTGTCCTTATAAGTAACATTCCTTTTTGCATTACAAAGAAGGAGTCTCATGTCATGGTCATAAATTAAATATTTTGTTCAGCTAGTGATAACGTTTAAAGCAATACTTAAGCCTGGGATTCCTAAATATATCTGCAATATATCTGTGGCTATACTTTTGCAAAAGTGATCCCAAGCATTACTATGCCATCACTGCTAGCATTTTAGCATCTCTAAAAGACACCACTTCCGAAAGTATGTCCCTTATTTTGTTCCTTTGTAGATGCTGTATGCTGACTTCCAACTTCTTTTGCTCATGATAAACAAAATAAGCTCCAGACCCCTAGCTAACAACTAAAGAAAGTTTATAAGAAAGAGTTCATTGCAGAGAGGGGCAGGAAGGTTTCTGAGCATATTGAGAGCCTCCATTTTGTTTTCTGTTCCTACAGGCTGCATGACCTAGAATCAGGGCTTTTTTTGAGCAGGAATGCACAGGAACGCAGTTCCGGCGGGCTTGGTGTCAGGAGGTGTGACCTAATATGCAAATAAGTCCCAGCTGGGCTTTTTAGTAGAAAAATGGTGATGTCAGGGGTGTGTGGCCTAATGTGCAAATGAGTTCCTGCTGGTCTTTTTCTACCAAAAAAGCCCTGCCTAGAAAACTAGGGTTGCCAGCTCCAGGTTGGTAAATACCTGTAGATTTTGTTGATGGATCCTGAGGAGAGTGGGATTTGGGGAGAGGAGGGACTTAAATGGGGGTGAAAGTCAGTTTGGTATAGTGGTTAAGAGCAGTGGACTCTAATATGGAGAACCAGGTTTAATTCCCTGCTTGTCCACATAAAGCAAGCTGGGTGACCTTGGGTTAGTCACAGTTCTCTCAGAACTCTCTCAGCCCCACCTACCTCACAGAATGTTTGTTGTGGAGAGAGGAAGGGAAGGTGATTGTAATCCACTCCAAGACTCGTTTTGGGTAGTGAATGGCAGGGTATAAAACCAATTCTTCACATTTTATGGTGTACACCACCCTGAATCCTGTTCCACAGGGAAGGGCAGTTTTAAAAATAGTTAAATAATTGAATAATGCTGTAGAGTCCACCTTCCAAAGTGGCCATTTTCTCCAGGTAAACTAATCTCTGTCACCTGGAGATCACTTGTAATAGTGGGAGCTCTCCAGCCTCCACCTGGAGGTTGGTAACCTTACACCTCCAGATTATTCATAGGGTTCAGATGGGTCTTTGTAAGTTTTACACAGCTGTTGGGAAAAGTTTGAGCTTCTTTCCTGGGACTTGTTCAGTTTAGAAAGATGTGGGCCGTTTCACATTGAGATGAGTGGATTGCACACATTCCCAGTTTCTAGTATCCAAATCATGTTCAGTAAGGGACTTAACTTCTTCATAATTCACATCTCCCCACACCCACCTCGTATTTATTGTTCACTAATTACTCCAACTTTAATTCAGTCACTAATGAGCTCTGCTCGCTGTGAGACAGAAAGCATCGTAATGTGCCTCACAGGCTGGTACATGCAAAGAAAAATAAAATAGAACATCACCCTTCCTCTAGAGATTCAGGCAAGTCAGAAATCAAATGTGCAATATGTTCATACAAGGGTTTAATAGTGTTTTAAAATGCTGAAATTTAAAAAAAGATTTAGAGTGATTTGGAATATACTCAATGCTTTGACAAATCACAACAATAATCCACTTATCTGTAATCTTCGATTGGTGAAATTTTCTTCTGAATCAGTTTTTGGCATGGTAAAAAAGAAGATGCTTACTGTGTATTAGAGCTGCACTTATTTCCAGGTTGTGGAAAATTTCTGATTTTGAGATTTCAGATAAATTCAGAAGGAATGTTAATAAAATGGGAAAATACAAATAATTAAAATTGAATGTGAAATTTCCCTTTGACATATAGAGGACCCCCTTTTAATATCAAAGTTTTTTGCGGACCATCCACATGATAGTAATTGTAGTATTAGTATCCATTGTACTATTTTAATACTATTGTGGTTTTACTATTAATACCTATTAGCTGAGAAAATACATATAATCAGAAGATGAAAATGGCAATGCTTAGTTAGCGTGCATATGGATTCACCAACCCCTTATCATAACTCTGCCCCCCCTCCCCCCCGGATCTCTGGTTCCAGGTTGGAAACCACTGTCATAGTGATAGCTGTGTTCAGTTTCTCTCCTGGATAATAACTGCAAGGAGACCATATTGTCCAGGCAATTTCCCACTGGCATGAGGCCAGCTGCACATTTAAAATCTAAGGCCACTTTTCTTAAAAGGGAAGTGGTCACTGATTTCCGCCTCCTACTGAGCTCCCAGTCCCATATTTATGCACTTTTTTTTTGTGGGGAGGGTTTTTTTATTAAAGCGATAATGGAAAGCATTTCTGCTTATCCAGATTGATTGCCAAAACTGAAAAGTGATTCTAATCGTAAGCCCTGGTTAGAAATTAGTCTTGGATATCTGGTTTCCAGGATACTTTTCCAGTTACATATATGTTACAGACCTGTGCCACACACCCACTAAAATGGCTATATATGAGGGAGAAGTCTATTATTTTAACTTTAGGGATTTGTTTAATTAAAATCATATTTATCCAGCTTTTAAATTATTCATTAAAAATTTATAAGTCCTCCTTTCTCCCTGGCAATTGGGACTCAAAACCATTGGATTGTGTCCATTCTGCTAACTCTGGAACTTCCCTTCTCCATAAGAAGCTTTCGCTGATTGATGCAAGAGGCTCTTCTGCTGATGGAACAATGAACACCAAATACAATGTACACACTTGAGGCTTTGATCACATACACTAAATAATGCACGTTCAGTCCACTTTCCAACTGGGTTTTGTCAGTTCACACAGTAAAATCCAGTTGGAAAGTGGATTGAAAGTGCATTATTTTGTGTGTGTAATAGTTAACCAATAGCAAAAGCCACATAGACTTGCTTGGCCCATTTCAACTTCAGAAGGAAGGAAATGCAAAGGCTCCCTGAAGTAGATCTTAATGAACTGGGTAGTTTTATATAGGAACAGGTTGGCCTTCAAATAAACTTGAGCACAGGCCAAGTTTGTGTGACATTCTGCAGAATGCCACAGAAACATTTTGTGAGAATTGACCTGAGGTACCCAATATGTGTTGCTGTGGTGTGTGCAAAGTGAAAGGGCGTATGCACACTTCAAAGGTAACAGTTTTCTCTCAGATACACAGTGTGAGTCCATAATGTGTTGCATGAGGCTGCTTGAAGAATGTGTATTTATACTGTAAACATTCATACTGAAAAAGGGAACAGTGGGTGTGAATGCCCATGGGTGTTTAAAGGACTTGAAGCCGTTTAAAACAAGCACTTAACTGTTAGTGTGAACAGGCCTCAAGAGTCGTTCAGTGGACAAGTTAGAAACGGAGGATAGAATTTACTCCTTGAGTGTCTGTCACCTTCCTTTGTAAGCTTCTATTAGCAATGATTTTCATTGTTGCATGCCTGGAGTTGTATTACATTTGTTGCTGAATTTGAGGACTGTTTTGAAGCCTATAAGAAGTAGGCCATCAGCTTTATTTTTATGTTGAGAGAAAAGACTTTTATTAGAATCAAATGACATAGTTGACTTTATTGAAGACAGCTTTGAGTAGGAAATAAAGTATTTACTGATAATGTGTATCCTGCAAAGCAATTTAAATAGTGTGTTCAGAAGTCACCAATACAGTGTCCTGGGGAACAGCTAGGGTTGCCAGCCTCTAGGTGGGGCATGGAGAATTCCTGCTTTTATAACTGATCTCCAGCTGGCTCCCCTGGAGAAAATGGCTGCTTTGAAGGATGGACTCTATGGCATTGTACCACACTGAGGCCCCTCCCCTCTCCTTCCCCTCTCCTGAATCCACCACCAAAGTCTGCAGGTATTTTCCAACACAGATCTGGCAACCCTAAGAATACCCAACTGCAGGCCTCTTCAGCCACTGCTTTTCTGAAAGTGTCAGGAGCAAGTCTCAGGTTTATGCAGACCAGTCTTCCATTTCTTACCATATATAGAATATAATGTTCAAACTTGGCTGGGCTGTGTTCATCTATATTTGGAACGAGAGGTTCTGATATCTCCCCAAATAGAGAAAAAAAGAGAGACTGCAATAAGATCCCGTGAACAGAGAACTAAAGGATAGCCCAGCTCAAATACTACCTTTTATATACATGTTGTGTATATGAAAGCCTGCTGCCTGCTCCCACTGTTTCCGCATTTATTTCCAGAGGGCATAATCATGTCTGAGCTGTCCCTAGTCCTTTTCTCACCTTTGTGGTGGAAGTATATGCAAGTACTTGTTTTTGGCCTTGATAATTGCTTCACTTCCATTCTGCTTAATTCTCGTTCTATGTATCCTTGTATGGGCAAAAAACAAAATGCACTGGAATAAGACTCATAAGACATTAAATACCTGTAACCTAGGCATCCCAAGATTGCTGGCTTACTGTTTTTCTGCACACAATTTAATTTTATGAGAATCATTTTGTAGAAATTGTGGAAATGAGCCCTTTTGTGAGAACTTGTGAATGGAGATAAAAATCACCTGGTATTTGCTGCAGAGCAGACTAACTAGAGGGGCCAAGTTTATATTCCATGCCCTTAGAATCAGGCAGGTACACATTAAATAACTCTGGGCTTCAAGAACTAGTGGGACTATAGACTGTTTCACCAAGCTGCCATGGGGCATGTAGGCATTCTAATTTTGGTACAGGAGCAGAACAGGGACAGCTAAAGGGGCCAGTTTAACCTGTATCTGTCAGTGGGGCCTTGAGAGGAGAGGTGAGTCTTGTCCCAGCAACCCCCACTTCCTTGGTGGCCCCTTCTGGAGTTTCTTTGCATTCCTGAGGCATGGCTGCTACTTGGCTTTCTTATGGTACCACTTAGAAAAGTGATCATGGGCTTTTTTCCCTGCTGAGGCAAGGTGCCCTGCAGAATTTCTTAATAATTTCTAATTGTCATAAGATTTAAGGGGGAAATTCCCTTTTCCTTTTTTCAAACCCAGCTGCCTAATGATTCTGAAAAATAATATCAAAGGGAGAGAATGGCAAGGGTCTGTGTACATTCTCCTGATACGTCATCTTTCGATCTATGAAGCTCTGTGAAGGGGCTCAGGGTAGCGTACGTGGTTTCTCCCGAAATTTTGTCCTGTGAATTAGGTTATACTGGGAGAGAGTGACTGGCCCAAGGTACCCCAGTTTGCTTTCTAGAGCAGTGGAGATTTGAACCCAGGTCTGACACTATAACTACTCCACATGGGCCTGCAGGATTTGGTATACAAAACATCACCTTTTCAGATGTTTCTGATCCTTAGCATTTAAAGGAAGCAAGATTTAGTGAAATCTTTGAATTATAACTTTTCTTATTAACCTTTAACATTGCTGCAATAGTATGACTTCTCACTAGTAGAGAAAAATATAGCAGTACTTCAGATTGCTGCAAAGGAATGAACAATAAATGAAAAATTGTTCCATTTACATTATTATTATTATTGTTTATAGCCTGAGAGGGTCTAAAAACAAACTCCAATTCTGCAGTTGGTGGCAAAAGTTTGCAGGTTGTGGCAAAAGATCTTTCCAGTTTTTGTCACATGAAACAATTATAAAAACCCTTGTATATAATTATGTCAGGCATGACGCTCAGGTACTGTTAACTTTTTTCAGCAATATCACTGCAAGAATTACTATCCCATGTTAAAACAGCAGCAGCAGCTGGGTTTGGCATAATTGACTGCAAAGATTTGACAAAACTGCCAAGGGCCTCTGTTAGTTTCAGTGTTCAGACCTCCAGGCTGTGGAATCTGTTGATGCATTTTTAGAACATGTGCCCTGTTTGTCCTCTCTCTCCCCCCCCTCCCCCTTCCCCCCTCCCACCCTCACACACACTCACACACACATTTCTGTGTCTTGGTCTGATCTAACCACTTATGAGAAATTTTGTAACACAACTAAGAGATATGGTTGTCAGCCATCAGCTGATACCTGGTAGGTGAGAGAGGGGTTGGAGTAGGAGGAATACCAGTTCCAGCTAATACCATAGAGTTTTGTCAAAATCCTATAGATTTATACCAACATTATGACAATGATATGATGGTACTTCTCATGTCATCAGAACAGCACCATTTTAAAAAAAATCCCTCACTGGCTCTCATTGAGCTAGTGGACGACAAAGGAGACTGGGAGGTCTCCGTACCCTGTTCTCCCTAGTCTTCCTCCTTAAAATGGGAGACCTGGTTTCCTTACTAAACAGCCTGTTGTAAAGATTTCTATAAAAGATTAAATGTACTTTAAGGAAAATTTCTGAGCCATCAACTCCCAGTAAATAGTGGTTTTTTCCCCCTTTATAATTAGAAATACAAAATGTTAATTAAAGACAGATCTATTTTTAAAAGATTTCCAGAATATCTCAATGTTTCACACTTGTTTTCTCTTTTCATAAAGCTTTTCTATTGGACAGCCTTCTCCAAGACTGCAGCAAAATCCTGTAGTAATTAGAATTGTAAGCACAGACAATATTGTATTCTTTGCACTAAAATTACTGCCATATTAGCCCAAACTCTGCACTAAGGAAAACTGAATTGTTTGGCATGTATAAGTTTTGCATTAATTAGATTTGCATATTGAATTAAAATTGCTTATTTTGAATAATTTATTATCACTTATCAAGAAACCTTGCATCTCTGGAGACTTGGATGGTGGGTGGAAAGAGCTTCCAAAGAAGAGTGTGTTTCATCAGCTAGAATTCTACAGGGAATTAGAGGACTTCTGAAGAGATAAGGATGTTTGTGTGATTTGTCTCCGTCCATCTGTGCATTCTGCTTGTAGAATACCCATAGTATGGATTATGTAGGCTGTGGTGGGCTGATAGATGATTATCGTGTCTCATGGCAGGGAACTGGACTTGACAGCCTTTTGGGTTCTTTCCAACTCCAATGATTCTGTTATATCTCTTGGGGATCCTGCTTTCCTAACTGCAGATATGCTTCTTTCTGCAGCACTCCTGTCTTTCCTGATGAGGACTACTTCCTGTTTGTGTTCTCCTTTTTTCCCCATGTGCAGCTGGTTCCTGATTTTGGACAGTGAAGGGACTGTATAAACTTCAGGCCTTCAGCCTGTTTATATCTGGGACCTCCACAAAACCAGAGGGAGGGGATCGGCCGCCTGCTCTTCCCCATTCCCTACTTTACAGGAGAAGCTGGATGAGGGCAGCAGGGTGACATGGCCAGTGGCAATGGGGCCTGGGGTGCTGCATATCCTGGTCCTTTGGGACCATGGCATCCCCTGCTCTCTGGCATCTTAGGTGAGGCCATCTCAGAGAGGCCTGAGAGGAACAGAACAGAGCAGAGCAGCTCTGATAAGCTGAGACAGCTGGAGAAGTTGCTAAGAATTTCTGCGTTTTGAAAGACTTCATTCTGAGGCTTGGGTGACTGCTGAAAAGGCTGAGTTGTGATAGCTGGGGAACTGCTGTACGTTTGGGTGAGTGGGCTAAAGGTGAAAGTGATTGATTGACTGATTGAGAGTAATTGTTGATGATTGCTTAGGAGTGGTCTGCTCCACCCTCTTTGCATTTTAAGCTGCGCCTTGCCAAAGGCGCGAGCCTTTGGCGCGAGCCGAAGGGCGAGAGCTAAAGGGCTCTTGGCCTGTGGCTCTTTGCCTGGGGGCTTCCTAAGGACCAGGAACCCAGATCCCTGATTTCCTTGTTCTCCCAATAAGGTAAGTTGACCTTCCAGAAGGGGAGCCACGTAAACAACAGCATTTAAAGAGGACTGTATATTTAATATATATATCATGAAGGTAGAATGCCAGCAGGGGGGTGGGGGCTTTCCAGTGTTTTGCACTGAGTGTCACATGTATGACTATCTGCCCACAGGACAGAAGTCTTGGGTGTGTGCTCGATGCAAGGAGCTCCTGGTCCTCAGGGAACGAGTTCGTACCCTTGAGGCCGAGGTGACTGCCCTGGAGAAGCAGAGACGGTCAGTTAGGCAATTGGGGAAGACTCTTGGGGGCATATTAGATGAGCCCCACTCTGAATGTGGCAGCCCCGTTGCTGCCAGAGAGCGTGAGGGTCTAGAGGGAACAGGGCACCTTGCTGAGGATAAGGGGAATGCGCCCTCAGAAGGGACCTCTTCTTCGGTTGGTGAGCGGGTATCCTTTCGCGCCAAGGAACCATCCCTGGGCAGGGGGAGAGGGGGGGTCTTGGTAGTTGGTGATTCGATCCTTAGGCAAGTAGACAGCTGGGTGGCGAAACCGCGTATTGACCGTATGGTGACTTGCCTGCCTGGTGCGAAGGTAGCGGACATTACGCGTGTAGTAGATAGGCTGATAGACAGTGCTGGGGAGGAGCCTATGGTCATGGTGCATGTTGGCACCAACGATGTGGGGAAATGCAGTCGGGAGGTCCTGGAGGAGAAATTTAGGCTGCTAGGTGGGAGACTTAAGGCCAGGACCTCCAAGGTGGCCTTCTCGGAAGTGCTACCTGTTCCACGTGCAGGGCAGGAGAGACAGGCGCAAATTAGAAGTCTCAATGTGTGGATGAGACGATGGTGTAAGGAGGAAGGGTTTAAGTTTGTTAGGCACTGGGATGCTTTCTGGAACAAGCCGGAGCTGTACAAAAGAGACGGTCTCCACTTGTCTCCGGATGGAACCAGGCTGCTGGCGCTTAAAATCAAAAAGGTGGCAGAGCAGTTTTTAAACTAAATCTTGGGGGAAAGCCGACAGGAGATGGAATGTCTCTGGTTCGGGAGGACTCGTCTCAAAGAGATGAAGGGTTGGCTTCTATTTTTCTACCGAGTAACGGATCAGAGTTGTCCACTGTGATGGTGACAAACAGTATGGACTGTCTGCTAGAGTCTCGAGGCGGCAGGAGAGAGGTGGCGGGCCTAGCTTGCTTGGGAAATTATAAATGTTTGTATGCAAATGCTAGAAGTGTCCGAAGTAAAATTGGTGAATTGGAATGTTTAGTGTTGGGAGAAAACATAGACATTGTGGGAATTTCAGAAACTTGGTGGAATGAGGAGAATCAGTGGGACACGGTGATTCCTGGATATAAGTTATATCGGAAGGATAGGGAGGGAAGGGTTGGAGGTGGGGTGGCTCTGTATGTCAGAGAGGATATACGGTCCAGTAAGACTGAGGTCAGAGAATTAGATTCCCTTTTAGAAATGCTTTGGGTTGAAATAGAGGGCCCAAAAGGAAATTTAACTATGGGAGTTTGTTATCGCCCACCAAATCAAAAGAGAGAGGACGATTATAATATGATGGAGGGATTAAAGATAGCGGCTAAACGTAAAAACTGTGTCGTAATAGGTGATTTTAACTACCCGCAGATTGATTGGGTCAATATGTGTTCTGGTCGAGAGAAAGAGATTGAGTTTCTTGATGCTCTCAATGACTGTGCTATGGAGCAGATGGTCTCAGAACCTACCAGGGGTGGGGCGATCCTGGATCTGGTCCTAAGTAATGCCCAAGACTTGGTGAGAGACGTAAAAGTGATTGCGCCGCTTGGGAACAGTGACCATAATGTTATTGATTTCACCATTTGTATAAATAGGGAGTTGCCCAAAAAGACTGCCACAACCACATTTAACTTTAAAGGGGGTAAATTCTCTGAGATGAGGAGGCATGTGAGGAGGAAACTGAAAGGAAAGGTAAATACGGTCAAAACCCTTGGGGAAGCTTGGAGACTATTTAAAACTATAATCCTAGAAGCTCAGATAAAATACATACCACAAGTTAGGAAAGGCACAAACAGGTATAAGAAGAGGCCAGCATGGTTAACAAACAAAGTAATGGAAGCTGTAAAAGGTAAGAAGGACTCCTTTAGGCAGTGGAAAACCAGTCCAAGTGAGATTAATAAAAGGGAACACAGGCAGTGGCAAATCAAATGCAAGACTGTGATCAGGCAGGCAAAAAGGGACTATGAGGAGCATATTGCAAAAAACATAAAGACCAACAATAAAAATTTCTTCAAATATATTAGAAGTAGGAAACCAGCCAGGGAAGCAGTGGGGCCCTTGGATGACCATGGGGTAAAAGGATTACTGAAGGAGGATGGGGAAATGGCTGAGAAGCTGAATGCATTTTTTGCCTCCGTCTTCACCGTGGAAGATGAGAAGTGTTTGCCCGCCCCAGAACCACTAATATTGGAAGGGGTGTTGAAAGACCTGAGTCAGATTGAGGTGACAAAAGAGGAGGTCCTACAACTAATAGACAAATTAAAAACTAATAAGTCACCGGGTCCGGATGGCATACATCCGAGAGTTCTGAAAGAACTCAAAGTTGAACTTGTGGATCTTCTAACAAAAATCTGTAATCTTTCATTGAAATCTGCCTCCGTTCCTGAGGACTGGAAGGTAGCAAATGTCACCCCCATCTTTAAAAAGGGTTCCAGAGGAGATCCGGGAAATTACAGGCCAGTCAGTCTGACTTCAATACCGGGAAAGTTGGTAGAAACCATTATCAAGGACAGAATGAGTAGGCACATTGATGAACACGGGTTATTGAGGAAGACTCAGCATGGGTTCTGCAAGGGAAGATCTTGCCTCACTAACCTGTTACATTTCTTTGAGGGGGTGAACAAACATGTGGACAAAGGAGACCCGATAGATGTTGTTTACCTTGACTTCCAGAAAGCTTTTGATAAAGTTCCTCATCAAAGGCTCCTTAGAAAGCTTGAGAGTCATGGAGTAAAAGGACAGGTCCTCTTGTGGATCAAAAACTGGCTGAGTAATAGGAAGCAGAGAGTGAGTATAAATGGGCAGTCTTCGCAGTGGAGGACGGTAAGCAGTGGGGTGCCGCAGGGCTCGGTACTGGGTCCCATCCTCTTTAACTTGTTCATAAATGATTTAGAGTTGGGAGTGAGCAGTGAAGTGGCCAAATTTGCAGATGACACTAAATTGTTCAGGGTGGTGAGAACCAGAGAGGATTGTGAGGAACTCCAAAGGGATCTGTTGAGGCTGGGTGAGTGGGCGTCAACGTGGCAGATGCGGTTCAATGTGGCCAAGTGCAAAGTAATGCACATTGGGGCCAAGAATCCCAGCTACAAATACAAGTTGATGGGGTGTGAACTGGCAGAGACAGACCAAGAGAGAGATCTTGGGGTCATGGTAGATAATTCACTGAAAATGTCAAGACAGTGTGCGTTTGCAATAAAAAAGGCCAACGCCATGCTGGGAATTATTAGGAAGGGAATTGAAAACAAATCAGCCAGTATCATAATGCCTCTGTATAAATCGATGGTGTGGTCTCATTTGGAGTACTGTGTGCAGTTCTGGTCGCCGCACCTCAAAAAGGATATTATAGCATTGGAGAAAGTTCAGAAAAGGGCAACTAAAATGATTAAAGGGCTGGAACACCTTCCCTATGAAGAAAGGTTGAAACGCTTAGGGCTCTTTAGCTTGGAGAAACGTCGACTGAGGGGTGACATGATAGAAGTTTACAAGATAATGCATGGGATGGAGAAAGTAGAGAAAGAAGTACTTTTCTCCCTTTCTCACAATACAAGAACTCGTGGGCATTCGATGAAATTGCTGAGCAGACAGGTTAAAACGGATAAAAGGAAGTACTTCTTCACCCAAAGGGTGATTAACATGTGGAATTCATTGCCACAGGAGGTGGTGCCGTCCACAAGCATAGCCACCTTCAAGAAGGGGTTAGATAAAAATATGGTGCAGAGGTCCAGTGGCTATTAGCCACAGTGTGTGTTTGTTTGTGTGTGTGTATATATATATATATATATATATATATATATATATATTTGGCCGCTGTGTGACACAGAATGTTGGACTGGATGGGCCATTGGCCTGATCTAACATGGCTTCTCTTATGTTCTTATGTTCTTAGGTGGTTGTCTGGATCTGCCTAATGAATGGGCCCCTGGAATAGAACCACTGAAAATGCATAGTGTGACATATTCTGGGGACTCTATTTGGGTGGAAAGGCAGTATTAAAAAAATGATATGTACAAGAAATAAACCATGAAGGAAGGGTGAACTACAGTATGTAGTTTGGCCACTTGTCTGGACAGATCTCTGCAAACTGTTGTGGGAGTATAGAAAAAAAAAGGCATAACGACTCCTTCAGCTATATTCTAACTTCTAAACATTCCTCCTGCCTGAGTGATGTTTAAAGCAGTTGACAGTTGCAATATATGATTGTCTTTAGCCAAGAAGAGATACTTGGTGATAAGCTTCACAAGTGTACATTGAAGGTCAACATCCAACTTTCTGGTATCCAGCTTTTCTTTCCACATGAATGTTAGTCACTCCTGGAAAAATTATTGCCTCATGACAAATGAGACAAAGCATGCAGCAGCTTAAAGCAGAAATAGCTCTACTAGACAGCTGGTGAGTGCAGGCTGGTAGGGCTAGAGGAGTGATGTAATATTCCATTGTTTGTCTGCATACCACAGCACCCCTTGTGTGGCTGTGGAAGGTGGTGATGCACATCAACCAGGATAAAAGAGGAGGAATCAGCAAGATTTTTCCTTTAGCCAATGCAAATCTTTATCAGCAGAAATCAACACAGGTTTGCAGAAACAGAACGAACAACACTGCTAAAGGTTCTCTGACCTGGTATTTGCTTCTCATATTGCTAAACAGCCCTTCTTCTGAGGTTTAGAGCAGAACAATTGGAAGAACACTCTGTATCATCCATTGTGAACCCGTTCTGTGCAGATTCATAATCTGAGTCAAGGTCTGTCAGGATCAACTATATGATGGTGTAGGGTACCTGCCACAGCAGGTCTTGAACCTGATGCTGGAACCTAAGATTCTTTAAGGGATTTATCCTGAAGATCATCATCATGAAGCTCTGGATAAATAAGGTATTGTAGAGAAATAAGCCAGACCAACAAAGATTCTTAATAGCAGTAGGCCAAAGTGGGTCATGGAGCTTCTAACCACCCTCCCACAGTCTCTGAACCAATATATTTTCACAAACAGAGTGGTGCTGATGTGTCTGGTGGGAGGTTAGGTTAAAGATATCAGATGGCTGATATGCTTAGAAATCGCTAGCTACCTTTTAAAAATGAACTCTGTGGTTTTTAGTGCATGAGAACAACCCAGACATGTTTTCTCTGTCTTGCTTACCTATGGCTGAACAACATTTTGTCTTGCATTAATGTTGTCTCCTCTGTTGAGAAGTTGATTTTCTAAGCCCTGTGTGGCCTCTTGGAAATTACAGGACTGTTCTTTGCACGCGATGTTTTTCTTCCCTGGATTTTATGAACTGTGGAGGACATGAGGATGCCTCTCATGTGCCACAGGCTGTTACTATACATCCCTATATAGCACCTAAAAGTGTTTTAATATAAAACTACCATCTGATTCAAACACTATGGGGAAAATGTTGAGGATGCAGGACACATGTGCTATCCCCCTCCTAGGCAGAGGCTTCTTCTGTAGGGACTGCCTTGGTGATGGTTCAGCTGTGTCCATGGTGGATTTAAGCAAGTACTTATGCTCCAGATCAGGGGTGGCCAAACTGCAGCTTGGGAGCTGGCAGCTTGGAGAATGCTTAAAGTTGCTTTTCCCCCACCTTTTCTTCCCTCCCCATCTACCTACCTACCTTCCTTCCTTCCTTCCTTCCTTCCTTCCTTCCTTCCTTCCTTCCTTCCTTCCTTCCTTCCTTCCTTCCTTCCTTCCTTCCTTCCTTGTCTTATGACTCTAAAGCATCTGACATTCATATTTGCAGCTCAAACATCTGATGTTTATTCTATGTGACCCTTATGTTAAGCAAGCTTGACCACTCCTGCTCCAAACTGTTTTAATATTGGTGCAGGTCTGCTTCTGCCATCTCCAACATCCAGTAAATGCAAAATGGCTTACATGACAGAGATCAGCAGGAATCAGTGGTGTCCACACTATCAGTTTCAAACCTGGATAATACAGATATTATATTCACTGAAGGGATTTACCTTTTCAGTGCATCTGGGTTAGGTCGGTATGCTCTTAAATGTCTGATAGGCCATGAGACCAAAAAAGGCCCACCTTTTCAGTGGAGCTGCATTTCTTGCCATACCATTTAAGAGCTCTTTTAAGGGGGAAAAATGGTTGTCTGATAAAGCTGTCGTTTTGCCCTGTTGCCTGCAATTATGATTTCTTCATTCACTTTCTGCTGCAGAGATTTAAGTTTCTTTGGCATTATTACCCTTCTATGACTTTCATTGCTAATTTATTTTTAAGTGCTCCCTAGACAGTAACAGCTTCAAAAGCTCATAGGTGGTTTGGCAGTTGTCAGGGTATTCCCTATAAGAAAGCGCTTAGTAAATGTGCTTGGTTTCACTTCATTTAAAAGACTACTTTGTCTCTTGTGCCTTCACAGTAAATTAATATTTCAACTACAGTTTCTGTAACCTTTTACATGCTAATTTCTTTACATCTGAAATACATAGTGTTTGGAATTAATTTGATGGTGGCCTCTTATGCAACATACAGCATTTTACCCATTGCAAAACTATGTGGGAGTGACAAATGAGTTTTTTGACCTCTGCCCCCTTAACTATCCCTCGCCTGTCACTTGTAAAGCTTATCAAAATAACTTGGAGTGTCAGAATCCTGGCAACTTGGAGTCTCTTTTTGGTATTTGTTCACAACTTCATCTGTCTCAAAAATAACAAATGGAGAAAATTTGCTAATAATGCCAGAATTAAATATTTATGTAATGTGTGGATTCTGTGGCTAATAAAATAATACACTGATGTACAAAAATCATGACAGTTAGACATGCTAATATATCCTTTCCCCAGACCCTGGAGAATACTGGTTACACCATCTGCCATATCTATGAAATCATGCTAGCTTCCAGCTTTATAGCAATCCTAAAATGGTACGTTAGCACAAGGGTCTGTGCTGGAAATTAAGTGTATTAGAATATGTCAGAAGAAAGGTGTTGCCAGCACAGATGCTTCAGCAAGTGACAGTCAGTCCCCCTGGAGAAAATGACTGCTGTGGAGGAGGAAGAGTTGATTTTTATACTCTGCTTTTCTCTGCCTCAAGGAGTCTCAAAGCAGCTTACAGTCGCCTTCCCTTCCTCTCCCCACAACAGCACTTGTGAGGTAGGTAGGGCTGAGAGAGTCCTGAGAGAACTGTGACTGGCCCAAAGTCACTCAGCAGGCTTCAAGCAGAGGAGAAATGGGGAGTCAAATCCAGGAAAGTAGATTCTGCAGCATTCTACCCCACTGAGATCCCTCCCTTCCCCAAACACTCCTTCCTCAGGCTCAATCCCAAACTATTCACTGGAAAGTCAGATGCTGAAGCTGAAGCTCAAATACTTTGGCCACCAAATGAGAAGGGAGCACTCACTGGAGAAGATCCTGATGCTGGGAAAGACAGAAGGCAAAAGAAGAAGGGGATGGCAAAAGATGAGATGGCTGGACAGCTACTGATGTAACAAACATGAATTTGAGTAGACTTTGGAGGATGGTGGAAAACAGAAAGGCCTGGCATGACTTTGTCCATGGGGTTGCAAAGAGTCGGACTTGACTGTGCAACTGAACAGTAACAACAACATGCCTTGTTTTGCATAGATCTCTATTTAAAATATTTATATCCTGCCTTCTCTCCTTAGATTCAAGGTAGCAAACAAAACAACAGTTTACAATGATGCAAATACGTAAGTGCATAATAAGATAAAAACAAACATGCAAAGTAAAGCAAAAACTAAAAGCCAAAACAAATCTAAGAGCTGAACAAAGCAGGAGTCAAGTATTACCTTTAAGACCAACCAAGGTTTATTGAGAACGTAAGCTTTCGTTTTTTCTCTAAGCACACTTCATCAGATGAGGGGATCAGGTATTGTGGGCTGAAATACATGCAGTTTGTTGTTTAAGAGTGCAAACTGGCTGTGGTCACATGATAAAACAGTGTGACTTGGCCATTTGGTCTGGATAGCCATAAAAGGTAACAAAGTTCCCTGCCAATTGGTGTTTTTGCAAATCACAGAAGGACATGTATTTCCTAAGAGCAAAATGCAAAAATAATGAACAGATAAAAACCACAATCAAACCTACCAAAGCTGTTTATCCTCCACCAAATTTCGTCTGAAACTGGAGACTGTCTTGCAGACCTTCCTAAATGAAGGCCTCAATTCACAGCCATTCTGGTAAGCCATTGCAGAAGGCTGGATGTACAATGGACAAAACTCTTGATCTAGTTGTTGGAGATACATTTCAATAAGTGTGAGGGCTCTAGTTGATGAAGAAATTTAAAAGGCAGTAATTAATTGGGCTGACAGGCAAATACATTACCTGTGTGGTCAATGCAGTACTGGAGTTCCAAGTGGAGCTTTAAGAGACAGGAGTCTCACTGCTGCATTTTCTACAAATGGAAGATTTGTAGAAGATAACCACAAAGGCAGTGGAATGTGTCACTGCAGTCCAATCTGAAATTTAGAAATAATATGGACTCTTTAGATATTTTACTCAACTGATGTCAACCTTAGATGCTAAATGTAACATTTGGGTTGCCAAGTTACTCCTGGCAACCAGCAGGGGATGAGAGTTACCTATCGGGAGCAGCAGTGATGCCCATTCAACATACAGCAGTGTGTCTATGTCACTGCCCATGTGTCCTGGTTGATAACATCACTTCCGGTTCATGTGGGTAGTGATAAAGACATATTGCTGCATGTCAAATGGATCTCCCTATTTTTGGGGCTAAGTTCTCCCCAGCTAGCCAGTTGATCAACGGGGATGTGGGACCTGACAGCTGAGAACCCCCCACCTCCACCAATGGGTCTGGCAATCCTATTTAACATTCATCTTGAGTGCTGAACATGGATATTGGTGAATATTGCCTGGTTGTGAATTATTAATAAAATTAGATCAAGGAATTGGGTAGAAAATATGGGAGGATCTGAGAATGGTTTATTTCATGTGTTACAGATTCCCAGATGTTCTCCAGTTGTAATATCTGCATAGTAGACAGGTTGTTGTGACAGGTGCTATGTATGACATCTGAATGTTGATTCTTTCTTTCCTCCACAAAAAAAAATCTAGGATACTAAAGCACTGTACCTATCTCCATGCTCAGCTGGACTGGTTCTTCCTCACACGTATGTCATTCCATAACATGAGGTTGTTAGATTTGAGATAGCTTTTTTGCAACATATAGATGGGTTAAGGCACTTTTTAACATATGGTTAATACAATTTCTGTATTTGTTTAACTTAGCATCATTCTTAGCTGTTCCTTTGAAAAGAAAATTTGATATGGTTAATGTACATTTTAATGTTCAAGATCATGTAGTATGTGTGATTTTAGTTATTCTATGCTGAAGATTTAAATTCAGAAATTCTGAGATTTTATCAGCTCAGAATTTTCCTGAGAACTAAATTGTGAGGTAGGAGGAGAATTTCATGGATACCTTTAACTTAATGGGAGGAACAAAAGTGGAAAATAATGGTCCCAAAGAAGATAAAAAATAGTATATTTGGTTTTAGCCTTCAGTGTTGCTTTCCCTGACAAACTATTCATAACGGGACTGTCAGTTTTCTTGGCAATTTATGACTGCAGTGCTCTTGCAATGCTGAAGTGCCCTGTCTGTGCGATAAAATATATTGAGTAAACTACAGAGAGATGTGGAAGTAATACTAAAAGCTTGTAAATGTATATGAATTTCAGTGGCTTCATCACATGGGGCCTGGCAATCAAGGTAAGAAGCGTGCTGGAGATCAGGTTCTACTTTAAGCATAACGGCACTGTTACATTATTTTTGTGCTAGCTTTCAATAGACTAAAGAAGTTGGGTCAATTTTGAGTTCACAGTGCTGGTGTTATAGGCCCTGGATCAGTGATGACAGTTATACTAACTATACAGCTGATCTGTATAGAATGTGGGAAAGTGCTCTAGCATTTCCATAGATCAAATAAAAGGTTTTGTGGTCCATTATATTGGGGTTTATACTTCCTGTTGTCTGTACTGAGGTTGGGTTCTTATCCTGTGTTGTTCATTAAATAAAAAGGCAGTTTGTTGCCTAGTAGGGAATTTTGTCTTTAAGGGTTTTTTCCCCCTAAGTAATGCTAAAAACACTCTCCTTCCTTTGTAAGTATTTGTGAATGGGATTGTGACATCAAACAAAACTGGAAACCATCGTTTACATTTAAATGGTGGTACCTAAAATATAGCACTTACCAGAACCAATGGGTTGAAATTAAATCAGAAGAGTTTCCAACTCAACATTAGGAAAAACTTCCTGACTGTTTGAGTGGTTCCTCAGTAGAACAGGCTTCCTCGGGAGGTGGTGGGCTCTCCTTTCTTGGAAGTTTTTAAACAGAGGCTAGATGGCCATCTAACAGCAATGAAGATCCTGTGAATTTAGGGGGAGGTATTTGTGAGTTTCCTGCATTGTGCAGGGGGTTGGACTAGATAACCCTGGAGGCCCCTTCCAACTCTATGATTCTAGGGGTGCGGCCAAACTTGCTTAATATAAGAGCCACATAGAATAAACATCAGATGTTTGAGAGCCACAAGATATGAAAGTCAGATGTTGGAGGGAGAGAGGGAGGGAGGGGGCAAATAGATGGGGGAAGGAGAGTGGTGGAAAGAAAGCAACTTTAACTTTAAATGCATTCTCCAAGCCACCAGCTTGCTTGGAAAAGTGATCTAAAGAGACAAATCGTTTCTCCAAGGTGGCGAGGACTTCAAGAGCCACATAATATGTGTGAAAAAGCCACATGTGACTCCCAAGCCAGTTTGGCCACCTCTGGCAGTTAGCATCTTTCCAATAATGAGAATTGTACTTTCCTGTTGTTCAGATAAAATCTTAAAAGATGCTCATTGCAAGTTACCACTTGCTTTCTTCATCACAGACACACACATGAAAGGAAGAATTTTTAAGAGTGCCAGAATGCTAGCTCTGCCCAGATATCCCAGTATCTCATCAAGTCCCCCCCCCCCGAGAGAGTCAGAATTGAAATTTTAAGAATTATATTAAAATTTTTGAAAAGGGGGATTAGAAACAACCATCTCTGATTTAAAAAGCAACCATTATGCCATAGATTTATATATGGACCTTTCTCCTTTATTCCACATAGTCTCTGAGTATGTCAGAGAGAACGGGGAGAGAATGTGGCATGGTAGAGCCTGATCTTGTCAGATCTCAGAAGCTAAGCAAGATTGGTACTTGAAAAGGAGACCTCTAAGGAAAACCCTGCAGAGGACGGCAAACTACCTCTGATTAATCGCTTGCCTTGAAAGCCCCTTACTGGAGTCACCATAAGCTGGCTGTGACACACACACACATCAAAGAATTGGTTACCTGGAAGCTTTGGCAACATGGAGAATATCATTGTGATTTTGCACATGTATACTGAGTGATGCCCCCTCTTGGAAGCTAGAGAAGACAACCCCTCCTTACTCCCTAGGAGCCTGTAAAAATGCTGAAGCCAGCCACTACATGTCCCATACAGCTTCCCTCTCATGAGCATTCAGCCATTCTTTTTGTTGCCTCAGTAATTAGAAATGATGTCTAAAGTCTTTCAAGAAGAAAGAATTTTATGAGGGCTCAGAAAGTGGCATATGTGGTTTGCTGCACTGTTTTTAAAGATGCTACGGGGATAGAGGAGTCAAGGAGAATGATATCTGCCAGCTCCAGGGTGGGCAGATTGGTACAAGAGGTTCCCCCCCCACAAAATTTTCCACCAAAGGTGACAGACTCACGTGGCCTTATTTTTGAGCTGGATCCAGTGTGGTATAGTGGTTAAGAGTAGTGGGCTCTAATCTAGAATACTAGGTTTGATTCTCTACTCCCTCATGTGAAGCCTGCTGAGTGACCTTGTTAGTAGTGAAACCCCTCCTCTTGCTGAGGGGCAGTTTATAGACAGAAAACCCACATGCACCTTCATAATACATATATATCAAAAATATCATAAGCTGCAATGCACTGCCTGGCCTAAAAGAACACACAATGAATGTGAGCCAGGACAAGTCTAGACATTAGTTTAGAAGTGTGTGGGAAAGAGCAGCTGACTCATTAATGAACTGCTCCCCACCCTAAAGAGATGCATACTTCAGGACAATGGGTCTCCCAAGACAGGTTGCCTCACCTTGGACTAATCCTGTCATATGACCCAGCCTTACCCATTTTACCCATTTTCCCTAATTATGCTACACTCAACACAATTAACAGAACCTGGTAGCTTCTCCTATCCAGTAGTTAGAGAGTCATCAAGCAATATTCACACTTATAGTCCACCTCAGGTAAACTCATCAAAACTAATTCATTGTTCATTTCCAGAAAATCCATCAAGTCATTGTTTGGCTGCCCCAGGGAGCATTTTGCCCTGTAAAGTGTGACATCCTGCTCCATAGCAGGATGTGTGTTCTGGGACCCATGCATGCACCCCCACTTGCATGTGGGCCTTCTCCTCTGTGAAACACTGGTCATTTCACTGCTCCCTCTTTAGACTTCAGTCTTTGAGACTGATAACTATCACCTTCCTGATTTCCTCTTAGCTTGTGTGACTTTTGTGTGTTTCTCTGTGTGTGTGTGTTGCCATTGTCATTCCTATTTTTCAATAAAATCCTTTCCAGTTAAACATCAGACTGGTTTATTTCAAGAGTTTTCTGGGGAAAAGATCCCCGTATACATAAATGGAGAACCCCAGTTATCCCTTCTCAGTTTGTCTCCATTAACCTAATTTCCCCCAGTTAAATAGGAGACTGCCTGTTTGGGTAACAACCTTGGACCAGTCACAGCTAGGGTTGCCAAGTTCCCTGCGCTCTTCGCGTGCGTGGGCAAAATGCGTGTGCAACATGATGACGTCACCCAGTAGTGTCGTCATCTCACTGGCAATGTTGTGCACGGCCGTTCTAGCCATTTCTGGGGGAAACTCTATGGTTTTCCTGGACACTCTAGCCATTTGGGATGGGAAAACTCTACCACACCCGGACCAGGGGTTTGGCAGCCCTAATCACGGTTCTCTCAGAGAGTTCTGAGAGAACAACCTACCTCATTGTTGTGAGGAGAGGAAGGGAATGTGATTGTAAGCTGCTTTGAACACCTTAAGGTAGGAAAAAGCAGGGTATGAAAACCTCTTCATCTTCTTCTGTATAATGGTTTAATGTTTCCAAATGTTTGATAATGGCGATGGAAACTTATGGTGAGTGCTAGAAGCTTGAGCAGGCTTAGAATGGGGATACTAACAAGATGGTTGGTTGATTAGGTAAAACAGAAGCTGCCAGGGAAACTTGGTGCAGTCAGAATCTTATATGCATGGCAGTTGTGGAAAGTGCTGTCGAGTCACAGCTAATTTAAGGTAACCATGTAGGGTTTCCAGGGCAAGAGGTTGTTTGCTATTGCCTGCCTTGTATATGCATAAATACTATGAATGTGTTACAATAGACTAGCAATAAATATGCTGTTCTGCATTTAAGGTAGTTCTGAGTAAGTCTACTCAAAGTAAATTACATTGCGTTCATCAAGGTTTATTCCCAGGTGTGTGTTTGTAGTATAGTTTACTAAACACATACACAATCCATTATGTAGAAATTAATCTATGCTCATTCACTTGAATGCAAAAACTGATACTGAAATAAATATCCAAACTAAGCTCTTCAGCTCAACAGATATATTTATTGTAAGTTCTGTGTTAGTCTACATTAAATGACTGTGCATACCTCTTATGGTTTATTATAAAATGATCTTTATATGAGAAAGTTGTAAAGAGTTCATCTGGCAGACCTCCTCCCACCAAGGTTACTACATCAAGGAAATAGTGGGAGATATTTTTTGCCCTGCCAATTTCTATTAATTTTAAGGACCTGAGAATACTTGCATCTGCTTATACTACATATTTACGCTGACTATTTCAGTCTTTGTTACTCAGCTGAAACCTAGTGCCTTACTAGTTTATCTTCATGACGTTGGGGTCATAATTGTTCTGTGTGAGATCTACATAAAATCAGCAGGTTCTCACACAGAATAGTGAGACTTTGTGTGTGGACTTATTTTTCCCTTGATAAATTTTATTCCAAATGTTTCAAGATCTGGGGTGGTTCCCCCCACCACCACATGTATTTTGTCTTTCTGTATATTTGTTTAATTCTTTTCAGAATCTGAAGTGCTTTACAGCCCTCATTTTAAACTATTTTTGTGAAAACCAATTAAAAAGGTTAGAGAGACATGGACATTTTCCCAAGGCTGATCAGTGATTTTGCTAGTGTTTTTCTTGGAGACTTGAAATGATTTTTTTGCATCTAAATCTGGATAGCGCTGGATTACATTAAAGCAAAAGTCAGTTCCATTGGCATCATTTTGCTTTAGTCTAGTTACCCACCCATACTTTCCACTTCCTTCACCTATGCTTTGTTGCTATGTTTTTTGCCTCTTCTGAAGTTGCTATGCTTTTGCCTCCTCTGTTAAATGCATAGTATCCCACTACAAACTATTTGTTAAAATGGACATGATTGTAGGAGGCCAATGATAAGATCTCTGTATTTTTAAACAAATGATAAAAGCAGCTTCTGTAGGATTCTGTCTGGATTAGAAAATTAAACCGCATACACATACTTGTATATGTCTTCTGATGGAGCAAACATCAGATCCAGAAGGCTATGTGTACATGTGTCAAGAATGCAATGTTGTTACACTTGATTGCATTTCGTTTGTTAAATGTGCCAGTTAACAACCTCTCAGACCTCAGCTTCTTGCAAGTTGATCAAGGGTTCTTCTTTGAGAATATTTATAGTTGTTAACAGGTTTTTCTGGAAGATACCATACTTGAAAGATACTTGCCATTATTAATCTTGCCTGGATGTGCTTTCACGTACAGTTTACATAGATCAGTGGTAAAGCTCAAGCATAGCAAGCAACCTAAACACACCCTAGAATGGCAGATAATTTCCGGAATCTTCAACAGATTGAACTGCCTTTTCTCCTTAATCCCTTAATCTTCACTCTCATATTAAACAAGGCCTTAATACATATAAATGTACTATCTTGCATTCATCCCTTGTTACCTTTGTCTTCACCTATCTAATTTTGTACTGTAAAACTCTTTCCTGTTGTACTCTGTCAAGTACCTTGTATGACAATGCTGTATTAGCATTAGTAAGGTGGCATTGAAAGTTCAATGTATGTGCATATTTCTTCTGTTTTTTTCTCTGTGAACCATGCTTCCTTGTGTTCAACTGTACAATCCATATACTGTTTCTCTTTCTCTAATAATTAGGCTGTTCTTTTCCACTTGAGTTCTCATTTTTCAACAAGGGTCTGGTATAAATTTGTATGCAGACAATTTGTAGATATTGGCATTAAGACATATTAGTCATCCTTTTCGTTAATTCAAGGCATTCAAGCTTACAGCAGCAATTTGAACCTGATCAGAACTGTGCATCTCTCTTTCTCCTCTCAATACTGAATTGGGATTCAGCACTTTATAATGGTATTACTTAGCTCATGTGCCTCAGGTCGTAAACATCATAGGGATATACATAATTTCCCATTAGGCTGTCACATGTGCTGTATCTAACATAAAGATGAGCTATTTGCCTGTTAATACTCACGTTGGAATTGCTTATGTCTTATCTCTGCCCAGGTACTGCAGTTTAATCCCACTTGCCCTCAACGTTTTAATGAAAGTCAATTTGGAGTTATTTGTCTGACAGTTCTAGTCAGAAGAATACAAAGGTGTCTAAATGGTTTACTTTGTCCTGGATCTCTAGGGATTTTCTGGCTTTCAGAAGAGTTCATTCACTCAGATATAGTAGAGTTCCTTCAAGTGACTTCAGTAGCTGGGAAAACTGATTCCAAAAGAGAATACTGGGTGGATTTTTTACTGAATAGGCTACATTGACAAGAGCAGGTAGACCAAGACCAGAGCTTGTTTGTAACTCTTGGTGCAACCCAGTGGGGACCAGGGAACAGAAGCAAGCAATTCAAGGTATCGGTTTCACCTTTTTACAGGAAGTCTTCCTACGTTCCATTTAAAACTGATTTGCATCATTAACCTGGCACTGTTTCAGTAGCAACGTAAGCCCTCTATGTACAAAGAGTTTTATTTCATACTTTAAAATCTGCAAAATCCTTTTGTAGTCTCTTGTTACAAAGAGTTGTGATGGAAGCTGATCCAGTACACCCTCCAACTGACTGCAAGAGTCTACAAAAGAATTCCTCCAATGACAAAGAGGAGGCCATTATACAAAATAATTATGGGAGTAGTCAGTGATTTGAATGAGGTGCTGATACTTTGGTGATCCTGGTAGCTTTGTCATTTTGCTTACCTAGGAAAACCATCTTAACTTGCAGCTTAAAAAATCATTTATATTTTTCCAGGCACCCATTTAGCAGAAAGACCAAGGAGGGCTTCCAACAGATACTGCATAAATTCTTTGTATAATTTTGAATATCTCCTGCTCATTTCTCATTGTACAATATGTTAAGAAACTGTTGCCATTGCAAACTTGAACAAGTTGTGTGTTTTGCTTTTGTCTTTAGTTCCATAGCTGTCCTTGGTTGGCTCAGCTATGTCTGAGGTGTTTTTCTGCACTTCTTTGAATATGATTGGAATTTGTTTTCCCACCACTATAAATGATACAGTAGATGAATTTTGAAACAAAGAAAAAACACAATTTAGCTCCACTCAAAGCTTTTTTGTATTTGTTGATACTTAGTTGGCAAGAATACACAGAATAATTATACAAGAAGGATCTCAATGTCCCGGACAACCATGACAGTGAAATCGATGACCTTGAGCCAGACATCCTGGAGGATGAAGTCAAATGAGGTTTAGAAAGCATTACTAACAACAAAGTGAGCGGAGATGATGGTATCCCAGTTGAGCTATTCAAAGTCCTAAAAGATGATGCTGTTAAAGTGATGCACACATTATGTCAACAAATTTGGAAAACACAACAGTGGCCACAGGATTGGAAAAGATCAGTTTATATTCCAATCCCAAAGAAGGGTAATGCCAAGGAATGTTCAAACTATCGCACCATTGCATTCATTTCATATGCCAGCAAGGTCATGTTAAAGATCCTACAAGCTAGACTTCAGCAGTATGTAGATCGGGAACTACCAGAAGTTCAGGCTGGGTTTCAGAGAGGTAGAGGAACTAGAGATCAAATTGCCAACATTCAATGGATTATGGAGAAAGCACAGGAGTATCAGAAAAACTTATTTCTGCTTCATTGACTATGCTAAAACCTTTGATTGTCTGGATCATAACAAACTGTGGCAAGTCCTCAAAGAGATGGGAGTACCAGACCACCTCACATGTCTCCTGAGAAACCTGTATAAGGGTCAAGAAGCAACTGTCAGAACGGGATATGGAACAACTGATTGGTTTAGAATAGGAAAAGGAGTTCGACAAGGATGTATATTGTCACCCTGCTTATTTAATTTATATGCAGAGTACATCATGCGGAATGCTGGCCTGGATGAAGCACAAACTGGAATTAAGATTGCCGGGAAAAACATCAACAACCTCAGATATGCAGATGACACTACTCTAATGGCAGAAAGTGAGGAGGGCCTAAAGAACCTCTTGATAAGGGTGAAAGAGGAGAGCACAAAAGTAGGCTTGAAACTCAACACCAAAAAAACTAAGATCACAGCATCTGGCCCCATCACACCTTGGCAAATAGAAGGGGAAGACATGGAAGTAGTGACAGACTTCACATTTCTGGGATCCAAGATCACTGCAGATGTGACTGTAGCCATGAAATTAAAAGAGTTTTGTTCCTTGGGAGGACAGCTATGGCGAACCTGGGCAGTATAATAAAAAGTAGAGACATCACCCTGCCAACAAAGGTCCGTATAGTCAAAGCAATAGAATTCCCAGTAGTAATGTATGGCTGTGAGAGCTGGACCATAAGGAAGACCGAGTGCAGAAGAATAGATGCTTTTGAGATATGGTGCTGGAGAAGACTCTTGAGAGTCCCTTGGACTGCAAGAAGATCAAATCAGTCAGTCCTAAGGGAAATCAACCCAGACTGTTCACTGGAAGGTCAGAAGCTGAAGCTCAAATACTTTGGCCACCAAATGAGAAGGGAGCACTCTCTGGAGAAGATCCTGATGCTAGGAAAGACAGAAGGCAAAAGAAGAAGGGGATGGCAAAAGATGAGATGGCTGGATAGCATTACTGATGTAACAAACATGAATTTGAGCAGACTTTGGAGGATGGTGGAAGACAGGAGGGCCTGGCGTGACTTTGTCCACGGGTTCACAAAGAGTCGGACTTGACTGTGTGATTGAACAACAACAAAGTTGGCAGACAGACATGCAAATTGAAGAGAAGCAGGAGAAATGCAAATTGAAGAGAAGCAGGAGAGGAAGGAGTGGGGAGAGAAATAAGAGCAAGGTTATAAAGCATCCTTTCAGAAGATTGCATTGATTTTCTTATTGGTTCTTCAAGCAGAGTTTAATACACATAAGCAGAATTCAAAATAAGTTAGTACAAGATGTCTTTTATATGCTTTATTGCAGTATTGTTTTTCTATTATTATTACTAACGAACAAAGTCCTACTCTCTTTTAGCCTGTATACTGCAAAGATTGCTGCAAGGCATTGCAAAATGCATCTTTGAGTGTTTGGAATATAAGAATCAGGGCTCCATTTAGAGATAGCAGGGTGAGTCCTATTCCCTGGGACTGTGTTCCTTGGGAGGCCTAGATCTCTGTTCACTTGTGAGTTGTTTGTGTTTTTTTAAATAACCACAATGCGTGCTCTTTTTTTAAAAAAAAGTGAGTGTAAGCCTTTAAACCTGAACAGTGAATGTTCCATCTGCCTCTGGAAGCCAGAAATTGTAATATTATTCAGGACATGAATAATACCTGAACATGACACAAGGCAATACTTTATGAGGCCTTACTGCTATTCTTAGGCTTTGTGTCAAATAATTGTAACCAGGGCTTTCTTTGTAGCAGGAACTTATTTGCATATTAGGCCACACAGTAGCTTACAGTAGACCCTGTACTAAAAGCCCTGTAAACTCTTGGAGGATTGGCTACATCAAGGGCGTGTGACCTAATATGCAAAGGAGTTCCTGCTACAAAAAACCCCACCTGATTGTAACTATAAAACCCCCTTTTTGTCCTGTTTGGATTTATTTATTGTCTCATTATTGTATCATTGAGCGTATATGTTCAAGTATTGCTTGACCACTGAAGAAAGCCGCTTTGGCCGAAACACATCTGGTTCCACTTTTGTGTATTGTACACTTTAATTCTGTATTAAGGCTGCAGTCGGGCCCATAATTGTTTTTAACTAAGTGATAATAAATACATGTTTTTTAATAATAATTAAGTTAGAATTATAATTTTTAGTCATCGGCCCTCCACTTTGTACGTAACTAAACTTTCAGGTAGTTGATCCATTTGTTTGAGTTAAGTTCCCCCCCCCTTTTTTTTTACCTTGGATCAGTCACAACTCTTTCAGAGTAAGTCTAGCTCACCACCTAGTGCTGCATAACACTAAAAGAGCTAGAACTTCAGTGTACCAGGCAATCTTAGTATCTTCTGACTATACTACACACAATGCCATACAATAATTAATTTATTCTTGCTGCCTTTCTCTTTAGCTTGGAACTGAGAATGAGAGTGGGAGATCATTCCTGTAGTTCATCTGTGCTTTGGAGGCATTCAGGGGATCTTCAGAGCTCAGTTTAGCTTGAACTAGTCCCTGCTGTGCTGAATTTGGAGCTGGAGAATGGAATTGTCCATGACATGATAGTGTGCTTTGTAGGCACTTCATCAGCGTGATGTCATAGATGAGGCCCCACCTCCCTTCTGAGCAGGAGGACAGACAAGTCTTGGCTACCAAGACCATTCAACAATTTGTGGGCTACTGCAAAGTACTGGTATTATTAGAATTCCACTTAATTTTATGTGTTATTTGTATTTAATATCGTTTTGTATTATCTGATTACCTAGCAAACTATGTGTTCTTGGCACTGTATTTAGTAAATCCTTACTTTACTGATAATGAGTACAATTAAAAGATACATGGGAAAGAGTAATATGAAGATAAATAGTAACTAGGCCAAGGTCACACTCTCAGATGTGTGTGTGTGTGAGAGAGAGAGGGGGGGGGGAGAGAGAATAGCAAATGTAAAGTTGCCAGACATAATCCCATCAGATGTTGTTTTCTTAAAGATATCTCAGTTTTGGCATGATTCTTCATTTTGAAAGTTTAATCTGGCAAACCCCATTGGAACCTGTGTTTTTAATGAAATTATTACATCTACACTGCTTCTAAGAAACTGCATACTGCCCATGAATCTGCAGAGTCTGCTTAGGCTGAGATGCTAAAAACATCATCTCATTGGATAATTTTAAGGCTTTAAATGCCTCTAATTTTTATGCTACATGGCCTTAGCTGAAAATTGCATTAGACATAAAACAGAAATATGACAGTCTGCTGAATCTGTCCTAATCCCACAGGTTACAGTAAATTTGTGCCAGCAGCCAACTGCAATATCTTGGTGTTATGCACGGCTGAACAGCTCTGTCCTTCAAATGCTATTAACTCAGGCTGGTTAATCTATATTCCTGTACATCGAACAGAGCGTGCTGCTGCTGGTTGAGAGATTAGAGGAGAATTAAGTATTTGTTCTCTAATCCTAAATGTTTATAAATCAGTATTAATTACTGTAGAGGGATGCAGTCATATTTGGGTTACTATAAAGGGCTTACATCTCAGATTTTTGCCTAATAATTTAGTGCTGCAGCCAGCTAATGAGTACAACCTAATGCAAAAGCAACAGAAGAAAACTGTTTCCGAGCAGTATGATCTGTGCATGCTTTCTTAACTTAATGAGGACTAATTGCAGTCATTATGAGACATTATAAATTAAAAGCAATTGAAGGGTTGGGTGCGTTCCACAGAGTTGAAGGTGAATAAGAATCACAAGAGAGTTGTTAGGAAAGAAGAATGGAACAGGAAAGACATATGCAATTCACATGTCTCTCCATTTCTAAGAATTGAATTTATGCTTCTACCCAACCTGCTCAGTCTACTGTGCAGGCTTAGAGAATTCAAGGACATAATTATTTCAGTCACATAGCAGATGAGATGTAGGGAAATCTATGGAAGATGAACACCATTGAAGTACTGCAGTTTGTCACAATACTGCAGATGTCATCAGATGCATTGCACTGTCACACAGCTAAGCCTGAAGAAAAGGAATTTTCCTTATTTCTCCCCGTTGTGTAGAAAAATACCACAGAGGATGCAAGGACCTTGTACAGTCCCAAGCAAAAGGACTCAGTATATCATAAAGAAAAACAACTTCTCAAATATCTTTTTCAAGTATTACTACCCCAATATGCATGTGTGCCCTGTCTAATGACACAGATAGGAAAGTTTAAAAGATGTAGACACAGGAACCCAAACCTTCCTCTTGCTGCTTTCGTATGTTTTAAAAGAAGGAAGTGGTGGTTCATGCATGTGTACACACTACCGAGTGACATGGTACAGTATTCTCCATACAGAAAGGAGGGATATTGGGGTAGGAGAAGCCATGCTAAGATAAAAAGTCGGGTTGCTCCCATCATCTCCATCTTGAATTCAGTGTTTACAATTTATCTGTCTTTCTTTGTGAAATGGCACAGATGTATTTTCCAGGTAATGTTGCTTCTCAAGCAATTGTATCTATACATCTGATTCAGAAGTTGGCCTTGGCATGCAGATTACAAAGTCAGCACAGTGGGATGAGGGACAGATGGAATGTTTCTACAACCTCACGTTTGCAGAAGAATTTGGACCTCCCCACAAAAAAGAGAGACAATAATTGTACAAAGAAAGACACCACTACTCAAAACTGGATCATTGTGCCACGAGATCTGAGCAACATCCTGGCTTGTGGTGGCTTGCAACAGGAAGCATCATATGTGCTTTGCCATCCTCTCTTTGGTTGTCTGTTGGGGGAAGTGTTCAAGCCTCCTTTCCCCTTCCTCTGTCCACTGTTGGAAATGGAGGACTGTACACTGTTTCCTGCCTCAGACCAAAGACAGCACCATAGATTTAGCAGGAGATAGAGTGGTTAGGACACACAGGGAGTATCCTTTTCTTCCTGCTATCTGATACTATCCCTTAGAAGCAGAATGCTGTGCTTAGGGACAAGACTTATTTCTGGCTTTACAACTCTTTCCCATACACAAACAAAAGAAGGAGCACATTCTCCATCTTTGGCACCCTGGATGCAGGACATACATTCTGCATCTGCATTCATTTCCTTTGGTAGATCACACAGTTCTGAGAAGCTGCTGCTGTGTGTAAGCCTGGTGCATTCTGCTACATAGTAGACATTTTTGGCTATACCATACCAGTGAATCTAACCACCACCTCAGCCGGTCAAATAGAGGGGCTGGACTTGGAGCAGAAGATCTGCCAGATGCACTTTCTGCTCCAAGCTCACACCCCCAGATCAACTGCTTGTTGTAGTAGGGTGAGAGTTCATGCAGGAGGTGTTCCAGGCAAACTTTCCATTCTAAACCCTGCTCAGTTGGGTGACAGGAAAGGGAGGTTTGGAGAAGAAAGTGCATCTAGTACACTTGCTGCTTCAGACCCCCTTCCCAATATACACATTGCTGGCCAGCTAATCTAGGCATCTGGGTTTACCACAGGACGGGCCAGCAGGGAGTAAAGAATGGGATGTTCCATCCTCCATGAGTCCTTGATGGTCTCCTGCTTGTTCAGCATCATCTTTTGTTTTGGATAATTTATAGATGAACTTTCTGCTTCCCCCCAAATTATTGAAGGCATAAAACAACAGATAAACATACAAGACATAGTAAGAGGAGAGCTAAGAACTTCACCAAAACAAACAAACCCACTAACATTAAAACCTTATTTAAAGCCCTTCCAGAGTAATAATGTCTAGGTTATGCTGGCAGGCCATTTGTACCTCTTGGGTAAAAGAGGTCAATAATTTAGGAATGACAGCTAACAAGATCTTTCCATGGGTCTCTGCCAACTGAATCTTAGATTATTCAGGTTCCCAAAGAAAGGTCTTGCTCACTGACTGCAAAACCTGGGCTGGTTGGTGTATGTGGAAAATCACATTGTGAAGGCTTCAGTTTCAGTGCATACAACCCTAGTGGAAAGCTTCTCTCCCCTACAAAGTATCTTAGCTCTTAAAATACATTTGAAGGAAGTAAGCAAGATTATTATTTCTAATATTAGTAATCAAAATTGATACCCTACCTTGTAAATATTTAATGGGTTTCATTAATTCATGGTTATATGCTAACATTTACATTACAATTGTTTGCCCGTTTGTTTTTGGCTTTTCCTCTGCTTTATGCTGTAGGGGATAGTTTGGAGGGGATAGTAACTGGGGATTTCTTAGGATACACACCTCATACTGTCCACATCTTTTTTTAAAATTTTAAAATTAATATTTTTGCATAACCGTGAAGTCCTTCCTCCAATAAATAGTAATACTGCGAGTTTCTTGTATGTCAATGACCAGCTTATAGATGGATAAAGAGGCCAGATGAGCAGGGAGCTGAGCACCTACTACTACCAAACAAGGAGGCAGTTGGGATGCCTCCAGGAGCCCCCTTTGATGTGCAGAAGTTCCCCCAAGTTAGTCTGCTTACCCTGGGAAACAGCCCTGCCTTCTGATTCAGTCATGGACCCTAAAACCTCCAGCTTGTTGCTGAACCAATGGTCTCTCCCCAGCTGACTTTTCAGGCCTCTTTGAGTCCTGAATTGCCTCAACTCCATACCTGTCACCAGGCATATCACCTTTAAGTACTAGTAGCCTCCCCTGGAGAGGTGGGGCCTATATCTTTACCTCCTTGCAGTAATATTTAAGGCCTCAGTTCACTCACAGTAATTGGTGGGACAGTGTCTATGCTACACTGTGGCCTTGATTTCTTGTTAGCTGCAAAATTTTAGGGTTGTGGATCTGTAGATGACTAACAATGTAGTCAAATGCCTTTTGGCTTCTGAAAATGTATTTGAACATACAGTTTTGATTGACATTACCAGGGCTTTTTTTTAGCAGGAACTCCTTTACATGTTAGGCCATGCACCCCTGAGGGAGCCAATCCTTCAAGAACTTACAGGGCTCTTATTACAGGGCCTACTGTAAACTCTTGGAGGATTGCTACATCAGGGGTGTATGGCCTGATATGCATAGGACTTCCTGCTACAAAAACCCTCTTGAACATTACACCATAATCCCATGTTGATATTGTGTCTTGGATTGTGCATGGCTGCTGTGACGGAAAGCTAGGGGTTAACCAGAAACTGAAGACGCACAGGGTCTGCGTCAGGTGACCTGAGGGTGGGAGCAAAGTGCTCAGAGCTCTCAGGGAGGGAAAGTGGTTGAGTGACAGAGTCTGCTGAGGCAGTCGTTCAGTCAGTTGGTGTCTGACAGAGTTGGTGCTTGTCAGAAGTCTGTCAGTGTTGGGGCCTGACAGAGACTGAGTGGGTCAGTTCGTGCCTGACCGAGGCTGGGAGGGCAGCTGATCCTGTGAAGGAGCTTGAGACAGTGGCGGGAAAGACTTCCAGAGACTGCAAGCTCGACAAAACCAGCCAAGAGGGCTGTGTGTGAGGAACAAGAGTGAGTCAGTCAAGACCTGAACGGTCACAGACACCTATAGACAACTCTGAAGATCTAGTGAGGTGGTTGAGGGAGTGGATGTGGGTCTGAGACACCAGAAGGGCTGAGAGGAGAGACTCCAGTCGAGGGGTGAGACTTGGCACATCATTCCCAAGAGGCCAGACCTTGGCTAGAGGTGGAGAGTGAGTTATAGGGAAACTGTGAACTGAAACCTGAGAGACTCAAGAAGGAAAAAGTTAATGTAAAGCTTGAAACAACTGAGCAACGTGTTAGCCTGTGTAAATATCTCCCATATCCCCAGTTTAAAGACTTTGTGTTATAATAAATCTGTGGTTTGAGTTAAAGTTCTTGAGAGCCTATATTTTTGGGAAAAACTACAAAGCTGCTGTGGTCCCCTACGAAGAGAATTCTATTTCCATCAAATAACAAAGTAAAATACCCCAAAGAGACTGAAATAAAGAGATCCAGTGAGGCCGTGAGGCGGGCACTGCTATAGCTGCATATGCACAGCCAATGCAAGTCTTCTGTGTAACGCAGGCAGCCAGTGGACTGCAGCAGGCTTGATGATCTGTTATTCAGGAATTGAACATTTTGGATGTGTACACATTACGAATTCCACTTAAGTGCGCAATCTCATGTGATGTTGTGTTAGCAACTGAGATAGTGAAGAGATAGGAGAGCCTGAAAATCCTCAGCTTGAATAGAGATACTTTCTGTTAGCCAAATAGGATAGAATTAAGTTTTTCCAAAATGTGCAAGCAGCATGAACTGCACTTATGTAACAAAAACATTATGAAAAACAGGTCCTCTTGTGTGCTGTATCCTCTGTGTCTCTGATGTAACATGTCTTCTTGTGCTGTTTTATTTATGATGCACTCTAGCAGCTTTCAAAGTTCCATTGTAAAGATGATTGCTGTAGGTGTCTTTAATGTTCATCAGAAGTCCAGGAAACAGAGTGTCTTAATCCTCCCTGAAATTGTACAGATTTATGAGCTTGTAATGCAGTTACATGATAATGATGACAAACACCAGAAAAATGCAATTTTTCTCCATTGGTATATAGACTACAGGGTTCCAAAAACAAATTAGGGGTGCATGAATATTTGCTGGTTTGGCTCACATCCTGGTCATTGGTTGCAAACAGGATTGGTTCAATAGGTTGTTGATCTATTCATCATGTTTTGATGGGTTGTTTTACTGTGTTCCTTCCTAACCATACAGTGCAATTGGCTTTTTGAAAACAGAGACTTGGGATCTCTAACTTTGCTGTGTTTCAGCCTGTCCCAAATTCAGGGCTTTTGGAGGCAGATGTGAGTTAGAATTGAAACCCATACTCAACTAGGAATGGTCTATGAATCCACTCCCCCCCAAAACAAATCACTATGAGGGAGACTAGATAAAAGTTGGATCTAGCTGATTTAGAATGGACCCTCATTAGTTTACAGGATCTTACACTGAAATCAAACAAATGTGTGATTGTATTGTAGCTCATATTTGGTCTTTACACAGTACCTAGGGCTGCCAAGCTCCCATTGGGGGTGAGAAATCCCCCAGTTTGGAGGGCCTCAACCTGCAGGGGGCAGGCCGCCAGGGGATCCCCACCCCTGAAGGGCCCCATCACTACACGACATGCCTTGCATGATGATGTGATCCAAAAGTGACACCATCCAGAAGTGATGTCATCATGCCAGGGACATCGTGCCACGGATGCTGTAGGAATCATGGTAAAACTCTGCAATACCATAGAGCAGGAGTGGCCAAACTGTGGCTCAGGAGCCACACGTGGCTCTTTCACACATATTGCATGGCTCTCAAAGCCCCCACCACCCCGTTGGCCAGCTTGGAGAAGGCATTTGTCTCTTTAAATCACTTCTCCAAGCCAAACCAGCTGACAACTTGGAGAATGCATTTAAAGTTAAAATTACTTTCTTTCCACCTCCACCTCCCATCTATTTTCCTTCTTTCCTCCCTTCCCTTCCAGCTCTCAAACATCTGCCATTCATGTCTTGAGGTTCTCAAACATCTGATGTTTATTCTATGTGGTTCTTATGTTAAGCAAGTTTGGCCACTCTTGCCATAGAATTTTATCATAAATCCTAGAGCGTCCCTGGCACAAGGTTCTAGGAATCGTGGTAAAACTCTATGGCACCATAGAATCTTATCACAAGACATAGAGCGTCCTTGGTGCAATGCCTCAGTGTGATTATGTCACTTCCAGGTGATGTCATCATGCTGCATGCACAAAGCGAGAGAGGACTGTCCCCCGCCACAATGGCAGAGTGACTTGGCAACCCTAGCAACACCATAAAATCATGGATCCATCATTTTGTGGTGCTGCCATGACACAAAAATGGTTACAAAGCACAGATCTTCATGTATCTTTATGATTTTTACATGGGGTTACCCAAAATGCATTGAAAGATTGCAGATCACATCCATGTCCACATACTGCACAATAAAAACCATACAGAATCAATGGCTGTGGGATGTTACCAGAGGCCAAGAATGCAACTTAGTTATAAATAACATATGTTGCTCATTAGATGATCCAGTAAATCAAATCTGATAATTTTCTGTTTTAATGACAGATAATCCAGTGGATTGTCATAAAGTGCTCTGCAATTTAAATTTTCTTTGCAAAATTTCCTGGAACTGTAGGTGTTCAAGAGAAACTGGGATGCTAATACTCTTACACTTACTGAAATATTTTCATATGCATTATGGTCCAGTGAAGTGTGCAACATTAACACTATTTAAATAATCTGTATTTTAATCTTTTTCCCCATTTGCTTTGTCTTAAACTTTCATCATGGATTTGCATAAAATTGGAGTTTTCATTCTTGGTACTCTAGTCTAGAGAATGAAATACATTTTTTTAGTCCTCCTTATCAGGGTTTCTAACAGAAGATTTTGGAAAGATTTTGGATTGCAGAACATAGTGTATCTTTGCCTGCCCTGGAATGCCCTGTGTCAGTTTAAGAATATTGTTAGTTTGATCTAGTGTTCACGTAGAAGCACAAGAACTACAGTTAAAAAAAACAAACACTTTTCAGTACCACTAAAGTCTTGTAAGCAATGAAGAGTGCCATTTGTGCAGTCTTTTCAGTATAGCCTTGAGTTAGTAAAGTATTGCAGTAGAGAATATGTTTCTTATATACATTTCTAAACAAATATGAAGTAGACAATTATATTAATTAGGTGGTTGGAGAAGGACTGTTAACACATAAATGTTCTTTCTGAATGTCATTAAATTAAAAAGATTGCAAAAAAACCCTATTCTTCAAAGAGCTGCAGAGCTTAGGATGTAAATGGAACTTCAGAATTATGAACTAAAGAAAATATTGTTGGGGCCATTTCCTGCTTTAGAAGGGAAACCAAGTTTCTTTCACAGATTACTTGTGTGTCAGGGCTTGGTTACACAAGGGATTCCTCCTAAACTTCTGACTTGATACCATAGTGTCCGGTCCTTTTCTGATGGGATACTTCAACCCTGAGAATAGGAGGCCAGCTAGGTGGACTGTAGAGTAGTGTTGCCAGATACCCTGGTGGAGGCAGGGGTTCTCTGTCCCCAGGTCTTACCCCAGCTGTCAGTCAACTGTCCATTGGGGGGGACTCATTGCCAATGCCACACAGGAAGTGATGCCATCAAGCCAGTGATGTTTGAGTGACTCTCTGGTATTTGGGCCAAGACTTTGGTAGAAGCAGGCCCGGCGCTTGGGAGTAGGCCAAGTAGGCAGCTGCTTCGGGCGCCACTTAGCCTAGGGGCGCCATGAGGTGCCCCCTCTCCCTGCACCGTCCACCGTCCCCTCCCCGCAGCCACCCATCTGCTGCCGTTTGCCTCCTTGCACCCACCATTGTCCCCTCCCTGCCGCTGTCCCCTGCTAGCTTCCGCCTTCCCATTCCCTCCCCATTGCAACCCCATTATCTTTCTGTTGTTGATTGTGCTTTGAACTGATACATATAATGATGATTCAGACAGTGAAGTTACTTTCTCCTAGAAAATGCATCATATTAAATAAACAAACCTGTCCAGCAGGTTTTGGGGGGTTTTGCATGCATGCAAGTTGGAAAACAGTAGAATGCCTCATTGGAGTACCCATTTAAAATATCTTGCGCAGTTTTGAATTTCTGAATTACAGAGTTGTGGATTTTTTTATAGCCTTTGGCCTTTCTAGGAAGCCTAATATTCATTATTATTTATTCTTTGAATGCAGCATTTGCTTTAAAGCTGCACCTTATACTTGTAATGATCTGAAGTTTTGTTTGAATGACTCTCCAGTTTTGCACCTACTGTAGATTTGCACCTACTGAGGATCAGAACAGAAATACAGCAAACTAGTCAATAAGTTCTGCTGGTTTACAAATACTGTCCAGATCATGATTTAACTATCATATAAAGTACATTGTTGATTTCCTGGTCTCCTTCCTCCCTTCCTGTGCTTTGATTTCCTACCAAGGTTTCTGGTTCATGGTATATCATTGTTTACCATTACATCTTGATCTGGAAAACTACAGCTGTGCATGCCAGTTTCTGCAAACCAGAATGGGAAATCCACTTCAAATGGTTGCAAAGCTAGAAACTGGCAGTGGAATCTGAGTATTTGGTGGTGGGGGCATGTGTAGTTCCAAAGCTTACATACAGCAGTCACTGCTGAACTGGCCCAAATTATAAGCTTCAGAACTTGTTAAAAACAGACATGACTGAAGAAAAAGAAACAAAGTCTTCCCCAAGACAGGACTAAAGTCCAGAGGCACCATCCATCAAAGTCAAGCTCATTTATGATTTGATTTGATTTGAAAAGGGGAGTTGAGCATGTGCTAATTTCAGCTGGATTGTGGCTCAGAAGTCTAATTTTGAATCTGAACTGTTCATAAATACTTGGTGGCATGGTAGTATAGTAGGTAGAGCTTTCTTGATATTGCCTGTATGAATTATAGCTAATATTAGGTTTGTGGAAGGGGGGAGTAGGTGTTCTAAGATGTGAGAAAAACCATTCTGCTCTCATTTTACTTCATGGATCTAGTGAAGATGAAAAATCTGGAGGCTAAACTTAAACACTTCTGATTTGTTCGTTATGTGCCAGAGTTGATCTGTACCCCCTGGTGTTTTTCTTCCAGGACTTTTTCACGGTGAGCTTTTCTTAGAGGAGAAGGTTTCTCTTTGAGGGAGGCAGAAGAGGAGAAGAAGGGCTGTTCCACAAGACATTCCTGAATGTGTTAATGCAAACTAATAGAAAGTTATTCTTTCTGTAGCTGTCTCTTCACTTATATATGTAACAAATCTGTAGGGGCCCTTGATTGTCACACTGTTCCAAAATCTGACATACTTTCTGATTATCCTGTGAATTAAATTATGGTGTGTATACTTAACTGTTTTTGTTAGGTGGCTTAGAGACAACAGAGCTGTGTACAAAATGAAGGAAGCCCTAGGGGAAAAAATGCTGTAAGCCTCTGTTACTAATAAAAAATTACTTCTGAGCACACAGTGTCCAGATACCAAAAGTTAAGGTTAGCTTCTCTGTTGTCCCTTCTGAATTTTCTGCTTTTCAAGGGATCTTGGTTATAGTATTCTGCTACATTATTTTTCAAAGCAAATCTTATTACACATTTTACAAGGAAAATATTAGCTCTGTGACCTAGAAAATGGTAAAACTTTATAGCTGCCAAACTTGTGTTTGCTATTATAAACTATATCCATCTCCACCCCACCCTCCCTTCCAGATCTGTTGTGTTCACAAAAAGTTTTTTTTCAGGCTGTTCAAGTGTTTGTTGTGATTGAAATACATTTTGAGGATGACCTGAGTACAATGGCAATAATTTCTTCATGCTATCCTTCCTTTAGAGGAACAACATGTATTGAAATGAAGAAACTTCTAAGATTCTTAAAGGGTCATGTACCCCACTAATAAACAAAGCCCTTCCACATTGCATGAAAGGAGGGTTGGCATGGAGTGTGACTCTTCTTTGAATCTTGATTGAGAGAGAATACAATATTGCTGGCAGTTACTAATTAACATAGGTGCCCACTCTGAACTAGGGACTGTACTGAAAATTGAAATTATGATGTCATTTTCCATAGGGATGTCTGGATTTGTGATCCCTGGAGGAAGCAAGCCTCAGGAGCAGATCTTAGCTCACTACGGCACTTTCTGTGGATTCGATGGTGAATAGTGTAGGTGGATAGAGGAGAGTTGGGTTAGCAGAGGTACAAATAGGGGAAAGCTAAGGTGCTATTCCCATAGTCTGGTCATATGAAGACGGTGTTCCTAATGCAACATTTTTATTTCATGGTTGACCCTATCTCAAGTTTGAATTTCTTTTTCATGTGCTTCAGTCTCTGCTGCAATAACTTTTCATCTGTAACAAGACTGGAGAAATCAAAGCGCTGTGGAGATTTTGAAGGAGTTTGGTTGAATTCTGTTTCTGCTTCTCAAGTACCTGCTTCGCCTTCAGGTATCAGCACAATGACTTGGGGGCATAATAATATACAAAGAGTTGAAATTTTGCTAAGTGGTGCATAGACGGAGCAATGGCTGTTAGTCTAGGGAAGGAGAGATCATTAGCTTTAAGCTGATCTATATGTGACTTACATGTCTGGATATTGCTTAGCCCATTCCAGGAAAGAAATGGAACCACCTACTGTATCTGTACATTATATTAGTAAATACATTTTATTAATCCCACTATGCAACCCAAATTGGCTTCTAATGTTGTTCACTGGAGCAAAAACCAATTCAAATGGCAGCTAGCTGAAGATGTTCTGTGGAGCAGGGATTAACAGCTGGAGGTAGATCCGTGTATTATGAAGGGATGCCTGGCTGGTTCCTGCTTTCTCTCTCATGATGCCATAAAAGCTGGGAAATCGCATTCAGTTATTTAGTCTTGGGAGAGCTCTTTCTTCAGTTTCAAATCCTTAACCATATCCTCAGTTCTGTGCTGTGGCACTGTGTAGTGAGTCAAATTGATACAAAATAAGAGAACATTCATCTAACAGCTGTGAGCAATACAGAAACATAGAAACCTGCTGAATGCAGTTAGATTCCACATAATTAATGCTAGGACACCAATGACCAAGCATATGCATTGGCTTTCTGTTGTTGTTCAAGCATTTTTCAGTATTGTTTTTACCTTTAAAGTCAGGCCTTGCCAAAAATAATGTGTACCTAGGACCAAGTCCCAAAATTAAGCTCAGAGTAATCCATGCCATATATATATATTCCTGTTGAGTTTAATATTGCCTCTAAATTATAAATGGAGTTGCCAATTGACCTGGAGAAAAGAGTCATGTCCCTTTAATAGAGGATTATTAAAATATTATTTATCAGATTACATCAGTAACCTACATGCCATACAAAGCTTCAGCAATCTTATTTCCGCAACCAGCTGGAAACCCTACATTTATTGGGTCAGGTTAATTTATGTTCTTAGTTGTGAAGGACACAGCCTTTACTGCAGTTGGCCCAAAGTTCTGGACTGCCTTCCTGAATAAGATGTGGATTTGTTTCTTCCTCGTCTTCTTTCAGAGGGAGTGCAAAATGTCTTGCGCATATGAGGATGTTCTCCTGAAGAGGCACAGCCCAGGAAAAACTTGAAAACTCTCACACTGCCCCTTAGTTGCCCACTCCTATATATCATTGGAATGAATACACATTCTTCCCCAGTTCTTTCCTTTTGGTATTTTTGTATTGTGTGTGTGTGTGTGTGTGTGTGTGTGAGAGAGAGAGAGAGAGAGAGAGAGAGGAAGCCTTTGTGACTTCTGATGACTGACTCCTACTGGAGGCATGGAGGATATTCAGAGAGGTGGCTGAATAAAGCCTGCCCCTGCCTCCTGGCTCCAG
The DNA here is from genome assembly GCF_032191835.1 of Heteronotia binoei. Lineage (NCBI taxonomy): Eukaryota > Metazoa > Chordata > Lepidosauria > Squamata > Gekkonidae > Heteronotia > Heteronotia binoei. Next base: position 90,051,711 of record NC_083228.1, on the reverse strand, counting down.
TATTCTAAAGAGGCCTCCCATCCAAGTACTTGCCACAGTCAACCCTGCTTAGTTTCCAAGATCTGATGATATTGGGGTTGCTTGGGCTATCCAGGCCAGTGCTCCCTAGTTCTTCTCTCCCCTTTCTTTGTCATTTTCCTTGTCTCAAATTTTAAATTGTTAGCTCCTTGGGGCAGTGTATCGCCTTCTTGTGCTCTGTAAAGCATTGTGCACACAATGACTGTTTTATGTAATTAAAAAAACCACCACTTGATTCAGCTGAATGTAAACAAACTGGGCTTAAACTAATGGGTTCCAGTGGGATAGCCATGTTAAGTTTATGTCAACAAAAGGCAAGAACCATATGGCACCTAAAATAAATATATTGCAACATAAGCCTTTTCAGATTCAAGCCTTTTTTGTTTAAGCTAATGTTGTAAGGTAGGCCAGCTGCTACCACTAGACTGCTGTTTAACTAAAATCAAAGTAAAGGAAGAAAATTGTCCAATTAATTAAAAAGAAAATTATTCTTTTTTTGACTGAAGCATAGAGTCCTTGGGTGTGGGATAAATGGAATTCAAACAGGAGTCCCACTTCAGTGATTCTGTAAATTTTGATCATAATCCTGTATAATAAATTAGTACAGCGAGCCAAAATATAAAAGAACTCACAATCTAGTGTATTATTTGTGCTCTGAATGATTCCAGTACCATTGAAAATTGGCTTGGAGAATTACCGCATCCTCTCCTGGCCAGGTTGAAAGACTTAGCGCATCCTCTCCGCGCCAGGTTTCTCTGCCCCCCACCCCCCACCCTGGTGGAAAAACCTCCTTCCTTTGCCCATTATAAGCTGTGCCCAAGCACAGCTACTTGCTGACTTCAGCTTTCCCCCAGCTACTGCAGAAGAGAGCAAGTGTTCTCAACAAAGGCAAAGGAGGACCAGCTGTGACTGAGTTCTGTTTGCCACAGAACTCATATCTAGAGTTGCCAATTCCAGGTTGGGAAATTCCTAAAGATTTGGGGTGGAACCTGGAGAGAGTGGGGTTTTCAGAGAAGATGGAACTCAGCTTGGTATAATGCCATAGAGTCCACCCTCCAAAGCAGTCATTTTCTCCAACTTTAGTCTGTAGATCAATTCTTGGTAGTCTAGAGAGCAATAATAATTCTGAAAAAGCTTCAAGCCCCATCTGAAAATTGGCAACTCCTAGCAACAAATCAACTCCGTGCTAGAAGTTTTACAGGACATTCATTTTAATCACTAGCTCTAGGAATACCAGGTGGAGGCTCAAGGTAGGCTTCCCAATCCCCAGGTCCCAGCGGGGGATCCCCCATTTTTACAGGCTTCTCCCTGCCCCCAGCCAGCTGGCCAGCGGGGGAAGCCCCGCCCCCACAATCACCATGTAGTTTTAGAGCTCCTGCAGGTCTGTTTTTAAAATATGTGCCTTTAAGGCTGAGCAGGAAGCAGGAAACAGGAAGGGCTTCGAAGAACAGCCCCTCCCTTTGTTTTGCTTTCGTTTTCAGATCAAGTAAAGTTCTGCAGGAACACGACCCAGTAAGTATTTGTGTGTGAGAGAGAGGGAGGGGGCAGGGGATTCCCTGGTTTGGAGGCCCTCCCCCCACTTTAGAACGCGTGGCGGGGAGGGAAATGTCTACTGGGCACTCTATTATTCCCTATGGAGAACGATTCCCATAGGGAATAATGGGGAATTGATCTGCGGATATTGGGGGCTCTGGTGGGGCTATGTTTTGAGGTAGAGGCATCAAATTTTTAGTATAACATCTAGTGCCTTTCCCCAAAATACTCCCCAAGTTTCAAAACGATTGGACCAGGGGGTCCAATTCTATGAGCCCCAAAAGATGGTGCCCCATCCTTCATTATTTCCTATGGAAGAAAGGCATTTAAAAAGGTGTGCTGTCCCTTTAAATGTGATGGCCAGAACTCCCTTGGAGTTCAATTATGCTTGTCACACCCTCGTTCCTGGCTCCACCCCCAAAGTCCCCAGATATTTCTTGAATTGGAATTGGCAACCCTAGCTCAAGGTGTCAGGGTGTGGAAATCAGCGTGTGTGGGAATGCCCACTGTGTTGTGCCAGTGTGCTTATGTCACTACTGATGAAAACTGGAAAAGACACTCTAGCATAGTAAACCATAGAGTTTTTGCAAAATGCTAGAGTGTCTGCCATATCATTTCCGGTTCTTACACCAGCACAGTGCCAGCATGCCGGGTCCCAATCTCATTTCCTCCCATGGGTTGCCAGCTGTGCCTTTCAACTTTGCATCCCTCCTCCTTTCACTCCTCCTTCTTTTGAAAACAGAGTTTTCAGGCTGAACACCACCAGAGCTTTAGACACAATGAGCAAACTTTAGGTCACAATTTCTGTCTGGTGCCTGGAATTGTCAAGGCCTGCTTTAACTGATTGGGAGACCCAGGTCTGAATCCTTAATCTACCTTCAAAGCTTGCTGGGTGACCTTGGTCTGGTCACATTCTCTCAGTGTAGCCAAGAGGCCACTTATTTTTCATAAAATGACTGACAGCAGCTTGATAAAAGTATTTCTGGAAGAGGAGCATGTCTACAGGTTGCTTAAAAACTATCAGATATGTGGCAAATGTTGGAAAAATGCTGTAAATCTAGCATTGAGTAGGTTAGGTTAAACTGGTAAGATGTTTCTATGAATGTATGTTTTTAACTTTCTGTGATCAATCCTGTGATTGCAGACTACATTTATGCAACTTTATTTAATGTTTTCCAACCTTAAGTGGAGTATTCAATTAATGATTAGTTTATGGATGTGCTGTAAACACTGATGTTCTTTCTACTGCACAATGTCACAGGGCACAGTTATGGCTGCCCGCTGACTGCAAAGAACAGAAATGGGCTGCCTTTGCATTTTCTTGCTTTGGGGCAATTAAGATTGTCTTAACACCATGCTTCAACCTACTGTTTAACAGCTGCCATTCCACTGTATAATAGACAAATATGCAAACATGAACAGGATTTGTATAAGTGAATGGTGTGTGAAACTTGAGAGCCAGTGTGGTGGTTAGAGAGCTGAACTGGCATCTGGACCGAGGCGGCTCGGCGGTACTGATGTTGTTAGACCTATCGGCAGTGTTCAATACGGTCGACCATCGGTTGCTGACCTGCCGTCTCGCCCACACGGGGATTCAGGGGTTGGCCTTACAATGGCTTTCCTCTTTCCTTGATGGTCGGGGACAAAGGGTGGCGATTGGGGGTGAACTGTCCCGGAGACACACGCTTGATTGCGGAATGCCTCAGGGGGCAGTGCTTTCCCCGATGTTGTTCAACATCTACATGCGCCCCCTTGCCCAGATTGCCCGGAGGTAGGGGTTGGGTTGTCACCAGTATTCTGATGACACCCAGCTCTATCTACTAATGGACAGCTGGCCTGACTGTGTCCCAGAAAATCTGGACCTGGCGTTACAAGCCGTGGTTGGATGGCTTAGGCTGAGTAGATTGAAACTAAATCCAGCGAAGACAGAGGTCCTTTGCTTGGGTTGGCGTGGTCCGGGAAGGGAAATTCCCCTACCAGCCTTTGACGGTGTGCCACTGACAATGGCACACAGGGTCAAGAGCTTGGGAGTGCTACTGGAGCCTGCCCTGACAATGGAGGCCCAGATAGCAGCCACTGCTAAGTCCGCATTCTTTCATCTTAGGCGGGCGAGGCAGTTGGCTCCTTTCCTGGAGCATGGCGATCTGGCAACAGTGATCCATGCAATGGTCATCTCGAGGTGGGACTACTGTAATGCCCTCTACATGGGGCTGCCCCTATGCCGAACCCGGAAGTTGCAGCTAGTGCAGAATGCCACTGCCCGGCTGTTAGTAGGGCTCCAGGGACTGCACTGGCTGTCAATAATATACCAGGTTCGGTACAAGGTGCTGGTTATCACCTTTAAAGCCCTATATGGCCTAGGATCTACCTACCTTAGGGAACGTCTCTCCCCACATGTTCCCCAGAGAGTGCTTAGATCTGGTTCCCAAAATCTGTTGGTAATCCCTGAGCCAAAGGAGGCCCGTCTGAAGTCAACCAGGGATAGGGCCTTTTCAATTACAGCCCCCCGGAATCAGCTACCAGAAGAGGTGAGGGCCTTGCGGAACCATGGGCAGTTCCGCAAGGCCTGTAAGACAGTCCTCTTCCGGTTGGCATATAACTGACTGGTACCTAAAAACTGCGAAGGAAGGTTGTAGAATAGCACTGCTCTGTTAGATCATTTTCTTGTTTTCTTGTTTTAACTGTTGTAAATTATTCAGTGTATTTTAATATTTATTAACCTTATTGTTTTGAATTTAATGTTGTAAGTCGCCCTGAGCCCGCCTCAGTGGGGAGGGCGAGATATAAATTGAATTAATAAATAAATAAATAATAAAAGTCTGAACTCTCGCTCTGCCGTAAAAGCTTGTCGGGTAACCCTGGACTGATCACACACTCTCAGCCTAACATCACAGCTTCTCAGCCCAGTGTTGTGAAAGTAAGATGAAGGAGAAAAGAATTACATGAGCTGCCACTTTGGGTACCCACTGGCAAGAAAAATAGGGTTATAAACAAAATGAGTAAATAAATAAACACTTGAAGCATTTGCATTCTGAAGAATCATTGAATGAATTTATTTCTTTACAAAGGACATGATTATACTGCTAACTGTGACTTTAATATTTTTAAAAGATGATAAAAATAAAAATCTGAACAAGCTATATGGCACAGATAAAATGTTATTACTTGGTCATGTATTCCCAAGGTCTCTTCCCCCTTCAGAAGTATTTTCCACTGCATGTGGCCTGCAGCTTCCTTTTAAAATGAAGAGTGTGCAGATCTCAAATGTTTTCTTAGCATGGAAACATGTTGGAACTTAAGAAGATGAACATATAAAACCAAGCTTTAAACAGTGTGCTCTTTGGAAACCTACCTTGGATTTAGATAAGTCACTCTCAAAAGCTTTCCTTTGAAGAATTGCTCTTTTTTGCTAAAATAAGTTGCCCGAAGGCAAAATAATTAATTTGATAGTGCAGGAAGCAGAGAGTTAGTAGTCTCATCTAATGTCATTGTGACTGCTTGGGTTGGAATGAATTATTTCCCAGTTCTGTGAATTATACTGTTCTGTTTTATGTATTACACTGCGAGTGGGTTGTGATTCATTCTGTAAAACGTGTAACCCTGTTTTATTCCAGTGTTGGTCTTACGTACTATACTTTCTACCGCAGGGGTCCCAAACCTTAGTGACCCCTGTGGGCACCTTTGAAATTCTGGCACAGGGTGGTGGGCACAGCCAAAAAATGGTTGCTGTGGAAGGCAGACCCATCCACAAAATGTCAGGGAGGGGAGTAACACACACAATTCTGATAGCAGCTCTTCAACATTTCAGGCATAAACTGTTTTTAAATTGTTGTTTTTTAAAATTAGTGTATATTCAAAAAGTTTTTCTTGCATAAACACAAAACAAGTATACATATTTGGGCTAGCTAAGAAGACCTCATCTGGCAGTATCTACCTTCCCTTTACAGGCATCTAACACACTTATGGAAGAGGAAAAAATGCTGCTTCTCCTGGTGATCCCTTTGTAGAAGCCTGTATCAGACAGGTGCTGCTGGCATATTTGCTTTTATTTTTACATTAATTCTATGAATGTAAAATGGGACTGGGCAACACTGCAAAAGTGTTTGAGTGATTACTTGATTTTTTAAGAATAATATTGGGGGTTATAAAACAGTGATGTACAACTGACACCCCCCACCCCCTATACTTTACATGAAATATGAAGAAGTACAGGTTTGCTAAAAAGATGTTGAAATATACTTTCTACAAAATCTCTGAGCACCATGCAGCCCCAACAGCAGAGCAGGGCTTCAGCACTTTGTAACCTGGATATACTTGGGATTGCAAGGTGGCCCAAACAGCTGGTTCATCCTTTCTTGGGCAGACAGAGAAGAATAAACTCCTATATTGCAAGTTGAAATGCCAAAGTCAGCAAGAGTTCAGTATGCTGTTTCATGGCAGAATACTGTATGGCTATTGGAAAATAATAAGAAATATTTTTTTGGGGGGGGGGGTGAGTTTGGAAAGGCCATTTAATCACTGATATTTAGTCTTGTAATACACAGTTTTCCTCAAGGAGACATCTGTTTGCCAAATGGCTCCGGTGGGTCCACCAAAGCAATCTTGTTTGATGCTGCATTACTTACACTAATTCATCTTCTGTTCATAGTGCTTTTTAAGCTTTCCTTCAGTGTGATATTGGACAGTGTGCTTGGTCCCCACCCCCACCCCCGCACACATACACCCTCTTGTTGTTTAATTCTACCCCTTGTTTGACCTGGTCGTCACTGTTATGACAAATAAGAAATTTAGATCCTTCATAATATCCCCCCAAATGTACTATTCTCATGGGTTACATCTAAGCTGGAAGTGCCTGAAGCAAATCACTAGCACTTTTTCTGAAGAGAAAGCAGAAAATATTGTCCATATATAAAATATTGCATCCAGTTATTCTGCTCATCTTGGATCCTTGAATGAAAGTCCCAGTCAATAATGGGACATATTCAATTACCTATAAATATGGCTCTTTTACCAACCATTAGAAACCAAAGAGGCTAATCAGGAGCATGAAGAAATGTATTTTTTTAGTTTGGAGGTAATGGTTTGAAATGAGCAAAACTCTTGCTTTGATTATTAAAAATTTCTCTCTTTCTCTCTCTCTCTCTCTGGGCAGAGAAAAAACAAGGAGGAGGAAGTCAGTCAATGGCTACCTCTTAATATATGCTAATAGGTTTAGCAAGAGATAATCAGTTGGGCCGCCCCCCCCCCCCCCCCCGCCAGTTCAAGAAGGGAACAGAGATTTGGAGGTGTTAAGTGCTAGCAAGGTTTCAAGAAGGAAATTTCTGGAGATTTCAGGTGGACTTATCTGACTGCTCAGTGAGTGGAGAAGTAGATATGATAAAAGCAGAAGATATTGTCCATATATAAAATATTGCATCCAATTATTCTGCTCATCTTGGATCCTTGAATGAAAGTCCTCAGCCAGTCAATAATGGGACATATTAAATGGGACATATTCTATTCTTTGAGTGCTGAGTCCAGGAGAACTGAGTTCTGCAACCCCTTTGTGGAAACAAAATTATCAAAAAATGTTTATAAGTTCATGAGGAACACCCGTGTGTTTCTCCTTCATTTCCCCCTTGAGAGTTCCAGCACCTCTTTTTCCAGAAAAAAAAAAGCCCTGAGTATATCCTTTCATCTGTCCTGAGTCCATCAGTTTCATTGGATACCCTCAAGTTTTAGTATTTTTGGTGAGGAAGAATTTTTTTTCTTAATCAGCTATCTCCACCCCATGCATAATTTTATAAACCTCTATCTTGTCCTCCTCTAAGTCTCTTTTCTAGGGACCCCCTAATCATCTTGGTTGCCGCCCTCTACTTTTTTCAGTTTTACATTTTCATTTTTTAAATCTAGTGACCAGAACTGTACACAGTATTTTAAATGAGGGTGCATCATAGATCTATAAAGGGGCATTACAACATTGGGCATTTTATTCTGATTCCCTTTCCTAATAATCACTTGCCTTTTTCACAGCTGCAGCACATTGGGACGACATTTTCACTGAGCTATCTACTATGACCCCAACATCTTTTTCCCTCTCAGTCTCAGCAAGTTCAGACTCTGTTAGCTTATACTTAAAGTTTGGGGTTTTTTTGTCCCAATGTGCATCACCTTGCACTTGCCAACATTAAACTTCATCTGCCATATTGTCTCCCACTCACCCATTTTGTGGAGGTCCTCTTGGAGCTCTTCACAATCAGACTTGGCTTTCACCATCTTGAATAATTTGAAAACTTGGCCACTATATTACTCACCCCTATTTCCAAATCATTGATGAATGAATTAAAGAGTACCAGCCCCAATACTGAACCTTGTGAGACCCCACTGCTTACTTTCCTCGATTGTGAGAACTGTCCATGTATTCTTACTCTTTGCTTCCTGTCATTTAACCAGTTTTTAATCCATAAGAGAACCCATCGTCTTATCCCATGACTGCTGTTTACTCAGGAGTCCTTGTTGAGGTACCTTGTCAAAAGCCTTTTGAAAACCCAAGTCTACTGAGTCACCATTGTCTACATGATTGTTCACTTTCTCAAAGAACTCCCAAAGGTTGGTTAGACAGGACTTCCCTTTGCAGAAGCCATACTGATTTTTCCTCAGTGTGCTTTGTTCCTGTATTGCCTAACAATTCTGTCTTTGATTACAAGTTCTACTAATTTGTCTGGGACAGATGGTAGGCTGACTGGCCTGTAATTTCCTGGTTCCGTTATGGGTCCCTATTTTGAAAACGGGTATCACATTTGCTACTCTCCAGTCTTTGGTACAGTGGCTGAATTTAGAGATAGGTTTTATATATATGGGTTAGGAAATCAACTAACTCATGTCTGAGGTCCTTAAAAACTTTTGGGTATATGCCATCAAAACTTAGAGACTTATTGGTTTTTATTTTTCACACACTAGGTCTAGAATTTCATCTCTGGTCACCTCAATTTGGCTCAGTTCTTCAGTCTCCCTTCCTGAAAATAGGAGCTGTGGCATGGGTACGTGCCCCATACTTTCCACAGTGAACACAGAAGTTAAAAGGTCATTGAGCTTCTCTGCCGTCTTTCCATCTTCCTTTAGCAATCCCTTTATTCTTTTATCATCCAAAGGTCCCACTGCTTCTCTGGCTAGTTTCCTGCTCTGAATATTTTTTAAAAGATATTTATTGTTTATCTTGATGCTTCTAGCAACCTGCTCCTCAAAATCTCTTTTTGCATGCCTAATTCTTGACTTGCATTTCTTTTGCTAGAGCCTGTGGTCCCTGCTGTGCAATTCATTGGGGCACACCTTCCACTTTTAAAAAGATGCCTTTTTACTTTTTATAGCTTCCTTGACTTGTGCTGTTAACCATGCAGGCCTTCTTTAAGACTTGATAGTACCTTTCCTAAGCTGTGGAATGCATTCTATTTGGACTTTAATTAGTGTGGTTTTAAATAGCTTCCAAGTATCCTCCAGGAATTTACTCTTGTGTTTCCCCTTCAGTTTTCTTTTTACTATCCCCCTCATTTTTTTTAAGGTTCCCTCTTTTGGAATCAAATGTTACAGTTTTGGACTTTAGGGGTAACTTTCCATTGCTCTGAATTCTGAACTTAATAGCATTGTGATCACTGTACCCAGTTGGTGTAACAACTTTTACCACTCTCACCAGGTCTTGAGACCTACTCAGAACCAAGTCCAATACCACTACCCCTCTGGGTCTGCCACCAGTTGTTCTACAGCATAGTGTTTATGATGTCTAGGAATCTCATTTCTATAGCATGACTCAGGCACACGTTTACCCAGTCAATGTGAGGCTAGTTGAAGTCTCCCAATATAATATTTTAGACAACTTTAGTAACATAATATTTATGTAACAAATTTAGTAACATAATAACATAATAACAACAACTTAAGTAACGTCTCTTATTTCCTTCTCCATCTCAAGGGTTTGACGTCTAAGTAACTCTTAGGGCTCAGTATTTCCACCCATATTGCTTCTGTTGGGGAGTTAACTCCCCTAATGTGTTCTAACTTATTTGATTCAATGCCCTCTTTGATGTACAGTGCAAAACCAACAACCTGCCCCTACCTATCCTGCCTATATTGCTTATACCTAGGAATGATTGTATCCCACAGATCTTCTCCATTCCACCATATTTCTGAGATCCACACTGTATCTAAATTATTATTGTACACCAAGCACTCCAGTTCCCCCATCTTGGCTTGGAGACTTCTGGCACATAGACACCTATAATGTGTTTCCCTCTCTAGTAACCTTCACCTTGCTTGGCCCCTTAGTCAACACATATGACCCTCAGTTATCATTTTGCCTTCACTCCCCAGTTCTACTACACTTCTGTCAATATTACCCTGAGTCTTTATGCAACCATCTTTTTGGACTGACTCTTATTCTTCACAACAGCAGAAGAGCTGTCAGCACAGGAGCAGGACTGTTCTGGTAAGTCCTCGTGGGTGTCTTCCCCAAATATCTCTCTCTCTCTCCCTCAGCATCTCCAGGTCAGCAACCCTAGCCTTAGGGGAGCAAACCTGCTTCCTGAAGGCCACAAGCTCCATGGAGCAAGCACACAGCTATGATTTCCACCCAGTAGGTAGATGTGGCACTCTCTGCAAAACACTAGATAGCCCCCCACTCCTGTGCTAGCTTTCTACCTTCGTAACTGATTAGTGGTTTAAGATATCTAAAGTGATGCAATTTCCCCAGGTTAAGAATGCTTTGACTTTTGTTCATCTTCCACCAAAGGTCACACCTCTGCCTAGGAGGAGTATTACAGTTCAAAGGCCCACAGCCCCTGCCTTCCAACAGCAGCAGCAGCAGGTGGGGCCTGCAATCAGCCCCAGGCAAGCAGAGCTTGCTCAAAGTCCAGACAAAGGCTCTCTTTCTGCCACTCTCTCTCCCTGTTTCTCTCTCTCTCTTCTGCTCTCTCGCTGTGCCCCTTGCAGTCATGTCCTCTCTCTCTGTCGCGCGTGCAGACTCTCTCTCCCTTTCCCTTAGGCCCAACAGAGGGGCCCTACAGAGGAAAGGAGGGTTAAATAGAGCAGCCCGGCCCCTCCCGCCCCCCCCCCCCCCCCGTAGCTACAGGCCTGGTCCTCTTACAAAGCAACCTCAGTTAATGCTCCCCAGTAATTTACTAAAGGTAAAAAAAACACCCTCACTTTCATAGCAGCTTACTCATGAGTTCTGTCTCCCAGCCAGCATATATTCAATCAGATGCTTGTCTGACAGCCATCATCAGAGTCGTTTAATTTCAGGTTTGATATTAGTAGAAAGCTTACATCTCAAGGGTCTCCCATCTAAAATTTTCAAACATATTCCATGTATTCTGAATGCCCCCCAAAATCTCCAACTTATCCCCCCCACACACACATACAGGATGCTTATCCCTAGTGTAGAGTAATCCTAAGGAAATTTAGTTGTGTAATTTTAAGGAAAGTTACACCAGTCTAAAGCCCATTCATTTCAATAGGCTTAGACTGGAGTAACTCTCTTTAGGATTGCACTGACTGTTACCTTGCTCACAATGTGGGCTTCCCTTCTTTTCACCCTAGAGTGTTAGGTAACAAGGAAGTATAGCTGAAGCGATAAGCTACCTTTCCCATCTAAATTCAGAACAGGCTTTTTGAGGCTTAGTGGGTAAAACAAGGATGATCCAGACTGTTTTGATTTCTTTGTGAAGCATCTGCTGTATGTACCTCATGCTTCGCTTGTAAAGTAACAAAATATAATCCAGATCCTAAATGGTTTGAGATTAGTCTTTCATTTCAGGATAAATACCAGTGACTTCAGTTTTTAATAGAGCTCTGCTTGCATTGAACTGTATTCCAACCCCAATATTTTTGTCTGTTTATGAGTTTTTACCCCACCATTCCTCAGTGGGGCCTAATCCAGCAGCATACATAGTTCTCCTATCTTCCCTTCTTTCAGCCCTGTAAGGTAGCCTCCCTCCCCCCCCCCCAAAAAAGGCAACTGGCCCAAAATCAACCTTTGAGGTTCTTGACAAATGGGGATTTGATAAACCTTGCAGTCTTGAACCAATATTCTACTTGCTACATCATTGAAAGGCTCATGGCTAGCTCTATAGTAAAGCAAAGTGGAATGGTAGCCACAGGGGCTGAATTAGAGAGAGGATTAGAGCCTGAGCCTCTTCCTGTCAGAGCCACTCTGATGCTAGATTTGAGAGTTTAGGAAGTCCCAATTGGTTAAGTGCAGTTTACTGCAGGGTGAAGAAGAGGCACCCTGTGATAGCTGCTACTGGGTTGGAATGAGGACAGTGAGAGATGGCAAGGGGGTGATCAGGGGCAGCATACTCAGGCTGCACCCTTAATTGAGTTATGACTGGAAGGTACACTTCTTATTCTGCATAAATTAAGTGGGGGTGCAACATTCAGAGATTTGCACCCCTAAATCAGTTCTTAGGCTTTTCATAGTTGGGGCACACTTCCTTTTCTAACTCAATGCTGAAGAATGTCCCACTCTTAAAGCCAAAATATTTTCACAAGTGCAAAAATTACCAGCCTATTATGATGTTTCTCCATAAATAACAACTGGAAGGAAAGGAATTAAGTCCAGAGCAATGACTCATTCCATCACATCTCTGTATGAGAAGTCATTAAATTGATCCAGTTACGTCTGATGCCAAATTATCCATTTCTAGTTGAGACTGATTAGAAATCGGCAAGACCAGAACAGTGAATAATCCAGAGATGAAACAAGCCGCTGTCTCCGTGGGTGGGTACTTTGGGCTCACTGGAGCCTTTAATTAAATCTATTTCTTGCAGCATGCTAGCAGTTCTTTCATGCAATACTAATGCATCCTTGAGCACATGTTTGGAATTAGTGACCTATAGAAACTCACCCACCTACCCATGGCGGTTTGGATCATGGCCATATCAAGGAGTCCAAATGTATTCCCCTGGTCCCACTTGTTCTTTCACTTTCCTGGAACTAGATCTGATTCTGAAGCGGTACCTGCTGTTAAAGTGAGATACTTAAAACTAATGGATGGGCCAAGGTCAGATACAAACTTCTCCAGTTTGATTTTATCTTATACATTCTGCGTATGTCCACTCTCATCATGTGTATTTGATGTTTAATATAATTGGGATGAAGCCCTGCTAGAGATATAAATCCTCACTTTTATTGCTGCTTTTTAGTAGAATCCTGACCTTTTTTTATCTCTGTCCTCTTTTTAGAGCTTTTATGGAAGATTATTGGAAGTCAGGTCACACAGTCCTTTTTTTTCCCCTTCTCCTGCCCCCTGAATAAATCTCTTCCACTTCAAAAGGTTTCATGGTTGCACACAACTTACACATCACCCCTGCTTGCCTGACCCTGTAATCTTGCGGGACGATAGGAAAATTCTTCGAGCAAATATCAAGTGGTATTTGCTTATGATGATCCTCGTGCATATGCAGGGAGAGCAATTACTTAGAATTTCACCTGGCTGATTTCACTTCACATTTAGTCCAAGAGCATTCTCCTTTGAAATAGATTATTTTATGTCTCCTTTCTTCAGTTTCAATGGAGAGGCCTTTAGGTTCTTTACCTTTTAAGTGTCGCTTGCAATAACTACGTAGCATAATTTGGATGGCATACCATGTGATGACTGTCTCCTTTCCCAAGACTTGTGTAGCATGTAGCTTCACAATTTCAATTCAGTTGAACTTACTCCCCAAAACGTGTCCTTAGGATAGTACTAAAAAAATACACATTTTTTGAGAGATGGTTTAGTCAGATTAGGAAATGGGAAACCCAGATTTCCGTTCCCCTCTCTGTCACTAAATTTACAGTGTGACCTTGGACCAGAAAGTCATTCTCTCTCAGCCTAAGTTCTTGTTGTGAGGGTAAAAAGGAGGGAAGAATGATGTAAGCCGTTTGGGGTCCCTACTGGGGAGGAAGTCAGGTACAAATATCTTAAATAAATTAAACAGTCTTCCCTATTTTGCATGTAACTGGTTTGCCAAGTGGTTATATTCAGTGTTACAGCAAATAACCTGGTCCTAAGGATGCCTGGTTGGCCTCAACAAGGGCCAGGGCCTTCTCAATCCAGGCTCCTACCTGGTGGAATGAGCTCCCGTTGGAGATCCGAGCCCTGCAGGACTTACCTAAGTTTCACAGGACCCGGAAGATGGAGCTCTTCCGCCAGGCTTTTAATCTACCGGGATTCCTCTGAAACCTTCCCACAGCACTTCATTATCCATGTGCTTGAGTTGGGTCAAGGATCTGAGTTCCAACTTTAAGTGTTGTCAGTGACCTGAAGCTGTACTATGTGGTGCTAACCAGCTGAAGTCGTACCAACTGCTGAACTTTGGCCTCTGGCTGTATTATTGTTGGAGTTATGACCCTCTATTTATGTATTATGTTTATGAGATATTTTAAATTTGTTGTGTTTAATTGGATATGTTTTTTATTATTATTTTTGTTGTTGTTGTTGTTTTATTTATTGTTATTGCCATGTTTTAATGTTGTAAGCAACCCTGAGCCCGCCTTGCAGGATAGGGAAGGGTATAAATCGCAAATTAAATTAAATTTAAAAAATAATGAGGAGAACTTTACTAAACATTCACATTTAATCAGAAGTCAAAGTAACATTATCCTTGCCTAGGATTACCAGTTTAGTGTTGGGAAACACTTGGGAGATTTTGGGGGGGGTGGAGCCTGAGGATGGTGTGACCTTGCTGGTTGGGTTATAGTACATCATAGTAAATTTATTCTGCATTGTGGGTGTGGACTTTGAGCAGCTGGGTTTTGATTCACACACACACCACTTTATCATCCTTTTTTCTCTCATGGGCATAGGGAAGTTCTTAGATCCAGCTTTTTCTGGGACTTAAATTCCCTTGAGATGCTATCCTTCAAATGACCCAATGTGATAAGCAAAATTTCATCCCAGTTCATGTCTCTCTTTCTCATGACTACTCAGAATTTCCATGCATCATTTGTGTTGCCCATTTTTATCAGCTGAGCACGTTCATTCTGCTCAAACTCTTTCCATGCAAGAGTCACCTTCATATGCACTCTCTTTGCACCAGTGGTAAGGCTGCCCTGCAAATTCTTTTATTTCCTAATGCAGCAAGACAATTTATAGTATTGCATTTTAATACAAAGGATTCAAGAAATTGTACTCCACACTTGATTCAAATAATAAAAAAGGGAATAATAAAATAAAGAACATTAAAACCAGAGAAATAGCATGCTTACTCAGGGAGTGGATGCTGTATGTAACAAGCCTGCATGTCCCTGCCTCTTAATGGCCTTCCAACTTGTTTCCTCTGCAGTTCTGTTTTTTCCCCCCAACAGATACATAACTAACACTTCTTTTTTCCCTTTTTCTTTTTGCCATTAAGTCAAACTGACTTCTGGCAACCCCCAGTGGAGCTTGAAGACAAAGGGACATTCAGAGGTAGCTAGCCACTGCCTTCCTCTATGTTATGACCCTGGAATTTCTTGGAGATCTTCCTTCCAAATACTCATCGAGGCCATCCTTGCTTCGCTTCTGAGATCTGACAAGATTAGGTTTAATTTGGGCTTAACTGCCTCTACTTCT
Organism: Heteronotia binoei; assembly: GCF_032191835.1. Classification (NCBI taxonomy): domain Eukaryota; kingdom Metazoa; phylum Chordata; class Lepidosauria; order Squamata; family Gekkonidae; genus Heteronotia; species Heteronotia binoei. Next base: position 90,036,595 of record NC_083228.1, on the reverse strand, counting down.
GTGTTGGGAATTGTCTACTTCTCTGCAGTGTTGGAGGGACAAAGCCAATCTTCTTATGCTTGGTGTCCAAAGAAGGGCACTGAGAACATTGCATGTGTACTCTCAAGCCCAACATTGTTGCTCTTCCTGCTTAGTGCTTTCATGAATGGTGGGATTGATGGGAATTTCCTATTTTAAAAAATTGATGCCAAGCCCTGCGCTTAATTAATAGCTTGAGAGTAGCAACCTCCTGGGGAAACTTTATAGGATTCCTGCTCTAAATCACAATGTCAGGGTGATTGGAAAAGCTACACTGTGTGAGCTGAATTTGCCTGAGGTTGTTAGTGACCGACAGTTGTTAACACAGTGCCCAATTTTTGGCTTGCAGTGTTATGCTCAAAATTGATTTTGTCCAGTTGCAAGTGGACAGTTGCTTACATTACATAAGCTCCCAGTTGTTCTCATTATTTGTGCCTCGTGAGTGCAAAATAATTGGCAAGTGAAAATGGCCTCCTTTCATGATTGACGCTTGCAGGGTACTGGACATAATTTGCTTCCATATCTATTAAACATGGCTCTAGCTGACATTTAGGAAGAGCAGAAGAGGTGGAAGAAAACAATGAGTAGCATTTCAGGTTTTGTAGTTTTCCTCTATCTGATATCATTCATCTTCAGAAAACTGAGATTTTGACATCTATCCCAATAATATGGTTGAAGGTTTTCTGCTTCTTCTTTCTCTGGATTCCTCTTGCGCTGAGCGACTGTATTATTAAATTCTTTCTTTTGTCCTTGCGTTAACTGATTCTGCAGTGGTATTGTGAATGTACACAGAAACTATTGGAGCAAAACTTATTTTATTAGTCTCTCAATGGGAGAGTATTCAGCACTCAAATAGGCTTGGTGTTGAATCTCACATTGAAAAGCTTTTAAGTTTGCTCCGCATAATTATATATGTGTGCTGGTATTTTTTTTTTAAAGGCCATTGTCCTGCAAAAAACAGACAAATCTGATATCAGAACAATTTCTGTCCAACCGTTGTCTTTCTCTAAATGTATAAGTCCTTGGCCAAATCCACTAGAAGAAGATAGAAGATGATATTGGATTTATATCCCGCCCTCCACTCCGAAGAGTCTCAGAGCAGCTCACAATCTCCTTTACCTTCCTCCCCCACAACAGACACACTGTGAGGTGGGTGGGGCTGGAGAGGGCTCTCACAGCAGCTGCCCTTTCAAGGACAACCTCTGCCAGGGCTATGGCTGACCCAAGGCCATGCTAGCAGGTGCAAGTGGAGGCGTGGGGAATCAAACCCGGTTCTCCCAGATAAGAGTCTGCACACTTAACCACTACACCAAACTGGCTCTCCCAGTGACTTCTGGATTCAGTCCTACATTTCCAAACAATAGATTAGAACAAAGCTCTCTAGGTGACTTCTGGATTCAGTCCTACATTTCCAAACAATAGATTAGAACAAAGTTACGTTCAGTGGCACATTTATGATCAACAAATTTTTATTCAAGGCATAAGCTTTTGTACACAAGCACACTTCCTCAAATACAGTGTGCTTGCATACAGAACTTTTTTTGTAGAAAAAGCCCAGTAGGAATCATTTGCATATTATGCCATGCCCCCTGACATCATCATTGTTTCCCACAGGGCTTTTTTGTAGAAAAAGCCCAGTAGAAACTCATTTGCATATTAGGCCACACTACCTGACGCCAAGCCAGTTGGAACTAGGTTCCTGTGCATTCCTGCTCAAAAAAAGCCCTGCTTCCACACAAAAGCTTACACCCAGAGCTAAACTTTGTTGGTCTTAAAGGTGCCACTGGACTCAAACTTTGTTCTTCTGCTTCAGACCAACACGGCTACCCACCTGAATTCCAAACAATGTTTTTGTATCTGTTTTGTAACATTCAAAGGTTGTGAGGGAGTGCAGCAGGGTGCTTAATGCTTTATTATCTTCCAATCCAAGAGCTGGGTTCAAGGAGAAAGAGAGGCAGGACAGTTTTCCTCATCAGTCCGTTTCATTCTGAACACAGCTCCCAGATTGGGTTTGGAGAAAATTTGATTCTCTTCTCAGTGCCTGAAGACTGCCATTTCTGTGTGATATACAAAAGTCATATCACTCCAGTGACTCTCAGTCCATTAAGCAGATTATGCTGCGTATTGAACCTAGGACCCTGGTTTGCACTCTGTGGGTTGACCCAGTTAGGTCTCCTCTGAAGCTGTGCCCTCACTTCTAAATGGCAAAGCTTGGGACTCAGTGATAGTAAGTACTGGCAGCCAGGAGCTGGAGCTAGGGAGGAAGCACTGGAGCTTGTTGATCTGGCTACACAGCTTTCCCAAGCCTCGCCTCAAATAGGCTGGGAAGTACTCAGATTCAGATGGTGTGCTGGCAGGTGTTGAGCTTCTGCGGCACTATGTTTGGGCCAAGATTCTGCAAAGAATTATTTTCTCATTCCCTGGTTCTGGGATGGGGTTGTCTGCAACCAGTCAAGCCTTTTGTCCCTTCTGGACCACCTCAGACTGGGCTTTCTGGCATTGGCTAGGCTTTCTGGCATTGCTTGGGGGCTATGGGCCTGAGTTCAAATCCTGCCCAGCAGAGCCCTGGTGACTCTTTCAGGGGCCCCTATTGCATGTAGGATGGCTTCTGGTGCTGCTGGACCATTGTCAGCAGGCTCCTCAGTCATGTTAGGCTCTCCCTGGTCCTACTGGGTGTTAGGGAATTTTTGGAGTAGAGAAACCTTTTCTAGGACTCCCATTTCCACCCAGTTCAGTAAGGGGACAGGAATGACTGGCAAACTCCCCATAATTTGAGAGAGAAAAACCTGTTCCAAAATTAAAAGAATACCATACTGCACACGTTATCAAGCAAGAAGCAATTTCAGTATTCATTTTACAGAAGGGAAAAAGATAAAACCAATATTTATAAACCAATAATACACATTTATCTGTTTAGAAATGTATTCTGGCACTCTGTCAAGTCCTAACCACAGCATTGGCAGAGGGCCCTTAGCATCTCAAACACTGGTATTAAATACCTTCAGAATCCAGATTAACTGTCAATCAATACATTGGATGGTCCTGACAAAACCAGACCCTTCCTTTTTCTGACCAGAGTCACTGCATTACTAGGCCAGAAACACCCTCCCTCTCAAGAACTTGGAGCCACAGGTCTTCATATCTAGATGTTTTGACTTTGATACTAGAACTCATAAATGTAAACAGTTCTTTTTAGAGCAGAGGGCAGGGTGCATTGTCAAGCTTGAAGAGCCTCCTTCAATGTAGGGTTGCCAAGTCCAATTCAAGAAATATCTGAGGACTTTGGGGGTGGAGCCAGGAGACTTTGGAGGTGGAGCCAGGAGACATCGGGGCGGAGCCAGGAACAAGGGTGTGACAAGCATAATTGAACTCCAAGGGAGTTCTGGCCATCACATTTAAAGGGACCGCACACCTTTTTTAAATGTCTTCCTTCCATAGGAAATAATGAAGGATAGGGGCACCTTCTTTTGGGGCTCATAGAATTGGACCCCATGGTCCAATCGTTTTGAAACTTGGGGGATACTTTGGGGAGAGTCACTAGATACTATACTGAAAATTTGATGCCTCTACCTCAAAAAACAGCGCCCCCAGAGCCCCCGAAACCTCCAGATCAATTCCCCATTATACCCTATGAGAATCGATCTCCACATAGAGAATAATTAAGTACTCAGCAGACTCCCCCCCCCCCCCATTTCTGGCAACACTGAAGGGGGATTGGCCTCTCTACTCATGAGTTGCTGCCAACTTCTTCAAAGTAACGCAGACACCCCATCCCAAGAGGAAGCCTTTCAATCAGTGACGGAAGCCTCCGGAGGTAGAAACGCACATGGTCCTCTGGGGGCGGAGCTCCCCCCCCCTCCGCCGGCCAGACTCCCTGAGGAGATGCCTGTGGCAGCCGGAGAGGATGCAAGGACTACGAGTCCCAGCATGCCCCTCGCGAAGGGAGGCCGGACTGGAGCGAATAGCAGGTCTTTGTGACCCGGAGGAAGGGAGAAGCCTAAAGCCTGCGAGGGAGGGAGGCAGGCAGGGAAAGAAACACCACGCCATTTCCTCACCCCCACCCCCCCGCCTCCCCGCTTCCACATTTTTGGAGAGCGGGCGAGGAGGCTGCTAATCCAGGGGTCCCCCGGCAGGGCGGGGGGGTTGGGAAGCCTACTTCAATGCCTTATGGGAGACAACCAGAGAGGCCTAAGCAAATTCAGGCTATTATACATAACTGCCCCCGTCTTACCTATAATTCCACCACACTGGGCCTCCTCAGCTTGGCTCTTCAGGTGCTTTCTCAAAGGACTCCAAGTATGAGTCAATGAGCTGGTTGGTGGGGGTCATGACAGACCCTGTGTATGCAGAACTTGAACTATCAAGGCTCTAATGAAGTTTAGTGACTAGAAGCACATTGTACTGTAGCTTTCGCATCTATATGTGGCATACATGGCTGAGAAAATAAAGGTGTATTAAAATCAGGTGTAAAATTTGCAGTATTTTGAAACCTATGGAAAAAAGGTTTTCAGGGGAGGTCAGACAAAAATGGAAACTTGGGGGAAATGGAAATATATGCAACATTTCCTAACATTAAACTTGTTTTACTGCTTCAGCAGCATGAAATGCATGATTTATAACTTAGTTATCTCATGAAGTTCTTATATTTGTCATATTTGTGGATTTCAAAAGGATAAATGCATAGTTTTCTTCAAGCAAACTTGCAAATATATCAAGGACTTGAAGAGAACTTCCAGCTTCTGCATCCTGTGCTCCCTTAGCACATGCATCTTCATTTTGCAATCTGAATATAGAGAAAAATGAAAGTTGAAATTAGAAAACAAATTGTGCAGTAGACAAAAGAAAATGTACTATTTGAGCAGAATCAATCTCATGCAGTCACAATTAGGGATGGGCACGAACCAAATTATGAACTGAATTTCATGCCTACAATTTGGGCAATCATGTTTGCAAACCACCCACTAAGTGTCCTGGTTTTTGATTCGTTCAGTTTGGGTTTGCAGGCCAGACATGCTGGTTCCCAAGGCAATGATGGGTCATGCCACCATGGTGGCACAAAACTCAGAAGTTTGATGCAGTAGGGAAGGAAGCTGTCAACAAGGAAAAGGGGTACAATGAACTTAGTGGTGGTTTCAGGGGTTGTACTAGCTGGCTGATCCCTGGAGGGGTAGAGGAAAGCCAGGAGATACAAGCAGTGAAGGTGCTTTTGCAAGGAGGAGAAGGCAGAAAAGGGGACTTGCTCATGGCAGCAGCAAAGCAGGTTTGGGAAGTGGACCCCTGGATATTGGAGAGGGCGCTCAGGAGTATATTTTGGATACTCAGCCACAAACCTAATGAACCACAAACTGGTTCAGCAAATTGAAAAGTTAATGGAAAATCACGAACCATGGTTCATGGTTTCTCATGAACCACCATTTTCCCAATTTGTGCCCATCCCTAGTTACAATTGGTCTAATAAAATATTTGAATATGAATTAACAGTGTGATGTGGTGGCTAAAAAGGCAAACGCAATTTTGGGCTGTATCAACAGAAGTATAGTGTCCAGATCAAGTGAAGTGATGGCATCACTTTGCTCTGCTCTGGTAAGACCTCACTTGGAGTACTGTGTTCAGTTTTGGGCACCACATTTTAAGAAGGATATAGACAAGCTGGAATGGGTCCAGAAGAGGGCGACAAAGATGGTGAGGGCTCCGGATACCAAGTCCTATGACGAAAGGTTGAAGGAGCTGGCCATGTTTAGCCTGGAGAGGAGGCAGCTGAGAGGTGATATGATCACCATCTTCAAGTACTTGAAGGGCTGTCAATAGAAGATGGTGTGGAATTGTTTTCTGTGGCCCCAGAAGGTAGGACCAGAACCAATGGGTTGAAATTAAATCAAAAGAGTTTCCGGCTCAACATTAGGAAGAACTTCCTGACCATTAGAGCAGTTTCTCAGTGGAACAGGCTTCCTCAGGAGGTGGTGGACTCTCCTTCCTTGGAGGTTTTTAAACAGAGGCTAGATGGCCATCTGACAGCAATGAAGATCCTGTGAATTTAGGGGGAGGTATTTGTGAGTTGCCTGCATTGTGCAGGGGATTGGACTAGATGATCCTGGAGGTCCCTTCCAACTCTTATGATTCTATGAATATCAAGTTAAACTTTATATAGCTGAAAACATTGAACTTTTAAATTATCACTGAGCACTATATAACATATTGATTGTAGTGGAAATTATTCATGTTTAAACAATAAACATATCCTTAAAAAAAGTTGTATAGTTCAACAGCATCCATAAGAATGATAGATCCAAGTGGGCAGCCGTGTTGGTCTGAAGCAATAAAACAAAGCAGTAGACAAGTTCACCTTTAAGACCAACTAAGTTTTATTCAGAATGTAAGCTTTTGTATGCTCTAAGCAGAATTCATCAGCCAAAAATGGAATGGCAAGCAGTCCTAAATATAGAGAAAGTGGGTAGTGAATTGGTATGTAGAGTCATGGAAATGTTTTTAGCAGATTAAAAGAATCACAAATTGGGGTCTGTGTGTGTTAGTTAGTGTTGTTAACTGGGCTGAAACAGTGGAGGGTGATAAAAAGCAGATAGATGTGTAGGTGTGAAGTGCCATAAATCTGGGTATCATTCTGACTTTGTTAGTTGTGGCTTTAAATAGAGGGCATTAATTTCTCAAAAGGTTATACCATCATTATAGTTTGCCATTAGAAAAAAAGAATACATTAAAATATAGTGAAAGATGCGTTAGTATATGTAATAGGATAAACAGCCAATATCCCTTATTTGAGTATGTAAATACACCCCCCCCCCAATATTTTGACACACTGTTCTAAAAGAGAAATACATTCTAGTTTGCCATTAGGAAAAAAGGGTACATTAAAATATAGTGGAAATTGGGTTAGTATATGTAATGAGATAAATAGCCCAAATCCTTTATTTGAGTATGTCAATACAAAAGAAACATATTATTCTAATACACTGTTCTAAATGAGAAATACATTGGAATACTGTAGATGTATAGCTATACTCAGTGAGAGCTGGTTTAGCATATGTAATGAGATAAAAAGTCAATATCCCTGTTCAGTCCTGGGGAGGTGTTTGTTCCAAGTTTCATAATAATTTGTAATTCAGCAATTTCTCTCTCCATTCTGTTCTTGAAGTTCCTTTGCAGTAGAACAGCTACTTTGAGGTCACCCATTGAATTGAATTGGCCAGATCTTTAGATACTTAAATCCAGTGACTGAAACTCTGAGTGAGCAAGAAAGATCTTTCTACAAACCTAAAGGAGCCCCAGGTTTGCAGAGAAATATGAAAAATGTAAAAAAAAAAAATACATTTGGGGGTTTAAAAATATGAAAATGGCAAAAGAGTACCTGTAGCTTTAACTAACAGATTCTGTCAGTGGATGCTGTTGGGCAGCCTTAGCATTCCAGACTTCAGATCTCTGTTCTCAGGAGTTCAGTTGTAATTGTGGGGAATTTCCAGTTCCCGCCTGGAGGCTGACAACCCTAGGTCTGGCAGCAACCTCTGGATGCCATGATATTGCCTGATTTACATGATTCAGTTAGCTCTGACTGGTTGTTGCTGTTCAATAGCAGCTACCCTATGATAGCCCATGAGGTTTAGCCAGGGGTCATTTTGTAGAACAATAGGTGGTGGAGCTCATCCAGGGATTGTTATGTAGCTGCACCTACTATTCAGTGGACAAGGTGGGAAGAGGAGGTGGAACTCTCAGAAAGGTTCAGGAGCTGTGCTCCTGTGAGCTCCCACTGAATCCAAGGCCTGGGTTTATCAGTTAGAGCTTCAGACTAAGATCTGCAAGACCCAGGTCCAAATTCCTATCTTGCTTGGAAGTTGATTGGGTGATTTTAGACCAGTTACATACAACCTAGCCTACCTCACAGGGTGGTTGTGCAGATTGAAAGGCAGAATAATGTAAGTTGCTTTGGTTCCCACTGTGGAGAAAGACCGTAGTTTTCCTAGGTAGAGGCTGCAGTGGGGGAAGAGATGGAATGCTGATGACAGAAGAACAGATAAAGTAAGCTGGCTGTTGGGTGGGAAGGAGATAGTGTTGCCAGCTCCAGGTTGGCAACTTTCTGGAGATCTGAGGGGTGGATTCTGGAGAGGGTGGGATTTGATGAGGGGAGGAAACTCAGAAGAGTGTAATATGATATACTTCACCCTGCAAAGCAGCCATTTCGTGCAGGGGAACTAGTACTGCCTACCTCCAGGTGAGGGCTAGAGATTACCAGGAATTATAATTAATTTCCAGATGACAGAGATCAGTTCCTCCGGAGAAAATGGCTGCTTCTATGGCACTATATACCCTGCTGAAACTGCTTCTCTCCCCAAACTTCTTCCTCCCAAAGCTTCACCTTCAAATTTCCAAGAATTTCCCAACTTGAAGCTGATGAAGGAACTGATGCCTGTAGTTGGGAGATCCATTGTGATTCTTGGAGAGCCACCACTGCCAGTGCTGCTGTGGTGGAGGGGCAGATGGGTGGTTGGGAGCATTGCTGCCACTGCTGCTGCTGCTGCTATGGGGAAATGAGGCAGGAGACTGGGAGAAAGATGGGGACCAGAAAGAGAGAATGATGAGATGGAGGCAGAAAGAGAAAAAGTGATGGGGTGGAGGCAAAAAGGGAAACAGTGATGAGATGGGGAGGCAGAAAAAGAAAGCACATTGAGGTGGAAAGGCAGAAAAAGAAAGCAATGGAATGGGGGGCAGAAAGAGAGAAAATTTCAGGCATGGAGGAGAGAGATTAAGAAAAGGGGTGGCAGGAGGGAGACAGAGTGAGAGACTGAGAAAAGTAGTTGGAGAAGGGAGGAAACGAAAGTGGTGAGAATGGGACAGCCACTCCTGCAAGTTTCCTGCGGGTCCCCATTTGTTATTATCTAATGCTGCCTTACATTTAAATGTGCCTTTTAAAGCATTTCATTTTAGCTTCATAGGAAAGTTATTTTTGGTGCTTCCCAAAATTTCCCAGTGTGGAAAACTGAAAAATCCTCAGGGGGAAAAATAGAAACAACCAGGGTCCCACGCTTCCAGATTTTGTTGCGGGTGGGTGGAGGACCGTGCAGTGAATATACAAATTTCCCATACATATTCAAAGGATCCTGCTGACTAGTCTGTATGTGAACTTCAGAACTAGAAAAACTTAGAAGTTGAACTTGGCTATCCATCTGCATGTTTCATTTTAAGAATGAGATTCAGCTGATTTTAAATTTCATGGAGCTGGCATAAAATCTCTTGTGTAGACTCACCATTATGTGAACTGTGAATATTGTAGTGTGAATATTGACAGTGTTTTTCAGATGGCAGAACAGTGACCTCCAGAGCAGCTGTGCAGGTAACAAGGCGGGATCAAGTTAGTGATGGTGGGGTGAGGAGAAAGAAATTTTGGAGCATATATCTGATTTGTAACTGAATTATTTGGAAGTAGGGAGGAAGGAAGGAATTATTTGGAAGCAGAAGGAAAGAAGAAAATAGTTGTCTGAGACCATTTATTGAACAAAATATTCTTCTCAAGTTTAGAATACTATTAGAAGAAAGTTGTAAAGAAGTGTAATTGTGTTTGGGGATAGATGAATATTTCATGGTAGCTCCTTGAGTGGGGATGAATATGTTTGTATTGTCAAGGCCAGCCATGCCTGCTCTGACCTTTTAACACATGTTACTAATCCAAACCTCTGGCTATAGTCAAGCTGAATGCTTATCACATATGTTTCATCTTAAGAATGAGATTCAGCTGATCTGCAATGCTGACATGCCCATGGCTATTATGTATGCAGAGCAACATGTAACACTCTTCCCCCATCACCACCCTGTGGGCTGCTTTGAATGCTCCAGTGTGTGTTCAGTGGTGTGAAGTAGTGCTGGCAGCCTTGCAATGTTTTTCTTCAGCTTCTCACAAAACAAGTTATGGTGGGAGTTGGTAGGGGAGTAGGAGAGGAAAAGCAATGCCAAGAAAAGAGCATTGCTGGCATTTAATTTTGCTTCCTCAACTTAATAGATCAGTTTTATCAGACAAATCTCTCTATCTCTCTCTCATTTTTATCTGTGTTAGTTAAAGGCAGGGAAGAGAGAATAGTGCCACAAGCTTTGATCAGTTCAGTCACTAGGTGAAACAACCAATAACCTAATGGCAGATTAAAATTTGTGCCTCAGTCATGGGTGAAACAGTGGAAGAGCACACCCTTTTATTGCTTGCATGGACTGTTTATTGCTGTTTCCTTCTCCTTCTGCCAAATTTGATGAATAAATAAACTTAAAGATGGTCATTGGTTTGTAACCAAATGCTAAAATAAAAAGGTATTTCAGGGTGAAACTGCTCTGGTTTTCCTTCCAGCAGCAAAAACCCACAGGCGTTTTTAGGCTGACTGTGCTTGGTTGGAATCAGTGGCCTTCATCATAGTAAAGAGTCCAGCAGCACCTCTAAGACTAACAAATTTTATTGTAGCATAAGCTTGCAAGAAACACAGCTCTTTGTCAGATGTATCTTCTACACAGGTGTATATATCAAAAGGTGTGCAGTTATATACACTAAATAACGCACTTTGCAACTGGATTTTTACTGTGTGCAAAGTGTCAAGTCGGCAGATTCAATAACGAGTCGATGTAGATACAAAGAAACTAGTTTATTGATACTGGTTTCTTGCGGCCTTGGCCAGAGCTTGAAAAAACTGGAGACCGTATATTAGATACATTGCATATAAGGAGCACTTCAAAGGGATTCCTACGGGCCGGGGAATCTTGCAAGGGGTACATTCACACATAGATGTTACCAATACATTCTCATGTTGATTAGAGGCCCGCGGCCTTGATACTCTCAGGCTTCCTGTCTCCCCTGAGCCTGAGCTGAGAAGGTTCAGATAAGACTTTTCACACATCACCATTTCAAAGCAGGGACATTCTCTACGGTAGGGAGGGGGGAACAGGAGAGAGTTAGCTAGCAGCATTTGGTTACACTTTGGTTCTACCCAGCATGCTCTTTGAGCCAGAGTTAAAGCCAGACATGACACAAAGAGCAAAATCTACTTGCAAACAGTTGCTGTGTGAAAGCACCCAGTTTCTAAATGTGGATTGAAGACACATTCACTTGGAATACATGAAACTGCCTTCTATTAAGTCAGACCATTGTGTCTATCAAGGTTGGTATTGTCCACTCTAACTGACAACAGCTCTCTGGAGTCTCAGGTAGAGATGTTTCACATCACAAACTGCCTGATCTTTTTAACTAAAGATGGTGGGGAGCTGGGGACTGAACCTGGGAGTTTCTGCATGCAAAGTGGATGTTTGCAGTTGAGCCATAGCCGCTTCACCCACTGAAAAATGCTGCAAATGGAATTTGAATTTATTTGGGTTTTTTAGTATTAAAGATTGCAGAGAACTATTTTTTTATGCTTATGCTGTACTCTTATCTGAGTTTATATGAGATTATGTTTATGAGATGGGTTTATATAGCATTGTAGTTTTGAATAAACATACTTAGGCGTGTAGCATTAGACAACATAATGGAAACCTGAAGAATAATTCTTTATACATCAAAACTTGGTAGCCATACTTTAAAGCCTAACAGATCCAATAAAAATGTTTTCCTGATTTACTGTTGTGTTAGGTGTTGTTTATCTTTTTCCTTTTGAAACAGTAAAACAAAATCTGTGTTTAGTGGGAAAGGTCGCGTCTTTCAATTAGCAGAGACTGAGGTATTAATTTGTTTAAGAAATCATGCAACTAATCTTTCTCTTCCCCCTTATAGATCAACTGATATGATCAACAGGGAGAAGAAAGATGGTGTATTTAACTCTTTCATAGATATATAGTGCTATCATATATTTGCTCCAGAGATGCAGAAAAATCCCTGTGGTTTTAAAAACATTGCCAGGAGAAGATCATAAAGTGGTTTCAGAAAAGTAATTTGAGACAATCTGCATTGGTGTGAACAGATCAGTTTTTGTGGGATGTCCACCCAAAAATAAGTCCCCATAATAAAAATTGTAATAGCTCATTAGATGAGTTTATTAAATTTTGTTTGTCCGCATGTTCCAGTTTAGAACAGTGGCCTTCACCCCACTGATTACTACTTGCTAGTGGCTTGCAGCCTCTGGCTGAATCAAAGCTAATATGCAGCTGCCTCCCCCCCCCCCCCGCTCCCTGTCATGGGACTTAGTCACATGACTTCCTGATGCAAATACAGTAGGTCACATGCTGCTGCCAGGGAATATAAATTGGGTTCTGCCTCTGCAAAACTTGAAGATCTCTGGTCTAGGAAGTAATGATTGTATACCATGTGATTTTCTGATTTGTTTTAAAGACAGCAGAGAAAGCAGAAGTCCTCTGCTCTCCTGAGGACTGGTTTTGTGTTTGAGTTGATAATTCTCATTTATATATAGCATTTGTTGAAAGATAATGTTTGTTTCAAGAAAACACAACTGTTAAAAACAGTGCCTTTTTATTATTCTTTTTGACATTTATATACATTCAAATGATCTAGTCTAAATACCATTAAAATTGTTCTCTGTTGGTTTCAGTAGGAACAAATGTGAACTGCTATCTCTTTCTTATAAATGCTTTACAAAGGGGTTGGGAATACAGTGGGATTATGTGCATGACCGAACATATGGCAGGTTGGAGGACAATGTCTGTTGCTCCCTACAGATATTAAAATGGACATCCAATCTGCAGGCAAAAAGCTCCAGAAGTACTGTTTTAAGTAAAGGATTTGGTTGTGAGCCAGGAAAAGGCACTTGTGTTCTGGCACTGGTGTTTCGTATTAAACACTGACAGGCAACATATTGTACTGCAGCATATTGTAGAACAGCAGTAGGAAGCTAATCAATGTGCTAGGTGGAGTGGTTTAGAAGGAGGATTAGAAAGGAGAACATTTTCCTTGCTGCCTTCCAATGTGGAACATAAACATTGGTCTCTTTTGTAAAATGCTGTCTTGGGAGTTTTAATGTTCAGAACCAACAGAATGGATTCGCTGTGCTTGCTCATGCAATTCCTGGCAATTGTTTAATTCCACTCTTGAGAATTAGACATTTTTGTGTGCCACTTGCCTCAGTTTTGCAATTGATCACACAAGCTTCTTACTACTTTTATCATGGAATATTTCACTCCCCCCCCCCCTCGCTCCTGATCACCAAGATTTTAATTCTAGCTATTGGCCTGATGCTTTTCTTCCCTGTGCCTGAACAATTGGAAATCATTGCTCTGCGTTACCTAATCTCTACAGAGAGTTTCAAGATTGACAACTGCTAGCAGTTTGTAAACCACAGCAGCCTTTCTCTAGAATGGTGATGCTCTGCTGCTGTAGAGTGGATGCAACATATGATAAACCCAGAGAATGCCAATAACAGAAATATAGGGAAACACCCTGGATTTGTCTAGATAAGGGAATGCTACAATTCTGAAATAGCAAGAAACACTTTTTGGTTGGATCATTTTCATGAGAAGAATTTTTGTTCTTTGTGGTCACTGTGCTGGCATGCTGTTGGGATTTTGAGCCTGTGCAGAGTGAAGTTCAGAGCCTTCTAGAGCAAAACTGTGGAGGGGGAATTCAGGCTGGCCTCACTCAGCCCGAAAGAAGGGATGTCAGCATCCATGCCTCAAGGGACAGAACTGAAGACAATTTTATTTTTGTTTGTGCCTTGAGGAAATATTGGTTTTGTGCCTTGGTTTTACTCCCCAATTTAGCATTGTAAATTTCATTGTAACACAGCAGCTGTGTTGAATACGGAGACACTGAAATAAAATGCAGTACCATTTTGGAAATTAGTTAATGGTTAAAGCATTGGCCCAGGAGTGAGGAAACAGAAATTTTTACTTGGCTTGAAACTCACTAGGTGACCTTGGCATCACTTATTCTCTCCCAGCTTTTATACCTTGATAAAATGGAAGGGGGGGGGGTATCACTCCTTGGAGGTAGGATAGGATTTAAAAAGTAATATAACAATAAAACTTCTGCACCAGTTTTTCAAAGGAGGAAGAAAACACAAAATACAGTGCACTGTCATATCTGTCTTAAAGACAGAACTGTTAGAAGAAAAGTTGTTGTGCACATTCAAGATAGTGGTATGTTTTATGTTCAAAGCCAAGCTCCATCGTTGCATCCATTTTCAAGAAGGTTAGTAGTAAATTATATTTCTCAAAAACTATGCTTTTCTAATTTTGTTTCATATTGGGATTAGGGTTGCCAATTCTCAGGTGGGAGCAGGTTTGGAGGCCCTCCCCCCCCCGTTTCAGGGTCATCAGAAAGCGGAGGGAGGGGACGGAAATGTTTGCTGGGAACTCTTCTGTTATTCCCTATGGAGACTTATTCCCATAGAAAATAATGGAGAATTGATCCACGGGTATCTGGGGCTCTGGGAGGACTGTTTCTTGAGGCAGAGGCACCAAATTTTCAGTATAGCATCCAGTGCCTCTTCCCAAAATACCCCCAAGTTTCAAAAAGATTGGACCAGGGGGTCCAGTTCTATGAGCCCCAAAAGGTGTCCCTATCCTTCATGATCTCCTATGGAAGGAAGGCATTTTAAAGGTGTGCGGTCCCTTTAAATGTGATGGCCAGAACTCCCTTTGGAGTTCAATTATGCTTGTCACACCCTTGCTCCTGGCTTCACTCCCAAAGTCTCCTGGCTCCACCCCCAAAGTCCCCAGATATTTCTTGAATTGGACTTGGCTACCCTAATTGGGGTACTTTCAGAGTAGTCTCAGATTATTTGAACACAGGCCAAAAGAAAAGGAGGCTTATTTAAATCAAGTAATGTTTAGTCTTTCCAAGGCTTACTCAGAGGAACAGATTCATAGATTAACAGTCCCCAAGCAATTTATCAAGCATATTTGAACCCACCACCAATTATGTCCTTTTTAAATATGTGTGTTGCACCGAACTGCACATTCAAAAGACTGCTTAGTAGAAACATAGGAAGAGCTAATGGACTGTAACTCAGATACTGTACCTAAATGTTCCAAGGCGGTGAGAGACAATGTAGCCATTGTGCCCCTTTTCCTCCAGTGGGTACCTTTGGCTGCCCTCCTCTCCTGCCTGTGGAGAGGTAAAACATGCTTGCTGCTGGAGTTGGGAGAGAGCAGTAGAATTATCAAGTCAGGGCTGGAAAATACCGGGAGACTTCGGGGGTAGAGCTGGGAGAGGGTGGGGTTTGGGGAGGGGAGGGACCTCAGCATAGAACAATGCCATGGAGTTCACCCCTCAAAGCAGCCATTTCCCCCAGGGGAACTGATCTCTGCCAGCTGGAGATCAGTTGCAAACGCAGAAGATCTCCAGGCCCCAGCTGGAGGTTGGCAGCCCTAGAGGGCAGGTGGGTAGTGGGGGCAATGGAGAAATTGAGTAGGAGGAGAATTCATCCTTTTGTATTTTAAAGCATAGGCATATTCCCTGTGTCATGATCCAACATTGCAACACTAGACAGGCAAGCATTCTCTTAATGTCTCTCATAGCAGCTTATTCTGAGTTTTTATACATGAACAGCATTGAATGACATAAGCATTAGTTTAGTACCTGTCTAAACTTTTCCTTTCTTGATTGGATGTCCTTCTATTTCAGGACACCCTTTACAAGAAGATGCATTCCCTGACCATTTAAACAGCTTTTTACATTTTGAAACCCAGATTTACTAAGTGTCTCTTACAGCTTTATGTGACAAAAGGTATGAGGTCAGTTCCTTGTTCTAGTTAATTTTGTTATTACTGGTGTTGTGCCAAATAGAAAACATCACCATTGCAATTTTTATGCACTAGATCAAGATGGGTAGTAGCCATGTTAGGCCGTTTTCCCACTGAGCTTACCTTGGAGCGACGTCCCTCTTCACCGCGCAGCGTCTGCGCAGATTTCCCACCAACTGCTCCGAGGAACCAGGAAGTTTCCGACCTTTTGCATCACAAATGGAAACCACTAAAAACCAGTTTACATTAGCGACGCAAAAGCCGCGACTCTACTTGGTTACTCGGAGCAGCCTTGGAGCAGTTGGTGGGAAATCCGGTCAGATGCAGCGCGGTGAAGAGGGACGTCGCTCCGAGGTAAGCTCAGTGGAAAAACGGCCTTAGTCTGTCTGTAGCAGTAGAAAAGAGCAAAAGTTCAGTAACAACTTAAAGCTCATACCCTGCCAAGAATGTTGTTATTTTTCAGCTAGGTGAGCTCTACTTCTAAAGGCAAAAATCTGATAATGGTGATTAGGTCAGAGAACAGACCAAAAAAATATTTCTTCCTGGTACAAAATCTAACACTCAAGTTTTGGATATAATGGCACAGTATGGCTTTCTGCCATGTTAATGAACCATGAAGGAACTTCAGGCTAGCTCACACAAATTCTCCTTTTTCTTTCCTTTCACAACATGAAGTTGTTGCTTCCACTTTTACAATGAATGATAGTTTGCTGTTGTCAACCAGCAAAGAACAGCTGTGCCTTTCCCTCCAGACTGTAATTCCAAAGAGTGGTATGATCCAGATTTGGAGGCAAAGTGCAAATTGCAATTTTCTAGTTTGCCTTTAAGGCAGAAGTAGCTAATTATCTCATTGCCTATAAAAGGAGAGGGAGCAGTCTTTGTGCGAGTGAGCCTCAAGCTCTCCTCAAGGGCTTGTTCATGCATCCATGTCAAAGCTTTAACATGAAAGCAGAACTCTTTTCTGAGCCTTCCCCAAAGGTTAAATGTGATTGGCCTGTATATATGTTATGTGCTGTCAAATTGCTTTTGTCTTATGGTGACCCGAATCAATGAGCAGGCAAGAGTTACTAGAAATGACAACAATGCCAGGAAAAGTTGAAAACAGGAGGAAAAGAGGAAGACCCAACATGAGAAGAATTTATTATTTATTATTTATTTATTACATTAAGCTTATATCCCGCCCTCTCCGCAAGCGGACTCAGGGCAGCTCACAACATTACAGAAGAAGAAGAAAATGTTGGATTTATACCCTGCCCTCCACTCAGAGTCCCAGAGTGGTTTACAATCTTCTTTACCTTCCTCCCCCACAACAGACACCCTGTGAGTTGGTGGGGCTGAGAGAACTCCCACAGAAGCTGTCCTTTTAAGGACAGCCCTGCAAGAGCTTTGGCTAACCCAAAGCCATTCCAGCAGCTGCAAGTGGGGGAATCAAACCTGGTTCTCCCAGATAAGAATCTGCACACTTAACCACTACACCAAACTGGCTTTCCTAGATGGACTGACTCATAAAGGAAGCCAAGGCTTTTGTTCTGAAAGAGTAAGGCTGTTAATGATAGTACATTTTTTAGGTAACCTCGTCTACTATTTGCAAGAACTGGGCCTTGGATAGAAACAGTTCATATAATGAACACGTAGTACAAATGTTGTATTCCACTGATATGTTTGGTATATGCACCTGTAATACTGAATCATACTGTAAACTACCCTACAGATTTCAAGTATCAGACCAGAAATATTACCTTAAATAATCAGGAGATTTTATTAAATGACATGCTATTTTCTTCAACATTCAGCCTATTTGTAAAAAAAAAAAAAAAAAAACACTTCAAATCCATGGTAACAATATGGCTACAAACACACACACTAAATAATGCACTTTCAATCAACTTTCAGTGCAATTTCTAACAGGATTTTACTGTGTGAACTGGCAAAATCCTGTTGGAAAGTACACCAAAAGTGGATTGATAGTACATTATTTAGTGTGATTGCTCATTCCTCTTCAACGGTGTTATCCAGTGTATTGTTTGTTCCTCAACATTTCAATCAGCAAATCAAAGGCTTCTGCAGTCAGCATTACCACTTTTCTTCAAAGGAACTATTGCCTATAAATCATGACAACTTTTTCAGTGGCCACTGGATTTCAGCAGTTGCAAAAATGTCAGAACCATCCTTACTTCTCCATCAAAGTTGCCATCTTGGTGTGATCCTGTGTAAGATCACTTAATGACTTGCCAGTGTTCATTTTATAGATTTATGCTAGCAGACATATTTCTTCTCTTGCTGCTTCCCCCACCACCTAGTTTTGATTGATGTGTCCTGACCAATAGCTGCTGAACCACTGAACTCCTTGCCCTGTTGAGGAGGTCACTGATTAATGGCCTTTTCCTTCAGGGTTGCCAGCTTCCTTATGCATAAGAGGGTCAAGCCCTCGTTTGACATGGTTGCCTGCAGCTGGTGGCTGTTAGGGAATGGCAGACAAGATCCTCTGGCTGCCTCTGTTGTTGCAAAGGGGTAGCCATTTTAGACTGTTGTAGCAAAATGAAACAAAAGTCCAGTGGCACCTTAAAAACTAACCACATTTATTTCAGTTTGAGGTTTGTGAGTCACAGCTCACTTACCAGCCTCATGTCTCTTGATACAGTTGGCCACATTGCCATGGCTGCTATCATTTTACATATTCAATCCCGGAATGCTGCCTGAGAGGACATTTCAGTGTTTATGCCACAGTTCTGTATGCTAAGTGAGGCTAATTCATTTTGCACTTCACAGTCTTTCTTAAGCACTTGCTGGTGGATGTGAAGGTTAAGCTGCATTACAAAGGATTGATTTTCCCCCCTCATATATTTGCCTGAGAGGCATACTAATCACTTGGCAGAGGACCCTTTTTAAACTGCACCACTTTTCCCAAGCAAGCACACCTTAATCAAGTGGTTGCATGAATGCAGGAAGTGCCAGCCAGAGCGAGGTTGGCCTTTCAGAGTTGCCCTTTGTTTAATTCCAGTTGTCTGCTTAATTAGACATTGGAGAGTCCAGTTAATTGATTGATGAACAATTAAAGAAGCTTCAAGCTTCTCTCTTGAATAAGATGCGCTCAGCTGCTATGCTCTCTTCTCTGTCCTTTGGGAATTTCCTCAGCACTTAGTTATTACCTGGCTGAGTCTGTTTTGGTCTGTAGCCTTAGAAACCTGCTACACAAACACATTTGTTGTGTTGTTAAATAAACCGACATAATGTGTGGTGCTTTTATGAAGGTGTCAGAATTGGCTAAACACAGCTGTAAGAAAACTCGGGTCGAAGGGGGTCGTCTGTTCCATCAACAGGAGTTTTATATATTGCTAGCAAACTAAGGAGACTGGAAGGAGTTGTCACAAGGCAGGTTTAGTCTGCCCTTAATTACCATTCTTTTGTTTTCAGTCTTAATTCAACCTTGTCTAGGGCAGTTCATAGCAGTTAATTATCATCATTGCAACAATTTAGTTATGAAGATGGGTGTAGCTGTGAAAGAAAAAGGACATTCTCCCAACACATAAGCCATGTTCAGGTGTTACAGTGAACACATCTATGTCCTGCCTGTGTGAGTACATCTATTTGAAAGAAAGAGCCACTTTACAAATGAAACTGGGGGTTATTACCTGGATCAATTTGGAGTTTAAATCACCTGTTCAGCTGTACATGGATTGGATGTAGCGTGAGAATTATTCAACACAAGTACAAAGAAAAAATCAAATATATACTGTACACAGACTGTACATTGTAACTTGTGACCAGGGCTACTGTCACACCCCTGCACATAGACTACCGGCTAATGGAAGAAAAATGCCTGTTTTATTCTGTTGTTTCATAAATAAAACATATCATGGTAATGAACTTGTAGTCTAGGCCAGGCCTTCCTGGATTTCCAAGTAAAGCATCCTTCCCCCATGCTTGGATACTGGTTCCAAGATGTTTGTAAAAGACTTCCTGAGAGAGTCTATAGTTGTGACCCCATTATACTGAAGTAGCTCTGTCTGGACAACTGTGCTATGAGACAGTATATGGAAAACAATAATGACACTGCTCCATGTAAAAAGTGCAAAAAGTCTCTAATATTCTACTAATATTTTACTAAGCAAATCTCAACAATAATAACATTCAAACCATATAGTAGTTACAGAGACATAATACAGTGAGAAAATCAACCACTACCCAAGACGCAACTACTGTCCATATGTAACAACTTGTTCAGATTTCACAAAATTCTTACGTAAATTTGACAATGGGAGAACTGGTCCAATATCGTTTCGGATTACACAATCCTTTTTCCTGGAACCGTCTTGTAATTTACGAAGTCCAGTAGTATGGTAGTGTCATAATTCTTTCTACAATTCACTGTGATTACATTCTTTCCTGACTTGCTCTAATGTTTATTCATTTACTTGCGGAATGCTGCTGCCAATTTCTGTACATGTCAGCATTGAAGGTGTTCCACTCTTTACATCAGGGGTGTCAAATCTGCGGCCTGCAGGCCAGACCCGCCCTGCAGAGGGTTCCAAATCAGGCCCTTAAGCAACTGGCTGTTGTCTGCTTCATTCTCCCTTCCCTGCTGTGTTCAGTCGCCATTTTGTATTTCTCCCCAGCAATCAGCCTGCCAGCAAAGCAGCCTTTATTTGCTCCTTCTTTCTCCCCCCCTCTCTTTTCCCAAAGGGAGGAGGAGAGAGGAGGAGCCTTAGCCAATTAAAGAGCCTGGCACTATAGCTCTGCTGGGTGATTAAGTTTGCCAGACTCAACTAATCACCCTTCAGAGCTACTGAACCCAATCTTCCTTCCTGGCTGAGGCTCCTCCCTCTCCTTGAGCCCTGGGGGAAGGAAGGAAAGAGCTCCAGCTTCCTTTGCCCAGTCCTCACTATCGGAAGAAATACAAACAGCACTTTTAAGACTAGCAATGTTTTATTGAAGGTATGAGCCTTTTGCCTTGCTACAGAGAGAGAAAGAGAGAGGGAGATTTGTTGGGCTGGTTATGGGTGCAGCTGGGTTCCCCTAATCTTTTTCATTGTATTCATGCCCTCCAGTCTTTCTCAATAGGAAAGTATGTGAACTATTTAGACAAGAAATAACAAGGTAGCATTAGGCTAAGTGTGTGTGTGTGTCTAGCCCAGGTTTACCCAGGAAATTTCCATTGCTTTTTCTTTCACATTTTCCTTTGATTGGGGATCTTGAATTTATACTTTGCAGATAGTAGGCTGATACTAATCATTGTACATGGCTGTCTCTGTTCTTGTACTGCCACATAGGAGTTGTAGTTATTTTTCTGGAGAAGACTATAGTTTTTCAGCCAAGCACATAGTTCTAAGTCTGTGCCATGGCGTCTTCACATAATCTTGACTAGCATATAAAGCAATTTATGTACAAAAGCTCACAATGCCCAGCTGCTTCATGTTTTCCTCTGGGTCTGAGGCACAAAGCATTGACTATGAGATCTTTGTAATGAATGTCAATAAATCAAAAGTAGGTTTCCAACTTATAGATGT
Organism: Heteronotia binoei; assembly: GCF_032191835.1. Taxonomy (NCBI): domain Eukaryota; kingdom Metazoa; phylum Chordata; class Lepidosauria; order Squamata; family Gekkonidae; genus Heteronotia; species Heteronotia binoei. The sequence goes on along the minus strand of NC_083228.1, from coordinate 90,015,398 downwards.
GCACACTTGAACAACACTTGAACAGCATATTCAAGATTGATACTGCACAGACATTGTCTGCCGTTTTTGATGCAATAATTCATAGCAAGAGATGACATTTATCAGATTGCAAAACAAAATATTTCAAGAGTGCTAATGTTTTATGTAAAAAAATTGTTTTTGTCTGCACCCCTTTTATACTGTTTATATGTCTGCTACCTGGCATTACATTTTATGACACACATGGCTTGGCCCAACAAGGACTCATTTATATCAAATCCAGCCCCCATAACAAATGAGTTTGACACCCCTGCTTTACATGGAGCGGTGTCATTGTTTTCCAAGTAGATACACCTCCATGATCCCATTTTCTTGTGATGAGACAGTATATGGCCGGGGTGTCACACTCATTTGTTACGAGGGCCGAATCTTACATAAATGAGACCTTGTTGGGCCGGCCCATGTGTGTCATAAAATGTAATGCCAGGTAGCAGACATATAAACTGTATAAAGGGGGCGCAGACAAACACAATTTAATAGCCTCTTTGCTACAACAACCTTCATTTTTTAACTCAAGTGGGAGCCTTAACAATTGTAGTGCATGGAGTAAATTTGAGAATTTACAAGTTAAGAAAATGAAAATTGGTATTCATGCTGGTGCTTTGGGTGATTACTTAAGGAATAAAATAGTACCTAGAGGATTATGTATAAGGAAAACACCAGGCATGTTTCCACAAAATATGAAATTTAAGGATAAGTGGTATGCGATCCTAAACAAATTTTCAATGGATTTCATGGCCCTTTTAATAGAAACAGCCAATAAGGAGATATCTATTATGCAGCAGGAGATTGAATCTCTAAATATGGAAATTAAAAATACAATTGGGGAGAAGTCTATGACAGATAAGATATCCATATTAGATAGGAATTTGGAAAAACAGTATATGTCCATTAAAGAGGCTAAATTTATTAAATTTCAAAGGGACCTTAAGGATTACTAGGAGAATAGGGTATTTGAATGGTTCCAGGACACCAAAAGAAGCTCAAAAATAAAGTCTGTTTCTTTTAACACCACTGTTAATACCAGCTCTGAAATGGAAAGGACAGACTCTGAGGTGGAAGCAGCCTCAGCTCAATCAGTGCATAACTGTTTTCATAGGTCCAATACTCCAGTGCCTCACACTTCCAGTGATACAAGTTTTTTAGACAGGCAACACAGAAAACAAGGCAAAACAGAATCCAGGATATTCCACAGGAAGAAAATGCAAAAAACTCATAGGTAGTAAATTTGTCAAGGAGATTTTTTTCTCAGTCAGAATTGGTAGTTCTTATGAAAGATTTCTCCTTTGTTCCCATTCCCAAGCATGATGAACTTAAACTCATGATTGAAATTCAACACCTTTTCCGGAAGATAAGACTAGCTAATTACTTTAAGAACAATTTAGAACCCAGAATAGATACAGAGGTACAATTTAAGCCAAAATCCACTTTTAATCCTCCCTCACAAAATCCTAGGGTTGTGGCATTCCAGGAGATGGTTCTGGAAGATTTAAATGAAATGTATAAAACAGAGGTGAGAGTATGGCATAATTTGACCACAGTGAAAGTAGAGGCTCTGAAAAAACTTATGTTTTATGAGGATGTAGTATATAAACCGGCAGATAAGGGGAGAGCAGTGGTTATATGGGATAGAGTGGATTATGTTAAAGAAGCTGAAAGACTACTGAACAATAGCCTTCACTATAGGATTAGCAAGAAGGACCCTACTTTGGAAATCAGGAAAGAAATTGTTAAGGTATTAGATGAAGCCTTACTTACAGGGTATATAACAAGATCCATCTATGATTTCCTGTTAAAGTCAGATAAAAGAATTCCACAATTTTACCTCCTGCCCAAGATTTATAAAAGGACCATGCCAGTACCTGGGGTGCCCATTGTCTCAGGATGTTGCTCAATCCTTGAACCCCTAGCTTATTATCTTGATAATCTTTTAAAACCTTTTATTTCCAAAACCAGTACTTATTTGAAAGATACAATGGATTTTTTAGGACATATCAGTAAAATAAGAGTGGATTTTGAAGATATGTTATTTGTGACTTTTTTATGTAGTCTCATTATATACTAATATAACTCAGGGTGAGGCCTTGGAGGTACTGCAGATAACACTTGATGGGAGAGAGGATCCAACTAACCCTCCTACTGCATTCCTATGCCAAATAGCTGAGATATGTTTAAAGAGAAACTACTTTCAATTAAAAAGCACCAAGAATACAGAGCATCACTGCCCCAGACAGTTCCAATAATATACTGTGACTAATAGCCACCAATGGACCTCTGTTCCATATTTTTATCCAATCCCCTCTTGAAGCTGGCTATGCTTATAGCCGCCACCACCTCCTGTGGCAGTGAATTCCATATGTTAATCACCCTTTGGGTGAAGAAGTACTTCCTTTTATCCATTTTAACCTGACTGCTCAGCAATTTCATTGAATGCCCACGAGTTCTTGTATTGTGAGAAAGGGAGAAAAGGACTTCTTTCTCTACTTTCTCCATCCCGTGCATTATCTTGTAAACCTCTATCATGTCACCCCGCAGTCAGTTTCTCCAAGCTAAAGAGCCCCAAGCATTTCAACCTTTCTTCATAGGGAAAGTGACTTCATCAAATCACTCTGATAAGCACCTGCAGTTCTTTGTCTTGGAACAAATATATGCTCCAAAATTACAGCTTGTGCAACGTCTGAAGGCCAGAGAGACATTTTGGATTCATACTCTAGGGACTTTAACACCTCATGGTTTGAACGAGGAAATTGATTGGTTTTGTGTATAATGGATAGAAAATTTTGAAATTATTTTTGTGACTTTTTAAAGTTTTACGTTTTACCTGTAATGTACCTGTAATTTTCAATTTATTTTCCCTCATGAGCTTTGTTCTAATTACATCATGTGCTTTGATTGGGCCAGGATTGCATCATCTGGTTCCTAGCTTTTTTAAGCTGAGCACCACCTTCAGTGCACTACACGCAATTCTTGTCACATAGGCTCTGACTTTACTTGATCAATTCTGGACCACGTGGTGAGACAACTGATTAAATTTGAAATTTATGGTTTTATTTAGTATTATTTCAGTGTTGTTTAACTTTTATATTTTGGTTAATATTTTGTTCTTAGGCGTACAAAAAAACACTTAATGCTATAGGTATGCCCTTGATTAAGACATAAGGCTATAGAACAAGAGGCCTCAAGAATATCTCTAAGCTTTTTCACTTCACTGTAAGTAATTAATTCTAAATATTATCCTTAAATAGCATGAACAAATATTTTTACAAATTTATAATTTTTCTCTTTTATATTTCAGAAATTTCCTTGTGGTTCAGCATTGTTCTATTGTTTTATTCTGTTCTGTATTATGAGCCAATATGTGTACTTACCTTTCTGACCTCTGAAGAAGACCAATTTAGGTCGAAATGTGTCAGGTCAAGTTGAGTGGGTTCCCACTGAGGTTTTATGATTTTACATAGGATAGAGGCTTATGATGGGCCCTTAAATGGTTTTAGCTTTGTACAATAAATACATGTATGTTGATTTATGATTTTTTACACTTTGTTTTTAATGTTTGGCCCTTTAATTGCATATTAACCTTTTAGGTTTCTTACTCCAGTTTTTGGGTTAAGTTTCTTTCCCTAATTTGTTTTTCTTTGACCTTGTCGGGCCAGGCCATGTTGGGCTTGGCCATGTGTGTACCTATTTAAGATTAGGTAGCAGAAATATAAACTTTATAAAGGATGCAGACAAACACAATTCAGGAATTTTAAAAAACATTAGCACTCGTTTGACTTAAAGGTGCTTTCTTTTTATATCTCCCATGGGATCCAGGGAATTAGAAAAAGGAAGCTCTGGCTCTTTCCTTCCTTTCCCAGGGGACCAAGAGGGGGAGAAGCCTCAGCCAGTAGAAGGAAGAGAGGCTTGGCTCAGTAGCTCTGCTGTGCTGCTGAGAGAGCCTAACAAAGTAAGCTATCCCTCACCCCCTTCCTCCCCAAGGGAGGAGCCTCAGCCAATGGTGAAAATAAAGACTTTGCTCTATAGATCGTGTGCGATTGAGCAAGCCTTGCAAAGCAAACTGTGATGAAGAAGGAAGCAAGAAAAAAGGAGAAGGAAGCAGATGACAGCCAGTAACTCGAGCTGATAGGAGCCCTCTGGGCGCTTGATTTGGCCCCTGGGCCACATGTTTGACACCCTGGTATATGGCATGTGGTGTACAACACATGTGCTTGGAAAACCTAGCAACCAAGGTCCACAGCATGCTTTGAGAATTTGTGACTGGGGACTGAGCATGCACATAGTGAATGTAGATAGCCACTATTGATTTATACATTGTTGTGGTAGCTAAGAGGTCTGCTTGATAGTTTATCCTTTGAGTAGCACAAAATAAGTCTAAAAGAAGAAGATACTGGATACTAGTTCTAGTTTGGATTTGCCAAGTGAATTTCATGCCAAAATTCCTTTCACAGCATTCAACTTTAGGTGCTGAACAGAACCCAAACTTGATGTTGTTTCCTAGCAACTGGTAAGGGTAATAATTACAGAAAGCTGAAAGAATAGTAACTTTTATGCTCCTCTAACAATATGGGTAGAGACAGAAGTGTTTCCAGGGGAGCCTGAAGTTTTGTATTGTCTTAGCACCTACTGGTCATGGCCCAGTACTGCATACTTTGAGCACAAGCTCACCCAACCTTCAGATCTGCCCTAGAGGGTCATCCCATGCAAAGAGTGGAAAACAGCTTCCAATCTGAATTTCCAATCTCTTGCAACATGCCTTTCTATTGCTTTTTACTTGCAGCACCCCCCCTCTCAGACATTAACTACTACAAATATAAATACTTCATTTCATGCTCCAGAACCACTTATTTTGGAAGGGGTGTTGAAAGACCTGAGTCAGATTGAGGTGACAAGAGAGGAGGTCCAACAACTGATTGACAAATTAAAAACTAATAAGTCACCAGGTCCGGATGGCATACATCCAAGAGTTCTGAAAGAACTCAAAGGTGAACTTCTGGATCTCCTGACAAAATATGTAATCTTTCATTGAAATCTGCCTCCATTCCTGAGGACTGGAAGGTAGCAAATGTCACCCCCATCTTTAAAAAGGATTCCAGAGGAGATCCGGGAAATTACAGGCCAGTCAGTCTGACTTCAATACCGGGAAAGTTGGTAGAAACCATTCTCAAGGACAGAATGAGGAAGACTTCCGGTCTGAGAATCCAGCTGAGCTGACATCTTTTGAATAAGAAGAAACTTAATTCTCTGTTCAGGGTAGAAAGAAGCCTTTTTTCGGCTTCCTGCCTACATTTCTCAGATAGAGAGTTGTCCAGGATACGTACAGAAAACTTTTAGTCGGTTAACTTTGGCTTATGAAAGATCTCGGAGGAGATCTTTCTGAGGCTTTGAGGACCGCTGAGGAAAAGTGGTGTATTCAGCATCTACAGAGGATTATAGAGCCATTTAATTGGCATAAGCCTGTCTGGATCTCATTCTCTTTTGGGACTGATAAACATCTGAATATTGAGGAGACCGAAGTTTAAGCTGCATAGCCGTTGAAAGGTATTTGATTACAATCTCTTGCTCCGAGACTTTTTTAAGCTAATCTAAATAACATTGGAAGGTGGGAAAAACCGAATTACAAAGACGGTGAGGTGAGGAGGAGAAAGCCTAAAACTTGGACTCTGTTAAATTAAGGACTTTGTTAGAATCTGCGAAAGAAAAGAGTTGTTTTGAATACCTATGGTGGCTGACGTATGCATCGGTGTCATAGCTCTGCACTTGCAATCAACATAACAAGCACTCCAAAGATCGCGATAATTGAAGAACGTGAACTGGGGCCTAGTGAACCAGGAAGTAAAAGCAGAAGGCGAGAGGAGCAAGAAGAAGGCCTATGCTAGGAATTTTAACCATAAAGAAATTACGTTCGCCATTTTGAAGAACAGATAATTGTTAAAAACCGTTAAAAATATTTAAGCCCAGGAAGGTCGGAGAATGGCAAAATTAGTTTCATTTTAAAGGGCAAGTTCTAAGCTATCAGATTTGGTGTTAGATTTAAGAATTGGAGATTTTAGAACTTTTAAAGGTTTGTTTTTATGTCAGAAGAAAGACAAACTCGTGCAAGCGCCCACTCTTTGGATAAAATGCATTTGATACCATGGAGGCTAGGATTATGAAGGGTGTGGAGAAGATGTTAACAGTTTGTAAAAAAGAACTTAAGAAGGATATTGGAGATCTTAAAAGAAATTGAAGACTTCAAAAATGAGGTGGTTGGAGTTACAAACAGAGTCAAGGATGTTGAAGAGAAAGTTAATGTACACGCTTCCACCTTATTAAAGCTACAAGAGAAGGTAACAGTTCATAATTGCAGATTAATGGAAACTCAACTGCGTCTGAGAGGAGTACCTGAAGGGGAGGGAACTGATTTAATGGAATATATGATGAAAATAATTGCTGACTTTTTAGAGGAAGATCCTGAAAGGTCCAGAAACATGTTTGACAGTATGTATAGGGTTAATTCATCAGATGTAAAAGATAAAGGCCTACCAAGAGACATAGTTATAAAACTAAGAACAAAAGACATGGCAGGGAAAATTCTGAATAAAAATTTTCAAAAGGCTCTGACAGTGGAGGGGAGCAGAGTCAAAATAATGAAAGAGCTGCCAAGACAAGTGATAAATGACAGGAAGAAATACAAGAGACTGACAGAGAAGCTACGTGCTGATGGAACAAGATACAGATGGATAAATACCTGAAGGTTTGGGCTTTGAGCTACGTGGAAGAAGGATTACAATAAGGAATGAGCAGGAGCTATGTAGCTTTTTTGAAGAAAATAAAGACTTTGCACCATAATGGATTACAAATTACTATCTTGGAATATAAATGGACTAAATTCACCACAAAAAAGAAAAGCAACATTTCATTGAATTAAAAAACAAAAATGTAATATAGTTTGTCTACAGGAAGTTCATATACAACAAAAGGATTACAAATTTTTATGGAATAAACAATTGGGGTTGGAATTTTTTTCATTGGCAGAACAAAAGAAAAGGGGTGTGGTCTTCTATATTAAGGCACAATTAGAACCAAAATTGATATTTAAAGATAAAGATGGAAGATATGTAGCAGCGGAAATAATGATTGATGCAAAGAAAACATTGTTACTAGAACTATATGCACCTAATGGAGCAAAAGATGCCTTTTTAAAAGACATCAATCGACAGTTAGATGAAGTGTCCTATGACCAGATCTTGATGATGGATGATTTTAATGGAACAATACAAAACAATATAGACAGGTCTGGCCAAAAGGGCAATAATAAAGAAGGGAAACTGCCAAAATCTTTTTTTGAGTTGGTTAAACAAGAAAGCTTGGAGGATATTTGGAGAAAATTTAACCCTGAAGTAAGAGACTATACTTTTTTTTCAGCAAGACATAATACTTTTTCTAGAATTGATATGTTATGGGGCTCTAAAAATTTGGGCCTCATAACTAGAAAAGTAGAGATTCTACCAAAGATATGTGCAGATCATAATCCAATATTTTGGGCTACAAAACTGCAAAAGAAAACAAGAAGATTGAGAATAAATGAGGATTTGCTACAAGATAAAGATACTGTGACATTTCTAGAAAAAGAAACCATAGCTTTTTTCCAAATAAATGATACTGATGATATAAAATTCCAGACAGTCTGGGATACTTACAAAGCAGTAATGAGAGGAATATTGATTACATTGAATAATAAAGATAAGAGGGCAAAAGAAAAACAGATGTTGGACATTCAAAATGAAATAAGGAAAAAAGAAGGGGAACTAAGAAAAAGAAAATAATAAGGGAAATTACTATATTACAAACTCAAGTGAGACATTTGTTGAATAAAGAACTAGAATGGAATCTAAAAAGTTTGCAACAGAAATCGTTTGAAGGTGCGAATAAACCTGGGAAGTATTTAGCTTGGCAATTGAAAAAAAAGAAAGAAAATAAAATTATTAACAAAATTGTGGCAAGTGGAAAAGAGATAGTAGACCAAGAAGGAATCAAAAGAGAATATTTTAAATATTATGCAAATTTATTTAGAGGTGTGAAAATAAAAAAAGAAAAAATGAAAGAGTATCTACAAAATATTAAAATAGCACCTTTGACTGAATATATGAAAAAGATTTTGAATGATCCAATAGAAAAATGAAATTGAAGCAGCAATAAATTTAATGAAAGTAGGTAAGGCTCCTGGACCGGATGGATATACAACTAAATTTTATAAAACTTTTAAAGATGAGTTGGTACCAAATTGCAAAAATAGATGAACATGATAAAAATAAAAGGGAAAATTCCAAATACTTGGAAAGAAGCTGTAATCTCGTTGATTCCTAAGGAAGCTAGGGATGTCACAAATGTAAAGAATTATAGACCAATTTCATTATTAAACAATGACTATAAGATATATACAAGAATCTTGGCAGAACGACTTAAGCAATATTTGATTAACTTTATAAAGGAAGTTCAAGCGGGATTTCTCCCTAAAAGGCAAATAAGAGACAATATAAGAACTGTTGTAAATATTGTGGAATATTATGAGAAACATCCAGAAAAAGAGGCGGCGTTATTTTTTGTAGATGCAGAGAAAGCCTTTGACAATCTGAACTGGGACTTTATGTTTGCAGTAATGCAAAAAATAAATCTTGGAGAGCATTTTATACGAATGACAAAAGCAATATATATGGACCAACACGCAAAAGTGTGTATAAATGCAGACCTTACAAATGAAATGAAGGTGAGCAAAGGTACAAGACAAGAATGTCCGCTTTCACCATTGTTGTTTATAATGACTCTTGAAATTTTGCTAAGGCAAATACAAGATAATAAAGAAATAGAAGGTCTGAAAATCAGAGGATTCTTTTATAAATATAGAGCATTTGCGGACGATATTGTGTTCATAACTGAAAATCCGATACAAGTGATACCTTTGTTGCTAGCTAAGATAAAAGAATATGGAGAAATGGCAGGACTTTATATAAATAAAGAAAAATCGAAATTTTTATGTAAAAATATGCAACTAAATAAACAGAAAGAATTGCCGAGTTTGACGGGATGTGAAGTTACCTCTAAAGTTAAATATTTAGGTTTAGAAATAATGAAGAATATTGATTTGTACAAAAATAACTATGAAAAGTTATGGCGTAAGATGGATGAAGACATGGTGAAATGGAACAGACTTAATCTGTCTTTGTTGGGTAGGATTGCTGCAATTAAGATGAATATTTTGCCAAGAATAATGTATTTGTTTCAAACTATTTCGATCGTGAAAGATAGTAAACAATTTAATAAATGGCAAAGGAAGATCTCAGAATTGGTATGGGCTGGGAAAAAACCAAGGATTAAGATGAAAATTTTAACAGATGCTAAAGAGAGGGGGGGATTTCAGCTTCCAGATTTAAGACGATATCATGATGCAGTTTGTTTGGCGTGGATAAAGGATTGGATGATGTTGTTAAATAAAAAACCTTTATTGCTAGAAGCTCATGGAAACAAATTCGGCTGGCATGCTTATATGTACTATGGGGGGGAAAAGATGGATGTTTTTTTCCCCTCACCATTATATTAGAAATAATTTGTTAAATACATGGATAAAGTACAAGAAATGTGGTGATGAAAGAAAGCCATTATGGATAGTACCAGCAGAAGTAATAAAAATAACAGTTGAATCTGATAAAGAGAGAAGGTTGTCATATAATCAATTACTAAGGATCCAAGGTGATAAAGTTGAATTAAAATCTGCTGAAGAGCTAAACAACAAGTATGACTGGTTTCAAATCAACAAATAAAAAGTTTGATGGAAAATGATATTAGATCTGAAGGAATTAGACGTGAACAAACAGAATTGGAAAAGGTTCTGTTTGGAGATAATGAAAAATTAATATCGAAAATATATAAATTAGTGTTGAAATGGTCTACAGAAGAAGAAGTAGTAAAATCTCAAATGATTAAATGGGCAATTAATGTAAATAAGGAAATACAGATGGATACATGGGAATATCTTTGGAAGAACTCTATGAGAATATCAACATGTCAAAGTATTAAAGAGAATTGCTTCAAGATGACGTATAGGTGGCATATGACTCCTAAAAAACTGGCAAAGATGAGTAAAAAGATGTCGGATAGATGTTGGAAATGTAAGAAACATGAAGGTTCTTTGTATCATATGTGGTGGACTTGTGGAATAGCGAAAAAGTTCTGGCAGATGATACAACAAGAAATATCTAAGATTCTGGGATATGACTTTAAGAAACTTGCAGAGACTTTTCTGTTGGGATTACAAATGGAAAAATCTGGTACTTGCTCTCAGTTGCTAGGACATTGTATGTGCAGTTGTGGAAGCAAGAAAAAATACCAGAGAAATGAGATTGGATCGTGAAAGTTTTATCGTGGAGTGAGATGGATAAACTAACATGAACTCTAAGAGACTATGATTTCGGAGTGTTTAAAAGGAAGTGGAAGAAATGTAGAGGATATGTAGAGAAAGAATGGAACGTAAAAAGACATTGGACAATTTTTTAATAATGAGTATTAGAAAAAGGAAGAATATGAATTTAGATTGTTATAGTTAAAGGTACCTTTATAAGTGAACTTTAAGTATATAACTTTGGCGGGAGTCTAGTAACAGAGGGAGGGGGATTAGAAAATATCATATGGGTCAGGGATAGTAGTGATATAAATAGATATTGTTACCATATGTTATCAATAAAATTGTGTTTAAAAAAAATCAAGGACAGAATGAGTAGGCACATTGATGAACACAAGTTATTGAGGAAGACTCAGCATGGGTTCTGTAAGGGAAGATGTTGCCTCACTAACCTGTTACATTTCTTTGAGGGGGTGAACAAACATGGACAAAGGAGACCCAATAGATGTTGTTTAGCTTGACTTCCAGAAAGCTTTTAATAAAGTTCCTCATCAAAGGCTCCTTAGTAAGCTTGAGAGTCATGGAGTAAAAGGACAGGTCCTCTTGTGGATCAAAAACTGGCTAATTACTAGGAAGATAAGATAAGATAAATTTATTTTTATATCCCGCCCTCCCCCGCCAATGGCGGGCTCAGGGCGGCTCACAGACACGGAACACTGTGATATAAGTAAAATACAATATAAAACAAACAATTTTAAAATACAATTCAGTTACAAATTCAATCACATAGTTAATTAGATGGATAAAACGGTGCTATAAGGTGCAATAGATCATGTACAGGATGGCGGGATGGCTACAGATCCGTTTAACCAGGTTCTGTCCCAAAGGCAAGCTGAAACAGAGAGGTTTTGCAAGCCCTGCGGAACTGGTTCAGGTCCCGCAGGGCTCGCACCATCTCTGGAAGTTGATTCCACCATCGAGGGGCCATTGCTGAAAAGGCTTGCTCCCTGGTTGTCTTCAGTCTAGCCTTTCTTGGCCCAGGGATTTTTAAGAGGTTTTGGGAGCTAGATCTCAGTGCTCTCTGGGGAACATATGGGGAGAGGCGGTCCCTAAAGTAGGCAGGTCCTTGGCCATATAGGAAGCAGAGAGTGAGTATAAATGGGCAGTCTTCGCAGTGGAGGACGGTAAGCAGTGGGGTGCCGCAGGGCTCGATACTGGGTCCCATGCTCTTTAACTTGTTCATTAATGATTTGGAGTTGGGAGTAAGCAGTGAAGTGGCCAAGTTTGCAGATAGCACTAAATTGTTCAGGGTGGTGAGAACCAGAGAGGACTGTGAGGGACTCCAAAGGGATCTGTTGAGGCTGGGTGAGTGGGCATCAACGTGGCAGATGAGGTTCAATGTGGCCAAGTGCAAAGTAATGCACATTGGGGCCAAGAATCCCAGCTACAAATACAAGTTGATGGGGTGTGAACTGGCAGAGACTGACCAAGAGAGAGATCTTGGGGTCATGGTAGATAACTCACTGAAAATGTCAAGACGGTGTGCGGTTGCAATAAAAAAGGCCAATGCCATGCTGGGAATTATTAGGAAGGGAATTGAAATCAAATCAGCCAGTATCATTAATGCCCCTGTATAAATCGTTGATGCGGTCTCATTTGAAAAACTGTACAATTCTGGTCACCACACCTCAAAAAAGATATTATAGCACTGGAAAAAGTCCGGAAAAGGGCAACTAGAATGATTAAAGGTTTGAAACACTTTCCCTATGAAGAAAGGTTAAAACGCTTGGGGCTCTTTAGCTTGGAGAAACATTGACTGCGGGGTGACATGATAGAGGTTTACAAGATTATGCATGGGGTGGAGAAAGTAGAGAAAGAAGTACTTTTCTCCTTTTCTCACAATGCAAGAACTCGTGGGCATTCAATGAAATTGTTGAGCAGTCGGGTTAAAACAGATAAAAGGAAGTACTTCTTCACCCAAAGGGTGATTAACATGTGGAATTCACTGCCACAGGAGGTGGTGGCGGCTACAAGCATAGCCAGCATCAAGAGGGGATTGGATAAAAATATGGAGCAGAGGTCCATCAGTGGCTATTAGTCACAGTATATTACTGGAACTGTCTGGGGCAGTGATGCTCTGTATTCTTGGTGCTTGGGGGGAGGGCAAAGTGGAAGGGCTTCTAGGCCCACTTGTGAACCTCCTGATGGCCCTTGGGTTTAATTTTTTTTGGCCACTGTGTGACTGGATGGGCCATTGGCCTGATCCAACATGGCTTCTCTTATGTTCTTATGTTCATGTGTAGCTCCATTTGGTCTCCTTCCTTATTCAGAGCCACCGGTCTGGTTTTCTTCACTAGAAATAATTTCTGAATAAGAGAAAATTTTGCTAGGGAAATGTGCTGGGAGGCATTCTGGGTGGTTTTTATTCCACATCAATTTATTAACAGCCTGTGGTCAGAATTCACAACAAGAACTGGCAACAGCCAGCAGGCTTTCCTAATGTGACTGTTTTCTTTCCCACCTTACTTATGTATTTTTAACTGTAGGTGATAACCACTGTAATGGAGTTGTTTGCACAGCATTCCAAGATGATTAATTTCTGCAGTTTCCCCTCCTTTTCCTTTCATTCAGCTCCCTGTGGTTTGCCTGGATTCATTCCTTAGGAGGTCTTCTATCTCCTACAGCCATGCTAAGCGAACTGTTTGTTCTTTCTCCAGCAGAGAAAACACATGCAACTGGCAGTTTTGAATTTTGCTGCTGTTATCTTGAGATCTGTTTGAGCTTAATGTTCCTGCAACCATGTAGTTGTCAGCAGTATACAAGAGGAGATATATAACTACTGTACACCAAGATAACTTTTTTAAAAAATGATGTTGATATATTCAGTAGTTCTGAACATGCCCTGTGAATTCTGTGTTGACAATTTCTTCTGTGTTGCAGTAGTTGGTCAGTTTCCTTTCTTGTATGTTGGAATATTTTGAATCACATGATTTCTGAAAAGATATAATAATGTTGTGTGTTACCATGATATGACTTTTACTAGGTCTGAGCTTCTTGGCTATGTGGATTCATTTGAGTCAACGCATAAATCAGTTGTGGCAAGAAAAGAGTTTTTGAAAGACTTATAAAATGGATAGTTCATGTTAACAGTGAAAAGGATTGAAAGTCCGGTGAATTATGTGAAATGCAACAATTTATTTATTTATAGCTCACCCTTCCCTGCACTGCGTGGCACAAGATGGGTTACATCATACAGGCCCCAGAAATGAATATTAAAAGAAGAAAAAAATTAAAGCATCAGAGCATTCTGTACAAAAAACCCTCAGTTAAACTGTTCTAACACACTCCGCATGGGACTGACTGACCTTGAAGGCAATATGGAAGCTTCAGTTGGTATAGAAAACTGAAGCTTGATTCCTATTAGGAGCTACTGGTGGTGACAGTGGAGCTGGTGGACTGCTCATATTACATCTATTCTTCTGTCACTCCATTGCTTACTGACTAGTTTTCAAATTCAATTCAAGTTGCTGGTTATTACCTCTAAAGTTCTTTGTTGTTTTCTAGGGTTGCCAGCCCTGGCAACCCCTGGTAGTTTTGGAGTACGGCTAGGCATTCGATCTTGGCATCTGAGGAGATGATGCACCTCAGCTACCTGGGGTGCATCATCTCCTCAGATGCCAAGATCGACAAGGAGATTGACAACAGGCTGGCAAAGGCAAACCGTGCATTTGGTCGACTGCACAAAAGAGTGTGGAGCAACAAGCATCTGAAAAAAGGCACAAAGATCAATGTTTACAAAGCGGTTGTGATGACAACCCTCATCTATGGCTCCGAATCGTGGGTTTTATACCGTCATCACCTGCGACTCCTTGAGCGCTTTCATCAGCGCTGCCTTCGCACCATCCTCAACATCCACTGGAGTGACTTTGTGACCAACACTGAAGTCCTCAAGCGGGCAGAGGTTACCAGCATCGAGGCACTGCTGTTGAAGACGCAGCTGCGCTGGGCAGGGCATATTTCTAGGATGGAAAACCACCGCCTTCCCAAGATTGCCCTGTATGGCGAACTCTCCACCGGCCATCGAAATAGAGGGGCACCAAAGAAGAGGTACAAGGACTCCTTGAAGAAATCCCTTAGCACCTGTCACATCAACCATCACCAGTGGTCTGACCTAGCCTCAGATCGCAAAGCATGGAGGCACACCATCCACCAGGCTGTCTCTTCCTTTGAGAACGCACACATAGCTGGTCTTGAGGACAAAAGGAGATTGAGGAAGAATCGCACTGTTACAGGACCAACCCTAAATCAGACTTTTCCCTGCAGCCACTGTGGCCGGACCTGCCTGTCCCACATTGGTCTTGTCAGCCACCAGCGAGCCTGCAGCAAACGTGGACTATTGCACCCTTCTTAAATCTTCGTTCGCGAAGCCAAGCCGAGAGAGAGAGGCATTTGGTATTGTATGATACCATGTTGTCACTTCTGATTGTATAACCGGAATTGACAGCACACATGGCTACAATGTTCTAGTAAACTCCCAAATCTATGTGGTTTTACGATACAGGTTTTGGAGGGCTGCTAGAATGTTGCAGCTATGTGTGATAGTTACAGTTATGTGACCAGAAGTGACATCACTGTGATGACATCAACCTCCATTTTCCCACTGCTGCCTACATCTGCAACCCACATACTTGCTGGATCAACTTGTGATAATCAAAGCCATATCCAGTCTCCAGGAGGTCTTCACCAACTAGTCAACACTCAGCAGTGAACCAATCAATCAGGAGAGTGTGGGGAGTGTGAATGGTAGAAGCAGACAGTTAAACTGCCAAATAGGGTTAGGTAAAAAAAAAAAAAAACCCAGGAAACTACAGTTAGGAAATCAGAACTTACCTCAAAATCCTCATGCTGAATTAGAAGGACTTTTCTTTGGAAAATAGAAAATCATAACACCATTCTTATGAGTGTCAGTGAGATCCTTTGGTGCAAATAAGGCTTGAAGGCAGTAGTTACTGAATTGTGTTTTCTTGACATGTGTTGTACAGTTTTGAGCCTTTAATTAATAACTGTTAAGCTTTTTACCCTTTAAATGAATCAAAACAGAACTTTTTTCTTAAGGAATAAGCCATGTCTCGACCTACATTTAACCCACTAAGCACAATAAACAAAGTTCAAGGAACTCTAAAATGTGCTGTTAAAAAAATCTGCTCTCTTTTTTTGTTGTTTTTTCTACAATACATCATGCAGTTAATAAAACAAAAAAGGGCAGAGAAATCTCAGCATTTTTATTATTATGCCACTCCTGTCCTCAGAGAGGAAACATAATACACCTCTCTCAGCATGCTTCTCTGTGACAGCTTTGCATATCTGAGCAAGGCCTTTTAAAGGTACCACCCTGTAAATGGGTAAGACCAGTGGCTGTCTGTACCCAAACTTTCTCTTGGTAGAATAATCTACTTTATGAGGTCAGGAAGATTTCTAATTCCATACTGGTATCTTTTGCAGAATGTGTAGCACAGAACTTTTCAAAAATCTGTTTCTGTGATATGGTAGTTGGTAATAGATTCAGATGGGTAGTCGTGTTGGTCTGAAGAAACAGAATGACGTTTAAGCCCAATGGCATCTTTAAGATCTGCAAAGTTTAATTTGGCATATTAACTTTCATTTGCATGTATGTATCTGAAGAAGTGTGCATGCATATAAAAGCTTATGCCCAGAATTAAAACTGCGTTGATCTTAAAGGTACCACTGGATTCAAACTTTGTTCTGTAGTTTGTAATATGTGGACGTTTGTAAATGGTTTTATTATATTCATTATTTTTAATTTTTTGAGAAAGGCAGACTGTAAACAAAGCCCTAAATAAATGAAAATTATTTCCCTTTGAAGCTGATTGTCTCAGGCCTCAAAAATGAACTGCAAGAAAATTCCATGCCAGTGCAGAAACCCTGAGAATTTAGATGCAGGTGTCATCTAAGGTTTTTGAAAAGGGGCCATCACAAACTAACACAGCCATAATACAGTGGTGGATGAGACACTTCAGAGTACTGCTTTGTTTACCGATGGGAAGCTGTTCATGGGATAAATTTGCTTCCTGTACATGGTTCTTCTTTCTGTTCCTCAGAGCTCTGTTAGAACCCTGAGAAGCCCACAAGGCATCCCTAGCTGTCACAGTGGCAAAGATGAATGTGAATGTGTGATGGTAATGATTTCCAATACTGTCCTCATGCTGAGCAGATTTCCTGCCCTCACCCAATCAATTGCTTTCAGAGAACAAATGCATATTCATCTGCTTAAATTTCAATGGCCTTTATTTTCAGCACATTACAGACTTTCCTAAACAATGGGTGTCTGGCTAACTGGTTTAGATTGTTCTTTTCACCAGCTCGCCAGCTTTTAATTGTAGTCTATGAGTACATGATAATAAAAATGAAATTATAGAAGTTATTTCGATAATGAAGGCACACAGAGGTCTTCTGCAAGGATCCAGAGTTAGGCTTGGTTGTGTAATACTGTGTGTGGTTTGCAATGTTGTATAGATTAATAAACAGAAAGGATGGAGTGATTTGTTTAATCCACTGTTTGTTTGGGGTTTTTTTGGGGGGGAGGGGTAAATGAGGAATCAAACTGACAATACAAGTGGGTTATTGTCACTAATAAAATGAATATTTTTATTTTTATTGGAGCCAAACAGAGAATATTTTATTACAGTGGAATAAACACCATAAGGCTTCTTTTCACTTGCCTAATAAAGGACAGAGATAGTTAAACTAAGCTGAAATAAAATTTAAAGCCCCACAAGAAGGCTTTGTGAGAAAAATATAATAGGAAAGACTTGGGTCAACATCCTTATCTGTCTATCAGAACTTTTTTATGGAGAGGCTGCAAAGTGACCAAAATGTAATAATATTTATCTGCATTGCTTGGGGAAGCAGCCAAAATACTCAGATAACTGAATGCTGTGAAATTGCCACAAAAAACTCTAATAACCAGGAATTCAGTGCATTTATATAGGGGCCCATCATAATTAGAAAATTCTATTTTAGAGTGAAGTATGCATTTAGTAAAAAAAGAGCCCCATGGCACAAAGTGGTAAGCTGTAGTCCAAGCTCTGCTCACAACCTGATTTCGATCCTGGCGGAAGCTGGGTTCATGTAGCGCTCAAGGTTGACTCAGCTTTCCATCCTTCCAAGGTTGGTAAAATGAATATGCAGCTTGCTGGGGGTAAAGTGTAAATGACTGGGGAAGGCAATAGCAAACTACCCTGTAAAAAGTCTGCCATGAAAACATTGTGAAAGCAACATCACCCCAGAGTCAGAAACAATTGGTCCTTGCACAGGGGTCTACCTTTATCTTTTATACATTTAGTAATAACTTCAGCCTTTTCCAGGTGTTACATTGCATCACACATATGGAGAGGGGTTTGGCAGTAAATCAGTTGCAACTTGACTGCACTTAATTTTTAGTACAGCAAGAACATGCTATACATGATCCTCCTAATAAATGCAATTGGTGTTTTGAGTGAAAAGGGCAATGCACATATTCTCATACTCGTCATTTCAGATACATGTCTGTCATTTCAGACAAAATGATAATTTCATGTATCAAGAGGCTCACTTTCCCCATATACATAGTAAAACATAATATCTGAAGGGTTTTTTTTTAAGTTTTACCATTTACCCAGTAGAGGAAATCCTATCAGGGAACTGTTTACGGATCCAGATGTCACATTTAATCAAAGCCAGCTTGCTCAGGATTGTCATCTAGGGTGACTTGTTTGATGAAAAAAAAGAAGCATTCCATTCCTTGGCTGGGAACAGAAGAGGAAAATCTGGGTGTTCTTTAGAAGGCACTCACTCACAAATGAGACATTGCCTCCTTTCATGAACATGCCTGTGTTTGAATGTTATTACAATTGTATTATTTACTGGGAGAAACAACCTTTTACAATTTGAGTAAAGATCTACTTATTGAGTACTTAATTTCAATACCATCAATGGTTTTGTTCATTTATTCTCTCCAATATTAATCCTTCATGTTCCTCACCCCCAACTGAAAGCATAGCGCCCATGAGACTTAGGAACATAATGCTCTTCTGTGAACAGGCATAATGGGGGCATTGGTCAACCCAATGACGGTGTCTAAAATTCGGAAACACTGCTGAGACCTCTCAAAGATCAGCCCTAGAAACAGAGTTCCCAAAATGTGATTGGAAGAAACATGCCAGAACAATCTTGCTGCAGCTAAGCAAGTATGAATCTATCATTTCCTCAGTGGGAGACCTCTTGACCATATTGTGTTTGCTATCTTGAGTTCTATGATGGAAGAAAGTTGGGATATAAATGCAATATAAATTAAGGTAGATGCTGAATGAGCTGAAATATAAGTTATATGCCCTTCACCCTGCTCTTGAAAATGTCAGACCTTATTTTCTGGTTGTGTTTTTGATTTGATTTATAAACTGCCCTCCCTCAGAAGGCTTAGGCAGGTGTACAACATATACCTCAATAAATATATAGCATATATCTCAATAATTAAAACAGTTCATTAAAACAGTACAGTACTGCAGTGTAATCCTCTTGTGGTGTCTGATGTCAATTTATACCCTCCTATGGGGGGGTGGGGAGTGACACTGGGAAACTTGTGTTATTGGTATTGGCTATTTTGAAAATCATGTTTATTAACATGGGACTGATGCAGAACTTCCTGCTACTGAATTTTGCAAATATTCTGTTTCTTGGGTGGCTATTTCCATATCCTGACAGTGTTCCAAGAGGGGAATGTCAATGTGTGTCTCAGCTTGCTGCACCTATATTGGTTTATTGCTTAATTAAACAATTTAATTAACCTATCCACTAGAAATAAATTTCACAGTTTATTCACAGTGGCAAATGGTTCTTATCTGAATGAACTTTTTAGACTATTAGAATGTAAAATTGAACAATTTCTCCTTGAAGAGCAAACAAAGGAAGCATAATAAATGGCTAACATGTTATTTTCTCTCAATTATTGCTCTCCAGTGATTATTGAGGGAGTATATTTTTCCCTTTAGAATCCTTCTTAACTTTGGCTTAAGTGCATCTCCAGGAGTTTAATGCTTGTCAGATGAAAAAATAATTTGATAATGAACTTTACTGGTTTGGTCAGTTAAAACATTCCAGTGATACAAGGTTGCAGAAAGCTTAAACAATCCTTCTGATGCTTATTTGATCCTTAATTTTCCTCCACTAAATTACCTTAGCGCATCTAAAGAGAGCTTTTTATTTTTCCAGACATCTTCTGTCTAAGACCTAGTGTTACTTTTCAATTTTGTGCACCTGTTTGTAGAAATGAGGGTTGTTTTATAATTATTATTTATTTGGGAGTGAGTAATCTGGCTAATTTGTAGAGCAAATGTTAATGGCACATTTTTGCCCTCTGTTTATAGGCCTTTTCCTTGCAAGTGCTAGATCTGATAGCATATGTAGTTGTACTTGCTCAGCATATAAACTAGGATTTATAATGCAGTGTAACATAAGCTTTTATATCCCCCAGGTGATTGTGGGGGTCAGAGGAGATTTTATGAAATGGCTAACAGGTATATTGTGTTCTTTTAGTGTTGCTTGGAAATGTAAGGTATTAGTTTTTCATTGTAGTATAATTTCATGAGGAAAAGGGTCCTTTGGTTTCTGGTAGTTTTAAAAATGAAATAAGTTCCATTGACACTGCTCTTCCCAGTCCATTCAATGCTACCATATGGTGCCTAGAAGGAATATAACTATTGAGTTGCATGAGAATGCAAATCTTGTTTGCATGTTACAGCTGTCAAGCAGTTACAGCATGCTGTCATGTGCCTTAAAGTATGAATCCCTGAATTATGTAGGAGATGCATTTCCATGTTATACTCCTATGTTTTACCAGCTGGTTGCTATTAGATTGGTGTGCTATGGTAAGAACACACAGCTTGCTATGGTAGGCATTGCTACTTTCAGGACACACTTACCTTGGCAGACATGAACTCTAGCATGTGATGGTGCCATATATGGGAGCGTGGAATGCACACTGGGACATCATGACCAGTATTTTCAGTACTGGACTTGCTTAATTTAGCGATCTGTGATTCTGGTATGAGCAACATATTGGCTATGGGTGAAAACATCATTGTAAATATAATCTAGTGTTAATAGAAATATGAAAATATCTCTCTTCTCCCTCCCTACAACTCCCTCCTCCACCAAATGCTGTATTCTAAAGAGTGTGCCCCCTTATAACTTGTTTTCTGCCTTCACTAAACCTCCATAGAAGATGCAGGGCTGCCAACTTCCTGGAGTTCCCCCAGAGTTGATGCCCAGACTATAAAGGTCAGTTCCTCTGGAGGAAATAGTAGCTTCAAAGGCATCACATTCCTGCTGAACTCCCTCTCTTCCCCAGGTTTCACACCCAAATCTCCAGGATTTTCCCAACCCAGGGTGGTGGAGCCAGGAAACTTTGCTGGTGGATCCAGGAGCAAGGGTGTGATAAGCTCATTTGAACTCTGAAGGGAGAGCTGGCCACCACATTTAAAGGGACAACATTCCTTTTAGATGCCTTTCTTCCATTTGGAAATAATGAAGGATAGAGGCAGCTTCTTTGGGGGTTTATAGAATTGGACCCCTTGGTCCAATTGTTTTGAAATTGGGGAGGTATTTTAAGGAGAGGCACCAGATGCTTTGCTGAAAATGTGGTGCCTCTACCTCAAAAAACAGTACCCCAGAGCCCCAGATACCCTTGGATCAATTCTCCATTATACCCTATGGGAACCAGTCTCCATAGGATATAATGGAGTGCCCAGCAGACATCCCCCCCACTTTCTGATGATCCTGAAGCGCGGGAAAGGCCTCCAAACCAGGATCCCCTGCCCTCACATGGGGATTGGCAACCCTAAGATTTGGGAGTAGAGCTTGGGGATGGACATAGAGTACACTCTCCAAATAAGCCATTTTCTTCAAAGGAAGTGATCTCTGTAGTCTGGATAGCAGTAATAATTTTTTTGGGGGAGGGGGGGGTCTCCAGGCCCTACTTGGAGGTCGGCAAGTCCTACTGCCACAAATTTGATCAGGGTTGCTAGATCTGTGTTGGGAAATGCCTCGTGATTTTTGGGGTGGAACCTAGAGAGGGCAGGGTTTGGGGTGGGAAGGGGCTTCATCATGGTACATTGCCATAGAGTATGCCCTCCAAAGCAGCCATTTTCTCCAGGGGAACTGGCCTCTGACATCCAGTGATCAGTTGTAAAAGCAAGAGATATCCAGGCCCCACCTGGAGGTTGGCAATCAGTATTCTCAAAGTACAAAGCAGTTTTTAATCATCTTAATGGCTTCCTTCAGTCTTTTGGGCATCAGATCAAGAATTCTATTTCAAATATACTTTTATCCCTGTGAAGTGGCACCTCCCTGTAAGTAGACTGTTTGTTGTTGTATACCTAATATGAGGTGTCTATATACCCTACTGGTTTGGTATAATATTGAAAGAGGTATCTTCTGTCTTTCAAGGACACAAGTATTTTACTAGGGAAGAAGTTGGAAAGGCACTCCTAGATAGGAGATTCCAGAGTGAGTTTGCAGTTCTTTAAAAGTATAGAATGAGAAGACTTACATCAGGTGGTTAACTGGAAATAAGACCACCAACAACTTCCCATTTGTTTCTTTTCCTTGTCCCATTTTGATTGGTGACCTGGAACATTTTCCATGTTGTGTTGTTACTCTTTAGATCAGCCCAGTGATCCTCATGTAGCTTGTTTTTTTTATTATTGAAAACTCTTCATTCTTCAGGCACAGCCTGTATCTGTGGTAAGGTTGCATCCTGTTTATTTGCTGCTGAGGCTGTGCCGTTTGGCTGTACGGCTAAACTTAAATGTGCTTTTACATTTGCCATGTGAGCTGTGCAGAACTGACAAAGGAAGGTTTGTTCCAGAAGTTGGTCCTTATGCAATGCTTTCATTTTGCTTTTAGTATTTGGGGTATGGATCAGACAATGGACAGTACACAATGCGTGCAGTTTTCTATGTATTAAATACTGAAATCATGCCCTAATTTTTAACCGATTGCTCTGAAATATAGCTGATAGGCTGAATCTATGGAGTTACAAAGAACTGCTTAAGAGGATTGACTGGTTTATTTCAAATTGTTCTTATTTTCTGCTTTTAGATATATCTGGCATATTCTAAAGGAGGTACCATGTAACACGTGATACTAGTATTGGTGTGTTGCATGTAGCATATTAAATGCTGAAGCAGAAAGAATAATTAACATGTTTTGCCTTTGCATGCTTGTTGTTATGATCAGATGTCATGATGTAGAAATGGAATTCAGCAATCATTTGGACCACCTACCAAGGAACAGTAGATTGCTGGCAGACTGCTGCTTGGTAACAGTTTGTCCTTCAGTCATCACAGTTATTTCAAAGTTTCTTGGAACCTTTTCAATTACATTTTTAGCAAAGAAACTGAACAAATATGGTATATGAATTTGCATTTTTTAAACTTTGCCGTTTGTGCTGTCGTTAGTCATAAGAGGACTGATAAGGAACAGTAAAATCCACATCTAAACATTAAAAAGCCTGCTTAGTCTTGGCTTCACAATTTTCTTAAACCAGGAAATGCCCATTGCTTATGGAAAAAATTGCTGTGCTGGAAATCTGGGTAATCAGTTTGATCTTTAGCGCTCTCACTGCAGCAGAAGACTGGGTGCTAGTTACCAACAAGCAACCACATTACTCACTGTAGATAAAGACAGTATGCAAATGGTTGTGGATTTCTCAGGTTTCCTGCTCCATGCAGACATTTATTTTCTTTGAAATGAAAATCTAAGATTCTCAGGATGCTGAGTTGTGCTGTTTTAGTGCACTGTAATTATGGATGAGGATTTTCTTGCTGGATTTGACCAAGGCGCCATCTGCTCTAGCACTTTGTGTCCAGCAGTGACCTATCTAATATACCTTAGAAGCTCATAAGCAGGAATTGATGAAGATAGTTATGCCCTGATTTTTGTCCCTAACATCTGGACATTTGAGGTAGATTCATAGAGTGATTCACTTATAATAACTGGGTGCTAGAATGTAGGGTACTTAGTAGGGGTAATCATTTTACTTATGACTGCCTTGACAATGTGATTAGATAGCTTTTCTACTTAGGTTAAACTGAAATGTTTTTAAAAGCAATATTGCATGAAGAAGACAAGTGAACTGAAGCTACTATAGCCTTTTAACTATTGGTAAAAGTACTTTTGCATCTTCTTAAATTCCTGTGATGAAATCAGAATGTGTTTGGGAAACTTTTGTGTATAATTTAAAAAAAATGCTCTTGGGTTTAAGAATCTAGTGCTAAAGCCTGGGCTATACTGATTCTCACTTTGCTATCTTTAGTGCTGTGATTTAAGTATGTGGTGGTGCAAAGTGCCATGAAGTTGCAACTGACTTACAGCGACTCTGTAGGTTTTCCAAACAAGAGATGAAAAGAGGTGACTTTGCTATCACCTGCCTCTGCATGGCAACCCCAGACTTCCTTGGGGGTCGCCCATCCAAGTACTAAACATGGCTGACCTGCTTAGCTTCTGAGCTCTGATGAGAATGGACTTGCCTGGGATTGCCCAGGTCAGGGCAGTTTAAGCATATATGTAAGAATCTGTAAGAATTTGTGAATTGTAGTCTTAAGTATGCAGACAGGTCTCTTTAGATGTGTGTCTGCTTGCCCAGCAGACACACACTCACAGCTCTTCTCAGGCTGACTCAGCTGCCATCTGGTTGGGCTTGTCACTCTTGGCAGTGTCCTAAAGTGTGCCAGATTTGCAGCCACCCTCTTTGGAAACCAAGACCCCAGCAAGGGCATGGCTCATTGCTTGCTCATAGCAGGAGCTTTGGCACCAAGGGATGGAGCAGATTGGTGGTGGTGAATCAACTGGCCAGTGGCACTCCTTACCTCCTCACCTCAGTGACCAGTAAATGTGGGGGTGGGCATTCTATTAACAGACATAGGAACTCCTTTCCCCCATGAATGATGGATAACAAAGCTTTTACTGTATTTCCTGTGGAAAGAATAATGTATACAACACCCATGTTAAGTCAGTGTTTACCAAAGCAAATATAGTTTCAGATCTTCTTTTGCACTTTCTCTTAATGAACACTTCAGCCTTATATGCAAACAATCATATGCTTTTCACTTTAAAGGTTTCCAGTTACATCCAGGAATAGCATTGATTAATGGGGGCATCTTGTCTTCACTCAAACTCAGAAGTTTTGAGTAGATAAAGCCATTTTCAAGATCTGAGTTATTCAAAACAGCGTCTGTTGCTTCTCTTCCAGTTGCCCTTCTGTATGGTGTACATGTGACTGAAAGTTGCTTCCAATTCTCCAAACACTTTAGTGATTACTGTTACTGAACCAATCTTCTCTCTCAACTGCCATCTCCTCCTCACATATCTGAGAGAACATGGTAAAGAAAAACTGTCAAACACCATTTGTCAAGAAGAGAGTGGAAGCTGCAGCATTGTTATGAGAACATGGCATATTGTGACTTGCAGATCACAGATTACATATTCATTTCCCACGTTTCTGTCAGTCCAGGAGTCGATAAGAGAGCACAAGATGAACTGCTGAGATTTGGGGCTAAAGTGGCAGACTTGTATCTGGTTTGTGTGACTTCAGATTGGAAGGGGGGGAGGAATCACATGACAGTGCTCTGCTCTTCACAAAAAAAATTACCTCTGGGTGAAAAGCTGGTACACTGGCAACAAAATTAGGCTAGAATCTGTTTCCCTAATTTTCTGGGTTTTGCATGTGTGTTAAATGTTTTGGAGTTTTCAGTCATGTCAGCTCACTCCTGTGGTCTGAAGTAGCATAACCCAAATATAAGCTTTACCACTTCTGTGAGAACTAGGCCTTAGTGGCTTCTTTGAGGAAAGTTATAAAAATGGCATCCATACAGTTTAGAATTACCACTGTGCACTGCTATGTACTTAGAGAAAATCAAAACAGCTTTTACAGCATAACTAGAAAAAACTGTGTGTGTTAGTTAATTCCTTTTTTTCCTTTGGTATTACACTTTCCATGCCTCTTCTTCTTTATACAACACACTGTTTGGGCACATGAACCACCCACTGGGTAGCTGCTGTTTGTGGTCAGTCCCATAAAGCATGACCAGAAGCAAAACTGCAGCCCATTGAGAACAAATGAACTAGTTATAATTGACCAGTGTTTGTTGTAAGTACTCTACTTTTGCACTATTGTGATGGTTTGCAAACTCTTGAAGTGGACTTTCTTGAAGAAGGCTAGTAAGTTCTTTTCTAGAAAAAACATTTTTGCTGTTTTTAATTAAATTTCCTATTGACTAGAATAAATTCATTGTAATAAACAGTTTGTACTATCATTCAATACCTACACTCTCTGGTTTCTTCTCTGTCAATGCATAGATTGGTGCAGAGGTCTCTCTCTCTTGGTTACATAATAACATAGGAGTGGCACATGTACTGAAACTATGAAAATAATAATAGCAAATGGTTGCTTACAGACTGGCAGTTTGAGGCAATCCAGAGACACCTCAGAAGCCGATTAGAAAAACCTGTCCATACAAGCACATCTGCTGCCCACCCCCATCCCATACTCAACCCATCCTCTGGCATCCTCAGAGTGGTTCAGAAAGCTACCACTTTCAAAGTGGTAGCAAATTTCTGAGCTGCATGCCAGTCGCCTCTTCAGCGTCTGGACACAGAAGTGCGCAAGCAAGGCACCCTGGTGATGTGAACTCTCCAAGCTGCCCCAAGCAGCTTCCAGACTTTATTGTTTTTGAAATATATTGATTTCAAGTGCATAGGCCCATGAGTGCACATGTGCATGACCAAAAAATGAATGGAAAAAAGAGCCTGAACCAAGCTACAGGGATGGTGCACAACAGCCATCTGATCGTGCCAAGTCACCTCACTGATGGGATGGGAATGGCTTGTGGGGGAGCATGTGGACAATTTAGAATGCTTCTTTCTGAGCCAGCCTGATTTGGGACACCTTCTATGCGTCCCAAACTGCCCATCTGTTAGCAGCCAATGAGTCTTTTTTGTTTATGTTGTTTAATTTACTTGTGTGTTATGTATGGGTGAAAGAAAACCAAAGCTTCTTGATGAGGATTTTAGGAAGCCCAAGAATCTGTAAGAACTTGTAGAATTAAATGCTTTCTTTGCATCTGTTTTCTTCCCTGCCCCACCTCCCAAGGGACAGAGAAACATTGTAGGTTCAATTAACTGTTACAGTCTCTTTTAAGATGTTGCTGCCAAATAATGATTGCAGGTAGCAATGACAGACAGCTCCAAATTGTACTTTGTAGGTTTGAATAGAGCTGTTAAAATGGTGTCTGAAGGACTTTAGCAAGGGCGATTAAAAATGATGATATCTCCAAGTCCCAGCAGACTACAACAAATTGTGTGTTTGATGGCTGGAAGCTGAAACAATTATGTCTTAGTGATGTTGTTCTTTATCTGTCTAACACCATTACCTTCCTTTAAACAAGACTTCAAACAAAATTTAATACTTTTGAGAGAGCAGATTGTTGTAGCTGTATTGGCATCTTAGGGCCAATTCTCACTTCAGGGGTCAGATGTATTTGCCACTTGTACACCTTGAGCTTCCTGCTGAACATTATAAAGCGTGGAGTGGAGATACGAGCTAGCAAGCATGCGATAAATCATGTGCTGGAGATCTGTGATTAATCATGAATTTGTGATGTGTGCCCAAGTCATATTCACAAATGAGCATCTCTCCTTCGTATTTTATGCTGCTCACCATAGCAAACACTAAACTCCAACAGCAGATTCGTCAGCTTTGCATTGTGTAGCCTGACCATTAGGATTAAAACAGAGCAGGTGTTTCTAAAACTGCTTATGTTCTTAGTAATACAGCATTCCTTCGGGGAATATGTTTTTATGCCAGTTAGGGGGGAAATACACATTACTACTGTTACGTACTCCGGAAGATCCATAGTTATCTTCATGTTCTCTGACTCTAGAAGTTTCTTCTGAGTCCATTGTCTTCATTTAATGATATTTTGGCATGATGTACAGCCTCTTTTGGTCTCAATCAATCTTGTTTACTGGAGCGAAAGAATGAGTTCTGTCATGTTGGGCTCATAACTGAAAGCTGTGGTGTGTGTTTTGGTAGGGAAAAAAATGTGTATCTGAACTCAGCTTAAAACAGAGCAGGGCTTGGTGATAGTGCCACATTAACCCTAAGTAGAGTTACACTGTTCCAAGCCCTTCAATTGACTTCAATGGACTTAGAAGAATTTAGCTATGCTTAGAAGGGCATTGCATAGCACTTGATTTGAAGGTTGCAGCTGACATATTTCCCTTCAGCTGTCTTTGTTTCAAGGAAATATACCTACAGAACCATTATTTTTTCACAAACAAAATATGTTTTAATCTTCCATCCCTGCAATTATTTTAAAAAGCCACAAAAGGTAGACAAGAATGGACAAGTATGATGTACCTGAAGAAATTATGAAAGTTGTCAAAATACTGTACCTGCATTCTTTGCTGTGCATAGGGTACTGTAATAACATCGCAAGAGTTCTGTCAAAACATGTAAACCACTTTTATCACTGAAAAAAACTTCATGTCACCCAGAGGCATCTTCCCATGATTTATTTTAGCTCTTGTGAAGCAATTAAGCCACAATAAAAGATAGAATTAACCTAATCTATGTTTTGTAATTAAATCAGATATCCATCAAATGCAGAGAGATTTAAATACAGTTTATTTAATATTTAGAAATATAAAATATTTATTTGAATACAAATTTAAATGAAATAGAGCAGGTAAAATAAGAGCAGAATACTGTTTAAGATTGTTAAGTGATTTTTTTTCAGTTAATAAAAAAAGTTAGGGCCTTATAAGAAAGGTGTTGGAATGATAATATATTTCTGAGTCCTGTCTTCAGTAAGGAAAACCACAGGTCAAGCTATACAATCACTGATCTCCATCAGCCATTGAAAACTCAGTTTTAGTTGCATGAGGCACAATAATTAAACCACACCTACCTACCCCCATGCTATCACACTTCAGTTCGCAGTTTAACATAAGAGAAGCCATGTTGGATCAGGCCAGTGGCCCATTCAGTCCAACACTCTGTCACACAGTAGCCAAAAACACTAGGCCCCATCAGGAGGTCCATCAGTGGGGCCAGGACACTAGAAGCCCTCCCACTGTGCCCCCCCAAGCACCAAGAATATAGAGCATCACTGCCCCAGACAGAAAGTTCCAACAATACACTGTAGCTAATAGCCACTGATGGACCTCTGCTCCATATGTTTATCCAGTCCCCTCTTAAAGCTGACTATGCTTGCAGCAGCTGCCACCTCCTGTGGCAGTGAATTCCATGTGTTTCAATTAGCAGAACCATGATGAAGTGGAAAGGATACAATCTAGGGTTGACACCGCTGTGCTGGGAAATTCCTGGATATTTGGGAGGTGGACCCTGGTGAGGGTGGAGTTTGAGAAGGGGAGGGACTACCACAGGGTTTAATGCCATAGAGTCCAATCTCCAAACAAGTCATTTTCTCTAGGCAAACTGACCTTTGCAGCCTGTAGATCAGTTTTAATTCCAGGAGATCTCCATGTCTCACATGACCCAATCTGAAATGGCCAAATCTCCATGTGGCCTAATCTGAAATGATGTCTGATGCTGGTGTTGTAGAGCTTTTAGACTAGCAGAGATCCAAGCTCCTAATGCCAGAGGAATGCTCTGTGCAGTGGCTAACTGTCCTCATTGGAAAAGAGTCCTATACATGTGGGAAAAAGATCCAAGCCAATGTGTAATAATGATAGCATGGTATCGAAGAGTTCACTGTGATAAACTCCATATCTAAATATTTTAATAGTGTTATAGTAACTGAATGAGGCCCTTTCTGTCTAAATCATACATTTATCTTTTTTGGGGTGGGGGTGGGGGGTGGGATTCATAAGAACATAAGAACATAAGAGAAGCCATGTTGGATCAGGCCAACGGCCCATCAAGTCCAACACTCTGTGTCACACAGTGGCAAAAAATGTTATATACACACATACACTGTGGCTAATAGCCACTGATGGACCTGTGCTCCATACACTGTGGCTAATAGCCACTGATGGACCTGTGCTCCATACACTGTGGCTAATAGCCACTGATGGACCTGTGCTCCATATTTTTATCTAAACCCCTCTTGAAGGTGGCTATACTTGTGGCCGCCACCACCTCCTGTGGCAGTGAATTCCACATGTTAATCACCCTTTGGGTGAAGAAGTACTTCCTTTTATCCGTCTTAACCTGTCTGCTCAGCAATTTCATCGAATGCCCACGAGTTCTTGTATTGTGAGAAAGGGAGAAAAGTACTTCTTTCTCTACTTTCTCCATTCCATGCATTATCTTGTAAACCTCTATCATGTCACCCCGCAGTCGACGTTTCTCCAAGCTAAAGAGTCCCAAGCGTTTCAACCTTTCTTCATAGGGAAAGTGCTCCAGCCCTTTAATCATTCTAGTTGCCCTTCTCTGCACCTTCTCTAAAGCTATAATATCCTTTTTGAGGTGCGGCGACCAGAACTGCACACAGTACTCCAAATGAGACCGCACCATCGATTTATACAGGGGCATTATGATACTGGCTGATTTGTTTTCAATTCCCTTCCTAATAATTCCCAGCATGGCATTGGCCTTTTTTATTGCAAACGCACACTGTCTTGACACTTTCAGT
Organism: Heteronotia binoei; assembly: GCF_032191835.1. Taxonomy (NCBI): domain Eukaryota; kingdom Metazoa; phylum Chordata; class Lepidosauria; order Squamata; family Gekkonidae; genus Heteronotia; species Heteronotia binoei. The sequence goes on along the minus strand of NC_083228.1, from coordinate 89,985,269 downwards.
GAGTTATCTATCATGACCCCAAGATCTCTCTCTTGATCAGTCTCTGCCAGTTCACACTTTTACCTATCTCATACATGGACAAAACTAAGATATACATGCCAAGGATGCAACGCCTTGCAACAGTCTCTCAAGTATTGGCTTCATATGAAATTTTGCTTGTAAGTCCCATCTGCCAAATTGCATAGTCTTAATTGCTAAGTTCCAGTGGTGGTAGAAAGTGCTGTCGAGTCACAGCTGATTTACGGTGACCCTGTAGGGTTTTCAAGGCAAGAGACTTTCAGAGGTGGTTTCCCATTGCCTGCCTCTGTGTCACAACCCTGGTCTTCCTCGGAGGTCTCCCACCCAAATACTAGCCCAGCTGACTCTGCTTAGTTTCTGAGACCTGACAAGATTGGACTAGTCTGGGCTATCCAAGTCAAGACTTGCTAAGTTCTAGCCAATACATTTTATTGTTTTTAATTTTAATAATAATTTTAGTAATAAAATAGAATTCATGTTGACTGAAATGTAAGTGTTACATATGTTTCCATTTCCCCCAGATTTTTCAGGGGATAAAACTTTTGTGTATACACTGTAAGTAATGGCTTGGAGAAACATACTAGGCAAGACCATCCATGCTCAAGCCACTGTCAAATCCTGTCAAATGGTAGAACTAGGAACAGTACTGCAGTGGGAGGGGGGAAATCAGCAAAAATCATTTCCCCACTCTTTTGCTGGCAGGAATACCTTCCATGAGAGGAAAGTGTATGGACTATAGTTTCCATAGTCAAAAGTTGTATACATGTTTGCAGCTTTAAAACTGTATCTGGACTGGGTAAAAAAAGACTTTACTACTTGAGATACAAGAAGAGGGAGGGCACCTTTGAAAAAGTCTCTCCCAGAAGTATAGTTCTTTCATGTGTTTAATACCTCTGCTCATGCTGTAATGAAAGATATTTGTCCCTCATGAAGCTTTCCAGTAAATGGTTGCTGCCAGGGGATGCCAAATTTAATAGGAATGAAAGAAATCATGTGAAGTCTGTACAAATTAAGAACTGTCCATGTGATGGGACAGAAGGAGACTTGAGATGGATTTCTTTTTGAACTATTTCATGTAATTTTGGCTTCAGAGCAGTTCTTGGCAGCTTTCAATGTATCAGTGCTTTGAGGAGCCATGTGCTTTGCATGAACCAAAATGTGTGTTTAGATCCTGGGTGGCTTCACCGTGTTGTTCTGTTGGATGCTGGAAGTGACAAAGAAGGCTCTTGCGAGTCAGTGAGAGCAGCTTCCTCCATGATGATGTTCTACAAAATGGTGGTGTGATGTCATTAAGTGGCAGTGTTGTTCAATTATACTTCCTCACTTGATTCATAATCCCCCTTGGAAGCTGAGCTAATGAAACAAAATCAGCACGCACACACGCATACATACGTTGCCTTGATCCTAGTCTCCTTTCTTTTAATTAAGGAAATATATAACTTGTATAAGGAATTTATATGTTTATCTGGGTGTGTATCTGTTTTGACCGGATTATTTTATTGATTGTGAGATCAGGCTTTTTTGTGTGTGTTGTTTTACGGATTTAAAAATATTGTTCAAGCTGCTTTCAGCTAACTTTTGTCAGATGGTCTCTAAACTAAACAAATAACAAAATATGGTCTCTAATAGTGGGACTGGTTGCAACCAACTGTTCTCACAAAAGTCAGAGATTTCTACCAAGTTCAGATTGTGTAGAATCATCCCAGTTAGATAAAGAAAAGTGGAAGTGTAACTAACAGTACTGCTAAATTACATAAATATGGGACTCTATCAAGTAACTAATACAAATTTGAGCAGACTTCGGAGGATGGTAGAAGAAAGGAGGGCCTGGTGTGAGTTAGTCCATGGGCTCACAGAGAGTCAGACTTGACTGTGCGACTGAACAACAACATCAAGTACAGACAAAAATCTTGGTTTGCAGACAAAAAATAAGTTGTGTAATAGATTCTATAGCAAATGATCACAAAACTGTACCTCACACAACACTATGTAAGCTTTTGAGTTTCTAGAACTCTGCATCAGACTCCATGTTTAATACAAAAGGGGAGAGGATGGCAAAGCCCAACATTAGAAATTGTAATGAAAAACAATATGTCCTGGAGAGTCAACTAGATTACTTTGGATTGTGCCAGATGCAAAGTAAGTTTTCCAAGTCTCACCAAATTGCTGGGACAATAGATGGAAACTAGCATGGGCCAAACAGGAAAAATGAATTGGGGGGTCCAGTTCATGGTAGATGTTAAGGAACAATGTGGTTTCTTTTTTTTCTTTTTTAAGCAGAAGAAAGTCTTAAACTTGCTGTAAATGCAAGCAGGACCTTGGGTTATAGAATGATAGAGTTGGAAGGGTCCTCCAGGGTCATCTAGTCCAACCCCCTGCACAATGCAGGAAACTCACAAATACCTCCCCCTAAATTCACAGGCGGGGGAGGGCAGGATATAAATAAAAAGTATTATTATTATTCATTGCTGTCAGATGGCCATCCAGCCTCTGTTTTAAAACCTCCAAGGAAGGAGAGCCCACCTCCTGCCGAGGAAGCCTGTTCCACAGAGGAATCGCTCTAACTGTCAGGAAGTTCTTCCTAATGTTGAGCCGGAAACACTTTTGATTTAATTTCAACCCATTGGTTGTGGTCCTACCTTCTGGGGCCACAGAAAACAATTCTATATCATCCTCTATATGACAGCCCTTCAAGTACTTGAAGATGGTGATCGTATCACCTCTCAGCCGCCGCCTCTCTAGGCTAAACATGCCCAGCTCCTTCAACCTTTCTTCATAGGACTTGGGTCTCCAGACCCCTCACCATCTTCGTCACCCTCCTCTGGACCCATTCCAGGTTGTCTATATCCTTCTTAAATTGTGGTGCCCAAAATTGAACACAATACTCCAGGTGAGGTCTTTACAGAGCAGAGTAAAGCAATACCATCACTTCACGTGATCTGGACACTATACTTCTGTTGATACAGCCCAAAATTGCATTTGCCTTTTTAGCCACCGCATCACACTGTTGACTCATGTTCAGCATATGATCTACTAAGACTCCTATATGCTTTTCACAGATACTGCTAAGACAAGTCTCCCCCATCCTATAACCATGCATTGGATTTTTCCTACCGAAATGCAGAACTTTACATTTATCCCTGTTAAAATTCATTTTATTGGTTTTAGCCCAGTTTTCCAGCTTGTCAGGGTCATCCTGTATCCTGTTTCTGTCTTCTACTGTATTTGCAACCCCTCCCAATTTAGTATCACCTGCAGATTTAATAAGCATTCCCGCTATTCCTTCATGCAAATAATTTATAAAGATGTTGACCAAAACAGGCCCCAGGGCAGATCCTTGAGGCACTCCACCTGTCACTCCTCTCCCAAGAGAATGAGGAACCATTCACAAGCACTCTTTGAGTGTGATCTGTCAACCAGTTACAGATCCACCTAACAGTAACAGGATCCAAACCACGTTTTACCAACTTGTCAACAAAGACAGTATGTGGAACCTTATCAAAAGCCTTACTGAAATCAAGATAAATGATGTCTTCAGCATTCCCCTGATCCAGCAAGGTAGTCACTTTCTCAAAAAAAAGAGATCCGGTTTGTCTTGGTTGGGCAGGGTTTTTTTTTCTGGCTACCTTATGTTGAATGTAGATTCAGATTTGCACTAGAACATACACAGACCCTGTTCACACAGCTTGTTGAGTCCGTGTTAAACTGACCTGGTTCTGTTCCGAATATCTTTGTTGCAGATATTACTGATCAGACTGCCATACTGCAATTTGAATCACTCCACGGTGAAACCATCTTCTGCCATCCACATGACAGCACCATGCAGTTCTTTTTTTTTTGTTTCCTCCACCATTAGGCGCATAAGAGCATTATGCGCATGCACACATTATGCACAAGTGCATAGATTAAAACATTATGTGGTTATGCAGTTATGCACATATTGCTAAGTAGTTTAAAAAAAGGTGACTGTAAACCAGATGTCTGAGGCTCCTTTTGCTCTGGGACAGTCTTCAGACATCCGGAAGTTGGTTAATATCGTAGCAGAACTATCTAGACAGAGAAAACTATGAGGGTGAAACCGGACAACTCAAAACACCACAAAGGAGCAGGTAACAAAATAGTCCAGTTTGGAGAAGGATTGGAGGGGGGCGATGTTGCTGTCTGATCAGCCACTTTTAATCTGGTAGGAAACAGCAGCGACAGCTGATTAAACTGTGCATCTGAACAGGCCCACAGAGTATCAAACTTTAATCATAGAGCCTACACTAACTCTAATAATAGAACCTGCCTTAAGATATATGAATTAGCATCTGTGGACCACAGGACCATAGTGATCTTAGCATTAAGCCTTTTCAGAACAAAGAAAGATATAATTTCTATTGAGCATATTACAAAGCCCTTTTTAGTATTTTTTTTCTTTAGCTGAAGCTAGACATTGTGAAGGCCATCATGTTTTGTAAACATCCTTTGAAGAGGAAAACTTTTCTCCCTACCTCCAGGGAGACCCCCAGCCTGAATACGTCATCATGCCCCCACACAGTAGAGATTTTGCTTATTGATACAAAAACCTGAACAAACACCCCTTGGCTATAAGCACATTCTTAGATGACCACCATAACCACAGAGTTCCTGACCCAGATGCCAGGAAAGCAAGAACTGGGGAGTACAGATCAAAGGAACCCCAAAGGAATTACCCCACCCTGGGTGATCTCCTGTCTCCCAGAATAGAGACAGATTTCTTTGAACCAATAAGGTGACCTTAAAGACTAGAAGCGAGAACATTATGACCAATCAACTAGACCTGTTTTTTTATAAAAATTTATAAACATGTTATGTTTTGTGAAGAAATGCTGAGAAAAACTCAGGGATGAGATGTTTGTTGGTACAGAGAGATGTGTTTTCCTTCATGTAATATGTAATAAAAGGATCTCCAAATCTACTCACTTTGACCTCTGGCTGTTGAGTCTCTTGAATTGGGCTGGAGACTCAACTCTTGCCACTGATGGTGTGTGCAACACTTCTGTAGGCTACAATTTAGAGAAAGGCTGTAGTGTTCCTACTGTTCAGAACTGGGCAGTGTTTTGAGAGGGGTGGGACCTTAGCAGCAGGCCCGGTGCTAGGGGTGCTTGCGCCCATAGGCCGGACTGCGATCCTCCACTCCCCACCCCCATTATCTTAGCGCACGGTGATGTAACAGTTACGTCACTGTCATCCCCACCCCCCACTCCGACTTTGCCGAGGACTCCTGAGCCTCAGGAGACCCTGGCAAAGTCTGAAACTGCAGCAGGCTCTGGCCCTCCTCCAGTGCCATTTGCAGGGAGGGCTCCTCAAGAGGAGTCATGCACCTGTATGCAAATGTTCCCCCCCCTCAACCTTCCCGCACCTCTTTCCTCCACCTGAGTCTTGGGAGGGGGGAAGAGCTGGTGCAGAGCCTCCACCGCTCCTCTCCCAAGAGCCAGTCCGAGGGCAAAGCTGAGCCGCCTCTTTCCTGCGTCCGAATGTCGAGCAGGGAAAGGAGCTGGCACGACCGGACCTTCTCTTCACTCTTGGGCTGCCTGTCCTGCAGCCGCCCCTTTCCTCCGCCAGAGACGAGCAGGGAAAGAGCTGGCATGGGGCATCCTTTTTGCTCTCGGGCTGCCTTTCCTGCAGGGGAGCCAGCCCGAGAGCGAAGCCAAGCTTTCTTTCCTCCACCCAAGTCTCAGGTGGGGGAAAGAGATGGCGCAGGGGCTCCTCCTTGCTCTGGGGCCATCTTCCCTGCAGGAGAGGCAGCCTGGAAGCGAGGCTGAATTGCCTCTTTCCTCCGTCCAAGTTTTGAGCAGGGGAAAGAGGCAGAGGTGTGCCAGTTGGTGTGTGGGAAGGGGGAACCTTGCGCCGCCCTGTAGGCCAATGTGGCACCTGAGGCAGCCGCCGACATGGCCTACTCCCACGCACCGGGCCTGCTCAGCAGGCTTGTAATGTCATAGAGTCTACCTGCCAAAGCCGACATTTTCTACTGGGAAAGTGATCTCTGTAGTCTGGAGATCAGCAAGAAGGGTTGCAAGATCCCCCTTGCCACTGGTGGGGGATGGGGGCACAGGGTTGCCTGCCAGATCGAGGTTGGGAAATTCCTGGAGATTTGGGGATGGAGTCGTGGGAGGATGGGGATCTCAGTGAGGTACAATGCTATATAGTCTACCCTCTAAAGTATATTAATAACAAGTAACTTCCCTTTCAGCCCATACCAGAAAACACAAATGTGTCCTCTTCATACCAAAACTTCTTGTCCAGGGCAAAAGGAAAAGCTAGGTATTACTAATCAAACCAGGGTGGAGCCCAAGGTTCAGTCCAGGGTCTGCATATTCCAAACAAGGTCTAGGCAAGGGCCTCTAAATTAATACAAGGCTTTTTTCTCTTTTTTTTAACAGCTAGCAGCTCATGTGTAGTGGTGGGAAGGAGATTTCTGCTCAGGGTAACATGGTTTGCCAAGGGTTGTTCCATTAATCTCTCTGTGGAATGAGATTGGCTGGGAGACCTGCCACTCTTTCTCCCTTCATTCTTTTTTTGTCAGAAACATGAACAAACCACATGCAGAGAACTAAGACTAAAGCCTCCTGATTCCATCCAAGAATAGATGGAAATTATCAGTTTGGAATGCTCTGGGGAAGCCTTTCAGTGTTTTGGATATTGCATGCCCAATATGATGCCCAGAAAGTTGAATGACTTTTGGGGTCGGCAGTATCTGATTTCACACACCTAGTAGTGAGACTACAAATAATCTTTTCCTTTCAATAGTGAGAAATCCTGGAGCTTGTTTTGCATTCTAATGAGAATTCCGTATACTGAATTTTCCTTGATGTTAGCATTTTTGAGAAATGTTGTGCCTAACAGAGAATGTAAACCATTAACCAGCCAACCAAATTACATAAACACCAGGGAATTGTATCCACCATTTTTTTAAAACCAGTGGGAGTTTTGCTACTGACTTGCATGATAGGGGGTTCATACCTAAGAATGAACAGCAAGTGAAAATTAAAGAAAATGCTTCCCATCATGTTGAAAAGAAGTCAGATTTTTAAAAGGCAGTGCCTCTGAAAGGAGACCAGATAAATTCCCGTTTGCTCACCTCGTCAAATGCAGCTTCAGAAGGCAGTAATTTCAGCATCTCTTTCTGCTTAAGGCAACTGCTGATCAAAGTTCGTTTTTTTGTTATTTATAAATATCTTATCAAGGCAGATGCAGGAATTCCTTGAGGGCAGGGTGGGAGGCATTGAAAGTGATTTGTAAGGTGGAAATGAATGTTGAAGGTGAAATGTTACATTTAACAGCTTTCCACACTAATAAATTGGGCTGAAGTTCTTTGTGAGGATAAATTATTACACTAGTTGAGGAACCATGGACTGTGGCAACCCCTTGCAAAGTACTCAGTACCATTGATTAGGTTGCAGATATATCAGGAGCTACAGAGTCTCATCATTACTTGTAATGCCTATCATTGATGTCATGCATGGCATTTAGCTAGTGGTAGCCTCTTGCATTCTGTCATGAGTCGACCAGCTTGAACGGCTAGGAGCCCTGGTGACAAAATTATGTCCAAAATTATGAGAGAACATAAGAACATAAGAGAAGCCATGTTGGATCAGGCCAATGGCCCATCCAGTCCAACACTCTGTGTCACACAGTGGCCAAAAAAAATTAAACCCAAGGGCCATCAGGAGGTTCACAAGTGGGTCTAGAAGCTCTTCCACTTTGCCCTCTCCCCAAGCACCAAGAATACAGAGCATCACTGCCCCAGACAGTTCCAGTAATATACTGTGACTAATAGCCGCTGATGGACCTCTGCTCCATATTTTTATCCAATCCCCTCTTGATGCTGGCTATGCTTGTAGCCGCCACCGCCTCCTGTGGCAGTGAATTCCACATGTTAATCACCCTTTGGGTGAAGAAGTACTTCCTTTTATCTGTTTTAACCCGACTGCTCAGCAATTTCATTGAATGCCCACGAGTTCTTGTATTGTGAGAAAAGGAGAAAAGTACTTCTTTCTCTACTTTCTCCATCCCATGCATAATGTAAACCTCTATCATGTCACCCCACAGTCGACATTTCTCCAAGCTAAAGAGCCCCAAGCGTTTAACCTTTCTTCATAGGGAAAGTGTTTCAAACTTTAATCATTCCAGTTGCCCTTTTCCGGACTTTTTCCAGTGCTATAATATCCTTTTTGAGGTGCGGTGACCAGAATTGCACACAGTATTCCAAATGAGACCACACCATCGATTTATACAAGGGCATTATGATACTGGCTGATTTGTTTTCAATTCCCTTCCTAATAATTCTCAGCATGGCATTGGCCTTTTTTATTGCAATCGCACACTGTCTTGACATTTTCAGTGAGTTATCTACCACGACCCCAAGATCTCTCTCTTGGTCAGTCTCTGCCAGTTTACACCCCATCAACTTGTATTTGTAGCTGGGATTCTTGGCCCCAATGTGCATTACTTTGCACTTGGCCACATTGAACCTCATCAGTCACGTTAACGACCACTCCCCCAGCCTCAACAGATCCCTTTGAAGAAGAAGATATTGGACTTATATCCCGCCCTCCACTCTGAAGAGTCTCAGAGCGGCTCACAATCTCCTTTACCTTCCTCCCCCACAACATACACCCTGTGAGGTGGGTGGGGCTGGAGAGGGCTCTCACAGCAGCTGCCCTTTCAAGGACAACCTCTGCCAGAGCTCTGGCTGACCCAAGGCCATCCCAGCAGGTGCAAGTGGAGGAGTGGGGAATCAAACTCGGTTCTCCCAGATAAGAGTCCGCACACTTAACCACTACACCAAACTGGCTCTCATTGGAGTGCCTCGCTATCCTCTCTGGTTCTTACCACCCTGAACAATTTAGTGTCATCTGCAAACTTGGCCACTTCACTGTTTACTCCCAACTCCAAATCATTAATGAACAAGTTAAAGAGCATGGGACCCAGTACTGAGCCCTATGGCACCCCACTGCTTACCATCTTCCACTGCAAAGACTGCCCATTTATACTCTCTGCTTCCCATTAATTAGCCAGTTTTTGATCCACAAGAGGACCTGTCCTTTTACTCCATGACTCTTGAGCTTACTAAGGAGCCTTTGATGAGGAACTTTATCAAAAAGTTTGTGGAAGTTAAGGTAAACAACATCTATTGGGTCCCCTTTGTCTACATTTTTGTTCACCCCCTCAAAGAACTGTAACAGGTTAGTGAGGCAAGATCTCCCCTTACAGAACCCATGCTGAGTCTTCCTCAGTAACTTGTGTTCATCAGTGTGCCTACTCATTCTGTCCTTGATAATGGTTTCTACCAACTTTCCCAGTATTCAAGTCAGACTGACTGGCCTGTAGTTTCCCGGATCTCCTCTGGAACCCTTTTTAAAGATGGGGTGGCATTTGCTACCTTCCAGTCCTCAGGAACGGAGGCAGATTTCAATGAAAGATTACATATTTTTGTCAGGAAATCCAGAAGTTCACCTTTGAGTTCTTTCAGAACTCTTGGATGTATGCCATCCGGACCTGGTGACTTATTAGTTTTTAATTCGTCTATCAGTTGTAGGACCTCCTCTTTTATCACCTCAATCTGACTTAGGTCTTTCAATACCCCTTCCAAAATTAGTGGTTCTGGAGCGGGCAAACACTTCTCATCTTCCACAGTGAAGACGGAGTCAAAAAATGCATTCGGCTTCTCAGCCATTTTCCTATCCTCCTTCAGTAATCCTTTTACCCCTTGGTCATCCAAGGGCCCCACTGCCTCCCTGGCTGGTTTCCTGCTTCTAATATATTTGAAGAAATTTTTATTGTTGGTCTTTATGTTTTTTGTGATATGCTCCTCAAAGTCCCTTTTTACCTGCCTGTGTTCCCTTTTATTAATCTCATGTGGACTAACTTTCCAATGCTTAAAGGAGTCCTTCTTACCTTTTACAGCTTCCATTACTTTGTCTGTTAACCATGCAAGCCTTTTCTTATACCTGTTTGTGCCTTTCCTAACTTGTGGTATATATTTTATCTGAGCTTCTAGGATTGTAGTTTTCAATAGCCTCCAAGCTTCCCGAAGGGTTTTGACTGGATTTACTTTTCCTTTCAGTTTCCTCTTCACATGCCTCCTCATCTCAGAGAATTTACCCCTTTTAAAGTTAAATGTGGTAGTGCTGGTCTTTTGGGGCAACTTCCTATTTATACATATGGTGAAATCAATAACATTATGGTCACTGCTCCCAAGCGATGCAATCACTTTTACATCTCTCACCAAGTCTTGGGCATTACTTAGGACTAATTCCAGGATCGCCCCACCCCTGGTAGGTTCTGTGACCATCTGCTCCATAGCACAGTCATTGAGAGCATCTAGAAACTCAATCTTTTTCTCTCGACCAGAACACATATTGTCCCAATCAATCTGCGGGTAGTTAAGATCACCTATTATGACACAGTTTTTACGTTTATCCACTATCTTTAATCCTTTCATCATATTATAATCGTCCTCTATCTTTTGAATTGGTGGTTGAATATCCTTTTGGGCCTTCAATTTCGACCCAAAGCATTTCTAGAAGGGAATCTAATTCTCTAACCACAGTCTTACTGGACTGTATACCCTCTCTGACATACAGAACCACCTCACCTCCAACCCTTACCTCCCTATCCTTCCAATATATCCAGGAATCACTGTGTCCCACTGATTCTCCTCATTCCACCAAGCTTCTGAAATTCCCACAGTGCCTATGATTTCCCCCGACACTAAACATTCCAACTCACCAATTTTACTTTGAACACTTCTAGCATTTGTAAACAAACATCTATAATTTCCCAGGCAAGTTAGGCCCGCAACCTTCCTCTTTCTGCCTCGAGACTTTGACAGACAGTCCATACTGTTTGTCACCATCTCAGTGGACAACTCTGATCCATTACCCAGTAGAAAGGTAACAGCTAACCCTTCATCTCTTTGAGATGAGTCCTCCCGAACCAGAGACATTTAAGAGAAAGCTCCTGATCCCCGGAGCTGCTTACCTTGTGCACCACAAGCTGTAAATTCTTGTGGCATTTTTAGCTCTTTTGTCCATATTTAATTAAATTTAATTTAATATTGGGATTTTTATCCTGCCCATGTCACCAAGGCAGGCTCAGGGCGGGTAACAACATAACAGATGGGAACTGAACACTGCAAATGACACTTTCAGTTACAAGAGATGTTTCTGATCCTGTCTTCTGAAAAGCACACAAATGACTAGCATTCAAGCTTAAAGTTCAAGTTTTAGGGGTTAGCTTTGTTAGCTGTTGGTTCTCATCCTCATAAATTCCTCACAGAGGGGAAAAACTCAGTTGTCACTGTTGGAGCTGGTGATTTAAGAGTGAAATACTGAATTTGAAGACTCGCTAATTCATAGGTCAAAAGCAACTTGATGGCATTTACCATACACGCACGCGCACACACATTTTCTGGTACAATTATCACTGTAAAGTATGTATGGAATCTACAGTTGATCTGAGGGTCTTTGTTGATGCCTGCTAGGTATGGTGCAATGGACTTGCTCATTCAGAGCATAGCTTATGCCATTTGTATGGTAGGAGAAAAATATTGAGGGACTGAAGCCTTTTTTGTACTTTTGTAGTCTTGCAGTATATTTGGAAATGTACAGAATGTTAGCAAATGCCTTGTAAAATATGACAATAGAAACCAAAATTGGGAGCAGGGGCAAAACTGAGAAACATGGACAAGAGCACTGTGGCGAGAAATGAGAAGCCATTCTAACGAAGACCGTTAGGACAGCTGCTGTTGATCATGTTCATCCACCAGATATTCACACACACCCTCCCCCTGAGTTTTACAGACAAATAGCAAAGGAAACACAGAAAAGTGACGCTTTCTGGCACATGAAAAGGTACGCATGAGAAATATACATGTCACAATGGAAAGTATCTTCTCAAGCCTTCTGGGCTCCGTTGCACAAAGAGAACATTATACTTTCTGCTATCAAGCATAACCTTGAAGCACAAGCTGTAGAAAATTGCAAAAAGGATACATCAGTTCCTGTCTCCCTCCCCCCCCCCCCCTACTCCTTTACGCTTCTGGGCAGAAACCTAGAAGCGCAGCAAGAGAACCAGTATAGTATGCTTTCTTGCTTCATTTTTTCCAGGTGCTTGCTTTGTTTTTTCAACAAAGTCATGTGAAAACCACAAGGAATCCTGAAATCGTTCCTGTGTTGATCAGTAAATGAAACATAAGCAACATAAATGGTTTGTTCAGTTATTTATTGGGAGTCTAAGAACATCTCAGAAGGCTGGTGAATTGGACCATTGATACAGTGATCTGTGGAAGGACTGTTGTGGCCCAGACCATTGCAGCTGTGTGACAGAAATGGTGGATGGATTAGCTGTTTACTGCTTTTATCTGGCATGGTCATGAAAATCGACACTACATAAAGTGCAGTACAGTGGTATTTATTCATATCTACTGGAGCAGCATCAGACAGCACTTCCATTTTAGAATTGTCACACTGTCCAAGAGCCACTTGGAGAAGAGAGATAGCAGTTTTGTACAATGCAGATGTTTTTGAATAGCCAAGTTTCAGATAAAAGGTTTTTTAAAACATAAGCAAATAGAGGATTTTCTCAAGGTGTTTTCCGACCTTCTTTCCATTACAAAGGAAGACCATGGTGGTTTTGCCATGGTAAGTCCTTTGCTGGATATAGGGTACTGACAAATGTCCAACTGTGCCACCTTATACATCTAACCCTAGTGTGTGCTTTACAGCTACGGTTGCCAGGTCCAACTCAGAAAATATCTGAGGACTTTGGGGATGGAGCCAGGAGACTTTCCCATTTCCTAAAATAAATAAATAAAAATATATCAACTCAGTTCCCCTGAATAAAGTCTTCACTTCCTCATCCCCCCGCCCCCACAGCTGCACTTATTTATTATTTATTTATTTATTCCGTAACTTATATCCCGCCCTTCCCACAAGTGGCTCAGGGCGGCTTACAACAAACAATAAAACAATAAAATCGGAACAAATTAATACATTTAAAATCAAGCATTTAAAACCTAAAAACCTTAAAATTTTACATTATACATTAAAACTATACAGTATAATCACAAAAATCTGGAATCTAGAAAACTACATTTGTCCAGTCAGGCGCAGGCTAACCGGAAGAGGGTCATCTTACAGGCCCTGCGGAACTGAGTAAGATCCCGCAGGGCCCTCACCTCTTCCGGTAGCTGGTTCCACCACATAGGGGCCATTGTGGAAAAGGCCCTGTCTCTAGTTGTTTTGAGGCGCACTTCCTTGGGCCTGGGGATGGTGAGAAGATTTTGAGTCCCAGACCTCAGTACTCTCTGGGGAACGTGTGGGGAACTTCCACTAAATGAAAATGAACACACACACAAAGCAGCCAAAATGAACAGTTTGCAAGCACACACTTTTGTGATCTCACTGGGGCAGTTTATTCATGGGAGTTGCTGAATATACTATCTGCTGTATTTCAACCAACTTCTTCAGAGAGGAAAATGAAAGGAGAGCAGCCTAAGAGGCAGTGTTTTCCTCCGTTCCATAATCCGTTTCTAGTTAACTCCATTTCACTATATACAGAACTTTTTAAATCAATGCAAAACAAACAGAAGGTCTGTAATCGTTTCTCTTCCTTTCTCAGATGGCACACATACAGTCCAAAACACAAGCAGTTTGCAAGGTTCTTTTAAGCCTGCTAAGGTTTAAAGGTACATTGTGGCTGTTGGGGTGGGGCTTCTCCCCACCAGCCAGCTGGCTGGCCAGTGGGAAGAAGCCTGCAAAACTGGGTATCCCCTGCTGGGACCAGGGGGTGCTGGTAAGCCTACAGCTGAATCCTTATGATACTTGTGGGAATTAATCAAAGCAATCTACGTTTGGTTTTGTAATCCTAACTTTTAAAAGAAGCAGAAAAGTCAGACGCACCCAATAGTATATAGGAAAGAGAGATGATCTAATTCTTAATCTTTAAAAAATGTAATTTAAGAATACAGATTACAAATGTTTTTTTTTTATTTTTGTTCAAGGATCTCTTTTGCCATGTTTCATCACAGACTAATTTCAGTTTTGCTACTAAGCTATAAACTTTTCTGAATGCAAGGCCCATAAGTGGAAACCCTGACTAACTCAGTAACTACATGGTGTCATGAATAGAGACACTGTAATTACTTCCCACATGATTGTACCAAGACCTGATCATGCTACAACTTGTGCATTTTTGTTGTTTCATGGTTTGGAGCACAGATTTTATTATGTGGCCTGCTTTTCTTTGTTCATTTGACTTCTGGTGTGCAGATTTCAGTGAGCTGAGCAAACAGCTATGATTAACCACAAAATGATTGTGCATGCTATTGGTCAAAGTTATATATAGAATTGCACAGAATCCCAGAGCTAATTTTTATGGAATGGCCAATATTGGTTTTAAAAATTCCTGGTTATATGTTTAGGGCTTTTCATAAAAAAAAAAAAACCTCCTGCTAGATCCTTCTTTATCTTAAGACTCAGCACATTTTCGTTATGCTTTTTTCCAAATAGTTGTTTCCAAAAATAACTGTTGCTGAAAAGAATGTTATCTTTAGTTAAATATTCTACAGCTGTTTTCAACTGAGAAGACACCAATATAGGTGCATTAGCTAGTACCAATCTTTTGCTTGTTCCTCCTAGAATCTCCTTTGCCAAGTTTAATCATTTTTTATTTTTGCAATAGAATAGATTCTTTAAACATCAGAATTTGTTTAGATTTGGTTAAATGTGATGTTAGAAGATGCAATTCTCCATGTAATGTAGGTATGCCAGGTTTCTTTTTTGCTCATTAACAAGTCTTGTTTATGTCTTGTTTGCATGTCTCAGATACAGCAGGAGCTCTCAGAAGCACAGTTCCTGAACCTTTCTGAGGGTTCCCCCTCTTCCTCCCCACCTACCTTGTCCATCGAATAGGAGAGCAGCCAGCCAGCCAGACACCAGGGGCTTTGCCACACCCCCAGCAGCCCTCATTAACCCCTGGAGAAGCCCACACCACCTTTTCTCCACTTCTTATGTGATTTTGGGTGGCAGATGGCTTGCTGGCCTTTTGACTGGGGGGGGGGGGCAGCCCAGGAGAGCCCCAGGTGAGTGAGGCATGCTTGGGCTGGCTGGATCTCTAGCCAGCCCAAGCAGGCCTCACTTACCTGGGGCTCTCCTTTCTTGCATCCAGTTGCTTTTGGCTGGGGGGGGGTGGCATATGCTAATGAGCTCTGACACCTATTTTTCTACCCCTGCTTATTTGTATCCCCACAGCATGGCATATTTGTGCACCAGACAGGGAAAGCATAGACTGCCTGTCCCACACACTTTGAGCTTGCAGAAATATAGACTTTTCACTATAATAATAATAATAATTTTTAATTTGTATCCCGCCCTTCCCGGCGAAGCAGGCTCAGGGCGGCTCCTATTTTTTCCAACACAGCTACATATGCTCCTATTTTTCCAACACAGCTACATAGATTATAGCAATTGCCAACAAAAGAACATACTACAAGATTAAAATTACTTCTGAATAGCCTCTGTAAAATCTGTGTTGTGGATGTGGCAGACTTTTGTTTTACTGTGATTCTTAATTCTTAAATTTTGTTTTATACTGCATGGGCCATGGACAGTTAAACTAAAATAAATGTGAACTACAGATACAGATTTCATTTCATCTCCTGGCTTGAGAGTGGAAAAGAGATATACTAGATGTACTAAATATTACAGTTTATCTTCATACAATGAGAGAATTGTGTTGTTGTTTTTAAATTACAATTGTGGACAAAATAGTGGAACACTTTGCCCCAAATCCATGTTTACTTTTCCCCAAAAGCGTTTTGAGGATAGTGTTGCCTTCTAAACAGATGTTTGAATAGATTTTTTTCCCTATAGTTACTTTGAACAAAGGGTGTTTTATCTAACGCTAGATTTGTGCTAGGCTTGCAAGCTGGTCAAGATTTTTTTGTCATATAATTTAGCAAAAGTATGCTGGACAATATATTTTAGGGGACACATAGGGGATATTTGGGGGTTTTCATCACCTCTTCTCCCTACTTGCAACAGCTTCTGACAGTCAGTGGTGAATGTGGTTTTATGCTACTCACCCCACCCTGAGCACAATATTCCAGGTCTAGATTTTCTCCCCCACCTCATGCCTGTACAGAAGTTGCACACAGCAAATAGGAATTAAACCAAGCATTAAGAAGTATAAGCAAAAGATTAACACGGAAAGCTGCCTTATTCTTAATCAGACCCTCAGTCCATCAAGGTTAGTATTGTCTACTCAGACTGACAGTGGCTCTCCAGAGTCTCAGCAGAAGTCTTTCACATCACCTGCTCCCTGACTTTTAACTGGAGATGCCAGGGCTTCAGCTTGGGGCCAAACAGAGCCATGGCCCCTCCCAATAGAGAGCCATCAGGCAGAAGGGCCTCATTGGATGCATGCCTGAAATCTCGGCAGATAGACAGTCAGACAGACATGTATAGATGGAGTGGGGCACAAGGACATTATAGGGTTGCCAGTTCCAGTTTGGGAAATACCTGGAGATCTTGGAAATGGAGCCTGAAGAGGGCAGGGTGTGGGGAGGGGAGAGACTTCAGTGGGGTATAATGGGGTGTAATGCCATACAGTCCGCTTTTCAAAGTGGCCATTTTCTCTAGGTGATCTCAGTTACCTGGAGATCAGTTGTAATAGTGGGAGGTCTCCAGACACCACCTGGATGTTGGCAACCCTAATAGATTAGGAAACCTATATAGCCTTACTGAAATTGTTAATGTCTTTACACTTGAGGGTGTTGCTTTCACAGTACAATTTTGTTTTGCTGGACCAGACCAAACGTCTAATCCAGCATTCTGTTTTCAATCAGACACAAGGGTGAGGGTAACATAAATACTGGGGCTGCAGCTTTCTTTATTAAAAACTACATGACCTAACACACAATTTTGTGTTTTAAAAAGGGGAAGAATATAACTTTCATTTGTCCACTGTTTTGCCTCCAAAATATAAAACTACTGTAAGTATTATAGTAGTAATTTTACTCTCTGAAACTTAAAATGCTGCATGGACTATTGTGGGTTCTGTGTTGTAACTGAGACAGTAATTGTGCATCCTGAATAAATTAATTTATATCCTTTTCTACATGTTAGAAGTGGTGTCTATTGCTGTATATATTTATTGGTGATAGGGGTGCCAGGCTCCAAGTGGGGCCTGGAGATCTCCTGTTTTTACAACTGATCTCCAGCTGGCAGAGATCAGCTCCGCTGGAGAAAATGGCTGCTTTGAAGGGTGGACTCTATGGCATTGTGCCCCATTGAGGTCCCTGTACTCCCAAAACCCCACCCCCTTCCACCCCCAAAGTCTCCAGGTATTTTCCAACATAGACCTGGCAACCCTAATTGGTGAGTAGCATGTGATGAGAAGAACACATTTACCAAGTGATAATTTGCCACAGTAAATCATCATTTTGTCTAATTCTGGAAATTTTCCGCTGTTGCATTTAATCAAAGTTTTGAAGCAGAAAAATACCACTCTCCTGACAGTACAAATGGCTTAGCAAAATGGCATGTAGACCATGGGCCAAGAGGCATTTAGGGTTGCCAACCACCAGGTACAGCTTGGATTTCTCTCAAAATTACAACTGATCTCCAGACTGCTGAGATCAGTTCCCCAGAGGAAATGGCAACTTAAGAGACTTTATGGCACCACATTCCTACTGAGCTCCCTCCCCTCCCCAAACACTGTTCTCTCTAGGCACCTTCTCCAAATCGCCATCTCACCCTGGAGTTTGACAGCATTAATTCTCATGTGTCCTTGTGGGAGGTGGTTGGGATACCAGCCTCCAGGTGGGACCTGGGGATCTCCAGGAATTACACCTCATTTCCAGACTACAGAGATCAGTTCCCCTGGAAAAAACAGATTCTTTGGAGGGTGACCTCTGTTGTATTGTGCTCCATTGAGATCCTTGTCCTCCCCAGGCTCCATCCCCAAATCTCCAAGAGTTCTCCAACCTGGACCAGTGGCCAGGGAGGAACTTGTAATCCTAGTGGCAGGGAGAATGTCAGAAGCATGCAGGCCTGAAAGTGAGCCTCCTCAGTGTTGGTTCCCCCACCCCTTTTTGAAGATAAGTTTGATTTGAAAACGGGAGTGGTCTGGAAGACTGGCAATGAGCCCATTATGAGCTCTGCTTGAACTTCAGTGATGCTGCAGGCTTTGGGGCAAGCCCTTGACTTAACCATTGCAAGCTCTTCTGACTTTTTGAACTTTTTGTTGCAAGGTGGTTGCCAACATCCAGCTGGGGCCTGTAGTTCTCCCAAAATTACAACCAGTCACCAGAAGGCTGAGATCTGTTCCCCTGGAAGAAAAGGCTGTTTTGGAGGGTGAAGTCTATAGCACTTTACCCTTCTGAATTAACTTCCCTCCCTGAACCTCACCCTTCCTAGGGTCCAGTTCCTAAATCTCCAGGAATAGTGATTTAAAGTAGGACATTTCCACAACCAAAGTTGCCCACATGCAGTTGCTTTATAGGAGCACACCCCTTAACTCTACCATTGTTACTACTATTTCTATTTACTAAATAAATTTGTAATTCCTCTTTCCACTAGTATTATTTCATTAATACCACTATGTTTCATATTATGTTTCATAGTAATTTCTCTAGTAACTTCACTTGCAAGTTTTTGATGTTGGTAGTGGAACAAAAAATACATTTGTTCAACACAGAGTGAACTGTCAACTGTCACTCATGCGTGTTGACAACTTTCATGAATTTTCTGTTGAGAACAGTATATATGTTTATTTAAAGGCTGCTGGAGTCCTGTTATCTTTGAAACCTCTCTATCTTACCTGTGTGTTTTTCCCTAGCATGTCAGTGGTGTTCTCCCTTGTCATTGTCAATTAATTTTACCATGCTAACAGTCTTCATTAATGCTTCCCTTCCTCAGGGATTGACTCATACAAGTTCCAAACTCAAAATGAATGTGTGAGTGTTGTTGGCCCTTAGAGTCCCTGGACAGTGTTTATCAGTATTTCATAAAACAAATGCAGTTGACATAGCAGGAAGAATTCCTCACAAACATCAGTCTGGTCCTATATATATGGAGGATAGCCTTACTGGTAGGGGACAAGTGATATCTGTCCTCCCACAGATAAGTATTACAAATGATGGGCCTGTGAAGATGCTGATTCTGTGAATTTAGGTAGATTACGAGAAGGAGGGCAAGAAGGGTTGCATCAGTGCTTAGTTCTCATGTCCCTTTCTTTACACGCCCAGGGAAATGCTGATCGTCCCTTTGGGGTCAGGCAGCAATTTTTCAATGGGCCTGATTGGCGAAGGATCCTGGAGGTTTTTTGCCATCTTCTGGACATGGAGCAGGGGTCACTGGGGGTGTGGTGGGGTATTTGTGAATTTCCTGCATTGTGCAGGAAATTGGACTAGATTGGAGTGGCCAACGGTAGCTCTCCAGATGTTTTTTGCCTACAACTCCCATCAGCCTCAGCCAACATGGCCAATGGCTGGGGCTGATGGGAGTTGTAGGCAAAAAACATCTGGAGAGCTACCGTTGGCCACCCCTGGACTAGATGACTCTGGAGGTCTCTTCCAACTCTGTGATTCTATGACTCACAGGGGAAGGGATTTCATATCCCCATTCTCTCTTCTCTTCTCTCTTGCTTTTCCTCTTGGTATTCATCTGGCATAGGGTTTCCAGATCCCCTCGCTGGTCTGGTGGAGCTATTTGGGGGGCATTCCAGGGATGGGCAGGGATGTCACACAACATTCCCAACATGATGACGGCACCAGAAGTGATGTCATCATGTCAGGGAATGTCTCACAGGGAACACTCTGGTTTTTGGGCAAACTCTACAGTTAAATTGGGCTTAAATCATAGAGTTTGCCCCAAAACCAGAGTGACCCCTACTCAATGTCCCCAATGCAATGGCAGGTGATGTCATGACATCAGGGACGTCAAGTGACATTGTACCTGTTTGGGGAGGGGTTTCCCCACCAGTCAGCTAGTCCACAGTAGGAACTGCCCAGAACTAGGGCATCCTCTGCTGGGACCTGGGGGGCTGGCAACCCTTTCCTCTCTCTCACTCACCTACCTACCTTTTCTGCTGCTGCTTTCAGTAAGTATTCACTTGCCTATCCACTCACCTTTTCTATTCTTTCCCCTGCTCTTCAACTTTCTTTTTTTACTTTTTTTTTTCCTCCTGCCTCCAGGTTTACCTCCCCCCCCCCTATATTTTTGTCTTTTTAATGTCTGTCTCTCTCCTCCCTCCCCTGTGCTGACATTAACTGAAGCTTGAGCAATCACCATATCTCACAACATAGTCTCGAGAGATCTCAGTGGCTATAGTATTGTATTTTTTATTTACAAAATTTATACCCTGCCTTTCTACCCCATAATGGCCACCAAGTTGGCTAACTAATTAAAATATACATACTAAAATCACAACTTTAAAAACCACTAAAACCAAAAAACACATCACTCAAAAAATTAAAACCAGAACTAAAATACATATGAAAACATAAAAAATAGCAGTTGAAATATTGGGTGGGAAGGAGGATATGCCAAACAAAACAAAACAAAAAGTCTTCACCCACTGGTGTAAGATAGAAATAGAAGGGACAGACAAGTTTCCCTGAGGAGAGAGTTCCAGAGTTCTGGAGCCCTAACCAAGAAGATCCTCTCCTGGGTTGCCACCTGTCTTATCTCAGAGGACAGGAGCATCTGAAGCACTAGCTCAGAAAATGACCATAGTGTTTGGGTAGGTTCAAAAAGGAGTAAGCAGTCATATTATCACTTTCAGAGTATTTTATATATTTTGTTTTATGTTTCATGATTTTTTTGCCTACCACTTTAGACACCTTAGAATTCTAATAGCAATTTTAAATTTTTAAATGAATGTAAATTAGTCTTGCTTGACTCATGTCCAGCAGAACTACAACTATATTGCATTAGAGTTGTTAAATTTAACCCTCTGTTAAGATTGCATTTGCAACAACATAGTCCCTTGGGGGGGGAGGGTGGTATAATGTAGCTGAGTTATAACCTGGCACCACATCTCTCTTAACCAAAACATCCACTCCTAAACTTAAGTTTCTAAAAAAAAAAATTTTTTTAAAGGTAAAGGTAGTCCCCTGTGCAAGCACCAGTCATTTCCGACTCAGGAATGACGTTGCTTTCACATTTTTGTGACAAACTTCTTACAGGGTGGTTTGCCATTGCCTTCCCCAGTCATCTACACTTTCCCCCCAGCAAGCGGGTACTCATTTTACCAACCTTGGAAAGATGGAGGGCTGAGTCAACCTCAAGCTGGCTACCTGAACCCAGCTTCCGCCAGGATCGAACAAAAGTCATGAGCAGAGCTTAGGACTGCAGTACTGCAGCTTTACCACTCTGTGCCACAGGTTTCTACTTCTCATTCAATAGATGACAAAGTGAATTTAGCCTAGAGGGCCACAGTTGTGCTTGCCAGCTTGCCAGCAGACACTTTTTGATCTGGTGAGAGCCCTCAAATAAAATTTTGCTAGAGATCTACAGTCAAAGATCTGATCAATTCATTTGAATAAGTACCACCTGGAGGACTCGCTGCCGGCGTCCAGGCTTACTGGGCCATGGCAGATGACCCCAAGGTGAAAGGGCGGAGCCAGTACCGCGCACACTGTGCTTCACCTAAAAATTCCTCTGCGCAGGCCTGAAGGGCATATCCACATCCACAACCCACAACACACCAAGTCCTGCAGCGATGGGCAAGGGACGAAATGGCAGGTGGAAGATGCCACTGGAAGCCGCAGTCCCGATCCTGCATGTAGGCGGTTCAGGTATTGGTCGCCTGATGCTGACCCGGAGACGAAAGCATTTTTCGGCAGCACCCTGAACGACCAAGCAGCCTTATCTAGGGACAGCACTGCTTGCTCCGCACGGAGAGGGGCCTAGAAAAGGTGGCCTAAATAAAGCTCGTCTCCCCCACCCCAGTTGGCTAGCCGCGGTCAACGGGCATCCTTACTTGCGGTCAAAAAATAACAACAAAGAAAAGGCATGCACCTGCCTCACAAAGTGTGCAAAGACTAAAGCTTGCGTGTTGGAACATCAAAACCATTCTTGACACAGTAGACAGTGGTCGCCCTGAACGACGCTCTGCTCTAGTTGCCCACGAACTTCTCAGGTTGAATATTGACATAGCAGCTCTCAGTGAGGTCTGTTTTCCTGAGGAAGGTAGTCTTCAAGAACATGGTGCTGGCTATACCCTCTACTGGTCGGGTAAGTCAAAGGCTGAGAGCCGCCTTTCTGGCGTTGGCTTCATGGTCAGGAACTCCATTGCCTCCAAACTCGAAAACCTGCCAACAGGTCACTCAGATCGCATCATGTCCATGCGCCTCCCACTTCAAAACAAGCAGCATGCAACACTGTTCAGTGTGTATGCCCCAACCCTTCAAGCAGATCCTGCAGAAAAGAACAAGTTCTATGCTGATCTACGCAACCTCGTACGGAAGACCCCTACAGAGGACAAGGTGATCATCCTTGGCGACTTCAATGCCAGAGTAGGTAAAGACTCGGAAGCCTGGAAAGGAGTACTTGGCAAACACAGCATTGGCAACTGCAATGATAACGGGCACCTCCTGCTAGAATTCTGCACGGAGCACCAGCTCACCATCACCAACACTATCTTTCAGCAGAAGAACAGCCTGAAGACAACCTGGATGCACCCACGGTCCAAGCAGTGGCACCTTATCGACTACATTCTGGTGCGCCAAAGAGACCTTCGAGATGTCTTACACACCTGAGTAATGCCCAGTGCAGAATGTCATACGGATCATCGTCTTGTACGCTGCAATCTCCGTCTTCACTTTAAACCCACACCCAGGAGAGGAGGTATCCCTCGGAGGAAGCTTCAGGTTGGCAGCCTTCAGTCAGCCGAAGTTAAAGCTGCCTTCCAGGCAAAACTCCAGTCAAGAATTGAGGACCCCAGTTGCCCCACAGACCCTTCTCCAGAAGCACTCTGGGAACAGCTAAAAACTACCATCCTGTTGATCTCTGAAGAAATCCTTGGGTTCTCCACAAGGAAGAACAAGGACTGGTTTGACGAGAACAATCAAGAGATCCAAGAATTACTAGCGAAAAAGAGATCTGCCTACCAAGCACATCTTGCTCAGCCCTCCTGTCCCGGGAAAAAAGCAATCTTTCGCGCTGCATCTAGCAACCTCCAGCGCAAGCTTCGAGACATTCAGAACGAGTGGTGGACCAAGCTTGCAGAGAGAACCCAGCTGTGTGCAGACACTGGTGATTTAAGAGGGTTCTACGAAGCCCTGAAGGCAGTATATGGCCCATCATATCAGGCTCAGAGTCCCTTGCGTAGTGCAGACGGCTAAGTGCTCCTCCCAGACAAGGTATCCATACTGAACCAGTATTTTCAGGTTCTCTTCAGTGCCATCCGCGTAGTTCAAGATTCAGCAATCCACCTCACCCCACTTCAACCAGTGAAAACAGAGTTGGATGAGATCCCCACCCTAGAAGAGACTGTTAAAGCCATCAAGCAACTGAAAAGTGGCAAGGCAGCAGGAGTTGATGGAATCCCACCAGAGATCTGGAAGCATGGGGGCACAGTACTACATAGCACACTTCACAAAGTACTTTGTCACCTGCTGGGAACAAGGCAAACTACCACAGGACTTTCGCGATGCAATCATCATCACTCTACACAAGAACAAAGGGGAAAAGTCAGACTGCTCCAACTACCGGGGGATAACCCTGCTCTCCATCGCAGGCAAAATCCTTGCCAGAATACTCCTGAACAGACTGGTGCCCACCATTGCAGAAGAACTCCTCCCAGAGAGCCAGTGCGGCTTCAGAGCTAACAGGAGCACCACCGACATGGTATTTGTTCTCAGGCAGCTCCAAGAGAAATGCAGGGAACAGAACAAGGGTCTATATGTGTCAGGGCCCGGGTTGCAGATAAGGAGCGACGGCTGCCAACGTCCGGCAGCTGGCCAGAACTCTAGCAGCCGGCTGGGGAGGAGCGCAGGGGTGGTCGTTAAACAGTCCAATTATTTCAACACCGTAAATCAGTCCGGCCGAAGGAGGAGACAGAAAGCTTGGTCGCAGGAATGCAGGGGGTCGGAAGCCAGAGAAAACAACGCCAATTACCTAGGTCAGTCCACAAAGCAAAGTCAGAGTCCAGAAGTTCAAGTCCAAGGTTCAGGCCGGGTCAGGAGTTACACGGGTTCTCGCAGCAAGCAAGAGGGTGCAGAGCGTAGTCATGTCCCAGGAGGATCGTTCGTTGCCAGCACAGTTTGCCTTGAGGTCAGGGTTACAGATATACTGTGCTGGCTTGTTAACTTGTTAGTACTCCGGGCTGAGATCTCTCCTCCCACGCATGCGTGCATCTCTCCGTCTGTTTCTGAACTCCTGTCGCCTCCTCTCACGTAGCCGGCTTACAGGAGGTGGTGATTCAGGAGGGGATGCGCTAGGGCCTGGTGTGGCCTGATCAGTTTCAGGTGGCTCCTGCTCTGAGTTAGCAAGGGCGGGGGCTGAGCTAGGGCCCAGTGTGGCCTGATCAGTTTCAGGTGGCTCCTGCTCTGAGTTAGCAAGGGCTGGGTCTGGGGCAGGCACGACAATATGTGACTTTTGTCGACCTTACCAAAGCTTCTGATACCGTTAGCAGGAAAGGCCTGTGGCAAAACTTGGAACGTTTAGGATGTCCCCCAAGGTTCCTCAGCATGATCATCCAGCTACATGAAGACCAGCGAGGCCAAGTCAGACATTGCAACGACCTCTCGGAGCCCTTCCCAATAGGCACAGGTGTAAACAAGGCTGTGTTCTCGCGCCAACTCTCTTTACAATCTTCTTTAGCATGATGCTTCAAAGAGCCGCAGTAGATCTAGATGATGACGATGGTGTCTACATCCGCTATTGCACCGATGGCAGCCTGTTCAACCTGAGGCGACTAAAGGCTCACTCCAAGACAATGGAAAAACTTATCCGAGAGCTACTGTTTGCTGATGATGCTGCACTCGTCTCCCACTCGGTATCAGCTCTGCAGCATATGACGTCTTGCTTTGCAGAGGCTGCCAAGCTATTCGGCTTAGAAGTTAGTCTGAAGAAGACAGAAGTTCTCCACCAGCCTGCACCCCAGGAAGATTATCACCCTCCCTGCATCACTGTGGGTGAATCAGTTCTGAAGACAGTCCAGCAGTTCAGCTACCTGGGGTGCATCATCTCCTCCAATGCTAAGATTGACAAGGAGATTGACTACAGGCTGGCAAAGGCAAACCGTGCATTTGGCCGACTGCACAAAAGAGTGTGGAGCAACAAGCATCTGAAAAAAGGCACAAAGATCAATGTTTACAAAGCGGTTGTGATGACAACCCTCATCTATGGCTCTGAATCGTGGGTTTTATACCGTCATCACCTGCTACTCCTTGAGCGCTTTTATCAGCGCTGCCTTCGCACCATCCTCAACATCCACTGGAGTGACTTTGTGACCAACACTGAAGTCCTCAAGCGGGCGGAGGTTACAAGCATCAAGGCACTGCTGTTGAAGACGCAGCTGCGCTGGGCAGGGCATATTTCTAGGATGGAAAACCACCACCTTCCCAAGATTGCTTTGTATGGCGAACTTTCCACCAGCCATCGAAATAGAGGGGCACCAAAGAAGAGGTACAAGGACTCCTTGAAGAAATCCCTTGGCACCTGTCGCATCAACCATCACCAGTGGTCTGACCTAGCCTCAGATCGCAGAGCATGGAGGCACACCATCCACCAGGCTGTCTCTTCCTTTGAGAACGCACGCATAGCTTGTCTTGAGGACAAAAGGAGATTGAGGAAGAATCGCACTGCTACAGCACCAACCCCAAATCAGACTTTTCCCTGCAGCCACTGTGGCCAGATCTGCCTGTCCCGCATTGGTCTTGTCAGCCACCAGAGAGCCTGCAGCAGACGTGGACTACTGCACCCTTCTTAAATCTTCGTTCGCGAAGTCAAGCCGAGAGAGAGAGTACTGGGGAAAGGGAATCAGGAATCAGCTGCCAATATGTTAGTTTCCCTCAGTTTGGTAAGAAAGTTTCTGAAACATTTAGCTAAAAACTGGAAAAAAGAGGGACCTACCCATAACTGTAATGGACATCACAGAGTGTCTCAAAGTTCGGCATCATACCACAAAGAAGATCATGCTCCTCCACCTTAGAGAAGGGATACAGTCAGTGACAACAGCAAATTTTGACTGATCATTAAGCCAGCCCAAAACTATGGGCTCCTGATTTAGTCCCAGTTGAAAAGCTGGAGCAGATGAAGAGACCACTAGGTTTCCAGTGTAAGGAGAAAGATAAAGACTTTTCAAATGACACTAAGAACATCACAGGCCATTTCCCTGCATGCATTTTCAAAGCAGAGAGGCTATTAATATCCAGAGCAGCTCTATATGGGATTATTGCATGAGTTTGGGGAAGGTATTGCATGAGTTTGACTTGTAGGGGAAGGTGAATGCAACTTCAAAATTAAATGAATTTGGGGTTTAACTCTTAAATTGGATGGAGTACTTTGCTTTGTGGCCCCAGTTCTGTGTGGAATGTCTTGAACATCAGCAGGATATGCTGTGAATGACAGTTCCATTTTCCTATCAATGTCAACATCTGACTTTTACAAACATTAATGGGAGTTAGGCACATAAAGAAGCCCTATTCTAACTAAAGAAAGGAGCAGAAAAATATAGACAGCCCTAGTCAGGCAGATCAGACTGTTGACAAATCTTGACCTGTGGGCTGAAATGTTATGCAGCTCTCTCCCCCCGCCCCCTCTTAATTTTTGTTTGCCCTTTAAGATGCACTGAAGCATTGGGTGTTAGATTCTCATCAACTATAAAAAGCAAAAACAGTGATCATCCAGGCATTCAAAAGCATCCACAGATTAATCCTAGTTTAAAATCCTAGTTTGTAGTATGTAAAAAATCATTTCAGTTTGGATATCACAACAAAATGTGGCTTCAAAAAACCAGGATGTCTTCCATTTTGGCATAACAGATTGGGAAGCTTTTGAGCCTGAGAATAATCTGACATATTTCCATCACAAAAAAACCAAGTTTGTTAATGATATCTGAATGCAGCCATTGTTAGTAAAATATTCCAGTGGTCAGAGAACACTTGTGCTGTGCCTTTCCTTCTCACATCTGTTCTTCAAAATTTGCTTATGCCATACCTCTTCCATGCCTCACCTTTTTCTGTACTGCCCAAACGCACAAACCCCTGACTATGAAAAAAATGAAATTAAATGATCCCCAAAGGCTGTTGACAATAAATTTGAGCACTTTTATAAAAGAATAACACTTACATAAGTGCTATAATGCATTGCTTAATTTATTTTGAGTTAATAATTTGGGTTTTCTTGGCTCACAACTTGCTTGTCTTGTTGCAAAATGGATCTTGCGGGCATATTGTATGAAAAAATCCTACTTGTGCATTGTGTGTCGAGTAAGTTGAATGACAGGTAGGTAGCCCTTGAGTTATATGCCCTGGCCTCTACAGAGCTCCTTGTTGTTCTCTCTCAGGAACCTCATGATACTAGGCTGATGTGTGTTACTTGATTGACTGGTTGGTGGGGGTGGCAATCAGGCATTGTTACTGTGGAATTTAGAATATTACAGAGAGGAGTGAATTCATTGCCCCCACAGAAAGAAGAAAGAGGACACAAGGGTATTGGGTAAACTAAAGGGCCACTTTATTTATTAATATAACAGCAAGGGCTATAAACATAACAGGCAGCACGGCGGGCTGCCTCTGGTTGGAGCCGCATTTCATGAGAGTATAAGAGATATCCTACCGGATCCAGACAGTGATCCATTTAGTCTGCCACCCTGTTTAATACAGATGAAAATTCAAGAAGTGTCCTAGTTTAGCCTCATAAAACAATTACTTGTTTTGAGATACCATACCTCAATCCATCTGTTTCTGAAGAGGAAAATGTAGCCTAATTGCTGAGGGGTTCCTTTCCTTCTTTTTTCAATAGCCACAGGGGGATTGAGAATCTGTTTCTTTCTGAATTCCTTTCTACTGTACAAACCAACATATAAAATGTTATAATTGCAGGAATGGCCCTGTGGCTAAAAGGATAAATATTTCTACCCCTACCTTATTACTTGTTATGCTTTCTCTTTAATCCTTTCATTATACCATTCTCAGAATATTTCATTACAGTCGGCATTGCTGTTTTGCTTAGTCAGCTGTGGCCTCGGAGATGGAAATAGTTGCCCTGCCCCAAAGATCATTGACTGTTAATCATTGTGAGATCCTGGCTACAATCCCAGCGTGAAAGCCACTACCTGTCTTGAAGCTTGCATGCTTCCAAGCAAAGAACAAAGGGCCCCCCCATCCCAATTTTCTCTGTTAAGAATGCACTGTCAGCAAGGAAGAAATGACAAAATAAAGCCAAATGGTCAAGGCAGCGCTTTGAGATTCCAAGGAAGGAGAAACAGAGGCAATTCATAATTTCCTGGCCAGCCAATAAATGCTGAGAAATGCCACCACCATGGGGTGAGAACAAAAAGTAAAACATGTCTTTGAAAACAGATTTCCCTTACATTATGTGAAATCTGAATTGCAAAGAGAAAATATGAAAACTTTGCTCTCCTGTTGAGTTGGCATGCTATTCTGCGGAATACCACAGATATGTCCTTAAATAAATATTAGTTTTTTTAAAAAGAGCTGATGCTGTTTCAGGCTGTTTTGAAAGACAGATTTGTAGGGTGAGATTGTAAAGACAATGAGTAGCTTTTGTTGGATGTCCTGAGGATGCTTTGCTTTTTTTCTTCAGGTTTGTCTCTGATGTTCTGTATTTATTACCAGAGGTTGTTTGATGAGTAAGAGAGGGGGCTTGAAGGTTTCATGAAATTCATCTTGTAGATTTCAGGGAGAGGGAATCTTGTCAGGCATAATGTTGGAGCTGTGGAGAGGCAAGTGCAGATTTCTACATTTCTTCATTTTAATTATCCTTTTAACTACTTTTCTTGACCCATCTGGCTGTTAAGAATATGATGTCAAAAGCATAGGCATTCAGTTATTTTCTTAAAAATTACTTATTCATGCCTCAGTTCTTTGGAAGTATCTTGATGTATTACAACATGGAACCATGATTCATTTAACAATGCCAATAGGGTTGCCAGCCTCCAGGTGGGGCCTGGAGATCTGCTTTTACAAGTGGCAGAGATCAGCTCCCCTGGAGAAAATGGCTGCTTAGAAGGGTGGACTTCATGACATTGTACCATGATTAGGCCCCTCTCTTCCCCAAACCCTGTCCTCTCCTGGATCCACATCCAAAGTCTTCAGGTATTTCCAACACAAGCCTGGCAACCCTGCATGACAAAATAAAACAAAAATCCAGTGTCACAGAAATGAATAACATTTATTTCAATATAAACGTTCATGAGTCCCAGCTAATACATGAAGGGAAGACAGTACTTGGAATTCTTATGGAGGATATTACTAGGTGAGGAAGAGGAGTTGAAGCAGAGAGGTTTGATATGATTTCCTTCATGGATCTTTCAAGTGTAAATTGTCTATGTAAGGGAGAAAAGGAAGAGTTGAGGTAGAAAGGGTAGGTAGGAATACCACCATCTATTAACAGAACTAGCTATTATACATAATAGATAATGGCAGAGGACAGAGCAAGGTTCAAACAGATAGTGTAAATAGACTCAATAACAACTGCTCAAGGAGAAACAGCCTCAAGTTTAAGCAAAAATAAACTGATTGTGATACAAAGATATAGTCTGACAAAATATGTTAATACCAATTAAAACTTCTAAAACAGTGGGTGCTGTAGAGCTATTAGAGATTGTAGTGAGTAAGGAAATCCAACTCTCTGTTTAAACCAGGATTACATGTTTAATTTCTTGATGAGTTCTCATTGTACATATCGATGATTTTTTTTTGTAGGACAGTGACTTTCAGTCTGTAATAGTATATCCAGGGAGTTTAAAATAGTCTAGCTGTTTTCAGGATGTTGCAGTTTCTTGTGTCCATTTTGTTTTCATTGAGTCTCTCATGCAGAGACTGACACATTAGTCCAAAGTAGACAGTAGGAGGGCCTTGTTGGCACATGATGGTATAAATTAAATTGGCATACATTAAAAATGTGCAAGTGGATGAGCCCTAAATGGTATGGTAGATGTTATTAACAGTAACATCAATATTGTTTCAGTACATGTGGGGACAGGTGAGCCACTGTTTATTTCACTGCCTTTTATATTCTCCACTCACCTCCCCCCCCCCCCAAAGAAAACAAGAGAGAGAATTTGAGGCAATTCTGTCCCAATTTATGGCAGAGTTTTTCTGCCATGTTTTCTGCAATATTCCCTTCCTAAATTATTGCCCTTTGGGGAGCTCTTTGTTAAAATCTTGCTTAAATAACTAGCTGGAAGTTAGGTCTTTGAGTAGGGGAGGATGCATCTTCTCTCTACTGAACATGCATGTAAATGCATATAATATATACCCTGCCATTTCACGTTTATGAAATGCATTTTGAACTGATTGTTAAGTTTTTGTGGCAACATTTTTGGCATTCATTCATTCATTTATGAAATTTATATTACACCTTACCCCATGAATGGACTCACGGCATATTACAACATAATCAAACAATACAAACCATAAGATTAAATAATAAAATCAGTGCAATTAAAACAACTAACCTCTTGATTACAGAGCAGGAGACAAAGTAGTTCACATCAGTACAATTTCCAGCTGACCAATTATCCTTAGGCCCGGCCCTAGAGTGTTTTGCTCCCTAGGCAAAACTAACTTTGCCCACCCCTCTGCGGTGCGACACCAGAGAAGGAGTTTAAAGTTTAAATCCCGTTCTCTAGAGTTGCACAGCAGCAGAGGCCCTATCCCTCCATTCTGTCCTATGGGTCCATAGGAAAGAATGGAGTCCATTCTATCCTATGAACTCACAGGAAAAAACGAAGTCTATTCTATCCTATGTGCCATAGGATAGAATGGACTCCATTCTTTCCCATGGGCCCATAGGATAGAATGGAAGGATTGTGCCACCTCTGCGGTGCGATGCTATAGAAGGAGATTTAAACTTTAAACACCTTCTCTGGTGTCATGCTGCAGAGGCAGCACAATCCCTCCATTTTATCCTGTGGCCCATAGGAAAGAATGGGCCCATAGCATAGAATGAGGGGGGGGAGAAATCTTCTCCCTGCTTTTGCATCATGGGGGAACAAAGTCATGCCTCTTGGGGGAGAGAAGGGGGGAAGGAAGATCCTCACCCTGCTTTTGCACCCCAGGGGGTGCAAACGCAGGGAGAAAGCCCCTGTGTCCTTGCCTCAGGAAACTCCTGAGAGGCACAGGGGCGGTGGGGGGGAGATCCTCTCCCTGCTTTTGCACGCCAGGGGTGCAAAGGCAGGGAGAAAGCCCCCACCGCCCGTGCCTCTCAGGAGACTCCCAAGAGGTGCAAGGGGACTTGGAGAGGCAGACACTAGGTAGCTGCCTCACTGAGTCAAGAGGGGAATGCCTAATTCAGTTCCCCCAGTCTGCCAGCACCGTAGGCAACTGCCTAGTTTGCCTAGTGGCAGAGCCGGCCCTGATTATCTTAATGAGCAAATGCCTCTTTGAGTTTTAAAGCACTGCAGAATCAGCTACTGCAGAGTAAATGAATACAGTTTACAGCAGATGGGAATTGCATGAACACATGAAATTGCCGTATACCGAATCAGACTCTTAGTCCATCAAGGCCAGTTTGTCTACTCAAACTGGCAGCAGCCCTCCAGGGTCTTAGTCTTTCACTTCACCTATTGCCAGATCCTTTAACTGGAGATGCTGGAGATTGAGCCTGGGATCCTTTAACAGGAGATGCCAGAGTTTGAACCTGGGACCTTCTATGTGCCAAGCAGAGGTTTGGTGTAGTGGTTAGGAGCGTGGACTTTAATCTGGGAGAACTGAGTTTCATTCTTCACTTTTCCACATGTGCCTGCTGAGTGACTTTTAGTAAGTCACAGTCTCAGAGCTGTTTTTTCAAGAGCAGTTCTCAGTTCTCTCAGCCCCACCTACCTCACAGGGTGTCTTTTGGGGGGAGGGGGAGGGAAGGGAGATTGTAAGCCACTCTGAGACTCCCAAGTGAAGAGCGGGGTATAAATCCAGTCTCCTCCTCCTCCTATTGAGCCACAGCTCTTATGGGAGAGCCTTCATCAATCATGTATCATTGTCTGAGAGGTGGGTGCTTGGGCATTTACACTGAGGATAAGGACATTTCAGGCACATCTGTCTTTTCACCACTGAAATGTTGGGCAGCCTGGAAAGGGTTGCAAGCAAAGTTGCCTCTCATAACTCATCATTTCACTGTAATAATAGGCAAAGTTATTTGTTTGGGCAGTTAGAGTGGCATGACCCATTTTTCTAGAGTACATCCCCAAAGTGGTGAATACTTTGTAAATCTCCCTCTTTTGGCTAGTGCAGAGAAATATCTAGAGTCTTTGAGGGACAACATGGGAATTACTCCTCTCTGCATTTCTGGGTATGAAGGGGTAGAGGATTTTGACTTTCCCATTGGTTTCCTCCTGTTGTCAGAAAGTATTCACAAAGATTTGGCCTTAGTTCAGCTGCTGCTCTGCCCAACTGCTGCCTTCCATCCCAGGAAGAAACAAAACTGAGGTAATGCAGGTCCTAAGGATACACAGCATAGGATTTAAAGCCTGATGTCCCTGTTGTGGATCGGAAAAAAGGAAATCTAGACAGACACAAGCTATTACCATCTTGCTGCTATCTTTCCAGCCAATCTGAAATCACTGAAAATATTTTCCCTGGCACTGTAGTTTACATGGTGATCTACAGAGTGATACAGAGTCATCAACTTTAAGAACAGGAGGTGGTGGCGGCTACAAGCATAGCCAGCTTTAAGAGGGGATTGGATAAAAATATTGGCCACTGTGTGACACAGAGTGTTGGACTGGATGGACCATTGGCCTGATCCAACATGGCTTCTCTTATGTTCTTAACATGGGCCCCAGGACCCCAGCACTGAAAGATACATGTTTGGAGAATCCTGTAGGGATTTTGATGACAGGCTCCTTGTTTTTAGAGCTTTTTAAGATCATGCTGCAAAATAGACAAGAAAAGATAGGTTTCAACAAATGCCCTTTCTAGGTGATGACATTAAAGGCAGCCGTTCTGCAGATGTGCCAGCAAGATGTGGGCAGTCGCCATATAATTACATGATATATGTTGACTTGCTTGTAATTGGATTATTTAGCGCCTGGTTATATATTTTGAGTACATGATTTTCAATGAAGTGAATTCCTGTTAGAAAGTAGAGAAGGAGGAAACCAAGTTGTTTCTAGATATACAGCACAGGTTTCTGGTTTTTCATCTGATAATGATCTTTGAGACCTTGGAAGATAACAGCCATTCCATACTAACTCTTAGTATAATGTTCTTGAATGTTAATGACTGCTATAGCAAATCATACAATTGTGTATCTGTTTATTTTCTTTTCAGGAGAACACTTGAGGATTTGCCCGCAAGGCTACACTTGCTGTACCAGTGAGATGGAGGAGAACTTTGCCAATAAGAGTAGAACTGAATTTGAAGGCATGCTGAAGGAAGCTACTCGCTCAGTACAAATAAACTTAACATCCCAGTACAAGAGCTTTGATGGTAAGTAAAGCAAAGCAGATTTAACCAGGCCACATTTGGAATAACAGCTGCCCATATTTACAGCTTTCAAGTCTATGTGTACATGTTAGTTGGAAGTGATTTGCAACATCAAAATGAAGTGAAGTGCCCATGCAGATCCAAACACTCAACAACAATACTGAGAAGAAATTTTAGGTCCAGGAGCCCCCAGCCTTTGTGAACCTTGGAATTTTGTAAACTGGTAGTGGGCATGGGGATGGTGATCCAGTTGCAAAATGATGGGAAAGTTCCAGTGAATTTTAGGTGGATTCAAGCCAAGATTTCTTCTGCAACAAATGTAACTGTTTTAAAATGGATAATTCCTTTACACCCAAAGGTGAGACCTCTTGGAGTCTTCTGAAACATCTGCTACAATGAAATTGTGAAAGGCAAGGTTTGGCTCTTCATTTTAGGGAATAGATGCTCTGAAAAATAAACAGGTAGGCACCGGGAAATACATTGGGCTGCTGGTCTACAATATCTATCAAACATCTACACTTTCTATACAATGTGATTAAAAACCTGGTTGGGTTCCAAACTGCACCCTATTTGACTGGCTTCGATTATTCCCTTTGATTTTGTGCATAATATTTGCAGCTAAACCAGCGGATGACTTCTTGGCAAAACTGAGCTGACCTGTGAATCCACATGGAAATGGTTATCAGAAGAATTGTAGCACAGGAAGGAAGGTTTAAATGGATAGCAAAGTAAAAGTGGAAACTTTGGGGTTGCTTAATGATGCTAAATGAATAAAACAGCCAAAATCTTTGACTAAACCTAGAACAATTTGAAGAATGTGCCAAAACAGGAAATGTTTAATGTATACTGAGGACAATAAGGAGACTCTAGTAACATTATTAAAGTTTAGAAGTTTAAGCCATCGATGCAACTGTGTATCCGAAGTCACATCTACAAGAAAATGCGTAGGGGCCTATACTTGATGAAAGCAGAATTGTATTTTTCCACCCTAAGCTGCCCTATATCCACATGTTGGCTGCAACTGTAAACAAGTTCTTCATATGAGTTCAGTCAGCCCTGTCTGAACACCTCAGAACTGAGGAGCATAAAGCTCTGTGTGGCAA
The DNA here is from genome assembly GCF_032191835.1 of Heteronotia binoei. Lineage (NCBI taxonomy): Eukaryota > Metazoa > Chordata > Lepidosauria > Squamata > Gekkonidae > Heteronotia > Heteronotia binoei. The sequence goes on along the minus strand of NC_083228.1, from coordinate 89,950,499 downwards.
GGGGGTGGCCTCTGGGACTGGCCATCCAGACTACAATGCAGCTGGCCCAGCCAGATGTAAAGTAAGTTGACCCAAAAGTGATGTGGGCTGCTGCCCAACCCCAGATACCTCCCCTCATTACACACACAACAGGGTTGTTTAGTCACCCAGGTGGCCACTTGGAGGGCCAGGAGTGAGAGGTGTAGCAGAATGGGAAAAGACAACAGGAGTGGTGCTCCTGCTGTCACCTCCAGTGCTTTTGTCACTGCTGCTAGAGCTCAAACGGAGGCTGTAGTGGTACTTCCTCTGCAGTCTGCCTTAGAACCTGTCTAGTTAGCAGGAAAAGAGGTGTGCACCTTATCTCATGCTGCCACTTCCTGCCTCAGATCCATCCAAGATGATGTAAGATCCTAGGATCAGAGAACTGAACCTCCTGTGTTGGACTCTGTGCATGTTAAATATTGTACCCACACAAAATGAGCCTAGCAGCATGGCATGTGGATATGATTCCTCTTTTTCACAAACTTTGCATGTATATGTGCCTAGGTCTAAAATATGTTGATCATCTGGATATCTGAAAGGACTATAAACATTCTTTATGTTTTCCCCTTCCCTGCCAAATTTCTAATTCATTTAATATCTTGGCATAAGGATGGAACTTTTGCCTGTTTGTAATGCAGGACACCCCAACAAATCCAGTCTCTTACCACTGAAATAATTAAAAACAGGGTTTGCCATGCTAAAGGAAGATTTTCTGATAATAACATACTTATACAATTTTAGTTAATTTCCCCTCCCCCCAAAAAAACAAACAAACAAACCTGTGGTCTTGTGGTCTTCTGACTAAAGTTGCATGTTTACCTGATTTCTGTTCCTGTTGTTTTTTCCTGGTGGCTTATAAAATATTATTTTTATTTCTGTAAAATGTGTTTCTCTTAATCTCAGTCCTGAAGCCATATCTGTGCTCACTAAAACAAATCAGATGTTACTGTATCAAACCATTATGTACAAATCACTGCTTCTCTCTGGCATGCATAACCTCAGTTGAGCCCCTAGACCAGCGAAGATGTTTCTTGATGCTATCACATCCCCACCCCTAGTCAGAAGAAAGAGAAAGACACCAGATTGGGTTTATCCAGGGCCACTTTATTAACTATTTACACTTTTATGGCAAAGGCAAACTCTGAGTGTAGAAATAGGCCAAGGCCAGAGGTCTCCCAGACCACCTTCTTGCCTTATGTTGGGCTAGCCACCTTTGCCCCAGGTGCAAGCCATCCCTTTGGCTCACCACCAGCCTGCCTGGATAACAGGGTGCCACCCTGGAGCTCCCATACACACAAACTGTAAAACTTAGAGGGAAGATGCCTAACCAGGGTAGCCCCAAGGCAGACTACATTCCCAGCCCTGGTCCACAAAACCCAAAGGCTGAGCTGAACAGACTCCTTGACTCTAACTGGGAAGGTGCCACATGATGCTCATCAGATCCATTCTCCTTTTCCCCCAACTAACCTGCCACTGCCAGAACCCTGAACCCACTGGATGGCCCAAAGCTGCCCACAGCCTTTGCCACAGATCTTCCAGAAATACATCATTGCCCTTCTCAGATAAACACGCCCTGTCACCCCTATACAGCCCAACCAAACTAGCCTCTATCCCTGGGCGAAGTAGAAAGTAACCCAATCCTCCAGCCATCACATTCCTCATTTCCATGTGTTACCAGTACCAATGAAGTCCTAGCTAAAAGACTCGAACTGCTGAACTGCATGGCTATAGGCCTTCCTGGTGTTAGATGCCAAGGTCAGCTCTATTGCAGTATCAGCCTTGGCCCTCCAAGCTGCCACAGCTCTGGGGGCATCCAGACTGGTTGTGGATCAGCTTCCAGAGCAAGCTGATGGAACTCCTCCATCAGCTTATGAGATAGAGCATCAGACTCCCCATTACCAATCCCCAGCATGTGCTTAGGCATGGAAAGTATATTAAAGTGAAGACAATGCAGTGTGAAAGCTCGTACCAACTTCATAACCCTGGGGAACTTGGACATGAGAGCATTAATCACACGAGCCACTGTTGAATTGTCACACTGGAAGTGCACAGCATGATTAGCCAGCTCTACAACTACAATTGGGAAAAAACTCCAGGATTGTCAAGTCCTTAGTTAGGCCCACTTTGACCCAGTCAGCTGGCCAGTCCTCTGCACACCACTGACCATGATAGTATATCCCAAAACCCAAGGATTCAGCCACATCAAATGTAACCTGTAGCTCCTCCTCAACTCACATGTCCTCCCTCCAAAAGGAAATACTGTTGAACAAGGCCAAAAACTTCCCCCAGACCTCCAAGTCCACCCTTATCCCCCTGGTGACCTGCACCCTATGGTGTGAATCACTGTTCACTCTAAGCTGAGTTAGTGTTAACTACCTCATAGTTTTTTAGCCTCTGGGTCAACATTTTTGTCTTAGTTCAGGAGCAAACTAATTTATGCAGTGGCCAAATCACTCACTCTCAACTTTAATGCCAGTAACTCACAAATTAGAATTTTTGCTCTCAGAACTCCACAGCTAGAGGGAGCATTGGTGTGGATGCCAAAGCCATGGCATCACACAATCTCCTAAGGAATGCTTTGGCTGGTGCCACCATCTTACCACCAAATATACTAAGTTAAGGTGACCCACCAACTGCTGTAGCTCTCTTAAAATAATCTTCCTCCTCTCCATGAAAGAAACAATCCTAGCCTGCAAATCCTCAGCCTTTTTCTCAGGTAATTTAGAAGACTTCCCGAGTGTATCTGACTCCACACCAAGAAAACTCAGAACATCCCAGGCCCTTTGGTTTTCTCATGAGCCAGGGGAACCTCAGGTCCACAGCTAAACTAAAAAAAACTATTTTACAATCTGGTGCACTGCCCAATGCCCTGTGGTCCTACAAACAAGAAATAATCATGGCAACAAGCAGTACTCACCAACTCCATCTGATAATAGAGAGCCCAGGCACAAAGAGTCAGCCAAGGGCTAGCACTGCCGTGCCCCTCAGTCTGGCCACAGCCTCTTTCCAAAGCTGCCCCTCCCAGGCATAGGTAAATGGCCACTGAGTTCCTGGGGGTGGTGCTGCCACTGCAGCTACTGCACAGACCATGTCCTCTTCCAAAAAGCCCCCCAGGTCTGTAGAAATGGCTCCCATGGGGGCATGTGCTGCTGCCATTACCGTGAAGCAGGTTGCTGCCTCTTCCCAAGTCACCCCTGGGCTTATACAAATGTGTTCAGGCAGCTGGCAGGCTCCTGTGCCAGCACAAAGCCTCCACTCTTGCAGCTGCCACCTCCACTTGCATTGCCGCATAGTCTACGGCCTCCCCCACTGTGGCTGTGTAGCTGCTGTCAACTCTGATCTTGCTGTGTCACTTCAGGCCTTTCCGTTTGCTTGTATATACTGCTGAGATCAATGTTTGGTATATGTTTTAAGCAACTCAGATAAAAATAATGTCATTCATGGGCTGGTTTTCTGTGGCTAGATTGGACAAAACCATATTTTACCAATTTTTAGGGTTGCTAGATGTTTTAGAGGGAAGAAATCTAATTCTAGTAAATTATTTCTTTGGTGTCTGGTTTCAGAAAACTTTGACATCAGGACAAATGATGGCATTCTCATTGCATGACCTATAGAAATACTCAATTTTGAGTGTTAAACACATTCAGAAATGTCACATATAGTGACATAGTTCTCTGAGAACTGTAGTATTCCAGTATGTAGGTGAAAGATTACGGTTTTCAAATTTGAAGGAGCCATATAGTCCAAGTCCCTGTCCAAAGCTGGAGCATTTCCTAGAGGTGGCTTGAAGGTCTCCAGCAAGCCCACCCCCTACAAGGGATTTTATTATCAATTCACACTTCCCATTAGGAATTATTTCCTAATGTCCAACCAAAACCTTTCCTCCTATTAGGGTGTGCGTCCAGATATACTCAACCCAAAAATATACCCAAAATTAGACATTGTGGCTTGGCCCAGATATATCCAAACCTGATGATGATGATGATGTTGATGAGGATGATGATTTCCTAGAGCCTTTGTAAAAGGACAAGGCCTGACTATCAGCTGATAGTCAAACTATCCCCCCCCCCCGGGCCATTTTTTAATCGAAAAGGAAAGGAGCAATCCATAAGACTTACTTTGCCAGCCAGGCCTGTGTTGCAGCTGCCAGCCATTCTCATGGCAGAGCTCACCTGGATACCAACAACTGGGAGGAATGGCTGCTGGCAGTGCTTGCACTCCTGTGAGTCTTGGGCTGGTGTCACAAGGATTGCAGCATTCAGGAGACTTCCAAAGACTTCCAGAGCAGTCTACAATTCCTGCAGCATTGGCCTAGTCCTCTCAGAAATGCAGGCAAGCCCAGCAGCATTCCCTGTCACCTGTCAGTGCCCTGGTAGGCCCTGCCACCGGAAGAGCCAGTGGCTGCAGTGTGTACCCAGCTGGCAAGATAAGTCTTGCAGCTGCCTCCTTCCCCTTCCAGTTAAATATATAAATATATCTTTGCCCCCTTCTGTCCTATTCCAATTTGTCTGCATCCTCTTTGAAAGATCGACATTTGGAGGCAGCGCTCCAGAGAAGGTCTGGCTTGCACAAAGGAGAGGGGAATTGTCACTTCTCGTGGACTTCAGTAATACACTTCTATCAATGCAGCTTAACATTATATTAGCCTCTCTTTTTTATTAGCATGTCACACAGCTTATGTTCAGCTTGATCTATTATTTTAACTCTGACACATATTCCTATATGTAGGAAAATGTAATATAACACATCTGGAAGATATGTGTGGGCTGAAGGAATTGGGTACATGAATACAATGCTAATTTTTCAAATAGGCTTGGAATGGGGGAGGGTATAGTTTCCCATAGTTAAAGGAGAAGTTGAGTGATGGTCAGAATCCCACCATGCTATCCAAATTACAATATGCTACAAATCATATTTATTTATGTGAATATACCAAGGCACTGCAGTCAATTTAAATGAGTCTAAGATAGACCATTGCTGCTTTAAAGAGATCCTTGTATTAAAAATAGCTAGGGAAAAATAAAGATAGATCACAGAGAAATGGCATGAATGAAACTGGCATGATTATCCATATAAGTAGATTTTTTAAACTTTTGCTTAAAGGAGAAACCAAAAGGAATTTCTACAGTAATTTTAACAATTTTAAGGATGAACAGATTTATTGTCATATTGACATTTTTTAACTAAAGCCCAGTTAATTAGAACTGTTGCATTGAATGATGTTTGACTGCACTATATACTATTTTTCTCTTCTCTGTGTGCATTTGTTTGTATACACTGTATATAATGTAAAGGAATCAAAGGATACATCCTGTTTATCACTTCAGGATCTTGCATCACCAGAAGGTTCCTCACCCTGAAGGTAAATTCCACCAGAAATGAACCATGAACTGAACCAAACCGGGAGGTTCATTTGTGCACCAAAGCAATTTCATTGAATGCCCATGAGTTCTTGTATTGTGAGAAAGGGAGAAAAGTACTTCTTTCTCTACCTTCTCCATCCCATGCATTATCTTGTAAACCTCTATCATGTCACCCCGCAGTCGACGTTTCTCCAAGCTAAAGAGCCCCAAGCATTTTAACCTTTCTTCATAGGGAAAGTGTTCCAAGCCTGTAATCATTCTAGTTGCCCTTTTCTGCACTTTTTCCAGTGCTATAATATCCTTTTTGAGGTGCGGAGACCAGAATTGCACACAGTATTCCAAATGAGACCGCACCATCGATTTACACAGGGACATTATGATACTGGCTGATTTGTTTTCAATTCCCTTCCTAATAATACCCAGCATGGCGTTGACCTTTTTTATTGCAATCACACACTGTCTTGACATTTTCAGTGACTTATCTACCACGACCCCAAGATCTTGGTCATTCTCTGCCAGTTCACACCCCCATCAACTTGTATTTGTAGCTGGGATTCTTGGCCCCAATGTGCATTACTTTGCACTTGGCCACATTGAACCTCATCTGCCATATTGACGCCCACTCACCCAGCGTCAACAGATCCCTTTGGAGTTCCTCACAATCTCCTCCGGTTCTTACCACCCTGAACAATTTAGTGTCATCCGCAAACTTGGCCACTTCACTGCTTACTCTCAACTCCAAATCATTTATGAACAAGTTAAAGAGCATGGGAACCAGTACTGAGCCCTGCGGCACCCCACTGCTTACTGTCCTCCACTGCGAAGACTGCCCATTTATACTCACTCTCTGCTTCCTATTAATTAGCCAGTTTTCGATCCACAAGAGGACCTGTCCTTTTATTCCATAACTCTTGAGCTTACTAAGGAGCCTTTGATGAGGAACTTTATCAAAAGCTTTCTGGAAGTAAAGGTAAACAATATCTATCGGGTCTCCTTTGTCCACATGTTTGTTCACCCCCTCAAAAAAATGTAACAGGTTAGTGAGGCAAGATCTTCCCTTACAGATCCCATGCTGAGTCTTCCTCAATAACTCGTGTTCATCAATGTGCCTACTCATTCTGTCCTTGATAATTGTTTCTACCAACTTTCCCAGTATTGAAGTCAGACTGACTGGCCTGTAGTTACCTGGATCTCCTCTGGAACCCTTTTTAAAGATGGGGGTGACATTTGCTACCTTCCAGGCCTCAGGAACGGAGGCAGATGTCAGTGAAAGATTACATATGTTTGTCAGAAGTTCCACAAGTTCAACTTTGTGCTTCTATCTGTGCTTTGTGCTTCTATCTTCTAGCACAACTATCTGTGCTTCTGGGATTGTTGTTTTAAATAGCCTCCAAGCTTCCCCAAGGGTTTTGACCGTATTTACCTTTCCTTTCAGTTTCCTCTTCACATGCCTCCTCATCTCAGAGAATTTACCCCTTTTAAAGTTAAACGTGGCCGTGCCAGTCTTTTGGGGCAACTCCCTATTTATACAAATAGTGAAATCAATAATGTTATGGACGCTGCTCCCAAGCGGTGCGATCACTTTTACATCTCTCACCAGGTCTTGGGCATCATTTAGGACCAAATCCAGGATCGCCCCACCCCTGGTAGGTTCTGTGACCATCTGCTCCATAGCACAGTCATTGAGAGCATGTAGAAACTCAGTCTCTTTCTCTCGACCAGAACACATGTTGACCCAATCAATCTGCAGGTAGTTAAAATCACCTATGACGACACAGTTTTTTCATCTAGCTACCATCTTTAAGCCTTCCATCATATTATAGTCGTCCTGTCTTTTGATTTGGTGGGCTATAACAAACTCTTATAGTTAAATTGCCTTTTGGGCCCTCTATTTCAACCCAAAGCATTTCTATAAAGGAGTCCAATTCTCTGACCTCAGTCTTACTGGACTGTATGCCCTTTCTGACATACAGAGCCACCCCACCTCCAACCCTTCCCTCCCTATCCTTTTGTATAACTTATATCCAGGAATCATCATGTCCCACTGATTCTCCTCATTCCACCAAGTTTCTGAAATTCTGACAATGTCTATGTTTTCTCCCAACACTAAACATTCCAACTCACCAATTTTACTTCGAAGACTTCTAGCATTTGTGTACAAACATCTATAATTTCCCAGGCAAGCTAGGCCTGCCACCTTCCTCCTGCCACCTGGAGACTCTGGCAGACAGTCCATTCTGTTTGTCACCATCTCAGTGGACAACTCTATTCCATTACCCGGTAGAAAAGTATCAGCTAACCCTTCATCTCTTTGAGTCTTCCCGAACCAGAGACACTTCATCTTCTGTCGGCTTTCCCCCTAGATTTAGTTTAAAAACTGCTCTGCCACCTTTTTGATTTTAAGTGCCAGCAGCCTGGTTCCATCCAGGGACAAGTGGAGACCGTCTTTTTTGTACAGCTCCCGTTTGTTCCAGAAAGCATCCCAGTGCCTAACAAACTTAAACCCTTCCTCCTTGCTCCATCATCTCATCCACACATTGAGACTTCTAATTTGTGCCTGTCTCTCCAGCCCTGCCCGTGGAACAGGTAGCACTTCCGAGAAGGCTACCTTGGAGGTCCTGGCCTTAAGTCTCCCAACTAGCAGCCTAAATTTTTCCTCCAGGACCTCACGACTGCATTTCCCCACATCGTTGGTGCCAACATGCACCACGACCACCGGCTCCTCCCTGCACATCCTGCACATCCTGTTAAACAGGACTGCACAAGAAAGCATGAAACAACTGAACAGCAGGAAGCATGCTGCTCCCCACCACTCAGCTGTTTTTGCAGCTTTCACAGGGAACAGAAAGCTGGGATTTAAAGGAACTCAGGAGTCCCTTTAAAACCCTGCTTTCTGCTCTATTCACAACCCCCCATGAACTGCTTTAAAAGTTCATTGGAATTTTTTATGGTTGATCATGAACGTCTGTTTGCGAATTACAAACAGGGCAAAATTTATGAATTTTGCCTTGTGGTTCCATTCATGCCCATCCCTAGCCACATATGCATGGAAGATTGCATGCAATGTATTGTCCCATTATGTGAATTTGGAAGCATTGTAATGTTGTTATTTGCAAAGTTATAGGGCCCAAACAGGCCCTATAACTATGTCTTTGGTAAAGGGGGTGCTCTTATCTTTGTAACTGGAAAAAAGTGACTACTATCTTTTTTATATTTGTAGAGAGTAATTTGCCACACTGTGACTTCATTTATCTAATTATGAAAGCAGTGAATTAAGACCCCCTTGTGTTGAACGGAGTTGCTGACATGCCTTCCATAGCCTCTGAAACACCCTTTGATTATGTAAACAAATTGGGGTGGGGGGAGAATTCAGATCAGGTCATATGCCAGAACAGTTGTTGTTACTTGTGTAAACACGCCCTATTTAACTATGGTTAGATTCATGTGTCATATACTGGCTGATAGCTACAATCTCACTAACTGCAATTAACAATCCATAAGCCATGTTTTATTATTTTGATATGGTGGACACCATGTATGAAAAAAACTTGCAGTCCGATGCAGCACCAATCCTGTTGCCATCCTAATGTGGTTGCTGTGCCATCATCCATGTTCCCACCTGCACAACATCAAGCAATAGTACTTATTGGTGAAATGGATTGGTTTACATCACCAGCACAATCCTGATTTTTTAAAAAAAAACATTATTATAGGAGCCAGAATCAATGTTTTTCAGGTGCCAGCTCAATGCTGTTGTGAGGGGCGGGGAGTCCTTTTCCTTAAGAATGCATAGATCAGAACTTGACTGAGACTACATAAGGGGTGTCTGTTGTGTGAACTATCCCTTTGATTATGGTTCTGAACACATACTTCCAAACATTTGTGTGGCGGTTGCAGACAGATTGCTAGTCCATGCCCTTCCAACCATCAGGTTATGCAGCCTTTTCCCTATTGTTGCCTGTTTACAGTTCTCTGTTTTTCATAATTTCCCACCAGTGATCTGAAATAACGTTATTAACTAGCAACAGTGATGGTGATTGATATTGGGAACTCCATTTACTTTCATATTCTCTTAGCAGTTGTGTTTATTTTCTTAGGTTTTTGGAGATCACTTTCACAAGTAGTACCGCTTCACAGTACCATTGAATTTGATCCAAAAAATTCTACCTGGTTTTAAATGTTATGAACTCAATAAGGAAAAACAATAAATAACAATACTTAAATACAACAGTTGGTTAAAGAATAATGGAAATCAGCATATAGTGACAGGTGTGCCCTCTGCTGGTAGTTGGTCAAAAATTATTGCCAAAACTGTGCTGTCATCAGTCAATAGCCACTAAAGTATTAACCCGCCGATACTCAGAAGTGATTAAATGTACTAAAGGACACAGCATTAACATGGTCCATAGCATAGCCGCTTATATATACCTTTGCCTAAGAACTACCTGCCCTGTGTATAGAAAAAGGCTTGGAGAAGTTGGAATATTTGCAGATTCATCCATTTGGTTTTGTTCAGAAACTTTAATGGAATCAGACCCATATGCAAAAAGAGAATTTTAAGACAATCCAAAAATGGTGTACTAATATCTACCAGCAATGTCTTCTAACTTCTTTAAACATTTTGGGATGTGACTCATGTCACCAATAGTAGGGCTATCCCCTTTTAGTTAGGAAGTCATGTCGTTGGGACTGGTACAGCATGCCATTGTATTCTTCACACTGGTAGCACAGTTGCCAGAAAAGCAATGAATAAGAGAGGAGTGTGTCAATAGGAAGTGACAGAGAGGGGCTGCACATTCAACAGAACAAGGCTGTTCTTATGACATTAATCAAAGCTCCTTTGTTAAACCCTAATCACGCCCCCCCCCCAACCTCCCTTCTCTCTTTCTTTGATTGTAATATTATACTGGTCTTCTCTTTCCAAATTCTTGAATGTTGTTTAATAGAAACGCCTGGTGTGATAGTTGACCTTTAGTTGAGAGCCAGGAAATTTGAATTTTCAAAATCATTGGGTCCCTTTAAGGAAATATTAATATGCAATTAAAAAAAATCCTAGTGCTTTTAATAATTTGAGTAATTTGCATACTAGACAAAAGCTAACAGATTATTATATTTGCAGTTATTGTCAGACAGTGTAAACAATTATTTTTAGCAGGCAGCTTACCAAGCTATTTGATGCCATCTTAAAAGTTTGTTAACATCAAATCAGTGAAGGGCGACATTAATAATCCAGGCAAAATCCACTGTAATGGAGTTTTATTTGGGCAGTCATATATTCTCTTAAAACTGTATCACCAATTCAGATACTTAAGAAGAGTATGTTAGAAGTTGTCATGAAGTAAAAAAATAACACTTTGATTTATAAAAATTTACTGTTTCACTACTCTTGCTTCAAATTTCAAGCCCAAACCCTCTGCTGCTGTGTAAAAGGAACTCATTTATATTAGCAAACAAGTTAAAAAGCTGTAAAGGAAAGGGATGCCTCCCCTGCCTCTTTCCCCTGCTGCCTTCCTCTCTATCCTGTTTCTTCTCCTTGCTGCTTATGGATGCCTCTTACTTTCCCCCATTCTGGCCTTGACTTCTAACCAAACTCCAAGGCCTTCTAACCAAACCCCAAGGTTTCTTGGGGTCTCAACTGCATCCTGGTTGTGGCTGTCCTTAGCATCCCCTGAATCCTTGCTCTGCCTCCTCTCCACCCCCAAGGCCTTGGCTTGACTATCACTGGCCTCTTCATCATCAGCTGGCAAGAAGCCAATGACCAAGCCTTGGCTGCTGCAACCATCCTCCACAGCCTTGTTCTCGAATTGGTCAGAGCACTCTGCCTGGGTCCCAGCCACTTCCCTCTCCCAGCCCTCCTCACATGGGTGAGTCTAGCCCCCAGCTCTCTGCAGCTTGGGAGGCCCAAGTGGGGTCAAGTCAGAATCAGCATTAGCTGCCAGCAAAATTATCCTCATTGTGTGCTGCAGTGCACAGCTGCCAACAGAGAAAACTGAAGGACTTTTGCCTTGGAATGATTGAGTACTCATCACAAAGTAGCCTGATGGAAGAACAATGAACTGAAGCTCAGTCTAGATAAGAGTGAGGTGCTGTTGTTCAGGGATGGAGCCAATAGGAGAATAGGGAGTTAGCCTTTGCTGAATAGGGTGGCATTCCCAAGGAACAGGTTTGTAAGTTGGGAGTGTTACTGGCTCTGGGCCCACTGATGGAGGGTGAGAAGTGAGATATGGCCACTTATATCCAGAGTCTGACCACACTGAAGTTGTACTATTATAAGGCTTTTTACATGAAACTAGATTTGAATGCTGTATGAAGAGCTGAACTGCTGCAGAATGCAGCAGCTAGCATGTGTTATGGAGAAAATGTCACACCAGTCCAAACTACATGAACTGCCTGATCATTTCCAAGTACAGTTCAAGCACTAGTTTTTACCTTTAAAGTCACAGATGGTTTGGGACCTGAGTAAGTGAAAGGCTGACTTCTCCTGTACCAACATGCTTGCCAACTAAGATCAGCATTTTGGGCCCTGCTCAGTTTATTACTAACTTATGAAGTCAGGTGTGGTTGATTCAGACCTTTTTTCCAGTCATGGTACCTAAATTGTGGAGTGCCCTTTCCCAAAAGATTCTCCTGATGTTTCTTTTTATGTTCCAAATAAAGGTGTTTTTATTTGCTCAGACCTTTTCAGTCTTGCCCAGTTTATACTTGGTATCTGGACAGTGTGTGTTTAATTGCTTGTGTTATTGTGGTTTTATAATTTTATTGCTTACTTATCTGGCTTCTATTCGGAGTATGCTGCAATTTTAATTTGCTGTTTATATTGTTGATTACTCTTATGCCATTATTGGGATGCTTCTTGTTATTTTTACTGTTTCATTACTGCCACTGGTTTTATGTTCTTAGATGATTTTAATAGTTGGATTCTTCTGTAAGCCATCTATATGGGGCATATGTATGAAGAGTTAGTGGAAAAATATATCACAAATGAGATGTCAGCTAAACCCATAGTGTACCCCATGTCAGCCCTTCTCAAAATTGGAGGCCAGCAGAGGATTTGTGTAGGCCCAAAACCAGTTTGTCTGAATTATAAGATAGATAGATAGATAGATAGATAGATAGATAGATAGATAGATAGATAGATAGATAGATAGATAGATAGATAGATAGATGAATTTATTGTCATTGTTCTCAACAAAAAGAGAGCAACGAAATGAGGTGCTCTTCCACAAACATACCAACACATCAAACACACATATTCATAAACCATTTAAATACATCTGAAACCATTAAACCATTTAAACCATTAAAACCATTTAAATACATCTAAAACGGATAAACATTCATAAAACCATTAAAACCATTTAAACCATTAAATAAACATTCATAAAACCATTAAACATTCATAAAACCATTAAAACCATTTAAACCATTAAATACATCTAAAACAGATAATCCTTCATAACCCTGCATTTAACCTAACCACAGCACTTGGATAGAAACTGTCCTTAAATCTGTTTGTCCTAGCCTTCAACACTCTATATCGTCTACCTGACGGTAAGATCTCAAAAAGCAAATGGCCCAGATGTGTATGGTCCCTTAGGATCATTTGTATCTTCCTTTTACATGCCATATTATACAGATCCACCAATGAGGGGAGAGAACATCCACAAATCTTTTGTGCTCTTCTCGTCACTCTTTGGAGCACCCTTCTCTCTGCTTCCGTGCAGCTCCCAAACCACGCGCAGAGGCAATAAGATAAAATGCTCTCAATGGAACTACGATAAAAGGCAACCAGCAGACTCCCTGACAGTTGTAGTGTAGTGTAAGTAAACAACTCTGAAACAGTACAGCCACAGTTTAAGTTAGGACCATCTTCTTTTAAGGCCAGGTTATGTACTGCAGAAAGATAATTCCTGGGTTGGAAAAATAATTCCTTGTACACAGTCTCTTGTGAAATGTGTTATATGCTTATTCTTATAGCTTTCTAATCCATGTATTGCCATCAGAATGAACATTTGTACACTGCTTAACAAAGGATGCAGCTCTCTTGAGAGATCATATTCATGTAAGAAAAATGGAATATAAGAAGCAGCCCATTAGCTTCAACAGTGAAACTCTTGTTAGAGCCATGAAACCCCGGGAGTGAATTGCCTCAGTGACTGTACTCTTGAAAGGTAACTTCAGAATCAGTTCTCTGAAGTCATCCCTCTTTCTTGTGCTGTGGCTGTTGTTTTGGGAAGCAATGTGTGAACCTGACAAATATAGCATGTTATCCCACAGAGCGGTAAGTCTATGGCATGGAGTAGAAGTAAACAAGGCTCAGAACAAAGGAAGTGCTCCCTTTATTCTTCTCAGAAGCAAGGCAAGAGGAAGCCTTGAGCAGCCCTGCTGTTTGTTGTGGGGGAGACATCCTCTTTCAGAAAACACAAACAACACAAGTGATTTATGACAATCCTGCTGCTGCTTTCAACAGGAATCAAGCTTTGGCAAAGAGGCAATTCTTTCTCATACAGTGAGCAGTGGCATCGCTCTCAGTATTTATGGTTTAACTGAAATGGGGCAAGGTGTCTATCAAAAGCACATTCCAGAATTTGGGGAGATTAAACCTGACAGGTAGCTGCCTCAGGGAAGTGAAGGCTTCTATTCACCTGTAACAGCTTGAGCACCTGGAGGTTTGCTTTCTCCTTACAGCCCTTTCTCCTCCCATTAAAGCTGCCAGCATCCATTGTAAGCTGCAGGGCATGGTTTCATGTGTTTGCAGCAGTTTGTTTTAAAGAATGACATGAGCACAATCTCTCGCTTAAGAAAAAAGTCTGCTGACTGAATAAGAAGATGATGCTTCTGGGTTCGCTGGACAAGGAATAACAAAGCCGACAAGAGAAAGCAATAGCTGACATATATCATGATCTGCTGTGCTTAAAATAACTAAAATTTAGGTCGGAAGAGTGAAGTGTTTCCTTTAGCTCCATATGCACTAGCATAGCAGATGTTGCCATGTTGTGTCTCAAATGAATCTGCGGTCTTCAGGCAGCAGTGGAATGACATCTGTTTTGGGACTTCAAATATAGCACAAGCTTTACTGTGATGTACAATGGCACACTAAATTAATGAAGTACAGTCAGTTGTTTCAGAGGATAGTATTGGTGGATTTTACTTTAATGTTCATGGGACTAATGTCTAAATCCCTTTGGAACCTTCTGTTTCAAAGAGTATACAGACAATCAGCCTAGCTTTGATTACAAATGTGCAATGTTGCCATCAACTACTGAAGAATCCTTTATTGCTGAGTATGGTCCCAATCATGCCAGGTGGCTTAGGAGCAGAACTGAACAATATAATAGGAATAAAGCTTCTGCAGTGCAGTTTGCAATAAAATAGAATGATGCAAAATGGCAGATAATAAAAAGTTGGTCTTGGTGACTACTGTATTGAGGATTATAGTGTTGGGTTTTTTAAGTTAAGTGTGGGTTGGAGCCTACCAGTTTTTCTTCTGTCAAATGGGGGAGGAGGAATACCTTTTAACCACTTAGAAGTCTATGCTGGAAATCATGGTACCGATGTGGGCATACAACCAATGCAGGACAGAGGCTGCAGTGAGAAGGAGAATCAGGCATGATGGAGCAGATGAAGCAGGATCCAAACCTGTATTATTAACTACCAATTATTATACATAAATTTGTTCATTGGAAAAGTATGCTGGGTGTGATATTCATCCCTTGAGAGGTGGGCTAGTTTTGTTTCCATTTTAGAGAAGAAATACTAGAGTAAAATGGAATATTTCCCTATGTTAAAACTTTTATGCTTGAGAAGAATTAACGTAACGGAGGAGAAAAGTTCACACCTAGCCATCTACTTGACTTACGAATTCTCCTTGTTCAGAGAATTTGACATGGGGTAATAATTTTTATGCACCTGCAGTTTGAAGTGATACAGTAGAAGAAGGACTGCACCGTGGAATATACCAAACTATTTTGTTTGTGTGGTCGTGACCTTGTGGTGGAGGTGGGACTTGGATCTGAAATCCAGTTCCTACTTGCTATCCCTAAGATTGCCCTGAGCTGGATGGCCCAGGCTAACCCGATCTCATCAGATCTCAGAAGCTAAGCAGGGTTGTCCCTGGTTAGTGCTTGGATAGGAGACCTCCAAGGAAGTCCAGGGTTACTATACAGGGGCAGGCAGTGGCAAATCACCTCTGTTTATCTTACTTTCAGATAACCTTGAAAACCTTAAAGGGTCGTGTAAGTCAGCTGCAACTTGATGACACTTTCCACCGTATCTGTTAAGACCTTATTGTATCTGAGAAGTGCTACAATATTATATTAAAGAAACTCATGTAAGCCGAAATGCCCTCAAAACGAGGTTGGGGAATTAGTCAGGTAGGCACCTGGCTCACTCGGAATCTTTTAACCTATGTATACAAGATTAACCAACCAGAGAGTGATGCTTAAATAATGGGACTCTAATTTAGTAAAACCAATTATAATTTATTAAGAAAAGTATAGTCTTCTATACAAGATAAAAATACACATACAATCACACATACAGTCCTAGGAAATATAGATAGATGGATAGGGGAACATATAAGGGTAGACACACAGGGTAATATTTACCTATCGTAGTCTTCGAGGAAGGCTCCAATGGCGACAAAAGAGGGAGTGGGTAAGGGACCCGAAACTGATCAGGAATCGGGGATGGATCTATGCAGCGGAAGGTGGGATACTGCTAGAAGCACACCTGTGGGTAGCTAGTCCACAGGTTATAAGGACTCTCTTGAGCCCTCAGGGGATGGGAGGCATGAGGGAGGAGAAAGGGGAGGCTCTGCAGTGACCATGAGGGATGGACTATTGCAGATCCAATAGAAAGTTCCTTGGTGGCACCTAATTGGGTACCTGCTCTTGACCAATAAACTTTGCCTGGGTCCTGTGTACCTGAAAGAACTTCCAGATTGCAACAGGCCCTGGGGCGGCTCCAAGGTGACAGTCAGGAAGAAGAATGGAAGTGGCTACTGGGTGGGAAATACTTAAGATTAGATGGACTTATCTGAGAAGGTGATAATAGAGAATCAAATATTGACCTAGGTATCACCCGGTTTAGACAAAAGACTTGGCTCAGGCAGGAGATGGTCTTCCTCTTTTCCTATCTTCTTCTGGGTATGAGCCTTTGTCCAGGGTTTCGCTAGACAAAAGGAGCGACAGTTGAGTTGATAATCCATTCATGGGGCAGACGGGTTGCTTGCAGGCTAAAGGTGACATCTGGTGTGTATGTGAGCTTTTCACTATGATGAGATGAAGTCCAGCCTGGCGGGAAGATGGCTACAAGTGGTGTTAGCATTACATGGTGGATTCCATGTTCAGGGCTTCTTAACCGATCACCTGGATAGCTCCTTGGCGGCGCAGACTCTTCCGTTCCATGGCTGGCCCACGCAACGACGGGAAGACGTCCATTGTGCTTGCAGGCACTCTGCACCGGTTTAGAGTGCCTACATAACTTGTGGCTCCTTGTACACATAAGTCCCTTATATTCCTGGATAGTTTTGGCCACACTCCCTGGCCAGACGTGTGCGAGCTCACTTCTTCAGGCGCCCTGGCAACCATACTGGTAACTACGATGTTCAGAAAAGGGGCTTTTTCCTCACACTCAGGCAATCAGAATTCTGAAAGCCATACAACAATGCAGAGGAGTAGTATCTTGCAAGGCTGTCTGCTTTCTGGTCTTTAAGTGCAACAAAAAAGCCATGTAGGAATATATTCATAGCCTCAGGTGACAAGGATATGTGGGGAAGGGAGAACATTGAATATAGGTTTGCAAACTCTGGACCGGCCCAAGTTCCACCTGATCCAGTTAATGCCCATCCTGAGTCTTATGCAGCATGGCAGTTCTTGTGTTCTTAAACAGCTATCCATTTCATTAAACTGAGTAAAGTAGTAGGTGGTAACCACACATTTCCATGTTGATTAGGTTATGTAAACTGGATGGTAAAATGCACAAGATTTGTGAAAACAATTTATTGTATGTGCCAGTAATCACAAAGGAAATCCTTTACAATGATCTTCCTTCCTTCCTTCCTTCCTTCCTTCCTTCCTTCCTTCCTTCCTTCCTTCCTTCCTTCCTTCCTTCCTTCCTTCCTTCCTTCCTTCCTTCCTTCCTAGCTAAGGCTTGCATGACTACCATATCTAGCTTGCCTGTACTTCATTGGGATATGGGTCTGTATTTAGCAAACCCCCCCCCCCCATTATGGAAATGGGAAAGGGGTTAGAGATTCAGTTTCCTTATGGTTCTCTGCCTCTCCCTATACCAGATGATTGATACTGTTAAAATAATGCACTATGCATTGGTTAGATAGCTAGACCTGCATGCAGTTCAACTAGAGATGGGCATGAACCACTGACAAACCAAAGTTTTTAATTAATTTTGGCATGTTTGAGGTTTGTGAACAACAGTGTGAGAGCTTCTAGTGTCCTGGCCCCACTGATGGACCTCCTGATGGCACGTGGTTTTTTTGGCCACTGTGTGTGTGTGTGTGTGTGTGTGAGAGAGAGAGAGAGAGAGAGACTGATTTTTTTGGCCACTGTGTGACACAGACTGTTGGACTGGATGGGCCATTAGCCTGATCCAACATGGCTTCTCTTATGTCCTTAACTGAAGACAGGGATATGAGGAACTGGTCAGGGTCAGCTTGGGAGAGTGATCTCTAAGAATTTTTCCTGTCACCTTCCCATCAGTACCTCAGGCGCATTCACAGAAATCCTGTCAGAAATATATAAAGACTAGGCACCAGACATTTTAAAAGTTCAAAACCACAAAAGAATATTTATTGGTTTACAAAAGGTAAGGAAGAGGGATACAATAATATTAATTAGTTGATATAAATGAATCAGTTGGCAGGCAGGTGGTTAACCAAATGATTAATCACTAAACACTAGAAATTTGCAGACTGAACTAATATAAACAGGCAAGCTTTTTAAATTCATAGGAACTTTGGACAGGCAGGCAGTGCCTATTTAGCACTGGGAACACTTTGCAGTCATTATGGTATAGCCTTCTGAAATCATACAAATAATAAACTGTCATTTACTCTTTGCTACTTACACTGAGGACTCCTGACTTGTGCCAGATCAATTCTCCCTCACAGACATACACACTAGCATACAGGATCCACACCTTCTGAGTGCTGTTTCCAGCCCCTCACTCCTGTGTGACCCATGCAGCTAGATTCTCAATCTGATTCTTGGGATTCCCTTTTAGCCACCAGAATCCAGTCCTCCTTTCTGAGTGTCTGCCCTGTTGTGCTTGACAGAAGGTGCCTGGTTTTGACCCTCTTCTGACTACAAACTCTTTCACAGACAGAAGCTTATTTCAGTTCTGTCTCGCAAGGAACTCAGCCCCACTGGCTGTTCTCAGCTCCTTCCAGTTATTTCACAACAACTGTTCAGCTTAAGTACTCAGTCTTTACCTCACTGTTCAGTACTCAAGCTCCAATTCCAGATGAAAACTCTGAGGAGTTTTTTTGCTTCAGCAAGCCCCTTCAATTTGCTGCATTCTTCTTTCCATAGCTGCAGCCCAGCCAATTATTGCAAGGCTGTTCCCAGCTTCCAGGCTAACTTGCCTGAGTCTGTTACAAGGGGTTTAAATGGCCCTGCTTTCTCTTTCCTGCAAAATGTTGTGGGGAGTAAAAAGGAGGGTTTAAATGGAACCACCTTTCTGCTTCCTGGGAGATCTCCCTCTTTCTGCTGGCCTGAGGCCTGGAGAAAGATGGAAGTCCCTTCCTGGGGGATCTTCCCCTTTCTGCTGGCTGCTTTTTTCCGGGCTGTCTTCTGCAGTTCTTTTCAAGTTTAAGGAAATGTAGAAGACACCCTGAAACAGCTGCACAATAGAAAGCGCCTCCTGATGCACAGCTGTTTTTCGTACTGTTTTGCAGTCTCTCAAAAAATCAAAGGGACTGCACAAGACAGTCCAAAACAGCTAAGCTGCTTTCCATTGCTCAGCTGTTTTTCAGGCTTTTTGCAAACCTTGTGTAAAGGGACTGTGGTCCCTTTCAACCAAATTTGCAGGGCCACAAACTGCACAAAGCAATTCAGTTCATAAACTGGATCTATTTGGGATTCAGTTCAGGGCTCAGTCATGAACCAAACCACATTTTCCTGGTTCGTACCCATCCTTAAGTGCACCGGGAACAAGAAAATCATTAGCCCAGCTTGTTAATATTTATCTTCCTTCAAATGGTTTTCAAATTGCATATCACTATTATTTTTAAGAGAAGCAACTTGCCAATAAATCAGAAGTCATAGTATCTCTCAATCAAGATGGAAAAAAAAATGTTATGGTTTCTGGATTGAATATTGAAAATGCTGGAGTCAAACAAGAGACTGTGATGGCCTCAAACAGCAGGGTTGTTTCCTTGTAAAATGTAAAGCCTTTTTAAAATGCCTGTAAAAATGAACAAATAGGTTGTTATGGAGTAATAAATGGCAATAAAGGTATTGCTCTGCAGCATGTGGTAAACTTGCTGTTGAGATTCACTTCTGTAGGGAATGGAGTGCTGTTTGGTTAACTTGGACCTCTAAAGTAGCTGTGTCAAATTGTGTTATTCCATCCTTTGATTCTTCAGTATATGCTGAGATTTAATTCTCTCTTCAATGTTGCCAGCTAACATTAATTTCCTGGTAACAGTATTTTTAACTCTCTCTGTGCCGCTCTACCTTCCATATTATAATGGTTTGCATGAAGTCTTGGGAACAAAACTTCTCTGCTGAAGTTTTGCTTTCTATTGTATGTCCTTGCCATTTCGCTTCTAATGCCAAAATCTCTTCGCTTGGCATTGAGTCCATGCAATTCCCTGCCTCACATCCCTACATAGACTCTTCAACCTTTCTGTATCTGATGGATCTTCTTTGCCCTTTGTAAAGCTCTTCACAACTTTGACCATCCTCTTTCTGCCTTTATTTCCTCTTATGGCTACTCTCTTGACCTTTTCCCCTCAAATATTTATCTCCTTCAGTGACCTAAAGATTTCTTACTCTAAATCAACTCAGCTTGTCTGTAGGAAGGCTGTATGCAACTTGACAAGCTGATATACTGATATTTGAACACAGTCTTGTCTCACTCTAAATCAGTATTCAGTGTCCAAAATATTAAAGTATTTTCAGTAGTACACAAAAGCTTATACTCAATTTGCTGGGCTTAAAGGTGCCACTGGACTCAAACTTCATTCTGTTGGTTTGTTTATGTCTGTGCTAGTACTAGAAGACGATCTGTTAAATAATAGATATTAAATGCTAGGTGATTACCTTTTAATTTTAAATAGAGAGTAGTATTGCTCAAAACAATACTTGGCTGTTATTCTTAGGTGTGCGTGTGTGTTTCTGAAAGATCTCGTCTTTTTATTTTAAAAAGTTTATATTGCCAAAAGACAATTTAACTATACAGTTTGATCCTGACCTAGTTAAGAAATAGAGAGTAGTATTTCTCAAAACAATACTGGGCCAAGCCAGGGACATAGTCAAACAGAGATTACAAGACAATGAGAGACAGAATACTTGGCTCTTATTCTTGTGTGTGCGTGCGCTTCTGAAAGGCCTCGCCTTTTTATTTTAAAAAGTTTACATTACCAAAATGCAGTTTAACTATACAGTTTAATCCTGACCTAGTTAAGAAAACAAAGAAGCCTTGCTCATAAGTAAATACGTAGCATGAAGTAATGACAACAATAATAGCATATATTTTCTGATAAAAGAGAAGCAGCATAAACACTGCCTGTTTATTATCACTTAAAATAAAGAAAACAGGCTAATATTTTCTGCCCTGGGTATAGATAAGTCATCTGATTTCCATAGAGCCTGTTGGCCTTGGAACTTTTGATATGATATATTAACTTTAAAAGATGGTAAATAGCCCCTTAAACTGCAGCACTGTTTTCAGGGGGAGTCAAAAAGGTCAGAAGCTTTATAACCAGCACATTGTTTGTTAAAAATGTGAGGCCACTCTTGTATATTATGGGGAATATAGTTTTATACAGCCCAAAAGCACTACTAGTGTGTTGACCAGCCTCCTCCTCTTATGAAGAAGGAGCTCATCTGGTCAGTTTTTCAGTTCGTTTGGATTCAGCTGTAAGTAAAGTTGTTTGTTCTGGCCTGGACCAATAAGTGTTTGAACTAGTTCACAGAAAATACTGAACTTTATCATACAAGTCTCATGAAATTTCAGTTTATTGCTCCTTCCTAAGCAAAGGGCAACCAGCACTCATTGTCTGCCCCTCCCCTAAGTTGGGCTCCTAGACCAAATTACCAGTGGTACCAAATACCATAGATTTTTAGGTATTTCACTATCCCTTCTATTGGCTTGCTCAAACTGAAGTAATTTTTCAAAGGTATGTACTCCCAGAGACACAGGTACTGCCTAACTGTGAGTAAACATAAAGAACTTATCTGATCGATTAGTTCTGAAACAGATGGAGCTATTACAGTGAAGGGGGGGGGGTGAATCTCAAACAACAAAGAAACATTTAAAAAAACAGTGAGTTAAAGCAGTGTGTCAGTGGGCAATATTTCATTTTTCTGAAAGGATGCTCTGATGAATTTTCATTGAAAGGATTAAATAGATTGGAATCTGTGCTGTCATAAAAATGGCTGCCTCCCTCTTGTGCGATATATTTGAAAAGGACAACTGTTCCAAGATAACGGCTGGTATCTGTGCAGGCCACAAAGCACAACATGGATGAAATGTTTCCCTGCCAGACCAGCATGATTAGCTGTGGCACATGGACTGAGCACTGTTGTCATTGCAGTTGGACCATTTGATATTTTCTGTTGTATTTATGCCAAACAGGCCACAAACAGCAGCACAACAGCAGCACATTTATGTCTTTGCAAACCTAAGCAGTATATTTTTTTGCATATTAATATTTACAATAAATCTTTAAATGAAGTGTTTGCTCAGTAAATTAATCCCGTTATGGAAAGTTCTGCTCAGAATGGGTACGCTATGAAGCCTTGGCAGTACCCAAGTTCTTAAATAAAGCAAGAACCTCTTTTAACAATGCTGCTTTTCTTCAACTAGAGACATTGCTGGTCTCAAATTAATATAGCTCACAAACCACCATTATTATAGAAATCTTGGCTGGACAGCATTTATTTAGTGTGGTGCAGTGGTTACAGTCTCAAACTGTGATCGGAGAGCTCTGAGTTTCAATCCCCATTCAACTGGAAGCTCACTGGGTAACCCTGGACCATAATATCTCAGCCTGATATGCCTCACAGGGATGTTCTGAGGATAAAATAGGGAAAGAGAAAATTGGTGAAAGGGCGGAATAAAAATTGGTGATAGATTTATTTAGAAATTAAGGTAAAATACTTTTCGTTTCTCTGGGCTCATGTTTTTAACAAAACAGTTCTCTAACATTTCATCAAACTGTGCATGGTTTGAGAAACAACTTGTATTTGGCTGGTTGCAACAGAGCTAGCTGAAACTGAGTCCATTGAAGATGGAGGTCCTGTGCCTAGGGCATTATCAACAGAAATATAGTGTCCAGATCACATGATGTGATTAGGCTTCCCAACCCTCCCGCCCTGGCGGGGGACCCCAGGGTTTCCACCCTCTTCCTCCGCTCCCCAAAAAAACGGAAGTGGGGGGAGGGGGGAAACGGCGCCGGGGAGCATGGCAAGCCGCCCGATCCAGGAGCGGGCGAGGCCGCCGTGCCGTTGCTGCCCCCTCCCCGCCCACCGCAGCTGCTCCTCCGAGATGGGCCCAGGCTGAGCCCATCTCGGAGGAGCAGCCAAGAGGTGGCAGCAGCGCAGGGGAGGGCAAGGCAGGCCAGGAGCATGGCGAGCCGCGAATCCGGGCCCTTCTAGGACCCGGACTTGTGGCTCGCCACGCCCCCGGCCCACCTCCACCCCCCCCCTCCGCTTCCATCCCAGAGGCAGAGCGGGCGAGGCCGCCGCACCGCTGCCGCCTCTTCTCTGCTCGCCGTGGCTGCTCCTCCGAGATGGGCTCAGGCTGAGCCCATCTCGGAGGAGCAGCCACGGCGAGCGGAGAAGAGGCGGCAGCTGCGGGGTGGCTCGCCGCGCTCCCCAGCGCCGTTTCTCCCCTCCCCCCTAGCTCCACCCCAGTGTCTCCTGGTTCCACCCCCAAAGTCTCCTGGCTCCACCTCCAAAGTCCCCAGATATTTCTGGGGTTGGACTTGGCAACCCTAGATGTGATGGTATCGCTTTGCTCTGCTCTGGTAAGACCTCACCTGGAGTGTTGTAATCAGTTTTTGGCACCACATTTTAAGAAGGATATAAACAAGCTGGAACGGGTCCAGAGGAGGGTGACGAAGATGGTGAGGGGTCTGGAGACCAAGTCCTATGAAGAAAGGTTGAAGGAGCTGGGGTTTTTTAGCCTGGAGAGGAGGCGGCTGAGAGGTGATATGATCACCATCTTCAAGTACTTGAAGGGCTGTCATATAGGATGGTGTGGAATTGTTTTTGTGGCCCCTGAAGGTACGACCAGAACCAGTGGGTTGAAATGAAATCAAAAGAGTTTCCGGCTCAACATTAAGAACTTCCTGACCATTAGAGCAGTTCCTCAGTGAAACAGGCTTCCTCGGGAGGTGGTGAGCTCTCCTTCCTTGCAGGTTTTTAACAGAGGCTAGATAGCCATCTGACAACAATGAAGATCCTGTGAATTTAGGGGGAGGTGTTTGTGAGTTTCCTGCATTGTGCAGGGGGTTAGTCCAGATGTCCCTAGAGGTCCCTTCCAATTCTATGATTCTACAGGGGTCTAGGATCAGAGGGCAGGCTCCCATCCTTTGATGGGGCTCCATTGATGTCCACATCAAGGGTGAAGAGCTTGGGGGTGTTCCTGGATGTCTCTCTGACTATGCAGGCCCAGATTACCACCACTGCCAGATTGGCCTTTTTCCATCAGACAGTTGGTCCCATATCTCGCCCCCCATGACCTGGCCACAGTGACCCATGCGATGGTCACTTCCAGTCTAGATTAGTGTAACTCTCTCTATGTGGGGCTATCTTTGACACTTCTCTGGAAAATCCAACTGGTGCAGAACACTGCTACACAGATGTTGACATTGTCGTATATATGGGCATGGATCCATCCTGTGCTGAGTGAACTGCACTAGCTACCCATTGAGTACTGGATCCAGTTCAAGGTGTTGGTACTTACATTTAAAGCCTTATACAGCCAGAGGCCAGCATACCTATAGGATCACCTCTCCCTGTATGAGCCCCATAGGTCTTTACAATCACAACCCAAAATTTCTGGTGATACCCAACTTTAGAGACATCCATCTGGCCTGACCCCTGCCTGGTGGAATTAACTATTCCTGGAGATCCAGGCCCTGCGGGATCTGCTTCAATTCCACAGGGCCTGTAAAACAGAGCTCTTTCGCCAGACTTTCAGCTGAGGCAATGGACGTCACTTGTTACTGGTCTCCCCCCTTCATTCCATCCCAGTGCTATAAGACCTGCTGAACCTGGACAATGGGCCATGTCTGTGAGGCAGAATTTGCCATTTTAGTACCTACTGTTACTGTCATGAACTACCTCCCCAACACCCCCCTTAGTTTACTCTTACTCTCAGGGTCACCCTTACACCCTTATGCAGTTGGCTCCTTTCCTAGAGCGTCAGGACCTAGCAATGGTGATCCACGCGACGGTCACCTCAAGACTGGACTACTGTAACGCTCTCTACATGGGGCTGCCTCTGTACCGGACCCGGGAGCTGCAGCTGGTGCAGAATGCGGCGGCCAGGCTGTTACTTGGTCTCCCAAGATGGGAGCATATACGGCCGGGGCTGCGCAGACTGCACTGGCTGCCGATTGTATACCGGATCCAGTACAAAGTGCTGGTCAAAACCTTTAAAGCCCTATATGGCCAAGGACCGACCTACCTGAGGGACCGTCTCTCCCCATATGAGCCCCAGAGAGCACTGAGGTCAGTGGGAAAAAGCAGACTGAATATCCCTGGGTCAAAGGAAGTCAAACTTCAAAGCACCCGCACTCGGGCCTTTTCCGCTGTGGCCCCACAATTCTGGAACCAGCTCCCAGAGGAGGTGCGGGCCCTGCGGAACTTAGATCAGTTCCGCAGGGCCTGCAAGACCATCCTCTTCAAACAGGCGTTTACTAATAACTGAATTAATGTTTACCGTTAGATTAATAATGTTTACCGCCAGTGTTGAATTAGGAATGTTTTAATTATTGATTGTTTTAATGTGAATTTTAATGTGAATTTAATGTTTTATTATTGTATTGTTTACTTGAAGTGCTGTTAGCCGCCCTGAGCCTGCTTCGGCGGGGGAGGGCGGGATATAAATAAAATTTTACATTACATTACACCTACCAGCTGGGGAGTGGTCATGGAGGGGGTTTCTTAACTGTTTCC
The DNA here is from genome assembly GCF_032191835.1 of Heteronotia binoei. Lineage (NCBI taxonomy): Eukaryota > Metazoa > Chordata > Lepidosauria > Squamata > Gekkonidae > Heteronotia > Heteronotia binoei. The sequence goes on along the minus strand of NC_083228.1, from coordinate 89,924,743 downwards.
CAGCCCCTGCTGTACTCAGCCTCTACCAGCTAGCTCAGCCAAGGAGCCACCCCAGGAAACTTTGGCTGGTTTGGTACCCAGCCCTCTTGGTAGTCTGCCACCACTCCCTTTACAGACAAACCCCAGGAGGGAGAAAAGGAGAACCCCCACTTGGTTCTACTTGCAAAGAGACTCAGCAGCCCCACCCTAAGGCCAAGCAGACTGCTTCCCCCACCCAGAAGATTGGTTGGGCAGATTAAGATAGCCGAGGTCAAGGACACCAGATCCCCGGAGAGCTCTAACGGGCAACACACAGACCAGCACCAGTAATAAAATAGGGCTTTTTATTATTTTAACAAAAAGCAGTTATAAAGTTAAAATAAACATTAAGGCAGTGCAAAATTAAAATAAAAACATAATATAAGCACTAACTAAACATTCAGACAGGCAGTACATTGCCATGTAGATAAGTACAGTCTTGGCATTCCAGCCAGCAATATTCCAGCAACCTACAAAGGAAAGAATGGCCAGAGAGAGAGGCAAGTCAGCAAGGCTTCTTTTCAACTTTGCGCTTAGCCCTTGGGCTGGTGCAGAGTTATAGCAATCTTGCCTTTCACTGTCGTTCCAGATGGACCAATGAGAGACAGGGACTAATCAAGATGACATAACAGATCCTGAAGATCTTGACAGCTCACCTAGGCCCTCAGCTGTCAAAGCCAATTAAGCCAGACATGTGTTCTTCCACCTTCCACATTGACCCTAATTAGTGTAGCCTAACAGGTGAAGGGAGTCAAAGCTTCTTGTTTATACAGCCCAGCTCTTAAAGGAGACCCTCCCCACCTGTCAAAAGTGCACACCTACAAGGAGCCTGATTTAGGGTTATGGATCATGACAAAGGCCGAAGCCAGAAGGCCTTTTCATGACAGTTACTTTGTAATGAAAGATTTTATATATTTTAAATTGTTTTTTTTACTGTTGTTTGTTTTTATGATATAACCCACCCTGAGCCTGTTCTACGGGAAGAGCAGGCTAAAAATTGAATCAAATAAATAAATAAATTGCTTATTTACAGATCTTAGGGAGCATATATGAGAACAATGAAATTTTCACTGGAAGCTGGGCCGAATGTACAAAAATCACTAATATGGGCAGAATACCTTTTACACATTCAGTAGTAAATTAGAAAATCTTTCTTAAAAATAACAGTGCTGCTGAAGGACTGACTTACTTTAGGAAAAGGATGCAGGAGATAGTGTACCATGACACTTTATCCAGCGTCATGGTCCACATGAAAATCAGGCTGCTCCTACCCCTAGTGATATTTTGATGAGATATGAGGTCTAATCATGTATCGTCAATGTCTGTCTAGCTTGGCTGTCACACATTATAATATCAAATTATGAACCAGGCCATAGAATTAGGATTTTTTAAAAAATTCACACAATAGGGTGAGGGGCAGGCAGTTTTTCTACTAGTTACAGAGGAGTTCCAGGTTTGCAAAAAAAAAACCCAAAAAACAAAACCCAAAATGTGAAATAAAATACACTTGAGGTTAAAAAAAAACAAACAGAAAAATCATAGAACCAATGTCTGCTTCTTTAAGTGAGCCTACTATGTGAGGTAGGTTAGGTTGAGAAGATATGACTGGCCAGTATCACCTAGTTAGCTTTCATGGCAAAGCGGGAGTTTTACTGCTACACAACGCTAGCTTATTTGGGTTGGTTATCTTTGGAAGAGAGAACACTGGAGGCTTATGCTGTTTTGTAGTATTTGCAAATATACAGGTGGAGGCACAGAGGCACTCCTACAGGGCAGCAGATGTGGCATTATGCCACATCAGATCCCTGGGGAAAGAGGTCTTGCACCCCACTCCCAGCAGTGGTCAATCTACTTCTTCCCCTGTCCCCATCCAGCACTAAAAACTCCACTGCCTTTCCATTTGTCTGCTGATTCATTACAATAATATCCTTAGTTCTGGTGGTACCTTTCAGAACATTGCCATGCAACATTCTCAACATGATGACATGTCAGACAGCACTGTTCGGGGCTGGGAGCAGAGGATCCCTTGCCCCGTCCTCCGGAATGAGAACCCTAGATCATCAGTTACTGTAGATATGAACAGCTTCCAAGTATTCTGGGGGGAAAATTGACCCTCTTTGCTTCTCCCCCACGTACACACTTTTAGCTAACATTCTCATTTTGAGATTTGTGCTAAAGCATAGGGTGATAAATGGTAAATAAAGCATTTGGTGTAGATATTTTTATAAAATCTGTAACACATATATTGAACAAGGTCAAAGACTTATTGAAGAATAAAAGATGAAATAAGCATTGGCAGTAAAATGTTTTCAGGCAATTTCACAGATTGGTTAGACATACAGTGCAACCTCATTTGCCTCTAGAGTTTGTGTCTATTCAAAATGTTCTGATGATAATAAGATTGAAATAGATAGGAAAACATTCATGATGATGACTGAGATTTGTTTTAGAAACATGGAGAAGATTCGGACAACTAAGCAATCATATGATATATCGCCAGATGATGGAAAGTCTACTGATTTGTGAGGCTACATTGTTACATATGGTTTCCAGAGTGCCCTAAATGCTTCAGGTGCTCAAATGCCATTAGATATTTCTGTATATGTTGATTTGTTTTTGTTTGATACTTTATAGTGCATTGCGGCATTATTCCATTCAGAATCCACTGAAATATACTGGTTGCATCTGGAATAACCCTGCATAAGATTGTGCTATTAGTAACTTAGTGTATAGTCAGTGATTAGACTATAATATAGTGCCAGGTATCATAAATATTAAAAAATTAAGATAATACATAGGAAGTGGAATGGTATTATATAGCCCAGTCTCACCAGATCTTGGAAGCTGAGCAGGATCGGTATTTGAATGAGAGTCCACCAAGGAAAACTTTGCAGAGGAAGGCAATGGCAAACCACCTCTTCTTAATCACTTGCCTTACAAGGTCACCATAAGTTGGCTGAACTTGACTTCCCTTTACACACATACAAGACAATGCATTAGATAAAATTATTTCCAATGTTAAAACTTGCATTATTTTGTACGAAACATCTGTATGCCACTTCAGATCTTGCCCTCTTTCCTCGCTCACACCCAGGATTTCCCATTTGTATCTTCTTTATTTCTTGCTGAGCATCCCCTATAACTATTTTCTTCTTTTTTGTTGGTCTATGGCTGTCCCATCCAGTCATGTTATGATGTATTTAGATACTGGCCCAGCCCAGGGAACTTAATTTAATTTAATTTTTTTATTTATACCCCGCCCTATCCCACAAGTGGGCTCTGGCCAATTTACAACATTAAGAAACCTTACAAGAACATTAAACAAACCAGATCCAAACTAAATAATATAATAATTATAAAATTAACAGAAAGCACAATCCACATCATTGGCAACATGTAATAAACCACATATAGGCTGGTAGTGTTTAGCATAACATAAGCACCTAGATGGTAAGGTGCTGGGGTGAGCAATGCCTTCTAGGGACACCTGCTGGATCAATTGAAAGCCTGGTGGAAGAGAGAAGAGACAAAATCACCTTCTTAACTTGTACCTCTGAAATGGCACACCAGAAGCTTTTGAAAGTTCAAAATAAGCAAAATGTTTTATTTAACTTAGAGGGGAAATGGGTAGGTAGAATCAGGGGTTGGACATATGAGGTAAACAGATGATAAAAACTGAGGTAACTTTGTAATCACACAAACTGTGTTGCCAACAAGTAGGTGTTTTTGCTTTTCAACAAGGGCTTTGAAACTTTGAGGAGAGAAGCTTTCTTTTCAGTGTCTGCTTTAACCACTCAAATATAGGTGCCTGAGTTTCACTGGCTTTTAGTAAAGTTTAGAAGGCTAGGACACTCAGACCGATTTCACACTCAGCTTACCCCGCTGTCACGTTCCTCTTCTCCGCGCAGGATCCTTCAGATTTCCCACTATCTGCTCTGGAGCTGCAGCAAACATTGCGGTTTTCATGTAGCAAACGGAAACTGGTTTTTACCAGTTTCTGTTTGCCGCACAAAAAACGCGATGTTTGTTACAGCTCCAGAGCAGATAGTGGGAAATCCGAAGAGGAAATTACAGTGGGGTAAGCTGAGTGCGAAATTGGTCTCAGTCAAATTCCCAGAATCCTTCTGTATACACCAACCAAGGGATCACTCATCTTTTAGGAGCTATTTCCCTTTTCACAGGGCAAGGATTACTTCTCTAGACTAGAAGCTCTGTCCTTTTTTCAGATCAAATGGGAAACTTCCATGATTCTCCCACTCCCCCTTTAGCCTCCTTCCCAGTCCTTAGTCAGTGCTAAAATGATCTTCTTCCACTGTCAGTTCCCAGCTGCCATTTCTTAACTGAGGCTCAAGGGAATTCTGTTTGAAATGACTGACACTCAAAAGTTCTCGTACTCTGTTAGAACATTAACCTTTGACAGTCTGTCACACCTGCTAACATATAACTAAAAACCAATCCCTACTCTGTTACATTTTAAACAACGAGGGAGCAAGCCTTTTCAGCAATGGCCCCCCGATGGTGGAATCAACTCCCAGAGGTGGTGCGAGCCCTGCGGGACTTGAATCAGTTCCGCAGGGATTGCAAAACCATCTCTTTCAGCTTGCTTTTAAGATAGAACCCGGCTAAATTGACTTGTAGCCACCTAGCCATCTTATACATGACCGTGAACTGTAGCACCTTAACTATTAACTTTTAACTTATAACAGCTGTTTTATCTATTTTAATTTAATCTATAATGGTAACTTAATTGTATTTTAATCTGCTTTTGTCTCGATTGTATTTTATTGAAATCATGGTTGTCCCATGTCTGTGAGCCGCCCTGAGCCTGCCTTTGGCTGGGGAGGGCGGGATATAAAAATAAATTTACCTTACCTTACCTTAAATTCACTAAGCAAGTAAAATTCCCCTTTGGGCAATTAATTCGAGCACTTCTCTTGAAGGTAGAAGACTCATTATAGTAAACAACAGGTAAATCTTTACCCTCTTCCTTACCATAAATTCAAAGCTTTTCCCTGTTGGAACAGTTAGAGTCCTCCAGTAACACCTTAGAGACCAACATGATTTATGGTGTACAAGCTTTCAAGAGTTAAAACTCTCATAAATCTGACTTTAAAAACAATAACACTTAAAAACCAGTGGGAGAACATTTTAATCTTCTGGGTCATTCCATTGCTGACCTGAAAGTAGCAGTCCTCAAACAAAGAAACTTCACGGGGAGATTACAGTGCAACATTGCATAAATTCACAAAGTTAAAACAATGAGCCCCCAGGGCTAAATATGGACTTGGGATTCTTATCTCACTACAGATGCTAATTTGCCAAGCATCTCCCCTCTGCTTTAACCAAGCTGATTACAATATATTGTGCCTTTATATCCTGAGTTCCTTCTGTACACCTCCCACCATCTGACTGGGCTATAAAGGCTCATATATCTCAATTCCTACTCATATCTGACAATGAGAGGTTTAACTCTCAAAGGTTTATACCCTGAAAATTTTGATGGCCTCCAAAGGTGCTGCTGGACTCAAATATATTCTATTGCAGACCAACACAGCAAGTAATAATATTCCTTGTTAGGGAATATGATAATCTTTTCTAGAGTTGCCAGATCAACAACCTGAATAAACTTTTTTCCTTTGGAGCAGCTAGTGAGGGGGCAGAAAGAGAGACCTGTAAAAGGCCCCGTATTCTTAGAGGTGGATGTCAGAAGGGGTACATCTTCTGAGCGCAACCATGGGTCCTCAGGCTCATTCCTTTGGGACTCCCCACAAGCATACCATCCAGATTCAACCCAAAAATAATCTGAATGCAAGTCATTGGACTTGCCTGTCTCCACAAACCCCTAGAGTAACCAAGGTCCCTGGAATTTTATCCCTCTAGTCACCCCAGGAAGCATTGGAAGCACAGAGATACTACATAAGAATCGTGCACCATGGGCGCTCATTGACTGCCAGTACCCTGCTTCAGATGAATTAGTATAATACTTATGCATTATGATTGTTCTTGTATGGCAAGTTTCAAGCAGAAGAGATGAGAATGGCTCAGTCCTGATGAGGCAAAATGATGTTCCAGCAGGTTGCAGAAATGCATGATGATGATGGTGATGATAGTGATGGAGGAGGAGGAGGAGGAGGAGAAGAAGAATTGAAAGTAAATCAGCCAGTATCATAATGCCCCTGTATAAATCAATGGTGTGGCCTCATTTGGAATACTGTGTACAATTCTGGTCACCACACCCCAAAAAAGGTATTATAGCATTGGAAAAAGTGCAGAAAAGGGCAACTAGAATGATTAACCTACGAAGAATGGTTAAAACACTTGGGGCTCTTTAGCTTGGAGAAATGACGAGAGAGGGGTGACATGATAGAGGTTTACAAGATTATGCATGGGATAGAGAAGGTAGAGAAAGAAGTGCTTAATTTTTTGCTGAATTGTATATCATCATCATTATTACATTTATACCCCACCATATCCCCACAAGGCAGCTTACAACAACCTCCCCCCATCAAAAAGTAAAAACAGTAATACAATGAGTAGCACAATAAAGCAATAACAAAAACTCATGCCTCGTGTCAGGCACAAAACTCCTGTGCTCAAATCATATCCAGTGGGGCACTGGGGAATGGGACCATGAACAGGGGAAGCAGAACAGCTCTTTCTAGTCTTTCTAGTAGAACAGCTCTTTCTAGTCTCTGTGCCTTTAATATTGCTGGTTCATCCTTTGTTGGGTGAGTTATCATATGTCACATGAAAACACAAAATAGGATGCCCAACGCTGCCTCACATAGCATGTACGTTATAGTTTTTTCAATAAAGCAAATTCAGGTTTTGGGTTTTTTAAAAAAAAAAATTCATGACATTTTTGACTGTGTGTGTGCATTTTGGTCTGTGTGTGTGTGCATCCTTTACAAGGAAGACTACTGAGAAACTTGAAAATGTTATCACTTTTTTGTTGTTGTTAGATCCTTATGAAATTATGTTGTTGTTCCAGTGTGCTTTTCCACCTCATGGATTATCTGCATTTCTCTTTTTTTGTGGGGGGGGGGGCAAGAGGGAAATTTATTCATACAAATTCCATCATCCTACATAGCTGTAAAGTCCTGACTACAATTGGTACAGTCTGGGGAGAATGAATATAAATGGAGGGAATAGACCCCTCCCATATGCATCTTTGCTATGATTTGCCAAGTGTTTATATTTATCTCTGCATATGTTCTGTACAGGTGATTGGGGACTTTCATTTCCCAGGTTATTGGGAATGTTCATTTGCCAGGATTATCAGTTATGCAGTTGCACAGATGGACATAGGTTCTCATTTATGGTATAGTGAACATGCCAGTGAGTGCAGTCCTGCTTTTCGCAATGTGTGTTTGCTTTCCCTGAGACATAACTTGTAAACAGGTGTATAAATTAGGTCTTGATACTACCCTTAATTGCCCTCCAAATCAGAATAAAGAGTCAGGCACAAGGTATTGGATATATTTAAGTTTATTTAAGTTTAAGTAAGCAAGCAAGTTTATTCACAGCAAAAGCCAGCAAAACCAGATAAAACCAATGCCGGTTACAGTAACCCATATAAATTGTACTGAGAGAACAAAGGTAAAATTGCTACTATCAATTATAAAGCATACATACATACTGGGATTAAACATTTTAAAAACGACCAACTAAGAGAGAGAGAAAGAAAATGCCTAGCTATTTCCCTTCAGAGCTATGAGTGACTTTCTAGTTCTGGTGGCAAGCCAGCCAAATTTAGCTAGTTTGAGTATAACCCTAGGGTTCCTATCATTCAAAAGATCCTTCAGTTGTTGCATTTTTTGATTAAGAGTGGTAGGCAAGATTGCAGGGAAAGGAAGAATTTCAGTGAATGCTGTACGCCTTGCAGTCATACAGGACATGCACTAAAGATTCTATCCCTTCATTACAGCAGGGGCATATACGATCTTCAAAAGGTATTTTGTTATATCTGCCCTCCAAGACTGCAGAACAAAGGGTGTTCCACCTCATAAGGGTAAAAATTCTCCTGTACTCATAATTTTCCAACTGGTATAAGTATTGCATAGGTGCTGTTCTATTAACCAGTTCTACAAGGGCTCACCATTTTAAGGTACTATTAAGATCATTCTGTCTGGCAATATCTGATATTCTCTGTTTCACCAGCTCTCTGGCTTTATCATATGTAAGAGAGCTAAGATATTATTTTGTAAGACTAAAATAGCGAAGTTTTCCTCTATGACCCTAAGCCATGGTAGAATTGAGATATCTTGGAAGATTAAGCTTGTTGACCTCTTAGGGAAAAAGATTAATTTCAGCCAATACTGTATGGTCATGATCCAAAGCCTCGTCTCCACGGAGATCATACCAGTTTCTATCCGAATCAAGGTGTTCAGAATGCACTGAGGTATAAGTTTAAGTAATAAGTAATAAACTAAATAAGAAGTAATAAAAGGCAAGGGCTAACCAGAACTGCAGCCTGTTCAGGGCCAGGGGTCTCAACAGATACCTCTCCTGCCATTCGACAGGCGAGCGACCCAGCCCCCAGCCGAAACTGTATGCCACAGCTTCCGCCAGGCCAGCTCAGCAAGCAGGCAAGCCCAGAGGGTCCATCCACTAGGCGCACATCTTGATGGAAGGAACCCTCCAGGTAAGCCTCAAAGGGTGGTCTGCATTCTCCCACTCCTGGTCATCCGACCCAAAGGTTGATCTTGCCAGACACCTAACCCCCAAGAGGGTATGTTTTGGTCCTCCCCTAGCCACACAATATCATAACCACAAGAAAACATGCCAAAACTAAAGTGACCATCCTATTTAACAGCACCTCCCCATAGCCAAATCCACAATCCACTGACACATGTAGGGTAGGCGAAAAAAACACAACCCACATGTAGGGTAGGCGAAGAAACATCCCAACAAAACTGCCAATCAGCTGGGAAGTAAAAAATTCCTACCCAGCCCCCCAAACCATGAGGTGACCAGCACTTTCCTACATAACAAACAGGGTGGGAGGGAGGGCCAATTGTCAGCCGGAGACTGAAGAAGGGAGCGGATGGTGCTGCCGTTACTGCAGCAAGCTCCCCACCCACAGAAGTGTGCCCAAATGGTCCAAAAACATCTTTCTCTTTTCTCCAGGGCAGCAAAGACGTTTCCCCAGCCTAACAGCGATGCTGCTGGCTGGAACAAAATCTCTCCAAATTGTATAGTGTCTGATTAATATATCTTGAAATATTTACAATATAGAATAATTTGTTCCCCCACGATATATGTTTTGTGGTTTCATTGGCTTTTAAAAGTCATTGTAATTGCTTTTTGTAGAATATGTTTATATACAATATGCTGATTTATTTTCTTTTGAACCTCAGTTCTATAATTCTATGAAATATGAACAAAAACTGGATGATTCTGTTGTGGGAGAGGAATATGACATCAAAAATCTCTTCATAAGGTGGTTGATGTACTTTTTAATTATCCCCTGAACATCATCCTATCTATAATTCAGTCTAAAAGTCAGGCAACATTTGGGGGCTTGCTCAATTTCAGTTGCTGAGTTTATGTAATTCACTGGCAGTATCCTCACTGCGTTTTAAAGAAGTAATCATTTGGTATGGAAAGAACACTTGGTTGCACTGTTGCCAATCCCAGACATCCCAAATTAGATGTATTCCTGTTGGTTTAAAGTTTCATTTTTTTGTTTGCGGGGGGGAGGGGGGATATATTCCTGTCAAGTAAACAGGAGATCAAGGAACTTGTTGAGTTTTCATTAAAAGAAAATTTAGATGTTTATAGTTTTGGTTATTTTCCTGTTATTTTTGTTGGTTGTTATTGCTTGTACTGTTGGAATGGCTTCTGCTTATCATACGTTCTGCTGAACCTGACAGATTTATGTTATCACAAATTAAAGGGATTTTTTTTTTAAAAAAAAATTGTCCTTAGGTTACATGTTGAGTGCTTGCATTTACTTCTCAGAAATGAACCCTGGGGCCAGTCTAACACTGATAGGGTGTAAATTTGTTTGTGTAAATTTGTTCAAATTATACTGTGACATCACAAGAGGGGCAGTATTACAAAAGGAAATACACCACAGTTAATTATAGACCGTTACACATTACAAATAAAAACAAATAGAGTATATTAGGCCTGAAACTTTTAGCATTCTTTAGAAAGGCAAACTAACAGTAACAGCTGCTTAGAGAAATGTTCAGAAATGGGAGTAAAAATGTAAAGTACATATGAGGACAAGAGCGTTTTGGTAAAGTAACAACAAAATTGCTGCTCATGTGGTAGACTGAAAACTGCCATTAACTTTCCAAAAGATCCTTGTAAGCCTGAGTTTTCTTCTAGAATCTGGAAGTAACCCAGAAGTATTTGCTGAAGCGGAGTTTGAATTATTGCCATCAAACACAGTGGTTTTCCTGACAGACCACAATTCTGAGGTGTCCAATATGTCAACAGAATGACCCAAAATAACTTTTAAACTTTTGCAAGAGAAGGGGCATATAAACTGTTGATGCCACATAAAGAACACCATGCTTGTTATTGTATACATACCGGGCAGCTTGGCCCCAGGGAACAAGCTGGAAATGGGAAAATATCCAGATTTTAATGCTAGCAACTATGGCCTACAGTTTAGCGCATTGGAACATAGAAACAAATATGATCAGGGAGGAATGTGAGTTGGAGAGCCAGAAAATATTTTAATTCTGTATTTCAGTTTGGTATAGTGGTAAAGTGTGTGGAGTCTTACCTGGGAGAACCAGGTTTGATTACCCACTCTTCCACTTGCAGCTGCTGAAATGCTCTTGGGCCAGCTATAACTCTCGCAGAAGTTGTCCTTGAAAGGGCAGCTTCTGGGAGAGCTCTCTTAGCCCCACCTACCTCACAGGGTGTCTGTTGTGGGGGAAGAAGATAAAGGAGATTTTGAGCCGCTCTGAGACTCTGATTCAGAGAGAAGTTCAGGGTATAAATCTACAGTCTTCTTCAATTCTAAAACAGGCATCTCCTTTCACAATAACAGTGAAGAACTCACTACTTTTAGTAATAAGCAATATTCACAGTAAATTATGCTGTGGGGTTGATTTGCCCTGGCCCCCAACTTACTTCAAATGAATCATGAGGCTGATAGACAGTGCTGGGGAGGAGCCAGTGGTCGTGGTGCATGTTGGCACCAACGATGTGGGCAAATGCAGTCATGGGGCCTGGAAGAAAAATTTAGGCTGCTAGGCAGGAGTCTTAAGACCAGGACCTCCAAGGTAGCCTTCTCAGAAGTGCTACCTGTTTCACATGCAGGACTGGAGAGACAGGCACAAATTAGAAGTCTCAATGTGTACATGAGACGATGGTATAGGGAGGAAGGGTTTAAGTTTGTTAGGCACTGGGATGCTTTCTGGAACAAATGGGAGCTGTACAAAAGAGACGGTCTCCACTTGTCCCCAGATGGAACCAAGCTGCTGGCGCTTAAAATCAAAAAGGTGGCAGAGCAGTTTTTAAACTAAATCTTGGGGGAAAGCCGACAGGAGATGAAATGTCTCTGGTTCAGGAGGACTCATCTTAAAGAGATGAAGGGTTAGTTGTTACCTTTTTACCGGATAATGGATCAGAGTTGTCCACTGAGATGGTGACAAAAAGTATGGACTATCTGCCAAAGTCTCGAGGCAGCAGGAGGAAGGTTGCCTAACTTGCCTGGGAAGGGCCTAACTTGCCTGGGAAATTATAGATGTTTGTATACCAATGCTAGAAGTGTTCGAAGTAAAATTGGTGAGTTGGAATGTTTACTGTTGGGGGAAAACATAGACAGTGTGGGAGTTTCAGAAACTTGGTGGAATAAGGAGAATCAGTGGGACACGGTGATTCCTGGATATAAGTTATATTGGAAGGATAGGGAGGAAAGGGTTGGAGGTGGGGTGGCTCTGTATGTCAGAGAGGGTATACAGTCCATTAAGACTGAGGTCAAAGAAATAGATTCCCTTCTAGAAATGCTTTGGGTCAAAATAGAGGGCCCAAAAGGAAATTTAACTATGGGAGTTTGTTATCGCCCACCAAATCAAAAGATAGAGGATGATTATAATATGATGGAAGGATTAAAGATAGCGGCTAAACATAAAAACTGTGTCGTAATAGGTGATTTTAACTACCCGCAGATTGATTGGGTCAAAATGTGTTCAGGTCGAGAGAAAGAGATTGAGTTTCTAGATGCTCTCAATGACTGTGCTATGGAGCAGATGGTCACAAAACCTACCAGGGGTGGGGCAATCCTGGATTTGGTCCTAAGTAATGCCCAAGACTTGGTGAGAGATGTAAAAGTGATCGCACCACTTGGGAGCAGTGACCATAACGTTATTGATTTCACCATTTGTATAAATAGGGAGTTGCCCCAAAAGACCAGCACAACCATGTTTAACTTTAAAAGGGGTAAATTATCTGAGATGAGGAGACATGTGAAGAGGAAACTGAAAGGAAAGGTAAATACAGTCAAAACCCTTGGGGAAGCTTGGAGGCTATTTAAAACTACAATCCTAGAAGCTCAGATAAAATATATACCACAAGTCAGGAAAGGCACAAACAGGTATAAGAAAAGGCCTGCATGGTTAACAAACAAAGTAGTGGAAGCTGTAAAAGGTAAGAAGGACTCTTTAAGCGTTGGAAAGCTAGTCCACATGAGATTAATAAAAGGGAACACAGGCTGTGGCAAATCAAATGCAAGACTGTGATCAGGCAGGCAAAAAGGGACTTTGAGGAGCATATTGCAAAAAACATAAAGACCAACAATAAAATTTTCTTCAAATATATTAGAAGCAGGAAACCAGCCAGGGAGGCAGTGGGGCCCTTGGATGACCAAGGGATAAAAGGATTACTGAAGGAGGATAGGGAAATGGCTGAGAAGCTAAATGCATTTTTTGCCTCCGTCTTCACTGTGGAGGATGAGAAGTGTTTGTCCGCTCCAGAACCACTAATTTTGGAAGGGGTGTTGAAAGACCTGAGTCAGATTGAGGTGACAAAAGAGGAGGTCCTACAACTGATAGACGAATTAAAAACTAATAAGTCACCAGGTCCGGATGGCATACATCCAAGAGTTCTGAAAGAACTCAAAGTTGAACTTGTGGGTCTTCTGACAAAAATATGTAATCTTTCATTGAAATCTGCCTCCGTTCCTGAGGTCTGGAAGGTAGCAAATGTCCCCATCTTTAAAAAGGGTTCCAGAGGAGATCCAGGAAATTACAGGCAAGTCTGTCTGACTTCAATACTGGGAAAGTTGGTAGAAACCATTCTCAAGGACAGAATGAGTAGGCACATTGATGAACACGGGTTGTTGAGGAAGACTCAGCATGGGTTCTGTAAGAGAAGATCTTGCCTCACTAACCTGTTACACTTCTTTGAGGGTGTGAACAAACATGTGGCAAAGGAGACCCAATAGATGCTTTGACTTCCAGAAAGTTTTTGATAAAGTTCCTCATCAAAGGATCCTTAGAAAATTCAAGAGTTATGGAGTAAAAGGACAGGTCCTCTTGTGGATCAAAAACTGGCTAATTAATAGGAAGCAGAGAGTGAGTATAAATGGGCAGTCTTCGCAGTGGAGGACGGTAAGCAGTGGGGTGCCGCAGGGCTCAGTACTGGGTCCCATGATCTTTAACTTGTTCATAAATGATTTGGAGTTGGGAGTAAGCAGTGAAGTGGCTGAGTTTGCAGATGACACTAAATTGTTCAGGGTGGTAAGAACCGGAGGAGATTGTGAGACACTCCAAAGGGATCTGTTGAGGCTGGGTGAGTGGGCGTCAACGTGGCAGATGTGGTTCAATGTGGCCAAGTGCAAAGTAATGCACATTGGGGCCAAAAATCCCAGCTACAAATACAAGTTGATGGGGTACGAACTGGCAGAGACTGACCAAGAGAGAGATCTTGGGGTCATGGTAGATAACTCACTGAAAATGTCAAGACAGTGTGCAACTGCAATAAAAAAGGCCAATGCCATGCTGGAAATTATTGGGAAGGGAACTGAAAACAAATCAGCCAGTATCATAATGCCCCTGTATAAATCGATGATGCAGTCTCATTTGGAATACTGTGTGCAATTCTGGTCACCGCACCTCAAAAAGGATATTATAGCATTGGGAAAAGTCCAGAAAAGGGCAACTAGAATGATTAAAGGGTTGGAATTGTCGGAGCGGGAGTAGCAGAGTGAGGGAGATGACTTGCCCGACACAGGGCTTCAGGAAAGAAAATCAGGCAGACACGTGCAACTAGTGCCAAAAGGTGTATTAACATATATACACAACAAGTGCTCTCTTGTGCAGTCTATACAATATCACCTCCACGGACAAAGTGCTTCGCCTAACCACCATCTCACAGGGAGAGACCTGTGTGATGCACACACAGATCATATATAGTCCAAGCAGCCAATCCTGGCCGTGCTGACTCAGCAGATTGCATCACTTGGCTTCTGCCGGCTCAAGCCGGTCTGCTGATCAGGTCACTGTGACCTAGCCTGGCAGCTAGATCACCAGCTGTCATACTGTGGCTGTCAGACTGGGTTTACGTAGATTCTTGCTCCAACACACCTCCTAATCTATTTAAACCCAGTGCACCAAAACACTTCACACAGTTTACATACATGTCCACCAGCAACATTACAGTTCATATTTACGTAGCTCGGAACCCTTTCCGGAATTCGTTCAGGAACTCATCATGATTGTAAAACACATCATCGTGTTCCTGTTCAGCCAGCTCTTTCAGACGCTTGGCTTCAGCCTCCTTCTCCCTTGCCTCGCACTCTGCCACCCAGGCTTTCCATTTCTTAGCCTTTTCTTTTAACATTTCCTCAAATCCGGGTGGGTCTGGATTGACAGTCAGAGTGACATAGGGACACTTGTACCTAGCGGGACGTTGGCCTTTGGTGGACCTGGCAGACACCCGTGGCCCTGTGCTTGGACCAGCTTTGTCTTCTTCGGGTTGCTCTGTTCCCACCTCCTGGGCTGGTTGCTCTGCCCCTGTAATTGGGTGTTGAACCTCCTGACTCTCACACTTTACCTCCAGTTCCTGCATTTGAGGCTCTGCCTCCTGACTCTGCTCGTCAGGCTCTGTGCCAGCATTCGGCTCACCTTCTCCAGCCCCACTGGGTGCCACCTCCTGGGCTGGAGTTCTGGGCTGCGCTCCAACATCGTTATCGCTACTTGGCAGCAGGACAAATTGTTTCTGCAAGGAGTGCAACCTTGGCCAGCTGCTTTCTTCATTGAACTGGGCACTCTTACTAAGTGTTATCTTGCGTTTGCTATTGCAGAAACGATAACACCTGGCCCTTGGCTTGTAGCCCAGAAAAATTAGGCTCTCTGCCCGGACATCCCCCTCCCCGCTACTCGTGGAGTGGATGCCAACCCGAGCCCGTGACCCAAAGACTTTTAAAGAACTCAAATCTGGGGTCTTGTTCAACAGTAACCTGTAAGGCACATTTTTCACAGTATTACACCAAACCCTATTTTGCAAAAAAACAGCTGCATGTATGGTTTCTGCCCAATAGGTCATTGGCAGTTGTGCATCCTCTAACATGCAATACATCACATTCTGCAATACAGCCCCATGCCCATTTTCTCGGGGCGTTGCCGGGTTCGTCAGACGGTGGGCAATGCCCTTGTTCTCCAGCCAACGTTTCATCTGGTTAGATAAGAATTCCCCCCCTCTGTCGGTTTGTACAGCCAGGAGATTAACCCCTAATTGTCTCTCCACTGCTTTGACCCACTTGGTGAATGTCTTATACACCTCAGACTTATGCACCATGGTGAAAACCCACGCGTACCTCGTGTGGTCGTCGGTGGCCACCAAGCAGTATCTCCTCCCCGACAGACTCTTTGGCAATGGGCCAATAACGTCTAAATGGACTAGTTCCAGGGCTCGTGTGCTTTCCCTTGAGCTTTCTTTAGCAACAGCACACGCCTTGCTTTTGGTCTTCTTGCAGACCTGGCAATCCAAGTAACATTTGCAAGGATTTACTTTCAAACTAGGCACAAGCTCCAGGGTTTTCTTTAACGCCCTAAATCCGCAGTGCCCAAGTCTCCTATGGAGCAAATGTATACAATTATTGTGCACAGGCTCATTCGACACCTGAGCCACCTGGGCACAATCACTCTGGACCACATACAGTTTACCTTCCCTCTTTCCTGTCACAAGCAACTTTCCCCCACCTCCCAGGATTTTGCAGCAGGTTTTCTCAAATCTCACCTGGTATCCCTGGTCAAACAGTGTGCTAACACTCAACAGGTTAGACTGCAGTGAGGGTACATACAACACATTTTGCAACATACATTTCAGTGCAGGAAATTCCACATTGCCTGAGCAAACAGAATTGGCAGTGGTCCCATCAGCCAATCTCACATACTTATGCTCAGGACTGTCAATGTTTTTCAACAACTCCTTCTCGCAGCAGAGATGGCTCGTTGCCCCGGAGTCTAAAATCCAAGCAGACCCTGTGCTCTCTACTGCAGACGTGACCAGCCGGGTTGCTTCCTCACACGGGCTGGCGGTCCTCCGCTCTCGCCGCACACGCCCCCGCCTCTTCTCCCTCTCAGGGCAAGCTCGGAGCAGGTGCTGCGACGACCCGCATCCATAGCAGCGACGGACTGCAAACGCAGTCGGCTCCACTTCCTCCACCTTCGGACGCCTGCCAGCAGCAAAAGCTGGCTCATTCTTGGCTGTCTTCCCGGACACACCGATAACAGCACGCTGCCCGGCCGACACCCCCGGACAGCTCACGGCCGCAATTCTCTCTTGGAAGTCAAGCAGGTGGGCACAGACGTATTCCATGGTCAGGGTCGCTACGTCCACCGTCTCCAGAGAAGTTATCAGGGGAGTGTACTCAGGTGGCAACGACGACAGCAAAATGTACACTCTGTCGTCTGGAGCTACAGTCTTGCCTCTTGCCTCCAGCTCAACGAAACAGTCCGTTAGCCGTTTGATGTGATCTTTCACACACCCTCCAGCCGGCATAACGGTGCGGAACATCCTCCTTGTCAAGGCCATGAGGGAACCGGCAGTGGTGCTAACATGCACCGCACTCAACGCGTCCCAGGCAGCCTTGGGAGTGTCCTTCCCTCGCACATAAACCAGCTGGTCATCTCCTATAGATAGCACTATGTTGGCCAGTGCCTTATCCGATAACACAGTCTCGGCAGGAGATAAGTCAGCAGGGGGGTTACTCACGAACAGCCATTGCCCTTCACGCTTGAGGTAGTGTTGCATTCTCAGGCTCCACACCGCGTAGTTGGCTGAGGTGAGCTTCTCAACGGCTACTCCAAGCTGTTGCTGAGCCATCGTGCCGACTCCTCCTCACGGCTGGCTGCCGACGTCCCTCTGGCTCTCAAACAGAGAACGGTGGTGCTTCTGTGTCCTTCACCGGCGTTCCTCGCCTCCGGCTCTTTCCAAACTCACAGTCAGCTCAACTCTCAACTCTCTCCTCCGCGCAGCGGAAGCGCCCTGGGCCCATAACCCTGTCGGAGCGGGAGTAGCAGAGTGAGGGAGATGACTTGCCCGACACAGGGCTTCAGGAAAGAAAATCAGGCAGACACGTGCAACTAGTGCCAAAAGGTGTATTAACATATATACACAACAAGTGCTCTCTTGTGCAGTCTATACAATATCACCTCCACGGACAAAGTGCTTCGCCTAACCACCATCTCACAGGGAGAGACCTGTGTGATGCACACACAGATCATATATAGTCCAAGCAGCCAATCCTGGCCGTGCTGACTCAGCAGATTGCATCACTTGGCTTCTGCCGGCTCAAGCCGGTCTGCTGATCAGGTCACTGTGACCTAGCCTGGCAGCTAGATCACCAGCTGTCATACTGTGGCTGTCAGACTGGGTTTACGTAGATTCTTGCTCCAACAGGAATACTTTCCCTATGAAGAAAGGTTAAAACGCTTGGGGCTCTTTAGCTTGGAGAAACGTCGACTGCGGGGTGACATGATAGAGGTTTACAAGATTGTGCATGGGATGGAGAAAGTAGAGAAAGAAGTACTTTTCTCCCTTTCTCACAATACAAGAACTCGTGGGCATTCAATGAAATTGCTGAGCAGTCAGGTTAAAATGGATAGAAGGAAGTACTTCTTCACCCAAAGGGTGATTAACATGTGGAATTCACTGCCACAGGAGGTGGTGGCGGCTACAAGCATAGCCAGCTTCAAGAGCGGGTTAGATGAAAATATGGAGCAGAGGTCCATCAGTGGCTGTTAGCCACAGTGTGTATATATATGTGTGTGTGTGTATATATATATATATAATCTTTTTGGCCACTGTGTGACACAGAGTGTTGGACTGGATGGGCCATTGGCCTGATCCAACATGGCTTCTCTTATGTTCTTAATATAAATCTACTAAAATAAATAAATAAATAAAATCAGTCATAGAGCCTCCTCTCTCATCACCTCAATCCAGCTCAGGTCTTTCGATACCCTTCTTGAAATCTGCAGTTCTGGAGTGTTCAAGCATCCCCCATCTTCCACAATGAAGACAGAAGCAAAGCATGCATTCATTTCGCCATTTCACTATCATCCTTCAAGTGATCCTTTCACCCCTTGGTCATCCATGGGCCCCACTGCCTCCCTAGCTGGTCTTCTACTTCTAATGTATTTGAAGAAATTTTTATTGTTGATCATTTGTGGGGGGGAGGTTTGCAATATGTTCCTCATAGTCTTTTTTTGCCTGTCTGATCTCTGACTTGCATTTTATTACTCAAAGCCTGTGTTCCTTTTTATTCACCTCAGACTAGCCTTCCAGCACTAAAAGGAATCCTTCTTAACTTTTATTGCTTCCATTACTTTGTTTTTTAACAATGCAGGCCTTTTAAAATATCTATTTGTACCTTTCCTAACCTGCGGTATAAATTTTATTTGAGCATCCAGTATTGTAGATTTAAATAGTCTCCAAAATTCCTGAAGGGATTTGATCCTCACATTTTTTTTTTCAGTTTCTTCTTCACAAGCTCCTTTATTTCAGAGAAGTTACCCCTACTAAAATTAAATGTGGCTGTGTTGGTCTTTTTAGGCAATTCTCTATTTAAATAAATGCTATGTAAATGTATGTATTTACATAAACTCACTCTTTACATAAACTTAATAGCATTATGGTTACTGTTCCCTACTGGTGCTGTCATGTTTACATCTCTCACTAGGTCTTGAGCATTACTTAGGACCAAGTCCAAGAATACCTCCTCTCTGTTAAGTTTTGTGAAAATCTGCTCCATGACATTGGAAAGGGAAAGTATCTTGAACGCATATTGACCTAATCAGTGTGTGGATGGGAAGTTAAAATAATCTATTATAACACAGTTATTTCACCTAGTTTAGCAGTGTCAAATTTATGGCTAGGAACCAGAATAGCCTACCCAAGGTTTTATCTGTCCTGCATCCAGGACTTTTTTTTTAGCAGGAACTCCTACAAGGAACTCCTGTAGCAGGAACTCCTGAGAGCCAGTTTGGTGTAGTGGTTAAGTGTGTGGACTCTTATCTGAGAGAACTGGGTTTGATTCCCCGCTTCTCCACTAGCAGCTGCTGGAATGGCCTTGGGTCAGCCATAGCTCTGGGCAGAAGTTGTCCTTGAAAGGGCAGCTGCTGTGAGAGTCCCATCAGCCCCACCCACCTCATAGGGTGTCTGTTGTGGGGGAGGAAAATAAAGGAGATTGTGAGCCACTCTGAGATTCGGAGTGGAGGGCGGGATATAAATCCAATATCTTCTTCTTCTTTGCATATTAGGCCACACACCCCTGATGTAGCCAATCCTCCTGGACCTTATAGTACTAAGGAGTTCCTGCTACAAAAAAAAGCCCTGCCTGCATCTCTTTTCTCCACCCCTTCTTTCCCTCTCCCACCTGTCCTCACCCTTTGAAGCTCCAGGTTGCTTAAGTTCCCAGCTCCCTCTGCCTTGTCTTTGTTTGCTTTGACAGGAAGCTCTTCTCAGCTTGCAAAGTTGCAAAAAATATGGAATGGATTTTCCATTAAGGTCTCTAGGCCCAGATAAACTACTCTGCGACCATTTCTAGCAATAGAAACAGTGCTCTAGGCTGGAATGACAGTCCCTGTGTTCTGGGAATGAAATGACAGGATGCAGAATGGAATGAAAGCCCCTGGGAGTAGCAGCAGTATTCTGGGAATGGAATTCCACTCTGGGGGTCCTCTTTCCATTCCCAGAACATTTCTGTTATTTGCAGGGGCCATCATTTCACTCTGGGGGCTGCCATTCCAGTATTATCTCCAGAAACTACCATTTTTTTGTGCGTGGAAACAGAGCTACTCTTGATGAACTTTTTAGAGGGGTGGGGGGCACAAACTGAAGATAGTTACTTTACAAATTAAAGACTTGTAATGTCTCTAAATAGAGTTAACCAGAGTATTTGCTGCAGCCTGCTTGGTATAATTGTTAGTTGTTTCTTTTGAGCTGCTTCTGGGCTTCAATTTGTTCTGTATATGGGTAGCAGCCCTTTACTGTAAAACCAGATGATGTAGACAAATTTCCTGGATTTCATCAAAGCTCTAGGGATATTTCCCTTTCATTTCAGGTTCATCATACTGAAGACACTCTGCCCTATAAAGACTTGGTAAAGACATGTTGATCATTTTTTTGTAGCCTTTCCATTACAGTTTCACCATCCTGGTGTCAGAAGAATAGACCAATTGGGCCTAAGTGATCACTCTAGGGTTGCCAAGTCCAATTAAAGAAAAATCTGGGGACTTTGGGGGCGGAGCCAGGAGACTTTGGGGGTGGAGCCAGGAGACATTGGGGGTGGAGCCAGGAACAAGGATGTAACAAGCATAATTGAACTCCAAGGGAGTTCTGTCCATCACATTTAAAGGGACAGCTCACCTTTTTAAATGCCTTTCTTCCATAGGAAATAATTAAGGATAGGGGCACCATCTTTTGGGGGTCATAGAATTGGACCCTCTGGTCCAATCGTTTTGAAACTTGGGGGGTATTTTGGGGAGAGGCACTAGATGCTATACTAAAAATTTGGTGCCTCTACCTCAAAAAATAGCCCCCCCAGAGCCCCCAATACCCACGGATCAATTCCCTATTATTCCCTATGGGAATTGTTCTCCATAGGGAATAATAGAGTGCCTAGTAGACATTTCCCTCCCCCCCCACACACGCTTTCTAAAGGGGGGGAGGGCCTCTATACCAGGGAATCCCCCCTCCCTGCCCCCTCCCTCTCTCACACACACAAATACTTACTGGGTCTTCTTCCCTCTGCCTGCTGTGAAAACGAAAGCAAAGAAAGGGAGGGGCCGTTCTCCGCAGCCCTTCCTGCCCAGCCTTAAAGGGGCAGACATTTTACAAACTGCTCAGGAGCTCTACACCTACAGGTATGTTCTCTCCCCCCTCCACCCCCCCAACCCCCCCACCCCCCGCTTCCTGATTTCTGGAGACCGGGAGATGAAGCTGCGAACCCAGAAGTCTCCCGCCAAAGCGGGGGGGTTGGGAAGCCTAGATCACTCGGACCTGGGGTCACTGGAGGTCCTCATCCAGCCCAAATCATTGCCACTATACAGAGAAAAACTCAATGCCTTTGCATCCAATCCTAGTTTTTTAAAAAACAAAAACTCTAATACCATAAAAGCAGGAGGTTTAAAATGGTATAGCAAAAGGTTCCAATAAAGAACACAATATAGATATGGAACAGAAGTTAAGGGGCACTTTAAAATCTATTTATGATCTCCTGAGTAAGCATGTGGACTCTCAGAGGGGGAGGCATTAGCAAAAGCTAAAAGGAATAAGTTATTATTCTTGTTTAATTGATAAGAGAGGGCAATTAAGCAACATTCCGGAACTGATTTTGGAAGGCTTAGAAAATGATCTCATAATTACCAGAGCAATTCAAATATAGTTCTTAGGACTGGCCCTTCTAAGATTCTGGCTAAGGTGGTACAGAGTCTTAGTTTTGCTTTTGTAAACTCTAGTACCAAAGTGCTACTCCATAAAGCCAGGTAAAAGTGATGGTACACAAGCAGGAGGCAGGCAAACAAGGTATCTGAGACCGATTTTCCCAACAGTTCAGATGTTACAAGACTTTGCTGAGTTTGTGTAGCAAGGTCTAGCCCATGCAGGACAGTGATGGCAACAGAAGGAAAAAAGGATCAAGACCTGCAAAATAATAATGTCAAAATGATATAGGTTGGCTTCCATAGAACTGACAGTATAAATTATGAGGCAGCTGCACGATACATCAGCTATAGTTTTAAAAGGATTTGAAGAGATAATCTGCAATACATTGTTTTAATAGACATCAAACTTCTTGAAATACAACCATGATCTGGGGCATCTTTGTTATAAAATTGTGGTTCATAAGGAAGGTTTTATTTTTAAAAATCCTTTTTCAGACTTTGCCCACAGCTGAAAGGCATGTGTGAAAATCCCTGCAGACAGACACCAATACATTTGTGGTCATTGGATAGTAGTCTGTCCACTATGCGCTGTACAGCCTTATGGTTATCGTGGAAGACAAATTTTTGCTTGAAATTCTTTATCGGCTTGGAGATTTTGACTTAATTGGTTGTCTTTTATTCAACAAGCTGGTTAACATATTTCTGTGTTCTTGTGACACAATCCCACTCTATCAACATATGTGCAGCAGAACCTAATATGTCAGAGAGAACAACTATTTTAAGATGTTGTGCTTTATGTTTGACGTCTTACATATTTTTCTTTTGTGCGAATCTTTGGTTTTCAACAAATGAATTCAACTGAACAGGTGAGTAGCTGTGTTGATCTGAAGCAATAGAACAAAGAGTACAGTAGCACCTTTAAGACCAGCAAAGTTTTATTCGAGGTATGAGTGTTCATAAAATGAAATGGAAGAAAACCATTCAGACTTATAGACAGGGTTGGACAGCAAATGAGCATATAACATGATGAAGACATTTTGAGACAGAACAGGAACAACAAGCCAAGTGTACAGGGCCACTAGCTGTATGGATCCAATTAAAGGGAACAATGGTTGAAGCAATAAATGAAGTCAAAATACAAGATAAGTGTATAAGAGAATCTTTTCTAATTGTTGGAAGTCAACTGAGATTCCATTAGTCTCCCCTCAATCTTCTCATGCTTCACTGTTGTTTCCCTTTAGTTTGGTAAATACAGCTGCTGACCCTGTTGACTTGGCTTGTTGTTCCTGTTTTGTCTCAAAATGTCTTGCTCATGCTATACAGGGCTTTTTTTGAGCAGAAACGCACAGAATCACAGTTCCAACTGGCTTGGTCTCATGGATGTGGACTAACTTGTTCATAAATGTTTTAGAGTTGGGAGTAAGCAGTGAAGTGGCCAAGTTTGCGGATGACACTGAACTGTTCAGGGTGGTGAGAACCAGAGAGGATAGTGAGGCACTCCAAAGGGATCTGTTGAGGCTGGGTGAGTGGGCATCAACGTGGCAGATGCGGTTCAATGTGGCCAAGTGCAAAGTAATGCACATTGGGGCCAAAAATCCCAGCTACAAATACAAGTTTATGGGGTGTGAACTAGCAGAGACTGACCAAGAGAGAGATCTTGGGGTCGTAGTAGATAATTCACTGAAAATGTCAAGACAGTGTGCGTTTGCAATAAAAAAGGCCAATGCCATGCTGGGAATTATTAGGAAGGGAACTGAAAACAAATCAGCCAGTATCATAATGCCCCTGTATAAATCGATGGTGCGGTCTCATTTGGAGTACTGTGCGCAGTTCTGGTCGCCACACCTCAAAAAGGATATTATAGCATTGAAGAAAGTCCAGAAAAGGGCAACTAGAATGATTAAAGGGCTGGAACACTTTCCCTATGAAGAAAGGTTGAAACGCTTGGGACTCTTTAGCTTGGAGAAACGTCGACTGCGGGGTGACATGATAGAGGTTTACAAGATAATGCATGGGATGGAGAAAGTAGAGAAAGAAGTACTTTTCTCCCTTTCTCACAATACAAGAACTCGTGGGCACTCGATGAAATTGCTGAGCAGACAGGTTAAAATGGATAAAAGGAAGTACTTCTTCACCCAAAGGGTGATTAACATGTGGAATTCACTGCCACAGGAGGTGGTGGCAGCCACAAGCATAGCCACCTTCAAGAGGGGGTTAGATAAAAATATGGAGCAGAGGTCCATCAGTGGCTATTAGCCACAGTGTGTGTGTGTATATATAATTTTTTTTTTGGCCACTGTGTGACACAGAGTGTTGGACTGGATGGGCCATTGGCCTGATCTAACATGGCTTCTCTTATGTTCTTATGTTCTTAATATGCAAATGAGTTCCGGCTGGGCTTTTTCTACCAAAAAAGCCCTGTGCAAAACAATGGTGATTTCAGGGGGTGTGACCTAATATGCAAATGATTTCCTGCTGGGTTTTTTCTACAAAAAAGTCCTGATGTTATATACTAATTTGCTGTTCAAGGCCACCCTTAACAGAGATATATCCTAAATCCATTGAAGTCAATGAACTTAAGAGTGTTCTAACTTTGCTTAGGATGGCACTGTCACTTGCTGCAGTGTGTCACTTACAGAAGAGGCTTTAACTGTTGTTCCCAAAGTTGCCAGCTCCAGGTTGGGAAATTCCTGGATATTTGGGGGTGAAGCCTAGGGAGGACAGGGTTTGGGGAGAGGAGGAATATCAGTGGAGTCCATAAAATCTACCCTTCAAAGCAGCTGCTT
The DNA here is from genome assembly GCF_032191835.1 of Heteronotia binoei. Lineage (NCBI taxonomy): Eukaryota > Metazoa > Chordata > Lepidosauria > Squamata > Gekkonidae > Heteronotia > Heteronotia binoei. Next base: position 89,900,085 of record NC_083228.1, on the reverse strand, counting down.
TCTCCAGGGGAACTGATCTGTGTAGTAATTCCAGAAGCTCTCCAGGTTCCTGGTTGTGACTGAATCCTTCCCTCTACTTGGTCACCACCCTTTTTTTGCATTCCAGGTGACTTTTATTTTGTTCATACTATGTTGACTCTGATGCTTTTCATTCCTTCTACTTGTAGTTGTTAATATTTACTGTTATAATGTCAGCGGTTTGGTTTCCTTTATTTACTGTGTGCTTATTGTGTTTTATAACTGATTTCAAGCTGCCTTAAGAATTTCAGTTATGTGGCAGGAGTGCTGTTATACAAAGTGCTGCCAGATCACAGCAGATGTATGGTGAACCCAACAAGGGGCTTTCGAGGCAAGCTAAGAACAGAGATGGTTTGCCATTGCCTTCCTCTGCACAGTCTTCCTTGGTGGTTTCCCTTCCAAGTACTGACTCTGCCTAGGTTCCATGATTTGATGAAATCAGGATGTACCATGCTGCTTTCCCTCCCATGAGGAAAGATAGATATTGTTTAAATAAATAAATGCTTAATTATTCCATGCTGATATGTCCATATTGCTACTGTAAGGGATCTGTTCTTAGAGTTTAGGCTGTGTGGAGATATAGTGGTGTATGTGGGTGAGATAGGACTTCGGGTGGACCTGGGAGTTTGACTTGGGAGTCTTTTGAGGGCTTGGGCATTAACAATGACTCTGTTATAGGTCAGGATAGGGGTAAGAACACAGAGCAATTAATGGGGCTAGGACTAGAAAATTTCCAGGTAGCTTATTGGGAATAGGACCATTGCTGAAGTGCAGCATGGTTGAAAATAAAACCCATTGCCCAATCCTTGGAAATAGTTTGCAGCTCTTCAAAAATCCACTAGCATTGCATAACTAGATGTTTTCCATTTTCTCATTAGCAGACAGTGAGAGAGAAAAGAAATGTTAAATTCCTTCTGAAAACTAAAAGTTCAAATCACTTACATATCCACTAATAAATTCAAGATGTTCCTATTAGTTGGTCTTAGTGTTATTCTGGTTTATGAGTTCCAACCAATTTAACCGATGATTCTCTAGTGAATATTTCAGAGGTTGCTAAATGTATGCAGCGTACAATTTTTATATAATTATCTTTTTATTACTTGTCAGAACTCCTGTCTGTTTCTTCCCACTGCCCACCCATGTTGTTGGGCATGCAAACTTTAAGGGGTTTTTTTTTAATTAACAGCTATAAATTGTACTCAAATTATACATAATTCACTGGGAAGAATCTACATCTCAGTTTGTAACAGATCAAACATTCTGCAATCTACTGTACTTTTTGTTTTTATGTATGTATGTACGTATGTATTAGGCTTCTAGCTCTCTCTCCCCTGAAAGCAAACTCGGGACAGATTACACAATAGATAAACCATCCTACTTTAAGATTTCACAACCAGTCATTAAACAACAATAAAATAACCTCAATAAATAACAATATAATCAGTAACATCAATAAATATCAGTAATAGCAATTGATGGCATCATCCAGTCACCCTGACATAGGCTTCCCACATGTGTGCAGATGGATGGCAGTTGATGCTGAAGGGGCAGACAGAAGACTGTATTGAATGTATATAACAAGCAATGCAAAGCAATACAAAATAACTAGATCTCCGCCATCTCAACCATAGGCTTGGTGGAACATCTCCATTTTGCTGGCCTTGCAGAACTGCATTAAGTCCTGCAGGGCCTGGATCTCAGCAGGGACCATGTTCCCTTAAACCAGTGCCAGAGCCAAGAAGGCTCTGGCTGTGGTTGAGGCAAGGTGGACATCTTTGGTGCTGGCGATTGTCAGCAGAACTTGATCCATCAAGTGCAATGTTCTTCTGAGGACATACCAGGAGAGACCAAACCATATAGGGATTTAAAGGTTAAAACCAAAACCTTGAACTTGTCCTGGTATTTAACAAGCCAGTGCAGCTGGTGGCACAGCAGATATACGTGTGCTCTTAATGGTGTTCCAGTTAGAACATGCACCATCACATTCTGTACCAACTGAAGTTTCTGGATCAAACTCAAGGGTAGCTCTGCATAGAGTGAGTTTCAGTAGTCTCGCCTAGAGGTAACCATTGCATGGTTCACTGTGGCTAGGTCAGGGGAGGAGAGATAGGGAGCCTGTTGCCTGATCTGGCAAAGATGGAAAAACCTCGGTCTCCATAGATAATGAGGCATCCAACATCACACCCAGACACTTCACTGTTGGCACTGGTGTTAACAGCACCCTGTCAAGAACCAGGAGTTGGATCCCTACTCTCACCCCTCCTCAGCGCAGGCACAGGACCAGTATCTTTGATAGATTTAGAGCCATTTAGATTTAGAGCCAGTTTGGTATAGTAGTTAAGAGCAGTGGACTCTAATCTTTAGAACTGAATTTATTCCCCACGCCTCCTCATTAAGCCAGCTGTGTGATCTTGGGGCAGTCATAGTTCTCTCAGAACTCACACAGAGCTAGTTTGAGTTGTGGGGAGAGTAAGGAAAGGAGATTGTAAGCTGCGCTGAGTTTCCAAGTGAAGAGCAGGGTATAAATACTCTTCTTCTTCTTTCAGCTGTTTTAACAACCCAGCCACAGCTTCTAAAGCCACAGCCAAAGTATCTGGGGTGGAGTCAGTCCATCCATCCATTAACAGATATAGCTGGGTGTCATCAGCATATTGATGGCAGCACAGCCCAAAGCTTCAGACCAATTGGGCAAGGGGACACATTGTTAACCTTCGTGGTTAAGCATTTTAATCTAAATTTGCAAGAGGGGAATCTTTAAGCGGACCTCTGGGAATACCCCTTAGAAACAGAGAAAAAGCAGACTCAGGAGGTCTTAAATACATGGCCATTTATTCAGAAGCACTTATTAATACATAATTCTTATATCAGAATCCAATCACAATTCAGGAATTTCATGAAAAACAGTTACAATAAATACAGAGCTATAAGTCTAAGGTCCCATAACACTTATTGTCTCTAGCAAAGCTTAAGCAAAGTTTACTTAGTTCATTTCTTCCAAAGCATGGTAACATCTCACCTTCCTGATGTATGCCTTCACAGATGAGGTGGGGAGACAAATCCTCAGTCAGGCTTGTTCCAAATTACTGGTCTGCTACTCCCTACTTTTGGTAGGAAAAGTCATCTTGACTTTCCCTACCAAATGTCACTAAAACCTTTAGGATGTAATGTCCACATTCTTACTCTGGCATGTCTCCATATTGCTAGAAACTCCATTTTGTATCAAGGAATCCGTCTTGAACATAACCATTCTAGCCCTTTTCTAGGCCTATAGCATACTCATCTCCCAGAATACAATCTCACATGAATGATGGAGCTGTTCTCATTTCTATCAGAGGCCTAAGATTCTCTTACTCACTTAACAGATAAGGTGAGATAGAAAATGTGATTTTAAGTACCAAAAATAGGGAACCAATGTTATAAATCTATGCCCATATAATGCATATGTATGTACTCTTCTTAATAAGAATTCACTATTGAAATGTATTGAATCCAAGAGTGGTTTTTAAAATCCCTTCTCAATGTTTTGGCATCACTCCCAATCCTTTCTAATCATTTTTTGATTAGTCACATCCTTCTATGGAACATCTCCATAATAATTTCCTCAATAATGAACATCTTTTGTATGATTAAAACAACCTTTAATATTAATTCTATATTGTTCAATGTATTTTGTATTGAATCTCTGTATAAAAACAAGCTTTGTGTGTGTTTTCCACAAGAACCATGCTGTGTGTGTGTCAGCTAAATTGTGAACTTTGGTCCATACAGGCTGCTTCTGGCAAAGCAACCCTTTCTCTCTCTTTCTTTCCCTCCTCCCATCCAGGAAGAGTACTTCCACCCGAGCTAATATTGACTTACTACCCTTTTCTCTAGTTTTTCTTCAATGTATGTTCAAGTTAAAGAGTTTTTCAACAGGACTTATTCCTTTTTCCAATCCTTCTCCCAACAACAGTATCAGGGCATCTTATTAGGAGTCTTGAGATCCTCAAAAGAAGATATTAATTCCCTTTACCCAATCTACATTAGACAAGCCATTTCTGACCCCCCTCTTCCCTGTCTTCATTAGACAGGTTTTTAAAAGGGTTTTGGCATTCGTTCCATGGATGAATCGATTTTCTTGCATGTTTACCAAGCTCTGTTGACTGAGAGTCTTGGTTAGATTTTAACATAGTCCATGCTGACCCGATAGAGATTTTTGTTCTTGCTGAGATCAGATCTGAACTGAAAAACAGCTTGAAGACATGCAGAATTGAAGCATAAGCCCATTGAAATGAGAGATCAGGAATATATGTCTTCACAGCCATATAGGAATGGCTGACAACATATAGCTGTTAAATAATATAGGGAAAAGAATTGGCCCTTGTGGTACACTGCATACTTTTTTCCCAGTCATCACCCTCTGTCCCTGACAATGGAGAAAAAAGTCAAGCCACTGTAAGGCTGTCCCACATATCCCTACATTGGCGAGGCAGTGGGTCATAATCAACCATATCAAATGCTGCTGTCAGATCAAGTAATAACAACAATGCCAATCCACCTTGATCCAGGTGCCTATGGAAATCATCTGTAAGAGTGACCAGTGCAGTCTCCTTCCTGTAGCCTGGGCAGAAACCAGACTGGAATGGATCCAGGATCAAGGAGTCATCCAGAAAGCTGTCTGTCTGGAGCTGTCTGGCTACTGCTCTTTCAGCTACCTTACCCAGAAACAAAAGGTTCAAAACTGAACAATAGTGGATGAGATCAGTGGGGTCCAGAGATTTTTTTTTTTTAAAGTGGTCTCATCACAGTCTCCTTTAAAGCCCCTGAGAAAGTCCCTGAACTCAGGGAAAAGTTGATAACATCTGCCGAGGGGCCCATATCTCATCACTGCTGAATTTCACAACCATGGTGGGCACAAGTACAGGAGGCATGTGGTGGACCTCACAGCCCTCAGAATCCTATCAACTTGATCCTAGGAGAGTCAGCCGAGGTGGTCCATTACTGGACTTAAGGGCGGCTAAGGGGTCTCCATTTCTCATACTGTATCAATAGTGGCCAGCAGTTCCTGGTGGAGTGGCAAGATTTTATCCGCAAATAGCTCACAAAAGCCCCAGCACTGGTAGCTGTATTATTATCTTTTTGTATCCATTGAGGTAGGGAAGTTAGTGATCTGATTATTCTGAATAACTGAACTGGTTGAGAGTTAACAGATGCAATGGAGGCCACATTTTCTTTGTGGGTTTCACTGACATCTCATAGAATTTCATAAACATCCTATAAGATGTTCTTGTAGCTTCATCATGAGTTCACCACCATGCTCGCTCTAGCTGTCATGGAGCTACTTTGAGCGAAGAGGGCATCAGGGAATTATTTCGTTGTTGTACTGAAGTGTTGCTGATGCAAGTCAGGTTCCAAAGTGCTATATGTAAAATTCTTTTTTGCAAAGACTTTTCCCCTCCCAGTGGCAATCCCCTCTTCTTCAAAGTCAGCTTTCCATGGGGTGCAAAGGGGTGTTGAGAGAAGGAAATAATACTCCATTAAAAGGTAAAGGACCAGTTGTTTTCGACTGGGGTGACGTTGCTTTCACAACGTTTTCACGGCAGACTTTTTACGGGGTGGTTTGCCATTGCCTTCCCCAGTCATCTACACTTTCCCCCCAGCAAACTGGGTACTCATTTTACTGACCTCGGAAGGGTGGAAGGCTGAGTCAACCTGGAGCCGGCTACCTGAACCAGTTTCCACTGGGATTGAACTCAGGTCATGAGCAGAGGGCTCCGACTGCAGTACTGCAGCTTTACCACTCTGGGAGGATTAGACACTGCCCTCTATAATGATTGTATTGGTTGGTAATACTTCATGTTCTAAAATTGTTGTTGCTACTGGCAACAAAATTTTGATGTAGCGAATAGATATGTGAAAGTTGTTCAGTTTATGGAATTCAGAGAAGATAGTCTAAAACAGTCCTATTCTATTATAATTTAAGAACATAAGAAGATGCGTACAGGATCAGGCCCATCAAGTCCAGTATTTTGTTCACACAGTGACCAACCAGCTACCTCTAGGAAGATCACAAGAACGATGGCTGCAATAGCATATCCCATCTGAGCTTCCCAGAAACTGATAAGAACATAAGAGAAGCCATGTTGGATCAGGCCAGTGGCCCATCCAGTCCAACACTTTGTGTCACACAGTGGCAAAAAATTTATATATATATATATATATATATATATATATATATATATATATATATATATATATATATATATATATACACACACACACACACACACACACACACACATATATGTATATACACACTGTGGCTAATAGACACTGATGGACCTCTGCTCCATATTTTTATTGAACCCCCTCTTGAAGCTGTCCATGCTTGTAGCCGCCACCACCTCCTGTGGCAGTGAATTCCACATGTTAATCACCCTTTGGGTAAAGAAGTACTTCCTTTTATCCGTTTTAACCTGACTGCTCAGCAATTTCATTGAATGCCCACGAGTTCTTGTATTGTGAGAAAGAGAGAAAAGTACTTCTTTCTCTGCTTTCTTATTAGTTTTTGATACAAAGAGGAATGCTGCCTTTGGTACTAGATGGAGTAGATATCCATCATAACCAGTGTCCATTGATAGCCCTGTTTTCCATGAATTTGTCCACTCCCCTTCTAAAATTTGTTACAGATTATGTTAACAAGTATTTCCATCAAGCCACTGGAGAAATCTTCTGGCTGAAGGGGTATAGTCGTAGATGCATCCCCTTTATATATAGCAAATGGAAATTTCAACAAATGGTTGTCCAAAGCAGTCAAACAATACAGCAGTCTGCTGACATCTATACAAGTATTCATGCATGTATAAATTATATGTAGTAATCCACTGAAAAGGGCTTTTTTAATACAGAACAGGGGCAGAGATTATGAATCTCCCACATCACTTGTAAAGCAGTCCTTGGTCTTCTACAGCAGGGATCCCTAACCCCTGGTCCATGGACCAGTACCGGTCTGTGGCCTGTTAGCAACCAGGCTGTGAGTTGCATAATTATTTCATTATATATTACAATGTAGTAGTAATAAGAAGACAACATTGGATTTATATACTGCCCTCCACTCTGAATTTCAGAGTCTCAGAGGAGCTAATACTCTCCTTTACCTTCCTCCCCCACAACAGACAACCTGTGATGTGGGTGGGGCTGAGAGAGCTCTCTCCAGAAGCTGCCCTTTCAAGGAGAACTCAGAGAGAGCTATGGCTGACCCAAGACCATTCCAGCAGCTGCAAGTGGAGGAGTGGGGAATCAAAACTGGTTCTCTCAGATAAGGGTCCACACACTTCACCACCACACCAAACAAAGTGCACAATTGTATCATCCCGAAACCATTGTGCCCCCCAGTCTATGGAAAAATTGTCTTCCACAAAACCAGTCCCTGGTTCCAAAAAGGTTGAGGACCACTTTTCTACAGAAGTACTTTTATCCCTTTCTCACAATATAAGAGCTCATGGACACTCAATGAAATGGCGAGCAGTCAGGTTAGAATGGATAAAAAGAAGTACTTCTTCACCCAAAGGGTGATTAACACAATACACTGCCACAGGAGGTGGTGGCAGCTACAAGCATAGACAGCTTCAAGAGGGGATTGAATAAACACATGGAGCAGAGGTCCATCAGTGGCTATTAGCCACTGGGTATTGTTGGAACTGTCTGGGGCAGTAATGCTCTGTATTCTTGGTGCTTGGGGTGGTAACAATGGGATGACTTCTAATGTCCTGGCCCTGCTGCTGGACCTCCTGATGGCACCTGGGTTTTTTGGCCACTGTGTGACACAGAGTGTTGAACTGGATGGACCATTGGCCTTATCCAACATGGCTTCTCTTATGTTCTTACATCCTCATACAGCACTTCTCCCAGAGAAGCTGAAATATCATAATCCTGGAAAATATAGTGGGTGGATTACATGGAACCAAACAGCAAACTCGATCCAATACCATGAATCATCATGGTGCCATAGTCTATGCAAAGGTTCAGGACAACAACAAGAGTCATTCAGCTCACATAAATAAGCTGACAGCCTTTCTGGGTGACTGCCTCAACTCTCAGAGTGGTGTCATTGTGAAGCATGTTAAGTTTGGGTTGATATTGTTGGGTGATAATGGGCATTAGAAGAATTTAATTTAATCCAGAAATTAGGTCCATAAAAATTAGATGCAGGTGAGATATAGAAAATATTTGTTTGGAAGCAGTAAAGAATGTAAAGGAACTGTTAAATACTGTCAAAAATACCATCTGTTCTTCCTCATAGTTTGCAAGGGAGTTTTTTTTTCCCTTTAAGCCTGAAAGAGAGTTGATTTTTTTTCCTATTTGGTTTTGACTCAGTGGTAAACATTGTTCTTTCTTTAGCTTTTAATCCTTGCCCTGCAACAGCCCCTGCTTTGCATCAGTGCAAGAATGAAGCTGAAAACTCGTAATCTTGGAAATCATAGTGGGTGGGTGGTGCCACACCTTAAGCTTTGTAAAACCAAACAGCTGGAGCTGGAGCTGCACATTCCAAACATCTGTACTGCAATTTTAGACCTTAAATAACATTGGCCTGTTTTTGTTTGGGGTTTTTTTTTACCCTGAAGGAAGATGATAGAGCACACAAACATTCCAGGAAATAAATGAACATCTATCATCTTGCACAGTTTTCATTTAATGTTGAAAGTGGAAAGAAAGTTTGAGATTGGAGAGATTTTGACAAATGTCTAATATGTATTGATTTTTATATTCTCTGGTAGGTCATTTACAGTGCAAGCCTAAACAGAGATTCACTTTTGTAAGTCCATTTAAATTAACAGGCTTAGAAGGGTGTAACACTATTTAGGATTGCACTGTTAGAAACAGTTTCATTTGTTTAAATCTACCCATTTTTATACACCACCTCCCCTTGCATCTGTTAGCATATAGCTGTTTTGGAAGTCGGGTTTTTGTTTTCTTTTGGGGGGTTTTGCTGTACTTTTTGGTAGCTACAAAGATGGTCTTAATGTGAACAAGGGCAAATAGCAAACATGTGTGATATGCTCATGGAAGAAAATCCCATATCAAACATATGTGATTATGCTCATGGGAGAAATATATTTTTCACTGTTGATTTACCATAGATAACGTCAGCCAAATTAACTGACATATAAGGCAGTCCTGTTATCCTGCTCTGAGTCTGTCTTGCTTAGATCAGGCATCACTCAGCAGGCTGTTGATTGTTCTCATACAAGGAACCCACCCATGGCTGGAAGGGGGGGGAATCAGCCTGTGGGATCCATCCCAGGGAGAAAGAAAATAAGAAAGGAGTTATAAGCCAAAAAGACACTTGGCTTTTATCAAGACTCTTAAATGAGAGCTGTTTTTCCCACAGCATCTTAAAGACACAAGTGTTTTCTCATGAGTCAAGTGTATATCTAAAGATCCAAGAAGAGATTCCTGAACATAAGACTCTGCAGTTGATAGACAATTGGCTTCCCTGTTTGTTATGTTGGCAACAATATTTGTTCTTGGGCTTTTGATTTGACAAGGGTTTGACTATGTCTTTAACATGCCAATGTATGAAGCTTTGCTAAGAAAGGCTTTTATATAGGATGCTTCAACTTGAGCTATGTGAAAGGATATTCCTTCACTGAAGAGAGCTCTCTTGTGTACCAAATTTCAGATTCTAAACATGGCAGCTTTAGTTGTTGCCCTCTGTTTATTCATTAAAGCCTCTATAGGAACCATTTATGTTTGAATCCAGAACTTGTTTCCTACCAACAGTGTTAGTAGCCGAACTCCTCCTCCCACAGAAGGAGCAGCTTAACGCATAGAGAGAAAGAGGTAAATGCCCTTCATTCAAATATTATCTCAGAAATCATATATAAACACTGTCTGTCCCAAAAGCACACAAAATGGATGCCTGAAGAGACAAGCCAGAAGCCAAGCCCGGGAAAATGTTTGAAGGTGAAGCCAAAAGGAAGTTGGATGACTGACAACCTTCTTCAAATCATGTGGAGATGCATACTTGAGGGCAATAGGTTTCCCATGACTAATCCTGTCAACTCTAGCCTACCTTTCCCCTGACCCATTTACCCCAGTTTAGCAATCCTAAGCACCTGGTAGTTTTCCATCCAGTAATCACCGGGACATTAAAAGACATTTTCACCTTTGGTACACCTCAGGAAATCCCATAAAACTTCTGCCATCACATTGTTTACTCTCTAGAAATCACTTCAAAGCACTGGGAGGGGGCATACATCAGCATTTCCTATATCAAGCTCATGTAGACACCAGTTGTCTGTATGTGTTCTTGACATCAGCCTCACACCCTCACTTGTATGTGGGCTTCCTTTTTTGCTCCATGAAACGCTGGCCATTTTGCAGCTACCTTTGTGGACCTCACTCTTCAAGATTAATAATTGTATAGCCTTCCCCAAATTGCTTTCTCCTTCTCCTCCCTTTAATTTCCTCTTAGTCAATTTGTAAGTGTGTTTTTGCATATGTTCTACTCTTTTAGTCTTTTTCAGGAAAAAGCCTTACCAGTTGAACATCTGCCTGGTATATTTGAGAATTCTCTTAAAGAGGAAAAATCCTGGTATACATTGGTGGAGAACCCAAGTTACCCATCTGTCGTTCTGTCTCCTTAAGGTAATTCCCCCAACTCCATGGGAGACAGCCTCTTTGGGTAACAACAGAAAAGAGAGGGTGATTTTCACCAGTGCTTCCCTCAAACCGAAGTACCATAAATACAAGTGCTAGGGAAAAGGGGCTGGCAGAGGCAAACCGTGCATTTGGCCGACTGCATAAAAGAGTGTAGAGCAACAAGCATCTGAAAAAAGGCACAAAGATCAATGTTTACAAAGCGGTTGTGATGACAACCCTCATCTACGGCTCCGAATCGTGGGTTTTATACCGTCATCACCTGCGACTCCTTGAGCGCTTTCATCAGCGCTGCCTTCACACCATCCTCAACATCCACTGGAGTGACTTTGTGACCAACACTGAAGTCCTCAAGCGGGCGGAGGTTACAAGCATCGAGGCATTGCTGTTGAAGACGCAGCTGCGCTGGCAGGGCATATCTCCAGGATGGAAAACCACCGCCTTCCCAAGATTGCCCTGTATGGCGAACTTTCCACCGGCCATCGAAATAGAGGGGCACCAAAGAAGAGGTACAAGGACTCCTTGAAGAAATCCCTTGGTACCTGTTGCATTAACCATCACCAGTGGTCTGACCTAGCCTCAGATCGCAAAGCATGGAGGCACACCATCCACCAGGCTGTCTCTTCCTTTGAGAACGCACGCATAGCTGATCTTGAGGACAAAAAGAGATCGAGGAAGAATCGTACTGCTACAGCACTAACCCCAAATCAGACTTTTCCCTGCAGCCACTGTGGCCGGACCTGCCTGTCCCGCATTGGTCTTGTCAGCCACCAGCGAGCCTGCAACAGACGTGGACTACTGCACCTTTCTTAAATCTTCATTTGCGAAGTCAAGCCGAGAGAGAGGGAAAAGGGGCCTTCAGGAACAGTGTCAGAGTGAACTGGTGGGGGGGGGCAGTGTCTGTTGCAGGAGAGAGAATTGGCAAAACCCTTTTTCCTGCTGGCATCAAACACTATTTGAAAGTCAACAGGAAATAGTAGTATTGGGTCAGAAGTGCAGAGGTGAGATCCTCTGATGTGCCATTTGCATGTCACGGCCTTCTTGCTGATTTGCAGATGAGAACTGCCTGTGTCCACAAACAGTTCCTTAAAAATACTTGATGAATTTAAATTGCTGTATAAGGGACCCAACAGTTGTGGTGACAGTGGTACAGACAAAAGGAAACAAAACAAAGAAAATCTGGATCACACTTTTGTTCTGTGTGATATTTCTCACTCACTAAAGTGTACTGAAAACAGTGAAGTAGAGTAGCTTTTCACTGGGATGGAATTAGCTTGGATTTGGAAACACCAGCAGTAGGAAATGGGTCAGTTTTGGGAACAGGACCACACACATGTTGATTGCTTTGGGTGAGGTCATTTTTTAATGTTGGTGGCACAAATTATTATTATTATTATTATTATTAATAATTGCATTTGATGAATTGCCCTATCCCAGCTAGTGCCAGGCTTTGGGCAATGTATAACATTAAAAAATACATATATAAAAAATCAGTTACATTAAAAAGATTACAAACCCCGATGGCGCCTTCAGGGGTGGGGGGGATCCCCACAAGAGGGGGTGGAGAGAAAAAGGTGCCAGCATGGCAACCATCGCTGTCCTCATGCAAAGGCTTGGCGGAACATCTCTGCCTTACAGGCCCTGCGAAACTGTAAAAGCTCTCACTGGGCCCTGATGTCTTTTGGCAGAGCATTCCACCAAGATGGGGCCAGGATTGAAAAAGTCCTGGCTCTTGTTGAGGACAGCTGGACCTCTTTCGGGCCAGGGATCACCAGCAGATTTCAACCAGTGGAGCATAACACCCTTCCAGGGACATAGTGGAGGAGGCGGTCCTGTAGATACATCGGTCCCAGACCGCTCAAGTCCTTAAAGGTTGTAACCAAAACCTTGAATGTAACCCGGTATTCAACCGGTAACCAGTGTAGCTGGTGCAGCACAAGTAGAATATGTGCCGTCTGTGGTGTTCTTGTCAGGACTCGCGCTGCCGCATTCTGGACCTGTTCAGGCTTCCGGATCAGACTCAAGAGTAGGCCAGCATAGAGTGAGTTACAGTAGTCTAGTATGGAGGTGACCACCGCATGGATTACTGTAGCTAGGTCCGAATGAGATAGGACATAAGAACATAAGAGAAGCCATGTAGGATCAGGCCAATGGCCCATCCAGTCCAACACTCTGTGTCACACAGTGGCCAAAAAAATTATACACACACACACACACATATATATATATACACATATACACACTGTAGCTAATAGATACTGATGGACCTCTGCTCCATATTTTTATCTAACCCCCTCTTGAAGCTGTCTATGCTTGTAGCCACCACCACCTCCTGCGGCAGTGAATTCCACATGTTAATCGCCCTTTGGGTGAAGAAGTACTTCCTTTTATCCATTTTAACCTGACTGCTCAGCAATTTCATTGAATGCCCACAAGTTCTTGTATTGTGAGAAAGAGAGAAAAGTACTTCTTTCTCTGCTTTCTCCATCCCATGCATTATCTTGTAAACCTCTATCATGTCACCCCGCGGTCAACGTTTCTCCAAGCTAAAGAGCCCCAAGCGTTTTAAACCTTTCTTCATAGGGAAAGTGTTCCAACCCTTTAATTATTCTAGTTGCCCTTTTCTGGACTTTTTCCAATGCTATAATATCCTTTTTGAGGTGCGGTGACCAGAATTGCACACAGTATTCCAAATGAGACCGCACCATCGATTTATACAGGGGCATTATGATACTGGCTGATTTGTTTTCAATTCCCTTCCTAATAATTCCCGGCATGCCGTTGGCCTTTTTTTTGCAATCGCACACAGTCTTGACATTTTCAGTGAGTTATCTACCACGACCCCAAGATCTCTCTCTTGGTCAGTCTTCCAGTTCACACCCCATCAACTTGTATTTGTAGCTGGGATTCTTGGCCCCAATGTGCATTACTTTGCACTTGGCCACATTGAACCTCATCTGCCACGTTGACGCCCACTCAACCAGCCTCAACACATCCCTTTGGAGTGCCTCACAATCCTCCCTGGTTCTCCCCACCCTGAACAATTTAGTGTCATCTGCAAACTTGGCCACTTCACTTCTCATTCCCAACTCCAAATCATTTATGAACAAGTTAAAGAGCATGGGACCCAGTACTGAGCCCTGTGTCACCCCACTGCTTACCGTCCTCCACTGCGAAGACTGCCCATTTATACTCACTCTCTGCTTCCTATTAATTAGCTAGTTTTTGATCCACAAGAGGACCTGTCCTTTTACTCCATGACTCATAAGCTTTCTAAGGAGCCTTTGATGAGGAACTTTATCAAAAGCTTTCTGGAAGTCAAGGTAAACAACATCTATTGGGTCTCCTTTGTCCACATGTTTGTTCACCCCCTCAAAGAACTATAACAGGTTAGTGAGGCAAGATCTTCCATTACAGAACCCATGCTGAGTCTTCCTCAATAACCCGTGTTCATCAATGCGGCTACTCATTCTGTCCTTGAGAATGGTTTCTACCAACTTTCCCAGTATTGAAGTCAGACTGACTGGCCTGTAATTTCCCGGATCTCCTCTGGAACCCTTTTTAAAGATGGGGGTGACATTTGCTACCTTCCAGTTCTCAGGAACAGAGGCAGATTTCAATGAAAGATTACATATTTTTGTCAGAAGATCCACAAGTTCAACTTTGAGTTCTTTCAGAACTCTTGGATGTATGCCATCCGGACCTGGTGACTTATTAGTTTTTAATTCGTCCATCAGTTGTAGGACCTCCTCTCTTGTCACCTCAGTCTGACTCGGATCTTTCAACACCCCTTCCAAAATTAGGGGTTCTGGACCAGGCAAACAATTCTCGTCTTCCACAGTGAAGACGGAGGCAAAAAATGCATTCAGCTTCTCAGCCATTTCCCTATCCTCCTTCAGTAATCCTTTTATCCCTTGGTCATCCAAGGCCCCACTGCCTCCCTGGCTGGGAGCTAGCTGCCGGGCTTGATGCAGATGAAAAAATGCCGCCTTGCCAATATGCGAGACTTGGGCCTCCATTGAAAGCGAGGTATCCAGTGTCACTCCTAAGCTCTTGACTGTAGGCACTGTGTTAGTAGCGCCCCATCAACAGTCAGCAGTCTACTTTCCATCTCCAACCCTGCTCCCCCCAACCACAGAACCTCCGTCTTTGATGGGTTCAGCTTCAGCCTGCTCAGCCAGCCCACCATGGCCTCCAAACCCTTAGCCAGAGATGGTGGGACTGTAGCTGACCAGTCGTCTGACAGCAAATATAGCTGGGTGTCATCTGCATATTGAATGACATTCCAGCCCAAAGCTCCGTATCAGCTTGGCAAGGAGGTGCATATAGACATTGAATGACATTGGGGAGAGGAGTGCCCCTTGTGGAACCCCACACAAGATGGGATATCTAGTGGACACATCCTCATCTTGCGCCACTCTCTGTCCCTGATTATGCAGAAAGGAGAAAAGCCATTGCAAGCCCCCCCCCCCCATGTATTCCCACTTCAGTGAGGCAGTGAGTCAACAATGCATAGTCAATCATGTTGAAAGCTGCCGTAAGGTCTAATAACAACAACAGCACCAAACTGCCTCAATTCATCTGCATTCAGAGGTCATCCGTTAGTGCGACCAGGACAGTTTCAGTCCCATGGCCGGGGTGGAAACTAGACTGGAATGGGTCTAGTGCAGATGTGTCCTCCAGAAAGCCCTGAAGCTGTTCGGCTACCACTCTCTCAATTACCTTGCCCAGAAACAGCAAGTTTGAAACTGGGAGGTAATTGGCTGGATCTAAAGGTTCCATCAATGGCTTTTTTAAGAGCAGTAAGACCACTGCTTCCTTGAGGCCCTCTGGAAACACCCCTGTCTCCAAGGACAGGTTGATGATTTCCTTCATAGGGCCCCGGATCCTCTCATCAGCAGCCTCAACCAGCCACGAGGGACATGGGTCAAGTAGGCAAGTGATAGGCTTAACAGCACTCAGGACTCTGTCAACATCGGAAGAGGAAAGCATATAATTATATAAATAATTTCCTAGTGTCATTTTTGAGACTTCAGTAATGTTTGGTTTTTGAGGTTTCCATGTTCAAAGTGAGTCACACCCTTAACACCTTTCCTGACCCTTTTCCTGATAAAATATCTTTATCACTCTGTTAAGAAACAGAAGCAAGTTAGCTACTGTCTGCAGATAAATTCATGGCATGCTAGTTTATTACTTTCTGAGAGGATTGGTCAAACATTGTCCCTGGATTGTAACACCTCAGCAGACCCCCTTTTGACTGTGTTGGAGAAAAATCGAAGTGACTGTGGAAATAGGCAAATGATTCAAGATTTTAAATTAGATAATAATTTTAAATGTTTTAATCAATATGGTTTTGATTTTTTGATTTTGGCTTTTTTTTAATTCAGAGAGGCCTACAGCCAAAGTATTGACTAATCAGTTGGAGTAAATATATTGAATCCAGCCCCTGTCCCTCTATCAATTGGCTCTTGACTGTTTTAGCAGGTTGCCTGGTCATAATGCTGCTCAACAGTTGTGAGAATTAAGGCAGAATTCTCCATCCTGAACAATTCTTAAGGATGAAAAATGGCTCTTGGTGTATAGATCTCTGGGTTCCTTGTCCTCAAGAGTTGTTCATCTGTCTCTTCCATTTGCTTTTATCCCGGATTCCTGTATCTCCCACTTCCTAGCTTGTCCTTTTTCTTTTCAGTGGGGGAATTAGGATCTTTGTAGCAAATGGGTGAAAATAAGAAAGATTTGTAAAATGAAGATAATAAGCAAATTTAAAGAAAGATTCTTTTTAAAGAAAGAATCATTGACAGAATTTCTTTTTGGTGGCATTTATAACACAACAGCATCATCATCCTTCTTTGGATTTAAATTGTGCTGTATTTAGTATTGTGGGAAAGTATTTAGAGTAGGAGAGAAAAGGAGAATAATTTATCTTTCAATTTTAGGTAATCTTGGAATAAATCACTTATAGCTTTTGTAAACTGCTCGTCATATGAAAAGCTGTTGCTTGCTAAATATCTGTTTTCTTCTTTAAAAAGCATTCCACAATATCACACTGTAAAAAGAAATATATTGTCTCTGTGAGCAGAACAATATTGGCAGGATTAGCAGCTGAAGAGAGCAGTTTACGAAATGGATTCCTGAGACTATCCCACCCCAGCTGTATTGACAAGAAATTATGACCTGGGTTTAAACAACATGCCTTTGTTTTCCAAGCATGATCTATAGCTACCACTGAAATAACCAAGTGATATCATATTGTCTAGCAAAATTCCCTTAGCAACTGATTCAATATTTATGGGCAAAGAGGCCAAATGAGGGAAGCCAAATTTTTGCTGTCGCTGCATTAGCTTTCATGTTTGTTACCATGCATTCAGTTGGCTTTGGTCTATTTTGTGCATGAGTTGTCATAGGGGCTTTCACCACACAAGAGTTATTACTTAGCACAGCTTGTAAAAGAGAAATTTATCCCACTTTCATTTAACAAACCTTCATAGTGCTGGAGCTTGTCTGAGAAGATGAAGAGCTCATATTTGAAAGACAGCACAAGACAGGCTACTTATGAGAATAGTGCTTTACAATGGAATTAATGGTCTTGGGATGCCTCCAGCTATAGACATTTCCTTTATAAGACAAGTGCCATTCTAGAGCTATAGCCCCAGAAACTCATAATAAAGCTACTATAGTGTTTGAGCCCGGTTAAGTTAAAATTAGAGTTGGCAAACTATTTTGTTTTTATTGTTCTTCATACATGCTCCAGGAGTTGATTACCTTGCCTCCTCTGCTACACACAGAAGCAAAATTCTACTGAAAGATAGTGAGGAGGAGAACTGTAAGCAGCACAGAGAAGTCTGAAATGACTGTAGTGGCTCTCGTGGCTGATAGCTCCTCCAGCCAATTGAAGGCTGTGCCAGCAGGGCTTTATTACCACCTTTGTATGGTGAAGCTTCTCTTTGTGCACCATTCAAGTTTCTGACAACTCCATACTTCCATTATTGGGAATTTGAACTTTCTCCACTCAACAACATCCATGCCAATTGCATTTGCAAATTTCAAGGTTATCCAGCCCCGCCCCCCCCCCCCCCAAAAAAAAATCATCTGCAGGCAGTACAAGTATTTGGGGAACTGTCTTTTGTTGTCTTTAAGGAAGGATGAACTCAAGCTTAAACAAGTATGTCCTGCATGTGTGGGTGGAGTAACTTCTCTAATGTAGTGCCTTTAATGATGGCATGGCAGGCTGCAATTTAACAGGTGCAGCTGCCTTGTAATTAGGGGAAGCACTTTGCACACTTTTGTAACATAGTTCTTAAAGGCTAAAGGAACCTCCAGTGGGAAAAGAGATGGCAGCCATAATTTGAAGATGATATTATATAAGCATGATTTACAGCTAAATAGAGTGAAGGAATATGTAAATGGTAATTCTTTTCCTTGTGGCTTAATATTCCTGTCAACAGTATCTGGATGGGGAAAATAGCTGTTATGGACAATCGCAAGTAAAGTACCTCCTGGCTGTGTTTTATGTTTGAAATATTTAGAGCACAAGCTAGGAAAGAGATTTGTGAAGGATAGCTTCCTAGCTGATTTTACCCATAGTTTGTATAATCTCTGTATATATATTTACCAGAAATGTTGTGATTTCCAATGAGATTTTATTGTAACAGAAAAGCAGCATGGTTTCACCACTCCTATCCTTCCAATAATACTCTAAAATTGTATAGGAAGTAAATTTTGATTATAGCATTTTTCTTTTAAGATAGTATTTGGATTTTTTAAAAAAATTGACATCTTCCTGAAAAGCCTGGTTATATATGTTGTGCCAAAATTAATGAGTGTTTTTAAAGCAAATGAGAACAATATTTTCAAAAACAAATTTCAGCCCAGGATATTTATTTCCTCATTTTTGGTCTACTTATTTTGTAATGAATTGTCAAAGTGCCAGTAAAACATCTGATATTTTACTTTTATAGAACAAAAACTGAATTTTAAAAATGGTTCTACTTGCAGGGAAAGTTGTTGTCTGCTTCTGGTGGTGCTGGATCAATGGCCAGTATTTATGCTATAAATTTGGGACAGCCAACATCAAAGCAAATGACTTGTGGTGCTATCCTGGCAGAGATGAAGGCACAAGTTCATTTGTGGCAGACAGGAGTTCTAAAGGCAATAGGTCCTCTCTGTAGCACCAAAAGACAAATAGGTTACATCAGCAGGGCTGCCAGTTCTAGGTTGGGAAATTTCTGGAGATTTGGGGGTGGAACCTTGAGGAGGATGGGGTTTGAGAGGGAATGGGTCTCAACTGGGTTGATGCTACAGAGTCCACCTTCCAAAGCAGCCATTTTTTCTAGGGGTATTGATCCTTCTCATCTGGAGATTGGTTGTATTTCTGGGAGATCTCCAGGCTCCTTCTAGACAATGCCAATCTTATCCATCAGGAAACAAGCTTTAGGAAAGATAAAGTTTAATTTTTTAAAAAATAATACAATACGTTATGATACAGATAAATGGATATAGTGCCATAGCTTCCACCACATGCAGATATTCTATGAATTTCAGAGACCTGCTGGCACAATTGACCAATTAAGGAACAGGTTAATAGAGGGATGGTGTTGTTATCCACCTTCTATTTCTCTGAATGTTCTATATTCCAGTGTGACAAAGTGTTGGTTACCTTTGGATGAGAAACCTCTGGGGAGTTAGAACATTATTATGACATTTGTTTTATTTTCAAATATACAAATAGAGCATACTAGATACAAATATTCCTGCAATAAGTCCTCAAAGAGAGGAACTTCCTTTCAAGGTACTTCACTTTGAATCACTTCCTAGCCCTTTGTCTTTCTTCCAATCTTCAAAATGCAACTGTTTTAGTTGTTTCTCTGTCCTTTCCCCAAATTCTGGATGTCCCATTCCCAAAAATGGAGGAAGGTCCCAAATTGTCAAATATCACTATTAGGGTTGCCAAGTCCAATTAAAGAAATATCTGGGGACTTTGGGGATGGAGCCAGGAGACTTTGGGGGTGGAGCCAGGAGACATCAGGGGTGGAGCCAAGATCAAGGCTGTGACAAGCATAACTGAACTCCAAAGGGAGTTCTGGCCATCACATTTAAAGGGATGGCATACCTTTTCAATGCCCTACTTCCATAGGAAATAATGAAGGATAGGGGCACCTTCTTTTGGGGCTCATAGAATTGGACCCCCTGGTCCAATCTTTTTGAAACTTGGAGGGTATTTTGGGGAGAGGCACTAGATGCTATACTGAAAATTTTGTGCCTCTACCTCAAAAAACAGCTCCCCCAGAGCCCCAGATACCCACAGGTCAATTCTCTATTATTTTCTATGGGAATAAATCTCCCTAGGGAATAAGAGTTTCCAGCAGACATTTCCCTCCCCTCTCCCCGCTTTCTGACGACCCTGAAGCAGGGGGAGGGCCTCCAAACCGGGGGATCCCCTGCCCCCACCTGGGGTTTGGCAACCCTAATCACTATAGTCCCTCTGTGATGCCATAAAGGTTGCTAGCCAAGTCATAAATAGGCCCCAAGACAGCCAAACAAGCCCATTTTCTAGAGAGCCAACTCCAAAGTGTTGTTGAGGATCCTCTGGATCAAACTCCTTATTTTTTTTCTACCTAACTAGATGTATAGGGCCTTATTCTGCCCACCTCCGGTGCCATTTTCTTGACCTGGTTGTTGCTACTTGCCCACTAGGGAAACATTCAGGGAAAGATACTGGCTTCTGTAAGCCTGCAGTCAGAATTAATACTGAAAGAGGGAAAGAACCTTGGGAGCACTTTTCACTGAATTTCAGCATCGTGGTGTGTTTGGCCCTGAGTCTCAGAGAAAAACAACAAATGGCTAGCATGGTAGAGGAAATGCATATTTCTGCAGCAGGAATTTGGTTACAGTTAAATGTTCACTATAAGGCTTTGGCAGTGAAGAGTCCAGAATATTCTTTTAGAACAGGGTGATGGCTGAATTATGAAACTGGCACTGGGCAGAACCTGGAGAGTGTTGGATGTGGTACATTTTCAGTGTTGAGCTGTTCTCAATGAACAGGCTTTGTTGTTACCTAGCAATACTTCAATCTTTATTTTATACTCCTGTGGCTCAGACAATGAGTTGCCAATAGCAAGAGGTAGTTTCTCACTGTTTTCAGGTTACTAGTCATATCACTTTCAGTAATTGAAGACTAGGGGTGCGATTACACCAGAGATTTAGCCTGACCTAGCCTTGCCTCCCATCTGGATGTAATGTGCACAGTCACATGCACACGTCTGTCACCCAAGTCCCACCCATACCTACCTCATTTTAGGACAGGCTGGGACTGGATTAAATAGCTACTGGGAACTTCCCAGTAAGCAGATCTCTAAAACATTTGTAGGGCGTGTTTCCCGACCATCTGAATGTGTGGGAATGTGATGCACATGAGCAGTCTGAATGCTCCTTGTGGGCATGTGTGGCCAGTGCCTCTTCCGGCAGCAGGGCAGGGGCTGTGTTAATGCCCCCCACACACACACATCAAAGAATACCAGCTTTTTCAAAGCTGGGATACTGCTGCACCAGATTCCTTGTGTGAGATTGCACCCTAGGTCAAAGTAGAAATTCTTTTGTCTTTGTATGGTGGGTGCTTAAATGTAGCAGATGCATGCAGAAATGCCATAGGTGAAGCTGTCTTCCTCCATCACTTCAGATTGAAGCCTGTTATTTCTACTGCTGTCCTCTTTTTTAAAAAAATATTGAAATGTCACATTCAAGAGAATTAAGCTGTTGAGGTGTTCATTTTCCTAATTTCCTTTCAGAAAGCATTCCTCCACACACATATTTTTGCACAGAGTCCCAGATCTACTACTTGTAGCTGAACCATAAAGATCTGTAACTTGTAAACTAAATCAGGAGGGTCATCAAAGGATCCTCCTAAGCCCCCCCCCCCATTTATCTCATGTAATGATAGGATGAGTGATGTACATCCTGCAGACTTCTCTCTGCCTCTCTGTCTTTATCCATGGGATAGCAACTTGGGAGTTTCAGACGTTATTATTTATGGAAATAACATCTACTTGTGGTTAGGGTTGGCAGCTCTGAGTTGGGAAATACCTGAAATTTGAGGGGTGGATACTGAGGAGGGTGGGGTTTGGGGAGGGGAGGGGAGGGACTTCAGTGGATCCAATACCATAGAATCCACCCTCCAAAGTAGCCATTTTCATTGTGACTTATTACTTGGTGGATGGGCCTGACACAATTCCCATGGCAGCAAGATCCTGTCAGCATCAGTGTTCCTTCAGCCATCCTCAATGCTAAACAGATATCAAAGATTTCAGGTTTTCACGGCTGGTAACATCATTAGCGTTTGTAGAATCTTTCGAGCTCAAGTGCCGTGTTCTACTGGAGAAAGTTTTCCTTCCAGACGTTTCGTTCTCAGCTGCGGAGAACATCCTCAGTGGCGTTGCAGCCGGAGCAGGCGCTCTGACCTGAGCAGCCAAGAAGGTCAGAGCGCCTGCTCCGGCTGCAACGCCACTGAGGATGTTCTCCGCAGCTGAGAACGAAACGTCTGGAAGGAGAACTTTCTCCAGTAGAACACGGCACTTGAGCCCGAAAGATTCTACAAACGCTAAACAGATACTTTGTGAATATATTTATTCTATTTTATTTATTTACCCATAACATTTGTTACTATTTCTCTCTTTCACTGCCATAGCCCCACCTGAAGCAGTATGGTATAGTGCTTAAAGTCTTGTATTATGATCTGGGAGACCCAGGTTGAAATCCCTCTCTTCCATATAAGCTTGTTGGGTGACCTTGGGCCAATCTCTTTCAGTCTAACATACCTCACATGGGTGATGTGAAGAAAAACTGGGGGAGAGGATAATAATGTTTTAAGTTATTTAAGGCCCCCGTTGGGAAGAAAAGTAGGATATAAATAAATATCAATAGAAGTGAATCTCTGACCTAATCTTTAAGACATTTATAACTGATGTCCCCAAATCTCTTTACTTCATATCTTCCAAATCATAGAATACATGAGAGGGCAGAATCCCATCAAACTCACTTAAAATTCTGACATCTATATTCTTAAATTCAGTAAATTCTGCCTGGTCTGGTGCTTCTTTTTATTGTCACATCCAGTTTTAAAAGTGGACTTTTGTACATGGCATCTTTGCACTAGAAAATGATTTTTTTTATTCTACCGCAGGTTACTGAAGGGGTTTCTGTTTATTAGCTGTCTGTTAGGTGGAGGCTCCTGGGATGTACAGCCATTCCCAGTAGACAGTTTACAGTGATGGCTGCATCTTCCTGTGGGACAAGGCAGTGAAGCTCTTTTGATGTGTGCTGTTTTTAACTGCCTAGGGATATTGCTTAGGAGATCATCTCTCTTGCTTAATTTTGCATATCATGTTTCTGTAGATATGAGCACAGATAGAATTAAAAAAAATATTTTTTTATGGAGCCCCCCTCCCCCCCCCCAAAAAAAACCCCACTCCATAGTGAACTTCTCATAGAATATCTGGTAACATTTATGTATTTTATAAATGCAAGGTGCTCAGTTTTGTAGCGAGAACTGACTAGAATGAGAAGGCAAATAAATAGTTAATAAAATATGAATCATTTACCAAAATGAAATTAATCCCATCAAATACATTCTTCATAACTTGTATCCATCTGTCATTTTTTCACATACAAAAACGAACTTATTGCCTTTATAACACAACTATCCTCAAGGGGTTTTGGGGGTAAAGAAATGGTATATGGATGTATGAATTCTGTCTTACTAAATAATGCATTCCAATACATCCCAATTCAGCCACATGGCTTCTGTTTTGTTTTGTTGCATGCATCTTCCAGTTGAGGTAGTTCTTTGTGGGGACTTATAGTATGACTCGTGCTTTTCAGTTGCATTTAATGACTAGGCATTCAATGAGATTTAATTACTCATGCAGCAACCTAGAGCACTGACATGGGTCAGTCTCTTCGAGCATTTCACAAAAAGTGGGGAGAACATGAGAAGGAATCAAGGCCAAACCAGATAAGACAGTGGAAATTCTGTGAATGTTCTCCCATGAAGGATGCTTAACTTTTAAATAGTTGGCATTCAGGAGACTGAGTCAGACCAGGACCAGTTAAGGCTTTCCCTTCACTCACACCAATTTCTGGCCCATCCTAGGGGCAAACATATGGGGGATCAATTGGACAAGTAGCAGCTCCACAGGGTCATTGCAAATTGAGAAGATGGATTGAGGGGAGATTTAAGACCTCTTCCTGACCCATAACAGGGGTGGTGCCCCCCTGGGATTGGGGTATAAATTACCCACTCTCCATGAGGTGCCACTGATCAAAAGCTTGGTGATCTTGGATGCCTCTTTGTCTGTGGAGGTCCAAGTCACACACATTGCCAGGCTGGCATTTTTTCATCTGCACCAGGCTTGGCAATTGGCCCCTTTCCTGTTGTGCCCTGACCTAGCCACAGTAATCCATGCAATGGTCACTTTCAGGCTGGATTACTGTAACTTGCTGTATGCCCTTAAGACTGAACTGAAAGATCTAGAATGTGGTGGCATGAATCCTGACTGGAACGTCATGGACAACATGTATATATCCAGTGTTGCAGCAGCTGACTGGCCCACAGTGGAGTACTGAGTCAAGTTCAAGGTCCTGGTACTGACCCTTAAGGCCTTGAGTAGTTAGGGATCAATGTATCCAGGACTGTCTCCTCCGTTATGTGCCTGAGAGAGCATTATGTCCCATTGACAGAAATCTGCTGGTGGTCCCCAGCTCCAAAGACATCTGGCTCTCTTCAACCAGGGCCAAGGACTTTTCAATCCTGACCCCAATATAGTGGAACTCTCTGCCAAATACTACCAGGACCCTGCAGGATATTTTGCAATTCCACAGGACCTGTAAAGCAGAGATGTTCCACCAGGCTTGCGGACAGTGACAGTTACCAACTAGGCTGGCACCCTCTTCTGCTCTCCACATTCTTTTTGCCCTCTTCCCCTCTGCCCATGAAGTGACTGGTAGTCTGCAATTGTAATGATAGGATTCATCATCTGGTTTTAAACTGTAAATAATTATTTGATTGTTTATTTATGCTTAATGTTTTTTATCTATGTTATACATTGCCCAGAGCTCTGCTGTAGCAGGGATGGGCAATCTATAAATCTAATAATAATAATAATAACAGTCCTAGATCCTAGCCAAGGAGCTATGTGCCAATTATTTAAAGGAGATGGGGTGGGTGGGAGAGCTTGATAGCTCCATAAATGGACTCGCAGTATCTTATCTGTTGGGGACCTAAGTTAATATAATGTATTAAACAAGAACCTGCAATGAAATTCTGTCCATTTATTTTAATTTTTTTCTGCATTCTAATCTGTGACATTGATGTTGTCATAATTTTGAAATGTCATAGTTTGACTTCAGAAATTCCTCCTATAACTATTAGGATTGGTATGATGGGCTCAGCCCTGTACATCTCATCTGATTCATTTTTGTTTCTGCTCCTGCCCTTGACAAATGTTTGCCCATGCTCTTTTATGGATTTTGATGCTTTCTTTAGAAACAATATGTATTTCCTGCGAGGAGGGTCAGAAATGGCACAAGTGGCTTTGAGAGGACACTAGCTTCAGATGATGTGTGCTTTTAGTAACAGAGTGTTTTCTACAAAAGGTAATCACTAGAACCATCCAAGTGCAGGACACAATAGAACACATGGAAGCTTCCTGGGTGACTGAACCAGTCATACTCTCTCATACTCTAATCAACTTCACAGAGTTGTTGTGAAGATAAAATGGAGGAGAGGAGAATGATGTGAGTCACTTTGGATCCCCATTGGAGAAAAGGTGAGGGTACAAATGCACTGAATCCACAATCTTTACTGCAACCCCTTTTTCTTTTAGCAGATTCTCAGATTTTTTGTTTGTTTTTATTGTTTTATATTAGTTGCTACATTTCACTCACACATACTGCTCAGATAAACAAGGCTACAAAATTTCTTGCTGTGATATTTGTTTTGAAGGAAAGATTTATTTTTATAGTTGATACATACTAAATTGGTTCTTTGACAAACCAGCAACTTATCCAGCTGACTCTATCAATAGGAAGCAATTATTCAGGTAGTTTCATTTTTAGAACAAATGTTGCCTGATTATAAACTATGATGTAAAAATTTAGCAACCAGAAACAGTTCACTTGAAACCCAAAAACCAGATTAATAAAAAAAGAAGATAGACATTGGTTTGTCTTAAGAGCATCATTATGGACAAAATTATTGATAAGGCTGCAATCCTAAATCCATGTTTACCTGAGAAACAGACCCATCATGGTGTCCATGGATCTACACATTATGGTGGCCATGGAGCTGACCCACAGACAATGGCACCATTTTATAGCTGAACTGAAGCCATTTAAAAATGCCATGCCCATAGTGAAGTGAGACCAGATACTCCCTCATGCACCTTTTAAGTGCCAAAACATTTGGTCAGATCTGTGGGCACTGTAATGTCTAGTTGTGCATAAGCCCCAACCAGTGCAGTTACTGGTTATGTGATGGCTTCCATGGAAGCTGGGCCTATGTAAGTGTTTCCACTCCTGTGGAACTTACAACTGCATGTTTAACATACTACATAAGCAGTTTACTTCCCAGGACATCATGTGCTGCTTATGGTATGCTGAACAGATACCAAGAGAAATCACATGAGCACAAACCTTCAAAAGTGAAATGAGAGGAACCATGGAGGGAGGACAGAATAATCACATGGATTGCAGTTCATGTAAAGGGTATCTAAATCACATTGTAATCAGTAGGTTTTGCTTCTGAATAAATTAAGTTTACCCTGTACAGCTGAATCTTTTCAACAGCCTCAAGTTACAGAGAGCCAATTATGAGAGAAAAGAGGATGACATTGCAAGAAATTGGGTTTAAAGAAAGTAAAAATGGCTTAATAAAAGCAACAAATGATGAGACATGCTGTACTATAAATAACTGTGCCACTGGTACAGAAAGTAGACTGTTAATTTGACTCATGAACAAATTTCAGATTTCCTGCTGACAGAATTTAAAAATAAATAAATATCATTCTAGGCATCCTGCCATTGCACTATTACTTCTTATGAAATATATATTTTATTTTCTAGATTATGAGTCACCATTTTAGGTGGTGGAATTTGTGTTGTTCATAAAGTTTCTAAGGCTTTTCACAGATGAAGTGTCTTTTTTTGTTTGCCCTTTGCTGAGCATCTGCCAGTTGGTGCATTTCTTGGATTATTCATTGCCAGTGTACTTGGTAAATCCTTCTCAGCAGGTGTTGAAAATTAATATAAGTCAAAGGTAGCAAAGGAGAGTTCTGTGCTCCCTCACTAGTCTTTTCAACAGTTTTCTGTGTCCCAGGTCACTTGTTATTACAAGACAGCTTTGAAATTTTAATGAAGTTTCTCAAGAAACACACATAAAATGAATGTTTAGTCTGAACTGAAATCTCTGCATCTTGACATCCAAGCTAATTTGTGCATTTTAAGTGTAAAAAAGAATTCTGTGCATCGTCACCATCTGTGTGTGGCTGTGCGCAGTAGAGTTGTCAACCTCCAGGTGGCACCTGGAGATCTCCCACTATTACAGTTGATCTGTAGATGACCAAGATCAGGTCTCCTAGAGAAAATGGCAACTTTTGAGGATGAACTCTATGCCATTTGAGGTCTCTCCCCTCCCCAAATGCCAACCTCCTCAGGCTCCATCCCAATATCTTCCAGGTATTTTCCAAACTAGAGCTGGCAACCCTGCTATGTACATACAAGAACATCATAGCGGTTCCTAGCAAAATCTGGCATGTCTGAATACATTGGCACCTTGCAGCTGAGGCTCTCTGTATAACTTACTGCACTGTTAGAGTCACATGGTTGTTCTTATTCTGATCCCCCAGTAATGTCCTCAACTTGTCCCATGTAGTTAAGGTTAAAAGGCTGCCTGCTGAAAGAATTCTCTTTAGGACTTCTGAGAGGGTAAATGGGGGGCATGTCTCCTGAGCTCATTGGGGAATAATGAATAATAAAACTATAGAGGGCAAATGGAATTATATTTCAGAGAGAGAGATTTTTACAATCCCGTGTTCTCCCACCCAATGTCCACTGAGACTCATGTAAAGAGCCTCCTCAACAGGAAGATGAGAAGGTACACAGAGGCAGCAATCTGGCTGACTGAAAAGGACTGAAAATGGTATCGTGGCTAATATGCTTGATTTTTGACCAGAGAAAACTGAATGGAAATCTCCACTCAGTCATGAGGCTTACTGGGGCCACGCTCACTTTCTCAGTCTCAACTTTACCTCACAGCGTTGCAGAGCGAATAAAAAAGGGAGAAGGAGCCCTATGTCTGCTTCTTGGAAAGAAAGACATGAGGAAAATTCAGTAGATAAGAAGGAATGAGATTTGAGTTGAATAGCTGAACTAAAGTTTAAGACCTAGCATTTTATCACTCAGGAGATCAGTGATTACATCAAGAAGCTTCTCAGAGTGGAAAGAACATTTGTTTCTCAAGCACTGTTTCAAGGCATGTTAATATTGTATTAAAAGTGCCTACTGCATCTCCAAGGTTTATAGCAGGCTTGCAGGGTCTCTAAACTGCAATTAGAGTTAAAAGGCTGCTTTCTGTATGCCAGCCCTGCATATGCTATCTAGAGACAGTTGGATGTTTTTGAACTATTTGTGGCTGCTTGTGTCTGAACCACTCCTTCAGACCACAGTGGGCCCGAAAACCATAGGTTGGCTGCTTTTTTCTTTTTTTCTTTCCCTCCAGCCATAGTTTTCAATCTGGAGCATTGCATCAGTCAGAAACTATGTGAATCCCAAACTTCCAACACAAACCAGCTGACTGTGGCATGGTCATATATCTGATTGCTCTTTGATTATGGAGCTGTCATCAGGTTTGGCAGTCTGTGATTTTGCAGATGCAGTTGTAATAACCATGGGCAACTGTGCTGCCGGTGCCAGCAGTAGCTAAAGGGCTGTTCTGGAGACATAGGGAAGGGCTCACTATCTGATGAGCTTTGACAGATCAGTAAAACAAGTGAATTGTCTATCAAATGAACACATACATTGAACTAAATTATCCAGACTGTGTTCAATAGACTGAGTTAAAATACTGTGGAACAGGAAAATGCTATTCCTGCTTCTCTTGAGCACCAGTATTGCACAATATACAGGTAAAGGAGGTCCCAGCATGTAGAACATGTTGTCAGATCCTCTTATATACAAGTGGTTATTTCAAGAAACTGCTTGTTTGCATTGTGGGTGAATGTTCAAAACAGGATCTATAGAGAGGACAGCTACTGGAAAATGTTAAGCACACAGTTCTCCCAGTCTACACGTACAGCCTTGTGAGCAAAAAGGATACTGTGGTCAAAAAAGTGGATATAGCTTGTTTTTCTTATGCAAGGAAATTAACTGATCCACAAACAGAAGCCTGACTCCACATGTAGAAAGGATCACCGGATCACAGCTGAGCTGGCACATTTTAAAACTTTTTGTAAAATAGAAATAGATATTTGAACAAGTGTTTCACAATGTGAAGACATAAATGTGGGTCTTAAATTTAAATGTGATTCACTCTGTATGTGTCTCCTTCAATAGATTCCTTGTACAAAAAAACTGCACAGATTTTAGTTTTAATTCTGTACCAGACTATTCCAAGAAAGCTGATGCTCTGAGGCAGAACAGATTGTTTTAAAAAGGTAGAGATGGTGCTTCAGCTATGCATTCCCTCAGAATGGTTTGACTAGATGACCTGTAGGGCCCCTTCCAACTCTATGATTCTGTTATTCTAAGCAGGCCCTACGCCATCTGCCAGTCTTGGGACTGTTTTCATCAGAATTACAAGTCCCTTGAACTTGTATTTCTTTCTTCCCCACTAGAGCTCCCTGGAGAAAAATGATATTTTACAGTCTGAGAGAACTAATGTAATCTGTCTTAACCATTATGTTTTGTTGGTTTCATTGTTTACATGGCCTAGATTGCCAAGGAAACCATAATAATCTTGTTAAAATAAAGATTTAATCTCTCTGTGGTGCTAGGGTCAGTTCAAAAAGTCAGGCTCAGATGTGTTGGTTGTCACAGTTGGAATATATTAGTTCAGCAATGCTCACTTTATAGTGAGTGGGTTAGTTCCAGTTCCTTGCAGACAGACCTTGTTGAGTGTGGCGGTAGACTACAGTTGAGGGCAGTTTAACAGTTGCCTCAGTTTTGGAGAGCATAAACAGCAAGAGGGACCAGCTGTGCTGGGCAGCTGTAGCCAGTATGCAAAGCTAGATTACAGTGATATGAACAGATGGAAGGTGCTTTGAAGGGCTCTGGGTCAGTATCAAAACAGTTGTTTTCAGGAGGGCCACAGCCAAAGAAGTGGGGCCAGTTGAAGCAATCCAGTTGACAGCTGTCTGTCATAATCTCTTACCCCTATAGAACAGACAAGTGTGGCTGCATTCCTTTGCACACTCCAAATTAAGGGGAAGATGTTTGATCTTTTTACTCAGGAATGCAGTATTCATCTGTCATTTAAATTTATTCTGGTCTTTGTATTTTCCATAAATGAACAGCAGTGCTATACGTTCAAACAAAATATGATAGCTGCCTCCCTTTCCATCATTTTTTGTTTTCTTTTTTGACATCTGTTTTGCTGCAGACTGCTTCCTGTTATTTCTCTTGTTCATTCCAAGTAAATGGGATCTCATTGTAGATCCGCCATGCTTAGATAAGTGTTGGATTTAGAGATTAAGGCATAATGTTATGCATAGCTACTTACTAGCAGATCCCATTGAACTCAATGGGCAATACTTCCAAGTGAACATGCATAGCTTCGGGCTGCACTGTTGTCACTTTATGTTTACTTGGAAATAAACCCCTGCTGAGTACAATCAGAATTATATTTATAAACATGCAAAGGATCAGGCAGCATGAGATGCAAACCACCTAGGGCAGGGGTGGCCGACGGTAGCTCTCCAGATGTTTTTTGCCTACTACTCCCATCAGCCCCAGCCATTGGCCATGCTGGCTGGGGCTGATGGGAGTTGTAGGCAAAAAACATCTGGAGAGCTACCATTGGCCACCCCTGACCTAGGGCATGATTCAGTCAGAGCTAAATTTGCTTGCTGGTAGAAAGTACTGTCACATTGCAGCCAATTTATGACAACCCCTTGAAAGCCCTAAGGGACATTCAGAGGTCATTTGCCATTGCCTGCCTCTGAGTAAGGACCCTGGACTTCGTTGGTGGTCCCCCATCCAAATACTGACCAGGGCCAAGATCTGATGAGACTGGGCTAGCCTGGGCCATCCAGGTCAGGAATAAACTTGCTTCTTTAAAATATTTATCCTCACTTTACGAACCCAAGGCACCTTATAACATTGAGGGAAAATACAATGGAAATGCAATTGGGGGAAACACAATTTAAATTAAAAAAGCAGAAAAATTGCCAGCTACATTTTGGGCCAGCTTTGGATCTAATGAGCCCACCAGACCAAAGCCACAATGCATGACACAGCCACATGTTAAGAAACAAGGGCCAAAAGCCCTTTGGCTGTTTCCCTTCAGATTATGCCCCCAAGGGATCATGCTTTTGGCTGCACCCAGCAAGTAAGCAACTTTCTTAAATTGCACAAAACATACAAATCCTATGGAATAGTTTAATATCATACTACATGTGCATAGTTCCACAACAGTTTTCTCCATCTTTTTTGGCAGGGGCAGGCTAAGTTAGCAGATGAGTGACCCTGTAGAGTCTGGCTGATTCTTTTTTAAAAAATGGTGTTTATGTGTGTGTGCATGCATGCATGTGTGGAAATCATTGTCATCTTCTGACAACCCCTAGCGGGGCTTGGACATTCAGAGAGATGGCTTACTATTGCCTGTCTCTGCATCCCGGCTCTGGTATTTCTTGGAGGTTTTCCAATGAAGTATTTGCCAGGGTCAGCCCTGCTTAGCTTTTGAGATCTGACAAGATCAGGCTTGCTTGGGATATCCAAGTCAGTAGGGCTTTTTTGAGCAGAAACGCAGTTCTGGTTGGTTTGGTGTCAGGGTGTGTGTCCTGCTATGCAAATGAGTCCCTGCTGGGCTTTTTCTACAAAAAAACCCCTGCAGGTCAGGGTGAAAAGAGTCTGGTTAAGCCTTTCTCCTTCTTTTCTGCTCAAATGAGCTAGGGGGAGGGTAGATGTCAGGATTACCCCACTGGTAAAAATAGCCAGTTGAGGAAGGGTACCTTTGAGCACAACCCCCCCCCTCCCAGGAACAAAAAACAAAGATCAACCTTTCCACGTACCCTTTTCCAGTACAGATGTAGTCTGTCCAGGGTGCTGTGGATTACAAAGGGAGAGAGAAAAAATTTATGAGAATCACAGAATTCCACAAAAATCATTGTACACTGCACTGAGCTCTGTTCCACAGGGAAGGGCAGTTTAGAAATCAAATTAAATAAATATAACGCGTGTTTGAGCAACAGGTTTATTGTACAGTAGCAAGCAATTTTTGTTACCATGTCAAATATTTGTAATAACCTCAGATCAAGGCAGTTGTAATGTTTCTAGCATTCAGTGGAACGTTCATCATTCTGATCAGTTAAAAGCCTAACAGTGCAATCCTATCCTATTCCATTCTAAACCCATTTCTATGTCTACAAGCCAAAGCAAGTGAATCCAATTAATTCCCATAGGTATCAGTTGAAATTAGTTTATCATTGTGACTAGTACACAGTTGAAACTTTTACATCTCATTGATTGCAATACTACTTCCAAAAGCATAGTTTTTTTCCTGGTTTGCACCTCAGATTTAGTTGTGTGTTCTGTTAATTGATATGCTTACAGTTCAAAGAAAGTGTCTGCACTGATATCCAGAAACTGGCTTTGGCTCTTTTCATTTCAAAGGAACATTTTTAGAAAATTAATAGATAGTCCTTGGCAACAGTTTTTGGAATTATGAAGTTTATATCATAATAAACCATATATAAAGTGTATCAGCTGTACGTGGCCAACAAAGCATCTTGCTGTGAATGACCATGGAATTTATGACTAACCGTTTTTTAAATCTCAGAATGTGGATTATGTGCAGCAAATGGGCTCAATGAGCCTAGATTTTAACCGTTTTCGCACACAGCTCACCTCGCAGTCACAATCCTGTTCCCTTTGCAGCGTCTGGTCAGATTTCCCACCATCTGCACCGAAGTTACAGGAAGTGCCGCAGCTTTTGCGTAGCAAACGTAAACCGCTAAAACCCAGTGGCACTTCCTGTAACTCCGGCGCAGATGATGTGATGCTGTGGAGGGAACAGGATTGTGACTGCGAGGTAAGCTGTGTGCGAAAACGGTCTTTATTTAACATAGTACCATCAGGGCAGATAGAGCTTTACAACAAAAGTCAAAAATGGTTGGTCTCCATGCCGAGCAGTCATAATCTGAAGTTAGACAGTTGGGAGAGAACAGTAGATGACAGGTGAAAGGGTAACATGTAACAAGCTCCATTACATATACTTATGCTTTATTGTCGTTGGGGTGAGGAGATGGTGGGTGGTCAAAGAGGTACATGATATGAACAACTAGAGTGTGTTATATCTGGGGCTGCCTATGAAGACTGGATGCTTCAGTCAATACAGAAATCAGTAGCCAGTTTGGTGATTTGTTGATATTATGACAGTGCTTAGGGACCTTCTGTGGTTATCATGTTGCTTCTAGGCATGATTTCAAAAGTTTGTGACCAGGGTATATTCAAGGCTGTCTGCTCCCAAATGATCCTGCCTATACATTAAACCCTCAAGTCAGCACATCCTCCATGTACCCCAACTTTCAGAAGTAAGGGAGCATGACCATGGGAGATAGGGCATAGTAGCATCTAAACTTGGCCTCTCCAGCTTTATCCATCAGGCACCCATTTGGTCAATTTTTCAGCACCAGTTAAAAGAATTTTTATTGATTCAGACTTTTTGGTGGTACTCAATTTAGTCTGTTGTCTTTCTTTTTTTACAGATGGACAGCTGGACTTGTATGCATCTTAGTTGTTTATCTGACTGTAGTAAATTCTTATACTAATTACTGCTGCCTTGATCTATAATATTGTTATAGCACTCTTTCCATGCAAAAATTTAAATGCAGCCACACTCTTAGATCTTCTCTAAGCTGTTGGCCTGTTAACTGAAAAAGGGAAAGTCAGATGTGGTATGGAGCAAAACTTGGGCAATATCTTTAAGTGGATGAGGGGATAAAGCAGAAATAATATACAGGGTTCTGATTCTATAAAGTTGTGGGAAATATTAGTCATCCTCTAAGTACATTACTTCCAAAAATGCATAATGACCGTAGAATTGTCCCCATAACAAATCCTTATGGGGGTGCTAGCCGTGATTTGACCTCAACATTTCCCATACTGAGAAGAGCTTAGACTTTTTAAAGAAAAAATGTGGGATTGTTTTCTTTTCATTTAGACAGAATAATATAGCATAAGCTTTTCTCATGTTCTGAGTCTTTTAGCTTTATTGTCTGTTTGCTTGGCCCAAATTAATTCAACATGTTTCTAAGCCAGGAGAGACAACTTGAGCTCCAGCAGAAGTCAATATCCAATTCAGTAGCAGATTCATTCCGCTCCTCCCCTGTCCTATAATAAGAGTTATTAAAGTGCAGAAGAAAGAGCCCCCACAGGGAGAATTTCATCTCTGTCCTCTGGGAGAAAGGCTTGAAAAACCTTGGAGCAGACAACCTTGAAGAAACAATGAAGATTACATTATCTCCTGCTGGTGATGGTCTCTCTTCCCATTATATTGAGAGACAGGTTTGAAATATTTTCCACTTACTGGGGTAATTCCATACCATGTCTTGACTTCTGTAGGGGGAAAGTAAGAGAGAACAGCTCTTACAACTGCAATTTCTCACTCAGTTCCTGTTGCTCATAATCTACTCAAGCCTTTTTTCAAGTTATTTGTACTATCTCAGTGTGTAATACTAAATATGTTAGAAGCACTGATTTATTGTAATGCTTACAAAATACTGATAGTGGCATGGATGCAATCCCTCCATCATAATGGCATATATATCTGTGGAAGAGAGGGCAGTGATCTCTGCCAATTCCTCCCTCTGACTGCAGACACCCCCCTTTCCTCCTATGCTATTATTGAGGTTCCATTGACCCCTCCAGGAACAAAAGTTCAAGGGGTCAGATAGGCTTCAGGAGGAGGAGGGAATGGAAAATCCTACTCTGCAATGTCCATGGACACTTGGATATGCACTGGTATGATATCAGTATGGTATTTTCATGCCAACCAGTAACATCCAGGGCCTATTACAAGCAGAACCAGGAGGTTGAGGCCTCACATTCAGAGGGCCTAAAATTTAGACTTCTTGTAACTTTTGTGACCCTGTTTTGGCATTTCTTCATTTTTTGGTTGTCCAGGAGCCTCAAGAAATGGCAGCGACCCAGGCCTCTTTCAACCTCTGAGAGATCCTGGTAACCTACTAATAAATACATGATTATTTTGAGAATTAGACATCCAACTTAATCATGAGTAACTTTTGCCTGTAGAAAGGTGTTATGAAAAGTTGTGGTCCTAGTTCTTCTGGTACTGCCCCACACAGTATCATTTTTATATATGTGACAGAATTCCTCTCTCTCAGACCATAATGTGGTTCTTCTTTGTTGACCTAAAACCAAGGAAGGGAAGATAGTAGTGGAGCTGAGGGTACAGTAATGCTTAGAGATGGACAATCATAGTGACTAAGACTAAGAACCTTCAGCTGATAAAATGGTGATTTGAAGCTTTACATTGCAACAAATTCACTAGATAGCCTTAGGCAAACTTAATCTCATCCTCCAACAATTCCCACCATACCCGCTCCTGAAATAAGACAATAAAAAGTACTGACCTCTTTTTCACTGAGCACTGTTGTAAGGATTTACTCAAATAATTGTAGGAAGCATTTTGAATACTTTAAATGTACCATATAAATACTAAGTCTTATGTTAATAAAAATGTTTGAGAAGCCTTGGTTCCAGTATTGTATTACAATACATTGTATATCTTTTCTCTTTCCCTCCTTCCAAACAGGTGTGGGAGGTTAGCACTATGTCAAACATGTAAGACAACTTCTATTCTGTTGTCTCAATCTTCAAGGCAGAGATCACATTACAATATGTTTTACATCCCCCCCATTTTTCCTCCCCACCCAACAGGTGCAGGGGTTTACAGAACTGTTTTGTGAATGTCCACCAATTTTCATTCAGATCTTAGTCTTTACTCTCTGTACAGTGTATTTTGCGTCTTGTCATCTCTCCCCACCCCCACAAACATGAGAACAGGGATCAAGACGGTGCTCAGACTTCAAAGAATGTAAACTTACATTCCAAGTTGCATTGTGACACTTCAGTGCTAAAGCAGGATATTGTATTACAGTATATACATTCCAATCATCCCTAGTTGTCAGAATTGCCTTGTTTTCCAGACCTTGTCTAGGAACAGTTTGGGTGCTTTAAAAAAATTAAAAAAAAAAGAAATGTCATATTGGAAATTACACTGAAAGCTTTAAATGTATCAAGAATAAATAATTATGCATGTATCAGTGGCACTTATAAGTAATGATAATTCTACAATGCTGTAAACTGCTGATTAGGCAGACATAGCTATGGTTATATGTTCCTCTGTGATGAAAAGTACATACCTTTTTATTTGCAGAGAATTAATCTCAGACAAATGATGAAAAATTCTAATTTATAAAAACATCAGTCATCTAGGGAATATGCCACAGGTTTACCTTTACCCATAATGAAGACAGTTTCTTGGTTCAATGTGTCAGCAGTGCACTTAAGACTAGTTTGGGAACAAAAAGGAAAGGATGACATGTTCATCTAAAACTGTAGACTCTAGACGTGAGCACACAGCCCACTTAGAGCAAAGCAGCTTGCATACCTTTGTGTTAGTCCTATATGCAGAAATAAATACAGCTGTGGTGTCTGCTTTCCTATATTTGTTTGTGCAGATGTTCCATAGGGACAAGTTTTACATCCTAGTTTAACATTTCAAAAATAATATCAGGTATTTTCAACCCAAATAGCTCTTTGGTAATGGATAAGGGAGCAATTCTTGTATTGACTAACTATGGACAAGTTTGGGGAGAGGAGTTGTAACCAATCCCACCTTTGGAGCGGCAAGAGTTGTGGGACAGACTAAGTTGTTCAGTTGCCCATCCTTACTATGAATCACTGTTTTGATGTACAAAAAATATACAGGATTTGCCTTGGCTAGCACAAAAGTTACTGGCAGGATTCAGACATTATAATAAACCACAGTTTGATTAAATTGAGGTTTGTTGTGGTGACTGAATTCTGGTGGTCCAATAAACCATGGTTTAATGGTTAGCACCAAACCAAAATTTCAAAATAGTATTTGTAGGTTTGTGAACTGGGGTTTGCTACAACAATAAGTCACAAGTTTTTGTGTTGTGCTTTCCTTGTGCAGCCTCCTGGACATATTGATGGCAATATAAACTGTTCCTGGTCATCTGTCTCTTTGTCAACCATTGTGAATTCATATGGAGTTGCCATATCAATCAGACTATTGACCCATCTAGCTTGATACTATCTACTCTAGCAGAATCTCTGCAAGGTCTCATAGGTTAGTTCAGGCGCATAGGTAATTTCTTCAGCAAAGAGGACTATTCTAAAAATAACAAATATTAACATGTTTTTAATTTTTTGTTTAATGTATTTTAATTATTTATTTATCTGTTTATGCTCGCTGAATGGCCTAACTACTGTCTGTGATCCTCCATGAGCCCACTTGCAGGGAGGGCAGAATATAAATCGAATGGATGGGGAGAAAAAGATACCATTTTCGCACACAGCTTACCTCGCAGTCACAATCCTGTTCCCTCCGCAGCATCCGGTCAGATTTCCCACCATCTGCACCGGAGTTACAGGAAGTGCCGCGGCTTTTACATAGCAAACATAAACCACTAAAACCCAGTTTACGTTTGCTACGCAGAAGCTGCGGCACTTCCTGTAACTCCAGCGCAAATGGTGGGAAATCCGACCGGACGCTGCGGAGGGAACAGGATTGTGACTGCGAGGTAAGCTGTGTGTGAAAACGGTGAGAGAGAGAGAGAGAGATTGTGAGCCACAGAGAAATAGTGTATATTCCTGCACTTGAATGGTAGTACCCCAAAACAATGAAAATGGCTTTTTTGTGAGTTTGTCATCATTTTCTTGCTTACATTATTTGTTAATATTTTGTCAGTGATTTTGCATACCTGTCATTCAGGAGGATTGGCATATTGGAAATAATAATGCATTTGGGAAACAAATAAGAGAAGCAGACTTTATTTATTTATTTACTTACTTACTCACTTATGCACAGATATTCTCCCCAGTAGTGAATCATTCTCCCCATGTTTGTTTTATCATTACAACAGCAATCTTGTAAGGTAGGTTAGAGCGAGAGTAATGGTCAGTGTTACCCAACAAGCTTCCATGACATAGTGGGAATTAATACCAGGGAATTAATCCCATATCTGATCACCTAATTACTACACTGCAGTGTCTCTTATGAAAATATGCTGAATGCAACAGTAATTTTTGCTCTTCTTTTACCTGCAGTGCAATCTTAAACAGAGTTAGACGTTACACCCTTCTAGACCCATTGACTTCAAAGGTTTTTGAAGGATGTGAATTACTATTTAAACAAATTTTTAAAAAGTAGATGATACTAACTGATGGCCTATACCAAGATCTTCAAGGAAGATGCTTTAACTGTTTCCTGCTGTTGCAGTGCACAACAATTTCAGATGAAATAGTTTGAGAACATTAGAAAAATTAAGTGCTTAATGGTTTAAGGGAATTTACCATGAGGACACCATCACTTCCTTCCTTTTTAACAAAACTGTGCACATTTTTAGAGGGCTTTATTATGGAACAGTGAGGCACAGAGTTTCATTTTTGCCTTCTCTTCTTTGCTACCGTAGTCTAGGTTATAGTTAGCGCATGGAAATATAAAAACACACCACTACTTGGAAATAGTGTTTGTATTGGAATCAGGGTCCATGCAGAACAGAGCCATACAGCTAGGGCTTCTGTGTATGCAGAATGCTTGTCTGCACATAGCAGCCCAGCATCCGCAGCTAAGGGACTAAAGTTGTTCACACAAAGATGTCATTCAAGAGTACGATCACATTACCAAATGCCAGCCTCTGCTTTATTTCTCTTCCCCCACCCTTCACCCTTTCATCCATGCATTTTGAAAGTGCTTTATCCCAAAAAAAAGAGTGTGTCAAAATTTGAATCACTTCTCTTTTGGTGAGCATATAATGGACTTTAAAGCAACAAGCAGTGACATTTTGAATAAAGAAATCCAGAGCAGCCTTATTGAAGTTAGCATCAGATTGCTCTGCAGAAATGAGGTTGTAAGAGCTACAGTTTGCCCTTTAGGGCAATAGCAGATAGATTTTCAGAAAAAAACATTTGAGAGGTGTGATCGCTGGCTTTGGTGCTGTCACTCCTATGAAGCAATAAAAAGTCAGCTGCTGCACTGCATGTGCAGTCAAGTGTTGCCTCTTCCCAAACAGGTATTGTTGTGTGGATTTATTAGTGGTAGTGGAAACACAGGGCTTGTGAGCATTTCATAATTATATTGCATAGGATTATGATATCTCAAGTCCCTAAATCTGGCCAGTAATATTCATATGATGCAATCTGCTGTTCTAAATTAGCATGCTTTGCTGGTGTTGATATCCCATGAGAGTTCTGGGTGCATTCACACACACACTAAATAACACGCTTTGTACTGGATTTTTACTCTGTAAGAATAGCAAAATCCACTTGCAAACAATTGCCATGTGAAAGCACCCTCTGTACTAGCCAAAAGCCTGGGCTAGTGGATGAAGGTGAGAAGCCAAATAGTGCAAAGGAAATAATCTTTAATGATTATATAACTCATATGCATTTTGTGTGCTGCTTCATCAGGGGAAAATGCAGGGTTTTTGCATTGTGGTTCCCATTGTCTAGTGAAAAGCCAGACTGGCTTTCAGTTAGGGTTGCCAACTTCCAGGTGGTGGCTGAGATCTCCTGAGATTACAGTTGACCTCCAGGTGAGAGAAGAAAATGGCTGCTTTGGAAAGTGAACTGTATGACATTATACTCCATTGAAGTCCCTCTCCTCCCCAATCCCTGCCCTCCTCAAACTCAACCCCAAAAATCTCCATGTATTTCCCAACCTGGAGCAGCAACCATACTTTCAGTCAGGGCTTTTTCTGTAGCAGGAACTCCTTTGCATATTAGGCCTCACCCCCCCCCCAATGTAGCCAGTCTTCCTGGAGCTTACAGTAGGCCCTGTAAGTTCTTGGAGGATTGGCTACATCAGAGGGGTGTGGCCTAATATGCAAAAGAGTTCCTGCTCCAAAAAAGCCCAGTTTTCAGTGCTCCTCTAGTCCCCATGCATCTGGAGCAGTCTACAAACCTTGCCTCACTTCTGTTCTTAAGGCAACGCTTTGGAATACCAAATTAACCAATCAGCCTTCACCCAGCTCTGAGTTCTGCCATGAGTGGAGGGGGTCCCCTCCTTACGCACACACCATGAGGTTCAAAGCCTCTTCCAGGCCCCACTGCAGTTCTGCCACTCCAACCACTACACCCACTGGCTGGTGGCAAAATAACATACAATAACATATCTAGACTGTGCCTACTTAAGGGTTCTGTGGAGGTAATTTCTATATCAAATTTGAACTTTCATAACTTTGCAGTAAAATGAGCTTATATATATCTGATGTTATAGAGGTTTCTTCTTTTAAAAATAAATAAAATAAGATTTAAATTCAAATTTTAATTTCAAAAGAGGAAGTTATATGTGGAAAGTAATATGTGAAAATTCACTCATATCTTTGGGGAAGAGCATTTTAAAGTCACTCATAGCACAATCATCTTTCTCTCCCGCTTTAGGCTGAGAAGTTTATTTTTAACTTTAAAGTTATAGATTTCTCCAGTGTCTCATCTTCATAAAGCGCTTTTATTCAGGGTAAGAATACAACAAAGAGGATCTGACGATATCAGCCTAATCTTCTCCATGGAGGCAGCAAGTGCATATTCTCCAAGAGAAAGGCTAAACTGTAAATCCACTATGCCTTCCTTGGAGAGGGAGAGAGAATACAGGGCCACAATTATATTTCAGGAATAGATCCTTGAAAACAAAAATCAAGGTAACTGTCTCTAAAATATACTGCTGCATTGTTTAAAGATTTTTCTAATATCCACAGAAAAGTTAACTTTCTAATTCTACTGAGTTTTAAATAGCCTGTAGTATCTATTTAATCCAAAGGTTTAAAGTTGCTGCCTCCACCACAACAGGGTATGTGTGCAGAGCTTTTTAAGGGTGGTTTTAATCATAGGCATCTCATAATAAAAATGCTTTTAATCTTTCCAATTATAAAGTCCCCAGTGTGGAAGAAGGGAAACATTTCTTAATTACTGGAACAGCTCAGACAGATGGCCAGCCGGGAATATGTTACATTAGATCATTTCAGCAACTTCTATCCACTGAGTACCTTGTTCACAGCAAGAAGCCAATGCCTTATATTGCAACCCTGGCTAGTGTTTCTAATAAATTTCAGTGGATTAGCACGGAATTTTAAAAAGCACGATGTCAACAGTCAGTTCTAGGGCTCTACCTCTCTGATTTAGGCACAGCACTCTCTCATCCAACTAGTGCTCATACAAGCTCAAAGAGAATTGTTGTAATCCTTCAGTTCCCCCATAAGATGCACATTTTAGCCACAGATTGGCTGTAGGGCCAGCACCAACATACCCTAGGGTGGGGCAGCTGCCAGCACCCAGGGTTTCTGGCAGAGCCTGCTGCTACTGACTGACTTCCATCCCTGCTGCCCACCTGTCCTTCCCTTGCCCGCTTGCTTGCAAACACTCTGCCATCCATGCTCCCAGTCATATGCACTGTCCACCATCATCAGGGAGCAGATATGTGGGTGGTGTAGGCCGGCAGCTGTGAGTGCAGGTGGTGACAGGGCTCATGAGGTGGTGGAGGAAGGATATACATTGCTGTGGGTCAGTGGGTGAAAAGGGAGGCATGAGAGGGGGTGTCTGGTGGTAGGCACTTTGGGGGCCCTCTTCAGGAATAATTTGAGATGTGTGCTCATTGGCTTTGGTGCTGTCACTTCAGGCCCCCAAAGATCTGTACTAAGCTCTCATTGGCTATCACCAATCTTGTGGACCAGGAGAAGCCCTACTGAGGGCATTCACAGAGAATAATTAGATGAACTCTGCCTACATTTATATACTCTTGTGCGGATGTCTTACTTGCTTCCAGTACAGTTCTTCTGCAAGAAAATAATTCTTCTTGCCTTCTACATTTTCATTCCAGGCACCAGTAGATGTCCTGTTGACTAACTCAGGGAATGCCAAAGTCCCAAAGCACTCAAAGAAACTCCAGCTATTCAGGGGTCTTTCCATAACTCTCTTTGGATTGCTTTTAATGTCTGGATCATGGATGAAAAATAGATGGCATGTAAGCATTCAAAATAAATCAAATAAAATAAAAATAAAATAAAATAAAAAGTCCATCCCCAAAAAGAGAGGTTAGTAAACCTTTAAAGTAAATACTTTTTTGGCACTAGAAGGTGTAGGCTTTTCTAACTCTCTCCAGGCAGCAAGCTGTGTGCACTAGCTCTCTTAACTATTTCAAGGATTTTCTCCATGAAACCACAGACTAACACACTCCCTACCAAGGTCTGCAGTGTTGTGAGGATAATTGCCGGATCTGCATGGAGACACAGTGCTTTGACATGCAAAGAGGCTTTCCATTACAACTTGGGAGACCCAGCTTGAAACTCCTGGTATTGATAATAGCTCTAGCTGTGCTACTGGCATCCTAGGAGAGGGCCTGTAGCATAGAATGTGAGCGCAGCACACAAGGTCCTAGGTTCAATCCCTGGCATCTCTTGTTAAAGAGATCTCTGCCTTTTCTCTGCCTGAGACCCTGGAGAGCTGCTGTCAGCTGCAGTACTGAGCTAGAAGGAGCAATGGTCTGGAGTGGAATACAGTAGCATTATACATTTATACTCATATACTGCTAAATGACTCTGAATACCTACAAGTACCGGCAGCATAACTTTTTTCTTCCTTATACTGATATTTATGAATAGGTCAGCTTTGCACATCTTCAAAATTATGATGACATTGGGATAGTGCTGGCAGTTGTTAAAGTATGGTACAGGCAGACATTTTAATAATACTTTCTGAA
Source organism: Heteronotia binoei (assembly GCF_032191835.1). NCBI lineage: Eukaryota > Metazoa > Chordata > Lepidosauria > Squamata > Gekkonidae > Heteronotia > Heteronotia binoei. The sequence continues at coordinate 89,857,199 of NC_083228.1, read as the reverse complement.
ACACTCTTGTTATAGCTTTTTCCAAATTAAAAAGTAGGTGGGTTTTGATAGCATAGGAGACAGGAAGCTACAGATAAAACTGTGTGAGGTTATGGCAAGAGTGTAAGATAAGAAAAATCTTGTCTGCATATAAATGTTACCCTCCCCCAAGCTGATTTATCCTGGCATTGTTTCCCCCTGGGGAGAACCACTATGTCAAAGATATGCTGTGCACAAAAGGAAAAAAATCTGCTTCGCCTTTTTGAAACCTTGAAACTTAAATTAGCAAGACCTTTAGCAGTCCCATATGGCAACATGAACGAGTGCATTCTGCCCACCTTGAAATATGCATTCTGCCCACTTTGAAGCGACAGTGCTGCCACAAATTTAACACACATCAGGCATATTCTCATATGGATAGGATGACAGAATTTTCAGGTGTAATAATACTGTCTAAAGAATGAAGCTGAACTCATAGAGCTGAGCTTTCTGCTTCTTAATAAAAACAAAGAACATTTAAATCAACCTATTTTAATTACTTTTAACTCATAGAAACCAATAAGAATCAGCTAAGAAAGGATGTTAAAATTACATCATTAAATAAGCTTAATATACAAAAGGATAATGCATATTGATGAGTTTGGACATTAAATTTCTGTTTTTATTTAAGGTGAGCTTCATATAATTTGGAGGAGTTTTTGGATGCAATTACATGAGAGATTTGGACCAACTTAACCAAGCCTCCCATCTGGATTTAATGTGCTTGATCACACCAGCACATCTGCCTCCCAAGTCCCGCCCATACCTACCTCGTTTCAGGAAGGTCTGGGACTGGATAAAATAGCTAACGGGAACTTCCAAGTAGCAAACCTCTAAATCATATGTAGGGCACATTTCCCAGCTGTCTGAACAGCAGGGCACATGCTGCACTCACCCCACACCTGTCCAGCATGCGCATGAACAGTTTGAAGACTCCTCTTGCACGTATGCGGCTGGTGTCTCTCCCAGCAGCAGAGTGGGGACTGTGTGAACGCTGGGGCACGGATAAAAAAGAACTGGCTTTTTCAGAGCCAAAATAATGCCGCACCTAATCTCCAGTGTAATCACACCCAAAGTTAGTTCTACTTCCCATTCTATAACTTGTAAGCCTGTAATGATGAGAGCAGCTTGGGTCATGTTGCAACATATCCAACCCCCCTGACATATGGGAATGATCAGTAAAACTGAATAATTTGTTTTTATTTACTTCAGGTATACTCTGTCAGTCTCTCCAATGGGAGACAAAAGCAGCTTACATCATTCTCCTCCTCCTCTATGTTGTCCTCACTATAGCCCTGTGAAAGCGTGCGACTGACCCGAGGTCACCCAGCCAGCAAACTTCCATGGCAGAGTGGGGATTTGAAGCTGGGTCTCCCAGATCCTGGTCCATAATATTTATATGCCACCTCTTCAGAGACTAGTCTGTGATATATATATATTTACTTACTTCATTTATACCCTTCCTTCCATACCACTGAGGATCCAGTATGGCTTACATGTTCTCCTCCATTTTGTTCTTAAAACAGCCCTGTAAAGGTAGGTTCAGCTGAGAGTCAGTGACTAGCCCAAGAACACCCAGCAAGCTTCCTCGGCATTTGAACTGGGGGCTTTCAGATTGCAGTCCAGCACTCTAACTACAATACCACACTGACTCTTCGTAGGACTACAGTACCTCACTGATTCTCATCGCAGGACATAGTAATTAGAAGAACACACTTCATCTGTAATTAATGACAAATAATTATTCTGATACTGTGTTCTAAGAAAATGCTTCATATAACTCATAATTAAAATGGTATTTTACCTGTATTGTCATATCATGATACTACATCATGATAGATTGTAAGCCGCCCTGAGCCTGCCCCGGCGGGGAGGGCGGGGTATAAATAAAACTTATTATTATTATTATTATTATTATTATTATTATTATTATTATTATTATTATTATTTCTGACTATGAGACATGGTGTTGGCCAATGGCTTGGATGCCTTTTTAAAAGGGATTTGACAGCTGATTTGAGGATAGATCTACCAATAGTTGTTAGCCATGACAACTTAATAAAACTTGAATGTGTCTCTCTCTGAATCTCACTTGCTCCAGAGGCAAACATCAGGGGATGGGTGTTTGTGCTCTGCTTGTGGACTGTGCTTGTAGAAGCATGTGGTTGTTGGAAATTTGGAAATAGGATATTTTACTGATCCCACAGGCTGCTCTTATGTTCTCAGTATAAATAAAAGAATGCCTTACAAACATATAAACAAAACAGATAAAATTGGCAGCAGGGGTGGGGGAGAATAAAGCTTCAATTTATTTTTGTACTGCCTGCATCATTTCTTATGTTGCAGCATAAAAGCCAGTTTGAGAAGCATGTTGGAAATGATAAGGTGCTGGGATTTGGGATAATAAATACAGACTTCAGATGCACTTCTAGCTTTCACACTGAGGCAGTCTCCTCTCCATAGGAGTTCTGAGAACTACATAAAAAAGAAAAGAAACACCTGCCTGTTCCTTTTGCCTTTGTTATTTTTATATAGGACACTTCAGAGTCTGTTTTTCTTCCTCAAATTCATATAAACCAAAATCCTTGAGATATGATAGCTATACTGACAGGGAGTATATTTCACTCACATCTCTTTCACTGTGGCAGTCTTGGACAAAAAATCTTCCTTGACATCCATCCATTCCTGAAAGATGTGTATTCATTTGGAGTTGAGAAACAGTGATACTGCATTTGATACCTTTCTGTTTGTATTTTCTTTGTACATGGTTCTTTTCAAAAAGAAGCTGAATTGTATATTGTTTTCCAGCTTGATGAGCTCTGGAGAGCTAGTCTGCTCTGACATACGGTCTGAAAACAAACTGACAAATAACTGTTACCAGTTTGCTGTTTTTATTTTACTCTTTCACTACTGGAAAAATATTTATTTATTTATTATTTATTTATTACTTTACATTTATATCCCGCCCTCTCCGCAAGCGGACTCAGGGCGGCTTACAGTATCATAAAAACAATCAATTCCATAAAACATATAAAACCATAAAACATTTATCAAGTTAAAAACTAGTAAAAATTTCTACTAGACTGAACCAAGATTTAAGCCAAGCTGAAATCTGTGTAGTTGGGTTACTTATTTACAGTATTTTACATGTTTACAGTGCAGGTTTTTGTTTTGGGTTGTTGTTTTTTTACTTTGGCTGTACCATAAAGAGTGAAGCACTAGGGAGAATTAGTCATTCATGGCAGTATGGTATGTACAAAAATATCAAAACCTCCATGTTAAATAGTATTGCCATATTTACCTGAAAGAAAGATGACCCTGAATGTAAGATGATCTCCCTAGAAAAAGGTTATACAAGATATTTTTAATTACTATGCATAACAGTAACTTGTATGCAAATTTTTAATGGCCTTTCTCTTTCTTGATAGCACATATGGGGGGGGGGGGACAAAGGTCTTGATCCCATCTCATCTATCTCTATCTCTCAGCTCTGCAAACTACTTCCCAAAACAAAGGAACACTTCCCCTTTTCAGATCGCTTCCCTGGTGGGTTCATAGGGCATTAGCCAATCTACGCAACTCCTCAAGCCCATTAGAACCAGGGCTGCAAACTGAGAAATGTTAATACATCAGATAGGTGGCATGTTTTCCCTTTCAGCCTTCCCTGCCTGATTTTGTTTCCTATGCTCTGCCAGTCTTTGGGAGGCCACCTCTGCCTGTCTATCATCACCATAACTGTTGAAGCATCTTTGCCATCTGGCCCTCATCTCACAACAGTTCCATTGACTAAAATGGGAGTTACTACTGAGTAGAACTGCTTAGAATCGCTGCCTAATTAATCTGTGATGGTATCTGTAAAGTGCTCGCCCTAATCCTATGTGAAAATCAAAACTGACAAAATTTTGGCTCAGCTGTAAGGTATAGCAAATATGACAAATTCCCCTCTAGCTGTCACATATCTACACAGCTTTCTGCTTACAAAATTTGTAATACTGGTTAAATAAATCTGACCTAGCAATTCAGAATCAATTGACACACAGCATACAGGCTTAGTTTTTCCCTCTTCCTAGGGTACCTCGAGAATTGTAGTGCTGTAAGGGAAGGAAGTCAGGGTCTCTAGTAAATAATTTTTAGTAACTGCAAAAACTACAGTTCTTGGGGAAAGTCATGATGGTTAAAATATTATGACCAATATGTATTGGTACTTGTAGACAGAGCCTTAATACATGATGGCAATTTAAATCCACATTTTCCTATAAAATTCTGTACACTACAAAAACCATCAGCTATTTTTCTGAACATTATACTTCATGATTCTTTTTAACTTTTCTTTTCTCTATATTTCTTTACACTATATTCTATATACTTGCCCTTCTTTTTGCAAATTCAAAAGGGTCTAAAGACTAACAAATGTCATGTAGCATAAACTTTGCCTTCAGTTACAAAATTACCTGGGGAAGAACTTGCCATTCTAATACCTACCACAATGTATGGCATACATAGTTTACAGTTTAGAAGAGGAACAAAAAAAACAAAAAAAACCCAACCCCAAAATAGTATTTCTGTGGTGTGAGTATCTCAGGAATGTATCTGAACAAAATAAGTAGATATTTTAATGGGCTAGCTTATTCAAAGAGCTGTGCAAAAATTCAGACTTGCAAATCTGAGCTAAATCTTATTTATCACAGGCTGCTACCCTGTGAGATGAGGTCTTGAACATACATAGCTTAGTTCTAAGTTAACTTTGTCTTTGTTAGGACATTACGAATGAGGCCATGCGTACACTGTCTTTTAAATAATTTCAATTAAATCAATAGTAATTTCTTCAAATAATTTTGTTTAGAATTGGGTGCCACTCAGATTTGTTCTTAGCAAGCTCCCCAGTACAGAATACAAGTGGGAAAGGCGAATGGCTGATTTGTTATTTTAGATGAGCAAGAGTACTTGATAAACAGAATGTCTGATCCATTTGATAAACTATCAACTGGTGCTTCACGCACTTTCACTGCTCATTAAGTCAAAAGATTCAGTTAATGGACACAGTAATGGATCAGCATCTGACTTTTCTCCTGTCAAGAACTCAAGCATGTTGGTAGGAGGCTTAAATACCACAAGGACTCCCTGACATTATGGGGACTGCTGTGCAAACACATTCTTTTCAAGGCTTTCAAGAGACAAATCAAAGTGTTACCAAGGGAAAGGAAACCACTGCCCTCTTAGTTTCATAAACTCATCCCTGGTGCCCCCTACCCTACCCCATAACAAGCATTATTCAGAATAGCAGGGTACACCACCCGCTAAGGAAGATAATAACAATACAACTCAAAACAGTAACAATTAACTGCATATTTATTCAAAATCAAATTAAAATATTTTAGTTTAATTTGTTCAACAAAATTTATGTATTTGATCCAGTAATACCAGGTTTTCAAAGTCTGATAGTTATTTAGCAAGAATCTTAGATACCAATTTAGTAACTACTTCACTCTGTTCAGTAAATACTTAATGCAGTTGATGGACTTGATGAAATTATACCAGTCTCCCAGTGTCTGTTTTAAAGTCACTAAGCAGGAGGCTTAGATTGCCAAATTTAGTAATCTGGAGTTGATTGCTTTGCTTGGAAAGAAGTTGGATGACTATGCTAAAACCACCTTCCACCAAATATGATGTTGGAAATGCAACAAGGACCTTCTTAACCACTGTCCATAGTGCTGGATAGTGATCAGAAATTTCCTCTGTAACCAAAACTCTTGATAGGATTTTTTAAAAAAAATTGACTTTAGTTCAATGATTTCATAGCTCATTGTGTCATTCAGAGTTAACATTGAAATAGGGTTAACTTTGAAGTAAATGTAGAGATGATATATTTGGCCTTAATAAGACTGACCTTATTTATTTCATTGAATTTCCAGTGTTTGCTACTTTTTTACTGCAGTACCTCGCAGGTTGCTCCCCAAATGGTTAATTCACAATTGAAATTCCTTGGATGGGGGAGGAGGAAAAGCTGCTTGAAGAAAGAAGAAGAAACTGGTTGGTAGAGGAAGAATGAAGCATCTCTTCCCTGCAGCTTTTCTGCTAAAATAATCCTTTCTCAACTACAGGAGAAAGCCATGAGTTTAACTATATAAGTATTATTTTCAGATTTCTAGCTTGGCACTCTTACCATTTAAAGTTTCAGTCTGATTTGCTGAGAAATCAACAGGATCTGAATGTCAGTTTCAAATACAGGTTCACTCATGATTTGCCACCAGCTCCTTCACCCGCCACCCATAGTTGCTGTCTTTTTGGCATAAATATGTACTTACATGCTTCATCAAAGCTCTTGGAATATAAAAAGGATGCTGGCAACCCTTCTTGACTTATAAAATCTTAGCTAGAGGAAAAATAGGTGGCCTTCTGGCATGATAATAGACAGTATTATACAGAGACCATTTTCCCAGCGCACTGAAGAAGGCAGTTATTAGACCTCCATTAAGAAATCCTCTATATCCAAGGACAAACACTATATTTTGTTAACCAGAGGCTGTTGTCTCTGTCTTAGGTTATTGCCTGAATGCCATGATACAGAAGATACTCTGAGAGGAATGGTTTTACCAACAATGGACAGGGTAAATTTAGGTAAATTTTTGGTAGTTCTTTTGGACCTGACTTTGTTACTCAGAAATGCCTTCTTTCATTGGCATCAGGTCCACAAACTGATTCTCTATCTATACGTCAAGGATAGCGTTATAATATGTTTTAGTTAATTGTTTTAATCAGGTTTTTAAGGTCAATTAATGTTTAATGTTTCTAATGTAACTGTTTTATTGTTGGTGCACCATTGGTCACCGTATTGTTAGCCGCCCTGAGCCTGCTTCGGCAGGGGAGGGCGGGGTACAAATAAAATTTATTATTATTATTATTATTATTATACTCAGCTAGCCTTGTCCCATTATTGTTCCTATGAAGCTGGATTATTGCAATGAGCAGTACATTCTGCTGCACTCAAAAAATAACCTGGAAAGTTCTGAACACTCCATCTTCTAAAACTCTTCGCTGTCAGAATATTGCACCAGTGCTGGAACATTGGTACTAGATGCAGGTTTTAATTTTTAAAGGCTTATATGGCCTGGGATCTACATACCTGAAGGCCTCTCCCAGTATGAGCTTGTTCTCCATTTATAATCATCATGAAAATTCCTTTTCTCTGCCCCATCTTTTAGAAAGATGAAAACTGTAGCAATCCATTCCAGGACTCTCTCAGTGTCAGATATCCAGACCACACCCTCCCTCTCTGTATTTCATAAGCAATAAAACAGTCCTGGGCTTGTTTGTTTTTTTTTTAAAAAGTATTTAAATTAATCAGTTGCTTGGATTGTTTTAGTTTGCTGGAGTTATATAATATTAAGGTTTTTAATTGGAGGTGATGAATGGGCTAGGGATTCCAGTGCTCCTGGGGAGGGGAAAGTACAGCAGTGAGAACAGGTGTTTATCTAATGGAAGTAGACTGAAATGCCAGCATGTCTGGCCTCCTTGCAGCCTGTTTCCCATCCCAATGGTAGTAGACAGTGGGGCCAAGTTGAACTGCCTGCCTCCGACACTGGCGTTGTGTAATGCCAGGTCTATTAATAATAAGATCTCAGTCCTTCGGGACTTTTTGCTGGAGCAGAATGTGGACCTGGGCCTGCGTGACTGAGACCTGGGTGTGAGACAGGGAGATGGTTGCTCTCTCCCATTTAGCTCTACCTGGGTTCTCAGTCCTTCAGCAATCATGGATTAGTGGGCAGGGGGAAGGGGTGGCTGTATTCATTTGGGAGGCTTTCTCCTTCCAGGCTCTTCCATCCCCAAAGATCACTGGCATTGAATGTGTCAGTATGGTGTGTGAGGTTGGAGAGAATTTGGCTATCTGGCTGGTGTACTGGCCACCCAACACACCAGCCAGTTCCTTACCATCCCTTGTGGAGACCATAGCAGACTGGGCACTGGAACACCCAAGGCTTTTGCTCTTGGGAAATTTCAACATCCATGCTGATTACGTGAGCTCCACACAGGCGACGGACCTAGTGTCATCCATGGCAGCACTGGAACTCTCTCAGTGTGTCACAACTCCCACTCACCAGCCTGGACACATGCTGGATTTGATCTTTGTGGCAGGGGTGACATTGGAGCATATCACTGCTGACGCAGTGCCATGGTCTATGCCCTGAAGGCCTCCATGAATTTTCCACTCCAACCTTGTTTGGGCAGCAATCGCATTTTAGCTTGCCCATGGAGCCAAATGGACCCTATACAGCTTCAGATGGCTCTACGGGATCCTTGGCTCCCTGGCGACTCTCTAGATGAGCCAGTGGAGACCTGGCATAACAGGGTCTCCACAACCATTAATGAGATCGCTCCCAGGTGCCCTCTCAGCCTCTGCTCAAAGCTGGCACCATGGTATACTCCGGCACCATGGTATACAGCTGGCACCATGGTATACAGCTGATGAAATGGAGGCTCAGATGGCTAGAGAGGCAGTGGTGGCATGCCCGCGATGAAGTGACAATAACATCTTATAGGTAGTTTATGAGAACCTATGAGATGGCAGTCAAAGCTGCTAAGAAAGTTATCTTACAGCCACAATTGCATCTGCGAACTCAACCAGCACAGTTGTTTAGAACAATTCGGTCTAACTATCCTACCACAGTGTAAATCAAATGCTAGGGAATTGGATATAGGCTGTGAGGCTTTTGCAAGCATTTTCACAGATAAGGTCTTGTCACTCCACCATGACCTCCCTGCCACAGTTGAAACAGTAAATGAACTCAAGGCTTCATGTACGTCTTCTAGTCAGATTTTGAGTTATTTCACTCCACTCAGCCTGGAGGAAGTTGACAGAATGCTCTCCACTGTACACTCAATCACCTGTAGTCTGGACCCATGCCCATCCTGGCTAACAAAAGCTGGCCAGGGAGAATTACAGGCTCCCTTGAGGGAAATTGTTAACAGAAGGGACCTTCCCTCAGCTTCTTAAAGAGGCAGTGGTCCACCCTCTTCTTAAGAAACCATAATTGGACTTGGCCATATTGGCAAACTATCGACCAGTGTCAAACTTGCCTTTTTTGGGCAAGATTATTGAGAGGACGGTAGCAGTGCAGTTAGAGCTTCCTGGATGACACTTCCATGCTCAACCTTTTCAATCCAGTTTTTGTCCGGGTCATGGGACAGAGACGGTTTTGGTTGCCCTCACAAATGATCTCCAGAAACATCTGGATAGAGGTGGCTCAGCGGTGCTGATGCTTTTAGACCTGTCAACTGCATTCAACATGGTTGATCATCAGTTACTGACCCCACCGCCTTGCCAGCGCTGGGATACAGGGGTTAGTCTTACAGTGGCTCTCCTCTTTTCTCCAGGGTTGGTAGTGATAGGGGAGGAGCTATCTAACAGCACCCACTTGTATGTGGTGTGCCACAAGAGGCAGTTCGCTCTCCAATGTTGTTCAACATCTACATGCACCCCCTTGCCCAGGGGGTTTGGGCTGTGATGCCATCAGTATGCAGATGACACCCAGCTCTGTCTGTTGATGGGTGGCGGGTCTGACTCCTCCCTGGAAGATCTGACCATGGCGTTAGAAGCTGTGGTAGGGTGGCTCAGGGTGAGTCGACTGAAATTGAATCTGACGAAGACAGAGGTCCTGTATCTAAGTTGTAGCGGTCCGGAAGCAGAGGTCTCATTACTGACCTTTGATGGAATGCCACTTACATTGGCACCAAAGGTTAAATGCTTAGGGGTATTCCTGGACTCCTCTTTAACAATGGAGACCCAGGTGGCAGCCACTGCCAAATCAGCCTTTTATCACCTTCAGCTGATAAGGCAGTTGTCCCCTATCTCGAACGCAATGACTTGGTGACAGTGATCCATGCCACGGTCACCTCGAGACTGGGTTACTGTAATGTGCTCTGCATGGAGCTGCCCTTGTCTCAAACCCAGAAGCTTCAACTAGTGCAGAATGCTGCAGCCAGGCTGTTAATAGGCCTCCCCTTACGAGAGAACATTCAAGCTGTGCTGAAAGCACTGCACTGGTTACCCATCGCATACCGGGTTCGCTTCCAGGTGCTGGTTCTTACCTTTAAAGCCCTATATGGCCAGGGACCTGCATACCTTTGGGACCACCTTTCCCCACATGTTCCCCAGAGAGCACTTCGGTCAGGGTCACAAAACCTGCTCTCAATCCCTGGCCTCAAAGAGGCCAGGCTCATGATGACCAGAGCCAGGGCCTTTTCTGTTGTAGCTCCATACTGGTAGAACGAGTTCCCTGAGGAGGTTAGGGTCCTTTAAGAGCTTGCACAGTTCCGCAAGGCCTGCAAGACAGCGCTCTTCCTCCAGGCATTTGTTAATTAAGATCACAGGCTACAACAGACTCCAGAACATCAGGACAACCTCTAGGGTGGGATATAAATCAAATAAATAAAAAAATATTTTGTTGCCTTGATCAAAGAAAGGCAGTATAAAAGTATTTTAATAAATGCATTTAATTGCTATGCCAGTGTATATCAGTGACTCTTTTAGTTCAGTATTAGCTCAGTCAATGATGGGCAGACAGATAGTTCAGAAACTGGGAATGATGGTGATACAAAACCATATTGCTCCCATCATAGAACACAGACTCGTACAAATCACCAACCCAAAATAAAACAGAACTCAAGTTGCTTTTTAAAAAAACACTCTCAGAAAAGTGGCTAAATTCAGAAGTCTGTGTGCCTTGATTGAACAAAAGATTGATGCAAGTGGGTAGTGGGATATGTGTACCCTACTATTTAGGATGTCATGGCTCCTGCATTGAAAAGCTCCCACATTTTACTTTTGAATTGTGCAGTGTACCTTGAATATCCCTGCTGGAGCTGATAAAAAGAAGAGTGCCTTAAAGCACAGACAGTCTATCAACTAGCAGCAGGAGTAAGAATGCTAACTCAGAGTGGCACTGTAAACTCTGAAATATTTGTGGTCTTGTGAAGGTAGCTAGAGGGAGGATATGACTCTAGAAATTAACATCTGCCTATTTAAAAATGGGTTAAGGCAGAATTTGATTAGGACAAATGCATTACAGTGCTCTTGGAGCTCTGAATTTACAGCCCAGAGCATATTCTTTGGTGAGAACTGGAAATTAGTTTTTCCTTCTGCATTTGTAGATTGCTTCTCCCATTACTTCTTTCAATGTAAATAGAATGTAAATAGTTTTTTTAAAGCATCAGAATTCTCCTTACTGTGGTGATCCTCTTTGCGAACAAAACAGAGTTCAAAAAATATTCACTTCCAATATAACACAGCAGCTTCACATAGTAATTATCTCCTCCAGGCTGAATGCCTTTTAAAAATAGCATTCACAAATATCAGATTTGTAAATATTTCTTTTTAAAATGTTGACATTCTGGTAAATAATTACATGAGATTTCAGATTTCTGGTGGCCTCCTGTTCATTTAAAAAATGGATAATAATGTTGACTTGTATTATATGACTGTTGTAGGATTAATGAAATAATGTGCATGAAGGTATTTTGAACACATGAAATGTGCCATATAGTTGGAAGCAGCTATCCTTGCTGCTTTCCCACCACAAGTAGGGATTTCAGCACTCCAACCCTGTGAGAGAGTGTGACTGGCCCAAGGTCAAGCTCACCCAGCAAACTTCCATGGCATGAGTGGGGATTTGAACCCAGGTCTCATAGGTACTTGTGTGACACTCTTAACCATGACACCACCCTGGTTTCCAACACTGTGTGTAATAAGGATACTGCTGTAAAATGTAAAAAGGATATGTTTTGAACCCTGGCCCTGGCCTAGTGGAACACTCTTCCAGGAGAGATCAGGGCCCGTGGGATTAGGCCCATAGCTTGGAATATTTCTGGCGGAGTTACTAGGGAACAGGATGGGGCAGCACCAGGGGGAGGGAGGGCTAATTTAACAGAGCAAATTAAATTAGCTCCATTAGTTCAATTAAGGCAGCTATCATAGGCTTGAGGAATTGTCCAAAAGGGGTGTCTAAGAATTAAAGAACCTCACACACCTTCATTAGCACCTACATAAGAACATAAGAGAAGCCATGTTAGATCAGGCCAATGGCCCATCCAGTCCAACATTCTGTGTCACAATATATATATACACACACATACACACTGTGGCTAATAGCCACTGATGGACCTCTGCTCCATATTTTTATCTAACCCCCTCTTGAAGGTGGCCATGCTTGTGGACGCCACCACCTCCTGTGGCAGTGAATTCCACATGTTAATCACCCTTTGGGTGAAGAAGTACTTCCTTTTATCCGTTTTAACCTGTCTCCTCAGCAATTTCATCGAATGCCCACGAGTTCTCGTATTGTGAGAAAGGGAGAAAAGTACTTCTTTCTCTACTTTCTCCATCCCATGCATTATCTTGTAAACCTCTATCATGTCACCCCTCAGTCGACGTTTCTCCAAGCTAAAGAGCCCTAAGCGTTTCAACCTTTCTTCATAGGGAAGGTGTTCCAGCCCTTTAATCATTCTAGTTGCCCTTTTCTGAACTTTCTCCAATGCTATAATATCCTTTTTGAGGTGCAGCGACCAGAACTGCACACAGTACTCCAAATGAGACCGCACCATCGATTTATACAGGGGCATTATGATACTGGCTGATTTGTTTTCAATTCCCTTCCTAATAATTCCCAGCATGGCGTTGGCCTTTTTTATTGCAAACGCACACTGCCTTGACATTTTCAGTGAATTATCTACCACGACCCCAAGATCTCTCTCTTGGTCAGTCTCTGCCAGTTCACACCCCATCAACTTGTATTTGTAGCTGGGATTCTTGGCCCCAATGTGCATTACTTTGCACTTGGCCACATTGAACCGCATCTGCCACATTGACGCCCACTCACCCAGCCTCAACAGATCCCTTTGGAGTTCCTCACAATCCTCTCTGGTTCTCACCACCCTGAACAATTTAGTGTCATCCGCAAATTTGGCCACTTCACTGCTCACTCCCAACTCTAAATCATTTATGAACAAGTTAAAGAGCATGGGACCCAGTACCGAGCCCTGCGGCACCCCACTGCTTACCGTCCTCCACTGCGAAGACTGCCCATTTATACTCACTCTCTGCTTCCTATTACTCAGCCAGTTTTTGATCCACAAGAGGACCTGTCCTTTTACTCCATGACTCTCAAGCTTTCTAAGGAGCCTTTGATGAGGAACTTTATCAAAAGCTTTCTGGAAGTCAAGGTAAACAACATCTATCGGGTCTCCTTTGTCCACAAGTTTGTTTACCCCCTCAAAGAAATGTAACAGGTTAGTGAGGCAAGATCTTCCCTTACAGAATGCTGAGTCTTCCTCAATAACCTGTGTTCATCAATGTGTCTACTCATTCTGTCTTTGATAATGGTTTCTACCAACCTTCCCGGTATTGAAGTCAGACTGACTGGCCTGTAATTTCCTGGATCTCCTCTGGAACCCTTTTTAAAGATGGGGGTGACATTTGCTACCTTTCAGTCCTCAGGAACAGAGGCAGATTTCAATGAAAGATTACAGATTTTTGTTAGAAGATCCACAAGTTCAACTTTGAGTTCTTTCAGAACTCTCGGATGTATGCCGTCCGGACACCTGACACAGTTTCTGCTAAGCAAAGAAACAGAAGCTCACACACCTGCTGTTGGACTGGTCCTGCAGCTGGGGAGAGAGTGGGGTGGCCTTACCGGGTCTTCCTGCTTCTGCAGCTGGCTTCTCAAAACCTCTCTCCTTTCCTTTTGAAAAGAAGCATCATGAAGAGCCGGTGAGGCTGTGCACTTTGCCAGTGAACAGCTCTAGTACCATCAGAGTCCATTTCCTAGGACCCAGACTAAGGAGCTCCTCTTCTCCCTCCCCTGCGCCTCCTCCTCCTCTCTCTCATCTTCCTCCCTTCTGAAGGAATTCTGCTGTGGCCTCTGTGCCCTGCCAAGCGGCTTCAGGCTGCACCAAGGACAAGGAGGCAAGGCAGACAGTGTGGTAGCTAGTGCTATCCTACCAAAATTCATAATTAAAGGGAAAAATTGGGAAGGGAGCACAGCAAAATCTATAGGCTTGGCAGCAAAATAGATAGGGGGTGCTGCCTATGCTGCCCCCGCACTGGCTATAGCCCTGGTGGGCCTGGCACAATTCCATAGGGCCTGCAAAACTGAGTTGTTCCACTGGGCCTGCAGTTGACGGTGGTACCAAGCCCCTAGAGTCTAGACTCCTCTTACTTCCCTTCTCTTCCTGTACCCCCCTTTTCCCCTTTTTAGTCATTTTGAATTCTATCCCCTATATGACTTTATTACCATCTGGATTTTTAACAGAAATTGTCATACCAATTTTACTGTTTTTATGGTTTTTAAGTAATTATATATTATATTTAGAAAGCTTTTAATTTTATATTTATAAGATGTCACTCACTCTGAGCTGGTTTTGGGGGGAAGTGGTCTATAAACAGAATAAAATAGATAAAGTTGGTGTTTTTGAGATTTGGATTTTTGTGACGGTCGTAAATACTGATATTCTAGGCTATTTGGCTCCCCAAATACTATATCAATATTTGGATTCAGGGATTTTAGTTTGGGGTTTTTTGGAATCATGACTTTTTTAGGTCTATTATTCTCTATGGGAAGGACTTGTAAAGAATTCCTAATTGCTAATGAATTACCAATGCTGATTTCTCCATGCCCTAATCCAATCACGCCTGCTATTGTCAATCACCTATTGTTATTTGCCTGCTAATATCATTCTGCATCTGAAATCATTCCACTATCCAATATATAGGTCAGATGGACTCACTTTCTAGCTGTATCTGAAGAAGTGAGCAGTCATTTATGAAAACTCATACCCTGCCACATAATTTGTTAGTCTTTAAGGTGCTATTGGACCCCTGCTCTTTTCTGCTGCTATAGACAGACTAACATGGCTATTAGGCAAGGGCACAAATCAGGAAAATGGTGGTTCATGTTGGTTCAGTTTGATTGCCCAAACCAGTAGTTCATGTTGGTTCATGGTTCATTTGATTTCACAAACTGGTTCATTGTTCATTTGGTTCAGGAGGTGTAGATTAGCCCCTTTATGAGTTAGATGCCAAACTCACTAGGAGTCTTCAGCAGGCTCTCCATCCACCCTCCAAGTTTTGCAAAGATTGGATTTTGAATGTCCAAGTTATAGCCCCCAAAGCAGGTGCCCCCAGGAAAGCTCAGCTTCAGCTCTCACAACAACTAACTCTTCTCTCTCTTTGTGCTGCAAAGTGAAAGCAGCTGAGTCTGGGTGTCTGCTCCCATAGAGCAGAATAGGAGTTCTGTGATTGGCTCCTAGAGCTGCCAATCAAGCTATGGACAACTTCTGTGAGTGTTTATAGGGCTCCCAGAAGTCCACCCCAAGTGTTCCCTAGGAATTGATTGAATTGGCACTCTTTCTCTCTCTCTCGGCTTAACTTCGCGAACGAAGATTTAAGAAAGGTGCAGTAGTCCACGTCTGCTGCAGGCTCGCTGGTGGCTGACAAGACCAATGCAGGACAGGCAGGTCCGGCCACAGTGGCTGCAGGGAAAAGTCTGATTTGGGGTTGGTGCTGCAGCAGTACGATTCTTCCTCAATCTCCTTTTGTCCTCAAGACCAGCTATACGTGCGTTCTCAAAGGTGTGCCTCCATGCTTTGCGATCTGAGGCTAGGTCAGACCACTGGTGATGGTTAATGCAACAGGTACCAAGGGATTTCTTCAAGGAGTACTTGAACCTCTTCTTTGGTGCCCCTCTATTTCGATGGCCGATGGAAAGTTCGCCATACACGGCAATCTTGGGAAGGCGGTGGTTTTCCATCCTGGAGATATGCCCTGCCCAGCGCAGCTGCGTCTTCAACAGAAATGCCTCGATGCTTGTAACCTCTGCCCACTTGAGGACTTCAGTGTTGGTCACAAAGTCACTCCAGTGGATGTTGAGGATGGTGCGAAGGCAGCGCTGATGAAAGCGCTCAAGGAGTTGCAGATGATGATGGTATAATACCCATGATTCGGAGCCGTAGATAAGGGTTGTCATCACAACCGCTTTGTAAACATTGATCTTTGTGCCTTTTTCAGATGCTTGTTGCTCCACACTCTTTTATGCAGTCGGCCAAATGAATTGGCACTAGGCTGTCTGGAAAAACAAACCAAATGAACCACTAAGAAAGAACGATGGTTCTTTTCCGGTTTGGGCATGGCACAACTAAATGAACCCATTTGAAACAAACAATGAACCGGGCTGGTTTGTGCTCTAACTATAGTTCATTTTTTGGTTCATGTCCATCCCTAACGGCAATCCATCTCAATGCTGAACCAGAAAATTCCAAAAGAGCCACAGGTCAATGGGGCAAGCCTGACACAACCATAACATTCAAGGAAGATCTACTTAAGAAAAGAACACTGTTGCGAGACTAGCAAAGCCAATTATAAACCAAAGAATCCAACCAGCCTGGCAAGTAAATAATAAAACCTGAAAAGAAGACACTAACACAAGCATACTGTAAAACTGGAGAAAAATTGTCATGGAAGCCTGAAAATGTTATCCCTGAATATTTCTTTGTATTAAAGAATTTTTCAAGACCCACTTACCAGTATCTCCAAAAAATCCTGAATACCATCCAGACAGCTGAATATATCTGAAAAATATCAATATGGTATTTTTCAGATATATATTCAGGCCAAAAATCTGAATGAACATCTGTCAAGGACCCCTGGGTCCCCATGAGCCACTACCCTTTGGGTAAGCAGGCAGTGCTTAGAGATATGGATTGTCAAGGCTGTGCGCACATAAGAAATGAGTCCTTGGGGAAATATATGAAGGTTTATTAATTTTTTTTAAAAAAAGATATTGCTAGGCAACACAATCTCTACAATCCTGCAGCAAGAAAATAACATAATAATATTAGATAGCATATCTTTACAATATCATAGTGTAAGCAGTAGGCTCAAGCATTTTCTACACAGATGTCCATTACAACAGAGCCTATCAGAGCCACTATCTTGTTGAATCCCAAAGTTAACATGGCTTCCCTCTTGTCTGTGGCTTAGATACACCTGGAGTTCGCACTAGACCTTTAATCCTGGTTTAGCCCTGTCCCCAAACTGACATTCTACACTAGAATCAGATAATCAGAAAAACCAACTCTATGACTCTATGATTCTATGACTTTAGTGTAGAATGTCAGCTTGGGGATAGGGATGTGCAAAAAAAAAAAATTCAGAAGTACATGGATTCGGAAGTATACGGGGGGGGGGGGGAATACGGAATCCCATATATTTCTGAATTCCGTAGTCAGAATAGCTGCATATACGGAAGATGCGCGGCTATTTCTGAATATACAGCCCCATTATACCTTATGGGCCATTGAAATCAATGGCAAATAGGGTATATTTGAAGCCACCTGGAGGGGAGGGGGTTTGAGGGAGAGCCCCCAAATTTGCAGGGGACCTGCAGGGAACTCTCCCCTACAAACCCCCCAAGTCCCAAAAAGATTGGGCCAGGGGGTCCCATTCCAGGGGCACCCAAAGAGGGTGCCCCTATTCCACCATTATACCCTATGTGCCATTGAAATCAATGGTAACATAGGGCATAATTAGAGGCTACTGGGGGCAGGGGTTTTGAGGGACAGCCCCCAAAACTGCAAGGAACTCACAGGGGACTCTCCCCTACAAAGCCCCCAAGTCCCAAAAAGATTGGGCCAAGGGGTCCAATTCCTGGGGCACCCAAAGCAAAACCTAACTTCACACCAAAGAATAGGACCCAAATGCACTATATACATCTATCTACTCTGTGAACCCTGCCACACAAAACACAATCTGCTCAAGGTCTGCTCTGCAGACCTGGCTGCAGCAAACCCAGATGCCAGCTCTCCAGCCCTGCGCCAAAGAACGCGGGGAGAGCTGACCAAGCACAACAAGCCTGCTGGTTCTGGGTCTCTCACCCAGGTGCCAGCTTCCCCCCCCCCAAAAAAAAAAACCAGAACCAGGAAAAGGGACAACAGGAGAGGGCCAAGCAACTCAACTGTTAAAAAAGTGGCCTTTTCACCAATAAGAAACCTCAGGCCAAATCAGTCAACAACACCCCCCCCCCTAAAACCAGAACCAGGAAAAGGGGGACAGGAGGATGCAAAACCTGCAGCAATAGAGAAACAGAAGGCCAACACAAACTCAACTGTTAAAAAGTGGCCTTTTAAACAATGAAAATTAGGCAAAACAGCACCCCCCCCCCAAGAACCAGAACCAGAAGAGAAAAGGAACAGCAGCACAACACAGCAGCAACAAATCAAACACAGAATCCTTTTAAAACAGTAAAAAACTTAACTTTTAACAATACAGGAACTTTCCCAACCCCTCCCCCCCCCCCAAAAAACCCCTTCACCCTAACCCCAAGAAATCCAAGCCACCCAAATCAGGAAAAGTAAAAGGACACTGCACTTTTAAAATTCCTCTTACTAAAGTAAGATATGGGCAAATTGGCAAAAAAAAACCCCACCCCAGGCCTCCTCCCCCAGCAGAACCCCCTAATCCAGGGGTCCTCAAACTACAGCCTGCGGGCCAGATGCGGCCCGCTGAGGACGTTTATGCGGCCAGCCGGGTTATGGCAAAATCAGACCAGAAGTGACGTTCGACCTAAACTCACGTTAGCAATGCACACTTTCAGCACTGGGCTGAGGCGGCGGAGACAGAGTGTGAGGTGATACCGAGGTGAGGTGAGTTCCCAGGCCGGGGTGTGTGGTGTGGGGAAGGGAGAAAGATGAAGAAGACGGAGAACTGACGTCCCGCGGCCTTGTACAGTAACGGCAGTCCGGCCCTCCAACAGTCTGAGGGACAGTGAACTGGCCCCCTATTTAAAAAGTTTGAGGACCCCTGCCCTAACCCATCCCTAACCCCAAATAAGCTAGTACCCACCACCCAAATCTGGATAAATAAAGGGACTCTGAGTCTTAAAAAGTCCTTTTACCAACTAAAATAAAAACAAGAACCCCAAGACTGTCTTACCTTTAGGCGTCTTCTCTACTCCAGGCAAGTCTGGTAAGGCTGAGAGAGAGCAGCAGCAGCTGAGGCCAAGGGCCAGCACAGCACAATCTCTTTCTCATACCAACACAGCAGCAATGGAGGAGTCCAGCCAGGCAGACTCCTTAAAAAGGTTCTCTGGCCCTACAGAGAGCAGTTTCAAAAAATAGCACTGGCCTGTGATTGACCAGACAACAGTGCTTACTTGGATACCCAAGTAAGCAAAAGCTCAAAACAACAACAATGTTGCTGATGGCTGGGGGACCAGCTATACAACAGCCCTGCAAAGCATGCATTTGCAATGCATTTTGCAAATGCATGCTTTGGATTGGCTGCTGGGGCTCCTCTTCCCCTTCCCCCCCTCCCTGATCCCAGAGAGGCTATGGAAGAGGCAGGAAAAGGCTACCAAAGGTGGAAAAGGAGGCAAGCAGCTCTCCTGAGGCTGCAGAAGCCCCTTTCCCGCCTTTTCCATTGACTTTCGTATACTTCCAAATATATATACAGAAGTATACGGGGAGCCATACTCGGCTCCCACATAATGGGCCCCAATTGGAATCGGCTGTATGCGATTCCGTATACAGCCAAATCAGGGGTGATTCAGCGGTTGATTCGGTTTGGCCAAACCGAATGCACACCCCTACTTGGGGACAGGGCTAAACCAGGATTAAAGGTCTACTGCGAAATTGGTAACAGTCTTCGGCCATTTGATGGGTCCTTCACATCCAGTTAGGGCATTCACTTGCTAGAACCCTCTAGAAAATGACAACAGCGCTCGTGTCTCTCCCCTCCCATCTCGCTACAAAGTTGAACACAGGCTCCCATGATTAGCCAATTACCAAATTCCTGAATCTGGCCTTGAAAGAGATAAGGCTGGTGTAGGCAAGGAGGCCCAACAGCAGACACCACCAATATTCACATTAACCCTTGGAAGGAAATCAGGGTGCTTTGCCTCATGCCATGCCTACTCTCTACTGTGCCATCCTCTCCCTGCTTCCAACAAGTAATGTCTCAGCTGAGGAAATATGACTGTTGTGGGAAAGACCAAGGCCTCAAAGGCCTGGTGTGGGGTGGTAATGTAATCATGATGCATTAGTGCCCAAGATCCCAATCAAAACCCAATTTGGCTCAATTTTCCAGAGTATCTGGATATCTAGGAAATCAATACAGTTACTATAGCTAGTTTCAAATTAGATTTATGTGAGTCCACCCACCCATAGTTCCAGTTTGTACACATCTTTTAAAATGAAATGATATGTACAATAGATTGGTTCCACATCGAGTGATTATTTGTCCAGGTGAAACAGCTAATATCACTGACAGCATGGAGAGAAAATGCCCTGTCCCTTTAATAAAGGCTTAATAGGATGTTATTTACCAGGTGATATTACTTACCTCCATAGCATAAAATTTTTCATCTGCCCATTTCCACACATTAGTCCTCTGTTAAGGTGATACGATATATTTATATATATAATTCTTCAGTTTGATTTCATCCTTTTCTTTATTCAGTAGACTAATGCGTTTTAGGGGGGGCGGGGTTCCAAAGCAAAATATAAGAAAATTGCTGATTTTGCTTATTACTCCTGTTATTCCTCCTGTTTCTCACTCCTCCTGTTTCTATAACAGGTAGTTTATTTTCTTCTGTTGCTAACTTGGCCATTAGTCAAATGCACTTTGGGGACTTAATTAAAAGATTCTGTGAGTTCTCTGGATATTTTTTTCCTGTCAAAACTACCATATGTATTACATTAATGAATATAGGAAATCTAGTAACCTCTAGTAGCAGGTTACTCAAGAGGGTTAGAATATCTTGCAGTAACCAGTCTATATACTATAGCTACCTCCTCATAAGGGACTTGTGATGCATTTATGTGTGTTATATATTTTGTTTACACACAAAAAAAAGATCTCAGGTTGTACATTTGCATAAACTTACAGATTCTTCATAACAGTTGGCTTGGATGCTTATTAGCCATTAAGTAGCAGGGGAGAGGAAAGAAAAACACAGAGAGAAAAATGACAGGAAGCCAGCAGTATATAAAAACATTGGCAGCTGCACTACAAAAAATTGCTTACAAAGCACATTGCTTGAGAAGAACCAAATTATACATGACTGTCAGTAGGTCGACATTTTAAAATGGGAGACTGTTCAAGTCACATGAAAATCATTGTAGTGGGATATGCTCTTTGAACTGTATGGTTTCCTATCTGCAGGCTGTTCTTGGGGCCATTTTCTCCAGCTACGTGCTGCGACTGGAAGTGATATTAGGGATAAAATCAGCAGATGGGTGGGGGGTTCAGTGATGGTCAGAGATGAACCTGTCACCATCACGTATAGTTTGGCCCTCATGCAACTGAGCTTGGCATCAGTTGGAGCACTGGAGCACTGATATCAGACAACCAAATTTCTGTTGCTTTTCAGAAATGATGTGATCTGCAGTTGGAAGAGATCTGTAGTTTTAATACATAAGTACATAGCTCTAAGCCACCTACAGTTTGTGAATTTTAACTTTCTGAAGTCAATAACATAAATATTGGGATATTGATGTAATACAGAACCAAAACCTAGTAACTTTTAGTAGCTATACTTTATGACATGTCATATACATTTTAAGAATTAACAATATTTTTGTATTTGCTGTTCTACCCCATTTTCTAATAAGTAAACTAGAATACATTCCTTTCATTCCACTTACATTCTGTTTAAAAGTGTTGACATGAACATGAGTCCTCCCCCCCCCCTTCCAAAGCAGCCTGAAATGCCCCTGAAATCCTGTTCCTAGAGGACAGAATATGTCTAGTAACAGGATTTCAGGGAGTTTCTGGGGCTGTCCCAGGATAGTAGAAACCAAAAAGATTGTGCTCCACAGACAGAAATACTTATGCCCACAGAAATGCTAGTCTGGATCCAAGCCATCATACTGATGCTGAGGCAACTGGGCCTTCCTGGGCCATTTGAGATGGCCATCTGTTTCCATAGGAACAAATACAGATGTATTGTTTAAAAGGGAAAGCACTAAGTCTTATTAGGATTTAATGTCTGCTTGAAAGAGGGCCTAGCTAGATGCAGATTGTGTAGACCAAAGGGTAGTTAAAGAACAGAGCTGTAGTTAAATAATGCCTATTAAAATACATCACTTTATTTTTATACTGAATGTCTTGCACTAAGACATTCTAACATCATTTCTTTGGACTATTAATCACTTGCTATTCCTGTCCTTTAATGTTAATTAAACCAATGAGTTTTGAAAGGAAATACTTCTCGGCCTAAATGTCAACCGCACTGTGGCAGAATGCTTTAAAAGAACATAAAATTTGCTCTCGTTTGTTAATTATGAACTGAGGAATGATGTAGCAATTCAGTGTCTGCTGTACAGTTTCTCTTGAAGGCAAATGTTTTGTAAGATGTCAAGCACTTTTTCATGTCTTTTTAAAACTGTGAGCTGGCATTAAGAGCCACTTGGGCTTTTCCCCCCTCCTACATGTGTGAATTTTAGTGTATTATCTCAAATGGGATTGTTAGCTTATGCACACAACTCCTTGTCAGAAGCAATGGCATGGAAAAGAAGCTTTTAGCATGTTTTAATCCTGTCAGCCTTTTGTCATACTGATTTACACAGTGATTTGCATATATTATCCTGAGGAATTAAACAGTCAGAAAAAGTGCATTTACATTTAAACGTTGCTGGTGTCTTTTTTTCACACTGTGCAGAATTCACATGGAAAAATGCATCTATCAGTTTTTGCTAAAGAGGAATGTAGGACTTGTTTCTTCCTGTATATTAACCAAGAGAAAACATAGTACTTGAGCATTTTCACACACAGACTAAATAACACACTTTCAATCCACTTTCAACGCAGTTTGCATGGGATTTTGCTGAAGTGGTTTGAAACTGCATTATTTAGCATATGCTAATGCACTTTTATGTCTAGCAGGCAGCTAGGAATGTTGTAGAAATGACGCGCCTTAGCAAATGCCATCTGTCAATAGTGGAAAGTGCAAAGATAATTTGAGGCACTACCTTGGAACACTGTATTTATGTTATGTCTGAATACCTTTTTGGAGATTTTTGATTCTCCCACTGATTTGTTCCCCCTATTTTTTTTCTATTTGCAGGTTATTTCCAAGATTTGTTAAACAAGTCAGAGAAGGCCCTTTATGATACATTTCCTGGTATGTATGGAGACCTTTACAACCAGAATGTAAAGGTTTTCAAAGACTTGTATAGTGATCTCCGCCGTTATTACCGAGGTGCCAACATCAACCTAGAAGAGGCTCTCAATGAGTTTTGGATTCACCTGCTAGAGAGGCTTTTCAAACTGATGAATCCTCAGTATCACCTGACTGATGACTATGTGGAATGTATGGTGAAGCACTCTGAGCAGCATAAGCCATTTGGAGAGGTACCGAGGGACCTGAAACTGAAGGCAACGAGAGCCTTCATTGCTGTCCGCTCCTTTGTGCAGGGGCTTGGTGTGGGCAATGATGTTGTCAAAAAGGTGTCTCAGGTAGGTCATTACCAACTATTCCTCTGTAGTCACCTTTTCTGAAAGGTTTTTCTAAGTACCTGTTTTCTCTTGATCAGTATAGATTGTAATTATTTTTAACATTTTTAATGTGAGACAGACACGCCTATCAATGATGGTCCTCTTCCAGTTTATATAAAGTTCAACTGCCACTGGCAGGAAGTTGTAAAAATGTCTTTGTCAGTACAGTGACCAATCAGCCACTTTTGGAAGGCAGAATAAACATGACTTTTAAATATGACTAATGTCTTTAAAATATGGCTAATTTCCTTGGAATGATCAAATAACTTGGCCATCCTTGTAAAATTATTACTTGTGTAAAGGCCCATTGTAGTTTTCCCTTTATGGATATGGGAGCAGCTACAACATGGTTTCTCCCCCCAACACTT
The DNA here is from genome assembly GCF_032191835.1 of Heteronotia binoei. Classification (NCBI taxonomy): domain Eukaryota; kingdom Metazoa; phylum Chordata; class Lepidosauria; order Squamata; family Gekkonidae; genus Heteronotia; species Heteronotia binoei. The sequence goes on along the minus strand of NC_083228.1, from coordinate 89,833,271 downwards.
CATGTCAGAAGTCTATCAACATGTGTGAAAAGCCTGCATCAGAGCCCCTTCCCATGTCAATATCACCCTCACAGAAAGAATGGTAAGATGTCATGTGAAAATGCTGTAGTCCTCTTATGTGGCTATTAGTATTCTAATGTTTTAGAGTTCTGTGGAAATGAGCCATATCACAGTGTTTTCCACACTACTTGCTGTATTATTGAAAAGGTCTCCAAAACAACTTACTACTTGTACTTCTGCAGGAAATTCATCTCATACACTTCACTCTTTCTGTATGCAAAAACATGCATATAGTTACATGTACAAAAAAATGTGCCCTTGGGAGTGGCGCATATTGTAATTCAGAAGATATGCTTCCTCTAACTTATTGTACCATGAAGAGTTATATTACTTCTCAGCATAACTGTGCTGTATTTTTTTAAGGTTATTCTTCAGGGCATAGATGCAAGAAGTAGCTTGAAAGGAAAGACAGAGGAACACTCATATCACTTACCTGTGTTGTACCACAAGATTCACCAGCCTTGAAGAAGAGTCAGACTGCGACTAAAATGCAAAAGTATGAATTGTATTAGCGTTGGATCTCATCAAAAACAAGGGTTAGGAGATGGGAGTGGTCCTTTGATACTCAAAGTTCAGACTCAAGAAAGAGAAATATTCATATGTTAATAAATGGCAAAAGCTTTCATTAATAAATGTGGTGTTACAAGATCATTCAAAAAGCACCAAAGCCTTTGGTCTATCTCATTAGCATCATACTGTTGTGCCCCTTCAGGAAGCTTTAAGGAAAAGAAGAAGATAAAGAAGAACAGGAAAATGTGATAATTGAAATAAGAGCCCAGTAAAACCCTTTTCATCTTTTTTTTTTTGTGGTGCAGTTTGTATTTTAGCCTTGTTGTGCTGGGCCTGAATAAATGAGTTTGACCTTAATCAGGCTTTCTCTCTTTCCTTCTTCCCTCTTGTCTCCAGTGTTCAAGGAGAGTGGAAAGTTTAAGCAGCACAGGACAGGTTTCAGGAAACCCAGTATTATTTCCAAGTCTATTGTGGGCAGTCCCTCATTCCATCAGTTCCTTACATGTGTAGGGAATTTACCTATCTGCAAAGAACGGCCCATTCATTTCAACAGATCCAGAAGGACCATGTTTGCTCACATGGGTCCAATAAATATGTAAGTGCCGTCAAGTCACAACTGACTTATGGCAACCCCAGCAAGGGACTTTCCAGGGAAGTGAGAAGCAGAGGTGGTTTGCCATTGCCTTATTTGGTGATCTTCCATCCAAGTACCAACTCTGCTTAGCTTCTCAGATCTGACAATACTGGGCTATATCATGCCACCATTCCTCCCATGAAATGAAAGCCCTCTCACATTTGGAATAATCAAAATGCCCATCAGGATTTGGACTGGGTAAATTTGTTCATGTCTCATTTGCCCTCTGCCCTTGTGTTGCAGAAGAAGTTACCCATATAGAACCACTATCTTCTAATGATTTGCCTCTAGCCATCACTTAAAAATATGCTTGCAGTTATTGGAGGTGAAGCACAAAATTCTCTTTTGGTAGCACAAACAAGAAGTAAAACATTGTGTGCTTGAGTATGAAAATTTAGGGTTAGTGTGCTCCCTGTCTCTTGTTAGTAAGAACTGTTGCTCATATTCTCCTAATGTGTATTTGATACCTAAGCCTGGCAAATGAGTTTGCATTTTCACCTCTGTTTATATTTGCAATCCCAAACAAGTATCTGTCAACCTGAACTGTCCCTCCTTGTGACAGCTATGATAGTTTTCTCCCCATAGACTATGGTACAAACACAGCAAGAAGATATTTTACACTCATATCAGGGCCTCTGAGAAAGCCAGCAAGTAATTGGCAAGTGAGAATATATCACTGACCACATGACAAGCAGGATGCATTGATTTATTTGTTTTTAATGACCTCCTGCCTCCACGTTTTGTCCTCAAATTTCTTTCCTTGCCACTGGCTGTGGAACTTCATATCACTCTAATATTTCAACCATCTCTCTCTTCAATTTGTACTTCAGAAGGCTTCGTGTGTTGCAGAAGCTCTTGCAGTAATTGAAAGGCAAGTGTGCAAACCTTGCAGGGAAAATGACAGAACAAAAGTTGCTTAGGGATTACCATACATTAAAACAGACCCAGCAAGTCAACTGTGTCTCCAGCCATGAAGTTTTCTCTCCAGAAAAGGCACCTTGAACTTGGTTAATGGGCTACTTAAATACTGCTTTATTTAAAAAGAATGGAACATTTGTCTATTGAGCCACTTCTCTAAGATGAGCCTGAACATCCTGTTGCAATGTTTGGTAAGGTGGCACCGTCTGCTTCTCCACAGCAACACTTCAGACTGTGACTGAAATATCATCTATTTTCTCCTAAACAGGCTGCGGTGGGTTTTCTGTTCTCCACTAAGTAGCAAACTTTTTTGTTTCACCCTGCCACTTTGCAGATGAGAAACTGTGAATGGATTCATGCAGCTTCTTTTCTCACTCCACATTATGGGGGGTTTTTTTGTCAGACACCCTGTGGTGAGATTCATATAGAAGTAGGGCAAGTGGAAGACCCAGCATGCACTAGCATCCACAGTTTGGCACGTTATTTAAAAATTGAGTACTGTGTTAGCAGAAATGTTCTGAAGCATAATCTTCATGGCTCCTATGCTTACTGTTTTATAGATCTCTCCCTTGTTGTCACATCCATAGTCTTTTTGACTACAGATGCTTCTAAGTGAAGATATGCAGAGCCCAGTACAATCCCTACTTCGTGATTTCCTTTTTCATTTATTTTTAGTCTAATAGCTGGTACTGGCTTTTGAGGCTAAGTTGTCTTTCCAGTGATAGAAGGACAATTTTGCAAAAGTAAAGGATGCAAATGGTTATCAGTTATGTCATTACATTAAGACCATCTTGATATCTGGCTGCTGCTATGAAAAGTTCCATTATCCTTGCTACTTCTGTAAACATTTGATGTTAATATGGTTGGATAACATTGACGGAGTGGATTTGTATATATATCGCATTCTTCATATATATACTGTGGATTTATGCTGGTTCTCTAGGACTGCTTGTTATGTTTCATTTGTACATGATAGCGTGTTTTACAAATCATACCAGTGTTTGTTTATTTTATTTATTTATTTAGTAGGCTTATATTTAAAGAAATTTAAGGAAATAAAATATTCCACCCTTTCCCATGTTTAAAACCATAATACAAGAATAGTTACTTTGTTTAGTTTAACACTAATGTGGCTACAGCTGGTGTCAGCATACCTTGAGCTGGGGCAGTTGCCAGGCCCTGGGACTTTTGTTGCCTCTCCCCCGCTACCAACCCCTACCCACCCACCCACCTTGCCTACTGGCTGTCCTTCCCCACCTGCTCACAAGTGCTCTACTAACCACTAAATATGCTCCCCATCATTGTTGGGGAACAGCATGCAGATGTTACACAGCTGCAGTGCACCTAGCAGCTATAGTGGCATTACTTGCTTTTACCATCTGGCAAAGGGCATGCGGGCTGTGTGGGCACCTGTGAGTGCAGGTGGTAGGAAGGCACACAAGCTAGGAAAAGACACACTGTCAGTGGGTGGGTCTAGAAGGGGAGGTGGTAAGGGAGCTGTGGCCAGTGGGGCCTGGTGGTAGGCAGAGAGGGGTCCCAAGTCATCCTCCCCAAACCTAGATCCTGCCCTGCATGTGGCACAGTGTCAGCAGTCAAATGGTATGCATTGCCAGGAGACCTATTTATCTAAACTCAGTCCTGCCCTAATTGCAGATGAAATGAGCAATTATAGCATGTGGACAATGAGAACTGAACCCTCCTTCATCCTCCACTTTAGCCTCTCTTCCCAGTCCCATTTTTCCGAGTGAGCTCATTTCTGGTGCTAGAGCTAGGATGATGAGAACAGCACCTGAGGGCCACAAGCTCATGATGTAATCCAGTCTTGCTTGTCATCTGTTTAAAAAAAAAAAGCTGGCCCTTCAGTGCACTGCCTTAGTTGGAGCAGGCCTAAGTTTAACAAATGGATGTCTAACTGGAGCCCAAAGGTTGCAGAGGTTATGAAATAGTGCCACAGAAGCCCAAGTATCCTTTGTTGCTGGTTTTCATCCAAGCTTACTTGTACAAATCCCATTGAATGAATATATTTTGGAGTCTGTGTTTTTCTGTGCTAAGGAGAGTGGCAGGCAATGAATAAGGCCTCATGTATACATAGATTTTGTTCTAATTCAATAGCCATTAGAAATGGGTGTTTCCACATTATATGCCCATTAGCCATACTTGCAAGTCACATACATGTAGAATATAAAAAGGCACTCTTAGAATCATTGTGAAAGTGGGCATACAGTGGCCTCTGCTAGTGTATTTCAAAGACCATCCCTTCTGCCCATCTTCTGTCTGCTTACTTTAATAGTATAATTTTCACAGTAGAAGTAATACACACGTTGAATAGCAAAGGAGGAAAAGAAATCTTGTATAAATTGTTGTGCTTAGAAAATATGTATGTGTGATGCCAATAAATGCATTTATTAAATTAGATTAATGAAGCAGAAATTCCTAGCATCTTGTTGGCCATGGTTCATAGAACTCTTAGCTCCTCAGTGATAGTAACATAGAATAATTTACATGGTGAGGAAAAGCTCTTATCTTGTGTAACTGTGCATCATCCCATGGTCCTATTTAAGCTGAGTTGCTTTTTGTGTAAAGTAGCTACATGTGCTTATCTGTGCCACAGGCCATGTAGGTGTTGCACTGTAGTCCTAACTAAGCTTATATAGTTCAGGTGGGTAGGAGCCCAGGTTGAACAAGATGTTTGGTCCATGCAGAGTCACACAAGTTTGCCTGCCAGCAAACCTAGGCTTTTCCTGCACAGTCAGCAGAATGGGGTGGTAGTCCTGACAAACAGAATGGACTGCATCGCTTTACTTCACAAATCAAGCGTGCCATTTTTAATGCTACTTTATGTACTAAGGTCCTTGGAGAAAGCTCTAATATATTATTTTTTGCTTTGGAAACCAGGAGGAAACTTTTACCACAGAGGCAGATTCTCCCTCTCTCTTTCTCTCTCTCTCTCTCTCTCCCCCCACCCCACCCCCGATGAACTAGTTTTATACCTGAAGGACTTTTAATGTTAAAATGGCATCCCTCACCCACAGTATGAACAGACACAGTCCAATGCCCCTTCAGGATTCCATTACTTCATTCTACTCTGTGCTTATTTGGTACCTCCCAGTCAAATAATGATTGTTCTCAATCTCAGAACAGCCACTTCATAGGCCAGTTCATGCTGCTTCCCTTTTCAGAGAACTAAATAATTGTGTATAAAAATAAAGGGGGGGGGGGGAGTGTGTAAACTTTTAAAAATAAGAATACCATTTTTATTACTGAATAGCACCTCCTGAACCTGGTTTTTCATTTTGACATAACTGACTTAAGTAATACACACTGTGAAGGTAAAGGTGGGAATTAGAAAAACAAATGGCCTCCCAAATACAAAGTTTTAGGATACATTCTTGCTTTGTTGCTGTCTCCACGTGCACCTCTCCTCTGCGAAAGAGCTGGCAGCTTAAACCAGAAGGGACTAATGATGACCTGTCAGATAGTAAATCTTGGAGCATTGGTCCCTTTTGCTGTGAAAAGCAAATTTCTGCTACCACATCAGATATAACATGGAAGCACATGGTCAGTGCAGTCCTAAGAGCCTCTGTGGTGGTGGCCAGCATTGCTGGTCAATGCTTCATGCACATTGGGCAGGAGACAATAGCAACACAAAGTAAGTAAGTAAGTAAGTAAAATTTTATTTATATCCCACCCTCCCCCGCCAAGCAGGCTCAGGGCGGCTAACAACAGCAAAATAACAATACATTTAACAAAACATTAAATTAACCCCAAACCGATTAATACATTAGTTAAAACAGTTACTAAGTCTAAAAACATTAAGTTAAATCTGGCAATACCGTTATTGATCGACGCTATGCCTGTCAATTTATGTAATGATGGCGGATCTCCAGATTGGACCATTTTGATGTTTCTTTGTGGACTTGGTCAGCCGTTCATGAATGCCTGTTTGAAAAGGGTGGTCTTGCAGGCCCTGCGGAACTGATCAAGGTTCCGCAGGGCCCGCACCTCCTCTGGGAGTTGATTCCACAAGCATGGGGCCGCGGTAGAGAAGGCCCGTGCATAGGTAGTCCGAAGTTTAACTTCTTTTGGCCCAGGGGTGGTCAATCTGTTTTTACCTACTGACCTCAGTGCTCTCTGGAGCTCATACGGGGAGAGACGGTCCCTCAGGTAGGTCGGTCCTTGGCCATATAGGGCTTTAAAGGTAATCACCAGCACTTTGTACTGGACCCGGTATACAATCGGCAGCCAGTGCAGTTCGCGTAGCCCCGGCCGTATATGCTCCCATCTTGGGAGGCCAAGCAGCAGCCTGGCCGCCGCGTTCTGCACTAGCTGCAATCTCTGGGTCCGGCACAGAGGCAGCCCCATGTAGAGGGCGTTACAGTAGTCCAATCTTGAGGTGACCGTCGCATGGATCACCGTTGCTAGGTCCCGGCGCTCTAGGAAAGGGGCCAACTGCCTCGCCCGCTTCAGGTGAAAAAATGCTGACTTGGCAGTGGCTATTATCTGGGCCTCCATTGATAATGAAGGCTCCAGTAAAACACCCAAGCTCTTTACCCGCTGCGCCGCCTTCAGCAGCGCACCGTCAAAGGTCGGGAGAGATATTTCCTTCCCCAGAGCGCCACGACCCACACAGAGAACCTCTGTCTTCGCTGGGTTCAGCTTCAGCCCACTCAGCCTAAGCCATGTTGCAACAGCTTGCAGGGCCTGATCTAGGCTCCCCGGGGCAGAGGCGGGCCGGCCGTCCATTAGCAGATAGAGCTGGGTGTCATCTGCATATTGATGGCAACCCAGCCCAAACCTCCGGACAATCTGGGCAAGGGGGCACATATAGATGTTAAATAACATCGGGGAGAGAACTGCTCCCTGAGGCACCCCACAATCTAGTGTGCGCCTCTGGGATCGTTCACCCCCAATTGCCACCCTTTGTCCCCGACCCATGAGGAAGGAGGAAAGCCATTGTAAGGCCAACCCCCTAACCCCTGTGTCGGCGAGGCGGTGGATCAGCAGCTGATGGTCGACTGTGTCAAATGCAGCCGACAGATCTAATAACATCAGCACTGCCACACCGCCTCGATCCAGTTGCCGTTGGAGGTCATCTACTAAGGCGACCAGGACCGTCTCTGTCCCGTGGCCTGGCCGAAAACCAGACTGGCACGGGTCTAGGATGGGAACCAGGCATGAACCCATAGCCCTCACACCCAAGACCAGTATCTTAACCACTGGGCCAAGAGGGTAGGTTGAAAGGAAGCATGGCAAAAGGCACTAGGCACTCCATTACAGCCCTGACATCACCAGCAGCCACATGGGGCCAGGCAAAGGCACTGGGATAGCCCACCCAGGGTTCCTGGTTCAGTTCACATGAGAAGTTCGAGAAGCTACCTGAGGCTAGAACTGATGACTGAGCAGTGTGGCAGGAACTGCTCTGATCACGCTACCAGATCTCTTTGTTGAATCATCAGCTACATAGATGATAAACAGAAACATGCACAGTGATGGCTGACAGCAAAAGCCCCACACTGACCACAGCCATGCCATGGAACTCCATCAGGCTCTGTGGTTTCACCCCCATGGAGCACCCATTTGCCAGGGAATCCTCCTGAGGTGCATGCTATAACCATCCAGATGACACTTACTGATCATGTGAGGAAATGCTCTGCAAATGTAGCTGCTCTATCTGCTTTTGGTGATCCGTGTTACGTTCACTGGTGATCCATGCTACGGTCACCTCGAGGATAGACTACTGTAATGCCCTCTACATGGGGCTACCTTTGACCCTGACTTGGAAACTGCAGCTAGTGCAGAACGCTGCAGCACGATTGTTAATGGGGCTCCCTCGATGGGAGCACATTCAACCGGTGCTGAGAGAGCTGCACTGGCTGCCTATAGTGTACTGAATCCACTTCAAAGTGTTGGTATTGACTTTTAAAGCCCTATATGGCCAAGGACCTGTCTATCTAAGGGACCGCCTTTCCCCATATATACCCCACAGAGCACTGCATTCAGGAAGCCTACATCTGTTATCCATCCTTGGACCAAAGCAGGCCAGATTATACAATACACTGGCAAGGGCCTTCTCAGTGGCAGCCCCTATTTTATGGAATGCACTTCCAGAGGCCATGAGCTCTGCGGGATCACTCCCAATTCCGCAAGGCCTGTAAAACTGACCTTTTTCGGCAGGCCTACAGTAACTAACGCGTGAGGAGCTGAAAGCACATGAGAGAAGCCATATTGGATCAGGCCAATGGCCTATCCAGTCCAACACTCTGTGTCACACAGTGGGCAAAAAAAATTTATATATATATAATTTTTTTGGCCACTGTGTGACACAGAGTGTTGGACTGGATGGATGTATATATAACATATATATACATGTTAATCACCCTTTGGGTGAAGAAGTACTTTCTTTTATCTGTTTTTACCTGACTGCTCAACAATTTCATTGAATGCCCATGAGTTCTTGTATTGTGAGAAAGGGAGAATAGTACGTCTTTCTCTACTTTCTCCATCCCATGCATTATCTTGTAAACCTCTATCATGTCACCCCACAGTCAACGTTTCTCCAAGCTAAAGAGCCCCAAGCATTTTAACCTTTCTTCATAGGGAAAGTGTTCCAACCCTTTAATCATTCTAGTTGCCCTTTTCTGCACTTTTTCCAATGCTATAATATCCTTTTTGAGGTGCGGTGACCAGAATTGCACACAGTATTCCAAATGAGACCGCACCATCGATTTATACAGGAGCATTATGATACTGGCTGATTTGTTTTCAATTCCCTTCCTAATAATTCCCAGCTTGGCGTTGGCCTTTTTTATTGCAATCGCACTCTGTCTTGACATTTTCAGTGAGTTATCTACCACGACCCCAAGATCTCTCTCTTGATCAGTCTCTGCCAGTTCACACCCCATCAACTTGTATTTGTAGCTGAGATTCTTGGCCCCAATGTGCATTACTTTGCACTTGGCCACATTGAACCTCATCTGCCACGTTGACGCCCACTCACCCAGCCTCAACAGATCCCTTTGGAGTGCCTCACAATCCTTTCTGGTTATCACCACCCTGAACACTACTTTGCTGCTGAAACTATCCTCTACCTCAGGAGTGGGGAACCTTTTTTCTGCCAAGGGCCATTTGGATATTTATAGCATCATTCGCGGGCCATACAAAATTATCAGCTTAAAAAACAGTGCTCCGTCGAGGGGAAACAATTCAGGCCAGCAAAATTAATGCAAGTAATTGTTTTTCTATTTGAAGTCATGTGAGGAGAGCCTAATTTGGCATATACACCCGCCCAGCCCACAGTCCTAGGCAAATGCCTAGGTCCAAGGCTTTTTTTGGTGGAAAAAGCCCAGCAGGAACTCATTAGCATATTAGACCACATCCCCTAATATTCGTATATTAGACCACATCATCTGGGATAATCAAGTGCAAAACGAATTGGTGGTAGCTGGCTTCCACCCCTCACCCCTGCCACCCCTTCCTCCCTCCCTGCGGAAGCTGCAGCTGCTCTCAACAGACCTTTAAAGGCACCCAAATACCCCAGCAGCAGTCCTTCACAATGCCCACCACTCAGGCTCCAGAGAGAGAGGGAGGGAGAGAGGGAGAAAAGGAAAGAAGGGGAAATAAAAATTGGGGGGGGGGGAGAAATGGAAAGAAAGGGAAATAAAGGGGAGAAGAAAGGGAAATAAAGAAATGTGGGGAAGAAATGGAAAGAAAGGAAAATAAAGAAATGTGGGGAAGAAATGGAAAGAAAGGAAAATAAAGAAAGGAGGAAGAAAGGAAAATTGGGGAAACAAAGAAATGGGGAGAAGAAATAGAAAGAAACAGAAATAGAAATGAGGAAGTAACTTACCTGAACTGTGACAGTGACTTTTCCAGGCCCTACAGCAATCCTGGCTGGGCAGCCAGGCCCCAGGGAGACTGCTGAGCAGCATGGCTGGGCCTCATGATCCCTGCTGGCCTGCCAGCCCCCAGGGAGGCCACTGCACAGTATGACTGTGTGTCATGATCCTCGCCAGCCAGCTGGGCCCCAGGGAGGCCACCAAGTGGCTTGACTCAGCCCAGCAATCCCCGAGGGCCAGACCAAGTGGTCTTGAGGGCCTTTTTCGGCCCTCAGGACGGAGGTTCCCCATCCCTTCTCTACCTATATGACACCCAGTAGAGCTATACAGAAAATTAAGAGCTAAAACGGAGTTGGACCGCCTTTGTAAGAAATTTTATAGCACCATTTTTAGGTTCTAAATTATAAATTGTTTATATGTGTTGATTTTATTATTATATTATGACTGTGAGCCACCCAGAGTCCATATATGGAGTGGGCAGCATACAAATTTAAAGTAAATAAATAAAATAAATAAATTTTGCTGTTGCATAGGGCTCCTATCCTGCAAGGCAATGTATCTCATGATTGCTGGGGCAGCTGATCCACAGAGTACTTTGGAGCAGCTGCCAGGCACTCCAAATCATCTGTGGGGAAAGGGCATACTGGCCAGTATGGGTTGCCAGTGTCTCTGCCCTCCAGTCACAGGCATCACTCCCAAGTACTCTTCTCTAGGCATGAGCCCCATTGCACCACATAGGGCATTGTGCCAGCTGAGCCTGGCTCAGGTCACCTCCATACTGCCCCCACTGGTGGTCTTAACCATGGGAACCAGCATTATCACGGTGGTGCCCAGGCTTGTGCAAAGGGAATGGGGGAGGCAGATGTGAACTCCCAGACCAGGATAGCAGGATTCTCACTTCTGTTCACCTGTCAGTGCATGGTCAGCCTTCGGGGCACCTGTTAGGGTTCTGAAATAAGACACATCAGCCACAGAACATAGACTTTGCTCTTCCCCTTGTATATTCGTTCCAAGCGTTCTTTCAGTGGTGCTGAGGGCCCTCTCCATGTCATCCCACCACTGAAGTGCAATGCTGTGCCATCTAAGAGTGCATGGCAGAGTCCTTTGAGACAGAGACCTGTGCCATGAGCCCTACAAGCCATGCATCTAGGCTGGGGGCTATCCAGTGCTGAAGGAGTGATTGTGAGGGGGTTTGGTTGCAGCTGGGAAGGAGGGTGATTGGTTATGGCATCCTGTACACTGCCAAGGCTTGTGGGCAGAACACTTGGCACTTTCTGTTGTATGTCTGCCTATATGTTACACTGTGGGTTTTGATGGTATAACTGTCTGCTGGTTTTGATGGGGTCCTAGGCTAGGGTTGCTTAGGGAGGCAACTAACTCCTGCCATGCTTCTGGGTCCAGCCCTTTCCCTGTCAGTGCAGAGAGTTGTGCCGGTGTTGTTCCACATCGCTAGCACCCAACTAGGACACAGGGCTGCTTGGGTGCTCCACTGCCATATCTTGGAGATATGCCACCATAGTACCCAGTCAGTTCCCTTTGCATTACACATACCCCCTCCCCAGAATTGTCCTGTAAATGCCTTGGATTGTAGCTGGCTATGGAGCAAGAAAGACAGTGGACTTAAGCAGATACCTGGGTATTCATTTGTTTATTTTTAAATAAAGAATTAACATAGTCCTAGGAAGAACCACAGAAGAGTGCCGAGTGCGACTCCCTATTTGTATCATAGCTGCACAATAATGGTTGGTGACAGCCTTCTTGAAGTGTCAGTGTTTATAGTAAACAAAGCACTGCCCAGGAGGGAGGTGTCTGTTCTGTGGTATTAGCCTCTGAAATCAACTTTCAGATATATTAAGATGGCATCCTCACTCATCCTGCACTTCAGGCCTTTGTCCTCACAAACTGTTAATTCATTACTTCCCTGACTTGGCAATGCAGCAAAGATGTTGACAACTTTGCTAAAATTGCAATGACTGTACCTTGTTCAAAATGCCTGTCTTTTGTTCAGTCAAGCTCCCCTTTTGATCACCTAAAAGATTTACTTATGGGCAATATTGGTTGGTCACTTCTGTGTCCAAAAAAAAAAGCTTTGGTCAATTTCAGTTCAAATGCCTTTGCTTCAAACTAAGGTCCTCAGAAGAAACATACTACCCAAAGAATGCTCATCCAGCATTTTGGCCAAAACTCTTGGTCAGTTTCATTTTTGCAATGTTCCTGATCATGGGTTGGATCCAGATTAAAGTTTCCATGAACACAAGGATTTCAGCTCTTGAATTTTCCCACCTCCTGCAACAGCCCAAAATGTGCCTTGATCCTGTTCCTGGAACAGTGCCTGGAAATCTCCTGTCCCCCAGGAACTAGAGTTGAGAAATACCTGGAGATTTGGAGGATGGTGCCTAGGGAAATCGGGGTGGGGGGGGTGTGGAACCAAAGCAACTGTTTTCTCCAGGTCAACTGATCTTGGTTGCCTCAAGATGAATTGTAATAGTGGGAGATCTCCAGGTCCTGTATGGTGGTTGGCAACCCTGTCCAATGACAGAATTTCAGGGGACATTTTGGCCTGCCACAGGATGAGGGAGAGCAAACCAACAGAGTAACGTGGTAATGGAAACAGGAAAGAAAGCCCGTAAGCATCCACGTAAACAGATTTTCCAATTATTTTATACAATCAAATGGGTGTGTCTTATATTTGCACTTTTGGTGTTGTATGATTCTATGGGGATATCTGATTGTATAAAATAATTGGAAAATCTGGGGTTTTGTTTATGTGAATGCCTGCAGGCTTTCTTTCCTGTAGACAGGATGAGGGAGAGGCAGGTAAATTGTGGTTTATGGGTAGGAATCCTTGTGCCTGCAGAAACGTATAGCCTGGATCCAAGGCAATGTCAGTCTAAGCCCTTAAGGAGTTTCATCATCGTTGTTAGTGTATTTAATATTAGAATTTGCAAAATGACCATCATCACAATGGGTTATATGTGCACATATGCTGCAGATGTGTAACTAGGGGAGTCCTGCATATTTCAGGTATGCCCTTCTCAGGGTGTGCAATATGTGAGAGAGCACATGGTCTTGTTTCCTTTCTGTCCTTGAGCAGAATCTAGGAGGAGATATATCACTCACTGTTAAAGTCCTCAAGTGAGCCAGTTCAGAATTGGAAGTGGGATGACATGGGGTGAAAGATTAAAGATATAAAATACAAGGAGGTAGATAGAAACTCAGCTACCTTTGTTGGGTAGAGTATATGTGTCTTTCATTAAATATTCCTTGCTTTTATAGTCAACCAAGATAGTAAAGAATTTTCTGGAGCAGATCACACCTCCCTATTCTAAACCAGTTATTGTGGTGCTGAAGCTGCATTTAACCTTTGAAAGCGGTGTTGCTATAACAATATTCCTTTTTATGGTGAGAAATAGTGCAGATGCTGAATCTGGTGCCCAAATTAAATTTCATGCAGCTACTTTCCAGTTATTCAAGGGGGGGCATATGTCGTATATTTGAAGAGAGCAACAAGCCTCTAGTTAACTTCTTAATTAGAATGCTTTGGCACAAAAACAATGAAACATATATTAAAAACACATCCTATTGCATTTGCCATGATCTGTTTCTTCTATGAATTACTTATTTATTCCAAAGGGATTACATGTCTATTTCTCATCAGCATTTTCACAAAAAATGTAGGCAAGTCTGGACAGGTCCTTAACCCTAACCCCTCCCTAATATGACCCTTGGAAAGTGCCTCTTTTTAATTCCCTTCAATTAAAAGGTAAAGACAGATCTCAGGTATCTGGCAGAGCATTCCTCCACACCTGCTCAATGAAAGCATGTAAGAACACATCTCATTGAGAGGTGCCCAAACGCCAAGTTTTATCCCTGCAGCAACTGCTGCTGAGTGATTCCTTAAAAAAGAAACTTTACGGGGTCTCTGTCTGCATAAGGATTGCATTGTTAATTCTCTTCACTGAGTTGTCAAATGACATTAATAAAGACTTCACAATCCTGGAGATTTGACCTTGAATGAACTGATATTAATGAAATTCTTGTCTTAATAAAAATGGCATTGACAGGAGTGCAGCAAGGTATCTCAGCAGATGTTGGCACCAGAACAGGATTGATGGTGCTTGGCCAAATCAATTGTTGTCATGTACAATCTTGATGCCGCACCAGATTATTTAAAGGTGAACAAATTATGTGGGCGCTCAGTTTGGCTACAGTCCTTCTGCCCTGATGGTCAGCCACCTGGGAATGGCAGACTTTAATCTGATTATTGATCCACTGATCATTGCACATTATAGTTTTAGCTGGAGCCTTCTCCTTCCGCACCCTTGTAACTTTTCATCAGTTTTTAATTAGCTGTAGAAATTGGACTTGTCAGAGCTTTGAATGAAAAGTTAAGCAGCATTTTCAGATCTATTTCAACAGTTCAGAATGGAATAGGAGTACATTTTGGAAACAACAAAGCAGCATTTCATTTCCAGCTGCCACAAATGTGAAAATTGCTACAAATCATGAGTATGATCTAGGGCAGGGGTGGCCAACAGTAGCTCTCCAGATGTTTTGTGCCTACAACTCCCATCAACCCCAGCCATTGGCCATGCTGGCTGGGGCTGATTGGAGTTGTAGGCAAAAAACATCTGGAGAGCTACCGTTGGCCACCCCTGATCTATCCAAAACCGAGCACTTTAAAGTTCCTTTGATTTCAACAGTGAAGTTCTATGCAGGCACTTTATTCTATGTCAGGGAAACAATGAAGTGATTAGTGGCTGGATTCTGCCCCATATTGTGATCAGAAGGTTCAGCCTTTACAGTTTCCTGGGTGAGTGTGACCCTGTAATAGGAGATATCTATTTAATCTTTATAAATAGTTTAAAGCATACTTCTTGTTTGGGGTGTAATAATTCCTAGATATTGGAAAACAAAGTCAAAACTAAAAAATGTGCCAGCACATAGAAAATCACTAGTGGGCTGTGGTGAGGGACAGTTGCATTGATCAACTAATGTCTGGGGTATCCTAACCCCTCCCTAATAGGATCCTCATACACCAATGTATAATGGAAGAAAGGTCTCTCAGGTGCAGTACTATTGAAAATTTATTTGGATGAGACTACAGGTCTTCAGCTTTCAAATGTCAAAAGCTGCAATATAGTCTAACTTAAATTTTTAATGTGGAATATGGAGATAACTTGATGCAGTGGTCTTATCATTTGCTTAATTAAGAACAACATTAAGTGCTGCTGAGATAAAATGTGTACATATGTACACACAGACCTGTATCATAGCAAAACACTAATCCAACTTGATAACAGTAAACCAGCTTGAGCCACAAAGAAAGGCAGGAGATAGATATTTTAAAAAAATTGGTAAATATCCCAGTATCTCCTGTTCATTGGAATATTCCATTTAACATTTGCCACATCTGTTCACTACAGTTGTCCAGTCAGAATGGCTTAGCGGTCTACAAAGTAATACATGTATAGGTGGCTGGTAAGAGAAAAAAATATCCAGTGTTGCCCCATACAAAGGCTATTAGCTTATCGTAGATGTTATTGGCCAGGGTAATTCTGTTTGTTTCCAATCATAGTGTCAACTTTGTGAGTGAACTTTTCTCTGCATCACAATGTGTGGATGTATTATAAGGTGAATTACTTCACCATCAGCCTCCTAGTGTTCATGGGTTGATAAAATGTCATGTTTGGAACACGTTTGCTCATTATTTCCATAGGAAATTCTGGTTCAGAGCCATGTTAGTTTAAGATTATTTGCTAAAAGCAGAAAAACTTGCCCTTTCTAGCACCTATACACGTAACTTATTTTATTTTAAGAGCAGGAGCTTTCATTTTCAGGCCACTTCATCAAACATCTGGAGGGGGAAAGCATCTGTTGAAGTGGACTGTAATCCATGAAAGCTCATGCCCTTAAAATAAAATAAGTAACATCTTTAAGGCGCTACAAAGACAGAGTCTTTCTTTTTAATATTTCCGTAGGAATCGCTCTCAGGAGTGAAACTGTGACTGGAAAATGTCAACATGCAGAATGTTAACATGGCAGTTCCAAGCACTTCAAAACTAGCCATAAATAAGCACTTGACAGGCATGAGAGCAAAGCACAGGAATTCTGTCATACAAACTAAAATGAGGCAAGTGGTTTCCTACTACTAGTTTTATTATACACACCATGCTATTCTCCATTCATATAGAGGTTATTTAGGACTGTGTGTGTGTCATACATATTTCAGTGCTCAAATTCTATCCCCTAAAGTCAGAAGTCATTTTTTCCCCTGATTTCTTGCAGCCTGCTGGCTGTTAGAGGCAGAATTTCAATACTGTCCTCAGCAGAGTTGCATTCTTCCAATCCCACTGAGCTCAGATTCTGCCTCCTGTCTGGCTAACTGAAGAGTGCCTGATTTTTTACAAACTTGCCAAAATTTGCTTGGGTCCTTTGGCAAGAGCCAGATGCTCTCTGGTGCAAGCTATTGGACACAGGTGCTTGGCTCTCTTGGGCTTAGGACCCCTGTGTATTGTCACCTCCTAAACTAATGGGAGGGGGTATTTATTTAGAAAATGTATATGTCACTTCTCCAGGCACCTGCTGAAGGCTGCTTATAAAATAAAAAACAATACATCAAAACCATAAAAATAACAAAATAAGAATTATCAATATTAAAATAAAATATATGCCTACAAAGGGAGTAAACCACCTAGCCAGTACAACCATCTGTGGAGGCCCTTATTCCAGTGTCCTTCCTTATGGAATTAGCCAAGTGGCAGCTTCAGGAGGACTTCTTAGTTGTGACACCAAAGCTCTGGAACTCTTTCCCCAGGGAAATGCATCTGTCCTCTTCTGTTGCCATTTTCTGCCAGTGGGGGGAGACTTTCTTTGCTTCATTTTGCCTTCCTTCAGTGATACCTCCTTCCTGACCAATATTTTAATGACTGTTTTTATGTATTTGTACATATTTTAATTCTGTTTTTAATTTATTTTAATGATGTGTTGGGGATTGATTTTAATGGTTTTAAAACGTGTTTTTATCATGTATGTTTTAAACTGTTCACCACCTTTGTAGCTCTTGTGAGAAAGACAGGATATAAATTTTGTAAATATATATATATATATTTTTAATGCCAGACCTCAGACCAGAAGCAGACAGTTGAAAAAAAATCCCAAGAACCCTCAGTTTGGATAAAAAGAAAGTTTTGGCTTGGCACCTAAGGTAAAGTAGGTGCCAAGTGAGCCTCAAGGATAAAGTGCCACCACTGAAAAAGCCCCATCGCTGGTGGCCACCTGCCTCACTTCAGGCCACACATGGCAGGGCTTGGAAGAGGATTTGAACTGGCAGTCTGGACAGTATGAGAAGAGATTATCTGGCCTCAAGCCTTTAAAGGCCTTAAAGGTATAGACTGTGCCTAGAAACAGATAAGTAGCCAGTACTGATCTTTCAGCACTGAGGATGATACAGTCCCAGTATCTGGCCCCCCCTGACAATAGCCTGCCTGCCACATTTCAGACCAATGGAACTTCCTGGACAATTTTTAAAGATAGCTCTGCATAAAGTACATTGCAATAAACTAACCTGGATATGATAAGAGCACTGAACACCATGGGCAGATCATGGTTTTCGAGGAATAGCTGAAGCTGAAATATGTGCTGAATGCCAGAGGATACTAGAGCCTTCAATCAGATCCAAGAAGATCTCTAAACTGTGAAGCTGTGCTTTCAGGGAGCGTGCAGCCCTCTCCAAGACAGGCTGACTCCTCAGTCCTTGAGCTACCCTGTCATTAACCAGCAGTAGCACCTCAGTCTTGTCTGGATTGAGCTTCAGTTTATTGGCCCTCATCTCCATCACTTTCAGGGCTTCTACAGATCCACCCAGCTCAGCTATTAAGGAAAAATAGAGTGGAGTTAATTTGTAGTTTGGTTGCATTGCCCTCCAAATCTCCAGGCAATCTCTCCTAGCAGTGTCTTGTAGCTGTTAAACTGATACAATGAAGTTCCTTTTAATGGGCTTGTTTGTTCAGTGCCCTCATACCATGGGAAGTTCCAGTGCTCATCTTGTGCTTGTCTCATGCATTTAAAGGCCTCTTTGAATAAGAACAAACAACAAAAAATTACTCATGTTTTTTTTTTCTTCCTCCATTAGGACAAACTGGGTGCAGTGCCAATGCACAACGACTGGCTAGTTACAAAGAAAGCCTCTCTTAATGCTTTATAAATAGTATTTGTCAACTGAACAGTCTGCCTCTGCCATGCTTTCCGCCTTTTAAAGCATTAATATTCTAGTTTGTTACTCTCCCTTGGCATTATAGTAATGTTTAGTCAAGCCCTGGGAGTTAAATGAAAATCTTGCATGTTAAATAACACTTTTAATGGGCCTTGCTGTTTTAGTATAATAATGAAACGGATGGGATTTGGGGTGCGTTGTTTTGTTTGGTTGATTGGTTTTTGTTCTTGAAAACTGACATCTTTTCATTACCTTGGTATCATTTGACAGGACTAAAGCGCCACCCAGTGATAACTACAGGGTACTGATGTGTTCTAGGTTGCATTGAATCCCATGTATTAGATGCATCTAATACATCTAACTAGGGGCACTAGTGGGTTTTTGTGTACATATCCCAAGCTGGATGGAAACTAAGTGCATAACTTAATGCCTTGCATGCTGTCGCATCTACAGTCCAGCAGCCAAGGTGGTTACATTGTGTCTGTTTTCAGTGCTGACATCCTGGTACTTACCTGTTCATGAAGAAGAGAGGAAAGCTAGATTCAGAACTCTGCACTGCCTTGCCCACCAAATAGCTGATTACTGGGATTGTAGCTTTTGAAAAAGTGCCACTACTACTCCACCCATATTTCATTGTATTAGGATATTGGGTTCAGTTCAGCAATGTATCAATGGAAAGGAAAATGTACTACAGTGCTGTTTTGCTTGTGCGCACCATAACTGCCTCAATCCACTCTGAGCACCACGATTGCAGGAGAGAGCAGAATATAAATCAGAACTTTAAATAAAATAAATAAATAATGTGGTGCTTTGATGTAATTTGTAACAAAATAACAGTGTGCATATGGAACAATGGAATGTACAACAAATGGGTTACATGGTTGTTTTAATTTGGTTTGAAAATTGTATCTGAAGAAATATTTTGTGTTATGTCTTGTGCTCATGAAAGAGATACTGGGACCGATTTCACACGAGGCTTGTTCTGGGTGGAGAGCCCTTTTGCTCCCAGGGCTTCTCTCTGTTTTCGCACAAGTTGCCCCGGAGCTGCAAGTTGGCATGGCACTCTTCCAACTCACAGCTCTGGGACAACAAATGCAAAAACAGAGAGAGATGTCAGGATCAAAAGGACTCTCCACTCGGAACAAGCCCTAATGCGAAATCAGCCTGGGAATACAATACCTTTCACCAAAAGTAAGCATGGAGTTATTTAGTGCTTCACTTACACAAAGACTGTTGAACACATGAAGTTGCTTTATACTGAATCGGACCATTGGTCCATCAGTGTCTACTCAGACTGGCAGCATCTCTCTAGGTTATCGGGTTGAGGTCTTTCACATCACCTATGACCTGATCCTTACTGGAGATGTCAGGGATTGAACCTGGGATCTTCTGCATGCCAAGCAGATGTTCTACCACTGAGCCATAGTCACTCTGCGCATGGAAATCTTCCATGCTATATAGATCAATATTTGTAGGTGTGTAGTACATGTGTGGGTTTTTTATATTAAGCTTTTACATTTTAAAAGGTGAGAATCTTTAGAACTAGGGAGTTTTCAGTTCTAAGGATATCCATTTTTAAACTGGGACCAGTTTCTTACTAACGTTGCTCCACCCCCAGGCTTCTGTTTTCCCCGGTGCAAGCAATCAATTTTCCACCAGTTGCTCTGCAGGCGCATTTTGAAGCATGGTTCCCTCCAGTTCCCCTTGCAGCTTTGTGATGCTGACTTTTAAGGATTAAGAAACCATGAGGGGAACTGGAGGGAGCTGTGCTTCAAAATGTGCCCACAGAACAACTGGTGGGAAACTGATCACTTGCACCAGGGGAAAACAGAAGCCTGGGGGTGGAGCAAATGAGAAATCGGTAAGGGTTTATTTTGTGTCATCTATTTTTATTGCAGTTATCCTCCCTCTTCTGCCAGCAGAGTCTGACTGAAGGAGTGTCTGTTTCATCCAGTTCTCTATCATTGCAACTCCCCATGTTAGCTTTTTAATCTGGAGGGGTCCTCTGACCCCAGTAATACTTTGTCAAGGGCCACAAAGGGCTGATGTGGGAAAGGGACCATAAAGAACATGTGCTCATAGGATCCAGCCTTCTGTTTATCTTTTCCCTTCCATATTCTATGTACTGTTAGTGAAATCTGAGGGTACTTAAATCCGGTGACAGGAGCTGTGAACAGGCAAGACAGACCTTTCTACAAATTTGAAAAGGGCCCCAGGTTTGCAAGAAAATAACTGTAAAAAAACACAAGGGGAGGAGGTTAAAAACTCAAAAATGATTAAAGGAGTCCCTGTAACTAGGGAATCTAGGTTTGCCAACCTCCAGTTTGGGGCTGGAGATCATCTGGAATTTAAATTGATCTCCAGATGACAGAGATCTGTTTTCTTGAAGAAAACGACTGCTTTGGAGGGTGGACTGCATGGCATTATACCCTGCTAAGTTTTTTTAAAATACCCTGCTATGGTTTCTTCCCTTCCCAAACTTGCCCTCCCAAGGCTGTTTCCCCAAATCTGTAGAGATTTGGACATGCAAATACAATTCCATTAGGGCATGCAAATACAATTCCATCGGGGCCTAAGATCTTTGCTTAATAATTATATTAATTATAATTATAAATAATTCATTGTTCAACTGAGTTGGTGAGTAATTCACATTGTGGCTTTCTGTTTCACTGCTACAGCATTTTATACCCTCCACAGTGTGGGTTATCACCCCACCCACCTCTGAGGCTCTTGCCCTACTGGAATTGTATTTGCATGCCCAAAGACTTTCCTGCACTCAGGAAGAAGATTTATATCTTTGAAATGAGGGACAGCTACTCCAGATTCATTGTTTTCTTGCCAGGTCTACTTACTCTTGGATTTAAATATCTTTGAATGGTTCTTTGGACTCTTGACCTTCATATGGTCTTGTGGACTTATGGGCTTTTGTTATTTACTCTGAACTAAATATATGAATATTGTTACTTGTTCATGTATATGATATCTCTTGTCTTTGAATTTCATATGATATGGTTTGTTTAACAAGGTTTGTTGTATTAGGTTTTTCATTTTTCCCATACTTATTATTAATAAGCCATATACAATTTTGGTAAGTTATTCTTTAGCGGTGTTTATTTTTGTGCTTTCAATCACAGTTTGTTTGGGTTTTTCTGCTTGCCTTTCAAGCAGGGGCCACCTACTCCTGCCCTGCAAGTGGCAAATTTGTGGCTTGCAGGGCAGGCACCTCTTTTTAAGTGAAGGCCATGGGCTTGCCCTGCAAACAGTGAATTCATGATGTGCAGGCAGATGCACATGGAACCCACTTTTTCTCACGACCTTTGAATATTTGGGGGAAAGCAGGTTGTGTGTGCACGTGGTACTGCATCCCTGTCATGATGATGTTACTCTGCATGATGTCATCATGTTGAGGACAGCCTCTCTCCCACCTGGAAAACCCTCCAAATCCCCCTGCTGGGGAGAAGCTAGGACCTGGCAACCCTAGGTTCAAATCCCCATTCTGCCATGAAAGCTCACTGGGTGATTTTGGGTCAGTTACACTTTCTCAGCCTAACTTACCTCACTGTGTTGTTGTGAGGATAAAATGTAAGTGAACAGAATGATATTGGCTGCTTTGGGCACACATTGTCACGATAGGTGGAGTATAAGTGAAGTAACTATATAATAAATATAAGTGAAGATTTTGTTGTTCGGTTGCACAGTCGAGTCCAACTTTTTGCGACACCATGGACCAGGCCCTCCTGTCTTCCACCAGCCTCCAAAGTCTGCTTAAATTAATGTTAGTTATACCAGTAACACTGCCCAGCCATCTCATCTTTTGCCATCCCCTTCTTCTTTTGCCTTCTGTCTTTCCCAGCATCAGGGTCTTCTCCAATGAGTGCTCCCTTCTCATTTGGTGGCCACGATATTTGAGCTTCAGCTTCAGCATCTGACCTTCCAGGGAACAGTCAAGGTTGATTTTCCTTAGGACTGACTGTTTTGATCATTTTGCAGTCCAAGGGACTCTAAAGAGATGGGGGCAAATAAAATATTAGTTGGTTAGTAGGTGGGAACAAGAACAGTAAATAAAGGTGAGAATATGGGGGTTGTCAGGAAAAGGAAAAGCAGAAAATCTGTGAAGAAAGATATACAGGGGAAAATGAGGTGCCCCCACAAGACTTTGCAGGTTCCCCATTGTGCAACTGGGCTTGGCCTGGCACTGCATAGACTTTTCCCAGAGGGAGGTTGCCAGGGGGGAGGGAGAGCTGAAGATGGGGGCAGACTGGCTTTTGGGTGGGAGGAGAGAAGGAAGCAGGAAAAGGGGATGGGCTGTGGGCATTAAAAAAAATTATACCCCCCTCCCCACAAGTCCTTGCAGGTCCTCTACGTGTTTTATCTGGTAAAGTGAATGAGTAAATGTCTGAAAAGATCTTAACTTATTATCAGACTAAATGGGTAAAAAGCCCAGTTTAATGTTGTGGAGTCAGGTATGAAATGCAAGGTACCTAAAAAGTCATTTTTTGTAAATAGATCTAGTGCCACAGAATGAACAAAATGTCAGGTTAAAGTACCTAATGCTTAAAAAGTTTTACATCTTCACTGTTGTTGCAGTTGACTCAGTGCATGAAGTCTAAAATCCAAGTCCAGCTAAAATTCCATTTCTCTGTGTAATTTTGCAATGTGGTTGTAATGTTGTGAACTTATTCTTTGTAATCAGTTGGAATTTCTGCGCATGTCTACACAGACAATGCAAGCATACACACTTTTGTATTATATTTACTGTGCTGGTTACTTTTCATGGTCCTCTTTTTTATGTTATATGGCACATTTTTAAAATTGATGCAGCAACAATATGTATGTTTTTAAAGGTTCCTCTCAGCCCATATTGTACTCGAGCCATTATGAAGCTAGTGTACTGTTCACACTGCCGGGGCATGTCAAATGTCAAGTCATGCAACAGCTACTGCCGCAACGTCTTGAAGGGCTGTCTGGCCAACCAAGCAGATCTGGACCCAGAATGGAGGAACTTGATAGGTAAGATAGCCTGCGAGGAGGATTTCTTCCCTTCCGTGCTTTTGCACATAGCTTCTGATCCACTGTTTGATCAATAGAGAAGAGTCTGGAGAGCAAAGTACTGTAACAGTGACTGCATTAATGATCTCCCTGTGCTACACTCTAAATACAATCAACATGTATGTTTTGAAGTGGTACTCATTCCTTTTGAAAATTCACCCTACGATGTTCTTGAGCATTTCATAATACTTCTAGGGGAGAAAAGTAATTATTAAATACTTTTGTGTCTCTTACTCCGTTAGATTCTAGCACTCTCCAAGTACACCTGCATCCTAGATACTCATCTTCTTGGACTGGGTGCTATGCTAGGAATGGCCGTGGAAAAATTCTTTTCTTTTAGGAGATGCCTGGGCCAACACTGAGCATTAAGTCAGGGCTGCCTCTGCCACTAGGCAAACTAGGTGACTGCATAGGGCACTGGCCTTCTGGATGTGATGAACTGGGTGCCCTCATGTCACTCGGTGACATTATCAGTGTGGGGGACACCAGAAGTTAGCCTTGCCTAGGGTGCCAGACAGTCTAGGGCCGGCCCTGCAGTAAGTTGTGCAGAATGCAAAGCCCTCGGTGAGCTCTCGGCTGCACCTGTGTGAAAGGGGAGGAAAGGGAACACCAGCATGAGTTAAGACTCTGGCATATGTAGCCTTGGTGAGAGAAGGTGGGATGCCCATAGGACAAGCATTTGAAAATTCAAAGCAGATCCTCATTTGGGTTAAATGTCAACTTTCCCAGTGAGGCCTCTGAATTAAGTTAGTTACAAATCAGTAGCAATGTTTCTTTTTTCTTCAAAGAATTCTGAGGCTTTTTTGCATTTAGACAAAA
Source organism: Heteronotia binoei (assembly GCF_032191835.1). NCBI lineage: Eukaryota > Metazoa > Chordata > Lepidosauria > Squamata > Gekkonidae > Heteronotia > Heteronotia binoei. Next base: position 89,809,231 of record NC_083228.1, on the reverse strand, counting down.
AAGCAGAGCAAAGACTCATCAACAAAATAAGATTTCTGGGATTACTAAAGAAAGAGAGATTAATCTAGTTTTGCTAATTTTCCATAATTACATTGTCAGTCTCATGGCAACAGGCACTGCTGTAAAGGTTGTTTGGTTGAAATTACTGCAGTCTCTGTTTTCAGATTTCTTTGCCTTGTGGCTTCTTAAAAACAAATTCCTGTTCTTCTGTCTTCCGGCAAAAAGTTTTACAACAGTTCCCTGCTCGCAAAAATCCCCAAAAGAAATTTGATATGTATATTGCATTTTGTGATTGTTGGCACAGTGGCATGATGATATAGAATCTATCTCCTGATCCTTGGACATCTGAGGCTGGCACATCCATGTATGTGTAGGAGAATTCTTGTATGAAAACATTTGTGTGGGAGTATACAGAACTTTGTATTGAGAATAGGAATTGTCTTAGTAGCAACTGTAGAAAAGGAATACGTTTTTAAAAAATATTTCCCTGCTGTATGTGTTGTGCCAGAGGAATAGGGAGAAGATATGTCTTCTTCTTATAAATTAAATTCTATATGATCTGTTTTGGATGCTACATCTAATTGGCTTTAATATTTAAGAGCCATAAACGTCCCTTCACCATTACAGCCTCTTCTGCTGAGGGAGTGGATATTTGACTGCACTAATTCCCCCTGTCAGATAGACAAAAACATATAGCCTTGAATCCATTGCTGTGGGTGCAGTTTTTACTCACAAAGCACAGTTTTTCTGCCTCACCCAGACTGGACATTTGGGGCTGCCACAGGAGGGAGGCAGCAAAATTAGTCTGTTCGTAGATACCCTTCCACACTTGAAAATGTTAGATTAGAACAATTGGAGGGGGGAGATTGCACTTGAATTTTGTTTACTTTACAATTATTGTACATTATAAACTGTCAGCCATTTTCAGCAATGACTAAATTGGAAAGAAAGTATATAAATGACCAAAATAAATTAATACATAAATATGCTTAGTGTGGTATATGTAAGCCAGAGTATCAGGCTAGGATCTGGGAAACTCCAGGTTTGAATCCCCCCTGTGCCATGGAAACTTGTGGGAGACCTTGGATCAGTTACATGCTTTCAGCCTAACCCACCTCACAGAGCCATTGTGAAGGTAAAATGGAGGAGAGGATAATGATATAAGCCATATGGAGTCATCATTAACATGGGCATGAACTGGGGAAATGTAATTCATTTTGGCTAATATTTCATGGTGTGTCCAGTTTGTAAGCCATCTCTCCCCCCTGTTGCTTTTTGATTGAGTGGAGACAGCCTGTTTGGAAATGTATCCATTCATAAACCGCTATTAACCAATTGAAAGTTCATGGAAAGTTCATGCCAAACTTCTAGGTGCCAGACTAACTGGTTCAGTTCATGAGGTTTGTGAAATGGAAGAACAGCCCCTCCAGTGAGCTACAGACAGACACCAACTCTCAGGGGATCTCTGGCTGACTCTTCTCTACCTGCCCTCCACGTTTGATGAGGATTGGATTTACAGGGTGACCCCAGGAAAAGAAGGTACCTCAAGGAATGTGCTTTCTGGAGAAATGACAGGCACTGGTTCAAGATGCTTGGGAGTCTATAAAATGGACCCTGTGCAAGCTAGAGACATTGAACTCACAGAGGACCTCCCCCTGATGCTTTTCTACATACCTTCTAAGTTATGAGCGGATTTGACTTAGGGGGTCCAAGTAATGTCGCCCAAAGAAGATGCCCCCAGGAGAGTGCTTTTGAGGGAAATGACAGACATAGGTTCAAAAGTGTGTAGAATGGATCTCCTACAAGCTACACAAAAAAAAATGCACAGGTAACTTCACCCTGCCACCCACTCCTCTAAAATCTCTCCCTCCTGTTGCTTTTTGATTGAGTGGAGACAGTCTGTCTGGAAATGTATCCATTCACAAACCACTATTAACCGCTTGAAAGTTCATGGAAAGTTCATGCCAGTTGACCTGCCAAAGACTTCAGTTCACAAATCATGCACCAGTTAAAATTTGTCTCAAATCTTTATTTGTGAGCCGGTTTGTGTCCATCCATAGTCCTCAATGGGAGAAAGGTGGGGTATGCATGAAGCAAATAAATAAATGAAAATTAAAAATCTAATGTCTGGTCTAGCTGTATTAACTGGCTGTTGATACATGGCATATTCTCAAACAGGCTGTTGATTGTTCACTCCCCTAGATTCATTGCTGCTGGTTGCTGAACGCTTTGATGGACCATCTAATGTAGAAACAGTCATTGGTACAATTCACACCAAGATTGCAGAAGCCATTTCTAACATGCAAGAGAACAAAGAATCTATAACAGCAAAGGTAAAAGGGAGTTTTTTGCAGCCTTGGTATAAATTATATCTGTGTCCATTTGGCCAGTACCCTCTTTCTGTCACCATCAAAGGCGAAGCAATAATGTGAATGTCCAAATAATTCCCACTGCTAAGGATTGGGCAGCATTCATCTCTGGTTACCTCTGTCTTAAATACTGGAGCGTTAAAGATGGTTTGGGTATGTTATCTGATGAGGACTCCTTGCTATATTTGATTTCTTTATTTGTAAACATTTTTGAACCCATCTCTTTTCTGCAACAGGATTAGACTCATCTGCTCTTAAGGGTTTGAACTGACCCTCCCCGATCCCCCTCAATTTCAGTAGATTCCCTCATCTGCAGTTGTTAGGATACGATTCATTAGATCTGCATGGGGGGAATTAGCTCCATCATCATTCTTGGAACTGTGTCACTCACCCTCTGACAGAGTCTGAACAAGAGAATAATATGTGTTCCAAAAGCCCAGCTGCTTTCCTCATGGCTCCTAAGAATTGTAACTAACAGATTATGGTGGAAATGAGTTGGGGACTGCCTGGCAAGTAGGTCAGTCATTGATAGGCCAGCAAGGAGAAGGAGGGAAAGAGCTCAGTACTATGCAGGCACAAAATATGTTAAAACAACACAGAAATAGAGATATCAGTTCTGGGACAGACACAGAAAGAGAGCACAAATGTATTGATAAATCTATACCTCCCAGAAGGTATTTTTCATTGGTCTTGCCTGTTTTTTATATCCGTGGAAGAATTGCTTTGTAATAACCACAGTAATAACTTTGCTTTGTAATAACCACAGCCGCCCTGAGCCTGCTTCGGTGGGGAGGGCGGGGCATAAATCAAATCAAATAAAAAATAATAAAATAAATAAAAATAAATAATAAACTATAAATGGGCAAGCTGCCATGATGAAGCTGGATCAATTTGTCTCCCCATAAAAGAAATTTTAAAATATTCTGTGTACAATTATTAATGGTCTTTGGCTTCTTCTGTTGCTGTATAAGTTGCTGATATGGACCAGAGTGCACTAAAGGCAAGCAGAAACCCCCCCCCCCCCATTTTTGTGTTTATAACCCTAGTAGGAAGCGCATCCACTTTCTTGAGGGTTACCCCAATCCATTTCCTTTGGAACGCTGCCCTATGTCCAACCATTCAGTTAAAAAAACATACCTTTCTTTAATTGGGAATTGGATTGGCACAGAATAAAACTTATGTGTGTGGAAATCAATGTGGAGTTAAGAAGAATATGATTAACAGGAGAAATACCATATATCCATGACTTGCAGGAAAAACTTGTTGAATTACCTTCAGAAATATTTGGTTGTGTTTTCACTTTTCCAGGTCTTTCAAGGCTGTGGAAACCCCAAACTCAACACAAAGCCTTCCAATGTTGAAGATAAGAGGAGGCGGGTAAAATCTATTAGTGAAGATAAACCATCAGTACTAGGTTTGGAGAAATTAGTAAGTACAGCATTTGAACTTTCCTACTGTTTTAGAGAAGTTTCTAGATTGGAACAACCCATATTGCCTGTTGCTTTAGAGTACTTGTTGGGTCTACTGATGTTCTGGGACAGATGGCTGCTTTAAGAACAAAATGTGTAGTATTCTTTTTCAATTTAATAACCCTTTAGTGCTAGATGGTGATACTGTTAATGATTTGGAAATACAGCTGCAGTACCAGGTGGAATGTGAGGTGCCATCATTTGCCTCTTCCAGACTGGCATTCACATATTGGGTCTTGAAGCACCTTCAATATACACATATCTCTTTTAAGTCAGGATTGTCTTAGAGCCTGCAGTGATCATGCACTATGATCATCACATAACTTGAAAGCATTTTGTTGATTCCCCTGAAAGAAACTCTTAAAACACTGATATTGTTTTCTTCCAGGAAGGGGTGAAAGCCATCTCTCAGTGCCAACCACATATGGCAGTTATATATTAATTTACATCCTACCCCTCAGCCCAAAGTTTGGAGCAGCTGGCATCACAGATCAATGCAATCGTAATCATTAGAACTTACTCCAAACATAAGTAACAACAATAACATCATACAAAACCACATTTTTAAAAAAATCTAGTCCAATATTAAAAGAAAAAGCAGAACATCAAAGCCAGAAGAAGAAAAACTATAAAAACAATAAACCAGCAGTGCACTAAAAATGTTAAGCAAATTAAACAGGACAGTAAGTTTAAGTGAATTAACTAAATTCAAAATAACTAATCAACAATATATAATAAACAACAAACATGAACCAGTTATTCAACACAAAGTCTGGGTGAACAGGTAGTCTTTACTTGGTAGTAGAAGGTTACTGAGCTAACACTTCAAGTTCTGCTGTTGGTTGAAGCCAGAGTTGTCATCAGTTGTCTTCTTTGGAGGTAGAAAGTGCTGCCAAGTCACTGCCAACTTATGGTGAACCCATAGGAGGCTTGACATTGGTGGCCTTCCTTGATGATATCCCATCCAAGTACTAACCAAGGCCAACTCTGTTGAGCTTCTGAAATCTGACAGGATTGGGCTAACGTGAGCCATCCAGCTACCAACTCACCTTCTTTTCTTATCCCTGTTCAGTGACAAGCTCTTCAGCTGTTTGTGGTTTAGGCACCCTTGATGCTATATGCGTCTTTCCTTCTGCCTTGATTTTTCATGGAAGGAGTTTCGTAAATTTGGTATTAATATATTTTCTATATCAGACAGTAAGTTTTGCAAAGTGGTCAGTCTTTAATATTGTCACATATATGCAAGAATCACGGTAGTAGCCTTTTTGGTGGAATGATAACTGCCTTACATTTGAATATGCAAACATTTAGAATGTAAATGCATCAGTGACAACCATATGTCTTCTTGAGCCCTGATTCCTCTGCCTGGCAGGTTTCAGATGTGAAAGGAAAACTGAAGGATGTAAAGGACTTATGGGTTTCTCTCCCAGTCACACTTTGCAATGATAAAATATCTGGTTCTGTGAATGAGGACAAGTGCTGGAATGGAATGACCAGAGGCAGGTAAGGATGGAGAAGGTGGTCACAATGTGATGGTAATCTATTTTCAATGCTAAGTACACTCATGTCCCAGCTTTATGAAGCTTTGGATCTGGTAAAGGTAAACTCCATTGTGGAGGTGGGGGAAAAGGCATGCAGGGAGAGCCAATGCAATAAAATCTCTAGAATGCTATCTTCTTCCTTTATTCCTCACTCTCTTCCCCCTCCCCCATTTAATTATTTAGAAAATGTCCAGAGAGATGCTCATATCCACAGGCAAAAAGAAAAGAACTAGTTTTGTACTTCTTAGGGCCACTTCAGACCTTATACTGAATTGTGATTTACAGGGAAGATGGCAGGACTTGACACTCTAGTATCAGTTCTTTCCCATCCATGGTACAGCATAACAGTTCATCCTTGCTTTGTAAAGATGTTCCTAAATTTCAGTTTAGAGCCAGGATTAGAATGCTCCTACCCAGAGCTGGAAATAGGACTAACAACAAACCATTGAGGAGGTGAGAGTGGAATTCATGTACAGTTCCTCAATTATGATATCTGAGTTTCATAACAGATGTGATGCCCAGAGTCTTAAATTTATGTGTGTGTATGTATATATATATATATATATATATATATATATATTTGTTTTAATAGTTTTACTGATATTTTGGTTGTTTCTTGAGGTTCTTAAGATGTGATTTTATTATGCAGCTTAAATTTGTTAGCCACCATGGTGGCCCTTATGAGGGCAGAAACAGGGGATGCATTTTACAAAATAAATAAATAGAACTGTATTTTGCCTGGTACTGGAAGTGGAAATAAGCCAGCATTGTAATGTTTTGACGAGAACAGGACTGAAGACACTAGCAACGTTAGTGAGCTACAAAGGTTCTTGTATTGTTTAATATTTGATATTCCAGAACTTATTTCCTGTATGGTATCTTTCTGCAGATATCTTCCAGATGTGATGGGTGATGGATTAGCCAATCAGATCAATAACCCGGAGGTGGAAGTAGACATTACCAAACCAGATATGACAATTCGCCAGCAAATCATGCAGTTAAAAATCATGACAAATCGCCTGCGTAATGCCTACAAAGGAAATGATGTGGATTTCCAGGATACAAGTAAGTATGCTGTAAGGAAGGGACATCAGTCTGGCACTACAAGGGTGACATTTAGAAGTAATTGGTCTATAGAACTCTGCGCAGCATCAGAGGGCTTCCTTCTAACAATTTCTTCTGTTATCCTGTGTTTAAATATAGCGGTTGTATCCAAAGGCAGCTGCAAGTTGGCTATAAAACTGTTGCTCCTATCTGCTGTCTCACAAGCTTTATCACTCTAGAACAAAGCACAGTCAAGTGGTCAGAGATCTTGTTTAGCAGACCAGAATCCTTGGCATTTGTAACCCTGCATCTTTAAAGCATGAGCCTGCTTTGTCTGTCTTATAATACAGGGAACACTGTGTCCATCTGGCTCCCTAGGAATCTGTGTGTGCTTGTTAAGTGCTGTCAAGTCACTTCCGGCTCCTGGCAACCCTATGAATTAATGACCTCTGAAACATCCTATCATAACAGCCTTGTTCGGGCCTTGCAAACTGAGAGTTGTATGCATTTACCAATAATGTCATCCACCTCCTCCCACTTTATCATACTAGATAATTATTCCTTCTGTGTCTGTTGTCCTCTGACTGTACAGCTGTGACAGGGACTGCTAGCTTGTGAGGATGCTGTCTCTCAGTCTGATCATCCATGCTAGCTAATCAAGGGCTTCCTGCACCAGTTTTACTTCACAGAGCGTTGAAGGGCTAGGAAAGAGCTCTGATGGATTCCTTGGTGCCAGGGCCAGCGCGAGGGAGTAGGCAAGGTAGGCAGCTGCCTGCGGCACCACCTCATTGTGGGGGCGGGCACCCTGTCCCCGCTCACACTGACCCTCATATTGTGAGGCGTTCTTTCTTCGCTCCGAGCAATCAGAGCAAATAAAGAATACAGCCCCTGCCCAACCACCCTCTCCCACTTCGGACCCTGCTCAGCTCCTTCCAAAGTGGGACAGGGCTGCTGGGCAGGCGGCGGGTTGTTCCTTCACTCCAGTTGCTCAGAGCAAAGAAACAATGTGCCCCCTGCCCAGCCGGCCTCTCCCACTTTGTAGGGAGCTAAGCAGGAGCTGCAGCGGGCATTGTTTTTTCCGCTTTGATTGCTCAGAGCAAAGAAACAACACCCCCCACAGCCCCTGCTCAGTTCCCTCCAAAGTGGAAGAGGCTGGCTGGGCAAGGGGCATGCGGGCATTGTTTCTTTGTTCCGAGCAATCGGAGCGAAGAAACAACGCGCCTCCTGCCCAGCAGCCCTGTCCTGCTTTGGAGGGAGCTGAGCAGGGGCAGGCTGGCATTGTTTTTTTTCCTTCCGATTGCTCATAGTAAAGAAACAATACCCCCCCCCCCCCGGCAGCCCCTGCTCAGCTCCCTACAAAGCAGGACAGGGCTGCTGGCCAGGGGGCACGCCACGTGCCATCGCGATGACGTCACTTACGGGTGACATCGCACCGCACACACTTTGCGCATGTGATTAAACACTGGGGGGGGCACCATTACAGGTTTCTGCTGGGGGTGGCAGAAACCCTAGTGCCAGGCCTGATTGGTGCTATTTGACCTCCTGGTTGTTGCAACAGGCATTAGTATTGATGCTGACGCCGAAAGTGTTTTAGCCCCCTTTTTGCACTCTAAGATATGCCTGACATGGGGATCCCTGAAAACAGCCTCCTTGTGAAAAGTGATCCTTGCCCCATCTATAATGTTTAAAACTAATCACTGTGCTAATCTCCACCATGTCTTTAAGAGCCAGATATTTCTGGCATGCGCAAAATCCAAGTTATGATGATTCTGATAGTAAATAGTCCCAGGTATTACAGAACAAGGTTAATGGAGAGGCTGTTTTCAGTGATATTCCTAAGGTAATTGTAAAATGGAGTCTGACTATAATGGTAATAGTTCAGGATTGATAATATGCAAGCACATGCCTTTGAACATGATGGTGTGTTAGATATCAGTGATTATGGGTACAAAACCAGAGGATGGTGTTTATAAGTTAACTATCTTGTTCCTTCCTATGTTGTTCTTTGGTGAGCCCATCTTTTTGAGCCTGCCAAGTTCTGCAAGCTTCAATATGACCACGTCCACATTGGTCTGTTGAGAATGTGGTTTGAGTTGACCAGTGCTGTGCTTGGCCCACCTCAGTTATGTCATCACTGAGCCCACTTTCAGGAATGCTCAGGTGGTCTTATAAATATGGAGGATATAAGCAAGGTGGTAGGGTGAAGTAACACTGTGTCCCAAACACTACATTAATCCATTCAGTATGTTCACTGATTCCCATACATTAGCACTTTGCTGGCTTTATGGTGTGGGCTATTAGACCTGGCACATGTTGCAACCCATGCCAAACCACCAGTTTACTTGAATTTTCTCTTGCACAGGTGACGACATCAGTGGCTCCGGCAGTGGCGATGGCTGTCTTGACGATGTCTGTATCAAAAAACAGTCCAAGAGCTCTAGCACTTGGCAACCAGACTCACATCCTATGCCTAAGCTGTCAGGACAAGGCGTCAGTGGAAATAGCAGCATAGTCTTGCCTTCCTCCTTTCTTTTATTACTTTCTCTGGCTGCTGTTGCAACACAATACTTGTGGCGGTAACTCATTTCTGTGGCCGTGAAAGAGACTGTGGTGGTTGAGGTCTTAACTTTGCCAAAAATATGGACTATATTTAATTCATCTTGGCAAAACAAGGGAGCTAAAGGTTCTTGATTGTTTGTGATAACCTGGCAGTGCTAGAACTGGTGTTTTTCTTTTGGTCTTTTTTGAATGCTGGGCCCTTCTTTCTGTACCTCATTTTTTAAATGTCATTAATTTGCCACAGAAAGGCATCTAGAGGTCTACAACAGACCTTGGCATAAAGATTTACTGGGGGGGGGGGGGAGGAAATGGCTCTCAAGGCAACACCATTTTTATTGACTGCAATAAAATACCACAAGTATCTAGTCTTATTTAACGGTAGCCATAAGTGTGCTAAGGCGGTTTAGAACAACACACCTTTTTAATTTAAAGAATTTCAAAGTGCCGTAATGGTGGGGGGGTCAGTTCATAATTTTCCATTATGCAAGTGGCAAATGGCCCTTCCTTTCCCTTGATGTAGGAGTACCTATTCTGTATGTTAATGTAAGTCTGATTAGCAAAGGGTTTCATTATCCTGGAATTTGGAACAAAACCCTTTAATTTGCAATACTTACATGTGCTAAAAATGGGTATTCAAAGCCAATTACCATTTTTCCTACATAGAAATTATTGGAAGTGAGATTTAGATTTTGCATGATCCTAGGGCAGGGGTGGGGAACCTCCGTCCCAAGGGCCATATACGGCCCTCGAGGTCACTTGGTGTGGCCCTCAGGGATTGCTGGACCAAACCGAGCCATGTGGCAGCCTCCCTGGGGCCTAGCTGGCCAGCGAGGATCATGGGGCCCAGCTGCGCTGTGCAGCAAGCCTCCCCGGGGCCAGGCAGGGATCACAGGGCCCAGATGTACTGTGCGGCAGCCTCCCTGGGGCCGGGCTGGCTGGCCAGAATTGCTGCAGGGCCTGGAAAAGTTACTGTCACAGTTCAGTTTGCACTTGATTATCCCAGATGGTGTGGCCTAATATGCTAATATTAGAGGATGTGGCCTAATATGCTACTGAGTTCCTGCTGGGCTTTTTCTACAAAAAAGCCCTGGACCTATGCATTTGCCTATGGCAGCGGGCCGTGTGTGTGTGTGTGTGTGCCAGATTAGACTCTCCCCACATGACTTCAAATAGAAAAACAATTATTTGCATTAATTTTGCTAGCCTGAATCATTCTCCCTCAACGGAGCACTGTTTTTTAAGTTGATAATTTTTATGGCCTGCGAAAGATGTTATAAATATCTGCCCTTGGCAGAAAAAAGGTTCCCCACCCCTGTCCTAGGGAAAAAGCAGTCAGACAGATAAAATGCAATACAGAATCATAGTATGCAACATTGCGATAAAAATATGCATGGGAAGGCTTCTCTCTGGAAAGCTTTGCTTCCAGTTGGAGTCTGAAAACCTTCCTGTTATTATCAGCGATAATGGTCAACTTTTACCAAAGGGATAATGCAAAGAAACTGTTCTGTGAAGTTTTGTGTATTATTAGTTGTTCCATTTGCAAGTCCTTAAGGCAACTCATTGACTAGACCAGGAAACAGTTAAAACGCTGGCTGCATTCAGAAAATAAACTGGTTAGTTTAAACCACAGATTGTGGCACAAACCCTGGGTAGTCTGCTGGATGTACATAATGGACCAGAGTTTGCTCCTAAATCCCAATTAGCTTTGCTGCTTACTTCTTTTTTGACCTCTAAGCAGAATCCCCAGATGGTATCCCAAGCTCCCTTGCATTGCCAAGCTGCTGGCAAAGCTTCCCTGCATATACAGCCCACTTGGCAATAAATGAGAGGGATACTTAGAGGAGAATTTTATGGTAGACTAGGGCTGACCTTGGTCTGGAGCAGGCTTCCATTTCCGCGCAGAGCAAGCGGGTGATTTCACACCAGTTGCTCTGCGCCGCCATTTTGTGCAGGGCAAACCCACGATTTGCACCACTGCAGTGTAAACCTGTTTTTTCAGGTTTACACTGCAGTGCAGCAAATCGCAGTTTTGCCCCACGCAAAATGGTGACGCAGAGCAACTGGTGCGAAATTGTCAGCTTGCTCCGCACGGAAACAGAAGCCTGCCCCGACCAAGGTGAATGCAGAATCAGCCTAAGCCTCCCCCTCCTCCTCCTTCTCCTTGCTCTTAGCTAGGGACCATCCCCCTCTTTCCCCTTCCCCTTTTCTGTGTAGGTGCTTCCTGGAATTTCTGGATTTTAAAGTTCTGAAACAAAACCCTTCTACAGTCTTCCCACACAACTTTCTCTTGCTAATCATAGTCCACCTTCCCCTTTTCAAGCAGCCACTTTGGTGTTTCCCCTTAACTGCTGCTTCAAAGAAAGTAGATTTTTTTAGCCCTCCCCCTTTCTCTTTTGCTATTTCACTGCCTTTTACATTCCCCCTCAGGAAAAACTGAAGTCTTTGAAGCACATTCTTGTTTGCTGAGCCATCCCTAGCAGAGGGGAAACAGAATGAAGGTAAAGGGGAAGGACTGAAGAGGACTGCTTAGAGAGAACCATTTATAGTTAAGTGCAGCTGGATCAGTAGGGTTTTCTGCTAGTATGTGTGTGTAGGAAGGCTTGTACTTTCTTCTACGTGTGTAAGAGGGATGGTACTATTGGACAAACTGAGATTTCTGCATTCAGGCAACACCACAAACCAAAATTAATATATGCCATTGTTAATACACTGTGTACAAACTATGGTTTAGAAACCACAGCTTGGGCAGCCTGCATTCAAACATCTCACTAACCCAAAGTTAATCAAACCATTGTTTATAACCTGGCTTATGGTGACACATCTGTATACATCCACTAGCAAACCCCTGGAAGCTCACTTGAATGCAATATCAGATTCCCAAAAAATTGCAGGTCTTATTCTACCCCATGTTCCAACAGCTGTTTTAAAGTCAGTAGGCTTTGAATGGTGTAACTCTGTTTAGGATTGAACTGCAAACCAAGCAAACGCTTCCCAATTGGTATTAATCCTGTGCTGTCTAACCATTGTTTAGCACTACCTTACTGTTTGTGTTGTTTTCCTTTCTGATTGTTGTTACATATTTGCCAGGGATGTTGCTATTCAGGAGGTCGAGGGGTAGCGTGGTGGAAGATTAACCACAGGAGTGTCTGTCTACCAGTTCACACAGTCATGTTACACATAAGTATTGCTCTGTTGGATCTCTATGCTTCCACAGCTCCCTGCTTTGGGGTCTTATGTTTATTTGACCTATAACCATAAGAGTATAATTTTTTTCCCCAAAGCTATCTAGCATATCAAGGGAATTCTACTGAACTGAAAGATAGAGAACTTTTGACATAAGCTTTGCTATTAATTCATTGTTGCATATCATGATTTTTATTTTTATTTGTGGAGCAGGGAAAGTATGGAGGCGTATTTTTTCTTTTTAAAATATATAGACTTTGCATAATGCTGAAACATTTCTGTTCAGTATTTTGCATCAAAGACAACTGTGTGTCCTAATACAGATATTTAAAAGGCAGGACTACTGAAGCTGGCATCAGTTGTAACACAAACAGGGGAAGTCTTTCTAGCGTCGCATCATTAGAAGCAGTGAATGCAAGAAAATCAATTCCATTAAGGTATCTTTCTTGTTATTTGTTTTTATATAATGCTGGGAGAAATTTCTTTCCTAATCGCTCCAATCAGTATTGGAGGCTGCCAATCATATTGATACTGTATTTTCAAAACTCAAGCAGAATTTGATGCCAGCATGAATTTTTTGTTCCAAAGCAACACCTGCTTTGCACACATTATTTTCAATGCCTTGTGAGTAGAACAATACCCCGTCCACTTTCATTATTGATCTTGTCAATCTACTACACTAATTTTTGTTTTCAATTATGCCATTCTTAAAATAATTCCAAATACAAATGAGGCATGGAAATCAAATATCCTGCTTCCTTTGAACATAAATTTTCAAATCCCAGAGCAAGTAGAATGCCACATTCAAACAGTGTTGTATATGTAGCCTTCTGTTGGTAAAAATGCTGTTAAATAAACTTGGCAGATAATTTATCCAGCACAGTGCAGGAGAAAATGAAACTGCATGTGTACATCCCCACCCCCCCAAAGTGAAAAAAATCTTTGCCAATCTGTTGGAGAGCTGTAAACTTACAGTTCCAGGGACCTGTGATTCAACCTAGACTTAATCATGGGTCTTCTCCAATCACATCTAAAACAGAGAGTGGAGGGGTGCAATTGTTAGAGTAAGAAAAATAGAAACAAGGGACTCTGGAGCCATCCTCTGTTTACTGCTTATGTCACTGTAGCCTCTTCTCCGACTATTTTCCCAGTCAGAGTCTCTTCTGGTACTGGCATCCAGCTAAAGAAAAAGTGCCCCTAGTGAGAGGCATGGGAAAGTACCCCACAGGGATAGTTAAGCACCTTGCATCTATACATCATTTGCTCTAATAATTGGGACACACAGACACATGCATCCCCTGCTCTCCTTATGTGATTTATGGAGAGAAGACTGCCACAATCGTACACAGTTGGATCACAAGTCTCTTGTTAAGTGCTGTGTCTCATGATCACAAGATCTGAGGTTTTTGTAATTTTTTAAAAAGTTTATTTTTGTTATCAAGATGGCTGTGCTTTCTTTCAGTGTTTAAAAGCACTTTGCTGTAAGGGATACTAATCAAGCAAAGAAACTGAGCACCAAGACCCATTGAAAAGCTGTCAGCCAGAAACCAGAGTTGTGGACATACAAGCTATTAATTTTTGTGTGCCATAATGTCTATTTCAGCAGAGGGTGGGGCAATACAGGCTTTACAAGCACTGATATTTATCCTTTACAAATGACAAACAACCTGTTCTTTTCTGGTGGGCTTGTTAGGGAGTTAAAGTACAACTATATCCAGAGTACACCCTGGCTTTAAAACAAATGCAGTTCTCTCTGCAAAGTTAAGATTTATTTCACTTATTGGCATACTTGGCCATTTATATATTTCCTTTGGTTACCAAGGTACTTGTAACTATCTTGCACTGTTAAACTATGTTCTTTGAATCCTTGTATAAATAAAAAAGGCTGGAGACTTAAATCTATATGAATGCCACTTGCAACAAAATGCTATTTTATTTCTTATATTTTTATTGAGTTTCAACTTTATTGAATTTCAACAGCAATATGTGCTAGAGGAGCACCATAAATATTGAAGTGCACACACAATAGCTTGCACTGTGCATTGCCTAAGTATATGCTGTAGGCAAAATTGTTATGATGAGTATATAGGTATTGTCCACTCTGCCAGCAAACTGTGTTGGTAGGAACCCAAGATCTCCAACACTAGAAATCTCAAAAATGAAAGCATGTTATCTAGAGCTGTTTGCTTTGCAGATGTTTACTATGCACCCGTCTTCTCCATGTGGTCTATATTGCTATGTAGGATGGGTCAAGATTCAGTTACAGCCCATGACAGACATGCAGAAATCCCTAAGCTGTATCATTAGCATCTCCAGCTAAGAGATCTCAGGAGGCAGGTGCTAAGGAGAAACTTTCTCTGCCCTTTCTTTGCCTGAGATCCTGCTGCCACCAGTCAGAGTAGAAAATAGTGATCTGGATGTGCCAATGGACTGAATTAGTACAAGGCAACGTCATAATTTATTTTATTTTATTTCATTTACTTCATTTATACCCTGCCTTTCTGCCCAGTGGAGACCCAAAGTGGCATACATCGTTCTCCTCTTTTTTTCCCCTACAACAAACATGCAAGATAGACTACACTAAGAATATGTGCCTGGACCAAGGGCACACAGTAAGCTTCCATGGCAGAGAGGGGGTTCAAAGCTGGGCCTCCCAAATCCTAGTCCCAAACTTGAAATACTGCACCACACTGGCTCTTAGCATATGATGTTCCAAGGGATGGACCATGTGGTCTTCTCCAGCTTTCTATTATTCAGTTATTTTTTTCTTGCAGTGAAAGTTAGGGCTGATTCAAATTTGACAGTACAACTATACCCAGAGTGCACCTTCACTTTTTAAAAAATGCACATTTCTATGGTTGGTGATTCACAGGATTCTTTGCTCACATGCTAGCCATTACATCAGAGTAGTATAGTCCAAGTAGCAGCAATCATTGTCCAGCCAAGTGCCCAGTAGTCCCCACAAACAGCTGTTGCACTTGAATTGGACCCTCACTTTTAGTCATGTTGCCACAATTAAAAGTTATCTGGTTAACTATACAAATTTGGTCCTCTGATAATGTTTGGTGATGTTTTGCATAATGTGCCATTTCTCCAGAATTTATTTTATTCAAAATGCTAAATGAACGTTTGCAATCAATGTTCAACAGACTATGTGCCTAAAGCCACCTTACTCTCATTGACTGTTATATGAGCTACAAAATGTCCTCCCATTTACCTTACTTTCATTGACTGCTAGATGAATTACAAAATGCTCTGCCATTTAGGTCAATAATGTTAACATCATTACTCCTGATGAAACTGTCATTGATTGTTGTGAACAATGTGACAAGACCAGATGACCAAACTGACGTTTAGTAATTGTTTTCTCCAATGAGTAAAAATCACTTTCTTGTTTCCAGTACACATTTTATGTCATTGCTATATCCCATCCAGATGTAAAACCCTGTTCTGTTTTCAGGTATGTGTGTGCTTAGGGAGGAGATTCAGTTGACAAGTGGCTCTCCACTGTTGCTGGTGTTGAGGAAGGATTGGTAAAACCAAACTTCCCAGGGGAATTATGAAGATGATGATGATATTGGATTTATATCCTGCCCCCCACTCAGAGTCTCAGAGCCACTCACAATCTCCTTTATCTTCCTCCCCCACAACAGACACCCTGTGAGGTGGGTGGGGCTGAGTGGACTCTCACAGCAGCTGCCCTTTCAAGGACAACCTCTGCCAGAGCTATGGCTGACCCAAGACCATTCCAGCAGGTGCAAGTGGAGGAGTGGGGAATCAAACTCGATTCTCCCAGATAAAAGTCCGCACTTAACCACTACACCAAACTAGCTCTATAATGCCTACAGCACCACCACCTTGCACCGCAAGCCAAGAAAACTGATGAGCTTTTCCCAAATACTCACCAAAAACATTCATAAATCCCAAGCAAATTCTGAATCAACCAGAATGAAATTGTTCCATCGGTTTTCACTCTTTAAAAAAGATGGATTTAGGATTTAAATTTGAAGTCTCTTGTCCTAATTCCAAGAATCACAAGAGCAGTAGAATGTTGTGCACACATTTCTGCACTGTTGTTTAAAGCAAAAGGCTAATGTAAAAGTATGTGTGCTGCTGTTATTTCACAATGGGGATAGTATTCAAAGGGACTGGGTGCCAAGATCATGCAACAGAGATCCATGCATGTAAACTGTTTTTTCTATACACAAATCTGTAGCCAGGGGCACATCAGGCTGCTATTGTGAGAAGAACCTGTATCCAGCACCTGGCTTTTGCACCCAGCAGAGCTCTTAAGCAAGACCCTTGTATTATGCACACATCAATCTCAGGAAAGCCAAGTAAGAGTACAACTCCTTTAAACATATTTATTGATTTAAACAGACTCCAATGCATATACTATACAAGGTTTGCACATACAGAGATAATAATTATATACAGTCTCCTCAATATATATATAAAAATAACCAGGATGAATGGTTCAACGCATTACCCAGTCCAGAACAAGTATGTGGAGTTAAGGAGACTTGGTCAAATTTGGTTAACATTATGACAAAAGTCACAACAATAATTAAGAACATAACTGAATACTGCACTAAAAGGCAGATATTTTACATGGAATACTACTTATATAAAACAATAGTGAAACAATACATGTTCTATTTGCTTATTATTCAAATAGAGAATTAAAATACTTCCAAAATAAATTTACAATGCAACATCTAAAATCATAATACAGACTAATACAAACAAATTGCGTGCAATATAGAAACAGTAGTATGACAATAAAATAAAGAAGTGATCTTCAAATCCACAAGAATGTAGCTCAAAAGCTCTGCTCAGACTTCTTTTCACACTACATACAAACCAAAAGGCCAACTGCAACAGGACCTGTAACTGCAAGGTCACTATTACATAGCTGTTGAGATGACACCATCAGTCAGTCCCTATTTGAATAACAGCTGCCAATAAGACTACCAAATGTTGGACAATTAAACTTCTGTTAAAATCAATGCTACGTTTCCTGTTTAACTGAAACAGAGAATTTGGGTCACAGATTCTTCTGTTTCAGGCCCTCAAATCCATACAGGATGGGGTTTGATCCTTAAATCAAATGGGTTAAGGACTGGGAAGGGCATGTCTCAAGTTTGCTGGACCACTGTTTATTTTCCTATTAAATCTACACTGAGAAAGAGTCCACCTAATTCTTCACAAGCCTGCTGAAAACAAAACTATATTGTGCAAGTCCTGGATCTATTTTCTGTGGAAGGGAGCACATATACAGAAAGGCTACTCTATGAGCTTCCACTGAAAATGGTAGTGTTATGAAAAGTATACAAGTTTGCACCCCCAACATAGAAAGCCCCTTTACAAGTAGCTATATTGGCCAAAGACTGTGTCACTGAAAGGACATGGACAAAGGGACTTTTAACCTTAGCAGCTTATAACTGCTTGCAGTCAGCCACCAAATCCCAGGCCAAAATCTTTTGAACAATGTTACAGGATTTGGTTTCATGTCTGTTCAGTGCTGAGTTTCAGTAAATCATTTCTACAGCTGTGAACTAAAATCACCTGGCATCAGTCAAGTTTTAAAATGCAGCAAATGACTTTTTACTACCGCTGATACAAGAATGCAAGCATTCCATGAAGTCACATTTTCTAGTATCTTCTTTTCATCATCGTTATATTGTATTATTCACATCAAGTTGCAGTTGCACAATACCAAAGTAAAAATGCTGACATTTAAATGTAACTATAGTTCCCTGTGTAAGGGAGATCTGCCTCAGTGCTGGTTTCCCCAGTAACTTTAAACAGCTTGTCTTCTTTTGTCTTCTTTTTCGCTTTCTCTTTAGGCTTGCCTGCTTCATGTTTGCCTTCTTTTCCCTGCTTTGGCTTTTCGATGGGAGCTGCTTTGGCTTTTGGCCGGACCTTTCGCCTTACTGTGGGGAAAAGAAACCCAAAACAAAATCCGCCTTTGTTAAATGGGATTATCATGAAATTATTAGCTACACTTTTTCGATGTAGTGAATCACAGAGGGGTGATTATTTAAGAATAATTGTCATTTGGATAAAAAAACTCCAGAATCTTTTAGACAAGTACTCTTAATGAGCATATTCTCCAGTGACAATGGGACCATACACTGATCACTGGTGGCCCAGCTCAGATCCAGCTAGCCCAAATCCCTTGTACATCTTTCCCAAAAAAAGTAAGGATTTCACTCGCCATCCCAAAATGCCCAACACTACCCTTTCTTAGAAAACAACATTATTGGCTTTGAAGTCTCTGTTTTGGGAAATGTTGCATCCATTCCTCCTCCTTTTGATTAGTTCAATTCCCCTTGTGAAACTGCTCAAAAGTCTCAGGAAAATAATGGATGCTTGTCGGTCATCAGGTACTAACAAAGCTCTATGCTGACCCACTAGCGTGTGAGGAAGATATCTGTATATAATATACTGTTCATCAAGTTTACTCTGCCTAAAATGGTTTTATATTTTTCTGAAACTATATTATCTTTCTTTGCCTTTACCCTACATGCTTAACAAAACTCTTGACAAACTGGAATGACATGACAGTGTGTGATTCACACACAAATATTACTGAAATAAAAGTGAAATAGCAACTCCAGAGTAACAATTCCAATGGGATCACCCCCTTCCCCCACCCAAATCATTTAAAACACTGGGTGTTTTGTCTTTACTTATGACCTGCCTCTTACTAACCATGGCCTTTAGGCTGGTTACACTACAGAAGGACTATTATAATTCTCATTGCATGAAACATTTAACTCCAAATCAGCAGTGCACCCTAAGTGTAGATTTCCTAAAAAACTGCAAAGCCTACTCTGCCTAACAATGGTTTTGTCTTCCTCCACCCATAGCATTCAGAGCCATATTGCCAGCACACACAAGTCCATAATTTAGATAAACATATTATCTACCACACCTAAAGCCAGGGCTGATGCTAGGTGTTCTGGCACCCTAGGCAAATCACCCACTAGCGCCCCCCCCCCACCAATTATTAAAAAATATAGGAAAATTGAAGAGTGCCAAACTTGAAACTTTTCGCATTTTTAATTAACTGATTTTTAGTTTTTCAAAAAAAAAAGTGATGTTATAAAAAAAAATTGTGAGAATAAGTGCTTGCCAGCCATGTTAGGAAGAAGGGTGGCAGGATAGGATAAGGTAGGAGGCCAAGTCACACATCGGGGAGAAGGGGGTGGCTTGGCTTTGTTGAGGGCAGCTTGGTGATGTGAAAGGACAAGGTGACAGTGGTCAGGAGCTAGATTTATGCGTCAGGGAGGGGACACCCAGTGGGGCCCCCTAGGCCAGGTGGCGCCCTAGACGACTGCCTACTTTGCCTACTCCCACGCACCAGCCCTGCCTAAAGCTTTAAAATGACTTCTCACAATTTTCCAACTACCTATTAACACCAAATGGGTCTGATATATTTTAATAATTGTGAAAAAAGGAAATGGGGAATAATTCTGTTTTAATTAATATGACAGTAAGGGAATACCTTTTTATATAAATGGCCATAAGGAAAGAGAAGTATGCTGAGCAACCTAACCAAACGGGAAGATTGTGGATGAGAGAAGAAACATAGTAACCATGCAGCACTGGCAGAATAAAATGCCTGTGTACACCACTGCTCCTTGCCTAGAAAAGTGATCTTCAGCCTTTCCAAAGTCAAGACTTACATTTAACCCCAACAACCAGCATGGGACCAATGAACTGCAACCATATGACATCACTGTCATATAGCAGGAAGAAAAGCCACAGTCATGGTCTCATTAGTGGGGTGGTAAGCTCCCAAGTATGCATATGTGTGTAGCATTGGAGGATTGATTTATGAGAGATGGTAGCTGTGACTAACTGGACTTGGGGGCACACGTAATACTGGATGACAAATTGGTATGACGGGACAGCCAGGCTGAGCCAGGGTAGAAGGCAAAGGAGAGATTGGGTAAGTCTCTTAAATTTTATTGTGCTTAAAGGATTGTTTCCACCACTGAGTGACCTCACCTTACTAATCTACTGCTCCTCTCAGCATGTGTGCAAGGAGAGGTTGGAAGCATATTGCCCTTGATCCCTATGCATATACACTAGCAAGCAAGTCCTTAAAGGAAAAAAAGGTAACTCTGTGATATCTTGCAACCCAAACAATTAGGCTTCACAACCCCTCCCCTGAGAATAACAATCTGTGGATTGAAGACAACTGGCCTAGATGACTCACATACTGAGTAATAGCCATCATTTTCCTGATTAGTTGGAATCACCCATGTGATCAGCCAGGAATGCCACTGTTTGCCTTTGGTGATGTCAGCACATAGTCACATCTAAAACTGGATACAAAGCATTGCCATTTCATCATGTCCCCAGGTGATCCCCAATTGACTAGGAAACTGCAGTGTAGTAGAAAGTCCTAATGAGAAAATGGTGCCGATGAAACACCGCAACAAACTTTCCCATTGGCAGAGAGGTTGCTGAATTGTTCTTCATGCCCAAGTGAGCAAACCTTCAACACACTAGAAATGTGTAATCACAAAAAATAAACTGCAGTTCATTATTTTCCTCAAGTTTAATATCCCTTGAACATCTTATTTCAACTAGCCTTCCTCTTCTTAGTTTAAAATACATGAGCATTTCTTTGCTTGGTTAATTTCTATTTCTAACCCATAGAAAAATTATGTGCTTTTGTTTTATTTTCAGTGTTTATGCCACTCTTCAAATTAATGCCCCTCCATCTGCAATATATGAGCATAAGCATTAACAAAAGTTTATATTTTCAAAAGCAACCAATGCAAATCATGTTCTTAACAGCAGCCTTGAAACCAATAAGACTACAAAGCAGTACAGCAATTCCAGCAACAAAAAAAAGAAAAATCCAACAGCAGCATTATATTGGTACCATTACTGAACAACATGAACCACTAGAAAGCTAAGTTTGCTTAGTGAAAACTTACCCCTTGTATGCTCTATCACTGACTCGAAGTCTGATTCATCATCAACCTCAGATGAAGATGGAACATCTTTTGCAGCAGTAAAACAAGGTGCAAAGACATTTCAGAATATTCAAAGGAAAAAAATACTGTGACTGCCTCAAAGGAACTATTCCTTCTACGGATATGTGAAATCAAGTAGCTCTTATACACTATTAATCATGCATTAAATTTATTGAAATCTTGGAAATAACAAAGCACCCTGATCTTGTTCCATACATTTCATACAGGACATATGTTTCTATTTTGACAATAATTTAAAAACATATTATACAACTAATAAAAATGACATTTTAAACCTTCAATGTGTTTGTAGCTGGTCTTTATGCAGACTGTTCTATGAGACTATGTTCACATGAACAATCAATTTCATGTTAATGATTAGAATATACTTCAACTCTAGCTGTGCTGTCCTTGATAGTTTTTAAAATGAAGACAGGACATTTAAAGACACCTCTTTAAAGAGAAATGTGCAATCTCTATTCTAGAACAGTTTGTTCATGGAAATGTTTGTTCGCTGCTGCCACAATCTATGGGGCAAGGCCAATGAGAATTGTTTGATGCTATTTCATGGCTTCTCCAAACATCTTCTCCTTGATGAGAAAAATGGGGAATGGGCTTTTATACAGTGATAAGATACATACTACTAATACATAAAATTAGTCAATAATGTTCATATGAGCATATCCTCATTTTTCTACAGCAATGATCACTGGAAACTCAACAAATGAATAATTAGCAATTACTGCTGAAAGCTACCAACCAATGTTCTATTTATCTTCACTTAAGCCACACTTCAAATGATGTTCTCAGCTGTTCACATGATGTTTGGAGAAGACCTTTGGGGGTGGGGAGGAAGTCTTTGTTGCTCTCTGACAGAAGCCATAGAGATGGAGTAGAACAGATCTCTATTAAATCCTGTTTAACAATCCAGGGTTTTGTTCTGACAAAGATCTCAAGCTGAGTAGTCCAGTGATGAAATGCTGTTTATAAACTTGGGTTCAAATACTTGCTCCACCATGGAATCACAGACTGATTTTCAGCAAGTCACTAACTCTCAATATCTCTATTGTGCAACACCGGTAATAATGTTGTTGGGATATCTCCTCCAGAATGACTCTCCTTTCTCTTTACATTCTCAGCATATGTGCTGAGGGCAAAAGATGGGCCAGCGAATGCTTCTGAAGAACAGATGATAGAATATTCCTATTTACCAGTGTCATCTATGGCACACTTCAGTAAAGGAACAACAACAATAAGCCAGCTTCTTCAAAGGTCTTTGCTTTTCCAGTATACTTGTTGGCAGGAGAGGGGGGGACAGATTTTGATTTTCAAAACTGGCACCTCTCTATTTCAGTATCTGAGAGACTGGGAAAGTCTTGTGCTTGATTGCTCCCATCCAAGCAATAAGGTTCCAACACCAAGTTCTCTGTATCTTCATTATTCTTTGTATCTTCATCCTTCAATGATACTTTAAGGACTTTATCAGCATTTTTTCATTACATGAGGAAACACTTAAGCTTCCAAATGTAATTCCAGAAGAACTGAATAGTAGCCTTTCTAGAAAACACAATGTCAGATCCACTTCAAATATATGTACAGACTACACTTTTTCTGTATGCACAGAATGAATGTTGTTCATTTATGTATCCTTTTCCAAAGTTTTATTTCATTTGAATGAGGCTTCTAATCTAATTTCAACAGAACTGAGTATCAATTATCAAGAACCCACAGATGTTACACTTGCCTCCTAAGCTTGTCAGGACTGTATGCTTAATACCTACAGAATATACTTAGGACAGCAGAAATCTTCTTCCAATATCATTAACTTGGATCTGGTTCATTTTAAAGAATCTGACCTTTGGTATGATGACATTCTCTTATCAGTCTACGAGCTGATCCTAAAGGCTAGCTGTTCCAGAAATGCTATGCTTCCCTCTTAGGCCAAGGGAAGGAGCTTATATTCTGTAAACTCTGCTCTCCATCTACAATATACAGGGATAATTCCCAAAATATAACATATCCTCTTGCCCCATTCCCATATACCTTTCATTTTAAAAGTACCCTATCCTGCAGAGCAGGGGGGACAGATTCAATCCAAATATTTATATCAAGTAAATTTCGTGCAATTTGCATCATTGATTTCAGTCACATAATGAGGGCACATGCGCTATTGTGATGAATTCTAGATCATTATTTTGCAATGGACACATTTTATGTGACTGAGTTCAAACAAACTTGCACCTGAGCTTCAAATTAAATCAACTTTTTTTTTTCAGAAACTAGACTATACACAATAGATGTAAGGCTGATAATGTAACGGAAATCTGAAAAACACTCAAGGCGGCACAACATGACACATTTATGTTTGATTTAGGTGAACAGTCTGTTATCAAGACTCTACAGAATCAATGAAAACATTGTACAGGCTATAGCCAAAGCCAATGATTTTGGAATAAGTGCACAGTTACATTTTGATTTTGCACATCAGAACCTGAATGCTGATACACTATATGTTTCTTCAAACAATACAGAACCCACATGAGAACTGCCCAAAGACCTCTGTGGTGGCATTCCATATTGAAGCTGTAACATTTGTAAACAAGCTGTCACATGATTGGAAGTCATTGCATCGTGTTTCACCAGTTGCTCCTCACAAAGAGTAGAAAGAGCTGGCCAAATCACATGTAATGTGACCAATTTAGAAAAGGACCTCTGGCTCAGAGGCAGAGCATCTGTGTTGGATGCAGAAAGTCCTAGTCTCAATACCCAACATTTCCAGTCAAAAGAATCAGGTACTAGCAATGTGAAAGACCTCAGCTTGTAAGGCCCTGGAGAACCACTGTCATTCACAGCAGACAATACTGACCTTGAAAGACCAACAGTCTGACTATGTATAAGGCACTTTCATGTGTCTGAGGGAATTCCTTGTGTTCACCCAGCACAGTAACTTGCTTACCAATGTTATTCTTCCCACATGGAGCACTGCCACACACAACTATTTTTGGCAGCCTGAATATTTGAAACAGAGTTAGGTGACAAATACATAACAACTGTACACAAAAATACCATGAAATAAACAGTACATAGTCTGACCATGATTCAGCAGTTTCAATAAGCATGTCAGGCTTCCCTAGATGCCTGTAGGTATATAGAACATTTATTTTCACAGAAGACATAAAACTCCAGTACTTCCTGGGCTCTGCATTGATCCCGTTGTGTCCAAAAGTATATGACTCTTCCATTTCATTCCATTTTCCACACAGATAAATGATGCAGTTGATTTTTGTACATAAAACTGCAACATTTCAGCTTTCCCGCCACATTTCCAGAGTCAATTGCATTTGCAGGAGAACAGTAAGTGGATTCCAGAACTCATTCCCCTCAATATCTTCTTCTGTAAAGTTAGTATTTACAGTCCCACAAGACTCAGGATAATGCAACATATTGAAGGAACATTAGGCAAATCCACTGGTAAAATTCTGAGCATTTTCTTATGATGAAGCCTGGTTTTTCTTTCTGATTGTTGATAAATTATACATATCACAAGTCTTCCAAGAAGTACATGATGCATCCAAGTCCACAAAGCAGGAAAAAGCCATGAAGACTAAAGGCTGAAGTTAATATGAGATCTTTCCCCCTTCCCAAAAAAAACCCAGATGTAAAATGAATAGATGGGTATAGCCATCACAAACCTGTTGCTAATCTATCACACTTTGATTCATTTTTCTTAACAAGATCTAACTGATGTTGGCACTGTAACAAATTATTACACTGTTTAATAAACAGATGCTGCCTCAAAGTAAAAAAGTGAGTCCCTACAGGCAACTAATCTTTGTAGCTTTGGTAGAAATAGAGACTTCGGCCCAGCATATGGTTGCAACAAGTACTGGCCAGAAACCTTGGCTTTGCAAGCCACCATCAAACAAACCGTACCTGTTAGCAAACACTCTCGTTTATGACGCTCATTCCACGCTTTCACTTTACAAGACTTGCTGCAGGCAAAGTTCTCATAGCAACGTGTACAAGGGGTGAGGATCACACCTACAGATCGCCCACACTGATAGCAATATTTAAAGAAAGGACTGCAATAGAGAAATGCGAAAAAATTCAGTGAACTATTTATACATTAACTTTCTGGAATGAACACAGCATACAATCAGGGAGGGAGATGGGAATTCTTAGAGAAGGAAACGAGGTACCGATGCCTATATGCTAAAGCTAGAAACCTCTGAGACTAGAGTAGTCTGAGTGCTTGATACTAAACAACAATTTATTTATAATGGGCATTCCAGAAATCTGGTAGAATGGGAAAAATCATTAGGATATAATTACCCCTGAATATAACTATACACAGGAGGGACATGCTGGGGGCAGTGCTGCTCTGTATATCAGAAGGCATAGAGTTAAATAAGGTAGAAAATATTAGAGAGCATCAGCAAAACATCTTGGCCTCTATGCTCTGTTCGTTAGCCCTCCAAGGCAATTGATTGGCCACTGTATGAAATAGGATGCTGGACTAGATGGACTACTGGTCTGAGTCAGCAAAGGAAAGCAGAATGGGTCAACACTGAAAACACAAACTTGGTCACATTCAGAAAAGTGACAAAAGGAGCAGTATACTCATGTCTTAATAAATGTCTTAATGAAGCCGCCTTATATTGAATCAGACCCTCGGCCCATCAAAGTCAGTATTGTCTACTCAAACTGGCAGCGGCTCTCCAGGGTCTCAAGCTGAGGTTTTTCATGCCTACTTGCCTGGACCCTTTTTAGTTGGAGATTCCAGGGATTGAATCTGGGACCTTCCGCTTACCAAGCAGATGCTCTACCATTGAACCACCATTCCACCCCCAAATTATTGTCTTCTGCACTAAAGAATTTCTTTTGTCTTTGATATCTGAAATTACTATACAGCAGTGTGTTCAGTACTAATAGCTCTTGCACCAATGATGACATCATAGAAACAGACACAGGCCACAAATGAAAGATACTTCAACTACTTCCCTTTTAGGACCAAACTAGAAAAGATAGGGGCAGCTCTAATACTATGCAGGAAATAGATAAGATCAAGGCAACTGTGATTAGAGTGGCAGGGAAAACTTGACTTCTGAGGCAAAGAACAAAACAAAAAAAATTGATTAAACAAAGTGGGGACACCACCCTGCAAGATAAGGCTGCCCTATAGCTAGGTAGAGACTATGTATGCTACTATACACAAGGTGCATTTAGTTACATTGATCTTACCATGCATCAGTTTCTTGTATCAGTCCTGCAGATCCTGTGAATTTCTTTTTTGACGCTGCTGTATATGAAAGTGAAAATTAAGATTTTTTTAACTTAAAAACTGATGTACATATATGTGAGGACTATTGCAAGACTTTCAAATGGCTTGTTCAGTATGGTCTTACTGGTTCATAAGGTTTTCTTGTGTTTCTCTGGACTGTTGGCAGAATCATCCAGTCCTTTAATTGGAAAGGTCAGCTAAGCCTTCCAAAGCTGAAGCTGAAGCCAGATGTTAAGAAGACTTAAGGCTGCCATCAACGGCAGTCTCACATCTCCTCTTCTCTCCCTCTTCCCTGTAAGATCTAGTAAACTAAAATACATGTCCTGACATCACATTGCAAGTTTCCCCACCCCTTGCAAATGAAGATTAACAAAAGTCACCTAGCAGACTTCCACAGCAGAGTGAGGTTTCAAATCTGGGTCTTCCAGATCCTAGTTTGACTTTCAGATTCTCCACCATGCCAGCTCACACTCTGATGTTCCATCTCAAGTTTTAAGGATGTCCTAACTGATGGGGAAGTATTTTCTTACTGGGCACTCTATTCTCACTGCGGGTGTGCGCCAGTTTCATAAAGTGCTGTGTAATATTTGTGCAACTTTAAAAGGTTTAACTTGAACTCACCAAGTTTGAGTCTTTGAAGTTCTTCCCTATCCCACTGTTTTTCTTTTGCAAGGACACACTCACGAAGCCGGTCACTAAGGTACTCCAGCAACCTTTTACGATTAGTGAGGCTCTCCCGTTCAGACGGTAACAGAGCATGGAATGGGGTACGGGTCAGTCTCTTGTCCTGCAACACACAACACCACAGAGCAGACATGTAACATCACAAAAACTGATTTCCTTGTCATAGGAGCAGAGATCATGCCTGAAACTGCCACAGGAAAAGAAAACAAATTTAAAACTTGTAAAGATTAGCACTAAGAATACCACACAGGATTCTCAGTAAACTGCCATCTTTTTGTGACAAGAAATTGAACTCATTTCAGCTGCTTTGCTTTCTTAGAAGAGGTACTTTTTAACAAACAGATGCCTAATCTATCTCCACTCAGTTGTGTGTGTGGAAAGGGATTCTCTGCTGGCCATGCATACTCTCCCACTTGGGCAGAGCAATACACACACACTGGGTGCAATTTACAATACATTAAATAATGTCTTTTGCAACTGGATTTTTACTGTGTATGAATAGCAAAAATCCAGTTGCAAAATGCATTTTTAAAGTAGTGTGAATGCACCCACTGACAAATGTAGGAAGCAGCTTATTGCCTTCAAAAGGACAAAGTAGGAGTCCAGTAGCACCTTTAAAATCAACAAAGTTTTATTCAGAATGTAAGCTTTCGTGTGCATGCACACTTCTTCAGATGAGAAATGAGGTTCAGTGAGCAGAGCTACATATAGCTGGTGGGCAGTGGTTTAGAATGCAAAGTGGTACAAAGTTAAAATCCAATGGCAGAAAATACCCTTCAAAAGGGTCTTTTACATTGCAACATCCTTTACATTGATTGAGAGTGCAGTCTGTAAATGAGTAGTTACAAAATGAATAAATGAAAAACTGGCAGTATGTTTTGATGAATGAAGTTATCCTGTTTCCATGGATCTATCTTATCCGCCAGGGACCAGGTGCTACTCCCAGGGGCCTTTTGATGGAACCTCACATCTATCTACTTCTGCTTTGTCCCTGATGGTGCAAATGAGCTGTGCTATGCAGAGCTGTGACAGAGCAGGGCTGTGGAGTAGAGTACTGTATTCTAGACCAGGGATCTAGATCTTCTGGTGACCTGTGAACCAAAGGACTTCCATCGGGTCCCCAAGCAGTACCATAGCTGGTACTAAAATTCAACCCGACTAATAACAAAAATGCTGGTGACAGCCAGCTTTTCCATTCAGTCTTGCCCAGTTCCATTCTTTACTACAGCCTTTTTGGATGGTGAAAGGGAACATTTCCTTAATATTTCATCAGCAGAAAAACTGGTTAGATCCAGCCCCAAATTATTTTCAAATGCTGAGGAGTGAATCCATACATTAGCATTACATCTAACAGGCTTCCTTGGGAGGTGTTCGAGTAGTGGCTAGAAGGCCATCTGACAGCAATGCCGATTCTATGAATGAGATCATGAGAAGGAGGGTAGGAAGGGTTGCATCAATGCTTAGTTCTTGTGGCCCTTTCTTACACATCCAGGGAAATGCTGTCTGCCACTTTGGGTCAAGCAGCAATTTTCCTCCAGGCCAGTTTGGCCAGAGATCCTGAAGGGTTGTTGGGTTTTTTGCCATCTTCGGGGGCGAGGGGGAGGATTTGTGAATTTCCTGCATTGTGCAGAGGGTTGGACAGATGACTGTGGAGGTCTCTTCCAACTCTATGATTGTATAATTCTATCTCTCTTTCAGATCTACAAGCACAGGCTACCAGCAATTGCAAATGCTCCATAATTGCTAACTGATGCTGATTTTTTAAAAAAATAAAACTTAACCACTTTGTTCAGAAACAAGGTCCCTGGAGAATACAATAGCCTTTTTAAAAATCCAGAAATTTGCCATTTCTGCAATATACTTTAGCTGGGGAGGGGTAACCACCATGACCTGGAAGAAAATCCAGAATATCCGAGACCTCTGCTCTACTATGTTATATAAACATCGCAACTATGAGTACTCTTTTTTTCCTTTCTGCAAATATGAAAATTGTTCTCATTGTTCTGTAAGCTCTGTAAGCTACTACCAGCATGCTAACCTGAAATGCGGTGTTCAACATAAACCATACTTTGCATACCAGTTCCAAAAGTAGTTCACAAAAGATTTGCAGGTGTGACTGAGATCCAAAAATATATGTACATATAGGAGAGAAATGCATGGGCAGCTCGAGTCTTACCCATTGTTTTCCTCTCAGCCATTCGCATCACTGCTGGTCTGTGGGAAAAAACGGTTTATTCTTCCACCAATGAGAACAGCTGCAGAGAAAACGAACAATTCTTCCTCCACGCAGACCTGTCTTTAGGTCCTGGTAACTGCTGTACATTCTTAAAGTAACCACCTACATCCAATGAAAGTGACCTTGTAACAGGCTTGTGACTCCTGATGCTGAACCATTCTCTCTCTCAAAGGACAACCTTCAACTTAACATTTTGTAAATCTTGTTTGACTGAAAGGTTAGTGGACAAATGAATTTGAGAGATAAGGAAAATAAGATAGAACCATCAAGAGCATCTCAAGCATTATTACCAAGTCCTTTGTTAACTACTGGAACAGCTTTTAAGTAATTTTACAGTGGGTTTGAATTTCTTGGTGTTGAAGAAATACCTGATAGAATTTGAAGTATGCGTAGTCCACTACTGTTCCCACTGCAGTTTTAGTGTCATCCCCAATGGTTATGGGCATCAACATGTCCGCACCTCCAGCTATTAACATGTTAATCTGGTAAAACAAAAGAAACAAAAATAGACAAATGCAGGAAAATCTTAGGCCTGCTTTCATGAACTCAGTACACAGTTAACCTTGCCATCTTTTCCCTCCCCACTTCCCATCGTCTTCTCTCTCTTGGGGCACACTACCCATTACCTGTATCTCTCTTCCCTCTCCTCAGTTTCCCACCACTGCTTCCCATATCTTTGAGCCAAATCAGACATGATGTTACAAAACCAGTCAGTGAAAAGATCTTCCCAGCATCATGTCTAGTTTTGCCATTAATTAACTCTACCTTTTTTCTGTTTCCCTACCCACAGTCTCCCTCTCTCTTTGCAGTTCCTGTTCACTCAGATATCCCCTCAATTTGATTTTAAAAACTTATACTCTGATGTTTACTGTGCTCAAAGCAGCTTTCAATAACCTATAAAACCAGTACAAACAAGTGCACAAAACACCAATACTAGTACAAACAAATGCACAAAATATCAATACCAGTACAGCATTTGTTTCAACTCAGCCCTAACAGGAGCTACACAAATGTTTTTGTCCCACCCCACCCCAAAATGGCAAATCATAGTTAACCAGACTCTCTTCCATGGAAGCCATTACTCTCAAAATCATCTGGAATAAAGCTACTTAAGCTTTACAAAGTCTGCAGAACATAACCAGCAAAGGGACCTTGTACATCTTCCACAATAGGTTGTTCCATAGGGTAAGGGCTACCACCAAGAAAGCCAGCACCCTCAATGAGGCCAAATGAACCTCCCAAGAGAAGGAAATGTCCAACAGTAGTTGAGCTGAGCAGAGTTGACAAGCAAGACTTTTATCTTTACACTTCAGAGCAATTTTGCTGTCTTCGTTCCCTTGCCTCTGTGTCAGAGCACATGTTTCATGAGCAGAAACTCCCAGGTTAAATTCCTGCCATTTCCTGTTACAAGATTTTAAGTAGCAAGCGCTGGGAAAGATGTTTCTCTGCCTGAGCCACTGCCAGTCAGGGTGGGCAATTTGGAGCTACATGGACCAATGATTTGACCTGGGATAAGTCACCTTCCTATTTTTATATCTGGAAAGGCAGGTCTTTTCTTACCAAAGAAATTTTATTTGCAAATGTCTTGTTCTGGTCATATGCAGGGTTAACCACAGCACACAGGGCACTTCCGACAGCTTGGCCTAATGGAAGATTTGGGTCAGCTCCCGCAGCCAAAAGCTCAGCCACGGCCTATGTAAAGTGAAAGAGGGGAGGAATAGGTAAAAACCTTCTCAAGGGTATAAATATTGCTGCAACAAAACATGGTCTACAGTTTTTGTTAGAACAACTAGACACTAAATGTAAAATTCCTTTAAAACCTCTGCTTGTGCAAATGTGACCAATAGACAAACAGAGATCAACCAATGGATCTTCAGCTCTTCCTCACCCCACCATGGTCACCATTTTCTTCTTGCTTAGGCAACAAAATGGCAACCTTCCACTGCCACTTAAGTCAAAACAAGAGGCCAAGGAAGACCATCACCAGCCTCATCCATCTACTGCTGCAGCAAAGGCAGTAGAATCAGAACTCAGCTCAGTCCCATTGCTTTTATCTCCAAGGTGGCAAGAACAGTCTGAAAGCTTCCAGCCTCACTTCCCGGTTCTTGAGGCAGCATCAGGCTCCAATGGGGGGAAAAAATCCTCTTTTGATGAGCATCTGTTGTACCAGGCCTATTGTTTTGCTTTGCACTAAGGACAAGCCTAACCTGGCCCTGTCAGATATATAGTACATTCCTCCCTCAGTAAAGCCGAAATTGCCACTGCATCAAGGATGAACAGCTCTAATGAAATGAAAAAGAATCCTCTCTTCACACAATAGTTTTGGCCTTTCTTTCCTCCTGCCATTCAACCCAAAGTGGAATACACTAAGCAGAAGAAAGAGGGGGCTGTAACCCTTCCCCTTCGCTCCTCGCTCTACTCAGAGCTAGAACAGCTGTTTACAATTGCTCTGGGGATGAACTGGCAAATTCTACCTCATCCCAGTTACTAGTGATTGCTGTGTCAGGGACAGAGCCAGGTGGTGGCACCCTCAATGCACATCCAGAGGCTGCACATCTGAAAGCCAGAACTAACATGGGGAACTTTGGGTTCCACACCCAGCTTGTAAGCCTTCTAACACTATCTAGTTGGCTGTTATGGGAAACAGGATGCTGAGTAAGTCGAACTGTTAGTTCTCCTTGTGTAATATCAATCACTGGTTATTAACAATCTGCTTCTCTACCAAGTCTGTCCCAAGTGGAGATCCAGCATGATGAGTTATAAGAGTGTCAGATTATGATTGGAACAGCAAGACCAAGTTCCCCACTTTGTCATGAAGCTAGCTGATTGACCTTGAGCCAGTCATTCCCTTTCAGTCTAATCTACCTTGCAGGGCTGCTGCAAGGATAGTGTGGCGAAAGAGAGAATGCTGTATGTCACCCTCAGCTATCTTGCAGGAAGGTCAGGATAAATAAATAAATAAATAAATATGTGCCAAGTAGTCAGGGTTTTTTGTTTTGTTTTGTTTTGTTGTAGCAAGAACTCCTTTGTATATTAGAACTTGAGCCAGTTAGAGAGAGTTCCATAGACAGATCAATTAAGTCAGCTGATGGGGGACAAGGGGGCAGGGGGTTGCTTGCAGGATCTAGGTTGATTGAAGGAACTGATTTCCCCGGCTCTAAAGACCTTTGCAGCTGCAGCTTAGTACCTTCAAGTCTTATGAGTATCGCCTGTTGATCTTTTGCTGGAAGACTCCCAAATGACTGCAAAAGGTCATCTTCTAATGAAACATTAAGGGGACTATGCGTCACATCCATAGAGGGCTGCACTGATGACTCATTATGCAACTCGGGGTTTGCTTGGGACTGACCAGATCTGGATACCTTAAGACACATTGCAGCCTTATATTTTGCCGCTGAAGATGATGCGTTCTTCAAGAGATGGGGATTACTTCGTGTCCTGACCCCTGCGGACAGGTTAGGCAGCAGAGCATTAGTTTGAGAGTTAATAAAAGATCGAACAGGGAAAACCCCCTTTGACCATAGGTAATTCTTTCGCCTCAAAATTAGTGAAGGAATGTTGGAGGATTGAAAGGTAAGCAGAATCCTCTGCATTTGAGACTGATCATTAAGAGATTCAATGGTAATCAAGTCATAATGGTTGTATTTTCACTGATGACTCCAGGGTTCTAGAAAGGATATCCATTATCGATTGACTACCAGCTAGGGAAGCCACAAGGAAGATCCACATCATCTCCTGGAACATTGCTGGGTGGAAGAGTAAAGCGAATGACTCAGATTTTTTGGACTTTTTGAAATCCTTTGATTGTGTCTTCCTTCAGGAAACATGGGCAGAAGACAGTTTTAGACTGACGGATTTTAAAGTTTTTAATCTCCCCGCTTATAGATCTCACTCTAAAGGTCGCAGTAAAGCAGGCATGGCTGCTTTGGTGAAATCCAGCTTACCATTTAAGGTGATCCTCTTGGATCCTTGCCCGCCAATTGCCCAGGCTTTATTGCTGTCCTCCCCAGCACTGACCCTAATCATGATTAATGTTTATTTAGCCCCTTCTAATGGCGAGCTGGAGTTTGATGCTGTCTGGGAGAAATTTTCTGACTATGTGACGTCTTTGTCTAGGAAATTCCATACTGCTCAGCTCATGATTTTTGGTGATTTTAATGCTCGGATAGGCAGTAACAATCAGAAATGGATCTCTCATTTTGGCTTTGAAGCGGTTGAATCCCCTCCACTACAACTATGTTTACCCCGTTGTTCTAAAGATACTTTAACCAATAAGGCGGGTCTTAGATTAATTGAATTCTGCATAGCGCACAATGTTATAATATTTAATGGTCTCTCCAAATTTCCAGCTGCAAATGACTTTACTTTTTTTTCCACAAGGGGTTGCAGTGTGATAGATTTTTGTGTGGGCTCACCCAACCTTCTGTCATCTATCGATAACTTTTACATCGATCCGCGCACAGAAAGTGACCACCTGCCCCTAACTCTATCCCTACGATTGGATCTGGAGGTTAATATGGTATCACCTTCCCAATCCATGAAGGCCCCTGAGAATGTTCTAAAAAAAATCAAGTGGTCCCCGGCCCTAGAAAGGGAGTTTTCTTCCCTCTTTGGCTCTGAAGCGCTATGCAGATTAAGGGATTCAATCATAAATTCCAATTCAGATGATTCAATCCTTTCAGGATTTTCATTATTAATTGATTATTGTAGTGCCAAAGCTAAACCGGTGATCTTGTCTAGGTCTAGTTTCTCCAGCTGGTTCGATACAGATTGTTTAGCTTGGAAACAAGAACTGAGAGCTCATTTTAAAGAGGCTTGTCACTCCAAAGACCAAACAAAAATTAAGGCCTACATTGCTTACAAGACAGCCTACCTGGAGCTTACTACATCCAAAAAGAAAGCTTTCTTTCAGAATAAATGGGACCAACTTTACCACTCGATAAAATCTAACGATAATAAGGCCTTCTGGAGAATCATTTCAGGTAATCTAAAAAACAATTCTGTTACTGACCCAAATATCTCTGAGCAAACATGGGTTGATTACTTCTCTAACATTTTTGCTGCCCCATGTGTATCCCCTCCTATCTTAGCAAACCCCTCAGTTACTGATATGCCGGTCTGGCCTCCAGTAACTCTAGAGGAAATCAGTGAGTTATTGAAGGATTTAAAAGCGGGTAAAGCACCTGGCCCTGATGGCCTTCCCGCTGAGGTATTCACAAAGTTTGCCGATTGGTGGCTCTTGCCCCTTGCAAAATTGTTCTCTTTTATCGATCTGCATGGCTCCATCCCTGACTCTTGGCTTGACTCTATAATTATCCCAATATACAAAAAGGGGGGGTTGGAGTTACCAGAAAACTTCCGCCCCATTAGTTTATTATCTATAGTGGGCAAATTGTATGCAAAACATTTAGAACTCCGATTAACTGACTGGATGCGCCTAGGCAACATCATAGGTCCTGAACAGATTGGCTTTTCCAAAGGCAAATCTGCTATGGATCACTGCTGCACTCTGGCCTTCCTTGCTGAAAAATATATGCATACCGGGTCTAAAAAATTATATGCTGCCTTCATCGATTTGAAGGGTGCTTTTGATTCAATAGATAGAGCCCAACTATGGATCAAGCTAGGTTACCTGGGAATGGACCCTCGTTTGCTGTTTCTCTTGAGGAAACTTCATTCTAATACCTTTTGCCAAGTGAAATTTTCTTCTAGCGGTGACTTGACTAGTAAAATCCCAGTGTTAAAGGGGGTAAAACAAGGTTGTGTGCTGGCCCCACACCTTTTTAATTTATTTTTAACTGACCTGGCACAATTTTTGACCCCTATCAATGGTCATCCGCCTAAACTTGCAGGCCGAGCGGTCCCCTTATTACTTTATGCCGATGACACTACCATCCTCTCTTGTACAAGAGTGGGCCTGCAAAGGTATTTGAACGCCTTTTATGACTACTGTAATTGTAATTCACTTACTATCAATTATACCAAATCTAAAGTAGTTGTCTTTTCAAATTGCTGGGGCCCACGGAGATGGTTTATTGGCAATTCAACAATCGAGCAAACAAAAAATTTTAAATACTTGGGGATCACTTTTAACCACAAGTTAAGCTGGGTTTCACATCGTAACAACACCATCAACTTGGCTAAGTGTTCAGCTGCTCAAATTAAACAGTTTTTCTTTGCAAGGGGCAACCAATTAGTTCCAGCAGCTATTAAAGTATTCAAAGCCAAAACGCTTGCCCAAATCCTCTATGGTATCCCTATATGGATCTCAGCTTTTACCAGGAAAGTGGAGGGCATTCAAGCCTCATTCTTTAGACAAATTCTTGGTTTGCCAAAATGTGTGTCCTACTTTGCTCTCTGCTCTGAAGTGGGTCAGTCTTTGGTGGAGACAAAAGCCTGGATTGCAGTGTTTAAATTCTGGCTCAAAATTCATTTTAGAACAGATCCCAACAGCCTTCTTGATTGTATGAAAAGAGACCCATATATTTCGTCCTGGACAGCAGTGCTTCTGTCTAAACTCAATCAATTGGGGTTAGAGGTAGATGATTTTTCTACCTCTGAAGAGTCATATATCTTCAGATGTATTAAACTGAGACTGTGGGAATTGGAGGAAACGAAATTACGGCCAACTCTCCCTTATACTTGCTCTCCAGCTTCCTTAGGTCTTTATGCTTTTTGTGGCCAAATGCCCAATTATCTATCAGACCTAACCACTCCAAGTCATCGCAGGGCATTTATGTTGGCCAGACTAAACGCGTTTCCCTCCAAAGTTTTACAAGGGAGATATCAGCGAGTCCCTTTAGCCGACAGACTTTGCTCCTGTGGAGCGAATACCCCTGACTCAATCCAGCATATATTGCTTGATTGTTCTTTTTACCATAACCTCC
Source organism: Heteronotia binoei (assembly GCF_032191835.1). Lineage (NCBI taxonomy): Eukaryota > Metazoa > Chordata > Lepidosauria > Squamata > Gekkonidae > Heteronotia > Heteronotia binoei. The sequence continues at coordinate 89,772,979 of NC_083228.1, read as the reverse complement.
GTAAAGATTTATTTGGCAAGCTTTCTTTTTCTCCAGATTTGTCTATTCTGCCACCCTGTTATTATTTATTGAGTGATACTGAGGGGGTGGTTAGTGAGGCTGTGGCAAAATTTCTGGCTGACATCCTTAAATTTAATTCTGACCATGTTTGAATGTATCTGTAAGCTCGGTTTTATTTTGATTTTATCTCCAATGTTTAAATTTTTATATTCTGTGTATTTTTATCTGAATCTATTATGCCATTAAAGGTTTGGTATGGTATGGTATGGTATGGTATATTAGAACTTACAGAGATCTTAGTACAAGGCTTACTGTAAGCTTCAGGATGACTGACTACATCAGGGGGTGTGGCATAATATGCAAAGGAGTTCCTGCTACAAAAAAAAAGCCCCACAAGTAGTACTCAACTTTTGCTATGCAGGGTAAAACTATTCAGTCACCGTCTTTTGCCACCAGCCTCTCCTCACTCTACTCATCTTTTTTTTAAAAACTATAACACTGAAATGTGCAAACCTGATGTCTGCAAACTGCAGAATATAGAACAAGGCATTAGGTTGGAGCCAGCACAGCAATTCTCCAGATGCAAGAAGTTTCACCTATGAAGGATATATTCTCAGTTTCCCCTTCCCATGGCTGCTCAAAATGCGTCTGCAAATCCTGTTCCTAGGGACTCCTTCTCCTGCAAGATTGGGGGGCCCTGTTGTGGAGGGAAGGAAGCTGAGAAAGTCTTGTTCTGCAGGCAGAACTTCTTGTGCCTCTGGAAACACTGCACTGGATTCAATCCATTATTAAACAAAAGTTTGTGCTGCATTTGTTGTAATATCATCTTCCTGGGTTCATGTCTGGGAGTCCAGTAAGACCCCAATAAAGGTGCATTAAAGTAATTAGTAATGTAATGATCCACGCATTTTTGTTACTTTTTTCCTGTGATTCAAAGAACGTAAATATGGCCCGATTCAAATGTGACATTGAAGGTCAAAAACTTCCCCATTCAACTCTGCATTTTATTTAAATGGGGGTGCTACATATACAACCCCTGTTATACATGTATTATTAGCAAGTCAGCTCTCTGCTCACCCCAAGCTATAGATCTTTGGCATGGTAACCCTGCATATGTAGTGGCTGAGGGCCCAGTTTAAATGAAAGGCAGGTTGTTTCTTCTGTCCATTACAATTAAATCAGATCACTAAGCAGACCAACACCACTGAAGGAAGAACTTGCAACTGGTTACTGTAAGAGTTGAAATCATCCTTTTAGGACTGCAATGCTCAAAATAATATTTAAAAGGAAGCCATAATCTATTTGCAAAAAGTTATATATACTTGTGGGGAGGAAAGACTAATGCTCACCAGATCATTTCCATTAGCAATGGCCAGCGAAAGAGGGGAATGGCCACTCCAGAGGATATTCGGATTTGCATTGTGATCTAAAAGAAGATGAACAACATCACTTGCATTCTGAAAGGGAAGCATAAAATAAAAATCAACAAAGACAAAGCATGGTTATCAAAATGAAGGGATTAAATATTTGTTTTAAATAAATTAGATTAATTAAATTAAAATAACATTTGTTAGAGCAAAGGCATGCAGATATTTCATCTGAAGCTATACACTGAAGGAAACGGTGAATCGGCATTCACTTCTACAGGTTTCAGCAAAAGCAGTTCAAACTCACTTGGCAGAAACTAAAAACCAAATGCAGTAACTCCACAGAGATTAGCACATAAAAAACACATCTTCAGTGCCATCCTAAACAGAGTTACAACCATCTACACCCACTAAAATCAATGGGTTTAGAATGGTATAACTCTGTTTAGGATTGCACTGATTATGCATTTATTACAAAGGGAGCAGGAATGTAGTAAAATAAAAATACACTTTTTACACTTAAAATAGGGTTGTAGATTTTCTGCTGATATTTTAAAGCAATTTTCTCTTATTTTTGCCTCCCTTTATCATACTGCATTGTTTACAGTAGCTTATACTGTTTTTATTTCTGTCTTCTCTAATAATGTCCACACTGAGTCCCAGTGAGAAAGAAGGACTGTAAGAAACATAAACAAATAACCCTAGTTTACTGTATTCCTAATTGCCTAATGGTGTTTTACTGCGCTTCATATTGTATGTATTCTACCAGTTTATTGCATGGTTTATAGCATTTGTTAATTCACCTTGAGTCTGATCTAGAAAGATGATAAATAAACTGAGTAAACGAAGAAATTCCTAGATTTGCATTCAGTAGGATTAACATGAAGATTCCAATTCATTCAAAGATCCCCCACCCACAAGAATGTGCTCTCTTACTTCAGCGGAAAGCAAAGATCCCCATGTACACCCCTTTGCATGTGTAGATTTCCCTACTCTCCTAGAATTAATGGGAGAACGTGTGCACAGATCAGCTCTGAACATTTCAGCACAGAAAGAGTTCTGGATCTTGATGAATGGATTAGGAAAAGCACCAAAAGTTATCTGTTCCATAACTACAGAAGAGAGCATATTAAGGTGGCCTTGTAAGGAGTTTTTGGCTTCATAATTTAGATTCACCCTCTTAATTGAAACTAAAGTAAGCTTTTCCTTTTACCTTTTCCTCCAGGTCATCACTCACGCCTGTTACTGAAATTTAGATATCAGTGTCATAGGGTGATGTTGCATATGTTGGTTACTCTATAAAGAACTTCATGCACCAATGGCAGTACTTAATAAATGATAACTAATGCTTTCTGTAGAGCTCACCTCAGTCAAGAAATTAAAAGCACCTTGACCTCTGGAGTTTCTTGTAGTGGCTATGCAAACAAAGCTTTTAGGCAATCTTTTTGGCCTATTACTCCTCCCCACTGAAACCTTAAGCACACAGAACTGACCACACAAAAAGAAATAACATTTACTGGCATTAAATATTGATATAGCAATTCAAATGAATGGCTGGTAAATGTTGTCAAAATAATGAATAAGACAACAGCTAGGAACCAAAGAACCACATGCCTAGCACCACATATCCAAGAGGGCTTTGGTCTTGCATTTTTCAAACAGCTGCACTTCACACCATATAGCAAACTACTTCTGAAACTGAGGGGACTTTCAAAACAGTTTGTGACATTATATGGTGTCAAAAATTCTACTGGGTGTAGGCCAAGGCCTTCAGGCTCACCTGCAGCAACCCTTTGGAACCTAACCCATACTAAATGGGAGAATTTTTTTCAGTAGATGAAAAGAGTGGGATTTTTTTTTACATGTGGTTAATGCAGCATGCAAGAAAGCAGCAGCTCTCCTACAGAAGGGCCTTGAGGAAATATTGCATAGGAAGGGGGAGTGCGGGCAGAACAGCAAATCAATGATTGTATCAGGCTGTTCTCTGCGACTGATGTGACTGATCATTGATACAAAAGTTTATAAAGAAGCCAGAAATGCAACAAAAGAAAATGCATCTAACTAAGAGACCAAAAAATGCAAATGCAGTCAAAATTATCTTTCAAGAACTTGTCCCAAATTTCAGCCTGCATAGAACTATACTTGGTAAATGAACATTTTTAGGTGATGGCACTGAAAGCACAAGCACAAAAGAAACACTGCAGTAAAAATTGAGTTTCCTATTATGACTTGAAAATTCAACAGCAGCAGCAAAATGATGCTTAAAAAAAGAACTATACTGATGTAAATAAAGACCTGCTGCAATTACAGATTCTTAATTATGTATGAGCGAATAAGAGAGGTAAAGTTGTTATTGACTTTTTATTTATGTAACTGAAGGCAGTAATAAAAAACTGCAAGGTAAGAAATACACGTCAATGAAGTAATCAACTCCTGAATAAAGGAGTATTGGTTGCAACTCATTATGGTCCATCAAATAGGACTTTTCCCAATACTGCTAATTTATACAAGACCAATCATCAAAAGTAATTAACAAAAAACCCTAGTTGTTTAATGAGAAATCTCTAAATGCTTTCAACATAATGCTCAATTTTTCCCCATCTTTTAAACCGTTTTAACAATGTAATCACCATATAATCAATGTTTCACATGAGACTGGCTGCTTCAGAATAAAAATAGTAGTCCTTTATTATAAGGAACTACATACTGAATAGAGAAGAGCAGAGATGGCATTCTAAACATCTACCTATGCTAAGGTGGACAGGCATACCTTGCTGCTGCAGAACTTAGACAAACCAATTTCAGCCTCACAAAACTGAACACAAATTAGGGGGGAGGGTAGGTAAAAGAGAGTAGAGGAAAGAAGGGGAGAGATTCAGAGCTGCTTCAGTTATTCTAATTTATGCAAGTCTAGAATACAGGTCTAGAAATGGAGATACCATTACTGTTACCTGGAGCTTTGGTTTTATTCTGTGACTTGCTAGAAACAAGCGAGTGCCATGATTTTTTTTTATTTTCAGAGGAATATCTTGCCTTCTAATCTTACAAGAAAACTCTACTAGAGTATGCAAGCTTTGGGGTATTTCAACAAATCCTATATAGCAAAGATACAAGCCAAACCATATTGTTAAAAGTAAAAGCACATGATCAGTTCAGAGCCTTAAGGTTCCACTTGTCTTTAGAGCTATACTACGGTTAATCAATATGCATAAAATTTGGTTGTGGCCAATGCTGCCATCATGTTTTCTTTGGGAATCAATTGTAATCTGAGGTCTAAAAAAGATTTTTTAACCAAAGCCAGGAGTGGAATTCTAGCAGGAGTTCCTTTGCATATTAGGCCACACACCCCTGATGTAGCCAATCCTCCAGGAGCTTACAAGGCTCTTTTTTGTAAACTCTTTTTTCTAATCTTGGAGGATTAGATACATCAGCAGGGTATGGCCTAATATGCAAAGGAGCTCCTGCTAGAATTTCACCCCTGACCAAAGCTATAGGATATGCCTCAAATGGAATAACAAAAGGCTTATTCTGATCCAAGACTGGAAGAAATGGCTCATCTCTGGCATAGAACTGAGCAATATAGAAGAATGGCTGAGGAGACCAACATTTGGATGCAGGACAGTTCTGCAAGAACCTCAAAAATGCTACATGTTGCTGACCCAAACTTAAGAGGAACTTCACGTTACAAGTAGTAAAAGCAAGCTGTGATTTGTTCACCAAACAGGACAAACCAGGACCATTCATTATCCCCGTACACACATAAACTTCACATGTTATGAAGCCATTTGTATAAGCTGCCCTTAAGCATCAGGCAGGCTCACAGCCAATTGGATTACAGTTTGGCCCTATCATTAAATTATACTCTATTTCTATACCTTTCTATCTTTGTTTGTTTTAGTTTGCTGTTTCTTCTGTCAGCTTTGCTAATGGCCATCCACTTCCTCCAGATCACAGGCCAGTACAAGTTACCCTTGTTATTAATGGATTTGAATTCCAGACTTACTGCAGTATGAAGAAAATAATATTGCATTTTTATCCAATGAAACACTAAGGACCTCTACTGGCCAAGGCTTCAAATTGCTCCAAATTGTTGTTTTGCCAGAGGACTGTTTCAGCACCAACAGCATAATAGACAGTCTCGATAGTATTAGCAAGAGAAATAGTAGGGAGGTAGAATAGATACAACCATGTTCATTTTTGGGAGGAGGACAGACTGGGGAAAGACATGATGTGAACTTCAGTACAGGAAACCACTCAAATAACCAAATCAACTATTTTAAAAGCAACAGGACCCCAAAATAATGATCCTTGCTGTTTGCCACCTATTAATTTTTGAAGAGTTACATGAGCATTCCAACATTTGAGTGTTACACCACACAGTTGACAAAACAGTTCACAAAACAGTCCAATTATTGTGTTGTCTCTGGCAGTTCCCCTTAGGTATTTGAACACACATAAACACCTGAAGCTGCCTTATACTGGATTAGACCATTGATCTATAGTGGCTGGTACTGTCTACTTTGACTGGCAGCAGCTCTCCAAGGCTCCAGGCAGAGGTCTGCTCTTTCACATCACCTATTACCTTTCAAGTGAAGATGCCAAGGATCCAGCCCAGGGCCTTCTGTATACAAAGCAGATGCCATATCACTGAGCCACAGGCTCTCCCCCTTGTGACACACAAAAGATTCATAACTGTGGCAACTGGTGAGCAAATAAAAGAGAAAATAAACCCATTCCAATCTTCCACCCAAGCCATGGCACAGGCATGTCCATTTGTTCTCAGGACATGCACAAGCCCAACATCAAAACAAGATGAGCCCTCCTCAGGAGAGGAGTCCTCTCCCTCTATAAACCCTAATACACACGGGTAGTTTTCCAGAGGGAATCCCTCACCCAGGAGGAGGTCCCACTCATGGACCCAGAAGAATTGAGACTAATGACTGGTGGGTCGTTAGATGAGCTAGTAGAGGACTGGTATTCCCAGTTCTCTGCGGCCACTGATGACATTGCTCCCCAGCGCCCTATTCGTCGCCGTACTAAATCAGCTCCATGGTATATGATGGCGCTGAAGAGAATGAAGCGCCAACTTAGACAGCTAGAGCGAGTGTGGTGGAGGTCTCATGACCTTCTTATAGAGTGGTCCAGAACTTCTTATAGTGTTTATGAAGACCTATGAGAAGGCAGTGAAGTCCGCTAAGAAGGAATTCTTTGCAGCCTCCATTGCGTCAGCAAATTCGCGCCCAACCCAATTATCTAGGTTAATTTGTTCATTAACTACAGTGCCGACAGGCAATCTAAAAGCTAGGGAATTGGAGATAGGCTGTGAGGCTTTTGCGACTTATTTTGCAGACAAGATCTTGACTCTCCGCCAAGCTCTTCCAGCCACAGTTGATACAGTACGGGTACTGGAAGCCTGTTGTCCATCCTCTGGACCCACATTGGACCACTTCAGCCGCCTTTCTCGGGAAGATGTGGACAAGATCTTGGCTGCAGTGAAGCCGACCACTTGCCCATTGGACCCCTGTCCATCCTGGCTTCTTAAAACAGGTGGCGAGGGTATCCAAGGTCCTTTAGCTGATGTTGTTAACTTGTCTCTGGAAACAGGGACTTTTCCAGCTAAACTTAAAGAGGCAGTGGTTCATCCGCTTTTAAAAAAGCCATCTTTGGACCCGATGGTCCTGGCCAATTACCGCCCAGTGTCAAATCTACTGTTCCTGGGTAAGATAATTGAGAAAGCGGTGGCAGAGCAGTTCCAAGTTTTCCTGGAGGATACCTCTACCCTTGATCCCTTCCAATCTGGCTTTTGTCCTGGCCATGGGATGGAGACTGCTTTGGTTGCTCTCACTGATGACTTTAGAAGGCATCTGGATCAAGGCTGGTCAGCACTGCTATTGTTGTTAGACCCTTCAGCAGCATTTGACATGGTCAATTACGACCTAATGACCCACTGCCTTGCCAATATAGGAGTTCAGGGGGAAGCCTTACAGTGGTTCTCCTCCTTTCTCCGTGATCGGGGACAAAGGGTGGCAATTGGTGAGCAGATCTCCCTGCAGCACTCACTCAAATGTGGTGTGCCACAGGGAGCTATTCTTTCGCTGATTATGTTTAACATCTATATGCGCCCTCTTCCCCAGATTGCCCGAGGTTTTGGGCTGGGTTGTCACCAGTATGCAGATGACACCCAGCTTTATCTGCTGATGGATGGCCATGCAGATGCCGCCCCTGAACATTTGACCAGGGTGCTAGAAGCTGTGGCTGGATGGCTGCAGTTAAGCCGGCTGAAGCTTAATCCAGCTAAAATGGAGGTCCTGTACCTGAGCTGAGGGGAGCTAAGATCAGACATCCGTCTCCCCACCCTGGATGGTGCTCCTCTTGTGCCATCCCAGAAGGTAGTAGTAGTTCTTTATTCACGGTCATCCGACCAGCTTAATACAAATCCCAGAAGGTGAGGAGTCTGGGCGTGACACTGGATGTCTTCCTTTCTATGGAGGCCCAGGCCACTGCAGTTGTGTGATCTGCATTTCATCATCTCCGGCAGGTCAAACAGCTAGCATCCTATCTGACGCCCCATGACTTAGAGTGGTAAAGCAGCAGTACTGCAGTACTGTGGTCTGAACTCTCTGCTCATGACCTGAGTTCGATTCTGGCGGAAGCTAAATTCAGGTAGCCGGCCCAAGATTGACTCAGCCTTCTATCCTTCCGAGGTCAGTAAAATGCGTACCCAGCTTGCTGGAGGGAAAGTTTAAAAGACTGGGGAAGGCAATGGCAAACCACCCCATAAAAAGTCTGCTGTGAAAACGTTATGAAAGCAACATCACCCCAGATTCGGAAACGACTGGTGCTTGCACAGGGGACCTTTCCTTTCCTTTATTGGTATATTATTGAGCCATTGCTGTATTTTAACTGTTTTATTATGACTGTGATCCGCCCTGAGCCCGTATGGGAAAGGGCGTAATATAAATAAACCAAATAAATAAATAAAATTCTTATTTGCCAGCCCAGGGCATCTTATTTCACTGCCCAGCTCAAAAAGATGCTATTTTGCTTTAAGTTCTGTCAGGACCAAAACCACACTTGGCACCATAAAGATGGGGTGGTCACACAAGCTACAAAAGTTGCTGCAAGTTACCGATGCAACATTCCTATGGACCATCTCTTATTATCTAGTTCCTGAACTGCCTGTACATCAGTCCTGTTAATGAAGACTCCAAGTCAGTAACCTTTGCCCAACTTGCTGGCACTGCTGGACAGCTCCCTTGCCATTTTGGTGGCCAGGCTGATTTAGCTGGACTGCATCCAAAAAACAGGATATTTGCATCAAGTTCTTCACCACAGCATAACTAAACAACTGGGATATTATTACTCTAGATTAAGAGTTTTGAATGAGGCTCTACTATTTCTTATTGCAAACTGTCTCAACAATCAGTAGAACACCTCACTCAAAATGGAAGCCCAAAAATGAAGTGGAATGAAGTCTCTCTCTCTCACATCACAAGGGATGCCTACTGGCCTGTAAATGACTAGTCTTCAAGTCCACAAGCCCCTAAATTGCAGACTTCTTCTTGTGTTTGTTGCTGAACCTCTAGCTGCACTTTCAAAATCCAAACTTTTGACCTGCATTTCATTCGCCCTGCTTGTGGTCTGAATAAATGAAGTTTGGGTATACAACAACTTTGAAACACAGAGGCCTGCTTGGATTCACCATCACAAAAAAGACGGGCTTTATATGCCAGTGACAGGGCACTGCTGCTTGGATTCACCATCTCAGACACACTGGCAAGACTGTGCCCTTATTGTTTAACTCTAGGGCTGCATATTTTTTGGAGAAAAGAGTGAACAGACAGACCAAAACAATGTCTTGCATATCCTCTTCTATACAGGGGGTTTCACTCACCCATTAGATTTAGGGAGACTTTTATTTTCTTTCATATGTAGCTATCAAAAACATTACAGGAATTTTGTTTAATAATCTCTTTGTTTTTTTTAAACAAATCTAACAAAATTACACATCTAATAAAATGCAATAAAAATATTTGTCCAGCCCTGCAATCTGGACAAAGGATATCTGTGTCCAGCAGAAGAATAGCTGGTGGGTCAGTGCTGACTGCACATCTGACTGTACATACTGAGCTTTTGATTTAATGCAGCAGCCTGGATCCCAGTTCTCGAATGACTGAAATTCCTCAAACTACTAGACCCTAAGGCTTTGAGATCAAACCATCAATATTAGCAAAGTAGAGGCAGTTGGATGTTTCTCATAGAAAACCAATATACAATTCCCCACTATCAAAATATGATTTCCTTACCAAGATAACATCTGAAAGACTTGAAGGGGTAAAGATCACAAATGCTAGAATACTTCAACTTGAGAGAAAAGAGGATTTCCAGTTACCACGCACCTTATGATTGTCATCCCTCTCACATGCAATATGAAGGGGCGTCCTCCCACCTTCCTCTGGGGTAATGGTACATTCTGTGTAAAAGCCTTTGGGTGGTCCAGTTTCATTATATATTTTCATCACCGATATTGCCTCAGGAGGCTCAGTCTACAGGGAGAAGTGGGAAAGGAAACCACATATGCAGATGGCTCCAGAGACCTCAAGAAGTTTAGAGCCAGTACATATTGATAGTCTGAATCACATTAGTGTTTCATGCAATCTAGTGCCTTCTACTCAAACTGGCACCAGCTTTCCAGATGCTGGACACTGGCCTACCTGAGAGATCATTCTGCCTGGAAATGCTCATAATCAGGCCTACAGTCTCCTGCCCTGCACAACATCAAAGCAAGAAAAGTGGGCAGACTGAAAGACAGATAGACCACCAATGCCACCCTAAGCAGAATAACATCTTTGTAGGTCCACTGAAGTAAACAGCTCTGCTTAGAATGGCATTGTTAGTCATGGAACATTACACATAGAAGTTTGTAACTGAATGAACTGAATTATATATTGTTGTGATCCCATTTTATGTTTGTTTTTTCAGAAGCAGTTACTTGCTCAATAGAATTAAGTAGGTAGCTGCGTTGGTCTGAAGCAGCTGAACTTTTTGCCACTGGACTCAAACTATGATCAATAGTAGAATTACTGTGTTCCAGTCCAACTGATTTACACAACACTTTGAAAAAAGGGGAAAAGTCTACTCCTATAGATCTAGATGACAGTACTGGGGTAAAACAAACATACCTTACTGAGGCCAATCCTGTCTTGTTTATATATGTCATCAGCATCTTCTGCCCTAACATCAGGGTCTGCTACTGAATGAAGAAGTAATTCTGTTATTTTAATGCCTTCTTCATCAGAAAGGGCAGCAGCAATATGAAGAGGAGCTACACCACCAAGCTGTAAAATAAATCATATATTTACCTACAAAGCAATCACATGAAGATTTCACTAATATCTGTCCCTGGCACAGTAGCTCATGGCAATAAGCCACTCCAGCTTAAAAAGAATTTTAGCTAAGATTAAAGCTTAAAATTAAAGACACCAAAATCAAAGATCACAATTAATTGCCTGATACTTGTTTGTTGAAAAACTAGAACCCTTTATTTGTATTTTATATTATTTTATTTACTTCATTTCTACCTCAACTTTCTCCTCAATGGAAACCCAAGGGGGCTTACATCGTTCTTCTCTCCACCATTTTATTCCCCAAACAATGCTGTGAGGTAGGTAAGGCAGAGAGAGGTCCAAAGTCATTCTTTATGGGAGAATGAGAATCCAAACCTGGGATGTCCCAGATCCTAACTCTGACACTCTAATAAGAAATGCAGCCAAACTCCATTGGATAGATGCATCAGACGTCTACACTGCATGGTGTAAAACCAGTCCAGGAAGGATGGGTTCATTTAGGAAGATCTGATTCTCAAAAGAGCTTATGTCAAAGCAAGACTTCCCACCTTAACCCTTCTTTGGGAACATTCCTTACCACATTTCAGAAAGAAAAAAAGCTTCTCCATATGCCACACATCTTCACAGTCTCTGCAGCCCAAAATCAATTGAGGATACAGAGAACTTGGTTGCAACCTCAGATGCAGCACACATCCCTTCATAAGGAACCCTTCATAACATAAACCACATTTTGTGCTGATGCCGTAAAATGTATTTTAAATTCAGAGTATAAATCTAAAGAAACTAAATAGTCTTTAAAAGCTATGGTTCCATGTCATGGTTTCAGCTTTGGTCTCATAAGCATATTCCTAAAAATCTAATTTTAGAGAAGGAAGTTTTTTAATAGTTAACTGAACAGGTCGATTCAACAATTTCTTCTTGAAATCCCAAACCTGAATATGTAAACCAGCATTTTACTAGATGAGGTCTGCACAAGCTATGATCTACCAAGCTAAATATAAAATTAACTATTAAGGGCTCAATTAATCTCCTGGTTTGGATTCTTGACTTCAACTGTAAAAACATGAACTGTCAAGCATATGGCCAACCACCATCCCTTAATGGTGGGCTGTACTTGGGTTGATGGATCTCAAGCTGTGCCAGCTTGAATTAGACTACAAAACTAATACAAGAGCTTTGGTGCCTGATAACGCACTGTCACATTCTACAGCTTTGTACCAATATTAATCAAGCCAACAGGTCATCCTTACTCTGGCTGGAAGCCTTATATCCGTCCTTGCTCCAGCTTCTAAAAGTAATTTCACTACTTCAACATCTGCAGATTTCACGGCAAAGAAAAGGACGTGCATAGGGTTGCAGCTTATATTGGGATCTGCACCTCTCTTCAGGAGCAGTTTGATTGTAGCCCATCTCTTTTTGTGTCTAAAATCAGCAAACAATATGAGTCTTATCAGCTGTTGAAATTATCAGCTATTAAAAACATTCTTTAAAAAACAGCATTTCTAATCCTAGAGTGACACATGATGATACAAAAACAAGAGATTCTATCTTTCATGCACTGTTCTAAGAAAGCACCATTTATATTTCACATTGGACAACAGTGACTAGCCCTGGAGGATATTTAGACTTACGCCCGTCTAAATTCTGCACTGTCAATGTAAGAACTGGAGAAGGAAGAATGCAAACAAAAGACACAGGAACCAAGTTTCTGGATGTGACTGGACAGGACAAAGGCTTGAAATTTATAATGATCACACAAGCCTCTTGGAAGATTTCAAAACTTAAACAATAACTACTATGGTTATGTATAATACATCACACAAAAGAAACTGCTAGAATGTAACTGCTGTAATCTGTTGTCTTATCCAATCTTCCACTGCCAAAAAAACCCTGTTTTGTATTTGGCTGCAACATCTCAAATGCTAATTGATTCAACAGCTACATTGCACATATAATTTCTCTGGAGTCAGATACCTATATATAACACCCGTCTATGTTTTTGAAAATTGGAAGTATGTTTTGGCTAATTTTTTTTAAGTTGTGCATATCCCACAGTAATATTTTTTTATTATTTGTTTTTCAGAGGAAGAGAGATCAACAGCAACGCAGACAGCCTAGGCCAGGGGTGTCAAACATGCGGTCCAGGGGCTGAATCAGGCCCCCAGAGGGCTCCTATCAGGCCCCCAAGCAACTGGCTGTCATCTGCTTCCTTCTCCCTCTCTCTTGCTTCCTTCTGCATCTCAGCTTGCTTTGCCAGGCTTACTCAATCACACAGGAGCTACAGAGCAAAACCTCAATTTTCTCCATTGGTTGAGGCTTCTCCTTTTGGTGCCCTGGGGAGGGAGGGAAAGAGCCAGAGCTTCCTTTGCCCAGTTCCCTGAATTCCATGGGAGAAATACAAAGAAAGCACATTTAAGACCAACAAGTGCTAATGTTTTAAGCCTGCTTTAAGGGGGGGGGGGTTAATCTTTAGTCATGTTTGTCTGTGTCCTTTAAAAAGTTTATATCTCTGCTACCTAATCTTAAATAGGTACACACATGGCCCAGCCCAACAAGGTCTCATTTATGTCAGATCCAGTCCTCATAAGAAATGTGTTCAACACCCCTGGCCTAGGCAGTAGCCAAATTAGCCTACAAGAGGCCGGTAATGTCATTAGCCCTCTCCCATGCTGGGTACTCCTAGCCCACCCTCCACATGTCACACTACAGGTACTAATGGGGAACCCTGACTTACTCCTGAAGATTATTCTTCTGTATTCTTCTGTAGCTACTTACTCTGTTATGGACATTGCCATCCTTCTCAATGGACCTTCATGCTGAATTTCCCCAACATCAGGGGTGTAGGGTACGTTCAACATGTGTTGACTGAGAATAGCTGCGCCGTGCTGCAACATTTCTCTAGAAACAGTCATCTTAAAGTTGTAAACACCATAATGGGTCTCAGTGCTGCATATGGTCCTCTTTTCTTCAGCTCGAGACCCTCTATCTTCTGAAGACTTAGCCGCAGTCTCTGAGCCAAAATCTGTCTTATCAGCAGAGACTGTTACTCCTCCAGTGGATGCACAGGCAGAGCTCGAGGATTCTCTGTGTTCTAACTGTGTATCTGAACCTGTTTCTTCTGGTCCCTATACAAGGAAAAGATAGGGTATAACAAAGGGGCTTCTCTACACTAACAAGAGAAACTACATCATTATTATCAGTTTGAGTTTTAATACATTCATATTCAGATAAAAGTAGCAAAAGTCTAATCAAGTTACATTAAGAAGTTTATTCAATAAACACTGCCTGTACATAGTCAAGATCTGTATTACAACTAGAAAGTCTTAAAACAAACTGTTTAAAACCAAAAAGGATACTTAGGAAAAATCCAACTTTTACCAATGTGTAAATTTGCTACCTATTTTTGTCACCTCGCTTATATAAGGAGCATGTTACAAAATAAAATGGTCCTGCATCCGCTTCATACATGGCAGTGCTGGGGGTGAGGATCAGGAAGAGGAAGTCAACCACAAACTGTGCTTGCTTTCTAGACACTTAACAAACCACTGCCACTGCCCACACATCTCAAACCTCTGGCTCTTCAGCACAAACTGCTGTACATGATAATTTAACCTGCTGGATTCCACCCTAGTATCTAGCAGCACAGAAATTAAAGCCTTGAATATACATCTCAGAGTTGCATCTTTATTTTTTTGCTTTTTATGCACTGCACTTTGCCAAAGACTTCTTTTGGCACCCCTTTCCTATTTTGAAATGTGTTTTCTTTTTAACAGCCACAACTGTTAATCTAAGTGATGTGACAGTTGTGCCCTGTATTGTGTTCAACACTTCACGTAACTACACAACCAGAGGGGGTAATTCATTCAACTACAAGACAGCCCTGGGATGCCAAGCAAAGCAGCTGTCTGACTGTTATTACATCCTGTACTCAATCAACTTTGAGTAGCAAGATCAGTCAAGTAAATAATGTAAACCTGAAGCAACTTGTTGAAAAAAAATGGTAATGCACTTCACGCTACTGTATTTCAGACCTACAGATTTATGAAAGACTGACCTCTCTTCTAGAAATATTCCTTTCAGCAATATTGGGCTGAAATGATTCTGCAGGGAAATAACGAATAATGCACATAGATAGAGCTGATAATCCTTCATCACTGCATTTATTCACATCAGCCCCATTATCAAGAAGAAGATTGATGATATCATCATGGTAATTCATCTGCCAAAGGGAAATAAACTGAGTTATTTTCATACAGAAGTAATGTCTTCTTCTGAATTCTAATATTTTTAAACCTTAATTTGAGAAAAAAGAGTTTCAGGTTGTAAGCCTCTCTTTACAGACAGAAACATACTTTACACCAGTGGTTCCCAAAGTGGGCAATACTGCCCCCTGAAGGGCAATGTGATTACACGGGGGATGCTAAGAGGCAAGAGGGCAGAAAGGGGGCACTGGAATTACGCCCCTTTGACCATGTTATTCATATATTTTCTATTAACCAGGCTACAGCCTAGAGTGAAACAGTCACCTTGCTTCATCTTTAAAGTTTTACTGCTCTTATTGCTTTCAAAGTTATTTCCTCTGGTCATGTTTGTTTATATTTATGAGTCTTAAGTTGTTGCAACTCACAAGAAAGCCAATGGCACTCCAGGTTTCTGCCTCTGCATAGTGCTGAAATCTGGTGGAAACTATTAGAATTTTTAGTAAATAATATTCTACCAGAGCTTTAATCAGACCAGTAGACAAAATGTTGCCACAATAGCTGCCAATGTGCCTAATATTTGAAAAGGGCTTTTCTAATGAGGCAATGAAAACTTCCATACTGACTGAACATTTAAAGAAGGCACAACCTGACAAGGCAGACAAGAACTTAACTTTTTTTCAATTACTTCATGATTTCAGAAGTGGCCAACACTATCAATTTCCAGGACCACATCAGCTCCTCCCCAACACAGAGTCTCCCCAATCTGTCTCCCCAACACAGAGTCCTCCCCAACACAGAGTCTCCCCTTCGCCAATCAACTGGCCCACTCCCAGCCAAAGAACACAATGAAGGGGTAAAGAGAAAAATCCCACAGCATAAAAGGGTGAGCCGTAATTCATGCAGCCACTCTCCCCTTCAAAGAGAGGGAGAAGGGCAAGGAAATTCTGTAGAAACCATCCCTCTTGCCCATTGAGGCAGAGCAAGGAGCAAGAAGAGTTGTCTGAGGAGGGCTCTGCCCGCCTCTGCAGCTGCTGGGTGAGTGTCTGGAGTCTCAAGAAAGGAAGGAAAGGCAACAAGGTCCTGCCCATCCCTATAAAAGGTGGGATGGGAAGGGTGGAGGTGGGAGAAGAGCAGCACGCACTACAAAGAGAGGCTCTTCCCAAAGGCTGTGGAAATGGGAAAGCATGTTCCACTCTGGAGAACAAGTCTGCCAAGGCACAGGAGGGTGCAGGTGATTTAACCTTTTCTGTGACCCCTTCTGAGGCCTGGGAACCTTGAGGGAAGGAGAGAGCAGCAATAGAGAGATACCCTGCCGTGGTTGCAGCGTCTCAGTCAAGCATGTTTTGCAATGCCTCACAACAAAACAGGTTTTTTATGCATCATACATTTCATTGTTGGCTGCAGAGTCTGGAAAGCCACATAAATTGGTGAAGAACTCATCCTACCAGCAGTTAGTGAAGTTCTGACAACTCTTTTATTTGCACAAGTCACAACGTGATATAATTGAGATGATTCTCTCAGCAACAATTCAATGCAAACACACATAGATAAATGTCTGAAAATGTGGAAGTTACATTGTGCTGCATACGGACAACGGAATTTGCATTATAGCTGGATGTCAATTTTGCCAGCAATGCACTTTCTGAAAAACAAAAGTTTGCCTCAATTGTTGCTATTTGCAAGGCAACTAAGAACAGATACTAAAGGGGAGTCAAACTTCATGTTGAGCAGCTCTTGAAGACAAGGAAATTCTTACTAATATACTTGACTGTGCAACTGATGGAGCACCATCAATGACTGGTCACCATCACTGATGTGCTGCTTACTTGAAAAAAGCAGTACCAAATGTCTTTACTGTGTCATTCAACATCAACATCTTGTTGTAAAAAACATCACTGATTGCCTGAATGTCTGCACAAGTCATTACATACTGTTGTTACTGTAATGAATACAATTAAACCCCATGCTTCAGCTCTGTGTTAAGAATGATGAAGATTTTGAATGTTAGCTGCTCCGTGCTGAAGTTCATTGGTTATCAAAAGGCAACTGTGTGAGATGCTTTTACAATCTTTTTGACACTGGTGTAGAGTTTTTTGAAGACATGAATTCTCTGCTCAGTGATGACACTGCATAATTAACAGAACTACTGACAAAGCTTAATAAAATGAATCTGCAGTTGCAAGGAAATGAGGTCAATCTTATTAAAGCCAAAACGATCATCTCTATGTTTATTTCAAAGTTAACTCTACTTGAAGGTAAAATAGACTGTCACAGGCTATACCAATTTCTGAGCTTGTCTGAGCTAGAAGAGAAAGGTGGGATACAAGACAATGATATGCAAGTTTTTTGTGACCATTTGGATACGCTACATATGTCTGAGCGATCTGAGGATTTTCTTCTGTGGAAATTGCAGATTAGTGTGATAAATCCATTTTCAGATACTGTGGAAGTTGGGGTACTGAAGGAAGAACTAATTGAGCTACAACTGATTCACAAAATTAGTCTGAGCTGAATTCACTGTTTTAAGAAATCATATCAAGACCAATTCCTCACTAGCAGTAGCTCTGCCTCCAGGCTTTTGCCTTCCCTGGCTTGTGATCAAGTCCCTTACCAGTTGCTGCACAGATGCATTTTGATCCTCAGTTGCCTCCAATTTCCCTCGCAGCTTCCGGAACTCTAAAAACAAGAGCAGGAAGCTGTGAGGGAAACTGGAAGGAGCTGAGGATCAAAATGCACCCATGCAGCAACTGGTGGGGAACTGATTGCTTGAGCCAGGGAAAGCAGAAGCTCTGTGGCAAAGCAACTGCTAGTGAGGAATCAGTCCAAGAGTTATGGTTACCGAGGAAATTTCTGATTGCTATCTTGCACTATCAGGAGTGGTTAAGAAGCTCCTTGTTGCATTTCCAGCATCATATTTGGTGCAATGTGGTTTTAGTGTGGTCATCCAACTTCTCTCCAAGAAAAGAAACTGACTCCAAATTACTAAACATGGTGATTTAAGACTCCTGCTAAGTGACTTTAAACCAGACACCAGGCAACTGGTATCACTTCATCAAGCCCATTCATAACATTCAGAATTTACTGAACAGTGAAGTAGTTAATAAATATGGTATCTTAAGATTCTGGGTAAATGACTTTCAATTTTTGAAAAGCTGGTATCACTGGATCAAGTTCATCAGTTTTGTTGAATAAATTAAATAGTTTTCATTGGGTTTTGAATAAATGTACAATAACTGTTATTGCACAATACTTGTTCTTCCTTGAAAATGTATTATTATTTTTCTTAGAGGGCCATCCAAACCATCATTCTGAATAATGCTTTTACAGGGTAGGGTAGGGTAGGGTAGGGTAAGGGGCACTGAGGATGAGTTTATGGAACCAAGGGAGTGGTTGCCCAAAAAAGTTTGGGAACCACTGCCCTACACAGATAAGATTTCACCTTCCTCCTGAACTTCCTGCCCATGTCTGCGCCTGCTGTTGTGAAGTTTATCAACAATTTTTTTCACAGCTACTCTATTAACAAAGAGGCATATTCTCACAGTAGAAAAGTGAAAATTAAATTCAACCCATTTTGCCTAGGGCAAAATAATATATGTCATAAGATTTGGAGTCTTACAGCAGCAGCAGCAAGAGCCGTGTAGCCATGTACATCAGCTATGTCTGGGTGAGCCAGGCTGTCCTTCAGCATTGTGTACACTCTGTGATAGTCTCCTCCTGCTGACTCCTCAATCAGCTGTTCAGATGCAAGTTCTTTGGGACCTTTGGGTCCAAAACCGTTTCGATGGCCTTCGAGAATGAAATTAATATCCCAGTCAATGTTTGCCTGACAGTGCCTAGATGTGAGCAATAATAACATAGAACAGTAAGACAATGCACATATATAATCTCCATGGTCCTAACTTCTCCAAAATGTTCTCTGAGTCTTGCCTTTCTTCAGCTAAAAGGATGCATAATTGTCCCTTCTGTCCACATGTGGATAATTTTGTCATCATCTTATGTAAAAAGCAGCTGCTCTTTGTCTCCATTAATGGAGGGAAAGGTTGGATATCTTTAATTAATAAACCCATGTCTAGGGTTCACCAGTTCAGAATGCAAGCAGGAACTCATAAGAGAACAATCCTGTTACATCAGACTAGCCTTCTATCTAGTCTAGCATCCTCTTTCAACACACAGTACACAGAGGCAGGGTTGTAACTAGGTGGGCGCTATGGAGGCAGCACCTCCTTCCAAATCTGCTAGACGCACCCTATCCTGGTTCCCAACCCCCCTCTCCTCTATACTGGAAAGGTCTCCTGTGCAAGCACCAGTCATTTCTGAATCAGGGGTGACGTTGCTTTCACAACATTTTTACAGCAGACTTTTTACGGGGTGGTTTGCCATTGCCTTCCCCAGTCATCTACACTTTCCCCCCAGCAAGCTGGGTACTCATTTTACCGACCTTGGAAGGATGGAAGGCTGAGTCAACCATGAGCCTGCTGCCTGAAACCCAGCTTCTACCAGGGATCAAACTCAGGTCGTGAGCAGAGCTTAGGACTGCAGTACTGCAGCTTTAACACTCTGTGCCATGGGGCTCTTCTCCTCTTTAATACACTTCATTAATTAAAGGATTGTGAGGCACTCCAAAGGGATCTGTTGAGGCTGGGTGAGTGGGCCTCAACATGGCAGATGAGGTCCAATGTGGCCAAGTGCAAGATAATGCACATTGGGGCCAAAAATTCTAGCTATATATACAAGTTGATGGGGTGTGAACTGGCAGATACTGACCAAGAGAGAGATCTTGGGGTCATGGTAGATAACTCATTGAAAATGTCAAGACAGTGTGTGACTGCAATAAAAAAAGGCCAACGCCATGCTGGGAATTATTAGGAAGAGAATTGAAAGCAAATCAGCCAGCATCATAATGTCCCTGTATAAATCGATGGTGCGGTCTCATTTGGAAGACTGTGTACAATTCTGGTCACCGCACCTCAAAAAAGATATTATAGCATTGGAAAAAGTGCAGAAAAGGGCAACTAGAATGATCAAAGGGTTGGAGCACTTTCCCTATGAAGAAAGGTTAAAATGCTTGGGGCTCTTTAGCTTGGAGAAACGTTGACTGCGGAGTGACATTGTAGAGGTTTACAAAATTATGCATGGGATAGAGAAGGTAGAGAAAGAAGTACTTTCCTCCCTTTCTCACAATACAAGAAAACTTGTGGGCATTCAATGAAATTGCTGGGCGGTCGGGTTAGAACTGATAAAAGGAAGTACTTCTTCATCCAAAGGGTGATTAACATGTGGAATTCACTGCCAAAGGAGGTGGTGGCGGCTATAAGCGTAGACAACTTCAAGAGGGGAATGGATAAGCATACGGAGCAGAGGTCCATCAGTGGCTATTAGCCACAGCTTATCATTGGAACTCTCTCTTTGGGGCAGTGATGCTCTGTATTCTGGTGCTTGGGAGGGGCACAGTAAAAGGGCTTCTAGCCCCACTGGTGGACCTCTAGATGGCACTTGTTTTGTTTGGTTTTTTGGCCACTGTGTGACACAGAGTGTTGGACTGGATGGGCTATTGGCCTGATCCAACATGGCTTCTCTTATGTTCTTATTAGCGTCCCCTAGCACCCCCTCCAGAAAAAAATCCTAGATACAGGCCTGCACAGAGGGCATGGCCTCCTCCAATGCTGCCTCCTAGCACTGGTATTCAGAGGCTTGCAGCCTCTAAGCAGCCTCTATTAGTCACTATGGCTAGTAGCTATTGATGGGCCACTCCTCTATGTATCTTCCCAATCCTCTTTAAGAGCCATCTATGCTCATAGCTATGACTGCATCCAGTGCTGGTAAAATCTACAATTTAATTACTCATTTAAAAAGTATTTAATGGCCTCAATCTTTTGTCCATCAACTTCATTGCCCACATCCAGTTCTAGTAGAGGAGAAAAAGTTCTCTCTTTCCTCCTTCTCTATCACATACATAATTTTGTGAACCATTATTATGACCCCCCCCCCAGTCATATTTTTTCTAAACTAAAAAGTCCTAGACTCTCAACAGCTTTTTCTCATAGGGACATCACTCCAACCCCTTAATCATCTTGGCTGTAATCTTCTGCACTTTTTTTAGCTCTTCAATACCCTTTTTGAGATATGGTAACTTATAACATTATTCCAAATGAGGCTGTACCATAAATCCATACAAGGGAATTACAATATTGGCCATTTTATTTTCAGTATCTTTCCTAATAACCCCCAGCAGGGCATTAGCCTTTTTCACTGCTGTTGTTGTACCCCAAGTTGACATTTTCATGCCCAGATCTCTTTCCTTCTCAGTCTTTGTCAGTTCAGAATATATTTGTTCCAATGTGCATCACCCCACAATTATGTACACCGAAGTGTAAAGCGATGCACATTGGAATAAAAATCCTAGTGGTCCTTCAAACAAACAAAAATCTATCCACATAGCTAGATGTCAGGACAAAGCAGTCTTCTTGTTGATGTGCTAGTTTACTTTGTGGGTTTTGTTCTTTTCTTAACATTTATTCATAAGCCCTGTGGCTATAATGAAACAAAGGCTTTTTCATCTCAGTGAAAACTAGTCCTCTATCACGCTCTTCTTCCAACAGCTCCAACACAACAGCTCTTTGGCAGTGGGATGAAAGTAGACACAGCCATGCAAAACACAACAACCAGAGGTTCCTATTACATCTCCACATATCCTCCTTTCTATACCCCTTCCAACCTCTGCAAGCTAAATGGGAGAGGTAGTTGGCCCAAGAGACACATTGGTCAGTTCCCGTACTTCAAAGATGTTAAAAGAATAATTTTTCAGAAGATTATCTATGAATGCCTGACAAACAGAACCACCGCTGGGAAGATTAAAGGGGGGGGGGGACACAAAACCAGTGACAGGATTTGATACAAGTTAGGTCAATATGCAGTGTTCTGGTAATTCAGCAGCAGCTAAAAGAACAGATGGTCACACAGAAAGATGCAAAATTTAAAAAACACCAAGCAAGGTGAACTGCAGTAAACGGCTGGAAAGAAAAGCTGTAACTAATAGTTTACACTCTGAAACACTGCATTTCCACACATAAACTGAAAAGATCAACTTTCCCCTATCATCCACTCCATCCCACCACCAAAGCTTACCTATATTTATAGATGTGCTTCTGAATTTTGACCATTAAAGGGGTTATATTGCTAACTGGCCACAGTTGTTCATAAGGCAATCGCTTGTTTCTCTTAAAATAATGGGAATCAAACTCTTTCTGGAAGGTGCGAGTAAGAGGAAGATGATCTGCATCAATTGAGTATATATACATCTTCTCAGGCAATGTGTAGGTGTCATCATTTAAGAGAAGACTTTTGTAGTAGTAAAAAAATGGATCCTTCTCCTCATTTAGCTTCCACATTGTATTGCTCTCTTCAGAAATATATTGTTTATTGTCTTCAGCATCAAAGTAGACATTGAGTTCTGGGAAATCCAGAAGAGAAAAATACCCAGGAATTTCAGTACACAATTTAATTATATGATTTCGGTGCCACAAGCCAACATCTTGACTATCATCTGGATGGTTTTCAATCCCTGGACCAAATCGTTCATCAGCCTTGTAAAGTCCCTTTAGAAGAAAAACAGATATAAAATAATACACTTTTAAGTGTACTTCCACAAATAATGTGTACAGATTGCCAAAACGCAACACTGGAATGATCATATTAGGGGTTTAGAGAAAGGTAAAACAAGGGTTTAATTAAATAACTATGGTTGGTATGATCATCCAGTGCAGGAGACTCCAACTATGGTTACCTAGGGACAGTCAAAACAGGACCTCAAACCATGGTTTGAAGTTGTTTTACTGACCACAGTTAGTCTTAACTACAATATCAGGTGAACAAGCTTAATTGTTGCTTCTTCCCAAGTGCAACTGTCACCAGTCTCTTGGTCTTACTGTACTTCTTTTCTGTGCAATCTGTATCGGGTGGAAAGACTCAATACATGTCCAGAAGCCACAACTCAGGATCTCCTATTTTCATATACATTTTCTCAGTACTGAAAAGATTGACAGTAAATCATCAGCTGAAGCTGTATATCCAATGCTGTTCTTGGCGCTGAACAAACTACACTAACTGACTTAAATGTATTGATTTTTCAGTTTCAAATAAGCAAGTTTATACTAACTCTGCATTACTGGGGTAAAAACATAAGCAGA
The DNA here is from genome assembly GCF_032191835.1 of Heteronotia binoei. Lineage (NCBI taxonomy): Eukaryota > Metazoa > Chordata > Lepidosauria > Squamata > Gekkonidae > Heteronotia > Heteronotia binoei. The sequence continues at coordinate 89,749,877 of NC_083228.1, read as the reverse complement.
AAAAATGGATTATGAAACTGGCATGCTATAGCATTACTACCCTGTTTCTGTCTAAGTACCTGATATATTCTTCCATCTTTAAATTCCATGGTCCCATAGCCTTCTTTACGGCTAAGATAAAATGACCCAGTGAATTTAGAGCCATCAGGCCAAAAGTAAACACCTTTGCCATGACGATGGTCTTTATAAAATTGGCCCACATATCTCTATAACAGAAGAGAAAGAACAAATTATGCAGATATTAAAGTATAAATAATACACAAGCCACCACTGTTCCTCAACACAATGGAAAATAGAATATCAATGCATTGTGTTATATGAAGAATATTCATTTCGGCACCTGTAAGAAAGCTGTATATAGTAGAAATTATTTATCAGTTAACAGAGCAGCTATGCAGACAAGAAATAACATTTCAAACTGTCATAAAAGGCATGTGATGCTGTCTCCTGGGATTTGGTTACTTCAAAATATAGATGCAGGACTCCATGACTAAATGCTCAACCACATGCAGTCATGATGTATGTTCATAGATGCAAAGGATGCATGCAGGTTGTTTGAACAGAGGAACCTAAAGAGACATACCACCAGTCCTATGTAAGCTTATTCAACTCACTGAGTTCAGTGAGACTTATTTCCAGATATGTGTGCACAGTACTATAGCCCTAGATTACTATCTATGAAAATTCAAAGCACTGTGCATGATGTTTGAGGGAATACAGCTTATCCTTCCTTTCAATATCCTCTCCATAGTCCCGGAAAACCCACTTTCCAGAAGTCTGAGAGCTCCAAGAGCCAGGTGCTAGAGCTCAGACAATGCCAGCAACAGCAGCCAACCACTGATGCACCCCAGGGGAGAAGAGGAATGGTACTAGGGAACTTTGGGGAGAGCTCTGGAGGTAGATGAAAAGGTTCCAGGGGATGGCAGTGGCCCAGGGCTGGTGCTTGGCTGCAGACAGACTAAGGTTACCCCAACAAACTAAGCAGTAGAAAGATGCCACAAAGATAGTTAATGGGGAAAAGGTGAAGTACAATGGCATTTTCCAACTGACTACAAATATCTTTTTGTGCTTCTCTCCCAAAGAATTTTATGGCAAGAAATAAAGACAGGATTTAACTAATATTTTCAAGAGACACTGAACATAGTACCATTCATTTGCAAGTCAGGGAGGCTTATTCCACTTGACTACATCCAGGGGAAATGACTGCACAGAAATATATTGAGAACTACAATATTTAATAAAAACTGAATATACAGAGGATGAAGTTCAAACAAAGCTAGTAACCCAGCTCAATCCAGGATTTGCAGCCTTGGGAAATTTGATTAATATTAGATTTATTACTGAGAATTACTTTTGTTGCAAACAGAAAAACTGAAGGAAAGCATACACCATCTATTAGAAAGGTTTGTGGAATTCTGGTGTTCTTTTCAAGTAAACATGATTAAGCAATATCAATGAAGTGGGAGCAATCTATTTGACAAAAGCAAGAAACAGAACGTAAGCAGTAATAATAATTAACAAACTTGAACTATGTGCTGTTCAATAAGTGTATAACCATAATTTAGGGCCAAAACAAATATTTCTACCAAGTGAGAAAAATCTTCACAACCCAAACCACTATGGACAATCTAAGGACAGGAGCAGATTTTTACAGCATGACAACCTTCTGGCTCTGATTCCCCACATGTGAAAGAATGCTTGCAAGGGTGGGGGTGAGGGAACAATACTAGCAACAGGAATTCACACATACACATCTGACAAAAACTAAACACTTGTGGGGTGAACCAAATTCAAGCACCCCTTCCTCTTATCCGCACTACTCTCACCAAAGTGATGATGCTGTGAGAACAATCAGTACTGTTCTGTGCAGAAAAGGGGGGAATCTCAGGTATAGGGCATAAAGTTGGCAGTGGTAGCCAAGGGTGCGTTTCTGCAGCTGGTAAATCAGTTGCAGCCCTTCCTGGGCAGAAAAGATTTTGCTACTGGAGTGCATGTCCTGGTAACACCTAGATTAGATTACTGCAATGCAGTCTGTGTGGAGCTGCCCTTGAAGACTCTCCAAAAGTTACAGCTGGTACAAAATGTTGAGTCCAGAGTGCTGACTGGAGTGAGTCATAGGGACCATATAACTCCAGTCGTGTTCCCTCTATGCTGGCTTCCAGGCACAATTCAAAGTGCTGGTATTGACCTTTAAAGCCCTGTACAGTCTGGGATCAACATACCTTAACAGCCACCTTCTCCCATAAAAATCTTCCCACTCCCAGCATCCTTGAAGGCACTGCTTCAGTTGCTTCTGCCATCTGAAGCTAAACAAATGGCAACCTTCTCCATTATGGCACCAAAACTAACCCCAGGGAGATTAATCTGTCTACCTCTCTCACTGTCTTTCACCAGCAGGTGAAGACTTTTTTTGCTTTGTCAGGTATACCCCCAATAATGGTTACTGGTCTTCCTTCTAGTGTTGTTTTAAATCAAATTATTTCATAATTTTAACATATTTAATATTTCTTATGTTTGATACATTTTGGACACTGGTTAGAAAGGTGGCATTAAAGTGTTTTAAATAAACAAATAAATAATTGCTTACACTTCAAATCAAATGTCATTTTTTCCAACAGTACTGATGTCAGCTTTAGAGTTTATATAGTTTATAGTTACTAATTGACTGCAGCCCACAGCAGTAACACCACAGTAAACATTTTGCATTTTGTTTTAAAATATGACCTCACATTTAATTCATATACAATGGATAGACTATTTGGATTTTGGAATCTTCATATCCATGTAGCAGAAGCTATACTTCAAAGTTATGCAGAGTTTTAAACAACTTGCACAGAGGTTTCAAAAGTGAAAAATTATGAGGATTTTCTTATTTACCATTTATTATCATCATCATCATTATTTTTAGCAATAGCAATGTTTGGGATGCAGGAACATAGAGTGTGCACACATTTTTGAAGTTACCTCACCACTATTCCACACAAATTCTCCAAATCCAAGTTTTAGATCAAATCCAAATTCTCCTTTATAGATGGAGCCATCAGGCCACTCTTGAACACCTGTTGTAAATTCAATCTTATTATTGTTGAAGTCTTCTTCACTAAATCTGTCTTGCCATCCACTACTTTCTTCCCCATAATCTTCTGATTCTTCATCAGCCTCATAATCTCGAGTAGACACTGGCTCATTATCAGTTTCATTTTCTTCTGTTCCCTCTTCTCTTTGTAAGATGCCGTTTTCTGGTTCATCTTTCAACACGCTAAAATCATAGTTAAGAAAAGACCTTAATTTTAATTTAACAAATTTAGATAATCTAATGCAATCCTAAACACACAAAGCCCCGTGTTAATCACTGCTAATCCAAAGGGCAGATTATCTATTTATTTTAAAGTGCATTTATGATAACATTTCTTAAAACCCCAATACAGCTAACAAAAATCAACAGCAAAAACTCTTTCAGCCTTTCCTCATGGCTCAAGGCACATTACACATACATATTAGTTATTGGGTAACATGCATGTTCTGATTTATCAACCAGGTTATTTGAGCACATAAGAAGTAATTAGAATTATAAAAGAATAACTCAAAACATACTCATATTTCTAAACACAAAAGTCTTCCCAGGGTACAGGTTGGATCCTGGTTACCACCCTGTGCTCTACATAACAGTCACACATGACCTTCAGTTTCTCAGTTCCCATGCACAGTGCCTGATTCAGAGTGTTTACTGTGGCATGTCTGGAAAAGGGGCTTCAGCCTCCCCAACACCAAGTGTAGTAATCTCAGGATTGCAGTATGGGCATAACAGTTGCAACTTGCAGGAGTTCCCACCACCACCAAATAGTGCCCTGTCATGATCATTTCATCAGGAAAGTGGGGGGGGGGAGGGGCTGAAGCTCCTTAGTCCTGCAAAGCACAGTCGTGATCCGAATCGGAAATTGAAAAGAACATGCACGTCACATGTGACTATTAGACCTAGGACACAGCTGGGGACTCTGGCTTCAACCTGCGTACTCGGTCAAACGTGAAATCTGCATCAGACTTCTGTACCCAGGTCAGGTCCAATGTGGACGTCGTTCTCACGACCGCCCCCCCCCCCCATGTCCATCCATCTACATTCCCCGCCCAGAAGTGGGCGTTTCTAGGCTTCCGCTAGAGGACTCTAAAGTCAGCCAGCCCACACTGCAATCCTATGAAGAACTCTTCGACGCGGAAATCTCCTCTGGCTCCAGGAGTGAGTACCCACCCCAGGGCCTTCTTGGCAGTCTGGAAAGCCTCCATCCGGCCGGAAGAGAAAAGTTGTGCCTCAGGCTCAGCGCGCTCAGACTTCACCTCTGTGGCCCCGAGCCGCTGCTGAGTATGAGGCGAGAGGAACGTAACAAAGGATCGGTGCGCTGCTGATGACCATAAACGGAAATCCAAATCCCAGGGGCAGCCAGGACAGGCAAGGCCGCACTGGCTAGTTCTGGTCCTCCCTTTCCCGCTCCCGCTCGGGCCGCGCCGCGTCTCTGTTTCTATAGAAACCGAGAGGGAGTTTTGTAAGGCGCGGGTGGAGCGTCTTGTTTATTTTTTGTCCCTCGGGCAGAGTTTTTGGGAGCGTCGCCGCTGCTCTGCTGAAGTTCCCAAACTGTTTCTTTGAAAATAATTCCTCGAACAACGAACGTAATAAATACAGTGGGGAATAGCACTTCCTGTCGTTCCTTCATTGTTTGATGCCGCGCGCGCCCCAGCCAAAGCTATATTTGCATTGGGTAGCCATGTTGGTCTGTTTGTAGCAGTAACAGTAAAAGCGTCTGAAAAAGTGAACGGTGCAGGTATCTGCAGAAGTGAGCAGTGACTCAGGAAAGCTCATATCCTGCTGCAATTTGTGTTAGTCTTTAACTAGTGCTCAGCCGCCCTGAGCCACTTCGGTGGGAAGGGCGGGATATAAATCAAAATATAAATAAATAAATACTGTTAGTGTTAGTCTTTACGGTGCTACTGGAGTCTTCTTGCTCTTTTTCTGTTGAAATATATCGCTTCAGTGGCACCTTAAAGACTTACAAAAATTATTGCAACACAAGGTTCCCTGACCCAGAACTCACTTCATCTGCTGCATGATGTGTCCATTCATCAGGCAGAAATATTTATACTCCGTTTATATTTATACGTGTTGATTGTTTAAAATAATAGTATGAATTTGCATGGTGCTTTAAAGTGTTCAAGAAGAAGGCAAGTCCTTGACCCTGAGGAGCATGCAGTCTAAAAGTTAACATAAAGAAGGGGAGAAAGCTGGAAGTGGGAGTAGCAGAAATTTGCTGCTCAGGCTTTGTTTTATTACCAGATAAAACACTAAGAAGCAGCTTTATGCTATCTGAATTCAGTATGGTATATATGGTAGTTAGACTGTGACTTTCAAAAGACAGTTTATAGTTTAAAGACCACCAAATTGACATGGCTTCTATATACAGCTCTAGAAACGGGAACTTTTATAATGACTACATTTGCTGTCATTTTTACAGTGCTCTGCTTGTTTACCTCTTTATTATTTGCTGGAGACTGAGCTCTCTTGCTGGGTAATTTCAATACCTAGGCATACATATAAATCAGATATTTGAAAAAGGAGTATTTTGTACCACCAAACATGCCCTTTCTACTCTGATCTAACATTTTGTGAATAATCTTGTCGTTATTAGAATTATAAATGGAGCCCCTGGGGGAAAAACAATTGGTAATTCCACATTTCTCATAAAATATTCTCAGCCCAAGATTCTATATGTTCACAGGGTCTTGAACATATTAATTCCCCCCTCCAAAAAAAAATTTAAAAATTCAGACTTTAATAGGGTTACCAACTCTACAATGGAAATTCCTGGAGCTTTGGGGGAAGACCTTGGGGTTTGGTAATTGGAGCTACCTCAACAGGATATTATGCCATAGAAACCACTCTCCAAAGCAGCCATTTTCTCTGGATGTTTATCTCTGCCTTCTGGAATACAACTGTAATTTTGGGAGATCTCCAGGCTCCACCTGTAGTTTAAATAAACCAAGAGATAAATACTGTGAACAAATTACTATGAATATATACTTCTTATTTCATTCAATATACTCATGCAAATTTCATTCAGAATCCATAATATCATAATTAATGTCTATATAGTTTTATGTAATCCAAAATTTACTTAATAGTCCAATTATCATCCAAATCGCTCAGTGGATTAAAGTGTTTGTGCTGTGAAGTAATTCCAGTTCATTAATTTCCAATATGCGGCATTTGGATCACTGACAGGACACTCTGGTTCAACCTCTGACAGAACCTGCCAGCCTTTGATTCCATTTCCAAAAACTTTTTCAAAGAGGGGACAGAATGTCATCCTATATATGTGAACTCCTTTTAATTCTGTTAAAACCAACCCAAGCAGATGTCTCTCGCCACACGCAGACCAGTGCAGATATCTGGCAGTCTCTTCAAGCAAGTTTACCTATTATAATCCTACTGGCAGATGATTACTTGGCAGGGTTTGGAGCAATGCTACCTCTAAACTGTGGAGTCTTGTGAGCAAACATTCTACTTTGTAAGCTACTAGCATTAAAGTTGTGAGCAAGCAATTTGGCTACTGCATAAATTAGTTTGCTGTGGGGTCATTCTTCCTAAGCTAAGACAAAAATGTGTGAGCCGGAGGCTAAAAACCTGTGAGCTAGCTCACACTAACTCATCTTAGAAGGAACACTAGTCTGGAGTGCAGAAACAGGCAAGGTCTGCAGCTGAATCTAGCATGAAAGTGTTGTGCCCTTGGATAGGTGGAACCAGAGTGACTATCAGTGATTCAAACTCTGCATATTGGAAACTGACAAACTGGAATTACTTTACAGCACAAGCACTTTAATTCAGAGGTTTCAAACTCATCTGTTATGAGGGCTGCATCTGACATAAATGTCACTTCGTTGGGCTGGGCCATGTGTGCCATAAAATGTAACATGATGTACCGGAGATATAAACTGTATAAAGGTGATTTCATATGGCAATAGTAGATGAATAACAAAAGCAGATTTGATTGTAGTAGCAGGTTTGATTGTATTTTTTTAGGCCACACATTCCAGATGTAGCCAATCCTCCTGGAGCTTAAAGTAGGCCCTGTACTAAGAGCCCTGTAAGCTCTTGGAGGATTGGCTACATCAGGGGTGTGTGGGCCTAATATGCAAAGGAGTTATTGCTACAAAAAAAAACCCTGATTCAGTGTGATATGCAGAGGGTAGGCACGGAGATACCAGTGTTGGTAATGAGACAGGAATCCTAGGTCTCAATTCCATCCAGGAGGATTCAGTTCAGGAGGATGCAAAGAATAAATGGACATAAGTCTGCCATTAGAAACCAGAACATTCAGTTGCTGACTTAAAAGAAGCAGTGCTCTTACAAAGGAATTTCAAAGGGAATTTGGAGAGACTGCTGAGTTGTAACTGATAATGAATCTTAACACAATGCATCCTCCTGGTCTGAATTGTGGGCTAGTTTTCCTGTCTCATTACCAATGTGTGCTATTATCACTTGGCATCTGAAATTTATTAATTTATTATTATTAATTAATCACTCCACTCTCCAAGATATAAGGACCAATTCATGTGTTGAAATTCCTAATCAAGGTCTTTTTGAAAGAAAGTTAATCCAGACTGGCATAGAGAAATCCAATCCTTTTATTTAAAAAAAAAATTTCCTCAGTGTACATGTACTTGTCAGAAGAATCCACCCACTCACCCAACCTCCCTCGGAAGAAGACGTGCTTGGACACAAAGGCTTATACCTTGAATAAAACGTTGGTCTTGAAGCTGCCATTATGGACTCTTACTTTGTTTTCTCTGTCTCTCTTTCCTCCCCCCAAAAAGAAGAGCAGCACTGGAGAAGGAAGCATAAGCGGCGGGGGGGGTGGGGTTGCACACACATGCATGAGAAGCTTTGTACCTCTCCTGCACGAAGCAGCCATGGAGCACTCTCTCTCTCTTTTGGGGGGGGGAGCAGAGGAGGGAGGCAGGAAGCAAAGAGAGAGGGAGGGAGCTGGGCAAAAAGCAGGCCACCGTATGGCTGCAATAGCAGCCCTGAAAAGAAGTCAGGAGAGGGAAGTTGCTGGGCGGGAGGGCAGATTTAAACCCTGCTTTAATCCATTGAGAGATTTGGATTTACACCCCCCATGGGAATAATATCCCCTCATTGGGAGGGCGGGGTATAAATTGAACTAATAAATAAATTATCATTGGACTATTAAGTAAATTTTGTAATTATTACATAAAGCTATATAGACATATAAGATGATGAGATATTATGAATTCTGAATGAAGTTTGCACAAGTATATTGAATGAAGCAATAAAATGTTAATTCATAATCATTTGTTCATGATATTTGTTAAGAACATAAGAGAAGCCATGTTGGATCAGGCCAATGGCCCATCCAGTCCAACACTCTGTGTCACACAGTGGCCAAAAAATTATATATATATATATATATATATATATATATATATATATACACACACACACACACACACACTGTGGCTAATAGCCACTGATGGACCTCTGCTCCATATTTTTATCTAAACCCCTCTTGAAGGTGGCCATGCTTGTGGCCGCCACCACCTCCTGTGGCAGTGAATTCCACATGTTAATCACCCTTTGGGTGAAGAAGTACTTCCTTTTATCCGTTTTAACCTGTCTGCTCAGCAATTTCATTGAATGCCCACGAGTTCTTGTATTGTGAGAAAGGGAGAAAAGTACTTCTTTCTCTACTTTCTCCATCCCATGCATTATCTTGTAAACCTCTATCATGTCACCCCGCAGTTGACGTTTCTCCAAGCTAAAGAGTCCCAAGCGTTTCAACCTTTCTTCACAGGGAAGGTGTTCCAGCCCTTTAATCATTCTAGTTGCCCTTTTCTGGACTTTCTCCAATGCTATAATATCCTTTTTGAGGTGCGGCGACCAGAACTGCACACAGTACTCCAAGTGAGACCGCACCATCGATTTATACAGGAGCATTATGATACTGGCTAATTTGTTTTCAATTCCCTTCCTAATAATTCCCAGCATGGCATTAGCCTTTTTTATTGCAAACGCACACTGTCTTGACATTTTCAGTGAGTTATCTACCACGACCCCAAGATCTTTCTCTTGGTCAGTCTCTGCCAGTTCACACCCCATCAACTTGTATTTGTAGCTGGGATTCTTGGCCCCAATGTGCATTACTTTGCACTTGGCCACACTGAACTGCATCTGCCACGCTGACGCCCACTCGCCAGCCTCAACAGGTCCCTTTGGAGTTCCTCACAATCCTCTCTGGTTCTCATCACCCTGAACAATTTAGTGTCATCCGCAAACTTGGCCACTTCACTGCTCACTCCCAACTCTAAATCATTTATGAACAAGTTAAAGAGCATGGGACCCAGTACCAAGCCCTGCGGCACCCCACTGCTTACCGTCCTCCATTGCGAAGACTGCCCATTTATACTCACTCTCTGCTTCCTATTACTCAGCCAGTTTTTGATCCACAAGAGGACCTGTCCTTTTACTCCATGACTCTCAAGCTTTCTAAGGAGCCTTTGATGAGGAACTTTATCAAAAGCTTTCTGGAAGTCAAGGTAAACAACATCTATCGGGTCTCCTTAGTCCACATGTTTGTTCACCCCCTCAAAGAAATGTAACAGGTTAGTGAGGCAAGATCTTCCCTTACAGAACCCATGCTGAGACTTCCTCAGTAACCCGTGTTCATCAATGTGCCTATTCATTCTGTCCTTGATAATGCTTTCTACCAATTTTCCCAGTATTGAAGTCAGACTGACTGGCCTGTAATTTCCCGGATCTCCTCTGGAACCCTTTTTAAAGATGGGGGTGACATTTGCTACCTTCCAGTCCTCAGGAACGGAGGCAGATTTCAATGAAAGATTACAGATTTTTGTCAAAAGATCCACAAGTTCAACTTTGAGTTCTTTCAGAACTCTCGGATGTATGCCATCCGGACCTGTTGTTGGTTTATTTTCATTTCCATGGATCTCTTCTAGTCCACTTGGAGACTGGCAGCCTAACCGTTAACTGCTCACAACATTTCATGTTCCTGGAGCATATTCAGTCTTTATCACACTCAAGTGGGTGTGGGTTTTTGGGGGGAGGAGGGGGTCTTTGTTTTATTTTGTTTAATTTAAAAATTTGCATTTTTCTGCATATCTGGGGAATCTCCTGAGCATGACAAGAGACACAGATCATTGGTTGCATGTAGAGTTGCCAACCTCCAGGCGCTGGCTGGAGATTCCCTGCTATTACAATTGATTTCTAGGTGATCGAGATCAGTTCACCTGGAAAAACAGGTGTTACTGTAAGCTGTGATCTTGAGTTACACGAAGTGGAGAAATAGATCTTGGCATGGCTAGGAGATTTCCTCTGTGAACCATGATCTGTGCTCAAATCAATTATGATCAGTCCCTTGCTCTGTGTATTCCTGGAAACCAAAAAGTCTAGATATAGCCCCTTTTTCTACTCGGGTAAGAAATCCTTGAAATTCAGTATTTCTGCCAAAATTTGCTGGAGTTACAATGATTCTGGCCCCGATAATTTTACCACAAATGTGCCAATGTCTGCAAGGCTTCATAAAGTCATTGACTATGTGAAATAATCTTAAAAAAAAGAAGTATCCAGCTTGTAGAATACATCCTAAAGTCCTATAGAAACAAGAATACAAAAATATTTCGAGTACCATTTTTAACAAATCATCCATTACAGACAAAGTTTAGGCACTATTAACTATAGACAATCCTGTACTAACCTGTGATCATTGAATCATGATTTCAAGTACCACTCAGCCTTATTTCTGTCTCTCTGTGTGATATGAGAATGAGAGAGCTGAAAGAATCCACAAAAATGACCTCATAGTGGCATTTAGAACTGTAGTTTACAATGTCAGTTTTGACTCTATGGTCCTATGTTCTCCAATCTTTCAGAACTCTGGCTGTGTTGCTCAGGGGAAAAAACATGGCACATTAAAGATTAACATATTGTGACAAGTCTTTCATCAGATGCATGAAGTGCTGTGCTTTATTATTTAGAAAGCTGTTAGAAGGGCTTTTTTGTAGCAGGAACTCCCTTGCATATTAGGCCACACCCCATTAACATAGCCAATCCTCCAAGAGCTTACTGAGCGCTTCTTACAGGGTCTACTGTAAGCTCCAGGAGGACTGGCTACATCAGGGGGTGTGGTCTAATATGCAAGGGCGTGCCTGCTACAAAAAAAGCCCTGGCTGTTAGAATGGTGAAGGATAGGTCCATCAGTAGCTACTAGCCATGACTAAAGGGAACTTCCATGTTCACAGGTACTAATCCTCTGAATACCAATACTAGGAGCCAGCATCTCTTTGCTTCTATCCTGTTTGTTAGCCCTCCATGGCAGTTGTCAAGTCGGCTGAATTCAATAACGAGTCTTTGGTTGAAACAAAGTTACTAGTTTATTGGAGACAGAACTATAGACCATGATAGAGATTGAAGGACTGGGGTACATAGACATTAACCAAGCATTTAAGGTATAGATCAAAAGGATTCCTGAGGGAGGGGCATTCTATGCAGGGTATATTCACATCAGGATGTTACTACTTCCTTCCCAAGCTGAGGCCTTGGCGCTTTCACACCCCCACAGACACTCTGCCTGAGAAGGCTCCACTATCTTGTTCCCATATCACCATTTCAAAGCAGGCTACACAACAAAGGGACAGTGGGGGGATGAGGAAAGTTAGCTAGCAGCATTCGGTGTTCAGTGTGGTTTACCCAGAACCCTTTACTTCTGAACCAATGTTAGGATAATGCAGTTTGACCAAAATACAGCAGACTTGACAGCAGTGATTGGCTGCTGCTTTGTGAAACAGTGCTGGACTAGATAGACCCCTGGTCTCATCCAGCAGGGTTCTTCTTATGTGCGTCTTATGTCTTCTTATCTTCAAGTGGCTTTTAGGGATATGAAAAACATTTTTCTGTTAAAACCATGAACATTCAATTCCGTATATAATCAGGATGTTTTATATCAGTATGGTGTTTGTTTGCTGAAGAGAGTTTCTTGACAAAGACTATAATCTACCTAAATGGGGGGGGGGGGGGGTTGGCATGGAAATGGTTACAGAATGTTTGTTTAGGCGGAAAAGTATATTGGCTTATGTAAAGGGTTCTGGAAAGGGATCCGTGGACTTTTCAGCAATGACCTCACAATGGCATATGAAATTGCAGCAGTTTACTGTGTTTGTTCTATGCTCATAGGTTCTCCCATCACAGTCTTTCAGAGGTGTAGCTTGTGAATAACTCCAGATAACCATGGGGCATAACCTATGGTAGCAGGCCCATTTTTTAATACTGTTGGGTGACCTCACGCAGGTAGTAATCTTATAACTGAGCATGTTTCTGATAAATTACAAACATATGGCAAAGATATGTATTCAAACTATTAAAATATAATATCCAGCTCATTTATCTTGTCAGCATCTATAAAATGATACATTTACAGTAACTGTATATAACAATAAAACTCTGAGCCAGGAACTGGTAAGAAGGAATTAATTTAATGCCCAGATACAAGGTCTTTTGATTTATGAAGGACTGCATTAATATGATATACTTTGCCCACAAATAAGGATTAGAGACTTATAATGAATGTTACAAGTAACCAGGTCCACATAGAAGCATCAGGAGTAAATAAATCTTTTTGTAAAAGTATACATTATAAACGTGCTTTGTGTGTGTGTGTGTGTGTGTGTGTATACAAAACACCATGGCTTACAGAAGAACAAGATATATTATTGGATTATTACTATAATAATTAATTATAATCCCCAGAATAGCTGCTGCAGTAAAGCTTCTCACAGTGCAATCGAATCACTTACACTTTTTCCAAGGCTGAAGTCAGATGGATGCAGTTCCACTTAGGATGAAATTGTCAGAGCCCCCACATCTGTGTTTAAAGCACATACACACATGCATAGACAGAGCCCACAACTATTGTCTTCTAACCAGATGCTCTCTGCATTTGGAGGGATATGGAGACAGATATACCCTAACATGCATATACCTACTGATTAGGCTCATCAGAACTTTGGGATAAAGGAGGAGCTGGCCAAGTTTAGAAACACTTTCTGGAGCAGTAGATCCCTGGAAGTCATCAGGCTTATAGAAACAATGTTTGTTCTTCCTTCAGATAAAGCATCTTGTGCTTTTACAGGAGAAGGCATCACCTGTGTGAGGGCAAGTTCATCTGCTGTCATTGTTATCACCAAGTCTGCAAATGTGAGAGAGAGTAAAAGAAATCTACCTCACTGGATTTGGAGGTAGGTTGCATTTCCCTCTGTGTATTTGATAGCTCTAGCTTTTCCTGCAGATTCTGAATACTCTCAGATTGCACATTGTATTGTGCAGAAAAAGTTACTTCTATCTACTGTGTGCATTCACTTGTTCTGTTAAAAAATGGAGAAAAATGGAGCCATTATCCCTAATGGCTACTGCCACCTGGTGACAGTCACAGGTTGTCTTTTTCTGTGTGTCCTTTTCTTGATGAAGCAGATGATGAGCCAGATTCTCAAGTAAGTAGTCTAAGTAGGGATTTTGATCACTGGAAATGCTAAATGTGAAGCAAATCCATCCAGGTACAGACTCCATGGTGGAACAGTGATGTTTTCAACTCTGATTAGTTACCACTTTCTTGGTTTTTGACAGGATGCTTGACATAGCAGAAACCCGCTGTGTGTCCGTAATCTCATACATCTGAAACTGACAAAAAAAAATTACTTGTTCAATGGGATGACACTTCATTCTGACATCTTTACCTCTGCAACTGGACAAAAGACTAAATGTTGTGAACTAAGGTGGATAATCTTCATTGCATTGTATTTGTTGCTTGTACTTTATTTCTGATGATGAAATGTCCATGGAAGAAAAGGTTTCCTGTTTTGGCAGGCAATAGATGTTTCTCTAGATAGGTGACCTTGGGTGAGATATTTAAACATATTGCCTATTCTTTTCCCTTCAAAATGTAGCAGTGTCCTTATGGACTTAATGGCCTATCCTGTGAGCTTCTTGAGCTCTGGTGGAATCCATTCTTCTATCTCTCACACATATGTTCATGCTACACATAGCCACATAATTAATCACTTATAGTATAGGGCAGGCCTTGAATTCAGCAGGAACCCACAAGAGCACAGCTCCTGAACTTTTCTGAGGGTTCCCCCTCTTCCTCCTCACCTTGTCCATTGAATAGTAGGTGCAGGTCCTGGCATAGGACCTCTTTCCATCCATTCTGCCCCATTCCTCTCATTAGTCCCCTGCTCATCAGACCCCAGTGGATTTCTACTCTCTTGCTCATATGAACTCAACCCTAGCCCTGGGATCACTAAATCCCTCACTTGTGTCACCTAAAATCACTTGCTTACTGCCTTACCTTTCTTCAGATATTGTTTTAAGGACTGCCTAGAATCTGTTTTATTCTGCTTATTGACACTTTATTAATTAACTTTAGATAATTTTATTTAATAGTATTTTGTATTTTGATTTTATAAGCACCTTGAGCATTTTTATGTAAAGTGTGGTCTATATATATGCTAAGTCAATACATTTGGTATCAAGCCTCCATGCATCTGCCAATTGCTGTCCTACAAGTGTGTGCTGCCAAGATACTATTATGCATGGAACCCCACCTTCATCTGCCACTACAGCAAAAGTGATTCTCCTGACTATGGAAACCAAAGTTATTAAGTGATAAAGTTGATCTTATTTCCATTTTATGTAGCCATGATCTCAAAGGTGATGTAATTATAATTGAAACCTTGCTTCAACTCATCCATGCCTAAAGGTCTTCCACTTTAAAAAAAAAATTAAAAGCGGGTTTTTGGGGAAAGGATATACCCTTTCTATGCACACCATTGCACATAAATTCCCTCCTAGAAACTATCTGCCTGTTTTGTGATCAAAAAAGAGTTAGGCACCAAATACATACCTATATGTTTTCCCCTGCATGACAAACAGCAGTTTGTAAGGGGGCATGATTTAGACTGGGAAAATGGCATATGGGGGCAGGGATTAAACTATCCTTTTCTCAGTACCATGGCTCCAGTTGGGTTTCCCATCTACCTGCTACTTCTGACTTAAAAAAAAAGATTTAGAGATCTCTCCTGTCTCATCTAGACTGGCTTTCACATCAGTTGCAGTCTGCTGGGAGACACTTTGTCTCTCTTATGCCATCAAGATAAACAATGATTTATGGAAACCTACTTCTTGGAAGCATCTTGATGCTTGCTGATAGCAAGCACACACAAGAAGACAGGCCTTTGGAGGACTATATGATTCTAAGAATTCAGCATCCTGGTATTCTCAGGACAAGGAAGAGAAGTCAGGAAAGAAGGTTATATGGTCCCTGTGATAGTCTCTGTATGAAGACCAATCTAAAGTAAAGGTGGTCCCCTGTGCAAGCACTGAGTCGTTATCGGCCTATGGGGTGACATCACATCATGACATTTTCTTGGCAGACTTTTTGTTACAGTGTGGTTTGCCATTGCCTTCCCCAGTCATCTACACTTTACACCCAGCAAGCCATTTTTGAACTGAGTAGCCCTAAGAGAGATTTCCTCTCAGCTTTCAGTTTGTAAAACTGTCTTGTGAATACATCTCTTCCCCCTGTTGTGCATGCTAAAATAGCCATTCTCTCCTGAAAACATGGTGATTTTTACTTCCTAGGTCACCTAATAACAGAGGGAAAAGTCAGCTCATTATCCCTTAACCTCAAAAATGGGTCTGTGACTCAAACATGTTACAATGCAGCCAGATATAAGAAAGTGAAGTTCAGAGGGGAAATTTTGCACCAGAGAATATGTAGGATGCTTAACCGTTCTCCTCCAGCCCATTTTCCATTGACTCACCACAGGACTCCAGGTCAATGCTTGCAAAGTAGACATGGATCCAGAATATGGCAGGAATAAAAGCAACTGAGAGGAAATTTCAGGAGAGAAATGTTTGGCAGGGAATTAATCTACACCCACCCCCACCCCCCATACACTCTTCCTTTGGAATGAGGTCAGGTGCTTCTGAATGCAACTGAGCATTTTAGGACTTCTCTACATATGGCTGCTTTGTAATGTATGTTTTTGTTAAGTGCTGTCAAGCCACTTCTGACTTATGGTGACCCTATGAATTAATGACTTCCAAAATGTCCTATAGTTTGCCTTTATCCCCCTTGAGTGTCAGGACTGGGGGGCATCCAGAGTGAATCTCAAAAACATAATAAAATAAGCATCCTACTGCATCTGAAGAAAAGCACAGCCACTGTTTAACTGTAGCCTTGAGGAAAGGTAGCGAGTTGAGGCATGAAAGGGCTGCTAGTTTCAATTTGACTTCTAATTGTGTATGTTTTTCATTAACTCCCATGTATCAATTAGACACACCATTAACTCTTCCCAGTAGCCTGGAGGACAGTTTCAATTGCTTATCTTAAAAGGAAGCTAAGCCAGTTCATTAAGACAACAATGTTTTCGTAGCTTAAGTCATAAAGCTTCAGCAGGGAGGTATGTCCATTTTCTAGAATAGTTATCCACAAATAATATTTTAATAATCTCTCCTCAATGTGAAATTTAGATTACGTAAATGCAATAATTGCAATTTCAAGATTCAGACACCTGGTCTGTTGAAATACAAGAAGGTGGTACATACTACAGGAGCTAGATGCAGGAGATAGATGCAAGATACTACAATATAGTCATCTAACTGAGGCATTGGGCATTCAGTCCATCTTGGCCTCGCCTGCCCACAGAACTGCACATTAGAATCATCACTGGAATAGTCATCTTACAGGAGACATTTTTACTGATTTTCTGCCATCTTTTTTCTTATTATGTTGATTCGTGTTGATTTCATATCATATGACGTCACGTAAAATCAGGTTGTGGTACAGACATTTAAAGCCTTATGTGGCCTGGGACTACCATACCTACAGGACAGTCTCTCCTTATATGTGCCTCAGAAAGCCTTTCATTCAGTTGATCAATATCTACTGGTAGTCCTTGACCCAAAAGACTAGGGTGAGGGCCTTTTCTGCTCTGGCCTGCCTAGTGGAACACACTCCCATGTGAGATCAGGGCCCTGTGGGACCTGTTACAATTCTCCAGGGCCTGTAAAACAGACCATTCCACCAGGCCTTCAGTAGAGGCATTGGGCATTCAGTCCATCTTGGCATCGCCTGCCCACAGAACTGCACATTAGAATCATCACTAGAATAGTCATCTTACAGGAGACATTTTTACTGATTTTCTGCCATCTTTTTCTTATTATCTGTTGGTTATTGTTTGATGATTGATAGTTTTAAATAATTTTACTATATGGCACTGTTGTTTTTTATATCCGTTCACCATAAGCTGCCTTAAGCCTGTCTTGGGATACAGCAGGGTATAAACCCAATGAAATAAATAAATGAAATGATTTTCATATACATATTTTTATGAAAATCAGTTTACCTATGAGCAACTAATAAATAACTCTATGAGCCATTTGTTAATGGGTCATCTGAAACAATGGTTACACTTGGAAGCCAGTCATAGGTAAGTCCCAGGATCTAATTAACAGCCAAAAAGCAAAGAGCTAGATGCAAGTCCAGTAGCTCTTTACAGCAGATTAGCTGATGAAGGGAGCTCTGACTTGAAAATTCATACCCCAGAAATCATGTTGGTCTCTAAGGAGCTTATGGACTCAAATCTAGCTCTTCTGCTGCAGACCAACATGGCTCCCTCTGAAGCAGGCAAGGAGTATTTGAATGCCATCATATAAACTTCAAACTCTGCATTTATGAATAGATTACCTTATTAAGAAGCATATCAAAGAAGGCAGTGTCCCAGTAGGCTTTATCTTCAGCTGGGAGGCGAAGTAAAGCTTTGAAACCAATATCTGTCTGGTGGTGCATTTTATATTCTGTTCCAGAAAAATGGAACTTCAGGAAATATTTCGGATTGTTAGCAAAGCTTTCCACTTTGGAGTATAATGAACTCAGGTCTGCATCTTCTCCTTGGAACAAATTTTGTTCAGGATACAGGAAATGTGGGAGATGGTTGATCACTAAACAGCACAGCAAAATCACCAGAAGACGATACACAGACCCTTCCAGATTCACCCAGTCTTCAGGGGAAGAGAAAAAGTGAGTGGCCCAGAGCAACACCATCTAGGAGGAAAAATAAATAGCTTGTTAAAGCTAATGCAAAAAAAAATGCAAATCTATCAAATATTTAACAAGGTCTAGTGTTTCTCATTAAGGAGCAGAATCTCTATGTCAGTTAGGGTTACCAGGTTCCCCCCACCCTTGGCCACCAGTTGGGGATGAGGGTTAGGTTGCCAGATCCAGGTTGGAAAACTTCTGCAGATTGGCAGTGGAGCCTGGGGAGGACAGGGATCTCAATGCATAGAGTACAATGCATACAGTCAACCCTCCAAAGCATCCATTTTCACTGGGGCAACTGATCTCTGTAGTCTGGAGAGGAACAGTAATACTGGGGAATCTCTCTTATGGATTAAAAACTGATTAATTCACTGGAAACAGAGTGAATATAAATGGGCAGTTTTCAAAATTAAAGGGGGTAAGTAGTGGGGTACCACAGAACTTGGTACTAGGTCCAGTGCTTTTTAACTTATGATTTCGCTAAGTTTCCAGATGACACTAAGTTGTTCAAGGTGGTCAGAACCAAGCAGGACTGAGGAGTTCCAGAGGGATCTGTCGAGGCTGGGAGAGTGGGCATCAATGTAGCAAATGAGGTTCAACATGGGCAAGTGCAAAGTAATGCACATTGAAGCCAAAAATCCGAACAATAAATATACATTGTTGGGGTCTGAACCAGCAGTAACTGACCAGGAGAGAGATCTTGGAGTCATAGTACATAACTCACTAAAGATGTCGAGTAAATGTGCAACTGCAATTTTTAAAAAGCAAATGCTCTGCTGGGAATTATTATGAAGGGGACTGAAAACAAACCAGCCAGTATCATAATGCCCCTGTATAAATCTATGGTGCAGCCTCATTTGGAATACTGTGTACAGTTCTGGTCACTACATCTCAAAAAGATAGTATTGGAAAAGGAACAGAAAAGGGCAATTAAAATTATTAAGGGGATGGAACACCTTCCCTGTGAAGAAAGTTTAAAGAGGTTTGTGGCTTGAAAAGCCCTGTGGTGCAGAGTGGTAAGCTGAAGTACTGCAGTCTAAGCTCTGTTTACAACCTGAGTTTGATCCTGGTGGAAGCTGGGTTGAGGTAGCTGGCACAAGGTTGACTCACTTCCATCCTTCCGAGGTCAGTAAAATGAGTACCCAGCTTACTTGGGGGCAAAGCATAGATGACTGGGGGAGGCAATGGCAAACCACCCCATTAAAAGTCTGCTGTGGAAATGTCATGATGCAATGTCACCCCAGAGTCGGAAACAACTGGTGCTTGCACAGGGGACTATCTTTTTACCTTTAGCTTGGAGAAATGACAATTCAAGGGTGGCATGATAGAGGTTTACAAAATTACAAAGTTAGAGAAAAAAGTACTTTTCTCCCTTTCTCACAATACAAGAACTTGTGGGCACATAATGACATTAATGAACAGTACACTTAAACAAATAAAAAAAAGTACTTCTTCACTCAAAGAGTAATTAACACATGGAATTCACTGCCAGAAAAAGCAGTGGCAGCTACAAGCACAGATGGCTTCAAGAGGGGACTGGGTAAACATATAGAGCAGAGATCCATCTGTGGCTGTTACTCATAATGTATAGATGGAAAACTGTGCCTGGGGCTGTGATGCTCTGTATTCTTAGTGCTGAGGGGAGGCAACAGTGGGAGGGCTTCTGGAGTGCTGATCCCTAGTGTACCTCCTGATGGCACACAGGTTTTGGCCACTGTGTACACAGAATGTTGGACTGGATGGGTCACTGGCCTGATCCAACATGGCTTCTCTTATGTTCTTCTGTTAAGGAAAGCTTTGTTAATTTCAGACCAATTAAGAGTAGAACTGGCAAACAAAGCAGAACGAAAAAGGCATGCATCTAAAACATGCTTATTTGAAAATGGGCATTCTTTCTAGAATATTGTAGCCAGCTAAAATTACAAGGTGTAACAAGTACAGAAGTAAAATGTCTGTAAGCTTAATGGCACACACCCAGATTCTGCAAAACATGCCTGGCTGCCCCATGTTATCTCTCTTGGAGAGATGATAGATGAAGAATGTTTTAAAAACAGTAACACAAACCAGCCAGCCACATAAGATCTCTTGAAAAAAGCATGTTGAGACTTGCTGTTGTAAAAACAGCAAGTGTGAAGTTGAGACAATATTAACAAAAATAGTCCAAAATATCCATACAGACAGTGCCAGGAATACAACACCAGCTCTTCAAAATAGGTTTCTTAAACTATGGAGCCAGCATCCCTAAGAAATTTGAAGCCTTCACAGTACATCTACATGCTTGTTTTCTCTAATCATAACACAGGTGTCTTTGTCTCTCCACCTTGCATTTCTTTATTTAAGTAATTATGTCCCAAGGTGGCTTACAATAAAAACAGATAATGTCATGAGCCCTGATGAGGGGGAGCTGGAAGGGTTCACAGACCTGGAAGAATTGTCAACCAGCTTCTCAGCTGAACAACCAGCAGCTGGCCCATCAATCACACTCCCCACATTCCAGGCACTAGTACCAGTTGTTACAATCAATCTCCTCCAGGCTCTCCCCCTCCCATCTCAAAAGTTCAAAGCAGGCTCCGGAAAGAACTTTCAGAGTGAAGTCATGAGGCATGCTGATGCTTCAGATCTCTCAGCCCTGAGTTCTAGCAGAGACACTGCCACCCAGGGAGCAGACTGATTGAGGCTCCCGTATAATTCCCACCCAGGACCTGGTAGCCTCATGGAAGCAACAAGCTGATTATCTGGCTTGCATCCACGCTCCTTCCTGATTCCAGACCCTGACCTGCTTGAATTCCTTTGCATCCTGACCCTTTGACTTTTGGACACTGACTTCTGATTCCAGTTTGTGATTTTGCTTGACTACCTGGACTTTGACCTTGGACTGGCTTTGGATTCCCACCTGCTTTCACCCTGAGAAGGTGACAGATAACAAGCTAAAGAAACAGAAATAATCTATTAAGAATAATATTAAAAGGGTAAACTCTATGGTGAAAAGAACAAACTCTATGTTAGGGATGATTAGGAAAGTGATTGAGAATAAAACAGCCAATATTGTAATGCCCCTATATATATATATATTCTATTTACTTTAAATTTCTCTCCTGCCCTCTCTGCAAGCGGATATCTATGGTGCAGCCTCATTTGGAATACTGGTCACCATATCTCAAACAGGATATTGCAGAGCTGGAAAGCTCCGGCAGGGTGGGGTGGGTAACCAAAATGATTAGGGGTTTCAAACACCTTCCCTATGATGAAAGGCTGGAGAGTCTGGGACTTTTCCATTTAGAAAAGAGATAGCTAAGAGATAACATGATAGAGGTTTATAAAATTATACATGGGATGGAGAAAGTTGGCAGAAATTTTTCTCCTTCTCCCAAAATATTAGAATTTGAGGGCATCCAATAAAACTGATGGGCAGTAAGTTCAGGAAAGACAAAATGAAATACTACTTTACACATTAAATTAAAATGTCAAATTTCCTGCAGAGGATGTAGTGATGGCCACAAGAACAAACAGTGTTCAAAGGGGATTAGATAGACTCATGGAGGATAGGCCTATTGGTGTTTACTAGCCATGGTGACTGAGGGGAATCTTTACATTCAGAAGCACTGAACTTCTGAATCCCAGAGCCAGGAGGCAACATTAAGGGAAGACCTAGGGCTCTATGCCCTGTTGTTGGCCGTGCAGAGGAACTGATTGGCCACTGTGTGAGACGAGATGCTAGACTAGATGGAACATTGGTCTGATTCAGCAGGGCTAATCTTATGTTCTTAGTTCATGTCTTGAGATTCTTATAATATACGGAATGGTTTCTTCCCTCCTTCTATTACTTTAAGGAGATTTTTAAAATCCTTCCCTTTAACTTTTTCCTTCCTTCCTTCCTTCCTTCCTTCCTTCCTTCCTTCCTTCCTTCCTTCCTTCCTTCCTTCCTTCCTTCCTTCCTTCCTTAGTTGGTGTTTCCTCCAGGTCTGCAGAAATGTGTAGTTTTGCCTTGGGTAGTCCTGTTGTGTACATTTTTTGATCCACATGAGGAATTACTAATGGCTGTTAGATATATGAATGCATTAAAGTAAACAGCTGATAAGGTGTTTCTGCTTCACTATAGTTCATTCATACGAGTCACTGTGCAGAGTGCTGGCTATCGATCGAAGGCCCTGACCCTGTCCTCTTACACTACTTCTATCTCTTACTTATATGGCAGCACTGTGGTGTCCAAGGTGCTTCTGCAGGAGACAGATGAGAGGCAAAGAGGGATCAGGGATAATTATGCAATAATTTGTGGGCTATTTGCAAATGCAAGTGTAGACCGTAGCAGCAAAATGCTGTCCCAGTATTCCTTAAGGGCAGGAATTGGAATTTTTTTTAAAAAAAAATAGAAGATGGGTTGTCTCATCCACACATCCTAGGTTTGTATGACACCTTTTGGCACATTACAACATAGGCAGTGCAGAAAAACCTACCTTTAAGTGGTGAAAAGTAAGCCCTTTGCTCTTGCCTTCTTCTCTCCAGTACTCATGGTTGACTTGTTCAAGGAGGCAGAGACTGTCCAGACAGTAACCCTTTCGGGTGCTGATAATCTGAAGGAGTTTCAGGATGGGTCGACTGGTGGAATATCTAACAAGAGACAGAAGCAGAAATCCTTTGCTTTCAGTTTGTTTCAGTGTGGTGTTTAATTTTGCACTAAATACAGTTCAGTTTACAAAGTCAAACATGTGACATTAAATTATGTTGCAAAGAAAGGTGTAAAACTCTAAAATAATATATATGTATAAAACAGTGCTGACATTCATGATGAGAGTTGGTGGTACCAGTTAACAATTATCCCTGCACATTAATACTCCAAGCCAGTGCCCTTTTGTAGAGATGGCTACATGGAGAGTATAGGGATTGTGGAAATGGTGGTCACTTTCTCTTATTTGAATGGAGTACCTACCCTATATGTGAAAGAAAAACTATTTTTCATGCTGTAACTTTGTGCTGCAGCTTTTCAATTTATATAGGTTCCAGATAGTTTCTCATACTAAACTATACTAAATTTTGTCCTCTGGGCCAGCTAATAACCACAAAGTTTACCTCATCCTCCACCACCACACTCTTCTTCTAAGATGACATTCAAATTGTTAAACAAGCACTTCTTTAAGGAATGAACACCTCTGTTTCTGAGGTGGATACTTCAGTGAGTTTTGGGGAGAACAAGCTGGGGCAGAGTTATCATAATGAAGACAACTGTACCCAATGGATCTATGTATACTGAAATATGCATAACGTGTTCTTTTGATCTGCTGCCATAGTCTGCCATGGTCTGTGCAAGTGTCATAGCATTATCCAAACTATACTACAATAGAACATTCTATCATCCATTGATAGAAAAGATGAAGAACACAAAGATTTTCAAAGGGCAGTTAAAAAAATGTTTCCAGTTGGTGATAAGAACTAGATGACCTTATACTTCTCCATTTTTTCTGCTGCTTAGGCTCTGTGAAAAATTGGATTCATGTTCTGTAAATGATGTCTCAAGTGTAGGTCCTTATTTTGGACCCAAACAGCACTGTTTCCCTGCAACTGTCAGTCTTGTGTAATCACTAGAACCTGGTTTCCAAATCTGTACCTCTCCACACCAAAGTGGTAACATCTTGTACATGAGCAAAACATTGTAATTAAGAATTAAAAATAGCATCTGGTTTATTTTTTATAAAATGTACATAATCTGCTCCTTGATTCCCAACCTTCAGAGGTTTTCTGAAGAGATAATGAGGAGATACTCATGTCACAACAAGTTACCTAGGAAAGTCATGAAGATGTCTTCTTTGGTAGTTAAAAGTGGATCAGGCATTGTTTAGTATACTGCAGAAACTCTTGATACTGGATTAATTCCCCCAAGAACTGTCATTTTATAATATAGAATCTATCACAGAATTACAGCAAGAATTGATTACCTAATCCAAACACTTTTTCTGAAGCCTATACCTAATAACCCCTGATGAATATGCATCCAGCTTGTTTATATCTCATATGGAAACATGGCATGGCCTGCATTCTGTGGTAATGAATGGGTTCTGGAAGAATCCGCTTTTCCCTACAGGCGGAGAAATCATGCATTTTGCCAACCTGAACTCCAAGCTGCAGCATTAAGCGCATTTTGCAAGTAACAAGTAACATTTTGCAAGTTTGGTCTGTAACAAAATTCTTCAGAGTGGTACATATGGAGTAGGACCCATTTGTAAAATGAAATATGTATTATAATCAGCATTGCTTTTTTTGTTCTGTTTACAAGTATGAAAAATGCAAACATGAATTTTATTTCACTGCTGAAAATGACCTAGCTATGAATTAGCCCAGATGATGCTTATTTGCAATGCAAAATCCATATTTTAACATTTCTGTAAATGTCTGATCATTTTGTTAGGCTAAACTGGGAGGTGGACCAAAAATAGATTTCGCTCACTCTGGAGCTGATTAAAATGTTAAATAAAGGCTTGGCAGAATGGAGTGCTGAGTACAATGTTTATGTTTCTGCAGCATTTTGTTTTCATTGCCCTCCCAATTTATTTATCATAGAAAATAACCATAATACTTTAGAGTTACATCAAAAGATGGAGATAGGTGGAATCAATTGAATTTCTGCTATCACTTCAAAAGAAATACACTTCCAGTCCTCAAGCCTGCCTCAGGTATACAAAAGCAGTTTTGCTACAGAAGGATAGGCCTAGTCAGTGTGCAGGCTATGAGGAAATCTGCTCTTCACCCTTCTCTGCTCACTACTAGAAAATTCTCATTCTGAAGCCTGAAGAGGGTGACCCTGCAAGATGGCAGAAGATCAGCTATCAGGTCTGGCCAGCAGGAATGTCACAAAGGCTCTCAGAAATACATCCTTTCCCCAAAGACAACTTACACTGAACAATCAGTATCTATCTTGTTTACCTCCAATGATAGTAACTAGCAGGGATGTAGTCAGCCTCCTGAGTGACTTTCCATAGACTGCCTTGTGGAAAACCTCTTTCTCGCCAGTTGTCGTTGAACTTTAGAGCATTCTGTTTTCTCCTCGCTACAGGGACAATATTGAAGCAGATCATTTTCCAGCCACTGGATATCAGCAATGGGAGCTGCATGTCATCTTCCTTTAGTCTCTCTGCACTGAGTTCACCTGGAGAAGGACAAGAGAATGAACTAGGGTTGCCAGTTCTCAGATGGAGTCTAGAGATCTCCCAGAACTACAGCATTCCCTACAGAGATCAGTTCCCCTGGAGAAAATGGCTGATTTGCTTTGGATGGTGGACTCTATGCCATGGCATCACATCCCCCCCCCCCAAAAAAACCCTCTGCCCTCCCCAAGCTCCACAGCCAAATCTCCAGGGATTTCCAAGAAAAAGCTGGCAACCCTATGGACACAATCAGTGGAACCCTCTCCTTGGGTTGCCTCCTCTGTTCTAATTCCAGGTCAGGTCTCATTTCCTTTGAGAGTTAGCACAGATATCAGAAATGGCAGGAACTAAATATAAACCCACAAAAGAAATGAACAATGTGTATAATATGCCTGGATCACTGTCGCCAGTTACAATATGCCCCAGATGCAATCCAGCAAAAGTTACTTGTAAAAATGTCTTGTTGAAATCAGTAAAACAAGTTAGAAGCTACACTTCTAAACACATTTTCTAAAGGATAAATATATTTAGGCTTCTGCTGAATGCTCTTTTTTATAGCTATCACTGGAACTTAAATGTGAATAACTTTTACTGGATTGTGCCCCCTATCAATATACCTGAAAGAAGCTTGTATATAATTCTTGTAACCTGTTGGCCACAAAGTATTTTCTCCCTCTGTATTAAACTAGTGGGAAATTGTGCTGATTTGTGTGCTCCAAATCCCATTACCAAAGTCATCCTTCCTAACACACCAAATGGCTGCTTTCCCCCCTCAGTGTGTGCTTTTTCAACCCTCTTTCATATATTTTGCATATACTCAACTATGCATATACTCTTTCGATTGTGCTATCAAAACCACAATTTCACTTCTGAAGTAGTTGTTTCCTTATTATCATGATTTTTTTAGCCATTTTATATTCCCCCACCAAAGTTCTTTCTTGGTATTTTTGCATATTCCACACTAGTGGCAGAATGAACCATTAAAATATCCCAGGAGTCAACCTGAGCCAAACAGCACCAACAGGGATCTACCAAACAGAAGTACAGGGGAAGACAAGGTATGAGCCTATGTCTGCTGCTGCTGTCTTAATTGCCACAACCCGCATTGTTCAGCCTCAGGTCGGCTTTCTCCTGGGCATCAAGGAGAAAGTCCCTCCAGGAGAGCACTCCATGGGGAACTTTCATAAAGCAAAGGCCCAAGCTATCGCTGTTCAGTATTTTCCATTTGTTGAATAATTTGCTGAATACAGCATTTCAAAGTCTTCCTTATATCCAAACAAAGAGCAGAGGATAAAAATAAACCTGTAGGGTGAAGATGCCCACATTGTTTCACTATACCATTTCAACCATAGTATTTCAGGTTCTGTTTAACTGATAGGTTGCTAGGAAATCCTGACCACATATTTATTATTATGACATCTATAAAGCTAGTCATTGTTCTTAAAAGCTGTTCCAATGTGGACACAGGCTGTATGTATATTTGATGTGGAACATAGCTTTCTGGATCTCTGGTGTATTGAATCCCTAATATATAGTTTATTTAAGCACAAAAAAAGCAATATTTTCCAAAATGATAGGATGCCAACAGTAGTCCAAATGTAGTCTGGCAAAACAGGATATAAACTGAGACAGATTCTGCCGATTTTATTTTTTAGCACATTTTTATTCCACCCTTCATCCAAGGAGCTCTGGGTAGTATGCCTGATTATGTCCTACTTCATTCTGTTTGGTGTAATAGAGCATCAGACTAGAGTCTGGAACATAAGAAGAGCCTTACTGGATCAAACCAGTGGTCCATCTAGTCCAGCATCCTGTCTCACACAGTGGCCAACCAGTTCCTCTGGAGGGCTAACAGGGCGTCTTCCCCGATGTTGCCTCCTGGCTCTGAGATCCAGAGGTTTAGTTTCTCTGAATGTAGAGGTTCCCCTCAGTCATTGTAGCTAGTAGCCACTATCTTCCATGGATCTGTTTTATCCCCCTTTAAGATCCTGGTTTGAAACCACACTCTGCTGTGGAAACTTGCTTGTGTTCTTGGGACAGCCACACACTCAGAGCCTAGCCTACAACATAGGGTTGTTGAGAGCGTAAAATGAAACAGAGGAGAAAGATGCAGGCTTTGGATCCCCACTGGAGAAAAAGGCAGGCTATAAATGAAGCAAATAAATAAATAAAACCCTATGGAGTAGGTTAGGCTGAGAGAGACTGGTCCAAGGTCACATAATTAGTCCCACGGCACACAGAGTTTTGAACTCTGGTCTTCTTAAAGTAATTTTCCTAGGGTTGCCAGCCTCCAGATGGTGGCTGGAGATCTCCTGCTATTACAACTGATCTCCAGACAACAGAAATCAGTTCACCTGGAGAAAATGGCTGATTGGGAAAGTGGACTCTATCAAACTATACCCCATTGAAGACTCTCCCCAAACTCCACCCCTTCAGGCTCTACCTCCCAAATCTCCAGGTACTTCCCAGCCTGGGTGCTATGACAGTAGAAAGATTCATAGCCATTGAATTATAGTCACTGAGCCACTGGTGCCAAACCTGTTCTCCAATTTGCCTGCTAATTTTAACAACTCTGTTCAGCTTCTTGCAACAACGTTGTCATATTGTTTCCTCAGAGGATCTGAGCTCTGAAATTGTTTGTTTTTTGAGCATTCTTTGCAGTGAATAAGAATAATAGACGTGATCTATAGCTGGATTTTTCTCATTCAGATTGTATAGTTATTCTTATCCACAAGAAAGTATTAATTTAAACCTACAGTGAGTACAAGGATGCATTATACATGTAGAGCTCTAAGAGTGATGTGCTCTTTCTAAAATCTAAGCTAAAGTGTAAACTGGTTATGGAATGACTTTTAGCTTGCTTAACCCCAAATAATGCATAAATCAACCAAAACAAAAGTTGAACAAGCAACCCTAGCAATTTGTTCCCGGTGCTTACTGCAAGCAGCAGCAACAAAACAGCTAGCAAAATACACCTCATCTCAAGTGAAATCATTCGTTTATACCTTGACTGCCAAAGGGGCACTTCAAGAAGAGTGGTGTAACAACAGAAACTTTGGTCTCTCTGAGCAGCAGCATTGAACCATTAATAATCGAAACAAGTTGAGAGGGTCCTTAAAAATTATAAAGGTCCTATTCTGAAAGTGGGTCTACAGGAAGGGGAATAGGACACTGAAGGCCAAAGTGGGGGTAAACCCAGTTTCCTACCAGATTTTTTTTATTAAGAAAAAAACTGTTGGATTGGGATTACAGTTCAGAGGGGAAAAGGATGTAAATCTCCCCCTCCATATAGTCTTGCTGATCGAATCATCCCCCAACCTGCTAGGGTGATAAGAACTGGCAGGAGAAAAAGTACAAGAACTCTCAGTGTCTTCGCCAGTCCCCTTATGTGGGCAACAGATCATGACAGGGCAGTTGGTTTTAATCAGCAAAACTACATGGGGGAGGACTAATCCCTCTCTTCTCTCACATTACAGTTCTGACTTGGATTGAGTCCTTTCACAATTACTCTTCCCCTTTTTAAAACCCCAGGAATCTCCAGTTGCAGATCACCTATCATCATTTTTGGCTTGGTCCTCAGTGTGGACATATTCACCTGGTAAACCTTGTGTTTTCATGTAAGCTTTTATCCCAATAAATTTTGCCAAGAAGTAGGTGTGGCAGGAGGAGCAGGGAAAGAGGCTGGGGAGTGTCTGGACTTTGACTTGTCTGTGAGTGTTCCTTTTGTTGGTTATGCTTGTTGGTTCTTTTCCTGCATCTCACAGCTTGCTTTTTATTCTATTCATCTTTTTCCAAGACCTCAAATCAGTACATAGGGTCAGGTCTGTGCCAGGGAGGGAATGGAAATGAGAACAAACTTTGTAGTCAATCCAGAAATCCCTGTTGGTAGCCCTATCTTAAACTACAGTCCCAGAATCTGTAGCAGATACATCTGAATGTATTGCTTTTATTACTGTAACACAACAGCCAGAATCCTTCAGTGCTGAGATATGATCCTGTATCAAGGGATAATAAATAATGCAATACCCAAGATTCCCTTTCTGCCTTGTGAAATCTGAATCAGGCGATTGTAACCACAGTTCAACTGTTGGAATGATTTCCTAGTATTCTTTCCTTGTTTGCCATAGACACCAGGACTGAATTGTAATGAGACAACACAGGCTGTTGCATCAGTAAGGAATACATTGAAGACCAACAAAGGATTCGAGGTGGGGGTGTCCTTTGGCTCAAAGCAAGCTAGTGCAAAGCTTTCCCTTTATATAAAACAGCTTACCAACCTGTCAAGACTAGTAATAACAGCATAGTCTTTATTTCCAAGTAGAGGAGATAGAATGAAGTCCACTAAGAAACAATACACTGTAAGTTTGGCCAGGAAGTTCAGTGGATGTAAAAGGATGTAACTCTGTTGAGAGTTGCTCTGTTGAACACTGTGGGGCTCTCTACCCTGCATAAATGTGCACCATTTTAAACAATTAATTTCATTTTCTTTCTTAAAATTGTGATTAGGTTTTGTTCAAATAGGTTAATTCATTGTAGACAGATTTAGGTGGGTAGCCGTGGTGGTCTGAAGCAGCAAAACAAAGCTTGGGTCTAGTACCACCTTTAAGACCAACATAGTTTTATTTAATTGATAAGCTTTCATGTGCATGCACACTTCTTCAGATACATTGAAATGGAAGTTTACCATCCATGCATATAGGAAGAGGGTGAACAGCAAATTAGCATACAGCATACTAAAGTTGTTTGACAGATGCAAGGGCCAAACTGGAATAACAAGCTTAGTTTATACATTCACCATTTGTTTGGGTTTAATTCTGGGGGGAAACATAGTGAAGGAAATAAATGTTTAAATACAACTTTAATATGCTATATGTTAATTTGCTGCTCATGCTCTGCCTATATGTATGGATTGGTAACTTCCATTTCAATGCATCTGAGGAAGTGTGCATACACACAAAAGCTTATACTTTGAATAAAATTGTGTTGGTTTTAAAGGTGCCACTTGACTCAAATTTTGTTAATTTACTGTAGTTATTCTATTGGTTTTGGTTTCAGTGGAAGCATGTTTCTGGCTGTAATTATCCCCCTTTCTAATTGGGACATAATTTTGGGGCATTATACCCAGGGTTGCCAACCTCCAGATAGCACCTTGAGATCTCCCACTATTACAATTTATCTCAGGGCAACCAAAATCAGTTCCCTTGGAGAAAATGGCTGCTTTGAAGGGTGAACTCTATGGTTTTATATCCTACTGAGGTCCCTCCCCTCTCCAAACTCCATCCTCCCCAGGCTCCACCCCCAAAATCTCAAAGTATTTCCCAACCCAGAGCTTGCAACCCTAATTATACTCCTTCCCATCCGCAAGATCCTGCCTGCCAAGTTTTAGACAAACAGAAGAAAGTGTCACTATTTGTTGGCATGAAAACCAGTCTGCCGTTAAGCTAAAGGGGTAACTTTGGCCCACTCACCCTCTCTTATCCCAACCTCTCATCATGAAGACCAGAGAACCATGTACACAGCCTTGAGTTCCTTGCAAGAGGAATATATAATAGTATTCAGAACATAACAATGCTTGAGGAAATGATACATAAATCCTTGGGAGTTTGCAGGTGGGAAGGGAAGAATTGGGAGTTTAGAGAGGGAACTGACACCCCGCCTCATGTAAATATAGAACTGCCTCCCTCAGTGTCTGTTCCAAGTCCACATTTTTTCAAAGAATAAGTTGTGTTATCAAGCTGCTAAATACATGTTTGTCTCCTGAGCCCTCAGTCCCTATCAGCCATATTCTCTGCTACAATAATTGAGTCGAACCTGTTGCAACAGTTAGCAGTATGGTTTGATATACTCCCTTTATGGAAATATGTGGCAGATACACAGAATCTCAGAAATGGAATCTCAGAAAAGGCTACATATAATTCTAACTGCTCAATGCAGTTCCAGTTATGGTCAAACCACATCCATCCTTGCAATAGCACAAAAGAGAAATCACCGAAAGTAACACTACAGAGAGAACACAAAAATGCAAGTGCAAAATTGGGAAAGCAAAACCCCCAAATATACACAGGTTTCACTTCCATAAGTGCCACATTATTTTACAATACCTTGATGGTGACTTTCTGCTTTCAGCTTGTCTTCATTTTGAGTGACAGATTTGTTCCATTCTCTTTTTATTGAAGTTGGCCAAAAACAATCTGGTACATCTGCTCTATCATGGTGTATGGTATATAAGAATGCTGTGGCCAAGATTACAACACATTTCCTTTGGTTCTTCCATAGGGTTGCCAATCCCCTGGTGGGAGCAGGGAATCCCCCAGAGGCGGTTTGGAGGTCCTTCTCCCACTTCAGGGTCATCAGAAAGTGGGGGGGAGGGAAATGTCCGCTGGGCACTCCATTATTTCCTATGTAGACTGATTCCCATAGGGTATAGTGGAGAATTGATTCATGGGTAGCTGGGGCTGGGGGAGGTCTGTTTTTTTTGAGGTAGAGAAACCAAAATCACAGCATAGCATCCAGTACCTCTCCCTAAAACACCCTACAAGTTTCAAAAGGATTTGACCAGCGGGACCCCAAAGAAGGTGCCCCTATTGTTCAATATTTCCTATGGAGGGAAGGCATTTAAAATTTAGATGTTATGGCCAGAACTCTCTTTGGAATTCAATTGTGCATATCAATTGTGCGGTACCGGTTAAATTTTTTCTGATGTTTTAAATTTTTTATCTGGTTTTTAAAATTGAGTTTTATTGTATCTTATTGTATTAAAGCTGAAGTATTCTGTTTTTGTATGCTATGGCAATATGTGCTAATGCAATAAACTGGATTGGTGCATATCACAACCTTGCTCCTGGCTCCACCCCCAAAGTCCTCAGATATTTCTTGAATTGAACTTGGCAATCCTGTTTTTCCGTCAATTAATAAGGTAGTTATTGAGAGGTGATTTGACTGGAGTAGCCATCTACAGAAAGATCCAGCAGTCTTCATGACTTTCAGAATTTTTCAGTGGAATTACATAGCTTCCAGACCTCTAGTTTGACATTGCTCACACACACCTTTTGTGTTGTTCTTCCCATAATAGAAACTGAATTATTTCGTTGACAGCCTATCTTTACACATGATCAATTTAGGGTTGCACAATAAATCAGCACTTGTTGCTCATTAGATTTGCATAGTCCTCAAGTCTTCCCTCAGGGCTGCATTTCTGTTGTAGTGATATAAATTTGCTGAGTATTCAAAGATATAATATTTTGTTCATAGCAAAATATGTTTCATCATTTGTTCAGTCTTTAATATAATACAAGTGTGATTGTGTGACTATCTCAAAGGGGATTTTTATAATGCAGTTAATGATGAGATACCCAAGTCTTCAAACTAACTTTTGCATAATCTTAATGAAATTAAAATCTAGAAGGGATACTGTGCAGTAGAAGCACACACCAACCCATATTTTATTTCTTGAATAAGAGTTTGCCACTCTTGCATTTTAATACATACCTATACATTAACAAAAAATGTTGTTATTATTACCATTATCATTAGTATTTGCAACATGGCTATCCTCCTCAACCCATTTATTGTAGCTGAAGAGATTAGTGCACTATTATAGTTCTACTGAATAAGAGCTAAAGTGCAGCTAGCGGATATTTTGACTTCACAATAAGGAGCCCCACCCAGTCCTATGGTTATTCCCTTTTGTGAGTACTATCATTATGCACTCAGTGTGTTTATTTTAAGAGCCATACCCTGCCTTAGCCTATACAATTCAAGTCAGCTGTGTTTGGAAAAATATATTTCCAGCACAAATACACACAGGCAGGTCAGTCAAACAACATCCCCCGGAGGAGGAGGAGGAGGAGGAGGAGAAGAAGAAGAAGGTCTTATACCTTGCCCTTCTCTACCCAAAGGAATCTCAGAGCAGCTTACAAACATCTTCTCATCCTCTCCCCACAACAGACAAGCTGTGATGTAGGTGGAGCTGAGAGAGCTCTGAGAGAACTGCGACTGACTCAAGGTCACTCAGCTGGTTTTATGTGGAGGACTGGGGAATCAAACCCAGTTCTCCAGATTAGAATCTGCCACTCTTAACAACTACACCAAAGCTGGTCATATAGGCATTGGTCTAAGTGATCCTCTGTATCAAACGTTCTTGTATCTTAGTTGCCAATTCTTCCTCCAATCCCTCTTCTCTCTCTCTCTCTCTCTCTCTCTCCCTCTGCCTGGGGGGTGGGGTGGAGAGAGAGAGAGAGATTTTCTGTTTTCCTCTTAGATTACCTGGCTTGATGAGGAACTGACGCTTGCAATAAACGATGGCAGCCACAATGAGGTCTTTCAGAAGTTGGAGGATCTTTCCTGGTAAAATGTGCCCTTTGGATTCAGTGCTGCCAACCATACTGAACACATCTTCTTTGGTCCACTTTTCTAGCCGATTTCCTTCCTTTGGTACTGCCAAGTAGCAAGAGCCTGGCATCTGGTAGTTTCCGTGAGTAACTTTCTCAGAGTCACTCTGTTCTCCTGAACACTCCTGTACAAGGAGATCATCAGCATCCATGCACAAAGGAACCTCCATAGTTATTTCATCTTCAGTGGCACAGAGTGCAAACTCCAAGGCTTCCAGATTTCTCGAATATTCCACTATGAACCTAGGGTCCATGGCATTGACTCTTTCCAGTACAATGAGCAAAATGTTCTCTGCTTTCTGGAAACACTCCACTCTCTGGGCCTCACGGGATTTAATGACTTGAAGATAGTTCTGCCACTGAGGAACCTTTGCAGCCATGACTAAAGGGTGGCAAAGAAGAAGCCCCTTCTGAAAACTCCTTTATGCTGTCTAGAATGTCTTTGAATCAGACAGCACATTGATGCATCTGTATACACATAGATATGCCTGCAAATGGGAGGGGAATGGCAAGGCAAAGCAAGTAGGAACAGGGAGGAGCAGCATGTAGAGTGAAATTCCATTGAAGCATTAATAAATGTAATGTTTTCCTGTAACATACTTGATAGAGTGCCAAGCTATTTTAAAACAGTCATTGTGAAACTGGTATGTTCAGGTAAACCAAGTGAGACATTTGGTTGTCTCACTACCTATTTTGGTACCAGTAAGCCTGAAAAACCGGGTTAACAGGTATAAGTACACATGGTTCGTTGTGATTAAAGTGAGGCTAACCCATGCTGGGTGAAGCAGGTATGATTAAACTTGCAAAGATTTTTAGCTTTTCACAACTTATAATTTACACCTCTTAACTCATTCAACACTGGTTTTCTGTTAGTCAATGGGAAGAGTATGATCTATTTCACTAGGAAATCTAATAGGTAATGCCATCGGAGGCATATATTCATTGTCTTTACTTTGTGGTAAAGTGTGCAAGTTACTAGGTGAGTGGCTGTTTTGTGTCAGGGCATTCACACATCATACTACAATGCTTTTGGTTTTTTATGTCTTAAATGTAAGTGTACAGTTCACATTGGCCAGAACTAAATGGCTCTCTTCTGCTTTCTGTTCTAAATAAACACTTGCAAGTGCATTGAGATTAATAGATGAAGGTAGTATACAGCACACTGAAACAACAAATCTTGATAGTTGTCCCCATTTTTAAGCCTTTATTTTGTTTCATGGCTTTTATCGTATTGTTGTTATTTTGTTATTGGTTGTTCTCAGACACATTCTGGTTTACTATATATAATATGATGCTCACAACAATTTCATTCACTCCATCATACCACAGATCTCAATGGGATGAAAGGAGACCTAAACAAAGAGGAATTGGGCTGCTCATGGACATTACAGCTAATGCTTCAGGTGTTCTACCAGCTCAAGCTCTCTCAAGGATTATTAGCCCTGTGAAGAACTGCTTTTCTGACTTCATGATGTAACTACAAAAAGAGCATGGTATTTGCACATTGGTATTTGAATGTTTTGTTGTCTTCACCTCAACTATTCTCTAAGCCTTCAGCCCATGAGTCAGGACCTCTGGTGGATTGCAGAACCCCAAGGCCCATTGCTTGTACACATGTGTAGAGAGCAAGGTGTTCTGGATTACTCTGATCAGGCTTCTAGGTAAGTATTAGCATGCATTTAAGAAGCCTTGCAGTTCAGTCCTAACCAGAACTATATCCTTCTAAGTCTACTGAAGTCAGTGAGCTTTGGGTCACACTACACATTATAATAATAATTTTTAATTTATATCCCACCCTCCCCACCGAAGCAGGCTCAGGGCGGCTTACATAGCATAAAATACAACATTACAATAATACAACAATAAAATACCCCAATTTCATAACAGTTGATTAAATATACAATTACATTTAAAACAGCAATTAAAATATCAATTTAAAACCACAATTTGATTTGGTGCTACCATCTTGATATAAAACATAGTTTTCATGGCGATGGTACAATAGTTCCACATTAAAAAGCCAACTGGAAGAGGATGGTCTTGCAGGCCCAGCAGAACTGGTTGAGGCTCTACAAGGCCTGTACCTCTTCTGGTAGCTGATTCCACCAGTGGGGAGCTGTAATCGAGAAGGCCCTCTCCCTCGTGGCTTTCAATTTGGCATCCTTCAGCCCAGGGATGGTCAGCAGATTTTGTGAGCTAGATCTCAGTACTCTCTGGGGAACATATGGGGAGAGATGGTCCCTAAGGTAGGCAGGTCCTCAGCCATATAGGGCTTTAAAGGTGATAACCAGCACCTTGTAACGAACCCGGTACACAATGGGCACCAGTGCAGTTCCCGTAGCCTAGGTTGTATATGTTCCCACTTAGAGAGTCCCATTAACAGTCTGGCTGCCGCGTTCTGCACTAGCTGCAGTTTCCAGGTTCGGCACAGGGGCAGCCCCATGTAGAGGGCATTACAGTAGTCTAACCTCGAGGTGACCGTTGCATGAATCACTGTTGCCAGGTCATCATGCTCCAGGAAGGGAGCCAACTACCTCGCCCACCTAAGATGAAAAAGGCGGATTTAGCGGTGGCTGCTATCCGGGCTTCCATTGACAAAGAAGATTCCAGTAGCACCCCCAGGCTCCTGACCCTGCACACTGTTTTCAGTGGCGCACCATCAAAAGCTGGCAGGGGAATTTCCCTTTCTAGGCCGCCACAGCTCAGGCAAAGGACCTCTATCTTTGCTTACATGCTTGCAGACATATTCCTGCTGCTAGTTCCCAGTGGGAACTTCATTTAAAAGCACCATGGGATCCTCACTCAAATCAGGATAATGGCATGAAGGAAGGGCTCCTGCTTTCTCCTGTGCACCATTTTCCTGAGCCAAACAGCGGGGGTGGGGGTGGGGAGCAGAAGGCTCTCCACGGCACCTCAGTCAGGATCCAAACTGGACAATTGCTTTTAGATGCAGCAGCAATATGGCCATGGCACTTTTACATATGTTGTAATGTGTAGTTTTGTCCATAAAACGGTGTAACTTCACTTATGATTGCAGTATTAGGCATTTACCAGTAGTTAGCTTTCCTGTATCATATCCTATATTAGATGGAAGCATTAGTTCCTTTGCCATACATGTCTGATTGCATGTTTTCTCATGTATATGATAGCTGTTGGCCCCCAACCAATACACTCCATCTTTGAAATATATATTCACTCCAGTATTTAGTGAAACATTCTTGCCAGTTAGATTCTTCTCACACCTGAGGCTCAACACATAACCAATGATGTGAGCTAGACTGTTTCTAATCTACTAGGGGCTATATTATTCTACGACTCCTTTTGTTCTTCACCCCTCTCTGATTATTTTTGATAGAAATGTCTAATCAGTAAAGTAGGGGTGGATGGCAAAATGTACAAACAGAGACTTGAGACAGGTTGTGCCTAAATTTTTGTGTGTGTGATTGTGTAACTGCTGAGGGTATCTCCATTTCATTAGATAGTTAGACCAGCAAAGTGTCATCGGTAGATCTGTCTAAAGTATAACTGATATGCATTACCATGAAGGCCCTAGTGTTTAAAGATAAGAAACAGCCCCAATTAACCAAGGGTGGGATGAGAGGAAGGGTGCTTGCTGGCAGGGCCCAGTTGTGTGTCTCTGGAGGGGGAAGGCTTGACTGCCTGGCAGCTTCAGGGCCAGCTGGTCCCTGCCACAGGGCTGGACAAGTCAGGGCACTGTGCTCC
This sequence comes from Heteronotia binoei, assembly GCF_032191835.1. Taxonomy (NCBI): domain Eukaryota; kingdom Metazoa; phylum Chordata; class Lepidosauria; order Squamata; family Gekkonidae; genus Heteronotia; species Heteronotia binoei. The sequence goes on along the minus strand of NC_083228.1, from coordinate 89,712,455 downwards.
CCCTTGTTGAACCATCTTGCCCATATATATCAGAGCTGCTGGCAAACCAGCCTCCTCACTCATTCAGGCTCTTCCGCCCATCCTTCATTTGCTTTTGATTGTTATGGGTTGAGCTTCAATCTTATGTTTTGTTGAACATCCGTTACAGCTTTGGGAGGCTTGAGCACTGGAATGGACCCTTTTGTGGGTGGGAGGCTGTGCCTGCACTCCTACTTCCCCCATTTGGGGATTCCCTTAAGGGGTCTTGAAAGTAGAGCCAAATAGTGGCATGCTTAGCTTGAAAGCTGGCTACTGGCTCTCAAAGGAAACACTCAGCAGCTAGTGCCAAGTGGATCCCAGCACTTGCACTCCACAGTCCCCCCCCCCCCGAGTTGGGGTTCATCAGGCAGCAGGTAGATTGCCTGATGCAGGATCTGTCCCCATGCTGTGCCAGCACTCATGCTGTTGTATTCAGTAAAGCCATTCCAAACTTTGTATGTTCACACTTTTTCCCTCACTATTGCCTGGGTCCACAAATCTTACATTGTGTGTAGGAGGTGTGTAAGTGTCAGATTTTGTTTGTTTGTTTCATATCTATTAATGGATTACACTAAATCAGTTGGAAAGAAAAGACTGTGACATGCACAGAAAAGGAATTCAGTAAGTGTTCTATTTGTAAATGCTGGAATAAGAATGTGGGTTGGCAGGATGCGTTCATATAGAGAAGAATGTGAACATCTGCAAAGTAACAAGAGTGCAGTCAGGCACAGTGAATAATCCCATGGCAACATTGTTAGTAACATTGTTGAGAGGTTTAATTATGAATAGATATAGCAAAAAATTAGAGTTTTAAATTCCAGCAAGAACCCTCTTTCACTGTTATAGCAAAAATCAACTGAGTCTCATCCATGAAGTCCGTGGTTGTGACACAGAGGCAGGCAATAGTAAACCACCTCTGAACATCTCTTGTCTTGAAAACCCTTCTGCAGGGTTGCCATATGTTGGTTTCATAGCATTTTTTACCACCACAGAATCCTTCATACAGCAACAGGTAATAAAAGCTAGCACTATAGGCCACAGTCCCTAAACATTTACACAAGTAACTTTCTAAACCACTTTGTTACAGTACAACCCTATTACCTATGTAGAAAAGCACTCTTGAATAATTCAGTGTTGCGTAGTTTGCAGAAAGCCAGGAAAGTGGGAGCATTCTTGACCTCATCCAGCAGGTAGGGGCTGCAACTGAGAAGGCATGTACAGGCAGTGGTTGATTTTGTCCATTGATTTATTTAGATTTTTTCAACCACCCTTCTCTGGCATGCCAGGGCTCAGAGTAGTGTACAGCATCAATTAAAAACAAGATTAAAACCAATAACAGAGAAATGTAGCTGGAGATTGTGCATGAGAAGCCAGTAACACTGCTGTCTCACGGGGTGGGGGAAGAGGAGAGTGCCAGGATAGAACCATCACTGTCCTCAGCTGAATGCCTGGTGGAACATCTCTGCCTTGCAGGCCCTGAGGAACTTTAACAAGTCCCACAGGTCACAAATGCTATTTGGTAGAGAGTTCCACCAGGTTGGTGCCAGGACTCTGGCTGAGGACACCAATAGATTTTTATCTACAGTGCTCTTCTGGGGGTATGCCAGGAGAGGTGGCTCTGAAAGTATGTAGGTCCCTGGCTGTTCAGGGCCTTGAAGGCCAATACCTAGACCTTGAGCCTGATCTGTAATTCTACCAGAAGCCAGAGCTGCTCACACAGCCCAGTGTCATGAACTGGGGTGCTGGCAAGGGAGTAGGCCGAGTGCAGTCCACGTCAGCACCAGGGGAGAGTTGCAGGAATCGAAATTCTCAATCTAAATCACCGTCCAAAAGCAAGGTCATTCAAGTCTGAAGTCAGGGAACCAGGAAAACAGAGCAGGAACAGAGTCAAAGAAAGCGAGAGCTGGGGTGGTTGCAAATCACCAAATGGACTCGTTGCTTCCACAGGGGAATCTGCACAGAGCTATGGAGCTAAATGGCTGGCCACTGCTGTTTCTAATTAGCCAGCAGTGGCCCAGCTTAGCTTCTGCTAAAACTCAGGGCTCAGAGATCTCCTTGCCCAGTCTCACCTCCTTTTGTCTCATCTCTAAGCCTTGTCTAAGTTTCTGTCTGATGTGGTCCAGACACAGCAGTAAGCTAAGAGGTGTCTCAGCCTTGTCCACTGCAATGCCGGCTGGCAGCAATAAACCAATTACACAGTGAGAGGGCCCCACTCTCAGCTCTTCTGTGTCTGTGTCTGTTAACCTTGTCAGCTCTTCCTGGGCAGGCGCCTCAGCAGAGCCCCTGACACCCAGGTTGGATGTGTGCTGTGCAGTGTCCCTGTATGAACCTGCACTGCTGCATTCTGTACCAGCTGGGGATTCCAGGTCAGCCTCAAGGGTAGGCCCATGTTACAGAGAGAGTTACAGTAATCCAGTCTGGAGGTGACCATTGCATGGATTACAGTGGCTAATTACAGAGCCAGACTTGCAGTTTGACACTCAAAGGCCCTGCTCAGATTAGTAGAGCTGTCATGGTAGAACACAGTAAGAGAGGTGGTCCCTAAGATATGAGGGAGCAAGGCCATGAAAGGCTTTGTATGTGACAGCCAATACCTTAAATTGAGCCTGGTAATTGATGGGCAGCCATTGGAGTGGTTGGAGAATCGAGTAATATGAATGCTCTTTCTAGCTCCTGATAGTCATGTCTTTCTGCACCAACTGGAGAATCCAAGCTGATACGGATATAGAGGCAGATATTTTAATTATAACTAGGGTGAATAGAATATATGGATTTAAAGGTACAGCTACCTACTGTTTTTACTGTCCTCTCTAACAGCAGTTTGACATGATGAAATTTTTGAGCTTTTTCCCTGACAAGGAGAAGTTAGAATCTAGGAAGTTATACTGAGCTATAATAACTAGAATCTAGAATGGGCAGATAAAGTTGACTAGCTATATTCAAGCTCAGGAAATGAAAATAGGGGTGTGAGACACTCTCCGTCAACCCCTTGTGCATGAATCTCTTGCACTTATGGATTTCAATGTCCCCCAATTCCCTCCCACCTTCATTTGAGACCACTTTTACCCCGAAGGTTTGGGAGCCAGTTTTTGTCAGCTTTGTCCTTTGACACATTTCTGTCAGTTTTGCTTGCGCTGAACACTCACCCCACACACACACCTCCAACCCACTGTTCAATGACTGGACTATCATGGTCAAACCACTCAGCCAGTGATCGGTAACTAAAGACCAAGAAAGCTGAGGAGAGGCCTTGCAGGCCTTGAGCGGGTGGGGTAAAGCAGTGGCAGCAAGGTCAGAGGTGAGGAATCTCTCCTACTCAGCAGCACAAACAGAGCAGGAAATGGGGTACCCAGACAGGCAGGCTGCAGCATGGGGAGGGTGAGGCTGGGTAGCACAGCTGGGTCAGACAGAGAGAAGGCAGAGGTGGGAGGGAATAAACCACACTACTGAACATCAGGGGGAGAGGCAGGGGAAGAAGCAGTGGCAGCCCAGGGGTGAGGTGGCTGGCCCTTCCCCTTTAATCACTTCCAGAGACAGTGTTGTTGGGATGTGAATGTGCCCAGGCTAAGTAGGGGGACCAGAAGTCCAATAAAAAGGAGGCTTCCACATCCAGCCAGGGAGGAAGGAATGGGCTGAGAGTGAGAGAGACAGCCAGAGTGAGCCAGTCTAGGAAAGGAGGAGGACCAGGGTGCCAGACTCCCCTCTCCTTCGCATTCTGAGGCCAGCAGGAAGACCACACTTCCTCCAACTAAAACGGCATAGGGTGTCAGACCCAGAGTCAAGGAAAAGACAACTGAAGTTCAAGATCTTTATTCCAGCTTCATGGGCATACACATGCGTTGTCAGAACTGACCTCTCTGTCAGTTCCCCCAACTTATAAACCTTTGCCCTGACCATTATAATTCAAGCCAAAGCATGCCAAGCAAAAGTGGGGGTTTTGCGTGGGGATTTTGCTAAGCTCTCATCACCGCAGGTGCCCACTATCAGTTCATGGTTCTCATCTCCTCCAGCTCTTTGACCTTGGTTACCTAGCAACTAGCCAATTCCCAGACATGCCTTCCTCCCTCCAGATAAGCAACAAGTTACAGTTATATCAAAGACATAGCAAGCGCAGCATAGCATTGAAGCACAGCATAGCATTATACAATTGAATACATATGACAAGAGGAACAAGATGGAGTGACTCTTGACATAGGGTAGAGGACCCAGGTTAGAGAAAGGGGAGGCTCACAGAAAACAGATAAGGTGGAGGACACACAAATATGTAAGGAATAACATATATTAGGTTTAAGATGTTTATGACACTAGCAGTGACCTCCTACACAGAGTGACATAAGCTCAGTGGCTTAGAAGAGTGCAACTCTTCTTAGGATGGCACTGTCAAATTATGCTTCTATGCCCATTTACTTGAGTAAGTTCCATTTGAACTCAGTGGAATTACTCCAAACAAACACAGAGGCTTTATCTGTGATGACGTACTTTAAAAAAAAGATCAGTTCTTAAACATCAATAAATACTTTCCTGGTTTGATTATTTAGACAGAAGCCCCATTAGAAAGATACATTTCTCATATGTGCTCCTTAGACAATCTCTTTAGATAATGTTTAGAAATCGATTAACCAGTTATTAAAGGCATTCCAACACTTTCTCTTCCCGTACTGTGGAAAGAAATTGTGAAGGCTCTTGCAGCTGAACACACATTCCTTTCACGCCTTTCAAATATTTCTTATACTGCTGATGAATGCTTAGCATTTAGAAAGACTCACCTGTCCTCCTTGCGCTGAGAGGCTGAAGTGGCTGGATGAAATATCATCTAAGAAATGACTTGGCAAGCCTGTACTGTATGATACCCCTCATAAATTTAAAGGCATAGTTCATGCTGGTTCACTCAGAAACAAACAATGTTTTTGTCGTTGCTCTCTGTCTGACCTCCCTCAAGCTTATTTCTGTGATATAGTTATCATACACATACACAAAATATACTATATTACAGTTTGGGTTTTTTTTAAAAAAATTATCTTAGGTGGAGGGCATTGTCAATACCACATTGAAGAGGGGAAGGTTAAACAGTGCTTTGCAACTATATATTTGAAGGCAGTTTAGAAATATTGTTACGTGTTTAGTTGGAGGGGAAGAAAACTCAACATGAGATAGATTGGCTCAGTAAAGGGAGCCACAGCCCTCAGTTTGCAAGACCTAGGTCATTAACTCATAGGGTCACCTATCTTTAGCCAGAAGTGAGTAGCTGGCACTTACACCATGCGCCCACCTGCTGGCCAGCTGGGCTTACTCCCCCAACCAACCAACCAACCTCCCCAAAAAAGCATGTGTTAGATTGCAACCTTCCTTGAGGCCACTATTCTTAGCAGAGCTTTTTTTGTAGCAGTAGCGCCTTCGCATATTAGGCCACACACACCTGATGTATCCAATCCTCCTGGAGCTTACAGTACATATGAACATATGAAGCTGCCTTATACTGAATCAGACCCTCGGTCCATCAAAGTCAGTATTGTCTACTCAGACTGGCAGCGGCTCTCCAGGGTCTCAAGCTGAGGTTTTTCACACCTTTTTGCCTGGACCCTTTTTTGGAGATGCCAGGGATTGAACCTGGGACCTTCTGCTTACCAAGCAGATGCTCTACCACTAAGCCACCGTCCCTCCCCGAAGTTGGCCCTGTAAGAAAGGAGGTAAAGGAATTCCTGCTACAAAAAAGCCCTGATTCTTAGGGCTGCAGCCTGTTAGCCGCCCTGAGTCCTTTGGAATGGGCGGGATATAAATCGAAAGTAAATAAATAAATAGAAGACTAATGTGTAATCGATGGGCAGAACATTAATCTTACTGCACACATTGTGGGATTTATTACTACCGCTTGAGTGCCAAAATCCATCTTTCCGCAAAAAAAAAAAGAGCAGAAAAAGCGAACGTTAGTGTGATGTCGCATCTATAATCCCAGTGAAGGTGACTCCGGAGCTTCCTAGACTCCTTGCCTACTTTGACGGGGAGAGAAATCCTCCCGCTTCCTCCTCAGTCAGGCCCGGTGCAATAGTTTGGCTTGCCTTGTCTCCACGGAAACCCCGGGTCCGCCTTGCATCCCCACGGCAACTGCTGTAGCTCAGCGTCCCCGTCGCCTCGGCAACCACCGCCGGGCCCCGCCACGCGCCTCTGCTACTTTCGAAGGCAGTCGAGGAGGATCCGGAGCGGTGCACGGGGACGCTCCAGGCCTGGGATTTCCTTGCCTCGGGAGGGTCGCTCGTGGGCTTCAGATAGAAGCCTGCAATCTGGCCGCGTGTGCAGGCACTCGAGAGAGAAAGAGGCTCCGTTTGCGCTGGGTTTTCTTTGCCCCGGCTTTTGAGCGATGAGCGAGGGGAGTGAGGAGAAGCCGAGACTGAGACTGGAGGCCGCAATCCAGGTCAGTCTGCAGATGTCATAGTATGCGGAGTCACTCCAGTATAAAAAAGCATTTTGAGTTCAATGACGTGGCTCTGTAGAATGGGTGGTGCCGTGCGTAGCTTTCTTTCCCAGTTTCAGAGTAAGTGATGAACACCCCCCCCCCCCCCCCAAGATTTTGTGCTGTAGAGCGTGGGATGACAAATGTTTAAATGCATACTAATAACGGCGAGCGTTGTGAAAGTGTTACGTTTCCCTCAACACAGCGGAGCCGAGGTTTAGGGATGCTAAAAGAAAGAAATCTCTTTCGTGGCCGTTTCCCCTTTCCTGCGTTAGATCACGGTTCGATTTCCTAGAAAAATGTGCAAATTTGGAGACGTACTAATATATTTGGCGACAGGACGTGTCAATGAGAAAAGTTGATAAATTAAAGCGGTCTGGTAAGTTTGTGATGTTGTGCTAAACCTGTGGCCAGCTGATTAGACTGATCTTTTTCTCTTCCTTCCTATCCTTTGCAATCCTGGAAGACCAGATGTCAGTTGTGTGTATAGGCATTCTACTGTGACTAAGGATCCCACGGGAAAATTGGCAAGAGATGGCCTGTTAAACTCCATATTTCGAGCCTTTTTTGTGTCCATTGGTTGGTTTCTGCGCTATTTGTGGTCCTCAGAACAAACTCAAGATGCTGTGAATGGCGTGCAACGTCTGAGTAGTAGTGAGTAGCTATTACCGGGGGTGGGGGGGGGGGGGGTGAGTATAAGAAGTTTTCCTTCTGGAGGTTTTGGCATTTTTAGATGACGCTAGAGGGCAGTAAAGTGTCAGAAATGGACGTGTGGGACAAAAGAGGCTACATAAAGGAGACCGAAGAGGGAAATAGATTTTCTGCTCTCCTCTAAACATCTTGCCTAGAAGTCCCGCTGAGTTTAATGCCTCTTACTAGCAAATCAGTGTGCATAGGCGCACAACTTTAGGATTGGATTGCCCACACTGTCAAGTCAAGTTGAATTCCAATGGGAACACACACAGAGATGTGGGGTGGAAAATTTTCAATTTCTATAAATTCATTGTTTCATAAAATTAACAATGAATACATGCTATTGACAGTACATTATTGAGTAAAGCTGGTAGTTTCAAAATTGTAAACAAATAGGGGACCTGAAAGATTTGTGGGGGCATCTCCTTTTCCCCTCCCTACTGTACCCTCTTTCCTTTTCATGAACGCCCCTAGAGCTTCTTCTCCTTTCCTGCTTCTTTTTCTCCTTCCCACCCATCTACAGCATATACAGATCCTGTCATCAGTTTTCTATCTTTGGCTCAATACATGCACACATCTTACTGTAGGTTTTCAGAGCAGTAAGCCTTTAATCTTGGCTTTGGATTCTGTGCCCACCTTACGCACCATTATTTTTCCTCCAGTGTATTTATTCTGCAGCTACAATTTTTAAACCTCCACACTTTTCTAAATTGTGGTGGAACATCCAGGGGTCGTTTTGTAGAAAAATAGGTGGTGGAGCTCATCCAGGGATTGTTATGCAGCTGCACCTACTATTCAATGGACAAGGTGGGGAGGAGGAAGGGAAACCCTCAGAAAAGTTCAGGAGCTGCGCTCCTGTGAGCTCCTACTGAATCCGAGGCCTGGAAACATCACTTGTGACATGTGGAGGTGGCATCCAAAGGTTTTTTCAAAATGTACAGTTGCCCCATTGCAGTTTGACAGTAGTGTCCAGCAAGTGTCTTCCATTAAAGCCTCAAGGCTCAGGTTTTGCACATGCATTTTAGTGTTAGTTGATTGAATTAAAGGGAACAGAAAGGAATGCAGACAAGGGAGGGGAGGAATCCACTATTGAAACTGAAACTGATCTGAAACTGACAAGCAGTTGTGAAGCCCTGTTTTCCAGATTGCTGAGCACTAGGGGATTCTCTGCAGTGTTATTGGCCACCGTGAGCAGTGGGAAAGAGTCACACAATCTCATAGAGAAAGCCTATAAAAACTACAAAGAAAAATGCTGCAAATGTCAAGACATAGATGGAACCTTCTTTCATCTGTGTTGGAATTGTGAAAAAGCAAAAAGATATTGGAAAGAAATATACCAAAAATGCAGAATATAGTAAAGTTAAATTTCCAGTGGAATTTATGCTACTAGGTGTTCTGCCTAACAAATTACCAAAATTTTTAGAAGAGCTATTCAAACATACGGAGACAGCAGCTAGAACTATTTACATAGGAAAATGCAAACTAGACATCTGTCCACATTTAGAAGAATGGGAAAATAAACGTGCTGAATATGCAGTACTGGCAAAATTAACAACCTATTTGAGAAACAGATCTTTTACAAAATCTGAGGAAAGATGGAGTGTGTTTTATGTGTATTATGCTAGCAGAAGACAAACAAATTATCTGCAGGTTTTAGACAAAAACCAACTGTTGTGAAGGAGTCTCTGAGGAAGATCCTCCTCTTGCATTGCCAGATCTGATCCAAAGATGAGTCATGTTAGAAACAGAATTGCCTAAGGTTCAGAGTCAGAAGTGGGGGAGCCGCCTTCAACTAAAGGATCCCTAGCAGCCAGCTCTGGCAAAGAGGAAGGAGATTGGTCAGGCAAGGACTCTGTTTCAAAGGACAGTTCATCCAGGCTTTATCAACCTGAGAATTACCAGCATTTACTTTAAAATGTGATATCTCCCTGAAATTACTAATTAGCTACTCCAGAGAAACCCAGATCAATGTCTTCAGCTAAGCTAGATGGCAGGGTATTTAAAATACATTCTAAAGGGGCTTTCTTTTTGCCCTTTTTCAGACTTTTCTGTTGAAGCCAGAGTAGCTTCAATGGCTGAGTAGGCTGTCCTGGGCAACAGCTCATCATTAACTAGTACAGCCAAAAAAATTATTGAGTTATGTTTTTTTAATTGAATATTATTAAGCTATTGCTGTATTTTAATTGTTTTATTCTGACTGTAATCTGCCCTGAGTGCATATGGGAAAGGGTGGAATATAAATTTACCAAATAAATAAATAAAATTATGCTCTTCTGACAGACTCTGAGGAAGACCTTAAGGTTCTACCTGTGGAAGCATTGGAAGGCAGACCCACTGTTAAAATCCAGTTTATCTGCAGAAAAGTTTTCAAGCAGACAGTTTTTTTGAGAGGGAGCAATGGATAAAGTCTTAGTGAAAACTAAGGAGAAGTTTTGTTTCCTCACAGGAGATCAGTTTGTACTTCTGCAAAGCATTATGTTAATTGGTGGGCAGTTTGTTGCTTTCCTAGCCTTTCTCACAAGTTGTCACTGTCAACTGACTTGCATGTACCTCTCCAATGTTGCTCTTTCTGCAGCTGCCCCAGCTGTGCTGACATCATCAGCTGCAGAGGGAGTAGCTATCTCCATGGGTCCTATTCACAGTCTTCATGTTACAGCTGAAACCTATTAGCCAGCCAAAGTGTTTTAGTCAATGCCTTTGCTGATAGGTGGCCCTGACTATTACAGTTACACCACTGGAATTTTTGCAGATCTTGCAGTTTTCTAGCTCACATGTGGCATCTGTTGTTTTGAAAGGGAGGGGGATATTTAAATGGTTTAAAGGGGATGGATGAGTTGTTAAAGGGATGTGATCACGTTATAAAACCACATTTCCTTCAGGATATTTTTACCCATCTACTATTAGGACCTGTTTTAATGGAAGTTTACACACACACACACACACACACACCCCTTTTGGAAATGCTATGGAAAATATGACACTAAAATTAAAAGATTGGCATGGATTTTTCAGATATTATCTTGGAGCCTCTGTGAATCTAATGTCATGCTCATACATCTTTCTTGTTATTCTTCAGAAAACATTCCAAAGCTCTCCTGTGGGATAAGAATATTACTTCAGAAACAGCTTTTCAAGGGCTAAACAATACTTTTGAATAATGAAAGATCTTGTTTTTTTCAAATTAACGGTCTAGCTTTTTAACAATAACATATTTACATATTACAACACCATAATATACTTATTTTAGAAATGGAAATAAATCTGTCAGTTGATTTTAGGGGTCTCCCTTTTTTCTGGCAGTAGCTCTGTGCTTTTTTTGTGGTGGACAGAAACTGTACAAATACGTCCTGGGATTTGCAGTGTTGAGAATGTAGCCTTATATGCAGTTGCTAGAGGCATGGTGTGTGTCAGAAAACTTAGTAGTGAACAATCTAGTTTATTCCTAAGTGTGAGATACTTCACGTGGTTTATTGCATATCAAAAATTGCTTTTGGAATTTAAAAAAATCTTATCAACTGGGGCTGCCATTGAAGACACAGAAGTGTACTGCCCCCTTGGGGGCACAGAACTAGTTTAAGTTGGCAGTGGGACATCTAAGGTTGCCAACTAGACAGGGGGAAATACTATCACTTTGTGTGTGCGTGTGTTAAGTGCTGTCAAGTCACTTTCAATTTATGAAGGCCCTGTGAACTAATGTCCTGTTGTTAACAGCCATTCTCAGGTCTTGCGTAATGAGGGCCGTGGCAACCTTCATTGAGTCAATCCATCTCATGTTAGTAGAGGTTTAATGAGTGGAAATAGGCAGTTGCAGGCCTCATTTTGGGCAGGAGCTCACAGGAGCAGAGCACTGGAACCTCTAAATTTTATTGTGCTCTTTCTTTTTTTCTTACCCTGCCTCCAAAATACTTGCTTCTTGCTCTTTCTTTCTTACTCCCCCCCCCCCCAAAAAAATTACTTGCTTCGGGGCTCCATTGTTCAAACCCTTGGTGAGAATTTTGCTGAACTCTAAGATTTGACAAACTTTCTAATATTTTTTCCCACAAAAAAACGGGAAAATAACCAAAACATATAAAGCAGGCAGATGGAAATCTTCATCATGCTACTGTGACCACATAGGAGAAAATAATTCAAAAAGTATGATGGTAGTAAGGTTTTAGGATGACCACTATAATTCAAGAAGCATTTTAAGAGAGATGCTGAGTTGATATAATTTAGTACAGCAGTCCCCACCTTTTTGGCACCAGGGACCGGTTTTGTGGAAGACAATTTTTCCAGGGACTTTGCGGAGGGCACAGTTTTGGGATGATACTTTCTATCTATTAGTTTGGCATGGTGGTTAAGTGTGCAGACTCTTTTCTGGGAGAACTGGGTTTAATTCCCCACTCCTCCACTTGCAGCTGCTGGAATGGCCTTGGGCCAGCCATAGCTCTCGCAGAGTTGTCCATGAAAGGGCAGCTTCTGGGGAGAGCTCTCTCAGCCCATCCACCTCAAAGGGTCTCTGTTGTGGAAGAGGAAGGTAAAGGAGATTGTGAGCCATTCTGAGACTCTGAGATTTGGAGTGGAGGGCAGGATATAAATCCAATGTATTATTATTATTATTATTATTATTACTACTACTACATTGTAATATATAATGAAATAATTATACAACTTAAGGCCTGGTTGCTAACAGGCCACGGACCGGTACTGGTCCATGGCCCGGGGGTTGGAGACCCCTGATTTAGTACACCTTCCGCTGATGTCAGGGGTGTGTAGCATATGCAAATGAGTTATGCTAATGAGCTCTGGCACCTCTTTTTCTACAAAATGACTCCTGGGCAGTTAGGCTTCCCAACCCTCCCACCCTGGCGGGGGACCCCAGAATTTCCAGCCTCTTCCCCCGCTCCCCAAAAAAACGGAAGCGGGGGGAGAGGGGGGAAATGGCGCCAAGCAGCGTGGCGAGCCGCCCCATCTCGCAGCGGCCATGCCGCTGCGCTGCTACCTCTTCTCTGAGGACCCCAGCTCAAGCCAGTTCTGGGGGCCCGAGAGGCCGCGCTCTTTGCTTGGTGTGGCCTGCTTGGTGTGCCCCCCTGGCTGTGGAGCGGCCGGCGGCCTTGGGTGGGGCCGGGCGAGGGCGTGGGGCGGACAGCCCACCGCAGCTGCAAGTTTTAAAAGCAGGGCTGCGCTGCCTCTTCTCCAAGGACCCCAGCTCAAGCCAGTTCTGGGGGCCTGAGAGGCCGTGCTCTTCGCCGGCCCCGGGGAACTCAAGCCGCCGCTGCCGCCCGGAGCCAGAGGAGGCGGGGGAGGAGAGCGCCTGCCCACAGAGGAGATGGTGCAGTTAAGAGCCCTTCGGGCGCGCAGCTCGTCCTGGGAGAGCCTGCTTGGTGTGCCCCCCCTTGGGTGGGTCCGGGCGAGGGCGTGGGGCAGACAGCCCGCTGCAGCTGCAAGTTTTAGAAGCAGGGCAGGTAAGAGGATCCCCCGGGGAAAGGACGCGTGGCTGCACCCAGGGCGCAAGGTTGGGTGATCCTGGGCGCATTTTCGGGGTTTCCTCCCAGTGGGGTGTCCCTCCCAAGCCGCACAACCTGGGGGGGGGGGTTGAAGCGGAGGCGCCGGTCCTCACGTGCGCTTGGCAACCCAGTACTGAATTGCAAAACCACTCAAAATTCTGTTCATTTTGAATTGTGAAAAAACAATCAATGTGAACATACAGGATGCTTGAAAGAAAGCAGACATTGAGTGAATGGTAAGCTTCACTCCCAAACATGTTCTTTGCAAAAACAGGAGCATAATTAGTGGTTGGCTAGTTAGTTAACTATGGGCCTATATACTAGTCAATTTGCCCACTTCTTACCCAAATAGGGCTCCTGTGCTGTAAACTATCACTTTCATTGAATAATCCCTCAATCCAGTAATAGGGGGGGGGGGAGAAATAAATCACATTATTTGCTCTCTAACCATCATTCATAATGTTAATAATATTTCTCATCTTTTTCTTCCTAAGTTAAAAAGCACCAGCCTTTTTAGCTTTTCCTTGCATGAAAAAAAACACACAAACACATCTCTCTCTCTCTCTCTCTCTCTCTCTCTCTCTCTCTCTCTCTCTCTCTCTCTCTTGCATTCAAATTTATATTCCATTCTCCCCACTAGCAGGTTTAGGGTGGATCACTGTACCTTTTCTAATAAAAACACTGACTCCGTCCTTTTCAGTGTCAAGATGATATTTTTTTTTTAGTTTTGTACTATGACCCCAAGATCTCTTTTTTGGATAGTCAAAGCTAATTTACTCTCCTTGACCTCAATGTACAGTATTTCACCCCTTGGGGACCCTATTTTGGGTGGAAAGATAGCATAGAAATGTTTTAAAAATAAAATAAATCAAATTTACAGATTAAATTCAAAGTATCATCATTCCAAAACCTCCTTAAATCTAATCTCAATTTAGGAAAGACGGAATTGAAAAGGTGTGCTGTCCCTTTAAATGTGATGGCCAGAACTCCCTTTGGAGTTCAGTTATGCTTGTCACACCCTTGTTCCTGGCTCCGCCCCTAATGTCTCCTGGCTCCACCCCCCAAAGTCTCCTGGCTCCACCCCCAAAGTCCCCAGATATTTCTTAAATTGGACTTGGCAACCCTATGGGCAGTTGACACTTTTTATGACATGAAGGCAAATAACATTACCTGCTAATTACTGCAGATCAGACTGATAGTAAAATGACAGAGGGATCAGTGTAAAAACAGGCAATCTTAGAGACACCCAGGGATATATTAGGGTGTTGGAAATGTTGGGCTGGATTTTAAATTAAAATTAGTTTATTAGAGAAAGGAAGTACCATCTTTACTTTTTTAAAATCAAGTTTGTAACTTGGCCTTTTTAGATTTGCAAGTCTGAGTGATGTTTTTGAGCAGCGGTAACTATCAGGGTTATCATGCTGTTACCAAGATCAGTTAGTATTCATCGGGTATGATTGTAAATATACTCTAAAGGAACCCAGGTGTCAGTTTTTAGATCTTTCTGTACAATTTCTCCTGGGTTTTGTTGGACTAATGCCATGCACAACCGTTACAATTATTTGCATTTTACTCGGAGAGAGGGCAGCACAATGAGTTAAACAAAATAAGGAAATTGTGACAGTAAGTTTGCTTGGGAACCTCAGACAAAAATACAGTGGTATTTTTTAAAACTGAGTTGATCTTTAAAAATTATCATAGTATCCTCATGCTTGAGAATATTTTAGTATACCCATGGCATACCCTGGGATGAGTATTTAAAAAGCAGGATAACCATAATCTCTCCTTAAGGTTGGATGTATTGCTTCAGATGTGTGAAAACTGAAAATTTAAATATTAATGCAAGATATTTCCTTTTATGTTTCCCTTCCTCTCACTATAATTTTATTTTTTAAAAGTATATTGTTCTACTCCTCCCCTGAGGCTCAAAGTACTGAACGGAATGAGTACAGGTACTACTTAACCAACATGGTTTAAAAAATGACAGTCTTGATGGTATGCAATAATAAAAGTCAGTTAATCAGTAAAACTGTGTATGCTGCCATTCATTTCCATCAAATATTCCTCTAAACAATTTACTGATGACACCAAGCTCTATCTGTTAATGGACGGCAGACCGTATTCCGCCCCTGATTAGCTGTCCAAGGCATTTGGAGCCGTGGCTGGATGGCTACAGCAGAGCCGACTAAAGTTAAATCCAACCAAGGCAGAAGTCCTATACCTGAGTTGAGGGGGGATGGGTTCATGCATCCAGCTCCCAGTCTTGGATGGTGCTGTTTTGGTGCCGGCCCAACAGGTGAAGAGTCTGGGAGTGATTCTGGATGCCTCCTTTTCTGTGGAGGCCCAGGTCACAGCGGCTGCTGGGTCTGCCTTCTACCATCTACGGCAGATCAGGCAACTAGCACCATATCTGTCCCTCCAAGACCTGGCTACAGTGACCCATGCAGTGATTACTTCCAGGTTGGACTACTGTAACTTGCTTTGTGCTGGCTTGCCCTTGAAACTGATCTGGAAACTGCAACAGGTGCAGAATGTGGCAGCTTACCTGCTGACTGCATCACCAGTACAGGTGAGCATATGGCCGGTGCACCACGGCCTGCACTGACTGCCGAGACAGTACCGGGTCCAGTTCAAGATGTTAGTTCTGACTTTCAAAGCCTTACGCGGTCTGGGACCAACATACCTGTGGGACCATCTCTTCCCATATATGCCCTGGAGGTCGCTTCGTTGGGCCTCCCAGGATCTTCTGACAGTCCCCGGCCCAAGAGATGCCTGTCTTGCCTATACTAGGGCCAGGACTGGTAGAATCAGCTCCTTATGGAGATCCGGGCCCTGCCTGGCTTGTTAGAATCTCTTAGCACCTGTAAAATTAAGCTGTTCTGACAGGTTTTTGGGTAAGGCAACGGGTATCCATCTATTAGATCGGTTGTCCTCCCCTACTATACTGTGCTGCTGTACGGCTCTGCTACTCTTTTGTGCTATTAGTGCCATCCTGCTATGGTATTCTGTTATGTCATCTTGCTGGACTATCCTGTTGTACTTTACTAAAGGTTGTAACTGGTTTTTTATTATGATTGTAATATGATTGTGATTTTATTGCTATCTATGTTGTATTCCGCTCTGAGCCCCCAAATGGGGGAATGGGCAGAATATAAATAAACTAATAGTAATAATAATAGTCATAATAAAAACAACAACAACCCAGTTCCTATGAGACGATTCACTGTAATGATTCGTATAGGCTATAATGGAGAATGGGAAAACATCGAAAATTTGCCCCCATCAAGAGTATACCTTTCAGTATAGATATGTCTTACCCAAAAGATTCTTCTTACCCAAACCTAAAGATTATTCTTACCCAAACCTAAACCTAACCCTATCTGTAACCCAGTCCTAGCTGTGACTGGAACCGTAACCCTGACCTGTCGGGCATTTCACTGTAATGAATCCCATTATCTATAATGGAGAATGGAAATAGATCCAAAATTTTCCTCCCACAACAGTATACTTTTCAGTATGATAACCTTTGAAACGACAGATTTTTGGAGATTACTGGATTCCTTTGGTCGTTTGGTGCACAGGAGGGCCTTCATTCCCACAAGGGTGGGTTTGCTTTCCCAGCAGTGCCAAAAGCACGCTCAGCAGGGGATTCCAATGTTCTCCTAAAATCAAATGTTTTAAGGGTTAAGGAACCCCATCAAGAGTATACCTTTCAGTATGATATGAAAGATACATTTACCCAACCCTAAACCAAACTCTAATTTTAACCCGAACATAAGTGTGTCCCGATCCGTAACCCTAACACTATCCCCAGGGCTCTTTTTGTAGTCGGAGCTCCTCTGCATATTACGCCACGCCCCCCTGATGTAACCAATCCTCCCAAGAGCTTAGAGGGTTGTTAGTACAAGGCCTACTGTAAGCTCCAGGAGGATTGGCTACATCAGGGGGGCATGGCCTAATATGCAGAGGAGCTCCTGCTAGAAAAAGAGCCCTACCTATCCCTATGGGCCGATTCACTGTAATGATTCCCATAGGCTATAATGGAGAATGGAAAAACATCAAAGAGTATAGCTTTCAGTATGATATGAAAGATAAATTTTCTTTTTTTTTTTTTTTTTTTTTAGTCTAGATGGCGCTGTGAAGCAGGGTCTGTTCACGGAGCTCCGTTGAACACCCTGTTTTGGCAGGCTCCCTGGGGGATACCTCGTTGTATACCCCCTAATAGAAGCGTCTGGGGACGCTTCTCAGTCTGAGGAGCTGGCAGAGAATCTGGGGGGAAGCGGAGGCTTCCCTCGAGAGCTCAGCCTTTCCCGCTGACAGGAGCCTTCCAACGCCGGTGCGACTAACTGGGCCGCCGGGAAGGAGCAGACAGGACTCGGAATTCCAACTTCTCTTTTTACCCAATTGGATAACGAAACAGATATTGAAGAAGTAAGAATTTAAGCCTTTTCGTTGAATTGGAGTTTAAAACTTTCAAGTCTTGCAGCCAGTCTGAACGGAGGCGAAGAACCGAGACGCGGCGGGCGAAAAAAAAGCCGGGTGTCATCAGCGGACGGCTGCCGAGGCGGAGACAGTGAGACTTGGTACGTTTGATACAGAAGGGAGAGATCTGGCGGCTCCCCTTATTTGTTCTATAATTTCTAATAACTTTGACAGAGAAGCTTGAACAGATAAGAGGGGGTTGGAAACGAAGGTGGTAGCTTTAGTGACTGTGAGGTCGTTTGAGAAGCGAAACAGAAAGTTCCGGAGAAAACTTCTTGATTCGCCATTTCGTGGGAAACCGCGCGGCTTAGCAGGGACTTTAAGAAAAGAAGGGGGGCTAGTAAATAAAACCAAGAACAGAACTTTGCCTATAATATTGCCAAGTGTGTCAGAAACTTTAAAACAAAGTATAGGAGACTGTTAGCCGACAACTGAGCTGACAAATGGACTTTTGACACGACAGATTGGAACGGTAGAGAACCCCCCCCCCGGCACCTTCTCAGAGTTAAGATGGCGACGGTCGGCAGAGAGAGAACTATGTAAGAAGGCACTTAGAAGGGCATAGCAGACAGCGGAATACGAAAAACTGGACCAAGGCTGTATAAGTAAGAGAACTGACTGGAGAAGGTCGGCTGGAGAGTTTAGATGGAGTAAAGGGGGAAGGGACAGTTTTTAGCTGTATCCAGCGGCTGTACCTTCCCTGAAGAGTGGTTAAAGACGGTTTACACAAAAGGAAGATTTAAGGAGATCAGAAGAAAAGAAGATTTGTAGGAAGAAGGAAGAAGAAAAGGGATTGTAAAATTAGACTATTGGTGATTATCTGGACTAAGGCTGTATAAGTAAGAGAACTGACTGGAAAAGGTCGGCTGGAGAGTTTAGATGGTGTAAAGGGGGAAGGGACAGTTTTTAGCTGTATCCAGCGGCTGTACCTTCCCTGAAGAGTGGTTAAAGACGGTTTACACAAAAGAAAGATTTAAGAAGATCAGAAGAAAAGAAGATTTGTAGGAAGAAGGAAGAAGAAAGAAGAAAAGGGATTGTAAAATTAGACTATTGGTGATTATTGGCTACTGGGCATTCTATTAGGATACATATTGTAGAATATATATAATTTGTTTATTTAAGGTAATCAAGAATATAAGTTAAGAGGGGGATTGCCCATTTTATATTAAGTGTATACTGAGCAATAAGGTTGTGGGAACTGTTTGGGCTGAATAATTAGGGTTCTGTAGCTGATTAATTGGGCTAAATTAGACTAAATCAATTTACCGACTAATTAATAATTGGATGAGTTGATTGATTAATTAATTGATTGATTTACTGATTTATTGATTTATGTTATGACCAATATCTACTGATTATTGATTATTGACTACTGATTATTGCTGCTGAGACTGGTATTAGTGATATTAATTTGCTCTGTCTTAGTTGCTTGAAATTGAAGCTTGAGGAGTAACTACTGGTAATTACTGGTGTCAGAGCAGACTCAGGCGTTCAAAACCTAATAGATTCAGACTAAGTGTGCAGAAGATAGAGTCCATACCATCCTAGAGGTTTCAGGTGCTTTGTTTAGACTTATCCCTAAGTAGCTCACTGGGAGAGATATTAAGAAAGAAGACTAGAAATGGAAGCCAAAATTAAAAAACTCGGTCAAGCCACCCCCCCTGGGGGGAGTAAAGTTGGAACATTTATAGGTAACCAAGATCCAATAGAAAAGCTCCAAAATATAATGACGGCTGGATTCAAACAGAATCAAGAAGCGTTGGAAGAAGTCAGGACACAATTGTTAACCGAGATCAAGAAAACTAATGAGCAGGTTGTGGAATTTCAGAAACAGTTACTAGTTAACACCCAACAAATGCATGAACTTTCAGCTAAAGTCAGGGATCTCCAAGATCAAGAAGAAATCACCTCTGCAGACATACAAGAAAATAAGGCCAGTGTGTCCGAGTTAGAAAACAGAGTCGCCAGACTCGAAATGGAAAAATCTGCGTATATTCTAAGATTCCTAAACTTTCCTGAAGAAAAAGATGAGAATGTAGAGAACAAGATTGTTGATTTGTTAAACTCAGAAGAGGAACAAGAATTTTTGAAGCAAGGCAGATCAGAAATCGAGTGGGCCAGAAGAGTCTCTTCGGCATACACTAGAAAATTAAACATTCCCAGAGAAATTCAAGTTAAATTCATTCGTACTGCGACATGTGAAAACATTTTGAGTACAATTAAAAGAAAACCCTTGATTTGGGAGGGAAAAGAAATTAAAGTCTTAAGAGACATCCCTTGGTCCATAAGAAAAAGAAGATTTGGATATAAAAAACTGACCAGCTGGCTCATGAAACAGTCAATACAATACAAATGGTTAATTCCAGAAGGACTCTTCTTCATGTATCAATCCAATAGATATAACATATCATCAGTCGAAAAAGCGGAAGACTTCTGGAGGAAACAGATAGAGGGACAATCCCAAGACTCTGACTCAACAGAAGATAGAGAAGAAGAAGAAGAGGAGCATAAAGGACAGGAAGGAAGAGTTCAGCGGGAGAAGGAAAAAGAAAGAATAAAGACAAGATCACAAACCCAAAAAAGACACAAAAAACCGGTAGATGACTATTCAACGGTGAAATGATGACAAAACCTGGAATTCAGATTTTCTCAGTGAATATAAATGGCCTTAACGAACCCAAGAAGAGGAAAAGACTGTTCCTACAACTACAGAAGACTGGAGCTCAAATAATATGCCTACAAGAGACTCATATAAAAGAGGGCGATACAAAATATCTACAGAACAAAAAACTAGGCCAACTCTATTATTCATGTGACTCAAAGAAGAAAAGAGGAGTAGCCATTTACGTCAAAGAATCAATACCAGCTAAATTGTTATTTAAAGACGAAATCGGAAGAATTATAATGATCGAATTGGAATTAAACGGGAAAAAAATAACTTTGGTTAACATTTATGCCCCGAACAATAATCAAGAACAATTCTTTGCAAAGCTCCATGAAAGACTAATAAACTGCAATTTACAGAACTTGTGTATTGTGGGCGACTACAATGCCATATTAGACATTGATAAAGATAAGAAATATGTGAACACCAAGGGGAGGAAAACTCGAACTCAACTCCCGAAATCTTTTTTTAAGCTTGCTGATGAATATAACCTGATTGATGTATGGAGGATGAAAAATCCCCAAACAACTGACTTTACTTACTTCTCCCATGTACATAACAGTTGGTCCAGGCTGGATATGTGTTGGCTATCAGCTTCATTAGGATGGTCGGTTATCGCAGCGAACATCAATCCCAGATCTTATGCCGACCATAACCCTATACAGATTATCCTGAAAGACTCAGTAAATAAACCCCGCTGGACTCTTAATACACAAATCTTAAAAGAAGAAGCATTCTTAGAGAAAGCAAAAAAGGACATCAAAATGTTTTTTGATTGCAACTTAAAAAAGGACACCTCAATACAAATAGTCTGGGATACGTTCAAGGCCTTCTTCAGAGGGATCGCGATCAGCTATACAATCAAAAGGAAAAAAGAACGGATGAAAGCGTACAAGGATTTAGTGGCTGAGCTGGGAAATCTGGAAAAACAACAAAAAAATAAAAGTTCTAAAGAAGTATTAGTTAAAATATATAAGACCCAACATGAAATAAACTTGCTATTAATGGAGGAACTTGAGAAGAAAATAACATGGGCCAGACAAAACTATTTTGAGAACGCCAACAAACCGAGCAGATGGTTGGCATACAAATTAAGAAAAGAAAGGGAGAAGAAGGCCATAAGAGTGCTTAGAAATGAAGACAACGAAGAAGTAACCGAAAAAGACCAAATAAATGGAATTGTTCAAAGATTTTATCAAAACTTATATAAAAGACAAGAAATCGCACCTCAGACCCAGGAAGAATTTATTAGCAAGCTCCGGACCAAGAGTATATCAGAAGAACATCGTAAGGACTTGGAAAGTAATATCACAATGCATGAAATAACTGAGGCATTGAAAATGCAGAAACCGAACAAAGCCCCCGGGCCAGATGGTATACCCATTGAAGCTTTCAAAACTTTTGAAGAGAACTTACTCGTCCCCTATAAATACTTGATAGAGGAGATCCAGGAATCTGCCAAACTTCCCCCCTCATGGAATGAGGCTGTGATATCATTAATTTATAAGAGAGATCTGGACCCGATGGATATACGTAATTATAGACCCATTTCACTTTTGAACTCAGATTACAAGATTTTCGCAACAATCCTGGCTAACAGGATGAAGAAGATTGTCCACACAGTAATCAATGAAGACCAAACGGGATTTGTCCCCGACAGAGCAATACGGCAAAATACAAGATTTTTTATAGACATATTAGAATACTATCGACTACACCCAGGAAAGCAGTTTGCCGGAATTGCACTTGACGCTGAAAAAGCGTTCGATAATGTAAACTGGAACTTCATCGTAAAGTCTGCCCAGACCATCGGTTGTGGTCCGAACTTTATCAAATTAATTCGAGCTATCTATTCTAACCAAAGTGCGAGAGTTAATATTAATGGAAATTTGTCAGACTCGATCAAAATAGAACGGGGGACAAGGCAGGGATGCCCACTATCCCCCTTATTATTTATACTCACCCTGGAACCATTACTAATAAGAATAAGAGAGGAAGATGCACTCCAAGGGGCCAACATCAAGGGAGAAAGGTACAAGGTTCGGGCATACGCAGATGATTTACTCCTTACACTTGAAGAACCAATGACTTCAATTGAATTTCTGATGAAAGTTTTGGAAGAGTATGGGAAAATCTCCGGATTTAAAGTTAATTTTCATAAATCGAAATTCTTAGTACAGAACATGACCAAGGAAGAGATTGAACTGCTGGAAAAGAAGTCAGGATTTTGTTATGAGAAGAAAATTAAATATTTGGGAATCCACTTTTCTAATGACTTAAAAACCCTCCAAAGGGATAACTACGATAAAACCCTTACAGAAATCAAAACGGATTTAAATAGATGGAAAGACCTACAGATTTCATTGCTTGGGAGAATAGCCACGATTAAAATGACCATCTTACCAAAAGTTCTATACCTCTTCCAAACAATACCGATTATACTGTCGCAATCCTTTTTCGTCCAACTGAACAAGCTCATAACTGGATATATATGGCAAAATAAAAAGCCCAGAATAAAATTAAAAATACTGCAAGATAGCGTCTCCAGGGGAGGCTTCGGCCTGCCCGATTGGAATTTATATTACAAGGCATGTTGCCTGACATGGATAGTAGATTGGTTTACATTAGAAAACAAGAGATTATTAATATTAGAGGGCACCGGACTAAGCAGAGGCTGGCACCATTATTTGTGGTATACTCCTCCCAATAGAGAGAATATATTCCATAGACATGAAATCAGAAAATCATTATATAAAGTCTGGATAGAGTATAAAAACATGATTTATCCTAAGACGCCTTTATGGCTATCCCCAGTAGAGGCCTCTTCTCATCCAAACTTATATGACTGGGGTGCCAGTTCCAACTACAGAAACTTACTAGATGTGGACTGTAATTTGATATTGAATGAAAATGTCAAACTGGACTGGTGGCTCGAAAACCAAACTAAATCGAAATATGGGCGAGACAAAGAAAAGGGTTTTATTAAAACAAACACAGAATTCGATAACATAATAGAGGACAGACAAAAGCTCATCTCCAGACTATATAAGTGGCTATTAGAAATTAAACTAATGGGAGAAGTGGTAAAGGAAAGTTGGATCAAGTGGCTGCGAGACTTTGGATATAGTGTTGAATTGGAATATTGGGAGAAAATTTGGTCTCAAAACTTAAAGTTGACAAGATCGGCCCTCTTTAAAGAAAACATCTATAAGATGGCACATAGGTGGTATTTAACACCAGAAAGACTAAGCAAGATATATCCCAATTACTCTAATGCTTGTTGGAAATGTAAAAAGGTCAAGGGATCGTTATACCACATATGGTGGAACTGTGAAATAGCAAAAAAATACTGGGCTTTAGTAAATACCTGGGCACAGAAAATATTAAAAGTTAACATTTGCCATACACCAGAGTTGTACCTACTAAATGTATGTAAAGGAAATTTAACCAAATATGATAAAAAACTTCTACTACATATAATCACTACCGCCAGAATTCTTTACGCTAAGTACTGGAAAAATTCCCAAATACCAACCAGGGATGAATTTGTACAGAGGATGTTAGAGGCTGCAGAAATGGATAACCTTACGGTTAGATTAAGAGGAGGCAATATGCAAGAATTAAGAAAGACTTGGAATAAGTTATACCAATGGATAAATATATTAGAAAGATAAGGAATAAAAATTTTGTTAGATATTACCTAGACGCTCCTTGGGGGTGGGGGTGGGGGGATAGGGGGAAGAAATGGCAGGACAAGAATCTGCTGTGTGAATTATCTGTAAATGGAACTATGAAATGTCTAATAAAACCTGTTTTTAAAAAAAAAAAAGAAAGATAAATTTTCAAACCCTAAACCATACGCTAATTTTAACCCAAACATAAGTGTGTCTCATTCCGTAACCCTAACCCTATCCCTATGGGTTCATTCACTGTAATGATTCCCATAGACTATGATGGAGAATGGAAAAAATCGAATTTTTTCCTCCATCAAGAGTATACCTTTCAGTATGATATGAAAGATACTTCTTACCCAAACCTAAACCTAACCCTTCAGGATTACTTAACCCTTAAAATAACAGATTTTTGGAGACTGTTGGATTGCTTCAGCACAGGAGAGCCTCCATCCCCACAGGGGTAGGCTGCCATTCACTGTAATGATTCCCATTCACTGTAATGATTCCCATTGGCTATAATGGAGAATGGGGAAACATTGAAGTATTTTCCCCATCAAGAGTATACCTTTCAGTATTATATGAAAGATACATTTACCCAACCCTAAACCAAACCCTAATTTTATCTCAAACATAAGGGTGTCTTGATCTGTAACCCTAACCCTATGAAGATGGACTCATCTTCAGCTTGCTGGCCCCCCAGTGAGACTTCCAGCATTCTGGAATATTCAGGGTATATCTAAACTGCCATCCTGAGTTGCATGGTTTTTTGTGTCATTTTGTACCCCCATGATCTCATCACTGATGTTCATGTGTTTGCCAAACGTATAAACTACCTTATCATGTGATTGTGATCTTGGGTACTTAAAAGCAAAATAAGTTGCTGTTTCATTCATGCAGCTTTGCATATACAAAACAGTTTAGATGTAATATGAGGCTGTTTTGTGTGGAAGCCCTTTCCTTCAAAAGTTATTGCTTTGTCTGTCAATGCAGTTCAGTGGCAACATAGCTTTAAGAAAGTGCATTTCCCTAGATTTTTGTCTCCCCAGCCATTTCCCCTTCCTGCAATATAGAAATATGACTTTTTTTAAAAAAGATTTTTTTAAAAAAGCAGTATGTGAAATACTGATATACTACTACATCGATATGCCAATTGGCAATTTTTTAAAAAAAACTCAGGAAGCCCAGCATCCTGCATGAAAATCCAGAGTTTCCCACCCACATGGCAATGAGCCTGGCTTTGCTGCAAACTTTTCTAAAACATCACAGCCAGGCAGGTTTGGGAAAGACTGCAGAAAAGTTAAGGAAAACCTGGGTGATGCACAAAAACACCACAATGCTGTGTTTCCCAAATTGTACTTGTGGCAAATAAACCTGTGTGAAAACAGCATGCAATAAGAGGCTGAAAGACTATGATGTCTGTTGGACCATGAGGTACTAGGTCAGAATCATTCAGTGGAGTAAATTACTGAGATTTGTACATTGAATAGCTTTTTAAAACGTATAGGAAAAGGCTTCCGTAATGATCATGTGATAAATGACATTGTGAGAAAATTGCCCAAACATTAACAATATATTTTGGATGAAGACATCTTTTTAGTGGTCTTAATAACTTTCATAGTGGATAAATAGGAAGTAGAAGGTGATTCAGAGAATATCAGAAATAGGACCAGAGAAGAGTAGCATGCTGCATCAGTCTCTTGTAGCATTTTGAGTGAGAGATTATTCCCTTTCTTACCCCATAAAACGGGCAGGGAACCTTTTTTCTGCCAAGGGCCACTTAGAAACTTATAGCATCATTCACGGGCGAGCAGGCACTCGTTAGCACTTTAGGCCACACTCCCTTATCTTAGCATATTAGGCCCAACCATCTGGGATAATCAAGTGGAAGTTGAATTGGTGGAAACTGGCTCCCACCCCCCACCCCTGCTACCTCTCCTTCCCTCCCTTCATGCAGAAACTGCAGCTGCTCTCACCAGACCCAAGGCACCCAAATACCCCACCAACCGTCCTTCACAACACCCACCACTCAGGCTCCAGAGACAGAGAGAGAGACAGAGAGAGAGGAATAAAGGGAGATAAAGAAATGAGAGGGAAGAAAAGAAAATAAAGAAAGGGGGAGGAAGAAATGGAAATAAAGGGAAATAAAGAATTGGGGGGGGAGAAAAGAAAATAAAGAAAGAGAAAGAAGAAAGGAAAACAGAAACAGGGAACAAAAGCATGAAAAGGAAACTAAAACATGACCATCACCACCACCACCACCACCCCCCCGCCAGCCAACCACCCTGGGGAGGCTGCTATGCAGCGTGGTCCACCCAGCTCAGTGACCCCCGGGAAGGGTAGACCAGCACGCAGCTTGGAGGTCACCACCAGCTGGGCGGGGAGGTCAGCGTGCAGCCCAGCCTGGAGATCACCACCAGCTGGGCAGGGAGGCTAGCGTGTAGCTTGGAAATCGCTGCCGGCTGGGCAGGGAGGCTGGCGCGCAGCCCAGAAATCGCCGCTGGTTGGGCAGGGAAGCTGGCGCGCAGACTGGCTCAGAGATCGCCACCGGCCAGTTGGGAATGGGGAGGCTGGTGCACAGCCCCATGATTGCCGGCAGCCACCTGGGCCCGGGAGGCCGGTGCACAGCACGGCCTAGAGATCCCCGCAGGCCAGCTGGGCCTGGGGAGGCCGCTGGGGGCCAGTCTGTGGAGTCTCACGGGCCATAAACAGCCCGTGGACCAGAGGTTCCCCACCCCTGCCATAAAAGGTAGCCCATGAGCTTCTAGGCCCAAAGACTGAAATCACATATGTAAGAAAATGTAAAATGTAAGAAAAAATCATAAATCAGCATTCCTACATGAACATAGTTTGAGTACGTGTTAAGAACTGCCTTTCTTCTTTTTTTCACTCATGCACACTAACTGCTGGAAAGGAATGAAAAAGTACTTTATTCCGGAAATTGTGTGCATGTCTCCCAAAACTTCCTTGAGGCAGTTCACAGTCAAAACAATAAAAAACCAACACAGCAATAAAAGCATCACACATCAATAAAGCATCAAATTAGCATAAAAGAAACACAGCAGTCTAAAATGAAATTGATAAGACAGTCTTCAGGATGGGAGATGACCATAAAACAGGTTAAAAAGATGAATTTTCACCTTTCAGTGGTCTCTGAATTCCATTGCAGGCCTTTGTTCCCTGCAGCCAAAGCATCCAGAAATCTATAGAGGGCAGTCTTGCTGCATTGTAACTCATGTACCTTTAGTTCTGTCAGTATGGCAGCAACTGCTTTTTCCTTTGTCATTATGCGTAGCATTATAGCAGCAAAATGCATCTTTCATTTTCTGCCTCTTGCTCTAAAAGCCTGAGAGAGCTACAGTGAAATGCATCAAATCCCTATCAACAAAAATACTGAAAAAAAGTCAAAAGCCAAACAAATTAGACACCTGTTTGAGTTTGAAAACTGGATATGGATACCCCAGAAGTAAACACTCGCCTGCTATAGTAAACTTAAAAACAAACTTCATCTAACCATGAGATAGGACTGAGTTTTAAAAACAAACATGCCAGAATCTGAAGGATAAACCCAGTTATAAAGTCCATAAACTAACAGAAGCTGTGGGGATTATCTAATGTTTTATAATGAATACCCCTATGCATGACAGGAGAAGTGTAGGGATGTGCTCAGTGTATTGAACACCTGGATTTCAGAGAGCAAATTCATCTGAAGAGGCCAAGGAAGCTGAGTTGGTAAAGCTAAATAAAACAGAGTTACTTATTTTACTGCAAGTATTTATCTACTGTTCTTTCCAGAACTTTTGCTTGAGAAGATTTACAATAAACTCACAGAATATGCTGAAACTTGTAATACAGTAAAGCAAGATGGAACAATAAAACTAGGAAAACAACCTGAAAAGCTAAAAAGGAATAAAACAGCACAGCACCACCAAAACTGTAAAAAAAAGTCTGAACCAGTATTAAGCAGCATCAAACACATGTACCTTAAAATAGCGTGAAACACAGTCAAAACAGCAAATGCAAGTCAGCATAAATTAAAACAGATTTTTAAAGTCCACCAACAAAAGTTAAGTAAGCAAGTGACATAAGACCTCAACATCAAAAATTGACAAAAGTCCTGGAGAATAGTGAAGTGTTTGTTCGATGCTAGGTGATTAACAGGTTTGATGCCAAGACAACATTGGAACAGTGGCTAGTCACACACTTTCAAAAGGCTTATAACTTTCTCTAATATTATGGAGAATAGTGGTCTTGGGGTAGAACCATATCAGGCAGGGAAAGGGGCGTAATTTATTGTCATATTGTACATTCCAGCATTAAGCCTTGGCATTGGAAGCTTGCAGGGGCTGAGTCCTCATGAATTCCTGACACAGCCCTGTTCTTTGACTCTCCCATAATTTTTACTGAACTTTGTACATGCAAGCAGTATTTTTAAAAGGACCAATGACCAAATTTGGGAAAGGTGGTACCCCTTCTCAGTTTTTCTCACTAGTGGTACTACATTAAAGTGATGCTAGCAGTCCAAATCATAGGCAGCAACAACATAAACAAAAGTCCAGGGAATACCAAGAGAGACAGTGGGAATGGAAACTCTTTGAAGGGGGATATGAATTCCTGATTTGTTTTGTTTGTTTAAAGGTTGACTGCACCCTACCTTTTTGCCTACCTTGAAGCTTTCAGAACAACCTTATGAATAACTCTTTATTTCTACCCATACTGAATTTCCTGCTTCAGTGCTAGAGTTACATGGTTTTAAAGTGACAGATTACTTTAAAATAGTATCATGGATTCTTCTATACCAGGACAGTATAGAATTTTATTTCTCATGATAGTTTTTACATGGCTTTTGAGGAAATGTCTTAAACTTGAAAATGTGGGTAAAATTGTTATTACACCACAGATTTGTTTTCTGTTAAGTTGAATTAGCAATCCCTGGTTTCCCAATGGTGCCTCCTCTATTTGCTGTGGCTAAAGAGGGAGGGCCAGCCTGATGCAGATCCATAAATGTCCCATCCTTAGGCCAGCCAAACAGCCTTTTTCAGACCACTGTTGTGAGTATTGGTTCACTCTCCCTTCCACCACTGGCCAATGACCCTGGCCAATGACCACCTCCTCCTCATTTTGTTCAAAGGGCAAGGGGATGGAGTAGCTTTGCATGGAAAAAAATGTAATATCTTATTTGTGCCCAAAGATACCAAATACAGCTTTAACACTACAGCCCTGTTGAAGGCCTACTTTGTGATTGGCTTTAGACTTTGCTATTTAGCTCAGTTGACATTTTTAGCATGTATTTGTGACAATTATACATAGCATAACAATATACAAGTCTTATCTTGTGCAGCTATGAACCCAACCTGACACACTGGTGGGTTAGGGGCACCTTTAAAATTGGGCTGACAACTTCATATTTATAGGGAGCCCTGAATATTCCAGAAATCTGTCAGCAATCAGCAATAACTAAACTGGTCTTTCAATTAGGCTGTGATTTCTGGCTTTGTTTCAGAAACTGGAGGATACAGTGCTGCATCCGAGAGCTAGCAGGGACGACAAAGCGTTGACTGTGCGAGGTGAAGGAGAAAGAGCTACACCCACTACTGTTCCAGCCAGGATTCGGCAGATCATCACACAGAGCTTGTCTGAACCATCATCCCAAGGTACTGTCTTTGCTGGAGGGAAAAAGGAATTTTAAAAGTGCCATCAAGTCATAGCAAACTTATGGCAACCCCTTTTCAAGGCAAGAGATGTTCAGAGGTGGTTTGCCATTGCTTGCCTCTGCACAGTGACCTTGGTATTCCTTGGTGGTCTCCCATCCAAATACTAACTAGGACCAACCCTGCTTGGCTTCTGAGATCTGATGAGACTGGAAGGGTGTGGGCCACCCAGAGAGGCACTTCCCTGGGGACAGAGCAAGAAGACAAGAATGAATGCAAAGAAACAAAGAAATATCCTAAGCTGCCAACATGTACTTGGTTTTATGCCTCCTCCTGTTTGGGCAATGAGTGGATTTATGCTCACCTATGGAGCCAACTAGACCCTGAGTGGCTTTGGGAAGCTCTGTGGGATCTGATGCCCCTCAGGTCACTAGATGAGCAAGTGGAGGACTGATATTCCCAGCTCACTATAGCCATTGACATTGCTCCCTGGTGCCCTCTTCACTGCCATGCCAAAGCAGCTCCATAGTATACCCTGGAGCTACAGAGGATGAAGCAGCAACTTAGACGACTAGAGCTAGTGCGGCGGTGTTCTTATGACGAGGAGTCAAGAACTTCTTATAGAAAGTTTATGAAGGTCTATGAGAAGGCAGTGAAGTTTGCTAAGAGGAAATTCTATACAGCCTCCATTGCATCTGTGAAATTGAGCCCAGCCCAATTATTTAGAATAATTTGATCGTTAACTATTGTGCCGACAGGCAACCAAAAGATAAGGGAATTGGACATTGTCTGCAAGGCTTTTGCAACTTATTTCTCAGATAAAGTCCTGACTCTCCGTCAGGATCTCCCATCCACAATTGATACAGGATGAGAACTGGAAGCCTGTTGTCTGTCTTCTGGCCCTTTTTTTGACCACTTCAGTCAACTTTCTCTGGAAGATGTGGACAGGATCTTGGCTGCAGTGAAGCCTACCACCTGTCCTCTGGACCCCTGCCCATCTTGGCTTGTTAAAGCAGGTGGTGCTGATGTCTGGAGCCCTCTGGTTGACATTATTAATATGTCCCTGTCATCAGGGACTTTCCCAGTTAGGCTCAAAGAGGCAGTGGTGCATCCACTTTTAAAGAAGTCATCTCTGAACCTTATGGTCCTAGCCAATTACTGCCCAGTCTCAAATCTTCCGTTTCTGGGCAAGGTAATTGAGAAAGTGGTGGCAGAGCAGTTTCAAGCTTTCCTGGAGAATACTTCAATCCTTGACCCTTTCCAGTCCAGCTTTTGCCCTGGTCATGGGTTGGAAACTGTTTTGGTTGCCCTCACAGATGACCTCAGAAGGCATCTGGATCAAGGCAGGTCAGTGCTGCTGTTACTGTTAGATTTTTCAGCAGCATCTGACATGGTCGATTATGATGTAATGACCCACCACCTTACTGACATTGGAGTTCAGGGGGTTGCCTTACAGTGATTTTCCTCCTTTCTCCGTGGGTGGGACAAAGGGTGGCTCTTGGTGAGCAGATCTCCATGCACCACCAGCTTGAATGTAGTGTACTGCATGGCCCAATTTCATGGCCCAATTGGTGCGGCTGACTGACACTCTACCGTAGAGAGAAAAAAGAGAAAGCTGATCCCCACCAATAGTTTTCAAGAACACAGAATCTCACAAACACACTTCAGAAGGATTTTTCAGGGTCTTTTCTCTAAGTCTGTAAATTTAGGTTCTGAGGCTTGGCTCACAGCTCCCAAAAGTACAGGACATGCCCGCATTCTCCACCACTCCTGTTACACCTCAAACATCTTTTTATTGGGGAATATTAATATTTCTTAGCTCAAAATGGTAGGCCTACAAGAGGTGAGGTGAATGGGATCTATGTCTGTGTCTACGGAGATAGACCACTGAAAATCCTTTGGTTAATAATGGATTTTATTATAGCATAAGTTTTCAAATATTACATCCCAATCAAACAATTTCAAGTATACAAGAGGAATACAAGAGTTTAGCTGAATAAGCAGGATGGGGGAAGGTGATACAATACCTATATCTTGCAGGGTACACTCAGAGGAAATGCAAGGCCTCTGGAGGGAGATTTCTCTTGAGAGGAAGGGGGGTGAGGGTAGGAAGCGGGTGGAGGAAGGAGAGGATGAAGGGATTCCCTTTTTCCTTTTTTTCTTCTGCTCTCAGGACCCTCTGAACCTGCTCCTAAACCTGACAGGTTGGGTTGTCTGTTTTCTAGGGTAAATTACGTCACATCACTCAATTAACCTACCCAATGAGGGGGCATAGTGTCACACCAATGGAAAATTGGGGTGTCATATATGTAATATCCAATCAGAGACCATTTGTATCATAGATCCATACCCCAACATAGGAATTTTAGTTACACTGGCCAAATGACTTTATGGCCTTGTTTTCCCCAAAACTGGTTCCTTTGAAGCTCCCCAAAAGTGATAGATTTCTCTCTTAGTGTCAAACATGGATAGGCATCCATCAAGTGGTCAGGGGACTGGTTGACTTTGATGGCCTTAGCAATTAATTAAAGAAAAATAGAAACTCTGTTAAAAGTCAAAATTGCGATATCAGTTTACAGGTTATACCACACATTCACAACAAGAGGAGTGCTTAGCCTCTAACCTTTGTGTTCCTGCTGTCTTGCCCTGAAGAATACCAAACACAAGCCATTTATTTGTGTTGGAGGTTTCTTGGGTCATTCTTATTTCCTTATGCTTTGATAACAGGACTTTTAAAGGTTGCCAAAAGAGTGAAGAAATTTTTATGGCACTGCCCACCAGTCTCTCTGGGCCCGGAACATTTTCATTCCCAGGAGCAAGATGGATGCTTCTCAACCTTTCAGCTGGCATCATGTTTGTCTGGTTTGTGGACCAGAACCACATTACAGACCTGCTTTGGGTCAAGAAGGAACTGGATTTGTCTCCCTTATGTGCAAGAAAGACCATTCCAATTCAAATGGGCATTGCTGTATCCAATTAATATTCTAGGGTTACATTGCAATATCACATTCCAGGGGTGTATGGCTTGGGAATAAGTACAGGGGTGTCTTCCTGGATATCACACTGGCTACCAATTGAGTACCGGATCCACTTCAAGGTTTTGGTACTGATGTTTAAAGCCTTACACATCCTGGGTCCGACATACTTGAGGGACTGCCTTTCCTCATACACTCCCCAGAGGTCATTGCTGTCTGCTACACAACACAGCCTGACCACCCCTGGCCCAAATGACGTCCATTTTGCCTTGACCAGGGTCAGCTCTGGCTCCTGCCTGGTGGAATCAGCTCCCTATGAAGATCCAGGCCCTACCTGAATTACTGTCATTTCGTAGGGCCTGTAAGATGGAGCTGTTCTGCCAGGCCTTTGGTTGAGGCAGCAGGTGTCCTATTCCAGCAACTATTCCATCAGTTGGCCTCCCTTATTGGAACATCATCCTTTACAGACTATGGTGCTATCCTATTTATTATCACCATCATTTCATCTTGGGCCAAAACCTGCTGTATCCTGTGAAATGTGCCTCTCCTGCTTAACAATGCACCTTATTTGTTTTATTGTTCTATTGTTTTGATTTGCTAATTTTATTGTATTTTTTAAAAAAAATAAATGGTAGTTTTTTAATTGTTGTTCAGTTCATGTTGTGATCCGCCCTGAACCCATTATAATACAGTTAGCATATAAAATTATATTAATTGGTATATTCATGGAATTGAAAATTATAAATGCCTTAGTCTTCTACAAGCAAAATTGAAAATGTGCCCAATGCTATAATAGGAGAGACTTGCAGACTGCTGCATCCTATATTATTTTAGCATTTTTCTCATCTCCAAAGAGAAAAATCTATTCCACAGAATTTTTTTTCCATCACCCTCCAAAATTTCCCAGTTTTTCCAGTGGAGAATTAGATTACTGCAATGTGTTCTAGATAGGGTTGCCAAGTCCAACTCAATAAATATCTGGAGACTTTGGGGTGGAGCCAGGAGATTGTAGGGGTGGAACCAGGATACTTTAGGGGTGGAGCCAGGGGCAAAAATGTGACAAGCATGACTGAACACTGAAGAGAATTCTGGCAATCACATTTAAAGGGGCCACATGCTTTTTAAATGCCTTCCCTCCATTTGGAAATAATGAAGGATAGGGGCACCTTCTTTGGGGGTTCATAGAGTTGGACTCCCTGGTCCAATCTTTTTGAAACTTGGTGGGTGTTTTGAGGAGAGGCATCAGATGCTATACTGAAAATTTGGTGCCTCTACATAAATAAAAACCAGCCCCTCCAGAGCCCCATATACTCACAGATCAATTCTCCATTATACCCTATGGGAATCAGTCTCCATAGGGAATAATTGAGTGCCCAGCAGATATCCCCCCCCCTGCTTTCTGGTAACTTTGAAGCAGGGGGAAGACCTCCAAACTGGGGGATCCCCCGCCCCCAGCTGGGGATTGGCAACTCTAGAAGGAAATTAAAAGGGAGAAATAGGATATTCATATCCCTCCACTACGCTTGGAAACAATTTAAAACTATATTAATTGAGGCTCAGATAGAAAGCATGTCTCAAGTCAAGAGGCATACCTAAAAGGATGCCTGCATGGTTAACACCCCAAGTCAAGGAAGTCAAGGTTCTTTTAAATGTAGAAGGTTTGTTCAAATGAGAAGAATGGAAAGGACCACAGGTCCTTGGGAAACAAATGTAAGTTGACAGTAAGGCAAACAAAAAGAGAATTTTATCAGCAAAATTTGAGTAGCAAATTGCTGAAAACATTAAGATAAACAATAAGTATTTGCATATTAGGTCACACTCCCTGGCACGAAGGAACTCATTTGCATATTAGGTCACACTCCCTGGCACAAAGCCAGCTAGAACTATGTTCCTGTGTGTTCCTGCTCAAAATAAGCCCTGACAAGGTTTTTTTTTTAAGAAAAGGCCCAGCAAGAACTCATTTACATATTAGGCCACACCCCCTGATGCCAGGCCAGTCGGAACTGTGTTTCTGTGTGCTCCTGCTCAAAAAAGGCCCTGCTTACGGAATTATGTGACATTTTTGTTCTACTAACCAATATATGTTAGTTATTGCTAAAATAACTCTGTATCTGAACACTGGAAACTGGTGGATTTTATACTAATTTTTAAAAAAGGGGTTCAGATGGGATCTAGGGAATTACAGGCAGTTAGCTTAACATCTGTTCCATGTAATTTAGTAGCAATGGTAATTAGACTATTAAGCATACAGAAGAACAACACCTGTATGAGAAAATCAGCATGGTGTCTGCAAAGGGAACTCTTGTAACCCACTTCTGCATTGGGGTATGTCATGTCTTGAGGGGTTTTTTACATTATTCTTTAAGCATAGTCCTATTGCATTGTTTATTGGAGGTCTTTGTTGAATTGCTTCTGCAGTCTGAGTCCCATTAAATGATAGCTATCATCACATAGCTCTATACCAGAATAAATAGTAGAATCTGTTTCCTACAAACTGATGCATTGCTGCTGTCATGCCCAGAATCTGGGTCTGCCAAATATCTTATTAGCTGAGATCATTTGTCCAAACCTAGAAATTTTTTGAAGGGGAGAGTGTCTCCACACATGTACAAGCTTGCATCTCCTTGACTAGAGAGTTAGTATAGTACAGGTGCTCGCTTTTAGTCAAACTGGAGCATTGGCACATCCATTCTGACCATTTCACTACTGATGTTTTGGAGTCACATTCAGTTATATTTAAACCTGATGGGATAGAAGGATAATCCATGTGTCTGGTTTATACAAAGGACAAATCAGTCGCTAGTTTGAATTGGTTCACTCAACTAACCTATCCCTTTTCCCCTCTTCTCAGGTTTGTCAGAAATAACCTTTCCAGTGAACATGCAAGAAGAAAACTGCCTGCTGCAAAAGGAACTCTCACGTCTTGAAGACCTGCTGGCACAAACCCGTGCTGAGAAAGATGAGCTAGCTAGCAAATACCAGGCCATTAATAATAGGGTAAGATCAAGGTTAGAAATCCATCAAAATATTTCTTTTGTGCATTAACCATATTAGACAATGCTTTTCTTTTTTAAAGTGAAGGGCATACTGATGAATTAGCCCTATACTAGTTTCCCTGTGCTTGGAATTTGACAAGTCAATATGGACATGCGTTCAGTTTTATATAATGTGGGTCTTCTGTCACAAGGCCTAGTCTTGGCAGCTCTTGAACATCATAAATGTCTTCTGCCATCTAGTAAAAGCTGTTTTAAAGGAGAAAAGGCATTTAGGATCAGTGGTACAACTTTCAAAAATCAAGTTTTCTATAAGGTTGTCACAGCACCAGACTGCATTCTTTCAAAGTGGCAGTCAGCCTTGCTCCATTCAAAGACTGCATCAAACAGGAATACTTTCTCAAATAAAAATAAAACAAACAGAACATACTTATATATTCTCAGCTACCACCACTTTAACTTTAATTCTAAGTGAATAATTTTTTTTTGGGGGGGGGGACCAACAGCTGGGAATAATGTGGGATGATGGGCTTTGTACCTCTTTTCCACTTTAATGCAGCAATGGGCCCATGGCTTGAAGCGCATGTGTTAATCTCTCTCTTAGCCACAGATGCATTGGTCTTCATCATGGATCACACTGCATAATTGGGTTGCACCCCACCTGAAGGTGGGTCAAACCATTGTTTTGGGGTTTTGTACATTTTAAGGGGAGGAGAAAAGGAGAAAGAGAGATGTAAAGAGAGAAGAAGAAAGAGTAAAGCAGACAAAAAACTGAATACATTTACCGTAATATAGTAGCCTATAGCTTTGTGGGGGTTTGGGCATGTGTAAAGTTAGGATCACCTAGGCAGAGTGAATATTATAACTGAAGCAGGAGAAACCTGCCCTGAAAGACCTCTGATATCACTGGAATTTTGCAGATTTGGATGGCTATATGTCATCCTGGGAAGAAAGGGAGTAATCCTAGGCAGGTATACTCAGACGTAAGTCCGATTTTATTTCGTAAGGCTTACTACCAATGACAAATTCTTAGGAGTGCAGCTGAAAGGTGTTTGGTATTTTTGACTGGCTTCTCAGCATGGGAGCAGGGAACAGTAAGGACTAGAAGGAATGAACTATTTGGCCTTGTTCATTAACTATGAACTATGTTAAACTATGTTGGGTTTGTAGAGTCTTTCGGGATCAAGTGCCGTGTTCTACTGGAGAAAGTTTTCCTTCCAGACGTTTCGTTCTCAGCTGCGGAGAACATCCTCAGTGGCGTTGCAGCCGGAGCAGGCGCTCAGACCTTCTTGGCTGCTGTGCATTGAGTGGGGCCAGGGCTGCTGGAGAGCTGCTATTTCTAGGCTGGAGAGTGTGTGATGAAAGGGCAATTGGTTTGTGGATGTGCCCATTGTGTGGATGTGCTATTGAGATTTACAAACACCAGCACAATTTTAACAGAAAGGAAGAAGGCATTTTCATCCACCAATCTTGGTACCCAGCTCTGCAAAACACCCTACAGACTATAAATTGCAGAAAGTCTCAGAACAACCAGCAAATTCCACAGAACAATCAGCACAGTCAACAACCATCTTCCTTATCTTCAAACCCCTTCCAACCCTCCCAGCAATTAACACAGAACAATGGTCACATTCAACAGCCAGTTTCCTTATCACTACCCTTCCAGGAAACCCCACCAAACAATGGGCACATCCACAAACCAATTGCCCTTTCATCACACACCCTCCAGCCTAGAAATAGCAGCTCTCCAGCAGCCCTGGCCCCACTCAATGCACAGCAGCCAAGAAGGTCTGAGCGCCTGCTCCGGCTGCAACACCACTGAGGATGTTCTCCGCAGCTGAGAACGAAACGTCTGGAAGGAAAACTTTCTCCAGTAGAACACGGCACTTGATCCCGAAAGACTCTACAAACCCTAATGATGTTACCAGCCGTGAAAACCTGAAATCTTTGTTAAACTATGTTGGCCTTTGCTTGGCAGAAAGATTTTTTTTCAATAACAGAAAACAAATGATATTCAGTCAAAATGGTCCCTGAAACTGCTACTGGCAGAGGACAAAACAATTTTTTAAAGAAGCATTTCTGATAGAAGTAACCTTGGAAATAGAATGGTTAGAGCAGCTGCATTTTAAACCCAACCAGCTTTCTGGCATTGTGCTGCAGCAATGACCCTTTGATGGGGAACTGCCAGGAATCACATTCTGATGTACAAATGTTGGGAGATTATGGTGTGCAAACATAGCCCATTGATAACTTCTCAGGCGTGCTCAAGCAGACAGGAAGTTAGCTCCTGTTTTCACACACTGCTACTTTTTGGAGCCTGCAGATACAGCTGGTCATGGTGTTTAACTCTGTTGCTCCCTTCCTCAGGAGAAGCATGCTTGATTTGATGCCTGGAGAGTACAAGGATGCAGCACATTCTTGGCCCAACAAAGATTCCCATCCAGAGAAGCATAAATAATTACAAATCCAAACAATCCCTCACTCCAGCCCTCATGACAGGCACAAAGTTCCAGGCCTGACTCAGCACCAAACCTTCCCAAAAGCCAATAGGCCTGGGACCGCTGCCCTACTCCCAGCTGCTTATGTTAGGGTGTTGTTGTTACTGTTGAATGGAATGTGCACTGAATGGGAATGCAGAAGCGGAAAGAATGAATGGGAGACTTCTTGATGCAATGTTTAAATCAGATTTCCTTTTATCTGTTGTAAGATGCCACTAGTACTAGTAAGAACAAGTCTGTCTTTATCCTTTTGCTGTCCCGTCCTGAAACAGCCTCAAGGATGTTTGCTCTATTGGGGAAACCTCTGGGTACCCCATTGGGACAAAGGGAGTCCCCAAAAGGGCAAAGAGTGCCCCTAGGACTGTTTAATGTCAGGAAAATGGTGAAGGGAAGAAGCATGCTGTGGATCCTGATCCTGCACATGGGAATTGAATGCACAATGGGGAACTCACAAAAACATGTCGTATGGCAAGTCCTTCTGGTGAACCCAAGGACTTGCTAAAAAGTACCTAGTTAGGCCCTCAGAGGGGGAATTTGAGCCAAGGTCTCCCAGATCCCAATGTTCTAAACATTACGCCATACACTAGGAACAATCCTGAACAGGTTTACTTAAAAGTGGGGCTTGTTCCCAGGAAAAAATTTGCAGGATTGCAGCCTGCCTCCCTTTACTGGCATAGAATATTTTAGTTGTATATATTTTAATATATTATATTTAATTATGCCATTTTTATGCAAGTTTCTGCGGTTGGATATATTGCAGTGTCTAAGTATCATTTGCAACTCAGGTTTCATATTGTTATAGCCCTTGCAGCTGTTGTATTAGAAAATAAGCAGGCAGTGTCAGGGGAAGACCCACACTCCACACAGTACTAGTTTTCCTTTTAGTTATGTTCTGTTGAGTGTACTAATCTAGTCTTTTTCACTTGTCCATAACTCACCTCTCTTTCCTGCCTAAATTGTATGTTTTGAACAAAACATTATGTGCCCTGTGCTTTTGTGGATTTCAGAGAAGGCGGCGTTACAAATCTGAAAGAAAAAAAATGCAAATCTAGCTCATACAAAATGAGTAGTTCTGCATTAATTTAGCACGCATGTAGATTTTGAGTGTTTGAGATTTTGCATACTGATTTCAAAGCCTTCAGTATGGAAGAGCTAGAAGAAAAACTGAATTTATGAACTGTTAGCGGCTGCTTTGGGAGCTTTGGAGTTCACTGGAGTTGTAGTTCGTTTGTTCACTTGCATAGCTGTATCTTGCTTTGTTGGGCTTGCCTTGTATTTCAGGAGCTAGCCCTGGGGCTCCTGGCTATTGCTTTGCCATTTGGATATGGGAGGGTCTTTGCTTTTGTAGCTGGAACAAGCACTGCAAGGAGAGGAGGAAGAAAACACACTTTTCCTGCAGATGAGGCAGCAGTTCAAAGAGGATGAGAAGACATACAAGCACAAGCTGCAGGCCTATCAGGACGGGCAGCAGCGCCAAGCTCAGCTAGTTCAGAAGATGCAGAACAAGGTGGGTGGTGGCACCTTGGCCAGATTTCTTGAGCAGGAAATGGATGAGGTCTCTTTAGGAGGATCCTATGTAGGAATTCCTCAAGAGGATTCAGGAGGACAGGTCACTTGAACTTTGTACAGAAGTTCTCTGAGAATTAATGGATTTATCTCATGGATTCAGAAAAAATGCAGCCTTTTTCTGTTTCGCTGTTCATCTGATGACTATGTGTGGCTGGTCATTTTTTGTTCTGTACAGATTGTTCCCCATATGTAGCACATGGGTTGTCCAAATTATTTTTCTTGGCTACGAGCTACAATTTTCCATGACCTTGAGGCATGCCCTTTGGGGCAGGTTGGGTTGTACCATTTGGCCTGACTATAATAAAGTCCTGTTTGTGGGCAGGGGGAGGGGAGAGTATCCTTAATGGTGCCATAGACTGGTGCTAAGAGCTGTGTGAGAGCCACCCCCTCGTGTGGCACTTTTGATTAGATTATAGACTGAAACATGGAGGCGGGATCACAGGGGAAACTGGGAGGGAATGAAAGAAAAAGAAAGACCTACCAATCAGCAAGTTGCAGCAATTCCCATTAAAGCTGCAGGAATCAACACAGCCTTTTGTATTGTCTTTAGGATCCATTAACTACCTGGCAAACCATGTCAGATAATTTTCTAGATTCCTGAGAAATCCCTCTATCTACATCTTTCCTGGAGGAACTGAGAAGCTTTTGGGTTGTTTAAAGTGGATGATGGTCCTCATACTAAGAAGGACATGTTACATTCTTTGTAAAAGTCTAAGAGAGCCCTTCCATTATCTCTCATCTGATGCTTCTCATTCCCAACTGCATTGGCAGCAACAGTTTCTCTTGGTTTCTGATTAATCAGCCGGAACTTTCCTTTGCTTTGGCTTCTATTCACCAGTGCTAGTAGCCAGGACTGCATCAAGTTAATTTCTTCATGACAATTACTTTAATATTGTCATTCTCCACCTCTTGCAGTTTTTTTGCAGGTTTATATTCTCACTGGATGCTGCAGGGAAGGCAGCTTCCATTTCCTCAGCTATCATTCTCTCCAAACATAACATAATACTTGGTATGTTTATATGGCCCAACCCAAAAACTCCAGTTTTAGCAGCTGCATGGGCTTCCCTTCTCTCTGGCTTCTGGGATAGTAATGGATTTAAACTTATGATAGCTTCAACTCCCCAGTAGTTCTGGCTGTAGGCTTGGCCTAGCATATCACAAATTAAAACATCAGCCACTCTGGCAATTGTTCCTCCATCTTTGACAAGCAGGATTCAGGCAGGGTGAATATGATTAATTAGTTACTCCAATGTATGACACTCATCCGAACAAATTGAGGAGAATCAGCATGTTCTAGGACAGCCACCTGTTGGCTTCACTTTGCATAAGGAACATGTGCCAAAGAAGTTTATTGCAATATACAAACAATTGTAGTGTATCACCAGGACAAGATCATAATGAGAAATAGAAGACAAGCTGGCTGGAACTGGGTGTGGGGACAGGAAGTGAAGCACATGGAACATCCTAAATTAAACTACACCCTCAAAGAACAGACAGTTCCTGATTTCCTTTTGTCTTTACATGTATGAATTTTACATTTTCTGGGGCTAAAGGGCTTGGATTAGGAAAAGTTTCTGGCAGATGGTATATTCACTGTAGGTACCAGTTTCAGCCTTGGTAAAATATATATGGAAAATCCCTGAATTTTCAAGGAAGTGGTCTACCTATAACATTTAATGTTCTGTGATATGAAATTTGCATGGGATGAGGTGGACATTAGGATATAAATTGACTCTAGATTTGGCAGTACATTTCCAATTCTGTTCATCTGATTCCCATTCCTAGTTTATTTTTATTACATTGTGACCACCCACATCCCATCCAATATCTTGGTAGTAATCCAAGGACTCTCTCATGCTTCTCTTTAGCATTGATTGAAAACCCTTTGAAACGACTGGTCTAGATTTCAGTTCTTGGGAGGACTAAAGATCAAACTTAATCTGGGTCCCTCTTACCTGGACTACTTATTCTTGTTCTCTCTTTTCATTCTCTCTGCCTGAACCCTTTGTCCTTTCTGCTCCTTGGTCTAGATGCTGCAATACAAGAAAAGATGTGGGGAGCTGGAGCAGCACCTGCTGGAGAAAACCTCTGAGTGCGAGCATCAGAAACAGATGGTCTGTGTGGCTTTTTTCATGCTGTAAATGATAATGATGAAGCATGTGACTGTTTGACTCTTAACACCATGGGCAATTTGTATATCACTATCCCATCATGCCATGCACATTTAATTGGAACGAGTGCTTGGCAGACAGCCTGGCCTAATGGCATATCTGGTACAAACACTCCTTTGTATAGTCCATATCATTTAAAGGCTTCCCCCAGGTTTTAGACATGTCCAGTGTTTTACTAATACATGGGTCACATAGCCAGCCAGTGAGGAACTTTATTTTATGAAAGGGTTATTGAGCACAAGAGCCTTTTTCACAGTAGGATACAAACTATCTCTGACAAATATGTAAAGCACTTGAGTTCAATTTACAGACTGCGCAAGGTTTAGAGGTAGGATTGTCATTCCTAAAGAGAAGCCTGTACAGGAGTATAATATACATGTGAATCCTAAGCACATGACTGTTGTGGTCATTCAGTACCACTATTAATTAAGCTAGTGACTGAAACTGTAAGGTCTTGTTGATAGGCATTAAGATCAAGGGAGCCAGAGTGGGAAGAACCATCTTATAATGTGGTGGCAGTACTGGCAATACTCTTTTATATATTTAAGGGCTGAGGCCCAGAAAAACCAAGTTAATATCCATGTCTGGGACATTGCAGTCCTATGGTAACTGGCTAAGGGTGGTTGTCTACTATCAAAAGACCTGCTGAAATTTTGGGGAACCAGTAATTTTGCAATGGCTCTAGGGCCTTTGGTCACTCACCACCAGATCTGTACACTATATGAGGCTATCAACTAGCCTGCCTCCCATCCAACTCTATCCACCTGTGACTGATTCTTCACTAGCAGTTGCTCCACCTCCAGGCTTCTGCTTTCCCCGGCTCGAGCAATCGATTCCCTACCAGTTGCTGCATGGGTGCATTTTGACCCGTGGCTCCCTTCAATTTCCCCACAGCTCCCTCCAATTTCCCCACAGCTTCCTGGTCTTGAAACCAGGAAGTCATACATTGAGTCATACATTGAAATGAAGTTGTATGAAATAAGTACTGATTGTTCTTTCTTCTGGATTCTCTCTTAACC
The DNA here is from genome assembly GCF_032191835.1 of Heteronotia binoei. Lineage (NCBI taxonomy): Eukaryota > Metazoa > Chordata > Lepidosauria > Squamata > Gekkonidae > Heteronotia > Heteronotia binoei. The sequence goes on along the minus strand of NC_083228.1, from coordinate 89,670,116 downwards.
TTCTGCAGCCAGCTAGTCAGGTGTTGCTGTTGGAGTCAAAAGATCACAAAGGAAAAGACATTATCATGTCAGTTCAGTGGTGATGATGTAAATGAAGGTTTTTTACTTCTTGGCCACTATTGTATTTGTTGCAAAAGGCAATGTTCAAAGAAGAGAAGATGACCCTGCAGGGGGCAGCAAGAAGACATTTAGATAGGATAGTGAGGTCAGCACCTTCTCTCCTGTTAAGTGTCATTCCTTGTCTATCTCCAGATTGCAACTTTCAGGGCAATTTCCCTCTCAGAAGTATCACACAATTGCCCTGTCTCTGAGATAGAGCTGTAGTAGCAACCTATCTCTGTCTTTCCTATTTCCTATCAAGTATATTAATTCCTAAATAAACCTTTATCTATTCTTTAATCAGGTTGTGCACTGTTGCTGTGTTAACTACTCTGCCAACAGTATTGCAGGTAGCCATCCAACTGAGCTGTTCTGAATAGTGAGAGGCTTCTGAGTGTCATCCAAAGATAATGTTCCCTTGGAAGAGTCAGTAACTCATTATGGCAAGCTTGTGAGGCTTTTTGCAGATAAAATTACTTGCTCTGCAGTTGTGACAACCAAATCTCAGGAGGTTTCTAGATTTGATCACATTTTGTTGGATGCCTTTCTGTTATTGCAGCTCAAGGATATTGGCAAGCTGTCTGGAGAAGTGTGACCTACCACTTCCTCACTTGATCTTTGCTATTCATGGTTTATTACAAAATGTTAGAGTATCTCCAGGTGGATCCTGGAAGTGATCAATGCCTCCTGGAAAGAGAAAGTGGTGCTTAAATAAGATAATGTTTCAGACTGAATTGAAAAAAAGCCTGTTTAGGTCCCAAGAATCAAAATAATTTGAGGCTTACTGCTGACCTTCTCCAAGAATGGGACAGGGGAGTGCATCTCTATTAGTTTTGTTGGTCTGCTCCACAGTTATTGATACTATAAACCAATGTATCTTTATGGAGCTGGAATGGGAATTGGGGACACAATGGAATGGGAATTGGGGACACAATGCTCCAGTTGTCTGAGTTATACACGACTCCATATTTTCAGTAAGTGCAGCTGGGTAAATTTTGTTCAACACCTGTAGAATCTGACTTCTTTCCTCTTCCCTAGCTCCAAACACGTTTAGACTCAACAGAGTTGCGTTTACGTCATTTTGAGCATGACCACAATATGGAGTTGGAGAGCTCCCTCATCCGCTTGGAGGAGGAACGACAGAGGTAAGGGTACAGTTTGCTGAGACTAATTAATGCCCAAGGTGAAATATATGGGAGAAAGCATTTCTTTAGGTTCCGAAGGCTGAGGTCATATATAGTTTTAAAGACAAGCTCCTTCAGTTGGGCCTGGATACCACATAGGTAGATGTTTCATGACTGAGTAGTACAGTCTTTGCAGCCTGTATGAGGTAGAAAGGTACCCAGAATGGTGGGCACTGTATTTTATGCAAACTGCTGTTTTTGAACTTTTTTCAAGGGCAGTTCCCATCTAGATCCATTCTATTTAACAAATGCTCTCTAAAGGGTGAAAGGTTGATCAAGGTCATGGCATGAGTTATAATAAATGACTCAGTGTTCTAGATCATGTTGTAGTGTAGATTAACAAAGCATGGATCATTCAGGTGAGATTGCAGTAATCAAAGAGAGGGTCAGCTGAGGTGCCAGGCACACTGAAATAGGTGCTTCTGGTCACAGCTGTTACTGAGGATCTGGGAACAAAACAATGCCATGATGCGTTCTAAACAGAGGTGTTCTATCTAGTCTGTTGTTTGAGTGATTATACTTCAGAGAAGATTGAATCTAGATAATACAGGAGAAATTTGGAGCATAGAAATGTTAACTTGGCAAGTATAGTCAAATAACGTTCTTGTGCTCCCTCTATTCATGAATAAATGTTTTGGTAGTGATGAGATTAAGCCTGGTTTGATCTATGGCTCATGCAGCCCCTCCTCTCTTGGTGTGTGGGGGCAAGAATACTTACTTATTTGAGAAGGTGTTAATATAGACCGTTTTCGCACACAGCTTACCTTGCAGTCACAATCCTGTTCCCTCCGCAGCGTCTGTCGGATTTCCCACCATCTGCGCTGGAGTTACAGGAAGTGCCGCAGCTTTTGCATAGCAAACATAAACTGGGTTTTAGCGGTTTACGTTTGCTACGCAAAAGCTGCGGCACTTCCTGTAACTTCGGCGCAGATGGAGGGAAATCCGACCAGACACTGCGAAGGGAACAGGATTGTGACTGCGAGGTGAGCTGAGTGCGAAAATGGTCCTTGTCTCTTTTTATTGTGAAGCACAAATTGGAACAATTTAACAAATTTCAGTTTGTTTCCTCTTTCCAAATCCGGGGGGGAAACCCAGTTTGTTAAAATGTCCAGTTCAGATTTTACAACAAATTTTCTTTAGACTGAGAAATTCCTAAACTAGGAAGTCTTCATTCTTGGCTCTGTATGTGAGGGGAAAGGTGGAGACTGAGTAGGCAGTAAACCAGCCTCTATCTTGACACAGGGATGGAAGCCAGGATGGTGTAGTCTAATCTCATTAGATCTCAGAAGCTAAATAGGGTCAGTGCTTGGAAGGGAGACCACAAAGGAGGGCTCTTTGGTGAAAGGAAATGGCAGATCAACTCTGCATGTCATTTGCCTTGAAAGCCCCTTGCTGGGGTTGCCATGTCAGCTGTGATTTATACACACAACTTGTCAAACTCAGCTTGTTCGTGATGTCTGAATGCAGTCACTGTTATAAAGTGTGGATGGCATACTAGCAATTATGGCTCATGCAGAGCCTTAATGCAGTGGGAACCTTGACTTTACAACAAGGAGTTGGTATGAATAATGCAGGCAGAAGCCCCCAACACTTTGCCCATTATGTCAGTAGTGCTGGCCAGATCAATGAAGTGCCCATTGAGAATGACCTCAGAACCTTGGATCTATTTTGTTCCATAAACAAATTATTTGGCAGTGTTGGTGAGTTGGCAAGGTAGTATATGCCAAGAGGATGAGTACCTTTTCCAAATTTCCCTGTAAAAGAAAATGTTCCATCTGGATAATTACTGAAATGTTTTTCTGAATGGGCATGGAGATGTACAGGAATTCAAGAATATAATAGAACTCTACTACCCTGTGATGGTCAGGAAGGAAATTATTGTCTGTAGTTTGCTTTTATTGTAGAAGTACCAACCTTTCCCAGATGAATACTCTGCTGCGGGAACAACTGGATCAAATGAAGTCTTCAAATCAGAGACTAGCAGGAGAGCTTGAGAAGGCAACTATGGATTTGCAAATTCTGAGAAGAGAAATGGAACAGAAAGAATCACAGTTGCACAAGGGCAGAGAGGTAAATCCTATTAACTTCATAACTGCCTTGCAAAAGCACACTTAATCATACATTCATTCTTCAGTTACCACAGAGTATCCTGTGGGATAAGGCAAGGGAATATGGGGAAGGAGTTGTTTGACCTTGATTTCAGAGAGCATGAAAAGCAACCCACTGAAAGGATCTGCACTCCAGGACCAGGGCATTCCATGAACATGAGCTATCCCTGCTCCATCGTTTTTCCTTTCCTGGATCAGTTCAATATGGATTTAAAAAAACAAAACAAAAAACTTTTAGATCCAGATGAAGACATTGCCAGGTTCAGTGCTAGCTGGTAAAAAGTTGGAACTCTCTACCATTTTCCTCCCCCCTCCTTCTTCCTGCTATTGGTACAGTTGGAAAGGAGACAATGGAATAAACTATTTGGTTCTCTCTCAGCCTTCCTGGTGTCCCTGAAATCAGCAGAAATCATGTAGGACTTTTTTTTAGTGTCGCTATATCCAGGGATACAAATGTGGAGGCAATTTCCAGCTGGTGTCAGAATTAAATATTAAATTGCTGTTTTTTCCAGATTCAATCTTTTGAGAATGCCATAGCTCATAAGTTTCTTTTTGTTGTTGTTACAGTTTTATGACCCTATTATCTCCCCTTTTCTTTTGTATGGGTGACTTGGGGTCTATTTCCTTGAAGTCTCTTTTTTTAAATTCATTATGGAAGGGAAAAACCCAAATTGGAGTTAACTTTCTGGAAAATTAATGTAGGTATGAGTGCTATAGTCTGAAATCAGTACAAATCCAATTTATTTGAGATTGATTTTTATTTTGAACAATTAATACACAATCACAAAACATAAGGGTTGCTATTTAGAAAGTATAGGGTGTACACAGTTTAACTCTATGAACCATTATTTTTGAATCAGTAAAATCAGGCGTACAATTCCCAATTAATATGGATTTGTTTCTATGTGCATAGAATTCAGGCATTGTAGCCCTGCACCATTGTTTACTACCTGTGGTCCATCCTACTTATTAAGTGTTTTCAGCAGTTTATCCAATGGATATTATTTATTTGTATTTATTATTTATTTATATACTACTGTATAGCCATAAGACTCTTAGGTACACCTGTTGGATAAAAAAGATGGGAATGCTGTCCGTAAAGATAACCATTATATATAATTTTTTTCCTATGTCAGTCCTCTGTTATCTTTGTCCTCACATATTTTACTCTGTTATATCAATGGCTAATTGATTAATAGCCCTATTAATGTTATTGATTAATAGCCCTATCCCAGCCCACACCAGGTTCTGGGTGATGTACAGCAAACTTTAGAAACAACAATCAAAGAGTCAGATACACAGTAAATGAAGAATACAAAACAAAAACTGTGCACAGTATTATACAACCAATACAGTATAAATAGGATTCTTTACTCCAAAATAGGTAACTACAGGGAGAAATAGCAATGACTTAAAGTTCGAACATTTAATACATAACAATCACCAAGAGTCTAATGTCCCAAATCAGCAGTTCACCAAATTCTAATCCATTCATAAAGGGACACAAGTCCATATACCATATCATATAAAGTTCAATATCTTTATAGATGCTTAAGTCAGCTTCACCATATAGTTGAGGATGGGCTTGTTAGCTTTAATAAAGCCACATTTCTCTGAAGGCTTGATCACCAGACCAAATCTCTCATGTGAATTTTGTTGTGCTTCTAGCCTTGAATAAACATTTCTATGAGGACACACTGTCACACATTTTTACTAACAAGAAATGCAGTTGTTGATGGTAAACAAGGTGTGACAGTTTGTCCTCAGAGAAATGTTTGTTCAGGGCTAGCAGACTTAAATGAGCATAACTTAATGAGAGATTTAGATGCATAGGTTTCAGGTGGGGAGCCATGTTGGTCTGATTTCTTAACGTAGCATTGCATAGGCTTGTTAGTTATTGCTAGCTTTCAGAATATTCTAGTTTCACTTAGTTTTTGACATTTTTGTAATACTTTAACTCAGATGTATCATCAACATGATATATTAGGTGAACCATGGAAAATGAGTTCAAATCTCCACCTAGTCATCAAAACTTCCTACTAGGGGATCTCAAGGAACTAATTTTATATCAGCCTAACCTATCACATGGCAGTTATAATGATAAAATGAGATAACTTGATGTATGCTATGATGAGATCCTTGGAGGAAGGGTGGGATACAAAAGTTAATAATAATGCCATTTTTGTCATTGCTATAGCATTTCCAACTGCTACTAACCTGCTGTAGTAGTGCCTCATTTAAAACTAAAAGTTGTATTATACTTCCACAGATCTTAAGACCATCAAGGTACTACTGGAACTCTAAAAATCATTGTAAATGACTCCTCTGTGAGAAGGAACCTAGATCCAATGAGAAACTTTGAAACCTTCTGCTCTAAACTGGAAAGTTTATATTTGTTTATTTATTGTGCTGCATAAGAATAATCTATACATATGGATTTACAAGCACTGAGACATGCTCATTTATGCAGTGAAATATTAGCTCATTCTGTATCCTGGCCAAGTTCTGAGCTCAGAATTTTATTTGCTTAGCCAGAGTTGATGCCAGCCGCAGTACAATGTTGGAAGGGGATGCATTTCTTTGAGTCCCTGGTTTGTATTTTGGCTGTGCAGTGTTGTTGTGTGTATTTGGGGATGGCGCAATGTCCCTGCCTGCTTGGAAAGTACAGTGTATTGGAAACTAAAGATTAGTTTATATGTTATTTATTCATTTTAGAATGTTCTTTCCTATTTTAAGAAAAATCATTACAGCTTGCAGAACAACAAATGTCCTAAAATCAATTCAGTTATATGAGAATAAGGTTTTCTGTAATCTTTCTGCTTCCCTGTGCCAGTGGTACTAAGGGCTTTACATAATGTCCTGTTACTCATACAGGAGACTTTGGAAGATGCTTTTGAACAGTAAGTATTACAAATGCAAGAGAATGCTTTCTGCAACTGCCTTCAACAAAGTTATGATGTGTCAGAACTGCATTGTGCCAATCATGCTCTTGTGATTGTTCTTCCCAGAGTTATGGTTCGTATTTAAGCAGCGAGCACAGTGGAATCCTCTTGCTATGGCGGCAAGCTGCAACGCTTCGTGGCACCTTTGCAGAGCTCCGCACCACAGTGGAGAGGTGGGTGCAACATAAAGGTGATCGAAGCAGTGTTGGATTTCTGAGCTGTCAATTATTATGGAGAGAAATATGCTAAAGATCTGACAATCCTGCCACTGCCAGGCCTTGATTTTTCAGAAGCATTCAGCCCCATCAGCTTCAAAACTAGTCAGGGCTAGTCAATGAAATTTCTATAGCCTCCAAGAATGTTAGGTTCAATAACCATTCAGTTTAGATAACATTAATTTTAATTAGTACTGTTTTGGCCTGCCTTCCTCCAAGGAACTAGGGTGACATACATGGTTCTCTATTTCTTCATTTTATTTCTTGAAACAATCCTTTGACATGGGTCAGACTGAAAGATCATGACTGGTCCCAAGTCAGTCATTAAGTTTCATGGCAAGCAGGAATTTAAAGAACCTGGGTCTCCCTAGGCATACACCAAAACTACACCAAATGACTGCTGTACTACACTGTTGAAAATATAAAGGAAGATCAGAGGACAGGGATTTTTGCATTATTGTGATTCAGATATATGCTGACAGAAATAAAATCCCACTTGCAGGGAAAGGCTTTTTTTAAATTTTGGCTCCTAAATTGCAAGCAGCCATGAGAAAAATGACACTCTGGTCTCTGCTACAAAGGCTACACTGTAGTTTTTGTTTGGGGTTGTGTGAGATTTATATTGAATTTAACCTATTGTTTGTAAGCCCCCCTGAGAACTAGTTGCTCAAAAGGCAGGGTATATGTCTTTAAAATCAATAAACATGAATATCTGAAAGGTACCAGCACAATTTTGGACACAACAATAGGGGGGAACCATAAGGGGGAAAACAGCCAAGATATTTTTTACTATGGTATACCTGATCTTTGATTTTTTTGTGCATGCACGCAAACAGTCAGACAATGGAGCTAGTGTCATCCATGGCGACACTAGGACTCTCTCAGTTTGTTACATCCCCCACTCACCAGGCAGGGCACATGTTAGACTTGATCTTTGCGGCCGGGGTTATGGTGGACGATATAACTGCAGAAGCGGTGCCATGGTCAGACCACTTTGCCCTCAAGGCTCGTGTGGATGCTCCACTCCAAACCCGTTTAGGCGACGAGCTGCTTATGGCTCGCCCGTGGAGTCAGATGGATCCGGAGCAGTTCCAAATGGCTCTACGGGATCCCTGGCCCCCTGGCAATTCTCTCGATGATCTGGTTGATACCTGGCATGGCCGGCTCTCCAGAGCCATCAACGAGATCGCACCTCGACGCCCTCTGCGCCCCCGTGTTAAGCTGGCCCCGTGGTACACCCTGGAGCTGCGCCAGCTGAAGCGAGGACTCAGACGGCTGGATAGGCAATGGCAGCGTACTCGGGACGAAGCGACTAGAACATCAACGTACTGGTGGCAACCCAGCCCATATCTCCGGGCAATCTGCGTTCGATACGGTCGACCACCAGTTACTGACCTGCTACCTTGCCAATGCAGGGATCCAGGGGCTGGCCTTGCAGTGGCTTTCCTCTTTCCTTGATGGTCGGGAACAAAGGGTGGCGATTGGGGGAGAACATTCCCAGAGACACCTACTTAATTGTAGGGGTGCCTCAGGGGGCAGTCCTCTCCCTGATGTTGTTTAACATCTATATGCGCCCCCTTGCCCAGATTGCCCGGAGATATGGGCTGGGTTGCCACCAGTACGTTGATGACACCCAGCTCTATCTATTGATGGACGGCCGGACTAACGATGTTCCTGAAAATCTGGACCTGGTGTTGCAAGCCATGGCAGGTTGGCTTAGGCTGAGTGGGTTGAAATTGAATCCAGCGAAGACAGAGGTCCTTTGCCTGGGCCATGGCGGTCTGGGAGGGAAAATTCCCCTACCGGTTTTTGATGGTGCGCCACAGAAAGCAGTGCGCAGGGTCAAGAGTCTGGGGGTGCTACTGGAGTCTTCTTTGACAATGGAAGACTTTTTTCATCTTAGCTGGCTCCCTTCCTGGAGTGTGATGATCTGGCAACAGTGATCTATGCAATGGTCACCTCGAGGTTAGACTACTGTAATGCCCTCTACACGGGGCTGCCCCTGTGCCGAACCCAGAAACTGCAACTAGTGCAGAACACAGCAGCCAGGCTGTTAATGGGACTCCCTAGGTGGGAACATATACAGCTTAGGCTGCGGGAACTGCCAATTGTGTACCGAGTTCATTACAAGTTGCTGGTTATTACCTTTAAAGCCCTATATGGCTGAGGACCTGCCTACCTTAGGGACCGGCTCTCCCCATATGTTCCCCAGAGAGTACTGAGATCTAGCTCACAAAATCTGCTGAAAATACCTGAGCCAAAGGAGGCCAAACTAAAAGCGACAAGGGAGTGGGCCTTCTCAATTACAGCACCCCACTGGTGGAATCAGCTACCAGAAGAGGTGTGGGCCCTGCGGAGCCTTAATCAGTTCCACCGGGCCTGCAAGACTATGCTCTTCCAGCTGGCCTTTTAAGGTGGAACCATTGTATCATCGCCATGAAAACTATGTTTATATGCATATACCAAGACTGTAGCACCATATCATACTGTGGTTTTAAATTATTAGTTTAAATGCTGTTTTAAATGTAATTGTACTTTTAATTGCTATCAATTTTATTGCTGTACTACTGTAATAATGTATTTATGTCATGTGAGCCGCCCTGTGCCTGCTTCGGCGAGGAGGGTGGGATATAAATTAAAAATTATTATTATATAAACACAAATAGAGCAGTAATATATGTTCCTAGTGGTTGCTGATGTCCTAGTTATATGACAGCATGGTGGATAACAGTACATGTTAGGCTTGGAGATGTGAGATCACAATATGCAGATTCTGATTTTATTTTATTTTTAGAAAAAGCTTTTAACCCTTTCATTACAGAGGTTTTGCTGAAACAGGAACTGACATGGCAAGAGTGGCCCGCCGCCTCCAGACTGCCTGTCTCAATTTGGATTCCAACCTGCGTCTCTCTGAAAGCAGCTCTGTTTGTTTGCTGGAGAAGCAGCTCCATGATAAAGTTCGGGAGATGATGCAGCAGCAGAGTCTCTGGGATGGAGAAAAAGCTGATCTAAACTCCAGGTGAGAAAAGTGCCTGTGAATCAGAACATTAGAGTGCCTTAAAGGGCGTACAGACCGACTCCTTGTTTGTTTTGTTACCATAGAGAAACAGCCCTCCATCCACATCAGCAGATCCCAGGTAATAAAGAATAATAAAACAAAAGGCCCTTTCAAAGAAGGGGATCACTTCTAAGAACATAAAAGAAGCCATGTTGGATCAGGCCAATGGCCCATTCAGTCCAACACTCTGTGTCACACAGTGGCAAAAAAACCCAAGTGCCATCAGGAGGTCCACCAGTGAGGCTAGAAGCCCTCCCACTGCCCCCCCCCCCCAAGCACCAAGAATACAAAGCATCACTGCCGCAGACTGAGAGCTCCAACAATAGGCTGTGGCTAATAGCCACTGATGGACCTCTGCTCTATATGGTTATCCAATCCCCTTTTGAAGCTGTCTATGCTTGTAGCTGCCACCACCTACTGTGGCAGTGAATTCCTTGTGTTAATCACCCTTTGGGTGAAGAAGTACTTTCTTTTATCAGTTCTAACCCGACTGCTCAATAATTTCATTGAATGCCCACAAATTCTCATATTGTGAGAGAACTTCTTTCTCTACCTTCTCTACCCCATGCATAATCTTGTAAACCTCTATCATGTCACCCCGCAGTCAACGTTTCTCCAAGCTAAAGAGCCCCAAGCGTCTTAACCTTCCTTCATAGGGAAAGTGTTTCAACCGCTTAATCATTCTAGTTGCCCTTTTCTTCACTTTTCCAATGCTATAATATCTTTTTTGAGGTGCGGTGAGCAGAATTGTACACAGTACTCCAAATAAGGCTGCACCATTGATTTATACAGGGGCATTATGATACTGGCTGATTTGTTTTCAATTCCCTTCCTACTACTTCTAGTAGTTCGAACATTTATCCCACTGGTATTTGTCATCAGCAGGTTTTGCAAGTTTTTATGTTCATTCTGTTTGACTAGAGGCAGCGTGTGTACTATAGAAGTGAGGTCATTTTCACCTCCCTGAAAAATCTTTCTGTAGTCCTATGGTTTCAAGATGATGTGTGAATTTGTATTTTCTCTGTCCTTTAATGGACCCAAGAAAATTGAACTCTTTGAATTACTTTTTCTCCCTTGTGATCAGTTCACCTATGTCTGGTTGTGTCTTCCAGGATTATAGAACTAGCAGCTTTAGGAGATAAACTTAAAGAACAGAACACAAAGAAGGAGAAGACCATCTCTGCCTTAAAAATGGACATTCAGAAATTGGTACACATATCCACAAATCCCTCTTTCTGTTGCTTTCATACAACATAGATACCCTTACCAACACTCATGTTCTCACAGAGACACACGCTCACTCATAAACATGTGTTCATACTGCCACACATACATGCCTTCTCATACTTTCTTTAATCTTCCCCCCATGCCCATATCTGAGAGACTGCTTATCTTTGAACACTAGGAGGCCGGTAAGGTTGGAGATCTAGAGGAGATGAAGAACCTAAAGGAAGAAATTGACTTTTTGCAGCGTACCTTGAGCAGCATCACACAGGTTTGTGCAATTTCACCCTATGTCCATCCAATTAAAGGAGAAGGGAATTACAGAAGGCCCATTTTACAAGGTCCATTTATAGTACAGCTATCATTTGATGATAGTAATCTAAATCATAATTTTTAAGAAACAATGGGACACAATTCCTCAGGAAGTAATCAGTTGCTTAAGGCTCTTTCATGGGTACTGCTGAGTTCTGAATTTAGATGGGTGGTTACTGGAGAAACAACCTTTTCTGTTGTGGCACTCCAGTTTTGGAACTTTCTCCTTGGTGAAATTGTTTGACATCATCATTACTATCCAAATTAAGTCTGATTCTGTCCACTGAAGCTTTTACTTCAGTGTCTTCTACTGCTACTAATTTTTAAGATGTAGTATTTTTATTGCTGATAGCATTTAATTTTTTATTGATGTGTTTTAAAGAGTTCTAGACCACCTTGATAATTCTGCAATGATTGTGTTTAAATAAATAGAAATAAATCCCAGTAGTAGACAAGTGCACCTTTAAGACCAGCTAAGTTTTATTTAGAATGCAAGCTTTCTAAATATGAAAGCTTACATTCTAAATAAAACTTAGTTGTTCTTAAAGGTGCATTTGTCTACTGCTTTGTTAATTAGAAATAAGTTCACCTGTACAAGACCCATTTGAAATGAACCACATTGTGCAAGAGCATTATCAGCTGGCCTAGCTTCCATTTATTCCAGTGGGGCTTAAAATGGAGGCTACTTAGTAGGTTGTGTCCTGATCTTATACTTGTTTATGTGTTAGTGTGTAGGAAGCATTAGGCTTCTCTTGAGCACAGTTTACTGGTTTCTTGTTGGATCATAAGACTTAAATTGGCATTATTATTGACAGCAAGTAAAAAAAAAAAACTATGCAAATACAGATAGAAATCCTGAAAGGATCTTTGCTATGCCCTGTGGGTATGGATTTTACATTGCGCTTTGTCCAGCTCTTTATGTGTGGAGACATTACTTGCCTGTGATTAAACAGTCTTAAGGAGAGGTGTTCCTCCTCAGAGCCTACTCTACCTTTAGGCATTTTTAATACATAATTAATAATAACTAACATTTTAAAGATTTCCATGGCTGCAAAGGTGAGGGCTACTTGCCTCTTGCAAGGAACCATTCAGTGAAGGTATGGTATCAACATTTTCTTTTGAGGAAATGAATATTGTTCCATATCTTCACAAAGGACATTTGTTTGCAGATGGACCTTTTTACTTGTGTAGCATGCATTTGGCAACAGAAAGACAGCTCAGATAAATCTTGTATCCAAACAGCTATTTTTAATGTAAAGGACAGGACCCACACCTCCTCAGTATTGAGCTGATATTTCAACTATGCTCATAAGAGTCAATCAAGATGTGAATCTATAAAGCAAGCAACCCAAGTAACTAAATACAACTTTAAAGGACTATTCTTGTTGCTGCTATTTTATTCTAATGATAGAAAACTAAAGCAGTCATTTGAAATACCGAAAAATATACCAATATTACCAAATTATATTGTTTAAAGTGTTGTGCTGACCTTGTTCACAACCACAAATCACTTTTATTAGGTATGGCACCATTTCTGTTCTCAGTAAAGCCATGTGAAATTGGCATCTGAACTAACAAATGAGATGTTTAGAATCTCAGTTTCAAGCCCCACTTTTAAAATCTTTGCCTAACAGATCAGCTTTAGTAGGATTCACTTCCCCTCTTTTCTCATTATAGTTGGCTCTTGCAGAATCTAAGAGCACAGGACTCACCTCCTTGGAAACTGCAAAGGCTACAGCAGAGGAGGAGACTCTATGGCATACCTCCCCTCTGCGCTCCAGCTCTCCTCATCGTCGGTGGACATCGCCATCCCGAACACGTTCTCCCGGTCCAAATGTAGCATTGCAGTCAGTGCAGGCGGTTATCCAGCATTCACAGCAGCGTGAACAGGTTGGCTTGATTTTAATGTACACTGCATTTGTGGTTAAAATAAATATAACATGTAATATATAATGAAGAATGTTGCTTACAATGTTATTTTAAAATAGTTTTACAAGTTGTACACTTCTTAGTCCTAAAAATAGACTGTATATAATGTTATTAGTTTGAATGTCCTGATTACAGTTAATGTTCTGTAACTGTGGTTTTATGTGAAGGTTCTTGCTGATAATTGGTTTAATTGGTGAAAATTTGACAAAATACAATTTGGAAATAGCTATAGTTTCATATTTGAAGATGGAAAAAACTGTGAGTTGGCTGAAGGTACAAGGGTATAAGCTGTATTACAGATTTGCTGTCTGCTGAAGAAGTGCCTACTTGCTTCAAGTATGCTCTTCTTGTATCAGACAAATATTGGAAAGACACCATAAGTCTTCAGGGCTTTTTCATCCAAAGGACATATAACTTTGTCAAACTCCCTTTGGACTTTGGACACTGATATATATAATCTATGATTTTATTACTGTTATTTTTCACATGTGAATCTAATTAGTTACAGCTATAACACAAGATCCCACCCACCCCTCATTTCACTGTTGATATGAATTATAATCTATCTCTGTGCAAAGTCTACCTCCATTCTGTATAGTTTCTTGCACACTGATATGTCTATACCTACATTAAATAATAAAAGTAGTCATTTCTTTAACATTATGTGTTTATTTTGTCACTAGCACAATACAAATCATTATGGGAAAGGAAAGACTGTGAATTGTAGAGAACTTTGTGGGAGGGACTGGAAATACATCCAAAGGCAAGGCTTCACTAAAAGGCACCCTTAAGAACAGGGCATTGAGACAATCTCCATGGAAGGTGGGGGCAGGCTTTCCATCTTCATCAGAGAGCCAGTTTGGTGTAGTGGTTAAGTGTGTGGACTCTTATCTGGGAGACTCGGGTTTGATTCCCCACTCCTCCACTTGCACCTGCTGGAATGGCCTTGGGTTAGCCATAGCTATCGCAGGAGCTGTCCTTGAAAGGGCAGCTGCTGTGAGAGCCCTCTCAGCCCCACCCACCTCACAGGGTGTCTGTTGTGGGGGGAGAAGACATAGAAAACTGTAAGCTGCTCTGAGTCTCTGATTCAGGGAGAAGGGCAGGGTATAAATCTGCAGTTCTTCATCTTCTTCCTCTTCATCACCATTTTCACATGATAGGCCAGTTGCTTCCATGACATCTTGTGCTGGCTCTTGCAGTGTGTTCATTTCTTAGATCACAGGAAGATGGACAGGCAGTCCTCATCAATAGGGTACCATGACTAAACACTGAAAACTACAGGAAGGTGCATAGAGTGTTTACTTCAAAAGGTTCCAGAATGAATTCTCAGCATCTCCAATGTAGGTGATGTGAAGGACCACTGCCTGAAAACTTGGATAGCCATTGTCAATAACAGTAGACAGCACTAAACCTTGATAGACCAATGGTCTAACTCAGTATAAAGTATCTTCAGGGGTGGAATTCCAGCAGGAGCTCCTTTGCATATTAGGCCACACACCCCTGATGTAGCCAATCCTCCAAGAGCTTACAAGGCTCTTTTTTGTAAGCTCTTGGAGGATTGGCTACATCAGGGATGTGTGGTTTAATATGCAAAGGAGCTCCTGCTAGAATTCCACCCCTATCTTCATGTATTCCTCTGACCTAGTTTTTATTTGTTTATATTTGCTACCTCTTCCATGCAGTTTTAGATTTATCCCAAACATGTATTTTGATGTTTATCATTTAAAATTTAGCTTTCTTTGCTATAAGGCTTTCATAGTGGAGGGAAGTGATAATCACAGCACTTGGTCCATCTGTTAAATGGGGTGTCTGATCCCCTGTGTATATTATGTTATATGACAGAAGGAGCCTCATGTTTGATCCCTCTTTTTTATGAAAAGGAGTTGCATGTGCAGCTGGAGTCTTGCCAGGATGCACTGGGATCTGTCAAGAAGCAGCTTTCTGACTACCAGCAGGAAACACAGGCAGCAAACAGGCGGCTGCAGGAACAGAGAGAGGAATGTGAAGCACTTACTGGGGCCTTAGAAGACTGCAGGCAGGAACTGCAACGCTGGAAAGCCTCCATGGAAAATCTAGGAAGGTGAAGGCAGACAGGAGAAAAGGGAGGTTCAAGATCTGTTTGTGTTCTCATATGATATGGCTGCAACTTTTGAATCTGAATTCCAGAAAGGAAGCTGTGTTATATATCTGTGAGACTGCAAAATCTCCATGTGGTGCACCATTCTTTTACACACCTTTTTCAGTTGTTACGATTTTGGTTCTCCTACCACTTGTGCCAGGAAAGTGCATGATCCTCTCAATGCGTATTTGCCATTTAGTATAAGTAGGGCCAACATGCATGTTTTCCAGTTTCAGTACATGTGACTGAAAACCAGATTATTGACAATACAGTACATTTGTGTTTATTGAAGCTGGAAAATACATGTTCTAGTCACAGAAAATGGCAAGTGCATTTATTGAAAGGATCATATGTAACATTCTCTCCAGATACAATTGAATACCAAGTAAGTTCAAGGTGTTAGATTTATGCTCTTTGTGGGACCAACATATCTTCAGGACCATCTCTCCTAGTATTTCCCCCAAAGAGCATTATGCTCTACAGACCAACATCTACTAGTGATCCCCAGCCTGAAAGAAGTCTGCCCAGCCTTGACCAGGACCACAGCCTTTTCAGCTCTGGCCCTGGTCTGGTAGAACTGTCTCCCGAGTGAGATCTGGGCCTCATGGGACTTAATGCCATTCTGCAGGGCCTGTAAAGTGAAGATGTTCCGCCAGACTGTGGTTGAGGTGATAGGAACCCAAACTGTATTGGTCTCCCTCTGCTCTGCTCTGTTCCATCTGGCACTGATCTCATCTGTCCTCCCCCTCTCAGTAAATGAATGAATGAAAATAACAGCATTTGGCACTGGCAAGTGGATAGGGGAAAATAGAGCACAATTCTCTTTGAGGCTGGGAAAGATTTTTTTTTTAACTGGGTTAAATTGATTCGAAAATCTTAAGGTTGTTTTACCTTGTGCTTGTTTCTTTTTGCTTGAATAATCTGGAGGTACTTATGTTGCAAATATCCTTAGGAATTTGATTTATTCTACAATGGCACGCTTGGGCCTGAGCTGCATGTGGTGGTTCTTCCTTGATTGTTTGACTGGATGGCTTCTTAGCACTTCCTTCTAGGATACCATCCCATGTTGTCAAAATAGGTTTTGCACTTTCTGTCCAAGAATTTTCTGCCTTTGATATGAGTACCAATTTCATTTTTTGAAAACCAACTCTAAAGAAGAAGGCATTAATATTGGCAACTCAAAAACAAGCCAAATTGGTATACTCACTTTTGGACAAAAAATATTCAGCAGCTGCTTACATGCCTTGTTCAGATAAAAAATATTCTACCTGCTATGAGAGGGAAGCAAGCTCATGTGTATATCCCATTGTGCTCCCTACATAAAATGTAATGGATGGATCATTGAAGTAGTGGGTTCATCTCTATCTGGTCTGCTCCTGTGATGAACTCTCTGTCTGTATCCTTCTTTCTGCTGGGAGACAGAGAGCAGGTGCAGAGAGATCCAACATACAGGTAAACCATTTATGTTGTACCACTTGTATATTACTTTCTACCCATGGAAGGCTGAGTGACAGCAAGGTGTGTTCATGAATCTGATACCTATTCTTTAGCATGGCTTTTAAGCAGGAAAGCACAGGAATGCACTTCCCGCTGGCGCGGCATCAGGGGCTGTGGGTTAATATGCAAATGAGTTCCTGCTGGGCTTTTTCTGCAATAAAATCCCTGCTCTTTAGATAACTTTTTTTCTCAAATAAAAGGCCATCGTTTTGCTAGCATGCCACTGCAAATTATTCCTCTCAAGTTTTTTTGGTCAGCTAGCTGGATTTCTTTCTTTCTACCCCAAGTCCTTCTCACACGAGACTTTCCATGCATCCAACATCCTGCTAGTATTCTTAAAGGTCGTGCTCAAACTCCACTCCCTTCTTTCTCTCCCCCCAGATAATAAATACTGGAAGGACTGGGAACAGGACTACTTATTTCTCCAAGAAGTCATGAAAGCCCACTCACCCCTTCTCCTTTGCAAAACAGAACCAGGAGGGTTCAGTTTTCAGTGGAGAAGGTGCCTAACCTTATTTATTTATTGAATTATTTATATCCAGCTTTACTGAATAACTTATATCCAGTGGAGACACAAAGTGGCTTGTAATAGGAAGACTATATGACAAGCAAACAAATAAAGCAGGGGAAGGGCTTCTGAATATAGAGCAGATCTTCCTCTTCTCTTTCTCCCTAGCACATCCTCCTCCCTGCTCTAAGCTTTCACACTAAGAGCCCTTTTTCTGACTCTCACTCAGGCCCATAGCCAGAAAATTTTAGGTGGGGGGGGGGGGCCCTGCCTGCCTGCCATCCATTAGCCATGACCATGGCAAAGTGTCTGTCCAGGATGGTCTGCGAGGGCTCCTGCGACTCAAAATGGGCGCAGAAGGGGGGGGCTCCATCCGTCCATCTCTCAGCTGCATCAGGGCTGCTGGGGGAGTGGCAGGGGCGGGCAGGAGCAACCAAGCGAGGGCAGGAGGGAGTGACTGAGCAATCTGTGGAGCATACGAGCCTGCCTGCCTCCCCCTCCTCTCTCCAGCTAGTCCAACCATAAGGCCCCTGGCTCCTGCCCACCTCCTCCTTCTGCCCCGCTACCACCAGGCAAGTCTCGCCACTGCCAGGCAAGCCTCACTGCCACTGCGGGGCAATTGCGTATGTGGTCGCCAGGAGAGGGGGGACTGATGGGGGGGCCTTAAAGCTCATGAAGGGGTTTGATTTGAGGGGCCTGGTCCCCCAGGCCTCTCTCTCTGTAGCTACAGGCCTGCTCTCACTGCTTTTTACCTTCTGCTCTCCCTCATATATACAGGTGTCACTCCCCCACCCCAGGATTCCAGACCAGTGATTCCTTTGTTGTTAAAAAATGTGGGCCTTTGGATTAAGAAGCAGAGCAGGGAGAAAGAAAATGTTAAGAACCGCTTGGTGCTTCCTTGTTGGAAGCCAAGCTGTCCTGATCTTAGTTTACAAAACAGAAGCAATAGCCAATTTTTGAAGACATATGGAGGACACAAAACATATAGTTCTGTCCTGAGATAAGCCAGGGCTGAGCCTATTTCCAAGGGCTGCGTTCTCTCACCGACCGACCCACCCACCAGTTCTTATAATTTTGTTTCTCATCCCCTCAGGGAGAAGCAAACCTTGGAGTTGACCATGGAAAGCCTGACTCAGCAGCTTGATTCCTCCCAATTGGAGGGGGAGAGGCTGAAGATTGCGAATGGAGATCTGCAGAGACAGAGGAAACTCCTGCAGGAGCAGAAGGAGGATGTGATTAAGGAAAGGGAAAGAACAAGGAAGGAACTAGAGCGGGGGTGAGGTGCTGCAGCTGTCCCCAAAGCATTGTGATGCACAAGGCAGTCCTGCTCTCTACATCATGCTGGTGATGGACAGTAATATTCTTGGTTAAGGAGACAGTCTGACCAGTACAAGGTTTCAGTGAATGTGGCGCATCCATGCACAGTGGCCAGTCAGACATGTTATACAGTGTAACTAAAGCACTGGCAGTGCTTTCTTGTGTGCATGATGGAAAATTGGCATTTTAAGGGCAGATCAGCACCATAGTCCATAGTAAATCAAAAACCCAAAATTCTGCAACCAGGGCCCCCTAGGTCTGCCAGTAAAGTATGCAAAGTGAATTGGTATCTAATCAAGTGCATTTGATCATTGCTCACAAATTGTAAAGACAGCAGCAACAAAAAAACCCAGCTGTGAAGGGGGAGGAAGGAATAGGATCTATGTACAGTTGGCAGAAGCAGGCGACCTGCCCTCCAGTGCAAGAGCAAAGCAGCCAGGAGACTCATTAGAACACTCCAACACTTTAGCAGCAAGTATTGCTCAATTGTCATGATGCACCTCACCTCTTCAAAGGTAGTCTCACTGCCCAAATGTGTTCAGTGCTATTGTTATTCTTGCAGTCGCATGGATTAAGAATGCCCCATATGAAAACAGTTGTGAACTGCAAATAAAATTAACATTCTGTCTTGTTCAGTGCATGTGAAAATATGGAGTTTGACTCATTTGTATTAATAATACTTACTAGCTATATAGCATTTCTTAGTTTTCAGAGTGCTTCACATACAATGTCCTTGCATCCTCCCTATCGAGTATTAAGTAGATGAAAAACTGTGAGAGAATGTTGCCTTTGGCTCAGTCTTTTACAGCATCCTCCTAAGAAGCATTATATTTACATTGACAGTCTCAGAGCCAAACTAGAAGTTTTAAAGCATAGGGTCTAGGTTCCCTGAACCCAACTTGTGTTCCTTGCAGCCACACAGCAGCTGCGCGGAATGGGTGTTAAAAAAATAAAGGAGAGCCCTATTGGGCTGAAAATGCTGCCATGGGGGAGCCTCCTGCCTCCCCCCCACAACTCTATGCCAAAGTGGCACTGAAGGAAGTTATTTCCTCATTTTTGCTGGTCCATGTGGTGTATTCTGTGCATGGACCCAACTCTTTAAAATTTCACACATCTAGTTTGGTCCTTAGAAGAGTGTGACACTGTTTAGGATGGAACTATTATACTCTCTGCCCTACTGCAGTAGTGGGCGGGGTTGTGGCATGCAGAAGGTCCTAGCTTCAATCCCCAGCATCGCAAGTTACAAGGATCTAGCAGCAGGTGGTGTGAAAAACCATTGCCTGAGACCCTGGAGAACCACTGCTAGTCTGAGTAGATAATACTGACTGTGATGGACCAATGGTCTGATTCAGTATAAGGCAGCTTCATGTGTATGTGTGTTCCATAATAATAGATGGATTTAGCAGAACAGCAGATGGGTTTGCTTTGTTATCCACTCTGGTTTTCTGAAAAGTAGTCTTAAAATTAGATCTTGTCCCTTTTTTGGTAAGCAACCCTCCCAACTAAATTAGTTGTAGTAGTGTGGTGGGGAGGACTGAACATGAGGCACATTAACTGATTATAGTCACAAGAAGCTGTGAAAACCATTTAAGTCAGAAATGTGGTAAATGTAATGTGCCCTGGTTAAATAAGGTGTAGAGGTGCTAGATTTTGGTCTTTCTCCTCAGGCAAAGGTCCCTGGAACAGCTTGAAGAAAAGATGTCAACCCTGAAGAAGGAGCTGGTGACCATCAAGGAGTCTTTGAACCAGGCCAGGTTGGAAAAGGATGTGCTAGAGAGCGCTAAGGAAGGCTTGAGTGGAGCACTTTCAAAAGTAAGGATAGTAACGGGAGTAATTTTCTTTCCAAAGGGTTCTGCACTCCTTTCTGTTGTCGTTACTGCAGGTGTTCTAATCTTGCACCTCTACAGCATCCATTTGTTTGAAGTGGGAGGCAATAGGCTGTCTTATTCAGTAAAGCTTTTAATGGAGTATAGGTTGCAGAGTATTTGATTAGATGTTATTAGGTTATATTAAGATGAGGGGGAAGTTGGGGTTTTATTGTTGTTTGAGGGTAGATAGGTAGAGGGTAGATATAAATGTTTTAACAAATAAATAAAATGTATTCAAGCTTTTTCATCTCTATAGGAGTTTTGAAGTTATGAAGGAATTTTATCTGACATACTGCTGGTGCTTGGTCTGACTCATAACATTACTTGCCCATGCCAGTGATGGAACATAATATCCTGTTCCATTCCATTGGGGGAAAATAAAACAGGTGAAAGCCTTAAGAAACAAGTGCAGAAATGGGAAGAGATCAGAACTAAGTGATTATAAAAGACCGAAACTGGACCTGTGGCAGGTGGAGGAAAGCAGGCATCCTAAGCAAAGACATACTGGAGGGTAGCAGTGAAATGTGGTGGTTTATGTTGCATTCCTAGATAATGGGATCAGATGAGAGTGATGATAAAATTCCTGGGAGCAACCATTTATTCCAGCACTCTAATTGTTACACTACATTGGTTCTGTTTTGAAATCCCAATGGGAAGCCAGATATACATCCCTAGACCATTACTGGGAAATCAACTGTTTGCCTGTAATAGTGCCAGATTAGTAGAGAAGGTGAAGTTATTGGCAAAGTGATGTTTTCCACCTCCTTTGTAAGGAAGGATTGTGACTAGCTTTCCAGTATTGGCTTAGGCCAGGCGCAGATCGGGGGTTTTGATTTCAAACAATTTTTATTAGTAACATATGGCAATATATTAAATTTCTTATATCATTAATAACTACTTTTTTTCTCTATCCCATATATTACTTTCTACCTACCCCTCCCCCCATTACTTGACCCCCGCCAGTGTACTATATTCAAAACATCATTATAAAAGGTACCCCTAATTAATAAGAACCAAAATTCATATCCTCCTCCCACTTATACTTAATCATTATCAAAAACTGTCAATGTCCTTTTCTACATATCTTCTGAACTTCTTCCACTTCATCTTAAATAATTCTAAATCATAGTCTCTTAAAGTTCTTGTTAACTTATCAATTTCACTCCATGTCATAACTTATCCAATCCCATTTCTCTGGTATTTTTTCTTGTTTCCGCAACTGCGCATACAATGTCCTAGCAGCTGAGAGCAAGTACCAGATTAAAGTTCTATCTTCTTTTGGAAATTTTTCCATTTGTAATCCCAACAGAAAAGTCTCTGCAACTTTGTTAAAGTCATATCTTTCACAAGTCCACCACATATGGTAGAAAGAACCTTCATGCTTTTTGCATTTTCAACACCTGTCCGGCATCTTATTATTCATCTTTGACAACTTTTTAGGAGTCATATACCATCTATACATCATCTTAAAACAGTTTTCTTTAATACTCTGACATGTTGAAAGTTTCATGGAGTTCTTCCACAAATATCCCCAAATTTCAATCTGTATTTCTTTATTTACATTAATTGCCCATTTAATCATTTGAGATTTCACTACTTCATCTTCTGTAGACCATTGTAGAAGTAATTTATATACTTTTGAAATTAATTTATCATTGTCTCCAAGCAGAACTTTTTCCATTTCTGTTTGCTCTTTTCTTATTCCTTCAGTTTTAATATCATTCTCCACCAAGCTCTTTATTTGCTGCATTTGAAACCAATCATATTTATTATTCAACTCTTCAGCAGTTTTCAGTTCTGTCTTGCCACTTTGTATTTTTAATAGTTGATTATATGACAACCACTTTTCTTCACCTATCTCAGCTGTTGTTTTTATTACTTCAGCTGGTACTATCCATAACGGTCTTCTCTCATCTCCATATTTCTTATATTTCATCCACGTACTTAACAAATTATTTCTTATGTAATGGTGAGAGAAAAAACCATCCATCTTCTTTTTCCCGTAATACAAATACGCGTGCCAGCCACATTTATTTCCATGACCTTCCAGCACTAAAAGTTTTTTGTTTAACAGCATAATCCATTTTTTTTATCCACACTAAACAAACTGCTTCATGATATAGTTTTAAATCTGGTAATTGGAATCCTCCTCTCTCTTTTGCATCTGTCAAAATTTTCATTTTAATCCTTGGTTTCTTCCCAGCCCACACAAATTCCGAATTTTTTTTTCACCATTTATCAAATTGTTTACTATCCTTCACAATAGGAATAGTTTGAAAAAAATACATTATTCTTGGTAAGATATTCATTTTAATTGCAGCTATTCTACCCAACAATGACAAATTAAGCTTGTTCCATTTTAGCATGTCTTCATCCATTTTACGCCATAACTTCTCATAATTATTTTTAAACAGATCAATATTCTTCATTGTTATCTCCACCCCCAGATATTTTACCTTGGAGGTGACTTCACAGCCCGTTAGTCTCTGTAATTCTTGTTGCTTGTTTATCTGCATATTTTTACACAGAATTTTTGATTTTTCTCTATTAATACAAAGTCCCGCCAACTCCCCATATGCTTGTATTTTAGCTAACAGCAAAGGTGTAACTTGTTTGGGGTTTTCATTTATAAACATTATATCATCAGCAAAAGCTCTGTATTTGTAAGTAAATCCTTTTATTCTTAATCCTTCTATATCTTTTTCTTCTTGGATCTGCATCAATAATATTTCAAGAGTCATTATAAACAACAATGGTGAAAGCGGACAACCTTGTCTAATACCTTTGCTAATTTTCATATCTTCTATAAGATCTGCATTTATACATAACCTTGCACTTTGTTCAGAGTATATTGCTTTTATCATTCTTATAAAGCTTTCTCCCAGCTCCATTTTTTCCATTACTGAAAACATAAAGTCCCAGTATAAATTGTCAAATGCTTTCTCTACATATGCAAAGAATAATGCTACTTCTTTTTCTGGATGTCTTTCATAATATTCTACAATATTTACAACAGTTCTAATATTGTCTCTTATTTGCCTTTTGGGAAGAAACCCTGCTTGATCTTCCTTTATAAAATTTATCAAATGTTGTTTAAGCCGTTCTGCCAAGATTCTTGTATATATTTTATAGTAATTATTTAATAGTGAAATTGGTCTATAATTTTTTTACATTCGTGACATCTCTATCTTCCTTAGGCATCAACGAAATAACAGCTTCCTTCCATGTGTTTGGTATTTTCCCTTTTATTCTTATCGTATTCATCAACTTCTGCAATTTTGGTATTAACTCGTCTTTAAAGGTTTTAAAATATATAGTTGTATATCCATCTGGCCGAGGTGCTTTTCCATTTTTCATTGCATTGATTGCTGCTTCAACTTCTATTTTTTCAATTGGATCATTCAAAACTTTTCACATATTTTCAGTTAAGGGCTCTATTTTTAACTTTTGTAAATACTCATCCATCTTCTCTTTCTTTACTTTAACACCTTTAAACAATTTGGCATAATACTTTAAAAAATTCTCTTTTTATTCCCTCTTGGGTAACCACTTCTCTGCCATCGACCACAATTTTGTTAATAATTTTATTTTCCCTCTTTTTCTTCAATTGCCAAGCCAAATACTTTCCCGGTTTATTTGCTCCCTCAAAGGATTTCTGCTGCAGTCTTTTCAAACTCCATTCCAATTCTTTATTTAACAAATGTCTCATTTGAGTTTGCAATATTGTAATTTCCCTTATAATTTTCTTTTTCCCTGGTGTTTTTCTCAACTCTCCTTTTTTCTTTATTTCATTTTGAATGTCCAACAACTGCTTTCTTTTACTCTCTTATCCTTGTTATTAAAAGTAATCAACATTCCTCTCATTACTGCTTTATAAGCAGCCCAGACCATCTGAAAATCTATATCCTCTTTGTCATTCATTTGGAAGAAAGCTTTAATTTCATTTTTTAGGTATGTCACTGTTTCTTTATTCTGTAGCAAATCTTCATTCAATCTCCATCTTCTCAACTTCTTAGACAATTTTGTAATCCACATTATTGGTTATGATCAGCCCCAATTTTAGGTAAAATTTCTATTTTCCTTGTTATAAGACCTAAATCTTTAGTTCCCCAGAACATGGCAATTCTAAAAAAAGTTTTGTGTCTTACTGAAAAAAAGTATAGTCCCGAACTTCAGGGTTAAATTTCTTCCATATATCTTCCAAGTTTTCTTGTTTGACCAATTCAAAAAAAGACTTTGGCAATTTTCCTTCTTTGCTATTGTTTTTTTTCCCTCCAGACCTGTCCAATGAGTTCTTAACTGTTCCATTAAAATCTCCCATTATCAACACTTGGTCATAAGTCAGTTCATCAAGCTGTTGTATAATGTCTTTTTAAAAAGCATCCTTTGCACCATTAGGCGCATACAATCCCAATAACAACTTTTTTTCCCATTTAATATTGTTTCTACTGCTACAAATCTTCCATCTTTATCTTTAAACACTAACTTTGGCTCCAATTCTTCTTTAATATAAAAAATCACTCCCCTTTTCTTCTGTTCAGCCAATGAAAAAAATTCTACTCCCAATTGTTTATTCCATAAAAATTTATAACCCTTATGTTTAATATGCACTTCTTGTAAACAAATTATAGTACAGTTTTGTTTCTTAATCCAATGAAATGTTGCCCTTCTTTTTTGTGGTGAATTTAGTCCATTTACATTCCAAGACAATAATTTGTAATCCATCATGGTGCAAATTCTTTATTTTCCTCATAAAATCTACGCATTTGTAATTGTGATTCTTTTCCCCTGAAGTTCAAAACTCAAACCTTCAGGTATTATCCATCTAAACCTCATTCCATTGTTCCTTAATTTTTCTGTCAATTTTTTATATGTTCTTCTATCATTTATCACTTGCCTTGGCAACTCCTTCATGATTCTTACTCTGCTGCCTCCCACTATCAATGTCTTTTCAAAGTTTTTATTCATGATCCTTCCCACCATTTCCTTTGTCATATATCTTATGACAACATCTCTTGGTAAGTTATTTTTCTTGGCATAGAGTGAGTTCACTCTATACATATAGTCATACATGTTTTTAGTCTCTTCAGGATCTTCCTCTAAAAATTCTGCATTTATATATTCTTTTAAATCACTATCTTCCTTTTCAGGTACTCCTCTCAGACGTATCTGAGTCTCCATCAATTTGCAGTCATGGATTGTCACTTTTTCTTGCATTTTCAACAAGGTGGAATCATATGCTTTCATTCTCCCTTCTACCTCCTGCACTTTCTTAGATGTTTCCTCTGTTTCCTTTCTGAGATCTTCCATATCTTTTTTAATCTCTTCAATAATTTCTTTTTTTGATGCAGTTATCATCTCTCTCATGCCTTTCATCATTCTGGCCTCCATTGCCTCTAATTGGTCCTGCATTTTTTCCAATGAAGTAGCCCTTGTACGGGGTTGCTTGTGTTCTGACATTTAAAAACACCAAAAATTTGCACCTCACCAATTTCAAATTCAACTATCAGATTCAAAAGAATAAAACTTGCCTTTTATAACAAGCCTAATTTCGCCGTCCTCAGAGCTCCCAAAGTCAAGATATTAATTGTTAAAGTTTTTAAATATTTCAAAATGGCGGTCACAACTTTTTGCTGCTCTTTGCAATTTTTCCCCTTTTAAAAACTTCTGAAATCCACACAAATAATATGTCCAATAGTACTTATCTTCTTATCCTCTTCTCAATTAATTTCAACAGTTTTTAATGTCCCCAATACTCTAAAAACATTATTTTAATTTTGACCTCCCAGCAATGGCCACCGATGTTTCTCAGTGGTGTTATATTCCTAGAGTAGGTTTTCCATCCGCTGCTTCCTGCTTTACTTGCCACCAAGTCTCATTCTCACTGGTAAGGCGATCTCACGATACTTGACGTACTTCCTGCATTGCTTAAATGTGCTGCAGGCCTGTGACGATGGTGCTCTTTTTTCAAAACCGCAAGTAGACCAAATAATAAATTCCTTTCCACTTTTTAGCACTGTCCTTTATATTTACAAAGTCCAAATTTCACCTCTTCCTCCCTTCTTCTTCCAAACTTTCTAGATTTTCAATTCCCACCTTTTAAATTTATTCAATTAAGCTGTAAATAGTCCTGGAATGAAAGATAGTAATCTGTACCTTCTCTTCCAATTCCCACCGGTCTTGCTTTAGATGTTTAGCATTGTCCAAGAAGGTTAGGATTCTGTCGAGCTTATGTCAAATAAATGACTCTGAGAACTTCTGCAGATGATGAAAATGCAACTCTTCCCGGAGACCCCTCAAAGGAGCCCCCCCCCCCCCCAGAATCCTTTTTAGCCAAGGTAAATCTCAAAGTTTCTTGTGCATATCTTGGACTAATCTCTGACTGAGAAAAGTAAGCAGTAGGCATTAATTTTCCTTCCACTACCCGGAACAGAACTTCCAGCCTGCTCCCATTATGAAAAGCAGCTTAGCTCGACATTTTCCTCCCCCAGAAGTCCCCCCAGGCACAGATCAGGGTTTTTGATTAACTCAGTTCTAGACTTGCAGGGCCCCACAGAAATGCATTACTGGCTAAATATTCTGGAAGAAAACTCCTCAGCAAAGGACTTCAGCAACATGCTTTACTGCAAAACTATGCCAGACTGAATGGCAGAATGCCCTTCTACTCTAGAAAACATCACTAAATGTTTGCTTTCTGTGTGGGTCACCCTGTTTGGGGTGGGCTAGGGCAGAGAGAGAATGTAAGATCCTAAAAGTCAGTGCTAAGCATTAATTTCAGCTCTGACTATAAATGGAGAGATGTAGCCAGGAGGTCAGAGTAACAGTGTTTGAGACATCTTGACACTTTAGAATCTCTGAATTCTTTCCTAACAGCTTTCAGCCCTGATGTATAAATATCAGGAGGGGGAAAGAAACTATGGGTGAGGTACCACCACTTGCTATAACATCATCAGCGTTTGATATTTCCAAACAGTAACTGTGTGCTAAATTAATCTCTTTTCTGGGAAATAATATGCCCACCAAGGCCTTGATCCAACAGGGTGTTTGGGAAGGTCCTGAATGAGTAAGTATTTTGGTAAAACATTCCTCTGAAAACTGCACAAGTGTTCAGATTGGCTCTGCTGAAATGAGTAGCAGATCTCTTTGCCACCCACACTTTGGCCAGGATGAAAATGCCAGCAAACTATATTTTCCTCACATAATGTTACTTGCCTGATACATAATGAATTTATCTTTTTTTTAAAATGTGGGTTTTTTAAAACATTTGCCTATTATGTTCACATCTGCAAACATGAATGGTTTCTTCCCTTCCTTGCTTCTATAATTAAATACGAGGAGTGACCTGGGATTGAGTTGAGTGGAATGAGAAAATAATGTTGTTAGTTTGTTTTTAGAACCTATTATTTAAATCCCAGCCCTTGGTAATTCATATGTGCAATACCATTGTAGAACTTCTATTTGTTTATTTTTATTTTAAAAATTCTTACCTCATCTTTCCACTATAAAAACTCTCAAAGTGGCTGGCAAAAACAATGTCAAATACAAAAAAAATTGAAATACACAAAAACAAAGCAAAAAGCTATATAAACCAATAATACAGAGCTTTAAAACTGAATGTTGTTAAAAGCTCAGGCCAACAGAATGTATTTAGCCTAACAGAACATAAAAGGGCTTATGGTCTTTAAAAATAGTTACAAAAAACTATGACCATTTGAATAATCTAAGTGCAAAATCGAATCCCTCTTCTTCAATGTGAACATATCCCCCTTCTTTCCATTTCAGGTTGAAGCCACTAATGCTGAGCTTCAGCTTTCCATCCACAAGATGAAATCAGAGGATGCTGAACTGAGAGACTCACTGGCCAAGATGGGAGCTCTGAATGAAGGGTTGGCTCAGGACAAAATCAACCTCAGTCACATAATCCTGCAGGTAACAAGACACTAGGATAGCTTGCTAGAGCAGAGCTCAGTGTATACAGCCAACAAACATGTAGTTTTGTAAGCCTGGAGGGACCAGGCATGACAAAATAACCATCTCAACCAGTGTATTTTGAGCACCTTGAAATGTTAAGGAGTAGGAGATGCATGTCTGACACAAGGGCACAATCGCCTTAAAGACTACATGTGGCAGAGAAGTTGATACAGCTGATGTTGTTCAAAACTGTCATTTTAAATTGTTCCTAGAAGGCAATATGTAGCCAGTACTAATCAACTCTGGTTTATAACTGTAATGTTCTCTCTGACAGCCTCATCACTGAATGACCAGAAATGAAAACTAAACGTGGTTCTCCTGAGTCTTAATCTAGTATTTTAGCCTTCTCTAATCTAGTGTTTTAGCCTTCTAGAGCCATGATAGCCATGCATTGCAAGCGTATGCCCTGGATTCTGGGTCTCCTGCCAGCTGCTGAGTGTCCACTGCTGAGAGCAAACAGAGCTCTCATCAGTAGTTTCTACAGCTGCCAAATCACACATTTTCCTTGAGCCTCTTTACACCCATGATGTGCCAAAAAGCTTTCAGCCTCACGAGCACCATCCCTGCAGGGCTCGTAACTGCCAAGAGCTTGTAACTTGCAGTGAGGCCTGAAATGGGGGGGACTTATAATGCTCACACACTCCACAGCTTATGCCAACAGCAGTTATAACTTCCGGAAGTCTTCAAGCTTGGTCTTACTGCCTAATGGAACCTTGTAACCTGCCTACATAGTACATGGGAAAATCTACTCAGACCCTACTGACATAGCCTTTAGGACTGGTTCTAAATGAAGCAGCTGCTGGGTGATGAAATGCAGATTTGGGGGGGTGACTCTCTTCAGCTAGCATGGAAAATAAGCCAAAGGAACACAGAAGCTCAGAATTATATGAAATCTCAGCCATGAATGAGATTGGATATTACAAACTGATATGATGCAAGGATGTCTCCCTATCTAAATACGCCCACTAGATATCAGTATGTTGGCAAAACCAGGCATTTTACTCTAGCAGAGGGAGACAGAATAAAAAGACATCAGAGGCTTCTGTTTCATGACTACTAGATTTTTGCACACAAGTTTTAAGCTGACTAAATCATGTTTTTAAAGGGGATTGGAAAGCCTGCACTGTCCATTTGAACAACAAATGCAGTACACTGGACAACATGGGGGGCACATAAAGGCAATTTAAATCACATACAACTAAGTTCTATGCTGCTGAGGGCTCAGCAGTGATCCACCAACCACCCCCCTTCAGGTGGCAGAACTCCAGGGTTTCTCTGCCTTCCACATTCCTGTACCATCCTACCGATCTAGACCTTGTAAGCCCAAATGTCGCTCTCTTGCGTTGTAGCTTGAAGAGGAGAAGAGCCGACTGCTGAGCAGGAAGCGGGAACTAGAACAAGAGCAAGGCAGTTGGCATGACCAGCTGGCCCACTTAGAACAGGAGCTGCTGCGCACAAGGGCAGAGAAGCAAAGTCTGCAGCACAGCTGCCAGGCCTCAGAAGAGAAGCAGGAGAGACTGGATGAGGAGATATCCTTGTTGCGTAGGGAGAGAATCCAACTTCAGGACCAAATAATGCAGGTAGGGGAAAGACATCGGAAGAGAACACAAGCCTTCCTTTTTCACAAAATACCACTAAGGATATGTATAAGAACAACAAAAAAAACTGGTTTAGATCTCATGCCCTTTTGTTTAGTGCTTGGCCTCCATCTGGATGCCTCTGGAAGCTGATGCTAGACCAGTAAAATTCCACATTCTGCAACCAGGAAAAACTGCAATTTGGAATGAAATATACAAACGGTTTTATTTCTTCCTAGTTGTGGGGGGGGGGGAGCTAGAAGAGGGTCTGCATAACTTACCTCGGAATAATTTCTCCAACTTTTTGCTTAGATCTTGGCAAAGCAGGTTTGACTTCATTTACAATGCAGTCCTGTGCAGTTACATCCTCCTAAGCCCACTGGGTTCAGTGGACTTGGACTTAGAAGAATGTAACTCTGTTTACGATTGCACTGTTAAACTTGGGATGAGAGGTATATGGACCATGAAGAAGACTGTGACAAGGAATTTTCAAGTTATAAGGAACCACAGAAAGCATAACTTGGATTTTGTTTGTTTGGTTGATTGATTGATTGATTGATTGATTCTATTTATAGCTCACTCTTCTCGTGAACGGGCTCAGGGTGGGGTACAACATAGCCATAACAATAAAACGAGATTAAAACTATCCACATTAAAACCACAATCTAATATACAAAGATGATGACCAAAATATATTTCATATGTTCAGTCCAGTGAAGCATAATTTACCAGCAACTCTTGAGGGGCCAAGTCTACATCCGCTCAATTGCGGAAGGAGCAACAGAGAGCAACAGGAGGGGCCTGATGAATAGATGGGAAGGTGATGCCCACTGCCTCATATAAAAGCCTAAAACAGAAACTATTCCAAGGGGAAAATATGAGAATTCTTGGAAAGATATCTAAAGCTATATTAGAGGACCAACAGTGCCATCCTAAGCAGAGTTAGACACCTCTAAGTACACTGAAGTCAATGAGCTTAGAAAGCTGTAGCTCTGCATAGGATGGCACTGCTACACTATCATTTGTCCATGCAAATTTGCTGAACAGAGTAGGACTGAATGCTCACATTTGGGAGGGTTATGGCATTTAAAGATTCTTG
Organism: Heteronotia binoei; assembly: GCF_032191835.1. Lineage (NCBI taxonomy): Eukaryota > Metazoa > Chordata > Lepidosauria > Squamata > Gekkonidae > Heteronotia > Heteronotia binoei. Next base: position 89,639,089 of record NC_083228.1, on the reverse strand, counting down.
GCATCTTAGAAATGCAACTAGGCAAGGCCAGCCCTAGACTATTTGGCACCCTAGGCAAGGCTAACTTCTGGCACCCCTCCCTGCACTGATAATGTTACCGAGTCACATGGGGGGCACCCAATTCAGTGCCCCCAGAAGGCTAGCATCCTAGGCAATTACCTAGTTTGCCTACTGGCAGGGCCAGCTCTGCAACTAGGAAATGTTGAAGCCACTGCACTGAGTGCAGTATACCCAGAGTGGACAGAGCACAGTTCTATACAACAGGATTTATAACATTATATCTCTTTCATACTTTTGGTGCTGAAACATAGTGTGGACTCTTGTTTCTCTGTGAAGAGTAGTGACTTATCCCAAATCTCTTATTGGCCCCAGAAAGATTTGGGTCACAGCACTGAGTTACCTAATCCAGTATATTCTGCTAAGATTGACATAGTACTTCAACATTTCAGGCAAAATCTGAACATGTGTGTCCTGTAATGGAGCTCTCTACATATATTTTGCTAAGAGGATCCACTACTGATATATTCCCATTTGTTGATTGTATAAAGATACAACTTTACCTGATTCAGCTCTGAGATGGAGGCATAGTTTGCCCACACATGTTTTCAACATGGAGTGTTTACAGTGTTGTGTAGCCATAATCGGGAGCTTCTGTACCTGCCCTTGCCTCTGTTTCCACTATTTTTCTCTGCTTTGTACCAGCTGAGCAGCCAGAAACAAACTCTTAGTGAGCAACTGACACACAGCCACCAAGAGATGAAATTGCAAGCAGACTCCTTGTTCAGCGCTCTACAGGAAAAAGAAAAGATGGCTAAAGAGAAAGCACAACTGGCTGTGGAGCTCACTGCACTGGAGAGACAGAAGAAATTGCTAACAGAAGAGGCAGATACTCTTAGGTACTCTTCACCTTCTAGAAAGAAAGCACTTGGACTAACAGGTGGTCCTCTGCATATTTGACTGTGTATTGAATTGAGGGTATCATCTGTTGAATATGGTGATCTGCGAAGAGATGGTCTTTACTGGATGTCCCTTTCCTCTTCCCTTTTTAAATGAAAGATAAGTGACAAAACTAGAAAGAACCAGGAAGATTCTCCAAAAAAGGAAAGGCTCTTGTAAGGGTTATTGTGCAGTTATTCTATTTTTAAGGACTCACCAGTTTAGTTCTTGTTGATTTATAACCTGTGACCCAGCACAGAAGCCCCCTTGGCCTTTAGCTCTCTCTGTGTTGCCATTTTTAAAAGCTGCTTGGGACATACTCTCAAAATATCCAGTAATTTCATCTTGTAGAGTTCTAGTAAATCTTCGATTGAACTCTAGTTCTATAAGCATCTACCACTTGGGGCATGTACAGTCAGTGAAAAAAACAAAAATGGAACCACATGGTACACCATGTCCTCTAGCATTCTGCACTAGACTTTTAATCCTGTCCCCAAACTGAAATTCTACCCTTGAATCATGGAATCATAGAAACCAACTCTATGAGTTTATGATTCTGTGATTCTAGTGTAGAAAATCAGTCTGGGGACAGGACTGCATCAGGATTAAAGGTCTGGTGCTGAATTAGCGAACAGTGTATGATGTGGTAAAAATGCTATGCAGTTCATAGGCAGCTCAGTTTAGAGGCTGCATTCAATCATAGAATATTAGAGTTTGCTCATGATTTAACATGAATCTTGTTAACTGTCAGACTGGTACACTTCCTTTCTCCTCCCCTTTTGGGTGACAAAAAAACTAGAGAGAGAACTTTTCAGTAAACTTCAGTTTGTTGAAATGTCTAAATGTGATTTGAGACTTCTTTCTTTCCCAGTCACCAAGATTCTTAATTGCAGTTTAATCATGGTTAAGAATTCCATTTACTAGGAAAGAAACAAACTTCAAATTGCTCAAGTGCCAGAATTTAGATGCCACAGCAAACTGAAGTTAGTTGAAAACTTCAATCTTCATTCTCCAGTGCAGCACTTGAGAAGAAGAGTGAGAGAGAAATGAGTGTAGATGCTCAGCAAATAGCCAGGCTTGTGCGTATCTTGAAGGTACTTGTTTGTTCTTGACATATCTTGGTTTCTGTGTATTCATTTTAATCAAAGATTGTTTCTCCTTCTCCTCTTTTGGCCTGTCCAGATGGCAACTTCCTGTACTTGTATTTCAGTATTTTTGAGCTAGACTAGACTGGAAAATTAGCCAAGAGCGCACTTTCAAAGATGTACCTTTTCTGACAAGCTCATTGCACAAAGTTCTACAAAGTCGCTGGGCCTGGGTTAGACTTGCATTCACTACCAACCCATACTGTGGACAAGAAAGGATAAGCAGTGGCTCAATGGTATATGGGCTCACCAGTGAACTGAGTCCCTATTCAAAACCACCTCTAAAACCAGGGAAATAAAAGCTTAGTTGATAAGCCTGGGTTATTTGCTGATATGCTTTAGAGTGGAGAAGGAATCCTTGGAAACCAGCCTTTTTGAGGCACAAGAACTGATAGCTCAGCTGGAGGCCCGCAAGGAACAACTAGAAGGAAAGAAACAAGGCATTGAAGCTATGAAGCAGACTCTCCAAGGTACAGTATGTACAGTATTGACCCCAATTAAGAATTTGTAGGCTTGACTTCTGCATTGAACTGCTACTCTTCCACCCAAATTGTAAATAAACAGTTTAGAATAAGATACATCGTATGTGCCCTGATTGGCATAGCCCAAGCTAACCCAATCATGGAATCTAAGCAGGGTCAGTCCTGGCCTGTATTTGAGTGGGAGACCACCAAGGAAAACGAGGGTCCTTGTACATTGGCAAGCAATGACAAACTACCTCTGAATTTTTTCTTGCCTCAAAAATCCTACAGAGTTACCATAAGTCAGCTATGACTTGATGGCCAAAAAACCCCAAAACCCTGTAGTGCCAAACTCACCAAAATCAAAGGTGCATGGTAAAGTGCAAGAAATCACTCTTACTGAATAGCCAACAATTAAGAAACACAGCACATTTAAAAGTGCTGTTCTATTTTTCAGACTTCAGAAAGTTGATATACTTGCATTTAAAATTATTTCTGTTTGTCACACATACAAATCAATAGCAGGAGGAGGACCGAAAACCAGATTGTGGCATGTGTGAATTTAGCCTGCTTGTGTTGGGGGAGGGGCTGTTTTTAAAGAATGTACATTTGAGCTTGGCTATAATAAGTATACATTTGCTGACTTGCTGTTGGTGGCATGTACTTAAATTACTATTAACACCATCTTACAACAAGGTCAACACAGTGAGAGGTGACCAAATTGTAGTGGCTTACATAATTTTGTTGAAAACATTTTTATCTCACCTTTCGTTTTGTTAACAAGCCATGCTGCATAGTCACATATCAACCATACATGCAAAACCAGCTTTAATTTAAAAAAACAAACACAAAAACACAAATACCATGGTTTCAATCCAGCTTTTTAATTAAAACTTGCCCACCTATTGTCCTCACTATATTATTTATTTATTTGTTTAGTGTATTAATATTCTGCTTTTCTTCCCGGTGGGGACCCAAAGCAGCTAACAATACACAGATAAAAAAACAACAGAACAAACAAGAAAGGGAGGGGAGGCTTCTGACTGACAAGCAGGTCTCCTCCCACCCACCCCGCTCACTGATCTTCTGCCCAACTCTAGGTTCTCACTCTCAGACTAAGAGCTAGAGGACAAGAGCCACTCAACTTCTGCCTCTGGGCACACTCAGGTCTTAAATGTTTGTACAAAGAGGAGAGTAAATTTGTGAGATGTTACTTAGCTGCCATTACCTAGCAAGATCTTCCCCAGCTCCTTCCCTGCCGAAAGGTGGGATAATATTCTGTAGCCCCCATCTCTCATGGCTTTTCTACATGCATATCCCATCACCACCAGCATAGCCTTTTTCTGTGGTCAAAGGGGGCCCCTCCTTTCTTTTTCACCGGCAGAAAAGCTGGTTGGATCCAATTCCATGTTTTAAAACATTTTTTTGCTTCCCTTATTTAAAGATGGCAGTCATGAAACTGAAACATCAATAGTCATGCTAGAACCACTCCTTTCCTCTATTGAACTTGGTATTACTATAAACTGTTGTTCCACTGGTTCTATTAGAGGGCATGCAAAGATGATATGTCCAGAATGAAGCCTTGTATTCTTTCCCAGCGGAATTGGAGAAAGCTCAGCATGAGCTTGAGCTCCAGGAAACCACACTGAAAAGAGAGAGAGAGAGGTTGAAACAGCAGCTAACTGAGGTGGAACAAGAGTGCCAGCTGGCCATAAAGAACCAGAAGCTGACTTTTGAAAAGGAACTTGGGTGCCTCAGAAAAGAGAAGGTAAGAGCTACAGGCCTTCAACCCTATGCAGACAATAATGCTAGAACAGTTCACAGTGGCAATTATACAGGAACTATTCCACATACATGCATTGTTTCACCTACAAAAAGTATCTATTTGTATAAACCATAGATATTCCCTTAAAATACACATTAAAATGGACTTGGTTCTATCCTAGTATAATTTTTTAAATTCCGTTTTAAAAATTTTCTCGGCTGTACTCTCAGCCAGGGGCTGCTGTGGCAGCATACTTAAAATATTTAAAAACAGTTGTAGTATATTGGCCTTCCTAGCTTGAGTAGTAGGCTTTTTCTGCCTACTGAGGACACCCATGCAGTCTCCTATGATTTTTGGGAACTAGGCTTGTTTTAAATAGGGTTGCCAGGTCCAACTCAGGAACTGTCTGAGGACTTTGGCAGTGGAGCCAGGAGCAAAGTTGTGACAAGCATGATTAAACTCTGGAGGGTGTTCTGGCCATCACATTTAAGGAGACTGCGTTCCTTTTAAATGCCTTCCTTCCACTGAAATTAATGGAGGATGGGAGCACCTTCTTTTGGGGCTCACAGAGTTGGACCCCTTGGTCCAATGTTTTTGAAACGTGAAGGGGAGGGGTTAGGAGATACTATGCTGAAAATTTGGTGCCACTACCTCAAAAAAAAACAGTCCCTGGGGGGTTCTCTGTTATAATTTATAGCAGGGGTGGCCAACAGTAGCTCTCCAGATGTTTTTTGTCTACAACTTCCATCAACCCCAGCCATTGGCCATGCTGGCTGGGACTGATGGGAGTTGTAGGCAAAAAAACATCTGGAGAGCTACCGTTGGCCACCCCTGATCTATAAGGACCAGTCTCCATAGGGTATAATGGAGTGCTCAACAGACATCCTTCCCCCATCATTTTCTGATAACCCTGAAGCAGGGAGAGGGCCTCCAGAGGATTACTTGCTTCCAGCTGGGGATTGGCAACCCTAGTTTTAAACTGTTCCCCTCAGTTACCAGATGTTCTTCAAGTAGCAAGTGTAAAGGTGTTGGGTTCTCTACCATGAGGTAAGCTTTGTGGGGAGCAAGTAGAACATGGTGATTGCTGAGGCAAGAGTTGTATATAAATAACAAAGAAGATTTATTTATTTTCAGGTTTGTTTCAAGGAACAGATCAGCAGCAGAGGTCTCCAGATAGTCAGAGGGGAAACCTGGCTGATGCATATAAATTTAAGCTAGTTATGGCTCCGGAGCATGGTTTGAATTTTCTTTAATGCTTTTGGCACAAACAGGCTTTTACTGAGTAGCCACTAGGTTGGATCCTCTCACACAGGATTCCACTCACACCAGCCTACCCTTTCCCAAGAGTCAGACTAAATGGTACAAGGTCTGCGCTCATCACCAGAGACTGGCCAACAACTGGGTACTTTGTGTTCTCTCAGAGGTAGAACTAAATCACTCTCCTACCTACTCTTTTCCTGAGCCAGAACTGAGCTTTCACTGCCCTCTCCCTGAGACAGAACTGAACTGAATTCCTACTGTGTTTTCCTCCAACATTCCATCCCCCTCCTGAAAGGTGATTAGATGCTGGAACAGCACTCTTGTAGGCTCAGCTGAATGGCTGTTTTCCCCTTCAGGGGCAGGGAAGCTTGCTGTCTGTCACACCTGCTGTTCTAAGAAGTGCTATATAAATGTGGTTTTATGTTCCATTTCCATTTGGTTCTTGCCTACAGACAGCTACTTTCCCGGTTTCTGCTTGATGTACCTTTGTGGTTACAGTACTTACCTGTTGTTTGTATACCTTCTGTGTGCCCTCATGATATTTAAGGATATAGTAGTAGTGTCAGTAATAATTAATAATAACCCTGTGTGGTATGGTGGCCAGAGTAAGACTGGGGAGACCTGGTTAATCTAGGCTAGCAGTCCTCAACCTTTTTGGCACCAGGGGCCGGTTTTGTTGAAGATAATTTTTCCACGGACCAGGGGGGAGGGTGATGGTTTCGGGATGATACAACTGTGCATTTTAATTTTGTTATTACATTGTAATATATAATGAAATAATTATACAACTCATGGCCCGGTTGTTAACAGGCCGTGGACTGGGACCGGTCCATGGCCCGGGGGTTTGGGACCCCTCTAGGCGAGTCACCTCTTTCAGTCTAAACTATGACACAGGATTTCTTGACCCCATCCATGCTGCCCTGAGGACCTCAGAGGAAGAATGAGATAAAATGTGATTTATAACAATACTTAGCGTCTGTGAAGTGCACATTTTGTGTGTTACAAAGCTGTGGTTGGTACACAAATATGTCTTTTGTATATGTGCTCAATACTTAGAAATTTGGTTTCTGAATATAGATTGTATAACGCAAAGTGGTACTGTACAGTTTGAATGTTCGCTTTCTCTTTGTCATGGCTTTTCCATAGTTCTCTGTAGTTCTTCTCAGCCAAATATAGGAGTCAGAAATTGTCACTGAAATCTTGCTTATGTTGTCTACTAGCTTACTTGGTAATATCCTGCTGCATTGTCTCCAGGAGACACTGCGTCAAATATTGACAGAGGAAAAGGATGAGATTGTGCATCAACTTCAGCAGGAGAAAGAAGAACTAGTGTCCAAAAATGAGGCCGAGAAGAGGGAACTCATGGAGGAAATCCTAACTTTGCAGCAGAACCAGGAAGAAAGCCTCCTCCTGTTAGAGAATGAAAAACAGAAGGTGAGGAAAGAGGCATGAAGGGACTTTAGCAGGAAAGAAGCCTCCCACTTTAGTGCCATTTCCTCCCAGGTTGTTTGTGGGTTTTGGTATTTTTACAGTGAGCATCTGTTAGGTCGTTCCTGAACCATATAGATCAGGCCTGTATAACTTGTGATCCACCAAAGTGTAACCCACCAGCCATGTGTGGTAGCCCAGCTGTGACTCAATGGCGTGAATCCAGCAACCCATATCATATGGTTAGTGGGTTGCTGAAATTCATAGTTAACTACTTTGTAATACAAGCTTGCCTAGTTATAATGCTTGGATGTATCATGAATCAAACAGTATTCACCTGAGTAGTTTTTCTACAGCTCAGAATGTAAAACAAGGTTCTATACAAGTGAAGAATGTGCTTTCACTTCAAGCACAAACCTGTCCTTTAATGATTTTTGAGGTGCCAGCCTGTGGGGACACCCAGGGAGTTCCAGAGCATTAAGGGACTGTGTAATCTCTTACTTGACATAGCTCCAGGAAGCTTCCCAACCCAACTAGCCTGTAGCTTTGCAGAGGCTTCTTAATTTATTTCCACTCTTTCCTCCCCCAGTCTTTATTGTCTTGACCTTTTAAACTTAATGGTGAAGGGGGAATTCCTTCCAGTGCCTCAGTATTAAATGCAAAACTAACTGATTTGCCTAAATAGTAAGCTAAATAATTTGTTTCCTTCTGAATCTTTCAGATATATGTAAATGTAATATTTAGGCCTCCCTCCCCTTACATGTGGGTTTGCCCTTTCATTGTGTCCAGGCTTTGTCCCAGAAGGAAGTAGAGAAGAATCTTCTTTTGGAAAAGCTGAGTGATGCTCAACGGGAACTCACAGTTGCCAGGGCAGAAACTGACCGGGTGATGCTGGAAGCTCGGAATCGGCATGAGCAGGATAAGGTGAGCATAATTCTTGATTATATTTTCATGTTCAGGACAGGAATGCAATGGCAGAATAGCTTAAAAAACTGGGGAGTCCAGGCTTGTGTGGTTTAAAATGGACAAAATTTTATTCTCATATTCATTACAAGTACAGGAAAGGGGGTGAAAGGTCATTTTATCTCCTTTGCACCATGCTTAGAGAACTTCCTTGCCATGGAAGGCTACCAGTTTCAATCCTTGAGGACCTTTAGAAAACTGATGAAAACTTTTGTTTTGTTGTGTTCTGCCAGGCATGTGGAAAGGAGTTGGTGTTAATTCTTGCCGTTTAACTGTACTGTCAATTTTACACTGTGTTTTTGACTATTCAATGATGTATTGGTATTTGAATGGCTATAACCTGCCTTGAGTGCTTGCTTTAGAAAGGAAGCTTGAACATAGATTTTAAAATAAAAAACTTGTTACCACTCTGAGAAACACTCAGAGGCTTATTGGAGCTGAGTGTTAATTTGATATTTCACTTTCTGAAAGTAAGAGGGGCATTTACTGGTCTTGAAACAATAACCCAGTATTAACAGTTGTTCAGCTGTCTTTTGGTAAATTTCGGTTTATAAATGGACAATAAATACTGCTTTTAATTATATTCCATGTTTAAGGTGTTTCCTCTTTCAAAAGCTGAACATGTTTCATATGTGTGAGCAGAGGTGCAGCAGAATACTAGCATATTCATTTTCTTTCCTTCCATTTTGTCCAATTAATTACTTTGGTGAATGAGCTTTGCTCATGGCTAACGGCCTAGTACTGCTATTGGAGCTGGAAAGCCAGATTTGCTAGTGGTCCACTATACTAAAGGAAGGGGTTGTGTATATTCCTGCATAATATGTGGGTTAGCTCACTTGATCTTTCCTTTGCACAGGTGCCTTTCCTGGAGTGTGCCTGCTTTCTGCCTCTGATGGCAGGATGAGAGCATAGATTTGAAACTGGGAGGTTGGATGGTCCTCCTATATAATTGTAGCAAGCCACTTGTGGTACAAGATTAGAAGGAGAAGATATTGGATTTATATCCCGCACTCCACTCTGAATCTCAGAGTCTCAGAACGGCTCACAATCTCCTTTAACTTCCTCCCCCACAACAGATACCCTGTGAGGTGAGTGGGGCTGAGAGGACTCTCACAGCAGCTGCCCTTTCAAGGACAACCTCTGTGAGAGCTATGGCTGACTCCAGGCCATTCCAGCAGGTGCAAGTGGAGGAGTGGGGAATAAAATCAGGTTCTCCCAGATAAGAGTCCACACACTTAACCACTACACCAAACTGAATATAGAACTAAATGGGTTCAGATCCTCACTCATTCATGAAGCTCACTGGATGATCTAGGGTCAGCCATTCTCTTTCTCTCCTTATAGCGAATGTTCCCTCTAAGCTGCAGAGTCTTGTGAGCAAAAATTCTACTTTGTGAGCTACTGGCATTAAAGTTGTGAACTGCTGCATAAATTTTTGCACTCTGGGGTCATCCTTCCTGAGCTAAAACAAAAATGTGTGAGCTGGAGGCTAAAAATCTGTGAGCTAGTTCATGCTAACTCAGCTTAGAGGGAACACTGCTTACAGCACAGGATTGTTTTGAGGATCAAATGAAGGGAAGGGAAAATCAAGTGACACTTAGCTCCGTGCAAGAAGGGTGGGATAGAAATGTGATAAACAGATCACAGTAGTTCAGTGATGTTTTACTTCTTTCCGATAGTATAATCCTTTTGTTTGCACCAGGAAGAGAAATGGGAAACACAGAGCTTTAGCCTTATTTGCTCTTATACATCCTAAAGTGACAACAGGAATTTTTCCTTAGTAACTGTTTGGAGAGAACAGCTGTGTTTTGCCCTCCTTGTGGCATATTGGAGCTGATTTGCAGCTGCCATTTGGAATCCTTCCCTGTTTGAGGACAGTGTGAGAATGTGTATTCCAGGCTGTGCATATCACAGGAGAAAACACAGCCTTCCTGTAGTCCTCCAGATCAGGTAGTTATAGTTACTATTATTCCTTGCGATGTCTGCCTTTCTTTGTCAGATCATCATGGCAAACACTGGAGGCAAATGAGTACCTTTTAAATGAAGAACCCACGTTCTACAAATAAAAATCTGTAAGAAGAGTATGGCTGGGACTGGAGAAAGCCCTGCCATCCAGTATGCCCAGCACCAACCTACCTGCAGATTTGGCAGCACCCTTATTCCATTTGAGATTAGAAGGGCAGAACAGCCATAAGCTTCCTTAGGATACTTCATTTGATTGTTTAACTTAATATTACAGATTCATTAATGCATTTATTCAACATACTTAATTTTCATTGATCCCATAACAGACTGAGCCATCAGTAAATTCATCTAATTAACAGAACAAAGTTTAAGTCCAATGGCACCCTTAAGACTAACAAAGTTTAATTCTAATAAACTTTATTAACATACTCTATTTTTATTTACTGACAAACTGAATCTCTGATTAATTTTCTTCCTTATTTAAACTCTCTTGGACTTATTAATAGAGGAAACTGTGTTTACGAAGATATTTACGAAGGATATATTGAATATATTTAAAAGTAACATAGGAGTGGAATCAATTTTGAGGCTAGCCGCATTAGATCTCAAAAGTCTAAGTAGGGTCAGTACTTGAATGCGAGACCACCAAGAAAGTCCAGGGTTGCTATACAAAGGCAGGCAATGGCAAACCTGTTCTGTTCATCTCTCGCCTTGAAAACCCTAGGAGGTTGCCATAAATAGGCTGCAACTTGAAGGCACTTTACACACATATACATATATTTGTATTGAATTGATAAGATGGTTCAGTATTATTTATTTATCATATGGCAGAGTTAGAAGAAGAGTTGGTTTTTATACCCCGCTCATCACTACCCAAAGGAGTCTCAGAGTGGCTTGCAATTGCCTTCCCTTCCTCTCCCCAAAGCAGACACCCTGTGAGGTAGGTAGGGCTGAGAGAGCTCTGAGAGAACTGTGATTGACCCAAACCCAGCTGGCTTCATACGGAGGAGTGGGAAATCAAACCCAGTTCTCCAGAGTAGAGTCCTTCTCTCTAAACCACTCCACCATGCTCTAAATCATCCCACCATGCTTCCTCGTACACACGGGAAGCCTATAATTAGCATCAAATTGTGTAAACTGTTTTAAATTGTTTATTTTGATGTTTAATTTAACTGTCTTTATTGTTATTCTGTTATGTTTTGTGAGCCATCCTGAGCCTGCCTCAGTGGGGAGGGTGGGCTATAAATCAAATCAAATAAACTCAACTAAACTAATAATATAAAATACAGTCCCAAGTTGATACAATAGCTATGCAGACTTGACTGAGCATTCCGTCTAAATTTTCAATCCACTCAATTGCCTCTGGGGAGGGTTCAAAGAGCCCCATCACATCTCTCTGAAAAGCACAATGCTCATGTTCCTGTGACAGTTAGAAAATAGTTTGGCAGGCTGCACCACAATTGCATTCAGGTCCTGGTATTTTGCCCCATTTAAACAACAGGTATGCACAGCTGCTAAAGGTGGTTCAGTGGGATCTTATTACTTAATCATTGGAGGGTTAGATTAACAGAATGTTGGGGAGACAAAATAGTACTTACTATTTGGTGCATTAAGTGATAGATCCATTACTGATCCTCTTCGATTAAATTCTTTTGAAATAGCAAGTTGGAAAAATATTTTTCCTACAGAAAACCCATATTGGAAAAGGAGATGGAAAATATTTAATATTTCATATTGGGTGGAGTTTGTGCTTCATCTAATATAAGCAAACTTTACCTTCCAGAATGTGTTTAAAGAAAAAACAAGAGGATGTAGTGTGTTTAAACAGCCAAGACATAACTTGTTTTGTATATATGCCCCACACAATAAACAAAAGCCATTTTCAAAATGATTTTGTGGAACGGCTATGAAATATTTCATTAGGCAGTATTATTATTGGTAATTAACTACCTGGGATTCCAGAATGGCTTATATGAGAGGAATCTTTTTACAAACATCAGTTGAACTCAGTAGAAGAAATAATGTGCAGGAGCTGCAGCTTCTACACTTCTAGTGCCATCCTAAGCAGATTTTTATCCTTCTAAGTCCATTGCAGTCAGTGGGCTTAGAAGCATGTAACTCTGGGACACTTGAACAGCAAAGAGCAAGAGATAACAAAATGGATGAACTACTAGAAAGCTGTAAAAATATTAATAAGGCCTAAAAATGAATTAATGAACAATGCAACTGGATGCAGCCTACCAGTGCATCCTAAAGTAGTATTCCTGAGATAGCAAGGGCAAATAAATAGATAAAGAAATTGTCTTTATGGCTGCCTGAATGTGTATCTCCTCTTGGTAGAAGACAATTCAATTTTTTCTTTCATTTTTAAGGATTTGGGATATTGAATTGTCTTCTAATTTAACAAGTATGGCTTGGATCCCATGATAACTTTTCACTAAAGTTTGTTCCTGAAGTTCCCTGTGGGCAGCACTTAGAACTCCAGTGGGAGAGGGAAGGCAAGTATACAAGTATACAATCAAATACATATGGAAATGGGGGTGGGGAGAGAGCATTCTTAAGATAAAGAAAGAAATCTAAGCTATCAAATTACAGTTTCTTGAAACTTCAAAAATAGACAACAGTGACTGGAGGGTGTATTGTATAAGAAAACTCTGCTGGCCATGGGCATGCTTGAATCAGGCTTATGTTAACTCTCTCCACTAGTTGCTTCCCAAAATGTACCATAAACTTTCTCTGTGTGTGTGTAAATAGTTCATTATTGGATGGTTTGGTTCTGCCTTTAAATACAAAACACTTTGGCAATATCAGCTGGGGCCCTATTGTATCTCCAGAGAGGTCAGTTCACAGGCACACAAGGCAGAGCCTCCTAAGACAAACCAAACAAACAGCACAACAAGGGTGAGAAATCCCCACCAGAACAAATCTGAAAAGCATTTCAGCTGGAAAGACTGACTGGGAACCAAAGGGAAGCCAGCTTTAAAACAAATAATTCCTCCAAAGGACTGTAAACAACAGTCCCACCCCAAACTCTTAGAACAGTGGAATGACAGAAATGGATGCGACTTGCTATCAAGGGGATTTCCTGGCAACCTCTGGCTGATAAAAGTTGTTGTAGCCTTCTAAGCTTAAAAACAGTAAGCCCCTCTGCCTTTTTGCTCAGTGGAATGGCTTGATCTACGCAGTTGACTGTGATCCATCAAAACAGAGAGAAAACCAGTACAGCGTGCCATTTTCTGTAAGGTCACATATGACAGGGAGGACTCTTCCAGGCTGGGACCGAGCAGGGCGAGGCAGTGAATCCAAGCCAAGGACTCCTCCCCAGGGCTAGGGAAATGTTGCAATTCATCGCTGGAAGCTGCATGGCTGTGTTCCATGGATGGTCCGGTCTCTCTCTCCCCCTTGGAGAAGCTTGTGTGTGGCTTGCAGTTCTGTGAGCAAGTTCCTGGCATCAGAAGAAAAGATCTTGCCCAAGAGCTTCTCATTTCCTGGAGATCCCCCTCCCTGAATCCCCAGAGGAGCTCCCTTCAGCCTAGATGGCTAAACAGAGCCTCTCAAGTTCAGCAACGAAACATGTGTCTCCCTTTTTCACTCTGGAAATGAGAATCCCAAACAGTCATTCTCCTTCTCCCCTGCATTTCCCATTATAATTATTATTACACTTCTTCCCTATCACCTATACCTCATTTTTAAAGGAACAATCACGTTTTGATTAGATTATGATGTGTCTGCATCATAATCAATGGGGCTGTATCCTCACTTAATTGAAATCATAATAGCAAAGCACTTTATAGCACCTTGTTTCTGCTGTGTTTATATTTGTACAATGCGCTCTGAAGCACCTTGTTGCACATATATTAGGGTTGTAATGGTTATTGCCTCAGACTCAGGGACTTGTGCGCTCAAAGGAGAACTAACTACTGAATTTACTTCCTGTGCTTTTAAGAGCTCCATAGATGAGCTCCACAGATGAAAATTTTCTCAGCAATCTGGCCAGCTGAATTTGTGTGTATCACACAATTTTTAAATATTCAGGAACCTGACAGAGAAAAGTTTATTCATTTCATTTTGTTGGTAACCCACCCTCCTTTCTTTCCAGTGGGACCCAAAGCAGCTTACATCACCACAACAACCATGTGAGGTAGGTTAGATTTAGAGAGTGTGACTGGCCCAAGGTCACCCAGCAAGCTTCCATAGCATGTAGGGAGTCGAACCTGGGTCTTCCAGACACTAATCTGACACTCTTAATTGCTACTGTCTTAGGTAGCAGTCTCACAGGCTCTGACCAAGGTAATGCTGTGGTATCTTTATTGTCAGAAAGCCACAGTGTACTGTCTTTCTGGGGAGCAATCATACACAAAGCAGGGGTTCAGCTGGATTCTGTATTTCAAACTGGAAGGTCACAGGCTGTACCTGCCTCCTCCCTCCCTTGGAGTTAATAGTAGCTTGGGGAGGAGAGGGTGATATAGGGCCAAACTACATGTTTGAGTTTTTAAATAGTTCCCCAATGCCACACAGCAGCTGCAGAAAATGGCTTTTTAAAAAATAAAGGAGAATCCAAATTGTGTGGGAACTCCACGGGGGGGGGGGGGGGGTTCAGTGCCTCCTCCTCATGCAGAAACAGTGCTCGGTGGGGGGAGTTTCCCCCCCTTTCTTGCTGCTCCACTTACACAGAATGCTTCCATGCAGAATAGCAAAAATAGGAAAATAATCCCCATACTGTTTTGCTGTGGGAAAAATGGCTTGGGGAACAAGTTTCCTATCCCCATAGTATGGGAAGAAAGGGTTAAGGAGTCTAATACTACATTCCAGGTGCTGTTAAGCATTATGAGGAATTTTAAAGTAAAAAGGAGAACCTTCTCATGGATCTCCCACATCATGTTTAGTTTGGCCTCTGATTCTACAACTTCTAGTGTCTTGGCCCCACTGATGGACCTCCTGATTGCACCTGGCTCCTGATGGCCACTGTGTGACACAGAGTGTTGGACTGGATGGGTCATTGGCCTGGTCCAACATGGTTTCTCTTATGATTTTATATTCTACCACAAACAGTAATTTATTTCACTATGGATACCATCAGGGATGTAATAGAATCAAATAGTTACTTGCAATACATGATTTGCATTATTTGAAAACATCCAGTTACCTGTAGGCCATAAGAATGATGATAATTGACACCCGTTAACCTAAAATTAAAAATCCCTAAGGGAGCAAGCCTAAGACAGTCTTATCAAAAGTAAGTCCCTAATGATATACCCTGGTCAGGTCATGGCTCAGTTGGAATTTGAACTTCCATATGTCCAAAGGCCATACCAAGTATCTTTAACTGCCCTGTACACATTGCAGAGCTTTAGAAATGGCTTAGCTGGAGAGCCTAGTGTGGGCTATTGTCCCATGGGCAGATTTGGGCCAAAATGTTTTGAAAGCTGCTGGTTTGATAGCACTAGGGGGCACTCCTTATCCACTAGTGAATTCTGTACATAGTCCAAAAGTATTTCTGCTATGAGAACAGATGTGAAACTAGGAAATGAAATGTTAACTAACCCAAACACTATATAGGACAGCACTGTGAGAATTCAGATGGCCAAAGAAAGAGAGCAATGGATTAACTGGGGTATGAGACATTCTGAAGATCACAAGCTGATCAGTTCTTATCTGGAACTGCTCATATCAGGATAATGAAGAGAAATGGAGAAAATTTGAGGTGGTAGAGGAAATGGAATAGTAGAATGAGAAGCAGGGTGAAGTTGAAAAACTACTTCAAATACTGTAATTTAACAGTTGCTAATGTGCAGTTTGCCCTGACCTGGATGTTTAGGCTAGCCTGATCCCGTCAGAAGCTAAGCAGGGTAGGCTCTGGTTAGTACTTGGATGGGGGACCACCAAGGAGATTCAAGGTTGCTATGTAGAGGCAAGCAATGGAAAACCACCTCTGAACATCTATTGCCTTGAAAAACCTATGGGGTTGCCATAAGCCAGTTGTGACTTCACAGCACTTTGCACAGACACACAGAGTGTGCAGCCTAATTACATTTAGAAAAGTAATTCAATGTGAACAATGGTTGCAATAGAAGTTTCTTACCTGTGGAATGCATGATGCCACTGACCATGGAGCAACAGAAGGCCATCCTTCAGGTCAGCCATCCGACAGCTTCTCTCTGTTCAGGGAATGGCATTTTTGGTGTGACAGCCTCCAGATTGGGTGGTTCACACACACCCTACTTCTTAGCTGTTTTGTAGCAGCAATGCTTTCTGGGACATCTGTCTAGATACCCTCTCAGGAATGACTGAGCATCTCTTCTGACACACCTAAAGGTTGTTCCTGCATGGGACTATGGTCATGAACCAGCTAACAGGCAGTATTTGCATGGTCTTAGCAAAACTTGATTGGAGAACAGGCACTGGAGACCAAGAGAGGTGTGACATTTTAATTGACAAGCAGGTTCCAAACGTTTAGATATTTCTAGATACTACCTTGTTCAAAAGGGTTTTCATGTAGGCATCACCTTTGCTTCCTTAGAAAGATTTGAACTAGAGTTTAGCTGAAATGAGGATCAATCCACAAACATATAATTCAAACACAAGTGCATGATTCTCCTACAGAAACTATGTTGTTTGTCATCCATGAATGCTCAGAGTACATTCTGTGAGGAGTCCAGTTCAAAACTTCTGTGATGTCAGCAGCAAAGACAGAGAGGAGCCTTGTAGTACCTTAAAGGATTTTACTTGTATTTATTTGTTAGGCAAATCCCCTAAAAGCTGTTTATTTTTTGCCATCAGGCTCCAACAGCAAAATTATATATATATATTACAAATCTGTCTCTTAGTGCTATTTCCCAACTTCCATGGATTTTTTGGCTCCCTTTTCCTGTGTCTTCACTCTCTTATTTGCCAAGTGGGTCATTTCCCATAAAGGAGACTCATGATCCAATCAACAGTTGGATGACTGATTTGCATGTCACAATTCTTTTGGTTTAAATCAGCCTGTGACCTTGGGGAGAGAACACACAAGCCATGGGTTATAAGAGGCTCAGTGTTTGTGAATTCTTATTTCTCCCTCTGTGACCCACTCCATATCACAACACCTTAAATTTGTCAAAGTAATTCTGCTCATTAATGTCCTGAATGCCTGTTGCCTCTTTTGGTTTTCTCTTCAGCTGATGGGAGGTGGGGGTGACAGACAGGGCTGACTACAGGACATTGCTTGTTCTTTAAAGAGGGATTAGGAGCATTTCACACAATCCCAGAGTTTATGTTAACACTGAACAAACCCTGCATATTTTCATTCTGAAATCAAAATATGCTCATGGCCTACACAGTGAAACCCAAAGCAACTGCCGGCGTCCTAATTATGTCCTGGGAGTTACTGCATTAAGACAGGGTGGCCTGGATGATCTAATAGGTCACTTTCCATCTTGGCATGTTGTGATTCTATAAAATGTAGTTCCACTTGTAGAATCATTGACTGATTTTTATAGAGAGGAAAAAAATAAATGAAGCTCATATTAAATCTATGGAAGGCATCCTACACTGTCTTGTAACTTTTTAATGATAAAGGTTATTGGCAGGCTTTTAGGTCTATAGTGAGAAATTCAAGATCACACTAGTTCCTTTCTTAGTTCTGAGAAAGAACCAATGGTCTATTCTAGTGATGGGCAGTGGGTAATTTGATAGTGGGACTAAAGATTCACCCAAGCTTATGGAAATAAAGGCAGCTCATCTTTCTTGTTACAGTGCAGATGACAGGGGGCCACATTCCTGCTCTATCAGGCTGACTTTCACTACTTAGCTACAAGGGATGAGGGCTGGTGCTGTGTGTCTCTTCTCAGACACATTTCTACAATCTTATTCCTATCTCCACTGTGCCCTCTTTACTAAACCAGTGCTGCTACATCTTTTCATCTTTTACCTACTCCAGATAGGGTCACTGACTCTAGATTAGAAACTCCTGGAGATTTGGGCAGTAAAATGTGGGGAGGGCATGGCTGGGGAGGAGAGGGACTCAGTGGGGTATAATGCTGTAAGAGTCCACTCTCCAAAGCAAGTACTTTGTCCAAGGGAACTGATTTCTGAAGTCTGGAGATTAGTTGTAATACCAGAAGATTCCCAGACCCCACTTGGAGACTGGCAGCCATAGCTCTGAAGTTGCTCCTGTGCTCTGCCATGCTGCTTGCTGGTAGCAGTGATCCAGTACCATCTGTGGTCTAGCTGAAACTGTGCTATGGCTGGAGGTAATGCCACTGAAGCAGGCCTCTCAAGACTGCCTCCTGGGACAAATATTGTTCTGGGTGGGCTGCTTAAGTTCTTAAGAACTTAAGGAGAGTGCAAGGCCTAAGTGAACTCTTGAGAGTAAAACTTGAAGGACCTTCCTTGCTCAGAAGGAGCAGAGGTTCACTGCCATGCCAACACCAGCAGATGGATAAGCTCTATGATATAAGAGAAGCTTGCTTATCCTGAGGCGATTACATAGACTGAAGCACAGGTCACCTGTAGTATGCGTGACCCAAGCTGTGCATCTTAGTGGGGCTTTTGGTACCCACAGGCAGGAATATGTTAGCAGCTCCTGGGCAGTGCTGCTGCCTATTCCTTGTCTCAGAGCCATTAATGCACCAAAAGTGGGGGGAGGGGGCTCCAAATGAGGATAAAGTATTTTTCTGAGTGTTTGCCTACCCAGAGAGCGGACTTGTCTTTGTATGGCCATAAAGCCTTAGGTTAAGAGACTCAGCTCGAATAAATCTTGGTTTGCACCATTTTGAACTTTTCCCTTTTGTCATTAAGTTGCATATGTACAACGATGCACCCTGAAGTGACACAATGTCAAACTTTGGATTTTCACTTGCATCACCCTTGCGAAAAACATGTTGGCAAGCCATGAACTGAAGCTGCTTTCAATTCACTCTGTCAGGGGCAGTATCCTTGATGAAATGTCAAGGAGCCCAAAATGTTAGCAACCCAAGAGTTCTTATATTGTAGCTGCCTTGTAGTTTCACAGCATGGGTAAGGTGACCTGGCAACATTTGCCAGATCTATGCTTGTCTAAATGAGGGAAGTCTTGCTGTGTATGATTACTGGTGTTTATAGTCCCTTAATGCTAGAGTAACTGCCCCACAGGTCTTCAGAAAATGTTCATTGAAGCCATTCAATAGACCAGGGACCAGCACATGTTACAGTGAAATTTGCAAGGATTTGTACCTCTGGGCATTGCTACATGTTATGGTCCTTGTGTGCGTGAGGACTTCATATCAGATGTGTGGTGGGAATTTTGTGCCTCCAAAATATATTCTGGACTTTTCTGACCACAGTGTGTGAGAATGAGCTTCCCTTCCTGTGTTGTTTTTGCATCCTGAGGCTGCCCCATGGAACTGTAACTGACTCCAGTGGAACCAATAGTGGTTCCACAGTACAGTTTGAGAATGTAAAGATGGTGCAGAAGGCTGAAGCCACGTTCTCCTATGCACTGTGTTCATGAGCAGAAAAGGGCCAAAATGCATCAGGGAGGAACAAAACTCTCATAACACATCTAAGTCATCTTGTCACCCACTAGCACACACAAGGACTTGGTAACACACGTAACACAGCTGCCTTAGTGTTATCCTAAAAGGTCATCTGCCTTGTCCCCCAGCCAACCCATTTCAAATTGTTCTGCTCTAGAATTGAGCTCTATATGTAAAGGTTTATGTGTGGTGGGAGGAGGAAGTGTTCCAGGTGTGAAAGGAGCTATAGCCTTGATGATGAGTCCCCATATTTCAGATCTTGTCATGTCTCTTCCTGCATCTTACTTTTATGCAGAACACAATTGCCAGCATGACTGATGAGCTACGGACCTTCCAGGCACAGTTTGAAGATGCAGTGGCTGCTCACCAGAAAGAGCTCAAACGCCTGAATGATCACATAAAGGAGCTGGCAAGAGAAAAGGAGCTCATGGGGAGGGAGGTATGTATGTCCCTTTGGCGCTGCTTTTCTTGCAGTGGACTAGTTCTTGGTTCCTATGACCTGAATATCCCATGGTCAGCAGAGAAATATTTGACCCACCTCATGAAACTGTGAATGTAGTTGGCAGCAGACACCCTTTCCAAAGGCATCCAATCTCCAACTGTATAGAGCAGGGGTGGTCATGCTGGCTGGGGCTGATGGGAGTTGTAGGCAAAAAACATCTGGAGAGCTACCATTGGCCACCCCTGGTATAGAGAGTAGATAAGAAATCTGAGGTTTTCTGTTCTTATTAAAGAATGCTAAAGGATGGCAGGCAAAACAAGGTCAAGTGGAGCATGTTGGAAGTTGGATACTTGGACAAGTGAAACTGCTTTACATTGGTCTATCAAGATCTACCCTTGACTGGCAGCAGCTCTCCAGAGTCTCAGGCAGAGGTCTTTCACATCACCCATTGCCTGACCCTATTAACTAGAGAGGCCAGGAAATTAAACCTTGGATCTTTTCCATGCAAAGCATATATACCACTGAGCCTTAGCTCCTCCACAGGTTCTGTGTCAGAGGGTGGTGATAGTTTTTTCAGACTCAGATTGTAAGATAGAATCAGATTTGCCAGTAAATGTTCATACCACTGTCTCCACTAGACTGTTAGTTTTGTAGGTTTTTGTAGTGCTTCACAAATGTGCAAAACCTCCAGCCAGGGACAGCAGAGGAGCAAAGCAGAGGAGTGTGTGTGCACAACACAGAGCACACCATACTGCTTTCCAGCTCTGAAAAAATATTGTCTGTACATAGCCCAGAGTTAGACTGATGGAAAGTGGCTTCATACAAACCTTTGGTAGCCAGTGTATCCCTCTGTGGGTTTCCTTTAGACTTACTGGCAGTGCTCCCAGCCAGTCAGTGCCTTATATTTCCAGAATGCCCTGCTATTAGCTAAACTGGAAAGAGGAATGGCTACCCATCCTGTCATGTTCCCTCTTTTAAAGATCCATCTCTAGAGGATGGTAACTCTTGGAGTAGTGGGGGAGGGGGACTGCAGCTCTGAAAAACATCCCCAGGTGGTAACCCTCACCCACTGCCAGATGCTTCCAGGGCTCTGGTTCTCTACAAACACAGAAACAGCAGAACAAGAGAATGACCCCAGCCTGAAAAGACTGGGGTGGGGTGAGGGGGAAATAGAAAATTAAAGGACATAAAAGAGGAAGAGAGAGTAATTTAACATGACAGGCTGTTTATTTTGGCAAAAAATGGCCTCCTTTCAACAGATTTCAAAGTCCGGCCCCAGGAGGGACCACACAAGCAAACTGAAGAGGGCTGTTCCAAAGGGTGGGGAGGGCAAAAGGAATAGGGATGGGGCAAAGGGGTACATATATTAGAGGATAGGTACCAAATGGGCAGAGAAAGACTAACTCAGCTTGGAAAGGGAGTGTGGAGACAACAGCAGATAGAAAGAGAGGGGGGGGAGTGGGAGAGGACAGTTGTGGGACTAATATAACAAGCTGAGGGCAAAGAAACACAGAGCAAAATCCTCACCGGCGCCAGCATTGACCTACTTATCGCCATGGGAACCATAACATTTTCACAGCCTTTTAACTTGAGGAAGTAAGGCTCGTTGAGCAGCCCTGCCTTTCCATACATGCAAGCACACTCACAGACTTTCATGTAAATGCACATACAACACATCCGTGTTCAAACAAGGCACCTCTACCACTCTCTTGCTTTCTCTTTCTTACACACACACACACACTTATTCCCCCTCTTCGACAAGCAAGCAGCAGTACAGATTCTACACACATTCCCACCACAAAAGCTGGGGTGCCCATGCACGCAAGACACATGTTCTTCTACAGAAACAGTTGCATGCATTTGCAGGCACTCCCAGACGTGCTGGCACATCTGTATAGTTCAAATACTTCAATGGAGAGTCACATTTTTTCCTCTCTCACACACACGCACATATACTGTAATATCTTCTTTCTCTCCCACCCTGAAATATCCTCTTCCATGTGTCCAGGACTCAGCTGGAGACTTGGCTGTCCAGGCATGATTTCAAAAGAGGCTGTTAATAAAAAAAAATTCTAGTCAAGAAATAATTATAATAATCACATTAAGAGCTTTGCTGCAATGTTCCTGTAAATGAGGAAAGCTGCCCTTACTGGGGGAGAGGGACAGGAAGGAGGTTGTGTGTGTGAGGGAGAGAGAAAGCGAGGAGGGGGTGGGCGTTTGTGTGCAATGTTTTCTTTTGAGTCCCACCCCCTGCTAACCTTCCCCCCACCACCTTATCCTGGGGAATAAAAACAGTTTATTTTATGATGGATCGTCCCTCTCTTTGGTCACTGACCTTTCTTAGTGAATTTCTGCTGAGCTCAGCAGAAAGTGTTGAGTGCATTTGTGGATCCCATATGTGGGTGGGGGCTGGAAGAGAAGGGGGCTCACCCTAATCCTTCTCAAAAACAGAACAACAATAACACAGAGCCGGGTGGAATGAACCAGGCCAACAGGGAGGATCTGGACAATGTTAGAGCTTTTCAAAGTAAAGAGTTAGGAGGAAAGAAAACAGGGAAAGGGGGAAAAAAGGAAATGGTGATTGGGGGCTCATATAGGATTTGCCCACCCATACCCTGTCCCCATTCTGTAATAGATGGGGTAGAGAGCAAAAGTAATATAATGGATTCTGATTTTTCAGAAAAGTGAAATTAAAAAAAAAAAAACAACCTTGAGCTTTTTTTTCTTTCACATATAAGGCACCACAGTAATACTGTACTAACTCAGGAAATAGCTGTATTATCCTCAGGAATCCTCTGTGCAGTATCTGAACTATAGTACACTGTACTGGGATGCAGGCTATTTGGCCTTGGCTGGCATTGACCAGGGTATGTGTTCTGTACTATGGCTATGTGGACAAATCACTGCCCATCTCTGGGGCTTTCATCAACACATTCAAACTTGATACTTCTGGGGATCTAACCATCTAGGCTCTATTGTTTCTCTCACCCTGTAGTTGCTAAGGGGATTCTTCTTGTCTGAGTCTACTCCAAACTGCAAATTAGCTGAAAAAATTATTTCCATTGTTCACAATATCCCTTCAGTCGTTATTACAATGTTGGCACTTCTGTCTTGCTTACTAGGAGAGCACACAATGCAAGGATAACACTTGTATTTTCTAGCTTTGGTAAACAGAAACAAATATTTTGAGCTTATGCACCTATGCATGCCAAAGCTGGAAAATACATACATTGCCCTAGTCACACAAAATGGCAAACATGTGTATTCAAGAATTGTATTGACAAAAAAAGTCCCCATTAATCAGGCAGCACAGTTTGTTTGTTTGTTTTTTAAAGTGTCTCTTCAGGATAGACAATTTTGAGTCACAATTAAGTCAAATTGGCTTACTTATGAGTAAGTCATGCACTGTACACTAAAATTTCCAGACTCAGTAGAGTGTGGTTTTTTTCCTCTTAAAAGGCAGAACAGTTGAGGGCACAACTGCGGCTGGCAGACGATACCCATGCAGGAGTTCGTAAAGAAGTGGCTGAACTTCATTGCAGGTTGCAGGAAACTGAAGAGGTCCATGGTCATCAACAGAAGGAGCTTCTGGAAATCCAGAGGGCTCTGACAGATGAAAGCAGGGAAAAAGAAGCACTGCAAAAGTCCAACTCTGAACTCAGAGTAGCCATCAAGAAATCAGAAAATGAGAGGCTTAGGTAGGTACAAAGGAAATTAGAAGAATTTCCAGTAGGAAAAAGCCCATGCATTTTGCTGCCATAGATGCTTCCACTATGCCATGCTTTGAGAGACTCCAACAATGATAACAGCATGTGCATCTACTTTAGTTTGCAGAGATCAAAGGATGAAAAAGAGCAGAAGGTTGCCATCCTGGAGGAAGCAAAAGGAGCGATTGAGAGAGAGTTGGGAGAGCTCCGAGCAAATCTGCGGGAAGTGGAGAAGTCTCGCATTGAAGCCCGAAGGGAACTTCAAGAACTGCGCAGACAGGTCTGTGCATCCCACATCATTTAATAACATGAAGATGTAATGTTGCAGTCAAAATTCTTCATGAGTAGAAGATACCTGAGATAACTAGATATGAGGTTCAGTCAAAGAACTCTCCAGCAGCTGATGCCTCTATGGTGCCTGAGCAGAGTGAACTGTAACAGAAGCAGCACTGCTGTCCCAAATATAACTTTTGTTTGTTTGGTGTGTCCTTGAAAACCTTTCTGATAAAGCTCCAAGTCCTTTATTCCTCCATCATAAATACTTACTAACATCTGCCCCATTTCTGATTGTCAGTACTACATTTCTCCATCTGAAGCTTCCTCAGATCTGTTGCCCTCAATAAATTATAGCATGTGAATACAGCAGGTTTTCTACATTTGCAATGAATACGTAGCAGCCAAATCTTCTTATTGCAGAAATCAGCATTTATTTTATTTTGCTTTTATCAGCTTTTATCAATCATGAGATTAATTTTTTGATGAGACAAACCCAGCCAAGTTCCAGTTTTAGATGTTGCACTCTTTTTGCAGAAGAAAACACAATATGTGTGAGTTGGACTACTGAGCACTGACTTGTGTGCTAGAATATGCCTTGTTTTCCTCTTGTCATTTTGCAGGTGAAAACCTTAGAGAGTGAGAACAGCAAGCAAACCCAAGAAGTCATTGAGTTGCAGCATCGATTGCTGCAAGAAGAGCAGCAAGAACAGCAGAGCAGCAAAGAGGCCTTGGAACTGAAACAGAAGATAAGCGATCTGGAGATAGGCCGTGAATCTTCTCACAAGGAGGTAACACTGGGGAAGAATAGAGTGATCTGGGAAAACTGAGAAGGTAATAGAGAAAAGTTTGAAGGAATTGGTATACATAAAGGAACAGAGGAGGTATTTGTGTGGTGTAGATGTATATTACTTTTATTTCCTAACATTTATGTAGTAGCAACAGTGTGCTAGGTGTCATATAAGTATATAGCAGGCATCTGTGTTCACAGAAGATATATAGGACCATGTATGCTAATCTAAATGGCTGCCTGTGTTTTATGTGGGTCATATATGCATAGACAGCAGAGCATTCTGTTTGGAATGGGCGGGATATAAATCTAACGTAGATAAATAAATAAATAAATTTTAGAAATTTATGGCTGAGTAGAGGAAGTGCCTTTGTATATACTTACAGTACATGCTAAACAGAGTAATACCTTTCTAAGCCCATTGACTTAAGTGAACTTAGAAGAGTGTTGCTGTAATTACGACTGCACCATTAGCTTGTAGACATGTCCTCACTGCTGTTTGGCTAACTGATCAACAGGGGTAGGTGGATGGGTATGAAGCACTGGATTAACACAAGTATGGGTGGGACTGTCTGTGCATGTACATGTACTGATATGGTATGAATTTCTTCTATCAGTTCCCCTGGGCCATGGTCTTCAGAACTTGTTCTCTTTCAGATATTGAGTTTGCAGAAAAAGTTGTCTGCCACAGAGGTGGAGGCTCAACTGCGAGAGCAGGATCTCACAAAGAGCCTTGCAGAGAGCCATAGCAGAGAGAAGAAGCTGAAGGATGATCTCCATAACCTGGAGATGAAGCTGCAGGAGGCTAACAGGACAGGCGAGAGCCTCCAGATGTGCCTCAGCACCTGTGAGGGACGCACCCATGGCTTAGATATAGAGCTGGCCAAAGCTGAGGCAGCTAAGAGGGAGGTTGAGCGGAAGCTGGTGGCACTGCATTCCACTCTGCGCCGAACACTTGGGCTGGGCAGTCGGAGTCCATCACCACAACGATCCAGCTCCCCAGTCAAAGGTCAGAATATTCCTATGATACAGTTGTGGGCTAAGCTTCAGCAAAGGGAAAAATAATTAACAGTCATCATCCTTGGATTCTGAAAAGGAAACATGCCCCACTGATAGGACATCATTGAATATCTGTAAGGGGGTGCAAAGTGGATTCTGAGGATGAAGAGAGAGGAAGGAGATGAATAATGTTTCAGAAGTTAAAGTGGCTTGCTACTAGTTAAGTAATGCCTTAGTGAGACATTTGGTTGGGGATGGGCATAGCTCAATAGCCGAGCACTTGCTTTGTGTTCAGCAGTCTACAGGATCATTCACCTTTCTTCAGGTAAAGGATCCAGTAGCAAGACTGTAGAAGACCTCTAGAAAACTACTGCCAGGTAACATGGACAATACTGGTCCAGAGGGATCTTTGGTTGGTATAACACAACTTCATGTGTCCACTTCTGTCCTCAGCACTCTATTTTCAATACATGTGGAGTGTTGTAGAAAGCCAAACCTGGCTGAAGCTGCCTTCTGATTGCACATGACAACTGCAGTTAAGTCCCTCCCTCCTACTACTAAAATCCAGTTCATTCTCCCAGTTTGGCTTCTGAGACTTCATAAGCTACTGTCCACATATGTTCAAGACTATTGTTGCAACTTAAGGTCTAGAAAGTTAAGGCAGAGATTCTTAAAAAGTTGGATTCTCATGGCTTGGCACTAAATCCATTGCTTTTATAGTATAATCACAGAATGCCTGTAGCATTGCTGTCCTGCTGCTATTATACATTGATCTGGATCCTGATTTATGGTTATGTTTTAAGTTTAGGCTTAAAGATGGAGATGCTGTATTTTCACAGGAACAAGTGGCCGACAGACACCTGCCTCCCACACTGGATCTCCTGAGAGGAGCCGCTCACGTTCCCCATGTAAGCAGGCATCTCCTCTCAGAGGTGAGCATAGCACGAGTGAAATTGACCCAGAAGTAGTCCGAGATGCTTTGAAGGGCTTCCTTCAAGAGCTGCGAGACACTCAGAGAGAGAGGGTGAGTAACAGAACCTCTTTTGGCTCTTTCCACTGTTTATTCTTTTCCCTTTTTTTGCAAAATTAGCAACAAAAGTTCTGTATATAGTTCCTTTGAAAGTCCTGTTGAACAAAGTGGACTTTCTAAGCAAACTTGTATCAAATTGGGCTGAAGGTCTTTCAGAAATCCATAGCACTTAAGTGCTTCTGGGCATAACTTGTGATACGTTTTACAGATTTTGGTAACTTTTTGCAGTGTAGCCTCTGGGACTGCAATTTGTGCAGGGACAGAGGCCATTTGCCGAAGTGGGTGGAAGAGAGGAAGAGGAAAGGTTTTCCCTCTTGCTTTATTGTCCCAGTGAAAATTACTATTCCCAAACTTCTTTTATCCCCGATGGGGAAAACTTGCTTGTGACTGTAATTCTTCCACCAGAAAAAAACAAAAAACACCATGCAAACCATGTACAAATTCAATAGCAACATTTAATCATAATTCAATAAATGCAATATAGTGCAATATATGAACTGGTTATTCATAAAAGAGTTGACACTGTATAATATTGCATTATATATTGTATTTATTGCATTATGATTACATTTTCTTATTGAATTTGACATGGCTTGCACAGTGTTTTGGGGGCGGTGGGGGGGGGTCTAATTGATTTGCTTGCTTGACATGGTGGCCCCCTCCTCTTTTTCTTGTAATTCTTCTACAGCAAAGCTGAAATTAACATAGAGACACTGATTTTTCAGTATGAAAATGAACTAAAAAGAAAGGGCAAAATAACACCTTTTCATCCTGCAATAGTTTCCCCCATTCAGACTGCAGCTTTGAAACACACCCCCCCAAAAAAAACAACTGAAAAGTTGGTTACAAGGATTACAGACCTAAACGTAATGTGTAATCTGTCCCGAGGCTATTGAATTTTAAAGGATTTAGGGCACAATTAGATGTATCATGATATAATCTCTGATCACACCTCCCAACATTTTATTGAAAGGCAATTGCAGTTGGACACAGTTTGGATCTAGACCACAGCACTGGGACATAGTAGCATTAACCCTTTCTCTCTGGATCATTTTCCTGATAGAGGTGTCCCCCATTTTACATTGCTATTAGCCTTGGTATGGCAAAGAAAACAGGGTGGCTTCAGAAAATAATTTACTTGCAACACAGTCTGTTCTGTCCTTCTCTGTGCACGTGCAAGCACTTCTGAGGCTTGTGTTTCCAGGCACTTCATTTAAGATAACATGCCATGCTGCTTTTCCAGTGCCATGTTAGCTTTGAGGGTGTTACCAGGAACTATCAGCATCTCTGGATATGTGCTTGGATGCCTGGGGAGTTCTGCATGTAAAAATCTATCTAATCGTCTCTTGATCTTATTCAATTACTTTTAAGTGGTTATAGGGAATAGGTTGGTTCTGCCATGTTAGATCCCAAAGGCAATGCACCAGTTAATTCAGTAAAAGTTATTCATTTTATACCATAGAGCAGAGCAGAATCTTGGCAGAATTATAAACAAGATGTGAATTTTTGTTTATATATTTATCATGGTGCAAGCTGTGGAATATATGACACTGAATGTAATGTGCAAGCTTTTAAAAGACAGGTGTACTTAAAAGCACATTGGCTGGGTGTATTTGAGTGCAGGTTACATTTAAGTCTTGCCTTAGTTTGTGCATATTGTGAGAGTTTGGGCAAAACACTCTCTTCTCAGCCTCTCAGTTATCTAAACACTCTCTTCTCAGCCTCTTAGTTATCTGTAAAATAGATACATTTCTCTATGGGTGCAAGAAAAAGAAAAAAATATATAGAGATCCAGTCTGGAAAGATTGTAATGTAAATGTTCAACAATATAGCTGGGGAACTGAATGTGAAATCTAACTTTTGTAGATTGTTCTTACAGTCTCTTTTTGTGGCCAGCTCTCGATGCTGCCAGTATTTTGATCTAAAGGTCCCAAGCTCCCCCCCCCCCCCCAGTTCACATCCTGGCTCTCTGACAAAAACTGTATGTGGGGGAGGGGGGGAGAAAATCCAAATTTCTGCAAAAGATGTTTGCAACATGACCAACGTATGCAAATTAAGTAAATATGTGCAAAGATATCAAATTTATGACAGGCACAGAATTATTTGTTATCACAGATCTTTAGACTTTATGAAGGAAAGTGTCCATGCAGGACTTAGCACAGAACCCCTAGTATGCGGAGGCTCTTTCAGGGATCCAGTTCATGTACCTGGTTCTGCAGCCCATCAGGCTATCCCAGCTCTGCTCTGCTGGATCACATAAGCCAACCAAGCTCAGTTTGACCCCAAGTTGACTTCCAAGACATATGTTTAGCAATATTCAAGGGCAGTTCAGCCTTTCTCTGTCATGTGCTATTTATTGCTCAAAAGCATGCCTCTTGTAAAAATGCATAAATATTTATACTGTACCAGAATAATTTAAAAAACATGGGCTGTCATAATAATTGTAGCACCAGATCATCCAACGGCCTTTCTGACAAATAGAGAAATCAGTTAATTCCTTCTGGGTTGTATAAAATCTAAGACATTCCTTCCTTCTCTGCTTTGTCCACTGAGATGCTGTAGTTGATTGTTAGTTTGGAGTAACCAAAACAGCTACAGTCAATAGCATTGCTGAGTTAACACTTTTGTAACTCCATCAGAGGTAAATCTCACTGAGTGCAATGGACCTTACTTCCAAGTAAATGTACACAGGGATTGTAGACTAGCAAGAAATATAGAATATAAATTTTTTAAGGCTAAAAGGAAAGGAGGCAAATGCTTTGGCAATGTCTTTTAAATTATTAGACTTGAGGTTTCAAGGAGAGACTTAATTGATAAATTGAAAAGTCTCAGGTTCAAGTTTGCCATTAAGCTTTATTTTCTGCTTTAGAAAACTGGAGATCAGTCACAGATATTACATGTTTTAGTTGACTACATTTGTTGAATGCTAAAGATAAGGCTATCTGCACTTTCTCAAAGTCATTTTTCCATATTCAAAGGTGGTGTCCTAGCATTTAAAATGGGTTCAGAGGAAGTGTAAAC
Organism: Heteronotia binoei; assembly: GCF_032191835.1. Classification (NCBI taxonomy): domain Eukaryota; kingdom Metazoa; phylum Chordata; class Lepidosauria; order Squamata; family Gekkonidae; genus Heteronotia; species Heteronotia binoei. Next base: position 89,609,410 of record NC_083228.1, on the reverse strand, counting down.
TATCAATTCAGCGAAATCTAGTAATAGGCTGTCCACTCCCTTTGAGTAGGAATGTGTATTATCACACTTGCTGAAGAATACTGTCTGCCACTGATTTATAAATCAAGTGGTGTATTTGTGCTCTTAAGAACAGATTAAAGTAGTAATATTTTAAAATATTTCTGAAAACGTATTATCCATTTCTAGCACAATAAGCAGTTTAATAGTGGGTTTTCAGTCTAAACTACTAAAACTGGCTTTGTCAGTTGAGGAAAAAAATCTTTTGGGTTACATTTTATATAACCTCCCTGTACATTAATATCAACAGATAAGGCTTTGCTCAGAGGCTCTTCATTTTCTGAATCTTGGGACAAGGCCTCTTTGGTGGTAGCATCACTGTGTGGATTCTCACCCCAGAGAAATTCATCAGGATAGCTCTTTATCATTTTTATTTTTTAAAACTGGCAGGTACTTGGGGATACCTCCTGATTTTTATTATGTCAGCTACTGAAAATTGACATTTTAAGGCTGTTTTAAAATTAATGTTATACTTAGTGATTTCAGTGTTAGAATAATGGGTTATATTCTTGTTAGGTTTATGTTTGACAGTGTTGTGAATCATATTGAGCCATATGACAGGCTAGAAATTGCAAAATAATTTTTAAAAAAACATTAACATGCAGTATCCTACATGGCATTTCTCTATCTTCCTTGTTCACAAAATATATGGATACTAACAATATAGGGTTGCCAATCCTCAGGTAGGGCAGGGGATCCCCCAGTTTGGAGGTGGGGGGAAGGTCTGCTGAGCACTCCATTGTTCCCTAGGGAGACCTGTTCCCATAGGGCATAATGGAGAATTGATCTGCAGGTATCATGGGCTCTGGGGGGCTGTTGTTTGAGATAGAGCCACCAAATTTTCAGCATAGCATCCAGTGCCACTTACCCAAAATATCCACCAAGTTTCAAAAGGATTGGACCAGGGGGTCCAATTCTGTGAGTCCCCAAAGAAGGTGCCCATATTCATTATTTCCAATGGAGGGAAGACATTTAAAAGGAGCCCTGCCCTGTAAATGTGATTGCCAGAACTCCCTTTGGAGTTCAATTATGCTTGTCACAACCTTGCTCCTGGCTCCACCCCCAGTGTCTCCTGGCTCCACCCCCAAAGTCCCCAGATATTTCTTGAATTAGACTTGGCAACCCTATAACAATATGATTTGCATAGTGGTTAAGTGCTTGGACACTTATCCTGGAGAACTGGGTTTGATTCCCCACTTCTCCGCTTTCACCTGCTGGAATGGCCTTAGGTTAGCCATAGCTATCACAGAGGTTGTCCTTGAAAGGGCAGCTGCTGTGAGAGCCCTCGCAGCCCCACCTATCTCACAGGGTGTCTGTTGTGGGGGGAGAAGATGTAGGAGACTGTAAGCCACTCTGAGTCTCTGATTCAAAGAGAAGGGCGGGGTATAAATCTGCAGTCTTCTTCTTATTTTTCCCAGGATGACCTGAGGATTCAGGTGATGAACATGAGCCGTCAGATAAATGAAATGGAGTCTGACCGTGACCAGACAAAGAATCGTATCTTGCAGCTTCAGAAATTCTTAGCAGACTGTGAAGAAGGTATGTTCTAATTTTTTTTTATTCTTAGTTCATCCTTTTCTCTTTCTCTTTGGAGATCAGAGGGTGCTTTCCTTGCTTTTCTTATGAATGTGGCATTCTTGCTTGCTGGCCAGGGAAGAGTTTATAGGTGTGATTGTAATGAAAACCCTCAACTTGGTTTTAAGTGAAAAGCAACCGTCAGAGGCTGTCAGCTTGAGCAAAGGAACAGCAGGATCAGAAGAGGGATGCTTAACTCTTCCATGTTTTTCTGTTCGAAATCAGTCTTTCCCAAGATACTTTTCAACCAATGGATCTCCAGATGTCTGTTTACTCATGGGGAGAGGAACAGCTTTGGAAAGGCAATTTTAGGTGGAATAATAGCTGGAAGAAAAGGGTAAACATCCCCATGCAACTTGACTTCTACTTTATCCCCATTCCTGTTCTTGCTGCTTCTTGGTTCAAAATGGAAACACTTCAAGGTTTCATTAAAATAAAAACTAGGATTTTGTTACCTGCAGCAAGTGCAGGCAACAAGTGCCTTGCCCCTGTGAAATCAATGTGGTGATTAACAACAAGTGGTTTTGTCCCATCTTACTCTGAGAATAATATCACATAAATAATATCACTGGAAGTGTGTGTGAAAGGACAAGAGATAGCAAAACATGCAGTGTAAACATAATTATTTAGATTTAGACCAGGCAAGGACAAAATGAATACAATAGGAGAAATACTGGAGCTTAGACTGTACCTTCCATCTCAGTAGTCATTGCCACCAACTAGTTAACTAAGTTGTGTGGGAACTTGGAGAGTAAACTGCTTTGGATTAGAAACAAGAAACCCAAAGTGTCGTACTAGAATCTCGGAGTCCCATGTTTGACTCACAGATCTGTGGTGAAAATGTATTGGGTCCTTTAATTTTTTAATATGTAAACTGCCTCAAGGGCTTCTTATAGAAAATACATATTGCTGCCATGTGCTTATTTGAAGCAGGGAGACTGTTTTTTAGGTTCTGGACAAAATTCAGAAGTTGTCTAGTCCAGGGGGGAGGGAGCGTTTGCTTTGCCAAGCTCTTTCAGTTGCACAGCAGAGCTACTAAGCCTGGTCTCTCTCCCTTCTATTGGCTGAGGCTTCTCCCTCTCTTGGCCCCCTGGGGAAGGAAGGAAAGAAAGAGCCAGTTGCTAACTGCTTGATTCCCACCCCCAGCTCCCTTTTAAAACAGGTAGGGATCTACCACTGCTGGCTTCAAAAGTTTATATTAAAAACAAATATGCTTACAGGCATACTTTTAGCACAGCACTAGACTGAGCAAAGGATGTGAAGGACTGAGAAAGAGGCAGAAAGTATATAGACTGGCTATTTTCAGCATTTCAGGTGCTGCCTGGCATAGCTCTTTCCTTCTTAATTTAATAATACCTCTTTTACTGGTTGTTAGCCGCCCTGAGCCCGCTACAGGGAGGGCAGGATATAAATCTAATAAAATAGAATAGAAATAAAATTAACTGTGAGTTAAGCCTGTCATTATCAGAACATGAATTCAAGTTGGAAGAAGATAAATCAATATCATTATTAAGAACAGTGCATGAATAAATCCTTCTTCTGCACAAAACCCAATTTACAATGAATTTGTTTCCTTAAAAAAACACTTTTATTTCATCTCCAGGCAAACGGGGAACAGATGGACGTCTGAGTAGCGCTCAGGCAGCACTGATGCTGCAAGAGGAGACAATTCAGGCAGCAGAGAGGGAGCGACAGGCATGTGCAGAGCAGGTGGTCAACCTAGAGCACAATTTACACATTTGTCAGGCAAAAAACAGGGATCTGCAGGTGAGTGCAGGTTTTGTTGTTGTTGCTTTTTGAAAAAGAAAAAATAATCTAAGGGCATGTCACCAGATTGCTTCTAAAGCATTTCCATCATTATGAATAACATAGAATATTTTAAAAAGGATAGTAGGTCAGTTTTCCATTTTTTAGAGAAATCAGTGAAATTAAATCCAACTTGTTGCAATATACACAGAATACACATTCTGGTTCCTAAAACAAGCAAATTAATATTAGAAAATGTCAGTGCTTTCATTTTTTGGAAAGATTTGCTCAACATTTTAAAGGGCTGGGATTTTTTTAAAGTCAATTGTTACCTCAAGCAGTACTCCAGCTGTTTCACTGCACTGAGTTATCATGAAATGATAATGGCACCAGATGACATTTCACTCAGTCTCTATGAAAATAATGATCCTTTCCATTTCTCTTCCTGATGCTGCCTAGAGGTCGTGGTGTGGTAAGTTTCCATGTAAATAGTTTCTGTAATTCACATTGTAATTTTGGCAGTGTGGTGAGAGGTGGTGTCTGTACCTGGCTGATGGTGCATGAGGTAGGTGTCAAAGTTGGGGCCATTTTGAATTTTCTAACTTGCCCAAGTCATAAAATGATAAACCAGTGGGCACAGATGTGCCCATATTTCACCAGCTTGTATTTCAGCACTCAACATATGTACAGAATCCCTCCCCCTCCCAGTAATGACAGGATATGGCATTTCCAGGTTGTCATTTCATTACTATTTCCCAACACTCTGATCAGGATTCAAGACTGCAAGTTGAATTGGCCTGTACAATTTGGTTGTATGACAGCCATGGTTCCCTGTTGGATAGTACCTGAGACGTCACTGTTGACAAGGAATATATTGCTCCAACTGATGGATGGAGGGACAGACAGACAAAAAATTTGGCATATAGGGTTTTTATTGTTGCTGCTGCTTTTATTGCATTCTTGATTTAATCTCCAAGTGCTGATCCAAATGGTAACTTTCTATGCTTCTTGCAGAAGTATCCCCCAATTCAGGTGCCCCTGCTGAGATCAAAAGCACTGATAAATGCCTTTCTTCCAGGAACTGCTATCTATAAGCTCTCTGTTACCAAATTATTGTTGCATTTAATCTGTTTCTATCCTTCTTTCGCTTCACCCATGCTGAATCTTCATTGATAAGTACATGTGTGCTGATACAACTTGTGTCCGATAAAAGAGCAATTCCAAGTGTTCTTTCTTGATCTGGGATGTATGCAATATGGCTCCAGCAACATCTAGTCTCCTCATTTTCCTGTCCCCCTCTGATGTATGAGAAATATACAAACAGAACATGTGGTCCTGAAGTTCTTTTTCTGTTTAGGAAAAAGTCAGTAAGTTGAAAGCCAAGGAGGCCAAGCTTGAGACAGAAAAATGGAAGTTAAAGGAAGTCCTGGAAGCTGCAGAAAGCAGGGCTACCAAGCTGGAGCTGAGCCGCAGAGCTATGGAAGGAGAGCTACAGCGTGCCCACCTCAGCCTAATAGAGCGGGATGCAGAGATCCAGTCCCTGCAGGAGCAGACCCAGGTGCTTCGCTGTCAGCTTGGAGACAAGGAGAGTAAAACTGCACTTCTGCAGCAAGAGCTAGACCATCTGACTCACTCACTGGCCAGGACAGAGAGTGCTGAAAGCCACCTAAAGGGTAGAGTGCAAAGTTTATCCCAAGCACTGTCAGATGCTACTGCTGGCTCCTCCTCCCTGCAGGAGAACATCTCCCAACTGCAGAAGGCCCTGACTGCAGCTGAGCAAGACCGTCGGCTGCTCCAGGTAGTAGATCCCAGATGTTCCAAATATTAAAAAACTGCCTGTTGATAGATGTGATCCTGAGCCAGACAATATATGAGTGATAAAAATAGTGTTGTGCAGGCCATAATATCTTGCCTTGAGTCCCACACCAGTACCGTTTCCAGTACTTACCAGATCCCCTTCTGAAAGAACTCATCAATAATTAAGACTCTAGCACTGTGCACCCTCTTTCTCGAGAGAGGGATGTGTTAAGTCCTCCTGCTCCTTTATCTTAGATTGTAAAGGATTAGCCCACTTCTGAATTTTTTTTCCAGTACTCTAAATAATAGACAGTAATTGTGAGGCATTTGTACACCTCTGAGTGCTTTCCAGCTTTTCTGTGATTTTTCTCAAATGTGTTTTGCTCTGAAGTTTTGGGAAATATTGGATTAAAGCCTGGACGGCTGCTGTGAGAGTGGGAAAATTTGGATTTTTCGGCCCACATGTCAGTCATTTTCTCTGACCCTGCCACCATAGGAGCCATTTCCTTCCCATGCCAGCTTGAAGCTTGTTGTTTTTGTAAAAATTGGCACTAGAATATTGTTCTATTGATGTATTTTTGTTACAATAGGCAGGGCTTTTATGAGCAGGAGCACACAGAAATGCAATTCCGGCTGGCTTGGCCAGGGCTCTGGCTCAAAAAGAAGTCTCCAGCAGAGGGAAGGCCACTAGGCAGCCACGCTCTCCCAGACCACGCACTCTGTCCTCTCTGCCACCTCTAGCCTCCAGTGGGCTTGCAAAGAGAGCAAAGCCACCCATGAGCGCTCCCTCCCAGGAGAAGGTGGGCATGCTGCTGCTCGCTCAATTGCACGTGGCTCTTTCTCTCTGGCTGTATTGGTCTGGGAGCTAAACAAGGTCTTTCACTGGTCTGTGTGAGCACACACATTCATGAACTTCAGCTGATGGCACTGTACTGTTCTGTGTCAATACACCAAAAGTAACCTACTGAATGGGTGATGTCACTTCCAGTGATGTAAAGGGGTGTGGCCTACCATGCAAATGAGTTCCTGCTGAGCTTTTACTACAAAAAAGCTCTGACAATAAGTATAACAGGTTCTCTGAATTTTCAGTTTTTAAAAAAGTAAGTTTCTAGCTTCTTCCCGTGCAGAGATATAAGGGAAAAGGCAAGGGAAAAAGCTAGAGACTTAATTCTATAAAAAATAAAGCTGGAAGTTTAGAAACCCTGCTGCACCTTTTGGTACAACACTATATTGATATAATAATAACTTGGTGCCATTTTTTTTAAAATTTGCAAAAGCCCTGTTGGCTCAGAGCAGAGCTAGATTAAACCCTGTGGAGGCCATAGGCAGTCAAAATCTTGGCGGGGTGGGGAGGGCTTGCAAATTATCTCAACCCTTCACTGCAGCCTGCAGGCACCTTCTCAAAAGCTCCTTTGACAAAGCTGCGAGGGAGAGATAAACTTGGCAACAAGGCCAGCAGCAGCCACACCAGGCAAGTTGGGCAAAGAGCAGCTCAGTTGCTGGCTGCGCATGCAGGCTGGGAGGGCTGCAAGCAGGGGGGAAGCTGAGGGCGAAAGCTGGCCCGGGGCCCCTAAAAGCAGGGGGGCCCATAGGCCAGTGCCTACTTTGCCTAATTGTTAATCCAGCCCTGGCTCAGGGGAGGGAAGGTAGCCACTTCCAGGGGATTGGGGAAGGGAAGCTGCAAGCAAATGTACCACGTGGAAGCACCATTGCTGTTAAGCTTTATCTGTGGCTTCACCAGCAACCACAAAATCTCATCTCCGCATGGAAGACACCCTGGTCAGCAAGCAGGCTCTTTTGAAACTCCTTTCACTAAGCAGAATATTGCCCTTTTTGCTGTCCTAGAAAATTCTAAAATTCAGATTCCTTTCCCAGCTTCGCAGTGTCATCTCCATGGTTGGCCCTTTAAATAGCAAATAGTTCCTTCTTGAACAATGGTCTGTATAAAGGGAGGAACACAGTTGCAGTGCAGGTTCTCTCTCTGCTGCGCTGAATTGGAAGCATTTTGTTGAAGGGCCATATTGAGTTGCTATGTAGGTCTAGTGAACCACACAGCAAGAATTATCAATTTTGCATTAGTTACCACTGTTAATTCAGAGCCATACACAGTGGCAATGGAGCTTTCACACAGAAATTTTCTGTGCACTTTTCTCCATCAGTGGCCCTTTTTCTTTTATCCCCACTGCACCATTGAAAGGCTTTTTGAGGGTGGCAAACAAAAAGTCCCCCAAAAAGCTTACCAGTGGCATGGCAGGGAAAATGGTGGCTTTGAGGGGCTGACAGAAGGAAAATGTCCAGGGCCGTAGCCAGGATTTGGAAGACTGGGAGGCATTTACATTATTCAGAGAGCATTGATGCCCCCCAGCACCCCACATGACCTTCCCTCTATTTGTTCTCCCTCTTTGACACTCTCCCCTCCCCCCCCAAGGAAGGGAGGGTGGTGATGAGAGTGACAGACAGAAGAATGGGCAACGATTGGGGGCTGGGAGAGAGGGGAAGGAGGCAAGAAGGTGGCAATCAGGGTTGGGAAGGAGGGGAAGTGGCCAGGAGAAGTCGGATTGAGGCTGGGACCGGGAGGGAGGGGAAGGAGGCAGGGAGAAGGCAGCGATTGGGGCTTGGAAGGGAGGGAGGGAAAGAGGCCAGGAGAAGCCGGCGATCGGGGCCTGGGGCTGGGAGGGAGGGGAAGGAGGCATGGAGAAGGCAGCATCAGGGCTTGGAAGGAAAGGAGGAAAACTGGGGAAGAGGCCAGGAGAAGTCGCCGATCTGGGCAGAAGCAGCCCCCCACCTCCCCACCAGTTAAAAGCCCCAATGATCAGCTGTTTCACGGGCCCTTTAACTAGTACGGGGGATGGGGCTGCTTCTGCCTCCAGCCCCGCAGTGCTATTTTAATGGCGGGGAAGGGAGGGTGGTGATGAGGAGCAGGCAAGGAAGACCTTCCCTTCCCTCCTCTCCTCTCCTCTCCCTGCTGCTTTCCCCACCACCACTCTCCCTTCCTTCCCCACCATTAAAATAGTGCACAGGGCTGGAGGCGGCAGCAGCCCCAGCCCCTGTACTAGTTAAAGGGTCTGCAAAACAGCTGATCGGGGGCCCTTTAACTCCAGCAGGAGGCTGGAACTGCTTCTGCCCTCGCCTGCCAAATGCTCACGGGGCCAGTGGCAGCCACCAGAACCATGGCAGAGGCCCCGGGAGCTGCTTGGGGCCTCCAGTCAGGGGGCCTTGCCAGAAGTCAGGGAGCTGTTTCCCCACAGGCCCCCTCGTAGCTATGGGCCTGAAAATGTCACTGGGGTGGGCAGGATCTTTGAAAATGTGCACCTTTCCACCCAGATGGCATTACAATATATTTGACTGCATTATGTTGAACAAGACTGGTAAAAAAAATGGTATAGAATCATAGAGTTGGAAGGGACCTCCAGGATCATCTAGCCCAACCCCCTGTACATTGCAGGAAATTCACAAAAACCACCCCCCTCTAAATTCACAGGATCCACATTGGTGTCAGATGGCCATCCAGCCTGTTTTAAAACCTCCAAAGAAGGAGAGCTCACCATCTCCTGAGGAAGCCTGTTTCACTGCGGAACCGCTCTAACTTTCAGGAAGTTCTTCCTAATGTTGAGCCAGAAACTCTTTTGATTTAATTTCAACCCGGTGGTTCTATTCCTACCTTCTGGGGTCACAGAAAACAATTCTGCACCATCCTCTATATGACAGCCCTTCAGGTACTTGAAGTTGGTGATATCACCTCTCAGCTGCCTCCTCTCCAGGCTAAACATGCCCAACTTTTTCAACCTTTCCTCATAGGACTTGGTCTCCAGACCCCTCGCCATCTTTGTTGCCCTCCTCTGGACCCATTCCAGATACTTGTCTGTATCCTTCTTAAAATGTAGTGCCCAAAACTGAACACAATACTCCAGGTGAGGTCTTACCAGAGCAGAGTAAAGCTATACCATCACTTCACGTGATCTGGACACTATACTTCTGTTGATACAGCCCAAAATTGCATTTGCCTTTTTAGCCACCACACACTGTTGACTCATGTTCAGCGTATGATCCACTAAGACCCCTAGATCCTTTTTGCACATACTACTGCTAAGACAAGTCTCCCCCATCCTATAACCGTGCACTGGATTTTTCCTATCTAAATGTAGAACTTTACATTTATCCCTGTTAAAATTCATTTTATTGGTTTCAGACCAGTTTTCCAGCCTGTCAAGATTATCCTGGATCCTATTTCTGTCTTCTACTCTGTATTTGCAACCCCTCCCAATTTAGTATCCTCTGCAAATTTAATAAGCATTCCCTCTATTCCTTCATCCAAATCATTTATAAAGATGTTGAACAAAACAGGCCCCAGGACAGATCCTTGAGGCACTCCACTTGTCACTCTTCTCCAAGAGGATGAGGAACCATTCACAAGAATCTGTCAACCAGTTACAGATCCACCTAACGGTAACAGGATCCAAACCACATTTTACCAACTTGTCAATAAGTATAGTATGTGGAACCTTATCAAAAGCCTTACTGAAATCAAGATAAACTATGTCTACAGCATTCCCCCTTATCCAGCAAGACAGTAACTTCCTCCAAAAAAGAGATCAGGTTAGTCTGACATGACTTGTTCTTGAGAAACCCGTGCTGGCTCTTAGTAATCACAGCCATCCTTTCTATATATTCCAGGACTGACTGTTTGATGATTTGTTCTAAAACTTTCCCATGTATAGATATCAAGCTGACGGGACGGTAGTTACCCAGATCCTCCTTTTTCCCCTTCTTGAAGATGGGGACAACATTTGCTCACCTCCAATCTTCTGGCACCTCATCTGTTCTCCAAGAATTCTCAAAAATAATGGCCAGAGGCTCAGAAATTACATCTGCAAGCTCTTTTAGTACTCTTGGATGCAGTTCATCTGGCCCTGAGGACTTGGTTTCATTTAAAGAAACTAGGTGTTTATGTACTACCCCTATGCTGATCCTAGGTTGGAACTCCATACCCTCATTATATGTTCTGTTTTTGCCATGTTGAACACTGTTTCCCTCAGAAGAGAAGACTGAGGAAAAGTAGGAATTAAGCAATTCTGCCCTCTCTTCATCACCCGTTACAATTTCAATTTCCTGCCCTCGCAACAGGCCTACCATGTCCTTGGTCGTTTTTTTTTACTCTGAACATAAGAAAATAACCTTTTTTGTTGTTTTTAGCATCTTTGGCTAGGCTAAGCTCATACTGAGCTTCCACACAGTATAGGAAGAGCATACCAAGCTGGAGAGAGAGGCCAATTGCAGCATAATTAGACAACGTCATGTAGATGCTTCAAACAAAGGAGGATGCTCCAGTTTTGTAGTTCAAGCAGAAAAGAACCTCTATGTGGAATTATTTTGTTTCATTTTCTTTCTTCTGTCTCCCAGGACCGCTTGGATTCCACAAGACAGGCCTTGTCAGATAGCAAGAGGCAGAATCATAACTTAACAGAAACAGTACACTTATTGCAAGATCAACTGGGTGAGGTTGAACAGCAGTGTAGAAACCTGGAGAGACAGATAGAACATCTTCAGGAGGTAAGGAGTGATGGGCCAGGTGGTTACTGTAAGAAGCAATGTTCTTGTGACTGCGTTTCTCTTGTATCTACCTCAAACCTGCATAGGATTCCAGCTCATAATTGAGGGAGAATATTTTGTCACTTGGTGAAGACAAATCAGTTTTCTTCAAACTTACTCTATCAGACTATGTGTTATGGTTTTAACAGATGGATGTCAATTGCATACCTGTATACTGTCTTCACAGCATATGCAAGGGGTCTCTTCTCTTCCAGTGCCAAAGTCTACTGCTCTGTTAATCAGAGTTCTGCAAGTTGTTTTCAAGGCTACAGTTGTCACCATTCATTGAATCTGAATCTGAACTGTTTGGGAGCCATTCCAGCTGGAAAAAAATGTATAAATATAGTAAATATATAAATACAGTTGCCTTTAAAACAGATGTGTAAATGCAGGTGATATTCAATACATACAGATTGCATATGCAGTATGTAAGGCACAGACTTTCCATTTTGCTATCAATAGCTTCATGAAGGAAACAGAGATGAAACAGGAATCACACAGAAGCACAAAGCTTCAGTTTCTTTCAGCAAGTGCATCTATAAAGTGTTCAAGTCACTTTTGGTTTGTGGTCCCATCCCATGGCTTCCCAGTCTGTGCATGATTACTGCTCTTGCATATATTGAATGCAATCCGAATAATGCATTCAGAGCTCTCCCTTAATATAAAACCTCAGTTCTCACATATACAGTTTTCATTTCATATCTGTCCCTGGGCTACCTGCTTTCCTGTCCTGTTCAGAGAAGCAACTAACATATAGCTCCAAGGCACTGGTTCAAGTTCGTAGAAATAATTTGTCACACATGTGTTTGGTATCAGCAGGGGCATTCTTGGATCAGCCCAATTAGCTCTAGTGATGGGGGAGCAAAATCCAAACCATGTGGCAGATCTTTCTCCTAAACTTAATGGAAGACTCTTTGAGCTGACCTCTGTGCCTTACATGAGTACCCCTTCCAAAAATTTATACATATAAAATGGTCCACATCTTTAATAATAATAATAATAATAATAAGTTTTTATTTATACCCCGCCCTCCCCACCAAGGCAGGCTCAGGGCGGCTTACAAAACATGATACAGTATCATGGTATAACAGTAACAGATAAAATCAATCAACAGTATAAATACATCTCTGTTTCCTTTAGTAAGCCCTTGTCCCTTTCTCCAACTCTGTTAACAGACTTGCATCTTTTAAAATGCCTATTTAATTTTTGTTGCTTCCAACCAGTTTTACATGATTGGACCATATAGATAGCTGCTTCCAGAAGTAATCCCAAGAGCTTGGGAAGAGTGAGAAATCTAGGCTCTAGGTACTTGGATATCCAACACCTGTAGTGTCAACTCCTGAGCAAATAAAGATTCTGAGTTGCCATTTCTTGCATCACAAAGGTGTATGATTACTAAGGCTGGAGTTCAAAACATTCTTCAGCTCTGCATCCACTTCTTGGTGCAATGGAAAACCATTTTCTGGTATCTGTCTCTGCTTGAAACATGGAAGAACTCTGCCAGCCTCCAAATCAGGATTTAAAGGTGTAAAAATTTGCTTCCCCCAACCTGCAATTAGGATGTAGATCAGAAGAAGAAGAATAGCAGATTTATACCCTGCCCTTCTCTCTGAATCAGAGAGAGCGGCTTACAATCTCCTATATCTTCTCCCCCCACAACAGACACTCTGTGAGGTAGGTGGGACTGAGGGGGCTCTCACAGCAGCTGCCCTTTCAAGGACAACCTCTGCCAGAGCTATGGATAACCCAAGGCCATTCCAGCAAATGCAAGTGGAGGAGTGGGGAATCAAACCCAGTTCTCCCAGATAAGAGTCCATGCACTTAACCACTGCACCAAACTGGCTCTTGAGATCAGGAGTCCCCAACCCCCAGACCATGGCCAGTACCGGTCTGTGGCCTATTAGCTACTGGGCCACGGAGCAAGGCAGAGGCACCGCACTGCCCCTTTCACCCGCTCGAGACCTGGGTGGATGAAAGAGGCAGTATGGCCTTGCTCCAAGGCTGTTTCCCCTTGCAGTGAGGCCACACCACCTCTTTTGTCCACCCTGGTCCCAGGCGGGTGGAAGGGGCAGCGCAGCAGCAACCTTTGCCTCCCCCTTATTTAAAGACCCTCACTAATCAGTGGGGGGTCTTTAAATGAGAGGGGGAGGCAGATGGTCTGCTTCTGCTGCCTGGCTGCCTAGCGGGGAAGCAGAAGAAGCAGCCCCAGTCCCTCCCACCATTTAAACACCCCCATAGGGGCAGGGACGAGCATGGATGGGGGGCAGCCTGGGGTGGAAAAACTCCCAGCACCGCCCACCCACCCCAGCCCATGGAAAAATTGCCTTCCATGAAACCAGTCCCTAGTGCCAAAAAGGTTGGGAGCCACTGATGTAGATTACACAGTATCTACCCAGTACTTAGATCTTATTTTAAGCTGCTATGTTAACAGCTTTTGATCGGTTGGTGAGGCTTACTCATTGAATAGTATACTTCTAAACCTGGACATCTTGTAGCCCTCAATCATGCAAATGGCCCTCCCATGTGGTGAAGTGAGGTGATCACCTCAAGCTATTGCTTTGGAGCTCCACTAAATGGTACTGGTATTTTAGGGAGGTCATGTAGATTTTCTGCTGAGACACCAAAGCATACAATGGTTTCCAAATTTTCAAATAAGGGTTCCCACCATTGGCACTTTCCTTTATTCAAGACTTATTTTCATCATACTACTACTCACTGAAACCTGATAGTCATTCCCATTTCCCTCAGCTCCGTGTGTAGCATTGTCCAAGAATAGCTGAGAGCCTGGTTCCTGCTGTGCTTTGACAGTACTTTCAGCAAGCATGACCATATCGACATTTACTCAATTTGGAAGCCAGTGTGCTCCAACAGAACAAAGGGGTTAGCCTTGGGTCCTGCAGACATACTCGAGTCGTAAGTCCTGTAGTGAATATGCTGTAAGGCCTTGAGCAAGTTTAGCCTTGAGTTATCTCTAATACAGTGTTCCATATTTGTATTTCTAGCTGCCAGTATTAACCATTGTTAGTTAGCTTTATTGAACTAACTATAGTTACTGTAGTGATAATGGACACTAAACTGCATCTGCGTGGAAATCCCAGATTGCTGTCAGTAAGAATAAATTTCTGTGGGAGCAGTTTGATCACTTTGTAGTTGTGACAATGTACTGTAGGAGCGGTAACAGGTTGAGATTAACTGAGATTCCTGCATTTAGATGTAACAAACAGATTTATTGGAATGTAGAAGCTAGGATGTAACTCTGGTTAAGAATTCTAACAACCATAGCAAGATGGGCAGTATCAGGTTGCCACACTAAGCGACATTTGATAAAACCACGGTTTAGCATGACATTTTAATGGAACCTTAGCTCCTGTACCATTTTTCTATCTTCTTGGATTGAACAATACAAAACACAAATTAGTTGTGGCTAGTGTGGGATATTTTACTGAAAATAACCATCTTTTTTTTAGAAGCAGTATATTTGCAACATTTTAATGCCTTGTAAAGTTGCCCTGAACCCCAGAAAAAGTGGTCTATATATGTTTTAATTATATAAATAAAATTCCATTCAAAAACACAATGTGTATTCTGTTGCCATATTTTGATAAAATCTGGCAAATTTCCCTTTTTTCACACATTATACCCATAAAGCTTTCTTTCTTTCTTTCTTTCTTTCTTTCTTTCTTTCTTTCTTTCTTTCTTTCTTTCTTTCTTTCTTTCTTTCTTTCTTTCTTTCTTTCTTTCTTTCTTTCTTCTCCTCCCTTCCCCCCTCCCTCCCCCCCTCTCTTTCTGATTTTGATCTATTATTCTGAGATACATTTCTGGTTATCTGATTCTTACAGATATTTTATTCGTTCTATTGGACATCCTTGGAAATGTTCTTTGTGCAAAATCTATGTTAAAATGATGTGTCAGCTGGTGTGTGGACATGCCATCTCTAGCAGATGTGGGCCTCATTAGGAAGGGTTAAAGAATGTTCTTGCCAGGCCCCTCAAGGAGTGGTAGGAAGGGTCAAGCTTGGCATCTGCTAGAACTTATTTATTATCCATCTTAATGGATTTTTCTAGCTACAAAATGAGGAGGGTGACAAACATGATATTTTCCTGTTATGCTAAAAAAAATTGCAAGCTGTATCTCTGCAAGCATAAAACAGCCTTGTGTACAGTGCCCCTGAATTCCCCCATGAACAACCCCTTTCCCTGGGCTGAAGGAAGGGGAGAAGCTAGTTAATGAGTTCCAGAAGATCAGCTGTAAATGGCCAGGGAGGGTAATTCATATCAAGCTCATAAAACTCTTTATTGATGTCTCCAGAGGGGAAATCCGGATGTGGCCGTTTATTTATTCTGGATTTTGCCTCTCTCTCTCTTCTCCTTTTAACGTTTTCCTCTAGCATTTCGCATGGAGTTTTAAAGGGACAGAATGCTCCACAACCCTGACTGAATTTCAGAGTCTGTCTTAATCTGAAAAGCAAAATGCTACTAATCACCCTTAATTTTCTTCTCTTCCTGAACTCTCTCCTTCCCTACTACTCTGTGATTCTTGTCCCTCGAGCAACCTGGTACTAGGTTTGCCATCCTCCAGGTGGACTCTGGAGATCTCTCAGAATTACATTGGATCTCCAGAAAACAGGTTGACTCTTTTCAAGAAAGGGACTGATTTCCCACTCGCCTTACACCACTCTCACGTTCCTCTTCTCAGCAGGGCTTCCTTCCGATTTCTGCCCCGGGGCTGCAAGTAACATCGGCATTTTCACGCAGCAAACAGAAACTGGTTTTTAGAGGTTTCTGTTTGCTGCACAAAAATGCCAATGCTCGTTGCAGCCCCAGGGCAGATAGTGTGAAATTGGAAGGAAGCCCCACTGAGAAGAGAAACGTAAGAGCGGTGTAAGGTGAGTGGGAAATCAGTCAGAGAGTCCTCATTCTGATATTGTGGTGGCAAATTTAAGGCCAGTTCATATAGTACCAAAGAAGAAGGCAAAGAAGTGACACATGGCTGCTCCTTGCCCATATTTCCACTGCAGCGTGCAAAATGCAGTCTCATGAGGTCTCTCAAGGTCTGTTGCTTCGGTGGCTTTATAAAGGATTAGGCAAATTCATAAAAGATGTATAGCTATACTGTTCAGAGGCATTAAATACCTAGTGTGCTAGGGCAAGCCTCCATCTTGTTCTGCTTATGGGTTTTTCCAGAGGCATATAGCTGGCTATAGAGGGAAACAGCTGCTAGACTATCCAGTGCTGTAGAAACCAGTGGAGACCTGGGTTCAGTTACCCATTCATGAAACTCTCTGTATGACCTTGGTGCTCTCCCTCTCTCTGACACTAGAAACATGTCTGCTCTTCTGAGCTCCACAGAAGATGGGTGGGATAAAAATGTGACAGATAGACTGGATAGATATTATTTATTTAATTATATATATATATACTAACTTTTCTCTCCAAAGAAACCCAAAGCAACTTACAACAGAACAGACACAATATAAATAAGCCAATAAACCAAGGAAATAATGGTAGACATTTCCTGTCCTGAGACAGTTCTGAGTTCAGCTGCTGTGAGCTGCAGGATAAAGCCAAAGCATCATTTGGCTTTTGCCTCTGGCCATACCTAGCCCTTAAGCCTGCAGACATGAAGGAAACAGAAACAACTGATATGATGTGTAGCTGACAAGATGGTCTCTAACAACAGTTCCCTTCCCGCCCGGTCTTTTGATCCTGCATGGGTGGAAGGGTTGTCCTTGAAGAACCACAGAGTAAAGGACTGAAACTTGGTTCTCATGTGATTTCTGCCTTTTTCTAGATAATACTACACCCTCAACCATGTTACAGAGGAAAACAACACAAACACCAGCCACTCCCTCTAAGATGAGTTAATGTGAGCTAGTTCACAGTGTTTTAGCCTCTGGTTCACACATTTTTGTCTTAGCTCAAGGAGGATGGCCCCAGAGCAAATTTATTTATCTAGTAGCCAAATCACTCACTCACAGCTTTAATGTCAGTAGCTCACAAAGTAGAATTTTTGCTCATAAGACTCCACAGCTTAGAGGGAGCATTGCCCAGTACCTTTGCTTTACCTTAAGGAAACAAGGGGTTCATACTGCAGGACAGTGAAATATTTCCAGGGGTTCTAGTACCATGACTTTCCAAGAAACCATTGAAATGTTAGCCACAAAATGGCAAGCTGTTAAATCCTGGAATTCTGTGCAATTCGAGTGCCAGTGTTCAGAAAGCAGGTTATGGTCACACAGCCCAACTCCGAAATATTTAGGATTCAGGATAGCCAAGTTTGTGAAACTTAGTTCTTGGGTTAGTTGACCAGTATTGTGCCAGCATTGTGCCAACATTAAAAACATAAACAACCTCAGATATTCAGATGATACCACTCTAATGACAGAAAGTGAGGAAGACCTAAAGAACCTCTTGTTGAGGGTGAAGGAGGAGAGCACAAAAGTAGGCTTGAAACTCAACATCAAAAAAACTAAGATCATGGCATCCGGCCCCATCACACCTTGGCAAATAGAAGGGGAAGACATGGAAGTAGTGACAGACTTCACATTTCTGGGTTCCAAGATCACTGCAGATGGTGACAGTAGCCATGAAATTAAAAGACGTTTGCTCCTTGGGAGGACAGCCATGGTGAACCTGGGCAGTATAATAAAAAGTAGAGACATCACCCTGCCAACAAAAGTCCATATAGTCAAAGCAATGGTATTCCCAGTAGTAATGTATGGCTGTGAGAGCTGGACCATAAGGAACGCCGAGCACAGAAGAATAGATGCTTTTGAGATGTGGTGCTGGAGAAGAATCTTGAGAGTCCCTTGGACTGCAAGAAAATCAAATCAATCAGTCCTAAGGGAAATGAACCCTGACTGTTCCCTGGAAGGTCAGATGCTGAAGCTGAAGCTCAAATACTTTGGCCACCAAATGAGAAGGGAGCACTCACTGGAGAAGATCCTGATGCTGGGAAAGACAGAAGGCAAAAGAAGAAGGGGATGGCAAAAGATTAGATGGCTGGACAGCGTTACTGATATAACAAACATGAATTTGAGCAGACTTCGGAGGATGGTGGAAGACAGGAGGGGCTGGCAGGACTTTGTCCATGGGGTTGCAAAGAGTTGGACTTGACTGTGCGACTGAACAACAACAAATTGTGCCAGCAAAACAGAGAAGCTTACCAATAAGCCTCTGGTTATAGGAACTTGACAGCTGCCATATCTCATTCACACACCATCAGCATTCACTTTTGCACATGTCATTTCTTTCCTGTACTTCTGTTCACTGCTCATTCACTCATCTGGTATCTTCCCTGTCCCTTCAGCAAATCAGCTCTTGCTTTAAACTAGTCATCAGATGCCCATCTCCTTTTCTCCATGTGTTCTGTGAGACTCACATCCAGGCAAATGTGCACAGAATTGCTGCTGGATGGCATTCTTTGTTCTTCCTACTTGCAGTTGCTCTTTCCCATCTCTCTTTGGCCCATAATATCCATGACTGGCTCTTAGCCAAACCCATGCTTGATTTATTAATTGCCTTTCACTGAAAGACTCTTTTCCATATCTTTACCTAAATGTGACCTTATTAGCCTCTTCCTCAAGAATTTGGTGTTCTCCTCATTCTCTTTTCTGGCTACTCCTTCCACATTTTCCTGGGAAGTCATTCTTCCCAGGCCATAATTAACTTTATCTGGAAGTGCCTGCCGGGTAATCTCCACATTGTCTCCAAATTTGCAGTGTTGGAGGGATTAGATGGCAGAGCCAATTGTGTTTTCTGAGTGCAGTAGAGGCAAGTTCACATGCGTTGCATATTGGAGACTAAACTGAGGGGGGGGGGGAGGAAAAAGTAAATAACATTTGATTGTGCAGTGCTTGTCTATAGGCTGTGGAGTTAACTCCTTGTCTGCCGGACTCTGCTGGTATGAAACCAAGACTTGCCTGCTATTTCTAATGAATACTAGAATGGTATGCTGACATTTTGCCAGTAATTTAAAGGTGTTGTGCCTTTGCTTATTTGCAAAATCTTTTCTGATTCTAAACTTTGACTGGAAGAACTGATAGGCCTTTGCAAAAAAAAATGTAAAGAATACAAAAAAGAGATTCTGTTGTCTTCTACAGGTTGAGCATGAGAAATTTAAAAAGGAAGATGAAACCTTTAGGTTGAGTCAGATGAGGGGGCAACTGGACCGGTCTCTGAGCAGCCTACAACAGGAAATGGAGGACACCCTGAGGCAGAATGAACACTTACAGGTCAGCTGGTTTTCCTACATCACTTTGGAAGGTTACAGGGTGTTGCCCTATATGCCTTGAGAATACATCTCCCTGAAAGTCATCTGAACACGTTGTGCTTTGCAATGCTTGCTAGTAACCTGTGTCCAAGGTGAGGATTCATTGTCAGCAAACTAGTGTCTCCTCAGAAACCACACAAATGACAACAAGTGAGTGGGAAGCTGTAGTGGCAGTAGCTTCTGCTGATAGATAGTGGTGGTGTATGAATGTGGAGCCATATCCTGCAACTGTCAGGCTCAGCTGAGAGGTGGTGATTGGAGAGGGTGGAGCAAGTCAACAGCAAATATGAGTCTTGCTAAAACTGACCTGCACTGGCCAAGTTACACTTTTATAGGTTACAAAAGCCGTTAATTACGCAGGCCTATAGGCACCCAAATTCTGGCAGGCTTGATATTCAAAGAAAGATACTTTTCCTCTCTCCCCACAGTTCACACAGCTTTCTTAAAAGAGAAGGTTAAGGTTCTCTAGCCATGTAGATAATCAGTGACCTTCACAACTCGTAAAAGGAATGTATGTAGCCAACTAGGGCAGAATGGTTACACAGCTATAAAGAGTATAGACAGGACCAAAGCAAAGCATGTAGATACATTAGGCATTATAACATGACAAACAAAGATCAAAGCAGGAGTACATGCATTCCCACTATCATGCCAAGATCCCGTTCTTGACACTAACATGCCCACTGTTCCACAGGAAGGGAAGGCCTTGCAAGAGCCAGGGAGGTTCGTGGGGTATACAATGAGCTGCATGACCCTATTTAAAGAGGCAGGGAGGGTGTCTGTTGAGAACACTCACTAGGCAGTTCCCCTGCTGAAGGAATTAGAGGGAAAGGAAGGTATAGGAGCAGAGTAGTGTATATGCTCTCCCTTTCCAGTCTGAGAGCTACAGGGCAGGCCAAGCAGTTTGGTAGAGAGGAGGGGGAGCAGAATCTTTCCAGGGCAGATAGATGCAGCAATCCACATCTGGGGCCAAGCCCCCTCCCCCATTCCCAACACCCTGCAAATTCATCCTTAGAATTAACAGCTTTCCACTTACCCTTGCCATTTTATACAATGATGATAGGGCAAAATCTGCACTTCTTTGCCTCAACTCATTTGTATCAAGCACACTACCTGGAAGAGAAAGCTGTAGACTCTCATCCTTAGCATCTTCAGTATTCTTAAAGCTACTGTTCTAGTCCTGTTGCTCAAAAAAAATGCTGACTCATTTTTAGCCTAAAGCTGTGTACAAGGCAAGGTGAAATGAGAAATAAGAGGGAACAGGTGTTTTGAAGCTGTCTGGTGGATGGTACGTATATTATGTGAAATAAAAGCATAAAATAGTTATTTTTAATGGGGGTCATACGAATTTTGGGTGGCATTCAGAACTTTTGCGAGCAAGTTGGGGTTATTCGAGGACTTAGGTAGCCCCTTCTTCCACATGGCTTCTGATAGCAAGCAGACAAAAGTTGTTTTATATGGCTAATCCCATGTGTAGCATATGGACTGAAACTGCAATGCTGGAGAAATCGAGTTTCATTGTTTACACCTTCCCAGTGCTTTTGCAATGCAGACACCGATTTCCCACTAACCTTAAGCTGCTCTCATGTTCCTCTTCTCAGCTGGGCTTCCTTCTGATTTCACACTATCAGCCCAAAGCTGCAAGTAACATCAACGTTTTTGCGTGGCAAACAGAAACTGGTTTTTAGAGGCTTATGCATCCTGCTCAAAAATGCCGATGTTACTTGCAGCCCCGGGGCAGATAGTGTGAAATTGGAAGGAAGCCCCACTGAGGAGAGGAACGTGAAAGCGGCATAAGGTGAGTGGGAAATCGGTGAAAATATTTTTGGTACTTGTAAGGAAAAAAGACAGACACAGTGCGTTTGCCTGTCTTTTTGCTCTTCTAGAAATAAAAGCAACCTTTGCATGAGGCATTTTTGATCAAGGAAATATCAGGCTCAAGGCAGCTGGTGCTTAGAGCCAAAGGGCACTTCCATGGATCTCCACTATTGTGTGTAGTTTGATGCTATCCTCAGAGAACACAAGTTGCAATACTGTCATCTGTTCAAGGATCTGCAGAAAATTTACAAAAACTAGGTGGATTATCATCATCTACATTTGCACAGGATGGAGAAAAGAAATGGCATATTATGTGCAGTCAGCTGATATCCAATACAAAGCAGACCTCAGAAGTATTCAGGCTACCAGACTCACAGTTTAATAGAGCTGGTCCATATTCTCATTCTAGACCCAGATTGCAGAGCTGGAACGAACACATGCCCAGCGACTAATGGAGCTCACATCTAGGCATCAGCTGGACATAGAGCTGGAGACAGAGCGGCTGCACAATGCTCAACTCCAAGCTGAACGCATGCTTGAATCCCAGGAGAGAAACCACCGGCAGAGGGTGAAGGCCCTGGAGGAGCAGGTACAGTAGAGGAATGGTCTGGATGGCTCTTCAAATCCCACAGTGATTCCCAGGTCTGGTGACTAGAATGTATTGTGCAGTTAAATTTCCTGTATCAGGTTGTGGTGGTTATGAACCTGACATGAAATGTGTGATTTTAGGACAAAAAACTGGAGTGATGGCTAGTAAGTTGGGGTGAGCTCCTCTGCTGTCTACTAGAAATAGACCACAGGAGTAAATGATCCATAATGTAACCCATTGTATTTGTACTTTTGCTGTATTCCTCCAGGTGAATGCTTTGAAAGATCAACTGGACCAAGAAGTGAGGAGAAGACAAGCCTACATAAACCAGATGCTACATACAGTCAAATGATTCAAAACACTGACATCGTGCTCTGGTTTTGTGTGACCAGATGGATTGAGGGTCATAGATCAGAACCAGCCTTCAGCAGGATTTGTTTAGCTCAGGCACTGGACTCATCCATCTCCTTCATGAGGGCACTCAGCTGAATAACAGAGAAACACACCCTGTACTCTTGGAAGGAGTGACAAAAAAAAATAATTGGCAGCATACAGCCAAGAGGAAACCCTGCTGTGGGGGCAGCTGTTGTCTCTTAAGATGCTTGAAACCCAGGGCACTGATGCTTAACTAATTAATTTAGGACATTTAACAAGGAGGGGATTCTCTGTTGTTTGGGTTTCTGTGTAGTGTATCCCCGTATGATCTCCATGGGGCTATGGATGCAAGTTGTACAAATTAAAACAATCTGTGAGGCAGATAGGAGCACCTATTATTGAAATAACCTCTGCATGTCCATCGTTTATTGGGTTCCTTTATTACTCTGTCAGGGTTTGGAGAGCTTCTGTCAACTAGCCTCTGATGCACTTTAGCATATTGTGCAGTATCATGTGGTATCCTGATTAAGTGAACACATATTGTGGCTATCTGGTTGTAGCCATACAGCTCCAATGTCTCACAGATCACAATGAACGAGTTGTTCTGAAAACAGGACATGGCAGGTAATTTCCACTGGCATCAAAATTGTACTGTGTGCTATAAAGAGAATTTAGGAAGCACAATGTCACCACACCCTCAGGAGGGATAAAATCCTTTGCTGTGTCTAAGTACCTCAAGCCATTTTCATGGTGGCAGGTGGCTGAGCTTAACTCAAAGCCAAATCATCTTATGACTTGCTGGCCTCAAGATATATCAGAGTGTTAACATTCAACATTCCACCCACTCTGCCGGCTGAGAGGCTCCAAGGAAATCCCTTTAGGAATCAAACTTTGGTTTCCTTGGTGACAACAGGAAACCATATTGGAGTTACTGTGAACATCACCTGTTAGTATTGTTCCACATTTTTTCCTCATGAATGTTTGTTTTTCCTGAAGTGTACTGCAAATTATTGAAATAAAGAACATTTCTTAAAGATACTGAGAAAAAAACAACTTCCTTTGCTTTTAATATGAATGTCCCACATTTCCCCACTAATTCACTTAGTATTTTGTATGTAGCCTTGAACCCTGTACCACCAAGCATTGTAAGCTACCTTTCTTCTTGGGCAAACATAGGATAAAGATACACAACCAGAAAGTGGCCCTGTATAGTATAAGCCACACTATTTTACTCTACAAATTGAAATCAGCTTAGAAGTGAAAGTAACAACTTTGTTACCTGTACTGTCTAGGGGGGGACTCTAAGCAGAAAATCTGTGGTACTGCTTCAGACACAATCTCACTGATACTCAGTGCTGGCACTTATCAGCTTACTTTCACACATTATTGTTCATAGTTTCCAGCCAAGGAAACCAGAGAAGTGCGATTCTGTAAAGGGAGCTAATATTTGCTAAGGAACTCACCACTGTCATAAAACTAAGGTTGCTAGGTCCAATTCAGAAAATATCTGGTGACTTTAGGGGTGGAGCCAAGAGACTTTCCCATTCCCTAAAATATATAAAAAATACAACAGTGCATTTCCCCTGAATAAAGCCTTCATTTCCTCATCCCTAGCAGCCAAACTTACACTAAATGAAAGTGAACACACACAAACTCACGAAGCAGCCAAAATAAAACACAAGAACAAAATAGGAGTCAATTTCACCTTTAAGACCAACTTAGTTTTATTCAGAACGTAAGCTTTTGTGTGCATGTACACTTCTTGGAGAGCCAGTTTAGTGTAGTGGTTAAGTGTGCGGACTCTTATCTTGGAGAACCGGGTTGGATTCCCCACTCCTCCACTTGCACCTGCTAGCATGGCCTTGGGTCAGCCATAGCTCTGGCAGAGGTTGTCCTTGAAAGGGCAGCTGCTGTGAGAGCCCTCTCCAGCCCCACCCACCTCACAGGGTGTCTGTTGTGGGGGAGGAAGGTAAAGGAGATTGTGAGCTGCTCTGAGACTCTTCGGAGTGAAGGGCGGGATATAAATCCAATATCTTCTTCAGATGAGGAATGAGGCACTGTACCTCATTCCTCATCTGAAGAAGTAATAGAAAAAGCCTAGGGGGTGGAGTTTTCCTCCAAACAGAGGGACTGAGAGTAATGTGGCTCTCTTCTCACCCCGCCCCCCTGCAGCTTTCTTGCTGAGATTTCAAGGCGCACAAACATTCAGAAACACAAACAATTGCAAGCCTTTTCTAGACCTGCAGAGGTTTGAAGGCACATGGTGGCTGTTGGGGCGGGGCTGGCAGGCTGGCAGTGGGGAGGAGCCTGAAAAACTTGGGGATCCCTCACTGGGACCTGGGAACTGCCAAGCCTAGATAAAACTGTTTATAGACTTATTTGAAGAAAGCCACAATAGTTTAAGTCTGCTTCAGGATGGTTTACATTTATAAGAATGTATGTATTCACATCAAGATGGAACACATTTTGTAACCAGTGATGTTTAGCAATGATTGGGTGAGTTGCTGTAGCTGCTGAATCTGCTGTACCTTAATGTAGCTCCATGCTTGGTTTGAGATACACCAAGTTACCATAAGTGGTATTAAACCACACTTCCACTGATGTTGGTTGGGAAACATGACAATACACATCGGCAAGATGGCTGGTTCAGTTCTTTAAACAAGTGCAAAATTAGAATTCGTTTAATTGGGTTCATTCAATGTCTGCTCAGGCTCTGCACAGAAGCAGTAGCAGATGTTTTCCCGTTTAAGCGGTGAGCAAGTTTTGGCTTGCCCGCGTAGCCAGATGGACCCTTTGTGGATTCAAATGGCCATGCGGGATCCCTGGCCCTCTGGTGACTCACTAGATGAGCTAGTGGAGATTTGGAACAACCAACCCTCCACGGCCATTGACGAGATCGCTCCCCGACGTCCTCTTCATCCTCGTTCACAATCTGCTCCATGGTATACCATGGAGTTGCAATCAATGAAACAGCGATTAAGATGACTAGAGAGACGATGGCGACATACTCGCAACGAATCTACGAAACATCCTATAGGTCATTTATGCGAACCTATGAGATGGCAGTTCAGGCTGCAAAAAAGACCTATTTTGCATCCAGAATTGCATCTGTGACCTTGCGCCCAACACAATTGTTTAGTATAATTCGGTCACTAACCACTCTATTACAGGGTAAACAAAATATTAGAGAATTGGAAATAGGCTTTGAGGCTTTTGCGAGTTTTTTCGCAGATAAGGTCTCGTCGCTCCGACGCGACCTTCCCGCCATAGTTGATACAGTAAAAGAACTTGGGGCACCGAGCACATCTTCTGGTCCAATTTTGGATTCTTTCAGCCCACTCAGTCTGGAGGAAATCGACAGGATCCTTTTGGCTGTACGCCCTACGACTTGTAGGTTGGATCCGTGCCCATCCTGGCTTATAAAAGCTAGCCAGACGTGGCTACATGACCCACTACAAGGTATTGTCAACAGATCCCTGGTAGAAGGGATCTTTCCCACACCTCTTAAAGAGGCAGTGGTCCGTCCCCTCTTTAAAAAACCATCTGCAGATCCAGCCATATTGGCAAATTATCGGCCAGTATCAAACCTTCCCTTTTTGGGTAAGGTTATAGAGCGGGCGGTGGCAACTCAGCTACAGGGATTCCTGGAGGACACTTCCGCACTGGATCCATTCCAGTCCGGCTTTCGACCAGGTCACAGGACGGAGACGATTCTGGTCACTCTCATAGATGACCTCATGCGACATCTGGATCGGGAAGGCTCAGCAGTGCTGTTGTTATTAGATCTGTCAGCTGCTTTTGATATGGTTGACCATCAGCTACTGACTAGCCGCCTTGCTGATGTGGGGATTCAGGGGTCCGTCTTACAGTGGTTGACCTCCTTTCTCCAAGATCGGGGACAAAGGATGGTGATAGGGGAGGAAGCATCCCAGAGGCACTCTCTCAGTTGTGGGGTGCCACAGGGAGCAGTCCTATCCCCGATGCTATTTAATATCTATATGCGCCCCCTTGCCCAGATTGTCAGGAGGTATGGACTGGGTTGTCATCAATATGCAGATGACACCCAGCTCCATCTATTGATGGGCGGCCAGTCCGAATGTACCCCAGAAAATCTAGACCTGGCCCTTCAAGCTGTGGCTTCGTGGCTCAGGTTGATACGACTGAAATTGAATCCGACGAAGACGGAGGTTCTCTATCTGAGCTGGGGTGGTCCGGGGGGAGGGGTTCATCTGCTGGCTCTTGACGGGGTGCCATTAATACCATCCCCTAAAGACAGGAGCTTGGGCATGCTCCTTGAGTCCTCCCTTACAATGGAGGCCCAGGTAGCGGCCACAGTTAGATCCGCCTTTTTCCACCTTCGGCGGGCACGGCAGCTGGCCCCATTCCTGGAGCACAACGAGTTAGCAATGGTGATCCATGCTACGGTCACCTCAAGAATAGATCACTGTAATGCTCTCTACATGGGGCTACCCTTGACGCTAACCTGGAGACTACAGCTAGTGCAGAACGCCGTGGCGCGACTGTTAATGAGACTCCCTCGATGGGAGCACATTCCGCCAGTGCTGAAAGAGCTCCACTGGCTTCCTGTTGTGTTCCGAGTTCGTTTCAAGGTGTTGGTGTTGACCTTTAAAGCCATTTATGGTCAGGGACCTGTCTATCTGTAGGACCGCCTTTCTCCGCATATTCCCCAGAGAGCACTGTTTTCAGGGACGAAAAATCTATTGTCCATCCCTGGACCAAAAGAAGCCAGGTGGCATACGACACGAGCCAGGGCCTTCTCGGTGGCAGCACCAGAACTCTGGAATGCTCTCCTGGAGGCCATAAGGGTCCTGCGGGATTTGTCTACATTCCGCAGGGCCTGTAAGACCGAATTGTTCCGACAGGCCTTCGACATTTAACCGAGAGAGAGCTGCCACTGGACATCATATAGAGCACCATGCAGAGTACCGATGCTCACCATTGAACTTTCAGACCCGCTATACTGTACTGTATTAATACAGCACCTGAAATGTTTTAAATAATTTAAATATGTAATTATGTTTTGTATGTTTTATTGGTTTTTAATGGAAGTGATGTGATGTTGTGAGCTGCCCTGAGTCCACTTGTGGAGAGGGCGGGATATAAGCTTAACGTAATAGATAGATAGATAGATAGATAGATAGATAGATAGATAGATAGATAGATAGATAGATAGATAGATAGATAGATAGATAGATAGATAGATAGATAGATAGATAGATAGATAGATAGATAGATAGATAGATAGATATAGATAGATAAATAAATAAATGTTTTGTTTTAACTTTTTAATGCCTAGAAGAAAATTAAGCAGATTGGAAGAAAGATGCCTCACCAGTCCTGTTTGCCTATACGTAATAAATAAATAAATAAATAGATAGATAAATAGATAAATAAATAAATAAATAAATAAATAAATAAATAAATAAATGTTTTGTTTTAACTTTTTAATGCCTAGAAGAAAATTAAGCAGATTGGAAGAAAGATGCCTCACCAGTCCTGTTTGTCTATGTATTAGAAGCGGGCAATTGCCCAGTTTCTACTACCAGGTATTGAGTTGTGTGTGGGCACTGGCAGAGACCTGTGAATCCCAGCAAATGTCTATGCATTGCTGGCACAGTTCAGCTTCAGTGAAGGAAACTTTCCATGGGGGAATTTAGCTAATCTGCTGCTGTTCCTTCTGAGCCCTGCTGTTCTTTTCTGCTTTCAGGCCTTATGTAGGAATCTGTTCCTTGGCTTCCTTTCAGCATTGAAACAGTTCTACAGTACTTATTATGGCTGATATTTCTATTGCCTTTTTATTGAATTCAAGCAGAATGTCAAAGCATATTCCCAGCGGGGAAATACTTTCATCTTCTAAACTTGACATTGCAGTTACCAAAAAATCATGAGGATTCCTTTTCTTGCAAATATTTGACAATTGTGAGGGCTTTAAGAAGAAGAATGCAAAGCAATTAAAGTATATCAGTTTTGCTATGCCACTTCCCACATCATATCATGAGCTTTGCAGAAGTCTTCACAGACCAAGATAGTAGCACTGAAGCAGACCACACTAGAGCCCTTGCACCGAAATCCAACCCACAATGCATGGACCATAGTGCCATTAGAGATAAATGGGAAAGTAGTTTAGAGTGTGGTCCACGGTACAGCAAGCACACAACTGCTTCACCATTTGCTGAACTCTTCATAGGTCTGCTAGTTCATAACTACTAGTTCAATCCCTAATTGCTGTATATCAGCACAATACTACAGCATCAGTGAAACTGATCTGATTATAAATCCAGATGGGCAGCTGTGTTGGTCTGAAGCAGAAGAACAAAACTGAAGTCAAGTAGCACCTTTAAGACTAACAAACTTTTATTCAGAATGTAAAGCTTACATTCTGAATAAAAGTTTGTTGTTCTTAAAGGTACTACTTGACTTCTGATTTGATCTGGTTATATCTGTTAAGAATCTTTTCTAAATAGGGTAACTAATTTAGATAACAAGAAAGAGAGGGTCCAGGCATCCTAAATATAGTTTGCAAAAACCAGCAGTGAGAAAAAGAAAGCAGGCAGGAAAGAAACACAATAAAGAATGAACAGTACAATCCTAAACAGCGTTACACCCTTTTAAGTCCACTGAAGGGTGTAACTGCATTTAGGATTGTGCTGTAAAAGATTAGAGATTAGTCAAATCTTTGGAAGTAAAGCATGTACTTAAGGGCTCAGTGTACATAGAGTTTATTCTCATGTAACTTTTCCAGTTATTTTCTACCTTCATTTTCTTTTTCTCCAAGTGGACCGGACATTAAATAAGACTCTGTATTCCGAAACATTTATCCAGGTCAAGCTTCACTAAGGGTTGAATCCCTTCTTTCTCATGTGCTTTGGCTACTATCCAGACTGAGGCCCTGTAGAGCTGCACTTTTTAAAAAATCGAAGGGAAGATCTGATCACAGATCTCCTAGCATCTTGTCTGTTTTGACCCTCAGAGAGAGCCAAACAGCAAACATTTGGGCCCAATATGAAAAAGTTCCAAAACTGAAAGAATGAAGGGAGAAACAGATGGTACCAGAGCTGTATACCAGGAATACATATACATAGGAAATTAAATGACTTCACAGTTGACTATTTGAGCTTCCACTTTCCCTGGGGGATAAAGCCACAAAAGAGAATGTCAGGATTTGCCTTTCAGTGTTGACTTCAACAACACCATATGTTTGAAAGTGATTGTGTTGCTTCAGTTAACCAGATTCCAAATTACTAATGAGAAAAATTTTGTTTGTTAAGTGTAACCACAACAAAAGTTCTCTGATGTATTTGTGGAAATACTTTTCTCACCTCCTGAAGATATTCATGATCATTGCTCCCCACTTCCTTGAACAGTAAGGAATCCATTTGCTTACAAATACATAAACAAGAGTATGGTGGAAATAAACATGTTCCTCTACAACAAGAAACATAACAATTGTCCTATACCAGATTATCATAAAGCAACTCTATGGATTTCTGGAGCTTTAAAGATGTTTCCAGACAGTTCAGTGAAATGCAGCTTCTGTCTAGCTCTCTCAGTTTCCAATCTGAACAGCAAATTGGCTATTAAGGAAAGCATCCCCAGTCATTTCCCCTAATTGGGGAAATATCACCTAATGATCCCTAACTATTAGCATGTACTGCTGAACACAATTGTCTTCCAATGCAAGATAGCTTAAAAGGCTTGTGGTTTTCACTCTTCCCGAGAAAAAATCAACTGATGCACCATGTTTCTATTTGTCCTGAGTCTGTGGAGAAGGACTAAATTTCCATTGGTTGGCAAAGAATCTTTTAAACTTTTCTGTGATGACCACATGAAAGTCCCAATTAAACTGCCCCTCAGCAGAATGATCCTTTGCTGCAATCTACTGATAAGTTTCATGGATATCTCAGTATGGCCAACTCCATATGAGTATGTCCCTATGTCAAGCCTGAAGAGTGTCCCCTATATTTGAAGAACCAGAATTTGAGTCCGGGGTGGGGGGGAAGAGAGCTTTTAATCTGCTGTATACATGGCTTTCAGTTTGGCACAGTAAATCATTGAAAGATGGAAGGGAGAAGCACTTAACCAGCAAATAACTTTATTGCCCTATCAAGAAAATAAATTAGTGAACTGGAGACAAAGAACAACTGCAATTACCTTTTAGTTAGTTAAATATGTAATTCTAAATTATTTCAAATTATGTTCCTCCCACATGACTAGTTCAGAGCAAACCAACCAAGAGAGAAGAGATAGGTGGTTGCCTAGAATGGGACCAAAAGGTGCAGTGAGATAAATGATGAAGAAAAGTCAGAAGTAACAATTTGATTAACAATTAAGCAGTCCCTAGCCAGGTGAGGGAACTATTGGGAATGATTGGCCAAGAACAGAAGGTGGAACAGCTAGGGAACCCTAAAAAAGATGTAAAGCACTGTTAAACTTGTAAAGCTGAGCAAAATAGGAGAGAAGAAATTATACTCCACCTCTCTTGAAGAGGAAGGCTCAAGTGGTTGGTTTGTACCTGTGACAATGGAAGAAGTTTCTAGAAAGGAACTAGCCACAAAGATGAAAGTCTTAAGATGCCCTTCTTAAGCACCTGGATTTACCTTGGGTCCCAGTGGAAGGGGCCTGCTATTGGCCTAAATCAGAGTAGAACTAAGATCTATGATGGTATTGAGCCAAAGCTTCAGACCCTGGCTGCCCACCTGGACTTTGGGTTCTATTCTAAGGACCTAAGACCTCATTGATGGAGGGGCTGGAGGAGATACCTGAGATGGTTCTGGTTGTAGGTGACAATTAGTATGGGGGAAAACTTCAGTTAGATCTTCTGACAAGAGTCAAGAGATAAACTGATATGATATTCCTTGAATCATCTGCGAGCTGCACTGTGAGGTAGTGAGGACTTTGGTTATTGTCCCACAAACCTAGGACACTGATTATGGTGAAAAGGTGTGTGTGTTAAGTGCAATCATGCACTTTCAATTTATGGTGACCTTGTGAATTACTAACCTCCAAAATGTCCTATCTTTAACTGCCTTGTTCAAGTCTTGCAAACTAAAGGCTTCCTTTGATTAAATCTATCCAACTCAACAATTTCAATATCTTCATTGTAAACCTTACAAATGTGTAATAACTCAGTAGTCATAACTTTTGTCTTCCTGATGTCCTGCTTTAGCACTTTCTGCTTTAACCTCCATCTGTAGTAATTTCTGACTACTATTTTCTGCCGGTCATGAGATGCCATCTACATATCTCAAATAGTTAATGTTTCTTCCACCAGTTTTCACTCCACCTTCATCTAAATCGAATCCAGTGTTCCTTTTCATAAATTCTGCACAAAGACTGAACAGATAGGGAGATAAAACACATATTGTCTGACACCTTTGGCAACTGGAAACCATCCTGTTTCTCCATATTCTGTCCTAACAGTAGCCTCTTGTCCAGGGTACAGGTTGTGCATCAAAATACTCAGTTGTTGTAGCACTTTCATTACTTTAAAACCAACTATAACTTTTCAAGATCCACCAGATTTTGAGCATCACTTTGCTCACATGAGAAATTAAGTAATGCGGAGGTCTTTGGTCTCTCTCTCTTTGTAATTGGAATGTAAATTGATCATTTCCCTGGGCCAAAAGAAGCCCGCTTGAAATCCACCAGAGAAAAGGCCTTCTCTGTTATGGCCCCTACATGGTGGAATCAGCTGCCGGAGGAGGTGAGGGCCCTGCGGGACCTTGTTCAGTTCCACAGGGCCTGTAAGACGACCCTCTTCCGGCTAGCTTACACCTAGCTAAGATGAGAACTCAATGTAGCTTGCCAGATTTTTTCTTATATATATTTGGAATATTTATTAATTTTTAAGGTTTTATCTGTTTTAAATGTTTAATTGTTTACATGTTTAAAATTGTTTAATTTTTATGTCTGATCAATTGTTGGAAGCCGCCCTGAGCCACTTGTGGGAAGGGCGGGATATAAATTCTAAATAAATAAAAAAAATTCTAATCTGTGTGCCATTGTTTTGTTTTCCATATTTCATAGAATCATGGAATCACAGCGTTAAAAGGGAACTCCAGGGTCATCTAATCCTGCACAACGTCTGGCATGTTGCTGCTAATGTTTCTATGAACTTGTTTTTTTGTTTCACTTCACTTTCTAAAATTGCAGGTTTTTCAAAAGATTATTTTTTGAAGGAATCTGTCATCCTTTCAATGTTTTTGTATAATTCTTCCGTGTATTGTTCCCATCTTTTATTTGTCCTGTTCAATTAATACATTTCCAGATTGTTCTTTCAGCATACCTGTGCTTTAAATTCCCTTTGATTTCTTGGATCTTGTGGAACATATCTCTTGCTCTTCCTTTTTTTGTTGTTCCTTTCTATTTCTTTACACTGTTTATAATAGATCTCTTTGTCTGTACATGCCAGTAACTGGAACATTGCATTTAGACTTCTGATTCTATTTCTGTCACCTTTTGCTTTTGCTTCTTTAGCAATTTTAAGAGTATAACTGGTCATTCATCAAGGATTTTCATTTCTGTTAGCTACATTTCTGTTAGCCTTTGCACATTCTTCCTTGATATATGGAATCAACCCAAAGTTCTTCTGATTCCTGTTCCTTTGGACATAGTAATGCAAATCTACTCTTTACATGGTCTTTAAATTCTTCAGGAATGTTATTTAGATTGTATTTTGACACTATTAATGTTTTGTAGTTTTTCTTCAGCTTTATTTTAATTTTCAATGTTAACAATTTGTGGTCTGTCTGTACCACAATCAGTTCCTGGTATTTTTTTAACAGAGAGAATAGAGCTTCTCCATCTTCTGCTTCCAATTAAGTCATCTATTTGATTTCTGTTATTGGCAATCCAGTGATGTCCACATATACAATAGTCCATTCAGTTGCTTGAAACATGTTCCTTATCATTACCCTTCCAGGAAGCCCCACCAACAATGGGCACATCCACAAACCTATTGCCCTTTCACCACACCCCCACCAGCCTAGAAATAGCAGCTCTCCAGCAGCCCTGGCCCCACTCAATGCACAGCAGCCAAGAAGGTCAGAGCGCCTGCTCCGGCTGCAACGCCACTGAGGATGTTCTCCGCAGCCGAGAACGAAACGTCTGGAAGAAAAACTTTCTCCAGTAGAACACGGCACTTGAGCCCAAAAGATTCTACAAACCCTAATAAATTTCTTCTGTTTGTTGTTTCCAAAGCAAAACACTTCATTAATTTTGGCTGAAAATGCCCTAATCCAGTCTGCTTTAATCAACTCACTCCCAGAATTGCAGTGTTTTAAGTGTTCAATTTCTCATTTTATCATTTCAAGCTTATGTTTATTTATATTTCTCATATTCTATGTTCCCATTATATGCATTAAACAGCAATGCATCCATTCATGTCAACAACTGAATATCCTTTTGGCTTTAGTCCAGTTGTATTGTTAAGAATAGCACTATTTGTAGCTGTCCTCAACTCTTCCCCAGTAGCTGACTGAGCGCCATCCAACCTGGGAGTTCCATCTTCCAGCTATGTATTTTTTCATTTTGGATTGTCTCATCATAGGGTATTCAAGGTAAGAGATGATCTCACAAGTGGTTTACTGTTGCCTTCTTCTTTGTGGTACTAACCAGGATTAGCTGAAGTGGCACTGCTTTTGTCTATGAAAGATCCTCCACCAGTGTCATCTTCCACTATTGCAACTCCCCAGTAGCTATCCTTCAAAGATTCCTTGCCTTGATTGAACTGTCTGTTATCTTCTGCTGATGTGGCTACTGATTCCTGAAAGTGATGGATGCATTTTCTATGGTATTTAAGCAAGAGTTTAAACTACGGTATTTAGACAAAAATCTAAACTCCTACAACTCAGGGGTGTACATTTTTTCCCCTCAGTATTTTTCAGTGTGAGTCTATTGGACCCAAAAAAAATTCGGGATTCATGGGAGGGGGGAACCCAGATCCCAATACTGGTAAAGTATTTGTATCTAGGATTTTGTCAAGCTCAATAGACCCAAACTAAAAAAAAAGCAGCAGCAGCAAAGTCATAAAAAGCAGCTGGGAGACAGCTTAGCTGGGGCTCTTTGGGGTGGTCCCTTTAAAATGAGCTGCCAGCAGAGTTCACCAAGCAGCCAGTTCTCCCTGCAGGCTTGGCTGGGGCTCTGCTCTCCACAAGCTGTGCTGGGGCTCTCTTCAGCAGATTGGTTGAACATCCCAAAAGAGCCCTGGCTGAGTTGGCAGGGAGAGTGTTCCCCACTCAGCTGTTTTGCAGGTATTCTTCTGCAGTCCCTTTAAACACCCCATTTAAAGGGATTGCAGAAGAAAGCCCAGAAACAGCTGAGTGGTGGGAACTATCTGCTCCAGCCCCTCAGCTGTTGTTCAGGTTTGCTGGTAAATACCAAATATTTTTTTTTGGGGGGGGGGATGTTTCAGTTTTCCCAAGAACATCCTGGATACATTTAGGATGCCAAAATATACCCAAAAATACTTATAAAGTGTTTTTCATGTATATTTTCAGTTTGAGTAAACCCAAATGCGCACACCTACTTGTCAGGTTTGCTGACACACACGAACTCCCTCACCATGTTAAAGTGGGTGTCCATAAGCAGGGGGGGTAGGTGAGGGGTGCTCTGAAAATTCAAACAAAGGAGTTCTGATTGATATACTCTTGGAGTAATTAGGCAGTTAGACACTTCATCCTGAAAGCATCTGGGAGGATTTGCTGCCTTCATGAAGGAAGCTTTTCCCTGCACATGTGGCAATTGAGGATCAAATATTCTTGGGGTACAAAACAGATCTTAGTGGGGGTAGGAGCCATGGAACATATGGTTCTCAAACATTGTACCAGTTGTACAAAAGGTAGAGTTGCTAGGTCCAATTTAAAAAATAGCTGGGGACTTTAGGGGTGGAGGCAGGAGACTTTGGGGTGGAGCTAGGAAACATTGGGGTGGAGCCAAGAACAAGGGTGTGATGAGCATAATTGAACTCCAAAGGGAATTCTGGTCATCACATTTAAAGGGACCACACACCTGTTAAATGCCTTCTCTTCACTGGAAATAATGAAGGATAAGGGTACCTTCTTTTGGGACTCATAGAATTGGACCTCCTGGTCAATTTTTTAAAAAAAAACTTGGTGTTTTGAGAAGTTCCGGATGCTAAGCTGATAATTTGGTTCCTGTATCTCAAAAAAACTGCTCCCCAGAGCCTCAGAAACCCATGGATCAATTCTCCATTATACGCTATGAGGAAAGATTCTGCAAATATCCCTGTAAAGAACCCGACTCTGTTCAGCATATCCTCTTAAAGTGCCCACTGTTTACTCAGCTATGTTCACACCTGATTAGCCCTCTTTTGCAACTCTCTAAGGCTGGAGGTATTGAATTCTTGCTAGGAGACAAAAACCCTGAAGTTACTGAGCAGGTGGCTGAGTTCCTAGCAAAGGTACTCAGGAGCCAAGAAAAAGAGGGAAGAAAAGAGGGACAGGGAAGAATGAATGAGTGAGATAAGGGGCATTTTCGCACTGACCTTAATCGGCAGCGACGTCCCTCTTCACCACGCAGGATCTGTGCGGATTTCGCACCAATTGCTGCGGAGCACCCGGAAGAGCCGCAAAGTCCCGCGGCTTTTGCGGTGCGAATGGAAACCGCCAAAAACCGGTTTCCATTTGCACCGCAAAAGCCACGGGACTTTGCGGCTCTTCCGGGTGCTCCGCAGCAATTGGTGCGAAATCCGCGCAGATCCTGCGCGGTGAAGAGGGACGTCGCTGCCGATTAAGGTCAGTGCGAAAACGCCCAAGGTGTATCTATGTTTTTACTGCAACCATTTCAGTTACTGCAATACTTGTGATACTGTTCCAAACTTTTATCACTTTGCCCTGTTATTATTATTATATTTTTGTTCAGTCGCACAGTTGATTCCGACTCTTTGCTACCCCATGGACAAAGTCACACCAGGCCCTCCTGTCTTCCACCATTCTCCGAAGTCTGCTCAAATTTGT
This sequence comes from Heteronotia binoei, assembly GCF_032191835.1. Lineage (NCBI taxonomy): Eukaryota > Metazoa > Chordata > Lepidosauria > Squamata > Gekkonidae > Heteronotia > Heteronotia binoei. Next base: position 89,573,596 of record NC_083228.1, on the reverse strand, counting down.
GTTTGTTATATCAGTAACACTGTCCAGCCATCTCACCTTTCGCCGTCCCCTTCTTCTTTTGCCTTCTGTCTTTCCTAGCATCGGGATCTTCTCCAGGGAGTGCTCCCTTCTCATTTGGTGGCCAAAGTATTTGAGCTTCAGCTTCAGCACCTGATCCTCCAGGGAACAGTCTGAGTTCATTTCCCTTAGGACTGACTGATTTGATCTTCTTGCTGTCCAAGGGACTCTCAAGAGTCTTCTCTAACACCACATCTCAAAAGTATTTTTTTCTTCTGCACTCAGCCTTCCTTATGGTCTAGCTCTCACAGCCATACATTACTACTGGGAATACCATCGCTTTGACTATATGGACTTTTGTTGGCAGGGTGATGTCTCTACTTTTTATTATACTGCCCAGGTTCGCCATAGCTGTCCTCTCAAGGAGCAAATCTCTTTTGATTTCACGGCTACAGTCACCATCTGCAGTAATCTTGGATCCCAGAAATGTGAAGTCTGTCACTATTTCTATGTCTTCCCCTTCTATTTGCGAAGATGTGATGGGCCAGATGCCATGATCTTAGTTTTTTTGATGTTGAGTTTCAAGCCTACTTTCACCCTCAACAAGAGGTTCTTTAGGTCCTCCTCACTTTCTGCCATTAGAGTAGTGTCATCTGCATATCTGAGGTTGTTGATGTTTTTCCCAGCAATCTTAATCTTATTATTATAAACAATGTTACAAATAGTTGTATTTTGTTTCTCCTTGTTGGCACATTGGTCGATTTGTTCTGCTATCTCTCTTTATATAGTTTTTTTTTAGTTATTGTTATGCCAATAAAGGTTTTTTGAATTGGAATTGGAATAATGGAGTGCCCAGAACATTTCCTTCCCCACCCCTTGCTTTCTGGTGACCCTGAAGCGGGGGGAGGGCCTCCAAACTGGGAGATCCCCTGCCTCCAACGGGGGATTGGCAACCCTAACAAAAGTCCCTTCTTCTAAGTCTTGCCATTTCCCAATTTATCCATAGTGGTGGGGAAACTGGTTTGTAGAAGGCATTCTTGATGGTGTACCTTCTCTGTAGCTCCCTAACCCCCAGTGACCCTGAAGTCTCTGAAACTATGCTTCTCCAACTTCTCCCCTCACAAGTACAGACACATACTATCCAGGCCTTGAACAGAAACCACTTGTTTCTTTTTATCCCTAGTGCCCTGGTAGGTGAGGGCTGATACCTGAGTGCTGCTCTTCTTTGCCAAAATTCACAAGTGCATTCACATGTGTAGTTCTTAATCCCTGCCAGTTTGGGAGCGGGGCAGTCTAGGGCACGTTTTTCTTTGAAAGCTGTATTTTCCAGAAATCCTGGGTGTCCGTCTTATTGACAGAGACCCCTCCAGCCCTGTTTCTTCTTCTCTCTTCTTTGTTGCTAAGTGCATTTGTTCATGGGTGCTCCTTGTTTATGTATTTATTTCATTTATAACCCACCTTTTTCCCTGATGGGGACTCAAAGTTGCTCCTATTCGTCTCTTCGTCATTTTATCCTCACAACAACCCTGTAAGGTAGGTCAAAGCTAAGAGCATGTGACTGGCCCAAGGTCACTAATCAAATTTCCATGGCAGAGTGGGGATTTGAACCTGGTTCTCCCAGATCCTAGTCCGACACTCTAATCACCACATCACACAGGCTGTCCTTCACTAACCTGGGAAATTGTTATTTGTAGAACAGTCTTCTGAGTAAGTTGCAAGTCTTTTTTTTTAGAGATATGCACATGATTATTTGTAGGATATGGCTGCAAAACCAAGAAGAAAATTAAAAATATTGTGGCACATATTCTAAAGATAATTGATTTTATTAGGTACAGATGAATAAATTTTTATAACATCATAAATCTGACAATGTAATTTCAAAGAAACTGTTTCTTTTTTGTTTCATATTTAAGGTCATATTTAGAAATCAATTCAGGCAGGGCTTTTTTTTAGAACTCATTTGCATATTAGGCCACATACCCCCCAATACTACCATTGTTCCACACAGTGCTTTTTTGTAGAAAAAGCCTAGCAGGAACTCATTTGCATATTAGGCCACACACCCTGATGCCAAGTCAGCTGGAACTGCGTTCCTATGCGTTCCTGCTTTGAAAAAAAAAAGCCCTGCAGTCAGGTCATATTTAAAAATCAATAAACAGAATGACTGCATTTAACAGAAAATCAATGCTCCATTTGAGGTTTCAACTGAACTTGCATTTAAATTTATTTGTATTATAATGGACAGTGGCATGGGGCTTTCATAGCTCTCTGAGGGAGCTTTGTGCTGACTTTGCAAAGATAATTTGAGCCTGCCTGATAAAAAGATTTCTTTAAGATAAATGCCGATTTTTTGTACTAGCTGAGACAAAGGGCTACTTGAGTTTGACATGTAACTTAAAACACTGCACTGCTAAAAAGAATTTCCTGGTCATATTTTTAGCACCTTGAGAAAATTAAAAAACTGGCCTGTACATTTTTTTTAAATAAAAAAGAAACAAAATTCCAGTACGATCCTTGCTGCATAACTGTTATGTACCCAGACTTGGCAATGGCAGTTTTTAAAACACACACTGGCATGAAGCAAAAATAAGAGTGATTAGATCACCCAACATTTTGCTTAAGTAAAAAAGAAGTGGTGTGAGGCAGCAGGGATTGGAGCAGTAGGCTGGGACAGGCTGTGGGTTAACTCTTTCTTCATGCTGTTTCACCTATAAATATACACCTTGAAGTTGCTATTAGTTGCACAAGAGGGAAAAATTGTATTCAGAGGTCATGACAAAATATAGTTAAATGCCAATTGTGCACAAGCAAAATATGTTACTGCACTCAGATGTGCCTTTTGGTCCTCCCACCTCCTTTTATACATATGCAGTCCGATGCTACATTTGCTCAAGGTCCAATTTGTCAGAACCTGGGACTGCAGATGCCTTGCTTAATTCCACACAAACTGAGATTTTAAACGGGGGTTCCAGTTAGTTTGGGTTTCCAGTTAATGTGAAGCAGGGCTTTTTTTGACCAGGAATGCACAGGAACACAGTTCCAGCAGGCTTGGCATGAGGGGGGTGAGGTCTAATATGCAAATGAGTTGCTGCTGGGCTTTTTCTACAAACAAGCCCTGTGTGGAACAATGGGGGCATCAGGGGGTGTGGCCTAATATGCAAATGAGTTCCAACTGGGCTTTTTCTGCCAAAAAAGCCCTGGTGTGGAGTCAACAAATTCCAAATTATCAAAGCATTTGGACATCAAAATGAACTGTAGCTTGATCAAAACAAGAAGTTTCACACCAAAGTTACACAAAAGAGGAAGACGAGAGGAATGGAAGGAGTTTGCTGTGCTTGTGCATAGCTGGAATATTATTGCAACTTCTTGTGATGTCTCAATACAGCCACAGTCAGGTGCCTGTCTTTTTATTTACTGAGGTTCATAGTAGCTTTGGGGGAGGGGGTGTCTAGTGGGAAAAGAGCATGGAGGAAGAGCTAAATTCCTCTCATAGTGCCATGTAGTTATTCCAATCCCAACTGCTTTTTAACATTAAAAAATTACTGGGAGGTCTAATCACACATCAAAATGAAACATGTGATTAAGATGAGCATTTTAACCTCAGGGATCCTGCCAGAAAAAAAAATGAAGTATGTCCTTGGAGAACTATGCTAACTTTTCATTTTGTTTCATTTGTATGCTATCCTTCTTCTTGAGGTATACACAGGATTCCCCAGTGGACTCCCTGTCCAGTGATTACTGCTAGCTGATGAATTCATCTTTGTAAACCAGAAATATGAAGATATGCAGTGGGTAAGGCTTGCCTAAGCCTGTAGAAATCCCGGTTTTCCTAAAGGGTATAGCTATATTGTAGACTTAAACCAGTTTAACAACCATTCCTCTGTCCAGGGATCCTTGCAATCTCTATGAGTGAGGCTGAAAATCAGAGAATTCTCAGCATCCTTACCAAGCAATAATTCCCAAGGTTTTTTGAAGGAAGTCATTGTAGTGGTAACTATTGCTTCATTTAACTTTTTCTTGCTGATTTTGCATGTTAACCAAGAGTTCATGCACTCTTCAGTTGTCAATTAACTCTGTTTGCTTAAAGTTACTTTGATGTTTGACAGTTAATCAAAACAGTTACAGAAAAGTTAGATTAATTGCTTTTTGATAGAGGTTAAGAGTTGAGATTCGCCTTCTTATCTTGCTATATTAGATGTAATTTATATGCACCTGCTGATTGGCTCATTTGCACTGGTGTTAATTGTCTCATATTTCATTAAGAACCAATCACTTACCTAGATAATAGTCAGATAATTAAAATAGAAGAGATTTAGAGGAAAATAAGATTGATTATTTTTCTATAAATATGCACTACTGTAATAAGCAAATCAGATTTCTTTGGATGGAAGTCTCAGAAGATTGGGTGAGATTTCTGGGTATGTGTGACTTGGGCTTTTAGAAAATTCCTAAAAACAGTGAGACAAAAACCTGAAACCTGGTTTACTCTTTAAAATATTACTCCCTATATTATGATTAAGCAATATTAGGAAATTTAATAACTTTAGCACTTATTTTACTGATCAGGTGGGTAGCCATGTTGGTCTAAAACAGCAGAACAATGTTTGAGTCCAGTGGTACCTTTAAGACCAACAAAGTTTTATTCAAGGTACTATATACTTTCATGTGCAAGCACCTGAAGAAGTGTGTGTGCACATGAAAACCCTTTAATAAAATTTTGTTGGTCTTAAAGATACCATTGGACTCAAACTTTGTTTTACAGTAGTTGTAGGGTTAATTTTCACACACTTGTACTTCTTAAATATCGTTCATAATAAAAAGAACTGGTTTTTTTTAATAAATAGTAAACATCTCTACATGTTTTTTGATTTGGTTTGCTGGTTATAACTCGAAGAACCAACCTCATACTGTACTTTTATTCAAAGTGTGGGCTTTTATGCGCATGCACACCTCCTCAGACATAGTGCACAAGCACACAAAAGCTCACACCAAAACTGTGTTGGTCTTAAAGGTGCCACTGGACTCCCATATTGTTCTACTGCTTCAGACCAACATGGCTGCCCACTTGGATCTACTGAACCTTACTTATTTGTATTATCCAATTTAAAGGTTGTTATCCTTTAATAGATAAATCCTAGAAAATTCTGCCACTGAATAGGCAAATTGTTTTAAAATTGTTTAATTTAGATTCTCAAATTGGATCTGGGAGTGAGGCTTCTCATTACATCATGACAGTTAAACTAGTATAATACTGATTAGGTCTTGTACAGACAGGCCCGTTGAGCTTCTTATCTCCATCCAGGCCCATAGCCATGGGAACTTGTGGGGGCACTATCCCCTGACTTCCAGGCAGGGCCCCCCAACTTCCAGTCAGCCCTCCAAGAGGCAGCTTGCTTTCTTGTTTCTTCTTCTTTTTGCCATGGTTGAGCCAGAAAAGCATCATCAGTGACAGCTGGAGCTGGGAGAGCTGAGCAGGACACAGTGCACTGCAGCAGCAAAAGCAACAGGCAAAGGAAGCCATGTAGAATCGGCTGGGAAGGGGCGGATGAATGGAACTGCTGGCTACAAGGTGCCAGGGTGGGGGAGAGGGAAGGAACCCCCCCCCCCCGCCCCGCTTGCATGCAACATGTAGTCCCTTCTTGACTTCAAAGTTTTAGAGTTGGCTGCCTTGACTTGGCCACTTTCAGAGCATTCAGCTTTTGCCCCTACCCCAGAAAGCTTCTGAGAAGTTGCAAGCCCTGCAGTGGATGGAAAAGGGTGCCCCCCACCCCACTTTTTAAAAAACCTCCTGGCTACACTCCTGTCTCCATCTGCCCTTTGAGGGTGTATGAAGCAAAAAGGATACTGTTTCTTACATCTGAAAGCCAAATATAAACTTGACAAGAGTATTTCTTTAACATGGAAGAGGAAATAAAACATAGCATTGAATAACAGAAAGCACAAAATACTTAGCACTCTGCTATTACGCCACATTGCCTTATGTGGGCCAGAGTGCTTTAAGTCATCATAGAAATTCATTGGCATTTTATAGTCTTCTCTACAGAGATAAGACAAAGTCTGTTTTTAGAAGAAATGGAAGACAACTCCAAGGCAAAGGCTCTGTTCAGACATACAACAAACCATAATTTGCTGTATAAGTACACATCACTGGGCTTTCGCATTCCTCTGTCACTTCCCTTCATGTGCAGCCTGAAGATTTCTGCATTCCCATGTTGTCCAATTTGGGTACAATGACAAACTATGGTTTGATCTATTGCCAGAAATCAGGACTCTATTAATATTAATTAGTTTGTGAATATTTTATAATTATGAAGTTTAATATATAAGTTTTTCAAACAGGACATTTAAATTAGGCATCTACCTATATAAAACTGGTAATTAACAATAGGCTACCATCAGATTATTGCTCAGATAAACACCTTAAATTGCTCAGTAAGAGAAAAAAAGTCCATGCCATGAGCCACCACAACCCCACTCACCTATGTTTGTTTCTGTCTCCCCAGACAGTGCTGTAGATATGGGAAATTGGCCGTGTTCTGCAAACAGCAAGCTTTTTAGGATTAATTCATAAATATTTATTCTGTGGCAAGTTTTAAGAGTGTGGTGGGAAGAAAATGATAGGGAGACAACTGACCAAGGGAACAAAGCATAGGTGTTTGAGAAGAGATGCCAGGAAAACACATATACACACACATTGTACTCATGTATTCCTCATGTAGTTTCCTTAACATGTATTTCTCTCAGGACTAAATTACATGTTACATTTGTATGCGTGCAGCGTGGTACTATATATGATATATGCTGAGTAATGCTGGGTAGTAGTGATTTTCAGTGTATTCATGTCCAGGTTCAGTTAGGCCACCATGGTTTTTTTGCATATCTGCTGCATTTAGACATTTTACTATCACTTTCTGGCATTCTCCTACATTTGGCTTATTAAATAGTCCTTTAGAGGTTTCAGCAGATGGCAGTGCCAATAGGAAAAAGGTAGTTTTGCAAGAATATCGCCAAGTCTTGCTTCTAAAACTATCGGTATCCTTTTCATTACAAAGCAGGGTTAAACCCATGCATGTGGTAATGTAAAACTTTCTCTGCTGTTCATTGCAGCACTTAAAGGCACTACCCAAGAGGTGAGGGATGAGACCAAGTTGATCTTATCTTATGGACACCTTCAATAACTATTCCCAGCCACAGGGAGTGCTTGAGCTGAGCCTTTGTGCATGAAAATCATTCAATTACCTAATTAATCCTTAGGGCCAGATTTCCACAACCCATGTGATAATTCCAGTGGTTACATGATGGTTGCGTTGGGTGCAGAATGAAAGCTCACCCTGGAGCAGATGCAAAATATGAGAAGGATGATATGAATGTATTTGGATGGTTCAGGTTATACACGTATAAAGAATACTTATAAAGTATAAAGAATATAAAAGATTAACCAGGATGGCAACCCAAAGCTCAAATTCAGCCCACGTATAACTGCTGGTTGGTCTGCCACAGGTCTATGGCTCTAACAGGAGCCACCCAGGGAAGGGAAATGGTCAGAAAAGCTTCAGGCATTATCTCCATGTTTCTTCTCTGGGGCTTTCATTTCTGATGATAGCAGAGGAAAAAGTGCAAGAGCAAACAGGCCTCCCTCATCCAGGTGTTGTGCCTCAATCAGTCTGTTGAACAAATTTCTACTGAATGTCCCCTGGAATAAAATTAATCTACCCTTCCAATTATATGATTCACCCAGCAAAACATAATGGATCTTCCCATCAGTTTTATGTGTCAGAATATTGTCACAGCTGGAACCCTAGAATAGTCAGTTTTGTTTTGTAACCAAACCTAAGAATGATTTCAAAGTGAGCATTTAGCTGTGGCAATTAAGGTATGTATCTGTACAATGGCTTTCCATACTATGCATTTATTGAGCTAGTGGCAACATAGAATTATTGGCATTTTAAAAAAATTGTATCCTGCCTTTTCTCTTAGGAACCCAAGGCAGCTAATAAAACATTAAATTAAAAACATATTACATAAATTACTGTTGAATACATCAAAAATTTTCACAAAAAGCGGATTAAAAAGTCATCTGAAATAAAGATGGTGGGTCTTAACAGACCACCTCAGATCAAAGTCTGTAGCAACAGAATCTTATGACTTTCCAGAGGATGCATGTGAGAAATTTGTGGCCAACCAAGGCACTCTGAATGAATGTACCACTAACAGGTTTTGATCTGCAGAACATGGATGCCTCACTAGCTCATACTAAAGAATATGGTCTGTCAAATATGTGAGTCCCAGATCCCAAAGGACTTTAAAGATAAGAATCAAAACCTTTAACTGGCTCTGGAAGCAAATAGGAAGCCAGCAGAGCTGCTTTTAAAACTTACTAACAGATGGGCCTCTTGTTGAGAGTGAAAGAGGAGAGCACAAAAGTAGGCTTGAAACTCAACATCAAAAAAACTAAGATCATGGCATCCAGCCCCATCACACCATGGCAAATAGAAGGGGAAGACATGGAAGTAGTTACAGACTTCACATTTCTGGGATCCAAGCTCACTGCAGGTGGTGACTGTAGCCATAAAATTAAATTACTGCAGCAGTAGCAGACACGCGGTTAGAACATGCATCCTTGAACACAAGTCTCGGGTGAAGAATTTGGTTTCTGAAGCTCCTCTTGTAGATCATTTCCGAGAATTAAAACATGACAAAAAACATGATTTTTTGTTTTGGAAAAATTTCTGGTATGGCTCCAGGGGAAAACAGATATGAACAAACGGCTACTAAGACAAGAAATGCACTGGATCTTTAAAGTCAACTCCCTGACGCCAAACGGACTTAATGACTAGGACGTTTCTTCTTTTCTTTAGAATTTAGTGTTTTGCAGTGTTTAGGGTGTGTCACTGTGGATGTATTGTCTGTAACTTTAAGAGTTGGAGTGATTGTTAACACCTATGTGTGCATGTATAATCATGCTTTGTATGGCTATGCGTTGCCGTCACTAATCTGCAGAATATTTGAGCTATTTGCTATGTATGAATGATTTAAACGACTCTGAAAATATGTAATTTTTTAACATTGTTCTTACTAGTGTTGTGTTTAAGGATTGCTGGTGATTGTCAATATTGTATTTATGCAGCTTGTAGAAGCCTCGTGTGAAACAGGGCAATATGTGCATCCCTGTTGCGGTCATGTGCCTTGCTGTTATTCTACTCAACACTGGCTACTGCTGAAAGAAGTTATTATTCTACTCTACTGCTGTTATTCTACTCTACACTGGCTACTACTGAAAGAAGTTCTGGAGCGTTGGAGTCTGTTAAGAAACCTAAAAGGTTAATATGCAATTAAAGGACCGAACATTAAAAACAAAGTGTAAAAAAATCATAAATCAACATACATGTATTTATTGTAGAAAGCTAAAACCATTTAAGGGCCCATCATAAGCTTCTATTCTATGTAAAATCTTAAAACCTCAATGGAAACCCACTCAACTTGACCTGACACGTTTCGACTTAGATTGGTCTTCTTCAGAGGTCAGAAAGGTAAGTACACATATTGGCTCATAATACAGAACAGAATAAAACAACAGAACAATGCTGGACCACAAGGAAATTTAGTGGAGTGACAAAGGCTTAGAGATATTCTTGAGGCCTCTTGTTCTATAGCCTTACGTCTTAATCAAGGGCATACCTATAGCATTCAGTGGGTTTTTTTGTATGCCACGTGGTCCAGAATTGATCAAGTAAAGTCAGAGCCTATCTGCCAAGAGTTGTGTGTTTCTTTCCCTTGTTTTTCTTTGTGTTGGACTCTGTTGTCACGGCCTGCCTTACCACACCTCGGACCCACCACTTTAAAGAATAAGAACACTGGTTGTAAATGGAAGGACGTTGGATTCGGGTGTGATATGCACTGCACTTTTGTAAACGTTTTCTATACTGCATTTATAAATCTATGAATTTTTGTATTTGAGGCTGGTTCATCGTGGATGCCTTAGTGCTTCTTACCTGCTTCCTTTTTCCACATTACTCTTTTGGTTGCTGTAACCTCCAGGCATAGGTGTAAAGTATGTGGGAGCTGGGGGGTTCCAGCCCCCCCCCCCGGATTTTCTCATCCGGGGTTAAGCCCCCGCTGGGCAATCAACACAGGACCTGGGGCTTCAAAAGGCATGAATGGATTTTTCTCTCTGAGCTTCAAAGTCATTGAATGACTTTAAGAATGACTTAATGACTTTACAACCCAAGCTTAGCTCCTTAGAAATGCTAATTGAGCTTCTGTTTCTCTTGCCTTGAAAGTCTGATGAGGTGAAAAAGAGGATGAACCAATCAGCCTTGGATAGGAAAGCAATTGTCAAGATAATTGTCAAGATACAGCAGCAATTGTCAAGATAATAGTGACACTCCTTCCCCCTCCACTTTTAATGTACCAACAGTCAGACTGCAGGCTCTCTTTGGTGGACAGTGTTCCTCTAAGCTGAGTTAGCGTGGGCTAGCTCAGAGATTTTTAGCCTCCAGCTCACACATTTTTGTCTTAGCTCAGTAAAAATGGCCCTAAAGCACAATAATTTATGCAGTAGCTCACAACTTTAATGCCAGTAGCTCACAAAGTAGAGTTTTTGCTCACAAGACTCTGCAGTTTAGAGGGAACGTTGTTGGTGGATTAAAAATACTTGCTTGGTTCCAATTTATATTTGGGGAGAAAGTGAGTTTGAGTGTGGCCATGAAGATCAGAGGGCTTTAAGAACAAAATCTTAGGCCAGTGGCACCTTTAAGAACCAACCAAGTATTATTCTGGGCATCAGCTTTTGTGTGCATGTACACTGTTTCATTTAGATTGCACACACACTTATTTTTTCTGACATGAGCCTCTTTTTTGCTATTAATTATTGATCTTATTTATTGTTTTGCTGCTGTTGGTTTTATGACGTGAGCCATCCTGAGTCCATTTTGTGGGTAGGGCAGGATATGCTGAATACATGAAATGAAATGAAAGTTTGATTTCTGAGTATAAGTGAAAACTGAATGATTTAGGTGTCAAGCCCTGGTATCAGCAGCAGCTGTAAACTGTAGCATATACTGAACCCAACATATAGTCGGTGACAGCCACTTTGGTGCAGTAGTTAAGTGCGCAGACTCTCATCTGGGAGAACTGGGTTTGATTTCCCACTCCTCCACTTGCAGCTGCTAGAATGGCCTTGGGTCAATCATCACTTTTGTAGGAGTTGTCCTTGAAAGGGCAGCTGCTATAAGAGCTCACTTAGCCCAACCTACCTCACAGGGTGTCTGTTGGGGTGGGGGGGAAGGTAAAGGAGATTGTGCTTCAGGGTCATCAGAAAACAGCAGGGAGAAGGGAAATGTTCCCCTAAAGCTCTTCTGTATTGCTTTTTACTGTCAAATTTGTGACCATTAGTTTGTCCTGTGCACATGATATGTATATTTGCAGATCTTAAAAGTGAGTATTCTAAAAGTGAATTTCAAAAACAGGACACAGCACAAGACCTCTGAGATACCACTATAACCACTGGCCAACTCCCACCTTTTTCTGGTTTTGACCTGGTCCATGGGCATTGTTGGGGGGCTGCTCCCTAAATTTATGGGGAGGGAGCTTCTCCATAAATTCATAGGTAGTGATTATGGAGGCCCCTCCCTGTGATGTCACTGGCTCCCCCCTATGATGTCACTGGATCAAATGTCTTTGGCTGGGCCACAGCCCCTCCCCCCGGGAAACTGAAAAGTCTATGTCCCTGCCTCCAGGTAGTGGCTGGAGATATCCTGGGATTACAACTGATCTCCAGGCAACAAAGACCAATTCAACTGGAGAAAACAACTGCTTTGGAAGTTAGACTCTATGGCATTATACTCTACTGAGTTCTGCCCCCCCCCAACCCTGCCCTCCTCAGGCTCCACCTCCAAAATCTCTAGGTATTTCCCAACCTGGAGCTGGCAAGCCTACAAATGTAAAGCTCTGGATGATCTCATTCAATGGGTGAACATAAATACTGAAAATGTATAGCAGACAAAAGAGATTTCTACAGTATTCCACATTCTAAATCCCAAGCAGAAGACTACAGATCTCCAATAATGACCAGTAGTTCCCAGTAGACGATCTGAATTTGGTTAGATTTTTTTTCTAAAAAGACTGTGAGGATCCATTTCTTTTATCAGTCTCGTCATTGATTGTAACAGAACAACATGATCTCCTGTATCAAAAGCACCAGACAGATGTAATAAGATCAGCCATCATGATCAGCCTTTATTCAGTTGTACATGGAGATCAGCCATCAGAACTAAAGCAATTTCCATTTTAAGTCAGAGAAATGTCCAGGGTACATGTTCATCTGGGTATGTCACCACTGAATCAGTCATCTTGCCTAAAGGGTGGAGAGTCAAACCAGGCCTATGAATAGCCAGACCACCTTTGTCCAGTCATGGTTTGTTCAATAAAGACCTGACCACAGCTTCCTTTAAAACTGAAGGGTGTTCCCCTCTAGGGTAGGGGAATTTCCCAGTAGTTTCCTCTAGTTTCTCCAGGTGAAATGGCTTACCCAGCCATAAGGGATAAGGATCTGTTTTGCCCTCATAGCCTCAAGCACTCTGTCTACCACATTAAGGGAGATCAAACCCAAAAAATCCCTAGGGGGCCAAACTAGATGCTATTGCTATACCTAAGACAGCGCACCTCCTTTCATTCTTTACAGAGTTCCTTTCCTTCCACTCAGCTAAACCCGAACATATCTTGGATCGGGGTTATGGTTTGAACAAATCTAACAACCATTCCTAATTTAAGCGCTGCTGTCGCTTTATAGCAGGAGTGGTCAAACTGTGGCTCTTTCACACTTATTGTGTGGCTCTGGAAGCCCCCACCACATTAGTCTCTTTAAATCACTTCTCCAAGCTAAGCTGTCAGTGGCTTGGAGAATGCATTTGAAGATAAAGTTGCCTTCTTCTCACCTCTCCCTCCCTCCTCCATTTATTTGTCTGCCTGCCTGCCTTCCATCCTGTCTTGTGGTTCTCAAACATCTAACTTTATTTTGCGTGGCTCTTACGTTAAGCAAGTTTGGCCGCCCCTGCTCTATAGCAACCGTCCACAACTGGAAGAGGCCAATACAGCTGCGAAGTGACCGCTACAGCATTACAGCATTACATGCAACTGCGCGTGGCTGCAGCTCATCCCACGATGCCTGCAGCCCAATTGCCCGCTGTTTGCTCGGAAAGCAGGAAGGCCCAATGAGTACCCTGGGATTTTCTGCACGGCCAACGTGCGCCACACAGCAGGAGCGCGCGGCTCCCTTCGCTTGCCGCCCAGCACGGCGCTCTGCCCAGGCGCGCTTCTTAGCGCTTTAAGAGAGGGTTGCTCCTTCTAAGCCCGCCTCTAACCTCCACGGCCGCCTCCTTCAGGACCCCTCCTAATTGGCTGACCAGGGCATGAATATGTATATCCTGACCTGTGGGGCGAGGTTTGCAGTGTGAATGAGCCGCTGGTCCCCTCCCTCGCTTCGGCACAGAGGGCTCGGTGTGCGTGCGGGTCCCTCAGCCGCAGGCTTCGCCCCCAGCAGCCTCCTCTGGCTTCCCGGGAGCCGGCGTGGAGTGGTGCTGCCGCCCGTAGGCAGCAGGGCTCTCGGTCCCTTTAGGGCCGGCTCCTTCCCGCCTGCCCGGCCAGTCCTGTTGCCTGCCCCGCTCCCTTCCCTCGCGCCACGCGTGTCACTCCCCGGTGGTGGTTCGGCGCCCGCAGGCAGGGGAGATGCGGGGCCTGTCCGGCGGGGTGGCGGTGGTGCTGCTGGCGCTCGGCAGTTGGCTGCAGCTGCGGGCGAAGGGCGCCGTGCCTCTGGCTGACTTCTACCCCTTCGGGCCGGCGCAGGGGGACGCGGCCACCCAGCTGCAGGACGACGGCGGCTCTGGGCTCCGTCCCGTCGCCGTGAAGTTCCCTTTCTTCGGCGCGACTCACACGGCGCTCTACGTGAGTAGTTGCCCCCTTCGGGCTAGAGGGAAGCGAGGACACGCCGAGTCCGCGGCGCGCAGGGCTGCTTAACGCGGAGTAGTTACCCCGGAACACTCTGCGCGCATCTCCTCCCCCCAGCCCCGTGCCCAGTGCTGGAATGGCACGCTTGCGTAGCAGTCAGCGGGGAGACTTATTTGACCACCCGAGCTTGCGTGCATTGCTGCCACGAAGCGGCGCCTGTCAACCTGGTTGTACCGGGTCAGATGTTACTTCCTCCGTATGACTGGAAAGGGAACGCTCCACGGTTAAGCGCTTTGAAGGGACATCCTGAGCATGTTCGCTCAGCAGTTCAGTGGACTGGGATTGCAACCCCAAGAGTGTCTGAACTGTCCCAAAGGCAGCCTACACCTTATTAGCTTTGTGACTCCCTAGCTATAATATAGCTTCTGCATTGCACATATTAGGCAAAACAGGAGATGCTTGAGGATGAGTTCTTTCCCTTTGGCTGTATTAACACGAGCAGAGACTCATCATAAATCTTAGATCATACTGGTAGCTTATGTCGATGAACCAAGGAGTTCTCTGCAGCTGCTGCAGAAGGAATTGGTTTGTTTCACAAGCATGCATGCACATGAACAGATTTCTCAGTGTTCCTCTGCTGAAGGAGTGTTTGTCTTCAGTCTTTAAACATCATGCAGAGATCCTGGCTGTAGGGTTATATAGTAAATTTAATACAATGAGGAAGCATGATAGTGCTGTCTTCTAGCCAGTTGAGTATCCCAGCCAGCAACAGTCACCAAAAGAGTCAGGGTGTTACTAGCCACAAGTGATCAATCTCCGGATGAGTCTACAGAATCACAAGATGGGTTTAAAAACAAGATCTGGAAAGACAATGTGTTTACCAGCTGTTTTATGGTCCTTTCAAACATGTTGACATGTTTTTCCACCCCCTGCAGTCATGGAAAACCTTTTTCTTTCTCCCTCCATAGCATATTCTAATGTGCAAATATATCATTTAGCTGTTTTGGAAATAGCACAAAGTGAACAGACCAAAGTTGTGAAACCGAAATACAATTTTTATTAGCCTAAGCACATTTGAATTATCAAATTTTCTTGGCTATATCTAAACTTCTGGGCCTAATAGGAATATAATATCAGAAGCCTGAGCCCTAAGAAGGTGGAAAATATTTTCCTGTTTTTCTTCAGATCATTTAGTATGGTTGGAATCAAGTCCCTGGGGTAAATAGCCTTTGATCTAATCATGATGTTAATACATTTTAAAATACAGCAATTTTGACCGTTCAGACTGTTTCATATACAACGGCTCTGTAAGGTAAGCCAGTTATTCCCATCTTGCAGGCAGGGGCTGAGGCTGCAAGGGAATGGTTTGTTTAATAAATTCACAGTAGAGGAAAGAATTGAAATAGGGTCCGTTTAAATTCATGCCTTTTAGCCACTATGTTGCATAGTGGCAAAAGACATGAATTTAAAAAGCAGATGCCTTTTAGCCACTATGGTGCATATGTTCCAGTGAAGATTTATTCACAAGCTTCCACTGATTCTTGATCTTTAAAACCAACAATTCTTGCCATGCCAAATAATTATATTGGCTGCTGTGATCCGATTAACAGCCCTGGCAAACTGCAGGAACCCGCTCCACCACTCCTAGTCATGATCTCTGTGCTCTTCCAAACTAGAAATAGATTACTTTAAACTAGCTAATTTTTGCCTAAATTTTTTTGCTTGTGGTCTTATTTTTTTTAATCACTTCCAAAGCCATCTGGATTTACTTGGGGACAGTCAAACAGTCTAATTCAATTTAAGGCATCAAAGCAGTAACAGGATGTTGAGAATCTGTGTGTCTTTGCTATATGAGGCAATTATGTTCTGTGGCCAAGGCGGTACAGTGGCCTGGAAGTTCTGAGTTCAAGGACAGTCCTCTCCTTAATCAGGTTCCCCCATTTTATTTACTATCTAGATCTGTGGGGTGATCTAGCTGTAGAAGCTGGGTATTTGGATGGTACTCTGGAGACTGCCATAATTTACAAATAGGCTGGTGGTTTTAGGTTTGGGTGACATTCTCACTGAAAACAAAACACATTTTAAAAGCGTTAAGTGTAAAGAAAAATGTTGTTTAAAAAGTCTTCTTACTAGCCATGATAGAAGGCAGGAAATTGCTTACAAGATGACAAAAAAAAAACTCATTTCCTGGACGGAGCAGTGGATGTAGAAGTTGCCTCTAGAGAGTTTTCAACAACAAAACAGTGACATAGCCTTGAGAGATGCTTTTTGTTCTATTAACAGGTTGGCAAAGAGGGAGATTTATGACGAGCCAAAAATATCACCTCTTAAGTAGATGGTAATTAATTATGATGGTGTCAGCTCATGCCAGAAATACTGCCTAGATGGATATAACTTCCTTATGGTCACTTATGGGCACCATGTAAAAGGATACACCCAGAATACTGACCCTCCTGCAAGATAGTACCTGTAGCAAAAGAGACACACACTTATTGAACCCGATGGTGTACATGCATTATCTGGTGTGGACATGATATCTGTATGGGTAGTTTGTCTTTTGTGAAGCTGCCACTAGATTTGCACTTGTATCTTGGAAAGCTGAGAACCTGTGCTTCTACTTCTACTAGAAAAGTGTTCAAGTTTAGGATGCAGAATACATACAGACAAGTATGTATTCATACTCATGGATCTATTTCATATTTGACTACACACTGGCAGGTACAGCTTACCTGTTGGCTGGCATTCAGCTTATGGAGCAGATTTTAAAGAGATCAATCTTGTGAGCAACTAAAGGACAACTTGGTGATCTGGGGAAGTCAGCATGGATTTGTCCCCAACAGGCCAACCTAATTTCCTTCTTTTATCGAGTGACAAGCTTACTGGATAGAAGGAATATCATTGATATCATTTACCTGGATTTCAGTAAAGCTTTTGACAGGGTTCTCCATGATGTTCTGATGGGTAAACTAGAGGACTGTGGACTGAACTTTGGGATAGTTAGGTGAATAGGGAACCGGTTGGAGAACCACATTCGTCTATGGCATTTCATCTGAATGGAGGGAGGTGTCCAGTGAGGTGCCACAGAGCTCAGTTCTGGGCCCAGCATTTTTCAATATTTTTATCAGTGATCTGGATGAGGGTGTGGAGGGGCTACTTATTACATTTGCAGATGACATCAAATTGGAAGGAGCAGCAAACACACTAGAAGGTAGAGATAGACTTCAGTGATATCTGAGCATACTGGAAAAGTGGGTGAAAGTAAATAAGATGTAATTTAACAAGGATAAGTGCCAGATTCTACATCTGGTAATGAAAATGATGAACATGTATACTGGATGGGGGATACACTTCTGGGTGTGTGTGAAAAAGATCATAGGGTACAGTGGAAGGTGATGCAGTGACAAAAAAGGCTAATGCGATCTTGGGATGTATCAACGGAGGCAAAATGTCCAAACTGCAAGATATAGTCCCTCTGTACACTGCATTGGTCAGGTCACCCCTGGAGTATTGTGTGCAGTTCTGAAGGTCTCACTTCAAAAAGGATGTGGACAGAATGGAGCAGGTGCAGTGGAGAGCTATGAGGATGATCGGGGCCTGGAGACCAAGCCCTGTGAGGAAAGCCTGAAAGACTTGGGAATGTTCAGTCTGGAGAAGAGGACATTGAGGGAGGACATAATTGACCTTTAAATTTTGAAGGGCTGAGAGGAGAGCAGGGAGCTGTTCTCATTGGTAGTAGAGGAGAGGACTTGCAATAATGGGTTTAAATTAAGGGAGGGACTGGGAAGGTAGATTTTACTTGCTAGGCAATCGTAATATGTTTGGTTTCATGAGAACATTTGTAATATGTTATCAGTTCAGAGAGGCTTAGCGCACCCAAGCATGGTGCTCGGAGCCTAGTTAAGCCAGTATTTTGTTCATGGGATCTTTGCCACTTCCGATACTATAAGTGTTAACGTTGTGATGCAAATGCAACAAATGGCTGAAGTACAATGATCTTAAGCAAGAGTTTGGCTAAGATGTCAAAAAGAGAATGCAATATTCAGTACAGCAGTCAGGGATGCACACAGTGAATGAGATATCACAATCCTACATAGCCAATCAGATTTGTCCTTGTGCCAATGTCACTGATGGCAAATGAAGTGACAATAGCATTTCTTCAGGAGGTAAACATTCAAAACTGTTGGGAGGGGGCTGTGTTGCTCCTGTAAAAAGATTTCAAAAAAACCAGTATGTAGTTCTGGATCAGCCTAAAGGTTTGCAGAAAGCACTGCAAGTCCTTTAACTTGGCACATTTATAGTGCAAAATGGACAGAAAAGGGTGTAGTTCTGCTTAAGTCTACAGTGTTGAAGTAATAAAGGGTTATGTAAGAGAAGTAATGTTAACTTTTTTCATCCTGTTAATGTACAAGGGGAAGCAAATACGATTTAATATAAACAGTTGTTCTGCTTGACCCACTTGCAGTAGTGTCAGAAGGGCTCCAAGGATGGGAAGCAAAAGAAGAGTGAGAGAAAAAACAGGCCCCTTCATCCTTAGGAGACTACGTGAAGGAATGAGTAGGATGACTGAATTGGCAATGCAATAGCAGTGGTGGACAGTAAGACCTGATGACCTGTGCATAGATTCAAGTTGAAGAGCAATTTAAGGAGTTCCAAATGCAGAAATGAGAGGGCAGTATAACAAATAACAATAGCCAACTGAGGAAGAACACCTCCTGCCTGGAATGCACAGATTCCACAGTCCACATATTTGGCTTAAAAAGGTAAAAGTAATCCCCTGTGCAAGGATTTTCCAGCTCTGGGGTGATATAACTTTCCCAGCGTTTTCATGGCAGACTTTTAATGGGGTGGTTTGCTGTTGCCTTTTCCAGTCATTTACACTTTACCCCCAGCAAGCTGGGTACTCATTTTACCAACTTCGGAAGGATGGAAGGCTGAGTCAACCATGAGCCAGCTACCTGAACCCAGCTTCCACCAGGATCAAACTCAGGTTGTGAGCAGAGCTTGGACTGCAATATTGCAGCTTACCACTCTGAGCTACAGGGCACTTACCACACAGTATATAATGCATTAAAAAAGGTAAAGATGGTCCCCTGTGCAAGCACTAGTCATTTCCGACTCGGGGGTGACGTCGCATCACGAAGTTTTCATGGCAGACATTTTTATTGGGTGGTTTGCCATTGCCTTCCCCAGTCATCTACACTTTCCCCCCCAGCAAGCTGGGTACTCATTTTACCGACCTTGGAAGGATGGAAGACTGAGTCAACCTTGAGCCAGCTACCTGAACCCAGCTTCCGCCGGGATCTAACTCAGGTCGTGAGCAGATCTTAGGACTGCAGTACTGCAGCTTTACCACTTTGTGGCATGTTATAAATAGGCATCATTTGAGGTAGTTTATCATTTGCGTTCCTTATACATGTTTGCCTCAGATTTGTTCCCTACAATTTAGTCAGCAGGCTGAACTCCTCACGCGAGGTAATATCTAGGTTCTTGGTAGCATTCTGGAATAGGGCCTTCCAAGATCTGAATGGTAATTAAACATGATAAATCCCATGCTGATGACCTTGTGGCAAATCAGATATATCTCAAAATCTGACACAGTGGAGATGTCTGCCTATGCAACTTGAGATATTTGCCCAGCATTGTGGTGTAGGGTAGTTTGTTAATTACTTAATGTGTTAACAACTGTTTGGGCTTGTATGAGTGGTACAAGGGGTGTGTGTCAAATGCCTTTTGAGCCTAGTAATTTTATAGCTGGGTGTTGAACATGGCTCCCCTAGAGAGTTTGGGCCTGAGGCAGTGCATTATTATTGGTCCATGTATACTGGGTTGCAAACCAGTTGCAGTGTTTCTGAATACTTAAGTCCACATGGATCATTGCAAAAATGTTTTCTCACTATTTGTCTCTGTGATCTGTTGGTCAGAGTCCTTCTCTGCACCAGTATAATTGAGATCATCAACATCCTGTCCTGTGGCTACTTCAAGTACTTTGGCTTGAATCTTGACTGCTGCTGCCTCCCTTTCCAGATGGTGAGCTTCCTGGTTATATTTTCAGCTTGGCTTTCTTGCAGCTGCAAGGACAGCAGCTTCTGACTTCATGGTTTCTCCTTTGCCATTAAGTAGCATGGTCTGATTTACCATCTCAGTCTGACCTTGTTCTGCTTCAAGTGGTGATATAGATATTTCCCATGGAAGGACTTGTGAAATCAACAGGAATGTCACAGAAGCCTGGCATTCTGGTTCATACTTGAAATCCTCAGGTTATAGAAAGCTCTGTCATTGCTGTGTATCTCAAATTACCTCACTACCAGGAAAGTGATGGGTGAGTCCTTATTCACTGTGGAAAACATAATATTCTGAGAGTGGTGATAAATTTCCAAAGGATCAGAGCAAGTTTGGTGTGCTCCATTTCTAGGTGACTGCATTGTAATAAGAACTTTAGCATTATCGCAGAATAACATTAGGTGTTAAAAACTCAAATGTTCACACAAGCCCAATGAACATTGGGTGACTCTGCACTGGACACTTTGTCTCTGTTGAACATGCCAAGTTTGCGGATGACACTAAATTGTTCAGGGTGGTGAGAACCAGAGAGGATTGTGAGGAACTCCAAAGGGATCTGTTGAGGCTGGGTGAGTGGGCGTCAACGTGGCAGATGCGGTTCAATGTGGCCAAGTGCAAAGTAATGCACATTGGGGCTAAGAATCCCAGCTACAAATACAAGTTGATGGGGTGTGAACTGGCAGAGACTGATCAAGAGAGAGATCTTGGGGTCATGATAGATAACTCACTGAAAGTGTCAAGACAGTGTGCGTTTGCAATAAAAAAGGCCAATGCCATGCTGGGAATTATTAGGAAGGGAATTGAAAACAAATCAGCCAGTATCATAATGCCCCTGTATAAATCGATGGTGCGGTCTCATTTGGAGTACTGTGTGCAGTTCTGGTCGCCGCACCTCAAAAAGGATATTATAGCTTTAGAGAAGGTGCAGAGAAGGGCAACTAGAATGATTAAAGGGCTGGAGCACTTTCCCTATGAAGAAAGGTTGAAACACTTGGGACTCTTTAGCTTGGAGAAACGTCGACTGCGGGGTGACATGATAGAGGTTTACAAGATAATGCATGGAATGGAGAAAGTAGAGAAAGAAGTACTTTTCTCCCTTTCTCACAATACAAGAACTCGTGGGCATTCGATGAAATTGCTGAGCAGACAGGTTAAGACGGATAAAAGGAAGTACTTCTTCACCCAAAGGGTGATTAACATGTGGAATTCACTGCCACAGGAGGTGGTGGCGGCCACAAGTATAGCCACCTTCAAGAGGGGTTTAGATAAAAATATGGAGCACAGGTCCATCAGTGGCTATTAGCCACAGTGTATGGAGCACAGGTCCATCAGTGGCTATTAGCCACAGTGTATGGAGCACAGGTCCATCAGTGGCTATTAGCCACAGTGTATGTGTGTATATAACATTTTTTGCCACTGTGTGACACAGAGTGTTGGACTTGATGGGCCGTTGGCCTGATCCAACATGGCTTCTCTTATGTTCTTATGTTCTTATATTTCATAGGATTGTTGTAAGAAGATAAAATGGGATAATTATCTCTTGATGTATTGTTGGTTTTTAACTGTTTGATATGTTGACATCTGCCCTGAGCCCTTATGGGAAAGAGAGAGAGAGAGAGAGAGAGCTATCCTGAGCTCCTTGGAGGAAGGGTGAAATATGTATACAGTAAACAGAGATGTCCTTATCTCATCACTATCCAGGGGGGAGGTAATAAATGTTTATTTTGATGGACATCTGGAGATACTTAAGGTGCCACAGCTGTCTGAAACCGAAATGGTGGAAATTGTTCTTTTGTAGACCTTACACATGAATCAAGAAAGGAGATTAGCTCACCAGAGCCAAATTAGGGCAGTTAACTTTTTTTTTTTCGAAGTCTCTCTGGTTTTGGTCTTCTGCCTGTTGTGCCTTGCAAACAATGGTGATTACATTAAACAATGGACACAGGGAGAGAGAAGGTTAAGCCAGGACACTACAAATTATCTGTAGAAAAAATCCAGAGGCATTGGAGGATATTAGATGTGGGCATTCTGTATAAATGTGCCTTTGGCTTGCTGTGAGAATACAAAAATGGGTTCAGTGCTGGAAAAAATAGATGTAATGTGGATAGAACATTGTATTGTTCATTAGATCCAAAGCGTGTGTGGAGGGGACTTATTAGTCACACAAGGCTACACTGGAAATATATAATTAAGCAAGTGGGCTGCATTTGATTTGCACATTTGAATATAATTAATGAACAACTCGGCTTTGGTAGAACTTCCTCTGGAATATGATGTTCAGTTCCTGAGCTCTAATATGTGGAAAGCCATTGACAAGTTGGAAAGAATGTTAAGAAGGGCAATGAGAAAGAATCTTCAAGACAGCATGAAGGAAGATAGAATGGCTAGCCTATACTTTCCCTCACAGTTACAAAAGAGATTAAATGGAAGATGAATGGATGATTGAAGGATGGATTGGATTCGGTTGACAAGAAAATTAAATAGTCACAATGGTGAAAAGGGAATGATGGCATGGTGAAAGGTCAAGGGGTATAAAGCAGGGACATTGAGCTCATGAGGGCCAGATCTGATATAGAATCATAGAGTTGGAAGGCACCTCCAAGGTCATCTAGTCCAACCCCCTGCACAATGCAGGAAATTCACAATTACTGCCCCCTAAATTCACAGGATCTTCATTGCTGTCAGATGGCTCTGTTTAAAAACCTCCAAGGAAGAAGAGCCCACCACCTCCCGAGGAAGCCTGTTCCACTGAGGAATCGCTCTAACGGTCAGGAAATTCTTGCTAATGTTGAGCCAGAAACTCTTTTGTTTTAATTTCAACCCATTGGTTCTGGTCCTACCTTCTGGGGCCACAGAAAACAATTCCACACCATCCTCTATATGACAGCCCTTCAAGGACTTGAAGATGGTGATCATATGGTAATCTCGGCCGCCTCCTCTCCAGACTAAACATGCCCACCTCCTTCAACCTTTCTTCATAGGACTTGTAGTCTCCAAACCCCTCACCATTTTCATCACCCTCCCCTGGATCCGTTCCAACTTGTCTGTACCCTACTTAAAATGTGGCGCCCAAAACTGAACACAATACTCCAGGTGAGGTCTTACCAGAGCAGAGTAAAGCAATACCATCACTTCATTTGATCTGGACACTATGCTTCTGTTGATACAACCCAAAATTGCATTTGCCTTTTTAGCCACCACATCACACTGTTGACTCATGTTCAGCATATGGTCCACTAAGACCCCTAGATCCTTTCGCACATACTACTGCTAAGACAAGACTCCTCTATCCTATAACTGTGTATTGGATTTTTCCTACCTAAATGCAGAACTTTATATTTATCCCTGTTAAAATTCATTTTATTGGTTTTAGCCAAGTTATCCAGCCTGCCAAGATCATCCTGTATCCTTTGTCTTCTACTGTATTTGCAACCCCTTCCTATTTAGTAATATCTGCAAATTTAATAAGCATTCCCTCTATTCCTTCATCCAAATCATTTATAAAGATGTTGAACAAAACAGGTCCAGGACAGATCCTTGAGGCACCCCACTTGTTACTCCTCTCCAAGAGAATGAAGAACCATTCATAAGCACTCTTTGGGTGTGATCTGTCACCAGTTACAGATCCACCTAACGGTAACAGGATCCAAACCACATTTTACCAACTTGTCAACAAGGATAGTATGTGGAACCTTATCAAAAGTCTTACTGAAATCAAGATAAACAATCTCTACAGTGTTCTTCTGATCCAGCAAGGTAGTCACTTTCTCAAAAAAAGAGATCAGGTTGGTCTGACATGACTTGTTCTTGAGAAACCCATGCTGGCTGTTAGTAATCACAGCCATCTTTTCTAAATGTTCCAGGACTGACTGTTTGATGATTAGTTCTAAAACTTTTCCAGGTATAGATGTAAAGTTGACAGGTCAGTAGTTACCCGGATCCTCCTTTTTCCCCTTCTTGACGATGGGGACAACATTTGCTTGCCTCCAATCTTCCAATACCTCTCCTGTTCTCCAATAATTCTCAAAAATAATAGCCAGAGACTCAGAAATTACATTTGTAAGCTCTTTTAGTACCCTTGGATGCAGTTTATCTGTCCCTGAGGCTCTGCTCTGGGGCTCCTGTGCAATTGAGCAAGACTGGCAAAGCAAGCCGTGATGCAGAAGGAAGCAAAAGAGGGAGAAGGAAGCAGATGGCAGAGGGTTGTTTGCAGGCTTGATAGGAGCTCTTCAGGCCCCATGTTTCACACTCCTGGTATAAAGCCTTTATACAAAGGCAGGCTGTGGGTAAACCTTAAATAAGACATAACCAGTTAAACACTGGGGAAAGCTCCTTTTAGAATCCTCTTACTTTATAATTTGTTTTTAAAAGGTGATCAGGCATCCACTGGGGAATTTTTGTCACATTTAAATCCCACTCTACCACTTCTGGATCTCAAAAGTGACATAGGTGGACTTTTCATTTTATCTCTGAAGTATCCCTCGGCTAAGACAGCCAAAGGCAACCAGGGAACTGAGTGGGAATCCAAGCTTGTACTTCCCACATTCAAATCTGCTGCTGTAGGGTTTGGGGGGGGGGGGTTGGTGTCAAGTCACAGCTCACTTATGGTGACCCTGTAGGGTTTTCCAGGCAGGAGATATTCTGTTGAGGCCTAGCTTTCGCAGTCAACAGGTGTACTGATAAAACTGAACCAAACTAGATGTTCATTTCTTTAAAAAGTTGGTTCCAGGTTCCTTACAGCCACACAACAGCTGTGGAGAATGGTTATTAATTTTTATTTTATTTAGTAATACATTTATATCCCATCTTTCATCTTGGAATATAAAGCAGAGCCTTTTGGGACTTGTCAAATTGCCATAGGATGAAGAAGAGTTGCTGCTTCCCCCTCCACAGCCATTTTACTGTGCTGAAACAGTGCTGGGGGGAGTGATTACCCTGTTTTTGCAGTTCCACATGGACAGAATACTCCATGTGGAACAGCGAAAATGGAGAAATACCCCACTCCCATGCTGTTTTGTCATGGAAAAGGTGGCGGGGAGCAGGAGCCCTTCCTTCTCCCACATCAGTGTTCCAAGCCCAAATGGGCTCTGCTTTACTCTCTAATAGCCTGCAGCTGCTATATGGCTGTTGGGAACACAGGCTCACCCAACTGTTAAAAAAGAGAAGGTCTGTTAGTTTGACCCCCTGTTTCTTAACCACTTTTAACTGCAGGTGGGCAAGGGCTTTATGACTGAATTCCCTTCCAGTTTCTTTTAAAAAGTGTTTATGTAGGAAACTAGCAGATACGGCTAAGATAGAACCATTTCCCCTAGCACCTAGTTTTCTAAAGTCAGGGAATCCTCCGCTCTTTTGCTTTTTGCTTCTGCCTAATAAACCCGTCTGATCTATAGAAAGCTGTTGGAGAGGGTACTTATGATGGCAACAGAATTTGCAAGCAGGTAGAATTTCACTCAGAAGTCCAGTTATTTCCCCCTCTATTTAAATGAGAAGGGGAACAAACCAATGGTTCACTGAACTATGAAGGTACTTGCTTTTACTAAGAAGTGAAGCCAGTTAGATTTTATTTCTTAACATATGCACGAACATGGCAGTTCTTCAGGAAAAAAAGGTTACTGCTTTGAATGAGGCCAATATAATATACAGTGAATTAAAACCAATTGAGTATTTCTGCTTAGTGGAAAATAGGGTTGCCAAGTCCAATTTAAGAACTATCTGGGGACTTTGGGGGTGGAGCCAGGAGACATTAGGGGTGGAGCCAAGATCAAGACTGTGACAAGCATAATTGAACTCCAAAGGGAGTTCTGGCCATCACATTTAAAGGGATGGCACACCTTTTCAATGCCTTCCTTCCATAGGAAATAATGAAGGATGGGGCACCTTCTTTGGGGGCTCATAGAATTGGACCCCCTGGTCCAAACCTTTTGAAACTTGGTGGGTATTTTGGGGAGAGGCACTAGATGCTATACTGAAAATTTGGTGTCTCTACCTCAAAAAACAGCCCCCCAGAGCCCCAGATACCCGCGGATCAATTATCCACTATTTCCTATGGGAATAAATCTCCCTAGGAAATAATAGAGTTCCCAGCAGACATTTCCCTCCCCTCCCCCTACTTTCTGATGACCCTGAAGTGGGGGGAGGGTCTCCAAACCAGGGGATCCCCTGCCCCCACCTGGGGATTGGCAACCCTAGTGGAAAATAACACTGAAAATACTTTGCTGGTCCATAGAAAAAGGGATATGAACTCTTATGCTACGTTCTTTGGGAAAGTTACAGAGCCTGTATGAACATTTGTATTTTGCCACCAAAAACACATAGCAAATTTCTGGGAAATGCCTATCATTCTCATAATGCCTGATGCATGCCTGGGGCTCTCCCACAATCAGCCTTCTGACTGCTGCTTCTAGTTGCTGTTGTCAACCACTACTCCTCTATGTCTCTGTTAACATTATGCAATGGTTTCTTCTCACTTGCATCTCTAGGTATCTTCTTCCCTCTGGCAATTTTGACCACAAGGATTGTCTGCACCACAATCCTTGTCTCTTTCTATACAGTTGATTCACACAACCTGTGGATTGTTCAGTGACCTTTTTTTCTTACTGAAGCACTGTGTCCCATTGAATCCTAGTTTGGTTCTACACTGTACGTATTTATTAGGATCCCAGCTGTACATTCAAAATGAGCACATTGTTGAAAATATCGTAGTATTGGGCTCAGATAGTCAAAGATCAGTATGACAATCATAGAATAGAATCATAGAGTTAGAAGGGATCTCCAAGATCATCTAGTCCAACCTCCTGCACAGTGCAGGAAACACACAAATACCTTCCCCTGAATTCACAGGATCATTATCGCTGTCAGATGGGCATCTAGCCTCTGTTTAAAAACCTCCAAGGAAGGAGAGCCCACCACCTCCCAAGGAAGCCTGTTCCACTGAGGAATCGCTCTAACTGTCAGGAAGTTCTTCCTAATGTTGAGCTGGAAACTCTTTTGATTTAATTTCAACCCATTGGTTCTGGTCCTACCTTCTGGGGCCACAGAAAACAATTCCACACAATCCTCTATATGACAGCCCTTCAAATACTTGAGTTACCTATGCTTACCTTCCAATATCAGAGATACATTCTTTCTTGGATTGCCAACTTCCTGGTTTTAGCTGGATATATCCTGCTGTAACAACTGATCTCCAGGTGACAGAGATCAGTTCACCTGAAGAAAATGGCCACTTTGGAAGCTGAACTGTATGACATTATACCCCATTGAAGTCCCTCCCTTCCCCAAACCCTAGCCTCCTGAGACTCCATGCCCAAATCTCCATGCATTTCCCAACCTGGAGTTGGCAACCCTATTTCTTTCATATTTGGCATGAAGTGTCCATGTTTTTAAAGCTCTGCTTTTCTAACATGCAGCCTGATTTGTGCAAGTTTACTTAAAAGTAAATTACGGATTCTATGTTAGAATTGCAGCCCCAGAGTACTGAGAACTAGGCTCCAAGGTTTTTGTCTTTATAGTAACCAACACGATACAAAATATATAGGAAACATTGAAGAGTAAAGGTTTTTATGCAGCTAAATACCTAGCAGTTAGTATATTTTTGTTAGGTAGGCCTGAAATAATCATCTACCTACCATGTTTAAAACAGCCCAAGTACTGTTGGGGGCTAGAAGGAGGGGAAGGGTATATCACATCCATTCAACAGTCACTCCATTGATTTCCAATCAGTTACTGGAACAAAGTAGGAGTCTAGTAGCATCTTTAAAACCGACAAAGTTTTATTTAGAATGTAAGATTTTGTATGCATGCATACTTCATCAGACAATGGAATGGGGTACAGTGAGCAGTGGTGCATATAGCTGGTGGGCAGTGGGTAAGAATGCAAAGTGATATAAAGCTATAATCCAATGGCAAAACAGTGAAATTAACAAATTGAAAGAACGTTTGGTCTGGATAGCATTAGCTATCAGTTACTGGATTCAAGTCAAGGTACTGCTTATCACCTACAATGTCCTTAATTACCATGGATTAGGTTGCCAGTTTCCAGGAGGTACCTGGAGAAGTTCCCAGAATTAAAACTCATCTCCAGACTTCAGAAATCCATTCTGGAGAAAATGGCTGCTTTAAAGGACAGACTGCATAGTATTATACCTCAGTGAAGTTCCTTCTATTCCCTCCCCAGCCTCTGCCTCTAAATCTCCAGGAATTTCTTCATCCAGAGTTATAAGCCCTTCCTTGGGCCCATAAGCCTGAAGGATCCACCTGCTTTGAAGCCAGTTTGGCTTGCTGGTTAAGAGCTGTGGACTCTAATCTGAAGAACCATGTTTGATTCCCCACTCTTCCACATGCAGGTGCTGGGTGACCTTGGATCAGTCACAGTTCTCTCAAGAGCAGTTCTCTCAGAGCTCTCTCAGCCCCACCACCTCACAGGGTGTCTATTGTCAGAGAGGAAAGGAAGGAGATTGTAAGCCACTCTGAGTAAAGGACAGGGTATAAATCTAATATCCTCCTTTCTAACACATACCTGCAAACTTTTCTTATCCAGAGCTGTTAACTGTACCACTTCTATACGGAAATGAAGTCACTGGATGCACTAGAATTTTCAAAAACACTATTCTAGCATGCTCCACAATCCCCACCCATCTCTTTTATGAACACCCTATAGATGTACTATTGGTTTTAAATTTATGTATTGTTTTATATTGTTGATGTACATGATTCAGAGCCCAGCACTAGGTGGGATGGAGTGATTAATAAAATAAAATAAATAATAATAATAATTAAATTGTACATTATTCATTCATTTCTCCCCAATGAGACCCAACACAGTTCTTTTTCCCTCAGTTTGATCTTCACAATCCTGTGGGGTAGATTATGTTTGAGAATATGTGACTGGCTCAAGGTTACCCAGTAAGTTTCCATGACAGAGAAGTTATTCGAACCCGCATCTCCTAGATTCTAGATGCTCTGAACCACTATACTACACATACACATATTTTGTTATTTAAAGGTAATAATAATAATAATAATAATAATAATAATAATAATAATAATAATAATAATAATAATAATATTTTAACAAATGTTATTTGTACATGTGCAGAAGATGGCTATGGGTGTAGGGGTAGCAAATAATATGTCTTGTTCCAGGGCCCCAAAATCTTATCTGTTTCATGGCAATAGCAGGCATGACCCTCCCCCTACTCCATCTCCTGGAGAGCCAGTTTGGTGTAGTGGTTAAGTGTGTGGACTCTTATCTGGGAGAACCGGGTTTGATTCCCCACTCCTCCACTTGCACCTGCTAGCATGGCCTTGGGTCAGCCATAGCTCTGGCAGAGGTTGTCCTTGAAAGGGCAGCTGCTGTGAGAGCCCTCTCCAGCCCCACCCACCTCAGAGGGTGTCTGTTGTGGGGGAGGAAGGTAAGGGAGATTGTGAGCTGCTCTGAGACTCTTCGGAGTGGAGGGCAGGATATAAATCCAATATCATCATCTTCTTCCTTCTTAAAAGTGATTCTGATGGAACTTGCTGGTACTTTAAGACATATCCCCTTTCTGAATGTTCTCAGTGTTGGAAGAGGGGTGTGTCAAATTTTCCTGCCCTTTTAACTTAGTAAGGGACTGAACAACTTTTAAATTTTGTCCAGTACCTAAAAATACCCTTTCAGTATCAGATAAGCACATAACAACAATATATATATTTAAGAATCCTTCTACAGTGCTTTTCAATAAGAAGTTCTTGAGGCACTTTACATATAGTGCAATCCGAAACATAGTAAAACAAAATGAATAGTATTGTTACTCTAGAACAAACTTTGTTTTGAAAGGGCATCTAACAAACCCCACAACATGTTCTGTTAAACAAAGCATGTAAAAATACAGTGATTCTGGTAAGAGTGGCAAGTCCCTGAAATCAACTGTATGTTAGCTATTTTTTAATCACTGCAGTTACTAAAGAAGTTTTGCAGGGGCTCAGTGGTGCTAGGTGGAAGGAGAAACACCTCCCATCTTGTCCTCTGCCCCAGATATTCTTGCCAGCTCTGGTAGGGTGTACTTGAACTTTAAAATTTGAACATACTCAGGGTTATCCACCCATTCACTTCTCTCATCTTATTTCTTTGCTTTTCGAATGTAATCCTTCCCTTTGTTACCCAAATGTGTTGATGTCAAATTTGGGGTGTAGTTCTGTAGCTTTAATAGTATTATGTAATAATTTTATAATCCACCTGAGATCCTGCTCAACATATGGTTTTGGAGAACATACATGAGTTGCATTCTGTTTTCCTTTCATTGCTTCTTGTCAGTGAGTATTATGTTTTTATATCAATAAAAATCACACATCCCACTTGTGTACTTAAGTCTTTCCCCTACCCCCACCCAGACCACACTGGCTCAGCTCCAATTTGTATTAAATGGCTGTAAAAAGGCTCCTATCCTTTGTAATGGAGCCAAGCTTTTAGAGGGTTGCCTTTGGCAGTACTGTAAATGGCAATACCAAGTCCAAGGCAAAGATGAGTCAGGCTCAGAACCTCAACAAGATACACTTTCTTGGGGTGATACATATTCACAAAGCATGAAATGTGCTGTCAAAAGGGGTTTGGAGCCCTGAAATCCTACCTAGGAAATTGTGCCTTGTTCCTTAGACTTGCAGGCTACACAGTTGGCTCATTCGCTGACAGGGTCTTATTCCCTGGCCAGGGCATTGCCAATTCATGGTGAGCCTGTAATTCAAGGCAAGAGACATTCAGTGGTGGTTTACCATTGACTACCTTTGTGTAGCAACCGTGGACTTCCTTGGTGGTCACCCATCCAAGTTAAAAACTGGGCTGACACTTCTTAGCTTCTGAGATCAGGCTGCCTGGACCAGGGCATAAATGTTTTAATAAGAATATATTATTGGGCTGCTTTCTTGGGGGAGGGGTAGTCATTTTCAACCAGCTACTTGCAAATTTATTACTTTAAATTTTTATTTATTACTTTAAATTTCTATCCCGCCCTCTCCGCAAGCGGACTCAGGACAGCTAACAACATACATTTTTACAATTTAACCAATAAAACTACAATTTAAGATTATTTAAAATGGTGGAAGAAATTAGCTTGTTAGAAACCCAAATAGTACAAATACTGCTATAATCTTAAAACAGGCAACAGGCAGTACAATACCCTGCATGGCTCCAGATTGCTGCTGAGTGGGGCTTCCTGTGTTAATTGAATGGCTTCTCACACATATGGCTTAGAGAAAACTCTGGTCCAGACCATAGGCAAAGTTTGTAAAAGATTATCTTTTCTTGGTTTGTTGTTGGGTCTGGTTGCTGTGCCTTATCCACATATAGTTTTCCTAGAAGATGGCTCATAAATTATTTAAATATGGCACTGCTGAGGAAAACATGCTCAGCTGCTTGACTTTGTAATTGTGCTGATTCTTGTTCAAATTGGAATGCCACCTGTGCAAAACTGCTAGCTGGTGGTGAAAATTCATCAACTCACAGCCAACTTATGCAACCCTGTAGGATTTACAAGAAAAGAGACATTCAGAGGTGGTTTGCCATTGCTTGCCCCTGCATTGCAACCCTGGATTTCCTTAGTGGTCTCTTATCCAACCTTAAACTAGGGCTGATCCTGCTTGGCTTCTGAGATCTGATAAGATCAGGCTATCTATGGATACTTAATTGGCACAGCAGTTCAATACCTACTGGAGACTGCCAGTCTCTGGCATGTCTCTGAACACATGTAGCTACTTTGAATGATGTGTGAGTGCAGAATGGGCACACTGCTTAGAAGTGTTTGGTGACATACCATGTCAGGCTCGACCTGTCTTGCCTTTTATGGCTAATAGCCCGTAACTGGGTCAGTTTGTTGAGTGGGCCCAGGGGACAAAAGGCACTTTTCTGTGGGTATAGTTCTGACCACTTTGAAAGAAGAGTCATGATACCTCCCATGAAGAAGGCATCCCAGGACCTGAATGGTCTAAGGAATTACTGCTGAATGGCCAACGTGTCATTCTTGGGCAAGGTGCTCAACCAGCTGGTGGTTAGGAAGTTTTGGAGAACATTGTTTACCTAAACCTATTTCAGACTGGATTCAGACCTGGATTTGGGATTGAAATGACTTTGGTTACTCTGACTGACCATCTTTGATGGGAGAGTAACAGGAGGAATGCTTCCCTCTCAATTCTCTGAGACCTCTGGACACCATGCATCAGTGGTTCTGCTCTGCTGCATTCTAGACGATGGTCTCAGCCCTGTGGCAAGTATGATGTGGAGTCTTGCAGGGGTCAGTTTTGTCCCCTATGCTGTTTAACATATACATGAAACCATTGAGAGATCACCTAGGGATTTAAAGTGAGGTGCCGCCAATTAAAAATAATAATACATTTATTTTTAATTGTAACCCTCAAGCAGAAAAGAAATGAAAAAATATTACAATGGTGGCAAGTCTACATATATGCATCTATAAAAGTTTTCTAAATATCTAAAAATGTGCAGATGCTTATTTTTCCTTAAGAGCTGACTTTACTAGCTTGTCACTGCATCCTAATGATGCCATTATGATGGGGGAGGCTTCAATTTTTGATACATGGGAAATGTACTCTGATCCTTTTGCAGAGTGGCTCAAGGAAAACTAGTCTGGGGAAATAAAGGGTAGCAAAGACCATTATCAGGGAAGGAAAGATTTTTGCAGTCCACATTTGTATAATGAAGTTAAATAAAATTTTAATCCCCGTTACAGGAACATAAACATAACTGAAAGCTAAGGGAGCAAAAGGGTTAGGGAGATAATTTGATGGGTATGCTTTTTGTTTCTAAAGTTTGCAACCCTAAACTTTTAGCACTTGTAATTTATGATTTCTCATTGGTTCAGTTGGATGGCACATGTGAAAATGTTGATCAGCTTTTTATCCAGCCTTGGGGGGTTCTTGTGTCGTTATGCTACACACAAGCTCTGGGTTGGAAAATACCAAGAGATTTTGGGGAGGGGAGCGACCTCTGTGGGGTATAATGCCATAGAGTCCATCCTCCAAAATAGCCATTTTATCCAGGGGAACTTATCACGGTTGCCTAAAGATCGGTTATAATTCCAGGAGAACTCCAGGCCTCACCTGGAGGTTGGCAACTGTATTTGTTATTCCTAGTTACTATGAAGTAAAACTCCAAGGAAAAAAGGCAAAAATAAGTTTGTTCCTTTCTTAACCTTGGCTTGCATAACTAACCTCTAGCTAGGTATTTCAGATAACATGTAGATATCTAGGATGAGCAGCATTGCCCCAGAAGTATGAGGTAATGAATAATGCATCTCTCACTGCTACAGGAGTGCTCCCATTTTCACAGGTACTAACGACAGAAGGCTTGAACTTCAGTTTCCATTGGTGTGTGATTTCATAGCTGACCCCAGCATATTGCATTGCATATGTTCTTCTTAGCAATGTTTTATTTGGCAATAATTGCATGAGGGATGACTCGGAGGAACTTAGGATGTACTAAAAATGAAATAGTTTGATGCATGGGTCCTTTAGGAGGAGAGAGGTAACTTGAAAGGAGGTTTTATCTCATTAGCATACTGAACTTTGGTTTCCACTGTTGGCTGTAAGGGGGAGTTGTTCTGGGAAAGGCCTACTGGACTAAAATGCTCTTTCCCCAGGCGTTTCAGAACTGAATGTGCCTGTCAGTTTTGCCTCCTTACAGCTGCAATAGAATTCCATGGCAAAGAATGCAGAGGACTGAAAGTGTTCTGAAGATTGTCAATCCCACCCCCAAAGCTAACAACTTAGTCTAGAGTTGCCAACTTCACATTGGGAAATGCCTGCAGATTTGGGGGGAGGGGGTTGGGGATGACTCCTGCGGCATATAATGTGTAGAATCCAACCTCCAAAGAGGTCATTTTTTTCCAGGGAAACTGATCTCTGTGGTCTGCAGATCAGTTGTAATTCCAGGAGATCTACAGGTCCCACCTTGAGGTTGGCGTTGGCGATCATACCGATATCCTATAGCAGTGCTTAGTATGCTGTGAGAACTAAAAATGAAATCATATCCAAGTATGTCAGGTTGCCCTGAGCAACACCCTTGATTTGCAATGAGCACCAGGTAAGTTCGGTTTATTGAATCCTTCAGAGTGGCAGAAAAAGATTGATCTTAAACTCAGTCCTAAACATAATATTAATAATAATAATAACATAATGGAAGCTGTCGGTTGTCATGGTTGAAGTTAAACAGATACTCACCAAGCCTCCTTGTTATCTGTTTTAAAGGGTAAAGGCAAGCCATTTTGCTTGGCAATATGCACCAACCTCAACGACCTGGTTGCAGGGTTATGCTGTCATATTTGAGCTCTGGGTGAGATTTTTTTTTTTTTACATAAACATAACCATGAGGTATTGTGGGTTGATAGATCATCAACAGCTCAAGCTTACTGGTCCTTGAATTCAATGTTTGGTCTTCAGTTGCAAGAGAAGATCAGTATATTCTTATGAGTTTAGAAGGTGATCCTATATCACTAACAGCTTGAACTATTCAAACAACTTCATTTTGGTGTATGTGTTTTTGTTTTGCTTAAATGTCAGACATTAGAAAAGGCACCACATGTTTCCCAGCACATTAAACTGATGTTTACTCTTTGTTTCCCTTGTCTCCCCCCACCCCCTTGAGTATTTAATAGGATGCAGGGTTCAACCAGGAGACTGTGCTGTTCTTTACACTACTAGATGAAATTTGGGAATGTTCTATTTTTATCTTTAAAGGCATTGGCTGGGATGTGACAAGGGCTCATCTGGAATAAGTAAAGAAGTATGCTCAATTGTGGGGCTGTGACTTTTCCAGATAAAGAGAGGGGGCTGGTGGTGCCATATGAGCACTAACTGCCATTTTGCTAAAATGGGTTGTTTCGTGAATGAGGTTTGTGGGTGGTGTGACATCAGCTTTGGCAAGTGTGTGTTACTTTGTTGGATCTCTTCTCTAGGGGCTTGGGAGCATTTCCCCCCTCTGTGTTGTTTCTGGGTTTAATTTAGATTTTTTCCTAATTGTTCTGGTTTCATATGTTGTGTTTATCGTTTTCCTAGTTACTTTCTTTTTATAGATTATGAAAGCAGTTTCTGCATGAATGCATCATCCATGACACATGTAATCAGAAAGTGGCTCTTTGACAAATAACAATTAACAATGGGGCATTCCCTGTGAGAGCCTCTGAGCCTCTTCCCTGATATGACTTCCTGGAATATCTGATAAATAGGAATAGCAGGATCTATATATTTCCATTCTGTGTATGGATGGAATACATGTGCATTTAATTTGACGGTGCATTTTCAAACAATCTGGATGAAACAACTTTCAAAAATAGTTCTTATGAATAGGAAGCCACATCTTAAGCCATTTTTAAAATGTAGATTTGGTGTATGGCCAACTGTAGTAAAATATATATGTCAAAAGCACCCGCTGAGCATCTCCAGCTGAGCACCAATGTACAGCAGACTACGTACCGGCCTAGAACATATATGTTGCTGGCTCAGTGGGGAGTGTAAATTGCATTCCCCAAAAGAAAGGTAGGTGGTGGTGGTGGAAAGTGTTATCAAGTTACAGTCAACTTATTGTGATCCTGTAAGGTTTTCAAGGCAGCAAAAGTTCACAGATGGTTTGTGATTATGTGCCTCTGCAAAGAGACCCTAAACTTCCTTAGTGCTCTTCCATCCATGTACTAACCAGGGCCAACCCTACTTAGCTTCCAAGATTTGACAAGATTGGGCTAGCCTTTGTCCAGGTCAGGGCAAAGAAAGGTATACACTAGCCAAATGAGGAACAATGAAGAGGACACACCTAGTACCACATATCATGGGAAAGGCTAATAGTCTAATTGAGAAAGGAGGTAGTTTGTGCTTGTAGTCTTAAGATCAAAATTAACACACAGGCTTGCTCAGAATTAGAAGTACCAGTAAAGGATGGAGGTGAGAGCTGTGAAGAATGAAGAGGTGCCTTTGATGTCACTTTGGCATTATGATTTCACTTAATTGGAGTGCTCTCTACAGTTCTCTAAGAGCCCCATGGTGCAGAGTGTTAAAGCTGCAGTACTGCAGTCCTAAGCTCTGCTCACGACCTGAGTTCGATCTCCGGTGGAAGCTGGGTTTTCAGGTAGCCGGCTCAAGGTTGACTCAGCCGTCCATCCTTCCGAGGTTGGTAAAATTAGTACTTAGCTTGCTGGGGGGAAAGTGTAGATGACTGGGGAAGGCAATGGCAAACCAACCTGTAAAAAGTCTGCCGTGAAAATGCTGTGAAAGCAACATCACCCCAGAGTCAGAAACGACTGGTGCTTGCACAGGGGACCTTTCCTTTTCCTACAGTTCTCTGATATATGAAAATGGGGGATTTCTGCTGATGAGAAATATGTGAGAAAATCCATAGGTAATGCAGTGTTGACAAAGGAATATTAAATCCTTCATATTTTAGACAGGGAAACAAGGCTTGCAAGGACATTTCTATACCTATAAAGTGCAAAGCAGTCATTGCTCTCTGTCTTAAGAGTGGCATCTGAATTCCCTTGTTAAAAAAACAGAGTACATGAACAATGGCTATTGGAGAATAAGGAGCTTGTCTGATTAGTCTTTATATTTTCTCAGAAATAAGTATTGTTGAATCCATTTACTTTCATGTAAATATGCTTAGATTTGCAGTGGCTGTTGGTTGTGACCTTCTGTTTGTTCTCTGGATGTGCTTCTGGCATCTAAATAACCTAGGCTGCTTTGAAAATCCCAACTAGCTTTAGGCAGCTCTTTCTGAAAATCTTGGCCTCTGCTTCATCCCATATTGCTTTAATAATAGGAAGAATGTTCCCATGTGGACATTAAAAGGTTACTAAGAATTTATGAAACAGTAATCTTATTCCCCTTAGTCATGGCAATAACTCAACATGTGTTTACACAGAAGGGGTTGCCTCATACAAAATGCTGACCTGAGGGGTTCCTATACCAAATTCTTCAGCAATATGTGCGTGTAAGCTGTAGCCTTGTTGTCCAGAATACAGTTTTTAAAAAAAAACAAAAACAAAAACAAGCTGGGGGCAACTTTATACTGTAACATGTGAAAAGCTTTTTGTACTTTCTGGGCATTGTCAGAAAGAATACATTTAGATCCATTTAGGTAGGATTTTCAAAAATGTCAGAAGGAGACACAAGCAGCATGAGCTTTCAAACTCTGAGGCAATTTTACAGTCCCAGTTTTTGATAGTTTGGGGAGTATATAGAGTAGAACCTCTGCTATCCAGTCAGAATTGTAGTTATATGAATTCAGGGCCTGTTCATTTAACCTTTTGAACTTGTGGAAACTGTAGTCTTCAGTCAGCACAGGCTGCAGATACTCTGGGCTCAGAACGTTGTGTGAATAGATTGGTTGCTGTATGTGTGCTTTCCATATAACCTTGCCTCAGAATAACCCTGCATAAATCAAATTTGTTTATTCAGCCTTCTGACAAATATTTCAGATGTAGGCCATTTGGCATAGTGTACTACTTTGCCCTCTGCTCTCTCCTTGAATGTTTCCTCAGTGCATAGATCCTTCTTTTTACGTAGGACACTTAATCTATATAGGGCTGGCATTCTGTTTTTTAAAAATGATTAATTGAGTGGTCAGCCATTTAAAACTTTAATTTTTAAGGGAAGTCTGCACCCCAAAATAATGATAATTACAAAAAGGACTCCAGAGCCCAGTCATTCCCAGCAGCTTTACTGAGCACCATGCAGAGCATATGGTGGTTTCTCCTCCCACAGCAAATGCAGCAGGTAGTCCTGATTCTTTTGTTTTTCACATTCTATATTGGGTCTTCAACTTTGTTTATAAAAATCTTGGCACCTAAAGCTGAACATTTCTTGGCATGTGCAGAGTGCCCCTGTAAAGTATATGTTTCCTAGCCTGTGTGGAGAATATGGTATCTTTATACCTGCCCCCCCCCCAATTTACCCATTGAGGGTAATAGTGGCCCCACAGTCGCTGTGTCTCCTCAAAAGAAGTCTAGGTTAAGATGGCAGGCAGTCATTTGGACTGAGTTGGAGAAGTTTAGCTTCTGTTTCATGATGGCTTATCTGTACAGCACCTGAGACATAAAAATGCTTGCATGCTGTCTCAACAAATATATGCTGCAAAACGGTGCCAGTCTTCCATTACCTTCTTAAAAGGTGGAGCATAGTGTGTACATGTATGTAGTGTGTACAGCATGGTGTGTACATGTACAAATACAACTACACCCTTGTAGCTGCATGTAAAATTCTGGCTAATGGGTAATACTAGGCTTGTGCTGTTGTGATGACTTTGTGTCTGGCTTCTATGCAGAGATGCTAGCAGTCAAGCAAATGACACAAAAGGAGAAATCAGACCCATGTGAAAAGGGAGGACAGATATTCTTGGGAGAGTATTGTAGGACAGAGGTGTCCTAAATGAGGGTTGTTCTGCATACTTATATAGTTTCCACTTTTAAAAACCTCTATCCAGCAGTTAACAAAATAAATTTAAAACAATACAAATACACAAAATAGAAATTAGTATAAATTAAAAATACAAAGCAACAAACCCCTCATAAGATCACGTAATTTCCCTTCTTTTTCAAAAGTGTGTTTGGCATACTCTTACTTGCTTTTTAAAGAAAGGGAGAGAGGGGCCAAGCACATTCCTCTGGCAGGATATTCCTACACCTAGGCACATCTGTAGAAGAAACTTTGTCCCTGGTCACTACCCATCTCATCTCACTTCTGATAAAGTCCTTGTCTGTTCTGAGTGTCCTACTCTTGATTATTTCAGTTTACACACCAAGGCAGTAAGGAATCCTTCAGATATCCTGGTCATAGACTGTTGTGCTCTTTAAAGTTCAGCACTAGCACTTTGAACTGTGCCCAGAAGTAAGTACATGTCTATAATGTATGCAGCATGCTGTCCCATTTAATGACCAGGTGTACCTTCTGGATGCTTTTCAAAAGGAGCCCCATGTGAACACATAGAAGCAGTCTAGTCTGGAAATTGCTGAGGCATAAATGAATTGTGGCAAGTGCAAAGCTGGCTCACAAACCAAAACTGATGAAGTGTACTTCTGGATGCCACCTGAGCATTTGGGAACAGAGTTGCATGCATGAACAATTCCAATTTGAATTAGATTGATTGAATAAATTGAATTAATAAATAATAATAATAAATTGAATTCATAATTGAATGACTAATAATTGAATTATTATTAATAATAATAATTAATAATGAACTTAGTGGAACCCTCTGTGGTTACTGCCATGGAAGCAATAATTTTCCCAGCACATTATTTATTTATTGTTCATATTTATATCCCGCCCTCCCCGTCGGAGCTTTCCTTGCCAGGAAGCAATAGAACCATCACTTTGTGATGCCTCTGATTCAATGTTTAAACAGGTAGTGGGAAACTCCCCCGCCCACAAGAAATCAGGATAATTGACAAAATATATTTTTCATGTACCAAGGCACCTACCAGGGCCATCTAGCCAGTTTTGCCTCCAAACATAGGTTGGAAGCCAGAATAGAATGAATCCATACAACTGGCATCACCCCAGAGCATCTGGAACTAGACTGCCACTACATACTTGAGCACTTTGCCCCAAAAGTAAGTCTGGACACAGGTAGATCTGCTACAAAAAATGGGGTTTTCCCCACTTTGGAGAAGGAAGAATCATCTACTCATAAATTAGTATTCATTGCATCCTGGATCCATTCAATCAGACCCTTCTTTGAACAAGGGATTTTGACAGATTTGTGGACAGGTCCATCAAGACTATTAACCATGGAGACTAAATAAACCTCTCTATTCTGAATACCAGTGCTAGGAGTCATCGTCAGGGGATGTCCTGTTCATTGGCTGTTCAGAGCAACTGGTTGGCCATAGTGTGGGGAAGGATGGTGTACTAGATGGAAGAAATAGAGAAGATATTGGATTTATACTCCACCCTTCACTCAGAGTCTCAGAGTGGCTTTGCAATCTCCTTCCCTTCCTCTCCCCAAAATAGACGCCCTGTGAGATAGGTGGGACTGAGAGAGGTCTGAGAGGACTGTTCTTGAGAGAACAGGTCTGAGAGAACTGTGACTGAGTCAAAGTCACCCAGCCAGGGGTGGTGCATGGGTGTAGGCAAAGCAGGCAGTGACCCAGCCTAGAGGGCACCACTGGGCGCCCCCTCCCTGACGCATGACTCTGGCTCCTGACCACTGTCACCTTGTCCTCTCCCATCACCAAGCTGCCCTCAACAAAGCCAAGCCACCCCGCTCTTCCCGATGTGTGACTTGGCCTCCCACCTCATCCTGTCCTGCCACCCTCCTTCCTGACATGGCCGGCAAGCACTTGTTCTCACATTTTTTTTTATCACATTTTTTTGAAAAAATTAAAATTAAAAATCAGTAAACAAGAGAAAAGTTTCAAGTTTGGCGCTTTTCAATTTCCCTATATTTTTTAATAATGGGGTGCTAGTGGATGATTTGCCTAGGGCATCAGAAAGCCTAGCACCAGCCCTGCATCCAGCAGTGGGAAATCAAACCCGGTTTCTCCAGATTAGAGCTCTTAACCACTACCCCAAACTGGCTCACTACACCACTGTTCTGATCCACTGAGGCTCTTATGTTTTTGTGACAGAAATTCTTAGCCATGATAAGCAAGGATCAAGCTGGGAGGTGGTAGGCCACAATATTCTAAGCACTGTATCTACATTCTTGAGTTACAAACCTTAGAACTCATCCAAGCAGTGGTAATGAAACAGAGCTGAGGAAACAATTAAAAACTGGACTACATGCAGTGTGGCATCCAAGTTCAAGTGAATGCAAGCAATTTTGCCTTCAAAGTATTTTGCATACAAGATACAGTGGAGCAGTAAGGATTCTTCTAGAATGCTTTGGGCTCTGAATAAGCCCCTCACTGGCTGGATAAACTCTGTGAATGCAACTATGGTGGGGAAGCAAGATTTCTTCATTGCAAACACCACTGTTGACTAAACCCTTAAATGGCCTCTATCCCACGTTCATTTAGATTCATCTGATGTCTGAATCCACTTTTCCCTATCTCTCCAGTTACCTAATCTTCTTACTGTACAAGGGAGTAAAACAGACCCTTTTCATGTAGGAGAGCATGTGCAGGAGCTGTTTATCAACTGTATAAGTCACTGCCATATTAGGGTCTCAGAACGACAGAGTCCAATTAGGGTCTTGGAACACCAGCCAACCATATCAACTAGAAACGTTGCTTTCACATTTGCTTTGGCTCTTACATTGCAAAATGTGGAGATGCATAGCTGGTATGGGTAGTAATCATGTTTGAGTAAAGAAACCAAGCTGCAATAGGGCGTTGTTGGGTCATTTAAACAAATTATTGATATGTGAGATAATGAGGACTCAAAAGCTTTGCTTTCCTTCTAAATGGATCTCATTCCTTTAGATGCATTCTTGCCCATTGTTCACCCTCCACCCTTATACCTACCATGAAGTCTATCTAATACAAACCTGAAAGCTCATTAAATTCCAATTGTGGGATTTCCAAATACTGGATTGGGTTGAAATATGCTGTTCTAAATCTGTTGAATTAATGTTCATATGTATTGCCAGAGGTGACAAAGGCTCATGGAAATTCCGTAGTTATTTTGGGCAACATATTCCCCAACATGTGTGTTGAGTTCTGTGAAGTCACTTATGTCTTATTGTTCACAGACTTCCTCTGTAGCTTCCTTGATTGAGTCAATGTATCTCATGTCAGTCTTCCTCTTTTGCTGCTGCTTTCAACTTTTCCTAGCATTATATTGTCTTTATTCTTCCTAAAATCAACTCTATGACCTGCAATATAGATTTCTGTAAGCATTCCAGACAACACTGTAAATATGGCAGATTGCAAATAAAGCAATTAATTTGTTTTTATATATTTGTACATTCAAAGTGAAGAACAGTTAGAATTAAGAAAGGGTGACTTTAAGAAACCAGTACAATGTGAGAATGCTTTAGGCATCTTTTTCATCCCCCCCCCCCCCCGTCTTAGAATTAGTTAGTGTTGGTAGCCTTTGGTTGTAATGGTAGCCTTTGATTGTACCTTTCTGGGATTAATCAGAATTGTAACAAGCCAGTCCACAGCTGAATGTCTCTGAGCAAAGAACTATATTAAGTAAGACCAGGCCTTGGATTCAGTGGGAGCTCACAGGAACGCAGCTCCTGAACCTTTCTGAGAGTTCCACCTCCTTCTGAGAGTTCCACCTTCTTGTCCATTGAATAGTATGTGCCACTGCATAACAATCCCTAGATGAGCTCCACCACCTATTTTTCTGCAAAATGACCCCTGAGTAGGATGTTTTGCTGGATCCAGGCTAGGGAAATATGCTTTGAGCAGCAGAAAATGGGGAGGTAAGGTTGGGGGAAGGGTCCTTTCCAGTGCTCCAAGCTGTGGAGTCTTGTGAGCAAAAATTCTGCTTTGTGAGCTACTAGCATTAAAGTTGTGAGGCAGCAATTTGGCTACTGCATAAATTAGTTCACTCTGAGGCCATCCTTCCTGAGCTAGGACAAAAATGTGTGAGCCAGGGGTTAAAAAACTGTGAGCCAGGTCATGCTAACTCAGCTTAGAGGGAACACTGGTCCTTTTGCCTCACCCGCAAACTCCTTTAGGTATTGATATTAACCATCTTCCACTTTATATGTAAATACAGCAGAACAAAAAACAAGGCTGCCCTTATTGCATCTCATTTGACTCCTAGCACTTCCTGCATTGAGTATGTATTCAATGATCACAGACTATCTTTAACCCTAGAACAGAAATGTAATATTGGAACGGGCCCTTACTATGTCTGCTTCTGTTGGACAATAGCTGTTCCTCTTTCAGCTGTGGTCTTCCAAAGCAGAATGCCAGCAAGCCCTGTGCACTCCCAGCTATGATGCCTAGGTTAATCTTTCTTCAATCTGCTTTACATCAGCAGAGGCACTGGACCCTACCTTCACTTTGTGCTGCTCGGCTGCACAATGATGCTGTGATTCTCAGGCTGTGCTGAGATTCCAAGCCCATGACCAGCCAGTTGTGGACACACACAAAGCATTATTTGAGCTCTCCGTTTGCTCACCAGGGTGAAACAACCCTTCCCCCACCCCGATGTCACACCTGCATCTCAGACCGCATTCCATCCACAAACAAGGGCTAGGCTTCTTTCCCCAGCAGAATTTTCCTGCTGCTTTCTGTTCAGGCCACAGATCAGAAGGTTTGTGGTTTCTGCTAATTCCAGAGAAGTGAGTGATCTTTGTGTG
Organism: Heteronotia binoei; assembly: GCF_032191835.1. Lineage (NCBI taxonomy): Eukaryota > Metazoa > Chordata > Lepidosauria > Squamata > Gekkonidae > Heteronotia > Heteronotia binoei. The sequence goes on along the minus strand of NC_083228.1, from coordinate 89,530,365 downwards.
CACATGGAACACGCGGGAGTCACTAAGTCAGAGAGGCTTCCTGGGGGGCAAGAGACTAAGCTGAACTGGGCTTCCTTGCAAAATGTTCCCTTTGGTAGCAAGCAGGGGACTGATGGTGTATCAGACATGAGGCTCACTTACTAACACCATGTCTTTGAAAAAGAATGCCATGGTAGAGGGAAAACAATTCACAAAGGCTTTGCATTACATCCTACACAAATTCTACAGGGCTTGCAGTTTACCTGAGGGACCCATTTACTTCTTTTCTAAGAAATGCTGTTGCCAGCCTTGGAGCCTGTTGTTCTTGTTTGACCAAAAGAACAACTACCTGCACCATAAATGTATTAAATTACTAAAATATTAACCAAATTATCAGTGTATAAGATGCTATAAAAGCAAATCCAAACTAGCAACAAATGGGGCTATGTTTGATGATAGAGTAGGAAGGGATAATAAGAACATAACCTAGTCCATTCCCTGCTGTGAGCGGGGGATGGGACTGCCAAACTCCAGTGGTGCCTGGAGATCTCCCATTCTACAACTGCTTTCTGGACTAGAGAGAACACTTCCCCAAGAGAAAATGACAACTTTGGAGGGTTGGATCCATGGCATTTTATCCTGCTGAGGTCCCTTCCCACTCCAAATCTTGCCCTCCCCAGGTTCTACCCCCAAATCTCCAGGATTTTTCTTAACCCAGAGCTGGCAGCCCTAAGGATGAGCATTCCCACATGCAGATGAGCGTTCCCGTATGTTCTCATGTTAAAAGCAAGCAAGCAAACAAGCCAGTGAAGAGGGCTTGAACCACTTTCCTACTACAATCTTTTTCTGCATGCAGGGAGTTTCTAATTCAGGAGACATTCTAATTTGCAAACACCCACCCTTCCCTTGCTGCATTCTAAAATATATAGTCTAAGCATGGCTGTACCCTTAAGGTCAGGAGCCCTTTAGCTATTAGCAAACCCCTCCCAGTGGTCCTGGTATGATTTTGGAAAGCTGGCAATCTTTAACTATTGTAAAGCTACAAGACATGAAATAAAATAGGAGAGATCAGGTGAATTTCTGCAAAAGCCCACCAGTGCCTGATACTAGTGAATCTGAGTTAGCCTTTGGTTCCTGGTATTGTTCCAGAACAGGGGTGGTCAAACTGTGTCTTAGGAGCCACATGTGGCTCTTGAAGCCCACACTGCCCTGTTGGCTGGCTTGGAGAAGGCATTTGTCTCTTTGAATTACCGGTACTTGGCCAAGCAAAACCAGCTGGCGGCTTGGAGGATGCATTTAAAGTTAAAGTTGCTTTCTTTCTACCTCTCTCTCCCTCTTTTCTCCTCCCATCTGTTTGCTTCCTTCCATCTCTCAATCATCTGATGTTCATGTCCTGCGGCTGTCTAACAACTGATGTTCATGTCCTGCGGTTCTGAAACATCTGAAGTTTATTCTGTGTGACTTTTACATTAAGCAAGTTTGGCCGCCCGGTTCCAGAACCTGAAACATTAGGGGAGGGGAAGGGAATGGCCAGTGTGTTGTCTGCTTCTCCCCCAACATGTTAGGAAGCATCTTACATTCCTTCACCTTAATCCTGTTTTTGGTGACACCATTGCTTTGTCTTCACCATACTAAAGGGGAAAGTGCTTTCCAGACAACTTCAGGGTGATGTCCTAGAAAAGACACTCTGAAAAGCTGATCTATAGCTTTGGTGGTATGGACAAAACGAAGATCACATGCAATTCAGGTCTTTTCCTAAAATGCAGCTTGAAGCCTCAGTTTGCCTCAGGGGCTGTATAGGGAAGGCTGGAGGGTTAACCCTTCAGTGGCCACTCAGCTTTGCTATTTTAAACCAGTTTTTCTTGCCAAGAATTTTAAAATAGAAACAGTATGTCTGTTTGAGTCCTTACTTGCAGAGATTTCACAAGATGGGTCGGGAGCATAAAACACTGTAATCCTACTGGGGTTCTTGCAAATACAAGCAACTCTTCTTTTGTTCTCGTTATGGGTGCAATTAACAGCAACGCTTACCCAAATTCTGAAGGTAATAATTGTCCAAAGAATGGTCAAGCCAGAGGTGCCTGAGGTCAAGCTAATGTATCTGGTTATGGCACAAGTCTAGAAGGTCATTACTAGTGCAGTCTAGTGTGTGATTAGAATCAACAACATTATGTGAATGGGATGATATTCTACAGAGCAGAAAGGAATGAAAATGTTTCCCTTCAGAATGGAGGAAGTTTGGCTCCTGCTCCAGCAGACCTGTTTGGGTGTACATCACAGCAATCATCCTGAGATCAAAGAGGGAGCAAAATACGCTCTCCTTCTACTGATACATTCAAAATGAACCCTTTGCCTATTGAAAACAAGAAAAGTGACTGCTAAGTTCTACTGCCTTCTAAGACGAGAGTGACCCAAATGAACTGCACCTTGTTTGTTTAAATCTCTGTGGCTGCTGCAGTTTTCTCAGCTGTTCCTCTTTCCTTTGGCCCATCTCCGGCAGGAGAACAGGGTATGGCTTGTTCTGCTTTCCTTCCCAGACCCCTGGGCTATGGCTTTCTAGCCCTCAGATTCAGCAAGCCAGTGGCAGGGGAAGAGAGAGTGGGAAGGAAGATAACTGAAGGGGAAAGGCAGTTCCCTGGCTATTTTTTGGCAACTAGTTTTTTGTCTGTAGCCACTGGCACTTGGGAAAGTGGCATTTCTGCACTTCAGAGTCCAGGAAGTGGAACACATTTTTTATTTTTAAAAATATCATTCTAAAATAAGTATCAGACCTCTGTTGTGGGGTGTGTCCCTGAAATTTCATGTGATCTGCCAGCTCTTTAATTATCAATGGAAGGCATATAAGAGAACAGCCCTAGGACATAGTCGTTTTCTGTCACCTTTTGTAAAAAGTCAGTGCGGAGGAAATTTGATTTTATTCCATCTCCTGATTGTTGACCTTGTTTTTTTATTGTTCTTCCTTCTAGGTAAACAACAATGGAATCATCTCCTTTCTGAGAGAGGTGTCCCAATTTACACCAGTAGCTTTTCCCATCTCAAATGACCGGCGTGTAGTTGCAGCTTTCTGGGCTGATGTAGATAATCGGCGTGCAGGAAAAGTATACTACCGGGAAACCAGGGACCAAGCCATCTTGGAGAAAGCCACTAAGGACATCTGGCAATATTTCCCAGAATTTCCAGAGTTCTCTGCCCAGTGGGTATTTATAGCCACTTGGTATCAGGTCACCTTCTTTGGAGGAAATTCACATTCCCCGGTATGTGGATTGGTTTGATGCCTATACACAAATACACACACATCTTATAGGGGGCTTTGTGTGTGTATGTATGATTGAGGTAGGATGGGCTACAAAGAGAACAAGAATGTGAATCTCATATGAAAAAGTGTAGTGTGCCAGCACCCTTGCTGAAAACCACTCTGATGCTAAAACTCTAGACTTCCATTCAACTGCTGTGCTCTGAAAATAGTAGCAGCTGAATTCTGAATGGCATAAAAGAGTCTGTGATTCAGGTCTTCACAACAGTTTTTCACTAATGCTGCAGTTCGTTCTGATATCCATTTTGTGTTTGTGTGTCCTTTTTTAAGGTAAATACTTTCCAAATAGTCCTCATTACTGATGGGATGCTGTCCTTCACTATCTTCAACTATGAGTCAGTTACCTGGACCACTGGCATGCATGCCAGCAGCGGGGGAAATTCAGCAGGCCTGGGAGGCATTGCGGCCCAGGTAGACTCCATGATCACATCTTTCAAGCAAGTCTTCTTTCTAATACACAGTCACATTCTTCTAGACTGGCTTATTTTAGTGTTATTTTATTTTTAATCATTATTTCATATTAGGATCATGAAACAACAAGGTGCCCTGACCTCTCAACTCCTAGCATTAGTAATAATGAGTTACATTCCCTTGCATTTCAATGCCAAAATCATATAGGGAGCTTTGTTATAGTAAAGTCACAGTGCTTTGCATTTGCCCATGCCTTGTAGTTCCTTCCCCTCCTAGCCTCAGATTTTTAAGATCCATCCAGCATGTAGTTGTAGCAAGTACAGCTTTCCCTTGCTTTTCTCATTTTAATTTTATATGTGTGTTTTCCCTTCTTTTAACTGGTGGCTGTTTGAATGTGCAAACTTACCACTCATTGATCTATGCTTGGCTGGCTGCCGCCTCTGGATCTGAGAGTCTCCAGTAAGCAGGAAATCACAGGTGTAAAGGAAACAGACATAGTTTCAACCCTAGAAATTCAGAAGTGCAGACTTTTATGACTGTAAACAGAGCAGTAACCACATGCTTTGGATACTGTACAGTGCTTCAGGAACACCCTGACCCATCCCCAGCCAGGGAGGGAGGGAGGGAGAGGAAGTTGAAAAGTTTTCACCAGGCAGTGGCTTGTGACCAAGATTGCAAGAACGTGCTGCTGTAATGCGCAGTGGGATGGAGTGGCTCGGCACGAGCACCTCGCAGCTCAGCATGGCAAAGGCTGCTGCTTGGCTTGAGCTAGCAGAGTTTTGCTCGTTTTTCATGGAAAGGAGTGAGAGAGTCCAAGAGTCTTTTGGATTCACCCTGTGCAGATGAATGGGGATGAAAATAGGCTCAGCATTCTGTGTGCTTTCCAGCAAGTGAGTCATGAATGTGTAGGGATTGCTAAAGCTTTATTATGCCAAGAGCCATTTGGGAGAAGGGTTGCAATAAGTGGACCATCTGATCTCCCCCTCTCCTTTTTTCTTTTAATGCTGACAGTTCAGCACATGTCATAGTCAAGATCTTTAATCATAACTGACATGCAAAACAGTATGGGATACTATTTAGGATGCTGGCCTGTTTAGTTTTTTAATCTGTGTGATCGCAGAAGCTAAAATCAGGGTTCTTTCGCAATGGGTGCTATAGAAAGAGAATGCTTGCTTCAAACCAGCCTTAGAAATAGACCTACAAAAGATACTTGTCCATAAGAACAGTATCTAACCTGTCCAGCCTGCATCCTTGGAAAGAAATAAAGATCCAACTTCTGCAAAGCTTTTCTGACTGGTTGTATAGAGATGCTTCTCTTCAGCAGTGACCAGGCAAGGTGCCCTGACCTGGATAGCCAGGCAAGCCTGATCTTGTGAGATCTCAGAAGCTAAGCAGGGCTGATCTTGGCAAGTGCATGGATGGGAGATCTCCAAGGAATACCAGAGCTGAAACACAGAGGCAGGCAATAGCAAGCCACCTCCCTGAACATTCAAGCCCCACTAGGGGTCGCCAGAAGTCAGCCATGATTTCCAGGCATGCACACATGCGCGCGCACACATCTGCACACATAAACACTCACCAAAAAACAAACAAAAGTGGTGACCAGGCAAGGGACTATATACAGGGCTGGCCTCAAAGAAACTGTGTTCTGAACAGAAAACATCTGGAGCCTAAACTGAATCTGTCTAGGCAGAACATCCAGAAGGGCAAAGAGGAAATAATTGTAGTCTCAGTCCTACAAACATCTACCCGCTTTTCAGATCAAACTTGCTGTAGTGCTAGATGCTGTACTCTGCATTCAATTCAAAAGGATAAATTTCAGATGGGAAAGTGGTTGTAAAATTAGCCTGTGCAGGGAAACCTGATGCTTCCCTTCCTTATGTTCTTGCAGTCCATTCCTCTGCATGGCACTGGGGCATGGTGGAAGAGAGAAGCCCCTTGTCTTTTCCCACAGCTGGCCTGCTTTCACCAGTGAGAGGTTTCACTCTCTGCCCTTGTCTTCCTAGGCAGGTTTCAATGCCGGTGATGGAAAACGGTATTTTAACATCCCCGGATCCCGCACTGATGACATTGTTGACGTGGAGATGACGACAAATGTGGGTATCCCCGGGCGCTGGGTGTTCAGAATCGATGATGCCCAGGTGCAAGTGGGGGGCTGCAACAACACAAGTAAGAGGACAGCAGTTAGGTTTATTTAACCAAACCAATTCTTCCAGCCCTTCTACTTGTTCTGTGAGAATCTTAGTGCCAATGAAAGGCGGCAGCAGCTATGCAGTTTGGGTGTGGAAAGGGGGGGGGGGAACTGAATACTACCCCCCTGGGTATGAAAACAGTGGAATGATATGGCCAACAAGACATGGGATGCATGGATGCAGAGTCCATGTGCAAATTGCAAATCATGGGAGCATTATTCTGTTATTGGATGAAACTTAGAGTATATCTTTGACTGGGGACCAGTGATTTTTTTTTCTGCCAGTGACAGTGAAGGTTTCTTTAGTTATTCTCAAAGGTGAAACAAAATAGAACAATGAAGAGATTAATGAGACAGAAGGCCAGGCTGAATAGGCACAAATGAGCCCCTTGAGCCTTCATTTAATCAACTAAATCTTTAATTGATAAGTGGTAGTCAAGTTTAATTAGTGAGAATGAATTTGAATTGGTGGCACTGAGTTAAGGGCATTCTTTATTTTTTTAGGCTATTTTGGTTATGCTGTGTTATAGTTACTATAATAAGGGGTAGAAAAGAAAATTAAAAGATAGTATGGGGTGGGGGAATATGAAAGGATAGATTTATTTAATTAAACTGCAAGTTGTCTCATATTTTCATAAATAATTCAAAAATGCCCCTATATTGAGGCTTTATTATTTGCAAATTTAAATAAATGTAATGGATTAATTACTCAGTCTAAAAGATTATGAATCAATTAACAAGTAATCAGTTAGCAGTTCCTATTTAAAATACATTTTTCCATAAGTAGTTTTGCTTACTTACAGTCAGGGCTTTAAAAAAAAAAAATACAGGTGCCCAAACTCTCAAGAGAGAAATGGAGAAACACACATGTGCCCCTCATAAAGTTTTAAACTTTTTTTTCCTGAGAAGTTTGTTTCCACAAAGAGGTTCTGGAACTCCATTCCACTGTGTTCCCACAGGAAAAAAGCCCTGCTTACAGTGATGTAAAGTTGTGAAATGGCACCCTTTGAAAGGCTCATTTAAAACATCCATGTACCTTTAGTAGCTCAGGCTAGGGCTGTGAAGGGGAGTCTGTACTTCCCTAAGATTTCTCAGTTTGGCCTTCCCTTATATTTTGAGGGTAGCAGTAATCCTGACTTCCCTCCTTATCAGGACTGGATCTACATGTTGTTGGGGGGGGGCAAAATTAAAAAATGATGCCCCCTTATGGGCCATTCCATCTTATGGTCCCATAGAACACAATGGACTCTATATCCAATTTGGCACCCCCCCTCCGTTGGCGCCCGGGGCAAGCACCCCCCTCTGCCCCCCCCCCTAGATCCGGCCTTGCTCCTTATCTTCAGCTATCAACCCCCAGCACCATGGCTCACTAAATCCCCCAAAATGCTGCTTCTGAGAGATAGAGGATGCTAAAGAATGGCATGACAGGCCACTTAGGGATCCTCAAAGGGAGGAGGTAACTGGTAAAAGCATGCCACCCCATGCTTTCCACTGGTGGAAATATATTGCTGGATCTAGGCTAAGGATCCAGAGCTGCCAAGAAGAACAAAACTTCATATTCAGAGGCAGTAATCCTCTGAAACCAGTGCTAGGAGGCAGCATCAAGGGAGGGCTTTGGCCTCTATGCATGTTTGCTGGCTCTCCAGTACAGCTGTTTGGCCACTGTATGGAACAGGATGCTGGGCTACATAGACCACTGCTCTGATCCAGCAGGGCACATGGTCTTCAGTTAAATTAAAAGTTTTGCCCTGTTTTATAAGAAACTAGACATTTGTGGTTGGGGATATGGTTTTTAAAGTCAGTGTCACTCAGTCAACAATTTTTACTCAATCAGCAGTTCCTTAGTTTGGGATCGTCTCTTATCTGGTTCTGTGACTATCTGCCTCTCTGCATATCTCCCCCTCCCCCCCCCCACCAATTTATCTAAAATATGTATATACTGCTTTTCTGGTAGCTTTGAAAGTGCTTGAGGTTTTTTTCAAAAAGCCTTTTTCCCTCTTGGAAATGTCATCGATTTGTTTACTTATTTATTTTGTTCAATTTGACTCTCAGGGCAAGTTACAACATATTATAACAACAACCGTAATTTAATTAAAACAATTCTTAAGAACTAATCATATTCATGATATAAATTGTTGTTGGTTCTAAGGTGCTCCACAACATGAGACATTGAGAATCCCATGAACAGTTCCCAGTGTTGTTGTTTAAATTACTCATGCAGGGACCAGATTCATTCTAGGAGATTCAGTCTGCAGGGGACCAGATTCAGTCTGGGAGGTTGTGGGTGTGTATCAATATATGAATTTTTGCCACAACAGAGCAAATAGCAGCTTGCTAGGGCTGTCCCAGGTTATGAAAACATTATTTCGAGGGGGGTGGGGCGCCTTGATTTCATATAGTCCTGGGCTGAATGAGCTCTCCCCACATGTGGTTTTTCAGTCACCTTTGTGATGGAATTCCCAGCATATTGAATGGTTGAGTCCCAAGAACTGTTTTGACTGTTTTATCATTTTTCTTGAAGACTTTAAACTTCTGGAATAATTTTAATGTTGTCAAAAACATAATAGCGTGGAATTTTGATGGCCTTTATACTGATGCTTAATCTTGATTCTTGTGGTTTGTCTTAAAAAATTTATAACAAAGAGTACAACCATACAAAATGGGGTGAGCCTAAGGATATAAAACTGGCTGAAACTGTTTTGTGTATGAATGTCTTTCAGAAACTCAGGATTTAAAAGGAGAGAAGGTCATTCTTATTAAAATTTTACTTGATGAAAGAAAGTTGTTTTAAGATGAATATTAGATTTGGGATTAAAAATTCATCATTTTGATCTTCATCATTTAGGGCAAGTCATTCATTGACTGATCAAATAAAAATATTCCCTTGATTCCTTAGCTTTGTTTCTGCTTCCATAGTGCTCTGCTGTGAAGAGCATTCATCTCGCAGTGCGCATTTCCACTCACAGAAGACCAGTGTCATACAGTGAGGCAAAAAGTTCCTGGGAATAGATGAACATGGTCCATTGCAGAGGACCATCTTTACAATGGATGAAGAAGGGCATAAACAGAAACAAGGTTTAGAATTTAAGCAGTTGTTATAAGCAGCTGAAAGTCAACAAGACAGAGAGATAAGTTTCTATAGGTAATTTAAAAAATTTTTTTTATTAAACTTCAATCCAGTTTACATGTAGATGGTCTGAGTTGAGATGAATCATTTAAAATAAATATAACTCTTCCATTCATGAGGCCAGTCAGTTTGTTAGCTACAAACCAAATAGGATACATGATAATAGGCTCAGTCCAGTATTATTGTTGCTGCAACATATTCTGGTGATGTCAACATCTGATGAATTGTGAACTCCTTTGTTCTTGCAGCTTCTGTGTGTCTGACACTCCGTCCTTGTCAGAATGGAGGAAAGTGTATTGAGGACTGCGTCACAGGGAATCCCTCCTATTCCTGTTCTTGTCTGGCTGGTTTCACTGGAAAGCGATGCCATATTGGTGAGTCTTGCTCACAGTTTTGAGGGGAGGAGGCCATACCATAACTCAGAAGTAGAGCATCTCTCCTTCATCCAGAAAATCTCAGGTTCAACCCCTAGCATCTCCAGTTAAAAGGGAAACACTACTTCCTCGGAGAGCTACTGCCATTCAGAATTAATAGTATTGGGACAGGAGAACCTGTGGTCTGACTCAGCATTGTTTTAAAAGTAGGAACTATGCTTTGGTTTTAACTAGCTTGCCCTTCCTGCTTTCGTGGCTTTTTTAGCCTAATGAAACTGATATTTGACTGCTTGACTGTACATGCTTTTGTTAGCCAGATGAAGGCAGAGCAAGATTCCCAATCAATATTTGTGGCGGTTTCATGACAATTCAGAATCTACCTCGACTGAAAATTTTAGTGAATTTCTTAATTATGCTAAAAAAGGTAAAGGTAGTCCCCTGTGCAAGCACCAGTCATTTCAGACTCTAGGGTGACGTCGCATCACGATGTTTTCACAGCAGACTTTTTACGGGGTAGTTTGCCATTGCCTTCCCCAGTCATCTACATTTTCCCCTCAGCAAGCTGGGTGCTCATTTTACCAACCTCAGAAGGATGAAAGGCTGAGTCAACCTTGAGCCGGCTACCTGAACCCAGCTTCCATCGGGATCGAACTTGGGTTGTGAACAGAGAGCTCAGACTGCAGTACTGCAGCTTTACCACTCTGCACCATGGGGCTTCTTGTCAACTATGCTAGTGTTATTGAAAATAAACAGAATATTGAATGCATTTGATGTAATGGGACAGCTATTTTACCAGCAATTTTGAAATATTATTGGGTATTGTTTTTAAAGCTCTATTCAGACTACAATATCCTCTTTCTCTCTCCCTCTCTCTGTGAGTGTGTGCATGTGCTTGTATGTATAGTCACATTCTTTGACAGAGAAGTATGTTGAACTGCTGTTTGGAGATAATTGACCACTAGTAAAAATTTGGTTGAAACATGTTCAGTCTTTTGCTTTATTCTGTCATGAGTGTTTTATATATTTTACCTTAAAAGGGCTAGATTAGCTGTCACAGAGTTATGGATGCCTCATTTAAAAGCTGAACACATTTAAACAAAATACCTTTATTGAAAGGTGAGGGGAAACAATAAGGTCAGCATGGGAACTTTAACAAACAGTATGAATAAATTTATATATGACAGTCCCAAATTTAGGGCATAAACAGAAGACAGCCTTCTAGTCACTCTTCCTCATAGTCACTGAGAAGTCACTTTTTTCACACAGTCATCAAGAAGTCACTTTTCCTAACAATCATTGAGAAGGCACCTCTCACTCCAGAAGAGATCTATTCCTCTGCTGTTTTCCCCCAGGAACTTCTTTAGAAATTCTCCACTCCAGCAGGAGGAAAAAACACCTCAACATCTTCTCTGGCTCCTTCTCCCTCTTGGAGTACACCCTCTCCTTCTTGTGCCCTGTTGCCTGGCAGCCACTCACCCAGACTTCCTGTAGGAAGCACCTCCTCTAAAGAGCAGTATTTTTAGGCAGGGCCCACTATGCAGGTGAAAACATGTAACACATTTTTAAATAATAAATATTTTAACAAGGCTTACATATATTTATTGACTTTGTGATATTACTGTCTGTTTATTGCATCCATGTGTATATATGTTGCCCTGTGAGTTTGGCCCTTGGTTGGAATTTGGGAGGAAAATATGTTTTGTCTCTGAGAGCAAGCCATAGGTGAGTCCTGAGGAAAAAGAGATGGTTCTGAGGAGGCATTCATACTGTTGCCATTGGAATGGGTGTTATCCAGAATTCCAGATCAACATATTACTGTGGGGGAAAATTAAAGGCAGATAGTTTGTCTTATCAATTATTTTCTAGATGTGGATGAGTGTGCTTCTAATCCATGTCGGAACGAAGGCTCCTGTATCGATGGCATCAGCAGCTTCAGGTGTTTGTGTCCACAAGGATTCAAAGGGGCCACATGTGAAATTGGTGAGCAGCATTGTGTAATGGCAAGTATGATGACATCAGGTTTATGGGTAGGACTAGGTGGGCAAAGCATATACCTGTCCTAGTGCCTCTTTGTTACAGAATTTTAAGACAGTACAATGTCATGTATAAGTATACAGATACAGTGTAAGTGTTGTGTGTAAGTATACAGGCTACAACCAGTATTTTCAGGAGGGATTGCAAAAACTGGGTTAATTGATTTTATTATTGATCTTCAAATGAAATGGGCTAGTTGTGGTAGTCATGGTGTTATCACCTTGTCTGCTTGTGTAGTGTTGTTCAGAGTACAAGAAGATTCTACCCCCAAATAGGTTAAGCCTTAAAGTATAACATTTGAGATGATGAAGATAACAGAGTAAGGAGAAGAAAGTAGAAGGGATAAATAGAAATAAAGTGTGTACATAACTGAAATGAACATAAATTCTGGCCTCGTTTTTGAAGAGGGTGGGGACTAGGGGAGTTGTACCAAAAGAACTGTTGAAAAGATAAATTCTGAGCAGCAACTGGAGGGGAGAATGGTATCACCATGCAAGTATTCTGGGAGCCAGTTTACAAAATTCATATCCTGCCTTTTAGTCCCGTAAGGGCAACCAAGGTGGCTAACAAAAACAGAACAATATAAAAATATTTTAGTAAACCAGTTTTAAACCAAAACCAAAATCCATTTGTAAAAACACAGAAACAACTATTAAAACCTAGGGTAATATGGCGGGATCATTGACAAAACACCGGATGAAACAAAAATGTCTTCACTCACTGGCAGAAGACAGTGATAGATGGAGACAGATTAATATCCCTGGGGAAGGAATTCATTATCTTGGTGCTATGACTAAAAAGGCTGTATCTCAGGTTGCCACCCATCTAACCTCAGATGGGAGCCTCAGAAAATGACTATAGCAGTTGGGTATAGGCAGTCCTTAAAATATGCTGGCCACTAACCATATAGGGATTGCTGGTTCAATGCCAGCACTCTGAATTGGCACAGAAACCAATTGGGAGCCAATGTGGCTGAACCAAGACGCAAGGAAATGGTTCCTATAACTCTCTCTAGCTCCAGCATTCTGTACCTAGTAACATTTCCATATTCTTTTCAAAGACAGCCCTGCATAGAGAGCATTGCAGTAATCTAATCTAGATGTTAGCAGGGCATGCATTACAGTGTCCAAAGTTTGTTTGTTTTTTTGCCCAGGAAAGGTGGCAGCTGGCTGACCAATTGAATCTTATAAAAGACACTCCTAGTTAACAACAACCACCTGCTTGTCCAGCAGTAGACCTGGGTACAGGAGCACCCCCAAGCTAGAGACCTGCTCTTTCAGGGGGAGTGCAATCCCATTGTTAGGGAAATTGCTGTGGAACTCCTCTTTAGATGGGGGGATTAGTGTACCCTAGGAGAGCTTAGGAGAGATCTTTTGCCAATATACGGAGGTGCAGTTTTTCAGGAAGGGAACTCCAACAGTAAAATAGTTTTTAAAATAAAAGTTTACTTAGAAAATATATAAAAACACAAACACATAAACAATCAAACATTCATACAAACAAGAACTAGGAAACAGAAATGCAACATTTAGGGAAATTTATGAAATTGCAGAAGGGGGGGATGATATGACCTGGTCCATGGATCCTTGTAGCAGAAGACATAAAGGTGGATAGTTGCCCAACAGAGTTGGGGGTGCAAGTCTGTGGTAAGGTAAGACAACACACACTGAACTTGCCATGTGCTGGCCTAGATATAACCTGATTTGTGCCCTCAGGTAATGCGGTCATGTGGTGCGTGACAAATAGATCAGCTGACCTGTGATACTGTAGTGATGCCAGTACATGTGACTCCTATGTCACCAAAAAGGGGTGAACAGGGAGAGGCTGCTAGAGTTTTATAGGATTAGTGGGTCTTGATGGGTTCACCTTTTGAAAAACTACCTTAAACAAAGAAAAGGAATTGGTCAGTTTAGAGCCACATATTGTAATTTACTGTAACACCAGAGCAAACACATTGGAGTTGTTCTGCATGATGGGCTTAAGTCCTTAGCAGCAGTTACTTCCTTGGGCCTTTCTTTGTGTCCAGCAATCTTCTCAGTGGCTGGCAGGAACAGTCTTTTTGTTATGTGCAGGCATCACAGCAAGCTCTATTGTCCAAATACTGGCGCTTCACATTTGCATCTGCATTGGCACACCTGGAGTGTTGTCTTAGCTCTGTCCTCATAACTGCTTGTGCAGCAACAAGATGGAGTCAGGATTCCTTCATGGCTTCTGGTGAAAGGTGCTATTAAGGCTGTCTTCCTTGGACAAGAGTGCAATTGTGTTCTGCATGCCTTGGCAGCTCCTTGGGGAAGCCTGATCTGAAATCCTTCTATGCAGGAGGAATGCACAGTTACAGCAATGGCATGAACAAGCAGGGAGGCCTCTTAGCTAATCTGGGGTGCTTTCTGTTTGGCCCCACAGAGTAAAATGTCCATATTGAAACTGGCGCAGTTGCTTAAATGCTTAAGATCACACAGGATCCACTGCCTATAAACAGTAGGCAAAGTGGGTATTTGTTATTAATGTCCATGTTGAGTTAGTTCTTATACCAAATGTTTTCTGCTTATCATGTCTATAGAAGCAGTTTGCCTGTGTTCACATAATAAAAGTTCATAACAATAAGAGTCCTGCATCTCTGACACTAGGCCAGAGTAAACTCAGTCCATAAATGGTGACACAAAAAGGGAGTCTGAGACCAGCATCAGAGTGAACACAGTCCATTTAAAGATGGAGGAGGGAGGTTGGCCCTAACCTCATCTACATCCAGAGACATTTTAAATCCTGTGTCGGTCCTTCCACACACCAGTAGCACTTCCAATTTGTCAGGATTAAGCTTCAGTTTATTAGCCTGCATACATCCCAACACTGCCTCAAGGCACTGGTTCAGCGTTACTGCAGCCTTGCTGAGATTTTTAGAAGTATTTGGTAAAGCTGAGGGTCATCCACATGATAATGACAACCTAGCCAAAATGTCCAGATGACCTCATCCAGCAGTTTCATGTAGATGTTAAAGGGCACTGGGGGGAGGGGGGGAGATGGAATCTTGCAGGATCCTATAGGCCAGATGCCAATGGCAGAGCAACAATCTCCCAGCATCATCTTCTGAATCCTACTTTTTAGGAAGGATTGAAACCACCACAAAATGGTGTCTCTCTCCCATTCCCAACCTCAAAAGGCAGTTCAGAAGGATACTGCAGTCAATGATATCAAAACCCACTGAGAAGTCCATCTCTCAGTGCAGGTCATACACCAGCATGGTCAAGGCTGTTTCAGTCTCATAATATATGAAAGATTTTTTAAAAAGAATCAACAAACAGGCCTGAGACCAGGTTGGCAGGGAACCAGACAATCTGCTTCATCCAGAGATCCTTGATATTCATACAAAATGCAGGTTATTTTAAGAGATATCTAATACAACTAATTTTTTAAAATATGAAGTTTAAATAATATTTTTAATCTACCGTGTACTTTATCTACATTGCTGATGAAGATGTAGCCTGTGGCAGTGCATAATTAAAGGGCAGGGGAGGCTGTCTTGTAGTTTTGAAATATTCTGGATCAGGAAATTTTACATCCCGCAGATTTCAAAATTGTACATCCTTTGCCTTTGATATCTTTGCATCAAAGTACAGGCGATGGCAGCCTCCTGCTGTCAGCAGTGACCCTTACAGTGACTTCCAGGCCAGAGCTCATTCACAAGGGTTCCTTAACCAGGTCTTGAGACAGGATATCTTGCTGTGAAAAATATGGGTTTCATTCTGTGACTCTGCCTTATACAATATTTCCTAGATAAAAACAGGGAATATTTCTAGAGCTTGTGGAGCATATAAATATGCTATGGATGAGAATAAGACTGGATAGAGGAGAGAAGTGGAAGTGACCCAATTTTGCAGGTGAAAGATTTTTAGCGGTGTCTGGTGTGGTTAACAACTATGAGCCAAAGAGTAAATTTGGGATATCTTGACTATCTTCAAATTGAATGCTCTGGTTAGGGTAGCCCACCTGTTGATAGTTACATTATCATATAACATACTTCATAAATAGACCTGATGTCAAGAGGTAAGTGGCCAATATAAGGCATCTTCATGATTGTTTACAGCCCTTAGCGTAATTATATTATGACTGGTTTTTTTCTTGTAAGTTGCCTTGAACCATGAGGAAAGGTGGGGTATAAATGTTTTCATAAATAAATAAAGCACCAATGGTAAATACATGTAGTTTCTAAATTGCCATTGCCTTTTCCTAGTATTACAAGTAGGGATGGGCACGAACAGGGAAAATGCAGTTTGTGATGGTTCATGGTGTGCCCAGCTTGTGAGCCATGAACCATCACAAACTTTTAGGGACTAAATCAGTGGTGTCAAACTCATTTGTTAGCATGGCTGGATCTGACACAAATGGGACTTTGTGGGGCTGGGCCATGTGTGAGGTAGCAGAGAGATAAACATTATAAAGGACACAGACAAACACAATTTAAAGATATAATGTTTTAACTTAAAATACAAACATGCTTGAAACTCTTGCAATATTTTGCAAGTAATCATTTGCAAATCCATAAAGCAAATAGGTCCTGCTTAACTTCATCTAGCTTTTTGTGGTGAAATTTTGTATCATACGTAGAAGCTGCAAATTGTTGAAATGGAAGCCTATCCTCTCCAGAATCCTGGTGGACAGGTGGACCTAGAAAAGCTATAGAATCCTCTACCTTTCTTTTTCCACACTCCGCATAGCTTTTCATTGCCCACCTATGATGGTTTAGACAAGACATACTACTAAAGAGGTGTGCATGCAAACAAAACAGTCTGTCTGGAATACACATTCAGCAGCTGTGGTATAAATATTATGCGTATTTAGGTTTGTATCAGTAGAACTGCAAATTCTTCATGTCTTAATTTGGTGTTTGTTTCATTTGCTGAAACATCACAGAGGAATCTCCATGTGAAGCCAAAGAATGCCTGAATGGTGGGGAATGCCAGGCAGCAAACAGAACAGCTATGTGCCTGTGCCAGCCAGGCTATACTGGAGAAGCTTGTGAGACAGGTGAGCAAACGAAAGTAGTGCTAGCTCCTTCAGCCAGGGAAGGCCTTCAATCAGGCATTGGAAAGGAGGATTTCAGAAGGTGTGCAAGGGATACTGGTATCAGTCTTCTCACAAAAGTTGGACAATGCAGAACCCAGGTTTCCATGGCCTCAATCTGACAGTTCCAGTGCACGTCTATAGTTCTGCTTCCTCATTCTTTGATGAGTAGGGGAATGCCTAGTGATGCAAGGTGGAAATTGAATGTTTGCAATTCCCAGTTCGGTTTTTGTTATATAGGAGGACCCTTAAAATGTACATTCGCAGACACCTAGAGTATTTGTGCCTGTGACTAAGTTTGCAGCTGATTTTCATACATCACCCATCTTAGTGTTGTTTTTTTCCCCCCTTTTACAGAGATAAATGAATGCGAGTTCAACCCATGCCTGAATGGTGGGCAATGTATGGACCTGGTGGACAATTACACCTGTTTGTGTGTGGCGCCATTCACAGGACAACGCTGTGAAACAGGTGCCCTGATTTCATAACTGCATGGCAGCAGTCTCCTCCCCACAATGCCAGACTCTCTCAGTGGCGGAAGTCTTCACTCTGTACTCTTTCTCCACTCTGATGTTCCTGTCAGGTTTTCTACTTAAACCCAGCCCCATACTTGTTCTGTTTAGTTGCTCGGCTGCGTTGGGCTGTACTGAGGCTCCCTACTCTTCTCCGCTCTAGATCGTTCAGCCTGTGAGGGCGGGAACTGCTGGAATCGGCAGACATGCAACTACATCCTTCCAGGGCGCTACATCTGCACATGCTCTCCAGGCTACTATGGGAACAACTGTCAGTTTGGTGAGCAGGATCATTCTGCACCCACTGTCATCACCAAAAAAAATGAAGAAAAAAAGACCAGTTATGAGACCAGATGCCGTCTCTGACATCCAGGAAATTAGCTTCTCTTTTACCAAGTGGGATTATTATCTAGCCCTTTGCTGCCAGTGGGGACAGGGATGGTAGAGAAGGAGAGGAGAAGGAGTGTTAAATTTAAGGAAAAATTTGCCTCCATGTCATTAAAGAGGTCCATCATCATGCTTGAATATTCATAATTGTCTTTCCACTGGCGTAACTGGGGAAGTGTTTTATGCATGTGTCTAAGATGCTGTGTTGTGTTTGGCTTTTGTTGCTGTCATCAGAACTAGAGTTGCCAAGTCCCCACTGACTGCCAGTGGGGAACTTTTTTTGCATGCGGCGCAGTGACATCACTCAGAAGTGACATATTGCACCAGGCACATAATGCAGGGACGCTCTAGGAAATTGTGAAAAACTCTAGAGCACCCTCTCATGAAACCGTAGAGTTTTCTGTGATTTCCTAGAGTGTCCCCGCATGATGTTGCTTCCAGGTGACATCATCACACCTTGTGTGTCGTGTGGTGGTGGGACTCTTTGAGACGGGATCCCCATGGTGGCCTCCCTGCCATTGGGTTGGGGGCTGCCAAACTGGGGTATCCCCCACCCCCGGCGGAATCTTGGCAGCCCTAGTAGAAGCTATTTAAGATTTGCATGGTGAGAGGAAGATTCTTGATATTGAAACAAATTTAGTGCTTCAAAAATAATTGGAGATATCATTTAATGTCCCTGATATTTCAACTTAACTCTCTGAATTACCTTGGCCTGGAAGACCCAGAACTCTGTTGATGGCAAAAGTCCTTCATAAAATATCCTTGTTGTGCGGGGGGAACTGTCTGCCCTTATCCCCAGTAATGGGCATCCTTCAATGCATAATAAAGCTTTTTTGGTACTCATAGATAAATTCCAACCAAAACACTCCATTCCAATGTTTGCTCAATATGTTCTTACAGAGTTTCAGTGTAGACTATTCCAAAAACCCCTAGCAAGCTTCTGCTTTGGATCTCAGTTTACACTGTCTATCTTGTCCGCAATAAACATGGCGAACAACTGAATCACCCTCCTTCCTAAGGCTACTTTCATGCATTGGAGGCTGTAAATAAGTGCCTTTGCAATCTTCCTTTCTCCATAATACACAAACCTAGCTCTTTTCTTATGTCAGTAATCATTCACAAATGTTTTGTAGGTGGGCCCCGAATGCCCAGTGCATGTGTCTCCAATCCATGCCAGAATGAGGGTACTTGTCTTGAAACCAGTCAAGGCTATGTGTGTGACTGTCTTGAGGGATATTCAGGTCCTGATTGCAGAGACAGTAAGTACTGGAATTTCAATATCAAACTGCACATAATGCTCGGTTACATCAATATTTTATCAGAGGATTTCTAAAATTATTATTACAGAAAGCCTCTATAGGAAGTTGTGATCAGGATGGGATTTTTTTTAGAATGAAGACAACTATTTCTTTCTGTCGGAAAGCATCTATTGAGATGCTTTCTGCCTCATGGAGAAAATGGAGAGGCAAAAAAATGTTTTACAGACTTCAGTTATTTAAGAACGCTGATGCAGAGGTTTGCACTTGTGCAGAAATTGTCTCAGTTGCTCAGGTGAAGAATCAATCCTGTGTACCAAGCAAAGTGTCTGGTGTTTTCTACTCGTGCTAAATCATTCCCAAAACTAAATGAACAGAGATCTGCATTTTTGTGACATCAGAATAGATGTGCAAATTGTCCCCTAAGCATGAGCACAATTCAAAACCAAGCTGGGGTTCCCAGTGTGTTGGTTTGCCAATCTCTCGTTTGGAAATTCATAGCTCCTCTTACTATACAGAGAATGGAAGCTTGCTGACTGCCCACTTCTGCCTTCCATTTCTTTGCTGCTTGCCACATTAATAGACCCAGGCTGATTAGGAGGTTCTTGTTGTTATGGAAGGATTCCTGTGCCAGAGTTCTCCCATGGTACAGCGGAAGCTGCAGTTTTCTCCATTCTCTCACTGCATCTCACATTCTCCCTACCTTCAGTTGGACTTTTTGCAGTCTGCTGTTTGGATGCAGCTACCCCATGCTAGGAAACACTGGCACATGTCATCTGCAGAAGGGAAGGGGGAATGGGGTTGAGTGCAGGGGTACTTATTTTAAAAGAAGCGGCAAGACTCATTAGAGCTGAACAGAGCACTGATATGACCACAAGGGAGCCTTTGATAGGTGGAGTTCGATGACTCCAGTGGGGAGCAGCAGCTGGTTTGTAATTTTCAGTCTCCTGGGTGTTAATTAAGGTAAATATCTGAGGTCATGAGAAAGGGAGTAAAGGTTCTGTCAGCACAAAGTTTGAAGCCAAACCTAATCCAGATCCCTCCCCAAAGCAAGCCTGAACAACGGAGAGTTGGTTAATGGTGAGGGGGGGTCTTGAAGGCCTCAAGAGCTCAGCTTTTGCTGGCACAGATGAGCCTAATTAGTCTCTCTTTTTCACTGGCTTTTTTGCAGAGCTTTCAGAGGACTGCGAGTGTCGGAATGGGGGGAAATGCCTAGATGGAAACAGCACTGTATGCCAGTGCCCACTAGGATATTTTGGTCTTCTCTGTGAATTGGGTAGGAATAAAGTTCTCTTGATTTCTGTTTTACATTTTCATTGTGTTCTTAGAGAGCCAATTTGGTGTAGTGGTTAAGTGTGCGGACTCTTATCTGGGAGAACTGGGTTTGATTCCCCACTCCTCCACTTGCACCTGCTGGAATGGCCATGGGTCAGCCATAGCTATTGCAGAGTTGTCCTTGAAAGGACAGCTGCTGTGAGAGCCCGCTCAGCCCCAACCACCTTACAGGGTGTCTGTTGTGGGGCAGGAAGATAGAGATTGTGAGCCATTCTGAGATTCGGAGTGGAGGGCGGGATATAAATCCAATCTCTTCTTATTAATATTTTACTTTCTAAAAACCCAATAGTGCATTATTACAGCTGTTGTTGACAAGTTGCTCTATTTACTTTCTGAATATTGATCTCTAAAGAAAGATAATGCCCTTCACTGATTAACTCTGTCTGGAGATGGATGTCAGCTTTTTAGAGAAGGGAAGGTAGTTTAAAACAGAAATTGCTCTTGTGGTGTAGATGTTGCTAGTAAATGGGGTTTGTATGAGTTTTTGTTTGTTCAGAAAACCTGTTAGATAAGGAGTGTGTATGTACCTATCATAGGAAGTGATGCCTCTCCAGACTACTTTACCACTGTCCATAACATGAAAATGCAATTTTCACAGCATTTATCCTGGGAAAAATCCTGTTCTAATCCTGTTCTAATCTTTACAACAACCCCATTAAGATAGGCTAGGCCAGGGGTCATTTTGTAGAAAAAGAGGTACCAGAGCTCATTAGCACAACTCATTTGCATAACACATTTGCATATGCTTTACACCCCTGACATAACCGGAAGGTGAACTCAATTATATCAGCTCAGCATCTAGCTTAAAATGCTTCTTTAATTATAATTGTCATAATAAAACCTTACTCCCATCATACTTTTAAAATTACTTTCTCCGATGTGGCCACAGTGGCATGATGAAGATTTCCATCTGTCTACATTATATGTTTTGGTTATTTCCCCATTTTTTGTAGGGAAAAATATTAGAAAGTTTGAAAAATTTTGGAGTTCAGAAGATTTGGAGCCCAGAAGCAATTATTTGAGGGGGTGAGAAAGAAAGGGGTAAGAAAGAAAGAGCACAATAAAATTTAGAGGTTCTGGAGCTCCACTCCTGTGAGCATCTGCCCAAAATGAGGCCTGGACTAGGCCAATATTGTTTGTATATTGCAGATAGGGAGAACTGAAGTTGAGAGGGAAAGAATAGTTTGCCTAAAGTCACACTGCAGATACAAGATTTGAATTGGAAACCATAACTAAAATACAATAGTGACTGAAGCAGGAGTACAGCTTTCATCTTTGTGAAAAGCAGGAGACAGAACATGTGCTCCAACAAGAATCTGTAGCATGTACCCATGGCACTTCTTTATCTCACTCACAAATCTTGCATCACTTTATCGTGTACAAGTGTCTGCTAAAGATTGGTCCTTATGTGACCTAACTTTGCTTGTCTCTTTAAAGCAAACCTGTATTGCTTTGAGTTTTGTGATGGGGAATTGCATTTTCTTTCCTTCACAGAAGTGACTGCTACACCTTGCAGTATGAACACCCAGTGCCCAGATGGAGGTTATTGTATGGAGTATGGAGGTAGTTACCTGTGTGTATGCCATACAGATTATGGCACTAACCACAGTAAGTAGGACAGGTCATCTGGAAATACAGTGGCTTGCACTCAGTGCAGGAATCCAAGTAGTGGGAGGGTGCCCAGTACTACATACACTTTCATCGATCCAGAGCCTATGCAGACTGGCGGTAAAAATTGCCATCAAGTCACAGCTGATTTATGGCAACTCCATAGAGTCTTCAAGGCAAGAGACTTTCACAGGTGGTTTTCCATTGCCGCCCTCCGCATTACAATCCTGGCATTCCTTGGAGGTCTCACATCCAAATACTAGCCAGGGCCATCCCTGATTAGCTTCTAAGATCTGACAAGATCGGGCTAGCCTGGGCCATCCAGACTAAATGGGACCGTATCTTTGTGTCTGAGAAGAGAGTATTGGTGGAGCATTAAGGGGAATGGAGTACAAACCTGGGAATTATGGTACAATTGATGGAACATTAACTTTGAGGGTGAGGGTGACATTTCTTGTGATGTGAAAGTGATACATGAGTGATTTATGGATTCTATTTTGCTATTTAAGCTTTACATGGAAATTGGTTCTGAAGGACCTAAGCAAATCACTATGTTGCATGTAAAGGTGATTAGTAAATTTCTTTATTTGCAGGAGTGCTGTAGGAATGATTTTATCTATAATAAAAGAGATTGTGTAGCTTCAATGCATTAGTGATTGACAACCTACTTTGTGAATCTTGTAGCTGCACATAAGAACATTAGAAGAGTCTGCTGGATCACAGCAGTGTTCCATCCAGTCCAGTATCCTATTTCCTACAGTCACTAAGCAGATACCCCTGTAAGTCCTAGAAGAAGGACATGGATCCCCATGTTGTCCCCAGTAACTGATTTTTAGAGATACTCTCTCTGAATGTGAAGCTATCATTTAGCCATCATGGCTGATAAATCCATTGGTAGCTTTCTTTCATGAATGTCCCTTTTAAAGCCATCCACCTGATGGCCATCTTGTAGCAGTAACTTCCATATGTTAATTGTGCACTATTAAGTGTGTTAATTCAATATTTAATCTTTAAGTGGTGGGATATAGTAGACACCACCAAGATTTAAATAGATTCCCTAAGAGCTAAAGAAATAGGAGTTGGAAGATCTCTGGGCTTCTCAAGTCACAAATATGTGTTCTTTTTCCATGTCATTTAATTGAGCTCCTTGCTGTGGGGCAGATTGTGTTTTCATTTAGCATCATCCCATATAAGACTATGTCTACTTTTGCAGCTGTGCCACCATCCCCCTGTGACTCAGATCCTTGCCTGAATGGTGGATCATGTGAAGCTCAGGATGACTCCTACATCTGTGAATGCACCCGAGGGTTCATTGGCAGACACTGTGAGAAAGGTACTCCTAAGATCTTGGTGAAAGGGCAGGAGATTCATCCCAGATCATTCTGTGATGCTATGAACAAGAGAAATGGGCATTTTTTCCCAGAGGAGGGAGAAAGAAATATTTGCAGGCAACATCTCTCCATCACCCTCCTTTTCACTTCCATGGTGGTGTAAAAGCCAAAATACACAATATGTGTGATCTGAGTTAGGACACAGGTGCCTAAACTATTATCACACATAGGTTCATGTAATTTTCGTCAGCTGTGGAGGAAGGGGTAAACAGCCCACCCTGCAGCTGTTTCCAAGTGGTGAAAATGGCAAAAGAAGGAAGCCTGAAGCTCATCCTCCC
This sequence comes from Heteronotia binoei, assembly GCF_032191835.1. Taxonomy (NCBI): domain Eukaryota; kingdom Metazoa; phylum Chordata; class Lepidosauria; order Squamata; family Gekkonidae; genus Heteronotia; species Heteronotia binoei. The sequence continues at coordinate 89,507,111 of NC_083228.1, read as the reverse complement.
CTTAGCTGGGACCTGGCAGCCAGCAGGGGATGAGGGGGACATACCAGGAGAACGAGGAAGACCCAGGCCATGTTGCTGACATTGCACCGGAAGTGACATCATCACGCTGTGCCATCACTGCAATGCTCTAATATTTGGGTAGAAACAGCTCCTACCATAGAGTTGTTGCCCAAATACCAGAGCATAGCCCAGACATTGCTATTGTAATGATGTCACTTCCTGTGTAACACCAGCAATGTGGCTTAGGCTTTCATCTTTCTCCTGGTAAGTCCCCCACCAGCCAGCTGATCAGCAGGAGGCTGGGCCTGGTGGCAGGGACCCCCGCCTCCACCAGCAGGCTGTGGCAACCCTACCCTTAGCAGTGTTTTGATCCATGTCTAAACACTACTAGGAAGAAGGGGTTTCAGGCTTTCCTCTGCCATTTTCACCAGTGGAAATGGCTGGGGGGGGGCGCTGTTAACCCCTTCCTCGGGAACCCAAGGAAGTCATTTCTAAGCAGTAATGGCTTGGAAAAAGAGTAGCACTTTAACCAGTCAAAAAAGAAAATAGTGGGAAAATTGACTGAAAAACTAGTTTGTTGAATCTGACAAGTGTTCCAGTTATTACAGCAGAATTCTTGGGCATTTTTCTCTATAAACAGGCACTGAGCTGTAGATCAAGGGGTCTAAAAGCAAGCACATAGATAAATGGCTTTGGGCATGTATAAATAGCTGAAATGTTTCCCAAACAAAATGGAGGAAAGATCAGTGAAGGGATAGGGAGTTCTAGACTAGTGAGAAAACTGGAAAATAGTTGAAGTGGAGTTCTGGCATCTGTCTCTGCAGTATGAATGATCTTTTTAAATGGGCCTGCAATCACTATTGACACTTTTCTGTTACCAGCAAGGCCAAAGCTTTGCAGTTCTGGACCATGCCGCAATGGAGGGACATGTAAGGAATCAGATGGTGAATACCACTGCACCTGCCCGTACCGCTTCACGGGAAAGCACTGTGAGATAGGTACCCCCACTTAAATGTGTTGCAGCAATTGTTGTAGATGAGCAAAGTCCATGAAACATCTTGGGACCTCTTCTAATATAACCTGTTTCTTCCTTCTCTTACAGGTAAACCTGATCCCTGTGCTTCTGGCCCTTGTCAGAATGGGGGCACTTGCTTCCACTATATTGGCAAGTACAAATGTGACTGCCTCCCTGGATATTCAGGACGACACTGCGAAATAAGTATGAAATGGGAGGGCTGTTTGTCTGGCATTTATTTTATTGAAACAGTAGCTGTGAACCAAAAGGCTTGGTCTGTAGCTCCCTAGGCATCAGTAACAAATCTTATGGTTTTCTCCTGACCTTACCAGTTCATCAAGTAGCAGGCACAGATTCTTAGGTTTTCCAGCTTGAGTGATCAAAGGGGTCACATTTTAGAGAAGTATTTATAGGTGTTGTTGCTGGCTAGTCCTCAGAAAGCGTGTTGCTTAAAAAGAAGAACCTTTACTATACGTTTGAGAGAAATGAAAGTCCCTGCTGATATCTTATCCCAAACAAATCCCCACAATTCAAGGAGAAGGAAAAAAGAGACTGTGATGTCTTTTACTTTTCAGCAGATCTCTATAGACCAAGTATAATATAGAGGGTGCTAAACTAGGTCCCGAGAAACTGGTTCAGTTCCCCCTGAGCCATGTATCTCATTGGATGACCTTTGGTGAGTACATATGAACATATGAAGCTACCTTATACTGAATCAAACACTTGGTTCATCAAATCTCTTCAAGACTAACCAACTTCACAGGTTTGTTCTGAGGAAAAAATTGAGAAAAACATGTATATTGAACTCCTTAGAGGAAAGGTAGGATAGCAAAAAGTTTTAGCAGGCACTCACCTTTTATATTAAACACACTCACTTGATGCTAACTTGCTCAACTCACTGGACTGTTGCTTAGTAACCAAGTTGGGTTATGATTTGTGGGCATCATTGTAGAAGAATTTCCTACTAAGACAACATATTATGTCCATTTCCTGTACTATATCCATCTGGGGATCTGTAACAATGCAAGAAGTTGTTAAATATATGACTGGTATCAAAAGTACCACATTTGCTTTTAAAAGGGGATTATAGTTTTGTGACACCAGAATAAGTCATTACTGAATCTCTAGGTATTACCAGTTATCTAATTTTTTATTTAGAAATGTCGGTTTGGATTGCAATAAATTCTATTTTTTGTTTTATATAAGGTTAGATGCTGAATTTATTTTGGACACCAACCAGAAATGCTAGTTTAGGTTCAACAGCAGCCAGATGCTCTGCGCATAGCTGTTATTAGTTCTGAGTTACCAAAATTAACCTGCAGTGGACTGCATTACTAGAAGTTATGCATTACTAGGATTAGAAGTTAATGGTGTTAAGTAGGGACAGCCAAACTTCCCTTGGTTCGATTTGGAATCAGCTCAGTATTTCTAAGTTTCTCAGCAAGCATTTGGAAAGTTTGTTTTTTCTGCCTGTTTTCTGTGAATCTCTCCCAGCTTGTAATGTTGATGCATGCTTGCTGATGGTACCACACCCATGCACATTATTATTGTATTGCCTCCTGAGAATTGGAGTTTGGTTTCACCTGCTCTGTATTCTCCCCCAACATCAGCTGTAGCAGAGAATACTTGGAAATTTAAACCCTGCTCTCACCACAAACACAGGAACAATAGAGAGTTTCAGTTCTGGATGGGAGATCACATAAAATGTTTGCAAAAACACAAGGATTTACCACCAATCTGCTTGATTAGATTATCTGGTCACATAGCTTGTATTGCCCTCAAGAGTAAAGGGTTAACAAGAATATAAGAACCCTGCTGAATGAGACCAGTGGTCCATCTGTTCCAGCATCCTGTCTCATGCAGTGGCCAAGCAATTATTCTGGAGGTTCAAAAACAGGGCACAGAGGCTGAGGCCTTCCCTTAAGGTTACCTCCTGACTGGTATTCAGAGGTTTACTGCCTCTGAATGTGGAGGCTCCCTTTAAATCACCTTGACTAGAAGCCACTGATAGACTTATCTTCCATGAGATAATGAAAATACATGTATACACCTGTAGAAGGCTTGCTGTGTAGGTCATCTAGTTTGGTATCACAACCAATCAGAGTAAGGGCTGACCCTAGAGAACTAATGTATGTGCATCTATAAAGCAGCTGTCTTTTGGTATCTGGCCTGCTGTATTATACATATGCAAAATATTGTTTAATATTCTAAGCCAGACCTTTGGAGGGAAATGATGTTCAATTAATATGATAATTAATTAATACAGCCAGTATTTTTAAGTTAGACAAATTTGTGTACTGACTCAGATTATTATGAATTTTGGGACCATTCTTAATACTAAGCTCCTATGGTACTGCTATTATTGGGACTGCTTCTGTCTTGCAGCCCCTTCTCCTTGCCTCTTGAATCCATGTGAACATGGAGCCACTTGTAAGGATCTTGGCAACAGCTATATCTGCTCATGCCCAGCTGGTTACACAGGAAGACACTGTCAGGCAGGTAAAGAATACAGAAAGTTTCAATCCAATCCAATCACACCTTTATTGGCATAACGAAAAGAGATATACAGAGACTTGTCAACCAAACAACAATCAAATGTGTCTGTTCAAAGCATAAAAGGTGAAACAAAGATAAAAATCACAATAAAACCTGCTTAGAATAATTTTTAACAATTTCAGCCAAGAATTTGGCAACAGCTTTTGTGATATCGATTATGTTGTCATTTTATAGGAAACCGCAATCAATCCTATTTTCTTGAATGTAGGACAGTAAGGTGAGACTATATAACAGAAACTTCCAGAGATTAGTATACAGTTGACAGTTCAATAAAATATGCTGGATGGAATTTGACAAGCTTGACCCACATAGACAATGTCTCTCGCTAAAGGGGATTTGAAGAAATCTCCCATAGAGAACATTGGAGGGTAATGCATTCATCCTAGCCAGCATAAAAGCTCTCCGATGTTGCGGATTATCTAGTTCAGATAAATATTTGGCCATTTTCCTGGCCATCTGATCAAGTCCAAGTGAGGCAGAACAAGTATAAAATTGGACAGGACACAGTTTATGAGATTCTAGATCTAAGATTCTCTGTTTGATAAATCTAAAATTATAAGATTCATCAGATAAAAATTGCAATTCCCATGTGTTTGAGCTTTGACATGATTCCACCTTGCCAAGCAGCATTATAAAGGTCTCTTTTTAGATAGTTGAGCAAGCTAGCTGGTTCAGTCTTATAAAATATCCGTAACCATTATTTAAAAGTTAGAGTCCAAGCTTTTGTTTCAATCAGAGATTGGCCTGTTTCTGAACAGATTACAAAATAAGGAACACAGTTGGAGATTCCTAAAAGTTGTCACAGAAATGCAGCCTGGATATTTGCTATTTTTTGGTTCAGAGCATTAATCCACAGAGGGATACCATACAAAATTTGTGATAGTGTTTTAGCATTAAAAGCTCTGATTGCGACAGGCAAACATTGGTTACCTTTTTTATAAGAAAACTGTTTAATTTGAGATGAAGAACAACTAGCTATATTTATTATTCTGTCACGGTGAACTTTCTGTTTGAGATTGTAATTAAAGGTTATGCCCAAATATTTTAAAGTTCCGGTTCCAGGCGTTGGCTGCAGATGGCTGTATTCATGACTTTGATAAATGCTAAGTAGTTTTAAATACTTCCTACAGAAAGTTGTAACCATCAGAACTTTCCCCTGTCACTGGGAAAAAAGGAACTGGGTCTCTGTGAGATTTTCCTGAAAGCTGCAACATCTCTCCTTTACCAAGGTGAAAATGCATTAAGACACACATGGAGAACTTTGTTTCCAACCTTGCTAGTGACCTCATCAATACAAACCCTTTAATTAAGTAAATGGTATTCACCATGCAGCATATAAACTGTAATAAATGAATTGCTGTATAACCTTTCTCCTTCCCTTTATCTCATTTTTTCCTTCTAGAGGTAGACTGTGGTATCCCCAATCAGATAAAGCATGCCCAGGTGTCATTTAACTCTACAAAAATGGGATCTCTGGCAGAGTACCAGTGTGATCTGGGGTACATGCTGAGTTCCCACAGCAACCCCAGGATTTGCAGAGCACAAGGCGCCTGGAGTGATCCTCCAGAGTGTAATGGTAAATGGATTTATGGCTGTGTGAGAATGTATGTTTGTGTGTGAGAAAGAGAGGAAAGAAAATAATAAGTTTAATTTTTGAACTGTAATTGCTACAGAACTTCAAGTAATCATCCCTGCTGACTTTGAAAATTCAACGGAACTTACAGTGGCAATACCACCCAAGTTCCTGGGAAAGACTGAACAGAACTAGCCTTTCTCTTGCTTTTAAAAAATTATTCTTAGGTTTTCTGGGATTTATGCCACACAGGATTGACAAATGATTAGTATTGAAGGAGGAGGAAAAAGGAGAGCATAAACTGGTCTCCTTGGCTCCAGTACCAAGCTGATCACATGGTGGAGCTGTGCAAACGTGCAGCCTGCTCCTAAATTAACTGCGCTTTCTCCCCCTGGGAAATCCATGTGTTGGCACACTCTGTTTAAGTGGGCATCAAGAGAGGGGTCAGTCTTCCTTTGTTTATATCTCACCTTCCCTTCTGAGATTAAAGCTTTTTGTTCCCATTTTCTGATAAAATGTATCATAGTTGTATGGTGTACAGAGCAAGCTTGCTATAAATAAGGGGGGGAAGCTATTCTTGCTGTGCTGCATACTGAAGGTGCTAGCAGCCTGGGCGGTATGTTCTGCCCTGGAAACCATGGTGTTTTTAGAGTTCAATAAAATTATTCTGCTGATAAGCTTTTATAAATGATTAAAACCAGCAATATTAAGCAAGACAATGCTGACATATGAGTAGAATTAATTTACTATGCTGTGAAAAAGAAGCAAACTCTACAGACCGGTATGAGACTAATGGACAACTTATTGGCATCTAATTGTGGTACCTAGTATATGTTTGGTTTAACACTGACATTTCTCTTAACAACACTTCTGTGGCTATCTCTGGCAGTTAAATGGTCTCTCTGCTTGAACTGAATCTTGTGTCTGTGTGAGTTTTCTTCAGATTTTCCATTTTCTGTACTACTGCTCAAGAGGTTTGCTTCTAAAATGCACCAATTCTTGTGTGTCAGCTGTTTTATATATATTTTTGTACATAACATTTTTTTGAGAGGAAGATAACTTTTTTAAAGGGAGGGGTGCTTTCCTCAAACCTTCCGTTCTAGATAGATGATAGGTGCCCTTCTGCCATCTCTTGTAGAAATTGATGAATGCAGATCTCAGCCATGCCTGAATGGGGGCTCTTGTAAAGATCGAATCGCTGCTTTCCTGTGCTTATGCAAAGCTGGCTACACAGGACACCACTGTGAGTTGGGTAAGAGAATGTGGAAATATATTTGCCAGGGCATCTCATTGTGATGTTGCTAACATAGGCCATCATTGTTAACAATATGCTTACAATGACATAACCAAAAAGAAATATCCCTGTTGCAAGAAGTTTAAAACGTAAACTTTGACCTGGGGTATGTGTGTGAGGGAGTGGAACAAAGAAAGAGGAAACAGAGATGCAAAGGAAGAACATGAGCATGCGCAGTCATATAAACTTTTCCAATTACACATACTTAGGCCTTGTTTCAATTGTGGATGGGGCCTGGGGAGGGGAGTTGTGAATATGGTATAGAATTTGGGGAGATTATAGAGACCTCTTTCTAGGTGGCAGCTTTCCCAGCTTGCCTAGCCTTGGCTCCCATTGCTGTTCAAGTGGGGACCATGGAAACTTCAATGAGGGGCCATCCTCATTTTATGGTGGTTGTTTAACTACAGCTGTTTGAAAAGTAGGGTCCCCTGAAAAGCATAGAGGTTTCATTAAACCAGCTGCAGTGCAAAGCAGAGTTCTCACGGCAATCTGTCCTTCCATTTGGTGGTGAAGACATAGATTCTAATTTGTGATCTCCCTGGAGTTGGGAAAGAAAGAATGAGAACATAGTGGGAAGGGCAAAAGAAGTGGTGATGCTGATATAAATGACTATGAGAAATGGAATAGTTTTTATTGGATGAATGTACAGCTAAAGGTCAGTAGATGGAGTTGGATCCTGTTCACATCTGGAAGAGAATTTTGCGCAGGTTTCTTTAATTACAAAAGTAAAAAGGTCTAAGCAAGAAATGCCTTATCTTTGGAACTCCAACGATATGTGAACCAAAGATTTTAACTTTTATAAAAAGCCAGGCATTTGTAATGGGTAGTTTTCATTGTACTTTATAAGCAAGGGGGACATCTACAATATCTGTTCAGTTTGGAATTGCCATGTTCATTCACTCAGTTTTAAAGGACATTCTTGGCAACCCACTGTCCTCCTGACCTGATTTTTTAAAACATAAAATGCAGTTGTAGCACCATGCTGGCCCAGCATGGACAGTCAATATGCTAAGGTTTCTCTAGGCTGTAGCCCCTTTTAATTTCTTTCCCTTTCTTTTTGCTTCCCATTTACTTTTTCTATTCTCTCCTGCAGTTAACTGCAACATTAATGAAGAGTTATCAATTTAGGAGCAGAGAGATCAAGTTCTTGCTTCTGGCAAAATCGCTGTTATTTTTTATTTGTGTGTGTGATTGTTACAGTGCTATAATGAAAGTACAACAATATTATAAATACTAGGTTACAATCATGCAAATTAATCATCAGATGGTACCTAACACCTTCAAGACAGCATCACATAAATCAAGAAAAAAATCCAAAGTACTGGAAGAATTGTGGACATCTAGAAAACTTTATTTATTGCTGGTAGAAGTGCATTTGTATCAGTCAGTTTTGGCAAGATGTAGTGTTGCACATATATGAAATAACAGGCTGCAAATTGATTTTTATCCCAGAATTGTTGCTTTTGAATTTTTAGAAATATCTCCCATCCACACAAACACAAAAGCAGCTGATTACAACTCTATTAGTAGCACTTAAATTGGTTAAAATGGAAAGACGGAATGGCACCTTCACTTTCCCTATGGTATGACAAGATATGGGGATATTTTATTATAGCAAAAATAACAGACAATCTGTTACAAACAAATTCTAGTACTAACTGTTCTAAATTTAGTGAAACATGATATCCAGTATTAGGATACATGGCAAACCATAATATGCATCCTAGGTAACTATAGAGTTAATAAATTACTATGTTTCTAAGTCTGAACATCGAAGTAAAGGCTACTAATACTTGTTAATTCATTTTATTGAGATGGAAATAAACTGTAATTAGTAATGTTTAATTTTCTAGAATGGATTGTTGTGTTGTTCTAATAAGCTGATGTAGTTGTAATAAGATTTTATTATGTATCTGATTATTCTATGTTAAATATCCAACTGTACTTTACAGAACTTAATTAAAAAGTTGTGGGGAATGAAAGTACAAATATAACATGAGCAGCAGATTCACTCTGCAAAGTGGAAATAGTTATTCTTCCTCCTCCTCCCCCCAGAAATCTCCCAGGAACAAATAATTAACAACTAATTCATGAATACTGTAACCCAGGGGTCCTCAAACTTTTTAAATAGGGGGCCAGTTCACTGTCCCTCAGACTGTTGGAGGGCCGGACTGCCGTTACTGTACAAGGTGTGGGTCGTCAGTTCTCCGTCTTCTGCATCTCTCTACCTTCCCCACACCACACACCCCGGCCTGGGAACTCACCTCACCTCGGTATCACCTCACACTCTGTCTCTGCCGCCTCAGCCCAGTGCCGGAAGTGTGCGTTGCTAACGTGAGTTTAGGTCGAACGTCACTTCCGGTCTGATTTTGCCATAACCCGGCGGGCCGCATAAACGTCCTCAGCGGGCCGCATCTGGCCCGCGGGCCATAGTTTGAGGACCCCTGCTGTAACCAATCACTATGCAACAAAAGGTCAAGTGGAAACTTGCTGAATGGAACATATTTGCTGAATTATTTTTTCCAACTAAAGGTAGAGGGTGTCCTTTGGCTACTCCCTCTCTCTTATATAAGGTGCCAACCTCCAGGTGAAGGAGATTAGTTCAGCTGGAGAAAATGGCTGCTTTGGAAGGTGGACTCTATGACATTATATATCATTGAAGTCCCTCCCCTCCCCAAGCCTCACCCTCCTCAGGTTCCACCTCCTAAATCTCCAGGTATTTTCCAGTCCAGAGCTGGGAACCCCACTTTTACAACTTTAAACAAATTGATCTTCTATAACAAAAAGAGTGCTGCTGGGTGGCTCAATTAAACATCATTGTCCAGTGTACTCCAAAACAAACTGAAAACAAAAAAATGTCACTTGTAGTGACAGTGAATAAATTATCAAGTTGGATCCAAACTAATGTTTTCACAAAGATTTCTGCCTGCAGAATGTGATTTTTTTCCACCTCTCAAAATGCCCCCCTGAAATCCTATTCTCAAGGTCCCCTCTTTCTCAGAGACAAGATTTGGTGAGGCATTTCATGCTGCTGCAGGAGTGTGGAAGGCAAGAAAATCATGTTTTGTAGACAGAAATTCTTGTGTCTGCAGAAATATTGTCTGGATTCAGCCCATAATGTGACCAACATGCCCAAGTTGCTTTCAAGAGATGCAGTGCTTGCGTCCCAATGTTTTATTCTTGAAAATCTGGTGGAAATATTTAAAAGAGAAAATGGTTTATTTTTTAATGATTTCAGTTGCACGGCTTGATAGCATTACTTTGTTTCTCTATAGCCGGCCTTTATAAGCAGGAGGGGAAACTGGCAAAGGCTGGCGCTGGATGATCAGTAATTTCTTTCATGAGAGTGTTTTCTTTAAACTCTCTGAACAGAGCAACAGGGAAGGACTGCATAACTTGCCATTGTATTTTCACACAGAAAAATACAATTTTCTCAAATAAAAGAAATAAAGAAATACAACCCTTAATACAATTGACATAGAAAACCTTGCATTCTGAAAGGAATGGAAAGAACTGCTTATTAAACAATAAAATAATGCAGATTTAAGGTAGTGCCTTTCTCTGTTAAAAGCAGCAGATCAGTTAACTGAAAGGGAAATTTTTAGAGTACATTTATAATAAGTAGATGAGTTGGACGCAGACTAGTGTTTCCACAGACACAAAGATTTCTGCTCACAAAGTGTGATTTTCCCATGACTCCCTCACATGGCAACCTGAAATGCTTCCTCAAGATCTTGTTTCTGGGGACCCTTTTCCCCCACACCCATCCTCCAATAACAGGTTTTTTTAGAAGAACAGATTTCAGACTGCTGTGGGAATGGGGAGGCAGAAAAATCATTCCCTGTGTGTGGAAATCCTTGCACCTATGGAACTGTCTGGATCTAACTCAGTAGTTGTTACTAATGCCTACAGTACTTTCTATTTGAAAAATACAAATTCTTCTCATTTATCCTCATAACAGCTTTGTGAGGTTACTCTTTTATTTAATAATCTGTATGCTGCTCCAGAGACCCACTCAAGATGATTAACAAATACAAAATAATAATTGGAACAAGCTGATAAAATGGTTTTAAAAGGAACTAACCACACTAGCAAGGACTAAATTAATCTGCTTCTGGTTGCTCCTTTTCATTATGACATTGTGCTAATAAAGTCATTATAGCTTCCCCCCTTCTCTTTTTCCATTCACAGAGATTGATGAGTGTCAGTCAGACCCATGCAAAAACAGTGGAATTTGTAAAGATATGCCAGGATCATTTATCTGTCGTTGTCCTGAAGGCTTCATTGGAACCCAGTGTGAAACGGGTAAAAAGAGGGACTGATAAAGGCCCTTATTGGGATTTTCAGTACTATTTTAACTGAATATCCAGGACATCCTGAGATTCCATTGTCCTCACTGCTGTAGATAATTTTATTTTCTCTTACTATTGATTTCTGGGTGATGTTTATCTTTAGAATTTACAGCCATATAAGCCACTGTTCCTTCCCACCTCTCCTTTAATTTGGAACTTGTTTCCTACAACAGTTCAGCTATATTTTAGCTGTATGGGCCTCATAAGTCCATGTGGACCAGCAGTGGCAAAATGAAATTTGTCACAATTCTGTGACCTAAAGAATGCTATCTAAAGACTTGCAACACTGACATTTTCCAATCAGATATATTTCAGGACACAGTGCATGTGTTGGCCAACTTAAAAGCTCACTGTGATTCTCTGGGGTGACTGACCACACAATGAAGTCAATTCTGATCTGTTATTATTCTCCTTCTATTTCTGTATGTTAGTGTGGGTCCTGGATATGCTATGAGGCTAGTCACTGGAGAAAATTGCTTCCTGACCCACTACTTATAATTGTGTGAGAATCCATGTATCCAAGAGAGAATATGTATACTTGGATACATGGATTCTCACACAATTATAAGTAGTGGGTCAGGAAGCAATTTTCTCCAGGCCAGTTATATATATTAACTGTATCTGGAGCATTCTACCGATGCTGTATTGCTGAGCCAAGATCACTTTGCACACCCTAATACCTTCTTCCCTCTAAATGTTAGCTTCTAGTTATATAAACAGGAAATAAATGCAAAATTCTTTACAGACTAAATTATGCAAATTAATGTATCTTCAAAATTGCTTAAACTAACAGGAGCTGTGTTAGTTGTTTGAATTTCAGTTTACAAATTGTGAGCCCATGGGATTGTGCAGAGGGACACAAAGTCTGTAGGTGGGGATAGGGAAGTGGTGGTAGTAGTGGGAGACAGTTCTGCCTCCTTCGTCATGCTTTCTCAGTAGTTCTGAATCTGGAAGCTATAAGGGTGTAGAATGGGGTGGTTTAGAGGTTGGCTGTGCAGCAAAGCTGGTCTTCAGCCTGAAACATTGTGACAGACAGACAGATATTTCCACAGTTCACAGCAAGACGGATAGCAGTACAGCCTGCACATAACCTCAGCACTACACAGTGTCATTACACTCTTCTAAGCCCATTGACATCAATGGACTTGGATTATAACTCCACTTGGTATTGATAACACTGACAGTGATATAGATTGGGGGAGGAGTGTGTTGTGACTAGTTCCACAGTAGCCATGAACCTGAACATTACAGCATGCAGAAGGACATTTTCTGGCCTCATCCTATGTTTTCTTGGAAAATTCCTGAATTATAAAATCATAGAGTTGAAAGAGATCTCCAGGATCATTTAGTCCAATCCTCTGCATGATGCAGGAAATGCACAACTACCTCCCTCCCCATGTCCCTAGTGACTCCTTCTCCATGCTGAGAAGATGGCAAAACTGACCTGGAGAAAATTGCTTCTTGATCCCAAAGTGGTGATTGGTATTTCTCTGGGTGTGCAAGAAAGGGTCAGGAGAACTAAGAACTGATACAATCATTCCTGCCCTCCCTCTCATAAACTGTCTAAGTTCACAGAATCAGTATTGCTGTCAGGTGGCCATCTAGCCTCTGTTTAAAAACCTCCAAAGAAAGAGAACCCACCACCTTGCAAGGAAACCTGTTCCACTGAGGAACTGCTCTAAGGTTCTTCCTAATGTTTAACTGAAAACTCTTTTGATTTCATTTCAACTCATTGGTTCTGGTCTGATCTTCTGAGGCAACAGAAAACAACTCAGCAAGATCCTCCATATGACAGCCCTTCAAGTACTTGAAAGATGGCTATCATATCACAACTCAGTCATTCCTCTCTATTCTAAATATACCAAGCTTCTTCAACCTTTCCTCATAGGATTTGATCTCCAGACCCCTCACCATCTTCATTGTCCTCCTCTGGATACATTCCAACTGGTCTGTATCCTTCTGGCTGGTCTGAGAGCCAATTTGGTGTGGTGGTTAAGTGTGCTGACTCTTATCTGGGAGAACTGGGTTTGATTCCCCACTCCTCCACTTGCAGCTGCTGGAATGGCCTTGGGTCAGCCATAGCTCTCATAGGAGTTGTCCTTGAAAAGGCAGCTGATGTAAGAGCTCTCTCAGCCACACCTACCTCACAAGGTGTTTGTTGTGTGTGTGGGGGGTGGGGAAGGTAAAGGAGATTGTGACCGCTCTGAGACTCTGAGATTCAGATTATAAAGTAGGATATAAACCCAATATCATCATCATGATATTCTCCTCCTCCTCTTCCCAGAACTGAACACAGTACTCTAGGTGAGGTCTAATCAAAGCAATACCATCAGTTCACTTGATCTGGACACTATACTGTTGATACAGCCCAAAATCGCATTTCCCTTTCTACCTAATCAATTGTATATTACTAGCTGGTCAGAGGTTACATACTGTTTTCACTTTATAGTCTGCCAAAACCATTGTTAATTTAAAAAAAACCTGTAAGGTTATTACCCATAATAAAAACAAGAAGAGTTATATTTGTCATAATTTTATTATTATGAAATAGTTACTTTATTAATGTAAAAGAAGCAGGATTTAATTAATTAAGCTGAAAGCCAAGGAACAAAAGGAAAATTGCAGGGAGGTACAGAAAGGGGATTTATTTTGGAGTAAATGTATAATGAGAAAAATAGTAAATCCAGAAAATTGCAGAAGATCAATCCTTCAATGCAGAACAATGTGTAGCTCCAACGTTAAAAGTTTAAATAAGTGTGCTACTGGGGAGAGAAATGAATGGTTTGGTGGCCCTGGGGAGGTTTTCACTGGAAGTTTATGCACTGCACTACAACAGGCATCTTTACAAGGGATATTCTCTACCAGATGCAGTCATCCTCTTAATTCCATGTGACACCTCCTACAGATATCTGAGTGAGTGTATTTATGCCCTCCAGAAGTGGATGCCTGTGAATCAAACCCTTGTCGGAATGGAGGAGAATGTGAAAATTACAGTGGTTCCTACCTGTGTGTCTGCCCAGAGGGCTTCTTTGGCTACCATTGTGAAATAGGTAAGCCTAGAACAGAAAACAATTGCTACCTGTGTGGGTCCCAGAAAATGGTAGATGCAAAACAGGAAACCTAACACTAAAAAAAAACCCCTGAGAAGTAACTTTTTAGTTTCTTCAAAATTTCTCATTAGCATTTTGCTTCCAGACAAATTAGGAAACAAGCAAATAAGCATTCTCATGGAGGCATTTGAGCCACCTCTGACAAATTTCCATGCCTTCTTAGGGAAGCCTGCATTGATTTTAAAAGCTGCCATTCTGAAGTGTTAATTTTAACCCTCCTCCCCAGCTAGTGACCCTTGTTTCTCCAACCCATGTGGGAGCAGAGGCTACTGTCTTCCCAGCAACGGATCTCATAACTGCACCTGCAAAGCGGGCTACACTGGCAAGAACTGTGAGAAAGGTAAACAGATCCAAAGGACATTCCCATGATTGTTTGTGATAGTTGTTGTTAACCATGTTGACCTAAGGAAATGGTAGATGCCAAATAAGCAGTGTGGGGATTTTATTTTATAGATCTTAAATGGGACAGACAGCAACTTGAGGTTGTATTCTCAGTGCACAAGCTGCCATTGCTGGATATCCATAGTCACACAAAAATCCAAACTGTGATGCTTCCTTTTTTAAAAAATTGAGAGATATCAGCAGAGTATGCTGTTTGATAGGCAAGAACATGCCCACCTTCTGCTTCACCATGGCAAGAATAGCCTGGATAAGCACCTGACCTGGCCTAACTGACCCATGGAGTTCTATCTTTTCAAATTTTTTTTAATTGAAGAGCAGAAATAGTATTAGCAATAATATTATTGTAAAATATGAGATTATTTAACACTTTGTTGCATCTGACTTGCATTAAACTGTAGGGGTGTGCAATTCCCCCCCCCCCCCCCCAGTTCAGGTCGATTGTTGTTGTTCAGTTGCAAAGTTGAGTCCGACTTTTTGCGACCCCATGAATAAAGTCATGCCAGGCCCTCCTGTCTTCCACCATCCTCCAAAGTCTGCTCAAATTCGTGTTTGTTACATCAGTAATGCTGTCCAGCCATCTCATCTTTTGCCGTCCCCTTCTTCTTTTGCCTTCTGTCTTTCCCAGCATCAGGATCTTCTCCAGTGAGTGCTCCCTTCTCATTTGGTGGCCAAAGCTTCAGCTTCAGCATCTGACCTTCCAGGGAACAGTCAGGGTTCATTTCCCTTAGGACTGACTGATTTGATCTTCTTGCAGTCCAAGGGACTTGTAAGAGTCTTCTCCAGCACAACATCTCAAAAGCATCTATTCTTCTGCGCTCGGCCTTCCTTATGGTCCAGCTCTCACAGCCATACATTACTACTGGGAATACCATCGCTTTGACTATATGACTATACGACTTTTGTGGGCAGGGTGATGTCTGCTTATAGCCAGTTTGGTGTAGTGGTTAAGTGCACAGAGTCTTATCTGGGAGAACCGGGTTTGATTCCCCACTCCTCCACTTGCACCTGCTGAGATGGCCTTGGATCAGCCATAGCTTTCATAGAATCTGTCCTTGAAAGGGCAGCTGCTGTAAAAGCACTCTCAGCCCCACCTACCTCACAAGGTGTTTGTTGGGGGGGGGAGGTAGAGGAGATTGTGACCACTCTTGAGATTCAGAGTATAGGGCGGGATATAAATCCAAAATCATCATCTTCTTCTTACTGCCCAGGTTTGCCATAGCTGTCCTCCCAAGGAGCAAATGTCTCTTAATTTCATGACTACAGTCACCATCTGCAGTGATCTTGGATCCCAGAAATGTGAAGTCTGTCACTGCTTCCCTGTCTTCCCCTTCTTTTTGCCAAGGTGTGATGGGGCCAGATGCCATGATTTTAGTTTTTTTGATGTTGAGTTTCAAGCCTACTTTTGTGTTCTCCTCTTTCACCCTCAACAAGAGGTTCTTTAGGTCCTCTTCACTTTCTGCCATTAGAGTGGTATCATCTGCATATCTGAGTTTGTTGATGTTTTTCCTGGCAATCTTAATTCTGGCTTCATCTTCATCCAGGCCAGCATTCTGCATGATGTACTCTGCATATAAATTAAATAAGCAGTTTACAATATACATCCTTGTCGAACTCCTTTTCCTGTTCTAAACCAATCAGTTGTTCCATATCCTGTTCTGACAATTGCTTCTTGACCCTTATACAAGTTTCTCAGGAGACATTCAGTTGGGTGAATTTTTCTTTTTCACCTTTGTCTTTCACTTTCCTTCTTTCCTCAGCTATTTGTAAAGCCTCATCAGACAGCCACTTTCTTGCATTTCTTTTTCTTTGGAATGGTGCTGATTGCTACCTTCTGTACAATGTCACGAACCTCCGTCCATAGTTCTTCAGGCAATCTGTCTATCAACTCTAGTTCCTTAAACCTATTCTTCACCTCTACTGTATATTCATAAGGGATGTGATCAAGGTCAAACTTGAATGGCCTAATGGCTTCCCCAGTTTTCTTCTGTTTAAGCCTGAATTTTGCAATGAGTAGCTCATGATCTGAGCTGCAGTCGGCTCCAAGTCTTGTTTTTGCTGACTGTAAGAAGCTTCTCCATCTTTGACTGCAGAGTATATAATCAATCTGATTTCTGTGTTGCCCATCAGGTGATGTCCATGTGTAGAGTTGCCTTTTAGGTTGTTGGAAAAGGGTGTTCACTATGACCAGTTTGTTCTCTTGACAAAACTCTATTAGCCTTTGCTTGGCTTCATTTTGTTTTCCAAGGCCAAACTTGTCAGTTGTTCTGGTTACCTGTTGACTTCCTACTTTGGCATTCCAGTCCCCTATGATGAGGAGGACATCTTTTTTTGGTGTTAATTTTAGAAGGTGTTGTAGATCTTCATAGAACTGGTCCACTTCAGCTTCTTCTGCATCAGTGGTTGGGGCATAGATTTGGATTACCGTGATACTGAATGGTTTGCCTTGGATACAGACCGAGATCATCCTGTCATTTTTGAGATTGTATCCCATTACTGCCTTCCTCACTCTCTTGTTAACTATAAAGGCCACACCATTTCTTCTACAGGTCTCTTGCTCACAATAATAGATATAGTGATCCACTGAATTAAATTCACCTATTCCCATCCATTTTAGTTCACTAATTCCCAAGATGTTGATGTTCAGCCTTGCCGTCTCTTGTTTGACTACATCCAACTTTGATTCATAGATCTTACATTCCACGTTCCAATGCAGTATTGTTCTTTGCAGTATCAGACTTTCCTTTCACCATCAGACACATCCACAGCTGAGCGTCCTTTTGGCTTTGGCCCAGCCACTTCACTCTTTCTGTGGTTACTTGGACTTGCCCTTCGCTCTTCCCCAGTAACATATTGGACACCTTCTGACCTGAGGGGCTCATCTTCCAGCACAATATTTTTTAGCCTTTTGTTACTGTCCATGGGGTTTTCTGGAGTGGTTTGCCATTTCCTTCTCTGGTGGATCACATTTTGTCTGCGTTCTCAGCTGTGGCCTGTCCATCTTGGGTGGCCCTGCATGGCATGGCCCACAGCCTCGCTGAAATGCACAAGCGCTCTTGCCACGTCAAGGCAGCAATCCATTAGATTGGATCCCCCCCCCCCAAAAAATTAGAGATTTCCAAAAAATCCCAGATCCCAATACTGGCAAAGTATTTTGATCCAGGATTTTTCAGAAATCCCATATTTTTTAGTATATTTTTTGCTTGGTACGATCGGAACGCACACTCTTATTAAACTGTGCTTTCTTGCTTCCTCTTCTAGGAATGTTTTAATAGTGGAATAAGCAAACTGTGTTTCTCAGAGTTTAATTATGTCCATTCTGTTTTGTTTTACCTAACACCTGGAAGAGCTGCTGCCACCAACTTCACTAAAGGTGGAAAGAGTGGAGGAGACTGGGCTGTCAATCTCTTGGCGCCCTCCCAAGGACCAAACCGCCAAGAATATGATTGATGGCTACGCCGTGACGTACGTATCCTTCGACGGCTCTTACCGCAGGACTGATTATGTGGACCGAAGTCGTGCTGCCCACCAATTGCGGGCACTAGCCTCCGGCAAAGTCTACAATATTTCTGTCTTTTCAGTCAAACGCAACTTGAACAACAAGAATGATATCAGCAAGCCTGTCATGCTCGTCACTCGTACTAGTGAGTAGTTCCTTCAAGGAAATAGAGTTGTAGGTGCAGAAATGCTTGGCTGAAGCAATGAGGGCTATATTAGCAGGAGTCTTTCCAGGGTTCCTCACATTAATAGAAAACAACAGAATACCTTTTTATGGCAGAAACATCCTTCAGGCTTATCCAGGGTTGTTATTGTCATATAGCAAAAAAAAAAAATTTTCAAGAACATTGGCCTGCAACAGTTAAGCAATAGGTGAGGTAATATAGGAACAAAAAATAGCCACAAGGAGAATGGCTGCATAAATATCATCTTGCTTTCCTTATACTGATAATCTTGAAGCAACCAATTATAAGAGTCATTGTTTCCTGCAAAGAATTTGTAAGTGGAAACTGTATCTACTTAACAAAAAAAAAATAGCCACAGCACACAAAATAATCACTCAAGTGTTTGTAAAAGAAACTCTTGCTTTATATTTTATTTATTCATTGAGGATTAAGTACAAAAGCTTTTATTGAAAGCTGTTGTATTCAGTGTATAAATTCACTCCTTAAGGCATTTCTAGGTAGATGTCTGTCTTTTCATGCATCATATTCACCACATGGGGTCTGTGCCAGTTCATATGTTGGATGCTGCTAGTCCAAACTACAGACTAGGAATGAGTAGGAAAGTGACACAGATCAGACCAGACTGTTTTAAGCAGAGCACAGGTTGGTTTATTTACAGTGACACAAAGTCCACTTTGGGAGGATATGGGTAAATTTTTACCAAGCTGTTCTCTGCCACTGCAACTCTATTCCATTGGGTCCCTTGGACTCTGGGGGCAGAGTTTCAAAAGTGTGTAGGGGTTACAGTGAAATAGTGAGGCAGGAAACTTTCAATCCATAGATTAGCCTGCATGAGGATCATAGGATCTAGTCTCATGCTTCATGGGAACATTGTGAGTTGTATCCTACTTCTCCTCTTAGCTATGTGCACAGCCTTCCACTAGAGGAAGAGCATCTTCCATTATCTGAGTGGAATGGTACGGTATAGTCCCTTGCTGTCTTCTGTTAGGAACTAATTCCATACAGTGTTTGGTTCATAGCAATCACCTTCTCTTTGGCACTGTGATGAGACTGCATAAGGGTAGTAAATAGTCATAAGAAGCATGATCTAGTGTCTCCTGCCCGTTTTCTTTGGAGGATCGGATTTTTATTTTTTTTCTATGAACTGTGATCACATTCTGCCTACTAATCTTCTCTCTTCTGTGATGTGATAGTGAATAGGCGGTTAACAGACAAGTTTAGCCTTGTTTTTTTAAGCTATGTTGTACTGCACTGAATGGAGAAGAGTGGTTTTTAAAAATTTGTGTGGTTCATCCCTGAACAGGTTTGCTATAAAACCGGGACTAACAGCTGTCACTTGGTGTCTCTTGGGAGATTCTGACTGTAGAATAAAATGCTTTCCAGGAACAGAAAAGTCTGGTGAGGTTACAAGGTGCCACATACAGTACTCCCCATAAGGGAAGGAGCCATCTGTTGTAATAGTCCTGTCAAAAGCCCAGGCTGACATTTTTCTTCTGTAGGAAACAATTGAGATGGGAAGGAGGCTTCCAGGGGAGCAGTGCTTGTCCAAGAAGATAAAATGAATGTGTCACTGTCAAATGGAGTGAGTTGTAACCATCTCCTGCATTTCCCCTCTCTCATCCTATCAGGGCCTCGCACGGTGGAGGGATTTGAGGTTGCCAATGTGACTGCCACAACCATTACTGTGCAATGGGCTCTCCACAGGCTCAAACATTCTACAGTGAGCAGGGTGCGTTTGTCCATACGCCAGCCAGAAGATGCAGAGGATCATGCTGCAGAAGTAAATAATACTGTGACCAAGTACACATTTTGGTGAGTAAGAAGCAAGAGCTTCCTGGGGATTAGGGAAGGGGAGGCAGTTATGAGTATGCCTATGACAAAGTAGGTCCAGTTGCAGCCTG
This sequence comes from Heteronotia binoei, assembly GCF_032191835.1. NCBI lineage: Eukaryota > Metazoa > Chordata > Lepidosauria > Squamata > Gekkonidae > Heteronotia > Heteronotia binoei. Next base: position 89,487,228 of record NC_083228.1, on the reverse strand, counting down.
TGGTCAGCCATAATATGGGTGGAAAGGGAGAACCATCAGCCAAAGAGAACAGCCAAATTTCTGAGCTTTTGGACCACTTCTCCATGCTCAAGAGATTAGAGCAGAAGACTTTCAAAACGTGTTTTTCTTGATACGAATGTGCTCTCCAAAGACAAACTCCAGACATCCTCAATAGAAGACTGGCAGTCCAAAGGATAAGCTGAGCCAGTGAAACAGGCAGGAAACAATTTCAGAAAGCTCCAGATTGTCACTTCTGTCATAACAATAGGCTAATTGGTCTCCTTCAATTTTCATTAAAAATAACTTGTTTTTTCTAGCTTGAAAGGGTTATTATGGAGTCTGGATCTGCCATTGCTTTCAGATATTTGTGTCATGTACTCAACTGCTCTCTGCTCACAGTAAATATTTGTTCACATATTTTTTCTGAGTAGAAGTTTGATGTGAGTCTCTGACTCAGCAGGCATCAATAAGAAATAGCTTGTTCTTTCTTCCAAAATCACAGCATGTAATTATGATTCGGATTTCCTCTTTGCAATAGGGACCTTCAGCCAGGGCAGAAGTATGTTATCCATGTTTGGACCTTGAGTGGCCTGAGTCCTGAAGACCATCCTGCTGAGAGCTTTACTACAGCACCCATCTACATATGGACTCGTGAGTCTGAAAGAAAATTCTTTGACCTGCTTCCCCATCTTTATAGTCTATAAACCCAATGTAACAGCATCTTCTTACTTATTATAGCTGCTTGACATGAGCATTTATTCAATGTTGGCAGTTAAAAGAAAAAGCCTAGGGTCAAGCTGAAATGCTGAGGGGAGACCTCTGTTAGTGCTGAGTGCAAGAAGATGCCCCATGATGTCATAAGAAGCAGACATTTTTAAGGCCTACCGTGCTCTACTTCAGAGTAGTGGTAGAAATATGCCATAGGAGAAAATGTAGATTACTCATTAAATGCTCAGGAAAATAAAACTATAGTCATCTAGCACTGGGAAACTGACAAAGAAAATGCCAGCTAAGTATCTTTGGGGAGAATGTACCACAACTGGGACACCATCACCAAGAGAACCAGTCACCATCCATCGAACCTTTGAAGGTGGGGACACTTGGAGTAATGCCTCTGATGTAGATCTTATGCAAGCAGGTTGATATGGAAGCAGATGGTCTTATAAATACCCAGTAATATCATTGCCTGTGCAGGAAAGGCCCTGAGTTGGAGACAGAATGATTCCCTGCGTAACTAGCCTTGCAATCTTATTTTATATCACATCATTGGGTCAAGCTGCACAGATCTACTATGTGATCTGACCTGTTCAGACATTACTGGGCCTTAGGAATCCTATCCAGCATGAGAGCACGAAAAGGCCCCAGGCTCAAACTCTCCCTTCATTGTTCTTCCTTTAACCTCCTGCAAGGAGTAGTTAAAAAGTGAATAAAGAAACACCATTATCAAATAAATAATGGAATTTCCCAGGGCACCTATTGTCAGCTCCTTCCACAGCAAAAATATTAGTTGTTTTGTCCTAAGAATTCATGTTGTACAACAGTTTGGAGGGGCAGATTAAAAAATCTATGCTGCATTTCCTTCTTCTCCCTGAACAGGACCTCTTCCTCCTAGGAACCTGACTGCATCTAGAATCACTGCAACATCTGTCCATATGACATGGGAACAGCCCCTGGTTGGTTCAGGAGAAGGGTATATAATCAATGAAACCACCAGTCAAAGTGTGAAGAGCCGCTATGTACCTAATGGAAAGCTGACCTCCTACACTGTGCGTGATCTGAAACCAGGGCAAAGATATCGCTTATCTGTGACGGCTGTTCAGAACACGGATCAAGGTCAAGTGACTAGTGAACCTGCCCATCTCTACATTACAGCCTGTAAGTGTAGACTCCACTCTCCATATCCATAGTAGGATTGACTGATCCACCCCCCCTCCCCCGGCTAACAGCAGGGGATGGAGGGTTAAGAGTGCCAGATCCAGGTTGGGAAACTGGAGATTGGGGATGGGGCCTGGGAAGGACAAGAACCTCAGTGGGGTACAATGCCATAGAGTCTACCCTCCAAAGCAGTCCTTTTCTCCAGTCCTTTTCTCTCTTTGTCATGTGGACATGAGCTGTAATTCCGGGGGATCCCCAGGTCCCACCTGGAAGCTGACATCCCTAATCCATAGCTACCTGCAAGCCCTTTGTTTCCTTTGCAGCTTGAGAGGATGTAGGGAAGGGCACATGAATATTTAACACTTGCCTTGGGTTGTAGCACTGGTGCTATCTGCAATGGCAAAAGATGAAATTCTCTGTGCATGTGTTGAGAATACCAGTCTGTAGCTGTTGTGCTGGATGTGTCCAAGAAACAAGCAGTTATAAAACTGAAAAGCCTTCCTTCTGCCATCAGCCTTGCCCTGCACTTGCAGATGTTAATTTTATCTCATTTTTAAAGGGAAGTTTAAAGTCTGTGTCATTCCTTGGTAATTGATATCTCTTCCTAATTACTCTTTTAGTTTTTTAAAAAAGCATATTGACAGTTTAGCCTAAATCCTCTTTACTTTAGTGACCATGTGATTTTGGAATTTACAGTCTTAGGGAAGGGAAAAGCTGTACGTAGTCAGACTTATAGATTGGACTTCAGAAAGGCAAACTTTGATAAACTTAGAACTATGCTGGGTAAAATCCCAAGGTCAGAAATACTTAGGAGGAAGGGGGTTCAGGAGGGGAGGGAGTTTCTTAAAAGCGAAATACTGAAAGCTCAATCACAGACGATTCCTATGAGAAGAAAAAATGGGAAAAGCCTAAAGAAGCCGAAGTGGCTCCATAAACATCTCTCTAAAGACTTGAGAAATAAAAAACCCTCCTTAAGGAACTGGAACAAGAGCTTTATAACAAATTACCAGTGCTTGTAGAGAAAAAGTTAGGAAAGCTAAAGCTCGGTATGAGCTTAGGCTGGCCAAAGATGCTAAAAACAACAAAAAAGGTTATTTTCTTATGTTCAGAGTAAGAAAACGAGCAAGGACATAGTAGGCCCATTGCGAGGCCAAGAAAGTTAAATTGTAACAGGTAATGTAGAGAGGGCGGAACTGCTCAATTTCTACTTTTCCTCAGTCTTCTTCTGAGGGAAACAGTGCTCAACATGGCAAAAACAGAACATATAAGGAGGGTATAAAGTTCCAACCTAGGATCAGCATAGGGGTAGTACATAAACACCTGATTTCTTTAAATGAAACGAAGTCCTCAAGGCCAGATGAATTGCATCCAAGGGTTCTAAAAGAGCTTGCGGATGTAATTTCTGAGCCTCTGGCTATTATTTTTGAGAATTCTTGGAGAACAGGAGAAGTACTGGAAGATTGGAGGCAGGCGAATGTTGTCCCCATCTTCAAGAAGGGGAAAAAAAGACGATCCGGGTAACTTCCGACCTGTCAGCTTGACGTCTGTAGCTGGAAAAGTTTTAGAACAAATCATCAAACAGTCGGTCCTGGAACATTTAGAAATAATGGATGTGATTACTAAGAGCCAGCATGGGTTTCTCAAAAACAAGTCATGTCAGACTAACCTGATCTCTTTTTTTGAGAAAGTGACTACCTTGCTGGATCAGGGGAATGCTCTAGACATCGTTTATCTTGATTTCAGTAAGCCTTTTGATAAGGTTCCACATACTGTACTTGTTGACAAGTTGGTAAAATGTGGTTTGGATCCTGTTACCATTAGGTGGATCTGTAACTGGTTGACAGATCCCTCCCAAAGAGTGCTTGTGAATGGTTCCTCATTCTCTTGGAGAGGAGTGACAAGTGGAGTGCCTCAAGGATCTGTCCTGGGACCTGTTTTGTTCAACATCTTTATCAATGATTTGGATGAAGGAATAGAGGGAATGCTTATTAAATTTGCAGATGATACTAAATTGGGAGGGGTTGCAAACACAGAAGATGACAGAAACAGGATACAGGATGACCTTGACAGGCTGGAAAACTTGGCTAAAACCAGTAAAATGAATTTTAACAGGGATAAATGTAAAGTTCTGCATTTAGGTAGGAAAAATCCAATGCACGGTTATAGGATGGGGGAGACTTGTCTTAGCAGTAGTATGTGCGAAAAGGATCTAGGAGTCTTAGTGGATCATAGGCTGAACATGAGCCAACAGTGTGATGCGGTGGCTAAAAAGGCAAATGCAATTTTGGGCTGTATCAACAGAAGTATAGTGTCCAGATCTCATGATGTGATGGTATCGCTTTACTCTGCTCACCTGGAGTATTGTGTTCAGTTTTGGGCACCACTTTTTAAGGATATAGACAATTTAAATTTGGCTTCAAACAGTAGTGTTTACTGGACAACATTCGTTTTTGTTAGTGTTTGTTTCCTGGTTCAATTTATTTTTGAAAACTTCTTAGGATTGCATAGGATATGAACATATGAAAGCCTATATTATATTTCACACAGTAGCTAAATGATCTGAAGGGGTAACAAACAGGCCATAGAGGCCAAGGCTTGTCTCTTAAATTGTGTATTCAAAGGTTTCTGGATATGGAAGTTCTCTTTAGATATAATGGCTGTGAATCATTGATGGACTTTATCCCCCATTTGTTGCATTGTTATGCCCAATTTGGAGAGATCTTCCTGGAGCTCTTCACAATCCACCTTGGCTTTTACCACCCTGAATAATTTGGTGGTATCTGCAAATTTGGCCACTATACTGTTCACCCCCAAATTCAAATACTTTATGAAACAGTAACACAGGTCCTAGTATCAATACTTGTGGAACCCCACTGCTTATTTCCCTTCATTGTGAGAACTTTCTGTTTATTCTTGCTGTCTGCTTCCTATTTAACTGACTTTTTAATCTATAAGAGGACCAGTGTTCCCTCTAAGCTGAGTTAGTGTGAGCTAGCTCACAGATTTTTAGCCTCCAGCTCACACATTTTTGTCTTAGCTCAGGAAGGATGACTCCAGAGCACAATAATTAATGCAGCAGTTCACAACTTTAATGCCAATAGCTCACAACTTTAATGCCAGTGGCTCACAAAGTAGAATTTTTGCTCACAAGACTCTGCAGCTTAGGACCATGTCGTCATCTTATCTTATGACTGCTAAGTTCATTCCAGAGTCCTTGGTGAAGGACGTTGTCAAAAGTCTTTTGGAAGTCCCTCATTAGCTGCAGCTTGCTAATGCTCTGGGATACATGCATTCAGACATGCAATTATACTGTGGACATACAAAAGATACAGTTGACTGAGGCAGGGAAGACAGGGATCTATGTTTTGCTGTGCTACAGGAAACAGCAATCTGAAATACTTGGGTGTGAAGAAATCATCACTTTGTGCCTGATGAAGTAGTAATGTAGTAAATTAGCCCATGCCAAATAAAACCTTTGTTCTGTGAATACTTATTTAGTGAATGCAGCTTGGTATTGCACATCTCTGTGGCTAACCTTCCCCAGTCCATCCCTTTATCTGATTAGTAAAATTGCATATGCTTGGGATACTTGTGATTTTGAGGGACTATAAGGAAAATTGTCTGGTCTAATATTTTCCACAGTAAGGTAAGCATTGTGCTACGCAACTTGAGCTTCTTACATGACTTCCTGATAAATTTGTCCTTCTGGCTGACTATTTCCATATGGCTGAATTTATTATTCTGGTTTATAGTGCAGAAGGATGGTACTCCAGAAAGGCACTGGAGCCAAACAGGACATCCTCGAGTGCTAAGAAATCGGGTCCCCCCAGCATACTTGCCAGACCTGCGCCTGCTCGCAGATCATAATATCCCAGAGGAACCTTCACAAGCACCTAGGTAAAGAATTTGGTCATCAGGAGCTCACTTATCAAACAAAATAAACATGAATTGGTTTACAAGACCCTGAAGTTTGAGTGCATCAGTTCCACTGAAGGTGTTTTGTGAGTAGTAATGCTCTGGTCTTTTTTTTTTCCTTTCGAAGGTTTACAGAGTTGGTGGATGGCAGGGGAAGGATCACCACTAAATTTAGCAGCTCACCAAGTAGACATGTCACTGTGAGAACACGTAGGTGTCCTCCATCCTCTCTTCTTTCTTTATTGCACAAGTATTGTACAAGTTCTTGTGCTTAAAGTATTGCTGGATTCTTTTTCTAGAACCTGATGCTCCAAAGAAAGTGGAAGAAAACACTGAGGAATCCATGAATCAAGCCAGCCTGGCACTGCAGCTATCAGAACCTGAGAACAGCAAAAAAGAAAGTAAGTCTGAAGAGGGGTTAGAAAACTAGAGATAGCACAGTACCAGACTCTGACCTCAGTCCCAGTCAGCTTTGGTTTTTAAAACCAAATCTATTCACATCATGAGTGCCCAGCTGCAAAGGAGGAGGGGACTGTTGCATAAATAGTACAGAATTTTAGCAGGAACTACTTTTCTCATATAACTTTCTTTGCATCTCATCACCCTTGTGGTGTATGAAGGATGGCTAAGTTTCATTGTACATAGCTTGCTTTAGAAAACAGAGAAACTAGAATCCCTGTGGTCCACTGACAAGTTAAATTTACAAAGCAAGAGTACACCTCTCCAGTTTCTTAGCAAATATGACATAACTAAATTATTATTAGGTGTTTCTAAGTGTGCAGTTTTGCTTAAGAGCTTGCCTTGTAGGATGTTATGATAGTGGTTAGCATTTAGGCTTTTACAGAGCTTTATGCTAGGAAGATCAGAATAGCTCTCACTAGAAATCTGAAAGGTAACTGAACCAGCTGTAGTGGTGAAACCTCTTCCAGTTTTTTATCAGTTATTCTTTCTCACATGTTCATTGAATTATATAACCCACGTATGACATAGGGTCAGAATTAAAAAAGAAGCCCAGTAGGACCAGAAAGACTAACAAAACTTATTTCAGCATAAGCTTTTGTGAGACAGAGCTGACTTCATCAGACACATCCAATTAAGAGAGTTTCAACTCATGAAAGCTTAGTCTGGGATAAATGTTGGTAGTCTTTACAATGCCATTACATTGTTGTTCCATTTTGCTGCTACAACCAAATGCAGATGCCTATCTGGAATTAAGTTGAAATCAGTCCATCTAGTCCAGCATTTTTGCTAGGGAATCACCGGTCAGCAAGTATTATATTGTTACTGGAAACTGCAGTTTTCATGGTTATAGAAAGATGGATTTCACCCACCTGTCTCCGGTTTGACAGTTTTCGCCCCTTCCTTATCCAGTCACAACAGTCTTCATTCTGCTTTGCTCCATATGCATGAAGTACCGGCTTCCACAGTTGCCCTTAGCACTCTGCCAGTTTGCAATACTGATGCCATTAAATGTGGAACTTTAAGCCGGCAGACAGGGAAGCTAGAGTATAGAGGGCTGGCTCAGGTAGGGAAAGGAAGCAAAGTATCTTGAGATTCTCTCCCCAAATCTGAGGAGCTAGGCTAATCCCAGCACTTTCAGACTTCCATTAAACTCTCAGGAACTGAGCACTGGTTGGTGGACTCAGAAGCCAAAGAGCTACAAACTTAAGAAACTGACAGGACTCCTCTTGTTTGTGGGTGTGTAGAGAGAGCCAGGGCCGGTGCTAGGCTTTCTGGCACCCTAGGTAAATCACCCACTAGCCCCACTCCCCCATTATTAAAAAATGAAAAGTGCCAAACTTGAAATGTTTCACATTTTTAATTTACTGATTTTTAATTTTTTTAAAAATGTGATAAGTTATTTAAAAAATTGTGAGAACAAGTGCTTGCCAGCCATGCCAGGAAGGAGGGTGGCGGGATAGGATGAGGTGGGAGGCCAAGTCACACATCGGGGAGAGGAAGGTGGCTTGGCTTTGTTGAGGGCAGCTTGGTGATGTGAAAGGACAAGGTGACAGTGGGCAGGAGCCAGAGTCATGCGTCAGGGAGGGGGCGCCCAGTGGTGCCCCCTAGGCGACTGCCTACTTTGCCTACTCCCACGCACCGGCCCTGGAGAAAGCAGGACCTGCAGAAAAAATATCTCAACTTAAAAGTTTACATCATCATTTGTATTTTAAAAAATAGTCAAGTAGGCTTACAAAAATAAAATCCTTACAAAACCACTGAAATAGCAGCTATTAAAACTTATTAACATGAGGTACAGATTTAAATTAAAAAGGCTTTCATGAATAAAATATTTGCAGTGGATGCTGAAATATCTCAAGAGAAAGAGATGTGTGTAGTACAAGGATGAATCAGTAGGACAGCTGTTGAAAAAGCCTCATGCAGGTTCCCACTGGCAGATTTTTCTTATGGGGATTCCTGCAGTAAGGTGTCCATAGCTGACTTCAGCATGCAAGCTCATATGTACAGGCTGAGGGTGCCCCCCCAGTTACCATGGACCCACTGGGCACAGAGGTATACTGGCAGCCAGTGTAATTGGCACAAGATGCAGCCTGTCTTCTGAACAATGCTTTCAGATGTTAAGGCAATTTAAAAAGGGATTTGCTGCTTGTGGCGCATACACTTATTTCTCTGTATTTGTTTATTAAAATGTTTATATCCTGCCTTTCCCTGTGCGGCTCAAGGTGGCTTACATGTCAGTGAAAACATCATAATTTAAAACCAGTAATATAAAATCTCAGATTCCCACCCCATCCCCAAAAGGATGCTTGCAGTTTGTACCCTATGAAAAGGTCTGGCAAGTAAGATAGGTTTGCAGCATCTCCAGACGATTTCTGGTGGTGCTCTCCTCACATTCTCAAGGACCCTGTTCCAGGGAGTGCCAGCCACCATGGGAAAGGCATGGGCTCTGGTTGCTGCCAGGCAGGCCTCCCAAACTGGAGGAATAACCAGTAGGTGGCAGCCTGAAGACTGTAATTGGTATGACAGGACATATGGAAGGAAATTATTCTTTACTTGAGTGTGTCATAGGCTATAAATGGCTTTAAAGATCATAACCAACACTTAGAATTGTGCTCAGAAACAAATTAGCAGCCAATGTAGTTGTTTTAAGGTGGGCAATATATGTCCTATCTCTTTTTGCCTCTGGCAAACAGGTTTTGCAGGGGGGTTTTATATTTGCCATAGGCAACAGTAAGAGAAAACACTTTCAGCTTTTAAATATTATTGTCTGCACCCAGCTATCTTCCAGACAGGCAAATCTGTATTAATTAGCTCTGTATAAGGTTGTGCAGAGCTAATTAATGATCATAGCACAATCACTTGCTGTATGCATTGGTACTGTAACATGATTAGCAACTGGCAAACTTCACCTCACCTCACATGGAGATGAACTGTCAACAGCAAATTTCCTATTTTCTAGCAGGAACTCACAGCCTCAATCCTGCATGCAGACCTAAAACATTTCTTGGTAACAGTCATGAAAGATAAAGAATTTTGCTTGAATGTGATGCACCTACTTTAAAGTCTGAAAGTTGCCCTCCATACCTTCTCAGAGGAGCAGAGAAATTGTCTTGTTATGTTGGGGTGTGCTGTGCAGAATATCTCATTTCACCCTTTGCATCTGCAGATGACAAGCAGAACTGTTCCATAAACTTTTGCAAGAATGGGGGGACCTGTGTCACTAGCTCAGAGTCCTACCACTGTGATTGTAATCCTGGATACAAAGGCAGACACTGTGAACTAGGTAAGTTAAGGAATGTGTAGCTAGCAGAATTATTCCAGCTGCCCTGTCTTTGTGGTTCAGAAGCAAATAGTTTGAGAGAAGCCATACCACAATCAACTTGTACAAAGCCCTACTCTTTAAAGATGTAGCCTCTCAGCCACTGGTTTCCAGAGTTACAGTATCATGGAGATAAACAATTTTGAACTACTGCAGAACTTAGCAAGTGGGGCTGCAAAAGCAATGTGAGAACTTTTTATATACCTGCATGATAGGAATAAAGCAATTATAACATTTGCTTTCTCTGCTTTGTGGCTCTGGGCAGTGGCACACTAAGGAAATAAAGTCTGAAGCTATCCCTATTGTATGTTGTAGGATAGTGAATTAATTCAGCTGCTGTGTTAGTTGGTTGCACTAGTGCAGGGTTTCCCAAACTCCCCCCATCCCCTCTGTGGCCTGGTTATTTTTACATGTCTGCTTCGTGGCCCACTAAAATTTGGGGGTGGAGCCGGGAGACAGGAAACACTGACCAGGAGCTTCCCCTGCCCCTCTCTGATGTTTCTGAACATCAGAGAGGGCGCGGGAGCGTGTCTGGCTGGCGTGCGGTCTCAGTATTGTGCCGAGTGTCCTCCAGGCAGAGAATGCTCAGGGACCAATATTGAGGCTGTGTGCTGGCCAGGAGCTTTCCCCCACCCCTCTCTGATGTTTGGAAACATCAGAGAGGGGCGGAGGAGCATGCCTGGCTGGAGCGCAGTTTCAGTATTGCGCCCTGAGTGTCCTCCAGGCAGAGGACGTTCAGAGAGTGATACTGAGGCTATGTGCTGGTCAGGAGCTTTCCCCGCCCCTCTCTGATGTTTCTGTAGCGCTCTCTGAATGTCCTCCAGGGGCTGGAGCGCAAGAGGGGAGGGGGCAGTCAGGCTGCCCCTGGCAACCCAGCATTGAGACTTGCATGGCCCAGTGCCGTGTCACAACCCTACCAATGGGAAACGCCACACTACTGTGTCTCACAGTTATTGTCCATTATGTCCCTAGCTATCATATGAACATATGAAGCTGCCTTATACTGAATCAGACCCTTGGTCCATCAAAGTCAGTATTGTCTTCTCAGACTGGCAGCGGCTCTCCAGGGTCTCAAGCGGAGGTTTTCCATGCCTCTTTGCCCGGACCCTTTTTGGAGATGCCAGGGATTGAACCTGGGACCTTCTGCTTACCAAGCAGATGCTCTACCACTGAGCCACCGTCCCTCCCCAATCAAAGTACCTAAGCATTAGCCTCGTAATTGTGAACTCAGGCATGATGTTCTACTGCCTGAGGAAAAGCATATCCATCTATTGCAAAGATCCAGTACAACACAAACACACCCAAAAAATGTGGGCTGCATGCATTCTCTCCTTCCAGTTTGTAGGTTTAAGGAGCCTCTACTTCTCCCCCCACTTTAAATTTGCAATGTCAGGTGTATTCCTTGTGTTTAGATAACAGGGCTATTAATACGAAGAAGTTGAAGCTGAAAGGGCAATCTGCATTAACTATTTTTTAACACTAAAACATCTCTTGTCCCTACCTTCCCAATTTCTCTCTTCAGCCTGCAAGAAGGTGCCTCACTCTTGTACTCGGCTCTATTCAGAAACCAAGTCCTTTCCAGTCTGGGAAGGTGGCATCTGCCATTACTTGTAAGCATCATTTCACTCTGATCACTCTTACCTTTCTTCCAGCTACAGAATTAAAGAGCAAGCCTCTCTTCAGTTGTTCCCATCAGTAGTCTAAGAATGGGAGAGACTGTGGGTCAGTAGCACAGGCTTCTTCGGGGGGTATGATGGACTCTCCTTCTTTGGAAGTTCTTAAATAGAGGCTAGATGGCCATATGACAGCAATGCTGATTCTGTGAACTTACTCAAACAATGTAATCTATCAGACAACAGTTGTCATAACTTGAGAGTTACAATTAGAAAAATTATATCCTAGTGATCCTTAATAGACAATAAATAATACATATAGAAGTTCTACAAGTCAGTGGCAGCTACTAGGACACTGGAGGGCACACACAGACACACAACAACTAATTGAAGCACACGTTTTCTGGCTGATTATATTGTTTGAGTATCTCCTATGTCAGAAATTCCATTGTGGTTTTGGATTCTGTGAATTTAGGCAGAACTTAGGAAGGAGGTATTTGTGAGCTTCCTGCACTGTGCAACGTGTTGGAGTAGATGACCCTGGAGGTCACTTCCAACCAGTGTTCCTTCTAAGCTGAGTTAGTGTGAGCTAGCTCACAAATTTTTATCCTCCAGCTCACACATTTTTTTCTCAGCTCAGAAAAAAAATGGCCCTAGAGCAAACTAATTTATGCAGTAGCTCACAACTTTAATGCCAGTAGTTCACGAAGTAGAATTTTTGCTCACTCCTTAGAGAGAACATTGCTTCCAACTTTATGATTCTATGATCAGCTTGACATGCAGATGGATTACTTTAATCCCTAGTTTAAGATCATCTGGTAGGTATGTGAGATACCTCTGCCTGGTTGGTCTGCAGTAGAACAACTAGATTCAAGTCCAGTAGCACTGGAGAGACCAAGATTTTGGGGGTATAAGCTTTTAAAAATCAAAGCTCCTTCTCAAAAAGTTAGTCCCTCTAAAAAGGTCATACCTAGAAAAACATGTTCTCTAAGGTGCTATTGAATTTTAATCTAGCTGTAATACTGACAAGCAGCGTCATGTGTTCAGCCTGTGCATCTTTTTCAAATAGTGCAATAAATTGATTGTGTATGTAAATAAACATAAACCTCAGAAGGCAACTTTGGGACATTTAGGCTACACATTGCATCAAAATTACCTTTTGGTTTACCTCATAACTTGCATGGTTGAAATCTGTGTCACCCTGAGGAGAAAATGTATCCTGCATGTACAAAAATGGAATAATTTCAAGGGGACTATGCCAAATCAGACCCACCATCACAGTGCCTCTCCCAAAATCCCTTTTCCTGCATCATAAATACAGGTCTGAAGCTAGTGCTAATGCATGTGGAACTGCATCCTAATGAAGTTTGATATGATTTTAGGATGGTTTCTCTCACTCAGTTCACATAGAAGACCCACTTTTTGCCGCATAAGGGTGCATGATTGAAACATTTTCTTTTGTGTATAGGTTTCTCTCACATCCTTATGCCTTAATCTGTAAAATGTGCCCACCCAGCCTGTGTCTATTTTACTGAGCTGTGTTCTTCTAATTGTATATTATTAATTTATTGTTGTATTTTAACTGTTTTATTATGACTGTAATCTGCCCCAAGGCCGTATGGGAAAGGGTAGAATATAAATCTGCTAAATAAAATAAAACAAACAAATCCTCTTAAATCAAAGACCAAACTACTTTTTAGCCCTGCCCCCCTCCCCATCTTCGGTAGACATGGCTACAGCTAAGTTAGCCATAGAAAATGGCCTGTTAGGCTGCACCCAGCCATATGTTTTGAAACTGAAGTTATGGAATTCCTTTGCATCTGTCAGGACTTATCTTCAGGGCCCATTGCAATGCCTGCGTTCTCTGACATGCTGTTTGCTGTTGTGACAGATACAAGCGGGTCTACAAAGTCCACCAGGATGTCTGCTACAAGGAGAGCTGTGAGAGTACTGTTCCAAATAAAGCAGTCAGCAGGTACGCAGATGTAAAGAAGCTTCAGTGGCTTTATGCCAGAACACAGCAATGAGGAAAAGCCAAAGGAATTTAGTGCCCAGCTTACAATTTTTCACAGTAACAACAGTTCAAGATAGTTCCAAACTTAATTAACTCTTGCAGAAGTTAAGTCGCTTGCTTAAACTTCTGACCATGTTTAGTATTGTTATTTATTATGTGCACCTAGCTTTCTCCCCTCCTCCATTTTATTCTCACAACCAAGCCTGTGAGATAGGTTAGCCTAAGTGTGTGACTAAGTTAACCCAGCAAGCTTCCATGGCAGAGTGGGAGTTCGAACCTAGGTCTCTCAGATCCTTGTCTGTCACACTCACCATTATACTACACTGGCTCAGTACTGCTCCTTTTTTGAGTTCTGCAATAGTTAGCATGCTGGTAAAATTTAGCAGTATTCAGAACAATGAAGTTTCTTGCAGTTAAAGATTTGTTCAGTGATGTGTGCCAAACAAAGAATGCTAGAATGTTTAATATATTCTCATTATTTCAGAAAACAAAGTAACAGACACTGAAGAAACCATATAGTAAGTATATTTTGTCTCTGCTGAGAGGTGGGTGGGACGGGGACCATACTGACCACCACTATAGTTAATAAGGCCCTTGCTGTGAAGAAGCTGTCTTTATGGGGAGTGCATACCTTAATCTCTGGAGTAGATTCCTTTAAAGGTCCCTATGGGATGGTGGTCATTTACACATTGCATCACTGGAGTTCAAATGGTTAAGAGGACATTTTTAAGCACTGGTATCTACATTCATTTACCATCTGAGAAAACTACATAAATTGGATTATCAGGACAGAAAAAGAAAAGCACTCTGATCGCAGATAGAAACTGTACATTTCTAATATCAAGAGTCAGATATGATAACAAAACCATTATTTCACAGAATTCCACTTTTGCTAGTTTTTACATACATCTGACCATTCTAACATTAAAATATCTTCAGCTATTTTTCTGGCTTATTCAGTATTCACTTTAAAAAGGAAGAATAGAGAAATTCAGATGCAGCCCTAGGGCAAGCCTCATTTTGGGCAGGAGCTCACAGGAGTAGAGCTCCAGAACCTCTAAATTTTATTGTGCTTTCTTTCCTCCCCCTCCCCCCCCAAAAAAAATACTTGCTTCTGGGCTCCATTGTTCAAACCCCCTGTGAGAATTTTGCTGAACACTAAGATTTGACAAACTTTCTAATATTTTTCCCCACAAAAATGGGAAAATAACCAAAACATAAAGCAGATAGACGGAAATCTTCATCATGCCACTAGGAGAAAGTAATTTAAAAAGTATGATGGGAGTAAGGTTTTATTATGACAGTTATAATTTAAGAAGCATTTTAAGGTAGATGCTGAGCTGATATAATTTAGTACACCGTCCAGTGATGTCAGGGGTGGGTGGCATATGCAAATGAGTTGTGCAAATGAGCTCCAACATCTCTTTTTCTTTGAAATGACCCTGCCTAGGATATTTTAGATCTTGTTTCTGGAATCAGTTCATCTTAGTTTTGGTCCTTACAGAGAGTTTCCCTGCCCTCCAGTTGTACTGATAGACCCCCACCCCTCACCCCAATCTACATTAGTGGAACTAGTCTTGAAGAATCTCCTGTGCTGAGGACATTCAGTTCCAAGCGCCATTTTTATGCAGCTGTATTACTTCAACTCTATAGACAAACAGGGGAATAAAATTACTTGCTGACTCTTAATCAAAATGACAAGTTAAATATCTAAACTTTTCAGTGTGTTTGTGTACAATTGTCACATCTTTCTTTATTTCTTTTATAGGATCCAAAACCATCAGTATTTCTGCTCACTGGATGCAAAAAAAAAGGGGGGGGCGACCCCTCTTGCCAAAGCGATGGCCCGTTCTTCCTTTGTCTGATTCAGGTGTTCACCAAATAGCCATATTCCCAACTCTGGCAGATTATAAAAGCATTCTTGCCTTTTCAGATGCCTTTTCTTCATAGCGCCTGAATTTTTCTACAGATGATTGGCATGTTAGAAAAACCTCTCAAGACTTTCATGGGCCATTTGCAGCAAAGGTAGGGCTGAGCCTATAAACATTCACCAGTGGTGGATATAACTGATTATAAGAGGCTAAGAGGCAGTCTTAGAAGAGACACTAGTTGTGAACTGTGTGGTGTTCTGAGTTATGAACCAAATAAGAATCTCAGTGCCATAAAATGATGTTCAAAGCATACAAGTGTAAAACATTTCCAGACAAAATGGCTTTTAAAGCTATCTAGGACTCCTCCCCCCCATGCGCCCCTCCCCATCTAAGGGTTCAGTGTTGGTTTTTTGTTCACTATTGTCAATAATTGTGTTTTTTAATTGAAGACCAGCTCCCTCCAGTGCCTGTTTCAGCCAAACTATTAGTATTTCAAAGGTTAGATATGTGATGCCACCTGAGAAAAGGTAATTTTACAGAAATGTATTTCTTTCTGTATCCCCCTGCTTACTTGGAGCAAGTGTTTTATGTTTGCTACAATACGTAAGCTTGACCAGCCATGCTAGGGGGACTGTTTTTTAAGCTTTTGGGAGTTTATATGACCAATTAAATATAAGATTGTGTTAATTAACATATATTGTATATTTTATAAATTAATAAAACAGATAGTTAGTTTTAAACTATTATTCCATGCACAGAATTTAAAACCATCTTTAACAGGTCATTGGGGGGGGGGGTTGTGTGTGTTTTTAAAGAAGCAGCCCAGTAAGGTGTATTAATTTTTGTAAGCAGAGTCCTTTTCCCTGGAACTCTAAATCCTGGCAGCCTGAGAGTTGTAAATATAATTTCTTCAGTAGAGAAGATCATGCTGCAAGTGAAATGCTAGTCTCAGCAGGAAAAGCAGCACAAAACAAAGTATTTCTATAATTCTTACTATTAAAGGCCATCAAAAATGTTTAGGCCTATTTCTTTGTGCTAATTAAAGTTATTACAATTGAAAGTAGGATGTGACAGCTACTGGACTCATATTTCTGAGGCAGCACACTATTTTTCACTGTAGTCAGCCTAAGCCTGAGCTACTTGCAAAAAAATGAGAGTAAAACACAATGCTGAAGAGAGGGACAGACTAAATACAGGGCCTCTCTGTCAGTTACTACTTATGGCATTTAACAGGACACTGTCATTTGGTGTTTTATGTTTGGATTTCTCGGGTTGGGGGTGTGGTTTCTTAAACTAGAAAAGGAAATAAATGGCTTATCATTCAAACTGGATTAGGGGTATACCACACATATAACAACTGATAACCATGGATTTCATTAGACAGTTTAAAACAAGTACATTTTAAATCTACTTCTGGCATTTAAAATTATTTCTCTTATGAGTCATATATTTCCTAAAGCTATGTTGTCAATAAGAATAGAAGCCAGGTATCAGAAGAAAGTTTAGTGTTTCATATCCTGTTAACAGGAAGGGCTGATAAGCACGTAAATCCAACTGGTCCAGTTTTATTGGTTTTGGGGTCTAATTAAGATCACCTATTATACATGCAGCATCCACACTACAAAGAGGGTAGAAGTGAGTGGTAACCTCACAGTAAAAATGTTTCTGTAAGCACAGTGAGCTTTTTGAAAGCAGATGCAACTGACTGAGACAGTGAGAAGTTTTAATTGTTTGTCACACAGTGACACTGGATTTTCCCTAGCCACAGTCTAAGCTAGAACAGTCTGTATCAAGCCAGTATTCTATAGGCAGATTGAGGCATATGTAATGCAGCAATAAACTTTTTAAAAATTTTATTCTGTGAAAGTTGTTTATTTTAAATAAATTGTATTTTAATCTAAAATGCTGTCTCGTTTCTCTTAAGAGCAAGGAAAGACTTTAGTAGGTTAGCCATAAAAATCCCTATCTACTCTGCACCTCGCAAAAATCTTAACATCTGCTTGCTGGCACACTACATAGCTCCCTTTCCTTGGCACCAAACTCATGCTTATCTGTTCAAAAAACAGTACACCATCCCCTACCCTCCAAGGGAAAAGATTCTTGCAATGGAGAAACAGCATTTAGAAGAGCAAATGAGGGCACACTACCTAGTTCAAGTATGGAGGTGAGGAGGAAAGGGTGCCATCAGGTCGCAGCCAACTCTATATTTTATTTTGCTTTTAGCCCACCCTCCCTGGGCTCAGGGCAGATTTTAAGACATGCACAACATATTACCAACCAATTAAAACATAATAAACAATTTAAAATTCAGTATCTCAATTTACACTACACTAATAGTCCACTATTGATGGCACCACTAATACATTTACTCCCAGAGTTCCTATGTGTGTACAGGTAGATGTAACTAAAGCTGAGAGGGGTTGGGCAAATGAAATCAGTGCCAGATGAAGATAATTCAAGAGCCGGTTTGGTGTAGTGGTTAAGTGTGTGGACTCTTATCTGGGAGAACCGGGTTTGATTCCCCACTCCTCCACTTGTACCTGCTAGCATGGCCTTGGGTCAGCCATAGCTCTGGCAGACGTTGTCCTTGAAAGGGCAGCTGCTGTGCGAGCCCTCTCCAGCCCCACCCACCTCACAGGGTGACTGTTGTGGGGGAGGAAGGTAAAGGAGATTGTGAGCCGCTCTGAGACTCTTCGGAGTGGAGGGCGGGATATAAATTCAATATCATCATCATCATAATGCAGATGGAGGCTAATAGTTTGGGTTCCTACCACCTCAACCACAGCCTGATGGAACATCTCCACTTTACAGGACCTGCCGAACAGCATTAAGTCTCACAGGGCCTGAATCTCACTTGGGAGACTATTCTACCAGGCCAGGGCCAGAGCTGAAAAGGCTATGGCCCTGGGTAAGGCTAGGCAGATTTCCTTCAGGTTGGGGTTCACCAGTAGATGCTGGTCTGTAGAGAATAATGCTCTTTGGGGAACATAGTGGGAGAGAGTCCTGAAGGTATATTGGTCCCAGACTGTTAAGGGTTTTAAAGGTTAAAACCAACACCTTGAACTTGATCCAGTATTTAACTGGAAGCCAGTGCAGCTGGCAGAGCATGTTGTATGTGTGCTCTCAATGGTGTCCATGTGAAAATACACACTGCTGCATTCTGGACCAGCTGAAGTTTCTAGATCTGTCGCAAGGGAAGCCGAGCATAAAGTGAGCTACAGTAGTCCAGCCTGGAGGTGATCGTTGCATGGATCACTGTGGCTAGGCCATGGGGGAGCCAGTTGCCTGACCTGGCAAAAACGGTAAAATACCAACCTGGCAATATTAGTGACTTGGGCCTCCACTGATATCAAGGCATCCAAAGTCACATGCAAGCTCTTCATTGTTGGCGCTGATGTTAGTAGTGCCCTGTTGAGAGCTGGGAGTTAGATCCCCATCCTCCCTGGCCCAGGCACAGGACCTCCATCTTCACTGGATTTAGCTTCAGCCAGCTCTGTTTTACCCAGCCACGGCCTCCAAACCCTTAGCCAGAGTATCTGGAGCTGGCTGTCTGGAGTCTGGCTGGTGGTCCATCAACATATACAACTGGGTATCATCAGCATACTGATGCCAACCCAGCCTGAAACTCCGGACCAGCTGGGCAAGGGGGTGAATACAGATGTTAGCTAACATGGGGAAGTGAATCGCCCCTTGCGGAATGTTGCATACGAAAGCATAGTGAAACTCCCCAAGTGCCACCCTCTGCCCCTGACTGTGGAGAAATGAGATTAACCACTGCAAGGCTGCCTCATGTATCCCCATATTGGCATGGCAGTAGGCCAAAAGATCACAGGACAATGCTGTAGGGTTTTCAAGGCAAGAAGTTGAGGTGGTTTGCCATTGCCTGGCTCTGTGTCACACCAACCCTGGTATTCCTTCCTGGTCTCCCATCCAAACACTAACCAGGGCCAACCCTGCTTAGCCTCCAAGATCAGATGAACTCAGCTACGTAGCAACAACCATTTTTACAATGGTCATAATTTTCATACAGCCACAAGTTGAGCAGTCAGGTATTAACTCCAAATGCCCACTCCTCATAAACCATACACTTCTATTCCCAGAAAAAATGACAGACATGAATAAATTGCATCCATTTAATTTCAAATCATTCTGCATCTGATTCTTCATCACTCTCTATGTCTGAAAGTTCAACTTTCAATGTCCCATCCTCATTCCACTTCTGTTCTTCTTCACGGGCCAGTAATTTCTTAAAAATCTCATACTCCTCAATTGTAGAGCTGGCTATTTTAGTCACAAAGTCAATTTCAGAAGCCCTGATTAAGGTTTTCAGTTTGGGGTTCATAACCTGGGTCTGTCCCTTCTTATCAGGTGTTTGATAGAGTCCCAAGCGCTCTAAGAAGATGGATCGATTCTTGATCTCAGCCAGCGATGACTGGAAATAACCAGAGTTCACTATTTCCCTGTGTTTAACTCCCATCCTGAAATAGGCAAACTAAAGAGAAGGGTAGAGATTTTGGATACATTATCCTTTAAGCAGAAGGAATCAGTTCTTCTTACATCTATTGTTAATATTCTATGCTGAGACAACAATCCAATACAAAGCAAGTCATACAGATTTCAATTAACATAAGCACATCTAGTGGCCCAATTGTTGCCTCTAAGAAGGGACAGATATGCTTTGAGTTCTGTTTCAAGCTTTTATTTAGCTTAACAACTTGAGGCTAAATAAAGCACATTTCTGGTTCACATGTCAGTACGGGGGAAACTACTGGATTTACACAGTTTTCCCCCCCTAAAACTGCAGAAGCATTTTAAGTTCTCAAATGAGAAGTGGTAACCATAGTAGTCATCAGGCATCCAGAGAAATTAGTTATTTTGAAAACATCATAGTCTTGTATCATACTACAGACAGAGTTAACAGCCCCATTATGAACTACAAAAACATTTCACAGAAAGACAAAACAGAACTAAGGCTTGTTAATATCTAAATACCAGCAGCATAATCCACAATAAAAGATATAAAAACACAGCTTTTATTATCGTAACTACTAATAAGGCACATTGTGTGGAAAAATACAACAGGTACTAGAAATTTGCTGTGGGTGAGTGTCATGGCTTTGGCAGGGGGGCTGGGGGGGAAGATAGAGGGAGGCAACTAGATAAGAGAGACAAGATAGAGAGAAGGCAGCTGTTGGGAAGGAAAATGGAGAAAGTGGGGAAATGTGGGGTAGGTTATCAGAGAAGGGGGGTAGATTGAGAAAGAAGGGATTGAAGAAGCTGGAGCCCATTTACCTGGATCTGAATTAGAAATTCTTACAAGATGGCAACAAGCACACGGACTTGTAAGTATGAAAGCCGAGTTTATTTTCACTACTATATCAGTATTTGAAAAAACAAAAACAATGTGAAAGCAAAATCAAGTCCTCAGAGGAGAAATAATTTAGCAATTCCCTGTTAATACACACTTAACCTGCATATGTCATGAGCGTAGAGTATACTGGAATTTTACGCATTAAAGTCATGAATGCAGCAACGCACACTTATTTTGGGGCTGTGACTTACACTAAGGAAACTGATTATACTTATCCATGTTAGCAAAAAGTCAATCTTAAAACATAATGCAAGATAACAATACCCCCTCTGATCCAAACTTACCTGGAATTTGTATTCTAGATCATCCAGGTCTTCTAGCAGGACATTTGGGCATGTTTGTAGAATTTTAGATACTTGCTGAACCGTGAAGAGACATTTTTCCTTGAGGAGATTCTTTATGGCCTCAATTCTCCTTTGGGGTAAGGTGAAGATGCTTGGACAGTTAATCACAATGTGATTCAGACTACCTGTCAAAATGAAAGGAGAAACACAGTAATACGCCTACACCAACTGCTTCTTCCTTGTTTTAAGGAACAGCTGGAGTTTTTTCGGCCCTGACCCTGGTGGAACAAACTCCTTCTTGAAATCAGGGTCCTGTGGGACTTACTACTGGTTCCACGGGGCCTGTAAGAACAGCTGTTCCACCAGGCCTTTAGTTGAAGTAGAGGGCATTCACTGAAGTCAGCCTCCCTCACTGAAACTCTCCATCATTATTCGGCCCAGATAAACATCTCTGGATACAGTCACTCCAGTTGAAATTGTGTACTGTTAGAGAAGGGCAGCTTATAAATAAAAATTATAAAATAAATAAATGTTACAGATGCTAATTTTCTGCATTTACCACCTCTGTGTATCTCCATGCTCTGATTAAGCTGATTACAGTTTGCACAGCAATCAGCATCCTATCTCTGAACAGCCTTTCTTTTAAACACCTCTTTCACCTTCTGAATGTGAGAACTTATGGGTCTTCAGTTTCATCTGTATCTGATATAGTGAACTTTGACTCACAAAGGTCTTTAAGATGCTCCTGGACTCAATTTTTATTTTCCAAATTTGAAGTTTGAGAGAGATCCCCAGGAACACCACCCATTTCAAATAACTAACTGATGCACCTCCTTGTGAAAAAATTACTTAGGAATAGGTGCTTTTAGACTGTCATTTAATGCAATACATTTGTCGCCTATTTTGTATGCTTTCCCCCTCATTTTTTATGCTCATACGTGTATAAGAACTGCAGAATGTCATGGGCGACGGAAACAACCATGTGGGGCCCCCGCCCAAGTTGACAGCTAAGCCTGTATCCAGCCCCTTTACCGCTCCTGAAGCTGACAGCTTGCTGCTGCCTGAGTCAGCATTCCTCGCACCTGACCCAGCAACAGTGGAAGAGGCACAGCTGCAAGCAGAAAGCCTGCCAGACTCACCCCCACAGGTAGCTTGGCTGAGGGAACGACTCTGCCAAGACTTAGCTAACCATCAGAGAGATACACGCCTGTTAGGAAGGCGGTCGCTGAGTCCTGAGTTTTGATAGAAGCTTCACCACAAGCTAATGGGAACATCGCCAGAGGCCCATTTAGCCTCCCTGCTCGGTGCTGGGCTCCTTGTGGAAGCAACAAGTTGCCTTTGTGCTGACTCACGTCCACCCCAGTTCTTGCACTCCTGATCGAACTCTCCAGCTTCCTGACACTCCGCTCCAGATGACCTTGCTCTGTCCCCTGACTCAGCTACCTGACTTGGCTTTGGTTAGAACTCCCTGGCTCGACCCCAGACTGGACTTGGACCTTGCTCCCAACTGCATCCAGCCCATGACACAATACACAAAAAGTCATGCAGGAACAATGGTAATATTGAGGGCAATAAAACAGATGCAGTTGTCGGCAAGCAAAATTTTAAAAAGCACTTTTTTCCTGTTAGGTTTAAGGAGAAAATAACCTCTTGAATGAAAGAAATACTAATTTACAAAGTCCCTCTTTGCACAGAACACATTGGGAAGACTAAAATAATATAATAGATTTTACCGAGCAGCTGTCCTTAAAATTTACAACTCATTTCATTTATTTTAATTATTACCTAAATCCTTTTCTTTGGGTTTTATTCCCAGCCACAGGGAGGTGAAGAGAATGTCAAAATCAAATGACCTATTCTAAAAGATCACAGGCTAACTCATCAAACTTGGGTCCAACCTCCCTTTGAAAGGCCACCTACATCTATATGCCTTCAAAATGTTTCATATACATATACTTCTATCAAACCTAAAGTATCTATGCTTCTTTTCAACTTGTGCATAACTTTATCTCCTTAGCACAAGGGCTTATTTTGGATAATACCTGCAGAAAAGAATGGAAGACAGTGCTTAGAGTCCAAGCAAATTAGCTCCCAAAAGTCACAATGTGGCTCCAGGAACATGAGACATGTTCACAGACAAGGTCAGCACTTTAGGGCTTTTCAATACCTTCCTTAAAGTTCAGTTTCCTCAGAAAATCTGCACGATCCTTTAGGTGCTTTGATGGCATTCTCAGCAGTTCAGTATTCTTTTGTAGGATTTTCAATATGGAATCAGTGCTTAAACCCAGGAGGAGGAGTTCAGAAACTACAGCCACCCTAGCCTGAGAAGGTAGCCTGGGCTGCATACTGAACAACTCCTTTATTTGAACATGACTGAACCCCATGTCCAAGAATGAATCAACCATCTTCCTGGGGTGGCTGTGGTCAACTGGTCTCTGGTGCTCTGTAGGAGAAATCTCCAGGAACTTTTGAGGACCATCACTGCTATCTGGGTTGGAGCTAGCAAGGCACAAGCTCATTTCACTTTGATCAGAACTGGTACCAACCAATCTGCACCCCAGGCACTGAAGAGACCAAGGAAAGCCAATAGGGGATGAATTCAAAGATGACAACTGGATACAGTGACAGGCAAAGGAAACAAAACTGTGCCTCTGTAAGACCTAAAGAGATAGACAACAAAATTCGTTTTATTACTAACTGATTTTACAGAGAGATCAGACATAACTATCAAACCAAAAACCCTCACAAAAATAACTGCAATCCTGAAAAGAGTTAAGCCCTTCTAAGTGCACAGATTTCAGTAGACTTGGAAGGGTATAACTTTGTTGAGGAATACACTTTGAATCCACCTCCCATAGAAGCATTTCAAATCCTCAAACTGATGGTATGCCTGCATCATTTAACCATTTCCAGTTTGCACTACAAAAATGTCAACCAAATTAAGACATCATCGTGCTTTATAACAGATAAGATGATACTGATTACCTTGGTAATACGTATTACAAAAGCTATGCTACAACCAGGTCAGTTAAAAATAAACTAATGGGGCAGAAATTTTCTGGTAACTCCAACTCCCCACTTTTTGTATATTGGGATAATTATAGAATCAAACCAAGAATCTGGGATGGAGCCATGCAGATCGATGAAAGAGAACAATTTTGCAAGGAGCAAGAGCCACCAATCGGCAACAGCCTTCTTGATTGTATGAAAAGAGACCCATACATCTCATCCTGGACAGCAGTGCTTATGTCCAAACTTAACCAGTTTGGGATAGAGGTTGATGATTTTTTTACTTCTGATGAGTCATATATCTTCAGATGTATTAAACTGAGACTGTGGGAATTGGAGGAAACGAAATTACGGCCAACAGACCCTTGTATTTGCTCCCCAGCTTCCTTAGGTCTTTATGCTTTCTGTGGCAAAATGCCCCATTATCTATCAGACTTAATCATTCCAAGTCATCACAGGGCATTTATGTTGACTATAAATGCATTTCCCTCCAAAGTTTTACAAGGGAGATATCATCGAGTCCCTTTAGGCGACAGACTCTGTTCCTGTGGAGCGAATATTCCCGACTCAATTCAGCATATATTGCTTGATAGTTCCCTTTATCATAATCTCCGTAAAGATTTATTTTGCAAGCTTTCTTTCTCCCCAGATTTGTCTGTTCTGCCTCCCTGTTGTTATTAATTGAATGATACTGAGGGTGAGGTTAGCGAGGCTGTGGCAAAATTTTTGGCTGACATCCTTAAATTTAAATCTGACCATGTATGAATGCATCTGTAAACTCGGTTTCATTTTGATTTTATCTTCAATGTTTAAATTTTTATATTCTGTGTATTTTTATTTGCAACTGTTATGCCATTAAAGGTTTGGTAAGGTATAGCTATGCTACGAGAGCTATGTTGCTGAAGTAATGCATTAAATATTCTTATAAATCAGAATGAGATACGCAACTGGTCCCATGTCTTCTTTATGCTATCAGATATCATAAGATTACTCTTGACACACACATTTCTATATCACGTATTTTTGTTATTATGCTGAAAACAATTTACATAAAGGGCAGACGGATGTCTTATTTTGTCTAGGGCAGTAGCACCCTTGCTCAGTTGCAGCAAAAACAAACAGAGGTCCAATGGCAATCTATACACTTGAGTTTCCTTGCTAACTACAGGTGCCAACAAACCCCAGGAATGTGATGCCATAGGGGGAGCGCGGACCCAGAAGCACCAGCTACGCCCGGGTTCGGCCTTCAAGGACGACCTCCTTGGCCACAGCAGCACCCAGTTTCCCCCCGTAAGAGTTCCAAACTTTCTCCCAGTTCTTTCCATTCATGTTTATGAGGTGCATATTCAAATCCATTTTAAAACTGCAAACACAGAGGAGCCAGACATAGTAATAATCGCAGCAGATGACGTTAGAAGAACCCGCGTTATCATTTTGTGCGACCCACAAGTCTGAATAACATGCGGAAGAAAGGAGACCGTGGAAGCCAATCAGAACCATATCCAGGCGCTTGGGCAGAGCAGCAACGAGCGGGACCCGGCAACATAAACCGCCCCGGCGGGGCTCAAAATATTAAGGGACGAGCCCGCTCACCCTATTTGCTGCCTCTCCGCTGCTTTCCCCCCAGGGCCTGGAAATGCGCCCTCCCCTCTCCTCTCCCCGGAATAAGTTTCTCATCGGTTAAATTCGTTGCGGACAGACCTACCTGCCCACAGACCCGTCCCAACTCAAAAGCGCGCATGCCGCGAGACTCCCTGCCTGCCTTCCAGACAACCGAAACTGCCTGCGCACTCTCCTCCCGGAAGCGGAAGCTGAATGGACCGTTCCCCCAGGTGGCTCAGAGGACGCCTGCTGGAAAGCCCGTGAAAGGCAACGGGTTCTTTGTGGACATTGGGAGATAGCAATTGTTAGGAATCTAGGTTTGTATTTATTCTTTCCAAAGGCGGCTTGATATTTTATACTAACAGCTTCCAACGAAATGCTTAAGGTGTGTGCATAAAAATATGTAACATATCACCCGTCGTGTATTGATGTTTACAATGTACACTCATTAAGAAGCTGGGATTTGGTCTTTGGCTTAGGTTTCCAATAAGTGTGTGCCTGTTGGCAAATGGGTTTTCCGCCATGAAGCAAGCAATTCTTAGTCTTCGTTAATGAACGGTTTGCGGGAGTATAATTTAAAAAACCATTACTTTGAATAAAATGGGATCTATCAATGAGTAGACTCACTTAGGATCACTCTCTGACTTATCTGGCTGCCATATAACAGGGTGGTGCAAAACGAAAATTTATGCCCAAAATTAAACTTCGTTGGACTTAAAGTTGCCACTGGACTCAAATTTTGTTCTGTTGTTTCAGACCAACATGGCCACCCACCTGAAGGTCGTAGGCTGGCTCTCTGGTTCCCTCAGAAGGCAGGAAAGGGTTTTTGTTTAAAAGGGTGTTACTGGTTAGATTGGAGAACCACATTTGCAGTTTCCATCAGCAATAAAAACCATCTTTTATAGTGTTAGAGAATTTTTGATTGTAGAGATCACTGGTTATTTGCAATAGTCAAGACTACATTGTTGGTAAGCGCAGACTACAAATTAAGTAATTTGCTTTTCAGGGTCTGATTTTCCTTTGCAAGTTGGTTATTGAGAGACAGTCAAGATACAAAGGCAGCTTTCCTTTATCATTAGGAAATATGTGCAAGATTCCAGGGAGCTATTTTCTGCAATGCACAATGAATGTATTAATTAGTTGAATCTTTTACAATGTCTAGAGTTTTTTTGCAGTAACACAGTTATCAGTTTTGCAGTTACATTGGATAAAAATCACATAAGACATGGATTCATTTTCCAGTGCCTAACTATAGAATATTAAGATGAATTTCTTCATGCTATGGGTCACTGGAAAGGCAAAAAAAAATCTACAATTATCTAATACATTTTAGGTGACTACCTGGATTAGAACATGCAGTAACCCATATAAAAACATGGAAAATTTTACTTGATTTATGCCTTATATCATAAAGGTAGTGATAGTGATAGTAGTAGTAGTAATTTATACAAGAATTTGTTTCCCACTAAAATTTAAAATTAATCGTTTGATTTGTGAGTTATAGCTCAGATTAGAAAAATAAGGAAAATAGGCTTCAGCCACCTTGATGGAGAGCCATATTGGCTTTATTTGGTTGGTTTATATCCTGCCCTACCCTGCTAGCAGACTCAGGGAGGCTCACAACACATATGTAGCTCCCAAGCAACTATTACTGGTTTATAATTGATTGGTTCCAACTGTTATTCCAGAATTAGGTACTTTCTACAGGACAGCCTTGTGTGGTTTTCCAGTTACTATGGCTACCAAATATAATGCAGTAGCAACAGAACTTACATGTGGCAAGTTGCCCTGCATTTTTCCTGCCCCAGGCCCCTGCCAACAGCCATTTCCTTCCCCACAGGCATTTTCAGGGGTTTTTTTTAAAGTAAAACATATCATTATAACAGTCTATAAGAACATAAGAGAAGCCATGTTGGATCAAGCCAATGGCCCATCTAGTCCAACACTGTGTCATACAGTGGCCAAAAAACCCAAGTGCCATCATGAGGTCCACCAGTGGGGCCAGGACACTAGAAGCCCTCACACTGTACCCCCCCCCCCCAAAACACCAAGAATACAGAGCATCACTGCCCAGAGTTCTAACAATACACTGTGGCTAATAGCCACTGATGGACCTCTGCTCCATATGCTTATCCAATCTCCTCTTGAAGCTATGCTTGTAGCCGCCACCTCCTGTGGCAGTGAATTCCACATGTTAATCACCCTTTGGGTGAAGTACTTCCTTTTATCAGTTCTAACCTGACTGCTCAGCAATTTCATTGAATGTCCACAAGTTCTTGTGTTGTGAGAAAGGGAGAAAAGTACTTTTTCTCTACCTTCTCTATGCCATGCATAATCTTGTAAACCTCTATCATGTCACCTCTCAGTCAACGTTTCTCCCAAGCTAAAGTGCCCCAAGTGTTTTAACCTTTCTACATAGGGAAAGTGTTCCTACCCTTTAATCATTCTAGTTGCCCTTTTCTGTACTTTTTCCAGTGCTATATCTTTTTTGAAGCGTGGTGACCAGAATTGTACACAGTATTCCAAATGAAATTATCATTCATTTTTTAAAGCCAGCCTCTAGCCCCTTTTCTTGAAAGGTATGCTGTCCCCCTTATATTTCCAAAGACGGGCTAAATTTGCCTTTTAAAAAATGAAAGCAAGGAATTCAGAGAACCCGATAGTTTTAACAATATTCAGTTGCTGATTTGAAAAACAAGCCCTCTGGTGGCAAAGGGAAATGGCTGCAGTGAGGAACTAGAGTAAGGAAAATCATGCTCATATTCATGGGGCTAGGAAGATCCAGACTTTGCTATCCACATGGGTGGACCCTGGCTCTGCTGTAATCTTTTCCAAACCATTAGAGCAAAGAGGTTTGAAGAAAGATTGCAGGCTTGAGGAGAACCCAGGAGTTGCATAAAGGCACCGTGATGGTATGAAGAAGCAAAACTCTGCTTCCCAATAACATCCAAGTTGGGACAAACAGTCTAATTGCAAGTGACCTCAGTCAGTTTTTACTTACCAGTCACAATGTTCTTATTTTATCTTAACAGCATAAATAATGATCAGTATTACAGCCTTTAAAAAAAATCAAAGTCTTGTTTGCTAAGCTGGAGAATAGCCAACAGACAATACATGGTTTGTGAAAAGCCTGCTTCGGCGGGGAGGGCGGGATATAAATCCAATAAATCAAGAACAGAGCATAATCCCAGAAAAAGCAGTTTCTGTGACTGCTCATTTTCAAGATTCATCATAACTTTGACAAAAATGTTATTTCTTGTCTGTATCTATGTAATTGCTTCCTGGCAGTGACTTCTCTTGTGACATAGGCCTGAATAGGACACTGCGTTGACCTTTTTGTGATTTATGTACAATTAGAAGAGATTGGATGTATACCCCACCCTTCACTTGAGAGTGCCAGAGCAGTTTACAATACCCTTCCCCTCCCCACAACAGACACCCTGTGAGGTAGATGGAGCTGAAAGAGCTCTCAGAAAACTGCTCTTGAGCAGAACAGCTCTAAGAGAACTTGTGACTGACTCAAGGTCACAACTGCAGGTACATATGGAGAAGTGGGGACTCAAACCTGGCTCTCCCAAATTAGAGTCCATGCTCCTAACCACTACACCAAACGGGCAATTAGCACTTAAACACTAATAAAAAAAACAAAAGGTTTGTTTTCTTCTTGCTAGAGAGGAACGATAGATAGGAACAGTCAAAGGCACAGTGCTGGTTTGTGGCAAACAGGACACAGGCATGGGACTGCTGATGTTCCAGACAGGAGCCTAGAGTATTAATCCATTTTAGGTATGCTGACAAGCCTACCGATGAAATGAATCACATCACACACACAATTAAGAGATCACAATTTATTCTGTTAACTTCGAGAGAAGTTATAGAACACAATTAAAATGGAAGTCACAGCAATCAAAAATATACTTTATAGACTAAATATTTAATTTTTTGAAATATGGCATACAGTAAAATTCAAGACACAAGGCCTACACAACCTATTAGTATCTTGACACATTTCAGTGAGTCAAGATAGAGCTGTGGCACTGGTTTCTTCATATGTATCTGGCCTTAGTTTCCTGGAACCCATTTTAGAATTATGGAGAAGCTAGGCTCCATTAGTAAGGTAGGCATGTCACTAAGGATGAGCATTGATCAATAAATGTACATCTTCAGGGCAGAATATATTAATTACTGTCTTGGAGGTCCCTACTCATGTGTGCAGCAGAGGAATAAAGGGAGCTTTATGGATTTTTTCCCCCATCTGTACCAACTGTTGGTGGTTTCCTTCATGACAATAGAAAGGAAGGCCTAAAGACAATACAGAACTGGAAAGATGATTCACAGAAACAACTTCTAAATTGGTGTTTAATAACAAGTTAGAATACTTATTCTAAAAAGAGTTAATGTAAGAGATGGTTTTATTACTGAAGCTCATATTTCCTAATTTAGAGCCAAATATAAGTCAAACTCTGTTCAGAATGTGCTTCTACCAGGTCATCCAGAAACAGTGTACGTACCAAAAATGATTGTGTGTTGTACTGCAGTACTATTCACTAAAAACAAACAAGTGTTTTGTTCCCAAAAGACTATAAAATGCAGTTTGGTTATGCTTTTGTGCCTTATATTTTTTTAAAAATTCATGTAGATCAGCATTTCACAAATCATCTCCAGAATCAATATAACTTGTTTAGGTATTTTTAAACCGGGGAGGGGGGGATTGAAAGGATGTTCTAGATAGAAATGTTCTGAGATTTCTTCTTTCATCAAATTCAGGACCTTAGCAATTAAATCATAGGAATGCCTGTCCAAGGTTCTCTGCTACTTTTAAATGCAGCAAACTAATCATCATCATTCTACACAAAAACTTTGTCCTCACACTCTGCTCTGTTGACTATGAAATTTCACCTCCAACATGATAAGCAAAGGTCTCAAAAGCAGCAGCATCTAAAAACTCCAAGCATGGGAGTGTTAAGGGCTCCAGCTGAATCCTCTAATTGGTTTTGAATGGTAAAGAAGCTCTGGCTGCTAGGATGAGGAAGTCAGAACAGCCACCAGAAACATTTTACAGGAAAAGACCTGAATCAAACTGACACTTGCATGCTGTTAATTCACATTATCAGGTATTTCAGGCAGGGTGCACGCCGAACCAAAGAGAAGCAACTGTAAATGTCTGGCTTCCTTAAAAAACAAACCCAAGCACACCTTGCTACACCTAACAGTAGAGATGGAATGACCTGAAGTAAAAATGCAGTCCCACAGTGCAGCTTTGGGCAACACAGGATCATGTCTTGCTCATTCACCACAAGCATTCATGCAGAACAACCAGCTTACTGTGATGCATCCTATGGTAGTGAGATCATGGTTGTCCATCTCATCCCCAGGCCTGCTATATTTTCATACAAGAGTGCTTCATATCACAGGGCCTGTGCACAAAACACCTCCAACAAGTGTAAGTCCAAACTTCTTGGTCAACAACCAGATTTTAGCACAACGTAAGTTGAGCCAGCATACACTGTTGTTTATAGGCACTGTGCTAATGAGATGCTCTGGGATGCACAGCCAATAAGCTTGGGAGGTGAAACAGGCAATCACAGCAGGCAGGATGAATGGCTACAATCCCTGCCACACACCATATGCAGCCGGTAAGTGTGTCAAAACTGGCCCAATACAGAAGTGTGTAATGTCTTGACACTGTCAGAATTGGCCCAATACTGAAGTGTGTATTGTCTTGATATTTTTCTAAGCTGCCCAGGAAGATTAAGGAGGTGTTCTTCAGAAAAAGGTAAATGTCCAGAATACAGATTTCAGTAGTTCCGACAATGAAAAGAAGTTGATGGCTCATGCTCAGAAGCACTGATAGTTCTTTCTGGTTGGGATTCCACCAGCCTGTGGACATTGACAGCATCATTTAAGTTCTGCTCACTTTCCAGGCTTGGAACTGTCCAGGTGTTGTGACTACAGCTAGTGGGATGAATTCTGAAGCGGATGCCTTCTGAAAGTAAAAAACAAGGAAAGGGACATAAGAAGATAAGAGCCCTGCTGGTTCAAACCAGTGGTCCATCTACTCTAGCATCCTGTCTTGCACATAGAAGCTAAGATGTTGCCTCCTGGCACTGGAATTCAGAGGCTAACTGCCTCTGGACATGGAGGTTTCCCTCAGTCACCATAACTAGTAACCAATGATAGATCTATCCTCTATGAATCTATCTAATCCCCCCTTAAAGCTGTCAGTTCTTGTGGCAGTGAACTACACATTTTAATCACTGTGTGTAAAGGAGTATTTCCTGTTGTCCAGCCCACCAGTTTTACTGGATGCCTTTGAGTTGAATGTTTTGAGAGAGGCAGAAAATTTTCTCTTGTCAACTCCCATGCATAATTTTATAAACCTCTTTCATGTCCTCCCTTAGTCATCTCTTCTCTAAAGTGAAAAGTCCCAGACTCTTCAGACTTTCCAACACACACCAGAAAACCACAGGTACAGTGTAGCAACCATTGCACATATAGTTAGTTCAACAGCAGCAGTTCAGACTCAGTCTTTTACTACTCTGCCGCTCCAGTTCAAAATGAGCAAACTAACCCATCATGTGTTTTCTGAGCCAGCATACCAACTGATTTGAATGTTAAACCATTCCCCTATGATGTTTCTAAATAAGCAATGACAAGAAAAAGAAGTAATAGCTTTGAGAGCCCAGTCTCCTACCTGGCTTCGCAGAACCATATACTTCTTCCCAGGTATAATTAGCCAGGTTCACAGGTTGGGTCACCCAAATATCCTTCACTACTATTTCCAGAGTGGCGCGGTACTCTGGAAAAGGATGCAAGAGTCCGGAGAGGAGATTCATTAGGTCTGAAGAACAAGGAGAAGCAAAATCAGTAATTTGTGCATACATCTTCAGTTTGCCTTTCAAGTATCTTAGTTAATCTAAGCATAGCTGATGTAAATTCAGTAACTGAGGAAAATCTAAATTCAGCATGCATTTTACTGCAATTTTAAACAACGTTCAACAGCTTTCTCCTCCACCTTGACTTTTCCCTTCTCAGGACAGTCTGCTTGACTATGAAAATGATTGAGAGAAAGTGCCATGCTTTAAGTATCATGTGCTGAATTACACATTGCAGACAGTGCAAAATGGGATGAATCTGAAGTGTCCAAGGAACTGCCTGGATTGCTTACTTCAGAAGCAAAATCTTTCATAGCTATTTTAAGGCTGAAGCATTAACTGTTTAACCACATGATACATAAGAAAGTCCCATGATACATAAGAAAGTCCCAAGATCTGGTGAACAGAGTGTTACCCAAACCAACATATGTGTGAAGTTCCTGTAACTTGCAAAGCTGTTCCCTTGCTAACATGGAGCAAACTCCCCACTAAAACTGAGGAGAAACAAGACATAGGAGGCTCAGAGAGAAGGGAGAGGGGTTCCTCAGTAGCCATGAAGCAGCTTCAGGAACTTGAAACTGACTAAACCAATTCACCCCTCTTTGGATGAGGGGACTCTCCTGCTGCTCTCCTCTCTCCAACTCAGCCTTTCCAGAGAGAACACTCCTCCCTCTCTAGCTAGGCCTTTATTCCTTCCTCCCATTTCCCACCCCTCTGTTCTCCACTGGGCAAGTTTTCCGTTCAAAACTTCTGCCCACCCAATCAGAAGGATAGAAGAGAAACATGTAGGCCTGGTTGCTACTCTAATATAGGCTTCCCTAAAGCCTGTAGGTTGCACATGTAGATCATGACAAGCATGCAAGGAGAAATTGCCATGCATTCCTTTTCATTCATCATGTGACTCACTGCCATCTAATATTACTTTAATACAAGCTCCATCTATCATTTCTAAGCCAGTGCTGAGGAGTACACATGTACAAAATGGGAGTCCCCATGGGATGAGGCCCTCAGGGGCATAACCAGACACACACAGAGTAACAAGAGAAAAGGGGTTCTTAACACAGCAATACCCCAACTTCTGTATTCCAGATTCCCCAAGAAAAAGCAGCTTTTGGAGGGATAAGCTATAGAACTTGTTACAAACATGTGTCCTTGGCTTCTGACACTCCAAAGAAAGCACATCAGGGGGATCCAATACACTGATTTGTGCTATACCTATTTAAGTATGACTTGCCTTTCAAAAGTCTTTTTCAACCTGCTACCTGGCTTCAATTCTCAATGTATTCTCCAAGAAATAAGACTAGTTTTTGCATGAGAGCAGTCCACAAGTTGTAATTAATGTGACAGAACAGTAGTCTCTTGTCCCTCCATTTGGAGGTATACAACCTCCTATGACTCTGCAGTAGGCAAAAACCTAGCCTTACAGCATTCTACACAAACAATATTTCTGAAGCTGTCCTTGGTTCATGAGCTAGCAACTCTATTTAAAACAAACTGAGGGAAAGGACAAGAAAAAGAAGGCAGCAATCAGAACTGCAGAAGTGGATGCAGGTCCTTTTCTACCAGTAATAAAAAACACCCATATGTTACCATATGAGGTTTTGCTTCTTTCTCAACAGACTATGTGACTAGCCCTCTGGAACTTGTATATATTCTTAACAAATAAAATAAAAATAATTATTGATGAGCTGCCATGTCCTGAGATGCACAGAGGAAAAGCAGGTACATAAATATTTAAATAAATACGGTATTTATGTAAGACTCTGGCAGTATGAAAGTTATCAGTACTGCATGAAGTAGCATTTGTTCTTTTTTAAAGTATGGAAAAAAATGTTCAGAAAGACATGTTGGACTTACTCATGAGAGTTCTTTCTGATCTTTCTCATGAGAGTTCTTTCTGATCAGGTAAAGAAAGACATGCTTTGATGGGTTACTTCTGCCATCCAGTTCAGGAGGCAAGACTTCCAGAGGCTTTTGGACCCTGCAGTGGGAGGAAGAGCCCTCTCAGTTTGGAGGCTCCCACACTTAACAGACATATTCAACAAATCAAAAAGCCTGGAAAATTCTCTAATGCAGAGCACTACGTGAAAGTCATTCTCAGATTCAAATTATTTTAAGTAGAGCAAAACAACTCCTGACCCTCTCCTGTGGAAAGAGCATGTCCTTCTTTCCATGATCAAAAGCAATTCTCAGTCATGAGCAAAGGACACCTGTCACAACTTCCCTCTTAACGTATGTAATGCTGCCACCAGGAATTTAATTCCAAACACTTTATTTAAAGAAGAAGAAGAAGAAGAAGATATTGGATTTATATCCCGCCCTCCACTCCGAAGAGTCTCAGAGCGGCTCACAATCTCCTTTACCTTCCTCCCCCACAACAAACACCCTGTGAGGTGGGTGGGGCTGGAGAGGGCTCTCCCAGCGGCTGCCCTTTCAAGGACAACTTCTGCCAGAGCTATGGCTGACCCAAGGCCATTCCAGCAGGTGCAAGTGGAGGAGTGGGGAATCAAACCCGGTTCTCCCAGATAAGAGTCTACACACTTAACCACTACACCAAACTACACCAAAATGTTCCTCACTGAAGTGTGCCCAAGCTCTAAGGCTTCTTCATTAGATTATGTGACCCTGAAGATGTTATGTTTTAATAACCCTTATGTTATTAAAATATATGAATCCAGGTCTTAATAAAACAAGATAAAACTTTATTTGTACATGAAGTGTATTGGTTTCAGGATGTATAACTACTTATATTTTCAGTGGATAAAACCATGGAAATTAATAACTACTAACTGAGGTGGCACACTCATTCACTTCACACACTGCTCACTCTCATATCCTCCTTTATCTGTCAACTTTTGTCGCTCACACTCCTATAATATGCTTACAATATTACATTTTGTCTCTCTCTCTAGCCCCTAATATGCCATCTAAGTATTTCTGCTTTTCTTCTATAGAATCTTAATGATTTTCACAGCACTATATGGGATTCTAATCAGAAGGCTGCTTCTCAGACTCTGTAGACTGCTGACTGACCAGGGCTGATGCTCAAAACTGCTGCAACTCTGCTGAGTTAACTGCTGACTGACTTCTTTCTCTGTCAGCAGCCTTTGATATGATGGACCACACAATACTGCTGAGGTACCTGGAAGGTGAGAAAGGTCTGGGCAGAGCTGTATTGAGATGGTTGTGATTTTTGCTATCAGACTTCTCACAACAGTCATGGAGGGAGTTGCTCTTTGGAGCTGACATGAGGGTACAAGGCTCAGTGTTATCTCCGATCTGATTTATGCAAATTCCCTGTTATGAGTCTGCAGTACTTATGCCAATAAAGGTCTGAACTGAACTGAGTCTGCAGTATTGCAGCAGATTATCATCAGTATGTTGATACCCAGCTATATATTGCTCTAAATAAGCTGCTAGCTGCTGTTGTCTTTGTTTTAGCCAAGTATCTGATTGCAGTGGTCAAGTGGGTAAAGCAGAATAAACTGAAGTTGAATCCAAGTAAAACAGAGGTGATGCTGGCTGGAAGAGCCACTGCTTTAAATAGAATTTTCCCCCTTCCCGTTAATAGTATGCAGCTAAGAGGTAGGAAGTATTTTGGATTCTGGTCTCTGAGAAACAGCTGCCCATGATAGCAAAAAAACCCCACCTTTTCTTCCAACTACATTAGTTAGGATTCTGACTCCCCTTTTGCATCCCACACTGATCAATGCTGCAGTAACCTGAATCTAGATTACTTTAATATGTTGTACATGGGGACTGCCTGTGATCCAGAAACAGAACATTTGAAGTCAGGAATCAAAAATGACTTAGTTCAAAACACAGTCAAGCAGCTTTAACATCTGGTGGATATTCCACATGGGGAGTCTGTGCAGAACAAGAGGCACAGAAAGACTGGCACTTTTCAAAACATTTTTATACATGAGTCCATGGAGATGACAGAGTTGAGCCTACTTTATACTAAGTGTATATAACCCTGGTGTGAAGTAGGAAAAACAGGTTGCTTACCTGTAACTGATGATCTTCAAGTGGTCATCTGTGCAGTCACACTGATGGGATTAGGCGCCAGCGCCGATCACGATTGGTAAACTTAAAAGCCACAGATTTCTGCGCCGACGTCCCACTGCGCATGCCCACTGAGACAGGAGTGGACATCCCGCCAGTTCCTTCTGACCGTTGCATGATCCCAATGATGGACCGGCAGCAGAGGGGAAGGAGGGCGGGTAGTGTGACTGCACAGATGACCACTCGAAGATACAGGTAAGCAACCTGTTTATCTTCTTCGTGGTCTCTGTGCATCACACTGATGGGAGATTAGGAAGCCTTAATCCTACCTGGAGGAGGGTGCGATGGTCCATCAGCAGGTAAGAGACTGGAGAACAGCACGGCCCACCGACGTGTACTGGTGTAGACTTAGGTCCAGCGCATAGTGTTTTACAAAGGTATGCGGGGAGGACTAGGTGGCAGCCTTGCAAATGTTCCATAGAGGAACGCCCTTCATGAAAGCCACTGAAGTGGCCATAGCACAAGTGGAATGGGCTCTTATGGGCCCTGGAAGGGGTTTCTTGCTCAATAAATAGCACAGTTTTATGGTTTCAGTTATCCATTTAGAGAGTCTTTGGGCCGAGATTCGTTGCCCTAAGGATGCAGGAGCATAGGAAATAAAAAGTCCTTCCGAGAGGGATTTACACGATGGAGATGGAAAGAAAGTGCTTGTTTCACATCCAAGGCATGTAGTCTCCGTTCAGACTCCGTAGCTGGATTAGGGAAGTAGGCCGGCAGGTAAATTTCAGAATTCAAGTAAAAAGAGGAAATCACCTTGGGCAGGAAGGTAATGTCCGGACGAAGCAAGACCCCTTCCTTAGTGAAACACAAGTAAGGAGCGTCACATCTAAGTGCTGCTAGCTCACCCACTCTCCGTGCGGACGTAATTGCCACCAAGAAGGCCGTTTTCCACGCCAACAGGTAGCCATCGGCTTGAAAGGCTTCCCAGAGAGTGCGTGAAAGACCAGAGAGAGGTCCCAAGCCAGGGTTGGCTATCTTGTAGGAGGATACAATCTAGAGAGGCCCTTGAGAAATCTCTTTGTATCCGAATGGGTGAAGACAGAATGTCCATTAATCTGTGAGTGGTTGGCAGAGATGGCCGCCAGGTAGACTCTTAGCGATGAAGTTGATAATCCCTTATCCAAAAGGGAAAGAAGAAAATCAAATATAGTGGGTAAACCCGCAGCAAGCGGGTCTAGGGAAAGAGCAGAAGAAAACTGAACAAATTTCGACCACTTGCAAGCATACGACTTGCGTGTGGACGGTTTCCTGCTGTTCATGATGATATGTTGAGCCCTGTCTGATAATTGGGTCACTGCAGGCGCCATGCTGTTAATTTCAGATGAGGCACATCGTGATGCACCACTCAACCCTGATGTGTGAGAAGAAGATTCGAGACCTGAGGAAATTGGTGGAAAATCCCCCTGGACAGACGAAGGACCGGGGAGAACCAGTGGTGCCTGGGCCACCAAGGGGTGACAAGGATTCCCACAGGCCGCTCCCTCGATATCTTCTGCACCACTTTGGTAACCAAAGGGATCGGAGGAAAAAGGTACACATGACGCTGATGCCACGGAATGAGGAGACCGTCCCCCAGGGACCGGGGGTCCACCCCTCCCCTGCAGCAGAAAAGTTTGCATTTCCTGTTGCTGTGCATGGCAAACACATCTACTTCTGGGGTTCCCCAAGCTAGGAAGAAGGGTTGTAGGAATTCCCAGTTTAGTTCCCATTCGTGGAGGGAGGCTCCCCCTCAACTGAGGAAATCTGCACAAGCATTCTGGTCCCCCGGAAGATGCGTCGCTATCAGCGATGCACCCATTGTTCTGCAAGTCTCCCATAAGTTCAGAGCTAGTACACATAGTTTGCGCGAAACTGTGCCTCCCTGTCTGTTTATGTAGGACATTGCAGTCGTGTTGTCTGTCATAATGGCCACCGTTTTGTCCATGAGGAGTGGATAAAAGGAATGGATGGCATGGTGAATCGCCAATAGTTCTAAAAAGTTTATGTGATGACGCACGTGGTGTTCAGGCCTCTTGTCCCCCACACAGAGGCCGTTCATGTGTGCTCCCCAACCCCACAGGGACGCATCGGAAGTTATTGTGACTGAAGGGGATGGTTTGTGAAAGGGTGCTCCCTCTAACAGATGATGCCGTTGTTGCCACCAGGTGAGGGAGGATAGAACTTCCGGAGGGATGGTCATCCGACGCGACAGAGAGTCGAGATTGCGTTTGAAGTGTCTGAGGAACCATAATTGCAGGATCCTCATATGGAGTCTGGCAAAGACCAGGACTGAAGTGGTAGCGGCCATGAGGCCAAGGAGACGCTGAATCTGACGAGCTGTGACAGTGGGACTGCATAGAAAAGCCTGCACCAGAGCCACGATGTTGTCCGCCCGCTTCGGTGGTAGGAAAGCCCTGCAAGTGAGGGTGTCTATTAAGGCTCCTATGAACTGTACCCACTGGGAGGGTCGTAGATGAGACTTCTTTTGGTTGACACGCAGTCCTTGCTGCTGGAGAAGAGAAAGTGTGATGGTAATGTGATGCAAGAGTCGAGGCTTGGATTCCACGACAAGAAGCCAATCGTCTATGTACGGGAACAGCATAATGCCCTGTAGTCTCAAATGGGCTGCGATGACCACCATAGTTTTCGTGAAAACCCTGGGTGCTGTGGAGAGACTGAAGGGTAAGATCGGTATTGGTAATGAGCTGTCCCGATGGTAAACCTTAAGTACTTCCTGTGAGAAGGGTGAATGGTGATATAGAAGCGTCTTGTAAATCCAGAGTGGCCATCCAATCTCCTTGATTGAGAAGAGGAAGGATGTTGGGTAGAGAGGTCATTCTGAATTTGTGGTAGGTGATAAACAGATTTAGGGCTCGAAGGTCCATGATTGGCCGAAGACCTCCGTCCCGTTTTGGGACCGTGAAGTAGCATGAGTAAAAGCCGAGTCCCTTTTGGTTTGAGGGAACCTGTTGTATGGCTTGTTTGAGAAGTGATTGAACTTCCTCCCATAGTGTGTTTGAAGGATTGGTGGAGACGAAGACCGGAGTAGGAGGATCTTGATGGAATTCGATCACATAACCCAGCTGGATTATGGATAGGACCCATTGGTCTGAAGTTATTTTGGACCATGCTTGTAGAAAAGGGAAAAGGCGGGTATGGTCCAAAAAAGAAGGGTGGGGAAAGAGGAAGAGAAAAAGGCAGTCAAAGGCCCTGTTTGGGCTGTCTAAGCCCCTTCTGACGTGATGACTGGGAAGGTGTGGGAGAATATTTGGATTTGGAGGTATACGGTGGTTTGGAAAACAATGCTGTCGTTTTTGAATGCCAAGGCTGATCCATAAGAGGTTTAGAATAAGGTTTATTATTCCATGGTTTGGGCCAGGAACGTTTATTTGGGGAACGTGAAGAGGTGGGAACTCCCAGGTTCCTGGAGGTTCGAATACTTTTATCCATCTCTTGCAAAACGAAATTGGTATTGGAACTAAAGAGACCATTGCCGTCGAATGGTAAGTCCTCTATATAGGCCTGTGTGTCCTGTTGTAAGGCAGTAGAGCACAGCCAAGAGTATCTTCTCAGAGTAATGGCTGTGGTCAGGGTCTTAACACAGATGTCGCCCGAATGTTTAGCCAAATTGAGTTGTTGCTTGACCAGTGTCATCCCTTCTTTTTGTATCTTTTTGATTGTCGTCCTGCTTTGTTCTGGAAGGCTAGGCAAGATGTTGGAGATTTGATCCCAGAGGGCATATTGATAACGCCCCATGCATGCGGAGTAATTAGCAATTTTAACACCCAGGGAACCAGCAGAGTAAAGACACCTTCCCAGGTTGTCTAGTTTCTTTCCTTTCTTATCTGGCAGGGAAGTGTGTGTCTTCTTCACCTTGGATGATGATGACACCACCACAGAGTTCGGTTTGGGGTGGGTGAAAAGGAAGTCTGCAGTAGATTCCTGGATCCGATACATGTGATCTAGTCTACATGATGAAATGGGTGTAGACGCTGGTTTCTCCCAAGAGGATTTGGCGGTGTGAAGCGTAACAGTAGTCAATGTTAAGGCTACTGCTGTGGAAGTGTCCATTTGAACTATGTCAAAGACAGTGTCTGTAATTACTGGTTGTGGGTGGACTGTAGGTAGGGAGAGAGATTGAGCCATGCGTTTGATGAGGTCTCCGTGAGATTTTAAGTCCTCTGAGGGCGAAATAGGTTGCTCCTCTGCTATCTTCTGGGGTGGGGAACGTTTTCCGGTGATGAAGAAGCTTCATGGTTCTCCGGGGTCGATCCTTCAATGGATCTAGAGGAAACCTCGGGAGAGTCAGAGCGCTCCGACAGGAGCGGTGTCGGTGACGAAACTGGGTCCGCTGCTGTGACCGTTGTCCGTTCCATAGCACCTTCTTGTGCAGAATTTTGATGATGTCGGATCGGTTCGGCGTTGGGTGGCTTAGCTAAGGACGCCGACGGAACTCACTTGGGCGGTCTGTACAAGGTTCAAGATCGGCAAGAGGCTTCCGAGTACTGGTCCCAATCCATCTGGCGCGGAGGAAACCAAGGAAAAGATTATTGCATCGGGTATGCCCCATATAAGTATTGCCATTGACACTGATCCCAAGGGATCTGTGGAGGCATGCAGCGAGATGGAGAACGATCGCCCGCTCTGTATTTGGAGGAGCGACTTCGTGAAGCTTGATCCCTTCGCGGTTCCTGCAGTCGACCTCGAGGAGGCAGACTTCGGGATCAAGAGGTCTCAGATACCGTGCAAATCGGGTCGGATGGGCTCCCTTCGGTACTGGAACGCTGTGCCAGCTCTATATCGCGATCGGAGTCGCAGGAGATCACGAGCTGGGTGGACATCGAGGTGAGAATCGAAGGGCTTAGCCGATGACTCGGTGAAGCGAAGAGCTTCAGAGGAAGGACGATCAGTGCCGTTGGGTCCGATGGTGAGGTCGGAGAGGCTGGAGAAACGGGTTTGCTCTGTTTCGGCTTATCCGCTTTTTTCGCCTGCTTCTTCTTCTCCGAGTGCAATCCCTTATCCTCCTTATGCCTTTTTGCAGGTGTAGAGGACTCTGACCTAGCAGCCGAGCCCATTCGTTTGCCAGGGCGGTCGGAAAGGGGGCAATCGGTATCGACCGTCTTCGAGGTCGATGGTTCGGTGGATGTGAGCAGTTGATCAACCTGGTCTGTCGGAGTCGACAAAGACATCTTGTGCGGAGAGTGCCTGTTCCATTAGGGCCACAGCGAGGTGGGCAGCTCTATTTTTCTTAGTTTGCCTGGAAAACTTCGCACAGTGCGTACAGGAATCAGTTCTGTGGAGCTCCCCGAGGCATAGTAGGCACAATGTGTGGCCGGTCTGGTGGGGCGATCTTACTGCCACACTTGGAACACCTTTTAAAGAAGCCCCAGCGTCTTTCCATACGAATAGTCTGGGGGGAAGTGGGGGGGGGAGGGGAGAAAAGGCGGGAAAGTTCTGACGTACCCCGCATTCCCAGAAAATTAAATATAGTCCCAGAAACAAGATATAAACCAGATATAACTGAACGATAAACTAACAGATTTTTTTTAAAGGATAGAAAAGTTCACCGACCGTAGCGAAGCAATGATCAACTGATCTGAGCGCTGGTCAGAAGAAAACTGGCTGGATGTCCGCTCCTGTCTCAGTGGGCATGCGCAGTGGGATGTCGGCACAGAAATCCATGGCTTTTAAGTTTACCGATCGTGATCGGCACTGGCGCCTAATCCCATCAGTGTGATGCACAGAGACCACGAAGAAGATCCTACTGCATTTTGCCATTGTCACCATAATCAAACTCTTTATAATGCCCTTCTCAGTTTTCAAGTACAGAGATAGAGCTGTGCTGAGTCCAGATGAACTTTGAGACAGGAAGCTGCCCAGACTGGCAATTGGCATAGCTTTATCAATGCCATGCTCTTTGGCTCAGAAAAAAAAATCTCCACGGCCAAAAGAGGGAAATTAAGATTCAATTATGTTCATTTCTTGGATGCTCATTCATTCATTCATCCTGTTGACTGTATTTGAATTGCACTGTAATAAACTACCTTGAGTCTCAGTAAGAAAGGTAGACTATAAATAACAAAGAAATAATTTTAAAAATTCCTAATGTCTGTTCCTAATGTCCTGAATATCAAGGTAAAACTTGATTACATAGAACACCCTTCCATCCACAGTGCTTCCAAGGTACTGAAGGGCTTTACTGCTTATTCTGGAACTTTTGAAGACTTGTAACCATTTCCTATTCGACAAAGACACAAAAAAAGCCTACTGGGGAATATTCCCACTGCATGTATGAGAACCACTACCTGGGATGTAGGCCTCATTTCCTCTGATACAGACTCTGGGAGCTCAGCTGATCAGTTGACTATCCCACTACACATTATTATACTGAAACAGACATCAAGTGATGCTTAGCTTATTGAAGTAGCACACACACCTCCTTCTACACAGTACACAATCTTGTTGCTCCAGCCTGTTCACCTAGACCTTGCAAAATCTCTCTTGTGATGGTACTTCTTGTATCATTTTAGTTTTGACTAACAGCCACTAACATCCTCAGATTTTTTTTTTAAAAAAGCATTTGGAAATACAAGGAAAATACAAGAAATACAAAATAACTGGAAAATACAAGAATCCTGATGTGAATAACAAAAGACAACTCCAAGACATAAACCCATCAAACTGTTTTCAATAGCCACCAGTCAGTGGGATAAACTGCTCCTATCTGTGACAGAATCTATGGAGTTGTCTACCTACTGAGAGAGATACAGCATCATGCTTAAGATAGGCAGTGTTGCTGTTGTCTGGATTTGATCTGAGGTCTAGCTATGGAAGACCTGGCCACTGTCCATTAACATTTCTGTTAAGCTTACTCAAGTCAGGAATTCCTGGGTAGTTTCAGGTATCCAAATAAATCTATCTAAATAAATTAGTATTAAACCTATTACAATATTTGAAGAGGTGGTCAAACAGAAGGGAACAACCACCTTTTAAACCTTTGTTTCAACAAATACATTTTCAGAGCTTCCCAAGTAACTTAGTATCCAGGAAAAGAATAAATACAAGATTACATCAGGATCCGACATTCACATTCCTGAGATTAAACCAGAATTTACATCTAACTACTGATACATCAGCCATAATCTGTGCAAACGTGCATAAAGAAACTCCCAATATACCCCGCTTTGTTTAACTAAGACACATGGCTCAGAACACTCAGCTATTACGGGATCTCTTCCTTTCATGTGTTCTAAAGCCAAGAACAATACATCTGTGTGTATTGATTCTTCCCAGTGCATTTATCTTTTTAAAACCTTTTTCTTTTTAAAAAAAGGTTCATCACAAGGCACACTGAACAGATGCCGCATAGTCAAAATGAACAGCTACTGTATACAATTTTAAACAAACCATACCGGGCAGAAAAGCCCAAACCAGAAAATGGAATAATTATAATTTTTATAAAAATGTTTTATATCCCGACTATAACTTGGGGAGGCCAGGATCTGAGTCACAGCAGCTGCTTCAGAGCAAAGTAAATGAGCACTAGGATTAGAAACAAGAATCTGTTGATTCCCTTCCAACAGGTCTACAAGAGAAGGCCCAAGTCAGTCACAGCATGCCTTTCTGCCTGTTATATCCAGGCTCATCTGGAGGTCTTAGATGAAAGGAAAAGAGAACCCACAGGACGTGTTTCCACTTCTAGATGGCTCAAGAGTGTAAACACTTATTGACAGTCATGGCACTACAGATCCTTCACCACCAAGTGGCAGCAGGCCACTCAAAATACAAAAGAAGAAAACTGGACATATGTTTATTTGGACACTCCAGATGGGGCGCATGCTCCCAATGGGCTCACCTTATAAACAGGCCCAGAAAACCCAGCTGCAGGCCTATTTTTTCTCTCTTCTGACTCCTTGAATGCATTAGTGAAATGCTTACCTGCCGACACACTGAAGGGAGGTTTTAAGATAGCCTCCATGGTTTCTTCCAGCTCACAAAAAGGATTTTCTCCAAATACTAATGTATAAAGGGTGATTCCAAGAGACCACATCTCCAGTTCTGGACCTAGATACCTACAGTGGAATATGTAGTTCAAGAAGCAAGACTAATTATATTTGTACGAAAGTCAAGCAAAACAGGAATGCAGAACAAAAAGATGACACATATTTTAAAAATACACAGCCTGGATAGCCCTGCCAAGTCTGATCTCATCAGATCTCAGAAGCTAAGCCGGGTTAACTCTGGCAAGAACTTGGATAGGAGACCTTGGAATCCCAGAGCCACCTCTCTGAATATCCTCTTAACTGAGG
The DNA here is from genome assembly GCF_032191835.1 of Heteronotia binoei. Lineage (NCBI taxonomy): Eukaryota > Metazoa > Chordata > Lepidosauria > Squamata > Gekkonidae > Heteronotia > Heteronotia binoei. The sequence continues at coordinate 89,442,665 of NC_083228.1, read as the reverse complement.
TATGGAGGTGGCAGCAATTACCATGTTCTAGCCTAGACAGTTGGAGGAAGCTGCAAGGTAATGGAGCTCTCTAGAGATGTAAAACCTTCTAAGCTAAGAAGGCTGTCCTATATTTTAACATCTTTTTTTCCACTGAAAATTTTTATTAGTTTTCAGAAAATTAAAGGGGATGGGTAAAAGGGAAATAGAGAAATAGAGTTTCAGATATTCGTACAATAATAATCTAATCCGCATGTAATATGCTTTCTTAAGGTACTGATATTAACACATATTGTTATCGCTTTACATTAAATCATCAGCATCTAAATAGTATATTTTAGTGATTGTAAGTTTTCTTATTAAAATGTCTATTTGAGCTTACATTTCCAATGTAAATGATGCTATTATACAAAATACAGGGAAAGGAGATAGAAGTTCACACCAAAGAATCTTAGAAGTCTTGAACGTCTAGCCAAACATATAATTTCACCCAGTATTTTCTTGCTTCTTTCTTATATTTCCCAGCCATCAACTGGGATAAATAGTCCAACTCAGCCTTTTCCAGAACTTTCCCCACCAAGTCCAATCTTGTGGGGATCTCCTGAAGCGTCCATCTCTGTGCCAAAAGAATTCTAGCTGCTGTATTAATATGCACCAACAAATGTCTCATCTCTTTGGAATAGTTATTAGGATATATGTTCAATAAAAATAGTTGTGGTTTAAATTGAATCTGTGTCTTCAGAATTTTCTGTAATAGTTTATGGACCATCTTCCAAGAGTCTTTCACCACCTCACAGATCCCAACATGTTTAGTACATTTCCAACATTTGTTAGTCATGTTAGTATACATCTTACACCATTTCTGCAGTTATGTACCATCTATAAAACATCTTATACAGATTTTCTTTAAAGGTTACTGACTTAGTTTGATATTGAATTTCCATAATATCTCCCATGCTTTTAGCATAATATTACGTCCCAGATTCTTAGCCCATTGAATCATACAATCTTTTACAATCTCGTCTTCCATCTTCATCTGTAATAAATATGAATATAGTTTGGAAATCAGTTTTTCTTGAGGACCCAAAAAGATTTTATCAAATGGATATTGTTCTATATTGAAGTCAGTTGTCTTGTCTTTGGCATATCTGGATTCAACTTGTGTTCTCAACCACCAACTCATTTTAATGTCCATATTTTCTAACTCTTCCCTGGTTTTCAGTTGGTTATCATTTTTCAACAGTTCTTCATATCTATAACTCTGGTTAGGTTTCATAAGGTTTGAAGGTGTAAATGCTTCCACTGGGGACACCTATCTTGGAATTTTCTGATAAATTCTCAGTTTTAGCCATGACCATGTATGATACAGAGATTTCCAGAATCAATTATTCTTGAAATAAGAGTGCCCTTCTAATCTTTGATACCATAAATACACATGCCCGCCCAAATTAAGATCATGACCCTCTAACAACAACTGTCTTCTGTCATTCAATAACGCCCAGTCTCTTACCCAAGAAAGCACTGAAGCTCTGTAGTACAATTGCCAATCTGGGAGGCCCAAGCCTGCTCTCAATTTAGAATCTTGCAATATCTTTAGCTTAATTCTTGGTTTTTTACCTCGCAAAATGTAGTCAGAGACCATCTTATTCAGTTCTTGAAAAAATACACTAGTTAGAAGTATTGGAATAGTTTGAAATAGAAATAACAGTCTTGGCAAAATGTTCATTTTTACTGAGGCTATTCTTCCCATTAAGGATAAATGCAAACCTTGCCATTTTCCCAAGTCTTTTTTAATTTCTTTAAACAGTTTATCGTAATTGTCCATTTTTAGGCTGCTGCACTTATTTGTGATGTATTCACCTAAGTATTTAATTCTTTTCTCAGAAGAGAATCCTGATTTACGTTGGAGAAGTTGAATTTGTTCTGTCGTCATATTCTTCGTCAGGAATTTTGTTTTATAGTAATTAATCTTCAGTTCTGCCCAATGGTCAAATTGGTTAATCTTATTTATCAAACAGTCAATTGAATCTATTGGTTGTTCTAATATAAAAAACAGATCATCCGCAAAGGTTCTCAATTTGTATTGTTCACCCTTAATCACCACTGCCTTAATACTTACATCTTCTCTTATTTGGTTATTCAGTATCTCTAACCACAAAATAAAAAGTGGTGACAGTGGACAACCTTGTCTTGTACCCTTTTGAATAGCAATTGCTTCTGTTAGTTCACCATTCACCATCACCTTTGCTCTTTACAAGGAGTATTGTTCTCAAAAAGTTCTCACCACATTCAATTCCCTTCAATTGTTGCAACATAAATTGCCAACGGACATTGTCAAAGGCCTTCTCTGCATCTAGACAGATTAATGCCAATTGTTTCTCTGGATGGTTCTCATAGTATTCCAATATGTTACATACTGTTCTAACATTGTCTTTCAAATATCTTCTAGGAAGAAATCCTGCCTGGTCTTGATGTATTATGATCTGTAAGACCTTCTTTAAGCGTTGTGCCAATATTGCAGCAAAACATTTGTAATCCACATTTAAAAGAGAAATTGGCCAAAAAAATTTTATGTCTTTCAAATCTGCACCCTCTTTTGGAAATAAAGATATTGTAGCTTCTTGCCATGAAGCTGGTATTTGAGCTTCCTCTTGAATCCTTTCAATAAGACATTTAAATGGTAACAGCAAAGAATCCTCATAAACTTTATAGAACTCTGCAGGTAAGCCATCTGGACCTGGTGCTTTACCATTCTTTTGTGATGCCATTGCATCTCCCACTTCCCTTATTGTTATTGGTTCATTTAAAATTTTCTGTTGTTCTTCTGTGAATTTATTAAGATTGTTTTGTTTAATATATTCTTCTAAGTCTTCCTTTTGGACTTGTTTGTCTTCATATAGTCTTTTGTAAAATTGTTCCACAATTTGACGTATCTGCTGTCTTTGAAATTTCTCTTTGTTATTTTCATCTTTCAATACCGGTACTGTTCTTTTGGCATTCTCTTTTCTCAGTCTATAGGCCAACCACCTTTTAGGCTTATTAGCATGTTCAAAGAAATTCTGTCTAGCAAATCTTAATTTTTTCTCCGTTTCCTCTATCAGCAGTAGATTAAGGTGATGTATTTTTTAAACTTTATTTTGAAACTCCTGTTTTGTAGGTTATGTTTTTAAATTCTTTTCAGCTTCTCCTGCTTGTGACATTAGTTTTTTGAAGTTTTCAGTTTTTTCTTTCTTTTTCTTGGCGCTATATCTGATTGCAAGCCCCCTAAAATATGCAGTATCCCAGACCACTTGCATCTTTACATCTTGAGTTATATTCTGTTTGAAGAAAGATTCCATTTCTACCTTGGTTTCTTTAAGAAAGTTTTTATCTTTTAGAATAGAAGTATTTAACCTCCAAGTTCTTCTCAGTTGAGTGCCTTTGAGTTTTATCATTTCAGGACTATGATCTGATATAACTCTTGGTTGAATTTCTGTCTCAGCTAAATCTTTAACCAGGTCTGTTGACAGCCAACACATATCAATTCTTGACCACGATTGGTGGCTAGCAGAGTAATACGTAAAATCTTTCGAATTTGGGTACCTTGTTCTCCATGCATCAACTAACTCTAATTTTTCTACAAGCTTCCAAAAACTTGCTGGTCGTTGAAAACCTTTAGCTTTAATGTGTTTGTGTACTTTTTTGTCCAATTGTCTATCAGGAACTGTGTTGAAGTCTACTATTAGACAGTATTCTGCATAGTCCAAATTTGATAACCTAAGGTGTAGCTCTTGAAAGAATTTTTCTTGGGTGATCATTCGGAGCATAAATGTTTGCCAATAAGATTTTTTTGTTATCCACCATAACTTCCACTAGCAAAATTCTTCCATCTTCTGAAGCATACTGTAGCTGTGGGTTGAATTTGTCCTTAATATATATTGCCAGTCCCCTTTTCTTTTTATTTGTATCTGTTGCTGTAAACAAATTGCCAAGTTTCTTATTTTTCAGAAAATGTTGATCTTTTGCCAAAATATGAGTTTCTTGAAAGCAAATTATATCCATTTCCAGTTTTGCTAAATATTTAAAGGTCTTCCTCCTTTTTATGGGAGAATTAAGTCCATTCACATTAATAGAAATGATTGATGCCATTATGAGTTTTTCTTATCACTATCTTTTTTATCTTTTTTGGTCTGCAATCTTGTTGGGTATTTCCTTACTCCACTTAAATCCTCTTCATCTGAGACTTCTTCTTCCTCTTCATCCTCCTCCTTTTTCTTCCCCTCTTTTTTCTCAGCTTTCTCCAAAAAATTTTGGGCTTTAAAAATGGAATTTATCCTGTATCTGTTCTCTTCATAGATAAAGAGTAGGCCTTCTAGCATTAGCCTTGTGTAAGGTATTTCTCTTTCTCTCAGAAAGTCTGTCAAAGTTTGATAGTCTTTTCTCCTTTGTCTAACTGGCCATGGTATCTCTCTCAAAATTTTTACCATATTTCCTGCTATCATCACTAGTTTATCTCTTGCTTGCTTCAGAATATTGTCTCTAGTCTTCTTTCTTGTGAGTTGTCTCTAGTCTTCTTTCTTGTGAGTTTCAAATGGATTTCACTAGGTAGTTTATTCCGCCTCGTAAAACTTGATGGGACTCGCTTAACTTGATCAAACTCTTCCTCCATCTTGTCAAATATCACTTGTAAAATTTCTGCCAGGGCTTCACTTAGTATTTTCTGTAGATCTTCATCTTTTTCTTTTGGTACATTTTGAAACCTCAGCATATAGGCTGCTCTATCTATCTCTAATTGTAGAAGTCTACTATCATATGCTTTCTGTTCCTTTTCCAGTTGTTCCACTTTTTGTGTATTATCTGTCACCTGTGTGTCTAGAACCTTTAAAGCTTTATTGGTCTCTGCTGTTTGTTTTCTATTTTCTTGAAGTTCTTGTTTAATTTCTGACATCTGCTCTCCTATATTATCTACTTTACCAGTCAGCTGTGCTATGGCAGTTAGTAGAGTATTTTGCATTTCTTTCATATCCCCCTGCATAGCTGCAGGTGTAAACTTCCCTAAACCAGATGAAGAACTGGGTGAAGGGGTTGGTGGTTTACCTTCTTGGTTCTCTTTTTTCCTTGGTACCTCTTTAAAGCCAATGGCAGCTTTATTTTCCATCCTTATTAGTATATTTGCACTTACAGCCACAAATTTTGTGTATTACCCTTTTTCAGTAACCTGTTTTGGAACACAATGTTCCTAGTTATATTAGTTGAGCTAGTATCTAACAAATAGTATCAATATTATGCAAAGATAATAGTTCGTTTGAAAATACAACCTTCTTACTTCTATCAACAATTTAACAGGCCCCAAACAACGATAAGCCTTATATAAAACAAAACCTTTTTACCACAACAATCTTTAGTATCACCTAGCGTAAACAATTCAACTCACAGGAATAGTTCACTGTAATGCTTTTCTCAAAATAAGTAGTTCAGTGGAGTCCAAGTCTTAACAAGTTCATCCAGTTGTTTCAAACTATAAATTGTAATCCAGGGCTGAATGCCCCATTTATATAATCCATAGGTAAGAGCAAAAATTAAAAATAACCAGAATAAAAAATGAGACAACCCAGGAAAACCCAAGATAAAGGGGGGGGGGACCCACAAGGAGAGAAAATAAATGGAGAAAAATAAATGAAGAAAAGTAAAAAGAAAAAATATTCCAACCATATGTTTAAAATTCTCCAGGTAAAGCCACATGCAGTAAACAAACAAGAAGAAAAGGGGAAAACCAAAATTGCAGATAAAAATACAGAAATCACCTTCAACCAACCAACTTTTTATAATCCATTAATGAGTTAAAGTAAAAAAAAATACTGGTAACCATATCTACCATTAAAAAATTTACAGTCCACAAAAAAAAACCATACAGCTATTCTTCCAACAGTAAACAATATAGCTGCATTTTGTAATCCACTGCACCAACCCAGTGTGACCCTAAATAAATATTCAGGACCCACAGGTGCTTGTTCAGGATATTTCCCTTCAACATAGCCATCAAACTCCTTTTTTATATCTTTAAGAGTCACAAAGGTTTATACAACGCTGTATCTGTCCATTAAGAGTCAATTCTTTAGAACATTCATTGGCTTAACAGTCTTAACAGAGAATTCTTACAGCAACTGTTCTTCTCATCCACATATGCTTGCAAGCAGCTTTCCAACAGCAAGATCTTCCTTCCCAAAAGAATTCAGAACAAATCAGTTCAATTCAGCCATCAAGTCTTTTTTGTCGTTAGAAATTGGTGTGAGTCAATCATATTTTTCAGGACAACACTAGAAAAGTCATCAAGTTAGGCAGGAACTTTTTGAAGCCTCAAAAAAGAAAAGGAGAGACCTAGGTATTCCCCCCCTTTCTCTTTGCCTTTACCTCCGTCCGTGCTCCACTTGACTTTTAACTCTCCAGTCCCAAGATTTCACAAATTTTTCTTCAGAAGTTAAGCATGAAAAGGAAGGAAAAACTTACAATCTTCACAGAAGTAGTGTAGTCTGATCATATCATGCAGAAAGGCTTGATGGAAGAAGAGGAGGTCCAGCAGTGAGGCTCGCAGCGAGTCGGGCTCGGGGGACAGCCGCCGCTGACGATTCCAACCCTTGACTCAAGCTGTCTGCCTTCCTGGGTCTCAGACTCGGGTCTCTCCGCAAGGAAGACCCCTCAACTGCCCAATTAGAGAGCGGCTCTGGACCAGCCAATCCGAGTCGCTCTCTAACTTGGGTCGCCGAAACCGGAAGTCTCCCCTATATTTTAACATCTGATAGGGCATGTATATAGAGAGGGACAGGGACAGAGGAATTACATTTTACCTATTTCTCTGGAATCTCTTGCTCAGTCTGAGACTGTGCTAAAAGTATGCTTGTGAACATTTTCTCTTTTATAAATACTGTATAACTTTGGATGCTGATCGTGGTTCTTTGTATTTATTTATTTATTTATTTATTTAGGATTACCACAATCCTAATGGATTACCTAATGGATTACCATTAGGATTTAGGATTGTACCACATAGACTTCCACTGTTTTGAACATGCTATTTTAAAAGAAGGACCAGGAGGGATGCAGGCACTTGTCAAGCAGCTATTCCTCCAGGGCTGCACAAGGCTGTCCCCAGTGACCAGGTGCTGGGCAGCAGAAGACCCAGACTGATTACACACTCACCCTACGCCGCTCTCACGTTCGTCTTCTCAGCGCAGCATCCTTCCAATTTTCCACTATCTGCCCCAGGGCTTCAGCAAAGATCGGCATTTAAGCACAGCAAACAGAAACTGGTTTTTAGTGGTTTCTATTTGCTGCACTTAAACACTGATCTTTGCTGAAGCCCAAGGGCAGATAGTGGGAAATTTGAAGGACGCCACGCTGAGAAGGTGAACGTGAGAGCAGCATAGGGTGAGTGCAAAATCAATCCCAGAGGCAAGGCCTCAGAACTTGGAAGGGAAGCTGGGAGTCCTGACCCTCCCAGAAGGTAATTATTTACAAAGGTCAGGTGGAGGCAGTGGTTACCCAAGAGAGAAAGAAAAGCCTCTCCAAGTGTTGGGAAAACCTTAGAAGGCAGGGTGGAAGAGGGCCTGCAGGTCAGAGAAATTAAAGTAATACATACGGATTGCCTGACAGCACTTCTGGGGAACAATACTCAATAGTCCCACAAAATGTGTAGAACACCTTGTCCGGTTCTAAGTAGGCAGAAGAGCCAAAGTCTATCAGCTTAATAGTGAAATCTTCAGCAATTATGATGTTCTCATCCTTGATATCCCTATGTAGAATATTCATGCAGTGTAGATAGACCACTGCAGACACCAGCTAAGAAACAAACATGACCAAGGATTAGAATGTGTACCACTACAGACAATATATGTCACTTTTAATTATAACATGAAAAAACATTTTTATTCCTGGCTTTTGGCTCAAAAACGGCATTTATTTAAGCGGGGTATACAGAATCTTTGAAGCACTGAATTTCCTACTCCTACAGTCATTGGGCAAAATACAAAGAAATTTGTACCATCTTAAAATGTAGGCAAATCTAGGCAAATCTGACTTTCTGTGGATAACTGTCACTATTATGCCAACCTGTCAGGAATTTAACAGTCCACTGCATTAGACTTAAAATTCATATCCAAAGATTTTTATGGTGCAAACTGAGCATCTGCCAATAGGTATTACATTAAAAGGTGAATACTGTTTGGGATGTTATTAGAAGACCTAGATTTATTCAAGATATAGGAAGAAATAGCATCATAATGTTTGGTTTTGTTTACTGTCATGTACAAAGACAAAAGACAGTGAGTGTTGAAGTATCTTCTCAATTTACCTAGGACTATCTATAGAGCTATTTCTTAACAGTGTCCCCATCTGCAGATACCTAAATCCACAGATCAGAGCCACATTTACACAAGACAGATTTTTCTGCAAACTTGAGGATGGAGAAAATCTCCAGATTATTATTTTTTTTACTCTCATGCTTAATATCATACAATGGTAGGACGCACACATGGCAGCCACCACCACTGTCTCTCTTTAGATTGTGAGAGCCTGGCCATAAACAGACTGCAACATTGACAGATTGGAACATGACCAGATCTGTTTCTGTATAAAAAAACAGCTCCCTGCTGCCATTTGCATGGAACTTGTAGCTGTAGTTTCCTAAGGCCTAGAAGTGCTAGGTCATAGAAGTGAAGGGCAGCTGTAGCAGTATTCTTCTGATACTGTATTTGCAAGGCAGCTTTAAGACCCCCCCCACGATTTCTAAACACTTAACAACTAATAATTAGGTATACCTCTTCCTCTCAAAACCACCCCTTCACCCACTTTCTTCCTCCACCCATGCCAATACAACATGCAGCTGCTCATCTACCTCCCCGCTTCACAGACTAAGATTTAAATGTCACAGAAAAATGTTGTCAGTTTTTCCCTGCATGATTCATTCTACAATGCTATAATTAAATTTAGCACATCACTCCAGAAACACCTGATTCCTTAAAATAAAAAAGAATTCATCTTGCATATTCATAGTTAATCCAGTTTTACCACAGACATAGGGAAAATAAGGGGTTTTGCCCACAGCTTGACATGCAAAAGGTTTGTTTGAATGCCATTTTTTAAAAACTAGGAAAATCCTGATGACAAATCACCAATATAACATGTTGTTTGACCCCAGGGTACCATAAATGGGTACACGAGAGGGATTTCTGGATGTGCTGGTTTAATTCAAGGTAATGAAACACAGAAGTCATCATAGAACACAGTCCAGGACAGAGTTGGAGAACTGGGCTGTTTAAGGCTTCAGTTCCCACATTTGGGCAATGGGCAGCACCAGCCTGGAGGAAACAGAGGAAACAATCCTAAGCAGGTCTTCTATTCAAAAACAAGTCTACTTTTATTCAGTGCGGCTTACTTCCAGGAAATTGTTTTCAGGATTGCAGCCAGAATTAACCAACAAATCAACAGCAGATTCAGGTGGGTAGCCGTGTTCATCTGAAGCAGCAGTTTGAGTCCAGCGGTACTTTTAAGACCAACAAGGTTTTATTCAAGGTATAAGCTTTCATGTGCACGCACACTTCTTCACATACAATGACATGGAAATTACCAATCCATACATATAGGTAGAGGGTGAGCAGTAAATTAGCATACAGCATAATGAAGACGTTTAACAGATTCAAGGATTAAACAGGAATAACAATCTAAATTTATATAGCTACTGTTTTGTTTGGGTTTAATTCTGGGGCAGGGGAAATAAGGAAATAAAAATGCCAAAATTGGAGATTTTGCCTAACTTCTAAATCACTCCACTTCAAAGAAGATGCTGCTGTAAGATCACCTCTGTGCTTGAGAGGAGATGGAGTGTAATGGAAGGGACTCAGATAATTACTCTCAGCATTCCACAGTTAAGGATGTATCTGCCCATTAGATATATTCTGAGTATAAGTGAGAACTGAGTGATTTAGCATGCTTAGCAAGATAAGAACTCAATATCTCTGTTAAACCCTGAGGGTTCCATTGTCCTGAATGTTGTAATAACTTGCTTATGCCCAGAATTGAACTTAATTGGTCTTGGAGGTGCCACTGGAGTCAAATTCAGTTCTCACATCTCAAAGAATCATAGAGTTGGAATGGACCTCCAGTGTCATCTAGTCCAACCCCCTGCACAATGCAGAAAACTCAAATACTGTTTTGTTAACTCTTGTATTTGTATGCTAATTTGCTGCCATTCATAGGTCTACCAACTGCTTTAATCTAATCTCAGCTATATTTATTGCCCAGTTACTTATACATCCTGACTAGCCCTTCCTGGCAATTAACTCCACCCCACCCTCTCTCTACCTATATGTAAGGCTCAAGGAAAACTGTTTCAATGTATCTGAAGTGTGCACACACACAAAAACTTATACCTAGAATTAAACTTTGTTGGTCTTAAATTTGCCACTGGACTCAAACTTTGTTCTATTGCTTCAGACAAACATGGCTACCCACCTGACTTATCTTTAAAAGCATTTTTGCTAATTTCAAAGAAATCACATTTCACAGAAGGTTTTTTTTTTTGTTCTCCAAATTTCCATCAGAAAAAAAGGGGGGAGGGAGAAAGCTTGTAGGAAAAAAGCCCCCCCATTTTTGCTTGCTGTTTGAACCTGCCAATTGAGTAGCGCAGCGAGCAGGCCACGCGGAACTCCAGCCAGAGACAGGCAGAAATACAGTGAAAAGGCGGAGGCTGTACTGATGAAAGTAATTAAACATTCTGAGGAGGTCCTGAAGATAGCCCTTATCTACAAGGATACACAGCTTATGAGGCTTTATGACAAGTTTGAACCTAAGCAGCTTTTGCTAAATGAAGCATTTCGACTGGACAGCCTTCTTTTTAAGCCTATCACACTACGTTCTGATTCAGATTGGATCTCCTCTCACCCAGAACCCAACCAAGATTTTGCAGTTTCATCATGACCTTGCAGAAACATACCATCCCCCCTGAAGAGTCACATTTATATCCAACTCATTGGTTCTTTTGGAGATTCTAGAGTTAGTACAAATGTCTACATGAGTTGGCTGAAGGATTACTGTCAAGTCTTTTATAATGGCCTAACTGCAAGAATCTTGGGGCCAGAGCCAGTTTTGCATACAAAATGTGCTTTTCGAGTCAATGAATATACACAGATATATATATACAGATTCATGCAGGCACCTCTTGAAATACTTAAAGAAAAAAAAAGCCAAAGGATGCTTTTTGCATTGTGGGAATAACAATGATAGACCTTTATCCAAAAGACTCTTGGAATTTTGTCTTTGGACAGGCTTCTTTAACTGAAGGAATGAGGATCTTCAGCTTTGCAAGGTATGACAGTGACTTTTACAGTGTGAACTACAAAGACGAGTTGAAGACCACAAAAAAACTTTCTCTGGCTGACTATTCTGTTTTTGATGGTTATTATACCCCCGAGGTAACAAGATCCTGCCCCCCTCAAATTTCTCTGGGTCTTCACATTTATATTACTAAATCAAACCAGATCCATTTCAGCATACTTTGGAAGAACTCCAGCAACAAGGAGATTCCAAGTGGTTTATGATAAACTAGGAATAAGGCCCATTGAAGAGAAAAATACAATGGGCTCTAGAAAGAGGCTCTAGGCAAGTGCTCCCCTTGCTGTCTTCCCACCCACCCAAGTGAAGGCATTCACTTCCCCCCCACCTCAAGGAGAGCTGATCTCTGCCATCTGGAGAACAGTTGTAATTCTGAGACAGGGAAGAGTCTTCAGCCAATCAAGGGAAGGGTTTCTTTCTCTTCTCTGTAAAGAGAAGAGAAAGGGCTCAGCCAATGGGAGAGTACAGAGAGCCAGTAACTGCCAGAACTAAGGTTGGTTGCCTTTTACTGACAGAATCAGCTTTGCTGGCTAGCAACTGTCACTCAGGTGGGAGAGAAGAGCGAACTCAACCAATGGCACACAAGTACTCTTGATTGATAGTTTGACGGGCTAAAGTTTGATGCACCACAGTCCCATTCAGCCCCAACCAATCAGGTTGCTCAGTTTTGCCAAGAAGAAACAGGTTTTATTATATTATAGATTAGCCAGTGGGCTGTGGGTGGACTGTGATCTACCTTCTGCCCATCCCTACTCAAATGAGGTGTGTGTACAAAAGTAGTCATTCATTTCAAGGAGGCAAAAATATCTATTATTGAGAGGCAATCTATCTCCATCTGTAACAAATACTTTGTAAAAATATCTGAAGTACTTTTTATATTGTAAACTTTGGTCATAAAAGTGAAATCATAAGAATTCGCTAGCTAACCTCTTTCAGGCTTTCAAGTGAAAGAAAATCAATATATCAAATTCTCAACATGGCAAAATTTGTAGATACTTATAACTGGAGACTGCAGCCATGAACAGACAAGGCAGCTCTTTCTAAACATCTAAGATAAACCCCAGGTTTGCAGAAAAATCTGAAATCTAAAAACAAATACATAATATAAACAGAGCCTGTATGTTTTAAGCAAGGAGATGCCAGGGGCTATTGTGTAGTTTTTACTAAGTATCCACAACAGTATTGCCAAAGTCCAAGCCTTAGCTTCTGTCAGTAAAAGGCAGGGGGAAGGGGCTGGGCTCTTTCCCAGGCAGTTTTAGCCATTGAAGCAGGACTCCTCGCACTAGCAGCAAGCAGTAGACAACTACCTACTACCCTGATGACTCACCCAGGGCCCATTACTTGCTCCTTTTATGAAGAATGGCAGGGTATAAATTAAGTAAATATTGCTGAAGATGGGGTATAGATAAAATAGGTTGGTTGGTGGTGGGAAGGAGAGAAGGAAGCAGTGAAAGATTAAAATATAAGGACTGCCAGGAAGGAGGAAAGAAGAAATGTATGGGGGATACTGGGTCCTTCCAACTGGACCTGGCCCAGTGGTTGGCACTGTATTACTGGACCATGGTTTCCCCATGTAAAAGTGCCAAAGGGAGAGAAAGCTGAAGGTGGGGCGAATAAAGGTAGCTTGGCTGGTGGGTGGGAAGGAGAGACAGGCGCAGGAAAAGAGAAGAGGATATGGAGGTTTTCAGGAAAACAAGAGCATGTAGTGGGGGATAGGATGAGATGTCCCCCTCAAAGTGCTTGTGGATGCCCCATTTGTATTTTATTTAATCAGCCAACTTTCTCTTCTAACTTTATCAACTAACCCACTGCACACTCATTTCTTTGTTCACTTTGGTCAGGTCCAATACTACCTCTAAGCTGTGGAGTTTTGTGAGCAAAAATTCTACTTTGTGAGCTACTGGCATTGTGAGCTACAGCATAAATTAGTCTGCTCTGGGGCCTTTTCCTGAGCTAAGACAAAAATGTGTGAGCCAGATGCTAAAAAACTGTGAGCTAACTCACACTAACTCAGCTTAGAGGGAACCCTGGTCAAGTCTTACCTGTCTGAATATGAAACTTGCCAAAGGTTCATCCATACTGGGCTGGTTATCAATGAAAGTGAAAAGATCTAGACCTGGCCCATGCTTCTCCATCACTAGTTGAAAGAACTGCTGGTTCTCAAATACATCTAGCAACTGGTGACAAAAACATTAATTCTCAAAAAAAAAAAAAAAACCTTCACAAAATATATACAACACTGCTTTAAAAAGAAGAAATGACCATAGCCTTTCATTCTCTTAACTAGTCTTACATTTTAGTAAAACTACTATAGTCAGTCCTGAAGGGACTTAGGAACTGTTCTATAAGCTCCTTGGTACTATTCATTGAGATTTTCCAGGCAAATGTTAGGCAAACATTTGTGCAGGACACATTAAATCAAGTGGGGTTCATTTCTGACAAATCCCTAGACCATAACAATGGCAAAAACTGAGTTTTCCCTTAATATTTCTATTATATAACATTAAATCAATATGCTATATCTTAATAGCTGTCTGTTTGCATGCTGAATGAGCTATACCTTAATAATACTGGGGTGCTGCAGCTTTGCCAGAATTGCAATTTCTTGAGTAACTCTCCCCAGCTCAGGATCATTTACCCAGCAGTTATCCAACACCTTCTCCTTCCAAATGAACTTCACAACAGCCTGGGAATAAGACAAGCAAATAGATACAAATCCAAGGAAGGAAACAAAAGTGGGGTGGGGGAAGGGAACAGTGCCATCTTAAATAGAGTTACACTCTTCTAAGCCCACTGACTTTAATAGATTTATAAGAACGTGGCTCTACTGACTGCACTGTAAGCAACATACTTCTTTTAAAACCATTGACATTAAAATCTGAGCTGTTCCATTTAAAATAGGTTTAAAATACATATTTGACAGTGCTAGTTATGTCCGTGTTCAGGACTTTTTTTTAGCAGGAATGCACAGGAACGTAGTTCTGGCTGGCTTGGTGTCGGGGGCATGGCCTAATATGCAAATGAGTTCCTTTTCTACAAAAAAAAAGCCCTGCCCATGTTTGTTTTTGTTATAAATAACTTTTATGTTGTCTCTTGTGTTGCTGATTTTTAAATTAATGGTGATTTTATGTAGTTTTATAGCTGTTTTAATCATGGTTTTTTGATATTTTATTGCTATTAATTGCTATTGTGAGCTGCTTTAAAATGTTTGCTACGCATGGTGTATGTTTTATAAACTAAACAAACCAGAAAATGCTGTGGAAAAGATCAGCTAGTGCTTTAACAAGTGTTAATACATTTTGAAGAACTAAACTCTGAAACAGTACACAATTTACAAATCACTGCCAGGAGACTTATTTTTGATTTTTTAAAAAAATCTATTCTCTGCATATGCCTATCTGAACTGATGTGAAGAAAGTTGAGAATACTGGATAACAGCTAGATTCGAGTTTAGTAACATCTTAAAGACCGACAAGATTCTGGGGGTATATGCTTTCAAGAGTCAATACTCTCTTCAGACCACTATGCCCTCAAGGTTCGTGTGGATATCCCACCCCAAGCCCATTTAGACGGTGAGCATATTTTAGCTCGCCCGCAGAACCAAATGGACCCAGAACGGTTCCAAATGGCTCCATGAGATTCCTGCCCCCCTGGCGATTCCCTGGATAACCTGACTGAGTCTTGGCATGACAGACTCTCCAGAGCCATTGATGGGATCGCACCTCGGCGCCCTCACTCTAAGCTAGCACCATGGTACAACCTGGAGTTGCGGCAAATGAAATGAGGACTCAGACGGATAGAGAGGCAATGGCGGCGTACTCGAGATGAAGCGACTAGAACATCTTATAGAGTTTATGAGGTTCTAAGAAATGGCAGTCAAAGCCACAAAGAAAACTTACTTTGCGTCTGCAGTTTCGCTCCCGGCACAATTGTTTAACACAATTGTGAGGGACGATGGCTCAGTGGTAGAGCATCTGCTTGGGAAGCAGAAGGTCCCAGGTTCAATCCCTGGCATCTCCAAAAAAGGGTCTAGGCAAATAGGTGTGAAAAACCTCAGCTTGAGCCCCTGGAGAGCCACTGCCAGTCTGAGAAGACAATACTTTGATGGACCAAGGATCTGATACAGTATAAGGCAGCGTCATATGTTCAATTCGGACCCTTACAACACTGCCACAAGGCAGGCCAAATTCTAGGAAATTGGAGATCGGCTGTGAAGCTTTTGTGAATTTTTTTGCAGATAAGATCTCATTGCTCCGCCACAACCTCCCCACCACAGTGGAAACAGTATGTGAACTCGAGGCCCTGTGCCTGTCTTCTGGTCCTGTTCTGGATTGCTTCGATACACTCAGCCTAGAGGAAGTTGACAGGATCCTCTCTACTGTACGCCCTACGTGATCTGGACCCTTGCCCCTCCTGGCTAATTAAAGCTTGCCAGAGGGAGCTCAGATATCCTATATGGGATATCGTAAATAGATCCCTTGCGAAGGGCATTTTCCAACACCTCTTAAAGAGGCTGTGGTCCACCCTCTCCTGAAAACATTGACATTAGACCCGGCCGAATTGGCACATCACCGGCCGGTCTCGAATTTACCCTTTTTGGGTAAAATTATTGAGAGAGCAGTAGCGCTACAGTTACAGAGCTTTCTGGATGACATTTCCATCCTAGACTCTCACCAGTTTGGCTTCCGCCCAGGTCACAGGACGGAGACAGTGCTGGCCACCCTAGTGGATGACCTCCAGCAGCATCTGGATCGAGGTGGCTCGGCGGTACTGATGTTGTTGGACCTATTGGCAGCGTTCGATACAGTCGACCATCGGTTGTTGACCCGCCATCTCGCCGACGCAGGGATTCAGGGGTTGGCCTTGCAATGGCTTTCCTCTTTCCTTGATGGTCAGGGACAAAGGGTGGCAATTGAGGGTGAAGTGTTCCGGAGACACGCGCTTGACTGCAGGGTGCCTCAGGGGGCGGTGCTCTCCCCGATGTTGTTCAACATCTACATGCACCCCCTTGCCCAGATCGCTCGGAGGTATGGGTTGGGTTGTCACGAGTATGCTAATGACACCCAGCTCTATCTACTGATGGACGGACGGCCTGACTGTGTCCCAAAAAATTTGGGCCTGGCGCTAAAAGCCATGGCTGGATGGCTTAGGCTGAGTAGATGGAAGCTCAATCCAGCGAAGACAGAGGTCCTTTGCTTGAGTCGTGGTGGTCCGGGAAGGGAAATCCCCCTACCGGCGTTTGGTCAAGAGCTTGTGGGTCCTACTGGAGCTTACTTTGACAATGGAAGCCCAGATAGCAGCCACTGCTAAATCCACGTTTTTCCATCTTTGCGGGCAAGGCAGTTGGTCCCCTTCCTGGAGCACGGCAACCTGGCAACAGTGATCCATGCAACGGTCACCTCGACGCTGGACTACTGTAATGCCCTCTACATGGGGCTGCCCTTGTGCTGAACCTGGAAGTTGCAGCTAGTGCAGAACGCAGCTACCCGGCTGTTATTGGGGCTTCCCAGGTGGGAGCACATTCAGCCGGGACTACGGGAACTGCACTGGCTGCCAATAGCATACCGGATACATTACAAGGTGCTGGTTATTACCTTTAAAGCCCTATGTGGCCTAGGACCTGCCTACCTTAGGGACCGTCTCTCCCCACATGTTCCCCAGAGAGTACTTAGATCAGGATCACAAAATCTATTAGTAATCCCCGGGCCGAAGGAGGCCTGATTGAAATCAACTAGAGACAGGGCCTTCTCAATCGTAGCCCCCTGCCAGATGAAGTGAGGGCCTTGTGGAACCTTGTGCAGTTCCGCAAGGCCTACAAGACTGTCCTCTTCCGGCTGGCATTCAATTGACTTGGCACCGGTACTTAAGAGAAGTGGAAGAAGGCCGTAGCCACCAGAATAGCACCAATTCAATATTCTGTTTTTCTGTTTTAACTGTTTTAATCATTGTACATCTATTTTATTATCGAATGTGTAATTTTAATACTTATTAATTTAATTTTTTGTGGGATTTTATGTTGTGAGCCGCCCTGAGCCTGCTTCGGCGGGGAGGGCAGAATATAAATCAAATCAAATCAAATAAATAAATAAATAAATAAAATTCATCAGATACAATAAAAATAATTTATCTGAACAAATAAAAGGACTAATATTTACTGATTCTGGTCAACTGAGACAAAAAATTGCTTTCACCTCCTTGTGATCCTTTTTGCATCTGGCTGTCCAAACAAAACCAAATGCTCCTCTGCCGATGAGATTAAGTGTTTCATAGTTCTTTCCATACTCTCCCTCGCAAGCCCTCAGCCTTTCTAACTCTTCAATTCGTCTTGACTTCTCAAATAAGGAAGTTTTTTTGATCAACTGCAGCAGAAAGGAAAAATCAGACACACACTACAAACTTTAAGTGAGATTATAATACATTAATAACTACAGAACTGGAGCCACATTGAAAATTAAGTTACAAAGATGTGGATGTCATTGTCCCAATTTATATATTCTGCAGTTATAGTCTGAACATGGATCCAACAGAGTATTTCCACAGAGAGAACCATGTCTCCCTATGCATTGTGTGACCTTCCACCTCTCCCTTCCTGCTATAGCTCAAAAGGCTCCCTGAAACACTGCTCCTGGAAAATGGGAAATTTGTGGGGGCATTTTGGGCTATGGTGGAAGGGGAAAGTCACACTCCACAAAAATTGTTCTGCCAGTGGAAAAGCTACACAGGATCCAAGCTTAAGCTTAATGTTCTCATTCCAGACTGTTAAACATCCCCCCAGAAAAAGAAAACCCACCTGGCACATTGGTTGCACTCATATTTGTTCATAAACCTTGTCCTAAACAGACAGAAGTTCATGCAATACTCCAATATACTTACTTCTGCCAAGCTAAGTGCAGAGACATCAGCTAAGGTCTGGGAAGAACTAGCCAAACTGGAAAGAAGCATCTGTGTCTTAGCTGCTGCTTGTTTCTGGCTCTGGAAGTGGTCTCTCATAACCCAAACACAGAAAAGAGCAGAAGGGTCATGCAGTTCCACACGTTTGACTTCAAAGATTATAGCTGCAAAATATAAAGCCTATCAAGAAACCACTCTGATGCCCACAAATGGCTCAGACAGAGGTCAGAGAAATTTTACAGCTCTTATTCCCAGAACCTGAAATCTGCATACATAGTTCCCTAGACAGGATTTTAATATCAAAGCTGAAAAGCTTTATTTGGTAACATTCTAAACATAATCAACTAGGGTTTAAATGAATGAAACAGATGACTGTTGAAAGAATGACTAGCCTTGAACTGCTGGAATGTCACTCACAAAAAAAACCAGAACAAATGAGTTCCTTTCCTAACCCTATATTCAGATTGTTTTCTTTGCTACTCTGTTTTTGCATTCCAGCTTTGGGTAGAAGATTGCTATCTGAGTTGATTCTTATTTTTCTGCACATTTCCTGTACTTTATTTCAAGCATAGGTGGTAAGAATGATCATTTAAAAGCATTACAGAGAAAGCACTAACAATTGCTTTGAACTTACCAAGTCGGGAACCATCTCTATGGTAACAGTTACCCGAATAGCTGCCTTCCAAAATATCACAGTTCACAGTACTTGTTGGGGACTGCACAGCTTCTAGTTTTACAGGTGTTGAGGTTACCTGTTCCATGCTCTGATGTTTTGATGGCCTGAATTCTTCTTGGGAATGAGCATCATTCAGTGAAGATCTTTCCACATGATTGCCCATACTTGCAGTACCATTTTCAACCTCTGATGTACAACATCTAGGTATATCCCTGTTATATTGCACTGAGTGTTTGGAACTGATCAAGCTTTTCCTACAGTTTGTTGGAGAACCACCACTCATAAGGAACTGTATCTGATCTTGATCAAAAGGTTCTTCTGTCAGGTCCAACGGCAGACTGAGGTCTTCCTGTGTGATCAAACATGTCTTTTTTGGTTCTGCAGAAGCAGAGGAGTCTGAATTCTCCTGTGCATGACTCAGTGCCAGTTCTGTCAGATCACAGCAAACAGCAGCTATGTCATCACTCACTTTGTTGCCAGCAATAGCTGCCAATGAAGAGGCATTATCAGTGCCTTGCGCTGCTGCAGAAACAGGATAGCTATTGCTCCTTTCATTAGGCAGGAAGGCTGTATTGTCTATGGCAATAGTTGCAGAGTCTGAACTTTTTATACTACCTATAAGATTTGTATGTGGCAGGTTATCTGTTTCTCCCTGGTTTTCTTTAGGACTTGATACTGTTCTATGTGTTGCCTCATCCACTGTGGAAGTATGACATGATGTGTGCACAGTGTCACAAGCCAGGCTCACCTCAGGTCCTAAATCATCATCATCTAAAGTATGTCCAACAAAGGTCTGACTGCACATGGCAGACTCTTCTATCTTGTTCACCACATGAAATACTGAAGTGCTACTAGAGCTATGTGTATCCAAAGGATCATCAATTTCTTCCTGAGCTAGGAGAGGAACGCTGCTGAAAAGATTGCTATCTAGTTCTTTAGTTCTCTCTTGACCTAATACACATGATTCTGAAACAACCTGTTTTGGAGAATATACTTCAGACTGCTGTGTGACAACAGGGCTTAAAATTTCTGTCTCAGTGAATCCCTCAACATGTGGACTCTCAGAAAGCAATATTTCACCATAGGCTGGCATATCACTGACCATGCAGTCTGTTCTGTGGGGAAAAAAATAATAGCTATATTACTTTATCCTCTGTTTTGTTTCCAGTACCTATCACATTATTTAAGGTCAGAAGATGAGCATTTTCTTCATTTCCCAGCTCTCTCTTGAAGGAGATACATAAAATCCCAACCAATGACTCTATCAGAAGGCCTGTCAAAACATTTTTGCTCTGTCAAGACTTCATGCCTTACTAAGTTACAACAGGGTATATGAAATTCTAAACTCTGAAATGTTGCCAAAATGGAAAAAATCCAGTACTTATTTTCAAGCCTAAACTTATTTTACTGTTTTAGCAACAAAAAACATATCATTTATAATTAAGATAGCATTTTAAAAACACATTTTGAAAAATGTATTATGAATTGTAAGAGTATAAGTGAAATGTAAGAGTATAAAAAGAATAAAGGCTCTGTCCTTAACAGAATCTGTACAGATGCTGACAAAGTCTTTTTATTTTGATGCAGACTAGCTCGCCTGACTAACTCTACTGAGCAGAGGTACATACTTAGTCTAAACCCACTGACTTCAAGGAACTATGAAAGGTGTTAACTATGTTTAGATTGGCAGTGTAAAAGATCAAATCCTAAGCAGCTCTTATATTGCAACCCCTCAGTACCAAGCAGACCTGTATCGTCTTTTGGCCTGACGCAAAGCTGCCAGGAAGGGGTTCAGTGTGAACAAACATAATTAACATGTGGCCAGGTAGCCATGGGTTCCTGTTTATCGTGGTTTACACAGCAGCCCAAACAGACAGTTTTAAAATGCTTAAAGTTTATTAAAGATGGTGCAAAATTTCTAGAGAGAATTGGTGTGCAGAAAATAAGAAAGCAGTAAAAGTCTCCAACTATACTTTACGTCCAGCACATTAATAAGAAATCAGCATAACAGGCACAGTCCAAGTCTTGGAAGCAGCAGAGCTTCTGGCAGGCAGCCCAGGAGGAACAAACTGGAAACCCTCATTCAGACCGGCGTAGAGTCAGTCTGAACCCCCAAAGAGACTCAAGAACCAGAGGAAAAAGCAGGTTTTATAGAAAATTACCCCTGGTAAGCAATACTCCCTCTAAGCTGTGAAGTCTTGTGAGCAAAAATTCTATTTTGTGAGCTACTGGCATTAAAGTTGTGAGCAAGCAATTTGGCTACTGCATAAATTAGTTTGCTCTGGGGCCATTTGTCCTGAGCTAAGACAAAAATGTGTGAGTCAGAGCTAAAAAAATGTGAGCTAGCTCACACTAACTCAGCTTAGAAAGAACACTGCTGGTGAGGTGTCCCAAGGAACGAATGAGAAGGCTCCTTGGTAAGCTAATCACCCTAGATAATTCACAACAATGACCATGTTGCCTCCAGTGTTAACACAGAGGACCTTAGATCAAAAAGATCTGCTGAGAAAATTAGGGGGGGGGGGTGAGAAATAGAGCACTCAGCAGTCCAAGGCTCTCTCTCTCTCTCAAGGTCAGTTCTGCCTAGTCAGCTGCATTGCTTAAACTACAGGGGGAAAATGCCTAACATAAAAAGCCCAGCAGTCACATGCCAGAGGCTAAAACTTATTTTAATTGTGGATTATCATTACAGGTCTACTCAGTGAGACTTACTCCCAAGAAAGTGTTCTTAGTGTAGCACTGTAAGTACTAGAGATCATAACAAGCTGTCTAATCCTGATCCATCACTGACCAGTGAAAGCGGAGTGCCTAAAACACTTTCTGACTTTGACAACCATAAAAACCTACCCATCCAGTGGTGTGGAGGCCTCTGGGGGAGACAACAGAACAGAAGACAGGCTACCCACACTCTGCTGCTGGCTTTCCTTCATATCACAAAATTCTTCTCCATCATTTCTTGATAATTCCTGCTGCTGTTCTTCCCCAAGTAGCAAAGCCACATCTCCAGCAATCAACAGGCTGCTGTCTGGGTCAAAGAAACAGCAGTGGTACGCAATATTTCAGTAAGCCATGCATGAAAGCAGTCTAAAGGACACCTCACATGTTAGAATTTTAAAGGTTATACGGCTCCCTATAACATTTTAAATGAGATATAGGCACTTTAAATATTATCTTTTTGGCAAGTACACAAGTTCTGTAGTTATCTGCTTAATCTGAAACTAATGAAACAGATCTAATACATGCATTGCAGTTAGCGGAAATGATGGTTTTCACATCAGACGCATCTCTCTAAGATGTAGGCAGTTGCTAAGGAAAGCACAAGCTCCTCTGCCAGAATATTATTTGGACTGAGTCATTAAATGAAAGTTCCATAGCATGTGTGCCTCTCCACCTTAATCTTGTATGACAGTATGGGAATACAGCCTTTTTTAAACAACTGAGAAACATATCAACACTTGGCTTGGCTTCTATAAACCATGAGAAAGTCATCTAATGCTCTAAGAGAGTGTGGTAGGTTTTTCTTAAATATAATGGTGAAGGAACTATTTTACTTAATTCCTTGTTACACTGCACAGCCAGAGAATATACTCAGATGAACTCTTTGATTTATATGACTACATACTGATTTACAGTATGAATAAAAGCCCAAAGCACCAATACATGCAGAACTTGTGTCTGTATACAGCAACTTAAGAGTTTAACAGAAAAATTGTATTCTGCATTTCACCTTAAACACTCCGATGCCAATGGGGAACAGTTCCATATATCAAAACCCAGTGTTTGACAAGCGGAGCTAAGTTTTAGATTCAAATTCTTTCTGCAAGTGAAAAGCATTTATTATGGTGTAGCAGCTTTAAGACTGTGTCCTATTGTTTGTTTGTTTTGCAGTTGGGTAAGCCAAAGAGGTGAAAACAATAGAAATAAAGCTTCCAAAGGAGAGGATGTGTAATTGCCAAGTCAACTGCATTCCACATACAAACCCACTCCACAGTAAATGTACCTTCACCAGTTTCCACTGTGCTACAGGCTTCCACCTGGGCTCCTTTAAAATCACCAGAGGAGCTCACATTTTCTGCATCTGCATTGTCTTCAAGAGATGGCAATGGCAGAGAAGAATCATCAACTCTGTCCATGTACTTGTAAAAACCAGGAATCAGGAATGTGATGTTCTAGAATACAAAAAACAACATTACCAAAATCCATCCCCTTCTTTTTGCAATGTGGCGATCAATACCAACATGATCTGTGATTGAACAGAAACAGCTACCAAATTGTTTTGTTCAAAAGGGCACACATATTGGTCTTTGTCCAATATGTAAGCAAAATCCACTGTTGTACAATAGCTGATTGATGAAAGCTCCAAAGCCAGTTTGGTGTAGTGGTTAAGTGCACGGATTCCTATCTGGGAGAACAAGATTTGATTCCCCACTCCTTCACATGCAACTGCTGGAGTGACCTTGGGTCAGTTATAACTCTCTCAGAGCTGTTCTGCTCAAGAGCAGTTCTTTGAGAAGTTTCTCAGCCTTACCTACTTCAAAGGGTATCTTGTTCTGGGGAGGGGAAGGGAAAGGAGATTGTAAGCCACTCTGGGACTCCATTGGGTAGTGAAGTATGGAGTATAAATCCAATCTCTTCTTCTTCAAAGTGAGCTTCTCCTTTCCTCTGACAGAAGTAAGCTAAATATTTCTGGTAACCTGATTAAATTTAAGCTAATCCCTAGTCAGCATGCCCATGCTCTTGAACAGCTGCCCTCCCTCAGCACCCAGTTCAAGAATGAACATTCTTTCTAAAACATACCTATTATCTATTAAGTCTAACAAAACAACAGTTTCACAGTTTCAAGGAGGTGTCTACTAAAAGAAAAGAAATAAAATTTTACCTTTCCCAGCAATTCTCTTTTTTCGTAGCCAAACAACATTAAAGAAAATGCATTGTTGATTCCATAAATCGTACCATCTGCCTGAACTGTTATCAGTCCACTGATAGTTGTAAATACCCAGATGGTAGCAGCAAAAGAATACGCCATGGAGAAGGCAGTTGTGTGATCTTCTACATTTTCAGATTCAAGTACTGGCACAGGGTCATCTAGTACTGAAGCAGCTTTTTCAGGAGGAAAGTTCACCTTCAGTTTCAGGCTTAGAGGAAACATTGTACCCTCCCTTGCTCTGCCAACAGACCTCTGAATCTTGAAATTCTGAAAGAAGCAGCTCTCAGTCACATAACACATTACAACGCTCATAGAGGAGATATACATAGTCACATTAACAGCACAATCCTAATTCAGACTGTAAATTGTTTAGGATGATTACTAAATCCTACATCAGAGCAATACAGCAGTAAACCCACATAGTGTCCAGCCAATGCTACTTGTGTATAAACCCAACACGCCTGGGACTATACCAGCATACCATCCTCTTCACATCCCACCCCCCAATGTAATGTTGCATTGGCAAAAATACTGAAGTATGGTCTCTCCCCCCCCCCCCCCCACTCTACCATGCCTACCCAGTTGTAACCCTTCTTGGGATGCAGCCATTTACAGCTTTGTAAGCACCATATAAAGCCAATAATGAAACTCATATTTCAAATGACAGATTGCACAGCATGGGGCTGTCTCTCTAGCCTCATGAGATACATAGATACATACATAGATACAAAGCAGTGTCTTCTACACAGGGAGCACAGAACTGGTAAGCTCAGTGCAAAAGGATGCCCCACTGGGGATATGCTGACAGAAAATCACTGTGACATCCATGTGATATCATGCTAGTATAATCCCTAATCCAGTATAACCCCACATGCCTTGACCATGACAGTCCAAGCTGGTCTGAACTTGCTAAATCTTGGAAGCTAAACAGGGTTGGCCCTAGCTAGTACTGGAATGGGAGACAAGGGTTGCTACACAGAGTCAGACAAACAAACTCTGAACCTCTCTTGCCTTGGAAATTCTATGGGGTCACCATAAATCAACTGTGACTTGACAGCACTTTCCATCACCATAACCACATGTGCAAGTGGGCTGAACATGGGCCACCAGCTACTCCACCCATTTCTAGCACTCACTGAATCCTCACAACATATTTTACTTTGCAGGACCAGAATCCCATGAAGAGGTCTCAACAGAAACAGTAGGCAGACTTCCAATACAATTCTATAGAAGGGATGATTACATTCTGTCTCAGGGACTATATTATCTCCCTGACAGGGGTATACAAGCTAGAACAACATGTAGATGATGGTACTGCTTCAGAGTCAC
Source organism: Heteronotia binoei (assembly GCF_032191835.1). Taxonomy (NCBI): domain Eukaryota; kingdom Metazoa; phylum Chordata; class Lepidosauria; order Squamata; family Gekkonidae; genus Heteronotia; species Heteronotia binoei. The sequence goes on along the minus strand of NC_083228.1, from coordinate 89,417,499 downwards.
AATTCACCACATATGCAGACTTGTCGTTTATTGCTACTGAGAAACACCACTCGTTTTCCTTATCTCTTTTCTAGGTTGTTGTAGGCAGCCCTCCAACATGGAGAGAGGCCAGGATGAACTCAAGTCACAGGCAGTGGCATGCACATGCTCAGTCTACAAAATAGTGAACAGCTGCAGCGACCAATGAATATCTGACTGCTCTGCTGTGGGGTTGCCAACTCTCTTTTTTTTAACCTGCCTCCTATACTCTTGCAAGGTTCTTAGTAGAGAGCTGTTTGGCCTGCAAAACTGTACTTATCATGGACATGCAGCCATAGGAACAGCTCTACCTGTGATTCTGCCATCAATACAGGTTTCAAAGGCACAGGAGCCTTCAGAGATGGCCACCCCATTCACCTCACTTGCAGTCAGAAGTCCATTCTTGATGGTGCTAAAAAAATGTGTTGGTTGTAATGGGATATGGTAGACAGTAGTCTATGCCTGCTCCCAGCTTGTTACCAATCTCAGGGGTTCACACCATGAGAGGGCTGCATGGGCCAAGGCACTGGCATCTGGGGCTTAGGAAACTTCCAGTAAATAAAGTATTAACTGGCAATGTACATGCAATCAGTTAGATGCCATTTGATTGAAGGTTTCAAATTACTATCACAAAAGTAGAATTACACATAAGAATCAACCTACACAACAATAGCACTTACATAACATTAAAAAGAACTGGATCAGTAATTCACAGCATGATACCTTAGGGATTTTCTTGCCAGGAGGAGGAATTTGTATAGAAGGGATCAGGTCTGTGATGTAATGACCAATCACCTCTTCAGGTGATGAGTAGCCATGGAGATTAGCAAAGAGGGAGTCACATGAAGTTACCTCTCCCTTAAGGTAGAAGATTCACAAAATTAGTTTCTCATTATACTTGCAGATTACTGCATTCCACAGTATCTATTTAACAATATAAAATGTGCAAAGCGCACACAAAGGAGCAATAGTAATCCTGATAATTCAGCAGACAAGACATAATGACATGCCACTGTGACAGGGATAGCAGTTTCCACATAGATTTCTTGTTCCCCACCTGAAATCCAGCCAGTCCTCATATATCTTCTTTCATGAGCGTGAGTGAATAGTTCACCAAGCTTTGTAACCACTTCAACGAAAAATCCTTAAGTAAAAATGACCACAATCATGTGGCAAACACTTATAGTATAAAATAATTTATTTAAAACAATCCAAGTTCTTCATAGTGCTTAAAGCAAAGTATTGTTGAAGTTAAATTACTCATATAAAATCCACTAAGCATTTGATTAACAGTTATGTTCTCCCCTTTGATAAAGTTAGCTACCATGTTCCTTCATACTTGCAAAGAACCATACATGTTTCAAGAAATCATAGGAATTTGTCACTGAATTGCTCAAGGTACTTGAATATTTATATACAGCAGATAAATAGATACTCACATTGCTTGTGAAGCAAACAGAGGCAGCAAGTCTTTCAACAGGCTCCAGAACAACCACACAGTACTGACTGTCATCAGTTTTTATTCTTCTCATCCATACAGAAACTGGGATCTTTTCATTGTTACAAGAAATAACATCTGCCTATTGGTAAAACACACTGTTAAGTTTCTGACTGGCAGAGCTGAGAAATGGGTATGCAGTGACTCTGACTTTCAGTGCCAATTTCTATATAAATCAATGTTTTTTTCATTTGTGAAAGTTTACAGCATGAGAAGTCATGAAATACAAGTAATGTGCACATTCAGACATTTGCATTGGTAATCCCTTGGTAAGTTTACATTGTCATCTATTTAAGTGTACTGTCAATTAAAGTTCTGCAGTACTGTTACAGGGCTAGTCTCAGCCACTTGAGTGACATGAATACTGAGAACTCAAAGAGCCATAAGTTACTGTTAGACATATCATGTACAGAACTCCCAGAAAAACCAGAGACCAAACACAAAACATAATATTTTACATTTATATGGTACCTTTTAAGCTTTAGAATTGCTCTGCTTATATTATTTCAGTAATTGTTACAACACTCCTGTAAAATAAACCCCCAGAGTTCAGTATTATTATTTCTAAAATACAGGCAAGGAGCAGAGGAAAAGGACATATTGGCTTGCCTGAGGCAACTGAGTGAGTCTGTGGCAAAGATTAAATTTGATCTGACTCAGGATCTTTGCCATTACAAGACACAAGCTATCACAAAGAGTGCTGCACGAGAAGAACTTCAGAAGCTCCCTAGAAATGGTGGTGGAAAATGTCAGATCACCGTTGACTTATAGCAACCCTGTGGGGTTTTCAAGGCAAGAGATGTTGAGGAATGGTTTGGCATTGCCTGCTTCCACGTCACAACCCTGGTATTCCTTGGAGGTCTCCCATCCAATACTAGCCAGGGCTGACCCTCCTTAGCTTCCAAGAAATACAATCCCCATAATTCGCCAACTAGATAAAAGGGAAATGATTGTTGTAACTAGGCATGTGCAATTAAAACAAAAAAAAAGGAGATAGAGGGTTGCAAGGTGTTCGACTAGGCATCCTCAGATAGGATGCTTGCTCTCAAGTCCTGCAACACTTGCTTTTTGATAGCCCTGAATAGGTTCAGACTCAAAATGACAAAAAAAATGAAGCCTTTCAAAGCGCAACCAAGTCAAAATACCTGAACATACTACACTTTATGCATCTCAAGAAGCAGGATCCATTGCATGAAAGCCTATACCACAATAAACCCACTAATCTTTAAAGTGCCACAGAAATCTATTTTAATGGAATAACAAAGTTCACCTTGTAGACCCACAGAAAGGGTAAGCATATCCCCACTAAGGCTGTCAACTTTTCATCTGGCCCCTGAAGCCATGCCTTGAATAAAATTAATCTGCAGCACTCAGCAGTTGTTTATTCCTTTCTTGTGAAAAGCTTCAACTACTGACAAGCCACTGATCAAGCTGCTGTTATATGCATAGTGGGCCAACCTCCCTTTTCCTTCTTCTTCTTTTGACTGGGATATTGTAAATAATTATTTGAATGATTTTACAAAAAATAAAAATCTACATTTAATACAACAATTTGGAAAGCAAAGAAAAATTCAATAATACATGAAATACTCAAAACTAATTACCTGATTCTGTTTTCTGAACACAAGACAATCATACTAAGTCTAACATATTCTTAAAGTTAATTTCATTAGAAAATATATTTCCTTAAATTTTTTTAGTCTATTAAGATGCTTCCTTTTTCCAGCATCTAGCATAGAGAATTCTGGCTATAGTAATCATGTGTACTTGGTATCCAATCCCCTTTTTTCTAAACAGTTGGCAATCTTAAATCTTGGAAAGGAATCTGTAAGTCAGGAGCAAAAACTTGATAACCAAGGAAAATTACCTGCCAACAATAACGTGCCTACACTGCATTATTGAAAAGATAAAAGGAGCTGGCAGTTTCACTCTAGGCCTAATCAATACATGCAGCCAATCCCGCAAAACATAAGAAAAGCCTCCGGTTATCGTAAACATTGTTCATGCTTCCTTAGGAAGGCCAGTTCCATTCCTTAAGAACAATATCTCAGACAGATCCGAAGACGACTTTACAGTTAACAGACGCCCAGTGGTACTTTAACAAGTAACGAAGTTTATTCCTGCATAAACTTTTGTAAGTTAGACCTCACTCCATCAGATGCATATGGAATAGTAAATAGAGACTTTTATAACCAAAATAATGTGTGTGGTGGGGCGGGGAGAGATTAACTGTAACCGAGAGAAACTAGCTGTAAATTATTCAGGGGAGTCCCTGTATATGGGAATTGAAGGGATGTGGCAAATTATGAGAAAGGTCACAGGTTCCAGCATATCATGGGGTGCATTCACACTACACTACTAAATAATGTGTTTTGCAACTGTTTTTTTACAGTGTAAGAATAGCAAAAACCCAGCTGGAAAATGCATTATTGAGTGCAGACACTGAGTGCAGACACAGACAGATAGTGGGCACAGAGTGGGAAAAACTATGTATAGCAGCTAGAATGAACTAAAAACAGAGAACATTTTAAAGTATTTCCTCATTTAAGAAAGAACACCTTTAAAATTGATCTAACTAGGATTCCTGTAACAGTTTATTCACTGATTTTGTAGCTATTGTCAGTATCAATAGCATTATAAAATGCAGGACACTTAACAGTAGTCCTTAAAGAAACAGTAGCATGCATATATCTAATGAGCAGTTATTCTAGTATTTCACAAACCACAGTTCCAGGAACTACTGCTGCATGTCCTTGAACATCAACATGCTCTTCATTCAGTGCCTCCACTATATCCCAGTTGGATTTTGAAATCATCTGACTTAGTTTCTGGCCAATCAGTTCCTTGCTACTGTAACCAAGAAGTTTGTAGGCTTTGTCATTTGCAATTAGAATCTGAAAGAGAGAAAGAAGGGAAAAGTCAATTTTCTCTTCTACCACTTCTAGAAAGCAAACATGGTGTTTTACATTCAGTAATTAGCAACAGATATTTAGAGAAAGTTAGCAGTACTGGTTTCAGCAGGCCATCAGATTTTAAATATACATCAAAATCCAGCATTTTTAATGGTTTATAAGAATTCCCTATGCAAGTTTACACAACAGAAAGATCAACTGAATGTAATGGCTTTCTGTGGATTGTCACTGAGGTATGTGATCAGGTAATTTTTGTTTAACAGTTTACCCTTTGATAGATGTACTGCTCCCTTTTCAAGCTTGCTCCAGCAATTTCTTATAGAACTAAAAACCAACACTCCATTAACACAGAATTTTAGTTTTATTTGCAAATATGCCTTCAAGGAAGAGTTTCAAGCTAAAACACCAATAAAGACAAAAAAATCAAACCCACAGTATAATATTATGGTCCTCAGATCTAAGCAGTAATCTCTGGTTGAAATTAACGGCAATTACTTAATAGGTTCTAAACAAAAAGAGTGGCATACTAAACAGTTATTATGGAGAGGCAACCAGCCTTTTTTGGTCTTGGTGTGGTGGTTAAGTATGCAGACTCTTATCTGGAAGAACCAGATTTGATTTCCCACTCCTCCACTTCCAGCTGCTGAAATGGCCTTGGGTCAGCCACAGCTCTCACAAGAGTTGTCCCTGAAACCGCAGCTTCTGGGAGAGCTCTCTCAGCCCCAACCACCTCACAGGGTGTCTGTTGTGGGGGAAGAAGATAAAGGAGATTGTGAGCCACTCTGAGATTTGGAGGGGAGAGAAGGATATAAATCCAATGTCTTCTTCTTATTGTTATTATTATTATTACTACTTCATTGTAATATTTAATGAAATAATTATACAACTCATGGCCCGGTTGCTAACAGGCCATGGACCGGTACCAGTCCACGGCCTGGGAGTTGGGGACTCCTGATATAGAGGATGGTGTGGAATTTTCTGTGGCCCCAGAAGGCAGGACCAGAACCAATAGGTTGAAATTAAATCAAAAGAGTTTCTGGCTCAACATTAGGAAGAACTTCCTGACAGTTAGAGCAGTTCCTTAGTGAAACAGGCTTCCTCAGGAGGTGGTGGGCTCTCCTTACTTTGAGGTTTTTATACAGAAAGTTAGATGGCCATCTGACAGCAATGAGGATCCTGTGAATTTAGGGGGTGGTATTTGTGAGTTTCCTGCATTGTGCAGGGGGTTGGATTAGATTACCCTGGAGGTCCCTTCCAACTCTATGATTCTATGTCAGATATGGCCCTCATAACAAACGAGTTTTGACATCTCTGTGCTAACTGCCTCTCCTATGTCCTTTCTTATCCATACTCTTATGCCAGTCTTATGAATATCCAAAATCTTGCTGCAACCCCACAGCTGCAGCTGGATTAGCTTTTATCCTGGCACATTAGAACCTCTAGCTTCAGCAGTTTAAGCTGGAGAGCAGTACTGTTGCACTGGTACAAAGCCACTTAATCAACATCCTGTCCAACTTAGCTGTTCCTTGACATTATATAGGTTCACACTCTAGAACCCCAACATTTCTGAAAAAGCCTGAGTAGTCCCTTTTTCCAATGGATTTATCTCCAACTCCAAATTAAAAAGGGTAGCACCTTAAAGACTCAATTGTAAGTCTGACGGAACTCAGTCAAACTTACTTCCAAGTAAACACATCAATCACTTTGTAAGGATAATAGCTTTCAGAAACCTGAATCACAACACTGAAAAGCTGAACTGCTCATTTGTCATTTTCCTTAGTTCTTTTCATGCCTGAAGGCATTCAGATTGGTACAACATACCACTCTACATTTGATCTTTTCTCATATCCTGAGCAGAAGTCTTGATATGATACTAAAAGATGACTGAAAGGTACTGCGCTACCAACAGTTTTGGCAGCCCTCCAGTATACACACATTTGGCACCCACTTAATGTTTAAGTAATAGCTTGTGAAAGGCTGGCTAGTACCTCTGTTGTTCTGATGTCCACAGTGAAGATGGCTTTGTTCGGGTTACGTGCAGAAGCTGGCAGGGACTGGGAAGATTCTCCCAGAACCAGGGCATTTAAGAGGGAACAAGATGAATTGCTGCATACTGAACAGGAAAGAGAAGTAGATTCCAAATGAGTCCAAGAGTCATGAAGCTTGCTAGTACAGATGTTCCGGGCAGCTAATGAAGTAAAGCAATAGGAATTCCATCTATTTTCTAAACAGAAAAAAAATAAAATTCAATAAACAATGAAATTTCTCCATATTATAAGAGTTTCAAGACAATCAGCAACACAAACACCAAAAAAGTACTTTACTTATTTTAGAAAGTCACCAAGCAGTAATGACAAAATGTGAAAAACTTAGCACGTAAAACAAGAAATGAAAAGCAAGCCTTATAACTACATTCCCAGTTCAAGGATACTCATGATTTGTAGTCCCATTTTCAAATAACTCCATCCATAGCTATTTTTGCTGTCAGTGTTCTCAAAAAGCTGTTCTAATGTCTGTTACACAACAGAAAGTGGAAGGTGAAAACTTTAAACATTTATACATTTCAATTCGACCTGCCAAGTATTCACCAGATAAAGATGCGTTATTTCTGCAGAGTCTGGAAAGATCACTCCTTCTTTTTTTGTTTGTCCAAGGAAAAGATCTGCTCAGCTCTTCACAGATCCCAGGAAGGCTCATGCCTACCGAAGAGCCCAAACGCATCTCCATGGGGGATCCACATTCTCGGACTGCCGTACTCATGCCTTTATTGGAGTGCTTTTCCTACAGAAACACAGCCTCCATGGAAAAAGAAGCATCAAGTCAAATCTACGAATGATCATTCTGACATAATGAGACCAAAAGAGAGAGCAGTAATAAGTCAATGTTGAGAAGTTTAGAGCGGGGGAAGCATGGTATCAAATGGAGCAGGGAGGGTGCTATGAGCCATCTGTGCCGGCAAAGGAAGGCTGGGGAGAGCATGAATGGGGCACCTGTGGTAGGGAAGCTCAACAGTTGAGCAGAAAACCAAGAGCACAAAGGCCATGCTGGATTCTGTGAAAAACAGATTTTTAGAGGATTGGCAAAGCCACCGGGAAAACATGAGCAGCGGGGCTAACATCTAACTCGGGCTGGCTCAGCCAGTTACGGAAGACTTTTTAACAGCTCGGCGGCTGAAGCGAGTCCTGTTGCTACAAAAGCCGAAACCAGCCAGCCGGGCTTGGCCGAAACGCAGTAGAGCCTTTCTAAAAATTAAGTGGATTTTAAATACGCAGTGTTCACTGGCACTGACCTTCGTACATCATAGGTCCCCAAGAGAACTGGTGCTGGAATCTGTCTCGTCCCCCACCGCTTTTCTTGCTCACCTAATCCCCTCTACTCGTGCCAGACATCAAACCCAAATTGGCCAGCTGCAAATCTGAAGCGAGTGGGCGGAGAACTAACAGCAGCCGCAGCCAACGAGACCCAAGGAACGTGTAACCGACTTCCGGACGAGCCAATGGATTCCGAGAAGCGAATCCCGCCTAACGCTCGAAACGTAAAATAAAAACCCGCGCAAATGGTTGCTAAGGTCGCACCAATCCCCTTCAATTAGGGAGCGAAAGCGTCTTTACGTTAAGCGCCTCTGCACTTTTCTCTCCAGCGCTTATATCTATATAATGGATTGGAAATAGTGAAAAAGACCCTCTCTCCGAGTTAACGTGTGGAAATAAGAGTTTGGGGTTTTTTGTTCCTTTAATTTTTAGTCCTCAGGTTGCCTTCAAAAATTTGGGAATTAGATACCTGTCGATCTCAAAGTCAATTATACCGCTACGTCACATTGTAAATCTGGCCCTTCTTCCTGTGTTGCTCTACTTCAAATTCATTTTCCTGGCATGCTTTTTTCACTTTCCTACAACTTCCTTGATGCTACGGTTGTAACCTGCCCTGAGTTTGCCTTGGCGGAATGGACAGGATAAAAGTTCCAGAAATAAATAAATACGGTGATATCTCTAGGTTGTATGTCTAGCTTTTTTCCATACATTCTTTTGCTCTTCCTTTCTATGTTCTCAATCAGTTCATACTTTTTTTAGGGTTGCCAACCCTGGATTGGGAAATACCTGGAGATTGGGAGGTATAGCCTGAAGAAGGCGGGCCTTGGGAAAGGGAGGGACTTCAATGGGGTATAATACCATCTATTCCACCTACCAAAGGAGCCGTTTTCTGGAAGTGAACTATCTCTATTGCCTGGAGATCAATCCCAGGAGATCTCAAGCTACCAAGAGATGAATGTCAGCAAATGTAGCTGCCCTGAGCCTGCTTCGCCGGGGAGGGTGGGATATAGATCAAATAAAATAAATACAGCATATCGAAAACATAATTATTTTTAAGGTCAGTTTTCAACTTGCCACAGTTGTGAAGGAGGTAAATAGAACTGTGTTCATATGAAGACAGTCTGAATGCTGACAGATTAGTTAACACTTTTATTTCACATCTTATATTTTTACCCTGCCCTTCATCTAAGGAAACATACATGATTCTTCATCTCCTTCCAACAAGGTTTTTGACAAGAAAAATTACCCCCTCCAGGCACACACACATATTAGAATGGCAAACATATTTCACTTGAGAAAACACAGGTGAATAAACACTAGCACAATGTCAGTGCAAAGGAATGATGCAGAGTGAACAATAGAGGAGTAATTATGTAATATACCAATTAACTAGCATAGGTCCAGGCAGGAATGCTGGGGCAGCCATTTTAATTGCAGCATAAGTCTACTAGTTCTGGGAGAATTAAGCAGGCAGCATGGAATTTTCAATATAATGGATCTCGGACTTAATGTGTTTGCCTGATTAAGCTCAGTGGCCCTTGACTCTGAGTAAATATATATTGGAAAGGGCTTTAAGGCTGCAGCCATCCTGAATATGCTTATTTAGAAGTAAGTCCCACAGTATAACGTCCAAATAGCAAACATCCAAATCACAAGATGTCATAGTCCCACTGTACATTACATTGGTCTGGCCAGACTTGGAATATTGTGTGCAGTTCTGGAGACCTCACTTCAAAACGGATGTGGACAGAATGGAGAGGATGATCAGGGCCTGGAGAACAAGTACTATGAGGAAAGGATGAGGGACTTGGGAATGTTCAGTCTGGTGAAGAGGAGGTTGGGGGAGGACATAATTGCTCTTTATGTATTTGAGGGGCTGTCACTTAAAGGAGGGCAGGGAGCTGTTCCTGTTGGCAGTAGATGATAGGACTCACAATAATGGGTTTAAATTAAGGGCAGGAGGGTACCAACTGGATATTAGGAGGGGAAATTGGCAGTAAAGGCTGTTCAATGGTGGAATCAGCTACCTAAGGAGGTGTTAAGCTGGCAGTCTTTAAGCAGTGGCTGGCCAAGCTCTTGTCAGGTTTGCTATAGGCTGATCCTACATTGCACAGAGGGCTGGCCTAGATGGCCTGTATGACCCCTTCCAACTCTGTGATTCTATGATTCTAGTAGAGTAAGACATATTCTTGATAAAACATGCATAAAGTCTGGTTGTAAAGACTGTCCTACCCAGGCCTCAGATTCAGCAGGAGCTCACAGGAGCACAGCTCCTGAACCTTTCTGAGGGTTTTCCCCTCCTCCTCCCCATCTACCTTGTCCATTGAATAGTAGGTTCAACTGCATAACAATCCCTGGATATGGAGAGCGGCAGCCAGCCAGCCACCAGGAGCTTTGCCACACCCCAGCAGCCCTCATTAAGCCCACACCACCCTTTCTCCACTTCTTATGTGATTTTGGGTGGTGCCTTTTGACTGTGGGGGGGCGTCCCAAGAGAGCTCCAGGTGAGGCCTGCTTGGGCTGGCTGGATCTCTAGCCAGTCCAAGCAGGCCTCACTTGCCCGGGACTCTCCTTTCTTGCATCGGGTTGCTTTTAGCTGGGGGAGGCGGATTAAGCTAATGAGTTATGCTAATGAGCTCCACCACCTATTTTTCTACAAAACGACCCCTGGTCCTACCCATCACATATTTTGAATGGGTTTGCTTTCTCGATAATCTATTTAGATAGCTTCAGGAATATTGTAACGGAAGTGAGAGCACATATAAATGTACATTACAATACCAATTACTGTGTTCTGAAAGTCCACTAGCCCTGTTCTGGAAAAGTACACATAACTGTCCAGGAATGAACTCCAGGAAAACAGGTTATGTGGGTGCACATCAAAACTAAATCGTGCACAGTAATGCTTGTCTGTCAGCTGCAACAATCCCACTTCCTATTACTGGACTAGTTTTACAATATTTTTATAGGGAGAGATGTTCTGGTGGTAGAGGTATGAAGCTAAAAAAAGGAGAAATAAGTGAAATGTCAAACATGGCTATAGCTTCCTTCTTCCAGCAGAGTTCCTTTGTCTTTAAAAATTAAATGACTATGTAAACAAGGCCATTTTCCAACCACTACATCTCTATGCTGAGAAACACCATTAGATAGATGCTTCCTGTGCAGGAAGTACATACTTTGAGGCACATACATAACATCCCTCCCCCCTAAGTTCGAAGCCCTATTGTACGTAGTCCTGTAGGTACACTGGCTTGTGCCACTCGCGTGTTGACCTTCTGAGTTCCAGGTCGCAGGCAGGGAGATTGCGGCCTCGGTTGCAGCCTCGGTTACATTGGTCTGGGGGCCCGGTAGCATTGTAGCCTCAGCCAGTGGTTTGGGGTCATCCTGATGCTCGGCTCCGGCTGGATGTTCTGATTCCCCTTGCGGCGCGGGTGTTTGTTGAGCTGCGGCCACTGGGGCAGTCGCTTCTTCTGTCTCCACCTCTGGACTGTCGGCCGGTGAGGCATCGGCGCTTGCTATCCTGCCCTCTGGTGCCTCACGGGGCCATAACTGGTCTATGTGTCACCTCATTGTGAATCCCTCTTCTTAGGTTACCTCATACATTACAGCCCCAGTACCCTGGAGACTCCGGCCAGTATCCATGCTGCTCCCACTCCAAAGTTTTTAGCGAACACCAGGTCCCCTGTGTCAAACCCTCTGGGCGCCCGGACCGTCTCCAGTACCTCCTGTAGGTTTGGGGCCCGGTCCAGGTGCATGTGGTCTAATAATGTGTTAAGCCTCCTACCCTTGAGCAGTTCCGCAGGGCTTCGGCTGGTAACCATACTAGGGGTGTTGGGCGGCTAGGCAGGCTTCCCAGTCGCTCTGGACGAAGCGGCGGAGCGATTCTTTGGTAGCCCGCACCATCCGCTCCACTTGGCCGTTTGTGGCGAGATGGAAGGGGGTCGACCATATATGCTTTATTATATTTTGGCCACAAAAGTCTTGGAACTCGGCCGAAGTAAATGCCATCCCATTGTCTGAGACAAGAGTGTCTGGCAACCCGTGTGTGGTGAAAACCCTTTGGAGCGCCTCTAGTGCCGCCCTGGTGGAAGTGGATGCTACTGGGATAACCTCTAGTCACTTGGAGTGGGAATCTATGATCAAGAAGAATACCTGTCCCTGGAATGGCCCTGCGAAATATAAATGCAGGCGGGTCCAGGGGTTTCGTGTGTGTTTCCACTGTTGACTTGGGGCTCTAGGCAGAGCTGGCTAAGTCTCCTGGCATGGCTGGCAACGAGCTACTCAGGACTCAATGGCATCATCGGTCCCTGGCCACCAGACATAACTGCGGGCTAGTGCCTTCATGCGCACAATACTGGGGTGTGTCTTGTGTAGTGCATTGAGGACCCGCTGCCTTAAAACCGAGTGTACCACCACCCTGTTTTCCCACAACAGACACCCCTTATGTACAGACAATTCGTCCCAGCGGGATACAAACGCAGAAAATTCGAACCCCACCCGACCCACCGGCCATCCCCTCCACACCCAGTCCAGGACCCAGGAGAGGGTCTTGTCTTTCCTGGAGCATCGAGCAATGTCAGTGGCGTGCACCGGGCAGTCTGGAAGGGACTCCAACGACATGATCTGGTAAGCCGGGGAAGGATCTGGGTCCATGCAAGGCAGCGGCAGTTGGCTCAACGTGTCCGCGTGGCCCATCGCCTTCCCTGGTCGGTAGCACAGGCCGTACTGGTACTCCACAAGGAAGATGGACCACTGTAAGACCCACGGTGAAAGCATTTGCAGTGTCTGGCGGTCAAGGGCAAACAGTCCTAGCTTGTGGTCTGTGTGTATGAGCACAGCCACCTTGTACTTGCCCGAGGAGGGCATGGGAAGCTGGCATACCTGGTCCCTCGCCTCGGTGAGCACCTGGATGTCCTCCACTAATGCGACCTTGTGGCGGCAGCCATCTTTCTGTTGCGGTTTTCCACCAGGGCCCCGTTTTTCCACATGTGTGGCAGACGGCGTTCCAGAACTTGCAGGAGCAGCGCTCGTGGGCTTCCCTGCAGCTGGCGCATCCTCCCGTCGAGGTAGGGTCAATGGCATGTGGCTGTTGGCGCTTCGGGGCTTGGCGTGTCTGAAGTGCATCTTCCTCGCTGGAGTCTTCTGAGTTGGACTCGCTAGCGACCTGGTTCGTTGCAGTGATATGCCGCTCGTAGGCGGCCACCTCATCCACGGCATCCGCCAGCATAAGCTTCTTGTGTCTCGTCAGTTTGGCCTGTAGCTTCTCGTCACGGAGGCCCGCCACAAAACGCCACAGCAGCACTTCGTTGAGGCTCGTAAAATCACAATCTTGGGCCAGGAGGCACAAACTCAGCTAAGAAGGTCGAAGCAGTCTTGCCGGCTTTCTGTACCCTCTTGTGGTATTCTAGTCGCAGGGCCGTGAATGTCAGCCTGGGTGAGAAATGCTCGGTGAGCCTCTCTGTGATGACCCTGCATGTGGCGGTGTCATCGGTCAGCCACACTGGCGACATCAGGCTGTCTGCCAGCGCTAGCATGTCTTTCTGCAGAGGCTGAGCAAAAGCTGTTTCTGCTTCCACTAGTTTTCGACGTCATGGTAGAGGAGGTAGAAGTTGAGCTGCTTTACCCATCAGTCCCACCTTTCGAGTTGATTGGGGTTGAACTCTGGCAGTTGCCCATAGGGGCCCAGCACTGCGGCCTGGTCTGGGTTGGCCTTCGGAGAAGCTGTTTCCCTGGCACTGGCGGAGCTGGAAGTTTGGCTCTGACTCATCTTCTGTCATGTCCTGGTGACCCTTGTGAGCAATGGCGATGCGATGCACTGAGCTGGAGTTTGCTGCGAGGCGCGGTGCATTGCCGGTTGCCTCATCGCCTACCAGGATCCCATCCTTGTTTCTACTATAATATAGTGGGTTCAAAGCATTGCAGAGACAAGATCATAGTGAGCTGTTTATTAAGGGAAGCATGGTGAAGGCTGCTCCCAACAAAGACGGACTAAGGGCCTGTGAGCCAAACCTATATACAACTCTAATCTCTCGTGCTAGCTTGCCATTGGTTCATTCAAACAGGCAGGGGTCTGTGATTGGTGCAGGTATTTGGATCCCACTACCCATTGTTATACAGTCCCCAAGCTCTGCTTTCCTGGCTCCAATGAGCCAGCAGGAAGTACATACTTAAGGCACATACATAATGTCATGGGTGCTGCAGAAGAAGCTGAGCCTGCAGAAGAAACTGTGCCCCTGCCACCGGCACCAGTGCCCCTGCCTCCTACTGGAGAAGATCCAAGCCCCCCTGCCTCGCCCTCTCGGGTGGCTCATGTGCGTGATCGCCTTCGTCAGGTCCTCAGGGATCGGAGGAGGGGGCACGCTCACGAGCAAGACGCTCCCTGAGCCCTGAGTTCTAAAAAGATCCTGGCCCTTCCAGGAGTGAGGATGCTTGAGTCTCAGCAGGATCCTGGCCGCCCTCTGAGTCAGCAATTAGTCCAAATGGGCAACAGACAGCAGAGGGCTATATAGCTGTGGGCTTTGGGAGAAGGCTTTGTGGAAGTAACTAGTCACCTACCTGATGTTCTAGCATCCATTCTGACTTTGGCTTCTGGATCCCTTGATGTTGGCTTTGACTTCTGGATCCCCTGACTTCGGCTTCTGAACCTCTGACCTGTGATACCTGGACTGTGATTTGGTTTTGGCGCTTTGAACCCTCTTTGCTCACCAGCTACAGACCTTGGACTGCCCCTGGACTTCGCCTGGCCTGGCCCCAGCTCGTGACATATAACAGGTATGATCTTTCTAGATAAGAACATGCACATTTTCAAAGATACTGTTGATACTGGCACCATTTCCCTTCTTCAACATCTCACAGCCACAGTTTTTCCTGCTACATCACCAGCAGGTTTCTGAGGGCTTTTAAAACTAAATTTGTAATTGCTAGTAAAGCTTTATTGCAATAGCATTATAATTATCTCTTGCCACAGTCTACTAGTTCTTCAGAATCGCCAGCTTTAATTTTTAAAAACCTCTAACCCTTTTTGTTGGCAATCATAGAACACTATTCTAAAACATAAAAAGGCTGTTTAATGTCTTTTTCTTGAGCTGGTATCCTGTAAGTTATCTTAGACATAATAGTAGCATCCCAAATTGTATAAGATGTACAACAGATTTTGTTTCAGCAATGGGCTAGGAAAGACTGTTTCTAAATCATAATTCTATCAGCTTACAGGTGATAAAACTTTCACAAGGGTTTATAATGGAGATATTTTCTCTATATGCAGAACTTTTTAGAATTTTATCACTCTTACATTTCCAAAGTATATGTAAAAAAATCTGCAAGATTCCCCCAGGATTGAACGTCTTGTTTGGAAGTAATAAAATGATTGGTACATAAAGTCTTATTGTAGTACTCATCTGTCCATAGTGTTCTGACAATCCAGGCCCGGGCTTCCGGGTTATGTCACCCTGACTTCGGAAGCGTCCGCGGATCGTCCTCCTACGGCACCTTTGAATCAGGCGGCTGGAGGAAGGTTTTCCTTCGGCATGGGACTTTTGCGGGAAGTTAAGGGTACAGTGGCAGCTGCTCCTGTTCTTCTTGCATGTCCCGAGGCTCCACCATCATGATAGTTGAGTCAGCAGAAAAAAGAACACCCGACTGCTTTCTTTCACTTCTTTCAGTAAGCTTTTGATGTATTGCCTCTCTACTCCAAGCACGGCAATTCTACTCTGCAAGTAAGTGAGCTTTCAGTACCACTGGCTAATAGGTCATTTTACATAACAACGAGTGGGCAGCTCAAAGGAAGGGATAGAGGTTGACTATACGCCTACTTTCCCTGCGATTGAGGCCTCGAAAAGTCAAAGAGCAATTTTAAGTATTGGTAATAACTTGAATTGGACTGAATACAAATACTTAAATTGACCCGGATTATAATTGGACGTACGTTAAAGAGCATATTATTTGGCTGCAATATGGTCTGAACATAAAAGATATATATTTTAGAGAGATTTGTCCCTGTTGTCCGACTATAACTGAAATGATAACATTTGAAATCTCAGCTGGAGCTGATTTGGAATGATGATCTAACAGGATCTTTAAACTACTTTTCAACTTGGATTAAGAGACTGAGTTTGCTGACAGAGAAAAATAGCACTGCCAAGTGAAATGTCTTATAAAAAGATATATTATGGAATATTACTTCTCTGAAACAGGATCTTGGTTAATTAATGCCGTTGATTAGAAAGCAAATTGGAGCTTTTATGCTGAAAGCTAGCGAACTTTCAAATCTACATGAGCTGAATGCTACAGAGATTTTGGCGACGTCAGAATGGGAAAGTGATCCGTTCCGAAATGAACAAAAGAAAACCAAAATGGATCCTTATGGCGCAGTTACAAAACAAGACCAGAAATCAAGATTGAGTGAAGTCCTGCTGAGAGGAACAAATGGCGCAGAATTCTTCTCCTCATTACCAAGATGGGTGGCCGCATTGAGAAGAGAGAAGGTGCGTCCCAGCCAACAAATTAAGATGTGGAAAGGGAACACAGGCAGTGGCAAATCAAATGCAAGACTGTGATCAGGCAGGCAAAAAGGGACTATGAGGAGCATATTGCAAAAAACATAAAGACCAACAATAAAAATTTCTTCAAATATATTAGAAGTAGGAAACCAGCCAGGGAAGCAGTGGGGCCCTTGGATGACCATGGGGTAAAAGGATTACTGAAGGAGGATGGGGAAATGGCTGAGAGGCTGAATGCATTTTTTGCCTCCGTCTTCACCGTGGAAGATGAGAAGTGTTTGCCCGCCCCAGAACCACTAATATTGGAAGGGGTGTTGAAAGACCTGAGTCAGATTGAGGTGACAAAAGAGGAGGTCCTACAACTGATAGACAAATTAAAAACTAATAAGTCACCGGGTCCGGACGGCATACATCCGAGAGTTCTGAAAGAACTCAAAGTTGAACTTGTGGATCTTCTAACAAAAATCTGTAATCTTTCATTGAAATCTGCCTCTGTTCCTGAGGACTGGAAGGTAGCAAATGTCACCCCCATCTTTAAAAAGGGTTCCAGAGGAGATCCAGGAAATTACAGGCCAGTCAGTCTGACTTCAATACCGGGAAAGTTGGTAGAAACCATTATCAAGGACAGAATGAGTAGGCACATTGATGAACACAGGTTATTGAGGAAGACTCAGCATGGGTTCTGTAAGGGAAGATCTTGCCTCACTAACCTGTTACATTTCTTTGAGGGGGTAAACAAACTTGTGGACAAAGGAGACCCGATAGATGTTGTTTACCTTGACTTCCAGAAAGCTTTTGATAAAGTTCCTCATCAAAGGCTCCTTAGAAAGCTTGAGAGTCATGGAGTAAAAGGACAGGTCCTCTTGTGGATCAAAAACTGGCTGAGTAATAGGAAGCAGAGAGTGAGTATAAATGGGCAGTCTTCGCAGTGGAGGATGGTAAGCAGTGGGGTGCCGCAGGGCTCGGTACTGGGTCCCATGCTCTTTAACTTGTTCATAAATGATTTAGAGTTGGGAGTGAGCAGTGAAGTGGCCAAATTTGCGGATGACACTAAATTGTTCAGGGTGGTGAGAACCAGAGAGGATTGTGAGGAACTCCAAAGGGATCTGTTGAGGCTGGGTGAGTGGGCGTCAACGTGGCACATGCGGTTCAATGTGGCCAAGTGCAAAGTAATGCACATTGGGGCCAAGAATCCCAGCTACAAATACAAGTTGATGGGGTGTGAACTGGCAGAGACTGACCAAGAGAAAGATCTTGGGGTCGTGGTAGATAATTCACTGAAAATGTCAAGGCAGTGTGCGTTTGCAATAAAAAAGGCCAACGCCATGCTGGGAATTATTAGGAAGGGAATTGAAAACAAATCAGCCGGTATCATAATGCCCCTGTACAAATCAATGGTGCGGTCTCATTTGGAGTACTGTGTGCAGTTCTGGTCGCCGCACCTCAAAAAGGATATTATAGCATTGGAGAAAGTTCAGAAAAGGGCAACTAGAATGATTAAAGGGCTGGAACACCTTCCCTATGAAGAAAGGTTGAAACGCTTAGGGCTCTTTAGCTTGGAGAAACGTCGACTGAGGGGGTGACATGATAGAGGTTTACAAGATAATGCATGGGATGGAGAAAGTAGAGAAAGAAGTACTTTTCTCCCTTTCTCACAATACGAGAACTCGTGGGCATTCGATGAAATTGCTGAGGAGACAGGTTAAAACGGATAAAAGGAAGTACTTCTTCACCCAAAGGGTGATTAACATGTGGAATTCACTGCCACAGGAGGTGGTGGCGGCCACAAGCATGGCCACCTTCAAGAGGGGGTTAGATAAAAATATGGAGCAGAGGTCCATCAGTGGCTATTAGCCACAGTGTGTGTGTATATATATATATATATAAAAATTTTGGCCACTGTGTGACACAAAGTGTTGGACTGGATGGGCCATTTGCCTGATCCAACATGGCTTCTCTTATATTCTTAGTAATAGTTTAGTAAAAAAATTCTTTATAATGAAAGACAAGGATGGTAAAATATATAGAAAACTTCATACTTGCAGGTAGAAAAAATTGGGTATTTTATTTGGAGGTAGAATTATAATTGATATATTTGTGCTTTTCTTTGTTTCTGTTTTTCCCACTCTGTACATGCCCTTTCCCCCCTTTTATGTATCTTTGCTCCTGCTTCTTTTTTGTAGTTAAAATTAATAAAAATTATAAAATCTGACAATCAAGGCCCATAGCCACAGGGGCAAGCAGTCAGCGGTGTTTCTCTTTTTTTCTGCCTGGGAAAGCAGGTGAGAAAGTACATAACACATTGATGTATGGTATTTTCTAACTGAGCAACTGAGAGATTCAACGAAGCATAAATAGGACAACCAGACAGAAAGCCCTCCTTGCCCGATCAGAGCTTTGGCTTTCTCCAGCTATCCAATCCTCAGCATCAGGAGGCAGCAGTGCAGGCAATTTTCACTCATCTCAGCATTTTGTTCCCTGTCTCCCACAGATACTGCATTTTTTAGCTTTTGAAACGTAGGAATTTCTTGCAGGAAGTACACTCCACTTTTACTGCCATGGTTCAGCTGCAAACATTGCTGAGCTTTCTAATGAAGCTAACACAAATCTGACAAAAGAACTTAGCTCTCTATGTGTAAGGGTGTCACTCACCTGAGTCAAAAAAGGGACAGTATTGAGAGGTAGGTATTACAGAACATAAAAACTTGACTACATGGAGAATCAATGCAGTCATCAGTTGATGAGCTTTGGGAACTGTAAATCCCTTCCAGGACTATGAATCACTTCTGGCCTACAAACAACATTCTCTACAGAAATAAAACCCAATCCCTCAATTCCTTTGCTTCTGCTACTTCATTTATAATTTATATTTAAAGCTTAGATTATCAGTAAGAAATCTTCCATCCTCTCCTTTTAGGGAATATGTCTAGATGAAGCACTTTGTCTTCAAATGCCTATAACAATTTTTCCTGACTTTTGAGTAAAATAGCCTCCCCTTATACTTAAGGCTGCAATTCTGTGCACAGTTATGTGGCAGTAAACCCAAGGAACTCAGTGAGATTTAACTTGAGTAAATATACATAGGTTCAGTTTGCCTGAACATCACAATATCACAAGTTGAGAATTTGGCTCTTAGATTCAAAGAAACTTTGTACAGCAGACAAATTAATGGGGAATAAAGCCATCAAGAGCTATTAGCCATGACAGCTAAATGGAGCCTCCATGTTCAGATATGGTATAACAGTGACAGCTGGTGAAGGAAAGCAATAGTGGAGAGGATTGGTCTCTGCATATGGGCTTTCCAAGGCAACCATTGGTCAGATCAAGCAGACCTCCCATGTAGTTAAAATAATGCCTTAGGGTATAATAGAAAAGTCACAAACCTGTAGGAGGTAGTACTTTTAAAATGAAGTGTAGGAGATGTTCCAAGTATAACATGGATAGACCTAACTTGGTAGAAAAATAGATTTAAAAAGAGAGAGAGAAAATACTGCATCTGATATCTGCCCTCATCCCAGCTTGTTCAGTGAGAAAGAAAGAACAATCCTTTGCATATGCTCAGAGGCAGGGCTTCTTTGGTAGCAAAAGCCCAGCAGGAATTCATTTGCCTATTAGGCCTGGTGTCACCATTGTTTCGCATGGGCTTTTTGAAAAAAAAAGCCCAGCAGGAACTCATATTAGGCCACACACCCCGACATCAAGCCAGCTTGAACTGCATTTCTGTGCGTTTCTGCTCAAAAAAGGCCCTACTCATTGGTACTCTTTACTATATTAGTTTAATATTATAAAGCCCTTGCATGGGAAACTGGCTTGTTGTAATTTATAAACCAGGTAGGTGCTGCCCTCCCCTATTCTCATTTCCCCTCCCACAGAATTTTTTTGGCTACTGGCCTACAACAATTATGATGTTAGTCACCTCCCACTTCTTCCTGCTTTGTTGCTTTTTGAACATTTGTAGTGCAGAACACAGTTTTATGCCATTTAACACTTTTATGAAATGGGTGTTTTTTCCCCATTTTTTAATTCCATCATGAAAAGCTTCATAGAAGTTCTGCAGTCTGACACCTAGGAACAAAAGGCATAATGTGTTGTATTAGCATATTTATATTCAGACCTATGTATCAGTAACAAGAAAAAACAGCATCGTTTCCTCAAAAGGAGTCCATAGAGTGGTGATGGTGAATCTGCTTGGGGAAGCTGTTCTGCCTTACCGTTCCGGCTGTTCCCTAATTATTTTCCTCTTTTTAATCTCCCACATTTCTGAATTGGAAGCATTTGTCTTTTACCATCCAGCTCAAGCTCGGCAATGTGCCTATGACAGTACTACTACCCAACAAGTAATGCCGACAGAACCTACAGTCCACCCGGCTTCCTTTATATTTAATCAATGTTTCCTTGGTTGCTTACGTGCCAATGCCCCTCAGGAGGACTACATTTCCCAAGAGGTTGTGGGGCTAAGCGCAGGCGCAAGAACTCCCCTGGGAGTTTCTGCGGCGGAGCTCAGCCTATGATTGGCTAGTGGGATACTCCCGATCGACTTTTTCATTGGGTGTCCCAACCATTGCGTCCGATGCCGGAAGGGGGAGAAGGAGCAAATCATTATGGCGACGACTGAGTCGGAGAGTGGGGAGGGAGCGCAAGAGATGATGGAGGGTGAGAGGCCCGATTCGAGGCCACGCGGGAGGTGTCCGAATTTGCGATTGCGGCAGGCTAGGACGGATTTGCGGCGCTCGCAGTTACAGAGGTTGAGGCTAAGGAGACGTGGATGCTCTCGTTATATGGGAGGGGGCGCTGTGGAGGGGGCTCCCCTGTGTTGGCGGGCAATCTGTGGGGTGCTGGGTCTAGATGGAGGAAGCGCTGCACATTTTATGGGAGGCTGATGCGATGGGGAAGCTGTGGCGATTGGGGGGGGGGGAGAAGCCCCTTTAACTCCCAGTACCTCCCCAAATACATGCTTGGTTTATGACCCCTCCTGGTATCTTTCCCTTTCTCGCTCTTTTTAAAAGGACAGTTTGGAGCTGTGATATTAGATATCTGTTATGCTCTTAACATGATATATCAAAATTTATTTTAAAATTGATTATGGTTTGTGAGTGTGGTGGTATGAAATAAGGGGCAGTCATTTTAAATAAGTCTTTTGGAACAAGAGGTTTCTGTTATATCATTGTGCTTCAGCAATTCAGATGGTACCATTGAATGGCCACAGGGTTTCTTGACACTAGTAGTGTGTTGTCTGCTTCTATTCATCCATGTTTATTCAGAAGTGCCACATTTTTTATAGATTGCAGCATTATGTTTCTACAAGCTTATTAAAATCAGACCACCTTTCATTTCCCCCATAATCCAGCATATACCTCTCTGATTGCTCCCTCATGACCCATCTTTTGCTTTCTAGGCTTACCTTGAAAAGAGAACAATGAGTTGCTTTTATCAGTTGGCAGTGTAATATTTACTGCCTGTACAGATCATTTGTAGCATGAATATTCTAGTGTGGTAACTAAAGAAAGTTTGGACAAGCCTGGTCTTGACTTTTCCATGTTCACAAGTTCTTTTTAGATATTGATGAAGATGAGCTGACTTCATTAGTATGTGAGAATGATTAGTCTTGAATTATGAAAATGCTCAGGCTTTGAATCCAAGAGGTCAGCAGTATCCTGGTGGTATATGGCTAAGAATAAACTTTTATCGTAGATGCTCTGTCAAACAGCTTAAGAGAGCACTGACTGTATATTGGGCACAGAACCCCTGCTGCAAATCCTCTAGATTCTGGTCAACAGTTGTGACAAGGCAGTGACCATGAAAAGTAGTAGATGTTGCCTTGCTTGTATACTGAATTTCAGCTAAACTTTCCAGTCATTAAACTGGTTTCCCATGTTGGCATAATTCCAGAAAACATTAAGGGTGCTACTAATGACAACACCTTAGCATCTTTCGCAGACATTGCTGGTCCTATTCTCGGAAAATATAATAATTATGTTTTTCTGAGAGTTGTAGGGCTTAAGTGTATCAGAAACCCTTTAAATAGTTCTTTAATATAAGGCCACTATTGTTATTCTTTGATTACAATTGCGAAGTTAGGGCTGAAAGGACTTGCTTTAGGTACTCTAGAGTAGTTTATAATTGAGCTAAGTTGAGACTGGAGCCAAGAATCTCCTAGTTCATGGGTAATGCTCTTAACCACTAGACTACACCTGCTCCTCGACTTAAAACAGACCCACCAAAATATAGACTAGAAATATTTTGTAGCATAGCTTCTGGTGTGAGGTTCTACAGGGTTTGTCCCTTGTGCTATTTTACTTCTGAATGAAATCACTGGTGAGATCATCCAGAGATCTGGGGCTTTGGTATCATCAGTGTGGAGAAGGTAGCCAGTTCTGTTTCTGTTTCATTAGTTTCTAGAGAAGCTGTGGAAGCCCTGAACCAATCTATGACATCAGTGATGGAGATGAAGGTGAAACAAATTGAAGCTTAACAGGACAGGTGTGTTATTGCTTAGTGCTATATCTGACCTGGGAGCAGGTATACTATCTGTTCTTGAACTGGGTTGCACTTCTTCTTAAAGCTCAGGTTTGAAGTTAGGGTGCTCTCATACCAGCACTATTGCTGGGTATCCAAATGATAGCTGTGGCCAAGAGTACCTTCTGCTAGCTTCATTGGGTATAGCAGCTGCATGCCTGCCTAGACAGTAGAGATCTTGCCACAGTCACCCATACCTTAGAGAAATCCAGAAGAAATTGCTGTCTCACACTGCATGTGTCACTGCCATTGGAGAATGTTTGGAAACTGCTGTTGGTCCAGCACAGAGACCCAAGGTTACTGATGGACTGTTCAGAATATACAGCTTCAACTCTGTATTATCTGTGCTGGCTTCCAGTGGCTCTGAGGCCCTGTTCAGAATGCGATTTCTGAGCCTTAAAGCACTCAATTGCTGGGACCAGAATATTTCAAGACAGCCTTGTCCAGCATGAACTTGGATCAGCTTCAGAAGCCCTTCTCATATCCCATGTTCCAATGTGAAGTGCAGCATGTGAGTACAAGAAATATGGGCTTCTCTATAGTGATGTCAAGATTGTGGAAGGATGTCTGCTTTGCTTTCTTATTGATGGTTTCCTGTTAAAAACGTTAAAAATTGCCTTCAAAGGACCTTTGTTGT
The DNA here is from genome assembly GCF_032191835.1 of Heteronotia binoei. NCBI lineage: Eukaryota > Metazoa > Chordata > Lepidosauria > Squamata > Gekkonidae > Heteronotia > Heteronotia binoei. The sequence continues at coordinate 89,394,109 of NC_083228.1, read as the reverse complement.
GTGAGTGCTAATGATGTTTTATTGGGAATCTATTTTATCTGACAGCTCTTTTGCACTCTTGGGTTTCTTGTTTGCCTTGTTTCATGTCAGCAGTACTTTGTACCACCATCCTGTTCCTTGAAGAATACTTAATAGCTCTGGGTTTTCCCCCCCATTCAGTTGACAGACGAATTGAATCTGAAGAGTCAGGAGATGATGAAGGGAAGAAGCAAACAGTTTGCATTGTAACAGACCTCAGTCAACAGAGTTTAAGGGATGAGCAGAATGGAGAGAATTCAACAGGTAAAATATTGTTCAATAAGAGGTTTTTCACATGTTGCATAAAATGAAACTGGCATACACATGAGCAGGCCAGGAAGAGAAGGAACCTCAGGCTTGTGGACTGTTTGTGGATCTTCTCAGTTAAGGCTTACTGGGGAGACCCACAAAAACTCATCTCTCTCAAAGCTGCAGGAGGCAGGTATTTTATCTTTGCATTTTGAGGCGTTAAAGTCGTGCCTGAGCCTGTCAAGCTTATCATCAATGAGGTTCAGTTTTTGGAAAATAACCACAGCAGTTTTGCTGGTTGAGGAGGCAGTGGTCTCCTATGAATTTTAGCAGAGAGTCTCTTTGAGGGTTGTGATCATGCCATCTGGTCATGAAAAACAAATATCTTTTGACCTTGAAAGGGATGGCTGAATATCTGTCATCTCATTTTCCCCAGCAGGTTCATCAACAATGGGGCGTTGTGTGTTGGGGATAGCTGGATAATTGGCTCTTCATCTGGATCCAGAGCCTTGTACTTGTTAAAGGGGGCAGATTAGCAAATTCACCTTTTTGTTCTCTCATTAGTAAGTTATCAATGTGCAGTTGTTGAGCCAATTTTGGTGGGGAGTACATATCCAAATTCCTTCTCAGTCTTTTTTTATTCTCATGTTTAGATTCTGTGAGCCACTTCGCTGTAAGGCAGGGGCTCCTGACTTGCTATTCTTTTGCCATTCTTTCATGAAGCAGCAGCAGATTATTGTAGCTGCTCAGTCCAACAACATATAGAAATGGCAACCCAGTTATCCCAAGTAGACCAAATAGTCCAGATCAAATTTGCTTAACAAAAGAGCCACACAGAGTAAGCATCAGATGTTTGAGAGCCAAAAGACATGAACAAATATTCTACATATGTTTTTATTTAAACTCTTTAATATTTTCTCTGCACAGAAAGATAAAATACATAAAGTATGCACTTTACAATATGGTCATGCTAGAAGGAGACTTTTTAAAAAAATGCTGGAATAACAGTTCCCATAAAACCAGCATAAGGAAAGTTTAGAGTATGGGTGTCAAACTCATTTGTTACAAGGGCCAGATCTGACATAAATAGGACTTTGTGGAGCCAGGCCATGTGTGTCATAAAATGTAATGCCAAGTAGTGGAGATATAAACTTTATAAAGGACACAAACACAAAGATTTAAAAAAAAAAACTTGAAACATGCTTTAAAAATTAGCACTCTTGTAATATTTTGTTTATTTAACAGTCTCTGATAATTGATACCTCTTGCTCAGAGGAGCCTTGGCCAATAGCAGGAAGAGAGGCTTGCCTAAGTAGTTTTGCTGTACGATTAAGAGAGCCTGACAAAGCAAGGGAGGAGCCGCAGCCAATGGAGAAAATAGAGGCTTTGCTCCATAGCTTCTGCGTGATTAAGCAAGCCAGGCCAAACAACTTGTGATGCAGAAGGAAGCAAGAGAGGGAGAAGGAAGCAGATGACAGCCAGTTGCTCTGGGGCCTGACAGGATCCCTCCAGGGGCCTGATCCAGCCCTTGGGCTGCATGTTTGACACCCCTGGATTAGAGAATAGGAAACACATGTTACCATATAAATCATTGACTCCTGTTTGCATCATATGCATATCTCTTCGCCTTGGTAAGTAAACCAAGGTAAGTAAATACAGCTCCTACAAGATCTATGAAACTAAGGGAGAATCCTTGTTGCTCAGCCCTCTCTAATTCTGTCCCTCCTTCCAGTGGCTCCCTTGGCTCTTGCACTCTCTTTCCCCACTCTAGGTCTCCAGGTGACCTCCGTGGTGGTGAAGAGCTTGCTAACCTGCCTATTTCCCCCCTCCTTCCCCACTTTACACATAACAGACATAGTTGCCTACCTGTTAGTTAGCTCAGAGGCTCACTGAAGTCCCAATGCTAAGCACACTTACTTGAGAGTAAGCCTTCATTAGTTCTTCCTTGGCCTCTGGGAGCTGCACAATATATGTGAAAGAGCTGCATGTGGTTCCCGAGGCACAGTTTGGCCACTCTTGGTCCAGACAGTCCAGTAATCCAGAACAGATAAAACTTTGTCCAGTAAATGCATTTACAAAATGAAGCAGAGGTATAGCTGTCTGAGGCTCTTCATCTGTCACCACCTTCCCCTGCCAGGTGTTTTATGCAATCAGACTTCAGGGTATAACTTTTCATGCTGCAGTATTTTTGTGAATGTCAATTATACTTTTGTATACCAGGTCTGTAGTTATTGACTGCCCTGTCCCTGATAGCCCAGGCTAGCCTGATCTCAGAAGCTAAGCAAGGTTGGCTCTGGTTAGTCCTTGGATGGGAGACCACCAAGGAGGTCCAGGGTTGCTATGAACAAGCAGGGGCAAACCAAATCTCAATGTCTCTTTCCTTGAAAAACCCCATAGGGGCACCATCAGTTAGCTGCAGCTTGATGCAAATAAATATATAAAAATTAATGACTGCATTGCTTTTAAATTCCAGGTAGTATGGTATGGTCTTGATTATACTACAAAGTAGGGCTTTTTTGTAGCAGGAACTCCTTTGCATATTAGGCCACACACCCCTGATGTAGCCAGTCCTCCTGGAGCTTACAATATGCCCTGTACTAAGAGCCCTGTAAGCTCTTAGAGGATTGGCTACATCAGGGGTGTGTGTCCTAATATGTAAAGGAGTTTCTGCTACAAAAAAAGCCCTGCTGTAAAGTGCTTAACACACTTTAAAATTAAAAATTGTTTCAACTGCTGTAGGATATAACAGTTTAGCTTGTTTTATGGGTTGATTTTTGGTTCCTGTTTCACCCACGGGCTTTGTATAGCACCAACATTAATCTCTTGGTGATACAAGGCAGCAGCTGACAGTTCTTTACCTAGCACATAAGAACTGAACACTGAGGAACTGTAATTGGTGGCAGCTAAATTCAAGTGATCTCTACTGGCCCATTGTAAGAAGTTTCCTTACGGGCTACAGTGGGTCATGTTCAAGCAGGTATGTCTCAAAAGGACACAGTGTTCAGCCATGCTGGTATTGTGTGAATAGTGATATCCTATTTTTAACATTATAGTTTATGCCAAGTAAAATATTTATTGTAAAATGTATACTGCAGTTGCAATATCTGTACCACCTAATGTGTCACAACAGTACTTATGCTGTGCCTCAGTTCTTTCTGGTGGTTACAGACTTCTAAAATCCTAGGGCACTGGTAATTGAATATCCCATTTTGTTGAATGTGCTGACTCACTATGTGTAATTCACATGGAGTCCCTGTGAGAAAGGTGGACTGTAAATAATATAAATAAATATCAAAATGTGGTTATGGTTAATGTTACAGAAAGGTTTTTTTTCTACTCACCATTATTTTTTCTGCCTGGAGTTTTATGTTAACAAGCAGTCATTTTAGGTTACTGAATACTTGATTATTGCAGGAGGAAACAAGGATTCGCATTCTGGGATCAATGTATTGAACAAGCAAAAAGAGGATGTAGATAAAAGAGTCTCTTGGGCATGGAGGGGCATCCACTTTGTATGCAAAGATGGCCAGTTGCTTTGGAATGGGAGTGTGACATAATACTTATAACATCTGTAGATAATGCCATAAAATGGTATAATTGTATACATTGTTCTTGACAGATAGTTTAAAACTTAAGAATGTTAACTGGGAGTGATAGAAGTGTGTGTGAGTGCAGGTACTTTGAGTGAGAGAGAGCTGATAGTGAAGTGTTCTGACTGGATAAGAGCATATGAAGAGGAGAGATTTGTATTTGGAGGGAGTTTAAGAGAGAGGTCCATTTGTTTTAGATCTTTTAATGGTAACATGGTAGTCTGCCTGAGTTACCAGAGGGGGGATGGAGTTAACTGAACATTCCAAATTTCTTATGCTGAATTTAGATAATGAATGAGCCATAGGTGGGTTGAACTAGATAGAAGCACATTATGAAGGGTTCTTCTGTGTTACATACTGGGATTAATCAAAAATATGTTATTACATAGCACTTAATGTCTCTTGAAAGTAGTAATGTTGCTTGGCAGTTAACACCCTAAGGGGCGTTTATGATACATAGATACTTGCAGGTGAGCAGGCTGATAATGTGTGTTGTACTTACATGAGGCTGCAACACTAGTTTTGGAACCCTACGTTCCTTTATACCTTCAGACTCTAGCCAAGCAAACACCAGCACTCAGTGTCTTTATAAAATATTGAGCAAGTCAAGATGTAGAACAGCTCTGCATGTGCTTTTTAGGTTAGCTGGAGTGTTCAAGAATAGAAAATGCATTTCTACCCTAAAGATGCCAGCATATGCACCCCCATGAAGAAAGTTTATTTTCCAAACTGGATAGCTGATGCTTCCACCAGATCTTTGTCTCACTGACAGATTTCATGAGTGAAACTGTATTCCGGCTCTTTCCCATTTGGGTGGTACATTAAGGTCCTCTCTCAAGGGCAGAAACCATTAAAGGAACTTAACTATCACATGCTTCACAGCTGTCTTTTAGCCCAAGTAATGATGATCCTGCATGACTTGCTTTCTTAAAGCTGTGTTGAAATCCTGTTTTATATGGGGTAGAAATTCAAGGGTAGAAAAGGGTAGAAACTCAAGAGTAGAAATTTTTCTGTGTCAAGTTTAACTTTGGGCTTTTCAAGCAAAATCATTGGAGACTGGAGAGCATTTAATGCTTTCTAACATGCAAGAGGGAATTGTGCACATCCCTACTTGAGAAGCCTCTGAACTACATTTGGATGGTCTATAAACTGATGTGAGAATTTTTTTAAAAAGTTTCAAATACTTATTTCTAGATACAGCATATAAAATATTTTCTGGGAAAAGGGACCATTTTATATGGCTGTGTATGTTTCAACATGAATGAGTATTCTTGCAGTGGCCTGGCAAGAAAACCAATAATGAAACTCTTGGGTTTTTTAATAAAACTGGTCTGAATTGAATATATAAGGAAAACCATCTATTTTTGTATTGTTTAAATGCTCAAGAAATTTAAGTAATTGGCTCCAGTGTTGGTCAAACGGAAAACCTGTTCCTTCTGACATGTCTTTCAGATGGTGTGTGATTATAGGGGAACTGTGGGACAGCAGAATTTGTTCCTTAGAATCTCTGGGGGGCACAAACTAGCCACATGGCAGATATATTTATATAAATACTAGGAGTAAGTACCGTTGTGAAGGAAAATACAACAGGCTCTAGACAGAGGATCTGGGTGAGTGCCCCTCACCCTTGCTGTCTTCTCATCCACCCAAGTGAAGGCATTCACTCCCCCCCCCCCCCATCTCAAGGGGAGCTGATACCTGTCATCTGGAGAGCAGTTGTAATTCTGAGTGATCTTCAGCTCTCACCTGGAGACTGGCAACAGTAGTTCCCCAGGAAAAAAATGTTGGCTTGGAGAGTCCTATCTCTGTACCTGTCTGAGGCCCCACCCCCTTTTCAAACTCATCTTCTCCAGGCACCACTCCTCAAATCTCCAAAAAGTTCCCAACCTGGAGTTGGCAAGTGCTCACTCGCACTGGCTGTCATGGAGGCTGCTGCTGAACAGGAGCAAGCCACCAGACCTAGTTAAGTCATGCCAGTCAGGTGGCATCAAGCCATCCAGAGGGAGTTGCCAAGCCTAGGGCAGCCAACCTCCAGGTGGAGCCTGAAGATTTCCTGGGATTACAGTTGAACTCCAGACAACAAATCTCTCTCCCCATTCTGGAGAAAAGAACTGCTTTGGAGGGTGGACTGTGTCCCATTCTATTCACTTGAGTCCTTTCCCTTTACTGACAGAATTTGGTTGCCTAGCAACAGCCTCTGTCTAGGGATGAGGCCAGGCCTGTAGCCAGAAAATTTTAAGTGTGGGGGCCCAGGGAATAAAATTTTAGGTAGAGGGGCCCTGGGGCCCAAATGACGTCAGACACTAAATAAAAATGAAAAAAGAGACTGGCGGCAGCAACAAGGGCAGCAAGAGCTGCGAGGGCCGCGAGAATGGCAACAGCGGGGGCGGCAAGAACAGGGCAGCAAGAGCAGCGGGGAGAGCAAGGGCAGCTGAAGTGCAGGGAGAGTGACGGCAGCAGGAGCAGGACAGCAAGAGTGCAGGAGAGCAGCAGCAGCGAAAACGGGATGGGGAAAGCGGCGGCAGCAAGAGTGCAGGGAGAGCAGCAGCAGCAGCGAAAACAGTGGCGAGAGTGACAGGGAGAGCGGCAGCAGCGAAAATGGGGCAGCAATAATGTGGGGGGAGATCAGAGGTGGTGAAAATGGAGTGGCAAGAGCAGCGGCAGCAAAAACGGGGCAGCGAGAGTGGTGGGGAGAGCGGTGGCAGCTAAAACAGGGCAGTGAGAGTAATGGGAAGAGCGACGGCAGCAAGAATGGGGTGGTGGGGAGAGCGGCGGCAGCAAAAACGGGGTGTGGAGAGCGGCAGCAGTAAAAATGGGGCAGGGAGAGCAGCGGGGAAAGGAGGGGCCATACAAGTGGAAGGGGGGGTTGGGTGGAGCGGCCTTCCCTCCGCAGCTACACACCTGGATAAGGCTGAGGAGAGGAGGGAAAGAGGAAGTGCCATGACCTGTGAGGAAATGCTCCCAGCAATGCCAGGCCTTGCTGCCTATTTGCATTATGACAACATCTCTCTGGCTATTTCTGCAGCAATCGGAGGCTGCATGCGCTGTCTGTGTTGGCTGTTGATGGGGCAGCAGAAGTCTGCTGCCAGGTTCACTTTTTGTGAGGCTGGTTAACAGGCCACAGAGAAGAGTTGGAGATTTAGCTTCTGGCAGTTTGATCAGCATTCCTAGGCCTGCAGTTGCTGGGGTAGGGGAGTCAGCCAATGGGAGGCCAGAGACTGATAGAGCTGTACTGGGCCAATTATTTGCAAAGTGCATGTATCAGCCAATGGCTGTGCTCTATTTGGCCACTGCAAGAGAATTATGATCTATGCTTCAGCTGTTAGGTTCCCGTTCAACTACTTCCCCTCAGGGTTTGGTTTGGTTTTTTAAGCAAAAGAATACTTCCGAGGTAACTTGTTTGCTACCTTGAAACAGTCCATTCTGTCAAGCTCCTTTCTATAAGTATGTTCAATTGAAGGAACTGGAGCAGCCATTCTCATTTGGAGCATAATGATAGCCTCATAGGTGTGAGCCTGACAGTTGCCTCATGAACACATTACTTTGCCGAAATGAATGACACTGAGAGTAATTGAGACAGTCACTGGTATTGTGATCATGATGGCAAGGTGGCCTATTATATACAAAATGTGTTTTGTATTAGGTGTCATATTTTTCAAATCCTTGCCTGAGGGTATATCACCTGGCAGTTGTTGGTACAATGCAACTATGTACTGCCTCAGCAGCATGTTTGGGCTGAGGATTTGACTGCCTGTATTTCATCTCCTGCATGTGTGCAGTTTTGGCATGGCCACAATTGGGGCTATTTTGCTTGCTTGTCTGTAGAGCTCACAAAGGGAGTTTTGCTTCTGACTGCTATTGCAGGGTAAGAAAGATGTCTTCTGATTGTGACAATAATTTTGATTGATTTTTTCCCCCAACAGTTCTAATCAGAAATGAATGTTATATTCAGATATGACACTTAATATGTTATTTTAACAATCACTGAGGAATGTTCCAGTGAGTCTCCTCTGTTAGCTTCTCGTCTTAAATCAAAGTTTTGTGCTGTTCACTAATAAAATAAAAGAAGCTTTGTCTCTTAAAAACATCTATAAAGTGGATAGCACAGGCAGTGGAATTTGTAACTATTAGAGTGGCTATTTAATTGGACCTCTATCCATATTCCTGTAGAAGTGAAAAACCAGTCAGTGTTAACTTATGTGCAAGTTTTTCCTCTAGTGGTTTATCTGTAAAACTTAAAGTCGTCACAGCCAGACAACAACAGTGAAGGCAACAGTTTCTTGTTGCTTTCATTGTTTTAGTGGTTATCTGTGGCAGAGTAGATAGTTAACAGCACAATGCTAAGCAGAATTACACCCTTCTAAGACCACTGGGTAAGAAGAGTGTAACTCTGTTTAGAGCTGCAGTGTAAGATACTGATCTCACCTTCTGGGTGACTTTGCCCCCACCTTTCCTCCCTTTGTCTACTGTGTCTTTCTGCATCTCTGGTGACCTCTCCTTTATTCACTGCCTCATCTGCACCTTTCCCCCCAGGCTCTTCCCTCCAGTCTTATCCAACTATAACCCATCTGAGCTCAGATGTTGTGAGATGTAAGCAGAGAGTGGAAATATAGGTATATAGTAATGGGATCTAGAGATGCTAGAGTTCTTCCACAATGAACAAAGTTGTTCTTTCTTTGCCATAAGTAACCTTGTAACCCATATTGCGTTTTTATCTAGTGCAATGGCTGCTGACATTTAAAACAAAATCTGTGGTTTCCACTGCTGAAGACAGGCAGGTCTTTTCCCGTTTGCATTTGCTCAGAGGAAGGGACTTCTGGAAGGCTGTCTCCTTTGTGAAAGGCCACTGATTTCCAAATAGTCTGTTGCCTTACCATATGTCTCAATTTTTCACTGATATCTCTCTTACCCGTGATAATGAAACAGTTCAGAAGGAGAAGATAGACAAATTTAGTAGTTTGTGGCACATTATGAGAGAGATGACTTGGTTTATTTTTACACTTGCCATCTATGCTTGTGGCACTTTACAGAGCAAAGTGAAGGAGAAGAGGCTAGTCCATTTCTCAAGAATCTTACCTATTTGTGTGACAAACAATAGGGAATGAAAGAGGAAGGCATGCAAATGCAGTTGACTGTATTATGGTTGGTTGTGTTTGAAGATTAGATTAAGGGGTGAAGCCAAAGTGTTTGCTGGATTTGACTGAAGAGAGAAGGAACACCATGTAGGGATTCTGGAAGGGAATTCTAACTATCAGGTACAGCAAGGGAAGGATAACTGGGATGATTAAGAAGCAAAACACTTGCTGAATTCAATGCATTACTGCAAATGCTGCATACTAGAGCAGTTAGGCACTTTATATGTTGCTCAGTAGTGTGAGAAGGAGAGCATCCACCTACTTGCCAAATGGAAAGCAAGTATGAATTATTCAGCACAAATCTCAAAGGCCAGCCTGCGCTCTCACTACACAGGGAGAGAAAATTGCATTGAGCTGCAAGGATTTTTTTTTTCAGAGCAGTTTCTTCAAACTGCTAAGTAATCCAAAGTCCCTGATAGATTCCAAGGAAAAAAAGTGAACCCTAGCACAACAGCTTATAAACTTATAAGTCTGCAAACACTGCAAATACTGTTACCCAGATGAAACAGGCAGTTTCTCCTTTACCATGGAAGACGCAAAAAAGGTAGAGGTGAAAAATCTGATAACAATATTTGTTAACAGTACAAATTAGTTATTTTGGTTCAGATCTGGACTAAAGTATCAATTTCTACCAAATTTGCTTCTCCCCAAAGTCATTCCTCAGGATTCTCATGGAGCTCAGTGGGCTGCAGTGGAAGGTGGGTGCTTGGAAGGTTCCATTCTGCCATTGGAAAATGTAGTCAGGATCCAGCTTTTTGTCATACTTCTTCTCTCGGCCATTGACCTGACACCATTTCTTCTAGTGTGCTGTTGTGAATTCCGTGTTTACATTTGCAAGTTTTTCCACTCCTATATATCGTTATGGCCACGTCTTTGAGGTGAGGTTTCCATTGGTTTAAGAAGACTAAAGTAATGTCTGAATAAATTAAATCCTTCTGCTCTTAAGGCTTGCAATTCTCCTGTGGGAGAGCTTTCTACAGATTGGTTTTCAGTTGATATGCAACTTGAGCTGACGTTGAGTGTGCTTGCTCTGTTGCAGTTGAAGCAGAGACGCCGGTGGACATGGAGACAATTAACCTGGACCCAGAAGCTGAGGTAATGTGAGAGCATATTGGAAAGGATAATACACAACGCTCATGGTTTTTCTTTTAACACTCCTAGCTACCTTTCATTAATTTCTTGAAAGTTATGGAATTCCTTATTCAAAGGAGCTGGGCCACAACAGTATCAAAACTGGACCAGAGATCTTCAAAGGCAAAAAAAGACTTCTGGTGATTGGTACAGGCCTCCCTTGATTTACTGTGTGATTTGTCCATGTGTCATTTTGCAGGAGAGTCTGAAGAAGAGTTCCATAGCATGTTGGTAGAATTATCTAAATTCTAAAAATTGCCCTTATGGACTGTTTACATGCCATTTTAGTACTTTCCCCACTGTCATCCCTCCAAGATAGAACTAGGCATAGCTTTTCAAATAGGAGACTTTCAGATTGAGGCAGCACAGTCACACAGAGAACAAAGCTTACCATGTTCCTGGATTAATAATGCAGGATTAATGCTATATGTACATGAGCTAGTGAAAAGATTTGCTAGTGAAAAGATTTATTTGGACTAAGTTATCAAAGGCCATAGGAATCTCTTGATCAGGCAGCATTGGCCCCACATACATCCACATTACAAATCACCAGGAGTATATGAGATATCCATAGAGCCATTCCAAGCTGCAGAAATGAAGTCCATCAAAATATTGAGAAAAATAAGCCAACAAATATGAAAAACAAAACAGTACCCCACAGACTAGAAATGCTCCATCTATATTCCATTTCTTTAAAAGGAGATGTCAAAGACTGTAGCAACTATTGGTGGAAGGAGTTTGAGATATGTAGACTACCCCACGGGCAGAAAATAGTGAAGACAACGATGAAAGTTAAAGCAGAAAGCGCCGAAGCAGGACTACAGCTGAAAATCAAGAACACAAAAGTAGTGACTACTGAGGAATTATACTACTTGAAGCTTGACAATGAAGAAATTCAGATCAAGAACATAAGAACAGCCCTTCTGGATCAGACCAGTGGTCCATCTAGTCCAGCATCCTGTCTTACACAGTGGCCAACTAGTTCCTCTTGAGAGCTAACAACAAGGCATAGAGACTGTGAGACCTTCGCTTGATATTGTCTTCTCGCACTGGGATTCAGAGGCTGACTGCCTCTGCATATGGAGATTCCTCTCAGTCACCATGGCTAGTAGCCACAAATAATAATAATCATCATATGGCATTGCTTGTGGAATAGCCAGGAGATCCTAAGATTGGCAGCCAAAGTTTTGGATAGACCTATCCTCCATGAATCTATCTAATCCCCTGTTCCTGTGGCCATCACTTCATCCTCTGGCAGCAAATTCCACATTTTAATCATTCTCCGTGTGTAAACTAGTATTTCCTTTTCTCCAGTTGCCCATCAGCTATTTTTGATGTCCTCAAATTCTAGTATTGAGAAAAAGGGATAAAATTTCTTTGTCAACTCTCTTCACCCCAAGCATAATTTCATAAACCTCTATCATATCTCCTCTTAGTCATCCCTTTTCTAAACTGAGCTTTTCCTCATAGGGAAAATTTTTCAATCTCCTAATCATAGGGAAGGTGCTTCAGCCTCCTAATCCTGCAATGTCCTTTTTGAGATATGGCAACCATAACTGTATTCCAAATGAGGCTGCATCATAGATCTACACAGGGGCATTATAAAATCAGCCATTTTATGTTCAGTCCCTTTCCTAATAGCTTGCATTTCTCACTAATGCGGCACACTGGGTTGACACTTTCATTGAGCTATCCACAGTCTGTTTCCCTATAAGTCTGAATTTGGAGGGGTTTTTGTCCCAATATGCATTACCTTACACTTAACAGCATTGAACTTAATTTGCCACATAGTTGCTTACTCACCCAGTCTGTGGAGATCCTCTTGGAGCTCTTCACAGTCAGCCTGGTTTTCACCATTCTGAATAATTTTTTGTTATTTGCAAACTTAACCACTACACTACTCACCCCTAGTTCCAGATCATTGATAAATAAAGCAAATAGTGCCAGCCCACTACTAATACTTATGGGACCCTACTGCTTACTTTCCTACATTGTGAGAACTGTCAGTTTATCCTACTCTGCTTCCTGTCATTTAACCATTTTTAATCTATAAGAGAACTCGTCCTCTTATTCCATGACTGGTGAGGTTTTTGGTGAGGTATCTTGCTAAAAGCCTTTTGAAAGTCCAAGTATTGTTCAAGATTTTCTATTTCTTGGCTTCATCATCAACCAAAAGGGAGACTGCAACCATGAAATCAGAAGATTGTGACTGGGAAGGACAGAAAAGTGTAAGGATTTGTCATTGGTGATGTACATTAAGATAATTCACACCATAGTATTCCTTATTACTGTATGTGGTTGTGAAAGTTGAACAAAGAAAGCTGACAGGAAGAAAGTTGATTCATTTGAAATGTTGTATTGGAGGAGTTTTATGGATCCTGTGAACCACTAAAAAGAAAAAGTTGAGTTCAAATCAATCCTGAACACTGCCTAAAAGCTAAAATGACTAAGCGGAGGCTATCATCATACTTTGGTTACATCATGAGGAGACAAGAGTCACTGAAAAGGGTAATTAACACTAGGAAAAGTTGAAGGCAGCAGGAACATGAGATGGATTGACTCAATAAAGGAAGATACAGCCCTCAGTTTGCAAGATCTGAGCAAAGCTGGTAACAAAAGGACATTTTGGAGGTCATTAATTCATAGGGTTATCTTAAGTTGGAAGTGGCTTGACAGCACTTAATACAAGTAAAATATAACTATGCATGTAGTGCAAATCAGTATATAATTTAATAGTGCGATCAGAAGTGCTAAAATATAATTTAAAAACAACAGCATACAAGTACCTAATCCCAATATATAGGGATTCAGGGGTTGACCTTACAGTGGCTCTCCTCGTTCCTTGATGGTCGGGGACAAAGGGTGGCAATTGGAGGTGAGCTGTCCCAGAGGCACACGCTGGATTGTGGGGTGCCTCAGGGGGCAGTTCTTTCCCCAATGTTATTGAACATTTACATGCGCCCCCTTGCCCAGATTGCCCGGAGGCATGGGCTGGGTTGCCACCAGTACGCTGATGACACCCATCTCTATCTACTCATGGACGGCCGGCCCGACTGTGTCCCAGAAAACCTGGACCAGGCATTACAAGCCGTGGCTAGATGGCTCAGGCTGAGTAGGCTGAAACTAAATCCAGCAAAGACAGAGGTCCTTTGCTTGGGTCGCTGCGGTCTGGGGGGGGAAATTCCCCTTCCAGCCCTTGACAGTGTGCCACTGACAATGGCGCACAGGGTCAGGAGCTTGGGGGTACTACTTGAGCCTGCCTTAACTATGGAGGCCCAGGTAGCAGCCACTGCTAAGTCCGCATTTTTTCATCTTAGGCGAGCGAGTCAGTTGGCTCCCTTCCTGGAGCGGGACGATCTAGCAACAGTGATCCATGCAACGGTCACCTCAAGGTTGGATTACTGTAATGCCCTCTACATGGGGCTGCCCCTGTGTCGAACCCGGAAGTTGCAGCTAGTGCAGAACGCCGCCGCTCGGCTGCTACTAGGGCTCCCTAGACGGGAGCACATTCAGCCGGGCCTTCGAGGACTGCACTGGCTGCCAATAATATACCGAGTCCAGTACAAGGTGCTGGTTATTACCTTTAAAGCCCTATATGGTCTAGGACCTGCCTGCCTTAGGGACCGTCTCTTCCCATATGTTCCCCAGAGAGTACTGCGTTCTGGCTCCCAAAATCTGCTCGTAATCCCCGGGCCAAAGGAGGCCCGGTTGAAGTCAACCAGGGACGTGGCCTTCTCAATAACAGCTCCTTGCTGGTGGAACCAGTTACTGGAGGAGGTCAGGGCCCTGCGGGATATTGGACAATTCCGCAGGGCCTGTAAGACAGTCCTCTTCCGGTTGGCCTATAACTGACCGGTATCAAAACCACCAAAACTACCAAAATACTGAAGGAAGTTGATAGATAGCGTAGTGCTGGATTGATGTACTGATTTTTAATGTATTTTAATGTTTTAATCTCTTAATTATATAAATTGTTATTGTATTTAAAATTTGAATTTTATTGTTAGAATCTCCATGTTGTAAGCCGCTCTGAGCCTGCTTCGGTGGGGTAGGGCGGGATATAAATCAAATTAAATAAATAAAGACAAATGTCTGTTTACATAAATACAGGTTTAAAAATACATATTGTCTCCATATGCAAGAACCAATTCAAAACATATTCTAGCGCCTGCCTCCTTCAGTGGTATAAGTCAAACTGAGCCCTCCATTAATTTAACAATAAAGGGTGGGGGTGGAAATCTTCATCAGTTTCCAGTTTCCTGTCATTTGAGACATATGAGAAGGCAACAGACTATTTGGGGTCATCTTGGGATTAGTTATTTATATACTGAGCCACAGGATTGTTGTTTATAAATTATATTTTAGCACTTCTCATTGCATTATTAAATTATATATTTTTTGTACTGCATGCATAGTTATATTTCACTTTCTTTTTCTTTGTCCCAACTTTTATGGTTACCTTTCTCATGCAAGGTTGTGTTTTTCTCCCCTTTTTTGTAGCACTTAACAAATACAGAGAGATGCACTTCTACAGGTTTATCTAAATTAGCTTAAGTATTTCCTGTTTGCGGCATGGTAGTTAAAGGCACAACTTCAGTACTCATAAGAATGTGGGGATTATGCTTTCCCCTTTTATTTCTTTCCCCTTTTATTTACAGATTAAATTGGAGTGTATGCTTTTGTATGATAAACGGGTAGAGGGGAAGTCTTTGCTTAGCCTTCATAGAAGGGGCTTGTCACCTGTTTTCTATGACTTTGCAGTCGATTCATCACGCAGATGTGGGGGTTTTTGTAGACATGAGTCCTGTAAGCCAAATGAGCTAAGAGTGTTGCTTTTCTAAGTGGATAATTTGGAAATGCTTTTGACCTTTAAGGCTACCCACTCTAAGCACTAAATTCAGTTATCAATGGGGGGGGGGGGTGAACAAACTGTGATTTACATGCAGCCAGTCTTCAAGGCTGACATTGACTTTATACTGAAATGTATTTATTTTTATTTTATTATTCAAAATTTATATTCTGCCCTCCCTGCAAGCGGGCTCAGGGCGCATCACGCAGATGAATCTTCGTGTGAGCACTAAGGTGGTTTATGGTTGTTTTCTTGCAGGATGTTGACCTGAATCATTTCCGAATTGGGAAGATTGAAGGTTTTGAGGTGCTCAAGAAAGTCAAGGTGAGGCTAATCAGAAAATGCCAGTCATTTCACCTTCTCCAGGTGAGCGGGATAGTACCGCCACCACTGCATGAGAGAGGCAAGAGTGTGCACAGCAGTGCTTTGTTATATGTCCTCAGGTAGGGAAATGCTGTAGAGTTCTATTGCTGCTGCATCTATAGTAGAAAGGCTGGGGGAGCAGGATTAACATTCTGCTGTTTCCCAGTTAGGACACAAGTTGAGTGCAATGGCTAAAGTTTCTTTCCTGGTCCTGAAATTTCCCTGTTTGGGAACACATGTTTGGACACTGGCTGCTGCAGGTGCTCTCTTCTGATAGGGGAGTAATACCTGTAACTGGCTCAGGGGTAGCAACCGCACCCCAAAATACATCTTTTCAAAGCTGTTAAACATGCCATAGTGAGTTCTTACTAAGATTTATACATCATTATTTTTTCCTCTTTATCTTTTCTCTCCATGTTAGACTCTGTGTCTTCGTCAAAACTTGATTAAACGCATTGAGAACCTGGAACAGTTGCAGAATCTCAGAGAACTGGATCTCTATGACAATCAGATTCGGAAGATTGAGAACTTGGAAGCCCTCACATGTCTTGAGTGAGTACTTGGACAAGAACCGAAGAAGCCACTTGAGCTCTCTTAAGATAATACATTCAGCTTCCTTTTCATTGTGGTTGCCAGAGATAACTCATCAATCACCTCTGTCAAAATGGCAAGCATTACTATAACATGGATGTATTTAGTTGTAAAACGTTGGTCATAAAACAGTCCTATTATAGCTTTATGCAAGATAATGACTCAGTTTAGCTTTCACAAGCTTATCCTAACGCTAACCATAGCTTAGAACAAACTAGAGTTTGGCATGGTATCGGTGTTGAATGATTGAGCACTTTAAATCTTTTTCACCTATCCCAGAGATTTCACAGCTGGGAACATACAGAAGAGCACAGTAAGGTGATGATGATGATTCATTCTATTTACACATGGGAAACAAAGAATGAAAGGTAGCAAACCAAAGTAGTTCATGGAGAAGCTGAGAATTTCATACAGGGCTAGTTTTATCATCTGACACCATCTCTATCAGAGTATCCAAGCAAAATCTACATCCCAATAACCACACAAGACCATATTGTACAGTAACCATAGTTATGACAAATTATGGTTTGGCATGATGGGTTGGATCCCACTAAATTTTCAAATGGCAGAATTGAATTTTCCTTCCATTGTAGCTTACTGATGTCCACTGTTCCTGGGGCAATAGGGGACTCTGAGGAATTATTTGAGGGGTCTGCAATGCGAAGGGAAAATCAATGGAAATTAGCAGTTTAGTCTGGAATAGAGCTGATATATATACTTATTGGTTTACTGTCTTTCCTTCCCATCTGGAAGTGGGATTAATAGCAATCTAATTAATGTAATTGCTAGAGCTTTATCTATTTAGATATCTTGTAGCTATTGTGACCTGCAATACAATCCAAAGTGAAAATGCCCTAAATCAAGAGGTCCACCTCCTCCTCTAATGCCTATCCTGCCATTTAAGATTGTCCTCTGAAGTCCTGCTCTCTGTATCAGTATGCAGGGGTGAGGCAGCTGATGACCAAGGATGGATCTCTTTCAGTGGTGGCATGTTGGCTGTAGCATTCCCCTTGGTTCCAGGCGGAAACATTTCTTTTTACCCAGGCTTTTAAACAACTTTTTCAGTTGATTTTGCAGTCTGCTCTAAGCCCAAGAACTGTTTTTAGACTAGCTTTATGCTGCTAAACATTTTTTGCTAGGTTTTTCAGTTTATCACTTATGATTTTATGCTCTATTATGATTTTATCATGTTTTATTTTGTAAGCCACTTCAACCAGGTTCTTCGGAGAGGTGGCCTGTAATATTTTAAAAGAAATAGTCTAAACTGGGAGTATCAAACATGTGGCGAGGGGCAGATCAGGTACCCCAGAGGGCTTTTATCAGGCCCATGAGCAACTCACTTTCATCTGCTTCCTTCTCTCTCTTGTTTCCTTCTGCATCACAGCTTGCTTTGCCAGGCTTGCTCAATTGCACGGGAGCTACAGAGCAAAGCCTCTGTTTTCTCTATTGGCTGACCAGCACTTGAAGCAACTTATGCACAAAAGCTTGCAGTGCTCAGCTATTTCATGTTTTTCCCTGGGTCTTAGGGCTCAAAGCATTGACCATGAGATTTTTGTAGTGAATATCGATAAATCAAAAGTAGGTTTGCAACTTACAGACACACACCTGAACAGCATACTCAGGATTGCTACAGCACAGACATTGTGTCCAGCTTTTGATGCAGTAATCCAGAGTAAGAGGTGTCAGTTATCAGAAACTGTTAAATAAACAAAATATTGCAAGTGATAATCTTTTAAGCGTATTTTATTTTAAGTTTTTTTTAAAAAAAATCTTTAATTGTGTTTGCCTGTGTTTTTTATAAAGTTTATATCTCCACTACCTGGCATTCCCTTTCAGTTACATACTTTTGTACAATTAGAAAACTTGATTCCTGTGTCCATTCTCATACTCAGTTACTCAGAGTCACTCCACTTCTCTCACACACTTTCCCTCTTCTCAGCCTGTTTTGTTGCCTATCAAGAACTATGTACACAGTTCACAACATTTTAAGGCATTATTTAGAGGTCTTATTACATGTATTACATCACAGGGTCCTTATTTGATTTCTCTTGGTAAAAAGAGAATGCTGCAGCTTTCCTGGTATCCAGTGGGCTGTCAGAGGACTTTAATGTACTACTGTAACTCCTACTGCATACTAATACATACGTTACAGTTGTAGTGTATTTAGGTTTAGGCTTGGACTGAGGATACCCAGGTTCAAATCCACCTCAAACTGCAGAACTCAGTAAGTCATCTTGAGCCTGTCAGTCTCTCAGCCTAGCCTACCTAATGTAGTGAGGATAAAATGGAAACCAACCTTGTGTGACATCTGCAGTTCATTTTTGTGTCTTCTGTGTAGCTCCACATGGGCAGACCTGCTGCTGAAAAGTTTTCCACAAACTTCTACAACTGAGTGTTTCCCCTTCCCTCAGCACCCCAGAGCTTAGACTCTGTTCCCGTCCAAATGGTCATGTGACAAGGGGTGGGGAAACACTCTTTCCTCAATCCTTTTTCTGCCACCACCGGGGAGAAAGGATGCTCTACAGCAATCTTATTTACCTCAGGAGATCAATATCAAATAGTAGTTTTTATTCCTACACGAGCCTTTCTAGTCCCTCTTAAGGGAACGCTGATGGCTCTTTTTAAACAATGCCACTCTCGTGGCACTTTCTGAGCTCCGTGGTAAGCCAGCTTGCTAGTCTCCCATGCGAGACTGAATGGAAGACACAAAGATGCAAACATGGTTGCACTTACTTGTAAGTTATGTTCATCAGCATCTTCTGTGCAGGTACACATCCCTCCCTCCTTCCCCACTGTGGGCCACATCTAATATTCTTTGTCTCCACAATGATGGAAAGAGAACGGAGAGAAGAGTACTCCCCCCACTCCTCATAACGCAACCATTTGGGTGGGAACAGAGCCCTAGCTCAGTGGTGCCAAGGGAAAAGAGAACTGTAGAATTCAAGAAGCTTGTGGAAAACTTCTCCATGGCAGGCCTGCTTTGACACAGTCTCATGTGTGCTTGCACAGAGGACACTCAGTGAACATCAGTTACAGGTAGGTGCAACCATGTTTTCCCTGAAGGAAGTGTGGTGTACAAATGTCATGTCTAAGGCTAATGAGGTATTTTCTTTGCTTCCTGTTAGGATCCTGGATATTTCATTTAATATTCTACGGACCATTGAAGGGCTAGATCAACTTACTCAGTTAAAAAAACTCTTCCTGGTCAACAATAAAATCAGTAAAATTGAGAACCTAAGCAACCTACAGCAGTTACAGATGTTGGAGCTGGGATCTAATCGAATCAGAGTAGGTATTTGCTTCTCTCTAACGTTTGATAATAATCCTTCCTAGACGCAGTTGGTGAATGGTTCTTATCAAACCAAAAAAGGAGGAATACTAACCTTCAGTTACAGATCATCTGCTGTGAGTAAAACTGTGACTCAGAGTCAGCCAAAGAATCCCTGAGAAAGATATCCACATAACTTTCAAATTCTATTCTCCACTACCTTCCTTCTTTCTGCTAAATTATATAATGCCCCTTTCTGAGTAACTCAAGAAAAGCACTTAAAAGGGAAGAAGGAAATGCCCAATAGTGTTGACTTAACAATCATTCAGTTCTCTTGAGCAAGAACACTGAGAGACCCTTTCATTACAAAACAGGACGCATATGTTGAAAAGTAGTGTAAGAAAAAATGTTTTAAATTTGAAGAGCCAGAACAAAGGGAGGTTGCAGAGCTAGTTAGGGAGGGGGGAGGGAGATGACAGCAAGGTAATGAAAAATAGGGTAATCTGATAAGTCACAGGAAATGTGTGATTCTAAGTGCAATTAGGCAACTCATTAGATACAATTCGTGACAGATCTAAAATGGAAACTTTACAGTAAGATGATTTTTAAAAAATCAAAGTCTAGCTATTAGATAGGTAGTATGCATCTCCTGTTTTTCAGCCTTTATGTATCTGCTTTGGAGAATTTCCCTAAAGGCACTGATAATTTTTTCCTCTTTTCACAATGCTGACCATGTCTTTATTTTCAGAACCTTGCAATCAGCTGTTCTGCCAAGTGGTCTTATTGTTTCACATGAATTTCTGGAATGTTAATTATTTAACAGGACACATTCTGTTAATGGGTTCAGCATATCACTGTTTTTGAATGAACGGACCTAGTGGTTCTTTTTAGATAATTTCATTACCTAGACTCCCTGGAAATCCATAAATACCAAGGATCCAGACTGAGATTTTAAATTCATTTTTCTTAAGCACTTTTGTAGCTTAACTATAGGGGCAGTCTTAGTGATTCTAGGGCCTTGGGCAAAACTTGTACATGGGGCTTCATAAACAGGTTGGGGGCAGGAGGGCAATTAGCTATAGGGTGGAAGGGGGCGATTGCCCTCCTTGCCATGATGCCTCAGACAGTGAAGGGATCAGTTGAAGGAGGGTTGGGGGACCATCACTGCCCTACAGTTAATCACCTTCCCCCCAGCCTGAATCTTCAGAAGTGTAGGACATCAATAGTGGCTCTTTAGAAAGAAGTTTCAAGAAGTAGCAAGAAGCCTTGGCGGGGAGGGCGGGATATAAATAAAAAGTTGTTATTATTATATTATTAGAATAGCTGTTGAGGCAGTTGACTGCAGGATGGGGGGGCTCTCATCACAGAAGGGCCCTGACTCCTCTAAGTGGGGTCTGTGACATCAGTCCCAGATGCTCTATGGCTAAGGCCACCTCTGGTTAACTGTGTACAGTTTTAATTTAACTTGCTTTGTCAGTATGGAGTAAGAATGTGCAAGAAAAAAAAATAGTGTTTGGGGTTTTTTCGGTGGGAGGGGAATTCTGGATTTTGGAATTCAGGTAAAATTTAGGATTCCCAAAATTTTCAACCCCATTTTACCCATGGACCATTATGATCAGTGGCAAATCTCCTAGGGTATATTCAGTGGGCTGGGGGGTGGGTTTGAAGTAGAGGTATCAAAGTTGTATGTAGCTGCTGGAGTCTCTCCCCAAAACAGCTCCCCAAGTTTCAAAAAGATTGAATTAGGGGGGTCCAATTCTATGGATAACCAAAGAGGGTGCCTTCATCTTCCATTGTTTCCAATGGTGGGGAAAAAGCAAGGCAGGCATGCATGCCCAGCAGATTCTACCAGAAACGGGGGGCAGCATGTTTGCAAGGCCAGAAACAGAACCAATGCAGTGTGCCCTGCAGAACCAGTTCTACTGGGGCAGTGCCAAAACCCAACAGGACTAAGGTCAAATCTGAAAATATCTGAAGTAGAAACTGGGCATGTGTGTGTGCTTTCTGCAAGGACAGCAGAACCAGTACACTGTACCAGTAATCTGTGCCACTGTGGCAAAGGCCAGCCACACAGGTCCACTCTGATGTCAAGCAGAGCCACAGAATCACAATCTGAGGGTAAGGCAGGGAAAGTGAGATAGTTGCTGAACTTCAGCAACAACCTTGCAAAGTTGCAAGCCTTGCTGTAGAGATTCCCCCCCCCCCCAAGCCATTGCTCTGAAAATCAGGGCAAATGACAGGAAAGAGGCAGAAATGGTGGGAAACAATAAAGAGAAAGTAAGTCTATCTCTTTAGCTTTTAATCCCCACCCCACCCCCCCACACTTTCTACAGCAAAGATTCTCTGGGAGAATCTGTTGGGCTTATTGTGCTATTTTCCCCACCACTGGAAACAATGGTGAGATGAGGGGTACCCTCTTTGGCTCTTTCTTGGCATTGCCATGTTGGCAGTGGGTTGTGTTGATGGAGACTGTTTTGCTGCTTCTGCTGTCCTTGCAACCTCTCTCTTTCTTGCTCGGACTGTGATTCTGTGGCTGCACTTGACATCAAACTTGTGGGGCTGGCCTTTGCCACGATGGCAGAGGGTACTGCTGGTTGGTTGGCACTGGTTGGGTTCTGCTGCTGGCCACTAGTACAGTGTATTGTTTCTGCTGTCCTTGAAGAAATGCACCTCTCAGTTTGTACTTTAGAGATTCTCACATTTGACTGTAGTCCTGTTCATTTCTTGGCAGTGCCACAGTGGCACTGGTTCTGCAGGGTACATGACACTTGTTCTGCTGATGGCCTAGCAAAAATGCGTCCCCCAAAAAACTTCACTTTCTAGTGGAGAAATTCTCTGGGAGAGTCTCTTCTCTGCTGGGCTTGTTGTGCTATTTTTCCCACCATTGTTTGGTGGTATGGGGGCATCCTTTTTGGGTGCCACTAGAATTGGATCCCCTGGTCCAATGTTTTTTAAGACTTGGGGGTTCTTTTGGGGAGAGGCTCCAGCAGCTGCACTGCAAATTTGGTGCCTCTACGTCAAACCTCCTTCCCTCCCCTGGGCCCTGAATATACCCTAGGAGAGATATGTCATTTACTATAATGACCCCATAGGGTATAATGGAGCCAGATAGATCCATGAATCTCAAATATAGTCAGGATTCTCTGTTAGGTTGTCAAATTCACATTGGAGAATCACATTTGGCTGAATATATGCCCAAGTAATGTCAATAAGGCCTTATTTGGGCATATATTCGGCTTGACTTCTGCCGAATGCACACCTCTAGTGTGGAGTAGGGATTGCCAGAATACTTTCATTAATGCCTTGGTCTACAGCAAAGAAGAGGTGAGCCAGTGTGGATTTCTTGGCAGCGCTTCAGTGTTCCTCTTTTGGTGATATAAATCAATGACATGTTTGCTTATCAACCAAAGATAGTAATATTACTTTCTATTATCATTTTTTTCAGGAAATTCAGAATATTGATACTTTGACTAACCTGGACAGCCTCTTTCTGGGAAAGAATAAAATCACCAAACTCCAGAACCTGGATGCATTAACAAACTTGACTGTACTTAGCATACAGGTACCACCCCTGGGCTTCCCATTGTGTTTTTCATAGGAATGTCATTTAACATACCCAGATTTTCCTATTATGAAAGCTTTACAGAATTTGCTTTTTTAATATTTTGAATTTAGGGTTGCTAGTATTCTGGTGCCTGTTTTCTGAACTGAGAATGTAGACAGAAAACCATTGTTTAGGTTCACATTGTGTAGAACATAAGAACATAAGAGAAGCCATGTTGGATCAGGCCAACGGCCCATCCAGTCCAACACTCTGTGTCACACAGTGGCAAAAAATTTGTAACAAAATTTGTGGCAAAATGGTGTAACCTTCCATCTCCTTTCCCCTAGTCATTGGCAATTGTTACCTAGTGTGCATTTTTCTTTCTTTTACAACAGGAGTGAAGTTGTTTCAGCAGTTTGGTGTAGTGGTTAAGTTTGCAGACTCTTCCACTCACCTCACAGGGTGTCTGTTGTGGGGGGAAAAGATAAAGGAGATTGTAAGCCTCTCTGAGAAGGGTGGGGTATAAATCTGCGGTCGTCTTCTTCAGTTTGCTAAATGAATATGTGTCAGCTTTCTACACTACACTAGAGAATAGCAAGTGCTCTTTGTAGAGAGCAAAAATCATACATAGCATGACCAAGCCACAAAAGAGGCAAAAAAGACAGCAGTGGCGGCAGCAAGCTGAGTGTACCTCTCTGGATATTGCAAGTTTTAATTGGTTCATACATAGCATGTCTTGTGTCAATAGAATATTAAGACAGGAAGAATAACTGCCATAGCCTCCTTTGCTACATCACAGTATAGAAGGTTCTCCATTAAACTCATCAGGAAACACCTGTTGCAGTTTAACTTTGTGATACTTTTGAAAGCTATAGGTGCAAAACTCCAGGCTTTACATATGCATAAGCTAATGAGATACTGTACAGCTATGGGATGATTTCCAGTGATTTTTGTGCAAATACTTTGTGTCTTGTTGTAGCATGATTAGAACAGCAGCTATTCAGGAACCTGACTCTAGTTTATGTAGATCACGTGCAAGCATGCTGCGCAAAAATACTCCGCACATTAAATGTTTTCAAATATTGTATGTATCCTGGAGTTACCTAAGCAGATGCACATTACTGCAAAAACTGTATCAAAAGTAGCCCAGAAGCCCTGGGCTTGGAAGTCTTTGTTTTTCTGAATAGTCTGAGTAGAGATTTGCCTATTTCTTAACAATGAGTTCTGATTCTAACACTTTTTAATAAGAGTTTTATGATCTCTC
Source organism: Heteronotia binoei (assembly GCF_032191835.1). Lineage (NCBI taxonomy): Eukaryota > Metazoa > Chordata > Lepidosauria > Squamata > Gekkonidae > Heteronotia > Heteronotia binoei. Next base: position 89,370,107 of record NC_083228.1, on the reverse strand, counting down.
TAGAGCAATCGGTTGACCAAGATTGAAGGACTGCAGAATCTGGTGAACCTGCGCGAGCTGTATCTCAGTCATAATGGCATAGAAGTCATCGAGGGGCTGGAAAACACTGTGAGCTGCTAATTGGTTAAAAAAAAAGATGAGTCAGTTCTAGCTTTTGATGATTCTTTGCCTTCTAAATAGAAAGATAGCTTAATGCTAGAGATCATTTGGCATTTCCAAGCCCACTAAATATTTTCCTTGAGTAACAAATGTCTTGAGTTCTTATAAACACATAGTTTAAAATTGGCAAATATTATCTGTTTTGGAGTTAGGAAAGCATGAGTAACTGTTTTCAGAAGCCAGTTGTATATTGTCTGCTGAAATTGTAGGTTGTACTGTGTAGAGGAAGTCACTGAAAGTCTGCGCAGGGCTAACAACACACATCCTAAAATTACAGGATGGGGTCAGGTGAAAAGGTGCAAAACATAATGCAAGTCTGCTTTTAGAAGAGGTAGAAAACAGGAAGGCAGTATATGCTAATGGATTAAAATGAAATGTTTTTCCCATGGTGGCACCTTGCCTTTGAATGTGCTCCCCCTTTAGGCTCACCTGATACCTGCTTTACTATTTTTCGGGTGCCAGGCCAAAGCATCTCTTTCTATAAGGGTTTAATTGAGGGGTTTCATCTTTTTAAACACCATGTTCATGACCTGCTAGACTCTTCTGAAGTCTCTATTTAGGGTTTAATTTTAGGTGGCTCAATGTTGTTTTGTTTGTTTAAAACATTTTGTGCCACATTTCCATTCAATTTGGGTTGTCAAGGGGGCCAACGGTTTAAAAATAATTGAAAACCAACTTTAAATAAACACACAACTGTGTATATAACAATTAAAACATAAGCAAGGAGAGTCAACAAGGGAATGCCAAATGAAGCAAAAAGGTTTTCATCTGCTAGCAGAAGATAACAATAGGCAATAACAGTACTGCTTTTATATTACTGGCTTGTTTATATAGTGATAAATTCTTAAAATTTTAATTGTCTTGTTCTACTTCATGAACAGTCTTGACCAGATCTCCAGAGAGGCAGTATATACATAAATAAATAATCAAATAGTCCTGGTTCTTTATTGTTTTCTCCTACTGGGGATAAGGCTTTTAATTGCAAATATATAGATGATACAATATTGTGGAAATTCCATTATATTAGTATTCTGGGAGATGAGTTGTGCTTTCTTTATCTTGCCTTTTCGGTATCCCAATGCCAAGACCTAATAAGTTTACAAACTGGGGCCAGGATCTGTGCAGTTTATATGGCTGCTGAATTCTGCTATGAAGAATGCCCCTTATAATCCAAGGTCACAAGTAGGGAAGAAACAAAAAATGAAACCCAGGCTAAAGTTTTCTCTACTTGTTTTAGAATAAGCTTACAATGCTGGACATTGCAGCCAACAGGATCAAAAAGATTGAAAATATCTCCCATCTAACGGAACTGCAGGAATTTTGGGTGAGTCTGAAATGGGGAGAGGGAAAGAGAAATTATAGCTTTCACCTATGAATGAGCATTTACAAGATGATTCCTTGAACCTAGTGAATATGTGGATTTTCCCAGACTTACTTTGGAATTTTTAATAGCAGAATGTTAAATTCAAGCTTAAATTCAAATGGTCAGAAGTAAAAAATCTAGAAAAGCTAATACATTTCTTAGACAAGACCCTAAAACAAGGAAAAATTATACAGGATCCATTTGAACCCAAGAGTTTTCTGTACAATGGACTTCGATTCATAAATTATCAGGAGGCCCAAAGAATGCAATATAACAGCATGTCAAATTCATTTCATCCTTTAAAAATAGTATCAGTATGTTAACTATAGAAAAACATTTTGTACTACAATTTTACTACAATGTTTCCTTTTTATTCATACTCTGTTATGCCCTTTTTTCGCCCTTTTTGCAGAAATTCTTTGTAGCTTATACACTCTCCCTCACCTCGACTACACAAGTTGGCCCCGCTAGTTACCTAGCTTTCCCCATTCTGGGTATCCCGAGTTCCATTCTTGTACTTTGTCTCTCTCTTCTTGCACTTCACAGTGCTCTTGATTATCGTTCCCTTTCTCTACCCAAGAGTGATCTTTGTCCTCTGAAGTCACATCTTTCAGAGGCCCCATTTCTTCTGTTCAACCTCTTTCCGTTCCTCCTCTCCCCTTCCATTTATGTGTTATGTGAGAATTTCAGACCAAGGTGACTTATATAGTATGGCAGGTTTATTGTGATAGGCTGGGTAGACTCCACTGTATGCTTCAGTTCAGTGAGAGGGAGGAGCAAAGCAAAGACAGGCATTTCCCAGTCCACACCCCTACTTTTGATGGGTTTTGGCCAGGCCTTCTATCATTATATCATGCTTGCTATGCGTAAGATGCTGAGACATGGATTCTTTCTCCTCTTGGCCAGTCCAAGCTGCCTCACACTTTGTCAGTGAGACAAGAAAGAATTGGATGGGAGCGGCTCACAAGCATACTGGAAGAATTGTTTGGATGTTCTCTCAAAGTGACAGGAAAGAGTTGCAGAGAATGGGTTTTTGGAATTTACTGACAGGGAGCAGGCACAGTCATCCTTCAGACCTTATGTCTTTCACATATAAACATAAGTAAATTTTATCAAAGCAAAGGACAGTCCAGTGCTCTCTGGGTGAACCCTGAACAGAAATATTTGATGTGATATGGCCTCTGTTTCATCTGACTCCTATTTCCATATTCCTTCCCCCCCCCCTTTCCTACATACAGATTAAACCTACATGATTTTCTCAACATGGATAAATGAATTTTCTGTTTTATTGCTTCTCAGTATTGTGAGATCCTGGTAAATACGAGGGATTGTATCCAGAATCTTATCTGCAGAAAGCATCTAGTCTTCCACTTTCTTCTCTGTTCCTGCAACCTCCTCTTGCTCCTGGAAAGAGCATTTTTGGGGTCATTGAATCTCTATGGAGGAACAGATGTGTGGTTCGGGAGAGTGCTACAGCGAGGAAGGATGAAGTCATCCCCGCCTCTCTTCCATCAGTGGAATTTTGCTGACAGAACAGAGAAGATGGGGCAATTTCATCCCCTTTGTCCTTATTGCAGTGCTGCAGCCTGCAGTGTGGTTCTTGTATATGACTCTGGAAATAATTTTTCTAGGGCTTGAAAAGGGCTGCAGAAATGGAGAGGAATGCAGGGCAGTTCCGCATGCTACCAATGACACATTGTTGGATATAAGTCCTTTGAAGAGTGCTTCATTTCCACTGTCTCCTATATAGCATGAAGAGATGATATTTGAAGAGTGAATACACTCTAATTCTTGAGTAAAAAATTCATGCAGACAATGCCATTTTCATAGCTGATGGACAGATGTGTTCATTTTACCAGCTGCCTTGCCCCTGCATTTATGCAAATCCCGGAAAACAGAACAGCAGGTTTACTTTCTTTCATTTCACTTTGTTTTGCAATGGGATATGTTATAGGCAAGAGTGTGAATTTAAGTGTCAATAGCCTGGCAGATGCAGATAATGGATGTTGTGCCTAAAAAAAATTGCTGTGAGTTTGTCTTTTGTGTGTGTTCCCTAGATGAATGATAACCTCATTGAGAGTTGGAGTGACTTGGATGAATTGAAAGGAGCCAAGAATTTGGAAACAGTCTACCTAGAGCGAAACCCCTTGCAGAAAGATCCACAATACCGACGCAAAATCATGCTGGCCCTTCCATCCGTTCGGCAGATTGACGCCACCTTTGTTCGGTTCTGAGCCTTCTCCGTCCCTTTTTCCCCTTCTTTCTTCCCTAAGTGTCGCAGCTGGGACTTTTATCCACACTGCACCCTCCGTCTTCAGTTTGTTGACACTTACAGAGCAAATGGCCAACAAAGAGCACTGAAATCAGACCTTGCATATAATGCACACTATTGTTGTTTTTGAATATTATTAAACCTTAACGTGTGAGATTTCCTGGTTGTGACAATGTCTCTTCCTGTTGGGCAGTCCAGCAGCAAGTACATCTTCTGATGAACAGCATCTTCTGCCTGTAAAGTAATAGATATCTCTTAAGAATCACAAATTCACGGGTCCCCGAAGCCACTGTCTGCTCACAGGCAGTAGCAATAATCTGTTCAGAACAGTGGCAGAGTTTTTCTAACCATTGAAATAAAGCAAGCATTAGCTTTATCAGAGACAAGAACAATCATTTTCCGCCCTAATCCTTAAACTGAGGACAGGCAACAGTTAGTCACTATCAGTTAGTGCCTGTCTGATGATGGTAACAGCGGTTGTAAATTAAAGGGGATTGCATAGTCTAGCAGCTTTCATCAGTCTCCACTTGTCTTTTCAAGAGCTAGGCTTTTGCCTGCATCTGTCAATATTTGCACTGAAAAGGATAGTTATTTATATCCTTGTTCTTCTCTTTGCACAGTCACGCCTTTGTTCCTTGTGCCTCCATTTACCATTCCAGCCGTGTGATCTGCAATGCTGAATTCCTGTGGGAACCTGCTAGGCAGCTTGGAATGCCAATGCCATATGAATGCACTGTAGAGAGTGGAGGTCAGGATATTTGAATTCTCTTATAGGTGAAAGCCAACCCTTTCAGTCCCCCAGCATCAGATAGGCAGGGAAGGTGCAGATTGGAAGATCCAATATAGATGTGAATGTTAGGCTTTTTCAGGAAGGCAATAGAAAAGAGCAAGAGTCCAGTAGCACCTTTAAAAACTAACAAGATTTGTGGCAGGGAGGCAGTTGGGCATACCTCTTGAATGCAGTTGGAGGTGAATAGTTGTTTTTTTAAGCAAAGACACTGGAAGGGGTGGCAAATATTAAAAAAAAAAAATCTTACAACAACCTTGACAATGCTCACAGCTGACAAAGCTTCTTATTGTATTTTTCATATATTTACCTCTCTCTCTGAGTTGAAGGAATTGAGAGCAATCTACAAGTAAAATTAAAGAACAGATTTGAACCTAGGTCTTATTAGTCCAAGTCCAATGTACTGTAACCGCTACACCACACTAACATTCCTGAGGACAGCACAGAGTGCTCATAATTTCTTCAGGAAAAACAGTTACGCTGAGTGGTCATTTCCAGTGCTGTAGTTTGTGCTATAGCAACTTAAGGTAAAGAGATGTTGTTTTTGACATCTTGACATCTATGGAATTGCAATATTTATTGATTGTCTAACATCAACACGTCATATTGGACAGGATTTATGACTCCAACTCTTTGGCAGAGCTTGAGAGCACAGTGCTTCTCTTTCGCAGCTTACTCCTCAGTGTATAGTACACAGGCCTCAGGAAAGAGGGGAGAACTGGTAATAGTTAGAAAAAAGGTATGTCAGTGACCTCTTTGAAAGATGAAAAGTGGAAACAGGTGGATCAATTCACAATCCACTAAGGATTTATGTACAGAAATGTAGATTTGGATTAGATATTAGGGTATTGGATTTTAGGGATATTGAGTATTCTAACAAAAAAGGCTGTATTACTAGGATTTAAATCTTAGTGTAGCTGGTCTTCACTTAGTTCTCAAAGAGCTTGGAGGAATGGGAGTCTAAATAAATCTTTCTAGCATTCTTATAATTTTCCTTCTGTGTTTTTCTCTCAGTAGATAAAGCAGGCATTTTTGGCTTCTATGTAGTTCTGTGGTGTTTCTCTAATTACAAGCCATTGCTGATACCTTTCACTTTCAACAGGAGCCTGCCCATGACTTACCTGTTTCAGGTTTCTTGGTTGCTTGTGGGAGGTGAGCCTTGAACTTGCTTTGTTGGTTTCCCTAATGCCAGTCTTTAAAGCACTCTTCAATTATGAGCTCATAGATGACATAATCAGAACTCTTGAGCCAACAGCAGAAGGTGGAGTAGATGGCTGCCTGTGTATCTAAGGTGCCTCTTGTAAACTGGAAGAAACGGATTTTTTTTTAATGTGTAGCCTTGCTGTAGGTTTTCTGCCTAGCCTTGCTAAAGTCATTAGTGAAGGGTTTGTTTTTTTCTCCCAAATCTCCTATCTTTAGAATACAGGATATGATTGATCTTTCTCAAGCAGGCACATTTAGAGCAATGTATAAGGGTTTAGGAGATGCTCCAAAGTTACAATTACGAGGGCTATGTGAGTATGTAACTGATTAGACTTCTAGAGTCTTATGCCCCTCTCTTAGGAACTCACTTATTTGGAAGTAAGGCCCACTGATGTCCACAGAACTGAACGCATACAGGATCACAGTCATGTGCTCCAATAAAAGATATTGAGTGGTGTGTTAAAAAGGCTGAATGAGCTTTTCCTGTGAGGATGGAGACTAGAAAGATCCAGCCCCAGTTCTGATTGCAGTTTTTGCAGTGTATGATCGTTGTCAGAGAATTCCAGGGTTTATAAATAAATAATTTGTACCTGAAGCCTACGATCAGCTCCAACATCTTCCTTTCCACATTGCCTGTCTGATAGCCAATGTTCAAATTTCTCCACATTTCTGCCGCATGTTCCCCTTAGTGTTCTGGTGGCAGAGTTTGGAAGCCTTGGCTTTATGAAGTGTGGTGTTCTGTTTACTTGCCAGAGTGATCCCTTAACAGAATAATAAATCTCTCTGGACTTGTAGATCTTGACCAACAATTCATGTATGTTGCCTGGCTATGTAACGAATGATTTTGCATTCATTGTGAGATGATGCTAAAAATAAGATTAGGTCACCTGTTTCAAAAACAGGTATTGCTTGCAGATTTTAACTTGTACTTAACATTAAATAAGTCCAGTAGAAAACATGGACGTCTAGACCTCTTGAGTAAACATGCATAGAAACAACCTTGAGACTACATGCCTGGTATGTGGCCTCACCAAAAGGACATTCCTGACCAAAAGACATTTTCATAGAGTTAGCTTTGAGGTACTCCCTCCCCTCCCCAAAGGTTTCTACACAGTAAAGTCACCTGCTGTAAGAAAATATTCAAGTTTGAGTTTTATACCATGCTACCTTTAAAACTCAGTATCCACAACGGTGTGTGTTATTTTTTTTTTGCAAGGGGTAAGTAGTAGTCTGTGGTCTTTATTCCTCACAGTTTATGGCATAGTTGGGATTTTGTTGTTGCTGTGTTTTATAAAAGTGACTACTACATTTGCCTTTTGTTCTTCCTCTCTACTTTCATTCACGTCTATCTAATGTTTTAAAACTGGAAGGTGTTACACATTTCTGTCTCAAACAGATTTGTTCAGGTGTTCCATTCTGAATGTTTTAATAGATAATAATTTATTTAACAGGTCAGTGTGTTGTCGTGGTTAGACTGCTGGACTAGCATCTAGGAGAGTCAGGTTCAAATTCTTTCTCTACCTTGGAAGCTTGCTGGGTGACCCTGGGCCAGTCACTCCAACCTACCTCACAGGGCTGTTAAGATAAAATGGAAGAGAGGATAATGGTGTAAACCACTTTATGTCCCCATTGGGGAGAAAAAAAAACCACTGGAATCAGAGAGTGCCAGGTTTCCCTAGTTTATTCTCCCTCCTCTTCCCCACCCCCCATGTGCTGAAAGCAGAAAAAAATCTTGAAGTATATGGCTTTCTTTTTTTCAAATATGCTTTTCTATATATTTGCCTTAAGGAACACTTTGCTGAAACGTGGCTGTTTGCATTTTTATGGGATACGCAAATACACACCCTCATATCAAATAAAGGCGAAGTCTGCTAAAAGCTAGAAATGCTCTTAGGAACCTGCTTCCAGCTTTAGATTCCTCCACCTTAAGCATACAACATGGTACTATAAAGCAGGAATGGGGTGGGGTTGGTGATGAACGGCGGCAGAGTGGAGCAACATCTGTTTGCTGCTGGGGAAAAGGGGGGGTGGACAGGAGATGAGGATAACAGTTCCTTTAAGCATTCTTCATACTACCTTGGAATCTCACAGGGATCAGTGCGATGGAGCTACCCTCTACTAGCCATTCAACAGAAAGAAGAAAGGTGTGGATTCAATAACCCCATCACCATCATCAGGTACGCTTCAGTAGGTATAAACTTGGGATGGAACAGTGCAAAGGAATGTGCAGAGAGCTGTTAGGGCATCATATTACATTATAAATTCCTGAATTTTCAGTGCCATTCTCTTATGACAGCCAGTTTGGTGTAGTGGTTAAGTTTGCGGACTCTTATCTGGGAGAACTGGATTTGATTCCCCACTGCTCCACTTGCACCTGCTAGAATGGCCTTGGGTCAGCCATAGCTCCTTGAAAGGGCAGCTGCTGTGAGAGCCCTCTCAGCCCCACCCACCTCGCAGCATGTCTGTTGTGGGGGAGGAAGGTAAAGGAGATTGTAAGCCGCTCTGAGACTCTTCGGAGTGGAAGGCAGGATATAAATCCAATGTCGTCATCTTCTTACCCTCTTCTGATTTGTTCTTGCATCTCATGTCCAATCTTGTTCTTTTCTAAAGGATGGAAACTTGCAGAAACCTTAAAGTTGTTTCTTATGCTTTTACATTTGGCATTATAGAACTAGACCCAAAGGATTCTTCTACTGTAATGTAGGCCAACACACCAGTCTTGGCCTCAGTTTGCCACAAGCAGAGAGTGAAGTCTTTCATTCTTTAAGAGTAATAGTAAATTCCAGAAGGCTTCCTGTGTTCTTACAGCAAAAACAAAAAGGAGTCCTGTAGCACCTTAAGGAGTAATAGTTTTATTATGCTGTAATAAATCTAAGATGCCACAACTGGTGTTTTGTTGTTGTTTCTGCAGCATCTAAATTTTAGATAATTTGAGCATTATTTCTCCCCACCACCACAAAAAAACCCCCACCCTTCTAATGACCATTATCACAACCTGTAGATTATTTAATAGAACTTCACATACTAAATAATGATTTGAACATGTAAACCCACCTAATATGCAGTAATGGCAAAATTAATTGAATATATTGAATATAGATGTACCCCAACAGAACTATTATTGTATTTTATATAAAGTGTTTTTAAAATTATAATGAAGGGGGGTGTTATGGAGAAATGCTTTTTTTGTTTCATACACCCTTGATACACATAATTGTGATATGTAACCCTTTTCCATTTCTGTATCCCCTTCACATCTTTATTTTCTAATAAATAAATAAAAATATACCTTTAAAAATAATGATTTGAGCATGCAGAATGGGGGTAGTAGGAAGAAATCTTCCAGAAAATAGATACAGATATCAGGATCCTGAAACTGTGACTGAATGTCGCCCACTGTATCTACCAATAGGACCAATGCTCTGGCTGTGAACCAACAACTCTTTTTTATACGTGTATGCCCTTGATATGTGATGGTGGTACTTTTTGTTTGGTTTGCCTGCTCTCCTAGCCCTACTTAGTTCTGGGGAGCAGATCTTTTTAAGGCCAGAAAGAAAGGGGAAAAGACCCATTACAAAAAATATATATTCCTTGTAGGGTTACCAATTCCAATTCAAGACTTTGGGGGTGGAGTCAGGAGCAAGGTTGTGACAAGCATAATTGAACTGCAAAGGGAGTTCTGGTCATCACATTTAAAGGGACTGCACATCTTTTAAATGCCTTCCCTCCATTGGAAATAATGAAGGATAGGAGCACCTTCTTTCGGGGCTCATAGAATTGGATCCCCTGGTCCAATTCTTTTGAAACTTGGGAAGTGTTTGGAGGAGAGGCATCAGATGCTATGTTGAAAATTTGGTGCTTCTACATCAAACCCCCCCCCCCAAGAGCCCCAGATACTTGGGGGTCAATTCTCCTTATACCCTATGGGAATTGGTCTTCATAGGGAATAATGGAGTGCCCAGCAGACATTTCCCTCCCTCCACCCCGGCTTTCTGATGACCCTGAAGCAGAGGGAGGGCCTCCAACGGCCTCCAAGCCAGGGGATCCTCTGTCCCCACCTGGGGATTGGCAACCCTACTCTGCATTACAGACTCCAGTCCTGTCTAAATTTATATTTGTTTTACATAGCTTTTGATTTTGTCAAAGAATCAAGGGAATTGCAGATTGGTAATGCACTGAAAAATACTTTAAGAGATCTCAAGCCCACAAACATTGCTTATAGAACTACAATTCCCAGGATTCCCAAGGAAGATAAATTACTTAAAACAGTTGAAGTCTGCAGCCTGGCTATGCTTCTGTCTCTAGTTGCCTCAGTCTGTGAAGCCTGTGAGGAAATAAATGCTTCCATCTTCACGTAGCTCAGGTCAGTTGTGAAGGGGTAAAAACTGATGTGGGATTCCATAGTCAGGAAACCTGTTTTAGAATATGAAATCCCTTTAAGAAGGTTTTCTGTGTGGTATACATTTTCATTTCTGGTAATTTCTCCGCTTTCAGGAATATTCAGAATATAGCAATCAAGATGAGGGCATGAAATATTGCAGGGGGTAATTTTGAACCCCCACCCCTACAAATTTTTCTTCCCTGGTTTCTCTGGGACCTCTGCAGATTGATTCTTCCCACCCTTACACATATTCGAAACTGATCACTCAGCTGCTTTCCATCCCTTCTAGATCATACTTGTGCTGATCAGCATTTTTTATAGGAATGCCCTTTCCCCATGGTTAACCTACAGTGCCCCCCCTTTTTGCATGCATATGTAGTTCTCCCAAATAAGTAGAGACCTCCCCCATGTTGGGCACCCTGATTTTTTTGTCATGGTAACCATGTCCAGTCTATTTACTATCAGATGTAGTGATAAACCGGGGGCATATGAAGAAGCACTCGGGTACACAATCTGGAGACCCCCCCCACCAAGTTTCCTCCTCCTAGGATTAAAGAAGGTTTCAGCCAGTTTGCTATTATAGTGATGAACTGGGGACCTGTAAATAATTACTAGGTGGGGGGAGAGAACCAGTTTGGAAGTCCCATTCTATCAGTCACCCCCAAATTTCCTTCTCCAGGAATCAGTAAGTTTTCTGGGGCTTAAGTAGGCTTCAACCCCACCCCCTTCTCCTAATTAACTGAATCAACATTGATATCTGGCCCTAGCATACTACTTTTTTTACAATTGTGTTCTCCCCCCTCCCCTTGTGTTTTATACGGCTTTTGATTCTTTTGTATGAAATACTGCCTGTTTTATATTGTTTTGCAGCTATATTTCCCCTCAAACTTAGAAACAGCCTATAGTTCAATCAGGTCCATAAGCAGAAATTCTGTAGTGAGGGGGAAATAGCACACTGTAGTGGGGGCATGGGGTTGCCTTAAAATTTAGTGGATTGGTCCTGGCAATGCCACATTGAACCACACTGTTAACTCTAGTTCTTCCACACATCATTAGGTATTGTAACACACACTGTCTGTGTGTCATTACAACCGAGTAGTTCTGAAAAAACTGACGGTTTTAGAAGACTAAAATAAGGAAATTAACTGCTAAATTTAAAATATAGTTCAGCTATCAGTGCTGGATTATGGCTTCCCATCAACAAGTAGGCATGACAGAAGTCTGAAAAGAAGCCATATATCTGTAATGTGGCATCCTATAAATTCTTCAGATTAAAGTGATTTGCTCATAATCATATGGTTCCATTGTTGATTTCATAATGCATCTATATCCTTTTCTCAAGAGATATTATAGGGCATAAGATATGGTGGGGGAGTGCTAAGATTCACAAAAACATTAAGGAATTGGGGAGATGGCAATTAATCAGTGTTATAATGTTGCTGGGTTTTGTGGTTGGGATTTTAAAGTGGTCTACAATAAAGAAGCATCTTTTATAGCAAAATGGTAAACCAGAAGCTGTTAAGATACAATTTTTTTGTTTCTAATTTCATCCTCCAGTCAACACAGAAATAATGTGCCAATAAACTACTAGTTTATTATCTTTTCTTTCCTTGTTCACTTCTGGTTGAACTAGTCTGTACTGCTTATTTATTATTATCCAGCCACAACTGTGAAACCAACTAGCAAATTTAGGAAGCTGCTTTATGGCTCGTGGCGCAGAGTGGTAAAGCAGCAGTACTGCAGTACTGTGGTCTGAACTCTCTGCTCATGACCTGAGTTCGATTCCAATGGAAGCTGGATTCAGGTAGCCGGTCCAAGGTTGACTCAGCCTTCTATCCTTCCGAGGTCAGTAAAATGAGTACCCAGCTTGCTGGGGGGAAAGTATAGATGACTGGGGAAGGCAATGGCAAACCACCTGTAAAAAGTCTGCTGTGAAAACGTTGTGAAAGCAACATCACCCCAGAGTCAGAAACTACTGGTGCTTGCACAGGGGACCTTTCCTTTCTTTTCCTTTATGGCTTTAGTCTGCTTTCACCTCTGCTGTTTTTAATTCAGGCTCTGGATCTGAATTGCAAAGTTAAAGTTGTAAAAAGAGCTAAGAGCATGAAGCTGGATATGTTCTCTTAAAAAAAAGTTCTTTAAAATTCTAGTTCTTAAAATCCTAGATTTTATGCATGAAGACATAGTCTGACAAGATGTTGTCATCATATGTGCAGGATTGCATTCGCATCAGGAAACTTCATGACAGCCATTTCTGCAAACTACTAAATAGCCAATCTATAATGTGAAAAATGTACCTTAAATGAGATTATACGTGTTGTCTCCAGGTTCTGAACCAAAAATCTGACTTTGTACAACAAACAGGGGACCCACAACACTTGTGGAGGAAATCCCGTCCTCTCCCCACTTGCAGGGCCAATTGCATCTGTGCCAGACTGCCCACCTGCAGTTCTACCACATCTGCCAGCCTAGGTTATGCAGCAATGGGAGCAGATGACCTGTAGTGTCTCCACCAGCCTGGCTCATAGGGCAGCGATCTGAGCACCTGCTCTCCTCTCCCCCTCCCCAGTACACTGCTACAGAGATCTGTGAGAAACTTGCAGGGGGAGGGGGAATCCTGGTGGCAGTGGTGCCCTGCTAATTCTCTTGCTTGCCATGCCCTCCTTACTGCTCATCCCCCTACCCCATTGCTTATAGTTTGTTTGTTTACATTTTGTACAAGCACAGATGCCACTCCTCTGTTGAGGGGATTAACCTCTCACTTCAAAAATATTTTTGCCTTTTTCTGCAAATCCAGGGGTCCCCCAGGTGTGGTAAAAAGAATCTCCTTTCTCTGTTCACATCCCCAGCCTCAGGATTTAAGCACCAGCAGTTTGGGTAGGGTTGCCAGGTCCAACTCAGGTAGGGTTGCCAATTCCAATTCAAGAAATATCTGGGGACTTTGGGGGTGGAGCCATGAGACCTTGGGGGTGGAGCCTAGGGTTGCCAAGTCCAATTAAAGAAAAATCTGGGACTTTGGGGGTGGAGCCAGGAGACATTGGGGGTGGAGCCAGGAACAAGGATGTGACAAGCATAATTGAACTCCAAGGGAGTTCTGGCCATCACATTTAAAGGGACAGCACACCTTTTTAAATGCCTTTCTTCCATAGGAAATAATTAAGGATAGGGGCACCATCTTTTGGGGCTCATAGAATTGGACCCTCTGGTCCAATATTTTTGAAACTTGGGGGGTATTTTGGGGAGAGGCACTAGCTGCTATACTAAAAATCTGGTGCCTCTACCTCAAAAAATAGCCCCCCCCAGAGCCCCCAATACCCATGGATCAATTCCCTATTATTCTCTATGGGAATCTTTCTCCATAGGGAATAATAGAGTGCCTAGTAGACATTTCCCTCCCCCCCCACGCTTTCTAAAGGGGGGGGGCTCCATACCAGGGAATCCCCCCTACCTCTCTCTCACACACACACACAAATACTTACCGTACTTGGTCTTCTTCCAGCAGAATTTGCTCGCTGTGAAAACAAAAGTAAGGCTGCACAGGAAAAGAAAGGGAGGGGCCGTTCCTGTTTCCTGTGCAGCCTTAAAGGGACACATTTTAAAAACGGGTCCCAAGCTGTAAAAGAACATGATGCCTACAGGTATGTTCTCTCTCCCCCCACTCCCAGATTTTTTAAGAGCGGGGAGGAGGCTGAAAATTCGGGGGTCCCCCACCAGAGTGGGAGGGTTGGGAAGCCTAAACTCAGGAAATATCTGGGGACTTTGGGGGTGGAGCCAGGAGCAAGGCTGTGACAAGCATGATTGAAGGGAGTTCTGCTAATCATATTTAAAAGGACCATGCTCTTTCTAAATGCCTTCCCTCCATTGGAAATAATGGAGGATGAGGGTACCTTCTTTGAGGGCTCAAGAGTTGGAGGCTCTGGTCCAGTCTTTTTGAAATGTGGAAAGGGGGGCTGCTGAGAGGCATCAGATGCTATGTTGAAAATTTGGTGCCTCTACCTCAAAAAACAGGCCCCCCCAGCCCCAGATACCCATGGATTGATTCTGTGTTATACCCTAAGCAGGGACCAGTTTCCATAGGGTATAATGGAGTGCTCAGCAGACATTCCCTCCCCCATTTTCTAATAACCCTGAAGTGGGGGGAAGGCCTCCAAACCAGGAGATCCCCTGCCCCAATTGGAGATTGGCAACCCTAAATTTAGGCTATGTTGTGAATTAGATATAACAAGCAGGTGACCTACAAGGACTTGCAAGGGGCATCTCATTTTTTTTCTCCCCCCACTATTCTTTCCATTCCCTGAAAGCCCTCATAGCCTCTCCCCTTTTCCTGCTTCCTTCCCCCCTTCCTTCCAGCCCCCCTGTCTTTAGCTTTCCCACCACCTAGTGGCGTTTCCCATGAAAACTAAGGCCCAGTTGCACAATGCCATCTGCCAGGCCCAGTTGCTTAATGGGGAACCCCAAGGACTTGTGGGGGGCACCTCACTTTGCCCTGTATCCCTCTCCCCAGAATATTTCATTTTCTCCTTGTCCTGACAGACCTTATATTCTCTCCCCTTTCCCTATTTCCTACCCACAGACCTACTTCCTTTTATCTGCTTTCCATTTTCAACTATATTTATTATTTATTTACTTCAATTATACCCTTTCTTTTCTACTGTGGGGACCCAAAGTACCTTACATCATTTTGCTCTTCTCCATTTTCTTTACAACAAAGTTGTGAAGTAGGTTAGGCTGAGAGTAATAATAATAATAATAATAATAATACCTTTTATTTATATCCCGCCCTCCCCACCGAGGCAGGCTCAGGGCGGCTAACAACATTAATGTATGTGTGACTGCCCTATGTGACTCCCTAGGGTATGTGACTGCCCTAGGGTCACTCATTGAGCAAAGTGGGGATTTGAGCCTCTATCACCCAGTGGGGATTTGAGCCTCTATCTGACACTCTAACCACTATCTTACACTGATTTTGTGCAGTGGCTACTGTTAAACAGTAACAAGCAGCCAAACCTGGGTGAGTTATGGAAGTCATGTGGGAGCAAGTTGCTCAGTGGCTGCTACCAGGCCTGGCCCTAATAAGTCCTCCGCAAAGGCTAAAACAGCCCTGGAAAGGGCTCACCCCCTCCTCCTGCATTTTGCTGGCAATACAGTTGCCTAGCAACAGCCACTGAAGTTATTTCATTCTTAAAACTACAAGTGCTGCTTGTATTATTGGGGGGGATCCACTTTTTTTTTTTAGATTTCAGATTTTCTGCTGTTTTGGGGTTTTTCAGTTTTGTAAAAAGATGTTTGGTCTGTTCATGGCTCTAATATCTGGATTTAAATATCCACACATTTGGCCATGTTCAGAATTAGATATATGCTTGAACTAGCAGTAATCATTGCCAAGGACGGTGTTGTCCTTTGTAGTTTCTAGGTTACAAGTGTGCTGATTCACTGTGCATGTTGAGAGGCTCATTGGTGGGACACTGGTGAATGGATTGGTGTTTATAATGCAGGGCACTGAATTCAATGGCCTTTTGGCCCCTTCCAGATCTGTGATTGCATATATTTATTAACAGTTGTATCTCTTTAACTCAAAGGCTTTTAGACAAAACAAAATTATATATAAAATACAGAATTTTGAATAAAACCATATATGGAACCAAAACTTCCAGATGAAATACTCTCACAATCTCTAAAATTAAAATAAACAATAAAATTGTAATAAATCTTCACTGTAAACTCTACTGGAAAATTATACCATAGGAATAATTCAAAATTATACTGTGAAGGTAAAAAGGCAAGAATAAGAAAATCACTATTAGATAAATTAGTAATAGACTTAGCTGATTTATGAGGCATTTTCTGTTTGCTTAGTTAACTTCAGTTTACTTAACCAGCATCTGAGACTTTTAGAAAGACCAGAGGTGAAAGAATCCAGAAGTTCCACTGGCAGTTTTTCCCACTGCTGTATGGTTGGAATAAGGGAAACAGTACCTACACAATGATGCCCTCAGAATTCATAAAACAAGCTAGAGGATTTCACGCTAGAGGCTTTTTTAATAGTTGAAGATACTATTATGGTCAGAAGGGTACTTTTCTGTGGTCAGTGTGATCAGTTATTAGTACTGGCCTGTCATTTATTTAATTCATGTATCTTATGGCTAATTAAAATAAAAGCTGGCTATGTTAGCACTGGCTTGCCCAAATACTCAATTTTGGTTTTTCCCCCCACACTCATATTGCTCCTGGAATTGAACAAACAGCATTTGATTAAAGTATGTTCATGTTGGGATTTGGGTTCCAGTAAGTGTAAATAAGGGTTAAAGTAATGTGTGAAAAATCCTTCTGACTGGTCTCTTAACCTACCTTGCAGTATTTGAAAGTCAAATCCACATTTAGCTCAATAGTTTGCCTAGCAATTACCCTAAAGGAAATTTCAGTTCTGAATGTCAGTAAGCGTTTCAGTACTTCTGGTGCGGTGTTGACTCTTTTGCCAACAACTACATTGGACATTTCCTCCTTGTTCACTTACCCAAATCACATTCATGCTAGGTGAAGCTTTAATCAGGTGGGCTGGGTGTCAGGCTCTGCCACACACACATATTGTTTGCAGAGCAGATGTCAGGCCCAAGCAGTGTTTACCGACTTGCAGTCACTCTTCCTGCATGAATTTACAGAAAAATTTGCTGCTGCTGCTTCAAGCAGCATGACTGGTTAGACCAGGAGAAACTTGCTGGCAGTAATACTATTTGAGTAGGACCCAAAAACTGCTATTCCCCCATGTCCACTGAATGGGAGCTGGTAGAGTTTCTTGACAGCATGTTACTTTGGATCTCAGTGCTAGAAATTCAATTGTTTGGTAATTCTTCCTAGGCAACTAAGAAGAGTTCTGCTTGTCAATGGCATGAAGAATAAAGATGCAGCGAAGAAAGATCAAAGAAGATGGCAACTTGATCCCTGACGAGCTAAATGCGAATGAGAACAATTATGGGAGCCTAAGCACAATAAACTCTATCGAGATCTCCCAGGTAGGCAAATACTCTTCTGAAAAACTTTCCCCCTTAACTACTGATAAAGGTCTAGCTCCTAGTGCCACAAAGATATTCTCTAGGCCCTGTGCTTTTTAGTGTTGGTGCGGGGAGGGGAATGCATTGTTATTACTGCAGGTATTAGCTTCCTTCCTTCCTCCCTATCCCTGGCTGCTTCTACACTCAGGGTTGATTCTGATTTTATGAGCATTGAGTTCGCCTGTAGAAAACTCCTGTTCAAAAGTACTCTTGTAAAGTGAGGAGCAACTCCAGAGTGAAACCGCTTTTGGTGCCAATTCAAGAAAATGAGTGTAGATGACTTAAGATAATGTAAAGCAAGTCAGAAGTGATGGTGGTATGCAATGTAGATGAACATTTTAAATGCGCACCGAGAGAAGATCTTTTGTCAAGTGTAGAAACAGCCCCTGTGTCTGCCCTTCTGCTCTCTTTGCTACTTGGTCCCATCCAGGACTGGACTTAGACTGTTTGGCACCCCAGACAAGGCTAACTACTCCCCCAACCCGTACTGAGAACCCTATTCTATGGGCCCATATGATAGAATGTGCTCCATGGGATAGAATGGCCCACAGGGCAGAATGGAGAGATCGGGCTGCGACTGCAGCGCAAGCCCACAGAAGGTGTTTAAAGTCAAAACCAATTTTTCTAGCGTTGCATCACAGCACCAACCCAATCTCTCCATTCTGCCCTATGGGCCCATAGGATAGAACGGAGTCCATTCTGTCCTATGGACCATAGGATAGAATGGAGATATTGTGCCGTGACTGCAGCATGACCCCAGATAAGGTATTTAAAGTTTAAAAGCAGGAAGAAAACCCTGCCGCCCATGCTTCTCAGAGACTCCAAGAAGCACGGGAAAGAGATCTTTTTCTGCTTTTTCACCCTGGAGTACAAAAGCAGGAAAAAAGCCCTGCCACCCACACCTCTCAGAGATTCTGAAAGGCATAGGGGTGGGGAGATCTTTTTCCTGCCTTTGCATCCCAGCATGCAAAAGCAGGAATAAAGCTCCTCTGGTCTGGGGGTCCAATTCTGTGCCCCTGGACCAGCAGCGCCCTAGGCAATTGCCTGAGTCACCTAGTGGGAAACCCAGCTCTGGTCCCTTCCTGCAGCCAAAGGTAAGTAGGTGTTCCTAAGGGATGAGGCTTTTCTTCTCCTAGGTAGCTGGAGAGTCTGTCCTCTCCCAGTCCTTTGATGTAGCATGTGATATTCCCACAAGTGAGGTGCAGGATTTAATTTGAACTGGAGCTAACAAGACCTTTTGCCTCATAACTTGATTTTAATACCAGAAGTGTTGCAATGAGGTCCAGTCTATACATGTAGCAGAAAGCAGAATAAAATATGCAGCAGTAAAGCAGCAATAGCAGAAAAGAGCTTCCAGATATCTCACTCCCCCATACACAAGTTTCAGCCATGCTAAAAACCTGAGGGACAGTTTACTCTCATACTGTTCAGCCTGCTAATTAAGACCTGCCTCTCAAGCCTTGTTAACTAAGGGGTACTAGCTGTTCAGCAGCTTTATGGTCTGCTTCCAGTCAAAGGCCTGTTTTATTAATACCTTTAGGATGCTCCATGATTGTTTTATGCTGTTTTTATATCCTTGGTTAATTTTAGTGCCTTTTATTTTTAAATAGATTTTTAAAGCTATTTTCTAATTTCTTTCTGTTGATTGCACTGATTTATTATATGTAATGTGCCTTGAGTCCTGGTGAGATATCTGTCTGTTTGTTCTTTTATGAATTTATGGCTGTTTTAATTGTAAGCTGTCTCAAGCATGACGCAGGAGAGGCAGCATATAAACTTCCTAGATAAAGAAATGAAAATATATGCATCGCATCCCCTGAGATGCTGCATAAGGGATTTAGCCTTCTTCACCCCTTCAGGAAGTCAGTTACAGGGGCTCAAAAGTCTTGTTTCACCTACTGTAATAGGTAGGGTGGCATCTTGAGAACCATTTGGTGGTTTGATTCTAATTGATAGTGTCACTCGTGGGGGTACAACTTGCTTCTTCTCTGCTTAAAATATTTTGGAAGGAACTTAGATCTTTGACAAACAGCCTCAGGGTAGGTCCACCACTCCCTCCAAGCAAAATCGCCAATGATGGCAGATCATCCTGGACCCAACTTAATGTCTGTTTTAAGCTTGTCCTGGTGTTCTAGTAATTTTCTCCCTCTTGCCACCACCAGTCACCTAGTCTTGTTTTGCTACTTCATAAGCCTTTTTCAGTTTTTAAGGCAGTTGTCTTTCTCTTGAGAGTCAGTATCTGAAAGGGCAGAATAGAAGTATGGTGAATTTATTAATAAGGGTGGTACACGATCTTGGCTGCAGCAGGACTAGCTTTCCCAGTTATCCTGTTTGACATATGTTATTAAAACTAAACTGTCCATGTTTGGGTGAGAAAGTGGCAGATTTAGATCTGGTTACTGAAATGATGTCAAGTCCTGTTCCCCACTTAGTAGGTTTATTTAGTTACTTACTTCATTTATACCTTCCCTTTCTCTCCAATGGGGACCCAAAGTGCTCTTTGTTGTTTTCCTTTCCTCCAGTTTATTCTTACAACTCTGTGTGATAGGCTAGGCTGAGAGTATGAGACTAACCCAAGGTCACCCAGTAAGGTTCCATAACAGAATGAGTATTTGAACCTGTGTCTCTTGATCCTAGTCCAGCATTCTAACCATTATACAACACAGTCTCCATACTAAGTTTGAGCCAAGTGACCCCTTTAAAACCAACAAAGCTTTATTCAAACTACTAGGAATAAGACCCACTGTGAGGAGCTCTAGAAAAAGCTTTGGGTGGGGGGTAGGTAGGTGCCCCCCTGCCATTACTGTCTTCCCACCCACCCAAGTAAAGGCATTCACTCCCCCCCATCCGACCTCCTGGGGAGTTGATCTGTGCCATCTAGAGAGCAGTTATAATTCTGAGTGATCTCCAGCCCTCACCTGGAAATTGGCAACAGTGGTTCCCCAGGAGGAAATGTCTGATTTGGAGGGTGGAGTCTATGGCCCAACCCTCCTCAAACACTGTCTCCAGACTCCACCCCTCAAAATTTCAGGAATTTGCCAACCTGGAGATGGCAACTGCTAAATCACACTGGCTGTCATGGGGCTGCTGCTGAACAGGAGCAAGCAAGACAGGCCTAGTTAAGTCATGCCAGTCAGGTGGCATCAAGACACCCAGAGGGTGCTGACAGGCCTAGGGTAGCCAACCTCCAGGTGGAACCTAAAAATCTCTTGGTATCACAACTAAATTCTAGACAACAGCTCTCTCTTCCCTTGGAGAAAATAACTATTTTGGAGAATGGACTCTATGGCTTTCTGTTCACATAAGGCCTCTCCTTTTACTGACGGAAACAACCTTGGTTGCCTAGCAACAGCCCCTAGCTAGCATCTTCCCCAGTGGGCCAATCCTCGTCTATCCTGGAGCGAGGTGGGAGAGAGGGAGTGACAGGAAAGTGACGGCCACCATAGCCCATGAGGAAATGCTCCTGGCAGGGCCAGGCCTTGCCACCTAGTCACATTACTACCTTAATTATGTGTCTGTTCATTTCCCAGCCACTGCTGCATACTTTCTCTTCTGAATGCTACAGAGAGTATGTAGGCAACAGTGCAGGGGGTGGGGGGAGAGGAATGGGCTCAACCAATGTCATGCAAGTTCTCTTGAGTGGCAGTTGATGGGCCAATAAGTGGTGGAGTGCACACCACAGCCAATGGGAATGCCAGATTTGGCCAATTCCATTACAGAATTATTATCAATGATGATGATAAGCTTTCATGTGCAAGCATACTTCTTCAGATACAAACAATGAAATAGAATCTCCTCAAGTCCTATTTACAAGAAAAGAGAAGGTGGGGGACAGCCTTAGGAAAGGACCAAAATGCATAAGTCAAGCTGAAATAGAATCAGATGGCTGGTAAGATTCTATTTCACCTCAACTTTTGTATCTTGGTCCTTCCTAATTGCTGCCCCACACCCTCTCTTTTCCTGTAAGTAGGACCTGAGGAGATTCTATTCCATTTTTTGTATCTGAAGAAGTGTTCTTGCACACAAAAGCTTATACTTGGAATAAAACTTTGTTGGTCTTAAAGGTGCCACTGGACTCAAACTTTGTTCTGCTGCTACAAATCAACATGGATACCCACTGTAACGTACTCTCCTCGTCGCCAGTGTAACGTACTCAGTCTGGAGACGCGAGTAGGTTAACATTTTTTATTGGGAGCACGTTGCAAGAGAGAGAACACGCGGGCCGGGTCCCGCTTATGTACAGTCCCCGGTACAGCCTACTGGACAGGTCAGGCCAATCCTGACTTGTTAAACTTCCCGCCACAGCTGGTGATTGGCGGGGGATTTTGCGCCCCGCGCTGGAGGCGTCTGGGACAGCCCAGTCGCCTCTGCGCATGTCGCGTCTGGCTTCTGATACACTACACCCACTGAATCAGTCTCCATACTAATAGTGGATCTTTGCTAGCTGCAGTGCCCTTTGCGTAACATTGTTTTTAGTTGTGGAGGCTTGACTATTGCTCTGGACAGTAGAAAAACCAAGACTCCAGCAGTACCTTAAAGAATAACAAAATTTGTGGCAGGGTATGAGCTTTCATGAATCACTGATCACTGTATCGTCCGAATGCCACAGAGAGTGGGTGTCAGCGCAGGGTTCATTGATTCTTCAAAATAATAGAACTCTTTCTTTTGAAATAAGTTTCTTTTATTGAATATACAATGTTACTGCTGCAGAAGGTCTTTGAGAGTGATAACATACATTGAAAAGGCACTAGCATTTATGGGGCACATCAAAGACAGGGGCCTCTAAATCATTCTCAAAACAAAGTTATTTTCCCTCTCCAAGGTGTTTGATTCACACGCTGGCTATCTCCCTTCCTGGGCCATCCAGCCTCCCCCCTTCGGCCGATGTCCTTGCAGCGGCTGGGAAGCGGCGGCGCCTCCCTCTGGTCTTCCCGCCGTTTATGGCCTCTGGCGCCCTGCTCTCCCCTCCCCCTGGTTGGCATACCTAGCATTCTATCAAAGGGCCCTAGGGTTAGTTCTAAGCAAATAAACAGTATAGGCAATGTGGTTAGGAGCAATAGGATGCAATTGAACACAAGCTGACATAGGGTAGGCAACAGTGGATGGGAGAAGTGAGCAGTGACTCATGAAAGCTCATACCTTGCCACAAATGTTGTTAGTCTTTAAGGTGCTACTGGATTCTTACTCTTTTATACTGCTGCAGACAGACTAACAGAGCTACTCATCTTGCTCTGGACAGATAGCATCAGTCACTGCTTGAATTCTGGTAAGAACAAGGCAAATCTTGTCTGACACCATGCATTTTGTGTCCTTTTACTACTCAGTATTATTTCAGTGAGAAATCTGAGCCATCTCTTTATTCATATTGTTAACATTATTCTTTCAGTTGAATAAGCAAAAATCGCTGGGCCATTCTGTTCGCAGCACTCCAAACTTCTTCAGTGATGGAAATACCAGGATAGGTAAGGACACTGAAGCATTACAAGGACAAGCTGCGTAATGATTTCTGAGATTAACAGATGTTTTATTTTGAAAGAATACCAAAGTAAGAGATGGCATGCTTGCTGTCAACACACTTCCACCGCTCAGAATCCCTGCTAATTATGGAATCTTCCACTGGTACAAAAAGCCATTTGTTGGTAGAGCAAGACTCCTTGCACTTGTAAAAGCCACCATTCCTATGTATGTTCAAATATTTTAATTAAGCATTTAATGAATAAGCAGTGCTGGTGTGCAGAACTGCAGAGCCTGGAAATGGTTCTACATAGAAATGTCCATTCCTGATTGATGGAAGGTGCTTATTCAAGTACTTGTTGCCACACTCAATGTAACAAGAGAAACATCCAGCATCATATTTCCCCTACCCTAATGAGTGGATTGAGAAGAGTACATTTGCAGGGGAGAGCAGGCAGAAGCATGCCTCTCTGTATATCACACCTAATCCAATCACATGTTCCATTGTAATCTGCCTGCTAATGTCATTTGTCATCTGAAATCACTCCACTTTCCAATATAGCACAGATGGACTCACATTCCAGCTGTATCTGAAGAAGTGAGCAGTGGCTCACAAAAACCTATACCCTACCACAAGTTTTGTTAAACTTTGGACCCTTTTCTAGTGCTCTTGGACCCTTTTCTACTGCTGCAGGTAGACTAACATGGCTACCTGGACTCTTGATCTATCTCCAAAGTGATTGGACCTGCAGGAAGGCCTTAGTTTTTGCTGCTTCTCCTGTAGCATTTCATTGTCCTAGGATTTCCATTGTCCATCCCGCTCTGTTCTTATCCTTTCAATCTAAGTTTCCTTAGTGATTGCTCACCTTTGCTTGCTGTTGTCAACAGCTGTTACTGTAATGATCTGTTCTCTGTGTTTGTTTTGTCTCAGACTTTGTTCTTGCATGGGAATCAGATCATCAGGATTTGGAGGAGCAAACTGGAAAACATGAGACTCAGACTAATAAGCGAGGAAAATCAGTTGATATGCATAGAATGTGGCGGCAAAGTTTTCTGAATAAACTCCAGAAGGTGGGGTTGCGAATGGAAACGGTAATCAAAATCTCTGGTCTTAGCATTTCTTCTGCTTTTCATTGGTCTTATTGGTGCCACCATTCTTTAGGGAGAGAGGGGGATTTGGGGATCATTTTTATGAAACCATTATGTGCATGCTTTCCTCTTTCTTGAACCCTTAACAAAGTCCCCAACTCTCTAACTGCTAGTCTCAAAGTTCCAAGTTGGCCATGAAGATGCATCACTGAGGTAACATGAATGTGATGGTGAGTAGTCATATGCATGAGTTAATCTGCTGTCTGCCAGGCCTTTCCTGCAAATGCTTTTCAGGCTTGTATTCCCCAAAACAGGGTTATTTTATGTCCGAGTTGAGGTGGGGAAGAATAGGTTAAAAGCAGCCAAGAAGCATTTGCAGGGGGGAGAGCTAAGCCCGCTGTCACTGATTCTCTCATGCAAATGCTCCTGCTATTAGGATTACACGGCAGACACAGAGTTGGAAGTCCTGTGTTTGCACTGTAATATGTACACCCACCCTGAGCTCTCCAGCAGTTATACAGTACCATCACATTCAACTTCATTTGACTCTGTATCAAAATCTTATTTGTAGTTCACTGTTTTGTTCCTTGAAAACCTTCATATAACTTGAAGCTTTTCTAGTAAGTCCTGTTCATAGCTTTAACTGTCTTCTTCATCTCCATAGTGAAAAAAAACCCTTCAGTGTCTTAGATGATTATCAGTCTGGTTTATCCAGATAAAGGTATTGGCTGTTTGGTGTAGGGTTTAAGTGTGCAGACTCTAATCTGGGTCCTGGGAGAACCAGGTTTGATTCCCCACTCCTCCACATGCACCTGTTGAGTGACCTTAGGTCAGTCACACACAGTTCTTGAAAGAGCTCCCTCAGCCTCACTACCTCACAGGGTATCTGTAGTAGGGAGAGGAAGGGAAAGGAGATTGTAAACCGCTCTGAGACTCCAAGCAAAGAGCAGGATATAAATCCAATCTCTTCTTCTTCTCTGTGGAAAGGTGTGAGGATCCCACTGACTTGCATCTTTCTGATAATGTTTCCTCACCTCCCTCCCCCGAAAGCAGCCAGTGTCAAGAACATAGAGGAGCACCGACAATGCACGACCTAACTTCATTTTCGTCATGCATTGCTGGCAGACATGCACCTCCCTGAATTGCATATTTGGGGGCTGAGTACACCTTTATGGGATTAGACCTAGCATATAAATGGGGAGCAGAAGGAGGAAGTCAATAATATGTAGGTCCATTTTAGGTGCCAGGCCAAAATGTTTCTGTTCACCCAGGTGTTTCATGAAGGGTTTGTTCTTGAACACCACTTTAGTGTATTTTAGTCTGAAAGCTATCATTTTAAGCTGCACAGTGGTCTGTGTGATGGTCTATGGTTTTTAGGCTGTGATTTTTTTAATGCTGGGTTTAATTAATATATTTTAATGCTTTCTTTTTTTATTATCTTTTATTTTGTAAAGTGCCTTGGGCAGGTTCTCTAGAGAGGCGGCATAAATATTTTGCAAGTGAATAAATACTTCCTACCCAGTATAGATTTTTTTCCTTTTGCCATCGAGTCACAACCAACTTAATGCAACTTTTTCAGTGCAAGAAATGTTCAGAGATGTTTTGTCATTACCTGCCTTTGCATCACGCCTCTGGTATTCCTCAGTGGTCTCCCTACCAAATACTGATAAGGACTTTGCTCCCGAGGTCTCAGTTTGATGAGATTAGGCTAGCCTGATTATACCCATGAAGAGACCAGCAACAGCACCATTCTGCAGAGGAGCTGTCAATGGACCCAGTGTGACCATGATGAGACATCTGCCCCCAGCATTCTCTCCTAGGAATCACTAAGCTTTTACAAAGAGATGCACAGCAAAGGAATTTCAGTGCAGTTACTGTTGCTTTCCTTCCTTCTTTTCCAGCATGTAGCTCAGAATCCAAAGAAGCTGGTGTACTTTGTATTGCTGAATGCCCCCTGGAGTGTGCTTTGTTATTATGCTGAGGATCTTCGACTGAGGGTTCCTCTGCAGGTGAGGGTGTCACTGTACAAATGCCATTGGGACAAACTTTTCTTTCTGTCTTGGTTGCACTTTGTATTGTGTACAAACTGTGGATGATATAATAATGGGGGGTTTTGTTGTTCAGAAAGCTTTATGTTGATATTCTAAAATTGAAGTTCGACTGTTTCACTTTCACTTCAAAGCGCAAGTTCCATATTTAGGTACTATGCTATAAACATCAGTACTTGTGTAAAAAGCTAGCACATCAAAGAGAAGACTAGACAAGAATCCTTTTCCATAATATCTGCTTTTCCATGCTTTGGGACTTTTTATATGAGAAAGCATTCAGTCATGCAGTTCTGTCATCTGTGGTCTCAAGTAATACAGTCCAGGGTCTCTTGATGGGTCTCTTGATGCTTTGGTTCAGTTAGCAGAGCTGCTCCAGTCTTAGATACTGCAATTAATTTCAGATGATGGAGAAAGCATGCAGAGGAAGAAATGGAACTTTGCCACTTCCCTGCCCCTCCCTTATTTGTTTCCACTTCCTTCTTGCCCAAAGAGTAGAGATGTGAAGTCAGGGGGAGGGGGGAATGGAAAAATTCAGGGAAAAGAGTTTTTTCCAGGTTTGATTCTGAAGGCTTTTTTCCATTTTTCTAAGAGGAAAATTGGAAATTTTGGGGCATACTGGGAAAAATCTAATGAAATACAGTATTTAGTCTTTTAGAATTAGTGAAATGTGTTTGTTTTTTTAAAAAACAAGCTGGGCATGCTGTAGAAGATGTCTACAGCTCTTAAATACAAGATGCATATCTGCACCTAGAAATACACCTGCTCTTTATGAGGGTAATATGCAGGGGTTTCATTGCTTCTGTGGCAGTTTTTGACCTGACTCTTCACTTATTGCTGACCTTTTCACCTCTTCCTCAAGCCATTGTGGCACATGTACCCACCAACTGGGTATCAAGCAGTTTATTACCTTACCTTGCTGGAGGGGGAAAAAGGTCAGAAGGCTTTGTGGCAGAAGCTCCTCCACAGCCTCAGAGGCAAACCCTGAACGTTTCATTGAGAACTGCGCTCTCTCTACTTTCTACGCAGATATTATTACTGACTTTTTCGTGAACCTCTTTGCCTGACCAAATAATATAGTTTATGTTATTTAACACAAAGCTTACGTTCTGAATAAAACTAAGTTGGTCTTAAAGGTGCAACTTGACTCCTATTTTGTTCTACTACTTCAGACCAACACGGCTGACTACTTGGATCTTGTATTTTCTTTTTAACTCCCACCCTTTTTTTTATTTAACTTTTCAGGTAGCAAAAATTAAGGTGTATAGGCTAAAGCATCATAGGGTGCATCAGCTTGTGGTTTTATTTAAGCCTTGTGTATTTTTGTAGTTTTGCTTGTAGAAAACTAAGGCATTTGTAACTTTTAAATTCCATGACTATTTCAACTGTTGCAATGTCTGTTGTTAAAGTTGTAAAATTTGTCTTAATTGAATAGGACAGCAAGTGTTTCATGTATTTCATTTTTTCCCAAGATTTCCAGTTTTCCCCATAAATTTCCCCCCTCCCCAGCTTCAAAATACCAGAAATTTTACATCTCTATCAAAAATAGATTAATTATATACCAGGATCTGATGTGTGTGGTAAGAAATTAGATTCCGTTATCCAGCAAATATTGTTGATGTGTGATTATGTACATTGAGAAATTGCCCCCACTTTTATATGCAGCTCTTCTGAGTTCATCTGCATGCTCTTCTTGATCTTTTACATCCTTAACCTCATTATAATCTGCTTGGTTCCATGTGTTTGTTTAGCTCCCTAGTTTGTACAGACAGTGCCCTTCCCATCTAGCAAGATTCTCCTGTACTTTTTCCCTAGGCTGTACCCAATCAGGCAGTACTTAACTGGTCTCACAGACTTCTGATAAAACTGGGCATCCCTAGTATTCTCTACGATGAGGTTCCAGACCTGCCCTTGGATTACTACACCTGCCATTTTAAGGCAAACAAATTACCATGGTAATGTTTCAGAATTACAGTTCTTCTCCCTTTCTTTCTTGGTTTACCCTTGTCTTTCCTTTCCCTCCTTCCCAGCTCAATTTCTAAGCACTTAACTGAATTCCAGAGCAATGGGGCTCAGCAGCTGTATATAGATGAGAGTAAAAACCAAGTAAGAAACCATAAAACAGTGTTAGAGTATTTCCCCCGGGGATAATTTTGAGAGATTTTTTATACATGATCATATATTATGAATTAACCAGGGCTCAGTGATAGCAAGGACTCCTCAGGAGAAGAGGAAACCAGCAAGAAAATGAACTGCAGGCTTGTCAGGATTCACAGCCAGCAGCTGGTTCAGAGCCACCAACACCCTCCAGCTCTGATTCAGCAGGTGAACTTCAGTTGACTGTTTCTAGCCCACCAATATCACCCACACCCTTAGAGTGCTGCAAATGGAGGCTGAGAACACAGCTATAGGCAAGATGGCAAAGTGCATGCTTCCTGGCCTGACACCAGCTGCTTGCTGATAACAAAGATGAGTAGTTGCAGAATTGTTTCTGAGAAGATAGCTGAAAGCATGACCCTTAGCATGGGGCTATAGAAACCACCCAAGAGAGGCTGTTAGGTGTGGATGCAATTAGTATGATAAATTCTAAGCCATCAACTCTGCCTTACCTGACCCCTGACCCTGGACTGAATGACCTTATCTTGCCTTCTGGCACCTGATACTCAGCCTGCAAACTAAGAAGTAATATTTTCCTTAGCATTTTTATAGTTTAAGCTACATACTGCTCAACTACTTGTCTTCTGACACCACCTACTGTTAAAATTATATTTCTGAGTCAAGAATTATTGCTATTAAATAAAGGCATTGATTTCCATTTGATAAATTCAATTAGACCTAGGTTTAACTGCTGTATCAGCAGCTATCACTCAGCCCAAGGTGACATTTCTTCTGATGTTGCACTAGTATTGCATGGAAGATTTGCTCATGGCCTCCAGTCTGAACTATTTCACTGAGGAAATCTTGTAATATTTGTTTGTCTTTAAGACTGGGTTTGTAGAGGCTGTTTAATGTTCATAGTAGGTGGGTAGATAAGAATAGTGGTGGCCTGAAGCATCTATTCTTCCCTCACAAGTTTTGGGTTTCTAGTCTACTATGTTCTCAGTCCAGGTTTTTTTACCCCTACAGGTTTCTTGGGAGTAATCACCATGAAACTTTCTTCAGCAGCACACAACGGCACAGAATAGTAAGTTCTAAGCCAAGGATGGGAGGAATGCTGGGGAACCCAGCCCAGAAAGTAGTATGTAGAGGGAGTCAGAGGACATGGGCTACTTGGCTTAGTGACAAGCTTGGCTGTCCTGTTGGCACTAAGAAACAGATCCGAAAGAGGAACACAGAAGTTAGATCCTTATAAAACTGGGATTAATTCTAATAGTGTCATTCATCCTGACTCTTATTCTATCCCCCCTGCTTAATTTTCATCAGAGATTGTCTTTTTTTTTTTGTGCACTAGTCAACCTAGACATCTTATTGCTATTCTTTCTACACACCCCTAATTTTATACAAACCCTCACTGGTCTGTAATCAGTTCTCAAGATTCTCTTCCCTTTAAAAATAATATTATATAGCCTGTAAACTTTGGATGCAGCACTGAGAAGCAGAACATCAAGAACAGTGCTGCATGTTCCTTGTAGTTCTATGATTAATTCTTAGGATGTTTAGTTCTTTAACAAAATGTATCTGGTGCTGGGATGTAAAGGGGGAGGCCTTTGTGGGTGTAGAGATTTAGGAGCCATTTTTTAAATTTAATATTGTTACTTTTACTGGTTTTATCTCCTTGGTGAACACTTCTAGTGTGTGTAATTTTTCATCAGTGAGAAGTTAAAACCAAAGTGGAGACTTGCAGCAGGAAGGAACCCAAGGAAAAATAGTTTTTTAAGCTCTCTTTTCCCATTACACTGATCTTGCCCTTTAAATCACAGTCCCAGTGGCTGCATTTTTATATTCTAAAAAAATCATGGAATTATACATAATGTGAGGCTGCACCCAAAGAATTACAATAGTGAGATGCTGTGGCACAATTGCCTTAGTGTTCATACTTGGAATAATACAGGGAAGGTGGTGGTTGATAAGAAACAAAAGCACAATCCTGTTTTTTTCTTTCTGTGCTTTCCACTAGCTGTATGAGATTCTGGCCACCACAACATATGGCGATCCAAAGGAAGGGCATGTTGGAGTGGAAAGACTGCTGAATGAAGAAGTCTTCTCAGCTGCGTTTCCACTGCATGATGTAAGCTGGCAAGCAGATTCTTCCTAATTTACTTCTGCTCACATGGATAGGAGCATCTTAGCCAGAGTAACATAAAAAAGAAGAACCAAGAGACTGCAACATTTGAACAGGATGCCACCAAGAATTCCACACTCCCCAACTGTATGTCCTCCTGAAAATGGATCCATCTTTCTCACTATGTATGCAGGAAACAAGAGCCACCTTAGTAACATTGAATGCCTAGATTGGGGGTAGTTGGGTACAGGGCGCCCCACTTACAGTGCTTGCCACATGACTGCTGCTCTATTGGATAAAAATTGGTACTTCATGATGCCATAAGCAGCAATAGATAACACACACACCCTCTTATGACAAGATCCAGTAGATCTACATCAGTGTTTCCTTTACAGGAGTGCAAATTAAACTTTTCAGGTATGGGGTCCTGAACAGAAGGGGGATTGAGGGGTGATGATGAGAAAGTTGGTTCACATGTAATGCCAAACTGTGGTTTGAAACTACAGGAATGAGTGCTGTGTTTGCATCCTCCCCTCTTCACTCTTCCAGTCTTTCCTCCCATGTACTCTGACTAAATTCCATCATGTTATCTGTTTCAACAAACTATAGTTAGCACTATAGTCTGAAATTGTTTGAGAAGCAAACCCAAAGCAGTTAAGCAGAGAAAGGAGGTGAGAGGGCTATATGAGCCCAAGAGACATTCCCTCCCATACATCAACTCCAGGCTAGCATCTTTTGTATTGACACACAGGGTTTTTATTTGCTTGTTTGGTTTGTTTACAGCAGAGTTGATAATTTCCATTATAGCTTTACTGACCCTAGTCCAGATTCTGCAAAGATAGCAGAATAATAGTTTAAACAATGATGACAGACTCTTGTTGGGAGGGGTGGGGAATGGAAGAGCTGTTTGCCCCTTAAAACAAAACAAAACAGAAATGCATGTCACTGCCTCTGAAGAGAGGGGTACATAATCTTTTTAATAGTGTTCATGTAATACAGAATTTAAATATTAAAAGTAAGATCAACCTTCCAAAGACTCTAAAAATTGTGTGAACCAGCGGAGATAGGAGTTGTGCCTGTAACAATTGCACATCCATATAATTGCAATCATGAGAAAGGTGCTCACTGAAGAACAGAGCCATTTAACCAGCAACATCAGCCTAAGGTCTGGATGCTGGGACAGGTTCTGTACAATACAGGTGACAACCCAAAGGTAAAATCAGAAGGCTGAAATGGAGACTTTTGCATCCACATACCACAATATAGCATATTGTTCTATAGCAGTCATTTGCAATTAGATATTGATGTGTGGATAAGCTAATCCAATTGCAAGTGACAGCTGTAGCACAGTATCGAAGCATGTGTGAATACAGATCCAAGTGGGCAGCCGTATTGGTCTGAAGCAGTAGAACAAAGCAGGAATCAAGTTGCACCTTTAAGAGCAACCAATTTTTATTCAGAATGTAAGCTTTCATGTGCTCTCTTAAGCACACTTCATCAGATGAGCGGATCAGGTATTGTGAGCTGAAATACAAGCAGTCTGGCAAACTAACTGGTCACATGGTCACATAAAACAGTACGGCTAGGCCATTTGGTCTGGATAGCCATAAAAGGCAATAAAATCTCTGCCAAATGGTGTTTTTGCAAATCTAGGTGAATCACGTGTTTTATGTGACCAGTTAGTTTACCAGACTGCTAGTATTTCAGCTCACAATACCTGATGAAGTGTGCTTAAGAGAGTGCACGAAAGCTTATGTTCTGAATAAAAATTGGTTGGTCTTAAAGGTGCAGTTTGATTCCTGCTGTGTGAATACAGTCCATGTTTCATCTGTAAAAAACATGCTGATCGCTTAGTTGAGTAGTGAGATTATACATGAGATCATTCCATCAAGAAAAGACAATTTCTGTCAGAAGATTTAGTAGCTCCTGTTCTTGTCCTTTTGCGAATATAGACCAGAAATTCTCTTCCAATTTGTACTTGTCACTGAATAGTCCTCTCTGTAGTACTGCTAAAACTTTCCAGGGAGGCATAAAGTTCTTCCAGTGTGGTTTTTTGTAGGTCTCTGTATTATACAAGGAAGCACAGATCTGACCATTCCAATCGGTGCAATGTGGCCAGCTCTTTGGTCAGCAAGTCTCTATCTGTGTTGATCGTTGGTGCCAAGAACCATTAGGGTGATTAGGCAATGCCCTTTTAAATAGGCTTTTGCTTTCCTAGAGTCCCTCTCTTTGTAGCCTTAAAATACCAGCACATTTGGCTTGCATTTCTCTTCTGATTTCTCTGCCCTTGGAACAAGGTAAAAGTTTTCAGGGTTCACTGTGCTTTCAAAATATTCTGTTCCATATTTGGAGCTAAGCTACTATTTGATTTATACAAGATAAACAACTTTGATGTGACATCAATGAAGAGCCTCTGTTTACAGCTGTGAACCTCTCAGTGTGCGGCAGAGGTATTTCCCTGGGTTTATGCAAGCAATTTACCTTTTCAGTCATCTAGCTCTCTACTTGATACAGAGAGAAGAAAAGCCGTAGATTCCAAACCTTTTCTTGCTGAGAGAATACACTTGGTTATTCAAAGAAAGATAACCCATTTCACTGTTATGGAAGGAGATATTTAATTATATAATTTGAATCTGGATCCGAATGTTGTTAATGGTCAACTATGAAATTTTGTATAAAGGCATGCGTAAATAAAGAATTTCCATATTTTAATATGAAATATAACAAAAATCATATTTGATGTAATTAATATTTCATACACTCCCCAAAGGGTCCTTTCAGGATGCCATCAGACAAGCTACCCCCCAATGAAATGAATCAGAGGCAGATTCTTTTCCATTATTGGGCACAGTGGAGAAAGTGGAAAAAATACCAGCCTCTGAATCACATTCGCAGGTACTTTGGAGAGAAGATTGCACTCTACTTTGCCTGGCTTGGTGAGTATGAGGCCCCTTGCTTTCATTCCCCTGTACCTTGCTTTAGTGCTGCGTTGAACTCTGTGTGAGCACAGTGGTGCTCTGCTGCGTCTGTCTACTGCTTCCTTCCTTATTTGAAACTAGGTTTGAATCCCCATCTTGCTGCAGAAGCTCACTGGATGGTTTTGGAAGGTCACATATTTTCAGTCTAATCTATCTCACAAGGTTGTTGTCTGGACAAAAAGGAGCAGAAGAAAAAATGTATGCTGCTTTTGTCTCCACTATGGAGAAAGGCGAGGTGTAAATGTAATAAATAATAAATATAGCTGAAAATGGGAGGCAGATAAAATGTAGGTTGGTGAATGACTGAGAAGGAGAAAATGGGGCAGGGAACTATGCCACCACACAACAGTTTTCCTAGGTAGAGGCTGCTGAGAAGGGAGAGGGAAAGCTTAAGACACATAAGGTAGGCTGGCTGTTGGTTGAGAAGGAGACAGGGTTGCCAGTTCCAGGTTTATAGAAAGTCCTGCCTTGTCTTTCCATGGCCCCAGTGGGTTTAAGTATTTACAGATGGGGTTATGTTAAGAATTAGCCATAGTGATGAGGAAAGGAAGGGAAGTTTGGAGTGAGGAGGTTGCATGTTAGAGGTAGTATTGTCTACCTTATGTAAACATGGTATGTCTGAAATAGTTCTCAGCTATAAATATTGGGTCATGAAGGGAGAAAAAGCTTCAGGCCAAAAATGCTAATATATGGCTTGGATCTTTGTTAGTAAGAATGTTAATGCAATAACAATATATTATGTCAGAAGTCACTTTTATCAGGAAAAGTCCTGGTTAATGATCTGAAAGCCTCAGTCTAGATCTCTATGATGCTATCATTGTTTACCACTGAAGAGGATCAGATCGAGGTGATGTGGTGTCCATTTCTGCCACTTCGTACCTATGCTAAATTTTTGATGTGGGGATGACCTGAAACTAGATTTCTGGCAGGGTAAAGTTGGTTCCATAGCTAAGGTGGAGAAGGAAAGAGAGGCCAATGAACATGGGGGCTTCATAGCGACACTGTACACCTCAAGCACATTTACCACCATGGACCTGTTGTGTGATTACCTGGTGGTGGTGGTAATGCATTAAGTATGATTGTCAGATTTAATGTTCTTCCCTATACCTGAAGAAGCTGTGGATTCCTTTCAGGTCATGTGTTCTGAAATGGCATTGTGGAATTGGGTTGCTTCTGCAGTTTCAGTATTGCCTTTGTTGTTTTAGGTTTCTACACTGGATGGCTCTTTCCAGCAGCTATAGTGGGAACTATAGTCTTTCTAATTGGCATCTTTATGATGTTTGATGACATACCTGCGTAAGTATGGACCTTTCCCTCACCCTGTCTCAAGAGAGCTACAGGAACTCCGTAGAGCTTTGTAGTATCTGGCTTTCACATGGATATTGCAACAGCTGCTCTTAAGCAGAGTGTGATGCTTCAAGATGTCCCATCAACCAAAATGAATTACTTGATTTAGCAGATTTCTACTGCTTGGATTCCCAAAGTGTATTGAAACTTCATTCCTAAAATGCAGATAGAACATGAAAGTTGACTCTGTTGCTCAGCATGTGCCTGTTCAATCAGTTGTAAGCATGGAGTACCCAATGCAATAAAGAGCTAAGCTAGATGTGACACCGAAAACAGATTTAATGTGTGGAAATATCTGTTGGTGTAGATTAGGATCAGAGCCTTGGGAAAAAAGGCATCTGCCCTGTCCCCCTCTGCTGTTTACTGTACTGTACCGTCAACCTCCATGGCCATTATTTGCCCCATGGAAGGGACACACCAGCACCAAATTTATAGTTGTATATTTCTCATGGAGCAAATAGCAGCTCTGAGGAAGGCAGCATGAATGAAGCTGAGGAAATGATGGGCAGGAAAAGGATTAAGCCTTCTTCCTTCTGTGGCCCTAACCAGATTCAGCTGCTTCCCCATGCAGATGCCTTTTCAACTTTAAAAAGATCATGGGAGATCTATTATGAATCTCCCAAGATCACATCTAGTTTGACCAGGGAATGAAGTTTCAGAAGAGTATTAAGGAGTCTACTGCAAGCTAATCAAATAGGTTAATTATTTTCTTCTCCCCACTTTTTCTTCTTTCCTTTGTATGAACTATAGAGAGGAAATCTGTAACAGTGGTGGTAAATACCAGATGTGCCCACTCTGCAAATCCTGTCCATACTGGAACATCTCCACAATTTGCCCAATGTTCAAGGTACTGTTCATAGCTCTGACTAAAATGACAATTTAAAATATGATGAGGGATTATATCTTTAAACTACAGTGATGCTAGATTATACTGCCAAGCATGCCCAGAATGAATTGTCAGACTGGAAACATTTTCCTTTAATCACTCTGAGAGATGACTGTGATCCTTTCAAGGCATAGCTGCTGTGCTTCAAAAGCACTTTACAAGCACCCATCCTACATCACGAAAGTGCCATAGAGGGGAAGGTTCCTATATTAACTCTTCTATCCACCTCCTCATTGAGGGTTGGTATACATGTTTATGGCCACCATTTGAAAACTGGCTTCAATTTTTCCATATGGTTTGGACAAGTTTTTCTTTGCTGCTATTTGTGTGTGAGAGAGACAGTCAGAAGGCAGATGTCTATTTGGGGAATGATTAGTGTGGAGGGAGAATTATCTCTCTGTGTTCCAACACTGGTGTTTTTAAATAAAACAAAAACTCCAGAAAAGAAAATTATGTCTGTGCGCTCAGGTGTACAACTTAGACATAGGCACTACAGATTCCAGTGGCCTTTTGTTTAATATTTACCACATCCTAAGCAATGTTCCCTCTAAGCTGCAGAGTCTTGTGAGCAAAAATTTTACTTTGTGAGCTACTGGTATTAAAGTTGTGAGCTGTTGCATAAATTATTGTGCTCTGGGGTCATCCTTCCTGAGCTAAGACAAAAATGTGTGAGCTGAAGGCTAAAAATTTGTGAGCTAGCTCACGCTAGAGGGAACACTGTTCCTAACCTATGGGATAGCATCTACCTAGAATTAATAATTGCCTGTACATGTACAAAAACAACTGTTGTAGCTCCCAGTGCACCACTGAGAGGGAAGGAGCAAGTTAGTGATGTCACTGTAGTGGAAGAGGAAATGAGTCTTGCAGTAGTCAGATTGGCTAAGTGATGCAGCGTGAGATGCCACATTTCTATTTCTGGAACTGTAAAATGGGAAGAGAGAGTGTTGTTCTAAATTAATTTTATATGTGTTGCTAAAAGTTTTTTGAGCCTTTCACCCACTCTTAGGGGCCATGTGTGAAACACAGGAATGCCATGTAAAGGAGCTGGTATCCAGATTCTGTGATAGCCATACAATCACATTTACATTACAACCTTAATGTGGTTTCTCTTTATATGAATGGAGGTGCTAATTGGATGGACATTTGCAGTATTTTAACCACTGTTTTTTCATAGAATAGAAGATATTCAGGGAAAGCTTTTAAAACTTCCATTTTTCCTTTCTGTACTGAAGTGAAGCTTCACTATGGCTTCACTGCTTTCAAGGGGAAACTGACAAGATGGTCAATTTTACCTTTCCCTATTTTGCAGAGGTGTCTTTCCATTCTCACACGCTCTCTGAAGGAGCAGCATCAGTGAGGGGAGGGAAAGGGATGGAAGGAGCAATAAGGAAGGGAAACATTTCCCCACCACAGGTACCAGATGTTAGGTTTCCTAGCATTAGCCACTAATGTCATTCTCCAGCCTACCAACATTCACTTCCTTGCTGGCACTCCACTCACAAGGCAGATTCCCTTCCCCATGCCTCCTCCCCACTTCTAGTCTAGTAGTGGTAGTTGTTGTTGTTGTTATTAATCACCCAATCCCTCCCCACAGGCAGGGCTGTGGTGATGTACAAATTTCATAAAAACAACAAGATAAAACCAGTTAAAACATTTCTAGATATTCCAGTAATCAGATGGCGAATAATAATCAATCCCAATCCCAACTGCTGGCTATTTCATGGGCAGTGGGGGGAAGAGGGCGATGTAAATAGCGAGGGTGCTAGTCAAGATGGAAACTGTCACTGTCCTCAACCAAAAGACTGGCGGAACATCTTTGCCTTGTAGGCTCTAGGGAATTGCATCGGATCCGGCAGAGCCCTGATGGTGTTTGGCAGAGAGTTACTCAAAACTCTGTTTTCACACTCAGATGCTTGGCTTGCAACAGGAGGAGGGGAGGAAGGCTGAGCAGTTGCCTAGAAGAATGAATGACTCATTAAAGCCGAGGAGCAGTCAGTCTTGGGAGGGGAAATGATGTGCTATTCCTTTCTTTTAGTTCCATGTGTAGGCAAATGTTGCAAATTAGCAAATGGTGGTATCACAAAGAGGAAACAAGATTAAGCAATGACTAATCACTTTATTTAATGGTGAATTGTAATACTGATTAAACTAATGATGGGGGTGAGAGGCAAGCAGGAGGCTACCCACTATTCCTCCCACCCCCACCACATAGAACAGAATCTTCTTGGGAAAGGCTTTTAAGATATTCTCGTATCTTCTGTATGCAGCACAATATGAGTCCATATCCAGGGCGAGCAACTAGGGGAATTTTTTCTCCTGTACTAACAGGAGGGCATGCAGTGATATTTAAAACTAGAAAAGCATTTGCTTGTGAAAAGTAGCAGTACTGAATTATTGAAAGCATTGTGATTATGTGATTTTTAATCTTATGAGGGAGGTTCCTGAATCTGCTAGAGGTTTCGAACCATACTGTTCTTGAGGACATTCTAGGTCCAGCCACTTGTGCAGAGCCTGGGTTGCATTATCTTGCTGTAAAGTTTGCATTTCCTTGGTACAAGAGATTATCTGCTTCAATCGTAGCTGTTTTTCAAAGGTGTGTTTTGTGACTCATGATCCAAAATCTATCATGTACGTAATCCTAGCTTTAATAATCTTCATGTAAAAATTCTACTAAGACCAAAAGGAACATGAGGTATATTACCTCATTACCTTATCTTGGCTGTTTGAAGATTGCTAAGCAATGTTACACACAAAAGATAATTACATAATAATTATTTGTCTCTTACTCCTATTCAGATAACTTCTGTAATTTGGTTTTTAATCCATTGTACAACAAATTCAGTTTATAACTCTCAGCACCAAACTACATGTTACAACAGCAGGTCCATGTTTTCTGAGGCTTCAGCAACCTTCTGACCATTTATCCACTTGATATTTCCCCATTCCACACTTTTATTAATGAATGGAACAGACCCAGATTTACAGGCATAGGTCTACTGCCATGATATATACTTTAGCTCACTGCCAGATTGTCCCTGCCCAAGTATATTATGACATACTCTTCTATTCTTTTCTGGCTTTTCAGGCAGGTCGCCTCTTTGACCATGGTGGAACTGTTTTCTTCAGCATCTTCATGTCTCTCTGGGCAGTCACATTCCTTGAGTACTGGAAGCGAATGAATGCCACCCTGACATACCGCTGGGATTGTTCAGATTTTGAAGATATTGAGGTATTGGCCGTGGGGAAGTGTTAATACAGCTAAAGCCCCACATTGACATATGGTAAACTTCTGACCGTCTTTGTTGTAGGAACGACCACGGCCCCAGTTCACTGCCATGGCTCCCATGACAACTAAAAATCCAATTACTGGAGAGGATGAGCCATATTTCCCCAGGCAGAACCGTTTCAATAGAATTGTTGCTGGATCAATGGTCATCATCATGATGGTGAGGGAACTGCTGTTTGTGAGGATGGGGAGAGGGAGGTCACACAGAGCTGAG
This sequence comes from Heteronotia binoei, assembly GCF_032191835.1. Lineage (NCBI taxonomy): Eukaryota > Metazoa > Chordata > Lepidosauria > Squamata > Gekkonidae > Heteronotia > Heteronotia binoei. Next base: position 89,331,372 of record NC_083228.1, on the reverse strand, counting down.
TCACAATTAGTCCTTTTAGATGCTCTTATTTCTTTGCTAACCAGTCTTCTTTCAGACAAGAATATTTAATTTCAGGGCAGACTGGGGAGTTAAAATGGCCAGGAGCAAATCAGGGTGAGTGACCTCTGCAGTGCAAGAACTACTGGGGCTTGGCTCTGCTTGCTCATGGCTGCTGGTAGACCTCCAGGGAAAGCTCTACCATCAGGAACATCCCAGCAACTTAAACTGCTCCAGTTTACCTTTTCTAAGGGCCAGACTACATGCTCAGGCTTTTTAGAAGCTGACTCCTGGTTTCCTGGACCTAAGAACCTTGCAGTAGAGATGAAACCATTCTTTGAAAGCCACAGTACACTTCTGACATGGAGTTTAAAATTTAGCAGCTGAGCAATCCCACTTGTTGCCCCTGAATTGCAATGGTCAAAAGTGGCAACTGAGGCAGAATGAGTAGAGTCCATGACACAACACTTTTTGCTGTTTCTTGCGGAAAGTCATACAGGAGAACTGGGAGATTTGAAGAAGACAAGCTATGTCACCTACTTCTTTGACCTTTGACTTACCAGTATGATTTCTTTTATTCTGATTAAAAATAAAACTTGGAAAGAGGAGAAAAGCTACCCAGAAAGCAAAGTCATAATTTCCATGTATGCTAAGACAAATCATTCACTCTTCAATGAGCTCTCACCCCAGCTACAAGTGGTAAAGTCCCCTTGGGGCAACTGGCATAGCCACAGCTAGATATATGATTCTGTGCGGCTGACTTTTCAGACTGAGTAAATGGACTTCGCTCTCTTTTGGTTTTATATTGTTATATATTTGTCACCTAGATTTTTTTTTTCTTCTGTCAGGATCTAATTACCTACGGACCCATGGTTCTATATGATGTGGCTGTGGCATCCTGCATTATGGCTGACTTTCAAAGATGTTTGACTTTCAAAACTGTGATCTAATGATGAATGCAGACAGGATTTTTGCTTTCACACAATATGCAAATAACCCAGCAGCTGGATTTATTGCATAATGGATTTAATTACTTCTGTGTTTTGAGTAAATGTGTAAAACAGCTTTCCCTAAAAAGCATGCTAATAAGACGTCATCATAAATCAGACTGGCTGATGTTACTGCTTAGAGGCCCATGTTGCTGGTTGGTTGACTATGAGCCAGTCACACACACTCAGCCTAACCTACCTCTACATGGTTGCTGTAAGGATAAAATGGAGGAGGGAAGAATAATGTAGGTTGCCTTGAACTCTATGAAGGAAGGGCAGAATAAAAATGAGATAAATCATCTTATGGCGGCAGCTTCTCAGCTTTGTGAATTTCTTGAGTCAGCAAGAGCTCACTGGGGCTGATTTGTGGTGTGGTGCTATAGTTGGTATAGCTTAGTCACTGTTAACGTTGACTTGGGAAGTTTCTGGCTTCAAACTCACCTCAGCCACAAACTCCTAAGGCTTAGGCAAAGCTGTGTCTCTGTCTCAGTTCTCCACCTGTAGTATGGAAATAGTGTCTTCCTAACTGAGGAGCTAACAAGATGTTAAACACAAGCATATCTAGTGGCCACCTACAAACAAACAAAAAAAGAAGCTTCCATCCTGCCTGCCCCCCACCTCTGGGCTTCTGCACACATGTTAATCCAAAGACTGTTCCATACTGAACTACTTCTTGGATCCTAGCTGCCTTTTTGGAGGTCTCTTTTTCTGTAGTGGTTCTGTCACATGTAACATCTACTTTGACCTTTACATAATTGTTCTAAGAATTAGCAAGGTAGTGAATGTGTAGCTCTTTGAACACTCTAAAGCATTGTATAAAGTTCTGAGGTTGTTTTTCTTGCCAATAATTCTGACTGATCATGCCTGCAGATTGCTGTAGTGGTGATGTTCCTGATTTCCATCATCCTTTACCGGGCGATCATTGCCGTGGTGGTGTCCAGGTCTGGAAACTTCCTCGTCGTGGCTTCAGTAAGACATCTGTGTGACTGTTTTCCATTCTCTCCCTTTTGTCTCTTAATTTGGACTTTACAGTCTCTCCTGTTGCTTTCTTTAGGCCTCTCGTATTGCCAGCATCACAGGCTCAGTGGTGAACCTAATCTTCATCCTCATTCTTTCCAGAATTTACCTTGCCCTGGCACACTTTCTTACCAAGTGGGGTAAGTGGACTGAGTTAAGGAGCTGCTTCTGCCCCTACACCTCCTGTTCAAGATCCAGCTTCTTGAAATCAGAATAATAAAATGTTAATTTTTGTTAAGTTTATTCCGTTCAGTGCATTTACTGTTCTGAGAACAGCTTCTAAAGCAAGAAACAATGATGTAGGAATGAAGGCAGATCAACATTAGAAACCTGGTAGAAGCAGTTTGAGCATGTATCTTCTGCTTACAAACAAATTTCTGAAATGCAATGAGTGTTCAGTTTCCATCTACTTTAGGATGTATAATCAGTGCCTCTGGTGAACTGTCCGCACTTTTATTGGTTGTCATACCTCCTGCTTTGCAAACAATGGTCTCCGAAGGCAGCTCCCATAAATAAAAAACCTCTGCCCTCAGGCTTACAAATTGACAATACAAGACACACAAGGGAAGGTGGGTAGGAGACAGAAGAGGGAGATTTGAAAGCATCAGAGTAAAGGTATCCAGGTGGGGCCAGCCTGATCTTTCCTTGCTTGAATGCAGATGGAGCAGCTATCCTGCAGTCTTTGAGCTGATGACAGAGGCTGGAGTGTTTTTCTTCTCTCCTCTGTAGTCTCAGAGCCTGTGACAGTTTAGGGGCTGATTTTATGGTTTTGATAGTTCTCCCCCCCCCACCCACCCCCGGACAGTTTTAGATGTGACTGATTGACATAATCTGCTTAAGAACATAAGAGAAGCCATGTTGGATCAGGTCAATGGCCCATCCAGTCCAACACTCTGCGTCACACAGTGGCCAAAAAAATTATACACACACACACACACACACACACACACATATATATATATACACACTGTGGCTAATAGCCACTGATGGACCTCTGCTCCATATTTTTATCTAACCCCCTCTTGAAGCTGTCTATGCTTGTAGCCGCCGCCACCTACTGTGGCAGTGAATTCCACATGTTAATCACCCTTTGGGTGAAGAAGTACTTCCTTTTATCTGTTTTAACCTGACTGCTCAGCAATTTCATTGAATTCCCACGAGTTCTTGTATAGTGAGAAAGGGAGAAAAGTACTTCTTTCTCTACTTTCTCCATCCCATGCATTATCTTGTAAACCTCTATCATGTCACCCTGCATTTGACGTTTCTCCAAGCTAAAGAGCCCCAAGCGTTTTAACCTTTCTTCATAGGGAAAGTGTTCCAACCCTTTAATCATTCTAGTTGCCCTTTTCTGGACTTTTTCCAATACTATATTCTCATTTTTGAGATGTGGTGACCAGAATTGCACACAGTATTCCAAATGAGACCGCACCATCGATTTATACAGGGGCATTATGATACTGGCTGATTTGTTTTCAATTCCCTTCCTAATAATTCCCAGCATGGCGTTGGCCTTTTTTATTGCAATCACACACTGTCTTGACATTTTCAGTGAGTTATCTACCACGACCCCAAGATCTCTCTCTTGGTCAGTCTCTGCCAGTTCACACCCAATCAACTTGTATTTGTAGCTGGGATTCTTGGCCCCAATGTGCATTACGGTACTTTGCACTTGGCCACATTGAACCGCATCTGCCACATTGATGCCCACTCACCCAGCCTCAACAGATCCCTTTGGAGTGCCTCACAATCCTCTCTGGTTCTCACCACCCTGAACAATTTAGTGTCATCTGCAAACTTGGCCACTTCACTGCTCACTGCTTATTTATAGATTATTTTTTAAAATGTTATCTGTTTCCTTTTTATGAATTGTTGCTCTTCTCTACTGGTGTCTTAAACAGGGGCTTTTAAAAGTGGTTCTATACTTTTTGTGTGTGTGGTTTTAATATGTGTTTTGAACAATTTAATTGCTATTTATCGTTGTGTATGTTGAGAATCTGTTTTGTTAAGAGGAAGGTTATGTATGTTTGAATAAATTTCCTTGTTTGAACATATAGTATATACATTCCAAAGTTCTTAAAATTCCAAGTGGCTGATATCAGAATTGTTCAGAATTTCCTTAGGGTTATTCTTCATTTTAGAATCTTCAGGCCAATCCCTTCCATAGTGCTGCTTGACTGTCTCGTCAACAAATACCACAAGCTTATCTGGTTCTGCCATTTCTTTTACATTACCCCATCTGCCATTGCCATAATTAAGATATAAATGTTTTATTACTTTCAGACTATCTTATAGTCTGTCTTCTTTCCTCTATAATGATTCAGAAGAACTAACTTCGATAGTAATCAGGATCCCCTGAATATTAGCTATAAGAATATCCAGCCTTGTACCCAAGATATCCTATATGCTTTTATATATTTTATTTCAAATGGAGGCACACATTTGTTGGAGTGAGAGAAACTGATAGGGTTTTGAGCTCCACGGCATAATTAGACAATCATGCACCCATACTAAAATATCCTTCTTAGGGCCATACTAGACATGGTGGCATCCTTGTGTCCACTGCTCTTCCACTCATGCCTTTCCAAGTGCCAAAGCAACTGCTTGCATCAGAGCATGGGGATCATAGATGTGTCAGTGCTTGATAAAGTGTGTGTGGGGGGAACAGCACCTCAGCCCACTGCACTGTGGCATTGAGCATGACTTTAAAATGGCAGCAGCATGCTTGCCACATCTAGTTTAGCCCTTCGTTCTCTGGTGCTAGAGTGTGCACATCCTGTTAACTACTTTGAAAACGTCAAAATTTCTGTAGGAGGAACAGGAATAACCCCAATGCTCAATGCAGCAAAGGGGGAAAATCCATTAAAGTTTATTCCAGCAGCTGTATTACCACCTTGGGAAGGTTCTCTATTTCATATGAAGTGACAGGGAGAACATTATATGGAAGTGATGAAACTACTAGTGCGAGAAAGATATATAGACTTCATGAAGTAACCCAAGAACCATATTGATGATATTTCAATAAGCTGTTACATCTCCAAAAGCGACTGCTGAGGTAGCATTTCTACATATTTGGGATACCAGCTGCAGTGGATTTATGTGGTCATCGGTTTAACTAGCTATGCAAGAAGGACTCATTGTTTCTGTGAACTCTGAAGATCCTGCATTGGCGTGGGTGAAATGTTTTGCATAAAATCAATCTGTTTTTGCCCACTTCAACCACACTGTTTAATTGCACATAAAAGCCCTTTTTGCCTGCAACTGATTTTTTACTATGGAGATGATTTGATAATAGGCTTGCCAATCCCCAGGACCCAGTGGGGGTTCTTCCGCTTTCCCAGGCTCCTTCCCGCCCCCAGTCAGCTGGCCAGCGGGGGGAAGCCCCGCCCCCAAAGCCACCATGTGACTTTCCCCCTCCGGAGGCTCCAGTGTCCGATTGGAAAGGCTTCCTCTTGGGATGGTGTGTCTGTGTTACTTTGAAGAAGTTGGCAGCAACTCATGAGTAGAGAGGTCAATCCCTTGCTTCAGAGTCGCCAGAAAGGGGGAGGGGAGGAAACATCTGCTGAGCACTTCATTATTCCCTATGTGGAGATTGATTCTCATAGGGTATAATGGGAAATTGATCTGGAGGTTTTGGGGGCTCTGGGGGAGCTGTTTTTTGAGGTAGAGGCACCAGATTTTTAGTATACTATCTAGTGCCTCTCCCCAAAGTATTCCCCAAGTTTCAAAACGATTGGCCCAGGGGGTCCAATTCTATGAGCCCCAAAAGAAGGTGCCCCTATCCTTATTTCCTATGGAAGGAAAACATTTTAAAAAGTGTGCTGTCCCTCTAAATGTGATGGCCAGAACTCCCTTGGAGTTCAATTATGCTTGTCACACCCTTGTTCCTGGTTCCACCCCAATGTCTCCTGGCTCCACCCCCAAAGTCCCCAGATATTTCTTGAATTGGACTTGGCAACCCTATTTGATAAAGGGGAGAGGGAAAGTTTAAGTCATTCAGAACCAGACATAAAACTAAGGATGTGGCTGCCATGATATACCAGTGAGAATAGAAGCACTACACTCATAACATCCTTTTGTTTCTTTTCGCAGAAATGCATCGCACTCAGACCATGTATGAAGATGCTTTTACCTTTAAGGTGTTTGTCTTTGAATTTGTCAATTTCTACTCTTCTCCCATCTACATTGCATTCTTCAAGGGCAGGTAATTTTTTTGAGCATCTCAAAAGGGAGGCAGTTTTTCTCGCTGATGCTTGGCCCAAATACATGCTATAAGTCCCAAAAGCATGACATCCTGTCAGCATGTAACAACTGAAGTTGTCACACGGCTGAACAGGAAGAATTCCTTTCCCCTTGATTGGTAGTGTGGCCTGGGCCACTCTATGGCTACACAGACCTTTAATTATTATCATGAACCTATAAAGTAATCAGTTTACATTGCCTATAGAAGGGTGTCTGTAGGTATAGAATGGTTTGAACAGTTGTTAAGCTCTCATGAAAGGGGAAGGCCTTTAGTGGTTTCTGTGCAGGTGCAGGTTGGATTCCCCTAGCTCTACCCAGGGCATTGTGAATATTGAGGAGCCTGGTAGCTTGTTTCACCACAAATTTTTGTCAGAATTGCAAACAGTTTTTCTACCAGCAACTAGTTGATACTGGAGAAGACAGGAATATGTGGAGTCCTGTTGCCATACAATGTAAATTCTGTGTGAAGGGCAGTAGTGGAAGCCAAACAGGAGATGTGTGGATTTGGAGGCTGTGTATGCAAAATACTTAGTAATACTAGATAACATAAAGCCTTAAATCTTAGTCACTGCGGGATGCTGGTGGCTGTTTGGCATACCTGATGGGGTTCAGTCTCCAACCAGAATTGTTCCCAGGTACAGTTCAAAGTGCTGGCTCTTACCTTGATGGCTGTAAATAGTTTGTGGCCAGGCTACTAGCTTGAGGACTGTTTCATGGATAATTTGGTTGCTGAATGTGTGTGTGTGCTGTTTTTGTGCCCCTGATTTGTTTGGATACTGATCATTCTTATGCTGCTGGTTTTATGTTTGACTAAATGTTACAGACCAGTGAGGTCTGGATGGGGAGGGGGGCAAACAAGCTGCTTTAGGAGGGGGGTGATTCAAAGAAGATAAGTCCCAGGGAAGGGAAGGGGCCCTATTTAATTTCTTCCCTTCCTGTTGTTGCTTTGCTCTGAATTTTGTCTCTGAGCCACTCAATTCCACAGACTTTTAGATATGTGTTTGCAAGGGTAAGCAAATATTCTGGAACCCCATAGGACTGGTAGAGGTTATTTGGATCAGAAAAGTGTAAGCATTTCTCAGATGTGTTGAGATTTTTTACTAACTTTTGTATATAATGTGAAATTAGGCTTAGAGAGAGTGATGATGAACTTTGCCCCAAGACATGTATCAGACTCTTATTGGTGTGCTTCTTGTGAGTGACTTAGCAATGCTCATGGATTGTTTCTGTGTATGTTAACTTACAATGACATGGGAGTGTCAGGATTTTTTAAAAAAAATGTCTTGGGCCTGGTCAAGAGCGAGGGGGGAAAATGCAGTTTCTGCCTTATGATACAGAAGGATTACTCAAAAACCTGTAAGTGAAGCTTTAGACCAGGGGTGACCAAACTGCAGCTCAGGAGCCACATGTGGCTCTTTTGCACATAGTATGTGGCTCGTGAAGCCCCAACATCCCGTTGACTGGCTTGGAGAAGGCATTTCTCTCTTTAAATCACTTCTCCGAGTGAAGCTAGCTAGTGGCTTGGAGAATGCATTTAAAGTTAGTTACTTTCTTTCTACCTCTCCCTCCTTCCCCCATCTATTTGCCTGCCTTCCTGCCTTGTGGCTCTCAAACATCTGACATTTATTCTGTGTGGCTCTTACATTAAGCAACTTTGGCCACTCCTGCTTTAGACCATGTTGGGCCAGGTGCAAGATTGACAAACCGTGTTCAAGAAGCTGAATTAAAATCAGGAGTGACGATCCATAATGCTAACATTCTTTACATTTTTTACTGGCTTCTTTTTTTTTAAAGCATGGCATTCCTGCAGCCACAAAGGCTGTGGGAATCCCACATCTCAAGGAACTGGGGACATTTGAAGAAAAGAGACATAATATGTTTGGTGATTTGTTTCACATATAAAATGGTATAAAGATAGGTTTCCAGTTGCTGCGCTGGACTCTAATTCTTTCACCAGTGAAACTTTGGAAATGAGTTGTGTTGGGTATGGTGATGCCTTTTATCAAAGGGTTAGGAGGAAAAATGGCTGCAACATATGTAAAGGACCTAAAAATAGTCTGACCCATAGTGCTGGTCCTATAACATGCTAAATTTTCTGTGGGGTTTCAGTTGTATTTTTAAAGTGCAATCTTAAACTATTTTTAAGCTTATTTTTTAGTTTTATCTTAAAAGTACAGTTTTCATGTTGCAAACTGCTTTGGTAGTATATGCTGGACACTGCACTGGGTTGAAAAAGGATAAATATATCTGCTTCAACTTAGTGTTCTGTAAGAAGAAACTTTTACAGAAATCCTTTGATCTGATTTCAGGACAGCTATCTGCCTTCTTTAATTGAAGAGAGAGATTTACAGTTTGGATCTTTATTGCTTATTATTCAGTTGCTGAGATTGCGCCCCATTTATTACTACAATATGGAATTATCTATTAAAGCAGCAAGCTGGGATCAAAATCTTTACCTTGCCATTTTCCAATCCCCATTACATTCTGTGCAGTTACGCAAACATAAGAAAATGCTGAGAAATGAAGTGTGTAGAACTAATGATACAGCACTTGCTGGAGACTGAAGAGGGGGAAAAGAGTGCCAGCTGGATGGAACCAATGAATCTTAGGCAGTGGCACAATTGCTGTCTGCAAGAGGGCATGGCATGTAATTTTTGTAGCCTAGTATCACTGGAGTAGAAAACTAGATCCTAATCTCATTACTAAGCCAAAAGTTATGAAATATCATTGCATCAAATAGAGATTATAGTCATTGGGTGATTCTGTCTTATGGCAAGCACGTTATACTAAATGACATTACTAAATGACATCGCAACTAGTTTTTGCTTTCCCTATGGTTTCTCAATATGCATGGGTGAGGGTGTATAAGCCAGAGGCCTGATTGGCTTGTCTTCTCTTTCATATTCAGGTTTGTAGGCTATCCAGGACACTACAACAAATTGCTTGGCATCCGCAATGAGGATGTAAGTATCTTACTGGAGACAAGGAATGTCAGTCTAGCAGCCCCTACAAAACTCTCTTGTCAAGAAAACAGGTTTAGCAAATAAGCCATTCCAAAGACAGGTGAAGAGGGAAGTTTTGTTAACTTCAAGCCTGGTGGGACTGGGATATCACATCAAAATCTCTTCTAGCCATTCCATGTTCCTAGCCAGATTTATCCTGCCTGGTCTAGTGTTCTCCTATGATGGAAATTTTAAAGGCTGGTTTAGTTTGTCATGAGCCATAGGTACACTGTGAGTAGTGTACTGAGGGAACAGAGAACTGAGATCTCTCAAACAGCAGGTGAGGTGATCTGCCAGGAATGTACACATTCACATATATTAATCATTACCTGTGCATAGAAAACTAAATGTCATGAAGGAGGATTCTAGCCTAGCCTTCTCCCTGAAAACTACAATCATAGGAATCTATCCATTCATTTGTGTATTTAAAAGCACAATCAAGAACATCTTGTTCTAAAGTTTCTTCCTATTTGTCCAGTGTGGACCAGGTGGCTGCCTCATTGAACTTGCTCAGGAGCTGCTTGTCATCATGGTAGGAAAGCAAATAATTAACAATGTGCAGGAGATCCTCATCCCGTGAGTACAGTCTTGTGACTTTGTGTTTTGCGAGAGTCATGTAAATCTAGGCATTCAGATCTTCACTGTAGTGTATTTTAAGGTTGATTTCCAAAGGGCGTGTGGCTGTCCTTGGTCATGCAGACCAATGCACTAATGTGAGCAGGGCAGGCACTATCACACTTCTGTCCCATATTTCCTTCAACTAGGTGGGGGCAGCATATATAGTTCCCCCTTCCATATTATCTTCACAAAAATCTTGTGGGGTCATTTAGAATATGATGGAATGATTATGCCAAGATCACCCAGTGAATTTCATGGCTCAACAGGGGTTTCCCAGTCCTGAGCTGGCACTCTAACCTAGTATTAAACTGACCTCCTAATTTTAGCAATGCTTCTGATTTTGCAGTGGCTAGGGAAAGTGCCACTGCAACCACAGGAACCATGCTCAGCCATAAATGTGATTTCTTGGTTCATACATTACCGAGTAAGTGCTTGCCTGAAGATAACTGGGAATGCTGATATCCCTCTTTTGCTACAGACCCCCACTTTGCTGTCTATACCAGAGAAGTTGAACTAATTTGTTATGAGGGCCAGATCTGAAATAAATGTCATTTTGTTCGGCAAAAGGAGAAGGAGCAAAAAACCAAACCAATCCAAAAGTGGAATTGGATATCTAACAGATTGAGATTATGAATATATATCAAAGAAGATTATTAAACAAAGTATATTTTAATATTACAGTGCACCAAATAGCTCTTTAAAAACAAAATAGCCTTTTAAGCCATACAGGTCACACACTGTGTAGTACACATAACACACAATGCCGAATACTCTTAGTAGCATTGATTGGACGCGGGAGGTGGGGCCTGCCACACACGAACAGCTGGCCATCTTTGCAGCAGCCCAGGTGGCAGACACAAGACCCCAATGTACTCTGGCCAGAGGAGAAGCAGGCAGCATGCCCTGGCCCAGCATCTTGGCCCAGGACAGGAGGCAGGCCCCCAAGGGTCTCCTTGCCCCTTATGGTTGCCAACTCTGGGTCAGGCAATCCCTGGAGACCTAGGGAGGGCCCGCAGCAATAGGTATAATATCCTAATAATAAACCGTTCTGGTCTACATTTAGTTTCCTCCCAAATCCTTGTAGGCTGGATAAGAGCCCTGGGCAAGCTGGTTCCAGCCTGTGGGACTATATGCTTGACATATTTGCTTTAAGCTGTTTCTATGCTTCTGCTAACCCTGAGAGCAAAATTAAAATTGGTGTGTGTGTGGGGGGGGGTGAGTTCAGTGGGCTGCAGCAGGTAACAGAAGCAGAGAAATTCCTCTCTGTGAAGTCTGTAGATGGTTAGATACATGCACACTCTGCCCCTAATATTACCATTTGGGCTTTGTATTTCCACCTATGAAGGGGTCTAATAATGTCTAATTGATTAGATTATGTGCACTCTTTGGCATACAGCCTTCATATATAGTTCCCCCTCCAGGATAGTTGTATCTTGCCTGTTTCCCCCTCCCACCTGGTTTCTGAAAATATCTACTATATCTAATGGAACTCCAACTGTCCCACCTTAACTTGGAAGCCTGACTCCCTTCAAGAGCTTAACTCCAACCTTAATTCAAGAACTGAGTACTCTATGGAAACTTTCGTTTAGGAGCCCACCCCCCTTTGCAGATTGGCTTCCCAATTGCTATGAGTAGCCTATACAAGGGGTTACCACACCATGCTGAGTGGTGCGCCAGCCCTTTACATGAGTTCCTGTCTATGGGCAACTGGTGGACCTTCAGGCATGGAGGCTAAATAGCAAGATGCCTCACAGAGGATAGCCTGGTCTGACTAAAACCACTAGCTGGGGAGCAGCTCTCACAGATTTGTGCAAAACTTTACAATGCAATTGCACAAGATGTTGGACCTCCAGGGCCAGAAAATTGTTTACGTTGTGGTGGATGAAACAAACTGGACACGAATAGGGCATTCCTTGTATAGTCTATTGAGAAAGGAAGAAACCTTGATCTTCTGGTAACAGTTTCCCTCTGTTTTCCCTAGGAAAGTGAAAGCTTGGTGGCATAGGCGGAATCTCTCAAAAAATAAGTGGAGTAAGGAAGATCCAGAAGGTCTCATGAATCCACTCTGGGAGAGGGATTATGAACTGCTGCCCTATGAGGGGTTGTTTGCGGAATACCTGGAAATGGGTATGAGTTATCTAGAGAAGCAAAAGACAGATAATAAAAATAATTGTAGACCATTCACTGGTAACATGTAGTTGGTGCATTCCAGCAATCAAAAAAGCCAGGTGATTTTTAAATGTTTCCATATTATGTTAGGACTGATTTGAAGTGTTGCAGGCCCTGTGTGAATGCCACCTAAAAGCTTTTGCGTATGATATGATGCCACCCAGTGGGCATCATGTTTAAAAATCTCTTACCTTAATTTAATGCGACATCTCCATATCAATGCCAATGGTTGCCAACAATGTAGGGCTCTGGCACAGAAAGTTTCATTTAAAGCAGTACTCAACTGGCAAATTAAAATACCTTTAATTTGGGCAAGTTATAAGGTGTGTATATAAATTCTATTGATTTGAAATGCTTTTCCAGAATGATTCTGGAATGTTGCACTAAAACCTACACAGCTGAAACGTCTTACTTCACTTCACTACTTTTTGAAGTTCCTTTGTAAAATTGCCATGTAGATTAGTGACTTTCTGCAGATCCAATTTGGAAGGCATAGATATCTTACTTCTGGAATGGCATAACATGACTCAGTGCAAACACTGTTCCTGACAAAAGGTAGCCCTAAATCACTTAGCCATGTTCTGCATGCAACTTGCATAAGTCACTTGAGCATTAGTATCCATCCATTGTGTATTTAAACTGCTGCAAGCACCATGTGATTATAGAAGGATGGAGTTGAACGTCTTGCCATTCCTTCTACTGAATACACATAAAGAAGATAGAAATTCAGTTTGCAAGTTGTCTCCAAATCTGTAGCAGGATGTAGTCAATTTACATTTCCATAATTTAAAATAACTCGAAATATAGTTGCTTTAATTTTATGAAGAAATCTAAAGTTTGATTAAAAACAAAGTCAGTTCTTGTTTGGAGGGGCGTTATGCATTGCTTTTCACTTTGCAGTCAAAGCCATTGTTATTTTTAAATGACCGTAGTGCTATTTTGATAAATAAATGTTGCTCAGTAGTTTGTATACAACCACTCAGCTAAGGATAGAGCCTTCCTCCAGTGCCTATCCTATCAAAGGAGTGCCTCAGTACTTCATTGAGCAAAGTAATAGAATGTGACACAACAGCTTTACTTGTAAAGTGAAAAGCAGTAGTCAATTGCATTTTCAGGCCCCCGCCATCCCAAACAAGAACTGATAATTAAGAATTCATTTATAAGCACCATGGTCAGCCTCTTGGAGAACAGGAATAAATTACCGGTAAGCTGTACCCCAAAGGATCAAAGGAAAATCATAGAGAGAAGTGAAACCTCTGCTGACTGAACAGGTCCTGAAATATGAAGTAAGATGTTGCCTGTGGGGATGGATATAGCTTTATTTCTAGGGGCTATACTAATTGGTGTGCGGAAACAAAGTTTCCAGCTGATTGTGGAAGAGTGATTCTACAGCAACAAAAATCAATGCTCAGGTAGATAGCTTTTAAGAAAAACGGTCACAGATCATCCACAGATCTCATGGTGTTGTATCTAGCTTGCCCTTTAGTTTGTGTTAGATATAATGCAATCAACTTTATCCAGGTCAAAATAAGAGTGTGGTTACAGAGCATTTCCTGTCTTGGTTATAAAATTCTAAGGTGAGACCACCATTATTTTCTGTTGCAGGGCATGTCTATGTCCTCCCCTTCCTCCTCTGCCATGGAAATTAACATTTTTTTTCTGCCTTAGTGCTGCAGTTTGGTTTCATTACGATCTTTGTGGCTGCCTGCCCACTGGCACCTCTCTTTGCCTTACTCAACAACTGGGTGGAAATACGCTTGGATGCCCAGAAGTTTGTCTGTGAATATCGGCGGCCAGTTGTGGAGCGGGCCCAAGGCATTGGCATCTGGTTCAATATTCTGGAGGTCATCACGCACCTGGCAGTTATCAGCAATGTGAGCAGCATTGAGATAAAAGGGAAACCTTCGGAACAGAGTCTCACAGTGAATGCAGTTTTGCTGGGAGATCTTTACTAGGAACAGTAGCTCTATCTTTTTAATTCAGTATTTATATTTGTGTGTGTGCATGTGCATGCATCTGGAAGTCATGGCGACCTCTGTTGACTGATCCCTACTGGGAGCCTGAAGGATATCCAGGGAGGTGGCTGAATAAAGCCTGCCCCCACCTCCTGACTTCAAGGAGGTCTCCATCCAAGTACTTGCCAGAGTTGACACTGCTTAGCTTCTGAGATTTGAGGAGAGGCTTGTTTGAATAGCCCTGTCATTCTTGTTTGCCTTGAGAATGCTTGTGACTTCACTGTGTTTGCTGCTTCTTTTCACTGAGGCAAATGAGGATTTTATGATGGATCCGAAAGGCAGACCTCTTTCTATTGTTTGGAAAAGCAAAGCTCTTTGCTGAGGGGCAGTGATCCATTCAAGAGCAAGTTCATACAGTAAATGCATGAGAGAGTAGTCATACAAGCTGCCTACTTGCCTGAAGAAGAGTTGAAGCCCACTCTTTTTTTGCAGTCAAGTCACAGCTGACTTAAAGTATTGGTAACTCTGTAGGGTTTTCAAGGTAAGAGACATTCAGAAGTGGCTTCCCATTGCTTGCCTCGACATAGCAACCCCTGGAATTCCTTGGTGGCCTCCCATCCAAACATTGACTAGAACAGACCCTGCTTAGTTTCTGAAATCGGGCTATCCAGGTCAGGACTTCTTCCTTACAGGCTTCTCATTAATAGTTATAAAGTGAAGCCAGTTCTGAACTTAATTTTACAATGATCTAGTGTAGACAAAAACTGGTGTTCTTCCCTCAGTTGTGCAAAAATAAGTGACCTTAGGGATCAAACTACACATTAACCATTGTCTTTGGGTCAGCTATGGGAATTTTCTGCCATATGCTGTTTTGAGAGTTTTCTTCTGGGAATACAGCTCTGAGATACAAGGCAAGGACCTGCTTCAGATCAGGACCACAGTGTACGTTGAGGGAGCTTTGGCCCATGTTGTTTTCCTAAATTTAAATGGCCAGGAGAGCTGCTATTTGTCCTACTGGTGGCTACGAATGGAGCCCATCTCAATGCCTTCTTTTAAATTCTGAGCCAAAGTAAACAAGCTGCAAAGGTCAGATGCAGATTTAGTTTCAAATTAGCATTAGAATTATTGCTGGATCTTGAAAGCTTTGGTAATGCTTCCACTGACATTTGCAGAAATATAATCAACACTTGTATGCTCTCCCAAGAGTTGGAATAAAACAATAAGGCTTGTGTTCGTGTCTCTAAACAACTGGAGCAGGAAGTCATGCTGGGAGAGTGAGATGCTGTTTTGCTCCTCCTATTTCAGGCATTCCTGATTGCATTTACCTGTGACTTCCTCCCTCGGCTGTATTACCAGTACACTCGTGCCAGCAATTTACAAGGATATGTTGATTTCACCTTGGCCTATGCCCCCAAATCCTTTGTCTTGGAGAACAATGCTACATGCAGGTAGGATCTCCTGCTTTTCTGTGTGAAGTCTGTTGGCTAAGTATTGCTTCCACTGTTTTAAAAATTGTTGTAGAGATCCTAGGGTCTCAAAAATGGCTTATAAGCAAATGATGATCCAGTTTAGAGTACAAAATAAAGTGCCTAGTAAGATCAGGTACTATGAAAATGTGGGTGGCTGATCTTTTTAAAGGGAGGATCTTGGGTTGTAACACATGCAATGGCACTTTTCAACTTTTTTTTTTGTAGGGAAGGGGGATAATTAATGCATTTTATCTTAATGGACAAGTACATATGGTGTGTGGGCTAATCCTCATATGCAGAGTCTTAACAGCCTGTTCAGATTCATCAAGGAGTTTGAACCAAATACAATAAGATGCAAGCTTACTTGGAAATAAATTATACTGTATTCAGTGATACTCCCAGCGAAGTGTGCACAGCAGAACAAGACCCCTCTGAGAAATTTAGCTAAGTACACAGGAGCCATTATTTCAGTCTAGCAGTCAGAGCTTAATTCCATTTTTTTCCTGTCATATTTGTTTGTTCAATGCTGATTTATAAGGAATGCATTAAGAGAAGCAATAGAAATTGTAGGAAATGTTGATTGTTGTGCTTGCAAGTGGGCAGCTACTTTATCATAACTTAGCATTTACAACTCCTTATCTTCACAGATACCGAGCATATAGAGAACCTAGTGGCAGGTATTCACTAGTTTACTGGAATCTACTGGCAATCCGCCTTGGCTTCATAATTGCCTTTGAGGTATGTTTCTTTCCATGGATACCTGTTCCCATCTGTCCAGCCATTACAAAACTTCCCATGTTGGAAACTGAGGGTTGTATGGCATGTTCAGGGGTAAACATTTTTTAGCATGAATAGGAGCTTTTAAGAACCTCAACGCAGTGACTGAAAGAGATGTTTTCCTGGAAGCTTAGCTCTGAGACTGTGAACAGGTAGACTGTCAGATGATCAGCTGCAGCTTAGTGTCACTTTTTTGTTTGAAAATTGTCCTCCTCAGTGATACGGTCAGTCAGATTTGGCAGTGCAGGGAAGGGAAAGGAAGCAGATTTGTGTCCTTACCTTGAATTAACTTTGCTTGACAATAATACTGTCACTAAGATGAAAGGTATTTTTACAGAACAATCAGAGCAGAGTATGTGACAATATAGGAGAACAATCTCCCCTCCCCCCAAAAAATGCCCAAGCAGCATCTGGTGAGGGTTGTCAGAGTATCAAAAACTGGGGGAGAGGAGAACAATGAAGGAAGGATCTGAATTTTTGGATGAACAGAGAAGAATTTTGGAGATTCTGCCCCATGATGCGATGAAGGGAAATTTGCAGAATATCTGCCTCATTAACTGTATTCTTATTGTTGGAGAAATACTGAAAGACTGTTCACTAAAAATAACTAGGGATATCATATGGTGCTGCCATAATATTCATTTTAAAGCTTTGACCAAACTGCTGCTTATTCTCCCACTATTTTAAAATAATTGGTAAGGCTCTGAGCTAGCATACATGTGTATGGTTGAATCATTACTTAAGAATCAGGCCACTAGTTTATGCACTGAAATAATCCAGTATATTACATAGGTTTGTGCAGAATTCATAGTGTTCTGTTCATATACAGTGACATTCAGCTTGCATTTAACAAAAAAAAATGTACATTTTGGCCCCTAAGAAAATCCCCCCCCCCGAGAAATGGTATTAACATAGCTTAACACTTCACCTATGTGGTCTGACATGCTCAGTGCTGAACTGCAGTATGATGTGCTCTGGCCTGTGGCATCTTTGACTCAACCACTGCATCTAAAGGTGTCAGTTCTCAAACAGTTAGCAAGGATATCCTGATCTATAGGGGACTTCTTCATGATCTAGAAAACTGAATAAGTTAACAGGCTACATATCTTAGTGCCTGAGAAAAGGCCACTTATCTTTATATACAACAGGCCCCCGTCGCCACTAAATTCTTCATTAATACTACAGATGTGCATTTGATATTTCCATAACAGTGTCCAAAATTCTATTTGGTTTCCAACCAGAAGTACCCCAAACATGAAGTATGGAATTCTGGTTATTGTTTCAGATGAGAATTTATACTCACCTTTCTCCCCAAAACAGATTACATCGTTCTACTCTCTGGATTATAGGATTTACCTGTAGTTTAGATTAAAATTTTTCCACTTTTCTTCCTTCTAGCATGTAGTTTTCTTCATTGCACGCCTGATAGATATGATGGTGCCTGATATCCCAGAAACAGTGGCAATAAAGGTGAAGCGAGAACAGTATCTAGCAAAGCAAGCTCTAGCTGAAAATAAGGTAATTTTTACTGCTCACAAGTTCAGTTTTTATGCTTTTTTCTGGGGAAATGCTTCCTCGTAAAGAGCTAGATATATATGCAATTGGAGATGTGGTATAGTCTTAATTGCCCTATTTCTTCAGTTCAGCTTTCACTTTTATGTATAAAACTAAGCCCTACATGTGCTTAAGAGCCTGAATGTCCTTATAGCTACCTTCTGTTGTCTTGTTTCACCTTATGAGCTATAATACACCATTAATTCTTGAATAGATTCTGAAGCGTGTTTTTTTAGTCATTAATCAATTACTACAAGATGATGATGATGATATTGGATTTATATCCTGCCCTCCACTCCGAAGAGTCTCAGAGCGGCTCACAATCTCCTTTACCTTCCTCCCCCACAACAGACACCCTGTGATGTGGGTGGGGCTGGAGAGGGCTCTCACAGCAGCTGCCCTTTCAAGGACAACTCACCAAGAGCTATGGCTGACCCAAGGCCATTCCAGCAGGTGCAAGTGGATGAGTGGGGAATCAAACCCGGTTCTCCCAGATAAGAGTCCGCACACTTAACCACTACACCAAACTGGCTCTCCGGGCACATCTAAGTTAAGGGCACATCTAAAATAATCAGTTTTGGTAAGTTAAAAGTACTAAACATCCCAATTCTGCCATGTGCTTACCACACTTCAAGTTGTTTAATCTCAAATGCATTTTTGAGGCTTCAGCAATATGAAAATTTAAGTTTAATTAGCTAAAGGGACAGCAATTACCCCAGTCCCCAAAAAACATACTGGAAGACAATACTTCCTCATGAGTTTCTTCCCCCCAGAAAACACTGATCCAGGCAAGCATTTAAGTTGTCTAAACAGGTACAGCCACTCCTCGCCAGTACTGTTGTCATCTACTTGAAGAAAAATCTTGTCCCTTTAACAGAGGCTTAATGGGGATGTTATTTGGTCAACGCTATTTGCCTCCATGGCATAAAAATCTTCAGCTGCCCATTTTTACACATTAAGCCTCTGTTAAACGGACAAGATATTTTTCTCTAGACCTCTTCGTAACATTGCCAAAGAGAAGTTTCCTTGGGGTAGCAAAAATACCCAGATATATGGGCCGGGGGATACCAGTCGACATTGATTGGCTGATTTTAGAGCCCTTCAAGGGACATATCGGGCAAGGTGATCACATAGGTATGTTGGTCTCTGGCTGTTCAGTGCCTTGAAGGTCAAAACCAAGACCTTGAACCTGATTCAGAACCCCACTGGCAGCCAGTGCAGGCTGCAGAGAACCAGCTGGATATAAGTCTGTAAAGGCGCCATTGCGAGCAGGCGTGCAAAAGTAGGCCCTTGTAGAGCAAATTACAGTAGTCTAATCTGGAAGTGACTGTTGTGTGGATCATTGGGGCCAAGTTGCAGGAAGAAAGGTAGGGAACCAACTGCTGGGCCTGCCAAGATGGAAAAAGGCAGATTTGGCAGCTATTGTGACCTGGGCCTCTATAGACAAGGTGGCATCCAGTGTCACACCTAGGCTCCAGACTCTGGAAGCAGGCATCAAAAGTACCCCATACAAGGCTGGGAGCCTGATTCCCCCCCACACACACACACACAAGTCCCCATGGCTCAGAAACAGGATCTCCATCTTTGGATTCAGTTTCAGCCAACTCTGTCTCAACCAACCAGCCTCAGCCCCCAGTAGCCGGTCCAGAATAACTGGGGCAGAAACTGGCTGGCCATCCATTAACAGATACAGCTGGGTGTCACCTGCATATTGATGGCACCCAAACCCAAACTCTTGGATCAGCTGTGTGAGAGGACGCATATAGATGTTAAATAATGTTAGCAATTATTAGATTATTTCAGCCTCATGTCAAAGTCTGCTTTCTGGATATTTCTGTGCCCAAGATGCACTGGAATCTGGCTTGGAATATATTTCAGAATGCAATTTAACAGTTTTCTGAGCATGTTAACACTGTTAAAGTATGAATGCCTTAACTAGTTCTTCTCTTCTTTCGGACAGGTTCTGGTTGAGGCAATAGAACCAACCTCCATTGCACAGCAGTTGGGCCCATAATGGAGAGGCTGAAGTCCCAGAGAAAATGCTGAAATCTGTTTCATCCCGGCCAAGACACTGAACAACCAGATGAGGCTTCACGAAAACAGAGGCTGTCATGATGGCTGTTTTTGGAGTTAAACAGGCTCCAACTGCCATGCCTTCAGTGCTTGAAACCTTTTAAGGCCTCAGGAATTTTGCCTGCCCACTTATCACTGCAGCTGGGTAAAGTATTACAGCAATAGCATTACAAGACATGGACTGATCGATTAATCCCAACAGCTCAGGTTTTGACTTTACTGTTGCTGCATCAGGGAGGAGCTGTCAGTTGCCTTCCTCATAGGAGTCTGAAGAAAGGTTGCAGAAATCACTACGTGTAAAGATATCGAACTCTTAGGAGTGAGGATTGACAAGTACTATTCTCCACTCTTCTTTATTAGTGAAGGGAGGGCTAAAGTGCAATACTGGAATTAGGTGACAGGATCAATAAAGAAACTTCTCGTATGTGAAAGAGGATTCCAGAAAGTGCACTCCAGGACATGTAGCTTCATTTGAGAATAAGAGCTGCTTCCTTCATTCTCAGCCTATGCTGGAGCTCAGCCAAGGAATCTGGCTGTAGCAGGGCTGATTACCAGCTTGATTGGCAAGTGCACAGTCATCCTTGCATCTGATAGCCAGCTTAATCGAAGTGCCTATCTGCCCCTAATGGAATTAAGAGCTTGCGCTCCTCCACCCAGAAAAGCCTGATCTGACCTTCTCTCCTCCTGAAGCAATATATGACTGTAACAATTACCTTCTATTTCTCCACATATTTAAGCACCATGCTAAAAGCCCAGAGACTTTGATTGTAATCATGCTTGAATGGTATTCCTGAGAACTGGACAGAAGCTGTCATGCATTTAATTCAAATAGGGGGGAAAAGAAAGTCCTAGAAGAACTTTATTAGGATTAACAGTTGTTCAGAACTTCACTGGGAAAGTCAGGCAAGGACCATGACTGATTTGTAAAGTTAATATACAGAAAATAAAAGCAAATAGTCAAAACTGTTTCAGATTTTATTTTATTTTTTAGAATTTATAAAATTCCAGTGTCATCCATACTCAAGAGCCTTTATACATGTTTTGCATATAATCTCCAAATTCCAAAGTTAAGGCCAAGGGATCATTGCCATGGAAACAAAATATGGAAGACATTAAGAGGGCATGGAGGACAACTCCACAGAGCATCTGCTGCAGACTACGGGGGAGGGGAGGGAAGTACTGGGCACAACAGTTTGAACAGACGGCAGGGGTGGGGGCCATGCTCAATAGCAGTTCAAGGCTAACATGTGTGCAAGTGATATGGGACATTCAGACACCAGGTACCACTGGCAAGACATTAAACACTACTACCCTGTTTCAGTATCCTGCTCAGATGGTGAAAGGGGCTTGTCCTGCTCTTCTCCAAAGTGGAATTACTACAGAGAAGTAATCTCTCCCCTTTCACTTGGGCTTGCTTAAAGCAAGATGCTTTTACCTTCTTAGTGGGAAAGTTGTCTGGGAAGACAAGAACTTTGCAGACTTTTAGCCAGTACATGGTACAGGAATAAGTGACCCTGGGGCTAGGGCCCTAGCTCATGGCTCAGAGAAGCTCCTGGCAAAGGAGGGGGGGATGTGGTAGACAAGAACTGGCAGAGGAGCCAGCACTGCCTCCAGCACCTTCTGCAGAAAAGAAATATATACCTTGTAACAGCTGGAAGAGCAGCTTCAAATACGAGCAGCCATGTATCCATTTATGGCAGCAGCTTAGGATACAGGAACTACAGTTGTCAGAGATAAACACTTATTGTCAAACTATCGGCAGCTTTTTTGCTGAATGTAGGTACTCTGTCCTCTCATGCAAGAGAGGTTTCATATTTAAGACTAAACCACAGTCAGCTTCCCTTCATATTAAGGGAGTACTCTTCCTTCCCTGTCTCCATCCAGAGCCCAACCTTTGTCACAAGACTACAGGTCAAATTCAGTGGCAGCAGTTAAGACTGTCCTTGTAGAAGGGAAAGCTTTGTTGCCATGTAGCCTAATGGAAGCCCCCCCACACACATTCCTCTGCTTGTAGAGGAACAACAGTCATGACAAAAGGAAGCCAAGAGGGGCTGTCTGAAGAAGCAGGCCACTGTCATACTGGCTTGAGGTAGAAAGAAGGCAATAGTAAAAAGCAAAAAGGACACACCCCAACCCCCTGGGTACTTAAATGCCATCACTATGTCAAGCCTGGAAAGGGGGCAATGCACCTTTTCCCAACACTGCACAGTCACCCACCAGCTTCTGTAGCATGTTACCATGGCACTTTTGGCTGAACCAAGTTCTGTTAGACCCAATAATACTGTCAGTTTTCTGGCTCCATTAAGCCATAGTACTGCTGGAACGGAAAAGTGATGGGGGAATACTGGTAATGAGCTGCAAAATCAATACTCATACCAAGAGGGGAAAGTTTTGGTACACTTGGCATGGCAGAGAAGCAAAGCAAGGGTCTGGCCCTTGTGTTGCTTCTTGGATTCCTACAACTCCTGGATGTACTTCCTTCATCCATCCAGGCTGGCCAACTTCCACTCTTGTTCAGTAGCAGTGTTAGATTGGTGTGGGTTTGGGAGGGTTTTTGGCAGTTGAAAGGGAAAGTTGATTGCACTCTACAAAGGTAAGGCCTTGGAGAAACAGAACAAGGAAGGGAAAGAGCAAATATTTTGGCTTCGTAGAAAATCAAGGAAATATGTTTCCTGAGGTTGTGAGACAGGAAAAAGATTCCTAGCCACAGTAAGGAGAGCTCCTAATGGATGCTAGAGTGCTTTGTAAGATGTTCCTGGAAGGTTGGGTTGTTATACTATGGCCAGCATAAAAGCAAGAGTAAGAAATTCCAAAGGAAAAAAAATGATGCACTTGGGTTGGAATTAACATGGAGAAAGGAGGAAAGAAAAAGTCAAACTGAAGCATAATTAGGCTTAAGCACAGAAACAACAGAGAATCTCAAAAGGGGTAGCACTCTAGTTTCATTAAGATACCCCCCTCCCCATGGGCAATCTGTACTAGATCCAGCCACTAGGTCAGAATTCAGAAAGGGCATCTTGAGGCAGGTGGCTGGACAAGCTATTTCCAAGTCATTACCGCTTGGGACCCCAAGGGAGAGTCTTGGGGGCCACCTGAGCTCCAAAACTAGGGAAATCTTCAGAACTGGTCATGTCAGGGGCCTACAGGCACAAAAAGAAAAACAACAACCATAATTGGTATAATTGCTAGACTCAGAGTACACAACATAGCATTGACCTGTATAAGAAGTGAAATGATCAGCAACAGCAAACTGTTGGGGTAGTAGGTGGTTCATTATGGTGCTTGCCACTAACAAAGCAGACCTACCACAACAAAACTTTTAAAGGAAATGTTACCCCAAAAGTAAAGAATGACTTATCAGAAAATTGTATCAAATGTGAAAGGTGCATGCTTTTGAGGGCAGAAAAAGCATTAAAATTCAGAGTTCTCCAGCAGTGCTAGTGATGGGTGAGTCCCCCCCCCCCCCAGTTCCTCAGCAAACAGCTGTGGTTATTATGAGCCCACTTTCAAGCATCTATTGTGCTTCCTGGGAGTTAGACCCCACCCCCCATTGCGTTGGACATTGTGCTGTCATCCATAATAATGAATGTATGGTGTTAATTATTATGAATGACTGCACAATGTAAGGCAGAAAAGAGAACAAACATACAAAAGCAGAGCACACCTCTCTTGAAAAAGCAAGGCACGTTCACCAATATAATTTTGACTCCGTAAGAGTCAAAGGGAGGGAAACCCCAGTAGAGTTGTTCCAAAAAATGCAGCGCAAATAAGGGTAACCACGTAAGCATAATATATATATAGCCTATGTGATAAGTATTTTCTCTGGGTCTCATATCATCCTGCTTTAACGACAATATGGTAACTGCTTAGAGAGGATGGCCTCCCATGTTCACAAATGAAGGACTGATCCTTGTAGAAGGGAACATTCACAGAACAGCATGAACCTTGGTAACTAGGTAACTAGAGAGGAGATAGCACTGACCTTCTCAGTGTTGCCTGCTGCCCAAGGGGCATCTCTCACCACAAATCCCTTTGATGTAGCCTTTGCTTCTTCATGGGCAGGGGGTTTCATGTAGACTTGCATTGCCTCATTGTCTACAACATCAGCCAGCTGCAACATTATAAATACACACAAGACTAGCCTGGTTAGATATGCTTATTTCACCATTTGGCTGCTTTATACTCTTAAGGACACCCCCTCATGTCAGGGGAAGGGTATATCTGCTTAGTATGTAGAAGGTCCCAAGCTCATTTCCCAGCATCTCCAGTTAAAAGGACCAGCTAGCATGAAGACATTCTCTAGAGACCTGTTACCAGTGAAAATTGACTATTTATTCAAATTTATATTCCACCCTTCCCACAAGCAGGGTCAGGGTGGATTACAATAGCAATTCCAAAAATAACAGTTAAAGCTAGTATAACAAATAATTAAAGCAGTTAAAAACAAGCAATTATAAATTGAGAGCAGATGGCACTGTAAGTCACAAATACAATGCAATTGAAAAAACTGGAGCAGTTAGGCCATAAACCAAGCTATAGAGTCTTCTCAGATGCGCCATATTGGATGGAAAGGTTCAACAAGGAAGGCAGAGTAAATGGAATAAATGGATGCCTGTCACCTCATCCAAAAGCCTGGCAGAACTGTAATAGGTCCCTCAGGGCCCTGATCTCTGGCTGGAGTATGTTCCACCAGGTCAGGGCCAGGGCAGAAAAGGCCCTGGCCAAGGTCAAAGCTAAGCAGAAGTCCTTTGGACCAAGAACAACCAGCAGATGCTGGTTTGCCAAGTGCAAAGCTCTCTGGGGCACATATGGGTCCCTCAGATATGTTGGTCCCTGGCCACACAGGGTTCTGAAGGTTAGTACCAACACCTTGAAGCAGATCCAGTATTCAATCAGTAGCCAGTGCAACTGTCACAGCATCATCTGCATGAATGCCTGCACAGGCAAGTCAGCAGGTGTGCCACCACATTTTGCACTAGCTGGAGTTTCCAAGTCAACCCCAAGGGTAAACCTGTGTAAAGCGACTTACAGTTACCAAGCCTGGAAGTGACCATTCCATAGGTTACTGTGGACAATGGTCTGATTTAGTATAAGGCAGATAGATGTGCTCATGAGTGATGTTTTGTTGAGAATCCTCAAGCAGCAAATCCAATGAGGCATAAGCAGTTTAAACCTTTAGGGATTAGTCAGAATTTAATATAACTTTTACACCAAACTTAATACTTACATATTCCTCTTCCAGGTTCAGGATGTGATCAATTGCTTCTTCTACATTGTCAGGAAGTCCAGTCACAGTTACACAGTTGGGATCAGCAGCTCCACTCTGGGGGAAACGGATATCTACCTGGAAAGGCAAAGAGGATTTAAGATATTCTGGTGAAAAGGAGAGGTCTTGAGCACTGGGGTTGCCAGACCTCCCAGTGGAGGCAGGGGTCCCCTACCAGGCCCTGCCCCCAACCATTAATCAGCTACTAGCGGGGGAAATTACCTGGAGAAAGGCCTAGGCCTTTGCACGGGAAGTGATGTCTTCACACCAGTGACGTCCAGGTGATGCTCTGGTATCCAGGCAAAAACTCTATGGTAAAAGATGGGATTTACCCTAATACCAGAGATCACCTGGATATTGCTGGTGTGATGATGGCATTTCCTGGGCAACAAGGTCTGGGCCTTTCTCTTTCTCCAGCTAAGTCCACCCCCAATCACCCTTTAGTTGCCAGAAGGGACCTGGCAACCCTATTGAGAACATAAATTTGAGGGAAATAGAACAAACTGCATAGTTATGGAGATGAATACTAGTAGATAGGCCTGGTTTTAGTTTGGGTTTTCATATGAACACAGAACCAACATTCATTCTTGTGATACTCAGCAGTGCACCCTTGGAATCTGATATAGCAATGCAGACCTGGAATATGATACAGCATATGCCCACCTGAACTGGGATGATCTCTTTTCCACAGAAGGGAGGCAAACCCAATCAAATCTCTAGGCCCCTAGGCAGGCCTGCATGACACCAAGTCACTCATCAAGCTTGGCATACATTTTGGCTTTGCTGAAGGGCTAAGAGGCATCCATTTTTCTGATCCTGGGAATGAAGAGACCCAGGCCCAGAGAAAGGAAATACTGTGGGTAATGCTGGAATATTCCTTCACCCTTTGGCAACCTCTGCCAAGCCCTGTTCTCAAACCATAAACAACAAACACCCCTGCATCCCAGCAATTCCTAAACAAATGGTTTGGATTGGTATGGTCTTGTCTCTCAGGAAAGACACCAGATACAGAAAGGTCAAAGGCTAAGTGCTATCTTGTTACATAAATATGTGTTATATCTCCAACCTGGTCTCAACATTTCTGCCAGGAAATCTTTACTTTAGAATCTGTATTTTCATGGCCGGCCCTGCCACTAGGCAAACCAGGCAATTGCCCACAGCGCCAGCCTGTAGGGGGCACCAAATTGGACATCCCCCATGTGACTTTTCTCCCTGCATCCCTTTTTCTCCCATGCCAAGGATGTTTCTCCATGCTGATTTCATTAGTGAAACAGTGGCTGAGCAGGGGAAGAAGGGTGAGATAGGAGCCCGCCCCACAAGCAGCATGATAGATGGCCTCTTGTGAGGACTGAGGGAAGAGGTCCGCAGTGCCCTTCTTCCGCCCTGGGCAGGCTGCATGAGCAGGAGGTGGAAAGTGCCGCCGCTAGTGGCTGAGGGGAGCTATGAGGTTGCCTTGCAAGGTGTCGGTGGGGCTGCAATGAAGGTCAGAGTGAGCTGCCAGCGTGCTGCTCTCACTGGGGAGGCTGCACGGAGGAGGAGCAGCAGCAGGCGGCAGTGTCTGGTTCGTGGTCAGGACTGCCTGTGACAGTCCCAACACCAAGTGAGGAAAAAAATCGCTGCCTCCTTGCAAAAGTGCCAGCGACGCATTTGCAAAAGTGCCCCCCTAACAGAATGAGTTCCAACTGCTCCCCCAGAAAGCACTGCCTCTTCTCTCTTAAGAGTGCAAAATGAAACATCTCTCTCCCCCCACCCTCGTTTGCAAACCGTGACCCAGTCCCGGCTGTGTTCTTTCTCTCTGGGCTCCTTTTCTCCTCCTGCTTTTGGAGCAGTTGTTAAGGTGTTATGCTTCTTAAATGCTGGTGACAGGTCAGGTGAGCACTGTCCCTTTAATTCTGAATACTAGGGGAAAGGACTTTTATCACGCTTCATAGGGCAGGAGACAAGGTTTATGATGAGAGCAAATAAATCTCTCTCTTGCTCTCTCTTTTCTGAAAGTTAGAAACTCCTTCCACTTTCTCTCAGAAAGTCTCCACCTCTCCTCTCTTCTCCCTTCCTTTTCTTCACCGTGTTACAGAAGCTTATTGGCTGGCAATTAACTTTGCCTCCTCCGTGAGGGTTGACAAATCGAGGCAGCTACAAGAGAAGCAGGGTTGTAAGACTGGAAAACTCTTGTTCTCTCCCATTTGACAACATGAGAAAGGAAGAGGGAAGTGGGGGAGGGGCAGTGAGTTCCATAAGTCTAGCAAGGCATGGTGCGGTAAAGCATTTTTTGTCTCTCAAATCCCTACCCCCCACACCCTCTGAAATAAATCGATGCTATTCTCATTTTGCAGAAGAGGGAATGAGACAGAGGCAGGAGAGATTGGTGGAGTAAAGTGAGCAAACTTGAGGACCTTGGAACTCTTTTTATATTTGAATGAATGGCATATAGATAGCAACTGGAATGGACTTTTTAGATATTTGGAAATCGTTTACAGAAATTTCTTTGTAGATCCACCTCAACTGTTGTCCTTCCTTCATAAAACGACTCTGGTTCATGCTTCTTAAATGTTTCTATCGTGCCCACCCCACAGGCAGCATGACAGCCAGTTTTACAATCATATACACCAGGGGTGGCCAAACTTCCTTAACATAAGAGCCACAAAGAATGAACATCAGAGGTTTGAGAGCCACGAGACATGAACTTCAGATGTTTGAGAGCCACCGGGGTAAGGGGAGAACAGGGGAAGGAAGGATGTAAGGAAGGAAATAGATGGGGAAGGGAGGGAGAGGTGGAAAGAAAGCAACTTTAATTTTAAATGCATTCTCCAAGCCACCAGCTGGCTTGGCTTGGAGAAGTGATTTAAAGACAGAGATGTCTTCTCCAAGCCGGACAACTGGGCAGTGGGGGCTTTAAGAGCCACACAATATGTGTGGAAGAGCCACATGTGGCTCCCAAGCCTCAGTTTGGCCACCCCTGATATACACTGCATTGGCTGTAGCATCTTAGAGCCCTGACCTGGATAGCATAGGCTAGCTCAGTCTCATCAGATCTCAGAAGCAAGGTTAGCCCTGGCTGCTATTCAGATTGAAGACATTCAAGAAAGGGGCAGGCAATGGCAAACCACCTCTGAATACTCCTGCTTTGAAAATTATTTATTTATTTATGTTTGATTTGTTTATTTTTGTTTGAAAATTGGTTATCAATATGGAGGGGGGGGGGGGCGCCAGAAGCTAGCTTTGGC
Organism: Heteronotia binoei; assembly: GCF_032191835.1. Lineage (NCBI taxonomy): Eukaryota > Metazoa > Chordata > Lepidosauria > Squamata > Gekkonidae > Heteronotia > Heteronotia binoei. Next base: position 89,303,023 of record NC_083228.1, on the reverse strand, counting down.
TAAGGCACCAGATAGACTAGGGACGGCCCTGTGTATTTTCCTTTCATTATTGCTAAAGGCCATCAAAGTAAAACCAACTCCAAATATATGATGAATGGGTATGAATGAGAGCCAGTTTGGTGCAGTGGTTAAGTGCGCGGACTCTTATCTGTGAGAACCGGGTTTGATTCCTCACTCCTCCACTTGCACCTGCTGGAATGGCCTTGGGTCAGCCATAGCTCTGGCAGAGGTTGTCCTTGAAAGGGCAGCTGCTGTGAGAGTCCTCTCAGCCCCACCCACCTCACAAGGTGACTGTTGTGGGGGAGGGAGATAAAGGAGATTGTGAGCCACTCTGAGACTCTTGAGTGGAGGGCGGAATATAAATCCAATGTCTTCATCTATTTTGACACAGAGAGAAATCCATTGCCTTCAAGGGAAACTAGCCTGCTGCCATAAACATGGCCATAAAACCATTGTCTAAAGTTATTAAAATTTCTTTTTGGGTGCTTGCATGTATTTGACACCTGCCTTTCTCATTGGATATTTGGAATCTTAAGATGTGATGTAATTTACCCTTGAAAAATAGGCCATCTTACCTGTTAGATTTGGCTTGGCTCCGGTTCAGGCTCACTCCCTCAGGTCCCTCTTCCTGAGAGATTCCCAGATTCCTTGGGAGCTCTGAAGCTCTTAGCCTCTTGGGTTTAAACTTCTTCACCCAAAGGGTAATTAACATGCGGAACTCATTGCCACAGGAGGTGGTGGTGGCAGCTACAAGCATAGACAGCTTCAAGAGGGGATTGGATAAGCATATGGAGCAGAGGTCGATCAGTGGCTACTAGCCACAGCGTATTGTTGGAACTCTCTGTCTGGGGCAGTGATGCTCTGTATTCTTGGTGCTTGGGGGGACACAGCGGGAGGGCTTCTAGCCCAACTGGTGGACCTCCTGGTGGCACTTGGTTTTTTTGGCCACTGTGTGACACAGAGTGGATGGGCCATTGGCCTGATTCAGCATGGCTTCTCTTATGTTCTTCTCTCTGACTGAGCCTACATTGCAAGAATTAGGCAGCGTTACACCCTCCCCCTCCCTACCTATCAAGTAACACCTGTAATTCTTCTTGTATGCTTGAAATTCTCTGGTTGGGATGTAAATATTTAAAAGCAATTTTTAAATAATAAAATCTATTGACTTAACCAAGGGTTTCAATGGTCTCTCAGTATATACATAGCCAGGATACTCACTTACCTCCCTCTTGTTTGGCCTACCATTCTGAGCTATGAAAACAATATTCCCCAATAAAAGCTGTCCGAGGTAACACTTGCAGGTATAAAAGTCAACAAATTAACTCTCTTCATTTACTGTATAGTATTTGCATGGAAGCCTTGTTCTTTGGAGGGTGATGAAGGCATGAATATTATATTTAATTTCGTTGTAATGAGCCATCAGAATTTGTCTCCTCTGAAGGGATTCAAACCCCATCTGCAGTTACTCCCAAAGGCAAGGGATAAAGGACAGCATGCTTCTCCTAGCATCATAGCCATGTCAGTCACTTGGTGTTCTTTGTACCTTCAAGTCAGTGCTGTGATTCGTTGCATGCTGTCATTTGCTACCAGAGCACACGCACACACACTCACACAGACATATCTAGCTCTTCTGTTTCTCAGATACTAGCTGCACTATCCTTACCTTGAATTCATCCATGATTTTGCGGATGGCTTTACCACGTGCACCAATAATTCGGGCATGAACACGGTGATCCAGTGTGATATCTTCAGAGACCATCTGCTCCAGTTCACCCACTATCTTCATGATGGCATCTCGGGCAGCCTCAGCATTCTTCTCATAGCCCGTGATGGTGATCTGGTCCTGGGCCTTAGAGGGAAGTTATGATAGTTAGATGTCAGCCCCCTCAGGCCCACTGTGAGGGCCTCTCAGGAAAATGATGGCCAGCTGGCTGACAATGCTGCTGGAGAACCAGAAATGGAAACAGGACAGAGAATGAATGTCCCCTTCCAGCCTTTCCTGCCCCATGTTCCTCACCTGGGATTCATCATCCTTGTCTGGAAATTGTATGGTCACATCATGCTCTGTGCGGATTTGGGTGATCACAGCGCCTTTCCGGCCAATGATTTTGGGGTGGTATCTGGGGTCCACAGTGAGGGTCAACTTAAAGTTCCTCAAGGCCTAAAACCACCAAATAAGGAAACATTTCAACATCACCAAAATGTCTGTCTGATTAAGAATATCAAATTTAGTCACCCAAGAGAGGAAATCTAGGACAACAGTGGAAGTATCTTCCACCACCAGGCAAGATGAAAAAATTTTTACACAATGGGTCTCAGCAGTCAGGTTTCCAACCAACAGCTATGTTTCTCTGCTTCTGCTCTCTGTGAGTTCCAATCAGTGCAACATGGCTGAATGTGCTGTCAAGTCATAGCTGACTTATGGCAACCCCATGGGGTTTTCAAGATGAGTCATCCAGAAATGTTTTGCCATTATCTGCCTCCATATCACAATCCTAGTATTCCTTGGTGCTCTCTCATCCAAATACTAGACAAGGGCCAACCCTGCTTAGCTTCTGAGATCTGATGAGAAAGGGCTAGCCTGCGCTATCCAGGTCAGGGGAGCAAAGTTCTCCTGTTATTATTTTGTCTTGACTCTGATATGTTTTGGGATCTCAAGCTGCAAAGAGAAAAGTTGTAACCTATTTAAATCTGCGAGGACATAATACACTCAGAATGAAGCTATCTTCATTCCAGGTTTAGACCAGGGCTTAGACCTATGCCTTCAAAAAACCTCCCCCACCTTATTTTTTTAACCTTAGTTCTCTGTATTCCAAAAACTGCATTGTAAACACTGGCTGACTAATTAAAAAAAACCTGTTATTTTACTGACAAAAAAAATGAACAGGAGTTCTGTAAGAACATAAGAGAAGCCATGTTGGATCAGGTCAATGGCCCATCCACTCCAACACTCTGTGTCACACTGGCCAAGAAAACCAAGTGCCATCAAGAGGTCTACCAGTGGCATGCTAAAATACTCAAATTTCAGTATAAGCTTTTGTGAATCAGATGGGGTCTGGCTGATAAAAGCTTATGCTGAAATAAAGCTGAATAAGACTTTTAGGTGTCACAAGACCCTTCCAGTTTTCTGCAAGCAGCACAAATAAGTAATGAATCACTTAGATTTGACTTCACTGCTGTTATGAAGCTAGGGGATCAACTACTAGTTCTCTTGGCCTATGACTACAAGATGTTCCAAATCACAAAAAGACACTCTCCATATTTTTACAACATCCCAGGACCAGAGAGTCCCCCCCACAAGCTATTCTATGCAACTGATTGCCCAGATCTCAGGACTGTGCACCAGAAATGCTGTTCTGATCCTTGTATCCTTTCAGCCTAAACTAGTACTAAGGGGTAATTTCATGTCCTGCCAACAGAGGCAGAGCCAGGGCTAAATAAAAGTAATAGGAATATTCTGCTTCTCCAGATTACACCAACTCTCCAGCATCAGTCCCTAAAACATTCATCCTGCTTAAAGTTGCTATCAGGAGGATCTCTTCATTCATACAACGATATTCTCAAATCAGAATGATCTACAGCTCTTGAATTTGTTCTTCTAATAAGGCAATGCCATCTGATTAGCAAACCACAGCAGTCCCAGTATATTATACCCGATCTTCTTGCTCTGCTTGGAGTTCCTTCACTCGCTCTAGAAGTCTGGCCTTGGCACGGTCAAGGTTAGAAGCAAGTCCACTTATAGAGATGATATCAGACTGAAGCTCTGGAGCAGGAACTTGGATGTTTACCTAAAACAACAGGCAGGGCATCATTACCTTAAGACCAGGCACATGCTATATAAGAACCTTTACAGCCACCTACAACCCTGTCATCATTACTTAAAGGAACAGGATTTAAAAAAAAAATACATACATCACTGTTTCTTTTAAATTGCCTACTCTGATCTTCAGCAAACACAAAGTGCAGTGGAGAAGGACAACTTGTGTGAGTAATGCCACTGCATAGCTCACATGAACTGTAAGAACATGGCAGGAAACTTGTGCATTAACTCTTGTCTGTTGACTGTTTTCTGTTGAAAAACACTGAAAAATACGTAAAGAGTGGCATTCTTACTCTGGCTCCCAAATAATTCATACATAAGCAATCGCATATACTGTGGGATCTGATTGTCCCTGAAAACATCGCCCATAGTACTGAAGATCAACTAATCAGTTCTCCAAAGCTCAAAGAAAGGAGGCAGCGGAGAAGAAACTCACCTCAAATTCATCCATCATTTTCCGGATCCCAACGCCCTTCTGACCAATGATAAAACGATGAAGGTCAAAGGGCACTTCTACTTCAATGGTAACTGGAACCAGAGCCTGGAAAATAAGGATGCATGGAAGGAACATCAAGCACAGGTAAGTCTTGCTTTCATCCAATTCAGAACACATCAAGTAAACTATCACACCTCATTTCAAGGCAATTTAATGTGTAGGATGATAAGTACAGATTTTGTATCATAAAGAGACCATCTCAAGAGACCATTTTCTCACACAGCCTGACATTCTGCCTTTGACAATGGCTCAGGTATTTGAAGGGCCGCCTCTTCCCTCACTGTCCAGCCTACCAGTTAATATCTTCCTTACAATCCCTGCTCTCTGTGCAGAGGTAAGACAGGTGAAAACCAGCAACACAGCTTTTTCAGTGGTGGCACCTCATGTGTGGAATTCCCTTCCCCTCAAATCTCACCAGGCATGTCTCCTGTAGGCACTAGGTCAAAATATTCCTTTTTATATATGTTTTTAATTATGGGATTGATTTAATTAATCTTAACATTGTTTTTATAGTCTCCTTCGAGCTTTAGAAAAGAGATTTATTTCAAGCTGCAAAATGACCCAGTGGGTCTTGCCTGCCAGCATTCCAGTTGTTGGCAGGAGAAAAAGGGAGGGGGAATTTAAATGGTGGTGGTGTCAGAATGACATTACTTCTGAGTTTATGCTAGTGGTGACATCACACCATCACTGATGGCTGCCCTTCCACATCCCTGCCAGTTCCCTCTCACCTCCAGCTTCTCACTGGTTGGCAGGCCGTGCCTGGCAACCCTAGCTCAATGTTTATGCTCTGGCTGGGTTTTTAATTGTTAGCAACTTTCATGGTATCTTACATCTTTTATTATGTTTGTAAGCTGCCTTCAGCAGGTTCTCTAAAGAGGCAGATGATTTTTCTGAATTACTTGATACTTTCAAAAAGGCCATGCTCCTAGAGTAAGCCACAAATAGTATCTCCTTACGATCTTACATACCTGGGCCACTTTTATAGAATCTGGTAAACAAAGTTAATCAACCACACCTTTCAGGACATGGCAGATCCCATCCCTCCCCTTTAAGTTCTACACATGCTCAATATCAAACTCATTCACCTGCAGGGCCTCTTTTGCCGCCTCACATTTCTCTCGACGGCCAGAGATGATGATGGTATCACATTTCTTTGGCGAGCCAGGATCAGCTTCTTTGGACTCTTTCCCTTCATTGCTTTCCTTACCGTTCTCCTGCACTGCAAACTCTGTGGTAGGAGCTGTGATCACAAGAACAACAATTAGCCTGAAACTCCCCGCTAATGACATAAACATCCCAACATCACAGTAGCAAAGAACACAGATTGTTCATGTTTTAAAATCCCAGCACAGAGTCTGGAAAAGCAGCATTTTAAATGCTTCTCATTTAAGTGCTGTCAATCATTATCTTATTAGAAATGCAATAGATAAATTTCTACCCAAAGCCCAAGGACATCCAATTACAAGCAAGACGTCTTAGCAAACACAATACTGGCAATCTATAAAAAGTTATCTATTAGTCAGTTTTTGTTGTATAGCGGGATAATATTAATGAAGGAAGAAGCCACCCTTGAGCAGAGAGGACGGGAGAGAGCGAGAGGGAGGGGGAGAGAGGGGGAGAGAGAGAGACACACCCCATCGTCCTGAAAAGAAATGTATGGAGCATCACACTGCAGAGCCATTAGCTCACCTGCCCTCCTGGCTGTAGTGATGGCCACTAAGAAGGCAGTCTTCCAGGCTAGAAGATGCAGCGGGCAGATAGCCAAGGGTTCAAAGGGCTGCCTCGAGAGCCGGTCAAGGACCAGCGTCAGATCCCAAGCAGAAGACGGCAGCCAGATATACTCGAATCGAGGAATGATTAAGTCCAGCATCAACAAGAGATAGTAAAAACTCAAACACAAACTCAAGACCAGCAGAACGTGCATTAATACCCTTGTCCTGCAAAAAGGACAGAACTTAGACCACTTTCCCGCATAGGAGCAGCGAGTTGACAGCTTTCTACTGTTCAGCTTGACATGTTGCACTCTGTCAGAGAATTCTAGAAGCTGACCCTCCAAGCCGTCAATTTGAGATGAGGGATGTTGTGGTGAAACAGGCGGCCGCCTTGAGCCAAAAGGTCTGGTTCTGACGGAAACTTGTCGTGACACCCCCCTGCCATGGCTAGGGGGACAGGAAACCAAGTCTGTCGAGGCCACTACAGAGCAACTAGGATGCACTCCGGACGCTCCTGGGCCAATTTGTGAAGCACTCTGGTGAGAAGAGGCAATGGTGGAAACAGGTATAGGAACTTGCCCACCCACAGAAGTAGAAGACCGTCCCCTAGGGACCTTGGGTCCGTCCCTTCTCTGGAGCAGAATTGTTCACGCTTCCGATTGTTTGCTGTGGCAAAGACGTCTATTCTGGGATGACCCCACTCCTGGAACAGAGGTTCGAGGTATCTCCAGTTCATCTCCCATTCGTGATGGGAGACGTCTCCCCTGCTCAGGGAGTCCGCTTGAACATTGAGCTCCCCGGGCAGGTGGGTGGCTACAATGAAGGTCTGAGAAGCTATGCAGGTCTCCCAAAGCTGCACTGCCAATGCACACAGCCTTCTGGACACAGTCCCCCCTTGATGATTTATATAACTGACAGCTGTCGTGTTGTCCAACATCACAGCTACGGTCTGACCGTAGATGAGGGGTAGAAACGACCGCAAGGCCAGATGGACTGCCATGAGCACTAAGAAACTGATATGATGGTGAGCCATTGGCAGGGGCCATGAGCCGCCTATGCAGAGGTGCACTCCCCATCCCCACAGCGAGGCATCTGTTATCATGAGCGAGGGGAGGGAGAGATGAAATGGAGCTCCTCCGCAAAGATTGGACTTCATCCTCTACCAATCCAGAGAGCAAAGCACCAGCGAAGGAACTTCAGAATCTTGGACGGGAGGTCTCTCACCGGATTGTAATTCCTGATGAACCAGAGCTGAAGGATTCGCATCCTCAGCCTCGCAAAGCGCATCTCACCGCCTGAAGGAGTTGAACCAGGGAGATTATATCCAACGCTCAGGAATCTGGAAGAAATGCTAGGTGCTGGTTGATGTCCGAAATGGCTCCTATAAACTGAACTCTTTGTGCTGGGATCAGGTGAAACTTCTTCTCATTCACCAGAAGTCCTAGTGCACTCAAAAGGTTGAGAATCACTTGCAGATGCGCTCTGAGGGAAGCTTCGGACACAGCAACCACCAACCAGTCTTCTACGTAGAGAAAAAGGATGATACCCTGGAGACGAAGGTAACTCACAACAACAACCATGGTCTTTGTGAAGACCCTGGGGGCTGTAGAGAGCCCAAAAGGGAGCAGCTGGAATTGAAAATGGTGCGTCCCAATGGCAATCTGAAGAAACCTCCTGTGACTGGGAAGGATGCTGATGTGCAAATAGGCAACCTTCAAGTCCAGGGTAGCCATCCAATCTTCCTTGTTGATGAGTGGAAGGATGCTTTGTAGAGTCAGCATTCTGAACTTCTGATAAGTGATGAATTCGTTCAGGCCCCTCAGATCCATGATCGGACGAAGACCACCGTCCCGCTTGGGAACCGTGAAGTACCTGAAGTAGAACCCCTGACCCTTGAGATGATCGGGAACAGGTTCTACTGCTTGCTTGCTGAGCAGATTTTGAACTTCCTCTAGTAAAACTGCTTTAGGGGGTGTGTGATCACCAATCTGGGATAAGGGGGCTGAACAAATTCTATTGCATAACCCTCCTGTATGATGGACAAGACCCACTTGTCGGTGGTGATCTGCCGCCATGCTTGCATAAATCTGTAGTGGTGGGTGGGCCCAAAGGAGGGGGGGGGAGAAGGGGGGATGCCAAAGTCAAAGTCCCTGCTTGGGATTTCTGCCAGTCTTAGACTTTCCCATGTGAGAGGAAAAAGAAGAAAACTTGGTTTTCCCTCCTGCAGTGAAGGAACTCTTGGCCTCATGCTGTCCCGTACGCTGCTTCCACGAACTCTCAGGGGATTTGGTGTGGCAGGGCTTCTTAGGCCATTGCTTGGACCATGGACAAGACTTGCCAGAGCGAGAGGAAGATGAAGGTACTCCCAGATTACAAGACGTCTTAATGCTCTTGTCCATTTCTTGTAGGACGACATCCGTAGTAGAGTTGAAGAGACCCTCACCTTCAAAAGGGAGATCCTCGACTCAGGATCTTGTGTCAAACTGGAGAGCGGTGGCCTGAATGACAATGCAACGTAATGGCCAAGGTAAGTGTCTTAGCTGCAGTGTCCACCATATGTTTTGAAGCCTGCAGCTGTTGTTTTGCCAGGAGCATTCCCTCCCTCTGGGCCTTTTTTGGCCAAAGTGCACTTATCCTCAGGCAGAGAAGCTAGGAGTGGTGAGAGCTGTTCCCAGAGGGAATACTGGTATCTCACCATGCAGGCAGAATAATTAGAAATTTTTATAACAAGAGTGCCCACAGAATAAAAGCGCCTGCCAAAAGTATCAATCCTCTTCCCCTCTTTATCTGGAGGCTAGGCGTGGGTCTTCTTAGCCTTGGACGAGGACAACACTACTACAGAGTTGGACGAGGACAACACTACTACAGAGTCTGTGCCCTGTTCCTGGATCCTATACATGTGATCCATACGCTTGGACGAGATAGGGGTTGAGGCAGGCTTTGATCAAGGATCTTTGATGGCTTGCAAGATTACCTTAGTAATGGGAAGGGCTACACCTATCGAAGTGTCCTTTTGCATGTCAAAGACTGTGTTGTTAATGACCGGTTGAGGCTGGACCACAGGCAAAGACAAGAAATGTGCCATTCTTTTAATGAGCTCCCCATAGGACTTCAAATCTTCAGAAGGAGAGATTGGAAGATCCTCAGCTATTCTGGATTCTGGGGACAATTCCTCCTGCTGATGGCCCGACTGCTCTTCCCCATCATCATCTGAGGTCGATGGCAATGAAGATACACTCTCAGACCATGGTGAACCTGGGGCGTCAACAGCAATCCTAGTCGAGGTTTTCTCAATGTCGGGACCACTGGAGCGTGCCGCCATCCTAACCAACTTCGAGGTCGAAGTCGGCATCGATGAATCTCAGCGACCTAGTGAAGAGTGTGCCGAGACTCTAGAGTGGTGCGAGGCCTCCGAGTGCTAATCCCAGTCTGAGTATGGCAAATGATAGAGATAGCCCTCAAATGGCTAAGACCACGGTCACGGGTCCCAGTTAGGCAGAGGATGAGGATGTCTAAAAGGGTCCGAAGGCTCCCCAAATCTCCCAGGCTGGATCAAGGGCATTTTCGGTGTCAAGCGATCCCTCGACTGTGAAACTTCTAAGTCTGATGCTGAGCTAGGATTGCCACCCTCCTTTGAGTCTGCTGACCGTTCTATAGGGTCGACCTCCTGGTCGGAGCCAGAAAGGGAGGTCTGCGGAACATCCGTCAGACTCGAGGGGTTCTTCGGTTGAATCCGTGAAGTGAGGATTTTCTCCGGAGGCTCCCCTGAAACGACTGCCGGATCCTTCAGTGGCAGAGAAGGGGTCTGCCTGTTTTGGTGCCTCTTTTTCTCCTTATGCTTCCTGGGCTCAGCAGAGCGAGAGTCCCGGGCCCCTTTGGCCTTCCTGGCCAGAGTCGATGGTTCTGACTGGGATGCCGAGCCCGCACGCTTGTGGGGGCGGTCGGCTCCTTGGAATGGTTGGCTTGACAACGAGACTGGAACAAATATCGATGCCGGGGTGGCCATCGAAATGCTGGTCGACGCTGATGTCGACATCTGCGGTGCGTGAGCCAATTTTACCAGCGCTGCCGAAAGTCTTGCCATTTGGTTTTTCCTCATCTGCTTAGAAAATTTCGAGCAGTGATGACAGGATTCCACCCGATGACCTTCCCCAAGGCACAGCAGACAAAGAGAACGTCCGTCCGGAGGAGTGATCTTGCTCCCACACTTAAAGCACTGCTTAAAACCCCCCCAATGCTTTTCCATAAACAGGGATGGCGGGAGAAGGGCGGGGGAAAAACCCCCAAAGGGTTGAAACAACTAATAGTCTCTAATTTTTTTTTTTATAACAGGAACTAAAAAAAACAAAGAAACGAAGAGAAACCCGGAGAAGAAAAAGGTAAATAACTACCGACTGGAGAGACGAAAAACAAGTCTATCTGACGCGGCGGTAAAGAAGGAACTGGCGGGATATTCGCACCCACCGGGTGGGCATGCGCACTGGGGATGTCGCGCATGTCTACCAGGGTCGAGCAGCGAAAAATCCCGGACTTCGGCGCTGGCGCTTCATCCCATGAGTGTGAAGCCCAGAGACCATGAAGAAGATCAGCAAGGTGATGCATTCAAGCACTGCAATAGACTTCAATCCTACCTTTATAAAAGCATCTGGTTGAATTGTTCCAATATACTGCACTGTTAATTTCTTTATAAAAATGCACTCCTGAACATTTCTGTTTTGCACATTCTGTGAAATGATCTCCACAAGCAGGACATTATGGAAAGTGGAAGCTAAAATACAATGCATATGTAGGAGCTACAGTGGCCAGCCTTTGGCTGGCAAATCCTAGAAGCACTGGGGATGGGACTTGAGATAGTATTTCCTGTTTTGGAACAGGAAGTGACATCATATTCTAGGAATTTTCAAATTCCTGGTTTTATTATAGGAACTTCTGAAATTCTTAAAGCATCATGACATTTCCTGTTTGGAACAGGAAGTGACTTCCAGGTGTCAATTGGCACCATGTTGACCCCACCACTGAGCAATGGCAGGAGACAAGACATCACAGTGGGAGGTCCCCTGCCAAAACGGCAGAAGTGGCAACCCTAGTGGGAGCTGTTGCTGATTGTACCTATTTGCCTGCGGCACCCTCAGAAGACTTTGCTCAGATGAACTAAGTTCATGCAGCATCTTATCTTCATTTCTGCTTACTGCTGATTAGCCACCTCTAAGTTACACTTAAGGCATATCTATAGTAGTTCAAGGTCATGTTGAGTGAACCCCTTACGAGCACAGATGGGTATTTACTTTTAAATGGGTCATATCGCTGGAAAACTCAAGAAATAGTAGCTTGTATGTAACCATTTCTTTCAGCCAAGCTTGAAGCCTTCCTCTAGCTCAAGTAACCTTCCTCTGATACAAGAGGCTCTTTTTTCCCAGCGGAACTGCCTCTTTTGCTAAAGGAAGCCTGCTGCTCAAATCAGAGGAAAGCCTTCAAAGTTGATGGAGCAAAGTGGTAGGATGAAAGCCAGTCTGCATACAGAACCTTGACATATATGAGATAATTCTGTTCCTCCAAGAAAGGGCACTTGTTCTTACTGGCACACTGTCAGGGCTTCATACCTGTGTTCTCCTCCCGGTCTGGGAATTTGATCTGAACACCATATTCACGGGTGATCTGTTGAATCCTGGAACCTTTGGGGCCCATAATAGAGCGATGATACTTCTGAAGAATGGTACATTCTATTGTCACCTGAGCTTCCTACAAGTGCAAGAGAAGAATTTACACTGTTGAATCCTCACTTTGCCATGAAAGCTTACTGGGCAACCATGAGCCCATCACACATTCTCAATCACCAGATTTTTGTAAGGATAAAATTGAAGAGAGGGGAATAATGTCAGGTTTGGTCTCTGTGGAGGAAAAAGGTAGGATATCTGTATAGTCACAACCCCTCTTTAAAAACAATGCTGAAATCTACCTGAAACATTAAATCATTTTGACAGCAAACTTAAAGATACACATTTTTCAAAGCCAATGTCACCGAAGTAAGCATCAAAAAACACAAGGTAAGTTAAAGGCTTAATTCCTTTGATAAGAAAGGAAGCTCTCCAATATACCTTAAAAATCCAAGGAGTTCCACCAAAAGAATATGAACAGAAATTAAATAATCACTTTCCTTCTCCTTTCTGTGCACTGAATAATAAAGGATATGAATTAACAGTAGGCTATCCTTTCAATCCATATTTTTAAAAATCTATGCAGGAATGGAAGACAAATTTTTCCACACACGTGTCAAAGTTACCCAAAGTTAATCCAACAGGACAAGATCTTGCATTTGGTGGTCAGACAATTCTACCAAGCGCCGTTTTAATTACAGCCAAATGATTCTTATGTGACGTTCAGAACCAAAGAAACTCACTCAGTGCCTGAGCCTGTAATACTGCATACAACCCAGTGTGGGCATAAGCATTCTGGACTAGAAAACACTGACCAAGGATCCACATAAAAAACACACTCACCAAGTCATCAATGATCTCTTGGATGCGTTTCTTTGCTGCTTCTACACAGTCCTTTGCTCCTTTAAGGGTAACTTTATCATTCTGTGTGCCAGGGCGTGGAAAGCTCACCATCACACCACCATACTCCTCTGCAATGGTCCGTAGTACCTGCCCTTTCCGGATGACAAAGTGCCGGTGATGTTTAGGATCCACAGTCATGAAATCTTCAACTATGTTGTCCTGAAAATACATGAGGCCCAGTGTTGAGTGGTCTTTTTTCAAGGCACTCATATCCAAGTCAATGTCAAAAGGCCATTTACAATAAACTGAATTTTTTAAAATGCCTTCCTCACCAAGTTCTTGATTAGCACCTCCAGCTCCTTCTGAGCCTCCTTGACTGCTTCCTCTGTTCCCATAATAGTAATCAGCTCCTGGTCTTTGTCCTCTGAAGTGGGGAAGATGATGCGGGCTCCTGTGTTGTCACGCACCTTGCGGATGTTTCCACCTCCTTTGCCAATCAGGAACTTGTGATACTCTGGCTTGGCACGCAAATCTACAGTATAACTTTTGGTTTGCTACATGGAAAGAATAATCAAAAGTCAATATATGCAACACTGGAATTTTTTTCTAAATTCTGTTTGCTGTATTTATGGAAAAAGTGCTTATTTGCGAAGACTAACCATGGAAGACAAAAAAAGGCTTTGGGAACTGGAAGTTCAAAAAACATCATCCAAAGCTTCATTTTAGAATCTTCATGCCCAGAGACCATGTAATGTAGCAATAAGTAAGACAAAAACACATACTTGAGTCTGTATATTTTGAACAAAATGCTACTTCAGGAAGTCAGTAGTAAATTACCATATAAATCATGTCAATTACTCCGATTTAAAAACATTCATTTCTGCTAGTTAAATAAAAGGCTCCATAGCTAGTTCTCCAAACTTTTTGCAGCTTTGCTCACACCAGGAAGGACCTGTCCCCTAATAAATTTGCAGCAAAATTTTCTAAAGCTTTCAGGGTCTTGAGCGGGCCAATTTCTTCTGACTCCATTTAACAGATGCATTGCTGCTCTCAACAGTCTGTTCCTTTCAGAACATTTTCAGTCCTCCTCATGCAAGCTTGAAAAGTCCCCCCCCCCCTTTATTAATTTACAAAGTTGTTTTTCAGCCTACTTGGGGAGTCAACACAGTATGTCCCTACTTTGTCCAAGAGTGGCCCCATCGTGCAGCTTGGGTCATCAACAAAGGAGTCAGCTACCTTAAAACATCATGAGAAGATGGGAGAGACCTCCTGTGTAGTATATACCCTGAGCTCCTCTGAAGGATAGCAAGATACAAATGAATAAAAAAGAACTCTTAAATCTGCAGTAAATAAACACCAGGGAAAAGAAGTATGGCTTTCAATTCCTGTACTACATGTTGATTGGCACCAAGAAGAGACTGGGCTACTCAGAAAACCAGACTGACATAGTACAGGAATGCAACAATCAAATTAGCTATTTGGCCTAAGAGACTGCATGCTCTCAACTAACCTGGCAGAGCCAGACCCACTGCCATTAAACCCAGCCTTGTGAGAGTCACTAGTCCTATAATACATCGGACATGTTTAAAAACAAAACATACCCCTGAAACCTAAAAATAAAAACTACATGTGAAGGGTATTTATTGGGGTAGTAAACAGAGTCAGATCTAACTAGGAATGTGGTTCAAGGTTGTCAAGTTCCAAAAAGTTATTCTGAAGGGACCAACAGATGCCAAAATTGTGGTAAACTACAGATTTTTCCAGACACAGGCAAGACTCTGAGGAAGAAAGCAGCATGTTGTGAAGCTGCCTCCCTCTAAGGTTAAATATAGTCTTGGGCACAAGTAAGCAAGCAACAATCGCACTAACAGGGGAAAACCACCAACACCGGACCAAGATACTCCAGAGGATCATTCTTTGGCAGTAGCAGAAGAGGAGGAGGAGGAGAAGAAGCACAATTGGATTTATACCCTGCCCTTCACTCAGAGTAACTTAACAATCTCCTTCCCTTCCTCTCCCCACAACAGACACCCTGTGAGGTAGGTGGGACTGAGAGAGATCTTCAAAAACTGCACTTGAGAGAACAGCTCTAAGAGAGCTATGACCCAAGGTCATCCAGCAGCTGCATGTGGAGGGAGTGGGGAATCAAATTCAGTTCTCAAGATTAGAGTCTTCCACTCTTAACCACTACACCAAACTGGCTCTGGGTCAATCTAACATTAGCAGACAAGTGCTAACAAACTGAAGGAGCAAAAGTTTTGTAGATTCGAACTCAACTTGTCCAATTAAAAGGAGTCGCCACTTTAGTTGAGACCCCTGAGTGCTGATGCTAATCAAGAATGACTGTGGTTGGTTAGACAGCTTACTGGTTTTTTAACCCAATATAGTGGAGAATCTTACAATTTGAGTGGCAACTTCAGCACCCAAAGGTAGCCTATGTTCAAATCCTCCTTAGTCTCCATCTGTCTTGTGCTATATAAGAACATAAGAGAAGCCATGTTGGATAAGGCCAAAGGCTCATCCAGTCCAACACTGTCACACAGTGGCCAAAAAAACCCCAGGTGCCATCAGGAGGTCTATCAGCAGGGCCAGGACACTAGAAACCCTCACACTGTTGCCCCTCCCAAGCACCAAGAATACAGAACATTACTTGCCCCAACAATACGTTCCAACAATACGCTGTGGCTAATAGCCATTGATGGACCTCTGCTCCATATGTTTATCCAATCCCCTCTTTAAGCTTGCTATGCTTGTAGCCGCTACCACCTCTTGTGGCAGTGAATTCCATGCGTTAAACACCCTTTGGGTGAAGTACTTTCTTTTATCTGTTCTAACCTGACTGCTCAGCAATTTCATTGAGTGTACACAAGTTCTCGTATTGTAAGAAAGGGAGAAAAGTACTTCTTTCTTTACCTTCTCTATCCCATGCATAATCTTGTAAACCTCTATCATGTCACCCTTCAATCGATGTTTCTCCAAGCTAAAGAGCCACAAGCGTTTTAACCTTTCTTCACAGGGAAAGTGTTCCAACCCTTTAATCATTCTAGTTGCCCTTTTCTGCACTTTTCCCAATGCTATAACATTTTTTGAGGTGTGATGACTAGAATTGTACACAGTACTCCAAATGAGACCACACCATCGATTTATACAGGGGCATTATGATACTGGCTGATTTGTTATAGTAGCTGCCACATCCAACCCATTCCCCCCACCCCAGAATAACAAAAATATGCAGGTCTCAATAATCCATTAGAGTTACATCTGGACCTTTGCAGAATTTCAGTGATAATGGGAGGGATGAGCAGAGCTATGATATCACTGTTCCTGGTGCCCTAGTGTGCCTTGGGCAGCCTCCTCCTCATGGTGACTGTCCTGACCTTCTGGCTAGTGTAATAATATTATAGCACTCCTCCATGATCAAAACATACCACCAACTTTTCCCTCATTAGGAAAACAAATACAACTTTTTATTTAGCTTATTTAGATATCGATACCCCACTTATCTCCCCAATAGGGAAACCAGTTTAACATTATTCCCCCTCCCCTATTTTATCCACAAAACACCCCTGTGAGGTATTTTAAACTGAGAGTGTGTGACTGGACTAAGGTCACCAGGTGACCTTACAGAGTGGAGACTCAAACCCAGGTTTGCCCAGATTTTAGTTCAGTACTCTAACAGTACTGTTAGTTCAGTACTCTAACAGTGTTGCTGGCCCTAGTAACTCTACTGCTACTCGAAAACTGGGTAAGAAGTGCAGTACACTGGTTTTAGCCATAGTGCCTCTGCTCTCAAATACAAAAACTGTGCTTTTGCCATATATTCAAAACTATCAAAGATTACTGCTGAGTGAGCAGGCCACTCAAGTGTCAACCTCCTCCCCCCATTCATCATTCTTACCTTCTCCTCTGCCAACTGCAGTAGTTGTTTCTTGGCCTTCTCAACATCCTGGGCAGGACCCCTGATGGTAACAGTATCACTCCCCGAGCCTTCTGTGGGGAAGTGGATGTGAACCCCACCGCACTCCTCCATAATGGAGCGGATGAAACGACCTTTGGCACCAATGAGTGAATTGTGCAACTTTGAAGGGATAGAGACCTCCATCTCTGCAATGTTAGCCTAGGAAAAGAGATTTAAAATCTCATTCTTTTTCTTTTCATGATGAAACAGCAGGATAGGAAGAAAAACTGACTTTGCAGACACTGGACTTTGACTACCAAGATGACCCCCATTAATTCTTATTAAAAGTAAATCTGGGGCATGTGCCAAGAAGCACCTGAATATGTCAGTGAACGATAGTTACCAACTGAAATCAGGCAGCAGTATTTTCATGGAAGCACACTTATTTGTCTCAAAAAGAATTCAAGAAAGAATAATCATCCATGGTAAAAGGAACAGCAGTAATTTTTCAGAAACAGTTTGGTAATGGGTTTAACACAAAGATAAAAAAGGATGTTCCAAAATCTTGCCCAACTATGTTTAGCTGAACACATCCCCTCTGTCTTGCAACTTGAGAACTCCAATTGGGTCCTCTTTTCTCAAACTGCCTGTTAAACAGCTAGGTGGAGGGAAAGGAAGTGAATTAACTGAAGGACAATGACCCAGTAGAACATCTTAAATATTACTGTTTGTGGCCTAAGAAATATCAGTTATCAGGTGGATTATTTACAAGATTTAATTGGCTAACAGTTAAGGAGAATTCCCCCTTTTACAGGGTGATTGTGGGAAGACAAGTAGGATCTGGCAAATTGTTTAGTTCATTTAGCTCAATGTTCATTCCCCACATTTATGCTCAGTATCAGCCTACTATGTCTAAGCTAAGTGTTCCTTAGCTGTCTTTAAAGTCATGGTGTATGAAAAAATATTTCATTAACAACATGCACAAACATGATTCCTACAAATCATTGTTCTAAGACATCTTAACTGTTAAATTTTTAAACAGCTTTTGTGGGGGTGACACCCCCCCCATGAAATTTCTTCCCACTGGAAAATTATTGGAGTACAACCCTGAATAATCTTCTCAAAGTAGCACACAATCATTTGTTTGGGCTAGCTTTTAAGCAGTTGTGATTAAAACAGAAAATGCTGAAGGACAAGTGAAATTTAAATTCTGTGACTGGGGCAGTGGATGGGATATGAAGGGAAGAAGTGTTTTTGTGTAGTCTTTTTATATTATGGGCATCTAACTGGCAATTCACTTAGAAGCATTGAGGGGGGGTGCAAGGAGGGGAGCAAAAAAGTGAGTGGGAAGATAAGCCAAACTAATAGACACTGCCAAAAAGAGCCATGGTTCCTTTAAGTGAAGTGTAGAAAGCCTATGTCCAGTTCTTTTTTTCATTTAATTGGGCTGTACCTGGAATACCTTAAAATTGAACTGTACCTGGAACACCTTAAAACCAACTCAGAAGAATAATTCATCTTACCAACTCTTTTTGGATGGACAGGATCCGGTTGCGAGCAGCTTCACAGTTGGCTCTTTTTCCCGTGATGACAATGGTCTCTGAATTGCTGTTTTCTGCTGGGAGATCAATCTTAGTGTTGCATTCCTCACGGATCTACAGACAGAGGGGGGAGGGAGGTTAAAAGAAGCTATAAGAGACTGGCTTCCAGGACAAAGAGGAGGCAGATCTCACCAGTGAAAAATAAATTTGACCTGATTTTCAAACGCAGATTACCTTCCTGGCTGGTGACACGATGTCTGGAAAGACTACTTGCCAGGAGTACTGATTACTGCAAACCAGGATACATGTTGTGTGGTGTAAACTATTCCCCCCCATACCCTTCCACTGCAATGTGTTCCCCCCTCTCCTTGTCTCTCTCAGATCTTCAAAGGTTCCATATCCCATGAATCATTGCTGACAATCTAAATGAAGTCACAGAAGCAATTATTTTGAGGAGAACAATAGAGACAACTAGATAGGTTTGCATTATGTTCTCAGGTGACAGACCAACTGCCATAGGCCAAAAAGATTACATGAAATCATTGTGGAATTCTTGAGGTTAATATTCCTGAGGTAGCAGGCTAAGAACTCAACAAACCAAATGGATGGGGTAATCTTTCTAAATGAACGTTGTGTAAAAAACCAGAAAACTTCCTGTGTTTGAGTGTCTTGCATGGACCTTCACTTGCAGCAGGATCCCTTGAGGAATCACCTACCTTTTTAATATTTGCACCACCTTTCCCAATGATGTTCTTGTGGAATTGTTTGAAGATGGGAACAGAAATAGAATAGCTGTTCTCAACCTTATATCAAAAGAAATAAAGAAAAGACTAAACAAACTGTAGGTATCAATAAGGGCAAATCCATCTAGATAGTTTCAGAGGGTGGCCATGTTGGTCTGCAGTAGAACAGCCAGCTTTGAGTCCGTTAGCACCTCAGAGGCCAGCAAGTTTTTATTTATTGTTGGTAAAACAATTTTGTTATTAGTAACATACGATAATAAATCTATATCTTACATCTTTAAAAATGTCTTTTATCTATCCCATATATTACTTTCCACCCATCCCTCCCCCCGTTACTTGACCCCCGCCAGTGTTTACTTAAAAAAAAAATATTAAAGGTACCCTTAACTATTAAAACAAAAATTTATATTCTTTTTTAAAGCTTAATTATTATCAAAAATTGTCCTTTTGTTTTCCAATTTTTTTTTCTATTTATCTTCTAAACTTTTTCCACTCCGTCTTAAAAACTTCTAAATCATAGTCTCTTAATATTCTTGTTAATTTGTCCATTTCACAACATGTTATAACTTTTATAATCTAATCCCATTTCTCTGGTATTTTTTCTTGCTTCCACAACTGCGCATACAATGTTCTAGCAGCTGAAAGCAAGTACCAGATTAAAGTTCTATCTTCTTTTGGAAATTTTTCCATTTGTAATCCCAATAAGAAAGTCTCTGCAACTTTCATTACTTTATATCTCAATATCCTAGAAATTTCTTGTTGAATCATTTGCCAATACTGTTTTGCTCTTTCACAAGTCCACCACATATGATAGAAAGAACCTTCATGCTTTTTACATTTCCAACATCTGTCTGGCATCTTGTTATTCATCTTTGCTAATTTTTTAGGAGTCATATACCATCTATACATCTTAAAACAGTTTTCTTTAATACTTTGACATGTTGAAAGTTTCATAGAGTTCTTCCAAAAAAATTCCCACGTTTCCATCTGTATTTCTTTATTTACATTAATTGCCCATTTGATCATTTGAGATTTCATTACTTCATCTTCTGTAGACCATTGTAGAAGTAATTTATATACTTTTGAAATTAATTTATCATTGTCTCCAAGCAGAACTTTTTCCATTTCTGTTTGCTCTTTCCTTATTCCTTCAGTTTTAATATCATTCTCCACCAAGCTCTTTATTTGTTGCATATGGAACCAATCATATTTATGATTCAACTCTTCAGCAGTTTTCAGTTCTATTTTGGCACTTTGTATTTTTAATAATTGATTATATGACAGCCACTTTTCTTCATCTATCTCAGCCGTTGTTTTTATTACTTCAGCTGGCACTATCCATAATGGTCTTCTCTCATCTCCGTATTTCTTGTATTTCATCCATGTATTTAGTAAATTACTTCTTATATAATGGTGAGAAAAAAACCCGTCCATCTTCTTTTTTCCATAATACAAATACGCGTACCAGCCAAATTTATTTCCGTGACCTTCCAGCGCCAAAAGTTTTTTATTTAACGTTATCCATTCTTTCATCCACACTAAACAAACTGCTTCATGATATAATTTTAAATCTGGTAGTTGAAATCCGCCTCTGTCTTTTGATTCAGTCAAAATTTTCATTTTAATCCTTGGTTTCTTCTCAGCCCACACAAATTTTTATTTATTTATCAGATTTATATCCTGCCCTTTTTGAGAGTTTAAGCTCCCTTTGTGAAGGAACCCTTTGATTCTCAAAAGCTTATCCCCCAAAAGTCTTGCTGGTGTCAAAGGTGCTACTGGACTCCAATCTAGCTGTAAATTCCTCTGTGTCTTGCTTCACACACAGCCATGCAATGCCAACCCTGAACGGAACATTTCCATTACAATTACAATCAGCATTCTGCTATTTCAAATAAATACACTAAAATAAAGAGGATGGGCCATCCATTCTTAGGAGCTATTGCACTCTAACTTTGTCACATTGCTTCAGACCAGGGGTGGCCAAACTACAGCTCGGGAGTCACATGTGGCTCTTTCACACATATTGTGTGGCTCTCAAAACCCCCACTGTCCCTTTGGCTGGCTTGGAGAATGCAATTTCGGTTAAAGTTACTTTCTTTCCACCTCTCCCTCTGCCCTGCCTCCCCTCTTCCTTCCTTCCAGACAACTGGACAAGTTTCTGGTAGGTGGCTGAGAACTGAAAATATTCTTCTCATTCTATAGTGTATACCGATTGGCAGAAGATGGGCATTTGCAGCATGCTGCTGCATCGAGGATCTATCCCCATGGCTAAAAGTAACAGATGCTGAAGTTGTTTTCACTCAAAAATAATCTCTATCTGCTTTCTGAGTTCTACAATAAAAGTAGTAATAGCAAAAAACCTAGGAGCAATTCATGCCAATTCAGATTAGAAGAGGCCCATGAAAAATACCAGGAATACCATCTGAAGAAGAGAACAATTAAAAAAATACATACAGAGCACAATAGTACACAGGGTTACTAGGAATTCTACTCAGCTCTATTCAATGGGGCTTTCTCCCAGGGAAGAGTTCTTAGAACTGCACTGGAAGCGATCAGGGTAAAACAGAAATGTTGTCAACTGAAAAAGAACAATCTAACGAAACTCAAGGAGGATAACTACCAGGACTTGCTTTTGGAATCAGGGGTTGAAAGACTTCATCATTTACATCCTCAGATTCTATACTAGCTGCTTTTTTGGAGGACTAGATATAACAGAGAAAGAAATCCCAACTAGTCATGGGACAGCAAATTGTTTTAACCACTTAAAGAGCACCAATTTTAACTAACTGAAGCATTACAGTCCCCTAATGCAACTATGGAGTGGTAAATGTGTTAGGACCAAACTCAAAGTAACAGATTCCTACCAAATCTGCCACCATCTTCTGCAAGTACTTGGAGCATTTTTCCACTTCGTTCTTAGGTCCTCTAAGCTGGACAATATCACTCTTATGTGCTGGATCTGGGAAGTTGATGATAACCTGAAAGAAGTGATCAATTCAAGACAAGGTCACATAGACTGCTAAGTGACAGATTACCATTTCTGTAATACAGAATACAGAGTCTGTCCACACAATCTTTCTCTTTGCTCTAAGGGAAGATTTTGTGTTTGTTATACAACACCTACAAAAAAGTTGGAGTATTAGCACACAGAACACGGGGGGGGGCACTCAAAGTTTCATCTCTATCTAAAACAGATGCCTAATAAAGGATTTTGATTTATCTAAAACAGCATCTTCAAAATGCAACTACAAGAGAGCATTTCTCAGCTCCTACAGTCTATCTGGCAGAAAGCCTTCCCTGGTTTCATCCCAGCCCCTGAAGAGAGAGATAAATACGTTAGGACTGCATAAAAGAAAAAGCCCCACATGGCCAAGGTAGGTCTAAACCAGAATGGTCTCAGGAACAAGTTCAAAAAGGTAGATGAATGCTTCCAGACAACTGAAGACAGAAAACAGAAATGATCTGCAGAAGCAAGGGAAGGCTGCAAATGGAGCAAAGAGGGAATAAAATAGAAAAAAAGGGGGAAGGGTGAGTTCTGAATTATAGGAATTTAGGCACTTGAGAAACAGTCTGAAGGGGATCCTATGGGGGCTTGAACTAGGAAATTCTGCAACAGTACAAACAGAACATACAAGTCTTTAGTAAAGGCAAAATAAAAATCAGCTGACAGAATGAACAAATAGTTACCATTATTTGTCCCACACTTTTGTTATAGCTACAAATCTCATTGCAATGCCCTGAACGGAGACTGATTTTCAAAGCGATAGTAGCAATGGTTTTAATTTTAGCACTAGTAGCCGGAGCTTGTCAGATCTCAGAAGCTAAGTATGGTTAACTCTGGCTACTATTTGGATAGGAGACCACCAAGGAATACCAGGGTCATGACGTGGAAATAGGCAATAGCAAACAACCTCTGTTAGTCTCTTGCCTGACAAACCTACAGCATCACCATAAGTCAGCTAGGCTTGACGGACTTTACCCACACACATAATGATCATCTGTCTGCAGGTAAAGAGAATGCACCAGTCCAGATTTCTACAGTTTTAGGAAGTTAAACACAGAAAATACGAGAGAAAAAGATCCTGACAATGGGGCAGGAGTCTCTCCCCACCAGCCCCTTCCCCGTCAGTGCTGCAGAGCCATAAGTGCTGAGGAGGTGTACATCTTAACAATGACCTTGATGGAAGCACCATATAAAAAGCTTTGTTACCTCTGGGAATTTGTCCCGAGTATCCCGAATCCGTTCACCCTTTTGCCCAATGATAGTTCTATGAAATTTCTGATCAATGATCAGATCCTTAGTGCGTTCATTTTCCTGAAGAAGAAAAATTAAATGGTTCACAGGGTGATAGAGGTTGAAATGCATGCCAGCTTTTATTCAGTCTCACACGGTTTGTAATTTGCCCATCAGAGATACGACACTGCTTGCCAGCCCTCAAAAAATATTACATTGGTTTGTCATCTGACAGAAACAGAAGAACATATCTCCCCCCCCTCAGTCTGGATGGAGGACAGTGACCAGAAATTCTTGCTAATGGTTAACCCATCTCCTCCTGGACAGAGTCTGGTCCTCGACGGCTCACCATACGTGATGCGAGTTCCAGCAGCTCTCTCTTGGCCTCTTGAACTCCTTGAGGGTCTCCTTCAATTCGGATGAGGTTGCTTTTCTCATTGTCTGGAGGGATTCGCACAGATACTTTGTACTGATCCTTAATCCTGTTTACTGTAATTGCAAAGATTCTGCTCAGAACACTCATCTTATTTTACATATAAATCAAGACCTCAGAATTTTAGAGTAAGCAGTTCTCTCTCCTTTGAGGATTAATTTAGGCTTGAAATGACACTGACCTATTCATGGAGGAAAAGCCAATAGAGTGGAAAAGTTGTTCATTTTCTCATTTAACATAAAATTAAAATTAAAGAAAACCAGTAAAGCACATATACCCACATGCAGACTGTTTTCAGAGCTGTATTGCCCCACATCCAGCACAGGAACAAGTTGTTCCTCCATCCAGAACTCTGATTTTAATTGAAGACTAGGTCTCAAGAACAACTCACACATGTAGATTTAGAAGCCAACACCAATGCCAACTGGTAACATTTTAGCCATTGCAGTTCCAAGATGGAAACCAGGAGAGAACGCGAACACAAACACAAATAAAAGAATAGGTATCTAACTCACTGTTGGCTCCACTCTTTCCAATAAGATGTCTATGAAACTTGTGGTCAATACTGATTTCTGCATAATCCATTCGGTTGATCTAAAAATAGTAGTTCATAGTTAGCCAAAATCAGGAGTACCAGCATATTCTTGAAGATGAAGAAGAAGATGAAGATATTGGATTTATATCCCGCCCTCCACTCCGAAGAGTCTCAGAGCGGCTCACAATCTCCTTTACCTTCCTCCCCCACAACAGACACCCTGTGAGGTGGGTGGGGCTGGAGAGGGCTCCCACAGCAGCTGCCCTTTCAAGGACAACCTCTGCCAGAGCTATGGCTGACCCAAGGCCATCTCAGCAGGTGCAAGTGGAGGAGTGGGGAATCAAACCCGGTTCTCCCAGATAAGAGTCCGCACACTTAACCACTACACCAAACTGGCTCTCCATTCTTCCATTCTGGGGAGCTCACAGGGAGTGGGAAAGACAGCAATATATGAAATGACACCCCAAATAGCCACAATTACATTCAGATGTTCAACTGAATATAACAGCTACATAATTCAAGTTCAGATTTTTAAAGAAATGGCATGGCACGGTAATAATTCCAACGTACTTTACAAAATATATTCCAACACAATCCTTTATTAAGTTTTCAATGAGGTGGCCATAAAGAGCACTGTTCCTTTTTGTCCCTAGAACAGCACACACAGCCCAATTGAATCCTACTGAACAAGCAGACCTGGACCTGCCATTAAATATGACCTGCATGTTTGCCCTACTGGTGTGAAATTCAACAGCTTTCAGTATACAGCTATACTGCATTTTCAGCTTATTCCCTTAAAATTGAGAGAATGAGTACCCAATTAGAAACCAAAGCTTGCCAACTCACCAGATCTTTAACCATGCTCTCAATCTGTTCTTGAGCCATGTTGACATCCTCTGTGGGTCCCTCCAGAGTTATTTTATCCTCTCCTTCGGTGAACTCTATATGAACCTTTCCATAAGGAGACAATATAGTATCAGCATGAAATTACAAATGAGGAATCAATGTAACAGTATTGGGGTTTGAAACATCCCTTAGTTTATATCCTTTAAAGGCAGTTATTAGAGGAACACTAGAGAGAAAGAGAATCTAATCCTCAATGGAAAATGCATGAAGGTCAGATCATCTCTGAAAGACTGCCAGTCTCAGAAATGGCAGATGGTGACTAAAGAACTTAACTGCTCATTTTGACAATCTTGCTGCCAACTTATCTCTCACTCCAACTTTAATTTTGTGAGGTTCCTTTGAATCTTTGTTCTTGCATATCAGAACTCCCTGTAGGTATAAGAACCCATATGCTATTCCTCAAAAAACTATCTCTATTGCTTTTGCTGGGGTGGGGAGACAGTGCACTCTGGCCCTGATCAGACAGAAAGATGGGATATAAATATTGAAAGTAAATTCATACATATAATTTGCCTCACATCATAAGCTTTCCTGTAGCAGCTATGATAATTACATATCAACAGTAAAGTCCCTGTGAGATGACATTTTCCAAAGCCCATACCTTTGGCATCTGTTGGGTGATTTTGGCCAGGTTTTGCCCTTTCTTGCCAATGATGAAACGATGAAGCCAAGAGGGTGCAGAGACAGAGGAGACTGTGAAACTGTTGGCCTGGGGCAGGGGGAAAACTTTGTTAGTATGACCAGCAATGCGTTCCCTAAGGACAATATACCTCCCCAAATCAGATACACACTACATCTCAATTCCCAGCTGTATCCAATATCATTGTTGCCAGATTCTCAAGCCAGTTGCCAAACAAGCTGCAGCCTTCAGCACTTCTGAAGTTATTTAACAATCATGAACCCTGAAGGCACAATAGCAATATAAAAGGCAGCACTTTTCTGATTCTGATGGGCTATTTTATATGAAGTCCATGGAAATTCAGGAGAATGCTAGCTGCACATAGCTGCTTATTTGGCAGTATATTAAAAAGAAAAGCCCCCAAAAGACTGAACTAAACTGCACTCCAATTACCTTGGCATAGACCTCAGTCAGTGCCTGCCCAAGCTTTTCAGGTTCGCCACGCAGTATCACAGTCTCCGAGCTGCTGTCAGTGGGTGGGATCTCGACCGAGACTCCAGTTTTTTCCAAGATCTCCTGCAGGGAGTTCCCTTTGGGACCGATGACATACTTGTGCTGGGACTTCTTCACCTCCACGGCAATAGTGGTAGTCTTCTTTTTCTGTGCAGTGAAAAAGTACGTGAACATCAGTCATAAGGGAGGAAGGAGCAGCTGGGTGTGGGGCAGAAACCACTAGACAGAGGCCATTTTCTAACTGTATTCGGTTTTAGTAACTGGCTGCTATTGGACTTTTTCTGTCATTTCAGACAGACCCATTTTAGTAACCAGTTGCCAGTGGAATTCATTTACCTTGCTTGCGTCAGGTTAGCAAGTATGGTTGAACTGCTTAATTGCTGTGATGTGCTGTTTAAAATGTCCATAGCATTTCCTATAATGCTGCTTCTCCCCCCCCCCCCCCCCCGGCCTTTTTTCACTGCACAATCTTCAGTGGACTTTGTTTTAACATCATTGAGTGCTATAGTCCTAAACCAATATAGCACTTCATTGGTATAGCAGCACCATTGAGATGCCTTGGCTCCATTGAGTCAATAGAGTCAAGGCATCTCAATGGTGCCGCTATACCACTTAAGTGCTATATTGGTTTAGCATTCAACTCAGAACATTCACACAAAAAAACTCCCCCCAAAAAAACTCTGAGGAAGATCATGCGGTGAAAAAGGGCAAGGAAAAAAGCAGCACTGTTTGAAATAAACATAATGCTTCAGAGATGCCTCCTTAAAGGAAGGGAATTCATTGTATAAAACCCCCATCCCTGTATTGCTTTACTCTAAATCGGACCAGCAACAAATAACATCTGGTTTAGAATGGTAATGTAAAAATCTTCAGATAGTCATCATCTCCTTGCCAAGACAGGAAAAGAGCTGGAACAGGCAGGTACACACAGGGAACTTTTCTTGTCCTGTGTACAATGTACAAACACAAAGATGGAGAACCAGGAAGGGACTGCAGGCAAAAGCATTAAAATGCAGCAAGACTGTACCTCCTCTTCTGCAGAGAGACCATATCTGTTTTGTGGTTCAGTACCAAATACAAGCTTCCTGTGTGGGTTCTTGCTGCAATGATATAATCTTGATTAGAGAGCTAGTTAACTAATCAGTGGACTTAGATGTGTGCTGGTGACCAGAAATGCACTTGTGAACTAATGGCCTGGTTGCCTGCCAGCTCCTTTCTTACCAAGCCACAAGAATGTAACAATATGCCACAGAGAAAGAGACTGCTTCTACTGCAGCAGCAGTAGATAACTTATTACATCAGTACTAAAAAGAGCTGACAGCAGCAAGATACAGTAGGTAAAACTGCAGCTATAAGTGTGAGAACACTTTCTATCTCAAATCATATCTGCAGCAGGGAAGGGAAAGCTGAGCAGAGAACTCCCATCACCACAAAAGCAGGAAGAAGCCTCTACAAAGGGAATGGGGCTCTGGAAGGTACTTCAGTCCCTTATTCATGTAAAGGTCCCAATACAGGACTAAGAACCATACCTTCTCTTCGTAGATCTTCTTCACACGAGCCACTGCTTGGGCCAGCTGCTCCTTCTCTCCGGTGAAGACTATCTCTGTCCTGTTGACGCTGGGAGGTGGGATGTTAATGCGCGTCCCTGTCTCCTGCATGATTTCACTCACCAGCTTGTTGAAAGGGCCAGCAATGAAAGGATGGTACACCTTCTCCACTTCAAGCCTCTCTACTGCACGTTTATCCTAAGGAAATCAGGTTTACTTACTTACACAGCATTGCCAGAGATAACATTAAAAAAAACACTTGCTAGAAATCATTACCAAATGCTCAGTCTCAAATTCCTGTACTTGTCAGCATGCCACACCCGACACTGATGGCATTCGTGGCTCTACTCCTCTCACATACCCAAATTCAGAAGCTTTACTACTGTTCCATGGCCCCAACAATTCCATTCCCAGTGGCATATTTTATAACCAGACTAGGCTGTGTCTGGATGAGCAACAATGTTAGAAGCATTCAGGAGGGTGGAGAAAAGAAAGGACACTGAAGGGAAAGAGAACAGAGTCTAGGAGAACAAGGAAACAAAGTTGGTGGGTGAAGCACACATATGCATGTGAGTGTGGAGAGGGAGAAAGACACTGCATTCAGATTTTACAGCTACATCCATATTTTTGCTTAATAGTCTATGGGATCAATCTGAAAATGAGGCAGGGAGTTTGGTTTGATAAGGGCGCTATGGATAAAACTAGAACTGCCTTATTTGGATTCTGAAAAGGACACAGTAGTTATCATGGAAAGCCAACCCAAAAAAAGGTTAGGGGTCAAGGTGCAATCTCTCAATATCTGAGAACACGACTCCAGACCAACACATTTTCCAGGAACTCTCCAACTGAGCAACAGTTCCACATTGCTGAGGGAAACATGTCAGATGCAGCTTTAATTTGACAGATACATGACATCTACATGGTCATATTGGCTTATTAAAGTTGCTCACAAAGCTGCAAGATCTGAGGAGCATTATTCCAGCCTTCAGTGCTCTGCAAAAATCTTGTTTGACACTCAAAGACAAGCTGAGCTATCTTAGAAGAAGGGCTGGTGAAATTATTTATCTCAGTGGCCATTAAGGTGAACACACAGTTTACCTGTTCAGCAGAGATTAGCAAGATTTCATGACGAGCCTTCTCAATCCCTTCTTTGGTGCCGGTGATCTTGATCTGGTTGCTGGGGTCATCCGGGCGGGGGATCTGGATCTTAGTGGCGGTTTTGAGCTCTAGGTCCTGCAGCTTCTCTCCATTTTTGCCGATGACAAAACGATGATGTTCTTTCGGAATAGGCACTGTTGCTGAAGCCTACAGCAAAGACAAAGTATTAAGGTGGAAGTACAAGCCGATTCCACAATATATCTCCATCTGCTCAAAGGCTGGGTTAGCCAATTCAATACAGGCCAAAGAATTTCAGCAGGGGCAGCATCTCCTATCATAAATGGTACAATGTCAGAAAACTGCAGCTACCAAAGTTCACAATTATATTCAACTACAAAACAGAAGGCCTCCCATGCAGAATGTGGCTCATAGATTTAAAAATTTTATCCTACCTTTATATAAGTTTATTTATCAGTTTCATTTAATGCCCCATCTTTCCCCCAAGAGGGACCCAAACTAACTAACATAGTTCTCTCTCCTCTACTTGACCCTCCTAACAAGCATCACTGAGCAAAGCTCCCTAGCAGCCTAGGATTGGGCACCTGAGTTTCACAGGCACTAGTCCATCACTCAAACAGCTACACAACACTGATTTCTCTCAAAGCATTTACAATAAATTAAAATAGGATTATAAAAAAATCAAACCATAACACACACAAAAAAGCAAGGTGTTAGTAGTGGCAATGCTAAAGCCAAGTATCACGTTTAATTATAGAATGAAAGAAATGTGTATTTGGTTGCTGCCCCTTGTGATATGCTTGATTCTCATACATATACTATCAGGGCTTTTTTTGAGCAGGAATGCAGTTCTGGCTGGCTTAGCATCAGGGGGTGTAGCTAAATATGCAAACAAGTTCCTGCTGGGCTTTTTCTACAAAGAAAGCCCTGTATACCATCTATCCAGTTATAAGAGATTCAGCCTAACCGTCCTGCTGATATGCTATTTTTCGACATTCAAGAAGGTTTGGGTGGAGGGGAAGGGCACAGTATTCCCACTCTTCTGCATTGACAATTAAATTAAAATAAGCCCTGATCAAGCACCACTCAACAAATTCTTCACATTCTCTTGCACATCTTGGTCACTGGGTTTTTCATTTCTGTGTTTTGGGAAATTTGGCTTTTATTGGCTAGCTTAATTTCAGTGCACATTTCTTTAACATTTCTTGCACTTTTATTCATGATCAAATACAGGTTGGCAAAGACAAATATTGTCATCTTCCTGAATCACAACTCCTGGCCCCTTGTATGGTATTCTTTTGTTAAGAGGACAAGACAAAATGGACATATTTATGTTTAGCATTTTAATGAAAAGGTGGTCAAGTCAGAATGAAGCCTCCCATCTGTATTTCCCAGAACATTGTCTTCTGGAACATGTACTGCGCAATCAAATTTCCAGTTTTGACTCAGATGTGAGAAACACACTGGAATGTAGCATGCATATTAGAGCAAACACTGCTACACATTAAACAATTTATACAAGATGACATTAAGACAACTTTCATAAGCTGCAGTCTTAAGGTAAGAATGTTGATGCAGCCAGATAGGGAGAATGTGGCAAAGTAACTACATTTAAGATTCTGGCATCTTATATTGCTCAAGAATTCCTTCAGGAATCCTGGATCAGGATAAACAAGAAATGGAGCTAAATGTCTGGAGCAGGAGTGGCCAATCTGCAGCTAAGGAGCCACATGTGGCTCTTTCACACATATTGTGTGACTCTTGAAACCCACACCACCTCATTGGCTGGCTTGGAGAATATATTTAAAGTTACAGTTGCTTTCTTTCCATCTCTTCCTCCCCCCATCTATTTGCTTGCCTGCCTGCCTTCCGGCTCTCAAACACCTGAGATTCCTGTCTTGTGGCTCTCAAACATCTGACATTTATTGTATGTGGCTCTTACATTAAGCAAGTTTGGCCACCCCTGGTCTGGAGACTTGCAACTTTTTGCCTCTGGATCAGAATTTAAGAGTAGACAGACACAATGCAACAAACCTACTATTCAGCTAGAGTAACATCCTCTTTTCAAAACTGGTCAGCTCTCAAGAAGTCCACAGGCAGGACAAAAAAGAAAGAGCCCTCAGCCAATGACCTGCTGCCCCCTTCCCCCACCACCTCTGAAGCAGAGACTCTACTCAGCGGCTACAGCTTACAGTTGTTAAGAGATGTGTCCTGAATCTGTTTTGACATTCTTAAAGCTATCTTACAACAGTGAGTTCCAAAAGTTAATTATGTATAATGCTTTCTTAGTTTCAGAACAATTTCACTGAGTAGTCCCCTAATCAAGGTGGATAAAAATCAATTTTTAAATAAAATGCTATTTGAGGAAAATATATCATCATCCAAAGGGTATTCCATCATGAAATAAGGATTAGTTTTTAATTCTGAAGCATAAGGCTGTATATTCATGCAATTTTTAAATTTTTTGGTAATACTATTAATCCAATCACAATGTCATGCTCTTCCAGAGGTTTCTGTAAGATTACTGGGCAGTTTCTCTGTCTACAATATATTATCACAGAACACAGATGCTTGTTTTTGCAGTTCTCAAAACTAATTTGTGTCTGCAGAGATCATATGCCTCTTCTACACAGCAAAAATGTTATAAAATGAACAGAGTTGAGAAAAAGACCTTAATCTCAGTTCAACAAACCTATGAACACAATCAACTCCTCAAGTGCTAAGTTTCAAAAAGTTCAATGAACAAAAAAAGATTGCTTGGAGTGGAATAAATCTGCACAAGAAGAATTTAAGTGAGAGGAGAGAGGGGCGAGCAGTAAAAATGAAAGTGAAACTTTGAGCAGAATACTCCGCAAGACTTTGGATCTTGTGTGTGCATAATCCAATATCACATTATTCTTTCCCTGGAGGAGAAAACCTATAATGGCAGCAGGCCGTAAAAGAGACCCAGTTTGGGAATATTTTAATGAAGTTCCTCTACCTATTGGTAAATCAGGCATGTGTGCAAAATGCAAACACTGCAACAAAGACATGCAAGGCCTGGTGGCCCAAATGAGGCAACATCATGAGAAGTGCTATGATGAAGATGACAACAGAAACATGTTTGAACAAGCAGGATCTTCAGGTTGGTAAACATTTTTATTTAATCATATTTCTTAAAAAGTGTCTTGAATTGTCATGTTTGAGCAAAATTATATTTCTTATTACTGCATGTTACTGTCATTTTGATACAATTATGAAGAAAAGCAAATATTCCTTTTGGGGCAGTGCTGCATGGCAATGAATACAATAAGCAGAAATTGTATAAATAATAAAATAGCAGCATTGTTGTTGTTTTTTGTTTAGGGGAATTCATCATCAACACTAAGGATTCTGGAAACTATCCACCTTCAAGATCACCATCCTCCTGTTCTACAGTTTCAGAGTTATCTATCCAGGATAGCGTTTCAGTTGCAGCATTTACATCATCATCAGACACCTGCAGTATATCACCTTTTCAGCAGCTCTGAAAAGAATGGGTAGAACCAAGCTAACGCACCCACAAGATGTTAGACGGAACTCTGTGATGGACTGTTTTGAGCAATATATCAAAAACTGGCCTATTCTGATGACAATTTGTGAACAATATTGAGATAAAATAGATGGCACTGTCATGGCCAAAATCCTCAACATTGGGCTTAAGAGAAATGTTGAACATATGCTGAGCATCCTGAAACCCATTTCTGAAGCTTTAAACAAAATACAGAAAAGTAGCTGTTTTATTGCTGATGCTGTTGAAATTTGGAAGGAACTGAGTGAGCACTTAAAAACAGAACGACACATTGACAGAATTAAATTACAAGCATTTAAAAATGAATGGGACAAGCAGCTCCAGCTGTCTCCAGCTCATTTTCTGGCAAATATTGTCAATATCCGGTACCAGGGTCAAAACTTAAGTGCTGAGGAAGAGCAATTAGCTATGACATGGGTATCCAGCAATCATCCATATGTAATGCCAACTTTAATAAACTTCAGAGCTAAGGGGGGAGGGACGGTAGCTCAGTGGTAGAGCATCTGCTTGGTAAGCAGAAGGTCCCAGGTTCAATCCCTGGCATCTCCAAAAAAGGGTCCAGGCAAATTGGTGTGAAAAATCTCAGCTTGAGACCCTGGAGAGCCACTGCCAGTCTGAGTAGACAATACTGACTTTGATGGACCCAGGGTCTGATTCAGTAGAAGGCAACTGTGACGGAAAGCTAGCGGTTAACCAGAAACTGAAGACGCACAGGGCCTGCGTCAGGTGACCTGAGGGTGGGGGCAAAGTGCTCGGAGCTCTCAGGGAGGGAAAGTGGTTGAGTGACAGTGAGAAGCTGCTGAGGCAGTCATTCAGTCAGTGTTGGTCTCTGACAGTGTTGGTGCCTGTCAGCGAAGTCTGTCAGAGTTGGGGCCTGACAGAGACTGAGAGGGTCAGTTTGTGCTGGACAGAGGCTGAGGGGACAGCTGATCCTGTGAAGGAGCTTGAGACAGTGGCGGGAAAGACTTCCAGAGGCTGCAAGCTCGACAAAACCAGCCAAGAGGGCTGTGTGTGTGAGTCAGTCAAGACCTGAACGGTCACAGACACCTATAGACAAATCTGAAGATCTAGAGAGGTGGTTGAGGGAGTGGATGTGGGTCTGAGACACCAGAAGGGCTGAGAGAGGGACTCCAGTCAAGGGGTGAGACTTGGCACATCATACCCAAGAGGCCAGACCTTTGCTAGAGGTGGAGAGAGCAAGATATAGGGAAACTGTGAACTGTGTAACTGAGAAACTCAAAGGAAGAAAAAGTTAATGTAAAGCCTGAAACAACTGAGCAACGTGTTAGCCTGTGTAAATATCTCCCATATCCCCAGTTTAAAGACTTTGTGTTGTAATAAATCTGTGGTTTGAGTTAAAGTTCTCAAGAGCCTATATTTTTGGGGAAAAACAAACAAAGCTGCTGTGGTCCCCTATGAAGTGAATTATATTTCCATCAGATAACAAGTAAAATACCCCGAAGAGACTGATTCAAAGAGATCCAGTGAGGCCGAGAGGCGGGCGCTGCTATAGCAACTTCATATGTTCATATATTCATTCAAGA
Source organism: Heteronotia binoei (assembly GCF_032191835.1). Classification (NCBI taxonomy): domain Eukaryota; kingdom Metazoa; phylum Chordata; class Lepidosauria; order Squamata; family Gekkonidae; genus Heteronotia; species Heteronotia binoei. Next base: position 89,269,319 of record NC_083228.1, on the reverse strand, counting down.
ACTATATGTTTGCTGAAGATGTTTTAAAGAAAGTCACACCAGTGAACTGGTGGAAGTCACTTAAGCACTTGGATTTAGAGACTATTCAAATAATGATTTCATTTTTAACAGCAGTAGCTTCTTCTGCAGGCATAGAAAGAATATTCTCTTCCTTTGGACTCATTCATTCTAAATTGAGAAATTGTTTGGGACCCGACAAAGGAGGAAAGCTTGTTTTTCTTTTCCAGATTATGAACAAAGAAGAAGATGATGAGTGAGTTAAAGAGGACAGTATTTAAGTTTTCATGTGTAGACTGGACTAACAGTTTTTTAAAATATATATATTTTGTTTAATCACATCAGTTAACATGGATGTTTAAGCAAACATATACTATAATGTTATTGTTTTAGTTGAATAAAACGATTTAAATTATTATTAAGGTAATGATTATTTTTCTCCTTCCAATAAAGTACAGCAGAAAAGTTGTCCAAATATGAATGATTAATCTATTAAACGAGATAATTCACCTCAAAATAATTTCATAATTACCTATCTATAATGTGTTTCTAATAGTATTAAAAATTAGTATTTTTATATAACTGTAAAACTAATATGAACAGTTGTTATTCTAAAAATGAAATCATCTAATTGTGAATATTAAGGTTATACCAGCAAAAATGAGTCTTTATGTAGAAAACTATGATTTAAATCAAGTCTTACTGACTAGTGATTTAAATCGTGATTTAAACCCTGCCCCTAATGCAACGGTGAAAAAAGAAAAGTGAAATTCTAATTTCCCACATCATAATTTTTATAGAACTCTCCCACATTGCCAGTGCCTTCCCCCCCCCTAAACTAAAGACCAACACACAAGCTTTATCTTTCCTTCCGAGAGAAGTCACTACAGCCCTTTGATCACTTTGCTTCTTCTTCTCAACTCTTTCATTTTTGTTGAAATGGAGCAACTAGAACCATATACAATACTGCAATCACACATTGATGTGTCGTTCTATCTAGCTAACCTCACGGCCTCCAAGAGCAAAGTTTGAGTCCAGGGGCATCTATAAAACCAATGAAGTTTTATTCTGGGTATAAGCTTTCATGTGCAGACGTAATTCTTCAGACCTCAAGTTCTCTTTTCCAGGCTAGGCCTACTCATAGTTAAGAACAGAACCCATGGGGTCATCTAGCCTGAGCCTTTGCTTTGCTACTGATAGCCAGCCTTGGTTTTGGTAAAATGCAAATAAAACAGAAATCACAATTCCTTTCCTGAACTGCTCTCAGATGGTTTCTAATTGCTTTTTGATTCAGGCTTGGCTAGTCTAATCTTGCATGGATCAAAAGTCAAGACAGGAGAATGCTTAGTCACAGAATGGAAACAAATAGTGAGTGGGCAGTATCAGTTGCTTAACAAACAACTGTGCAAGAATCAGTGCAAGAGACACCAATGCTCCCATCATTCACTCCCAATATTTTGCGAAGTTAAAGCTTTCCAGGTTCTTTAAAATAAGTTTGCATTTACTGACCAAACCACAATTCATCTATAATGTATTCACATTGTTAGGTTCCTTGAATAATGGATCCCCATGCTTCTGAAAGGATATTACTTGCCTCGGGTCAGCAGCTAGCAACCTATACAGCAAAGTTTAACACGATAAAATGTAACTAGCTCTTGAACTTTTAGAAGTCTGGCTTCCCTTCCACTTGCCCTCTGCACACCTAAAATGCAGTGCAAAGGGTGGCGTACTGAGCTTTCATAAGAAGAGTTAAGGATGTCAGTTCTGCTTAAGACTCCACTGTCAGTCAACTAAAAGCTACTTTTGTCTTTACAAGCATCCACACCTTGAAGCTTCAATACTGTAGGCAATATACAGGAAAACTGAGTCACACTTGCCTGTGTCTGAAGCCGAGCAACTATCTCCTTCCGAGCCTTCATCACTGCTTCCAGCTTGCCAGAGACCATGATTGAGAGACCCTGATCCTTTGCAAGAGATAGTTCCAGGTGAGCCCCTGTTCTCTGCATGATGTCCAAGCAGATTTTTGCCTGCTCCCCTTCTCCAAACTGGTTCATGTCCTTGTATTTCCTCTCTTCTAGTGGCACATGGAACACCTGGTCAAGAAAGAGTAGTTTGTTCAGACAACATGTACAACATTGCTGTCCTTCAGCAGCACAGCTGAAACTATCCCACTATAATGAAGGCACCTAAGTAGCAAACTGAGCATCAAACTCCAGGTACAACATTAACAGGAAGAAAAATGGAGCTTTCAGATTTTATCACAAAATTGATTGACTTTGCAGATTAGAAGACATTTTTAGAGGCCAAAAACTCTAATTCAGCAGCTCATTTCAGGACTGCTATGTCACTAACTATACAGGGCCAGCAGATGAACATTCCTAGCTCTACACCCACAGAATTCTCTGTATCTGCAAGATCAGGCATATGCTGCCCTCCTCTAAGCAAAGCCCTTAGGCTAGCCCTGCTCATTCTTGCTTGCAGTGCTTTCTTCCCCACAACAGCACACTCAAGGAATACTGAAAAACAGCTGCCTTCTCAGCTTATACTAAAGGAGTCCCTTTTTAAGCACCCTATATGTGTTTCACACAGAGGCCAGAAAAAGGGGGAGGGGAGGATGAGAATCCACCTTGCACTGACCTGAGTGATGACAGAAGCCTTGATTGGTCGGATTTTGCTCCAGGCACCAGCCGGTTCCTGGGCTGGCTCCAAACATGCTGCTTTCTCAGGAAGAGGGGGGAAGGCATCCTTGTAAGTTGGAGGATCATTTTCTTCTTCAGCATTTAAAGCTGCAACTAGAATGTAGCGAGCAAGAAAACAAAGAAAGAATTCATACACAGAAAGACTCCTCAGCAGTTCATCTCCTCCCCCCACTGTTTTTTTTTAAAGCAAACCGAGTTTGTGCTAGAAAACTCAACAATTTACTTCACCTGAACACAGCTCCATTACAATAAATGCATCAAATTAAGCTGTCCCTTTGCTAAATCAACAATGGCGTTTAAGAGATATGGAAGGCTGCAAATGCTGTAGAAATATGGTTTATCCTGTTCCAAAAAATCTATGTCTATTTATCTAATTCTGAACACAACTCCAGAATGTGGATCAAAAAAATCTGCACAATAGGGCCATGCACAGAGAAGACAGTTGTCTGTTTTTTTTCTGAAAAACCAGAAGAAGCCCCTACATTTGCAGAAAAATCTCAACACTTTAAAAAGTGACAGGGATTTAAGATTCCCTGAAGTTAAGGGAAAGTATGATCTCAACTTATCATTACAGCATTTCAGCTGCCATCTTTAGGGTTGTCTGACAATTCCCAGGAAACATTAGAGGGGAGCACTGCGAGGAGAAAAGACAACAGCTGAGGAAGCTGACTGCTGAGCTCCAATGGTATTTAGGCTTGGAAGAAGCCCAGGTGTCAGCCAGGAAGAAGTATTGCTGCTTCACTCTTTACAGTGGCTCAGCTGCAGTAGGTGTTTCGATCTAGAACAGAGCTGCTGGTAAGGTGAGTGAGACAAGGGCTGATTCTGCATTAGCCTTGCTCTGGCACTGTGTTTCCCCCGGGGCAGATGTTGGTTTCCACATATCTTGACCTGGGGCAGCAATTTGACCCGCCTCCAAAGCGATGTCGCCCCACATTTAGGAGATCCTCAAAAAGCAAGAAGTTTATTTTTGATGCGGTTTCGGGGCTCGAAATTTATGTGCAGAACTCATGCCAATGTGCTGTCAAATTTCTCGCATCAGTAGAACACACCCACATAACTCCACGCCCATGATTTTGCCCAGTTATTTTGTCATACTTCCTTAATTTTACTCCCTTTGAAAATTATCCAATATTTTCCTGAAATAATTTTTTTAAACAAATCACGTTTCACGTTACAACGTGAAAAATATATAACGATGTAATGCGATTTTCTTTTACTGAATACATCCTTTGCTTCCACCCGCCCCCATTCTTTATGGCATTCCACGTGATTTTGATAATGTGTCATTGCATTGTGATTACTTCCCCCTCTCTGATTAAATCACTCCTGACTATTTAATTTTTTTTTCAAATAAGATTGTTACAATGCAACTAAATAGCGATGTTACACGAACTACTTAAAAGATGTGCAATTGCCACCTTTATCAATCCCCTCCCCCCACCCGTATGGCCTCAAACAAAAACGGGAATTTGATTATGTTTATAGGTTTATATTTTTGATAGGTTGGGGAAACTTTCTCCCTTAACCCGGCATAAATCTCCCCCCCCACCCCGCCACCTTCATGCATATATTTGTAATTTGTTATAGCTTTTAAAGGAAAACTGTGTGCTTAACATTCAACGTGTGTGGATAAAAATGGTGGATCACTGACTCAGATTTCCTGGGCTTAGATAACCTGCCAATGGCAGGGCAAAAGGAAAACACGTGACTTTGCCAGTATTATGCCTCTGGCATTACGTTGTAACGCAAACAAAGACGATCGCGTTGTAACGCGAACACGCATGCGTGTTAAAAAAAAAAAGGGAAACGTATGAGGGAGGGGGAAATTGCTACGATTGTGGGCGAAACTCCGGGAGCAGCAGTAATGTGGAATCAGAACACACGGAACAGATTGGGAATTGAATCCAGGAGAAATCCTCTAGTGCGGAATCGGGAAATCACGACCGCATGGAACAACCATGGAGCAAAAGGGAGGCAAACGCCAAATGCGGAATCAGCCAAGATTTGCTTTTCTAAAACTGCTGGGGAGCATTACCTAGGGTTGCTGTGGGAGGTAACTGTGTGAGTGCTTGGTGCCTGCTGGAGAGGGGTTTCTGATTGCTTTTGTGTGTCTTTTGTGTAGCTGTTGCTGAGTGAGGAGAGCTTGTTTGCCTGGGGGTAATTGCTGGCCCCACCCTCTGCTGTTGCTCTGGCTGTTGAGTCAGAGGTGGGTGGGGGCTTGAGCCTTTAATTTGCAAGGCTCATCCTTGCCAGAGGCGCAAGCCGAAGGGCTCTTGGCCTGGGGGTTCTGTAGAAAAGTGGGTAGTTACTCACAAGTAGTTTCAAGTGGCAGTTGGTAATGAGATTTAAAGAGAAGTGAAGATAAAGAAAATTTTGAAATGGATTGCAGCAGTATGGCTGGTGAGGGAGCAGAGGCAATGACGTGTAAAGACTGGGATGTTGAGAGTAGCACGAATTACACTTGCAGCAAGTGTAAGTTAGTAGTCTTGCTGGAGGAGAAGATACAGGGATTGGAGGCATGATTGTCAACACTGCAGTGTATAAAGGAAGGTGAGGATTTTCTTGACAAAACGCATGAGGCGCTCTTGAAAGGACAAGAGGATGGAGAGGAAATGGTATCTCAGCAATTAGAAGAGAACCCAACACAGGAGGAGGGTTCCTGGAAAAATGTAACCCAAAAGAGAAAGAAAATCAAGAGATGTTCTGAGCCCCTGCTGCTCAGCAATTGGTTCCAGGATCTCCCCACAGTAACTGATTCTGAACCATTGGAACAAGGGCTACTTCCCCAGCCTCCACGAAGCTTCAAGAAAGTTTCTCAGGATCCTGTGGATAAGAAGCCTGGAGCTTCTGCTCCCTAATATAGGAAGAGGAAGGTGATGATGATTGGAGACACCTTGCTCAAAGGGGTGGAGCCCAAAGTGTGCCGACCAGACTTGTCATCCCGAGAGGTCTGTTGTCTGCCAGGTGCACGCATCCAGCACGTGACAGAAAGTTTTGGAAGACTTACCAAGCCCACGGATTACTATCCTTTCTTGCTGATCCACGTGGGAACGAATGATACTGTCCATCATAGCCCTGAACGTGTTAGAAAAGACTATGTGGCTCTGGGTCAGAAGGTGAAGGAGCTGGGCGCACAGGTTGTGTTCTCATCAGTGCTTCCTGAACATATGAAACTGCCTTCTACTGAATCAGACCCTCAGTCCATCAAAGTCAGTATTGTCTACTCAGACTGGCAGCAGCTCTCCAGAGTCTCAAGCTGAGGTTTTTCACGCCTACTTGCCTGAACCCTTTTTAGTTGGAGATGCCGGGGATTGAACCTGGGACCTTCGGCTTACCAAGCAGATGCTCTACCACTGAGCCACCGTCCCTCCTTCCTGTTGAAGGCCGTGGCTTAGGACGAGAAATAAGAATACTTCAAATAAACGACTGGCTATGTTGATGGTGTCGTCAGGAAAGATTCGGATTTCTGGACCATGGCTTACGCTTTCGAGATGGTGGTCTTCTATCAGGAGATGTTTGCACCTTATGGCGGTGGGATAAAGGGTGTTTGGTAACAGCCTTGCTAACCTAATAAGGAGGGCTTTAAACTAAATTGTATGGGGGAGCGAGACAATTCAAAGCCTCGTATGATGCCAGAAACTGGGGATAAGAACATTAAAGATTTGCAAAGAGTGGCACATACACTAGGTAATGTTAACTTGCAGGCTTGTACAGAAACTAAACCCTCGGGATGCATAAAACGTGGATTCCGATGTCTTTACACTAATGCACAGAGTATGGGAAACAAACAGGAGGAACTGGAAGTCCTAATAAAGGAAGGAGACCATGACATAATAGGCCTTACTGAAACTTGGTGGGATGACACTCACAATTGGAATATTAGGACTCAGGGGTACAACTTATTTAAAAGGGACAGGCAAATGAGAAAGGGCGGAGGCGTATGAGTATATGTGAAGGAGGTACCGTATATACTTGTGAGGAAATGTGTGAATCTGAGCATGGCAGCTCAGTTGAAAGTCTCTGGGTAAAAATAAAAGGAGTAAGAAATAACAGTGATATTATTGTGAGGGTCTGCTATAGACCACCAAGTCAGACAGAGGACTTGGAGGAGATACTTCTACAGCGGATTGCAAAGTTCTCCAAGAGAAGGGATACAGTGATCATGGGAGATTTCAATTACCCGGACATCTGTTGGAAGTCCCAACTCTGCAAAAAAAAGAAAAGAAAAACAGTTTCCTGACTTGTCTTGCTGACAACTTCCTTTTCTTCTTCCAGCAAGTGAAGAAGGAAACAAGGGGATCTGCTATCTTGGATTTGATTCTCACCAACAAGGAAGAATTGATTGAAGAAGTGGAAGTAGTGGGCACCCTCGGCAATAGTGACCATGTGATTTTGGAATTTACAGTCTTAGGGAAGGGAAAAGCTATACATAGTCAGACTTATAGGTTGGACTTCAAAAAGGCAAATTTTGATAAACTTAGAACTATGCTGGGTAAAATCCCATGGTCAGAAATGCTTAGGAGGAAGGGGGTTCAGGAGGGGTGGGAGTTTCTTAAAAGCAAAATACTGAAAGCGCAATCACAGACGATTCCTATGAGAAGAAAAAATGGAAAAAGCCTAAAGAAGCCAAAGTGGCTCCATAAACAGCTCTCTAAAGACTTGAGAAATAAAAAAGACTCCTTTAGGAATTGGAGGGAGGGCCTTATAACCAAGGATGAATATAAACAAATCACCAGTGCTTGTAGAGAAAAGGTTAGGAAAGATAAAGCTCAGTATGAGCTTAGGCTGGCCAAAGATGCTAAAAACAACAAAAAAGGGTTCTTTTCTTATGTTCAGAGTAAGAAAAAAAGCAAGGACATGGTAGGTTAAGAAAGGGTAAGGGTAAGAAAGTGAAATTGTAACAGGTAATGAAGACAGGGCGAAACTGCTCAATTTCTACTTTTCCTCAGTCTTCTCTTCTGAGGGAAATGGTGCTCAACATGGCAAAAACAGAACATAGAAGGAGCATATGAAGTTCCAACCTAGGATCAGCATAGGGGTAGTACATAAACACCTAGTTTCTTTAAATGAAACGAAGTCCTCAGGGCCAGATGAATTACATCCAAGGGTTCTAAAAGAGCTTGTGGATGTAATTTCTGAGCTTCTGGCTATTATTTTTGAAAATTCTTGGAGAACAGGAGAGGTGCTGGAAGATTGGAGACGGGTGAATGTTGTCCCCTTCTTCAAGAAGGGGAAAAAAGACAATCCGCGTAACTACCGACCCGTCATCTTGACGTCTATACCTGGAAAAGTTTTAGAACAAATCATCAAACAGTCGGTCCTGGAACATTTAGAAAGAATGGATGTGATTACTAAGAGCCAGCATGGGTTTCTCAAGAACAAGTCATGTCAGACTAACCTGATCTCTTTTTTTGAGAAAGTGACTACCTTGCTGGATCAGGGGAATGCTCTAGACATCTTTTATCTTGATTTCAGTAAAGCTTTTGATAAGGTTCCACATACTAGCCTTGTTGACAACTTGGTAAAATGTGGTTTGGATCCTGTTATTGTTAGGTGGATCTGTAACTGGTTGACAGATTGCACCCAAAGAGTGCTTGTGAATGGTTCCTCATCCTCTTGGAGAGGAGTGACAAGTGGAGTGCCTCAAGGATCTGTCCTGGGACCTGTTTTGTTCAACATCTTTATCAATGATTTGGATGAAGGAATAGAGGGAATGCTTATTAAATTTGCAGATGATACTAAATTGGGAGGGTTGCAAACACAGAAGAAGACAGAAACAGGATACAGGATGACCTTTACAGGCTGGAAAAGAGGGCTAAAATCAATAAAATGAATTTTAACAGGGAAAAATGTAAAGTTCTGCATTTAGGTAGGAAAAATCCAATGCATGGTTATAGGATGAGGGAGACTTGTCTTAGCAGTAGTATGCGTGAAAAGGATCTAGGGGTCTTAATGGATCATACGCTAAACATGAGTCAACAGTGTGATGCGGTGGCTAAAAAGGCAAATGCAATTTTGGGCTGTATCAACAGAAGTATAGTGTCCAGATCACGTGATGTGATGGTATCGCTTTACTCTGCTCTGGTAAGACCTCACCTGGAGTACTGTGTTCAGTTTTGGGCATCACATTTTAAGAAAGATACAGACAAGCTGGAACGAGTCCAGAGGAGGGCGATGAAGATGGAGAGGGGTCTGGAGACCAAGTCCTATGAGGAAAAGTTGAAGGAGTTGGGAATGTTTAGCCTGGAGAGGAGGCGGCTGAGAGGTGATATGATCACCATCTTCAAGTACTTGAAGGGCTGTCATATAGAGGATGGTGTGGAATTGTTTTCTGTGGCCCCAGAGGGTAGGACCAGAACCAATGGGTTGAAATTAAATCAAAAGTTTCTGGCTCAACATTAGGAAGAACTTCCTGACCGTTAGAGCGATTCCCCAGTGGAACAGGCTTCCTCAAGAGGTGGTGGGCTCTCCTTCCTTGGAGGTTTTTAAACAGAGGCTTGATGGCCATCTGACAGCAATGAAGATCCTGTGAATTTAGGGGGAGGTGTTTGTGAGTTTCCTGCATTGTGCAGGGGGTTGGACTAGATGACCCTGGAGATCCCTTCCAACTCTATGATTCTACTTTCCCAATACTGTTTTCTCCTTCCTTTTCTACTTGCTGCTCCAGTCCCTGCCAGGGTGAAAAGGCAGGCAAGTAGGAGCAGCCTTGTGGCGGAGGCCTCCTCCCCACCCTGTGAAATCCTTGCAGATCCATGCCAATTAGATATGAAGAAATGTCAGATGATCAGTACAATCAACTCTAATGTCATAACGGCCTCATCTGAAAGTTAATTCTAAGCTATTTATTGACATTGGCTATTGTGCAGCAGACCACTAACTGCTTGCTGAAGTGGCAAGTTATTTTTGCAGCTATCATACTAATCAATGACCCTTGCTTGTTTTGTTAATATTTTCTTAGGGAGGGAGGACTTTAAATGGCACCTCTAAATTTGCTTCCAACATGACCTCACCAATATACTTTGGAAAAGGCAATATCTGGCCTACTAATCGGATTGGAACCAAAGATACTCTTTCTATTAGTGTAATGGCACTTGTGCTGCTGTGTGCAGGGGGAAGGGGGATTTTTGCTGATTCCCTCCTCCCACATTTTGCCCCCATATTGTTCATGGGCACTTCATGAACTCTAGGATGAGAATTTCAGGGTGCTCAGTGGGCTGCTGCAGGAAATAAAGCCTTGTTCCACAAGTTTTCTCCACTGGTAGTACTTTAGCTCCAACTGGTTGGCTCAGTCTTAACACAGTTCCACCCTACACCTATAAAGAATCCTGTAAGTAAACAGGATTCCCTTGATCATCTGCCCTACTGTTCCACCATCCTTACTGAACTCCGTTTACTGTCACCTTCATCTAAGTTTAGAACCCATTACTTATTATGTCATTCTGTGGCAAGATCATTGTTTTTATTCTCTTTTACAGCAACAGAACTGCTGGATTGGGCAGAATATTTAAACAAATGTAAGACTTAAACAGTTAGGACTGCTGCCCAAAAAACATGCGTTGTTTAAGCCCAGCAACATTGTGAGGGCCAGAGCAGAATATATTTGTGGCATCATTTTGGGGGCAGTGCATGGCAGTCTGACAAGGCAGCAGCTAACATGCAGCTTGTTTAGCTCAGCCCTTTGCTCCAAGCTAGGACTTTCTACAAATTGATTGGCCCCACATTATACTGTATGATCTTGGTCAGTGTTTCCCAACCTGTAGGTCAAGACCCAAAAATGGGTCATGATGCCTCTGAAAGTGGGTCACAAGCCAGCCGTCCCTAATGGTGGCTTTCTTTCCCAGAGATAAACTTCCACCTGATTGGGGTTCATAGTGAAGGTAACTGCACATCTCATGTGATGTTTGTTGGTTTCTCAAAACATCTGATCAGGCAAATACAGACAACTGAATGCTGGAATAGATGGTGTCAAGGCCATAGTTTGCCCAGGGCATAAAAAAAAACCTTGGGCCAACCTTGGATAAGTCACCACGCCAAGTAAATGTGAACCCGTGGGTCACCAAACCCAAAAGTCTGGGAACTACTTATCTAGCTTATATAGTAAGCCATATGGAAAGCGAAAGCAAGGTACTCCACAGAGGATGGCTGCAAGCAATAGCTTGGCAAAGCTAGCAGAGAACATTTGCTGAACCACCAACTTGTATTCCTAACATCTTCTCCCTTTGTATTTTGTTATTAACCCTGCTAAGCAAATACAAAATGTATCAGTCAAGCACTGAATGGAAGAATATGAGGCTAGCTCCAAGAAAGATTGTGAGAAGTGGTCAGAGCCAAGCAATAATCAGGTACTGAGAGGCATCAGGTATAGTTATTAGGAGTGACAGCCATCTTTTCCAATCTTACCTTTCACCTGCTGCTGAGCAAGCCCGCTGCGATGTTCAGCAAAACTTTCCTGGGTCAAAACTGCCACAGAGCTCATGGTCGATTTCCCACCCACACACAATCCGGGTATGCCACTGGTAGCAGGAAGAGAAGACAATGATAACTACTAAGACAGAATATGTGTGTGTGGGGGGGTGCTTTAAAAAAGATAGGGAAAAGCATGTTATAAAGCTCGTGGCACAATTAGTCTCTTGTCCATGGTCGGACAGGCAAGTGGCACCACCACCTCCAGGCCACAACAGCTTTTTCCAAGGATTATCATGGTACTCTTTCAAAGCCGCCTAGAAAAGGTACAAGGCATTCTGATAACAGCTGCTCTGCATTGCCTCCAGTAGCTAGGCCTTGAAGAGAAGGCAAGGTGTCTCCAACAGCACCACAGTATTAATTCTGCAGAAACAGTATGTCATTACCTCCCCCTCTAACAGTCTTGAAGGACATGATAGATAGCTATCACAGCATTTGCAGTAACTTCTGAACAGATGGCTAATGCTAGTGTTTTAAAGGTTTCTAAAATTTGAAGCAAAAGGGATGTTATCTAGGGAAGCTGTTGTCTATAATACGATCTCTTTGCTATTATAGATGCAACCAGTGTTCCCTCTAAGCTGAGTTAGTGTGAGCTAGCTCACAATTTTCTAGCTTCCAGCTCACACATATTTGTCTTAGCTCAGGAAGGATGGCCCCAGAGCAAACTAATTTATTCAGTAGCTAACAACTTTAATGCCAGTAGCTCACAAAGAAAAGCTTGTGCTCACCAAACTCCACAGTTTAGAGGGAGTATTGGATGCAACTCTGGTCCATTCCAAGTAGAAAATCATGCAGTATGGCACAGAGGACAATCTCTGGTTTATAAAGTTCTCCCCCTCCCCTATTCTCCTTGCGCTGAATTTTCAGTGTGAACCAGGCCCTATACACATGAAGGAGGAGGAGGGTTGGCTTTTATACTCTGCTTTTCTTTGCCCCAAGGAGTCTCAAAGTAGATTGCATCTGCCTTGCCTTCCTCTCTCCACCAAAGGCACCTTATGAAGTAGGTGGGGCTGAGAGAGTTCTGAGAGAACTATGACTGGGCCAAGGTCACCCAGCTGGCTTCCTGTGAAGGAGTGGAGAATCAAACCCAGCTCTCCACATCAGAGTCTGCTGTTCTTAATCACTACCCCATGCTGGAAGTTATATGCATATAAATACCATTTACATACGTTTCTGTATGTTGGAGGCTGAGAATGCCTGAGCCAAATTCCAACAGCTACAATTTACTTTCCTGGCCCACAACATTAACGACAACACTTTTAATACACTGGTTGTGGACGAGCCTTCTGCCTTACACATCTGGGTACTATCATCCTACTACAAAGATACTACCCTCTGCCATAGGCTCTCTGTTTCACAAATATCAATGATACAACAATGACATTGAAACAATATTTTCTGTTGAGACCTCTCCCTAATAAAATGCCAGATTACTTTAGACAATGATTAACCTAGGCCATTAGCTAGTCCAACTGGCCAAAGTACAATTGTCCAGTTTCTTGAAAGCAGCCAATATTTGCTTTGGACAATTGGAAATAAAGGATTCCTGAAAGGAAAGAAATTCCACCACCCATCATGGTTAATAGACCTGCTTTCCAACACTGTTTTGAAGTTGATTACACAACTTTCCAATATCCCACTGGCACAGGCTGATTGTGTGTTGTGTGGAGGGTACTTATTTTATAACCTGCTGTCTGATAATTTAGCTGGGTGCCACCCAATTCTTATAATTATTATGAGAGTAAGCCACGTTCACTATGTTATTATGTACCTCTTGTTCCCCCTTGCCTTTTTTAGAGTTAATTCAGATTTCAAGAATCCACACACAGTTTCCCCCCTTGATCTCTGAAGTTACCTTCTCTCCCCCCCCCCCCCCCAACTTTCTAATTGCTTCATAAGCAGGTTGTTCTGGGGCCGGCTACCATGAAGATGCATGTTTGCTGCACTTGCTGTTTTCCTTGCCAAAATAATAATTTACAGCTTTAAATTAGTCTTAAGCAGAGACTCCAGACAGCTATACAGGCTTATAGTTACACACATTCTAGAATAATAGCTAAAGCATTCAGTACACTTTCATCCTCTTTTTGAAAGCTTCAATCCCTGATCTACAGTGTCTGCTTCCAGTACAGTAGTGCAACAACGTTTTCAACAGGAACATTTTTGCTGCAAAATTCAAGCTATATATTAGGGTTGTGAAATTCATTTGTTATGAGGGCAGGATCTGACATAAATGAGATCTTGTTGAGCCAAGCCATGTTGGGCCGTGCCGTGTGTGTTCCTTTTTAAGTTTAGGTAGCAAGATATAAATTTTATAACAGACACAGAGAAATGTAATGAATGATTTTTAAAAAACCCTTAAAATATGCTTAAACATTAGCACTCGTTGGCCTTAAAGGTGCTTTCTTTATATCTCTCCCATGAAATCCAGGGGACTGGGCAAAGGAAGCTCTTGCTCTTTCCTTCCTTCCCCAGGGAACCAGGAGGGGGAGGAGCCTCAGCCAATAGAAGGAAGAAAGGCTTGGCTCAGTAGCCCTGCTGCATAATTGAGAGAGCCTGGCAAAGCAAGCTTTTCCTTCCCCCTTCCTCCTCAAGGGAGGAGCCTCAGCCAATGGAGAAAATAGAGGCTTTGCTCTCTAGCTCCTGTGCAATTCAGCAAGCCTGGCAAAGCAGGCTGTTATGCAGAAGGAAACAGAGAGGGAGAAGGAAGTAGATGACAGCCAGTTGCTCGGGGGCCTGATAGGAGCCTTCCAAGGGCCTGATTCAGCCCCCAGGCCACATGTTTGACACCCCTGCTATATATCTTAACAGAATAGTGAAGCAGTGCTTATACTGTGGCTACTCAGAGACACTCATTTTGATTTTAACATTTCACAGACCTCCAAGCTTTGCCCTCCTCCTAAAATATACTGGACAGTCCACTTTTCAAATTGTGTGGCAAGCTATGCCTACCTCATGGAGGTTTCTGTCCTCAGAAAAACACAGTATAACCAGGGTTACAAGCTCTGTGTTGGGAAAGTCCTGGAGATTTAGAGGGCAGAGTCTGGGGACGATGGGGTTTGGGAAGGGTCCTCAGCAGGGTACAATACCATACTGTCTACTCTCCAAAGCATCCATATTTTCCATGGGAACTGATCTGTTGCTTGGTGATAAACTGTAATAGTGGTAGATCTCCAGGTCCCTCCTGATGATTGTAGAAAATATACAACCACATGGTTATAGTGACCAAATAATGCAATAATATTATCAAAATATAACAATAAACAAAAATTAGGAGTCCCGATGTGCAGGGGGTCGACTTGAAAGTCCTGCTTTGTTCACACTTCATGCAAGGGGTGCTCGACACAAGTTAATTTCAAAAGTCCAGTTCAGACCAAAATCAATATAGGTATTCACACAATGTTCAGTAACTGCAAAATAATGAATTTTTCATAGGGATACAAAGTGTTTCCAAAACAACTTCAAAGACAGACACTACGCTCAATAAGTGTAGTGCCTGTCTGAAGTTGTTTTTGAAGTTGTTATATTTTGATAATATTATTTCGTTATTCGGTCACTATAATCATGTGGTTGTATATTTTCTACAGTCTATGAGTGACCTCTCTTCTTATTTACCTTCCTCCTAAGTCCCATATCAGCTACATTTTAAAAGTTACAGGACCTACAGGTCTCAGAACAGCAGATTCTGTTCAAAAGGTCCTTAACCCAAGTCCTAAACCGGAAGGGGCTTTGAAATGAGAGAACAAGAAACTTGCTAATTTGTTAGTAAATTCTAGCTTGTGGTCTGCTGAACACAGGTGGGAAGAGACCTGCAAAAACTTCAGGAGTTGGTCACAGAAATAGAGCAAATATCCAACTACAAATAGAAACAGATATCCAACTGAAAACTTCCATTGACTATTATTTTCTATGGCCACGGAGTGCCATATCTCTATCTCTAGAGTGAAATCCTTTGCACTGGAAAACACAACCAACACTAGTTCTTTTTTATCTGAAGTAACTATAGTGTATGTACTAGGACTGTTTCTTCTCAGCACTGTTCAGACAGTTTGACTTCCTAGGGCTAGACTGCAAGATTCTGACAACTACCTGGCCCATTGTCTAACTACTGCTCTGAGGTGATATGGATGCTAGGTGACTGCAGGGATAGCTCTCAGCTCCTGCCCTTCAAATGAGGGGGAAGCTCATTCCATCCCCTTTTCTTGAAGCAGAGAGTCCCTGTCCATTCCTAAAAAATGGAGAGGGCTCTGTTTTCACAGGCAGACAGGTGTGAGAGGAGCTCACCTTTCCTTCTGTCTTTGACAAAGATTTGCAAATCTACCAAGGGTACACTTACAGAGCCCTGGATTTTGAGACTCCAGTTTGAAAAACACTGGCATAGCAGATTATGGTTGTATCATAGGCACAGGAGAATATTAAACACTGTAACTGATGGGCAGCTCAAAAACCTAACAATCAAATGGTCCAGGGCCAAAAGCCCAACACACAAAAAATATTTTAACTTACCAGCTAAATGGTCAGTAGCCAGAAAGTCCGTCCTGTGAGCTGTCTGTTTGTCAGCCTGCCAGCTTCTGCTTTTAAGAAGAGATAGGTGGGGAAAAGTTATCAGTTCTAAGGTTTACGTTCCATTATTTATAGTATGATTTCTACAAATAACCTGAGCCTGAATACCAAGTTTCTGTTCATAAATTTCCAACTTTTAAGTGAAATTTTCAACGCAGTTTAAATTAAAAAGTCAGTAAATATTAACTGAAAATCATCTTACAGCGGAAAAGTCAATTCAACTCAACTCCAGCACTTAGAACTGAAAGGACTGACATTACTATTATTTAACATTAAAGCCTTTCCAAATGGATCAATAATGCAAATCTGGTAAACTGATTTTAAGAGGAAAACCTACAAACTGGGATGAGGCATCAAGAAAAATGCACTGAATGGGGCCCTGACCTTGATAGCACAGGCAAACCAAATTTTATCATATCTTGGAAGCTAACCAGGGTCAACTCTTGCAAGTACTTGGATGGGAGACCTCCCTGAAATACCAGAAGTCAAGGCAGGCTTTATTCAACCACCTCCCTGAATATCCTCCAGGCTCACAGTAGGGGTCAGTCACCAGAGGTCTCCTTGACTTCCAGGCACGCACACACACATGTATACACACATAAAAATACAAAAAAATGTCCTCCATAAAGAAAAAAGAAAATGCACTGAATGGGTACGCAGTTGCTGTTTGCTTTTTCACTACAGCAGCTTAAACTGTTGAAGGGACAACCCTCTGTTTAGCTGTACAGGACTGTTTACTCAGTATCCCTACTTGACCATCCAGTATCCTTAGACTGTACTCAAATTTTGGTTAAGAAGATTCTCATTCATATGGCATTCATATGGCATTCTACTGACACATGATAATAAGATACATTACTTATATATTATTATGTGTCAATAGAATGTTACTTAATAGGTGATAGGGGAGGAAGCATCCCAGAGGCACTCCCTTAGTTGCGGGGTGCCGCAGGGAGCGGTCCCTATCCCCGATGTTATTTAATATCTATATGCGCCCCCTTGCCCAGATTGTCAGGAGGTATGGACTGGGTTGCCATCAATATGCGGATGACACCCAGCTCTACCTAATGATGGGTGGCCAGTCTGACTGTACCCTGGAAAATCTAGACCTGGCATTACAAGCCGTGGCCTCCTGGCTCAGACTGAGTCGGCTGAAATTGAATCTGACGAAGACGGAGGTTCTCTACCTGGGTCGGGGCAGTCCGGGGAGAGAGATCCAGCTGCCGGCCCTTGACGGGATGCCACTAATACCGGTCCCCAAGGTCAAGAGCTTAGGCGTGCTCCTTGAGTCCTCCCTTACAATGGAGGCTCAGGTGGCAGCCACTGTTAGATCTGCCTTTTTCCATCTTCGGCAAGCACGGCAGCTGGCCCCTTACCTGGACCGCAGCGACCTAGCGACGGTAATCCATGCTACGGTCGCCTCAAGAATAGATCACTGTAATGCTCTCTACATGGGGCTACCCCTGACGCTAACCCGGAGACTACAACTGGTGCAGAATGCTGCGGCACGGCTGTTAATGGGGCTACCACGACGGGAGCACATTCGGCCAGTGCTGAGAGAGCTGCACTGGTTGCCTGTTGTGTTCCGAGTTCGCTTCAAGGTGTTGGTATTAACCTTTAAAGCCCTTTATGGTCAGGGACCTGCCTATCTACGGGACCGCCTTTCCCCATATATCCCCCAGAGAGCACTGCGATCAGGGACAAAAAATCTGCTGTCTGCCCCTGGCCCAAAAGAAGCCAGGCTATGCGCAACAAGATCTAGGGCCTTCTCGGTGGCAGCACCAGAACTCTGGAACACCCTCCCAGAAGCTATAAGGGCCCTGCGGGATTTGTCGGCGTTCCGCAGGGCCTGTAAGACCGAACTGTTTAGACAGGCTTTTCTGGTTGACTGAAAATGGGCTGCCACCGGACATCCTACAGAAGCTGGTGGTCATAGTCAGAACCCAATACCACCAGACTGGATTGAGATAGCGTAATAGTTTTAAACTGATAAATGTATTATGGTTTTATATGTTTTATGGAATTGATTGTTTTTATGATACTGTAAGCCGCCCTGAGTCCGCTTGCGGAGAGGGCGGGATATAAATGCAAAGTAATAAATAAATAAATAAATAAATAATATTTTTATTTCTTTAGAAGCAATGCTTTTCACTGTACAGATGCCATGTCATACATAAATTCCACTCTTATCAAGTTTTGTTACAAGTTAAAAGCACCGATCACATTAGATTTCCTGTGTTCATTGCTTGGCTGCTGTGCTATTCTCTGCACAAAACTATGCTAAATAGCACTAAGTTGAGAAATGACAGATTAAGAGCAGATGTAGGATATGAATTTGAAATTTCAGGACCGTAAAAGCATCTCCATCTGTGCAATGCAGAGAGTTGGAAAACTAACCATCTTTTAAAGAAAACCCTGCCAATAAAACTGACATCAGTCAGAAGATAGGAATGTGATGGAGCTTGGGTGAAACAGGACTTCCTTACAATCAGAAGCAATGCACAGAGCTTTGTGAAGTCAGCCCCTGGCAATTCTAGGCTCAGACAGACACACATACAAACAATGCATGATTTGTGTGTGTGCCAGGCATCTTGCAAATTCTATATGCTTCTGTGTCAGAGACGAGCTCCCATCCTATGATACTTTTTTTTTTTGCTGAACACAAATAGATAGGTAACCTATAGCTTCTCCAAGTAATGTTTCTCCAAACATTCCTTGATCGATTTCAGTGGGAGTAGGTATAACTAACTGCAAGCACCTGTGTCACTTGGAAAAACTGCTCAAACCAGCTTATGAACAGCAGCAGCAACAAAACAGTGCCTAATCAGGATTTATGGGTAGGGCCACCACAGACTTTCAGTACTGCAGGATAGCACTTGTCCCAAGAAAAAGCAACCTAGAAGATGATGGTATAGAGAAGCAATCAACAATATTGTCAACCAAACACCATGTGGTTAGTACTCCAGAACAAGAAAAAAAGACAACAGAAGCCTCAAAGGTATCATTCTACAGGCATGTTTCAGTAAACAGGGGGAAGAAGAGAGATGAAGAATTAATCCAAGCCCACAAGTCCTCTGTGTTATATCACATGCACCACATACAGGGGCTATAACCCTCGAAGAGCACACAGCATTTTGCATGAATCGTTATGGATGGGTTTATGACATAAGGCTGGGGTAAGCTGTATTTTTGCCCTCCAGACCAAGCCAAGTAAAAAAGAATTCAGACTTGTGTTCTGTAAACAGGGAATTTTCATATCACAATTTTTCTCGAGATTCCCCCAAACAAGGGGCATTGGCTGGACATCATTGCAGTGTTTGCAGAGTTACTGAACAAAACAATGAATAAAGTACGGTGCTATGCTTCTCTTGGCACCTATGGCCGATGCTCATACCTAAACAGCATACAATCTGCACATTTAAGTCTGTAATTCCGCACTAGACCTTTAATCCTGGTCCAGTCCTGTCCCCCAAACTGATTTTCTACACTATAATCATAGAATCAAACTCCGAGTTTCTTTGTATGATGCCATGATTCAAGTGTAGAATGTCAGTTTGGGGACAGGGCTGGATCAGGATTAAAGGTCTAGTGCGGAGGAGCAACAAGCTCACTGCATTACACTTTTCCTAGAGCATGTCAACAATTTTTTTTAAAGTGTTTAAAGGAAGAAGTACAAGCACAGTGGACTGGACAGTGATCAACAGGAATCTGCAAATAGCAACAGTTGTTCAGAGCTGTTCTTACTATTACTATCACTGACATATGATAAAAGCTGAAAGCTCCACCATACCTGATCTGGAGCCACACTAAGGAACTGCAGATTCTCTGGCCCCAGCCCAGGCATCTTTTTGTTGATAAGGGCAAGTTTATATTGCCTATGCTTCACTCCACCAAAAAGGCTAAGCTCAAGTCAAGGTGCCTGGGTGCCCTAACCCAAATTCATACCTGCCAGAAAGGAATGTAACCTTGCAGCACCAGCTGCTAGTCTCATTGCGCCCACAGAAGCTGTGCAGATCTGCATGGCAGTCCACACCAGAGACTTCAGGACAGCATTATTTGTGAAGGGGGAAAAGCCCTCTGCAGTGAGTTGCTACTTCGTCATTGACACAAGAAAATCGAGGACCTTCTAGAGTTCATGCCAGGTCAGAAGTGGAAAGCACTTGCAAACCAGCAAGGAACACCTAGTTTACTAGCAATGATATACAGAAACTCTTATTAGGCAAGAATCTTACAAGCTTAGCAAAGTTCAAAATGAACTCATTCATTTACAAAGCTTTTCTTGTTACAAAATTATATGAAACATCTCACTAAAACTTGGGAGGTAGCATATGTGAAGAATGAAGAGTGGCAAAGATGGAATTGGAATTGTGAAGAGTGGCAAAGATGGAATTGGGACAGGGAAGGACAGACACTGCAATGAAGCAGGAGAAACACAGTTGATCAATCTGGGTCATGCATCATGCTTCCCATACTTCTCTCTTGGGTTTAAGCGACTGAGCTCAGAGGTAATTTCGTTGTTCTTCCCCCTCTTACTACAACACACTGTGAAATTTGAAGAAGGTAGCTGAGGTATGAAAAACTCAAACCCAGGAAGTAAAGGAATTTATCTAACGGGGCTCTCAGCTTGATAACGTAGACCAGTTTGCCCAATCTATGGGCCGCAATCAAAAGTGGGTCATGAAAGTAGGCCCCAAACTTTTCCTTTCTGTGTATTTGTGTTTCCTTTGTCCCATCCCCCCACAGTGGGTCACCCAACCAAAATGTTAGGAACCACTGATGTCAACAATAGTTCAGATCCCACTTTGAATTTTCATTGATACAAGGAGGGGAGAATTGGAAGTCTCCCGTGGAAGAGCAGAATCAGCAAAACAAAAACCCAAACCCCCCTTCCCTGTGCTCACAGAAATTTTAGGCGGGACCCAAGCCAACATTTATCCTTGTAAGCAAACATACACTAGCAAAGGAAAGACAGTTTGAATGGCAGCAGGGCCCTACGCATCACAGAGCAGATCAGAATACATAACCCCTAGCACACAAGCCAAATAGCAGTATGGCAAACCATTTTATTGTGTCAAGAGACCTGACACAATGTTAAACATGTGGCCCAGGGGCCAAATCAGGCCCCCCGGAGGGCTCCTATCAGGCCCATGAGCAACTCACTATTGCCTGGTTCCTTCTTCCTCTGTTGCTTCCTGCTGCATCACAGCTTGCTTTACCAGGCTTGCTCAATCAAACTACAGAGCAAAGCCTCTATTTTCTTCATTGGCTGACCAGGCTATGCTATGCTATGAAGCAACTTAGGGACAAAAGTTCATAATGCCCAGCCATTTCATGTTTTCCTCTGGATCTTCAGTTCAAAGCATTGACCATGAGATTTCTGTAATGAATGTCAGTAAAACAAAACTAGGTTTGCAACTTAGAGATACAAGCCTGGACAGCCTACTCAAGATTGCTACAGCACAAACATTTGTCTCCAGATTTTGATGCAATAATTCAGAGCAAGAGGTGTCAGTTATCAGAGATTGTTAAACAAATAAAATATTGCAAAAGTGCTAATGTTTTAAGCATTTTTTTTAAAAAACGAATCTTTGTGTTTGTGTCCTTTATAAAGTTTATATCTCCACTACCTGGCATTACATTTTATGACACACATGGCTCGGCCTAAGAAGGTCTCATTTATGTGAGCTCCAACCTTCATAACAAATTAGTTTGACACCCCTATCCTAAGGCATTGCTAGGGTTCAGGGTGCTCCCAGTATGTCTGACCAAGTATAATCCTTGCCTTTTCTCCACTTTATTTGATAGTATACCAACACCTTCACAGGCATCAATAATGGAGGATTTTCTTGGCACCTGGGCCAAAGTAGTTGCCTACTCCAGGGTAGATAATCAGCAATATGTTCACCACAAGGGCCTACACCCTTGATGTACTAATTTTTTGGAGGGAGGGGGGGAGAAAAGCAGTCAAAATACTGGGTCAGCTCTTCTTCTTACATATCACTGGGAAGCCGGGAATAAACATTGAAGAGTTGAAGTACAAGTTACCCATGATGTAGCCAGGAAAATAATAGCTGCATCAAAGGGAGGACATTCCTACACGAAAATTTCCAGAAAAAAACAAAATCTAACAGCAGTGACCAGGGAAACAAATGCATATGAGGAACTTGACTAGCGCAGGAAGGATACAACTAACTGGGAAGAAGACCAAGGAGTGGCAACTATAATACTGGACACTATTTATTTTCAAAACTTATATCCTGTCTTTCTCCCATTATAATGGCTGCCAATGGCTAACAATTTAAAACATTCATGATAAAATTAATCATAAACTCATTAAAATAATGCCCCTTCCCCAAACATACCCCCAAAAGAAAACGAAACAGAGCTAAAATACTTATAAAACCATTAAAATACATACAAAACATAAAACGTTTGTTATGAGGGAGAGATCTTCAAGGGAATGTCAGAGCAAAACAAAAAAAAGTGTTCACTCACTGGCAGATGACAACAAAAGGGGTCAGATGAATCCCCCTGGGGAGAGGGAGCTCCAGAGCTGTGGCACCAAGAATGCAACTGGCCTAAATCTCAGCAGATGGAGCACCCAAAGCAGGGCCTCCGAAGATGATCATAATGGTCAGACAGATTCATAAGGGATTAGACCAGCGGTGTCAAACTTATTTGTTATGAAGGCCAGATCTGACATTGAGACCTTGTCGGGTTGGCCCACGTGTGTCATACAATGTAATGCCAGATAGCAGAGATATTAAATTTATAAAGGACACAAACAAAATATTTTTTTAAAAAACCCTTAAAATAAAACATAATTAAAACATTAGCACTCATTGGTCTTAGTGCTTTCTTTGTATCTCTCCCATGTGATCCAGGGAACTGGGCAAAGGAAGCTCTGGCTCTTTCCTTCCTTCCCCGGTGGACTGGGGGAAGGAGCCTCAGCCAATGGAGAAAATAGAGGTTTTGCTCTGTAGCTCCTGTGTGATTGAGCAAGCCTGACAAAGCAAGCTGTGATGTAGAAGGAAGCAAGAGAGAGGGAGAAGGAAGCAGACAACAGCCAGTTGTTTGGGGGACTGATAGGAGCCCTCCAGGGGCCTGATTCAGCCCCCAGGCTGCATGTTTGACACCCCTGGATTAGACAGTCCTTCAGGTATGTTCATCCCAAACCATACAGGCCTTTGAAGGTGAAAATTAGCACTTTGAATTGTGCCTGAAAATGTATTGGAAGCAGTGTAGGTGGGCCAAGACTGGCGCAATAAGGCCCCAACAACTATGATGGTAGCAAACTGATATTCAGCAAGGTGAAGGTAAAGAATTAAAAACACGGAGCAAAAAAGGAGGAAAAAAATGCCTACTGTGTATTTACTTGAAACACTGTTATGCCACCCTCCCATCCAAACTGGAGAAGTAGCTTTTTCAGATGTTTATACAATAAAACTGTCATCTCAAATGCTATTCTATGTTGCAGAAGCCAGAAAAAATGCAGCACGTTTTGTGAAGAAATGTACTCCATTCTGGGCCACATCAAATTATTGAGAGTTTTGGGGCTACAAACTCTCCACATTCAGAAGAGCTTCACTGCTGATATAAGTCCAGGAAACAGGACAGTGGTTAATTGCTCTTAAACACTCCCATGTCATTGATGGTTCTCTCAGGTACCCTGTATTTAAAACTTGGTTATACAAATGCCTCTAGCCTGTACAGAACAGAGGGCCATCTCACACCCTGCCAAGAATGTGACTCCTTGGAATGGACAGACTTGGAGAGGCCAAATGCTAGATGGCATCTCTTCCTGGGAAGGTCAGGAAGAGACGGACTGAACCACAGTGGGGTGGGCAGAGTGAGCTAATAAATCCCCTGGAGGAAAGGGGAATGTAGTGAATTCATTTTTAATATATATTTTTATTTTTACAAATTGAAAAAATATACATTACTACAATTATAAAAATGATATAGATGATTGCCTTATGTAAATATAGTAGGCATAAACATCTGTGGTCATCTACTTTTATCTACAATGCCTATTTTCCTACATAAACTACAATACTACAATCATACTGATCTATTTATTACAGTTGTCCATCAGAACTTATTTGGTTGCATAAATGTGTTTACACACTCAATCTTTACTTGTTTTGCCTTTATTCTGTCTTTTCTTCATTGCTTCATATCTAACATTTCATTATTACAAACTTGTATTGCCTAATAAGGCCAATTTTGCACTAGACCATCCTGGTCCAGCCCTGTCCCCAAACCGATTTTCTACACTAGAATCACAGAATCATAAACTCATAGAGTTTGTTTCTATGATTCCATGATCCAAGTGTCGAATGTCGGTTTAGGGATAGGGCTGGACCAGGATTATGGCCAAGGACCTGCCTACCTTAGGGACCGCCTCTCTCCATACATCCCCCAGAGAGCACTGAGATCTAGTTCTAAAAAACCCTGGACCAAGGGAGGCCAAACTGAAAACAATGCGGGAGCAGGCCTTCTCAATAATGGCTCCCAATTGGTGGAATCAACTACCAGAGGAGGTATGAGCCCTGCAGGACTATAATCAGTTCCGCAGGGCCTGTAAAACTGTCCTTTTTCAAATGGCCTATAAGATGGAATCCTGAAGTGACATCTAGCCATCTTAACATATACATATATACTGTGTTGTACTGTAGCACCTTAATTTGTAGTGGTTTTAATTAATTTATCTTAAATGTATTTTAATTGTATTTTAATGTATAATGTATTTATTATAATCATGGTACAGTCCATGTCTTGTGAGCCGCCCTGAGCCTACCTTGAAGGGGAGGGCGGGATAATAAATAAACTTTTATTTATATTATTATTATTAAAGGTCTAGTGCAGAATTGGCCAGAGTCTCTCTCTTAAACGTTCTCCACTTTAACAACTGAGTCCTAATTTTCAGCTATATAATCAAAAATACATTCTACTTTTTTTGAAATTCTGAATGCAATCTGTTATGTAAAAAAAGATATTATTTTTGCCATGCTGCATACTCAATAAATTTGAATTTCCATAATTCTGGGCATTTTTCCGCCTTCCATTTAGATGCAAATGTCAGCCTTGCCACCATTACCATGTATTTAAATAGTTCACTATGTATCTTTGTACTATTTGGTAACATATTTAATAGCATGTTTTTGAGATCCATCACAAACTTAAATTTTAGGATCTTTTTTATCTCTTAATACATCTTTATCCTACATTGTCTTGCTGTCTTACATGTCCACCACATATGAAAAAATGCTGAATCTGGACTTGGATGATTTTAACATTTTCCATTATAACTCTTACTGATTTTTGCAATTTCTTTGGACATAATGTACCATCTAAAAACATTTTATACCAATTCAGCCTTAATATTTGGCACTTTCTTTAGTCCATAAGTTTTCCCATTGGATCATGGAAATATTCTCCCAAAAATTTCATCCATTTAATCATACGATCTTTCATGTGCTTTATTTCTGTTTCATATTGCAATAGCATTTTATATATTTTTCCCAGTAAACTTTTTAAGTCTCCTGTAAATTAGTTGTTTGTAGGCTGTGAATTCTTGCAGGCTCTTTTGCAAGGTCCATCTCAGTTGAATCCGTCAGAATAGCCACCATTACTCACAAAGCTAACAAAAGACAGGCAACCCTGACAGACTCAAGGCGGTTCACCTGTTCTCCAAGAATTCTTAAAAATAATGGTCAGAGGCTCAGAAGTGATGTCTGCAAGTCATAGAATCATAGAGTTGGAAGGGACCTCTAGGGTCATCCAGTTCAACCCCCTGCACAATGCAGGAAACTCACAAACACCTCCCCCTAAATTCACAGGATCGTCATTGCTGTCAGATGGCCATCTAGCCTCTGTTTAAAAACCTCCAAGGAAGGAGAGTCCACCACCTCCCAAAGAAGCCTGTTCCACTGAGGAATTGCTCTAACGGTCAGGAAGTTCTTCCTAATGTTGAGCCGGAAACTCTTTTGATTTAATTTCAACCCATTGGTTCTGGTCCTGCCTTCCGGGGCCACAGAAAACAATTCCACACCATCCTCTATATGACAGCCCTTCAAGTACTTGAAGATGGTGATCATATCACCTTTCAGCCGCCTCCTTTCCAGGCTAAACATCCCCAGCTCCTTCAACCTTTCCTCATAGGACTTGGTCTCCAGACCCCTCACCACCTTTGTCGCCCTCCTCTGGATCCATTCCAGCTGGTCTATATCCTTCTTAAATTGTGGTGCCCAAAACTGAACACAATACTCCAGGTGAGGACTTACCACAGCAGAGTAAAGCGATACCATCACATCATGTGATCTGGACACTATACTTCTGTTGATACAGCTCAAAACTGCATTTGCCTTTTTAGCCACCGCATCACACTGTTGACTCATATTTAGCATATGATCCACTAAGACCCCTAGATCCTTTTCGCACATACTACTGCTAAGACAAGTCTCCCCCATCCTATAAGCATGCGTTGGATTTTTCCTACCTAAATGCAGAACTTTACATTTATCCCTGTTAAAATTCATTGACAATAGGGACAACATTTGCCCACCTCCAATCTTCCGGCACCTCTCCTGTTCTCCAAGAATTTTCAAAAATAATAGCCAGAGGCTCAAAAATTACATCTGCAAGCTCTTTTAGAACCCTTGGATGTAATTCATCTGGCCCTCAGGACTTAGTTTCATTTAAAGAAACTATATGTTTATGTACCACCCCTACACTGATCCTAGGTTGGAACTTCATACCCTCCTTATATGTTCTGTTTTTGCCATGTTGAGCACCATTCCCCTCAGAAGAGAAGTCCTTTTAGTACCTTGGGATGCAGCTCATCTGGTCTCAAGAGCTTAGTTTCATTTAAAGAAACTAGGTGCTTATGTACTATCCCTATGCTGATCCTAGGCTGCAACTCCCTTCCCTCATTGTACGTTCTGTTTTTGGCATGTTGAATACCATCTCCCCTCACAAGAGAAGGCTGAGGAAAAGTAGGAATTGAGCAGTTCTGCCCTTTCTTCATCACTTGTTTAAATTTCACTTTCCTGTCCTCACAATCAGCCTACCATGTCCTTGCTCTTTCTCTTATTTTGTACATGAAAAGAACCCTCTTTTTTGTTGTTTTTAGCATCTATCGCTAGCCTCAGCTCATACTGAGCTTTAGTTTTCTTAACTCTTTCTCTATAAGAAATGCATCTTTACTTTGTAACTTCACTTGATCCACTGCTGTGCGAAGTATGTGTGTGGACATTTTCTTAATATATTTTTTTCTTTTGAATGCTTGAGCTTTGTTCTTTGTAACCATGACAAAACCTACTAGAACATATTACTAGAAGGATGCTAGTGGAAAGGAGGCAATTGGTCAACAGAACACTAGATTCCCATCTGTAAAATCTTGTCAGAGCAAAATCAGGAGACACAGGCACTAAGAAGAGCCTGTAAACAGCAATGTGGATAAAGTGCTAGCCCTCTTAGTGGGTTAGCTTGTGGCAGATATATACCCCAGAGAAGCAAGGAACTTCTATCCAGGCACTGGATGGCCTTGGAAATGTGGTGCATTGCAAGGCAGAGACCTGGGAAAGCCATTGAGTATCTCAACATCTCGGAGGGCCCAAGTAGAACACAGCTCACAGGTCAGCAGGGCGTTCTGCAATGTTTCAATCAGGCACTGCCCAAAGTGAAACAAAGTACAGGATGGTCTGAAGGACTAAAGGAAAAAGCAAAATTCTGAAAAAGCAGAAGATAGAGCATTTTATGGTGGGCCAATTCAGATGGCTACTCACATTTAACATGCTTATAAAAAGACAGACAGCTCCATAAAGTTGTTCAACTGTGCATTTTACAATTGTGCAAGACTATTCCAATTGTAAAAAAAAATCAACTTTGCTGTTATTGATCCTTAATCCTAAAATACCACACCACAAGCATCTACATGATGATGGGCAATACCACAGTAAAAGCCCACACCAATTGTTAGGGAAGGACCACATGATGTTTTTCCTGCAAGATGTCTCTTCTTGGGAACTAAGTCTGAACACTCTTCACAGGCAAGTGATGGTATTCAACCTCTATACTGTCTGTCCTGTATCCTTTTGTCCATAGACTGTTGTATTCCTGAAGCACAGTAGAGAGAAATAAATTTTGTTCATTTGCCATGAATTTTATTCATGCATGGATTTATGGGGGCAGGGCTGTCTCTTCCCACCACTCTGACTGAGTTCCAGGAGTTTTTTCCTCTTGGGGTCATTAGGGTGTTCCACTTTGGGCAAAAAGAGACGGAGGATTTTTAAGGCTTTGCAAAGTATATTTCTGTCACTCAATCAGCAGAGGACACCATTGTAATTGTGCAAGTGGAGATCAAAGCAAACAGAAAGAACAGAAGATGAAGGGTATTATTTAGGACAAAGTTTACAGAAGGGAAGAGACAAGAAAAGTGTACAGAGAAACCTAACAACCTGAAAGCATTGTGAGGAAAAGCAACCAGAGTTTTCTAAGATCTGTGCTTCTGCAGAAGAACCAAAAAGAGAACTAAAGAGGATAAGTTATTTCCTCCCCCTCATAGGCAGAAAGGAACAACATATTCTCTTCCTCCAGGGATTAGGAGAAATGGAGTACCCAAGCATAGCAGGGTGTCTTTCTCCTCAAATGAGAACATTTAATCTCAAGTGCACCTAAACATGGCCAAAAATCCAAAGCATCCAGGATGGAGTGATATAAATCAACATGAAATAACCTTTAAAGACAGATTTAATTACTGATTAAATGTATTTAAATCATTCCTAGAAATATAGTACTTACAGAAATTCTGAATTCCCAGAAACACAGAAATACTGAAGAAAAACAAATATCTGCAAGTACTTTCTTGTCAAATCTAAACTTATTTTATTGCTGTAATATCATGTGGTAATTTAGAAAGAATTTACAATTGTGCTATCTGGCATAGTTATGGAATTTAGAAGTGTAAATATATTTTAATGTACATGCCCCACACAAATGATTGTAAGAACACTATTGCACAATTTCAGTGGTACTTGTCTAACACATCTTTGTCTCATTCATGACATATGTAATATGCATATGACCTTTCAATGTTGTGGATTAAAAGCGGCTCCAGGGTCAGACAATACAGGTTATAGATATCTGTATCCTTGGTTGCACTAACACTTATCTTTCTGTGCTTTCCTCTTCCCTCAGCATCATTCTGTGACCCCAAGACACTGCTGGGAGGCAGTGGACCCTTAACAGAAGAAGTACATAGTTACATGGTGGGGGGGGGGAGAGGGCAATGAGGAGGGAAAATTGGGAAGATTTTCCTTCTTCCTTCTTCTGTCAGTGCAAGGGCATTAGGATACAATAGTGAGTAAAAAAGACTGCCTGTGTGCAAAAAGCAACAGGAGGTAATAGCTGAGTATTCTGAGGTACTAAAGACCCTCCACTCTACCTTGCACTGGATTTATTATACTGTTGAGAAAAGTGGTGAAAATGTCAGAGAGCCAGCATGGTGAGTGCTAGACAACCATCTGGAGGAACCAGGTTCAAATCCACACTCTGATATGAAAGCTCACTGGTTGTCATAAGGCCAGTCTTTCTCTGTATCCCTATCAAAATTGAAGAGAGAATGCTACAGATGTGCTGCTTAGAGTCCCCAATGGGGAGAAAAGCACACAGTGGGGGAAGTGTAGCAGCAAAAAGCCCTCAAAAAGGAAGCTGGAAACAACAATTTGTATGTCTGGCTTCATATAATTTGCATGTCTGAGCCCAATAGAGGAGGGTGGGATATAAATGCAATAAAATAAATAAAATATTCCTCAGTGGTTCCTCAGTGGAACAGGCTTCCCCAGGAGGTGGTGGGCTCCCCTTCCTTGGAGATTTTTAAACAAAGGCTAGATGGCCACCTGACAGCAATGAAGATCCTGTGAATTTAGGGGGAGGTATTTGTAAGTTTTCTGCATTGTGCAGGCGGTTGGACAAGAAGGCCCTGGAGGTCCCTTCCAACTCTATGATTCTATGAAATATAAGCAGGAAAAACAGCAACTATGACAACTGCTTAGCCTGACATTCTTAAGGGAAAA
Organism: Heteronotia binoei; assembly: GCF_032191835.1. NCBI lineage: Eukaryota > Metazoa > Chordata > Lepidosauria > Squamata > Gekkonidae > Heteronotia > Heteronotia binoei. The sequence continues at coordinate 89,239,522 of NC_083228.1, read as the reverse complement.
CTGAATAATCCAGAGGCTTTAACACACTTTTCAAAATGCCCTCCAGCAACAAACAGACTCCTATGCTTTCTATAAAATTGTGTGTATTGAAAAATAAAGTATGCATGCACACATGTCTAGCCATGATTTGAATTTTCAGTAAGATCAGCATTTTCACAGATCAAAGGTGAATCGTGTGCCATTTTAATCTACTTCAATGTAAATGGTTTGCGGTTCTGTTAATAGAAGCCATTATATTTAATTAAAAGTCCTGCAAAAGGTTTGAAACGGTACACACAAACACTTCAGTGTCCTGCTGATTACCACAAGGTCAAACACAATGAGCATTTCCAGTCACCAACTGTTTGCTCACCACAAAACCTAGACACAAGACTCAAGAACGCAGTTCTCACCAGCAAACTCATCTCAAGGCAATTTAAAAGCTTTAAGTGCAGTATTCTTTAGATACTCAATGGCAATGGTTTTCAGACACCTTATTATATTATAAAATATTAAAGCAAGACCTAAAAGGAACTGTATTCTAAAACGGAAGACTGGCTTTCATTAAAGAGACTCCAGTGCATTTTATTCCCTCACTTTCTACACTTACTATTGTAATCATTTATGTCTGCCTTTCACATACAACTAATATAGTTTCTTAAGATTTAACTCAGACAAGGGAGCTTTCATTTATTCTTTGGAATAATTTCCACTGCAGGGTAACCTTCAAAACACTTTCGCTAGTTTTTTTTTTTTAATCTGAAAAAACACTTCATGAACAATAAGCTGCATATGAAAAATGTAATTTGGATTGTGAACTCTTCCAGACAGGACCTGCTTTTATTTTGCTTATGATAATCTCGAATATGCCATGTATATCACTGCTGCAGCAATAAAGATAGCCATAAAAGCAGAAATGATTGTACTACATGACAAAATAGAAATCTCATACAATCATCAGTATACAAACAGTAGACACATGGGTAAACTTAGGTTTGAACAGAACTACTTCAGATGGCAAATAAAAAAAGACACAACATAGAATACTCTTCTACTTAAAAACAGTTTTTTAAAATAAGGAAGGAGAGTGTTCAGGATTCCCCCCCCCCCCCGGTATGGAGAAGCATTCAAGGACAAACTAGATGTGATAGCATCCTCGCAATTGCCATGAGGACCCCAGCACCATTTTAAAATGATTTGTAAATAGTCCAAGGACATGGCAGGTGCTCTTGTTCCTTCCCATTGCCTTTTCAACTGCCAAAACAGCTGCAGGGAGTGAGGGTACAGGTATTTCAGCACTTGATAAAGTACAGGGGGGACAGAAGAGCCCATCAGCCAGCTGCACTGTGGGCCCAATCCTCACACTGTTTTAAAATCACTTTAAAATAGTGATGGCATCCTCAAGGCCCAGTTTGACCCTCAATCATACCCTGACCTGTAATGGTAGCATTCAGGCATAACTTTATGATCTTGTCTGCTGAGTGAAAGGATGAAGTCTCTGTCACCGTCTTACCAGTTTAACTGTAATTAAAACAGCACATATCCTTTCTAAAATGTTTTCTTTTTGATATACCTAACCTCTGAACTGCTCCCATCTACTAATTTATAAAACACTGAATATGTATGTCACTATTGCATATATCAGTTTATTACATGATAGCTCCAACCAAGTCACCTGCTCTGCCTTTTCCTCACTAGCTAACTTTCCCCTCCTGAGTGCCAAATAAGTGAAGCTGTGATGGGAAAATGAAAGCATCTGCAGAGGAGTCAGGCTCTTTGAAATTTATGGGGTGAGGAAGAATGATAGGCTGGCCAACATTAATAGAAGAACCTATGAGGTAGCTTCTAGGAAGCAGAGGACAGAGAAGCAAAGGTAGGCTATGTTCAGGTACTGGAAGCCCACTAGGTCAAATCCAATGCAAGCTGGCCATTCAACTGTCAATTCTATGGCCATAAAGATATAGAGAGAGAGCAAGCTGTAGCAGTAAGACTTGCTGGCTGTTTAGTGGAGAAGCAAGTGTGGCCTACCTCTATTCCAATCATCCTTCCTGTAAAACCAGTTGCAAAACAGGAATATAGCCAGTGCTTCATCAGAAACAGTAACTAAGGCAGTCTAGTCTGCTGCATGAGGATTTTATTTTGTATGCAGCTCTTCAGAACAGAATCTTTGGCCTTCCAGGATTACACCAAAATTTATATCTGTAGGCTTTTTAAACAACTGCAACTAAAGTCAAGCTAACGAGCTGATTAGTGAGATTTTAAAAGACTTAGATGTTCATACCAGGATTTGGACTTGTTGAAACTATTTTCTGATATTGTTTTCAATATCCACAAAGAAAGCTGCATCACAGAATATGTTCTTTTGTGCAATCTAATAGGCCTTGCAATTCCACTTATCAGGTTTCTTCTTGGAGACCAGCCTTCTTTTTTTTAAAAAAAAACTTTCTATGCTAACAATATGACTGAACCCCACATCAGGGCAAGGCAGTATCAGCACTTCAGCAGATCTTGGAGGACATGCCCATCCCTGTTCTAGAAAGCCATTGCTCTCTTTTCTGCCCAAACAATTACTGCTCTTTGAATCTATCCAGTGCTACACCTCTAAAACTTATTATCTGCAACATTTATTTTGCCATGGACTTCAGTCGGTCCTTCAAGTAGCCTCAGATGGCTATATCCCAACTCATATCCTTTCTTCACATGACAGATAATGCTTAAGTAGACATAGGATCAGGCTTTGTCCCATGAAGATAACAGAGCTGCCCTCCCTGCCCTTTCCCCAGGTTTGACTTTCAACTCTTTAAACAATGCCCAAAATATCCTACATACAGACCACTAGCCAGTTGTCTCACATGAAAACATAACATAAAGAACACTTACAGCAGGTGCAGCAAGGGACACAAAAAAATAAGACCAAAGCAAAAAACAAGACCAAAAGGAAAATAAAACCCCCACACACACTACTGGCAAGAAGCTTTTGATCACTGGGCAACCACTCCCAAAAAAATGGTCACCCATTTGAACAAGTTTCCTGGCAAAAACCTCCTTATCGTAAACCTTATCTTGTTAGAAAGCCTGCAATGTTTTTTATGAACAGAGCTCTAAGGAATTGAACAAATCAGGAGTCAAGTTGCACCTTTAAGACCAACCAAGTTTTATTCAGAACATAAGTTTTCGTATGCTCTTTAAGCACACTTCATCAGACGAGGGGTACCTGATCCCCACATCTGATGAAGTGTGCTTAAAGAGTCCATGAAAGCTTACATTCTGAATAAAACTTGGTTGGTCTTAAAGGTACCACTTGACTCCTGCTTTGTTCAACTGCTTCAGACCAACACAGCTGCCCCCTTAGAGCTCTAAGGAGTACTGGTGGTAATATAGAGAATGAGAAATGTACTCACACACCTGATGAACACATCTGATCTAGAATTTCTGAGTAGAAGTTCAAAAAAAAAAAGAGGACAGGTTTCCTGTTGGAATTCCATCCTTTCACAATGTTTTTTTTTTTTAATATCAAGGAAATAAAAGCTTCCTGCAGTAATAAGAAAACTGTTCATTGACTGCTCATGTCTGGAAAGCTCACAAGCTTTTTAAAAATAGATTAATGGATATAACCAGTTTCTACAATGCTTATGGTGGGCATGCTTGTGCCAAAAAGAACCTGACCGAGAAAGTAAATAAATTCTTACAGGACTATATACTGTCAAAATGCTGTTCAAATGTACACCATTCTGCAAAATAAATTATTATTGGGAATATACAGTTGGTTCTTGATAACAAAAACAGATATTGCACGAGCAGTCGGGTAGAAAGGGAATGTGGGAATGGTTGTTGTGCGTTGATAAGTTATAAAGAAGGAATTTAAGTACTTTAAGTGAAAGTATTAACTAAATTCTGGCCATTTAGTGTTTCCCCAAAGTTCATTTAAAACCAAGTACACATTATACCTAGGAGAGTGCAAACACATTTCCTAACCATTCTGTTATTCAGAAAAACACATAAACACTTCAGAAGAATCCTGCAGAGTATCAGTATCAGCACAGAGCAGAGTGTAATTTTCACAAATGCCACCTCAGCACTGCCTGTACCAGCGACCATTCACAACTCTAGAGGGGGAGGGGAAAGGATAGCCTTAAAGCGATAGTAGCTTTCCAAGATTAGTTAAGCACTGAAAAACACTCTGAATAATTAAAAAGTGCTATTAAAGATGTTAGCCATCTTTCACTTTGCCTTTAACAGTCGTAAACTTAATCCTTTGAAGAAGGCATGTTTCATATTAGTCTGTTAGCAACTTGACATTTGTTGACTAGAAAATAATTTCCTACCAGTATCAGCTGAGACCAGAGTACTGGTTCCTGAACTACAGTTCTCCATTGAGAGACTATTTCCAGCTTCATTCAAATACAATCCATTCCTTCCAAATTGTGCACCATCGACACAAGATGCTCAGTTCCCAAATCAGCATAATTTGTCATTTCAAGTATACTAGATTTGGGCTGGGCAAAACAGCAAGATTGCACTTGTAAAAGTGTAACTTAATGTATGAGAGAACAGGAAAGATACAGAAACTGGACAAAACAAAAGCAACACTGCAGACATAAATGTAGAACAGAAAGATTAGTCACATATTTGCAGTGGAACAATATAGAAAGTATGGAGTTGGGTCCCACCACTGAATTCTAAATGTGCCATGGACCAAGAAAATTATATTCTTCCATCTGCTGCTTTGTCGAATGGCAACAATTTTTAAAAACCATTCAAAATAGCAAGAGAAACACTTTAAGTTGGATTTATTTAAGCCACTTATATGGACAAGAAAATGAGCATATTTTGAGTTTTACACAGACAGATACGGTAATGCTGATATTCAGTGCAAGCAGCTGCACCTTCATATATGCACTGCTACTTTGAAGATACCCAAAGCTGAACAGCATAAGAAGATAGGTGAAGGAGACTGTTACTAATCTCATCTGTATGTAGAATCAGGATTAGATAAGATCTATATTAAGAATTTAAACACGCTAAAAATGGTTTAGCTTTAACAAGAAGAAATGGTTCTGACACAGCTAAATTATAGTATGACAAATTTCAAAAATCTCAGAATACTGGACTGTAAATGGTGATATTCAAGACCTACCAATTCTGCAATAGCTCAAACCTGCCTTCAACTCTGATTAGACAACTGACCGGGGGGGGGGGGGGGGGGGGCTAGGTCTTTGTACAGTCACAAACACACACAAGACTTTGCAAGAGCATGGTAGTGAAGACTTCCCTCCACTCACCCACAGCTCATTCAGGATGCCACAAGCCTGCCCTTGCCAGACTACACCCAACCAAAAAACTTCAAAAAGCACAGCCTTTATGACAGACATCAACACTACCTGCACAAAACCCAATCTGGAGTGATAAGACTTGCCCTGTGAGTCAACCACCCCCACTTTTGCACAACTGAAAATCAGATTTTGTAACCTCTCTCCCTGTTTTCTTTGGGCCTTGCTTTTATTCATGTCCATTTCACTGTTTCCACATGGGCTGAGAAACAAGGTCAGGCATGTACCCTGACAGAACTCCCAAACACCAGGCAGACCAGTGTCTCACTGGGAAGCCACTGGTGTATCAACAGACTACCCCATAAGTACTGGCAAAGATGATCTCAATTGAGGTTTTAATGAATTTTATGGCATGTGTGCTATGAATGATTCAAAATTCCTGGCTCCAGAAGCAGGGCTTGCAATAACCTCTGGAAAAGGGCCCATACAAACTTAAGACCAGCAGGCAGCACACAGAAAGTTAGTTTGTCCTTCCCATTTGAAAGCCTGTTTGTGTGGGATGCCAATAGGTGCCAGACACTGATCAAGAGAGCAAGCAGATAGTAGCGATGCTCTCCTGGGCTCCAGACGTCACTGCCTGTCCCGTTTCCTCACCCCCGCTGGTCTCAGCTAGAGGAGTCGTCGGCGTCACCCCCACCTGCTTTAACCCCTTCTGCAATATCCGCCCAGGAGTGCCCTGAACCTTACTCCAAACTCAGCAGAGGGGAGGGAGCAAAGAAAAGCCTCCTTTCTCCAGCCTTCTCTTCAGGTTCCTAGGGGCTAGAAGCCCAGACCGTGCCTGGCCCGGAGAGATCTTTCTTCCTACTTTCACTGCTCGCTGGAGGAGACGGGAAAACCCGGCCAGGAAAGTTGGTGCAAAGTTTTGCAGCTGAGACGGGAGGGGGAGGAGATCCGGCTGGTGCGCGCCTGTGACACGTAGCCCGATTGGGCCCCCGCCCCCTCTCCTCTTCCCCGGCAAAGCCAAGAAGCCCAGCGTGCGCTCCATTCGGATCAGCCTCCGTCCATCGAAGGGAGACAGGCGGAGGAGCAACTCTGCAGGGGGGGGGGGGGGGAGGAGGTAAAGAGACACCGGCTCCGACGCCTCCTCTCCACCTCCACGTCGGCAACCAACTCGCCCCCTCCCCCCGCGGCCCCCGACCGGCCTTGGCAGTCCTTCCCGTATTTCCCTATCCTCCGTAGCGATTGTCTCCTTCGCTGCCTTGCCCGGGCTGCCCCCGACCAGGCCCACTTGGTTGCCCCAGACGTGGTACTCACTCCGGCCAGCGCCTGCTCAACTCGCTCTGCTGGAGAAACCCCGAAGCGCTCCCGGGAAAGCTGCGAGGCACCTTCCCGTCTGGTATATAGGGGCGAGGCTGCCAATCCCAAACGCACACGTCAGAAGAGCTGGGCCCCTTCCTTTCCCTTCCTGGGAAGGCCCTGCCCAGGCGGCCAGCAACCGCACGGCTGCAAGGAGCGCTTCGTAGCAATCCGCCTCCTGAGTCTCGCTAGCCTGGCTTGGGCACCGCCCGCGAGTCTCTTTCAAGCCTGCAAGAGGGGGCCCTGGCGAACCCTCCCACTCTGTTCCCCCTGCCCCAAATCAGCGGGCAAACGAGGCCAGGGAGGCTCGCTTCTCTCTTCCAAGAAGCACGTCCGCTACGCAGATTCAGTTGACGCCAACCCTAGTGCAATCCTATGCACGCTTTCTTAGGAAGGAGCACAGTTCATCTCGTAAATATGAACAGGATCAGGCTGCGCCGCTCGCTAGGCCATACAGACGATGGAGTTCACTGGGGCTTGCTTTTGAGTACCCATACTTACGGTAAGAATGGCAAGTATACTCCACACGCGTTCAGGTTAATATGGGTTTTCTATGGGGTTGCCAAGTCCAATTCAAGAAATATATGGGGACTTTGGGGGTGGAGCCAGGAGCAAGGTTGTGACAAGCATAATTGAACTCCAAAGGGAGTTCTGGCCATCACATTTAAAGGGCTTGCACACCTTTTAAATGCCTTCCCTCCACTGGAAATAATGAAGGATAAGGGCACCTTTTTGGGGACTCACAGCATTGGACCCCTGGTCCAATGTTTTTGAAACCTGGAGGGTATTTTGAAGAGAGGCACTGGATGCTGTGCTGCAAATTTGGGGTCTCTACCTCAAAAAACAGCCCCTGATACCTGTGGATCAATTCACCATTATACCCTATAGGAATCAGTCACCATATGGAATAATGGAGTGCCCAGCAAACATTTCCCTCCCCCCCCCCCACTTTCTGATGACCCTGAAGCGGGGGGGGGGAAGGACCTCCAAACCAGGGGATCCCCTGCCCCCACCTGGGGATTGGCAACCCTAATTTTCTATAGCAGAATCCCTAATCTGTGAGCAGAAAGAGGAACCCCTACGCAATACCCAGCCTAGGTAGGCTATTTACCTGTGTGTGAAGCTTTTCTAGAAATTGATTTATAGCATTATGGCAAACAGGCTGTGTTGGAATATGCTGAAGTACATTTGAAACAGTTCTAATTTCTAGTTCTGCTCAAGTGAACCTTTTTCAATCAAATCAGGTAAAGAAGATAAAGTAATCGAAGACCTACATAACCATTGCACGTGTCAACAGATGGGTAGCAGCTCTTATGACATCCTTTGAAGTGCCTGGGAACTGTGACTGTACCTGCTCTGCATAATTATTACTTTTCTCCAAGCTAAATCTGACCTGGATGGCCCAGGCTAGTCTTAATCTCAGATGTGCTTGGAAACTAAGCAGGGTTTGCCATGGTTAGTATTTAGATAGGAGACCACCAAGGAAGTCTAGGGTCTCTATATAAAGGCAGGCAACAGCAAACCATCTCTGAACATCTGTTGCCTTTACAGCACTTTCTACTACCACAGAACCAACCCATCAAGTTCTTCAGCATTTCCCCCCTCCAATATACCTTCCAGGGCCATTGTATTCTGAGGATTTATTCCCCAAATGTGACAACCACCTACTTGACTTCTGCATAGTAGTACATAGGGTCAGAAACAACATACTATTGCTCCTATTCAACAAATTAATGATGTTTCTTCCTATGGATACTGCTTTAAATGGGTTGGGCCTTGTGTGATGTTGCATCACACTGTTGTCTTGTTTTCCGTTTATCATCCTCATTATCTCACAAATTAGCTTCAGCCCCCAAAACTTGTTGGTGCTTCTAGACTTGAATCTAGCTGTTTTAACACCAAAGTATTCTCAGATACTGTGGCAAGTCCTTAAAGAGATGGGAGTATCAGATCACCTCACATGTCTCCTGAGAAACCAGTATAAGGGTCAAGAAGCAACTGTCAGAATGGGATAAGGAACAACTGATTGGTTTAGAATAGGAAAAGAAGTTTGACAAGGATGTATATTATCACCCTGCTTATTTAATTTATATGCAGAGTACATCATGCGGAATGCTGGCCTGAATGAAGCAGAATTAAGATTGCCGGGAAAAACATCAACAACCTCAGATATGCAGATGACACTACTCTAATGGCAGAAAGTGAGGAGGGCCTAAAGAACCTCTTGTTGAGGGTGAAAGAGGAGAGCACAAAAGTAGGCTTGAAACTCAACATAAAAAAAAAATAAGATCATGGCATCTGGCCCCATCACATCTTGGCAAATAGAAGGGGAAGACATGGAAGTAGTGACAGACTTCACATTTCTGGGATCCAAGATCACTGCAGATGGAGACTGTAGCCATGAAATTAAAAGACGTTTGCTCCTTGGGAGGACAGCTATGGCGAATCTGGGCAGTATAATAAAAAGTAGAGACATCACCCTGCCAACAAAAGTCCGTATAGTCAAAGCGTTGGTATTCCCAGTAGTAATGTACGGCTGTGAGAGCTGGACCATAAGGAAGGCTGAACGCAGAAGAATAGATGCTTTTGAGATGTTGTGCTGGAGAAGATTCTTGAGAGTCCCTTGGACTGCAAGAAGATCAAATCAGTCAGTCCTAAGGGAAATCAACTCAGACTGTTCACTGGAAGGTCAGATGCTGAAGATGAAGCTCAAATACTTTGGCCACCAAATGAGAGCACTCACTGGAGAAGATCCTGATGCTAGGAAAGACAGAAGGCAAAAGAAGAAGGGGACGGCAAAAGATGAGATGGCTGCACAGTGTTACTGATGTAACAAACATGAATTTGAGCAGACTTCAGAGGATGGTGGAAGACAGGAGGGCCTGGCATGACTTTGTCCATGGGGTCACAAAGAGTCAGACTCGACTGTGCGACTGAACAACAACATTTCTCACAAATAGTACTGCATATCCTATATCTCCTTCCTTATATGGTAGTTCTTTCCTACATGTAATATATTAAGTACAACAATAACATTTCATTCTGTTGCTATCTACTCAGCTCTATAGTTTATCCTCCTGTTCTCAGATATTATATCAGATGCAATTTGGCATGTATATTGCCTAACTCTTTCCATCCAGATCATTAAGATAATAGAAAACAAACAAGTGGAGCATCAACCTTTACAGAACACTGCTGGCTATCTGCTTCCCAAAAATGATGTTGATTATTTACCACAACTTAATCAACTATCTAATCATCTTTTAATAGTTCTAACTTGGTTGGGTTGGTTTCTTTTAAACTCAATGATAACATTCTTGGGAAATATTTTAGGGAACCAGGACAACAATTATAAGCACATGGTACTAAAAATAAGTATCACCAATCACTGGATCTTGCTTGGGAGCAAACATGCTTTGAATCACATTTCAGGAGGTAAGCCAAACTGAATATAGGAGGTAAGCTAACTGAATTTAGGCATGCTAATGACATAGCCTTGTGCTTAAGAAGGGAATGGGGAGGGGAAAGACAACAGAAATGAACATCAACTTTTTTTGCAGTTTCTCCATATCACAGGCTGTCTCTCCATGTGTACAGCTTTCATACTTAAGAATCCAGCAGCTGGTACAAACAAAAGGCATTGTACCTGGGCAGGCCAGCATGGTAGGCTGGTTCACCTGCCCCACAATTTCACTATAAAGGATTTAATATTCCTTCTCCTTTCTGGAGGGGGTACTACAAGGAAAAGAAATATTCGATCTTTTACAGTGTTCAGTACTCATATCATGGTGCAATCCTCTTCTAAGCCCTATTGTCTTCAGTGGATTCAGAAGCTTATAAATCTGGTTAGCATGACACTGTTTCTTGAAAAAAAAATTAAGTACTAAAAAGGATTACACTGTGTCTTAAGAGTTTGATTTCCCTTCACATGGTTGAAGACATCTTGACAGAATTCTCAAGAAATATTAACTTCGAGTATATTAAGATACAAATACAATTTAAAGTCACCATCAAAATCAGGCTAATTTGTGACAATACAGAACTTAATATGAATCAAATAGTACTTTTAGTTTGCAAGAAGTTTCATAATTTTTCCTATTAAACATCAATTACATTCTTTCCATGTGGACAGTAACTGAAACATAGCAGGAAACATACTACTGTTGACACGCTGCACCAGATTGAGTGTAGTTCGTTCCGATTTTTATTGCAAAAGAAACCACCACCCCTTTTGAAGTTCAAAGCATAATTATCGGGGACTGAGAGAGGAACTAGATACATAAAACATATGGCTTGGGGACAGTGTTCCCTCTTAGCTGAATAAGCATGCTCACAGATTTTTAGCCTCCAGCTCACATTTTTTCTTTAGCTCAGGAAGGATGACCCAAGAGCACACTAATGTATGCAGTACCTCACAACTTTAATGCTAGTAGCTCACAAAACAGAATTTTTGCTCACAAGACACTGCAGTTTAGAGGGAACACTGCTGGGGGGGGGGAGTCGTCAACATATGCTGGTCTATTGCTCATCTCTGCTTGCAACAGAACCAACAGAATTATCTATTGTTGGACAGCTGCCTGGACTTCGCATCAGAGGACCTGATGAGGCCGGGGCTGGTTGGTTGCAGCAGAGCCAGTTGAAACTCAGTCCAATGAAGACAGAGGTCCTGTACCTGAGCCAGGGTGTGTGTGTGTTGGGGAGGGGATTAGGCTGCACACCTTGGACAGTGTGTGCCACTTAGGCCAACCCAGAAGGTGAGCCTGGGATTTATCCTGTATGCCTCATTTTCCATGGAGGCCCAGGTAACCACCATTGCCAGTTCCCACCTGCAGGAGATTATGTAATTGGTCCCATACCTCTTTTCCCAGGACTTGGCTACAGTGTCCCATGCAATGCTCACTTCCAGGCTTGATTACTGTAATTTGCTGTATGTAGGCTTGCCTTTGAGACTGACCCAGAAATTCCAGGTATTGCAGAATATAGCGGAACACCGGCTGACAGCATCACCTGTGCAGGCATGCATTTGGCCAGTATGATGCCACTTGCACTAGCTACCATTTGAGTCCCAAATTCATTTCAAGGTGCTGGTATTAACCTTCAAAGCCTCAAATGGCCTGGGACTGACATATCTGAGGAACCACCTCTCCCCATATATACCCTGAAGAGAAAAATCTATTGATTATCCCTGCCCCAAAGGATGACCAGGGCTTTTTTCACCCTGGTGGAATCAGCTCCCACTGGAGCCTAGGGCCTGTAAAATGGAGCTGTTTCACCAGGCTTTCAGGAGAGACAGCGAGTGTCTACGCCAGTTGGCCTCCCTGCTGTAGTTCCCATTCTGTTGGAGCATCCATCTGATCCCATCTGACCTAAAGACGTCACTATGTTATTGTTGCTACCTGTTTTAATCTTATATTTTAATGAATTCTTATTAACTGTATATATTTATAACTATTAATAGTATATTTCATTTGAATTTTTATTGTGATGGGTTGTTGACTCTGTTCTCTCATTGTGATTTGCCCTGAGTCCACTCACAGGGAGGGCAGAATAAAAATCTGAATGAATAAATAAATAAATAACCAGCTTGGGACTAGTATTGTCTGCATAACATGAGAAGCACCATCGAGGAAGGATTCTGCAGGCCACATCATTGCTCTATTTACAGGAAGTGCCTTTTCCATTTTGAGTGCTAAAAGGCATACCAAGACTACAACTACTTTCAAACAATTGCTACCTCAAGAAGTAACCAGTAATTTGAACTCTCCTTCCCAAAGGTAAGTTAAAGTTTTCCTTAGTATAATAACATAAGTGTTCATTATTGTACATCTGCTTACATTCAGCTTCCAGACTGCTGTGTCACTGACTTCCTTGGAACACCTGCAACATCCTATGGAGAAAACTATCACCCATAGCACTGTGCAGTTATACCTTCAAACATTTTTCAATATTACATAGAAGTAGATTTCAGATTGCAACATGAGATGTATCTGAATGTGCCACTAAGTCCATGCTGGAGAGAAAATACCTGGAAGGGTCTAATTACGGTATCTTATTATTTGTAATTTTAAAGCATCAATTTCAGGTTGTGTGAACCTGTCAAAACATGTTTCTAAACGAGGAGGATAACCTGTCATAACGTGTCTCTGTAGCACATCAAGATCATACATATTCTGTAGAAGAATAAAGATAAAGAACTTCAGGGGAAGCAAGAAGTCTGTTTTATCTGCTCACCTATTATTTGGGTGCAACAGTTTCACTAAAATTGACCTGCTATAATTCACTCCTGTTTTCTCCTCACAGTACACGTTCATGATCTGTCCTTACTGTTGTCAGATGTTCAGGACAACCCTATTGCTCATGAATATACTTTTTGGGAGCAACAGTAGGACTTAAAGTGGGCTTAAAAGGGATCGTATCGAGTTTTTAGTTGGGGTGGCAGAAAGAAAGAAACAGGCCTACACTGTGGTAGTAACAAAAAAAAATCAAACTTCACAATGAGAAGTTTGGGGGAAGGTAAATGGACAAACTGGCAATGACAAGGAGTTTGTTTAAATTTAGTTTGTTTGGGTTTTCTTAAACATGCCCAATCTAAAAATTTAAATGAACGGTACAACCAACTGTGTTTCTTAACTGTCAATAATAAAACTTGAAAGTTAAAAGCAAAACAATGTCAGTTTCTAATGTTCAAGGCCTATAGTTAACCCACAGTTATGATAAGGATGTGCCTCCCAAGACAACTTTTCTCACAACATGCATTGATTAAAAAAAAAATCTAATATACCCTATTACAAAGATTACTGAGGAACTGGTCTTGTATGGCACATTAACCTTCAAAAAATAACTAGCACAGTTTACATCAGTCACTTTTATCCAGTTTCTTGCCCTTAATGTCTCATTGCAGTGATTACAGCACACCTGAGATCAAGAAAGACAATAATTCTTAATAAATCAAACCCAAAAAGAAAGAGATCATTTTCAAACTGCAAAATCAATTTGTTCTCAGCAAACTAAGTGTCTACATGTAGGACATGTACCACTCCAGAGCTTCTGTCTTCAGGTTATCAGACACTGTCAAACTTGTTTATGATCATCTCTATGAATTTAGATTGGGAGACATCAACCATACTCATCTGAAACAGGCTGTGCATACATTTGAACAGACTGTCCAAAATGCCATACAGAGTGGCCATGGATATGATGCTACTACTGTCAAGTCCAAGGGAGTGAAGACAGCCAATATTTTCACCAACAATCAAAGTTACATCCAGAAATTCACCATCCAGCTATCAGGTAAGTGTTTCTGGCCATCTGAGGACATCAGTAGTAAACAGATCTCTGCAGAACTCATTTGTGCTGCAAGAAATAGCAGGAATCTCTTCCAAGCTGCCGAAGGGGTTGGTTGGCAGTGATCAAAAATAACTGCAAGCTAGTAAGCAAGCCAGTATTTCTGGATCTGTGCTAAGTTTTATGGCTCTTTCAATAGAAAGATGCATTGCTATGCAAATTCATTTTTGTTTAGGCTCCAATGACCTCAGGTAGAACTTATTTTCTCTGTCTAGGCTGAGTTATGTCTCCTGTGTGATTTGAAAATGTCCACAGAAATTCAGCTTTCACTCATAATATGTCCCTGATCATTGGAAACAATACATGTTGACTCTATCTGGCCCTGCATTCTTATACTGAACATAAGAACATAAGAGAAGCCATGTTGGATCAGGCCAACGGCCCATCAAGTCCAACACTCTGTGTCACACAGTGGCAAAAAATGTTATATACACACATACACTGTGGCTAATAGCCACTGATGGACCTGTGCTCCATACACTGTGGCTAATAGCCACTGATGGACCTGTGCTCCATACACTGTGGCTAATAGCCACTGATGGACCTGTGCTCCATATTTTTATCTAAACCCCTCTTGAAGGTGGCTATACTTGTGGCTGCCACCACCTCCTGTGGCAGTGAATTCCACATGTTAATCACCCTTTGGGTGAAGAAGTACTTCCTTTTATCCGTCTTAACCTGTCTGCTCAGCAATTTCATCGAATGCCCACGAGTTCTTGTATTGTGAGAAAGGGAGAAAAGTACTTCTTTCTCTACTTTCTCCATTCCATGCATTATCTTGTAAACCTCTATCATGTCACCCCGCAGTCGACGTTTCTCCAAGCTAAAGAGTCCCAAGCGTTTCAACCTTTCTTCATAGGGAAAGTGCTCCAGCCCTTTAATCATTCTAGTTGCCCTTCTCTGCACCTTCTCTAAAGCTATAATATCCTTTTTGAGGTGCGGCGACCAGAACTGCACACAGTACTCCAAATGAGACCGCACCATCGATTTATACAGGGGCATTATGATACTGGCTGATTTGTTTTCAATTCCCTTCCTAATAATTCCCAGCATGGCATTGGCCTTTTTTATTGCAAATGCACACTGTCTTGACACTTTCAGTGAGTTATCTATCATGACCCCAAGATCTCTCTCTTGATCAGTCTCTGCCAGTTCACACCCCATCAACTTGTATTTGTAGCTGGGATTCTTAGCCCCAATGTGCATTACTTTGCACTTGGCCACATTGAAGCGCATCTGCCACGTTGACGCCCACTCACCCAGCCTCAACAGATCCCTTTGGAGTTCCTCACAATCCTCTCTGGTTCTCACCACCCTGAACAATTTAGTGTCATCCGCAAACTTGGCCACTTCACTGCTCACTCCGAACTCTAAATCATTTATGAACAAGTTAAAAAGCATGGGACCCAGTACCGAGCCCTGCGGCACCCCACTGCTTACCGTCCTCCACTGCGAAGACTGCCCATTTATACTCACTCTCTGCTTCCTATTACTCAGCCAGTTTTTGATCCACAAGAGGACCTGTCCTTTTACTCCATGATTCTCAAGCTTTCTAAGGAGCCTTTGATGAGGAACTTTATCAAAAGCTTTCTGGAAGTCAAGGTAAACAACATCTATCGGGTCTCCTTTGTCCACATGTTTGTTCACCCCCTCAAAGAAATGCAACAGGTTAGTGAGGCAAGATCTTCCCTTGCAGAACCCATGCTGAGTCTTCCTCAATAACCCGTGTTCATCAATGTGCCTACTCATTCTGTCCTTGATAATGGTTTCTACCAACTTTCCCGGTATTGAAGTCAGACTGACTGGCCTGTAGTTTCCCGGATCTCCTCTGGAACCTTTTTTAAAGATGGGGGTGACATTTGCTACCTTCCAGTCCTCAGGAATGGAGGCAGATTTCAATGAAAGATTACAGATTTTTGTTAGAAGATCCACAAGTTCAACTTTGAGTTCCTTCAGAACTCTCGGATGTATGCCATCCGGACCCGGTGACTTATTAGTTTTTAATTTGTCTATCAGTTGTAGGACCTCCTCATTTGTCACCTCAATCTGACTCAGGTCTTTCAACACCCCTTCCAAAATTAGTGGTTCTGGGGCGGGCAAAAAGTTCTCGTCTTCTACAGTGAAGACGGAGGCAAAAAATTCATTTAGCTTTTCAGCCATTTCCCTATCCTCCTTCAGTAGTCCTTTTACCCCATGGTCATCCAAGGGCCCCACTGCCTCCCTGGCTGGTTTCCTACTTCTAATATATTTGAAGAAAGTTTTATTGTTGGTCTTTATGTTTTTTGCAATATGCTCCTCATAGTCCCTTTTTGCCTGCCTGATCACAGTCTTGCATTTGATTTGCCACAGCCTGTGTTCCCTTTTACTAATCTCACTTGGACTGGTTTTCCACCGCTTAAAGGAGTCCTTCTTACCTTTTACAGCTTCCATTACTTTATTTGTTAACCACGCAGGCCTTTTCTTATGCCTGTTTGTGCCTTTCCTAACTTGTGGTATGTATTTTATCTGAGCTTCTAGGATTATAGTTTTAAATAGCGTCCAAGCTTTCTCAAGGGTTTTGACCGTATGTACCTTTCCTTTCAGTTTCTTCCTCACATGCCTCCTCATCTCAGTGTAATTACCCCTTTTAAAGTTAAACGTGGTTGTGGTGGTCTTTTTGGACAACTCCCTATTTATACAAACGGTGAAATCAATAACATTATGGTCACTGCTCCCAAGCGGCGCAATCACTTTTACATCTCTCACCAAGTCTTGGGCATTACTTAGGACCAAATCCAGGATCGCCCCACCCCTGGTAGGTTCTGAGACCATCTGCTCCATAGCACAGTCATTGAGAGCATCAAGAAACTCAATCTCTTTCTCTCGACCAGAACACATATTGACCCAATCAATCTGCGGGTAGTTAAAATCACCTATTACAACACAGTTTTTACGTTTAGCCGCTATCTTTAAGCCTTCCATCATATTATAATCGTCCTCTCTCTTTTGATTTGGTGGGCGATAACAAACTCCCATAGTTAAATTTCCTTTTGGGCCCTCTATTTCAACCCAAAGCATTTCTAAAAGTGAATCTAATTCTCTGATCTCAGCCTTACTGGACCGTATATCCTCTCTGACATACAGAGCCACCCCACCTCCAACCCTTCCCTCCCTATCCTTCCGATATAGCTTATATCCCGGAATCACCGTGTCCCACTGATTCTCCTCATTCCACCAAGTTTCTGAAATTCCCACAATGTCTATGTTTTCTCCCAGCACTAAACATTCCAATTCACCAATTTTACTTTGAACACTTCTAGCATTTGCATACAAACATCTATAATTTCCCAGGCGAGCTAGGCCCGCCACCTTCCTCCTGCCGCCTCGAGACACTGGCAGACAGTCCATATTGTTTGTCACCTTCACAGTGGACAACTCCAGTCCGTTACCCGGTAGAAAAATAGCAGCTAACCCTTCATCTCTTTGAGACGAGTCCTCCCGAACCAGAGACATTTCATCTCCTGTCGGCTTTCCCCCAAGATTTAGTTTAAAAACTGCTCTGCCACCTTTTTGATTTTAAGCGCCAGCAGCCTGGTTCCATCCGGGGACAAGTGGAGACCGTCTCTTTTGTACAGCTCCCGCTTGTTCCAGAAAGCATCCCAGTGCCTAACAAACTTAAACCCTTCCTCCTTACACCATCGTCTCATCCACACATTGAGACTTCTAATTTGTGCCTGTCTCTCCTGCCCTGCACGTGGAACAGGTAGCACTTCCGAGAAGGCTACCTTGGAGGTCCTGGCCTTAAGTCTCCCGCCTAGCAGCCTAAATTTTTCCTCCAGGACCTCACGACTGCATTTCCCCACATCGTTGGTGCCAACATGCACCACGACCACAGGCTCCTCCCCAGCACTGTCTATCAGTCTATCTACTACACGCGTAATGTCCGCTACCTTCGCACCAGGCAGGCAAGTCACCATACGGTCAGTACGCGGTTTCGCCACCCGGCTGTCTACTTGCCTAATGATCGAATCACCAACTACCAATACCCCCCCTCTCCCCCTGCTCAGGGATGGTTCCTTGGCGCGAAAGGATTCCCGCTCACCGACCGAAGAAGAGGTCCCTTCTGAGGGCGCATTCCCCTTATCCTCAGCACGGTGCCCTGTTCCCTCTCGACCCTCACGCTCTCTGGCAGCAACGGGGCTGCTACGTTCAGAGCGGGGCTCATCTAATACGCCCCCGAGAGTCTTCCCCAAGTGCCTAACTGACCGTCTCTGCTTCTCCAGGGCAGTCACCTCGGCCTCAAGGGTACGAACTCGTTCCCTGAGGACCAGGAGCTCCTTGCATCGAGCACACACCCAAGACTTCTGTCCTTTGGGCAGATAGTCATACATGTGACACTCAGTGCAAAACACTGGAAAGCCCCCAACCCCCTGCTGGCATTCTATCTTCATTGTATATATATATATATATTAAAATATACAGTCCTCTTTAAATGCTGTTTAAGTGGCTCCCCTTCTGGCGGGTCAACTTACCTAAACTTACCTTATTGGGAACTTACCTTATTTGGAGAACAAGGAAGCCAGGGATCTGGGTTCCTGCTCCTTAGAGAGCCCCTAGGCGAAGAGCCACAGGCCAAGAGCCCTTTAGCTCTCGCCCTTTGGCAAGGCGCAGCTTAAAATGCAAAGAGGTGGAGCAGGGCACTCCTCAGCAATCACTCTCAATCAGCAGCAATCACTCTCAATCTCTTTCACCCTTAAGGCAGTCAACCAAACAAAGAGCAGTCAACCAAACAAAGAGCAGTTCCCCAGCTATCACACCTTAGAATTTTAGGCAGCCCCACAAACCTTAGAATGTAGTCCTTCAAAACTCAGAAATTCTCAGCAATTTCTCCAGCTGTCTCAGCTATCAGAGCTGCTCTGCTCTGCTCCTCCCAGACCTCTGTGAGATGTGCTCAGCCTTTGGCAAGGCGCAGCTTAAAATGCAAAGAGGTGGAGCAGGGCACTCCTCAGCAATCACTCTCAATCAGCAGCAATCACTCTCAATCTCTTTCACCCTTAAGGCAGTCAACCAAACAAAGAGCAGTCAACCAAACAAAGAGCAGTTCCCCAGCTATCACACCTTAGAATTTTAGGCAGCCCCACAAACCTTAGAATGTAGTCCTTCAAAACTCAGAAATTCTCAGCAATTTCTCCAGCTGTCTCAGCTATCAGAGCTGCTCTGCTCTGCTCCTCCCAGACCTCTGAATAGACTTTAGTCAAGGTATACCTTATCAAAGCCATCAACTTGAACACCAAACTTAGTCCAGGGAAAGGAAGTAATATTCCAGCTGAGGGGATGAATGATTCCTTCCCTGATTAAACTGGTGACTATTGTAAACTACTAGAAGATCTTGCCTGGCCTGAAATAATGCCTCTCCCATAAAAAATCTATTTCTATTTTACAGGTTTTGGAGATACAATTTAATAGTTATTATTTCATTTGATGTACAGTATTCTCAACACAGCCTTGAGTTATAGGCATTGCTCACAAGCAATGGAGAGCACTAGAATTCAAGTCTCTAAGAAAAGACAGTCTGATTTATTTCAATTTTAGAAAGACATAACACACATGATTTTCAGTTATCTGATTAGGAAGAACACAGAATTATTCATAACCATGCTTGATTATTAAGCAGCCCACACTAGATAAAAATTTAAAGAAGACTTTCAAGTACATCTCAATTATGTTTCAGATAAATCTATGACATATATTTATTAAGAAGTTATACCAAGTTAAATTCCAACTCAGTATACAATTGATTGTGGAACAGCAAGTTCTGTCAATAGAGTTGAAACATATTTTGGACTAGGACAAAGTTTACTACGATCCAAGATCAAACATCAAACTCATCAAATGACACCGACATTACTAGGTGTCAATATAAAAACATATTTGGCAAGATAAAATTTGTTCTGGTCACGCTGGGCTTGAAATATATATGTATACACACACACAAGCATTTACTAAAATAAAATCTGTTAAAACAAGAGCATATTCTTCTGCTTTACTGAACATGCCAAAACACAAAATTTTGCTACCTTTATAGTAATTTCATTACAGTGACTAGTCAGAAGCAGTGAAACATAAAATTGATTGGATCTGCCTGGATATTTGGATATAAATGGAGTGAAATGGGAAAGAAATGCCATTTTGACCCAGGCTTATTAGCAACAGAATAATTAACAGACATTCTCACATGTTCCTGTTTTATTGGTTTCTCACGCCAATGCAACCCAGATCAAAGCTTTTCTGAATTTGTTAACTTTACTATTCTGCTATTGGATTTTAACTTTGTACCACTTTGCATTCCAAACCCCAACAGCTATATGTAACTCTGCTTACTATACCTCATCCCTCGTCTGAAGAAATGTGCATGCAAACAAAAGCTTACATTCTGAATAAGTTTGTTGGTTAAAGGTGCTACATGACTACTGCTTTGTTCTACAAAATCCAAATGTTCTTGTAAAACTGACAATATAGGAGGACATGCCCAATTGTTTCTATCAAACTGGATTGACAAGAACACATTTCAATATGGGATATGTATATATCTCCCACCGAGTAGGGCAGATGGTAGCATGTTAAGTTGGGCCAAGACAAAAACTCTGCAATATTTAGGGAATTCCAGCAGACAGACGTAGCTCGATGGAACAAAGTTTTGGTTATAATTTCACACTGCTGGAACAGAGCAGGCTCTCAGTCTGTCCACTTAAAGGGAGGTGCCCCATAGTCTCTGTTTAACTATTATTTTAGCTTCTAGGTAACCAAGTTTGTCCTCACTTGCTCTCACCCACCTTGAATGGAAACTATCTGAAAATATTAAACTAATCTTGGGGTGGAAGAGGGGGAGAAATTTAGCTTAAGTCAGAATCATACAGCTGGACATCAGGCCTGTGCTTCTAATGCTACCAGGTCTGCCTCTAGCCTGTGTAAGGCACTAGCGATACATCGGGGTACTTCAAAGAAGGATCTTAAACATTTAGACTGTATGGCTTCTAGTATAAGATAATTGTTATACAAAGGAACTTATGATCCATACATTAGCTGGGGATTATCTAGGGCAGGGGTGTCAAACTCATCCGTTATGAGGGCCATATCTGACATAAATGAGACCTTGTCGGCCAGGCCATGTCCATCTGGGCCATGTGTGTACCTACTTAAGATTAGGTAGCAGAGATAGAAACTTTATAAAGGACACAGAAAGACACAATTAAAAAAAACAAACCTTAAAATAAAACAGCTTAAAACGTTAGCACTCATTGGTCTTAAAGATGTTTTCTTTGTATTTCTCCCATGGGATCCAAGGAAGCGCCAGCTCTTTCCTTCCTCAGGGACCAGGAGGGGAAGCAGCCTCAGCCAACAGAAGGAAGAGAGGTTTGGCTAAGTAGTTTTGCTGTGTGATTGAGAGAGCCTGGCAAAGCAAGCTCTGCCTCCCCCCCGCTCCTCCCCAAGAGAGGAGCCTCAGCCAATGTTGAAAATAGAGGTTTTGGTGTGTAGCTCCCATGTGATTGAGCAAGTCTAGCAAAGCAAGCTGTGATGCAGAAGGGATCAAGAGAGAAGGAAGCAGATGACAGCCAGTTGTTCGGAAGAATGATAGAAGCCCTCCGGGGGCCTTATTCAACCTCAGGGCTGCATGTTTAACACTCCTGATCTAGAGAAATGGCAGTAAGAGACATAACTTTTTATGTAACCGTTTTTAATGTATGCATCAACTGTATTTTAAAATTGTTTTATGTAAATCATGGGATACCATGTCTTGTTAGCCACCCTGAGCCTGCTTCGACGGGGAGGGCGGGATACAAATAAAAGTTTATTATTATTATTATTATCACAGAAAGCCCCTTGCAAGAGAAATGTTTTTTTGAAATTTCTCCTGCTGAACTTATTCTAGATTCTTCCCTCCCCTCTACCTCTCAGGCAATGCATCAAGTATAGGAAGATCTTTTTAGAGCAGTTCACTATTATGAATAAGTTTTTGGCTACCTAGCTGTTCATCATGCTCCAAATAGTTTGAGTAAGTTAAACACTACCTGTCTAATTACAGAATATTGATCATTCTTACATTAATTCATTGGGGGGGGGGCTGCTTATTCCTACTTGGTCCTTTTTCTTCAATAGTGAAACATTCAAAACACAAGCTATAATGTGGCGTATTGGGAAGAAAAAACATTGAGGAAACACGGCAATAGCAACATCTTTGTCTATTTTAACAGAGCATGTAACACCCCACTGATGCTATTCATTTATTTGTGTTATTTATAGTCCATCTTTCGCACTGAGACTCAAGCTGGATTATACAGAATAAATCAGCACAATCAATTGAGTGGGACATCAGAAAGACAATGCAATATGCATTTGACTTGTAGTGATCTGTAAAAATAACCAGACGTGAAGTATATTATAAGTATTAATATGGCACACAAAAGCAAAAAATTACATATTAGGAGCCTACTTACAGCAACAGAGAGTACAAACTATTCACAGTGGTACTGTCCACAATCCCCAGCCCTCAACCCCTGGCCTTTCTCTGAGTCACATCATTACAGTGCAGCTTTATTACCAGAGCAAAAAGCCCCCTTGAATACTTTCATTTTGAATAGCTTGCAAAAAGCCAAGAGGATAGAAGCTGTCCTTGGCTTGGGGTTTAAAGACTGCTTTGCATCAGCAAGTGCTAATTTATCCAGTGTATGTCCTGTTTGCTTCAAGACAAAATTCAAAGCACTGTTTTTTTACTTTAAACCCCTAAGCAGCTTGGGACCAGCCGCCCTAGAGTATCTGAAGAACTGCCTGTGCCATCCTCCTCACCAGTTAAGATCTTCTCAAGTCCAGTTCTGTTCCCACATCCACAGATACGATGCAGGTAGCAACCAGAAACAAGGCTTTTCTAGTAATAGCACCCCATTTATGGAATGCCCCGCTTCCTTATAGCAACAGAAAAGAGCAAGATTCTAGCAGCACCACCTAGAGACAGACTAACACAGTTACCCATCCTGATCTATCTCCTTCTTCTAGATCTCCACCCAGCAACTGACATATAGATGCCAAATCAAAACAGTTCTATTTTCTTTGAAGTGATTTTCAGCCACTTTTTAGTGGATGAATTTAATATTTTACAACTAATTTTATGGCTTCTGCTATCCTACATCTCCTGCCTGACCTAGCTAAGATAATTTTGACTCTGTCATTATGTTCTATGTAATTGAGTCCCTTTGCAGTTTTATTATTGTTTACTATTTTGCTGCTATATTGTCATTGCTAACAGGATTGGTTTTATTACCTGTTATTGTTCTGTTTGTTGATTTTACTCTGAACTATCTGGAACAGTTCTGCTGGAGAGTGGGCATAAACGCTGTAGGTAAATACATCCCATGGGCAGGTTATAGAGGACAGCGTTCCTGCACCTCTAACTGCTGTGCAGAACATAGAATTTTGGAAGATAGAGCTTGGCATTTAAAAGGGAGAAAACCCACGTTTGCTGGCATTTTCTGTGCATCTACTGCATGATCTACCGGATCATACTATTACCCCAGACCCCTGAATTTATGTGAAATTGACGTAGTCAAGAGTGCGCTTATAGAGGAGGGAAGGGATTTTGAATGAGGAATCTAATGAGGGGCACTACAAAGGCTTCCAGCTTCCAATACATCGTGCTAACACCGCTCATTCCCGTCATCTCTATGGTACAAAAGAATGTAGGGAAGCCACGTGCCCCATGAAAACCAATTGAAGCTGAAGATACCATAGAGTTACTAATAACGGTTTGCCCACAGATCACAGCTCCATTAATTTCATCTGGCTTCATAAAAGCTAAGTCAAAATGATTACCATCAATTGCTGTATTATTATTTAGCAGGCTGCTCTTTGTGTTTTGTCACGATGATGAGAGACATAGGCTCTTACCTCGTATGGGCTCACAACACAGCTATGCCGAACACGAGAGACCTGCCGCCATCTTGGTAAAGGAAAAGGTCCGTACGTGACCCGCCAAAATAACGATGGAAACTCCTCCCCCAACCATTGCCCTCTCTTATCACTATGGCAACCGAGCGGGCTGATTGCGCACGCGCCTTTGTTCATAGCCGCCTTGACGTTTCAAATGACTTTTTCATTTATTGCCACAAGTTGTAAAGGCGGGTCAGTAGGAGAGAGGCGGCGCTGATGATCGCAAGTACGCACGCGCCGCGCGGAATTATATGAGGCGGTTGGGCGGGTTAGAAGGCTGTTGCGGCGGTTTTGCTGGGAGAATTCAGGGCGGCTACCGGGCGAGGCGTTGCCTCTGGGGCGGTTCTTCTGAGGTGATGATGGATATGGTTTTTTTACCGTGTAATCTGTGTTATAGGCTCGAAGCAGTTATCGGGTTTTTGGCTGTCCCTCATTATTACTTGTTCTTGTCTGTCCCGCCGTTGTTCCCCATGTCTGTTTGGTCGTCAGATTCCGAGCAATTAAGGGGAGTGTAAGAAAGAAGGGAGCGAGAAGGAGTGTCCTGAATCTGGCCCAGTCACAGAACTGTCCAGAAGGTGAGGGGATGGGTATTAACAGAAACTGCTTAAAATAGCAGAGCCGAAAGTGGTTGCAGCTCTTTGGCTGCAAACTTGAGCTCTTAAAAATTGCCCCCCTTTCCCCAGACCTTTTTAAAATTCGGCGGTGTTCCCCACGGACGTCCGACTTAGTGATTAAGGTAATCGTGCTACATTTGGGGTTTCAACAATATGGTTGGGGGGAGGCGGCGGTTAAGATCCTTTTAAATGCATTTTCCAACACGAGCGTGTGAAGGAGCCTCCCATCACCCTGCTCGTTCTGTGAGACTTTTCAAGCTGCGTGGTTCTCGTAACTTGGATTTCCTCTCCGGAGGATAGGGGTTGCAGCGGCCTGGTATGCATGTGCAGAGAAGGCGATAAAATAGCCTTCCTGTGAAGACAAGAACAGCTGCATTCGCTCTATGCTGTGACAGATTTCCGGTTGGAGGTTGGGATCTTGTCTGGATGTTGGGGGAAGAGGCGTCATGGGCCTTTCGGAAGGATGCGCAATTCCGGGGTGGGGAGCGCCTCGATGATTAGATACTCTAAATTCATCTTGTGTGTGGTTAGGAAATTGTGTTTTCACAATACTTTGAAATGTTCGTCATGTTACTGCAGATCCCGCGCTACGTTGTGTGCACATGAATTACTTGTAGCAGTTATTTTGCTGTAGTGATAACTTGGTGGCTTTGGAGCCATATGTGGCTTTTCTGAATACCGTTCTCCAGCGAGGCACCTGTCATATGTTCCGGGAAGGTGGGCACTTTCTTTAGGAAGTGGGGTATGGTCATCATTACTGCGGGCCCAAGATAAATCTAATAATTTTATTTTAAAATGACATAACTTGTTGAGTTGTAGGAGTAATGTATGAGTCTGGGTTAATGTATGCAGCTGAAGTGGTGGAATAGGACATACCACTGTTGAATAAAAAGGTAAAGGTAGTCCCCTGTGCAAGCAACAGTCGTTTCCGACTCTGGGGTGACGTTGCATCATGACGTTTTCACAGCAGACTTTTTACGGGGTGGTTTGCCATTGCCTTCCCCAGTCATCTACACTTTCCCCCCAGCAAACTGGGTACTCATTTTACCAACCTTGGAAGGATGGAAGGCTGAGTCAACCTTGAGTTCGTTACCTGAACCCAGCTTCCACCGGGATCGAACTCAGGTTGTGAGCAGAGAGTTTGGAATGCTTTACCACTCTGCGCCATGGGGCTGCTTACCGCTGTTGAATACTAACCCATAAAACAAAGCTCCTTGCAGAAGAGCCAGGGTGCTGATGTGGTGGATTGGGAAGACCTGGGTTTGAGTCTCAACTCTGCTGTGGAAGCTTGATGGGTGAGCTTGGGCTAGTCACGTACTCTCAGTCCTTATAGCGTTGTTCTTAGAGTAAAGTGGAGGAGAGGAGAACACTGTAATTTGCTTTGGTTCCCCATTGGCAGAAAGGGTAAATGAAATAAAGAGTTTAGCAGTGAGAGAGTTTCTAACTTCCTCACCTCCTGCAGAACCAGCGTAAAACTTAAAGGACTAAAACTTTAGTCTTTGCATCTGTCAAACAACTTTATTATACTGTATGCTAATTTGCTGCTCATCATCTACTTATGTATGGACTGGCAACTTCCATTTCAGTGTATTTGAAGAAGTGTGCGGGCACAGGAAAGCTTATTCCTTGAATTAAACTTTGTTGGTCTTAGAGATGCCACTGGACTCAAACTTTGTTGAAATAACAAAATTAGATTATGTTTGATATATAATTGTTCATGCTTGGGATTATTCACAGGGCATACAGCAGTTTTGTGGCTGTTTCTGTTTATGGGGATTGTGAATGTAGCTCTCCATGACCTATGGAGTATCACTTCTGTGGGGTCTGTGCTGTTCTGAAAGCCCTAGCATTTCTTAAAACTTTTTTCCTCTTGTCCTGGAGGCTATTCTGTCTTTCCCCTGCCTTGCTCATTCACTAGAGTATGTTGCTCACAGCTTTCACTCCCTCATTTTGCTAAAGCAACTCTCCCTGGGGCTACCTCTGCCCCTTCCATTACTTTGGGATACAAAAGTACACTCTGAGAGATGCTGCCCATTGTTAAGGAAGAGAACAAAGTTAGAGTCCGGTGGCACCTTTAAGACCAACAGAGTTTCATTCAGAATGTAAGCTTTTATGTTTATGCATACTTCATCAGACAATGAAATGGGGTACAGTGAGCAGAGTTAGATATAGCTGGTGGGCAGTGATTAAGCATGCAAAATAGTACCATCAGAATCTATGCCAAAATAATACAGTTGACAAGTTGAAAGAACAACCAATTTGGTTTAGATACCATTTGTTGTGTTGGACAGCAGGAAAGTCAATATGTCAGAATTGAAGAATGATGGTGAGAGTGTCACAGGCAATAAATGTAGAGTCTGTTAGATGCTCTATAACTACTTAAGGCTGGGTTAAACTGAGAACATGTTTTTTTCTCAGAAGTGTTCCTGTCCGCCTAATTTACTTTTTAACATGTAGCATAAATTATTCCAGTTTGCCAATATAAAAAAAGAATACATTAGAATACCTGATCCCCTCATCTGATGAAGTGTGCTTAGAGAGCACATGAAAGCTTACGTTCTCAATAAAATTTGGTTGGTCTTAAAGGTGCAACTTGACTTCTGCTTTGTTCAACTACTTCAGACCAACACGGCTGCCCTCTTGGATCTATCAGCATTAGAATATAGTAGAAGATGGATATAAGAAAAAAATATCTGGAAAGGCCTGTCTTCAGAACATGGTTCACAATTATGCCATTAATCTGTCTTCTAAATAACTTTGGGATTTATAAATTGTTTTACATATCATTATGAACTGTTTAGCACCTTCATAAGCCAAAGTTTGCAATTTTCTATTCTTGAATAACACTTAAGTGTTGAATTCTTAATCTTTTTAAAATTGTAGAGTGCAGCAGAATGCACTGTGCTGTCATTTGTGGGCTATTTTCATTTAATACTTTGTCGAAGGCTTTCACAGCCTGAGTTCATTGGTTGTAGATTTTCCAGGCTGTGTTGTCTTAGCATTATGAGACCTTTTGCTAGCAACTGTGACTGGCATCCTCAGAGGTGTAACCCAGAAAACTGGAGTTCTCTCTGGGTCAGTTTAAACTGTGCTGTGTTTTGACAAGAGGAGAGTATAACAGACTTTTGTTGAGTTAATATATCCAGATGATGTAGTAGAGCCAAGTAACACATTCTTTGGGAAGAATTGACCCCAGGATCATTATAGTCATTTTGTTATAAATAAATAAAAAGGTTTCTTAGATGAAGTTTAGAAACATACTATAGTTAGGTTACCAACAGTTGCACAGAAAACCTATTGGGAGGGGGGGCAGGTAGGGTTTGCATAGAAGAAGGGAGAGTGCCTCACTTCTAATTTGTGGTCCAAAGTGGACCTTGTTGTGAATTTAGAGAGAGGATGCTTTGAAGTGTATCAGAGAATGCCTGAGACTATGGAATCATTTAATTTGTATAAGAAAGGCAATACAATGCTCCAGAGTCTGAGAAAGCAGGAGATAGGTTTCTGCTTCAAGATAGCCATTTGACTTGCTTGCCATGGGGGTAGGATGGATGACAGTTGTAAAATCTGATTAGTAGTATGGAGTGTGTAGTACATGACTTCTAACCTGATTGGGGACTGGTTTGAGGATATCTCCCACAAACATAGGATCCCTGATTACAGATTGAGGTGACTTTTATCAAAGCAGGTAGAATCTTGGGCCCTGTTCAGACACACAGTATAATCAGATGTCGCTGCTGTTTCCTTCCGGATTTAAAGTGGCTGATCAGACAGCAAGGTCTGCCTCCGGGTATTAACTCGTGGTAGCCCCCCCCCCCCCCCCAATCCTTCTCGAACCGGATTATTTTGCTACCTGCTCCTTTGTGGTGTTTTTTGAGTTCTCCAGTTTTACCTCATAGTTTTCTCCGTCTGGATAGTTCTGCTGCGATATTAACCAACTTTCGGATGTCTGAAGGCTGTCCCAGAGCAAAAAGAGTCTCAGACATCTGGTTTACAGTCGCCATTTTTTTTTTACTACTTAGCAATATGCACATAACCACATAATGTTTTAACCTATGCGCATGTGCACATAATGTGTGCATGTGCATAATAGTGGAGAAAAAAGAGAACTGCATGGTGCCATCATGTGGACGGCAAAAGACGGTTTCACTGTGGAGTGATTCGAATTGCAGTATGGCAGTCTGATCGATAATATCTGGACAAAAATATTCGGAACAGAACCGGGTCAGCTTAACACAGACTCAATACCCTGTGTGAACAGGGCCTTCCTTTGTTTTTTTGGAGGGTTCAAATGCTGTGACTGTATGTTGTGACCCAGGCTCTTCTTCGAAGGGGGGGGGGGGCAGAAGGGAATTTGAAAATGTGATTACTCCACCAAGGGTAACTGTCTCGTAGTGTAACTTACTTAGGCTTAATGTTTTGTTCCCCCCCCCCATTGACTTGAACTCACTAGGCATGGCAGCTGTTTTCCTTGTATATGCTGTAGTTTTCCATGTATATGCTGAATCAGGCCCCCGGAGGGCTCCTATCAGGCCCCAAAACAACTGACTGTCATCTGCTTCCTTCTCCCTCTCTCTTGCTTCCTTCTGTATTATAGCTTGCTTTGCCAGGCTTGCTCAGTTGCACAGGAACTACAGAGCCAAGCCTCTCTTCCTTCTGTGGGTTGAGGCTTCTCCTCCTCCTGGTCCCCTGGGGAAAGAAGGAAAGAGCCAGAATTTCCTTTGCCCAATTCCCTTGATTCCATGGGAGAGATACAAAGAAAACACCTTTAAGACCAATGAGTGCTAATGTTCTGATCATGTTTTATTTTTGAAAAATCTTTACTTGTGTTTGTGCTCTTTATAAAGTTTTATATTTCTGCTACCCAGCATTACATTTTATGACACAGGTGGCCCAGCCCTACAAGGCCTCATTTATGTCAGATTTGGCCCTGACACCCTGCTTTAAATACTTGCTCAGGGGCAGCCTTTCCAGGGTACTCCCAAGGCACTGGTTATGTGATGGCCTGGGGTTTGTAACTTGCTGTGGTGGCATGAAGAGAAACACCCTTTTACATGGCGGCCAAGCACATAACATGCATGTGAAAATACACAGATCCAGGGTGAACTTATGACAGGCTTCAATTATTAAATTAGATTTGATGATGCCAAAATGCAATTATTTCTGTTATGTGATATTTCTACCTCATATATCAAGTGCTGAAAGTATTTTTAGCTCTGCAAAAAGTTTGCAATTGAAAAAATTACAAGGAAAAGCATAACTAAAATTCAGGGAAGAGAATAAAAATGATTTATCATTATTCAAATAGCCTTGCAAACAAATCCACAAAAATGAACATCCATTTTGACTATCTTGCTTGCCCACATATGTCTCTGATAGTCACCTGTAACCTAATAAAGAAAACACACCTGGTTGCATTAAGCAATACTTGCTTCAATGGACAGTAGTTATTAATAAGCTTATTTATAAAAATAAGTATAAATACAAAATAAAATAAGTGTTGAGATAATTATTCTCTTGTTGGTACCCCTACTTATTGCTTACTCAAATGTCATGTACTTTGACTGCATTTGCCAAAGTTCAAACAGTGAAGTCAGTTTCATAGAAAAGGGCAATTCTTTTGAGCCCCATATCACTGCCTGATCCTTTGCTTGCTATTGTGCAATACAGCAGACAGTTGATGATAGCTTGATACCACATCTTACTTGCTCATGCAACACTCTTACTTTGTTTCAAGTCCCCAACACTTTGAATACTACTGCGAAGAGTGTGTATGTGACCTGGTGAGAACAAGGGCATTTAGGACCAAAAAAAAAAAGTATTTCATTGCCCCGAGGTAATTTCCCTAGCATAGTATTTGCATTATCTGATGAAATCCCTTGTAGTTGGTAATAAACTGAATATGTTTTTCTTTACAGATTAACTGAGCCTCTGTAGAGATGTCTAAGGTAAAGAATGCCACTGCTAACTAATGTGTGTGTTTGTAAGTGTTGTCAGTTCGCTTCCAACTTATGATGAACCTATGAATTAATGACCTCCAAAAATACCCTATCATTAAGAGCCTTCCTCAGGTCTTGCAGACTGAGGATTGTGACTTTCTTTGAGTCACTTCATCTCATCTCTTTTCCTGCTGCTTTTCTCTGGCATTATTTTCTTTTCTAATGGCTGTTTTCTTACAATGTTACCAAAATGTGATAGCCTCAGTATAGTCATTAGCTTCTAGGGAGAATTCAGGCTTGAATTGATGTAGAACCCACTTATTTGTCTTTCAGCAGTCCATGGTGTCTGTAAAACTCCAACTAATATTTTTTGCTTATAAAAGATATAGGGATCCTATACTGTTTTCCTGATTAACACAGTTATTCTAGACCCTTTGAACTGTATTGATATGAACAGATTGTGGACATATCTGTTGTAAAATAGTATGCTTGTAAATCAAGGCAGCACCAGACGCAATTGTGCAAAATGATTATTTTTACTTCTTAATCAGATATCTGTTTCTTCTTTGGTCTGCTTGTTTTCTCCATGTGTCTGTATCTTTGTTATTGAAGCTTGACATGGGTATGGGTAGGTGGTGAATTTAAATGAACTAAATTGATCAATTTCTCTAAATCTGTTATTTATACAGTGTTTTATAGTACACAAGTACAATCTTTTCCCACTGTAAGAAAAACATCTAATGAATATTCAATATTATAGTTTTATTTTTTGTGGAAAAACTATACCCAGTTTGTATTTTTGGACTGAACATGTCATTTTAGATGACTTTTAGTGAGTTATTGAGATTGATGGCTTAAGAAGTGCCAGCTTCAAGATTGCAAACAAATGCAGGCTCTATACAAGGTGAAGTTGGGAAGAGGGTGCTGAGGCAAATATAGGAGGTATGAATGAAAACTGCCAGTTATTTTTAATGGTGTGGGCTTGGTGGGGAGGGTTGACAGTATCTCTTAACAATCTAATTTAAACAAACACAATCTTTTTCTTTTTAGCAACAACCTGCCCAGTTTCCCAATCCAGAAACACCTGGTTATGTAGGATTTGCAAACCTTCCCAACCAGGTTCATCGGAAATCTGTGAAAAAGGGCTTTGAGTTCACCCTTATGGTGGTTGGTAAGAATAATTTTAATCTTTTAAGCAGCCTTTCAGGCAATTGCATCACGTTTTTGAAGGTTTGTTAAACATTGACTTAGATCCTAACTGTAACTTCTGCTAGGTAAGGCACTTCTTCAAGCAGAAAAGGGGTAGGGTGTTTTTATTGATTTGTGTTCCTATTGTAGACACCAATTCACCCAAAATCTGTTTCTGGATGTTCATCAACCAGGGAATATAATGGGCGGGGGGCTCAGTGCTATAGTTCATGGTTTACATTCATACTTTACCAGTTTCTTCCAAACAAATATTAAGAGAATAAAAACTATTTAGTTTCTACCTCTTGATCCCCCTGATACCACGTCTGGCCCAAAATCCTGTTAGAGGCACTGAGGAATCATTCCAGTCAGAGCAAAGAATCCTGGCCTTAGTCTATTTCTGCATAAGGAAATGTTGTGTGCTTTATAAACTGTAGGAAGAGATTAACTTCAAAACCTATTTGTACCCTTAAAGTGTATTGTAAAATTCTTGTGAAATTTGGGCATTGGCATTTTTACTGATAGAGACTATAGTAGCTCTATCAATGTGTCATGATCAGAAAATGCCCTCAGCCTAAGGCTCAGGGCCCTTCTGCTCACTGGATAATAACATAAGAAGATTTCAAAAGAACTACTCTAATTTGCTGCCATGCAGCCTGGGTGCTGCTGCACCATAAAAACCCTGTTTAATTACCTATCTCCTGTGATCACTTTTAATTTTAACTGTTTCAAGCTGGTGGTGGGGCCTGAATAAAGCTGTCTTTAAAAAGTTATATCTGGACATGCATCATCTAGTTATGTTATGATTTTTCCCAGAAATATCATAGAATCATAGAGTTGGAAGGGACCTCCAGAGTCATCTAGTCCAACACTGCACAATGCAGGAAACTCAAATATATCTCCCCCTAAATTCACAGGATCTTCATTGCTGGAAATGTGAACTGGAAAATTATCAAATGCCCAAAATAGAGACTATTTAGAGTTTGCATGTTTACTTTGACTTTTATTTAGGATACCTTTAAAATCTTGTACAATATTATGTACCATTAGCAATAAATTCTTGAATGAAAGTATTTGATTAGGGGAAAAATCAGTTGGGGTTCATGTGGTACATTCAAAACAATTCTAAACTTTATATGGGCTGGTGCTATGACCCAGTGGAAAAGCCTCTCGTTTGCGGGCAGGAGATCCTAGGTTCAAGATATTTGGCTGTCCTCAACTAGAGCCAGGGTTTCTTCGACCATGGCTCTGACTTAGTGTAACTCCGCCAAGCACCATTAGGTCCCTGTGGGACTTAATGCAGTTTCGCAGGGCCTGTTAGGCAGAGGTGTTCTGCCAGGCCTTTGGTTGAGGACCAAAACAGTTCCATCATAGCCAGCCCCCTTCCCTTTCTTTTTTCCTCCATCTTTGCTTCAGCCCACTCCTCACCTGCCTGGAAGTTTATGGCACAGTCCAGAGCTGGGTAGCAAAGAAATACTTGACGCCAAGGGCTTTTTTTAATGGAGTTCTAGAACATCTTTGTAGAAACAAAATTCTCAAAAAATGTTTAGAAGTTAATGAGGGGCACCTGTGTGTGTCACCTTCATTTCTCTCTTGAGAGTTCCAGCACCTCTTTTTCTAGGAAAAAGAAAAGACCTGCTTGACACCATCTGAAATAATGTAGCTGCCCTTTTGGTTTTAATTTGTTTTTATTGTTTTTATCCTTAGAGCAGGAGTTTCAAATGTCCAGCCTGGATGCCAAAAGTGGCCCACTCAGGGCTTTAATCAGGACCATGGGGCTCTTCCCCCCCCCCTTCTCCCCCTCTTGTCCTTCCCCTTTGAGGCTGACAAAGTTCCCTGCTCTTTCTGCCTTGTATTTGTCAGCTGCAGCAGGAAGCAAAGCTGCAAAGAAAATTTCATTAAAGTCTCTATGCCTGGGTAGCTAGGGCCCAGAGACCTTAATGGAAAATCCATTCCATGTTTTCCTTGTAACTTTGTCCGTGCTGCAATGTGTTTCAGTGGAGTGGAGATCAATTTCACTTTCAGCGTTCCTATAGCCAGCTCAAGCTCATGCTTCTTGGAGTTGTGTCCTTGCAAATAAAGGGGTTGAT
This sequence comes from Heteronotia binoei, assembly GCF_032191835.1. Taxonomy (NCBI): domain Eukaryota; kingdom Metazoa; phylum Chordata; class Lepidosauria; order Squamata; family Gekkonidae; genus Heteronotia; species Heteronotia binoei. The sequence goes on along the minus strand of NC_083228.1, from coordinate 89,205,785 downwards.
GCTTTGAGCTAGCTTGTCTCTGCTGAATGGCCCTAACCTAGTGAGTACTCTAACCTGGGAGCCCATAGCCAAAGGGTCTATTATACTGAAGAGCCATTGCCAATCTCAATAAACCCAGATGGGAGCGGGAGAAGCTTGCAGTGTCATTTCATTGTTTTCCCAGGCTCAACATTTTATATTTTCAGTTTCTGCTGTAATCCTAGTGCATTTTCTTGGTGTTTTATTTGTAAAATTGCATTGATAAATCCCACTATTCCCCCACCTTTCCAAAATAGTTTTAAGCCTGTTGTATTTTAAGTTAAAAATTAATATATTTAATTGCGTTTGTCTGTGTCCTTTATAAAGTTTATATCTCTGCTACCTCACATTGCATTTTGTGACGCGCATGGTCTGGCCCCACAAAGTCCCATTTGTATCAGATCCAAGCATCCTAACAAATGAGTTTGACACCCCTGGCCTAGAGCTTTACATCATAGGGAATGGGCAATTCATAAGTGGAATATATAAATAAAATGCTATAGACATTATTTTCCACTCATCTATTTCAGTATCATCTAACTGTTACGTGGGGTCACTGGAACAATTCAGTTTTACTGTCTGTAATAACACGTGCTTGTTCCATAGCAAATGCTGATTACAGTATCCCTTTCATCATGTGAGAGGAGTCATATAAATAATTTAGCTTTGGCTGTACAGATCAAATCAAAACCAATCAGGTGAATTTGTAACTTGACTTTCTGTTTGGATTGTATGTATTTAGTTTTATTCTCGGGTCATCAGCGTGGCTGCGGCGAGCATCAGCAGCAAGACAGGGGTGCCAGCCTTTTCCGCGTGACCGGCCCGTTCTGCTCGGCGGGAAGCAGCAGCGCTCCGGCTCGCCCCTTGTCTACGCAGAGCTTGCACATGCGCACTAGTGTCGGTCACAGGGAGATGCAGGGGCGGGCCAGAGTATATAACAAACTCTATATTTTGAGTGGAAATGTTGGGTGGGTCGTCTTATACGCCCAGTCGTCTTATACGCCAGCAAATACGGTAGTTTGAGCTTTCTGCATCCTGCAGTGAGGGATCAGAGACTGAAGATGCAATAGAAAGAAAATAATATGAGCATCTTAAAATTTTTAATTGCATTTAGAAGGTCTGTTCTGTAAAGCTTTCAGTTGTTTCTTTTAAAAAATTGTGTATCCTTCACATTGAATCTCTGGTAATCCCTAGCACTTGAAAAGAACAAAAGTAGTGTGTTTTTTAAATAGTACTGCAGTCAGAGCCCTCTGCTCACGACCTGAGTTCAATCCCAGCGGAAGCTGGTTCAGGTAGCCAGCTCCAGGTTGACTCAGCCTTCCATTCTTCCAAGGTTGGTAAAATGAGTACCCAGCTTGCTGGGGGGAAAGTGTGGATGACTGGGGAAGGCAATGGCAAACCACCCCGTAAAAAGTCTGCTGTGAAAACGTTGTGAAAGCAACGTCACCCCAGAGTTGAAAGCGACTGGTGCTTGCACAGGGGACTACCTTTACCTTTAAATTGCTGTCCATAGCTAATTGTACATTTTGAAAAAACAATTCTTGAAAAAATTCTTGAAAAAAACGTTAGATCCGGCCGAATTGGCACACTATCGGCCGGTCTCGAATTTGCCCTTTTTGGGGCAAACTTATTGAGAGGGCAGTGGCGTTGCAGCTACAGAGTTTCCTGGAGGATGCTTCAGTCCTTGACCCCTACCAGTCTGGTTTCCACCCGGGCCATGGGACGGAGACGGTGCTGGTCACCCTGGTGGATGATCTTCAGCGGCATCTGGATCAAGGCGGCTCGGCGGTGCTGATGTTGTTAGACCTATCGGCAGCGTTCGATACGGTCGACCATCGGCTCCTGGCGTGCCGCCTTGCCGACGCAGGGATACAGGGGCTGGCCTTGCAATGGCTTTTCTCTTTCCTTGAGGGTCGGGGACAAAGGGTGGCGATTGGGGAGAAACTGTCCCGGAGACACACGCTTGATTGCAGAGTGCCTCAAGGGGCGGTACTTTCCCCGATGTTATTCAACATCTATATGCGCCCCCTTGCCCAGATTGCCCGAAGGTATGGGCTGGGTTGTCATCAATATGCTGATGACATCCAACTCTATCTGCTCATGGACGGACGGCCCGCCTGCGCCCCAGAAAATCTGGACCGGGCGCTACAGGCAGTGGCTAGGTGGCTTAGGCTGAGCAGGCTGAAGCTGAATCCGGCGAAGACAGAGGTCCTTTGCTTGGGTCGTTGCGGCCCGGGAAGGGAAATCCCCCTGCCAGTTTTTGACGGCGCGCCGTTGATAGCGGCGAGCAGGGTCAAGAGCTTGGGGGTACTATTGGAGCCCTCACTGACGATGGAGGCTCAGATAGCAGCCACTGCCAAGTCCGCTTTTTTTCATCTTAGGCGGGCGAGGCAGTTGGCCCCCTTCCTGGAACGCGACGACCTAGCAACAGTGATTCATGCTACGGTCATCTCGAGGTTGGACTACTGTAATGCCCTCTACATGGGGCTACCCTTGTGCCGGACCCGGAAACTGCAGTTAGTGCAGAACGCCGCTGCCCAGCTGCTACTAGGGCTCCCAAGATGGGAGCACATACGGTCGGGGCTCCGGGACCTGCACTGGCTGCCAGTAATATTCCGAGTCCAGTACAAGGTGTTGGTCATTACCTTTAAAGCCCTATATGGCCTAGGACCTGCCTACCTTAGGGACCGTCTCTCCCCACATGTTCCCCAGAGAGTACTACGATCGGGTTCACAAAACCTGCTGGTAATCCCCAGGCCAAAGGAGGCCCATCTAAAGGTCACCAGGGACCGGGCCTTCTCAATAACGGCACCTTACTGGTGGAACCAGCTGCCGGAGGAAGTGCGGGCCCTGCGGGACCTAGGGCAGTTCCGCAGGGCCTGTAAGACAGCCCTCTTCCGGCAGGCCTGTAACATCTAACTGACAATGAGAACATCTTCTGGATGGAACAAAAATGCATCTACAGACCGCTGGTTTTATTCCTATTTTGTTTTATCAATTATGGTTTTAACTTATTTGTAAATGTTTTTAAACCAAATCTATGTAAATTATAATGTTGTAAGCCACCCTGAGACACTTCGGTGAGAAGGGTGGGATATAAGTCCAAATATAAATAAATAAATAAATAAATAAATAAATAAAATTTAGTCAAGCTCAAAAGTAGGTCAGTACCCAACCTCCCTAAGGATCCCAAGTAACTTTTGGTCTCCTTTAATCACCATCTCTTGTCAGCTGATATAATCACCCTTTATTATAGCCTTTTGCTGACCGTTCTAGCTGAGTCATAAATATTTTTGTATAATTTTTCACTAATTAACTGCAACAGAAATTGGGCAGTGTTAGTCAAAGATATCTATTTAGGGGTAATTTGTGAAGGTCAGAACTCTGTGCACAGAGGAGCCCCAGTGAAGAAGCATAATACAACAAAGCATCTTAAGAGGGGGGGAAAGGGGGAAGTAGGCCTAATTAGACAAAGACAAAATCAGTTATGAAAGTTAAAAGTCAGCAGGGGCTATCTCTATGTTGTATGAAATTCTGCATCTACCTGCAAAAATGACATTGTGGATATGTTCTCATTTCGGTGAACTGCTGCTTCATAGCGAACAAATGTATTCCTTTCAGGCTAAGGCCTGTGGAAGCTAAGACTATTAGGGTATAAAATTTTCAAGGAGAAGCATCTCATTTGCAATCTGTCTACTGTCATGGGAGGATCTTGGTATCATAAAGAATAGTGAAAGTCCTTTAGAAGAGGTTCATTCCATGGGTAATAAATCTTGCTGTGCTGATGATATCTTTCCAGGAACTGGGTAGAGGCTTTTTGTAATAGCTGCCTATTCCATGTATGAGGCTAGACTGGCAGAGCCATGGAGTCTCAAATGGATGAGACAGGGGCTTCAGAACAACAGGTTTACATTTCTTACATGCAGGCAAACATTTTGGACAAGATGAGTCTGTAACACAGAAGAAACCATGTAACTCACAAGGGAACTAGACTGTTGGTTCTTAAAGCAATTTTGTGGAAGGGGATGGTAATAGAAGCTAAGTGAAGTGTGATCTAGCTGTATAGATTCCTTAAAGAAAATACTGATTTGGTATGCCGCGTCAGTGAAAAGGGCAGATCCATGCTAGGGAGAGCCAACGTTGTGTGGTGGTCCGTATTGGACTAGGATCTTGGGAACCCAAGTTGGAATTCTCCCTCTTCCATGGAAGGTTGCTAAGTGACCTTGGGCCAGTCACACACTATCAGCCTAACCTACCTCACAGTGTTGTTATGAGGGTAAATGAGTAAGGGGTGAATGTTATGTCATGTGGGCTCCCATTGGGTAGGAAAGGGGTGGTATAAATGAAGTATGTAAATAGGGAAAGAATTAAGAATAAACCTTCCAGTATCTTAATGCCTTTATGGTGCAGCTCCCTTTAGAAGACTGTGTGCAGGTCACATTACCCTTCCTCAAAGAGAATATTATTGCTGAGGTACAAAATAGAAAAGCAAAAGTGGTAATCTTTTCTATGAGAAAAGACTTTTGAATGTTTGGGGCTTTAGTTTTGAAAAGGTTAAATAAGAAGAAGAAGAAGATATTGGATTTATATCCCGCCCTCCACTCCGAAGAGTCTCAGAGCGGCTCACAATCTCCTTTACCTTCCTCCCCCACAACAAACACCCTGTGAGGTGGGTGGGGCTGGAGAGGGCTCTCACAGCAGCTGCCCTTTCAAGGACAACTTCTGCCAGAGCTATGGAAGGTGTGCTACAAGTTGATAAAATATGCATGGTGAAGAAAGAAAGAACTATTTTCCCTCTTCTGTAGTACGGTGAAATACCTAATCAAATTGACTGGAACTAGATTCAGTGTAAATAAAAAGTACACACAACAATTCATGCATGGCATTTACTGCCTCAAGATGTGGTGTTGGCCTTTAGCATAGATAGGTTTAAGAGGATATTAGACAAAGGCACAACGACTAAATGGAACCTCTGGAAAGCAACAGCAGGAAATGGCCCTGCTTGCCCTACTTGAGAGCTTTAGGGGAGGGCATCTGGTTGGTCACTAGGAAAGAGAATACTGGCTTAGATAGACTTTTGGTCTGATTTGTGGGGCTATTCTTGTGTTTTTCACTAATTACAAAAACTAGCAACAGTGTACACAGCTAAGAGTACAATTAAATTTGGTGCAAGAAGACAATTCATAATATGGGTAATCGGGTTGCATGTGTGAATTCTGAAAACTGTAATTTGTACTTACGAATTTATCTTCCTATTGATTTTTAGGTGAGTCTGGACTGGGGAAATCTACTTTAATAAACAGCCTGTTCTTAACAGATCTCTATCCAGAAAGAATAATCCCAGGAGCAGCTGGTAAATATAAATTAATTCTTTACTAGGAATAAGGCCTGTTGTGAAGAAAAATACAACAGGCTCTAGAAAGAGGCTGTGGGTGAATGCCTGCCCACCCTTGTCTTCCCACCCATCGAAGTGAAGGCATTCACTTTCCTCCAACCTCAAGGGGATCTGATCTCTGCCATCTGGAGAGCAGTTGTAATTCTGAGTGATCTCCAGCCCTCACCTGGAGATGGGTAACAATGGATCTTCATCGTGGTCTCTGTGCAGTCCCACACATGGGTCTTGCCTTCGGCAACAGATCCTAACCTCAGAGACTCCAAAAGCTCACTTGAGCATTATTTTTGGCACGCTTTCCAGCTCGCCCTGGAGAGCAGGCACCGACTGTGCATGCCTGGAGCGAGTGGAAGACACCCCTCCCACTCAGTTTCTTCCTTACCGCTGCTCGGACAACACCTACCTTGTTGTGTTCCCTCCTTAGCTCATACTTCTCTTCATCTCTTCGTGTTCCTATGGTATCATATTCCTCCTTCTGTATTGTATTCCTTTCTGTAATAATTTCGCCCCATCTGTTTAAAAAAGAAAAGAAAAAAGGAGCCTTATTCTGCACTTTTCTTTCCTTTCCCCTTCCCTCTCCCTCCCCTGTCCAGAGCATATGGAAGGGGAAACTACCTTTAAAAAGTGCCGCAGATGCAGAGCTAAAATTACATCCACTGATAGTCATTCCCACTGTCTTTTTTGCCTTGAGGAAGCCCACAAGGTCAACTCTTGCACCCACTGTGCTAGTTTCGGCAAGCAGGTGCGAAAGAACAGGGCCACCAGACTTCAGAGCTTTCTATTTGAAAAGTCTCTCCGGGCTATGTCCACTTCCAGAGATTTGCTGCCTCCCCTACCTTGAGAGGGAGATTCGACTGCGTCGGCCGCTGTAGCATCGCTAAGAAAGCATAAGTCCGACAAATCTGCTTCCCGCCACTCCGAGTCCACTCACAAGTCTAAGAAGTCGAGCCATCACTTGGAACCATCCGCTTTGGCGCATAAGAAACATCAAGAATTTACAGCCCAAACCAGCAAGCCTTCTACTAAATCGGCACCTTCGGCTTCAATGGTCTCGACTTCGACTTCCGCTCCAAAGGCTTCGACTTCAACGCAGCGCATGATCCCAACACTTTTGCCTGCAGAACTCATGGCACCCCCTGACATCATCACTGAGATGCCCCAACTCACTCGATCCACAGATGTGATTCCAATCCCATCCAGATCTCCATCTCTCCACGGCTCTCTGCCTTTGGATATCCTGGAACTGGACCCCAGACATCTTTTGGATCCGAACGCGTTCCAGGACATCAAGGTTTCTCCCCTGTATAGAGAACCAAGCACATATCGAGACGTCGGGGTTTCTCCCCTGTATAGAGAACTTTGTGAGTCATCCACCCAAGTCTCAACCCAGCTTTATCGAGAGTCATCAACTCAGGACTACAGGGCACCTCTCAACAGGCAATTTTCTCACCACCGCTGTCGCTCACCCATCCCCGCGGATCTCCCCCATGACTACCACTACTGCTACGACTACTCCTCAGCCTCAAGATCGCCTTCGCCTCAGTACCGAAGGGCTTACACGTTCTTCTCTAGATCTCCCTCACATGAGAGACTTCAGCGCTCTTGGTACCATGATTATGCTGAGTACAAGCACTCTCAGAGTCGACATACTTCACCTGCATATGTTCCTCAACCTCGGCTCCGGCTCCTAGGTCTCCAATCTGAGTTCCTTGTTCACTGATCACGATGACTTCCTCGGCTCCAATCCCCTTGATCACCGGTAGTAACTATGTCTTTGGCTCCTATAATGCATCTGACAGACCCCAACAAAGGGCCGTCTTCTTTAACTTCGAACCAGCCTCTGCTACCTCCAGATGACTCCAACCAGCCAGCCTCCCTCGGCTCCGACACGCCTCGCCCTGACCGCCTTTCTCCATCCGATGGCGCTAAGGCCTATCTCAACTTAATTTCCACCATGGCGGAGGCGCTCAATGTCACCTTACCCTCCGACACCCCGGCAGTCACTGATGTGGTGCATGACTTAGTGCAGTCCTACCTGCCTGCTGGATCTTTACTGCCAATGCTCCATGTACATCTCAAGCGACTTAAGGAAGCCTGGGACAAGCCAGCCTCCATCGCACCTACTCCTAGGGGGTTTGACTCCCATCGAGTCCATGCCCGGATTTGTAGTTTCTCTCCTCTCACCCTGCTCCCAATTCTATTATTGTTCACTCAGCTTCGAAGGCAAAACCCTCATGACACCCTGCTCCACCTGACCAGGAAGGGCATAAACTCAACACCCTAGCACGGAAGATCTACGGCTTGGCTACCACCAACTCTAAGATTAGCAGTTATTTGGTTTACCTTTCGGCTTATGTTTTCAACCTTGCCAATCAGTTCACACCCCTAATCCCAACTTTACCGGATGCTTCTCAAAAGCTGGCTCATCAGTTGGTCTCAGAACTCTCTAAAGTCAGTAAACAACAGATCAATACTGTTCGGCATGCAGTGTCCTGTTCCTCCAGGGTCTTTGCGTCATCAGTAGTGCTTTGATGCCATGCATGGCTTCGCTCAACCAACCTCCAGACTGACATCAAACAAAAGATTGAGGATCTACCGTTTGAGGGTCAGGGGTTGTTCCCCGCATCCACAGACGAGGTCCTTACATCTGTGGACAATGGCCGTAAGCATGCTAAACGCCTAGGTGTCACCCAACTACAGCAGTCCCAAACTTTCAACCACTCCCGACCCTGGAAACAGCCTTATTTGAAACGTCAGCATTCCCCTAAGCAATCAGAATATTGGCATTGGAGGGGACCCCAAGCCAAGCAGCCTCACCAGCCCTACCAGCAAAAGTCACGCCTGCTGCCAAGCAAGACTACGCCACCCTTCAAACAGTCTCTTTGACTTTTCCCTCCTGCTCTCTCCAGGCCACACAAGGCTTTCCCCATTCCTCAGAACTTGGCAGAAGATCACCACAGACACCTGGGTACTTACTATAATTCGAATAGGCTACTCCGTAGAGTTCATTTCGCTCCCTTCCCATCACCGTTTTATTTTAACTCCACCGTCCCCATTTCTTCACGAAGAAATCCTAGATCTCCTTCGCAAAGGGGCTATAGAACCCGTTCTACTACAAATACTTTCTAGTCCCAAAACGAAACTGAGGCAGATGTCCAATTCTAGATCTCAGGAAACTCAGCGAACAGATTGTTTACAAAAAATTCAGAATGATCTCCATTCAGTCAATCCTGCCATTAATCCCGCAGAACACCTGGATGGCATCTCTGAACCTTCAAGATGCCTACTTCCACATATTGATAAGATCTCAACACTGGACATACCTGAGATTCGCCATGGGTCACCACTACTTCCAATATTGGGCCCTCCCATTCGGACTGTCCACGGCCCCTCGCATTTTCACAAAGTGTATGGCAGTGGTGGCTGCAGCTCTTCATCTTCGAGATAGCACCATCTTCCCGTACTGGACGACTGACTCCTGACTGCTCAGTCACTTCAGCAGCTTGAATGGGACATTCAAGTTACGCTGTCACTTCTAGCATCCTTAGGTCTGTATGTGAACCTTGCCAAGTCACAACTCACCCCTACCCAGGACTTACAGTTCATAGGTGTCCGCTTCTGCACGCACTTTCATATGGTTTTCTTTCCTCTTCCATGCAGTCTACAACTCATAGTGAGTGCCACTGCTATTCTTCAGTCTCCAACTCAACCTGCTGTCGTGTTTCAACGTCTTCTGGAATACATGGCAGCAACTACATCCGTCATCAAATTCACCAGGCTTTGGATGAGGCCTCTGCAACTTTGATTTGTCCGCGCCTTCCATCCTCACAGGCAGCCCCAAACCACAATTCTCACTGTACCCAAGGAGGTCCTCCTCTCTTTTCACTGGTGGACCCTTCAGCCCAACTTGCTTCAGTGGCTGCCCTTCATCCTGCCTTCCCCTGCTGCAAATGTCACCACGGATGCCTCGAAGTAGGATTGGTGAGCCCACTTGGAGGACAAGACTGTCAGGGTTCTGTGGTCTTCTGCAGATAGAAAATTCCACATCAGTGGTTTGGAACTAATAGCGGTCCACAGGTCCCTTCAATCCTTCCTTCCTTCTCTAACAGATCATCATGTTCAAATCACATCAGACAACATGGCAGCCATCTTCTATATAAACAGATAAGGGGGAACGAGATCTCTTCAACTTTGCCATCTCTCCATTGCCCTATGGAAATGGTGCATCAAGCACAACATTTACATCACCGCAATCCATCTACCTGGAGTGGAGAACACTCTAGCAGACTCTCAGCCGGTTTCAAATGGACAGCCACGAATGGTCACTCAATCCTGCACATCTTCACCACATCTTCCATTGCTTTGGGAGCCCCAGTGTAGATGTCTTTGCCACACGACTCAACACCAAATGTCGTCGCTTCTACGTGAGGGGGAGCAACAATGCATTTCCCTTGCTTGGATGGGACGTCTCCATTACCTGTTCCCTCCATTTCCACTCATCACACGCTCGATCCGCAAGATCGTCTGAGATTAGACAGACTGCATTCTCATCACTCCATGGTGGCCAAGACAACCGTGGTTCGTGAGGCTTCTTCAGCTATCCCGCCACTCCTATCGCCGCCTCCCTGTGGTACCCGATCTCACTCAACATCAAGATCAAGTCTGGCACCACAATCCTCAGATTCTGTGCCTCACAGCGTGGAGGATCCGGCCATAACACTGCCCCTGGAAGTGCAACATGTTATCCTCAACGCTAGGAAACCTTCCACTAGACGTTCCTACCTTCTCAAATGGAAGCGCTTCTCCACTTATGTACAATCTCATGACATTAATCTGGACAGCGCCCCTATCTCCTCTATTCTACAGTACTTTTTGTCCCTGCAGGCTTCAGGACTTAGTTATTCTTCATTAAAGGTTCACTTGTCCGCCATCTCATCATTCCATGTTCCTGTTGATGGTCAGACAGTTTTTTCCCACTGTTTATCTAAAGCTTTCCTCAAGGGACTTCTGTGTCTGCATCTCCCAGTTAAACCCATCATTCCAGCTTGGAGTTTATCTCTAGTCCTAGCCCAGCTTGTTAAAACTCCATTTCAGCCCTTAGCGTCTATTGTCTTACATTTACTTTCTTGGAAAACTGCCCTATTGGTTGCCCTTACCTCAGGTAAATGAGCAAGTGATCTGTGCACCTTCCGCTCTGATCCACCTTATACCGTCTTCCAGAGTTCCAAGGTGGTTTTTCGGATGGACTCTGCCTTTCTCCCGAAGGTCGTCTCCCCTTTCCACCTTTCAAGTGCTACTTCCTTACCAGCCTTCTTCCCAGAACCCAAGGACTCAGGTCAAAGGATACTGCATACTCTCGACGTGAAAAGAGCCTTATCCTTCTATCTTGCACGTACACAACCTTTCCGAAGGACACTAATTTATTTGTAGCCTATGGCAAGCCTTATAAAGGGTCCAAGATATCCACCCAAAGACTTTCCAAATGGGTGTCTAGTGTGATTCGGTTGTGTTATGAGACTGCTAAACAGCCATTACCTGTCGGACTCAGAGCTCATTCTACTAGAGCTGTCTCGACTTCTTTGGCATTTCTGCAAGGAGTATCCTTGGAGGACATTTGTGCCGCTGCGACCTGGTCCTCTCTGTCCACGTTTGTCGCTCATTATGCCCTGGACATTCGTGTTAGACGTGATGCCTTCTTTGGCCAGGCAGTCCTCCGCTCAGTCTTTCACTAATACTTCTCCAGGTGAGTGCATCGTAGTGCAAGGTGAGTGCTCATATGTGAACTATTATGTTTGCTTACCAATTGCCAGCACCTACCTCCTGTGTTTAGCTTGTTAATCACCCATGTGTGGGACTGCACAGAGACCACGATGAAGATAAACAGGTTGCTTACCTGTAACTGATGATCTTTGAGTGGTCATCTGTGCAGTCACACACGCCCACCCAGCCTTCCTCTCTGCTGACTCTTTGCTTTTTCCTGCACGGATATCAGTAGCATCTGGAAGAAACTGAGTGGGAGGGGCGCCTTCCATTCACTCCAGGCATGTGCAGTCGATGCCTGCTCCCTAGGGCAAGCTGGAAAGCAAGCCAAAAATAACACTCAAGTGAGCTTTTGGAGTCTCCGAGGTTAGGATCCGTTGCTGAAGGCAAGACCCATATGTGTGACTGCGCAGATGATCACTCGAAGATCATCAGTTACAGGTAAGCAACCTGTTTTTTCCCAAGAGGAAATGGCTGGTTTGGAGAGTGGAGTCTATGGCATTGTACCTGTCTGAGGTCCTACCTCTCCTCAAATCCTACCCACTCCAGGCTCCACTTCTCAAATCTCCAGGCATTTCCCAACCTGGAGTTGGTAACTTTTAAGTCACACTGGCTGTCCTAGGGGGGCTGCTGCTGAACAGGGCCAAGCAGCCGGCCTAGTTAAATCATGCCAGCCAGTTGACATCAAATCACCCAGAAGGTGCTGCTGGGCCTAGGGTAGCCAAACTCCAGGTGAAGCCTGAGGATCCCTTGGGATCACAACTGGAGAAAATAACTGCTTTGGAGGGTGGACTCTGTGGCATTGTATTCAGTTGAGGTCTCTCCCTTTTCTGCCTAGCAACAGCCTCTGGCTAGCAGCTTCCCCTGTGGGCCAATCCTCATCTGTCCTGGGGCAAGGCTGAGAGGAGGAGGGAGGGACTAGAAAGAGGAATTGCTTCGTGAGGCTACAGTAGAGCAGCAGCCCACTCTGAGGCCAGTTGATGAAAGGGACACAGAGAAGCATAGATGTGTCTGTCTTTGGAGTAAAACTTTTTGGTGGTTTGTTCAGTGTTCTTGGGCCTGCAGTAGGCAGGGGATAGCAGAATCAGCCAATGGAAACCCAATGGTGGTGACTGACACATGATAGGCCAATGGTTTGTTGAGTGCACCCATCACCCAATGAGAGTGTTCCATTAAGCCACCACCATTAGGGGATTATTATCCATGATTCTGTTTTTTGGTAGACTTTAAGAAACACTAACATAATTTATAGAGACTTTTTATGGGTCCTGACAAAAGCTCAGGGGCCTTTTATTCACAGTTGATTTATTTGCGTTCCAGATGTTTTAAACACTGTTCCTTATTCCGTTGTCACAAAAAGAGGGGGTGGACTCCTTAATGTATGTAAACATGTTTCACAGGTGCTCCGCTGTCTAGGCTATATATTTTTTTGTTTTGTCTTCCTTAAACTTTAATTGTACATCTTGAAAGTTCCTCAAAGAAAAGGATTCTTTAAAAATGTACAAAGGATCAAAGATATACAAAGATCAGAACATAATGTGGCATTCCTGGTGAGAACTGGTAGTCATTATAAAATATGGAACATCTATTTCTTCCTGTACCACAATGCATGTCTGTTATCAGGGGTCCCCAGCTTTTTTGAGCCTGTAAGCTCATTTGGCATTTTTTCACAGGGGGCATAACCCCAAAATTGCCGCTACAGGAGGTGGAGCAAATAAAAAAAAAAGTCAGGAAATGAATTCATACATACCTTTAACATGAATTTTTCAAAAATTCAGCCAGATGCTTTCTTTAACAGAATGTCATTTAAAATACCTTCTTGCATGCTCATACAACTTATCTTGAGACATGCAGTGAAGATCCTTATGTTGTAAGCCGCCCTGAGCCACCTAGTGGGAAGGGCGGGATATAAATCTTAGATAAATAATAAATAAATAAATAAAATATCTGCCAATCAGATCTCCGTTGGCCAGTCAGAAAACCTGCTAGGCAGAAGCCTCACCTTGCTGCACTTAAAAAAAAAAAAACACTCAGCTGGCCTCAGGAAAGGTGTTGGTAGCCACCATGTTGCCCATCAGCACCATGTTGGGGACCCCTGCCTTGTATATGAATAGCTTTTCCATATACAGGTGATTTTTTGGCAGTTTCCCCCTTCCTGCTGCTGAGTCCCAGTTTGTTACACACATACCTTCTCTCTACCCTCCCAGTTCCTTCAGTTCCACCAACCCAAGAGAGCACACCTTCAGCTGGCAAAGTACTCTGCAGTGAGAGGTAGAAATTTGCATTTTGTGGCATGATGTTGTTTGGTTCCAAACCTAGGATGTAGATTGTATATGTTACTCTAAGGGTGATGTGGATGTCTTTGGCCTAAATAATCTTGGCACTGCTGTGCTTTATATATTTATTCCTCGCATTTATATCCCGCCCTCCCCGCCGAAGCAGGCTCAGGGCGTCTAACAACAATCAAACCCATAAGACAATTTAAAACACTTTAAAATAATTTAAAACAATTTCTGGTGCTAGTGTTGGTACCATTACATTCAGCGATGTTGGGCATCTACTTATACTGTAGTTAACTAAAGGCAAGTCGAAATAAAACTGTTTTACAGGCCTTGCAGAACTGGGCAAGGTCCCTCAAGGCCCTTACATCTTCTGCGAGTTTGTTCCATCAGTGGGGGGCATTAATTGAAAAGGCTCTATCTCTGGTAGCCTTCAGCCTTGCCTCCTTTGGCCCGGGGATTGATAGTAAATTCTGCGATCCAGATCTAAGTACTCTCTGGGGAACATGTGGGAAGAGACAGGTCCTCGGCCATATAGGGCTTTAAAAGTAATAACCAGCATCTTGTAGCGAATCCGGAATACTATTGGCAGACAGTGCAGTTCCCGCAGCCTTGGCTGTATGTGCTCCCGTATTGAGAGACCAAATAACAGCCTGGTTGCTGCATTCTGCACCAACTGCAATTTCCGGATCTGAGACAAGGGCAGCCCTATGTAGACGGCATTACAGTAGTCTAGTCTCAAGGCGACCATTGCATGGATCACAGTTGTTAGGTCGCTGCGCTCCAGGAAGGGGACCAACTGTTGTGCCCTCCTAAGGTGGAAAAAGGTGGATTTCGCAGTGGCTGCTATCTGGGCCTCCATTACCAATGTGGGCTCCAGTAGCACCCCCAAGCTTCTGACTTTGGGCACTGGTATCAGTGGTGCCCCATCGAAAGCTGGTAGAGGGATTTCCCTTCCCAGACCACCACGACTCAAGCAAAGAACCTCTGTCTCCATCGGATTCAGCTTCAGACAACTCAGCCTAAGCCGCCCTGCCACGGCTTGCAGTGCCAGGACTAAATTTTCTGGGGCAGAGTCTGGGCATCCATCCATCCATCAGCAGATAGAGCTGGGTGTCATCAGCATACTGATGGCAACCCAGCCCAAATCTCCGGACAATCTGGGCAAGGGGGCGCATATAGATATTGAACAACATAGGGGAGAGCACCGCCCCCTGAGGTACCCCACAATTAAGCGGATGCCTCTGGGACGATTGTCCCCCGATTGCCACCCTTTGTCCCCGACCGAGGAGAAAAGAGGAAAGCCATTGCAAGGCCAACCTCTGAATCCCTGTGTCGGCAAGGCGGTGGACCAGCAACTGATGGTTGACCATGGTGAACGCCACCGACAGGTCCAATAACATCACTGCTGACCCACCTCGATCCAGATGTCGCTGAAGATCATCTACCGGGGCAACCAGCACTGTCTCTGTCCCATGGCCTGGGCGAAAGCCGGACTGGTGTGGGTCTAAGACGGAAGCGACCTCTGGAAAGCTCTGCAGCTGCAGCGCTACTGCCCTCTCAATGATTTTACCCCAAAAGGGTAAATTCAAGACCAGCCGATAGTGTGCCGATAGTGTGCCAATTCGGCCGGGTCTAATGTTGGTTTTTTCAAGAGGGGATGGACTACTGCCTCTTTGAGGAGCCTTGAAAAAAGCCCCTCAGAGAGGGATCTATTTACAATATCCCGTATAGGATATCAAAGTTCCACACCCAGCACGCTTTAATCGGCCAGGATGGGCAAGGGTCCAAATCACATGTTTTTGGGCACCCAGTGGAGAGGATTCTGTCAACTTTCTCCAGGCTAAGTGTTGTAAAACTGTCTAAAGCTGATCCAGAAAACAGGCACGGAGCCTCGAGCTCGCATACTGTTTCAATTGTGGCAGGGAGGTCGCGGCAGAGCAATGAGACCTTATCTGCAAAGAAGGTTGCAAAAGCCTTGCAGCCAATGTCCAATTCCCTACGATTTGGTCTGCCTTGTGGCAGAGTTGTAAGCATCCGAATAATACTAAATAATTGAGCCGGGCGTGAATTCGCAGATGCAATCTTGGCCGCAAAGTAAGCTTTCTTTGTGGTTTTGACTGCCATCTCATAGGATCTCATGTATTCTCTATAAGATGTTCTGGTCGCTTCGTCACGAGTACGCTGCCACTGCCTCCCTAGCTGTCTGAGCCTCCGTTTCATCAACCGCAATTCCATGTTATACCACGGCGCCATCTTTGAACGAGGGCGCAGAGGAATCTCATCAATGGCCATGGTGAGCCGATTTTGCCAGGACTCAACCAGGTCATCAAGAGAATCGCCAGGGGGCCAGGGATCCTGCAGTTCCTTCTGGAACCGTATTGGGTCCATTAGGCTCCGCGGGCGAGCTAAAATACACTCACCGCCTAAATGGGTTAGGGGTGGCACATCCATATGGGCCTTCAGGACATAGTGAGCCAACCATGGCACTGCATCAGCAGTAATTCGGGCCACTGTAGCCCCCAACACAAAGATCAAGTCCAGCATGTGCCTGGCCTGATGTGTGGGTGTTGTTACAAATTGAGAGAGGCCTAGTATAGCCATGGATGACACTAGGTCCGTTGCCTGATTAGAGTTCACATCATCAGTGTGGACATTGAAGTCACCCAGGATTAAAAGCCTTGAGTGTTCCAATGCCCAGCCTGTTGCGGCTTCCATCAGGGACGATAAGGCACTAGCTGGTGTGTTAGGCGGTCGGTACACCAGCCAGATCGCCAAAGCCTCTCCAACATCCCATTTCAGGCCCGCACATTTGATGCTGTCGATCTCTGGAATCGGGAGAGCCCGGAAGGAGTAAGCCTCCCGTATGAATAGGGCCACTCCTCCCCCCCCCCCCGCCCGCTAGTCCATGACTGGCGAAAGACTGAGTAACCTGGGGGGGCTGCTTGGGAGAGGGCTACTGTCTCCCCATCGCGTACCCAGGTCTCAGTCACGCATGCCAGGTCCATATCCTGTTCACACAGGAAATCCCGAAGGACTGAGGTCTTATTATTTATGGGCCTGGCATTACATAACACCAGTGATGGAGGCGAGTAATTCAACCTGACCTCACCACCTGTCACCATTGGGATGGGACGCAGACTGGAAGGGGGCCGAGCACCTTCACGTCTCAGCAGCCTTCCCTTACATTTATGTCTGTCCCCACCGTCATACCTTCCCCTCAGGACTACTGAAATTCCCAGGCCGGTCATTTCCCCCCCCCCCCCCCCCGGTCTCCACAGTTGCTTCCGACCAGTATATAGGATGCCCTGCTGCAACCCTGTATTCTAGTTCTATTTTCTACTGTCCCTGCCCTTGCTAGCTAAGACCCCCCCACAATCAGTCTATCATCCCCTGTCAATTAACCTCCCCTAGATGGTTAATTAATTCTAAAACCCCTCTTAATTTATCCCTAATAGCCAATTAAATTCTAGACCCCCACACCAACTAATTTACACTTCCCAACTTAATCAGCCATTAACTATCATATTTCTCAGTAGCTAATTTGTAATTCTATTCTGCAACTGATAAGTGAAAGGATATTAATGCCTCATAACTGGTTTGCATTTCATCTGTATTTTGATCAGACTTGCAGGATTATAGTTGCTGTTATTTCCTGATTTTTGCTTCAAATTTCATTTTGAATAGTTTTCTGAGATCAGTTTTTGTCGTCATTCAGAGAAAATTGAAAGAACTGTGCAAATTGAAGCTTCAACTGTAGAAATTGAAGAAAGGGGGGTAAAGCTCCGACTGACTGTTGTGGACACACCAGGATATGGTGATGCTATCAATTGTCGAGACTGGTATGTATATAATGTGTTTGTTAACATGTATATTTCTGAGAATAAGACCAAACCAGATGAAATACTAAGATCTTCAGTAGGGGTGTGCAGAAAAGAATTTGGGGGTTTGGGTATACCGAACCGAAAAAATATTGGTATATACCAGTTTTCCCAAATCTCAATATTGTTATGATATTGGGATTTGGGAAATAATTGATACTGCTGAATTTATTCTGTAAAGCTCTCTTTACATGGCAAGTAGCCATTAAGCCCTTCTTTCACCCCCACCCAGGAGCCCAGAAGTGGTGCTAGTTCACATGAAAGGTGGATGAACTTGCACCACTTCAGCTAGTGAAGCTGAGCCCAAATAGAAGCCAAATAATATCAACTTTTATTCAGGCTCCGCTAGATCAGTAGCCAAATCAGATTAGAAAATCTGATTTGACTGAATAAAATACCTTAAATATACTGAGTGCATACTCCTAATCTTTCTTTAAATGCATGTATGAGGCCCCAATTTTGATTGGGGCCAAGTGCACTGAGATGGTGTTAACCACAGGGTTGGTTTCTAAGCTCAAATGTCTCCACAGAATTGCAGTTTAGAGGGAAAGTTAAAAGTTGCCTCTGTGATGCCTGTTTGTTACCCCACCAGAGCAAATATTGATTCTGAAGAAGTGTTTGAGGTTGAGAAAGAGTTCCCCTCTCTTCCATCTGTGCCATAGTTCTGAGCTGAATTGAGGCATCCCATGGCTAATGTCCCATGTACCATAAAATAAGTATCAGAGATCCAGTCATCTCATTTGATCCTTACTATTGTGAGTTAATTTCAGGAATTTATATTTTGGCCTAAGTCCCTTGAATACAATACTAAGTATAAATAATGAGTTGTACACACAAATGTTTCCCCAGTCTCTCACTCACTCTTATTATTTTGAAGTTTTTTTTCTAAAATGGAGGTCTTCCTGCACCAAGCTTTTAAAGTCAATGGTCTGCAGGCAAAATGCCGTGCCAGAAAGGAGAGATGGAGTGCTTGGCCTTCCATTGTCCATAACTACTTGCATCTCAACCTTAGAGAAACAGTGGGGATGTAGAAGAGGAAAGGGAGACTTGGTCATCTCATAGTAAGATGCTCATAAAGTTAAAGGAATTTTTTTGTGCCATCGCAAAAAGCTTAGACACATTCTCATGTCATGTAAGGTAGCTGGCTTGGCTACTTCATGAACTGCTCTTCGGTGGTTGGTGATGCTTCCCCAAATCAAGTGAGAATGAATTCACTTATGCCTGTTGTAGATAGATGCAGAGAAGAAGAGGCATTAAAATAAGCAAAAAAGAAGAAATGTCTTAACTACAATGTGCAGTTCAGAAAATACTCTGTTGAGGGAAGACCATTGATAGTTTCAATGTAGACTTTTATGAAGAGCATGATTTTTGGGGGAGTGGGGTGACACATTGAGGTCAGTCAGGAATTTCCTGTGTGAGAGCCTTATTTTTAATAGGTTGGGTGAGTAGCACTCCTTTTCATTCTAGTATTGTATTTTTTTTCAACTAGAAACAAAATATTGAATTGGAAAAATACTGTAGAATGGTTTCATTTCAGAAAGGGAAATGTTGTGTTGTGAAGTCTGCTTCCTTAAAGTAAAAGTTGCTTACATATAACATTCTCCTCAGATGTGCCAATATTGAGTAGTGGCTAGAGTGTTGAACTGTTCTGAAGAGACCCATGTACAAATCCTCACTGAACATGGAAATGACTGGGTGATCTTGGGCCACTCACTCAGCCTAACCCACAATATGGGATTATTGATAACTTGGAGAAACAGAAGTGTGTGTGCCCCCTTAGCTTCTTGGAATTGGTGTGGAATAAAAATATTGTTGGGACTTGTTCTGGTTATTTTTCCTCCCTGCTTCCCAGTATATTTACTGTTTTGTGAGTCATGCATGTATGGAGTTGTGGAGGAGTTTTCTACCAGTTTAGCTTGGCTGGTGATACTGTCAGCTGTGTAGTTTGTCTGCCTCCTGTTCTTATAATAACACTATCAATTTGTTTAATGCGGTCAGAGACCCATCAAGTAGCATAACATAGCATAACAAAATATGCAGTATAACAAAATATACAGCAAATTCTACAGATTAATCTGTAGAGTTTGTTGTGGTGTTGGACCTTTCCTTAAGGCAAAAAGGAGGCTTGATAATTTCTTAGCCCCATCTAGCCCAACAATACCATGAACTAGAATCAGTGGATTGCATGCTGCTCTCAGGAAAAGTAAAGTTATATGTATATATTGGTCTGAAAATTTCATTGAAGTTGGAGAGATCACTTTGATAAGCATAATGGTTCTAATAGTTATCATTCATGTATTTGTCTTTGTAGTGGCTATTCAAGTTTTTTTGCCAGTCAGGAATGTAATTCTCTTATGAGATTTCTTTCTTTGTTCATTGTTTGAATTTGGCCATCTATTTCACAGTAAAAAAGAAAGGTAAAGAACAGAGTCATTTCCGACCCATGGGGTGACGTCACATGACATTTTCTTGGCAGACTTTTTACAAGGTAGTTTGCCGTTGCCTTCCCACGATCATCTAAACTTTACCCCCAGCAAGCTAGGTACTAATTTTACTGACCTCAGAAAGATGAAAGACTGAGTCAACCTTGAACCAGCTACCTGAACCCAAATTCTGCTGGGATCAAACTCAGATCATGAGTAGAGCTTGGACTGCAGCATAATTGTTCATATTTGATTTACAGTTTCAAGACTATAATTTCCTATATTGATGAGCAGTTTGAACGCTATCTTCATGATGAAAGTGGCTTGAACAGACGGCATATTGTTGATAACAGAGTTCACTGCTGTTTCTATTTCATTTCACCATTTGGACATGGGTAGGTATGACTGTGAAAATGTGCTGAAAACATTTGTTTCATGATCTGATCTTTGTACTTAGCAATATTCTTAACATGAAAATTATTACTTTTCAATATTGGTGGTATTGCCGTTAAAATGTCTTTAAAATAAGATAAGAATTTTATTGGAATATTTTTGTTTGAGAATGTGTTATAAGTTATCAGTTTAGTTCTTGAACTGGGAGAATCTGTATGCTGTAACTACTTAAAATTTATTTTTAGTCTCAAGCCCTTGGATGTTGAGTTCATGAAAGCCATACACAACAAAGTGAATATTGTGCCTGTAATTGCAAAAGCTGATACCCTTACTCTGAAGGAGCGGGAGAGGCTTAAAAAAAGGGTGAGTGTTTCATATAGCTTTGGAAGTATTGAGCCATTTGTTGAAGTTTAGTAGAGCCAAAAAGAGGGACAGGTGATTTCTGATGTAAAATTCTGTGGACATAGAGATTTAAGAATCTTGTGTGAAATATAGCTTACTGCACATCTTCACCCTGCCCTCTCTTTTTTTTCTTACCCTGAACAAAATGGGCATATGTATTGATTTTGGCTGGGATGCAAGCAGTCCTGTGCACAGGTATAAAATACTTCCTTTTTTAATTAACTCCAGCTCTTTGCTATTACCTGACTCAATTCAAGGTACTGAGCATCACATACAAACCCTTAGTCACTCATATCTACAGGACCACCTCTTCCCCTGTGCATCTCCAGTGCTCTGCTATAACAGCTTCACTAATTGGAGTGAAGGTGCCAGTACCACCTTGCAAATGAGCAAAATCAACAACTGCTTGTAGATGTGCATTCTCTGTTGTGGCCCCTACATTATGGAACGGCCTGCCTGATGGGGTCAAGAAGGCATCTTCCTGGCTTCCTGCAAACCATACAAAACTAAATTATTCAAGAGAGCTTTTTCACATGGGTAATTTGGGCTGCACTGTAATGAAAAGTTTCAGAAAGATGCTTTGGTAAAAGTATAGGGACTGTGGACTACACTAATATGTATAATACATACTGTGTGCTGCTCTCCTACTATGTAATTTCTGTATTTTAACATGCTGTTTTAATGCTTGTTTTGTTTCAGGTGTTTCTTCAATTTCTGCTTGTTTTTAGATGTCTGTAATCTAAATCCTGTTGCATAGTTTATGAGAATGTCCTATCCCGTTGATTATGTTTTACCTACACTTACTAATCCACCCTCAGTCTCAGTGAAAAAGGCATACTATAAGTCATGTAAAAAATATATTTTAAAAGGTGTATTATAAATAAAAATATTCATATTAGGGATGGGCACGAACCAGGAAAATGGAAGCTCATCTGGTTCAAGGCTTGTGAAGTACCATGAACCTCCCCCAGCTTGCAAACCAATGCCTAATTCATATACCATTCCAGGGGAGATTCTAATTCATAATTCATATGCCTAATTATGATTATGCATAATTCTAATACCTGATTCATATACCATTCCAGGGGAGGGAGCATCTATTAGGGGACTAAAGTAAAGGTAGTTTTAGATACAAGGCATCTGGGGCAGTTGATTGCATGATGCATGGTTGAGGTGCTGGGCCAGCTAAGCTTCAAAACTGCCCAAGCATGGGGAGAAGGAGCCTGCTCAGCCAGGCACTTCTTGGCAAGGGGTAAGTGCACCTCCCAGTGATTCTGGGGCCCCATCTTGACTTCACTCTCTGGGCCCCAGAATCACTAAAAGCACTCCTTCATAAAAGGGAATGCAGTGCAAAATGGGGCTGGAAAAAGCCCATTGTATGTGCATTCATTTGGAATCCCATTCAATATTCTTGTGTATTTACTTTCAGATTCTGGATGAAATTGAAGAACAAAGCATCAAGATTTATCACTTACCAGATGCTGAATCTGATGAAGATGAAGATTTTAAAGAGCAGACTAGACTTCTGAAGGTAAAAACCATTGGGTAACTATCATTTATGGCAGGGGTGGCCAACGGTAGCTCTCCAGATGTTTTTTGCCTACAACTCCCATCAGCCCCAGCCATTGGCCATCTGGAGAGCTATCGTTGGCCACCCTTGATTTATGGAGATCATTGCATGAATTGTTGGTAGGCTCCAAGGCAACCACTGCCAGTTTTGTGGATACTTCTCATTCTGTACAACCTAAGGGTGTGAACATGTGAGAGATGAGATCTACAACAAGCATATATGACCATTGCCCTGTTAGTAGGATGTAGCCTGCTGTGAAGCATGGTAGATCAAGAACTGTCAAAGTGTCAGGTGTCACATGACAAGAGTCACAGAACTACTCAACCTGGCTGATGGAATAACTGGTAACATCTGGATCTGTCCAGAGGAGTCACTGTGAGTCAGCAGATTAGCTGATTGGTGGGCTATACTATATAATCAGCAGAGTGCCAGAATGTTTTTTCTCTCTATGTATATGGATTACTGGCAAAGCACTTTGTTACTTTGGACTGCATATGTATATAACTTCACTACTGTAAATATTTGTATAATACACCATTTGTTATAGAACCAAACTGGTGTGTTGGCTCTCTGCACACACTCTTGCCGTCATGCCCTTCCTTGCAGACAATAACTGGATATGGAGGGCAGACCAAGTGGATGGTAGAAGTTGTATACCTCACTGATATGGAGGGTAGTCACCATACCACCCAATATGGCCATTCCTAAAAACCCTCTTGACACAACCCCATTTTAACAGTTCGGCTGTTTACCAATATTCCATTGCTGGGTGAGATGAGTGAGAGCATGGTGGCTTCTTCATATCAAGGTCTATAAGTGCTGCTAAGACTTCCCTGTGACCTTTGTTCCATGGGGTCCCACAAGGTTCTATTGTATCTCCTGTGCTATTTGTCATAAACAGAAAACCATAGGGTGGGGGATGTAATCTGGAAGTCTAGGTATGCAGTGCATCAATATACTGATAGCACCCAGCTCTTTTTCATCTAATACTACAGAGGTGGCATGTTCATTTAACCAGTGTCTAGAATTAACAATGGTCTAGATGACAGTGCATTGAGTGAAACTTAATCATGACAAAAACAGCTGCTTGTGGTACAGGATGCCATTGATCTTGGAAATTGGGGTTCAGTGTATACTGATATTTTCTCTAAAGGCCCAGGTTCATTGTTTAGATGTAGTACTTGATTTAATATTGTTCAGAGATGCCCAGGGATTATGGCTAGGAGCATTTTGTAACCTGTGTTAAGTTAGTATGCAAACTAAAAGCATTCTTAGAGAATTCTGATCTGAGTATAGTTACTAATGCCTTGGTGACTTCGAGCATAAACTATAATGATACATTTGAAAAGATTCTCAGGACTGTAATTGGTTCTGAATGCATGATGTGGCAGAAGTAGAGGAAGGGAAGACTGCAGGTGGATGACTGGCCAGGGGTGGGGAGACAGTATGAGGGGAGAACCATCTAGCAGAAGGAAGCTGGAACCCTTCTTGGGTTTCTCACAGGTCCCTGTTTGTTGTATAATATTTATCAGTGTTTAGAACTATAATGCATTCCACATGGGGCTGTCTTTGAAGGTGTCTTGAAAGCTTCAGTTGGTTTAAAAAGCAGCAGTGAGACTCCTGTTTAGGGTGGGCTGCTTAGAATGCATAATTCCAGTGCTGTCTC
This sequence comes from Heteronotia binoei, assembly GCF_032191835.1. Classification (NCBI taxonomy): domain Eukaryota; kingdom Metazoa; phylum Chordata; class Lepidosauria; order Squamata; family Gekkonidae; genus Heteronotia; species Heteronotia binoei. The sequence goes on along the minus strand of NC_083228.1, from coordinate 89,182,001 downwards.
AACTTCTGTGGTTATTTTTGCTTCCAGTCCCAATTCAAAGTATTGGTGATTACCTTTAATCCCTTCATAACCTAGGGCCCTCATAGTTATCAAACCTCATTTCTTAATAAACTTCCATGCACCATTTGTATTCTCCAGACAGCCTTCTCTTCATGGTATCCTCCAACTTTCCATATGATAAGAGCCCGGTCACATGATTTTTTTGTGGTGGGTATTGTCCTTTGGAATGGCCTGCCGGAAGGTGGTAACACATTCTTATTCCAGAGAGCATTTAGTGGAAAGTATGCTGCTTTGACAAATACATGTTTTGTTTTTGATTCTTTTAATTTTAAAAATCTTGTTAATTGGACTGATGTTTTATGTCCTTGAAGCCTGATCTTCCATTGTTAACTTCCTTGAGGATGAGGACATAACGGCAAGATATAAATGTTTTAAATGTGTTTAATTTTTTTATTATAAGCCATTTAGGAGTTTTACTGAAAACCAACATTTAATTTTAAAACAAATAGATTAGATACTTTGTAATCACTTTATCAGACAGTTCCGAAGTGTGTCTTCGTACCTTAAGTATCTTAAATTACAATCCATGCTTTATTATTATGCTTAAGTGGTTTAAGATCATTTTTCTTTTGTAAATATTTAGAATGGTGATGAATGCTATAGAACTTCTTGCTATTCAGAATGATACGATGTTATCGTAACTTTTTAAAATCCTCAATTTCAGGCCAGCATTCCATTTTGTGTAGTGGGATCCAATCAACTTATTGAAGCTAAAGGTAAAAAGGTCAGAGGTCGTCTCTATCCATGGGGAGTTGTTGAAGTGGAGAACCCAGAGCACAATGACTTCTTAAAATTAAGAACCATGCTAATGTAAGCATATTGACTTTACTCCAGTAACTTGTTTGTTCAAACTATTTTCTTTCTTAGAGAAAAGAATAGCCCCATGCTTTCTCTATATTAAAAATCTGGAGCACATTAAACCTAATGTTTTCAGTGTCAGTTAAATCAGGGGTGGCCAGACTGTGGCTCAGGACCACATGTGGCTCTTTCACACATTGTGTGGCTCTTGAAGTCCCCACTGCCCCATTGGCCAGTTTGGGAAGGCATTTCTCTCTTCAAATTACTTTTCCAAGCCAAGTTGCCCTCCCTCCCTTACATATATGACGTTTATTCTATGTGGCTCTTACGTTATGTTTGGCCACCCCAGTGTTAAATAGTAGAATAGTATCATGAATTATACAAAAGACTTTCTGTAAAGAATGTTAGCGTAAGTAAGTAAATTGTTTACTTTGCATACTTTTGCTTCCCAAATTAGTTTTCCAGTTGCAATGATTTTGTAGGGTTGAAAACTAGAGAAAGCAGTGGGCAGATATGTTGATAGAGAGTGGGTGGCCTAAAAACATTTGTGAACAGGAAGTGATTTTGCTATGTGCATTACTGATGCATCATGTACCAAGTACTGGAAACAGCTTTTTTCCCTTTGGCCATTTTGAGTATTGTCTGGATATTCTTGATACTTTCCTATGATTTTTGTATGATGAAGTACAGTGGAAATGATAGTGGAAAACATTAAATAAATGCAGGGCATTGGTAGATAACAAGACTGTAAAACGTATGTAGAGTAATTATTCCTGAGTTTATTGAATATAGTTACCTGAAAGGTATATGTGAACCAGTGTTCCTAGTGATCATGGAAAAACTTCAGTATGCAGTACAGTTCTGTCATTCTTCCAAGTTTGCATCTGTGTGTGTTCTTCATTCCTGTCATCAGTGTTCCCTCTAAGCTGTGTTAATGTGATCTAGCTCACAATTTTTTAGCCTCCAGCTCACACATTTTTGTCTCAGCTCAGGAAAAATGGCCGTAGAGCAAACTAATTTATGCAGTAGCTCACAACTTTAATGCCAGTAGCTCACAACTTTGCTGCCATAGCTCACAAAATAGAATTTTTGCTCACAAGACTCCACAGCTTAGAGGGAACATTGCCTGTCATCCCATATTTTTTTTTGTTGAGACTGATTAAATAAATTGAACCAAAATAGGAACATACGTTTGAACGTATGTTCATAGGCTTTCTACATGTGAATATGGCCCTGGCTGCCTGTTATGGCTCTGTGTATTGAAGGTAGTTACAATCGAAGCACTAGGGGAAATAAACCTTGCATAAGTAATATGATGAAGATCCAGCAAGGAGAGCAACCTATGTGAGAGCCAGCATTGTGTTGTGTTGGATAAGGATCTGGGAAATCCAGGTTTGAATCTTCAGTTGTGCCATGGAAGCTCGCTGGGTGACCTTGAGCCAGTCACACACACTCAGCTTAACCTACCCCAGGGTTGTTGTGAGGATAAAATGGAGGAAAGGAGAAAGATATAAGATGCTTTGAGTCCCCATTTGTATGAAAGGGTTATAAATAAAGTAAATAAATGTAATCAGATGTTTGAGCATAATAGCATTAGTTCTCTAATAATGAGTATGATGTGGCTTTGTGATTCTAGCACCCACATGCAAGATCTCCAGGAAGTAACTCAAGACCTTCACTATGAAAACTTCCGTTCTGAAAGACTTAAGAAGGGTGGCAGGTTGGTAACTCATATCTGGACCTCTAGTTCTGTTTAATCTTAGCCTGTCCCACTGCATGTGTTGACCTCTGGTTCTGTAGTGTACTTGTTGATGCTGTATGACCATACATATAACTGTCCTCCCTAAAAACCCAAGTAGCTTATTTTGTTAGCTTTTTCAGGTACTGTGCTGAGAATAGGCTAGAGAGATGGTTAAATAGTTAAGACTGGCAGACTCTAATCTGGAGAACCGGGTTTGATTCCCCACTCCACATGCAGCCAACTTGGTGACTTTGAGTCAATTAGTTTTCTCAGAGCTGATCTCACAATAGCAGTTCTCTCAGAGCCCACAAGGATGTCTGTTGTGTGGAGAAGAGGAGAAGGAGATTGTAAACCACTCAGACTGAATGAGGGATGAGCTATAAATCCAGCTCTTCTTCTAATAGGAAGGCCAGCATCACAGAAAACCTGCATGCCTGATAATCTTGAAAACTGTTGTAGGCTGCTGTTGTCTTTGAACATAGAGTGACATCTTTGTAGCAAACTCCATTACATTGAAAAAGATAGTGAAAGCACTTCATTGTTTGCCTGAAGGAACTCTGATTATTATATTAGAACTCTACCTTACTGGAGCCACTCAGCCAAGTGGAGTTTCTAGGGCTGAGCTATTGGATCCTGGCAACCAATCTGCAATTTTTGCTTCTATTTTGATGTAATCTGCAAGGTAGATGACTATGGGCAGCAGCAACTCTGTGCACTTCTGACCTTTAAAACAGGGAAGATAATTCTGTCCCATTCCTAGAAACTTGAGTGGGCTGTTTCTACATTAGCTGGCTGGGCATGAGAGGGATCTCCTCTGGTCCTTACAAAGAATTCATGGACCGTAGAGGACCTTTGCAGAACCCCCATTTGAGAAGTGTTCACAGTAAGTGTTGCACTTAAGAACTTTGCTTTGTTCTCAGTTTTCTAAATATTTTAAAAATATTAATGAACAGTAATAAAACACACTTACATTCCTGTTGCAGATAGGTATTTAGTGAAATGTTTTTCATATATGCATAACATGTAAGATCAAGAGTTGGGACCCATGAAGAACTGTGGGGAAGAAATCCTGTTCCCTCCTGCACGAAATTCCCCTTGTCTTGTTCTAGTTTCTCGGTCTTCCAGTCTGCTTCTCCCCTGCCACCCTTGCCATTCCTCCTTGCCTGTCATCAACCATCCTAATCTTTACTTTTCCCCTTTCCTTTTCCTGTTCATCAAGTGTTCTTCCATTGTCAAGTGCCTTTTTTTTTGGGGGGGGGGGGGTGCTGCAGAAACTCAAAATCTCACCCATTTTTTCCTATGTGACATTCAGAGGCAGAGACTCTTAAGTTTTTCTGCAAGACCTATATACCTTAGTCTTTTGTGCCTTTCTCTTATATATTTTTTTTAATTTTCCCCAGGGGGAATACTTGGCTATAAGATATAAGAGATTAAAAACCATTTGTACATTATAATTCTTACTTTCTAATTTTTCCCACTTTATGTAGGAAGGTAGAAGATGAGGAAGTAAACAAAGACCAAATCTTGCTGGAAAAGGAAGCCGAAGTAAGGATATTGTTTTTTACCTTAAAATACATTAACAGTCTCTCTACTGATGCTGTTGTTTAGTTTCACTATGTCCTTTAAGAGAAATACCATTATTCTTTCCTTCGACTTCAAAGCACAACTACACAGCCTGCCTGGATCTCTAGCCCTACAGACATTAAATAGGCTGGTCATAGGTGGTGGTATCCTTTCTTTGTCCCATTTCAGCACTGAAAATTAAGCACCCTATGGCAGGCTTCAAGATTTGATAACCTTGAAGCTTTTCTTATGAATATCTGCAGACTTAAGCAGAATTACCTCCTCCTTACATCCATGGGCTTAGAAGGATATATTCTGATAAGGGTTTGCATTGTCATTGCTAAAACTGGATGAATGAAGGACATCAGTCCTTAAAAATGTTCTTTAGAGAAGCTAATGGAATTGTCATGATGTGGCTTGACTGCATCTGCTTTAGAATGTTGAGTTTTAAGCAACCAAATTGAAACTAATTAGCTAAGTTAGTAGCAATTTATAATTGCAGACTTCAGCTTGTTTTCCAAGAATGAGATCACTTAGCTGTTTCCGCCCCCCCATCTGCTTTCTAATGACCCAGATAACAATGTCCCAAAGTCCCTTTGTTCTCCCTTCCTTTTATTGTGAAGATATGTATTGCTGCATATTGGTCTTGTGCCTAAATTAAATAATTCCAGGTCAGTACTTCAGAAGTCTATGAATGCAGAACATAGTCATTGTTAAGATTCACAAAACAGGTACTTAACAATCTGTCTTGTATTTTTGCCTTAACACTCCAAGGTGGAACTGTCTGTTGATCAACTCACTTTTTTACAAAATCAGTACTAGTAATTCTAGCTTCAGCCATTTAATCATTTATTTATTTATTATTTCTGTGGATTTGTATTCCGCCCTTTCCAGCCCTTTAGCCTGTGTGGGCGCAGATCCATCCAGTGTTACATGAACTGCACTGGCTACCCCTTGAGTACCGGATCCATTTCAAGGTGTTGGTTCTTACCATTAAGGCCCTATACATCCAGGGGCTGGCATATCTTCAGAACCGCCTCTTCCCATATAAGCCCCCCCCCCCGCCCGGGGTTCTGAGATCTGCTACACAACATCTTCTTGTGGTCCCTGGTCCTAAAGATGTCCGGTTGGCTTCAATGAGGGCTAGGGCCTTTTCATTCTGGGCCCCTACCTGGTGGAATGAGCTCCTGGTAGAGATCTGGGCCCTGCAAGACTTTTCAAAGTTTCTCAGGGACTGCAAGACGGAGCTCTTCCACCAGGCTTTTAACTGATCCAGTGGGCATCCTCTTGTTACCAGCTAGCCTCCCCAATATTTTTACCATCACTGTGACATCAACAGCAGTGTGGCCATGCCCTCCTAAGCCTGTTGGTGATACGTTATACTGCCCTCAGGCTTTTATGCTGTATCCTTTTATGATGTTTTATATTTTACTTTGTAATTTTATTAAATTTCTGTTGTAAGCCGCCCTTGCTTGAAAGGACCAGATATGAATCTAAACATTAAATTAAATTAAATCAGTATGTTATAGTAACTAAGGCTGCAGTTAAACTATGTTAAGGATGCATTTATGCTTGAATTTTGAGGCTGTTTTGATCCTGACATATTAATATAATATGGAATGGCGAGGAAGAAAGCTATGTCGTCCCCAGTAACCATGTTAGCTTTTAACTTTACAGAAGAGCCATACTTTCAAAAGAAAGGAAAGATAAGTAGGCTTTTTATTTTCCTAGCTCCGACGCATGCAAGAGATGATTGCAAGGATGCAGGCACAGATGCAGATGCACAGACAAGGAGCTGAAGGAGACAGTAGTATGCTCCATGGACACAAAGTCTAAATGATTTGGTAAGTTTACTTTTCTAAATCTTATAGAAAACTAATGTGTAAAAATATTACTATGCAAGTTTAGCAGTGCAGGAAATATAGGAACACTTGCTTGTTTAATACTGACATTGACTTCTGGATAAATTCAGTTGTTTGTATGCACGCTCACAAGTATGCAAGTGCATTACATCTATAAGGGCATCATGAGTAGGGGTAGGCACAAAACCCCCAGTATTTTTCAGGTTCACATATACCAAATCCAAAAAATATAAGTATATACCAATATTCCTGAATCAGTAATCCTGACTATTTCCCAAATTATCATACCTATATTGGAATTTGAGAAACCTATATTTGAGAAATAATCAGTACTGCTGAATTTATTCAGCTCCATACCTTCCCTCCGCAAGTTGCACCACAGCAGCAGCACACCTCAGCAACTGAATGGAATGCATTTAGAGAGACTACAGTCTCTTTAATTACGTTCACTTCCCTTGCTGAAGTGTGCCACCACTGCAGCACAGCTCAGGGAACGAAGGGAAGGTATTTAAACTTTAAATGCCATCCCTTCCTGAGTCTCACTACAACAGTGGCACACCTCAGCAAGGGAAGGAGGGCCCTCCCTTCACTAAGTGGGACATTTATAAATAAATAAATAAATGCTCCCACTACTGTGCAACTTGGGGAGGGGTGGGGAGGCATGTGCATGGAAGTTTCCCATTAAATGGTTTTTGCAAAGTCAAGCTGCACATAAGGAACCTGGAAAAGCAGTGTGAGGAACCCAGAATAAAAGCCAAATCAGTTTTTATTTGGGCTCAGCTAGATCAATAGCTGAATCAGATTAGAAAATCTGATTTGACTGAATAAATACCTGAAAATATTTTGAGTATTTATTTGGCTCAGTACCGTATATACCAAGTGTACACGTCTAATTGTTTTTCTTTAAAATTAAATTAGCCATTTGTGTACTGTGTCAGAAACCTGATTGTCCCTACTAAACTGTACAGATTTTGCAGTGGTGACCACTGCCAGGAGACACCATGCATTGAGCTTCATTATTTTGTACTTGTTTCCTTAGACTGCTTCAGTTCAAACTATCTTGGTTTCTTGCTCTGTTTTAAAGGGCTGCCACAATAATGGAGGGCTGTAGGTTGGGTTTTTGTTTTTTAGTTTTTCCCCATTGATACAATAAAAGCTACCATGCTGGATACCAGTAATTCTTTTTTGCTGGAACAATTGGGTCATGCAGCAGATGTAAATCAAGAGATGGGAGGGGATCCCTGGGTTAGAATTTCTACACTGGAACTAAAACACTTTAATGGCATCATATGGCTGCTTTACTTTGATGCCATGATTTCAGAGATAAAGTATTTAACGTGTACAGGGAGACTCCAAATGATAGTGATACAAATTATGTATTAAATGGTGCAACTGTTGTACTTTTTAAAATAAAAGTAGACTTGTAGAGGAAAGAGTGGTTAAGTTTCTGAACTTTTTGTTTATTTTGGCAGGTATCTTCATTAACCAGAAACTCTTGAGATGCCATGATGTATTCTGTGGAGAGAAATAACTGTTACTCTGCAGCGATGTAGGAGCTCCTATTTGCACTTAATGTGCGAATATGCAGTGGTCATTTCTTAATGCCCACTTAATAAACAAATAAGATTTGGTTCTGTAATGTAATGTAACAATTTTACTTCTCTCTTTACTGAGCTGGTTTTATTACTACGGAGTATACCAATATTAAACAAAAAAATTCTCAAGTAACCTAATATTAATCTAATGACATGGATTAATACCACTATTAATGGTTGGGTTTTTGTCTTTGCTTTTTTTGTTGGTGTTGTTTTTGTTTGTTTGTTTTTGCACTGAGAAATCAACTGACTTTGACCCAAATCCCAAAGTCCAAAATATTGGTGTGGTTTGGACTTTCTGCATAGCCTTTCCTGTGTTACACAGGGCTTAATAAATACACTAGTCAAAACAATCTCTTTTACATCACGATCTCCCTGGTAGTCAAAGCTATCATTTGTTCACATGATATCAGTGCCAAGAAATTGTTGGGAAAACCTGCAGAGAGATTCTGAATGTGTGTTTGGTCTTTAGGATGGAGACCTTTGCACAGAGACTGTCTAATAGGACAAGTGACAAAATAGGTAATTGTTTAGTGCTGTTTTTAATATGGAAACATATAGCACTGCATGCCTATGAACACACTCTTAGCTGCTCTGCCTTTCTAAGGCTTTTATTTTGTCAAGTAACTATACAAAGTGTGATCTTTTGTAGGGTTAACTAAAAGAAACCAGTATTAAGTATTAAAGGTATTCTGTCATATCTTCAGAGACATACTTTCTGTAGTCTTTGAACAAGTGCTTTAAAAACAACCCAAGTAGAACCAAAACCCCATTCTATGTGGGGACCCAATATTCCTGTAATCAGGAAGATGGATCCTGATCTAAGTTGCTTTCTTTAACCATTCAGACCCAAATTGTGTAAATGTGGCACTTCATTTTTCTGTGAAATTATTTTGTAAAGATTGTTTGAACTTCAACATTCACAAAAGGCGGGGAGGTGCATAGATCACAGAGCAAAACTAAATCTTGTGCTCTCTAGTCTTCTAACATGTATAACACTTTGGAAATTTAAATTTTCTTGGTCAGTGCTTTGTATTTATTGTTTCTGATGATCTAGCATGTTTCATGGTTGTATACTGTATTTTGACTAAAAAAGATTATTCAGAAAAACAAGAAAAATCAACACTCTATCCATATTAATGTCAACAAACCAAAATAATATTCATACAAAGTAAACTAAAAACTTACTGGTTTCAGCAAGTAGCAGCAATTTCCATTCTTGGGGGGATAGCAAAGAAAGTTTGAACTGTTTTTGCTCCCTTTGAAAATTACATAAATATAATTGTACATGCCTATATGTTGTGTGCTATGAAAAAAATTCTTAATCCCTTTCCTCTTTTTTTTTTTTAAGAGAAAGGTAAACATCCCAAAATCACAGTAATTGCTTACCCCTTAAGCCAGACTGTTTTCTTTGCTTTTTTGTAGTTGGAACAACAGTTTGGGGCTTTGATTGGTTTTTTAAAAAAATGTGTTGGTGGCATTAGATTCAAAACTTGTGGAATATGCAGTAGAGCTGCAAGGGAGGAAAATTGCTTGCTGTGTGTTCCTTTTCTGCATCTTTTTTTTTTTGCCAGTACTTGAGAAACTATTAACCGTTGCTACTGCAGAATTTATAACTGCTAACACAATGGACTAATCTGTGCCAAAAGATTGAAAATTGATGTTACCTAATCTGGTCACCACCTATCACTACATGTATACTTTTTCAGTATAGTTTAATCTTGCATGTAGTCCTGTAATTGTTATCCTAGTCTTTAAGTCATTGCTGCTTCCTAGATTTGTATCTAGTCCTGCCATAAGTGACCCTGATTAGCAAAAAAAGGAAACCAAATGTATTGTTATAGCTTTGTTTTTTAAAAACAACAAATGATTTAAAAATATGCAGAAATCTTGAGGAAGTAGATATGCAAAGTATGGATTTTTCAATTTCTAAGTAGAAACACTAAAACCTAGCTGTTTAAATCTGTCAGCAAAGAAATTTGATCATAAATGAGCCAGAAAGTTTTAGCATTTTTGTCTGCATCCTCTCCCATCACCCAAAACTAAAGTTGTTTGTATTCTTTGTGGGATTGTCATACTGCATCAGTTGCAGAAGCAATGTCATTAATTCTTGCAACTAGAGGAGAAGTTGGCAGACATTTCTGCCTTGCATGAACTGAGCGAGTTGCATGAGCAAAGGAAAAGGTCACATAAGGGGAGATTACTGCTCATTTCCTCTTATGAGTGCACCTTCCCTTGTTATGCCATGCCACATTTCATACTATTTCTGGCACTCCTGACCCTCAGCTTTTGGGGGGATGCAGATGCCAGACTGCAAAGGAAAAAAAGAGGGCACAGAGGTTTTGTGCAAACTTGCTCCATTCATAGTGAATAGAGCTAGGTTTTGAAGGCTTGGATCCAGCCCTCGCTGTGTTTATGTATAAGGTAGATGCTATAGTAAACAGTATAGCACTGAAATAACATTATACCAGTGTTACAAAAATAAGAACATTTAATATGTGCCAAATAGCTGGTATCCTGTACACAATATATCTTAATTTCTTTAAACTATCAGGGTAACTGTTACATCTGTGAAGAGCTTGGAATTTATTCTGTTCACCTGCATGTGTGTTTTGGTTGCTGTGACTAGAACTTTATTATGTAGTCTGGTCTACCTATGGAATTGTATTTTAGAAGTGTCTTGGTGTGTTTTGATAGCATACAACTATCAAAATTATTACTTTTAGTTACTAAACTGTTACAAATTACATTGGGGGGGTTTCAATTTTTCATTTTCTGAACATTCTTCAACCAAGTGAAACTTACGTTCCATGAGACTTCTTGTGCCTGGCATAGTTCTTTAACCTGTCTGTATCTCTTTTCCTGCTGTAAGCCCCTTTCTAATATTTAGCTTTGAAGGAGCATATGGAAGCATTCTTTCTGGAGCATCCTCCAGACTTGAGAAACAGATACTTGGCATCAAAAGTTATCAGACCATTTTGGGATTGTCATGCATCTACAAAGCTTTTTTCAGACACTTTTCTTTAATAGAAATACCACAGTTACAGTTTTAGGGTATGTTAACACTTGTACTTTTTATATTTGGATACTCAAAGGGCTAATTTTTGTATAAATAACATTTGGTTTTCTGTACTCTGACATTAACCAAGACTATTAATAAAAATAACATAACATGTTCGTCTGCTTGGTCTTTTATGTAAATTAACCATTCACAGTAGGAAAGGTGTTTAAAATTGTGAATCTGCTTTGAAGTTGGCCTCTTTCAACAATCCTGTTGACTATGGGGGTTATAATAAATCCTTGGTAATACAAGGCATTTATATTAGCCAATTGTCTCTAGAAAAACAGCCCTACCCTTTAAAATGCTGGTGCATTTATCAAGGCTGGTGAGATTCCAAGGAACATTTGCATTTGGTCCAGCAGGGAAGGTGCTGACACACATCACTTGCTAAGGACACTGCACGCAAGAGTTTTCAGCTCTGTCAGGCAGTTGAGAGGGTGATCAAGTTTTAAAATTAAAATAACTTTCCAAAGATCTTTCTTCTGCCTTAGGGGTTGAGGCTAGAGTCTCAGCAACCAAAGGGATAGTATTGTGTAGTTTTTTGTGCTGCTTAAAACCACCTGCAAAAACAAAACAAAAGTCCAGGGCCTCTCTCAAAAGACACAAATATAAAAACATAAGAGAAGCCATGTTGGATCAGACCAATGGCCCATCCAGTCCAACACTCTGTCACACAGTGGCCAAAAAAAAAAAACCCAAGTGCCATCAGGAGGTTCACAATTGGGGTTAGGAGCCCTTCCACTTTGCCCCCCCCCAACACCAAGAATACAGAGCATCACTGCCCCAGACAGTTCCAACAATGCGCTGTGGCTAATAGCCACTGATAGACCTCTGCTCCATATTTTGATCCAGTCCCCTCTTGAAGCTGGCTATGCTTTTATCTGTCACCACCTCCTATGGCAGTGAATTCCACATGTCAATCACCCTTTGGGTGAGGAAGTACTTCCTTTTATCTGTTCTAACCCGACTGATCAGCAATTTCATTGAATGCCCATGAGTTCTTGTATTGTGAGAAAGGGAGAAAAGTACTTTTTTCTCTACTTTCTCCATCCCGTGCATAATCTTGTAAACCTCTGTCATGTCACCCTGCAGTCGATGTTTCTCCAAGCTAAAGAGCCCCTAGCATTTTAACCTTTCTTCATAGGGAAAGTTTCAAACCTTTAATCATTCTAATTGCCCTTTTCTGGACTTTTCCCAATGCTGTAATAGTCTTTTTGAGGTGTGGTGGCCAGAATTGTACACAGTATTCCTAATGAGGCTGCACCATTGATTTATACATGGGCATTATGATACTGGCTGATTTGTTTTCAGTTCCCTTCCTAATAATTCCCAGCATGGTGTTGGCCTTTTTTGTTGCAACTGCACACTGTCTTGACATTTTCAGTGAGTTATCTACCACGACCCCAAGATCTCCCTCTTGGTCAGTCTCTACCGGTTCACACCCCATCAACTTGTATTTGTAGCTGGGATTTTTGGCCCCAATGTGCATTACTTTGTACTTGGCCATATTGAACCTCATCTGCCAAGTTGACGCCCATTCACGCAGCCTCAACAGATCCCTTTGGAGTGCCTCACTATCCTCTCTGGTTCTCACCACCCTGAACAAAGACACTCAACTCCCCTGGTGCTGTTAGCTTCAAATCAACTAGATGTCATCCTGATTCTTCCACGTACGCAATCACTGAGCCTGATGTCAAGAGCAGATTTCCTGGAAATTGAAATGGACCAGACTTTCCAGCCTCCACAGAAACATCAGGGACCTGTCAAATTAAAATCAGTACCATGGCCACAGAACTATGCATCCCCATCCTGGCATCCTTTCTATACATCCCTTTCTTACCTCCAAGAATAGTCAGTTTTATGAGCAAAGGTCCCAATTCCCCCCTTCTCCCCTGAGGACCCAATGGCCATCTTCAGATTTGAGGCACCAGACCCTATTCCACAGCATTGTTGGTGGCAGAATCAGAACCAAAGGAAAAGGAAACAGTTTCCTCATAGTATAGCTCCGAGGAACAATCCAAACCCTTGCCTCTTAGAGTTAAGAATCCTACTTCCATATCTCCAGCTAGGATCTCTGCCTTTATATGCTTTGTAGGGCAAAATCCTTAGAAATAAGTGTGTCAACCACAAACAAACCTAAAGAGAAGCTCCTGCATTGTGCAGGGGGGTTGAACTAGATGATCCTGTTTTTTTTAAGATGTGGGGTTCCCTCAGGTGGACCCCTTTGCAAGCAGTATACCAAGACACTGGGGTGTTTTGTTTTTTTGGCAGGGAGCAATACAATTGGAAAGTGTAAGACACAATGTTTTACACACCTTCCCATTTCTTATCAGGGTCCCAAGGAAGCTGATAACAAATGGAATGGGCTACATCCTAATAGCTCCATCCTGGCCTCACCAGATATGGTTCCCAGAACTTTTTCATTTGGTGAGGTCAAATTACATGCTGCTCCCTCAGGCTCAGAACTTGTTAACATGGGGACCTTTCTGCACCAAGACATAAATTGCCTTCAGCTGATGGCTTGGACAGTGCATCCACTGGCCTAAGGCTCATGCTTGAAGTTCAAAACATCCTTGTCCAGATGAGGAAACCTTCTGCTAGGTATTCCTATTCTAGAAAATGATATCAGTTTGACAAATAGGTTAGGGCAAGAGTGGTAAACAAGAGTGGTAAAGCAGCAGTACTGTGGTCTGAACTCTCTGCTCACGACCTGAGTTTGATTCCGGCGGAAGCTGGATTCAGGTAGCCGGGCCATGGTTGACTCAGCCTTCCATCCTTCCGAGTTTGGTAAGATGAGTACCCAGCTTGCTGGGGGGAAAGTGTAAAAGACTGGGGAAGGCAATGGCAAACCACCCCATAAAAAGTCTGCCGTGAAAACATTGTGAAAGCAACGTCACCCCAGAGCTGGAAACGACTGGTGCTTGCACAGGGGACCTTTCCTTTCCTACTCAAGGTGCTGCAATATTTGCTTTCCCTGGCTCATAAGGGTTTGACTTCATCCTCAGTTAAGGTTCACTTTGCAGCCATTTCTGCATATCATGATTTAGTGGAGAGTTCTTCCTTATTTTCACACATTGTTTCAACATTTTCTCAGGGGACTGGTTAATATTTTATACCCACAATTGTTCCCCAGTGGTCACTCTATTCCTAACTCAACTTACAGGGGCACCTTTAAACCACTGGTTTCATGGCCTCTGGCACTACTACTCAGGAAGGTGGTATTCTTGGTTTCAGTCACATCTATGAGGTGAATGAGTGAGCTGGCTGTACTTAGGGATGCCCCTCCGTTTCTAAAGGCTTTAATTAAAAGCATTATCCTTCACCCCAGTCTGCAATTTTTGCTCAAGGTGATCTTGATCACAAAATCTGACCTGGTATTATCTGTATTATTTCCATTCCCTGCTACAAAGGCTGAAAAGGCCCTTCACTCATTAGGTGTTAAAAGGGTCCTGTCATACCATGTTTACAGAACCAAGTAGTTTAGAATTCGCAAGTCTTTATTTGCTACCTAGAACCAAGGAAAGGAAATGCTGCGTTTCCACAATCACTTTCAAAGTGGGTTGTGGCAGCAGTCCAATCATGTTTTGAGGCTACTGACAAACTCTACCCATTGGACATCCAAGCCCACTGCACCAAGGCACAAAGTTCTTCAGACACTTTTCATTGGACAGTGCTGCTTGTTGACATCTGTAAGGTGGCAACCCAGTTGGCTAAAGACACTTGTGAAACGTTACATACTGAACCTGAAATCAATAAGAGATACCAAGGTGGGAAAGGCAGTATTCCAGTCATTGTTCCAATGAGAGCATCACCCCACCTCCTTTTGGTAAGTAGTGTGCTAAAATCCCATTGTGAGTCTGTGATAAAGATGGAAGATGAAAACAGTTGTACTCCCTGTAACTGTTGTTCATTGATGTCTTCTGTCCAGACACACTTTCCCTCTCTCCTGCCTTGCTATGAGTTCTTGTTAGTCATTATGTTAGATTATTCCTGAGAGGTCATGGTAGACAAGCAGGAATTGAAGGATGGGGGTTGACACTCTTCTGGAGCATGTGACAGATTAGATGAGAAGGAACACTGCGACTTCTCCAGAGGGTAAGGGACACACACACCCTTGGTTTGGTGCCATGAGCCAGTTTGGTGTAGTGGTTAAGTGCGTGGACTCTTATCTGGGAGAACCGGGTTTGATTCCCCACTCCTCCACTTGCACCCGCTGGAATGGCCTTGAGTTAGCCATAGCTCTGGCGGAGGTTGTCCTTGAAAGGGCAGCTGCTGTGAGAGCCTTCTCAGCCCTACCCATCTCACAGGGTGTCTGTTGTGAGGGGAGAAGATATAGGAGATTGTAAACCGCTCTGAGTCTCTGATTCAGAGAGAAGGGCGGGGTATAAATCTGCAATTCTTCCTAGGAAAGCTAGAAATTTCTATCTGCAACTGGCCTGTGTGTGTGCAGTCTCAATATTTGTCTACACAAGACATCAATGAACAACAGTTGCAGGGAAGTACAACTCTGTTTTCCTGCTGGAGTTGAGTCCCCTGAAAACATCAGGAACAATTGATGGGGTAAAGCAGGGGTCTGTTGTGGAAAGGAGAAATCAGCAAAAATCAACCCCTCCCTCCTCTGTCAACACATATGCTATCATGCTAGCAGAACAGAAAGCCAGGAACTTTTCTATGCTGGTGCCTTGGCTGTGGAATACCTACCACTCCATAGCAGCTTGTTTAGTACCTAGCTTGTTAGACTGACACCTTCATTTTTTATTAGTTGCTCTGTGGGATTTTTTTGCAGTACAACAGCTAGATATGAGTCCAGTAGCAGGATTTCCAGGGTATGTGCTTTCAAAAGTCAAGACTCCATTCACCAAATTGTTTTAGTTTATTATTCCTCGTGTTTTAATTTGTAGCCAATCTTTAAAACTGCTTCATTGTTTATTTATTTTTTGTGGAGTGCTTGTTCAAAAATAAATGCTTTCAGGTTTTAAAACAGGTTATTACGCAAAGTTTGAAGAAATTAGCTTTGATCATTGTAGAGGAGACAAGCAGGCAAAGCTGCTAACTCAACTGCGCCCAAGGCTAGTTTTTGCTCACATCTCTGCATCTTGACTTAAACGAAAGCCCTGTAATAACTTTTATTAGCAACAAATAACACAGAACGCAAGCTCCCAAGATCACCAGAATTCTTCATCAGCACAGATATTAAGAAAGGTGGGGGAGATGTCTTTAAGGTTGTGGTCTTAAAGGCATTATCTTGTAAATATCTTGGGTGGAATGCTGAGCAAGTACACAAATATGAAATGGTTGTTCCCTTGGCCTTCTAGGAAGAAGAACTAACAAACAGAAGGCTCTAACAGGAAACTCAAGAGCTAGTGGTTGATCAAAGATCAGATTCTAGCACCACTCAGAGCATATAGGTCTCTTAAAAGGTTGAGAACAGAGTGAAAACATTGTTGCCATCATACTTATAACACTGGAGATTAATTTGATGCACAAAGTAGACAGTTTCATAGGGCTGCTACACTGCTGGTATTTCTGCCATACTATTGCCCTTTGG
Source organism: Heteronotia binoei (assembly GCF_032191835.1). Classification (NCBI taxonomy): domain Eukaryota; kingdom Metazoa; phylum Chordata; class Lepidosauria; order Squamata; family Gekkonidae; genus Heteronotia; species Heteronotia binoei. The sequence continues at coordinate 89,165,773 of NC_083228.1, read as the reverse complement.
ATCTTACAGTATCTTTGTGCTTGTCACCTGGTAATACAGATCAATAGCCATGTTACCTGTCTGTAGCAGTAGAAAAGAAGTAAAAGCAGGGCTTTTTTTGAGGTAGAACGCACTGGAACACCATTCCAGCTGACTTGGCCAGTGTACCAACTCAAAGAAAGAAAGAAATGAAGGAAGGCAGCACTTCCAGCAGAGGAAAGGCAGCCATGCATGTGCTCCCAGACCCACCAGGCTCACAGGGCTGAGCTACGCTGTGGCAGCAGCAGCTTGTTGAAGCCCAGCTTGCTGGCTGGGCTCGCAGGGCCGAGTCGTGCTGCAGTGGCTTGCTGGAGCCCAGCTCACTGGCCAGGCTTGCGGGGCTAAGCTGCACTGCAGTGGCTTCCAAGCCACACTGCAGTACCACTGGGAGAGCTGCAAACACCACGCTGGCAGCACCTACCTGCCTGAGCAACAGCAACACCTCCTGCCCCTGCCGCACTTGCCCTTGGAGCAGAGGCTCCCTCGTGGTGGTACCTGGGAAACAGCAGTGGCAGCAGCAGTGGAGTCTCCCCAGGTGACCTGCTTCTGCTGGACAACTGGTCAATCTCGGACCTTGATAGCTTGGTGGAGTGAGGGAGGGGAAGAAGGACGAAAAGGGGGATGGCACCAACTGGCATTCTCCTTGGGAGAGATATGGAAGGGCTCAATTCAGCTTACATGCCTTACCTGGAAACTGCAGTCCAACCCTGTGGATCTTTATTCAGGAGCAGGCTGCAGTGCATTCTGCAGGGCTTCTTTGATGGGACTTGTGCATCAAAGCACAGCTTTAATCCCAGATGCATAGCAACTGATCACAGACAGGGAATCGGGGGTGAAGAACTCTGCGTGTGCTCAGAGGCATGTTAAAATTGTCTCCCCAGTTGCAGTACCTGAGCACAAGATCTCAAAACAGGCCCTGGCTCAGATGAAGTCCAAATGGGCCTACATGCCGAGGCAGGAAGGGACATTTTGCCTGAAATTTCTGCTGACAAGATTCACCTAATATTTTACCAATATTGGGGATCTGACTTACCTTGGCAAGTTATCACAGTAGAAAAGATGGTTGCATGGAACTGGCCTTGTTTAAGCTGACTTCAGTTTTCCTCTCAAATGGCTGCCTTTCAAATAGTTGGCAATCAAGTTGCTTCTCAGAACCTCCTCCCTGTACCAAAGAGTTTGTAATTGGGCCATCTTTTAATGGTTTTTATTAGTTTGGTTTAACTTTTACACACAGTGCTGGTGGACTAAATTCATACACAAATGAACAATGGCTGGGTACATTTCTTTGGCCTTTCCTGATACTTCAAAGGATGTCAGAATTTTAAGATTGTTTTCTGTCCCAGATCTGGTTTTGTAAGAAACCATTATTGTCAGAAATGCATGAATGTTTCCAATTGGACCAAATAAATTTATTTGTAGCTTTGCAGATGCCCATAAACTCCCACCCTACATAGGGTTGCCAGCTCTGGGTTGAGAAATACCTGGAGATTATAATATGAGTTGATGTCATGTCTATGGTATGCATTAACTGTGTTATGGCAAAGCTAGTGAAATAGCCCGTATTTTACTTTCTCCTATTTGGAGACAAATCTTTCACCTTGCAATTTCTATAGTTGCTTAGAGGTTAAAATTAAACTTGAAAATACTGTGGAGCATATTAAAAACAAACTAGCGTGGGTATAAATTACTGTCAGCTGGAGTGCCTATAGCGTCTTTACTCTCTCTGGAACTTCCAGCATCAATCACTAGAAACACTATGAGGTGGGTGTGGCTGGATGACCGCACTTCTGATGACATCAGGGGGTGTGGCCCAGTATGCAAATTATAGTGCCATGAGGGGGTGTGGCCCAATATGCTAATGAGTTCCTGCTGGGCTTTTTATTAAAAAAAAGCCCTAAAAGTCCAGTAGCACCTTAAAGACTAACAACATTTGTGGTAAGATATGAGCTTTTGTTAGTCACTGCTCACTTCTACAGTCTCTTGACTTAGGTTTATTCCTCCAAGAAACTTGGAAGCTGGTGGGTGGTGGAACAGAAATTTACACCCATGGATGCTGGAGCTCAAACCTAATCTGATACCATGCAATTGGAAACCCTTTCCACTAGAGAGCAGCACATCATCACATTTCTTTAGATTTGGTTTGCAACATGTCCTCTTTCACAGAAATCAAATAACCTGCTTTTTTGGATGAGCTTCAATATAATCAAAGCTACAGGCATTAACAGCTGTCTTTGGATTCAGCACTTCAGTTGGTTGTTCTCTGGTTTTTGTTAGGATTTCTTTTTTCATTGTTTTCTTAGTTTCATTTGCTGAAAGCTAATCCTTTAATCAGTAACAACTTGTCTGGACTAGCAGACTGATAAATCTAAAAAGAAAAGTGGTTGAGCAAGTATGTGTGTGAACATGTTACCAAAATATGTTTAATATAGTGTAATTGAACACTGATGCTTCTCATGCTTTTACTGAAAGAACAAGTTTAAATTGCAAACTCCTATATGACCACTCAAGATGTATAATTAAAACAACTAGTATTTGCATGCTAATTTGTTTGATCAAAACAGCAATAATGCTCCTAACATTTTAAAATTGTAAAGAGGAGGATTAATTCCAGTCTGATTGGAAAAGCCTAGATGTGTTTTAATGGCTCTTTCATAGGATCCATTTAGTACTTGGAAACAGGTTTTTAAATAGAAATACATGCATATAATGAAGGAAATGCATATGTTTAACGCATATGTATATACTTCCCATTCAAAACATATATCTGGAGACTGAGCCCCCACTCTCAAGGAAGAGGGGGGGGAGACACATGCAGTTTGTACCCTAGAATTATTTGCAGGTTTGAATATAAGAAATGGTGCTGATATTTTAATTAAAATTGCTACTGTGACTGAGAACTGCACAGTGCCGTATTAAGTTGTTTTTAGAAGTCCAGCTTAACCAGCCTTCAAGAGTTGTTTGTGAAAAGTGAATAAACATAAACATTGTTTATAACAGTGACTAGGTAGATATTATATACTTGGACTTTCAACAGGCTTTTGACAAGATGCCTTACCTGCTGAGTTCGTTTAGGTGATTGTGGGATATGAATTATAAATTGGCTGAATTTAATTTAATTTTTGGATTTATATCCTGCCCTTTCCCAAAAGCAGAGAGTAGGAATAAATGCACAATTCTCCCAATGGGGAGATGTAAGCAGTGGAGTCTCACAAGGACCAGTATTGGGATTGGTGATATTTAATTTGTTCAAAAAAGATCTGGAACTGGCAGTATAGTGGCTAAGTTTTCAGATGGCAGGGAATTATTCAGGGAAGTGAAAACCAAGGCCAGTTGAAGAGCTCCAGAAGGATTTCCACAAATTGGATGAGTGGGCAACAATGTGGTAAATGAAGTTCAGTATAGGAAAGTGTAAAGTGATGCACAATGGAATTAAAAAATCCATTTTTAAATATACATGAATGGGATCTGAGGTTGCTTTGACTGAGAGGGAAAGGGAGCTTTGGTTGTAGTGGACAGCTTAATTAAAATGTCAACCTGTGTGCTGCTGTGGTGAAAAGGGCAAACATTGTGCTAGAGATTATTTGGAAAGAAACTGAACATAAAACACAATTAAAATGCCCCTGTACAGATCTATGGTGTGGCCACATTTGAAATTCAGTTTGAAGTCCTGGTCACTTATCTCAAAAATGGCATTACAAATCTGGAAAAAGTCCAGAAGAGGACAACCAAGATGACAACCAAGCACCTTTCCTATGAGGAAAGTCTGGAAAAGGGGGGCATTTTACAGCTTTATGTATTGGGGAGAGTGGCCAGAACCATTCTTCCTTGCACAAAATATTAGAACAGAGAGGTAATGAATAAAGATGATGGACAATAGATTAGAGGATGGACAAAATAAAATATTTATACAAGAAGTGATTAAAATGTGGAATTTGCTGTCAGAGAATATAGTGATGAGAAGGAATACACAACTTTAAAAGGGGATTAGACAGACTCATAGAGAATATAACTATTAGTGGCTTCCAGGGCTTTTTTTGTAGAAAAAAACCCAGCAGGAACTCATTTGCACATTAGGTCACACCCCCTGATGTCACCATTGTTTCACATAGGGCTTTTTTGTACGAAAAGCTCAGCAGGGAATTCATTTGCATATTAGACCACACTTCCCGACACCAAGCGAGATGGAACTGCGTTTCTCCTCAAAAAAAGCCCTGGTGGCTACTTTCCATAGTGTCTAAAGGGAACCTCCACATTTAGAGGCAGTAAGCCTCTAAATATCAGCTCCAAGAGGCAACATCAGTGGAAGGCTTTGGCCTTGGCCTCTATTCTCTGTTGCTGGACCTCAAAGTAAATGGTTGGCCACTGTGTGAGACAGGATGCTGGACTGGATGGACCACTAGTCTGATCTAGTGGGGCTCCTCTTATGCTCTCTTTTGCTACCTTGCTGGCCAAAAATTTAGGCAACATTTGCAACAAATTATATATGGTGGAATTCAAGAGATACTCTGCTTATCAAAAAAAACAAGGAGTGGTAATCTCCCAATTCCCTTCTTCACTGCAGTCATCTGACCAATCCAGCAACCTCTGTCTGGTTTTATTTTTGCTCTATTGTAAAGTAAAATGTCCATTGTGAATAGTGTTGCCAGGTCACCTGGAGACTTTGGGGTTTGGGGAAAGGAGGGGCCTCAGCATGGTACAATGCCATGGAGTTCACCCTCCAGAGCAGCTATTTTCTCCAGGGGACCTGATCTTTGCCAGCTGGGGATCAGTTTTTAAAGCAGGAGATTTCCAGGTCCCTCCTGGAGGCTGGCAACCCTAGTTGTAAATGCATTATAATATAGTTTTGGTTGGAACTACAGTCATTGATCTGGGATTCCTTCCACTAAACAGAATGCAAAGATTTGTTTCATTGCTTCTTGCATGCTAAAGTAGGGTTGCCAGCCTCCAGGCGGGGTCTGGAGATCTCCTGCTTTTACAAGTGATCTCCAACAGAAGCAATGAAATTTACATGGAAATGTAAATACATTTTAGTACAAGCTTAAATAAAAATTAAACAAAACAAAGCTAAGGAACACTGAGCTTTCAACATATGAATATTCCCACACAGTCTTTCAGTAGCCTTGTAAATCGGCTTCCTTCGAGTAAACTCAGTTGTGGATGAACGCTTTTTTCCTCAGTGCCCAGCTCCTAACAATGCAGAGAGAGTAAGGAAGAAACCACTTATGAAAGGACTCCTCACAGTTTCAATCACTTCGTCAGCCTCCTTCTCCCGATGTTACAAAGAGCCTCAGCTCAATTTTTTCAACATGGGTGGATTCTATGGCATTGTACCATGCTGAGACCCCTGTCCTCCACAAACTCCACCCCTCTCGGATCCACCTCCAAAGGCTTCAGGTATTTTCCAACACAGGCCTGGCAATAGGGCTATAACTAGTCAGGGGCTGTGGTGGGGACAGTGCCCCTCTGTAATCTGCCAGACACATCTTTTCTGTTCCCCCAGCCCCCCTCCCTATTGTTTATGCTTTGTTAATTAAATTAGTGTCCCCAGTGACCCCTCTAGAAAAAAACAATCCTAGATACAGGCCTGCCTGGCAACCCTATGCTAAAGTGACCACTGTCCTTCTTAAACAAACCTGCCCTTCTCCTCTGGTCTGTCTAAGTGGCACAGTTCTGTATTCTTAAATAGACTGAAGTCTGTCTGTATAGCCACTTCCTGAACCACAAATGCAAACGGCCAGTGTGTGGTTACCAGCACAGAATGCACATATCAATTTGTTATATCTGATATTCTAAATGAACATTCTGCCTTTTGAGCTAATTTAATTTGACCCAAATTAGGGTTGCCAGCCTGCAGGTGGGGCTTGAAGATCTCTCACGTTTATGTCATTTCCTCTCTTTTGTTAAAGAAAAAAATGTGGTCCAAAAAGCCTAAGTATGTTAGGTTAGCTATTTAAATTTTATTATTTTCTTCCTTGCTTTGCACTGCTGTTATATTTGCACATTTCTTTCAATAAATGTTATTAATTATACTTTTGTGGTATTATTTGGGCCTTGGGGCTTCAATCGAAACCCAGTACTTTGGTAGCTGTAGCCAGTGTAAATCAAAGTATTTGTATTTGCAACTGAGCTTTCAAGTGTCCTACCTTTCAGGGATGACTTATTTATTAATACCTGTAGGGCTAGAAACTTTGATCATTGGTCTCTCAGCTGAGGGTTAGTCATGGGTGATGATTTAATTTGTTTATTTATTATTTTAATTTGTATACTGCTCCTTCCCCACAGGCTCAGAACAGTAAAACATAGTTAAAAGTTTTAAAATGAAACACAGAGTATAAAACCCAAACAATTTACAACTGATAGCAATAGATCTAGCAATAGGCCCCTAAATACGCTTATCTGGGAAAAGCCTGATGGAAAAGCTCAGTCTTACAGGCTCTGTGGAACCTAGGGAGGTCCAGCAGGGCCTAGGTCTCATCTGAGAGGGCATTACACCATGACAAGACTACAACTGAAAAAGCCTTCACACTGGCAGACACCAAATGTGCAACCTGAGAGCCCGGCCCCATCAGTAGTCTGCAAGGTAATGACCACAGCTGCTGAGAGGGGTTGTAAAGGGAGAGGTGGTCCCAGACTGTTTAGGCCTTTAAGTCCTGGATCGTGGCTTGTTACTCTGGGCACTCCCCAGTTTTATGTTTTGCCCTGACCTGTCACCTTGATACACCAGAATCAGGCTAATGCACTGACATCACTAATGGTGAAAATAGGGTTGCCAAGTCCAATTTAAGAAATATCTGGGGACTTTGGGGGTGGAGCCAGGAGACATTGGGGCGGAGCCAAGAGCAAGGATGTGACAAGCATAATTGAACTTCAAGGGAGTTCTGGCCATCACATTTAAAGGGACTGCACAATTTTTTAAATGCCTTCCTTCCATAGGAAATAATGAAGGATAGGGGCACCTTCTTTTGGGGCTCATAGAATTAGACCCCCTGGTCCAATCTTTTTGAAACTTGGGAGGTATTTTGGGGAGAGGCACTAGATGCTATACTGAAAATTTGGTGCCTCTATCTCAAAACACAGCCCCCCCCAAGAGTCCCCGATACCCGCGGATCAATTTCCCATAATTCCCTATGGGAATCGTTCGCGGAGGTGCATGATGGCTCTGGGGGCGGGGCTTCCCCCACCGGCCAGCTGGCTGGGCGAGGGGGGAAGCCTGTAAAACCGGGGGATCCTCCTCTGGGACCTGGTGTCATGGGTACTGGGGACCCTGCAGAAGAAACTGTGCCCCTGCCACCTGCACCAGTGTCCCTGCCTCCTGCTGGAGAAGATCCAAGCCCCCCTGCCTCGCCCTCTCGGGTGGCTCGTGTGCGTGACCGCCTTCGTCAGGACCTCAGGGATCGGAGGAGGGCGGCACGCTCACGAGCAAGACGCTCCCTGAGCCCTGAGTTTTGAAAGGATTCTGGCCCTTCTAAGAGTGAGGATGCTTGAGTCTCAGCAGGATCCTGGCTGCCTCTCTGAACCAGCAATTAGCCCAAATGGGCAACAGACAGCAGAGGGCTATATAGCTGTGGGCTTTGGGAGGAGGTTTTGTGGAAGCAACTAGTCACTTACCTGATGTTCTAGCATCCACTTCGGCTTTTGACTTTGGCTTCTGGACCCCCTGACTTTGGCTTTGACTTCTGGACCCCCTGACTTCAGCTTCTGAACCTCTGGCCTGCGATACCTGGACTGTGATTTGGTTTTGGCGCCTTGGACCCTCTTTGCTCATCGGCTACAGACCTTGGACTGCCCCTGGACTTTGCCTGACCCGGCCCCAGCCCGTGACACCTGGGGATTGGGAAGCCTAGGTGAAAACTAGACGTGATCTCACAGGACATTTCAAGGTAGAATTGCCAACTCTGGGTTGGGAAATACCTGGAGATTTTGGGGATGGAATCTGAGGAGGGTGGGGTTTGGGGAAGGGAGGGACTTCAATGGGGTAGAATACCATAGAATCCAACTTCCAAAGCACCTGTTTTCTCCAGGTGAACTGATCTCTGTTGCTTGATCATAGGGTTACAAACACAAATGAGAGAATCATCTGGAGGTCGGCAACTCTATTTCAGGGTTTGCAAAATTCTATGAAATAGAGAAAAGGAAAATGATATACATTGTTTAATTATGGACAAAGGTGGAATATGAGGGGAGTAAATAAATAGCTAAAGATGGGAAACAGGTAACAAGTAGTTTAGTTGGTGATTTAGAAGAAAAGAGGGAAATGTGAGGATATGGAAGTTGCCAGGTGGAGGGAAAAGAAGAAATTGTGTGAGGAAGGGGAATACGGGGAAATTAGATGCCCTCCTTGGCTTTGCAATTTCCCCACCATGCAACTGGGCCTGTCCTAGTGGCTGGCACTGCACAACTGGGCCATAGTTTTCCTGGGTAGAGGCTGTCAGACGAGGGAAGTATGGGCAACTGAAGATGGGGGCAGAATATCTGTGCTGGTGTATACAAAAAGAGCCCCGTGGCAGAGTGTTAAAGCTGCAGTACTGCAGTCCTAAGCTCTGCTCACAACCTGAGTTCGATCCCCGGCAGAAGTTGGGTTTTCAAGTAGCTGGCTCAAGGTTGACTCAGCCTTCTATCCTTCCAAGGTCGGTAAAATGAGTACCCAGCTTGCTGTGGGGAAAGTGTAGATGACTGGGGAAAGCAATGGCAAACCACCCCATAAAAAGTCTGTGATAAAAACGTTGTGAAAGCGGCATCACCCCAGAGTCAGAAACAACTGGTGCTTGCACAGAGGACCTTTCCTTTCCATATACAAAAAGGGAGAAGCTAAAAGGACTTGCAGAGAAGGAAAAGCGAAAATAGTAGCGGAGAGGAAAATTAGATCCCACCCCCCTGCAATTCCTGGTCTACTGCTTTTTGTGTTACATTTTTTAGTTTCTTTGTAATGCACTTTGAGTAGAATTAGGTCTTATCCTAACCCTTCTTCTCTCTATACAAGGTCAAAATATGGCCATGTACAAGGAGACACTCAATATCAATCTTAGTAAGTATCTCTTGCATGGAAAAAAATTCTCCTGCGAACAAGGAAGAGCTCCTGTTCCTTCTCTGAAGATATGTCTTGTGCTACATTCTTATGCTATATTTCCACAGGCACAGATCCTAACTCTGTGCATACATTCAACTTGGATAAACTGCCCTGGAGGTGAGTTGAAGAAATTGAAATATAACATTCAATCATGAAAGCTGTAGCTTTAAACACTACCACAAACCTCCTGCATGTGGACTGAGCTGTTGTGCAAAAGTGCAGTTTCTGTTCCTGGCCCGTCATCAAGGACAGGGAGGTGCTGTGGAATGATGGAGGAGGGGAAGCAGCCCCCACAAGTAGGGCAACTGTGCACTTTGGACCTTCAAAACTGCTAAATTGGGTGTTTGGTTGTAAGTTCAGTCAATTTGATTATACTCTTTGAGCTCAGAAAATTACATTGGTTCTTGTGGGCCAGAAGCCTCAAAGCAGTCTCTAAACAGCTCAAATGACAGGGTGTTAACACTTGTCAGGAATTCTCCCTTTCTCTAATGCTGGTGTTCTTCTCTCCCTCTTCTGTAAGTAGGCTTGCCATCTCCAGACTGGGAACTTCCTGGAGATTTGAGAGTGAAGCCTGGGGGAGGGGAGGTTTGAGGAGAAAGCTGAGTGGGGATGTGATACCACTGTTCAGTTTTAATACCTGGAAGTAGACAACCCTATCTTTAAGAGTGTCTGTGTGAGGTTAGTGGGGATGTGATACCACAGTTCAATTTTAATACCTGGAGGCAGACAACCATGTCTTTAAAAGTGTCTGTGTGTCTTTTTCCAGGTCTGAAAGTGAAGCTTTGGAAAAGATTCCCCCCACACTTTGGGTCAGACTAGTTTGTCACCGCCCTTTGTAAATAATGGTCTAAGCCTGGACTTAGGCAACTTTTGTCCCATATAGCCAAAGTAGCTAATTTGATATGTAGTGTAGCTTCATCTATTTTTGTTGCTATATATAGGGTTGCCAACCATCAGGTGAGGCCTGGAGATCTCCCAGAATTAGAACTGATTGCCAGACAAGAGAGATGATTCCACTGTACAAAATGGCTTATTTAGAGGGTGTACTGTATGACATTATACCCCTATAAGCACCCTCTTCTCCCCATAGGCTCTTCTTCCCAGGCTCCACCTTCAAATCACCAGGAATCTTCCAAAGCAGGAGTTGGCAATCCCAGAAGGCCACCATAGTTTAGGCTGCATTTGGCTTGGGAAGGTATAAGGTGCACAGGGGCAGCCTCTATTAGTGGCCTCAGCATTTGAGAAGGTTACTAGTACTACACTTCCTGCTGTTACCATCCCAAAGGCAGAGTTAACGGAAACCCACCTCCAAACCCAGCCAGGAGATTCTAGGCTCCAATTATCTGAGGGAGAGTGAGGTTGAAGGAAACACTTCATTGGCATTAGAATGATTGTTCAGTCTGGACATGGAAAACCATGGAGAGCAATACAAAATACGTGGTGAGAGTGCCCAATTAACCATCCCACTGCTATTGCATTAATTGCTCATGATACTGAAAACTGGGAGCAGATTTTACTTCTTAGCAATTGGGTAGAATACAGCCCACATATTTTCCCTTATAAGTAAAAGGTCTGGATTTTGTTTGGTTTCTTTTTTTAACTTGAAAGTTCTGATAGCCAAGAAGGAAGCTTGAAATATCCCTGCCAGCCCTCAAACCTCAGATGTGAACAAACTCTAAAACTGGAACAGAGACAGGATTTCAAACAAAGTGATGCTCTTCTATAACTTTTGCTCACTGTCAAACCCCCCCCCCCTTTTTTTTTTTTCCAGTTTAGCACATTCATGTGGGAACTAGAGCAGTACATTGCTAACACTATGTATTGGCATGCTTTAGCTTTTGGAGTTTGCTGGTTTGACCAGCCATGAAAATGAAAGGGACCGTGTATGAACTAAATTAATTTGTTATAAACTCATTTTGTATTGGACACTACAGCTAGAGGAAAGTCAATCTGACAACATACCTGAGATGTCTCATTGCAGAATGATTGGCTTCAAATTGAATTAATTTTTTGGATTTTATTTTTTCCCTTCTATTTCTGTATAACAGCAGTGTGAACAAATTGCTCACGAATGAGAATACATCTTTCCAGGATGACTGTCCACATGCTTACTTCTTTGGCACACTATTTTTGACCCTCCCTCCCATAGGCTACAACCTTCACGAGATGTAAATGGCTTTTCCACACTATCAGGAAAGGACAGAGCAAGTTGCAGTGGGGTGGGAGTCACACCACTGCCTTGGAAAAGTGCATACTGTTCACGCAATGAATTTAGGTTAATAAATCAGTGACAGGCATCTAGGAGACAGGGATAATCATTTGCAATAGTATGAATATTCCATACATTCTCAAGATAAGCAATATTTGCTCTTATTAGTCAAATGAATCTTTGTGTAACATAGAATGAAAGAACCAGAAGCAAATCTCCTCCAAGCCAGGAAACTGTAATGCTGAATTTTTATCCCTATGTCAAAGCAGACTTATATGTACATGCAAAAGCACTTGCTCACTTTGCCTTCCCCCCTTCCTGTCAACACTTAGATTGTAAGCACAGTGCACCTAAGGGTTGAGACCCATGTTTCTACTTCTGCAGCTCTCTAACCAATTTTTTCATCCACTGTTTTAAAAATCTGTTATGCTGTTTTGCTAGAATTCTGGAGTTCATGAATGGTTTTCTCTTAGCATGTCAGAAATGTCTCTATTGGCTTTTGTAAATTGCCATTTTAACAATTTTGCCTCTTTCTTAGGTAGTAGGCAGTTTGAGCTCCAAACACAAAGCAAGTTAGTGGTGAATTCATATCATGGTGTTTATAATGTCTGTGTTATATTTTTTTATCCTGGTATTACTAAATGTCAATTAAAACCCAGGCTGTTTCCACATGGGATTGCAAAAATGGACCCTCTGCCACAGCAGCACTATCAGGTGGTACAGGAGCAGGTGCTTATCAGTGCAATCCTAAACAAAGTTACACCCTTCAAAGCCTACTGATTTTAATAGATGTTATAATCTGTGTGGGTTTCATGTTTACTAGCAGCATCTATTGAGTATTGTTTGTGATGAGCAAACAGCTCCACCGCCCAGGCAGCTAATACACCTTTTAAACTTCTCGTTTGTGTGTGTATAAAGGGCTATCAAGTCGCAGCCAGTGCTCCCTCTGAGTTATTGTGAGCTAGCTCAGTTTTTTAGCCTCTGGCTCACATATTTTTGTCTTAGCTTAGGAAGGGTGGCCCCAGAGCAAACTAATGTCTTCTGTAGCTCACAACTTTAATGCCAGTAGCTCATGAAGTAGAATTTTTGCTCACAAGACTCCACAGCTTAGAGGGACCATCGGTCGCAGCCCACTTATGTCAATCCCAGAGGTTTTTCAAGGCAAGAGACATTCAGAGGTGCTTGTCTTCCTCTGCAAAGTCTTCCTTGGTGGTCTCCATTCCAAATATCAACCCTGCTTAGCTTCTGAAATCTGACAAGATCAGGCTTTATCACACCATCCACATCCCAACTTTTCATTTAGGTTTTAACCAGGACCGGATCTACATGTTTTTTTAGGGGGGGGGGGCAAAATTAAAAAATGGTACCCCTTATGGGCCATTCTATCTTATGGTCCCATAAAATACAATGGACTCCATACCCAATTTGGCACACACACCCCTCGGCGCCCAGGGCAAGCACCTCCCTCTGCCCCCCCCCTCCCCGATCCAGCCCTGGTTTTAACAATTCGTTTTTTAAAAATAGTTGGAAGCTGTGCACTTTGCAACTCTGAAATCCTCATGATGGTTGAACACACAAAATTTAAAGAAAAAAACATGCATGTGGGGAAAAAAGTTGAATGGTTGTAGTCTTGCATATTGTGTATGGACAGATTATTGTTATTAAGTAGTCAGTGGTGGGACCATTGTGCAATAGCTTATAAATGCAATTGTGGCATATTTCCAGTGGCTGTGTAGAAAGGGCTAAGTGAATGTAATTGTATGGGAGATTGTTGCTAATTACATCATAAACTAACAGTGTAATCCTAGAACAATGTTTTAATCCAGTGGCACCTTTAAGACTAACAAGGTTTTATTCAAGACATCAGCTTTTGTGTGCACACACGCTTCTTCAGATACATGAAAGTTACCAAACCATACATATATGTAGAGGGTGAGCAGCAAATTAACATAAGCATAATTTTGGCAAAATGCCCAATTATCTATCAGACCTAACCACTCCAAGTCATCGCAGGGCATTTATGTTGGCCAGACTAAACGCGTTTCCCTCCAAAGTTTTACAAGGGAGATATCAGCGAGTCCCTTTAGCCGACAGACTTTGCTCCTGTGGAGCGAATACCCCTGACTCAATCCAGCATATATTGCTTGATTGTTCTTTTTACCATAACCTCCGTAAAGATTTATTTGGCAAGCTTTCTTTTTCTCCAGATTTGTCTATTCTGCCACCCTGTTATTATTTATTGAGTGATACTGAGGGGGTGGTTAGTGAGGCTGTGGCAAAATTTCTGGCTGACATCCTTAAATTTAACTCTGACCATGTTTGAATGTATCTGTAAGCTCGGTTTTATTTTGATTTTATCTCCAATGTTTAAATTTTTATATTCTGTGTATTTTTATCTGAATCTATTATGCCATTAAAGGTTTGGTATGGTATGGTAACATAAGCATAATAAATGGTGTTTAACAGGTGCAAGGACCAAACTGAAATAATAAACAATCCTAGGCAGAGTTACACCCTTCAAAACCTATTGACTTCAGTGGACACACCAGCACATAATTCTGGTTTAGGATGACACTGTATCTTACATATTTATCCATCAAACTCACATGACTGCATCCCACATAATAATTACAATACTAATGAGTGCTATAACTGGGAGAATAAACTCAATTTCCCAGGAACAAAAATGTGGTGCAGGTAAGGCTTTTTTTGTACAAAAAGCCCAGGAGGAACCTATTTGCATATTAGGCCACATCCCTGATATCACCAGAAGTGCTGTCACGCATTCAGTCAGTTACTTTCAACATATTGACACAGAACAGTACAGTGCCATCAGCTGCATTTCATGGATATATGTTCTCACACAGCCCAATGAGAGACCTTGTTTCACCTCTCCGAACATGGCCAGAGAGAGAGCCATGTGCGATGGAGTGGGCAGCGGCAGGCCCAGCTTATCCAGGGACAGGGCACTTGTGGGCAGTTCCACATCGCTCTCTCTCTTCACAAACCCGCTGGAGGTGGCAGAGTGTGAGATCTGGGAGTGCGTGGCTGCCTAGTGCTTTACCTCTGCCAGAGACCTTTTTTGAGTCAAGCCGGCTGGTACTGCATTTCTGTGAGTTCCTGCTCAAAAAAAGCCTTGTGTGCAGCTATGTGGTGAGAAAATAAGTTTCAAAACAAAAGCACTGGCCTGTACCCAACCACAATCTAAAAAAATCATGACATTTAAGTGTTTTTTTCCCTGATGTTTCTATAGCTTTTCCCTTTCCTGGTGCAGATCCCCATGATTCTGTTCCTGATAATCTGCTGACCCCCAGGAACAAAATTTTGTTTACTGGGCTTTAGTGGGAGGGGGAAGTGGTGGAACTCACAGCCCCTCTCAACAAAATGCAAGAGTTTCTATGGATGTGGTTGGATAGAGGCCACTGCTTAGAAAAAAAACATGCAGATTGTATTAAACGGTGGGAAATAAATTTGCTTTTAATGTGAAACACACTTATTGTGGAGAGAGGCCTTAGCTGCTGGGGACAAATTGGGTATGGCTACCATTTTCATGCTGCTTGATCTAATCTAGGAAGGGAATTTTTATATTAATTAGAACTTTTCAAAAATATCTTAAATCAATATTAGTATTTTCCACCTCTTTAAATCAAATGTAAAACCATACCAACTAATTTCACACTTAAGCAGTTTTGAGCCTTTCCTCCAACCTGTTGGTACTGGCCTACCCAATTGCCCACTCCTGGGGTGTGTCTGCTTGCTGCCATGCTCACCTGCCTGCTGCCACTGCTGGTGGGATAAAAGGGGGAGGGGTGGCATCTGACCCTGGAAGTGGTGTCACATTCTGGCAACACTCTACAAATCCCCTCCAAATGTCTATGGGTTTTAGTGATGTCACTTCCAAGGTTAGATGCAGCCTCACACCAATCATCTTATGGGGGTTGCAACCTTTACATGAACTGGTATTCAGCTGACGGTTATGAAGGCAGATAGGTTTACAATAGCATTTCAACCAACCTATGTTTTTGTATGTCATCTAGGAATAACTGGTGTTCAGCCTTCCACCTATAATTGTAATAGTTGTATTATAATAATTATCATCTTTGTATTCATGTGTGAATATTTTCTTCATCTTTTAATCTCTCTTTGGTGCATGAAAGTTAATTAGGAAAGCCTTATCACTCGGGTGCAGATTTCCTTTCCCATATCTCTTCTCTGCTCCTCAGAAAAATCTGAGAGAAAACTTGTGCTTGTGGGGGCACAATGGAAGGGCTTCTAGCCTCACTGGTGGACCTCTTGATGGCACTTGTTTTTTTTGGCCACTGTGTGACAGAGTGTTGGACTGGATGGACCATTGGCCTGATCCAACATAGCTTCTCTTATGTTCTAATAATAATTAATATTTAATTTGTATCTCGCACTCCCCGCCAAAGCAGGCTCAGGGCAGCTCACATAGCATAACATAAAATACAAGCATTACAATAATAAAAGCACAATGTTGCTTTTGTGTTATCTGTGTTGCAAGTTTCATTACTATCCCTCCTTTCTCTTTTTAGAACTAACAGTGTATTCTTCTGACTGTTAATTAGAGCCAGGCCTTGAATTCAGCAGGAGCTCACAGGAGCACAGCTCCTGAACCTTTCTAACGCCCCCTCCTCCTCCCCACCTACCTACCTTGTCCATTGAAGAGTAGGTACAGCTGCACAACAATCCCTGTGTTGTGAATGTGAACTAATGTTGTGTAGAAATAAGGGTGTTCCTGCCAGACTCATTGGAGCCTGAAGGACTGAGCTTGGGGACTCAGGAACAATGGGCAGTAGGATCCAAATCCCTGCTGCCCTGCGCCAATCACAGGCCCTCTGCTGGTTTGAATGGTCCAATGGCGTGGGAACCCTGAAGTGTATATAGTTGGCCCCAATGGCCCAGTTCTCTAGTCTTTGAGTTCAGCCATTCCTATGCTGTGCTTAATAAAAGAGCTATGATTACAACTACCTTGGTTCTTCCATGCATTGAACTCACTATATTATACCCTGGATGAACTCCATCACCTATTTTTCTAAACTTGCTAATGTAAGAATCACAAAGAATAAATGTCAGATGTTTGAGAGCCGCAAGACAGGAAGGAAGGAAGGAAGGAAGGAAGGAAGGAAGGAAGGAAGGAAGGAAGGAAGGAAGGAAGGAAGGAAGGAAGGAAGGAAAATAGATGGGGAGAGGAAGGGGGAGAGGTATAACTTTAACTTCAAATGCTTTCTCCAAGCCACTGGCTGACCTGGCTTCGATAAGTGATTTAGAGACAAATGCTTTCTCCAAGCTGGCCAACAAGGTGGTGGGGGTTTCAAGAGCCACACCAAGCCAATCCAATCCAATCACCTTTACAGGCATAAAGAGAGCCACACAATGTGTATGAAAGAGACACATGGCCCCCGAGCTGCAGTTTGGCCACTCTGGACCTAGAGCATCTCTGACGTCCAGACTGCCAGCGAGGGGGAGCGCACAACTTCCTTAGGTAGCCGATTCCATTGTTTAACAACTGTTACTGTAAAAAAGTTGTTCCTAATATCCAGCTGATACATTCCCACCCTTAATTTAAATCCATTATTTATTTACTTTCCTCTGCAGTGCTGCCAACAGGAACAGCTCCATGCCTTCCTGTAAATGACAGCCCTTTGAAGACTTAGAGAGAGCAATCAGGTCCCCCCTCAACCTCCTCTTCTCTAGATTGAACATTCCCAAGCCTGTTGCCTGCTGGGGTGAAGGGAGGCTCTCTCTCTTTCCGTCTTTCCGACCTGAGCCCTGTGCATCAAACCCTAGCAACAATCTAACTTGCCTGCAACATGGACTAAGCAAGCCTTTGTTCAGCTGAGTAAAGATGATAGAAAGACATAATCGGCAGTCAGTCCTCCAGGCATGTAGGTCCCAGGCCTTGAAGGTCTATATTGATAATAACCTTGACTGGAACTTGGGAGGTAACAGGAAACCAGCACAAGTATAATATGCATGTCATGTTCAGCCTGACAGTACACAACTGAAGCATCTGAATTGTCCTTAAGGATCTGAAGTTACTGTGACATGGATCACTGTGAGCAAGCCAGCTGAATTTCTGTGCCACATTAAGCTGGGTTTTTATTTTTTGGCAGCTGGGCTTCCCTGCATCTTGATCAGAATGGCAGATACATTTGACTAGATAGCGATGCTGGGTGCGGTTAGCACTGGGTAGGGCTGGCACCACACTGCACCTGGCCTTATGGAAATTTTAAAAGGGTTCCTGTGGGCATTCTGTTTCTCAATCCTGCATTAATCATATTTACAGGTGATTCCCAGGGATCACGTACAAAAAGATTTCCTGGTGGGCAACTTAGCTTGACTCGCTCCCGAGGCAATTTTATCTTTCCAGTCTGCCCGTGGTGACACACACCACGCCAGATTAAAACGCTTTCTCAGTATCACTCGTAATGCCTGACTCTTTGGGGGGGGGGGGCGGCGTCCGGAAGCTGGGTGAGGGTACAGACGTACGACGCAGGTCCGGACCTCAGTGCCCAACTTTGATCAGGCGACCAGTTGCCTGACTGGAACATCACGCCGCGCGGGTTTTCGCCTGTGCTTGCCTCTCTCAAACTCACTCTCTCTCTCCCGTGTACAGGCCCCACCCACCTGCTGACTTGGAGCTCGTGGAAGACCGCGGCTGAAGCTCCGCCCCTAGAAGTCGGCGGCAGCCAATGAAAGTCGCGTGTGTAGCCGGAGGGCTAGTGATGGCGGTGGCCTCCCGAGGCAGGCAGAGGGAAAAACCGAGAGGGCGCGACTGTGTTTGGGCGAGGAAGTGGGCGCGCGGCTGATTCGGCAGTGCAGCGTCTCTGAACAACAACCGTCGGTACCATCGGCCGTGTCTATCTGAGGTAAAAGCGTAACTGAGGAAGGAAAGAGGGAGGGTGGTGGAGGCGGCGGCAGCAGCAGCGCTTGGGACCCGTGCAGGGCGAGACTGGCTCTCCCTTTCCTCAGACCCGATACTGAGGGGGGGGGGGCGCACTCCTTCAGAGTGCTGCCGCCACCCGCTCGGCGGTTTCGTAGCGACCTGACATAAATCCGTGGGCGCTGCAGGGTCGGCCGGGTGTGGACTCTGAAACTGCAAATCCGACCCTTTGCTCGGCACAGTAACGTGGCCGTTTCCTTCACACGCAGCCTTTCCCTGCCTTGGGGCACGGCAGGGCGGTGCGAGTAGTTCTGGATGCCTCCTGTTTCTTCGAGGCGCTGGACGGGTTTTTCTGCGGATCTTGACTGAGAGTCTCGGCGGAGCAAGCCTTGCCGTTTTCTCTTATCGTCAAGAGTGTGGTGTGAAGGTTTGTAGCAGCATGTTAGGAATACTTGTGCTCTTTCTTTGAATCGGAGCCTTTTACGACCTTATTTAAACGGTTGAAGAGAGTATTAAAAAGTATTGCTTTTTGCTTGATTGTGGTTTTTAACAAGCTTGGCTCATTCGGCTATCATTATGGTAGATCTGTTGCAGATGCGTCAGTTTCTCCAAGAAGTTTAATTAAAAGGGCATTCTTTTCTTCCGAAAGGCTTCCAAAAGCTTAAAAACCTATATTTTAAGGGTCGTAATTAGAAAAATGTACATAGAGAATTGTTTCTGGTGACTTAATTCATCAAACCAGTAGTTATTTTAAATATATTTATTGCATTCGGTTGTAGTAAGAACTAAGCATGTTCAACTTGATTGATCATTTTGGAGTTCTTGCTCAGTTATAGCCTAAAGGGTTCGTTGAATGTTACGGATTTGCAGTGTGAAAAATCTAAGAATATTATATATGTAGCTGCCTTTATGCTGTCTTGTGATAATGAGTGTAGTTATCATTCCATCTACCTACAAGGGTATGTACACATGCTTACTGTTGTGTGTGATAACTGTAGATATGAATTTTGCTCTCTTCGCTATAGGGGAATTCCTTCCATATAGGGAATTAGCAATGTTACAAAAGGATTAGCCTGATGGCAGCTTCTCCCATAGCTGGTTTCAAACTGTAAAGCTAAACTGGAAGTGTGGGGAAAGTTATTGTAAAAACAAAATGCTGTGAGTTTGCAAAGTGATTAAAAATAAAATCCAAGCATGCTACAATCTATCCAGAATTAATAAATTGGCTTAACAGCCAATAAACTGACTTGGTTGGAATGTCAGAAGAGCACTGTGGAGTCCCAGATTTAAAGCTTCACACACCCATAAAGCTAATTGAATTCACTTTTGTTCACTCCCAACAAAACTAGATGCATCAGTATTTGGGAGTTATTTCCTGTTTCCAGACACCCCATCTAGAGCACATTGCAATAGAATGGTCTTTTGCAGACTAATATGGTACTTATGGTATAGCAGATTTCATGCGCTCTTACAGTCCTAGATTTCTTCTGGCATCTCAGGTGAAAAGTGCAATTCCTGTGCTATGAAAAAATTTATTGATTACATTTTTATCCTGCCTTTCTTCCAAGGAGCTGAGGGCAGTTCTCTTCCATTTTATCTTTACATCTGCTGTATGTTGTAGGTCAGGCTGAGAGTGTGTGACTGGCCCATTGTCAACCACTGAAGTCCCTGACAGAAGGGGTTAGGCTGAACTCATGTGCATACTTAAGAGTAATCACCAATGAACCCAGTGGGAGTAAACTGTTGAGTAAGCTGTAAGAAATATCTACCGGTATTTGCTTTTGTCTCATTTATAGTGAGGTATTTTGGACTCTGATTGGGTTCCAGAACTTATTAATGACAAGTCTCTTAAAACCAGCAATTAATTTTTACACTGTATATCAAAATATAATTCCTATTCCAGCTATGTTTGTGCCTTATTGCATGGAACTTGTAACCCTGGATGGGGTTTCATGTGTCTGTGTGCATCAGCAGATGCTGTCCTCATGTTCAACACTTTGATGACATCGCTGTATAGATTTACATCAGCTTTTCGCATATGGATTTTTGCAGGCTTGAAATATGTATGTATGTATGTATTGTTTTGATTTTTATCCTGCCTTTCCCTGCACACCCTTCCCTAGAGATCTTATATAATTATGTAGGAGAATATCTTTTGCCATCCCATTGTGTTACAGAACATTTCCCCCCGCTTAATGGAAAGTTTCTCTTTACAATAGATTACCTAAAAAACTTTCTTTAAAACATAATTTGTTTGGAACAAAACTGCTATAGACACAATCTTCTTGTCTAACATATTTAGTGATTGAGTATCTGAAAACTAGTTTTTGATGTGTTGTAGTCACTTTGTTCTGTTTTCTCTCAATTCCAATGAAGACATGTACCAGTTACTGCAGAGATTGGTCTGCAAGAGTTGTATTTGCTTTGCTGCAATCAGGTGGCCTGCAAGAACAGAATTGACATGCATTTCTTATGGATTGTTTATGGTAGTTTATTTACCTAAAAGACATTAAATCTGTTTTAGTTAATGATTTGGAATTTTATTCTGGTTTTTCTGAGAAGGCATAAGGGCAAGTGGCAGTTAACTGCATTTACTTAGGCTGCGTTTGGATGTCACAAATTAACTGAAGTTTATTGGTGATGAGAATGAGCCTGTATTCCTAAGGCTTGTGCATATCCTTCCTCTTTCCCTTACATGTAGAGCCAAGGTTTCTGGTTTAGAAAATCCTCAATCTAAAAACAATTGATGTGCAAACTTGGTTACTTTAGCAAATAGCATTTTGGTTTTTTTTCTTGCAAGCTGGGAATTCTGCTCATTCAGATGCTACAACAAAGTGTGGTTAGATTTAAGACCTCCTAAACCAGGAAGCCCTAGGTGTTCAAGGTGAGGAGGTGTGTATAAGCCTGTGCATGTTAGGCACATATTGTCACTCATTATGGTTTGTATGTTACATCTAAATAAAGCTTTCCAATATGCTAATTTAAAAGAATTTCTAAAGTTCCCTTTGTTGTACTCCTAGGTACATTTTATCTTGTCTAGATAAATAGGTCTTATTTTTTCCTTGACAATAGGCTTTATTATTAATATTAAAACACATCCTGTCTTTCCTCTTGGTTCAAGGCAACTTGGAATTTATAGATTCCTGGAATAGGAAGGGACCAACTTCTTTTGTTTTTTTGGCTGAGAATACCTTTTTAAATATCCTTGCAGTTCAGATGTGGGGGGCAACAACCAGAAGCCATTTGTAGATTAATATAGAGATTATGAAAGGACAAAATGACAGTTTTGTTTATATGATAATTATTATTGTTGTATTGTGCCCTATAAATATTACACCTTTTTGAAAGTGATGTTCCTGACTTGACATCTCCAACAAAGGCAGTCTCAAGTTTATTTATTTATTTTATATCCCGCCCTCCCTGCCAAAGGCAGGCTCAAGGTGGTTTACAGGTTAGAGTCAAAAAATGACCAACAGGATAAAACATCAAAGTTTTGGTCTTCAGATTAAGTTGAAGTGTCTGTGAAGTACATGGCTAATTTGTCAGTGGATAAAGTTTACATCTGACTCTAAACAGGTAGTCTGGAAGGCCTGTCACCATCCAAAACAATTTCACAGGATATTAGCTGTTTGCGTTGCTGCTGACATTGATTGGCTTACATCCAGGAAATGAGGATTAGTGGAGTATTAAGTAGAAGGTTCAGCATTGTTCACGACCTGCCATATTGACCGACTTTTAATAACTTGTTAATGTTTAGAGTAACCTCTACAGAATAATGTGATATACCATCCCTTGACTTAGAGTTGTTGTACAATTTTTAAAATAAAATTAAATACTGTTAATTTATTAAATATTTTCCCTCATTAACTCTTGCAGATCTCTGCTATCTAGATATTCCCTCTCCTGTGCAAACTGACCTATTGCTTGAGCTTTCAGTCTGCCTCCCTCAGTCTGCCTGCTGAAGAGCTTTTATGTTCAAATAAACTCAATAAATCTCTCCACTTCCCAACACAGAAAGAGGGTAGGGGGAAGGGAAGTCAAGACTCTTGCTTTCTGTGGTGAAATTTCAGTCATTTAATTAGGAAAACACAGTGATTGAGAGATCTCACTTCACATGTTGCATTATGCAGTCTGTTCTGAATCAATCCTGCCTCTCTGAAGAATGATGCAGGCAAAATTGCTGAGAATCAAGCTGGGTTTTGAGCTGAACATGCATGCCAACTCTCAGCCTTCCAGAGAAAGAGAGAGATTGCATTGCACTCCGTCTGACATCTTTCCTTACTCCCACAGTGAACATCCAGTGGAGCCAAACTAGGATTTGAACTTTTGGTATCTCAGCATTTAGAATGATGTTGTGTTACAAACGATCTGAACACACTAACTGCTGAATGAGTGTGTCAAGCAGAAAGCTAGGCTCTACTTAGCCTAGGAGTGGATAGGCACATAACACTGCTTTGTTAATAGCTAGAAGAATATTTCCAAGTGCTAGGCAAAAACACTGTATGTTCATTATTTAGAAGCACTTCAAAAGTAATTCACTATTTCTTTTGCCTCAGTTTTGGATATTACTTGATGGTGAAACATGGGAGAGATAGAAGGCACTTACAGAGTACTGCAGACTCCAGGTTCTCGTTTGGGAGTCCAGAAAAACACTGGAGTAAGCACGCTGGAACCAGGACAAAACTTCTCCACAGCCATAGCTTCAGCTCCTCCTACAAGTCATGACCGGTCTGTACAGATCAAGATAAAGCTTTTGGATAATACAGTGGAGGTATTTGATATTGAGGTAAGGAAAATATTTATACTACATTCAATTTTAGATTTAAAAATATTTATAAGCTTGCTTCTCTCCCAGGCAATTGTAGTGATTGATTCTCTTTCAGGGAATTGATTGGAAGTCAGGGCTTTTTTGAACAGGAATGTAGTTCCGGCTGGCTTGGCATCAGGGGGTGTGGCCTAATTTGCAAATGAGTTCCTGCTGGACTTTTTCTTCAAAAAAAGCCCTGAAAGTTATATATGTCAGGTATTGGCCGTAAGGGTAAATGGCAGCATGTGGTGCATGTTTAATGATACATAAAGCTTTGTGTCATCAACATGCTGATACAACTCATCCCAAAACCCTGGGAAGTCTCATTTAGGTTTTCATGCATAAATATTGAATGATATCAGAGAGAGCATAGAACCCTGTGGCACTGTCTGTAGCAGATCCCATGTACTCAAATCCTCATTTCTTGCCTTCATTTTCTGCACTCTGCTATTCAGAAAAGACTCAGGCTACCTCAAAACTATACTTCCAAACACTATATCTGATCTGAACTGGTAACAAGTAATTTACCATATTGGGAACAGCTAATAGATCCATGAGGACCAGTAAGGAAGCATTTATCTTCCCTAGCTGAAAGAGGCCTAAGGTCACCAAAATCATTTCTGTTTCACAGCTAGGCCTGACTGAAATGGGTCAAGGAGGGCAAATGTGTCATCCAGATATTGCTGAAACTGCTCAGCTACAACTTGTTCATTTTTGCTCCAAAGCGAATGTTAGAAAATTCTCTTTTTTAGTAAGGAGTTAACAGTTCTGTATAATACTATATGTAGTAACTCCATGCAAAGATTTCACAAGCCATGCCTGGGTTATGCCTCTCTCATAACCCAGAACTTTGTTGACAGAGAGAGAAGACTGAAACAACCCATACAAAGGGACTAGATGGGGGAAGCAGAGACCTTGATCACAGAACCTGTTGACAAGTGAGCATCTGGGTTCAGATCTGATAGACTCCCCCCCCAAAAAAACCCTTTTATTAAACTGTAACAATTTCTTACAAAAATATTGCATGTATTGAACAGTAACTGAAATAGAATAAAATAGAATAAAACCATATACACTTTCAGTTGCTGAGGTATAACAGTTAGAATAGCACAAAGTCTAAATATTTAGTCAGCATAGCACAATCCTTAGAGACATCATTATTCACATATTAAAAAAACCCCAAACAATTTCTCAGTAAAGGTATTCTGTCATTCAGTATTTTCCATGTGCAATATTTGTGAAGTTATTTTATCTTCTATCAAGGTATTCTGTCATTCAGTATTTTCCATGTGCAATATTTGTGAAGTTATTTTATCTTCTATCATTATGTCCCAGATTTTCAAATACCATTGATGGATTGTAGGAATAGTTTTGGCTTTCCAGTGTTGTGCTAATAGGGTCTTTGCCACTGTGATAGATTTTTATTAGCAAATAATTGTGCAAAAATATACTTGAGTCTAAGCTGGAAAGGTGTCATCTATTAGCTTATAAAATAGTTCACCCGCAATTCAAGCCATTTAACCCACTCTTCCCTCACTCTCAGTCCTGCGCGCCTCTTGATGAAGAAAGGAATAGGAACTTCCTCATCTGTTTTGTAGTTTTTCATGAAGCATACAGAAACAATATTTGCTAGTACTTTAAAAAGGATATAGTTTTCGAATGTTTTTAGGCAACATTTGTCTTCAGAAATTTGTCCATTGCAAATTAATGTACTTTTCCTTTTTATTTTATTTATTTTATTCAGTTTATAGCCTGATTTATTTTTGTTGCAAAGGAGTGTAGATTCTTCTAAATATCTTACCTGAGCAGTACCTACTCAGATAGAAAATCTAGTGTAACTTCAACTTTGGTTTTGCAATTAAGGAAGTATAGATTTTTATCTTGAATGTGCGACTCTTTATAAACATGTTTTTCCACAGTGGGAGCTTCTCAAATGTGTCATTCAATGTAGGCAGTTTGGGTTAGCTGCCATACTAAAGAACGCCTCTGCTATTTGATGCAGATCAGTTACTTAAAAACTCTCCTCTCCTCTGCTCCCCACATCTCATCACTATCTCGTTTGGTGTTTAACATGTTACTGTCACTAACCCAGTTTGCAGAGAGGGGGGAACCTGATTATCTCCTGGAAAATGTTTCCAGAAACTGAGTTTAATCTGTCACCTAAATTGTTGATAAAACTAGTAGAAGCAGGAGAGAAGAATGAATCTTCTAGAGGTGCCTACTTGAGACCATGTACAACCTGATATGCCATCAACTATTCAGGTGCTTCAAGTAGGTACCATCTACTTCACCCCCACAAAAGATGTAGGAGAAATACTATTACCTCTTGAAAAATTATTGGAACTTAGAGTTGTCTTTGTTGTTTTCCCCCTAACCTAACTATTAGGATTTCTTTAATAACTGCATTACATTCAATTAAATTTACTCATCTGACATAGAAACACTCTTGCTCCAAATTCTTCACCAGTGACAGACTTTTTGGGTAAAAAATGATTTCTTCCAGGAATGCCAGACATTGAATTTAAATATTGGAGAGCAAAGAAGATCATCAGATTATTAGATGTTTGTATTAATGGTAGACTATGCTTGGTATGGATAGCCCCGTGGCACAGAGTGGTAAAGCTGCAGTACTAAGACAGTCTGAACTCTCTGCTCACGACCTGAGTTCGATCCTGGTGGAAGCTGGTTTCAGGTAGCCGGCTCAGGTTGACTCAGCCTTCCATTCTTCCAAGATGGGTAAAATGAGTACCCAGCTTGTTGGGGGGAAAGGGTAGATGACTGGGGAAGGCAATGGCAAATCACCCCGTAAAAAGTCTGCCATGAAGACGTTGTGAAAGCAATGTCACCCCAGAGTTGAAAATGACTAGTGCTTGCACAGGGGACTACATTTACTTTTTTATGCTTGGTACAACAATTGAAAAGGAAATATAATTTTAAAATACCTTGGATATAATATCACCAACTACATAATGCATTTAATAACATCAGCATTGCATTACAAGCAAACAGATTACTTACCCCATTTGAAAACCTAATAAAAATGGAGTAACAGATTCTAAAAGTGTAATATCGACATTGTACCGAGACTTAAATTTAAAAAAAAATGGATCCTACCTTCCTACCGCCAACAAGCATGGCACAAGGATTACAACATCCAACTGATGACCAATGGAGTAATATTTGGTCATCCTCCTTATTCACTTCTAAATCTGCAAATATCCAAATGCAAAATTAATAAAATCTATGCTAGTGGTATATAATGCTACTTAAACTATTTAGATACATCTGACTCAAATTGTTGGAAGGGCTATGGTCATCCAGGGACCTTCTTGCATTGCTGGTGGGAATGTCCATGGATTAATAGTTATTGGGAAGCTATTGTATCAATTATAAGAAAAATAGTAGATCAACCAATACCAAATACACCAGAATCCATTTTACTTAATCACTAGCAGGAACTTCCTTTTACAAAGCTGAAAGCAGACCTAATCTCTCCATTACTGTTAGTGGCCAAAACTATATTGGAACAATGTTGATTATCTAGGAACATTCCAACCCTGAAACATTGGTTTTTAAAAGTATGGGACATTGCAGTTATGGACAAAATAGCTATACAGTTGGTTCAAGCAGAATATGCAACAATGAATAATGACTTTATTGAGAAATGCTGTTGTGTTTTTTTTTAAATAGAACAGAACGCTTTGGATATATTTTTATTTTATTTTTTTTATTTATCTATGACTTGTATCCCGCCCTTCCCACAAGTGGCTCAGGGCAGCTTCCAGCAATTGATCAACATAAAAATTAATCAATATTTAAATATATAAACCATTAAACATTTAAACAGTTAAAACCTTAAAAACCAGTAAACGTTCCAAATACATATAAAACATATAAAACAGAAGTCTGGCAAGCTACATTGAGTTCTCATCTTAGCTAGGTGTAGGCTAGCCGGAAGAGGGTCGTCTTACAGGCCCTGCGGAACTGGACAAGGTCCCGCAGGGCCCTCACCTCCTCCGGCAGCTGATTCCACCATGTAGGGGCCATAACGGAGAAAGCCCTTTCTCTGGTGGATTTCAAGCGGGCTTCTTTTGGCCCAGGGATAGGGAGGAGATTTTGTGTTCCCGACCTCAGTACTCTCTGGGGAACATGTGGGGAGAGACGGTCCTTCAGGTAGGCAGGTCCCAGGCCATATAGGGCTTTAAGGGTAATAACCAGCACCTTGTACCGGACTCTCTGCTACCTCTGCTAAAAATGGAAGTATAAATCTATGTTTTAGGTTTAGTGTTGTTTGTTACGAGAACCAGATCTGACATAAATGAGACCTTGTTGGGCCAGGCTATGTGTGTCATAAAATATAATGCCAGGTAGCAGAGATATAAATTTTATAAAGGGCATAGACAAACACACAGATTTTTTAAAAGCTTCAAATAAAATATGGTTAAAACATTAACATTTGTTGATCTTAAAGACTCCTCCCTTCTTCCCCAAGGGAGGAGCCTCAGCCAATTGAGAAAATAGAGGCTTTGCTCTGTAGCTCCTGTGTGGTTGAGCAAGCCTGGCAAAGCAAACTGTGATGCAGAAGGAAGCAAGAGAGAAGGAGAATGAAGCAGATGACAGCCAGTTGCTTGGAGGCCTGATATGGCCCCCAGACCGCATGTTTGACACCCCTGGTTTATATTGTACAAATGTATAAAATCAATAAACTTTAAGTTATTAAAAATTGATCATCTGTTCAGCATGTTAAATTAAGATTCATGTTTAACTTTTCTTGGTAGGCTGCATTATTCAAATAAAAATTGCTTTGTGTATTTCTTTCATTTTGAAAAATGTTCTCTCTATTTGTTTAAATTTTGGGTGCAGTATTCAGATCTTATTACTTCAGCATGGTTTGTATGCAATGCTGATAAATCTGGTTTGAAAACGTGTATGCTTTGTTGTTGTCATTTTATGTTGGTGTCTACTGTTTGTTTTACTTTAAGTCTATGCTGAATATGGATGACCATGACTCACCACATTCTGATGTTAAAAAACAAACCAGGAACTGATTTTGTACCTTACAAGATTCTTTATTGAGCCGTACAGGAACTAATCTAGAAGTTTTTGCACTAGCCTGTGATTTCCTGTGGTTATACATAAAACTTCAGCTGCTGACTAGAGGGAGATATAAAAGAGATAAATACATAAAATTGTACAGTCAACAATGAAAATTACTGCTAAAAGGCAACTGGGAGGGAGAAGACAGAAAATGATTTCATCAGTTGTTTAGTCAGAGTTTGTGCTGCAAAGCTATAACAACTTAACAAAATCTGTATACTGAATAGAGTAATTTTTGGGACAGTTTGGCAAATGCCAAGCATTTCTTACTGCTCCGAAAGAAGGAAACAAGCAAAATTCAATGTTTATACACACACACACACACACACACACACACACACACTGATTCTTCTTTTGGTCATTCCTCCATCAAGCATTAGTTTGTCATGAAGCCTTTTTTGTATGCTGTGAAAATATTAACAGCCTTAAATATGCAGGAAGTGGGAGGATTAGGCTAATTTAAATCCCATTACATCCTATACTACAAGAATCTAAAAGTCAATGTCTTGTTGCCCGAGTAGGGGAAAATAGACAAAATTCCAGAGACAATCAGTGCCAGATGTCTGTCCTGACTCTGAGTACTCTAAATATGGACAGTGAGCTTATTTTTATCTTCTCTTAGAAGAGAGTTAGTAATTCATGGCTGTGGGTATTACAGGCTTTTTAAAAGAAAGCAATTTAGGCTTTCCATTCTCTCTGTTATTTGGTCTGCTATGTGTTTAACCTGTTATTTTGTTAATTACTTTTCTTTTCTTTGAAACTGCTTTTGAGAGAAACCATTTTTCCTCCCATACTACTAGCCCCATGGCTCTGTAGGTACCTCACCCTTCATGCAACAATAAACAAAGTTTAGATTTACCCCTTAACAGGGTTCTTTGAAATGAGTAGCAGAGTTGGGGTTTGGGAATGCCCCAGATGGCTCACCAACCAAGTGCCTGTGGAAAGCTTAGCAGTTCTCACTTCAGAAGCTGAGCCTTGATTTGAAGCCCGAATGCAATTCAGTGGGCTGCTGTGACAATTTCATCAATTTGAGTCTGTCATCAGCTTACTAGATGGCCTTAAGCAATGTGGAGATAAGTTCTCCGAGGTAAAGGCCATCTCTGTGAGTTACTCCCATCCATCAGGGAGGCGGGAAATACTTTTTTCTACTTCCTGTTGGTGCCTTCGGAATGACCCGCCCTTCCGTTCTTTTCCTGCCTCTACAGGGAGAGCAGCTTAGATCAGGCCTTGCCTTTATCTAACTCTTAAACTCTAGATTTTTCTTACATATTTTCCCTCAAAATTACCTTTATATACTTCCTTCGCTGTTCTGCCTTATATTATTTTGGTGAAGACTAACAAATAAAATCTGCTGCAGTCTCCCTCACAGGAGAATGTTCCTTCAAGTTCTGTGTTTCCTTTCTATATCTTACCGCTTTTCTCCTCTGCCTCGCTCTTCAGGGGTCTACAGAGGATCGATAATTTTTTGCACTTTTGAAATGCTCCTGCATAATATTTTTTCTCACCCAATGGTGGAGGCAGAACACTCAGAGGCTTTTCTAACTGACAAGGAGTCAGAGGCGTCCTCAGCTGTGATTGCTGCATACCTTTTAGGTGGGGCTGACATGCCTTCATGGCTTGTTCATGCTGTCTGTCTCGACGGACCCCAACAGTCAGCGACACTAGCGGCCAAATGACAGGCCAAGAAGTGCCATCTACTTTCAGGTGGAAACTGCCCATTTGAGTCAGGTTCTTGGCTTGTTTGTGCTATCCATCTCAACAGAGCCCAATAGGCAGCGGCAGTCGAATGACAGGCCAAGAAGCACTGCTTGCTGGGTAGAGCATGTCAATCCTTCAGGGCTGTCAGTAGCTGGTGGTGGCCATTTTGGAGGCTTGGAGTCTGCATCTACTCTATTCCGTCCACATCAACTGGCCCTGGCAATGGCTAACAGTGACAGAGGTGCCTGTTCAGCATACCAGATGGAGCAGGGTCCTCACAGAGCCACCTTCCTCAGTGGTAAAGTACCCACTTCTGGGAGTTTCTTTATTCCACATTGGGGTGATATGAACCTTCTGCAGAAACATGCAAGAGGGGATGGCTTCTTTCTGCCCTAAGATGGCACTTATTTCACAGGGCTCTGATCAACCTCCTCAAACTTCTCAGCCCCTTCTGCCCTGGGCCACTAAGGTACCCAGATAGGCTGGTCCCCTTACAAAGAGATGGAGAAGCCCTGGAGCAGAACCTAGGTTATCTGACTCTGTGCCTGATGACTGGGAGGAGGGGGAATCCCTATCAAAGAGGAAGAGGAGGAAGAAACCCAGGTGGCATTTTTAACAAAGGCTACAGCAGCCCTTGCATTTCATGTTTACCTTCCACATGCATAGGAGCTTTAGGCTTCTTGTAGAAAGGTTATGGCCACAAGTACTAATGAGTTTTCCCTTTCATACTGTGGCTGAATATTTTAATGTCACCTCAGGGTGGAATGGGGCAAACCTGACTCAAATGGGCAGTTTCCACATTTGTTTAAATGCTTTATGCTCTGTCTAATTATGCTGATGAGTTATTACAGGTCTCCACAGTTGACGGCCCATGGCAGCATTGCAGTTTACTGGTCTGGTTCCTGAGGATGGTGAGAACTTCCACTATAGCCTCCATCACATCCAGAGCAACAATCATCTGAGTCCGCAAGGTTATCCAGGTCTTGTCAGAGAACAACCACTGCCTCCTTGAAGGCACTAGCAGGAGGCTGAAGGCTGCCTGCTTTCTTGCTGATGCCACCTTAGACAGCTTAATGTTTATTTCTAAGGCCATGACTTCCACCACTGTGGCTAGGAGGTTGAGTGCTTGGCCTGCAGGCATGCTTCCCAAATCTATGGTATCTGCATTCCAAAGGGATAGTCTCCTTGGTGACTGCCTTGGTAGATTTCTGGTGAAGACACATGATTAGAAATACACTATGTCTCAGTACATCTGTCATTTTGATAGATGGTGAAATCACTCCTTTTTTTGCTTAGCACTCCTTGTCCAGGTTTTGGTCTGTACCCCCTCCCCCCAAGGGCAATGCGAGTCCAATCCCATGAAAGCATGGCTGCATGTCCCTTCCAATGGGAGTCAGGTTTGCGACCTTCCTTCTGGTCTGGAGGTATTCTCAAGAAGACTTGTAGACCCTAGATGTCATTGTTCATGGCTACACCTTAAAATGCACCTTAAAATGCACAATCTCCCATTGGAACGACTCGTTCAGTCTCTGATGTCCAAGGTCTGCATCCAAAGAATAATCACTGAACAGGCCATACAGCATTTTGTCACATTTTTTTTTATTTTATTTATATCCCGCCCTCCCCGCCTAGGCGGCTCAGGGTGGCTAACAACAATTCGACATTAACATAAATAGGTAAAACATTGAATTTAACAATTGAAATTAAACATATAAAAACCAGTTAATTAAAATACATAGTTTAAATTACATTATATATATCTGGCAGCAATAAAGCTGTTCTGGCGCTGGTTCTGCCAGTTTAGATAATATTATAGATGGCGGTTCTTTGTTCCTAGCAACTCAGCAGTCGATATCGTTATAAGCTTGTCTAAAAAGGGCGGTTTTGCAGGCCCTGCGGAACTGGTCGAGGTTCCGCAGGGCCCGCACTTCCTCCGGAAGCTGGTTCCACAGTGCAGGAGCCGCAACTGAAAAGGCCCGTGCTCTGGTGTTTTGGAGTTTGGCCTCTCTCGGCCCAGGGATGGTCATTTTGTTTTTACCCACTGACCTCAGTGCCCTCTGGGGTTCATATGGGGAGAGACGGTCCCTTAGGTAGGCTGGTCCTCGGCCATATAGGGCTTTAAAGGTAATAACCAACACTTTGTACTGGACTCGGTAGGTAATTGGCAGCCAGTGCAGTCCGCGCAGCCCCGGCCGTATGTGCTCCCATTTCGAGAGCCCCAATAGTAGCCTGGCCGACGCGTTCTGCACCAGCTGCAACCTCCGGGTCCGGCACAGAGGTAGCCCCAAGTAGAGGGCATTACAGTAGTCCAATCTTGAGGTGACCGTTGCATGGATCACTGTTGCGAGGTCGCTACGTTCCAGGAAGGGGGCCAACTGCCTTGCCCGCTTCAGATGGAAGAATGCTGACTTGGCAGTGGCTGCTATCTGGGCCTCCATTGATAATGAAGGCTCCAGTAAAACACCCAAACTCTTTACCTGGCGCACTGGTTTCAATGGTGCGCCGTCGAAAGTTGGGAGAGCTATTTCCCCTCCCCGGGCACCACGGCCCACACAAAGGACCTCTGTCTTCGCTGGATTCAACTTCAGCCCACTCAGTCTGAGCCACGTCGCTACAGCCTGCAAAGCCCGATCTAGGTTCCCTGGGGCGGAGCCAGGCCAGCCATCCATTAGTAGATAGAGCTGGGTGTCATCTGCGTATTGATGGCAACCCAGCCCAAACCTCCGGACAATCTGGGCAAGGGGGCGCATATAAATGTTAAACAGCATTGGGGAGAGAACTGCTCCCTGGGGCACCCCACAATCAAGTGTGTGCCTCTGGGATCGCTCACCCCCAATAGCCACCCTTTGTCCCCGATCAGAGAGGAAGGAGGAAAGCCATTTGGGTTAAGCAGCCCATTCCCCTTCCAGAGTAGGATTGGGGAGTATATTCCATTTTATTCACAGTTTCCAAGAGGAATACCAATTGGAGGGCCAGTTTGGATCTCAAGTTTCTCAACTAGTTTGTCAAGCTTTGGGGCTTGCTCAGGGAATCTTTGAAGTCCATAACAGAGGCCCTTCAACCCCAGGTATTTTTTTACTTCAGTAGTCCTGACTGATGTCTACTTACACATCCCCATTAATCCTGCTCACAGAATATTTCTCAGATTTGCAGTGAATGATCAATGTTCCCAATGCTGGGCACTTCCTTTTGGACTTTCCAAGGCCCCCAGGGCATTTACCAAGATCCTGTTAAACCCTGTAGTCCACCTCAGGCACCAGGGGATTTATGTCCATCCCTAATACATTTGGGGCACCTAGTCCACCCTCTGCTCACAGCAACATGGTTTTATTGTAAACCACTCAGAGTTCCCTTTAACTGTCTCAACTGGGAACCATCATTGACACATCCTGCAGCTCCCTTTTCCTCCCACTGGAAAAGGTGCAAGATCCAGGCTGCTGTAATCCTGGTAATCCAGGACAACTTCTCATCCCTGTTTCTGTACAAACTCATGTGTCTGCTGATCTCCTGCTTAGACACAGTCCGGTGGGCCAGGCTTAATTCCAGACCACTGCAGCATTCCCTTCCTACCAGTTGTCCATTGTGGGAAAGAGGATTTTTCATCTCTGGATTCCTGTATCTATCAGATCCAGTCTTCTCTGGCAGGTGAAGGTCAGCAGCCTTTGACAGGGCGAGGTATTGTACGCCCAGGTCGGTAGGGAGTTCTTCACAGCTGCAAGCCCTCAACTTCGGGGAGCTATCCTGAACAAGGTTCTGCTACAAGGTCAGTGGACTCTCGAAGAACAGAGTCTTCCCATCAACTTACAGAACTCAGGGTCATCCAGCTGGCTCTGAATTACTTCAGGTTGGATCTGGCCCATCAGCCTGTCTTTATCTGGATGGACAATATCGCTACCAAGGCATATCTGTACTAGCAAGGGGCTCTCAGTCATCTCAGCTCCACAGAGTGGATTTGAGGATCTTGGTCTGGGAAGAGAGGAATCTCCCATCAGAGTGGAGTACATCAGGGGGCTGAACAGCACGTGGCTGGACTGGCGGAGGGGAATGGTCCTTCAATCCCGAGATCTTCAACCTCATTCTCCAACACCTAGGATGTCCTTTCCTAGATCAATTTGCATCAAGCACGAATCATCAGCTTCCTCACTTCTTTCATGGGTATTACTGCATGAAGGTTGAGGCGATCGATGTTCTCACGTCTTCCTGCCCCAGAACTCCTCTTTGCTTCTCTCTGCTTCTACTCATTCCTAAGACCATTTGCAGGATTTGGGAACAGGCAGCCAAGGTCATACTGGTGGCCTGTCATAGGGCTCGACATCCTTGGCTCTTGGCGGTTACAGAGATCTGCCCTCCTTTGTCTCTCCAGACATGCTTAATCAGATCCTGATCTGGTGCCCCAGCAAGACTGGCTTCGTTTTCCCACTGGAGATTGAGTGCAGAACACTCTTCTGGTTACTCTTCTGGAGTAACAGATACTATCCAAGAGTCAATCACATTCACAACACTATCTGGACTGCTTTTGTGAGATGGTGCAAACAAAATCAGATTGAACAGTTGGCACCCTTCACTGTTTTTCTATGTTATTTTTTCTCCAGGATGGTCTGACATTAGGTCTAAAGTCCTCCACTATCCACAGTCAGATTGCAGCCCTTACCACAGCGCTTCCTGTTTATGGAGTATACAAGCTACCCAAACATCATGTCCTGTGTTTTCCTGCAAAATGCTATGCTCTAGGCACCTCCTCCAGTATATTGCTGTCCTTTTTGGAGGTTACGGTATCGTCTGCCCTTGCAAAGTCTCCCTTTGAGCCTTTCAGGGAAGTTGGTCTGTAGTGGGTACTCAAGATTACTCCCTTTTTAATTGTTGTAACCTCAGCTCACAGAGTCTCGGAGATTAGTGCCTTATCTGTAAAATCAAACCTTTCATCCTTCACACAGATAAGGTAGTGCTCAGGGCTGATGCAACTTTTTTTTTTGCCTAATGTTTCTTTGAATTTTCAGATTACAAAAGATCTATCTTCCCACATTTTGCCTACAGTCCAAGCATCCCAAGGAATTTGTGTGGCATACCCTGGATGTCCACAGAGTGCTTAATATCTGCATTTCAAGGACGGACTCCATCAGGAAAACAGACAGCTGCTTCAGCAACAAATCACCCTCCAGGTCTGGAGGTTGAATGTCCAAGACTTCCATTAGCTTAGTTCTCAAGGCTTGTGATATGCAGCCTACAAGGCTTCTAGCCTGGAGACACCTACCAGAATTATGGCACATTTCTTGTGTAGTTCATCCACCAACGCAGCCCTACTTAATAGATCATTTGCTGAAGAAGCTTGTAAAGCTACTGCATGTTTTTCCATTTCCACTTTTGTTTGTCATTACAAGCTGAATTATTTGGAAGAAGAGTTTTGCAGCACACTGCGATAACAGCCAATGATGATGGCCCACCCATCTAAGGGACACTGCTCTGGGAGGTCCCACAGAGATGGCCTCCGCCTCAGAGGGAGAATGACCATTGGTACTTACCTTGAAGGGTCCTTCTCCTCTGAGGTCAGGAGGCCATCTCAGCCCTCCTATCATCATCGACATTCCTGTTTCTGTGTGCTGTTCTCTTTTTGCCTTTCTACCCGGTATTTCACTAGGTATTGTTATGTGGCCATTAATGCTCTTGTTTAGTACGTTTTCTTTAACAGAATTAGAGTATTACTTAAATTATGGTTACTGCTTTCGGAGTCCCAGAACTGAAGGGCGGGTGATTCCGAAGGCGCCAACAGGAAGTAGAAAAAAGTATCTCCTGTCTCCCTGAAGGATGGATGGGAATAACCCACAGAGATGGCCTCCTAACCTCAAAGGAGAAGGACCCTTCACGGTAAGTACCAATGGTCAATTTAACCTACCTTACCAGGTTGTTGTAAGGATTATATCAAGATAATGCATGTGACGATCCCTGCTGGCTCAGACTTTTTATCCACATCTAATCTATCCTGTTAAACAGAGTGGCCTGCCAGATGCCTCCAGGAGACTCATGTGCAGGATACAAATATGGTAGCTCTCCTGTATTCTCCCCCTACCAGCGTCAACTGATATTTAGAGGTAAATTTCCTCTGAACAAGAAAGTTCTATTTAGCCAGCATGACTGAAAATATTAAATGGACATATCCTTGAATTTGCCTTTTAAAAGGTCATTGGTAGTCCTTGTCAGGGCAGAAAGGTGAGATATACATTTTGTAAAAATATAAATAAAATTTAAGATACCAGTGCTATTAATATAACTTTATATGGTGGTTTTGAAAATGTTCAAGGCACTCCACATCTTGGACATTGGAGTTTTTAGATGCATTTCAGCCCGTTTTTTAAAAAAATATTTAATTTTTCCTGGGCCAGATAGGAGGAGGAAGATCTAGATTCTAGAAGGAAGAAGGGGAAAGAAGCAGATTGGCCCCTCTGCATTTGTGATCATCAGGGTTCTTCTAAGAATTTAGGGTTGGTTTTTAAGGCAGAGAATAGTCAGTTCCATCAATACTCAATAGTTGTTGCACGGAAGCCACATTCTAGGACAGGTCTGACTGTGTGTGTATTTTTAAATTATGAAATATAACTGTCCCCTAAAAAAACAGCTCTGCTAGCTTCAGGATGGAGTTACTTCTCTCCCCCCCATGTTGATTTATTCAAATTTACTATATACGGAGGAGAAAAGCATTCACATAGCACAATTATCTATCAACAATTCAAAATATCAGATTAAAAGAATAAAAGCTCACTATACAGGTTTTTTGGAATTACATAGTTTAAGGTTAGATATTCTACACTGGGTGCCATAATGCAACCTCTGAAAGCACATATTGCTTTTTAATCAGTAGTCATGTTCCACAAAGAGCTCCATTTGATGACATTGTCCAAGGATGGAGAAATCCCAAATCTGCATTCCTGTGCATCTCTGCTCCACTGTACCCCAGTCTTCCTCCCTTCACCCCAGTATTGCTTCTTCCCCATCAGCCTGCTCCTTTTCCTGCTGTGTCTCTGCGCTCCATCATATTAGCTTAACATAATTTGATTTACAATAACTTGGGTCTTGCCATCCTGCCTTCTTCTAGTAATCCAAATAGAAACATGGTAGAAATGCGTTGAGTCTTGTAGACATCTATCTAGTACCATGTAAAGCAGGGGTGTCAAACTCATCTCTTATGAGGGCTAGATCTGACATAAATGAGACCTTGTTGGGCCGAGCCATGTGTGTAACTATTTAAGATTAGAAAGCAGAGATATAAGTTTTATAAAGGACACAGACAAACACAAATATATATTTTTTAAAACTTAAAACATGCTTAAAATGTTAGCAGTCATTGGTCTTAAAGATGCTTTCTTTGTATTTCTCCCATGGGATCCAGGGAACTGGGCAAAGGAAGCTCTGGCGCTTTGTTCCTTCCCCAGGGGACTGGGACGGGGGAGTCTCAGCCAATAGAAGGAAGAGAGGCTTGGCTCAGTAGCTCTGCTGTGCAATTGTGATAGCCTGGCAAAGCAAACTGTTCCTCCCCCCCTTCCTCCCCAAGGGAGGAGTCTCAGCCAATGGAGAAAATAGAGGTTTTGCTCTGTAGCTCCTGTGCGATTGAGCAAGCCTTACAAAGCAAGCTGTTACGCAGAAGGAAGCAAAAGAGAGGGAGAAGGAAGTAGATGACAGCCAGTTGCTTGGGGGCCTGATAGGAGCCCTCCGGGGGGGCCTGATTCGGCCCCTGAACAGCATGTTTGACACCCCTGATGTAAAGCATGCAAGATAGTTTGTATTTTTTTCTGCTGAAGTCTTGAACTCCCCAGTTTGTGAAAAGCAAACTTACCTTTTTATAGGTGTCTGCTCTTTTATCATAATTGATTAAGGAGCTGCCTGAATAGTAGTCTCTAGTCTCTTTGCTGCTGAGTACACTGAACAACCATATGTTACTGGTATTATACTAGTAATAGCTGCTATGCTTATTGTGCCCAGTGAGTATCAGTAGGATTAGTTTGTCCTTACTTTCTATTATCCTCTTGCTTAGTCTGCCAGGGCCCTTACACTGTCTTAGAATAGAACTGTAAAGCAATAGTAAAATGACAGAACATCATAACAATGGGAGAGACTTTGTAGAAACTACATTTTGTGCTGGAGAAGTATGTGATTTATGAAAATAATTAAAATGCAAATATTGCGATTTCATTTCAGAATATCACCAAAAATCATCTTTCATGTATAGATCCTATTGACTTTTTTGATATGAACTTGTAGAAAATTTTGAATAGTCAAATAGTCTTTAACAGAAGTGTTTGACAATAGTTGAGAACAGTGTTCCCTCTAAGCTGAGTTAGTGTGATCTAGCTCACAGATTTCTAGACTCCAGCTCACACATTTTGTCTGAGCTCTGGAAAAATGGCCTCAGAGGAAACTATACAGTAGCTCACAACTTTAATGCCAGTAGCTCACAAAGTAGAACCTTTGCTCACAAGGCTCCACAGCTTAGAGAATTATAATTCCTTCTTTTGGAGTTCTTCAGAGGGGATCTGTTAACTCGTTTTGATTTCAGAGTACACAGTTGTATATGTGGGTTCTCCTCTGTGAAAAGCCTGGTATAGAAAAATCAAACTAACTAGTATAAAATTGTTATGGAGCATAACATTGGGATTCAAAGAGCTGCTTCTGGCCCACTCAAAATGTGTACTTATCCAGAGGAACTTGGCTTTATTTTCTGTATGGCTGAACTTTTAAGGCATAGGGTGGTGTTTCTGAAATTATTTTCTGTTGATCACGGCCATGGGATAGGGCTGCTGTTTGAGAGGAGTCGTGTGTTCCCCTTGGACGTATGAAAATAGTTGTGTGGTTCTTTGGATCATGGCCAATATATAATTAGAGTACACCCTTACTTATAAACATTCTGTAGCCTTTTGCCATGAGTTAGAGAATTTGCAGGAACAGCAGATGGATGTGCACATCTTTTCAGTAGGGATGTATTGTGGGTATGGGCGTGTAGTGGGCAAAAGACAATGAATTGGTACCCCTCAAATGCATCTGCAGATGGAATAATTTCTGTCAGTACAGTGAGACTTTCTCAGTCTCCCTCCCCCATACAGCTTCAAATGCCCACATAATGCTGCTTCTAAGGGCTAGGGGCTCCCAAGAACGCAATAAGAGTGGAGTTGAAGGTCTAAAGTTAGAGGGGAATTGGTGAAAATTGCTCACTCAGCCTGTTCCACCTTTTAAAATCTTCCACAGGATCCATCACAATGCTTAAGGTTGTGAATGCAGAACTGAGTACAGGCACCACATAGTGTATTCTTTCAAATTAAAGTTCTGTGTCAAGAGAAGCTGAATTCTTACAGCAGGAAGCTGCATGTTAATGTTGCTGAATTTATTCTGCAAGCCAAGGGCAGGGCTTAGTTTGAGACAGAGCTCTCCTTAGCTCAGCCCTACCCTACTTTTTGTTCTGGAGCAGAACCCCAGTGAACTAATCTGTAGTGTTGACCATTTCTGAACCAGCAAGCATGTTTGCAAAATAAAACAAGTGTCCAGGAGCACCTTAGACTAGCATAATTTTTTTCCAGCATAATTTTTTGTGAATTAGAATTAATTTCATTGGGTGCATTTATTGACCTGGGTATACAACAGAATGATAGATGCTGCTGCTGCTACTACTACTACTACTACTACTACTTACGGTTCACCTAATCCCTACTACTGCAAGGCTCTGGGTGATGTACAATAATGATAAAAACGTCAAAAGTTGAATAAAACATTAGTACCATAAATCCAAAAGACTCAGATGGTGAGTTCAATCTGCCAACCACTTTGCAGGTGTGGGGGAAGAGGGGCAAGTTGAGTACAAAGAGCAGAAGAGGGTGTCAGCCAAGAAGGTAATTGTCACTGTCCTCAACCAAAAGCCTGT
Source organism: Heteronotia binoei (assembly GCF_032191835.1). Classification (NCBI taxonomy): domain Eukaryota; kingdom Metazoa; phylum Chordata; class Lepidosauria; order Squamata; family Gekkonidae; genus Heteronotia; species Heteronotia binoei. Next base: position 89,126,072 of record NC_083228.1, on the reverse strand, counting down.
CAGAACATCTCTGCCTTATCGGGCTCTGTAGAATTCAGTAAGATCCTGCAGGGCCCTGATGGTGTTTGGCAGAGAATTCCACCAGTTGGGACCAGGACCGAAAAGGCCCTAGCCCTAGTTGAGGAAAGCTAGATGTCTTTGGGGCCAGGGACATAATGGAAGAGGCGGTCCCATAGATACATCAGTCACTGACTATTCAAGGCCTTGAAGGTCCAGACCAAAACCTTGAACTTGACTTGGTACTCCTGGGAGCCAGTTGTATGTGTGCTGTCCATGATGATTCCATCAGGACTCACGCCACCACATACTGGATCACTTGGCGCTTCTGGGTTAGTCTCAAGGACAGGCCAGTGTAGGGTGAGTTACAGTAGTCTAGCTTGGAAGTGTGGCAATATGTGTGACTTGGGCCTCAGCTATCCCTGACAGAATTATTAATTGTTGCCTTTGATCTTTTATTTTGGGGAAATCAGCTGAGAAGGCAGAGCATAGCGAGGGGTGAGGTAGAGCAGGATCTATTATTTGTGTTTATGGAGATAGTCCCAAAGAGACGCTCTTAAAGAGGAATTTTATTAAAATTGAAAATACTATAATAAAAATACACACAATCACCAGAAAAATAGGACTTAGCAGAGCTGAGAGTGTGGGGAAAAGATTCATAGCTACTTGTCCAAATAGTAGATATTCATGAGGAGAGGGCCAGCATCTTGGGTGCTTGGTTAGATCCAGGTACACACAACACACTGAGCATGGGCAAAGGTCGGTATATTTGTACCAAAAAAAAAAAGTATCCTGAAAGTATGACTGGGTGGTTAAATGGTTTTTACAATGATTTGGTGGTTTTTGGAAATCTTGACAAAAGCAAGGTCTGTGTTCTCTCAGGTGTCAGACAAAAAGTGTAATGTTCTCTGTTTGCTCAGATAATAGGGCCTGGAGATGGTTTTGATGTATAAGCAGGAACTGTTAATGTTTCTGTAGGAATGTGGCTAGGAATGTGAGAGCTTAATCCACTAACAATCCTTGATTGCTGAAGAGAAAAGGCTACCCAGTTGTGGGGATGGCCCATTAATTAAGATGACAGGATTAGGAAGGGAGGACCCAAAGGTGATAAGGCTTCTTTGATAAGGAGAAATGTTACCTTTTGTCATGAGCCCTGACAACGAGGAGCTGGAAGGGTTAACAGACCTGGAAGAGTTGCCAGCCAGTTCCTCAGCTGAACAAACAGCAACTGGCCCATCAATCTCCTCCAACTGCTCCTCCTCCCATCTCAAGAGTTCAAAGCAGGCTCTGGAAAGAACTTTCAGAGCGAAGACATGAGGCACTCCGATGATTCAGGTCTCTCAGCCCTGAGTTCTAGCACAGTCACTGCCACCCAGGGAGCAGGCTGATTGAGACTCCCATATAGCTCCCACCCAGGACCTGGTAACTTTGTGGAAGCAACAAGTCTGTTCTCTGGCTTGCATCCATGCTCCTTCCTGATTCTGACCTGCTTGATTTCCTTGGCACCCTGACCTTTTGGCTTTTGGACATTGACTTCTGATTCTGGTTTGTGATTCTGCATTGGTGACTTGGCTCCTGTTTGACTTCCTGAATTTTGACCTTGGACTGGCTTTGGACGCCTGCTTGCCTGCACCCTGAGAACGTGACACCTTTCCTGTAGGCTCCACAATTGATAGAAATACTTTTTTTGTTTTAGATGAGGGAGGGAAATCTGTAGCCTGGAGATGCCCTACATCCACCTCCCAAAATAACAAGCACAGACTTTTGCTGCTAGAACCATTTTGTTTGGCCCTACTCCATCTTGGTTGTACTGTACACTTCTAGACTTCACTCCGGCCTATTCCTGAGCCAAACAAAGTTGGCACTTGTACTGTGAAAGAATTGAGGGTGAAAGATGATGAGAAGCATCTTTTTCCCATTGCGTCCTTTGCAGGGATACATAGGGGGCCTAACACCTCCACATTCAAGGAGGCATCCAAGTTCGCTCCCAAACTTTTGACGGACTGCGCCGGTGTCAGTGGCACCCTATTGAGAGTGGGAAGTCTGTCCTGACCTGGATAGCTCAGGCAAGCCTTATCTTGCCAGATCAGGGAAGCTAAGCAGGGCTGACTCTGGCAAGTACTTAGATGCGAGACTTTCAAGTTCACACACACAAATACAAAAGAGAGGGAGTGGGAGGGAAGTCTATGCCCCAGCCTTGAAGCCCCCCGCCTTCAGCCTCAGAACCTCCATCTTAGTTGGATTCACTCTCAACTTACTCTGTTTCAACAGCACAACCACAGCCTCCAGACCCACGACAGAATTCTGTGGGGTGCTATCCAGGTGACCATCCAATAACAAGTGACACCCAAACCTGAATTTCCGCACCAGCTGGGGCAAGGGGGTGCATGCAATGTTAAATAACATTGGGGAGAGGAACAGGGAGATCTTATCCAGTCAAGAGTAATCAGTACAATCACTTGATGAGGGCAACTCCCAATTGTTGGAGATAGTCAAGAAGGATTAACATACAATTTAGTACAGGATGAAACAAGATAAACTGATACATTAGATAGTTACAAAGTTATATCAAATCTAATTAACATCTGTAAGAAGTTCTTTGTTTAGACCTAAGTGGGGGAATAGTCTTGAATTTACTGTGTGTTATGTTCCATCAAGTCTTTTCTGACTAAGGGCAATCTTATGAATTTATTACCTTTAAGCATCCCAACATTAACAGCCTTGCTCAGGTCTTGCAAAATAAAAGCTTTGATCTATCTCATGTTGGGTCTTTCTCCTTTCCTGCTACCTTTAACTTTTCCTGGCATTGTCGTATTTTCCAGAGTCTTGTCTTCTCGTTATGTAACCAAAGTTTAGCTTAGCTTCAGTTTGGTCATTTTAGACTTTACTAATGAATTCTAGTTCATCAATTTCATGTTTAATTCTCTTTGAGAGTTTTTTTTTTGGGGGGGGGGGGGTGTTTATGAGAATAGAATGTCCTGACCTAGAAGCTACTACAGTGGTAGTTCAGTTTTTTAAAGTGTTTTAAAATAATGTTGGATAGTTAAAGGAACAAGACTGACCAAAATAATGTCACCAGGTTCCAGCACTGTGCTGTGTAGACTTAAGCTCTACATAAAGCTGAACTTTGTTTAGGATTCTTCTTCTATACCTGCTTAAAACTTCTAAGCACTTCAAATCTTACTGGCTCCATTTAGTATAGTTGATGAATTAAGTAGTGGTTAGTGGTAACTTGTGGTTTAATGGCTACTCTTGCATTGGAGGAAACTGTGGTACAAATTCTTGTTCAGCTGTGAAGTCACTGAGACACTGTACCTTACCTTAAAACAGAAGTGTTGAACATCCGTCCCGCGGGACTGTCTGGCCTCCACAGGGCTTCTTTCAGGTCCGTGAGCAACTGGCCATTGTCTACTTCCTTCTCCCTCACCTGCTTCCTTCTGTCGCTATTTTCTTATTTCTTACCTGTGATGAGGCAGCCAAGCCAAGCAGCCTCTCACTCTTTTCCTCTTCCTTCTCCCTCTTCCTAAAGGGAAGAGGAGCCTCAGCCAGTTGAGGAGCTTGGCTCTGTAGCTCTGGGGTGCCAGACTCTCTCAATCACACAGCAGAGCTACTGAGCCAAGCCTCCATTCCTTCTGTTGGCTGAGGCTCCTCTCCCTCACCCTGGGAAGTGAGGGAAAGATGGAGAGTGTCCTCTGCCCAGTTCCCTCAATCGATTGCATGGGAGAGATACAAAGAAAGCACCTTTGAGACCAGCAACATTTTATTCAAGGCATGAGCTTTTTGCCTTGAGAGAGAGAGAGTGTGTGTTTTGTTGGCTTGTTATGTTAGGAGTCTCCTGGGTGCAACGGGGTTTGCCTCTCTTTTATCACTGTATTATTCCCTCATGATCCAGTCTCTCTTAGAAGGAAAGCATATGAACTACGTATTTAGAAGAAGAATAACAACAAGCCAGGATTAGACTGAGAGTGTGTGTTCAGACCAAATACATCTAGCACATTTTCTTTTATTTTTCTTTCACATTTTCCTTTGATTGATTGGGGATTTCGAACTTAGTCTTTCCAGTTAGCAGGCTGATACTGACCACTGTACATGGCTGTCTCTGTATTCTTGCACTGCCCCATAGGAGTTGTAGTAATTTCTCTGGGGAAGACTATAGTTTTGTAGATGAACACATAGCCTTCAGTCTTTGTCATGGTGCCTTCGCATGTTCTTGACCAGCACATGAAGCACTTATGTACAAAAGCTGTGCCGAGCCATTTCATGTTTTCCTCTAAGATTTCTGTAATGATTGTCAATATACGAAAAGTAGGTTTGCGACTTACAGATGCACACTTGAACAACACCTGAACAGCATACTCAAGATTACTACAGCACAGACATTGTTTCCTGTTATTGATGCAATAATTCCAAAAAAAGAGGAGGCAATTATTGGAAACTGGTAAAACATTAAAAAGCTAAAGGTAGTCCCCTGTGCAAGCACCAGTCATTTTCGACTCTGGGGTGACGTCGCTTTCACGTTTTCACGGCAGACTTTTTATGGGGAGAGGTTTGCCATTGCCTTTCCCAGTCATCTACACTTTCCCCCCAGCAAGCTGGGTACTCATTTTACCGACCTCAGAAGGATGGAAGGCTGAGTCAACCTGGAGCCGGCTACTTGAACCAGCTTTCGCTGGGGTCGTTACAACTGTGCTAATGTTTTGAGCATGGTTTTTTATTTTAAGTAAAAAATAATCTTTAATTGTGTTTGTCTGTGCCCTATATCAGGGGTGGCCAGTGGTAGCTCTCCAGATGTTTTTGCCTACAACTCCCAACAGCCCCAGCCAGCATGGCCAATGACTGGGGCTGATGGGAGTTGTAGGCAAAAAACATCTGGAGAGCTACCGTTTGCCACCCCTGCCCTATATAAAGTTTATATCTCTGCTACCTGGCATTACATTTTATGGCACACATGGCCTGGCCCAACAAGGTCTCATTTATGTCAGATCTGGCACTCATAACAAATGAGTTCGACACCCCTGCCTCAAAAGGTTGTTGGTATAATATGAAAACTCCACGACTACTACCTTTTCAGCTGCTTGGAGAAATAGTGAGATACAATGTAGTAAATAAAAGAACTGACAATTGATAGTTAAAAGTACAATCTGAAGAACTGCTGCTCTAGAACGATGATTACTTTTAAAAAGGAAAACTAATAAAACTCTCATGTATATATTTATTCAGTTGTGCCTAGAGAAGGAGAATATTTCACCTCTGGTTTATAATCTGATTTTAAAATGTCTTTCAGTAAAACCTAATCTCAAACAAGGCAGAGGTCAAACTGTGGGTTGGATCACATCTGACTGTGATCCACGGAAGCTCAGCTTCCCCATCTCTTGCCTCCCCTAAGCAACCCAGTCATCCCCTTGAAATGCTGATTCTTGGGAATCAGAGATCAACATGAGGGGGAAGGAAGATGGAGGGCTGCTTCAATAGACAGGAATTGTCTTTCCTCTTGTATACCTGGAATTTTTCTATGGGATCCAACTTGCTGAGTGCTGGAATTAAAAACTATAAATGTAGGGATAAATAACATGAATCATCAGTGATTATTTAAAACAAAGAGATGGCGATCCTGGTCATTTTTCTGCTTAGTTTTCTGTGAGTTTACAGTGTAAAATTTAAAACTAGAAGCTAGATCACAGCTTTCATGTATTGTATTGATATTGTGGCATTTATTTCTGGAGTGCTAAGCCCAGATGTAAAAACAATTAGGAGTTAGCCCGTTCAAATCAAGTATCTGATTAAGCATTGAAACTTGAAATTAGTGTTGATTCTTTTTTGTTTTTGGCTTGTGGTTTCTGAGCCTTTGGGAGTTATTTGATATCAAAATCTCAACCCTGTAAGATGGTAGCTTAGAAGAATGGTTAAAAATCAAGTCCAACTTCTTGCAGCCCTGCAAGATCTAAGGTTTTTGATAAGGTTTTGATTCGGAAAGCATGATGGCATGCTTCCACAAGAAGAGAATTTGCTCAGAATGAATTATTATATAAATATGTTTTGAAATATGTGTAAGTAATTCAACTGAACATGGATATGTAATTTGACTGATCATTATAATTGTATAGGTAACTACACAGAGAAGTGGCTAAAGGTAACAAAGGTCTTATCTACAATGGGGGAATACTAGTGAATACCAATTCAGGATTCTGTTCATATTAACTTCTTATTTCCTTGCACTAAGACCACATTCTTGTAGTATTAAAACAAGGCTAACAGCTGTAGAAAGATTTGGGTCACTGCTCAAGAATGCAAACTGTGTTTGGAATGCATAAAGGTGTAGTTAGAAAGTCCTTAAAAGCTTTATATGTTAAGTAAACAAGGAATATGTTACTCTACATGAAAGTGTTTATGTATCTAGAAAGGTAAGTTACACTATGTAATTCTGTCAGATGGTATCTCATAATGTATGAATCTGTCATGTGACAAGCTATTGCTAGCATACAAGAGACAGAAACATGGCCCCAAATGCCATAAATTATGTATCTCTGAGATAAGATCGAGGAATCTTTTGCTGTTGATGCAAAGAGTTAGGCTATATAAAGTGCAAATTATGAGGATTGCCCTTTCTTGAATCCTGAGGGCCTCTCAACTTGCACTGAAAATTTCCAGTCAGGCTTGATAGCAAGGTAGGGTTGCTACATCTGAGTTGGGAAATACCTGGAGATTTTGGAGGTGGAGCCTAAGGAGGGCAGGGTTTGGAGAGGAGAAGGACTTCAATGGGATATAGTGCCATAGAGTCCACCTTCCAAAGCAGCCATTTGCTCCAGGTGAATCTATCCCTGTCAATTGGAGGTAAGCTGTAGTCCCAAGAGAGCTCCAGCCATTACCTGGATGTGGGCAACCCTACGGAAAGGGCTTTTTAGCTAATGGGCCAGAGGACTGAAAAACTTGCCAGTTATAGAAAACAGGTAAATGAAAGGAATAAGTGATCTTGCCTTCTGTAGGAGACCTAGAATACACATTCTAGTACCCTGTATGGAATTCATGCCTATGTGGGCACTCCCACTCCTTCAGACATGCTTTCTGGTAATGGTCAAGTTAGGCAGTCTTCAGAAATCCAGTGAAGAATAGCTTTTCCTGCAATATGGGGTAGAATATAATTTTATACAAAGCTTACTTATATAGCAGCTGTGTGTTGCTGATAGAAAGGGAGTTGGCAAGAAAGAGTTTTGGAGCAAATTTGTTGTATCCAAAGGAATACCTGGTAGATTATCTTTGACATCACTCCCTAGCTGATACAGCCTGTTGTACTCTCCAGAATTCTGTGGGGGGAGTCTGACTTGGGCTATCAGAAACAGTTTGAGGTTTACATAAAAAGCTTGAGGTTTACATTTGTAGGGAGGAACTAATTATAATAGTGCAAGAAGACTTTGGCTCTAGCCCTTTGCATTTGTGATCTGGGAAACCAAAAATTTAACCAAGGTAAAGAGGTAGTGAAGGGTTTCAACTGACATCTATCTATATACCTAATTCCCAAGTGTGCCCCACATGTGTAGATACTTATTTCCACAGATAGGGGGCACATGGAGGGTAAAGAGATTTATCTGCACACTTGGGGCACTCCCCAAGTATGCAGACAAATTTTATATCTTTAAAAAAGTATACAGGTGATATTTAAATCTCCCCCAAAAGCGAACAAAGGAGCCTTCGGATTGTTTCAGAAATAAGCAGCAGGAGAGGCCTTCATCTTCGGCCCCCTTTGCCCCTTTCCATCAGCATTTGGGCAGATTCAGCACCTGATGGGCTAGGGCCTTCCTTTCCTTCCCCTTTTCTTTGGTTAATAGTCACCACCAGTTTAAACAAGTCCAAGTCCCAGCTGCCATGTCACACCCTGAGTTGGAGTATATGAGGGGGAGGAGAGAAAGAGAGAGGAGGGGCGCCCTCCCCCCCACCTCCCTCATTCAGGTCCTGTCCCTGAGGCAGGATAACAGTGCTGCAGGAACCTGTCCTGAGCAGGGCAGGATGACAGTGCTGCAGGAACCTGTCCAGGTACTGACCCCAGTGTTGAGAGGCCTGGGCTGGGACTATGGGGGAGAGGGGCCTGAGTGGGGGAGGAGGAAGGCCCCTGTCTCCCTCCACTGTTTCTCTCAGCCCTGACAGGACAAGACTTTTCCTCCCATTTTGGGGTGGGTGACCTTCTTCAGCTCGACTCTGAAGGCACCCCCCTTCCCCTGTGTCTCGCACAGCTGTGCACCCCCTGTCCTCAGCCACTATCCCCCCTTCTCAGGAAGGAACTCTGCTTTTTAAAAAAATTGTTTCTTCCATCTGTTGTTCTTGGTTGCCCCTCTTCTGCTGTTAGCTTTCATTCCTTTCCCCTCCCACCATCGCCTTCTTATCCCAGTGTCTCTTCCTTTGAAGAAGCATCCCAGCTTCTGATATCTTCCTTTTCCTGTCGCCTTCCCAAATAAAGGTCTTAGTTGCTTATTATATTTAGATAGAGGTTTGGGACTCCCTGTGGTCTCCTGTCTAGATATTTCTAAAACTGTTTGGCAATGAAGTACGACATAAAATCATACTGCTGTTCACCCTTTCCACTTTGCCATGACATTAACTCCATTTCCCCCTTTTCTAGTAGTCATACTTGCATATGTATCGTATTCATTATCATACATGTCTTCTGCTTTCGATACATGTATTTTAGATGTTTAGACCCCACTTGTCTCCTCCATGGGGAGCTAGCACATGCAACAATTTTTTGCAGGTCCCCTCTTGTAGATTTGAATAAACGTTGTTGACCTCATGTTTTTAACTGTTTAAGATGTTTCTAGGTTATCTGAAAGGCTGTTGTTATTCAGTTAAATTATGCCATTACCATTGTTAATAAATTATATTTCCTATTAATAAATATCATTTTGCTCTGTCATTCAGCTGGTGTAGAGAACACAATTGCAAACATTTCTTAAATGTTGCCCTGGAAAGTCTAGTAGCCCTGGGCAGCTTCAAGTTTAAAGCATGTCCTGATCTTTTGGTCATTCCTTATTTTACTTTAAAGTACAATTTATGGAATGTTAGGGTAATATTGTAATAATTGCTGTAACTCTGCTGCCACTGTGACACTAACATATAAATACTTGGCAACATCAAATTGGGAAATAAATCATAAAGAGAAATGTTTGTTGAAATGTTTGTGACCTTTAAAGAATCTTATATGGGCATTCAGTATTGTCATCAAGATTGTAACCATATAGTAGAATATGAGAACTTCCTTTGTGTAGCTTGGATTGAAATGCATGGGATGTTAAACTGAGGATATAAAATGCATTTCTCAATTTTGTGAAAGGGCAGGAGCCCTTTTTACTTGGCATGGTTTTGTGTTGGCATATGAAGTGGAAATTTTAAAATGCCATAAACAACGTGAGGAGCTAAATGAATTTGCTAAAGGAAAAATTTCCTCTCTGCTGTTAAGAACTCCCAAGATCAATTTTCTTGGCATATATTTAACTCCAGTCTTCATAATATTCATTTTATCTTCAGTGTTTGCTTGTGTGTTATGTCTGCTTCTTTGAGAATAAAACAATAGTGTATTTAAGGTAAAACATGACCACATTTTTGCATGCATTTTTATTGGCTGGTTAGATAAATAAAGGACAGAGGGGAAAAGTGGTGGAAAGAACCAGCCTATCCTCCCACCCTGAATGTGGTCCTATCAGCCCTGGTCTTCCTCAGCCCTCACTCTGTTCTTACTTTTGTGTCTCTTGCTGTGCCTCCTTTTCACCTATTCATTAAAAAACCCAGGATCTTCCTGCCTGGCCTGTCACCCACACATATCTCTCTGCTGCTACTGGCTCCAGCTTCTTGATTTTCTCCATCCTTGCTGTCCTTCCACCCTCTCACTGTCCCCAGAGTAACTCCTTTCACTTCTCTCCTTACTCCTCCCTTTACCTCCTGCTTTTGTTGCTCAGTTAAATAATGCCATTACCAACCTAAGATTTTTTGTTTTCTTTTAAGGTGCATGTGTAGACATCACATTTACAGTGTTTTTGGGGGGAGAGGGAGGGTTGTAATTCAGTTGTTTTTCCAGATTTTTCTCTGAACATAGGATTTCCCATAAACTTTATCATAGCCCTTTGTGCCCTGTGCCCTGTAGATTTTGTAGTCTGCATGATCTCATATCTGAGTTGGATTCAAAGGTGCCCTTCTGGTTACGAATTACTCTGAGCAGAAGGGAATCAGTTGGATCTGATCCAGTATGTTGGTTATATTGTATTCCAAACATCTTTTTGACCCCAGATTTTTATGCTTAATATCAGAATTTTAAAAAATTATTATTCATAATATTTTAGAAATCTGAATATGATTTTTATCAAATTGAGATGAAAACATTGTTGAGCATCTGAAGCGTTAATATGCTGCTGAGAGATTGTCTAATGATTTTCTGATGTTTAATGAGATAACTTTGTCAGCATGTTTCCTTTCCTCTGGAGAAGCTCTATTTGATTTGTACATCAAATGGTGACCATTAAAAATTTGAATGAAATGCTTTTGTTAAACATTCAGCTTTTCTCTAAAATGATCTATATGGCGTTATTTGATTTTTAACATGCTTCAGAACAAAACAGAACTTTTTGTTAGACTTGGAGGAAAAACTGAAAAAGAGGTGACTGACCATGTTTCTCAATAAACTCATAGATGTAAGAGAGAGCTTACTCTTTTAAAATAGGTGTGCTGCCTTTCTTCTAGTACTTGCCTGATATTTGATTTATGATGACTTTGAAATAGAACAAGATGCAAGACCTGTTATTACAGATTCCTTTAGAACAGGCTATCTGACCTCTTAGGTATTTTTGGTGCTGTCTTTAAGATTTCATACCACAGTATAACTTTAGATATTAAATATATTTATAATACAGGAAAGAAAGGCTTTTGGTTCACTTTTTGGAATTCAGGCCACATACAAGTTGGAAGTGGTATAAAGATATATCTTTTATGCATTTTGTCCTTGAGCTTGTGGGAAGATGTAGCATTAACTGGCATTAATGGTTTATTTTAATATTTTTTCTGAGATGAATGTTTGAAACTTTATTACCTTTCAGTGCTTAATACCCACTTGTTCTGTTATTTCCCAGTCAAAATGTCTTGGCCAGAAGCTGCTGACAGAAGTATATAAACATTTGAATTTGGTTGAATCGGACTACTTTGGAATTGAGTTTCAGAACATGCAGTCATATTGGGTATGTAATTGAAATTTAGAAGGTTTTAAACAGATTTGCTTTTCAGCTGTGTACTTTTTAAGGGAAGAGCTTTGGCAGCTTTCCTGCTGTTAAGGTTACATTAAAATTTTATCTTAATGTGGGGTAAGGAAGCTGTATTTCAAGCAAGCGGAGCTGCGCCACTGTGATTTCATTGTAGTTCTGTCAAACTGTAGCCCTCACCTATTTTCCTGAAGTAGCTACTTGGCTGCTTCCATTCTTGGAGCAAGCATGATGCAGTTTCCATATAATTGGTCCACCCTCCTTAGTGGGGATTATCCTACCCTCATCCCTCTTTTATGGTGTGTTTTCTTAGTTCTTGACAGCAGTATCACAAAGAGAAGATTATTTAAAATGTGTCATGCCATTTGAATATTATTTATTGAGTGGACTTTCTAAATATGCATTCAATTCCATTTGGTATGTTGGTATTTTTCCTTGTTCTATAAGAAACAGAAGCATGAAATAAAGCAAACAAGAAGGTTTATGAATTGGGCCCTGACCTGGATAGCCCAGGCAGAACTTGGCAGCTAAGCAGGATTGACTCTGGCAAGTACTTGGATGGGAGACTTCCTTGAAATACCAGCAGATGGGAGGCAGGGGCACACTTTATTCACCACCTCCCCAGTATCCTCCAGGCCCTAGTAGGGGTCAATCACCAAAGGTCACTATGACTTCCAGGTGTGCATGCGCACACCTACCCACCCACACACTCACATATTAAAAATAAATACAAATCAATCAAACAAAAAGGTTTATGAATTGCATGAAAATAAACTACAAAATGTAGCTTTTTGAGCAGAAATTTTTACTGTCTAATTAAGAAAAAATTAATTGGAGTTTTAAAAGGAAGCAAGAAGTATTTATGGTTGCTGAGAAAAACAAAAAAAAATGAACATCTTAAGTAAAAGTGTCTAGATGTGATTTTCAGTGCTCATACTGTACATGTCCAAAAATGTTACCTTCATATATTTCTGGCATCACAGATCAATTGCTGTCTGTGTAAGTTCTTGCCCTAACACCAGTCTGTGCAAAATATAATTTTTGCAGAATGGGGAAACTTGTAAATTTTGCAATCAAGATACATTATTATAGAGATAAATTCTCAACAGTCTGTTTCTTGAAGTATTTAGATCAGGGGTTGACTCATTTGTTATGAGGGCTGGATCTGACATAAAGGAGACCTTGTCAGACCATGTGTGTCATAAAATGTAATGCCAGATAGTGGAGATATAAACTTTATAAAGGACACAAACAAAAAGGGTTTTTTTACTTAAAAACATGCTTAAAATATTAGCACTCTTGCAGTATTTTGTTTAACAGTCTCTGATAACTGACACTTCTTGATCTGAATTATTGCATCAAAATGTCTGTGCTGTAGTAATCTTGAGTACGCTGTTTAGGTGTGTATCTGTAAGCTGCAAACCTACTTTTGATTTATTGACGTTCATTACAGAAATCTCATTCTCAGTGCTCTGAGCCTGGGACCCAGGGGAAAATATGAAATGGCTGGGCATTGTGAACTTTTGTACATAAATTGCTTTGTATACTGGTCAAGAACATGTGAAGGCATCATGACGCAGAGTGAGGGCTATGTTTTTGTCTACAAAACTATAATTTCTCCAGAAAAATAACTGGAACTCCTATGAGAGACATATAATGGTCAGGATCAGCCTACTTATCTGGGAAGCCTAGGTTCAGAATCCCTAGTCTACAAAGGAAATGTGCTATGTGAACTTGGTCAGGACACATACCCTCAGCCTAATCCACCTCACTGGTTTGTTATTCCTCATCTAAACATTGCTTTTCTACTGAGAGAGACTGTATCATGAGGGCAAGAATACAATAAAAAAGGGGAGGCAGACCCAGTTGCATCCAGGAGAGCTACAGCATAATGAGCCCAACAGAACACACACATAGCATAACAAGCCCAACAAAACAGACACACACTGTAGCAATGCACACAAAAGCTCGTACCTTGGATAAAACTGTGGTGGTCTTAAAGGCGTTTTGTATTTCTCCCATACAATTGAGGCAGCCAAACAAAGGGGAGAAATGGGAGGAGCCTCAGCCAATGTAAGGGAAGAAAGGATTGCCTCTGTTGCCTGTGCAATTGAGGCAACCTGGCCAGGAAGCAAACTCTGGCTCATTCCCTCCCTTCCCTTGCATTGGCTTAGGGGAGGAGCCTCAGCCAATGCAGAGAACAGAGGCTTGCCTATCTGTCACTCCTGTGTGATTGAGAGAGTCTGGCAAAGCAAGCTGTGATGCAGCAGAAGCAGAACAGGAGAAGGAAGCAGGAAGCAGCCAGTTGTTCAAGGAATGGATGGGAACCTTGTGCAGATTGGATGCAGCCCATGGGCTGCATATTTGGTGCCCCTGATTTAGATGATATAGAACCTGAATATTTAAAAGCTGGGTTCTTGACTTTAAACCAAAAAAACATGAGTCCTAGTCTTACTGTACTACTGTGCTTTATACCAGATATTTTTGTGAGTGATTCTGGTTGCAGGCCTTCCCAGATTCTGCATAAAAAAAGTCTCTGAAGTTTGAAGTCCCCATTTATATACACATTTATACAGTTGAAAGGAGTCTCGAGGGTCATTCCAATCTTTTGGTGCTGTTGAAATTCCCTAGACCTTAACCATCCTAGACAGATTTCATTCAGTGTCTCCTTTAAAAGCTCCAGGGAGAGAATCCAGAAACTTTGTAGTTCAATGGGGCCTACTGTTCAAGAATCCTTATCATTTCCTAAGATAGTTAGAGCAGAGCTCACTCTGGATCTATTTGTTTATTTATTTACATCATTTATACCCTGTCTTCCTTCCCAGTGGGGACCCAAAGCAGCTTAGATGGTTCTCTTCTCCATGTTTTTCCCCTCACAACAACTCTGTCAGGTAGGCTAGGCTGAAAGTGTGTGTGCCAAGGTCCCCCAAGGAAGCTTCTATGGCAGAGTAGGGATTTGAACCTTGGTCTCCCAGTTTCTGGTCTGATACTTCAACCATTCTACCAAACTGGAATTAGAACCCAGCACTGTTGTTTCTTTCCTCATTTGTTTAACAAAATCTTTCCTCCTCCTTTATGCAGTTTTTTAAATGTGTGTTTACAGTAACTATTTATATTTTGTTGTAGACTTAATGCAAATAAAAATACACGCAGTAAACTTTTGTACTAAAATTGGCAGTGTAGAGTTTTAAAAATAAAGTTGGTTAAAATTTATTTTCATATTTGTTATTCTGTATTCAATGTTTACATGATTATTTGGTCTTTATTTCTCATTCAGATTTGGCTTGAGCCTATGAAACCCACCATTAAACAAATTCGAAGTAAGGATATATATTTTTATTTTACAAATGTATGTATCTCCAAAACAGAGTGATGTTAGGGAATGCAGGTTTTTGGAGGATGGGGTAGGGCTGTATTCTTACTAGGGACTGTTTCCAGAGACTTGTGCACACAGGCTCCTTGTGGACAGGAGTTAGATGCAATATCGCTCATACAGAAAGTGGAAGACAGGACTGAAGCTATTTTAAAAGCTTTATAAATACAATTTCCATGCTTCTTGGATTTTCATATGCTATAAACAGCCATTACCAAGCTGTTTATTCCTGCTGTTCTAGCATAATGTCTTAATTATAAATATTTGTTCCTACCCATTGTTTACTACTGTCTTTAAGTGGTGCTTTTCTACTCTTTGCTTGTCTTATTCCTGTGATTCCCAGCTCTTGATCTCACTAGTTCTTCTAATCCCTTGCCTTATCCTTTTTTAGTAATTCCCACTCAACTGGCAGCTTTGTTAATACTGGCTACTCTCCTGTATTTCTGATCTCTTGGCATTTTCCATCACCATCTGGGCTTGGAGCAACTAGTGACTATGCCCTGATGACTGTATGCAACTACAGTAGTGGCATTTGAGAGAAATTAGTATTTAAAACAATGCTGCTTGTAGAACACATACAGTAATATAAAATACTACTTATTAATTTAAAACATTTTTATGAACCACCTGATCAGGGTCTTCAAGGTGGCTCACATAAAATATTAGAACAATTAAAATAACATAAAATAATTCAATAAAAACACATAAACACCACCAGAACCAGGGAGGAGAACTGATAACTTATTGACGGAGTGACAAATAGAACAAAAAGTCTTCGCTTTCTGGCAGAAGACACCAATAGACTGACTGATCTTCCTGGAGAGGAACATAAGAACATAAGAGAAGCCATGTTGGATCAGGCCAACGGCCCATCAAGTCCAACACTCTGTGTCACACAGTGGCAAAAAATGTTATATACACACCTGTGCTCCATACACTGTGGCTAATAGCCACTGATGGACCTGTGCTCCATATTTTTATCTAAACCCCTCTTGAAGGTGGCTATACTTGTGGCCGCCACCACCTCCTGTGGCAGTGAATTCCACATGTTAATCACCCTTTGGGTGAAGAAGTACTTCCTTTTATCCGTCTTAACCTGTCTGCTCAGCAATTTCATCGAATGCCCACGAGTTCTTGTATTGTGAGAAAGGGAGAAAAGTACTTCTTTCTCTACTTTCTCCATTCCATGCATTATCTTGTAAACCTCTATCATGTCACCCCGCAGTCGACGTTTCTCCAAGCTAAAGAGTCCCAAGCGTTTCAACCTTTCTTCATAGGGAAAGTGCTCCAGCCCTTTAATCATTCTAGTTGCCCTTCTCTGCACCTTCTCTAAAGCTATAATATCCTTTTTGAGGTGCGGCGACCAGAACTGCACACAGTACTCCAAATGAGACCGCACCATCGATTTATACAGGGGCATTATGATACTGGCTGATTTGTTTTCAATTCCCTTCCTAATAATTCCCAGCATGGCATTGGCCTTTTTTATTGCAAACGCACACTGTCTTGACACTTTCAGTGAGTTATCTATCATGACCCCAAGATCTCTCTCTTGATCAGTCTCTGCCAGTTCACACCCCATCAACTTGTATTTGTAGCTAGGATTCTTAGCCCCAATGTGCATTACTTTGCACTTGGCCACATTGAACCGCATCTGCCACGTTGACGCCCACTCACCCAGCCTCAACAGATCCCTTTGGAGTTCCTCACAATCCTCTCTGGTTCTCACCACCCTGAACAATTTAGTGTCATCCGCAAACTTGGCCACTTCACTGCTCACTCCGAACTCTAAATCATTTATGAACAAGTTAAAAAGCATGGGACCCAGTACCGAGCCCTGCGGCACCCCACTGCTTACCGTCCTCCACTGCGAAGACTGCCCATTTATACTCACTCTCTGCTTCCTATTACTCAGCCAGTTTTTGATCCACAAGAGGACCTGTCCTTTTACTCCATGATTCTCAAGCTTTCTAAGGAGCCTTTGATGAGGAACTTTATCAAAAGCTTTCTGGAAGTCAAGGTAAACAACATCTATCGGGTCTCCTTTGTCCACATGTTTGTTCACCCCCTCAAAGAAATGCAACAGGTTAGTGAGGCAAGATCTTCCCTTGCAGAACCCATGCTGAGTCTTCCTCAATAACCCGTGTTCATCAATGTGCCTACTCATTCTGTCCTTGATAATGGTTTCTACCAACTTTCCCGGTATTGAAGTCAGACTGACTGGCCTGTAGTTTCCCGGATCTCCTCTGGAACCTTTTTTAAAGATGGGGGTGACATTTGCTACCTTCCAGTCCTCAGGAATGGAGGCAGATTTCAATGAAAGATTACAGATTTTTGTTAGAAGATCCACAAGTTCAACTTTGAGTTCCTTCAGAACTCTCGGATGTATGCCATCCGGACCCGGTGACTTATTAGTTTTTAATTTGTCTATCAGTTGTAGGACCTCCTCATTTGTCACCTCAATCTGACTCAGGTCTTTCAACACCCCTTCCAAAATTAGTGGTTCTGGGGCGGGCAAAAAGTTCTCGTCTTCTACAGTGAAGACGGAGGCAAAAAATTCATTTAGCTTTTCAGCCATTTCCCTATCCTCCTTCAGTAATCCTTTTACCCCATGGTCATCCAAGGGCCCCACTGCCTCCCTGGCTGGTTTCCTACTTCTAATATATTTGAAGAAAGTTTTATTGTTGGTCTTTATGTTTTTTTCAATATGCTCCTCATAGTCCCTTTTTGCCTGCCTGATCACAGTCTTGCATTTGATTTGCCACAGCCTGTGTTCCCTTTTACTAATCTCACTTGGACTGGTTTTCCACCGCTTAAAGGAGTCCTTCTTACCTTTTACAGCTTCCATTACTTTGTTTGTTAACCACGCAGGCCTTTTCTTATGCCTGTTTGTGCCTTTCCTAACTTGTGGTATGTATTTTATCTGAGCTTCTAGGATTATAGTTTTAAATAGCGTCCAAGCTTTCTCAAGGGTTTTGACCGTATGTACCTTTCCTTTCAGTTTCTTCCTCACATGCCTCCTCATCTCAGTGTATTTACCCCTTTTAAAGTTAAACGTGGTTGTGGTGGTCTTTTTGGACAACTCCCTATTTATCCAAACGGTGAAATCAATAACATTATGGTCACTGCTCCCAAGCGGCGCAATCACTTTTACATCTCTCACCAAGTCTTGGGCATTACTTAGGACCAAATCCAGGATCGCCCCACCCCTGGTAGGTTCTGAGACCATCTGCTCCATAGCACAGTCATTGAGAGCATCAAGAAACTCAATCTCTTTCTCTCGACCAGAACACATATTGACCCAATCAATCTGCGGGTAGTTAAAATCACCTATTACAACACAGTTTTTACGTTTAGCCACTATCTTTAAGCCTTCCATCATATTATAATCGTCCTCTCTCTTTTGATTTGGTGGGCGATAACAAACTCCCATAGTTAAATTTCCTTTTGGGCCCTCTATTTCAACCCAAAGCATTTCTAAAAGTGAATCTAATTCTCTGATCTCAGCCTTACTGGACCGTATATCCTCTCTGACATACAGAGCCACCCCACCTCCAACCCTTCCCTCCCTATCCTTCCGATATAGCTTATATCCAGGAATCACCGTGTCCCACTGATTCTCCTCATTCCACCAAGTTTCTGAAATTCCCACAATGTCTATGTTTTCTCCCAGCACTAAACATTCCAATTCACCAATTTTACTTTGAACACTTCTAGCATTTGCATACAAACATCTATAATTTCCCAGGCGAGCTAGGCCCGCCACCTTCCTCCTGCCGCCTCGAGACACTGGCAGACAGTCCATATTGTTTGTCACCTTCACAGTGGACAACTCCGGTCCGTTACCCGGTAGAAAAATAGCAGCTAACCCTTCATCTCTTTGAGACGAGTCCTCCCGAACCAGAGACATTTCATCTCCTGTCGGCTTTCCCCCAAGATTTAGTTTAAAAACTGCTCTGCCACCTTTTTGATTTTAAGCGCCAGCAGCCTGGTTCCATCCGGGGACAAGTGGAGACCGTCTCTTTTGTACAGCTCCCGCTTGTTCCAGAAAGCATCCCAGTGCCTAACAAACTTAAACCCTTCCTCCTTACACCATCGTCTCATCCACACATTGAGACTTCTAATTTGTGCCTGTCTCTCCTGCCCTGCACGTGGAACAGGTAGCACTTCTGAGAAGGCTACCTTGGAGGTCCTGGCCTTAAGTCTCCCGCCTAGCAGCCTAAATTTTTCCTCCAGGACCTCACGACTGCATTTCCCCACATCGTTGGTGCCAACATGCACCACGACCACAGGCTCCTCCCCAGCACTGTCTATCAGTCTATCTACTACACGCGTAATGTCCGCTACCTTCGCACCAGGCAGGCAAGTCACCATACGGTCAGTACGCGGTTTCGCCACCCGGCTGTCTACTTGCCTAATGATCGAATCACCAACTACCAATACCCCCCCTCTCCCCCTGCTCAGGGATGGTTCCTTGGCGCGAAAGGATTCCCGCTCACCGACCGAAGAAGAGGTCCCTTCTGAGGGCGCATTCCCCTTATCCTCAGCACGGTGCCCTGTTCCCTCTCGACCCTCACGCTCTCTGGCAGCAACGGGGCTGCTACGTTCAGAGCGGGGCTCATCTAATACGCCCCCGAGAGTCTTCCCCAAGTGCCTAACTGACTGTCTCTGCTTCTCCAGGGCAGTCACCTCGGCCTCAAGGGTACGAACTCGTTCCCTGAGGACCAGGAGCTCCTTGCATCGAGCACACACCCAAGACTTCTGTCCTTTGGGCAGATAGTCATACATGTGACACTCCGTGCAAAACACTGGAAAGCCCCCAACCCCCTGCTGGCATTCTATCTTCATTGTATATATATATATATATATTAAAATATACAGTCCTCTTTAAATGCTGTTTAAGTGGCTCCCCTTCTGGCGGGTCAACTTACCTAAACTTACCTTATTGGGAACTTACCTTATTTAAGAACATAAGAGAAGCCATGTTGGATCAGGCCAACGGCCCATCAAGTCCAACACTCTGTGTCACACAGTGGCCAAAAATGTTATATACACACATACACTGTGGCTAATAGCCACTGATGGACCTGTGCTCCATACACTGTGGCTAATAGCCACTGATGGACCTGTGCTCCATATTTTTATCTAAACCCCTCTTGAAGGTGGCTATACTTGTGGCCGCCACCACCTCCTGTGGCAGTGAATTCCACATGTTAATCACCCTTTGGGTGAAGAAGTACTTCCTTTTATCCGTCTTAACCTGTCTGCTCAGCAATTTCATCGAATGCCCACGAGTTCTTGTATTGTGAGAAAGGGAGAAAAGTACTTCTTTCTCTACTTTCTCCATTCCATGCATTATCTTGTAAACCTCTATCATGTCACCCCGCAGTCGACGTTTCTCCAAGCTAAAGAGTCCCAAGCGTTTCAACCTTTCTTCATAGGGAAAGTGCTCCAGCCCTTTAATCATTCTAGTTGCCCTTCTCTGCACCTTCTCTAAAGCTATAATATCCTTTTTGAGGTGCGGCGACCAGAACTGCACACAGTACTCCAAATGAGACCGCACCATCGATTTATACAGGGGCATTATGATACTGGCTGATTTGTTTTCAATTCCCTTCCTAATAATTCCCAGCATGGCATTTGGAGAACAAGGAAGCCAGGGATCTGGGTTCCTGCTCCTTAGAGAGCCCCTAGGCGAAGAGCCACAGGCCAAGAGCCCTTTAGCTCTCGCCCTTTGGCAAGGCGCAGCTTAAAATGCAAAGAGGTGGAGCAGGGCACTCCTCAGCAATCACTCTCAATCAGCAGCAATCACTCTCAATCTCTTTCACCCTTAAGGCAGTCAACCAAACAAAGAGCAGTCAACCAAACAAAGAGCAGTTCCCCAGCTATCACACCTTAGAATTTTAGGCAGCCCCACAAACCTTAGAATGTAGTCCTTCAAAACTCAGAAATTCTCAGCAATTTCTCCAGCTGTCTCAGCTATCAGAGCTGCTCTGCTCTGCTCCTCCCAGACCTCTGTGAGATGTGCTCAGCCTTTGGCAAGGCGCAGCTTAAAATGCAAAGAGGTGGAGCAGGGCACTCCTCAGCAATCACTCTCAATCAGCAGCAATCACTCTCAATCTCTTTCACCCTTAAGGCAGTCAACCAAACAAAGAGCAGTCAACCAAACAAAGAGCAGTTCCCCAGCTATCACACCTTAGAATTTTAGGCAGCCCCACAAACCTTAGAATGTAGTCCTTCAAAACTCAGAAATTCTCAGCAATTTCTCCAGCTGTCTCAGCTATCAGAGCTGCTCTGCTCTGCTCCTCCCAGACCTCTGTGAGATGTGCTCAGCCTTTGGCAAGGCGCAGCTTAAAAAAAGGGAATTCCAAAATATTGTTGCCATGACCAAGAAAGCCATTTCTCAAGTCACCACCCATCTGACCAAATGGTGGGGGCAACCAAAGCAGGCCTCCAAAAATGACCAGTGTGAATGGCCATGTTCATGCAGGAGAAGGTGGTCCTTAAGGTATATTGGTCCCAGGCCATGCAGGGTTTTAAATGCCAATACCAGCTCCTTGAATAGAGCCTCAAAGTGAATTGAATGCCAGTATAGATGAAACAAGACTGGAGTGATATGGTCCCTACAGCCCACTCTAATCAGTACTCTGGCTGCAGCATTCTGTACTAACTGCAGTTTCTGGATGGTCTTCAAAGGCAGCTCCACATAGAGCACATTGCAGTAATATAATCTAGATGTTACCAGGGCATGGGCCACAGTGGTAAGATTTTTGTGCCCGGGAAGGGCCACAGCTGGCTCACCAGCCAAAGCTGGTAAAAGACAGCCCAGGCCACTGTTGCCACCTGTTTATCCAACAGAAGGGCCAGGGCCAGGAACACACTCAAGCAACAAAGCTGCTCTTTTAGGGGGCGTGCAAACCCATCCAAAACAGGGAATAATCTGTTTCCTGTGTAAGACCTTCCCCCCCACCAGTAGCACCAGGATTAGGTTTCAATTTGTTAACTCTCATCCATTCCAAAACTACTTCCAGAGCCTTCCTGGGATTGCCTGTTAGCATGTGATAGAGCTGAGTGTCTTCTGCATATTGGTGGCAACTCAGCCCAGATCTTCAGATGACTTCAAGAGGTGTTTAGATAAAAATATGGAGCACAGGTCCATCAGTGGCTATTAGCCACAGTGTGTGTGTATATATAAAATTTTTTGCCACTGTGTGACACAGAGTGTTGGACTGGATGGGCCGTTGGCCTGATCCAACATGGCTTCTCTTATGTTCTTATGACTTCTCCCAGCAGCTTTACATTGATATTGAAAAGCCTAGGGAACATGATAGAACCTTGGAGAACCCTTAGGCCAGAGGCCAAAGGGCAAAGCTGCAGTCCCCCCCCCCCCCCCCCAGGACCACATTCTGAAATCTATCCTCCAGGTAGGAACAGAACCTCTGCAGAATAGTGCCTCCCAATTGCAGTCCTGGAAGGCAATTCAGAAGGATACTGTGATCAGTGTTATGAAAAGCCACCGAGAGGTCCAGAATTAATAGGTTTGCCCTTCTAGTATGTAACCAGAACTTCTTTCATTACCAGACTACCTCTGCAGAAGCAGAGTTGCCTTTTCCTACACTGTTGAACCTTAGCCAGACCTTGAATATCTGAAGTGACAGAAACGGCTTCCCTCTCAGTCTTCCTGCTGTTTCCTCAGCATAGTGTGCAGCAGGTTGGGCGGGAGAATGAGGCTGTCAGGATATCTGGGGGAGGACCAGATGGCTGCAGAGAAAGGGGAGTAAAACCACCATCATTCTACTGTTTCTGTCTTGCTCTTTTCTTATGTTGGCACTTTGGTGGTTTTACTCTCTTCTGTTCAGCTAGCTTGCTGTTCACCTGGCAGTTGCCCAGAAGCTTGTAGGCTGTATGTCAGAAGAGTTGCTTTCTTATGTTCTTTGAATTTCTTTTTAAGATTGCTGTTAGAAAATCTGTTATTCTTAACATTAAAAGCATGCACAGACTTGGGCTGATTTCTGGGTCTTGCCAGAAACATGAGAAACAGAAAAATCTCTGCGGGATGTTTTGTCTGCTCTGTCAGATTTCTGTGGTCAGATAATATCCACTCCAGATGGAGACAATCCATATCAGATCGACAGGTTTTGGAGATAGTTAATGCTGTTTATGCTTCAGAATGTCTTTTGCAAGATCATGTTAGTAAAGAGCATTCTTAAGAGATTTGAGGTGCAGTTCTTAGTATTCCAATTTCACTTTTCCTAAGAAGTTCAAAGAGATTTCAAAACATAAAAAATCCACATACAGTTTAAAAAAGGATTCATTACTAAAAAGCAGTGTAAAACCAGTCAATTATATGCAAATTATATTGGAATTATATGCAAATTAATTATATGTGAAAAGGAGAAACTAATCTAGCCAAATGGTTCACATGACTACAAGAAGAGATTAATCATTTTCTGCTTGTAAGACTGCCTGAATTTGAAGAATTTCCATAGGGATATAACATTTAAGAAATGTTAGGAGGACTAAAAATTTAGAGGTAATCTAAAATACAACCCTGCAGGTTTTTATCATATTAGGATTAATGATTAGGTTGTGTGGCATTGTTCTGTTTCAGTTGATTAGTATTTGCCCTTTAAAGTTGCTCTTTGTTATTCAGGGGAATTGCTTTATTTTTGTACAGATAATATATTAATGAAAGGCCCATATATTTTAAAAAAAATCTAGATTAGATTGGTAGAACACTATGACTTTTAGCAAGATCATTCCAATGCTTGTATTCATTAGTTGCACAGTAAGCAATTGTGATCACTTCCCAGCATCTCTTAATCTAATGTGTTGTGGTGGCTTTTGAGCCAATATCTTTATAACACTCTACTTTGATATCCTATAAAAAGAGTTCTTTTGTTCAGAATTCCTTTTTTCTGCATTCCTTTGGAAAGCTTGAGAAATCTGGTTTTGTACAGAGCTCATAATCCTTTTTAAATTTAGAAATGTCTGTTCATTATATGTGTGTATGTGTTTTTTTAAATTATTCTTTCAGTATAAAAAAAAATTGCATATCTCCACACGTACATATTCAGCATCCTGTTCTTTCACAGTCCCCAATTGCAGAACTTTGCTTTATCTTGTTGAGGCTGAGGGTGGTGACTAATTTGATCTTAAGAACTAGGCTAGATACCTCCATCTTGGGATACCTCTAGGCCTACATAGGGATGAAAGGAAAGGTCCTTTGTGCAAGCACCAGTCGTTTCCAACTCTGGGGTGACATTGCTTTCATGTTTTCACAGCAGACTTTTTATGGGGTGGTTTGCCATTTCCTCCCCCAGTCATCTACACTTTCCCCCAGCAAGCTGGGTACTCATTTTACCAACCTCGGAAGGATGGAAGGCTGAGTCAACCTCGAGCCAGCTACCTGAAAACCCAGCTTCCACCAGGGATCGAACTCAGGTCGTGAGCAGAGCTTAGGACTGCAGTACATAGGGATGATTGCTCCATATATAAAGAATGCAAACATGATTGTTGCTGCTGGAATGAGCCACATTTTATCATCTTATTCACATGACCAATAATGCAGTGGAAAAGCTCTGGCACTCATTATTCTAGAATTTTTGTGACTTCTGATGTTTAATGTGCATTGATGCACTTAAGGGTCTGACCCTTCCCAAAAGAAGAAGCCAGTCAGTTTGCTATTGGGTAGGAACTGAAGTTCTTTGAAATGCTGCATTTGGGTTGTTCCATTCACTTGATGATGAGAAGCTTTGAAACACTTTGTGTAGAGGTTTGCCAAGTTGTGAATGCTTTCTGGAGGATTCTTATGGAGGGCTGTGGGTCTGTCCAGTGACAACATAAGACACTTGACACAGCCTTGCTTGAGAATTATCAGTTGCAAATATAATGCTTTGCCTATCATACTGTTAATTGTTTAAAATGTAATATGGATGTGATTACAAATGTAATGGAACTTGCTTTTCTATAGGACCAAAGAATGCAATGATTCGTCTAGCTGTAAAATTCTTTCCTCCTGATCCTGGTCAATTACAAGAAGAATATACCAGGTAAAGTAGTTCTCACTATTACATTCTTTATGTACAGTTTGACTAAGAGATGAGTAATGTTATTAATGAAATAACTTCCATGTAAAGTGGCCTGGGAGTTTTACAGTACAATCCTGAAAACACTTCACTGACAGTATCTCTGAGTAAACTTCAGCAGGATTCTGAATAGACCTGCTTAGGACTGTACTGTTATATGATTGTCCTTAAACTGATCTTTATTTCAGTTTTATCTATTCCAAACTGAAAACCATGCTGAGTAGAGAAACAATTCTGTATCAAGGAAATTGTCAGAAATTATAGTTTAGAAAATTCTTGTAAGGACCTACTTGTTGAAGTTTTACGTGATGATTACAAATACTAGCCTGTTTCCTCGGGTACTGTTCTGTATATTACTTCAGTATATTATTAATTTAGTAGTAATTATTTGAGTTTTGTTGTTGCAGAGCCTATGTGGCTGTGTGTCTGCTTGACAGTGTACATTTCCATGCATGCTTTGCTTTGAAAATGTTTAGGAAACAGTTTCTCCTTCAGTTTTCATTCTGTATTATACAGAAGTAACCATCTTGAAGACATACATGCTTTAAGTCTCTCATAGCTGCTGCTCTGCCCAATGGTGTTTGTGTATCCATCATTGTCGTCTTCTGTTCATTTGTCCTTATCTTTCTGTTTGAATCTCAGTGTATGCCAGTCATTTTGTCTGGCTGTGCTTATTAATTTTCTCTTGATATTGGAATCTGACTTTCTCTTTGCATGTCTCCTTTTGTAGATGATTGCTATTGATGGGTGTGGGATCTATAGACAGTGTTGGATTGGCAAAGGTTTACATAGTTTACATCAAGTGCCAGAAATTTCTCTTCTATGATTTCAGTTATGGCAAAGAATAAGGCATGTGCTTCTTAGGAATGTCTCATCCTGTACTGGCCAACTTATGAATTAAAATTGCACCTATAGAGGCAAGGCAGGTGGCAATCATTAGTTGCATCTTGTATTTGGAATCTGAGAGTTGCCTGGCACTCACTTTGCTATCCTTTAGGCACCTTTTAAACCAGGTTTTTAATTGAAGTATTTCATCTTTGTTTTGCTGTTTTTATTGCCTGCTTCTAGCCTGGGGACTCTTTCATGGAAATAATTATAGGCTGCTTATTAATGTATAGCTTCTTTTGATATTGATGTTGTTATGGTGGGGTTTTTTACTGTGAGCCCTGTAAGACTCTGGAGGGTCAGGCTATATATCTTCTTCTTTCTTCATCTTCATCATCATCATGCTATTAGTTCATTTTATTATTTAAAATATTTATACCAGGCCTCTTCATATAAGTGTATATGAAGCAGCTGACAACCATACATAAGATTAGTGCACAAGTGAATTACAATTGTAGATTAAAATAACTGAAAGCATCTGATTGAAAAAATTGGGAAAATATCTTAGTACCCTAGAAAATAACTTACATAAATAATGAACTTTAAAAATAGGATAAAATTGGGATGGCTGATAAAATTCCACAAGAGGCCAGGGCTTGAATGATAGGGGAAAGCAAAAACATACTTGACTGATGCCTAAAAATGGTAAATTCAGTGCTAGGCAAGTTTTAGTGAAGCAGTGTTCTGAAGCCTATTGTAATAGAGAAGGCTCTACCTTTGCTGCTCACTTTCATGGTCCTATTATTGCTGCTGGAAGAGGTGCAGCATATATTAGAAATCCCCAGAAAGAGAGCACATGCCTAGGGTCCATGTTTCCAGAGGGAAGGCTTTATAACAGTTTCAGTTCCCAGATTGGCTCCCACAAATGGGTTGCCCCCAAAAGATTTTCCCCTTCAGCTGTCATGGCAGGTCTATGAGAAAAGGGTGGTTTAGTGGGTTTAGAAAGCAATGTTATTGTCTATATTATATGTGTGTGTGTGTGTGGATTTTAGATATAGGGAGGGAGAGCAGCCCCGCTATGTAGTCAGGGGCAGGCAGAAAGATAATGTGATGACTAGGCTGCTAGTAGATGCAAGTTAAAGGGACTATAAGTCACCACCAGTCTTCATTAACTGTAAGTCCACTTTCAGCAACTGAGAGTGCAGGTTATTCTCAGTAAAGCTTTTTATGGTTTGTGTCTAGGATGTACAAAAGTGTTGGAGCTGTCTGCAGGTTTAAGATCAAGATTCTGAGCTGTGTACTCCTACTTTCACATTGGGGTGCTCCACCTCTCTTTCCTGAAGCATGGAGGGGCTCACAGAGGACAGATTTTTCACCCAAAGCCCAGCTGATATGGGTGCCTTGCTTGCATTGAATCATATTAGCATCATATTATGCAATGTGGGCTTGATCACTTTCAATGTAAAGCCTATCAGTAATAGTAGTTTTGCAGTTTATAAGATTTAGTGTGGCTGACGTTTGCATGTGAATGAAAGGAGCTATGGCTGATGGTGCCTTTTGTCTTTATTAGGAACTGCCTATGAAATGGTTTGGCAGTAGGAAACAGCAGCTGAGGGAAAGGGGGACTACATCCATATCAGCAGAAGTCATGTGGTAGCACAGGATGTGTAGGTACTGGCTGCCTAAGTCGTGTATGGGCTGTGGCTTGCCAGCTATTACTGGTCTTAATTAGTATGTAGCTGTTAGGAGGCATTCAGAGTAAATGATTTGCCACAGCTTAAATGGGAAAAAATAATACTTCTGGTTTTTTCCTTCTCTTTTTAGGTATCTGTTTGCACTGCAGATTAAGAGAGACCTGGTAGAGGAACACCTTGCATGCAACGACAACACAGCAGCACTCCTCATTTCTCACCTTCTACAGTGTTAGTTTCTAACATCTCTTATGGGAGGGCATTGTCTCCACTTTCATACTTTATAAACATCAAGAAATAAACACTGAAATTAAATTGGTATACTCCACTGAAGCTCAGGGGCTGCCAGAATGTTAGCTTGTTTGGCATCCTTGCCTTTCTTTCAGTATATGTAGAAACATGGTTCAAATATGACTTAATAATAGAAAAACTCTACTTAGGTAAACCCCTGTCGACCTCAGTTCCCCATCTGTAATACGTGGATAATACTGGCCATCCTCATAGAACTATTAAGGATTACTGTGATGTCTTTGGTTCAGGTGTGTAGCCATTTTGGTCTGAAGCAGTAGCACAAAGCTTGAGTCCAGTGGCACCTTTAAAACCAAAAAAGTTTAATTCTGGATATAAGCCTTTTTTCGCATGCACACGAAAACTTATACCCAGAATTAAACTTTGTTGGTCTTAAAGGTGCCACTGGACTCAAACTTTGTGAAGTCTTTGAAGAGCTTTAACCACGGAAAATGCTATATAAATAGTAAATACTGTTAGTGCTATGTTTTTATCTTCTGACAGGCAAATGGAAACATTGTCTATAGGTGTTTTACTTTTTCATTTGGGGGAGACTAACGAGTTAGAGCAATGTTAGAATTTCTCCATTCTGTCTCCCCACTTCCTTCTGCCCGGTCATCAGCAGCAATGACTGTGTTCAGCTCCCAGGCACTAGATCAGAAGTCTGTTACAGTCTGGCAAGATGAGACATGCCCCCTTTATTCTATTAGTTATTCTGTTCTTAATTCGAAAGCAGCATTTGTAGGTTCTCTGGCAAACTTTCAGGATATTTTGATAGGCAACTGAGATCCTTGATGAGATGCACAAATGAACCAGAAGCTGCAGCATTAGGAATCCTTCTCCACAGATCTAAGCATACTTGCTTAGTAAGACTTAGAAGTCTTCTTTCAATGGTGCTTGTTTCCAAGTAACTTTGTTTAGAGTTATAGCTTTGTGACGAGCCTTTTTTCATGTTGTGATGATAAAATGGAGGAAGGGAGATCTGTGTACATTACTGTGAAGGATGAAGGGAGGAATAAAGATGTACCAGATAGATAGAGGTCCTCCCTCTCAAAAGAGGCCAGTTGGGCAAGAACGTTAAGCAAGCCATAGAGAGAGAGGAGAACAGAATCAACATGTAACTTTGTGCCCCTCTTTTGCTCAAGTCTGCAGTTGGTAGTGAAAGTAGCAGCTGCACAAGACTAATGAAGGGGCGGGGTTGGGCAGGCATCATGCTAATCTGGTTTCTCCATTCACTTCACCCCATTGCTCCACTCTGTATTTTATTTAATTTATTTATTTTACAAAATTTGTTTTCCTTCTTTCTGCCCTCATAAGGACCACTAAGGCAGCTAACAAAAACATACATAATAAAATGACATTTTAAAATGGTTAAAATGCACACCAAAGAATACATCATTAAAACCAGACTTAAAATATATGCAAAAAACAGCAGTTAAAACTTTGGGCAGGAATGAGGGATCACTGAGGAACACCAAATGAAAGTCTTCACCTGCTGGCAGCAGATGGCAATAGAAGGTAACAGACAAATCTCCCTGGGGAGAGAGTTCCAGATTTTGGTGCCACAACCAAGAAAGCTCTCTTCTGGGTTGCCATCCACTTATTCTTGGAAGGTATGGGCTCCCGAAGCTGGGCTGCTGAAGATGACCATCGTGTCAGATACATTCATAAGAGAGTAGGCAGTATTTAGGTATGTAGGTCCCTAACCGTATATGGCTTTAAAGGTCAAAACCAGTACCTTGCATTGTGCCCAGAAACAAATTGGGAGCCAGTGCAGATGGGAAAAGACTGGAGTGATACAGTCCCTAAAACCCATCCCAGTCAATATCCTGGTGACAGCAATCTGCACCAGTTGAAGTTTCCGAACACTTCTTAAAAGGAATCCTGTGTAGACCTCACTGCAGTAATCTGACTGAGATGTAAGCTACTGACACTGTTTTAAGAAAAAGATGCAGTATTACATCTTTACATGTACTCTTTCTTCAGCTTCACAGCCAATCATGAGCAGCAGCTACGTGAGGAAAGAGGGTGCTATGCAAGAGCCAGTGGCTGCTTCAAGAGAGGAAAATGATATATTATGGTAGGCAGGGCTTTTTATGCAGAAAAGGCCCAGCAGGAATCATTTACATATTAGGCCACACCCCCTGACATCACCATTGTTTCACACAGGGCTCTTTTTAGAAAAAGCCCAATAGAAACTCATTTGCATATTAGGCCACACACCCCTAACACCAAGCCAGCTGGAACTGCGTTCCTGTGTGTTCCTGCTCAAAAAAAGCCCTGATGGTAGGAGACAAAATGTGTCTGAGTGAGATGACAGCTAGAAAGTATGTTGGTCTACAAGTCTCATTTAGCCTAATGAAGAGCTTCATGTGGCTCTCCAGCCTCAGTTTGGTCCTTCCTAGGTTCAGAAAACAAAGATGCCTGCGACTTTCCCACAGATAATTCTTCATATGCCCTAGAAAAGTCTATCTTTAATGGATAATATAATGGGAAAATATGCCTTTTACATTGGATAATATAATGGGAAAATATGCCTTTTACATTGGCAATTTATCTCCACATCAGATTCAGTTAGTTCAAGTATTAGCATTAAACATTTCACTTGAAATACTTTAGTTAATCTGTTGCATTATCTCAGTAGCATCTCTTGTCTGATTTAAATCAGCACAGAGCCTACCTGGGCCACAGATCCCTGGTATGATAATAGTTCATTTAGACTGGTGAGGCAAATGGGTTTAAATGAGATGTTGGACATGTGGAATGCAGTTTGAATTAAGTGTTTTTGGGCTTTAAATTGGGCTTAAATGCTGGCAGTCTGTTTAGTGGAATCTGCTATAGTAAAGCTGTTTGAAGATCTTCAAAGTTACCTGCAGATTGTGCTGGAAGACAGGCATGTATCTGGAGATGCAAACAAATCAGAGTCATACTGGAATGCTTTACACCAGGGGTGTCAAATGTGCGACCCAGAGACCAGATAAGGCCCCCAGAGTGTTCCTATCAGGCCCACAAGCAAGTCTGCTTTCTTCTCCTTCTCTCTTACTTCCTTCTGTGTTACAGCTTGCTCTGCCAGGCTTGCTCAATCACACAGGAGCTACAGAGCAAAGCCTCTATTTTCTCCATTGACTGAAGGGGGGGGGGGACAGCTTGCTTTGCCAGGCTCTCTCAATCACACAGTAGAGCTACTGAGCCAAGCCTCTTTTCCTTTTACTGGCTGAGGCTCTGCCCCCTCATCCCCTGGGGAGGAAGGGAAAGAGCCAGAGCTTCCTTTGCCCAGTTCCCTCAATCAGGATACGAAATCTTTAATTATGTTTGTCTAAGTCCTTTATGAAGTTTATATCTCCGCTACCTGGCATTACATTTTATGACACACATGGCCTGGCCCGACAAGGTCTCATTTTCATCAGATAAGGCCCTCATAATAAATGAGTTTGACACCCCTGCTTTATACTTTCAACATAAAGCTAAAAAAATCTCTTTGGAAGGAAGTTCCATTTTCTTGGAAGTCTGACAGTTCTGTAAGACTGCAGCTTAATTCTGCTGCTTAATATCTTAAAAGCCAATAGGGCTTGTAAATGAGATACTTGAAGGAAGTAATTTTGGTAATGAAGTAGGTATTTTGTTTTTGTTTTAAAGTACAACTTTAAATATGTTTAAGGAAAGCGGCATGGTGTAGCTTGATCTCATGAGATCTAGGAAGCTAAGTAGGATCAGTACTTGGAACAGAGACCACCAATGAAGACTCTGCAGAGGAAAGTCCTTTGCTTGGGTTACCATAAGTCAGCTGCAACTTGATGGCACTTTACACATGCACACTAGGCTTCCCAATCCCCAGGTCCCAGCGGGGGGTCCCCCAGTTTTACAGGCTTCCCCCCTCCCCCAGCCAGCTGGCTGGCGGGGGAAGCCCCACCCCCACAGCCATTATGCACCTCCATGAACAATTCCCATAAGGAATAATGGGGAATTGATCCGCGGGTATCGGGGGCTCTGGGGGGGGCTGTTTTTTGAGGTAGATGTGCCAAATTTTCAGTATAGCATCTAGTGCCTCTTCCCAAAATACCCCCCAAGTTTCAAAAGTATTGGACCAGGGGGTCCAATTCTACGAGCCCCAAAAGAAGGTGCCCCTATCCTTCATTATTTTCTATGGAAGGCAGGCATTTTAAAAGGTGTGCTGTCCCTTTAAATGTGATGGCCAGAACTCCCTTAGAGTTCAATTCTGCTTGTCACACCCGTGCTCTTGGCTCCGCCCCAATGTCTCCTGGCTCCACCCCCAAAGTCTCCTGGCCCCACCCCCAAAGTCCCCAGATATTTCTTGAATTGGACTTTGCAACCCTAATGCACACAGCTTTATATTTTTCCTTCTATCACAGCGGAGATTGGAGATTTTGATGAAACGGGGGACCGAGAACACCTTAAAAACAATCTGTATTTTCCAAATCAGGAAAGACTACAAGGAAAAATACTTGAATTTCACAGGAAGCACATGTAAGTATGAACTGATATTGAACAATGCTACCTTGTTAAATTAGAGAGAATCCTAGTCAGGGGTCTATTCCGTGGAACTTACTCTAAAGAAATTGTTTTTAGGATGATGGTGTTGGCCATGCTTAAATACTAGGAGTAGGATTGAGTTTGGCAGGTAGGTCATTTCAGAGAGGAGAATTCTAAGGGAATATATTAAAGTAAGGCTAATTTATATCAGTATTAGATATTCTTTCAGGTTATTTGATTATGTCCTGTGATCATGATTATTGGTTTTCTTCCTTGCTGTTAATCTATTTTTGTTTTAAATTATTTGTAATTTGTGTTGTATTTACTGTCTTGTTTTATCTTGAGCTTAAGACCACTGGTCAAAGAAGCTAATTAATAAATAAAAGGAGAGAGTATATTAAAGTAAGGCTATTTTTACAATGTTCCCCCCACCCTAGAATTGTATATATTCAGTAGTGTTATATGTCACAAACATCACACTTTATTTTCTTATTTTTTAACTTGAAAATTAATATCTGTGAATTTCCATAATTATTGCACTAAATTTAAGTGATTTTTAAAATGCTATCTCAGCAAAAAGTGAGATCGGCCATACAGATGTGGTGTGTTTTGGATGTGTTTTGTGTTACAAAAGACAAATGGCTGTGGGCAAAATAAAAACAGGCCAGAGAGACTGGGTGTTCACTGATGAGTCTGAAATTGTTAATTTAAAAAAAATCTTGTGTGCAGAGCTCAATGAAAATGTCAAGTCCCTATATGGTGACAGTGAAGAAGACAAATTCCATCTGAGAGTTTAGTAGGAATGGGTTTGAAAATACAGCAATCAATGTTGTAATTACCGTACTTATATAAATCTGGTGCCACCTTACTTGGAATATTGTGTTACAGTGCTGATTACCCCATTGCCAAATTTTGGAAAGAGATTATGGGGATGGAGTCCCTTTCCCATGAGGAAAAACTAAAGCATGTGGGGATTTTTAGTTTAGAAGAAAAATAACAGGGGTGAGAGGTGTGATAGAAGTTCATAAAATCATGAGTGATAGGGAGAATGATTTTTTCCTACCTCTAATGAAATTGAGATTGGGTACAGATAAGAATACTACTTCACACATGCATTATTAACTCATGGAACTTTCTTGTACTGGTTTAAATGATTTTAAATAAGGTTTGGTCAAATTTTTGGAGAGTAGAGATTATTTCTAAATGGAACTTCCAGGGTCGGAGGCAGTATGCCACTGAATACCAGTTGCTGGGGGGACAGACTGGGTTGGATCCACTTATCCATTAGGGAGAGTTGCTTATGGTTGCAGATCTTCATCCTGCTTTCCACACCTACCAGCAGTTCCTCTTGAACCCAGAACAGCTGATTCCTGGAGTTGAAGGATCTGCATGGAATTAATAGTCTCATGGGTTGGTGGCTTTGGTGAAGAGGGGAAACGGAATTAAACTGCCCTTCCTGCCTCTTCTGTCAGCAGAGTTGTGCTGACAAGACAAAGTAATTTCGTTCCCTTTCTGCTCCTTCCTTCTGATCAGAAGGAATGGCTGGGGGAAGGGGAATTAGAGAAGATCTGCAGTGCTTGTTTTGAATAGCTTGCTGGAATCAGCCCACAGTATGGAAAGGCTCTAGTTTTCATGCACTGCTTCCTTAAAACATCTAACTAGATACTGTTTGAAAGAGGATGCTGAACTAAATCATTGGTGTGATTCAGGGGAATCCATTTGACGTTTTTAGGGTGTGGTCAGATGAGCAGTTCGTCATGGCAGTATCTCAGCTTTAAATAAGCTGTGTGAGTTTGGGGCGGTTTATGTGAATCAGACAGTGCCCCCTAAGCCAGCATCATAGTGCTGTGGGTCCATGGTTGGTTGTCCACATTGCTAACACGCTGCAGCCACAGACCTGTGGCTGGGTTGCCCCCCCCCCCCCAGTTTCCCGCTGTTCATGCGCAGAAGCAGACAAGCATGCACACACTCCTGGTTGTTTCTGTGGGGGCACTGAAGCCCACAGAAGTTGGAGTGAGGTTTGAGGGGGAGGACATGCTGAAATGGTAGAGTAGAATGGTCACACTTCTCATGCATTTCCGTGGCACACCCTGGGCCATCAGACGGCCAGAAATCCACCATAGAAGTGCATTGCTGGGGAAGTAATCAGAATTTGCTGGTTGCTGTTTAATCCATGTGGGAGTTGTTTTAGCGCAAGTAGTGCATGGGAGCCAGATGTGATCATGCCCATTTAATCTGGAGGGGAGGGGTGACTATGTTGGGCCAAATTGCTTATATGATTGCACCTTTATAGAGGCAGGAGGTTGTGGTGCTGGGCTTTCTTTACATTATCATCCATGCTATGTAATAAGTTTCCTAGTAAGAGCCATTGAGCCCCTTACTGCTGATTTATTTCATCATTGGATAAAAACCTGGCATTCAAAAAGCCCTCTCTTCAGGCCTTCTGTCTTTAAACATCTGTGTTGATTTCAAAGAGAGAACTTCCACAAATTCTGAAGCTGTATAAGGGGGAAAGCATCATTGTTCCTATGTGAAAATGAACATTTTAGGGAAAAATAAAATATTTGCAATTTTTAGATCTAAACTTAAAGAACAATGAACTGGGTTGGACCCAACCAGCTTTTTCGCTGCTAAACAAGGAAGGAGCACCACCAAAAAAAGCTATGCTGGAAATCATGGGACTTTCATGCACAAAAGCCATGGGCTGAGAAACATGAAACTCTGGTTAGGATTGCATTTAAGTCTGCAAGACACCCTATATTCTATTTTAAGATTAGAAGCAACAAACTACAACTTCATCATTACACCTCGAAACACTTTTTTCCTTTCTTTATTGCAGTCAGCATTGAGCTAGATGAAGAGAACTGGGGTTCTCAAAAGCTTTCTTTCTTACTCTTTGATGATAGTTTGATCCTAATAAAAATTATGACACAACTGTTGTTTTTTAAATATGTCCTGTGTTAGAAAGAGGGAAAGAGAGCTGCAGACATCTCAAAGGTTACTGTGCAACATGAAATAATAAAAAAATTTGTAACACATGTCTGGCAGAGGTGATTGAAGGGAGGGATGAGGGATGAGTCCATCAATATTGTACTACTTTGTAACTGCTTTCAAGTCTGGGAGAGAGAAATTCTAGGTCTTCTTGCACAACAAATAATCACAATAAGTTCTTAGCTATCTAGATTTCTTGAGATGATCATTGTATGCATCATAGCAATTGTAAATTAGCTACATGAAGCACATCATGCTGGTTAAATAATAAATACTTTAAACACTGTCCTTCAGAATACTACCACCTCTAGATTTTTTCTAACTGGATTAGTTTCAGAAAGATCAGTCACTTCCAGTTTTGAACTTTTATCTCCGTGGAACTCCTTTGTGAGCTGATATGTAAGTTATCAAACACAGATCAGTTTATTTTGTATGCTGCAGAAGATGGAATAATCTAAAACAGGCAAGAGCCTTTTGTATTGTACATTTCTACAAAGTGCAGTAATAACAATTATCTAATATTATAGATTGTTCCTTAGTAGGAGAGATTTCAGAGTAGCAAAAACATTCTAAAGTATTTCAAAAGAGCTTTTGTTCTTATTTCCAGTTTTTAGTATAGAAGACTGAGGGGGAAATGGGGCAGTGCTCTCATTCTCTCCCCCACCCCGCTGTTCACTTTCTAGATCTTAATATCATGTATTTTGTGAGACTTTATTGTGGAGTTCTTTTCTGGCTGTTTTATTTGAAGATTTCATTATGATGAGTGGGCATTTGAATTTTTTTTGTCTACAGCCCTCTTCAGCTATCATGTAAATATCAAAGAATGCAATATAGAAATAAATACAATTCTGGAAAGTAACCAAGCCTGTCTAAACATCCTTATACTTCGCAGAAATTTATGTAGATTATGCTCCATCTTGAACATATTTTAATTTGTGTCTCTAATTATGCAATTGTTATGCAGCTCTTCCTTCCTAAAACAGTGCTATATGTTCAGTATGGTTCTGTTCCATGAAGAGTCGTCAGTTTAAAGTTTGTAAGTAACCTGAGATATTTCCATCAAGGTAGAGCTTCAAAGTGCCCTGATCTGGGGAGCCCAGGCAGGCCCAATCTTGTCAGATCTCAGAAGCTAAGCAGGGTTGATTCTGACAAGTACTTGGTTTGGAGACCTCCTTGGAATGCCAGGAATTGGGACGCAGGGGCAGGATTCAGCTACCTCCCTGAATATCCTCCAAGCCCCCAGTAGGGGCCAGTCACCAGAAGTCGCCATGACTTCCAGGTGCTTAGTCCCAGTTGGGAACTAATTTTTGGTGGGGAAACCTGCCTGATAGTGGGGAAGTGCCAGGGGTCTATCATAACATGAAACCAGCCCAATGGCCCTTTCTCTAGGAACCATAACATAGAAATCTGTTGAAAGACTTTTCAGCTGCTGCCCTGTAACCATAGGACTGTTGGAGCCTTTTAGAGGATTTTAAAACCTGCCTTTTCCAGATGGTAGTTTATTTGGATCCTGAGCTAAATAGCACTTCAGGGAGTATGCAGGTTGATTGTAGGCAACATTAGTAGTTGTTCTGCTGAGAGGTTTAATTCTATTATTATTTTGTTGAGGATGTTAAAAACTGCCTTGGAAACTTTTTAGTCAAATGCAGCCTATAAATAATTTTTTAAAAAATTATAAAAATCATAATAAAATTGACAAAATGGACAGTTCATTGAAGCCAATTGAATATGCAAAGTATTTATTACATGCTGTCTTAATTTGACTCTCATTCTTGAGAGAATATTGCAGTAAAGTTCCAACTGTTATCTCTGCCAGGCCAGTGGTAGATTTTTTAAAGTAAACCCCACATACTGTACTGAGCAGGTCTCTTGAGTGGCAACATAGAAATTTACTAAATAAATAAATTTAAATCTATTTCAGTGGTATATTTTTAGTTGAGAAAATGTTTTAAACAGACAGTCTGCTGGTATGAAGATGGCTAAAGCAGATTTATCTTCTTAATGG
Source organism: Heteronotia binoei (assembly GCF_032191835.1). Classification (NCBI taxonomy): domain Eukaryota; kingdom Metazoa; phylum Chordata; class Lepidosauria; order Squamata; family Gekkonidae; genus Heteronotia; species Heteronotia binoei. The sequence goes on along the minus strand of NC_083228.1, from coordinate 89,089,092 downwards.
ATAACAAAATTAGCCCAGATTGCTGTCAGGCCATTCTGTGCGGATTAAGTCAGTTGCACACATCTAAGGATAAATTACTCTGAGGTTGTTTTGTGCTTGTAAACATTTAGATCACTCAACAGCACTGATGATTTTTCCTTTTTCAGAAATGTTCCTACATTGAAAGATTAATTGAAAATACCGCTCTATTTTTAGGCAAGCATTTAATATGTCTATTCTAGCACCAAGAATTAATTTGTACTATTTATATGTTAGAGTTGTGTGGTGTAGGTTTACAACCCAGTTTCTGTCCCACCTTTTCATTGTGAAGCTTAAAGCAGCATTTGTGGATTCTTCTTTTTGAGTTCTGTGCAGTAGATTAGTGACTGGTCAAAGGTCACTCAGTCACTTTAACAGCTGAGTAAGAATTTTAACCCAGATCTAATGCTTTAATCACTATACCACACTATTTCATAGTCTCTGGTCAGTCCCAGAGGGGATCTGTACCTGCCCAGGGCCAACTCCAAGTGTGGTAAAACTCTGCGGACCCTTCCTTCAAAAACTACTTAAATATGCCCAAAGGAACAGGCTAAACATATTTTCAGTTGTTTGTCTGTCAACTGCTGAAACACAAATTCTAGTACCTATGTTTAAACTATGTTTAAAGCAGTTTGTCCTTTTCTTTATTTTTTTTGTTTCTTTAGTTAAGCTTCATGCATACATATTTCTTTTAGAGTTTTCTTAGTACAGCAGATAGTCTTTCAAAAATGCTCTTCTTTTGGAAACAGAGTCCTGATTAGGAGCAGTCATAATTGCTGCTTGATTTTGTCTTAATGAGGAATGCAAGATGGATTCTTCCCTGCATTGTTCAAAATTTATTAAGCAAATGCAAACAGTTGGTGACATAAGAACAAAGTTTGAGTCCATTGGCACCTTTTAAGACCAACCAGGTTTTATTCAAGGTATAAGCTTTTGTGTGCACACACACTACTTCAGATACAGAAGAATAAAACTTTGTTGGTTTTAAAGGTTACCACTGGACTCAAAATTGGTTCTGCTGCTTCAGACCAACATGGCTACCCACCAGCATCTATCAGTTGGTGACATAGGCTTTAAAGTATTTTTGTCGGAAGAGAGTGCTGTTAGTTAGCAGTTCTGGAGTTCTGGTTGTTTAGTGAAAAAAACTCTTAAGAGCCAGTGTGGTGCAAGAATGTTGGACTAGGATCTCAGAGATCTAGGTTCAAATTCCTGCTCTACTATGGAAGCTTACTGGGTGACCTTGGGCCAGTCTACCATGGAAGCTTACTGGGTGACCTCTGAGCCTAATCTATATCCTAAGGTGGTTGTGAAAAGTGGAGAATGAGGTAAGCCAATTTGAGTCCCCTTTGGGAAGAAAGGCGAGGTATACATGAAGTAAATAAGTCTTAGGCAGGCCTCATTTTTGGCAGGAACTCACAGGAGCGGAGCTCTGGAACCTCTAAATTTTATTGTGCTCTTTCTTTCTTACCCCCCCCCCCCTCCCCAAATACTTGCTTCTGGGCTCCATTATTCAAACCCCCTGTGAAAATTTTTCTAAGATTTGGCAAGCTTTCTAATATTTCCCCCCACAAAAAATGGGAAAATAACCAAAACATATAAAGCAGACAGATGGAAATCATCATGCCACTGTGGCCACATAGGAGAAAGTAATTTAGAAAGTATGATGGGAGTAAGGTTTTATTATAATTCTAATTCAAGAAGCATTTTAAGGTAGATGCTGAGCTGATATAATTTAGTACAGGTGATGTCGGGTGTGTGGCATAGGCAAATGAATTGTGCTCATGAGCTCCGGCACCTCTTTTTCTTTGAAAGACCCCTGGTCTAGGTATGATCTGTTTAACAGTGTCATTCCAGACTAAACTCCATGGATAAATCTTTGTCTGTGCCCCTCGTAACAGTCTAGTTTCCATCACTAATTCCAGTGGAGGGCCTGCGTCCAAGTTCCTAAGCCATCTTCAAAGATTCCTCCTTAGCACGTTAAAGATATATCTCTGTATGCCTTAAATATATCTCTATTTCATAAGAACATAAGAAGAGCCCTGCAGGATCAGACCAGCAGTCTGTCTAGTCTAGCATCCTGTCTCACATAGTTGCCACCCAGTTCTTCTGGATGGCCAACAACAGAGCCAAGATCTTCCCTAATGTTGTCTCCTGGCAGTGGAATTCAGAGGTTGACTGCCTCTGAACATGGCTAGTAGTCATTGATAGATGTATTCTCCATTAATTTATCTAATCCTTTTTAAAGCTGTCTATTCCTGTGGCCATCACTACATCCTCTGGCAGCAATTTCCACATTTTAATAATTCTCTGTATAAAGTGTTTCTTTTTGTCCATCCTGTATCTACTGCCTATCAACTTCACTGGATGCTTTTGAGTTCTAGTATTTTGAGGGAGAGAGAAAATTTCTCTTTGTCAGGTGTCTCCACCCCATGCATAATGTTATAAACCTCTATCATGCCTTCCTTTCGTAAACACAAAAGTCCCAGACTCTTCAGTCTTATTTATTTATTTTCTTTCCTTATAGGGAAGGTGCTCCAATCTCCTAATCATTTTAGTTGCTCTCTTCTGTATTTTTCCCATGCAGTGTCATTTTTGAGATACGGTGACCAGAGCTGTATACAATATTCCAAATGATGTCACATTATATATCTGTACAAGAGCATTATATCATCAGCCATTTTATTTTCAGTCTCTCTCCTAGTAATCCCCAACATAGGGTGTTTTCACACGGCAACTGTATTCTGGAACAGGGGTATCGCTCATTTGTTACGAGGGCTTGGTCTTTCATAAATGAGACCTTATTGGACCAGGCCATATGTGTCATAAAATATAATCAGAAAAAACATTATGGGATCACAATTCATAATGGAGAAATAACAGGCAACCAAACACTGTGATATTGTTGTTGTTCAGTCGCGCAGTCGAGTCCAACTCTTTGCGACCCCATGGACAAAGTCATGCCAGGCCCTCCTATCTTTCACCATCCTCCGAAGTCTGTTCAAATTCATGTTTGTTGCATCAGTAACGCTGTCCAGCCATCTCATCTTTTGCCATCCTCTTCTTCTTTCGCCTTCTGTCTTTCCCAGCATCAGAATCTTCTCCAGTGAGTGCTCCCTTCTCATTTGGTGACCAAAGTATTTGAGCTTCAGCTTCAGCTTCTGACCTTCCAAGGAACAATCTGGGTTGATTTCCCTTAGAACTGACTGATTTGAACTTTCTTCTCCAGCCCCACAACTCAAAAGCATCTATTCTTCTGCGCTCAGCCTTCCTTATGGTCCAGATCTCACAGTCATACATTACTTCTGGGAAAACAATCGCTTTGACTATATGGACTTTTGTTGGCAGGGTGATGTCTCTACTTTTTATTATACTGCTCAGGTTTGCTGTAACTGTCCTCCCAACGAGCAAACGTCTTTTAATTTCATGGCTACAGTCACCATCTGCAGTGATCTTGGATCCCAGAAATGTGAAGTATGTCACTACTTCCATGTCTTCCCCTTTTATTTGTCAAGGTGTGATGGGGCCAGATGCCATGATCTTAGTTTTCCTGATGTTGAGTTTCAAGCCTACTTTTGTGCTCTCCTCTTTCACCCTCAACAAGAGGTTTTTTAGGTCCTCCTCATTTTCGGCCTCACTTTCGGCCACTTTCTGTATATCTCAGGTTGTTGATATTTTTCCTGGCAATCTTAATTCCGGCTTCTTCTTCATCCAGGCCAGCATTCCACATGATGTACTCTGCATATAAATTAAATAAGCAGAGTGACAATATACATCCTTGACGAACTCCTTTCCCTATTCTAAACCAATCAGTTGTTCCATATCCCGTTCTGACAGTTGCTTCTTGACCCTTATACAGGTTTCTCAGGAGACATGTGAGGTGATCTGGTACTCCCATCTCTTTAAGGACTTGCCACAGTTTGTTGTGACCCACACAATCAAAGGCTTTAGCATAGTCAATGAAACAGAAATAGACATTTTTCTGATACTCCCGTGCTTTCTCCATAATCCATTGAATATTGGCAATTTGATCTCTAGTTCCTGTGATATTGCTGGCTAACATTGTAAATTCTTATCAAAAATCTTATAAAGCTATTTATAACATAAGAAGGAAGTACAGTGTATAAAAGAGTCCATCCAGTGTAATTTTATTAAAGAGTCCATCCAATGAGTTCCCGGTTTAGACTCATTTAATTGAATTCTTTCTCAAGGATGTAACTGTTCTTGTCAAGGTTATAAGCCTCTTGTTGTATTTCAGTGTACATATTAGGAACACGTCAGTTATACGTTAGTAGATCAACTATATCTCTGTGGCTGCTTCATGCGGGAGAGATACAAAGACAAGCCTGCCTCTGCCACTCTGCCCCCTCCCCCCTCTCTCTCCCCCTCTCCATCTCTCTATAAAAAGGCAAAAAGCTCTCATATTTTTTTCCAACTCTCAATTTTTATTGAATTTTAACAAGATATGCAGCATTTGCAGAATTATGCTCACAAGATACTAAACCCGTAACTCTCCCAACAGAAACTTAGAGTACAACTATACAAACAAACTATACAATACAAAAGATACAAACAATACAGTTGGATCAGAATCACACAGGCACAGTTCATAAGGTAGGTTCAGTACAACGCAATATAGTATGCTAATAAAATACAGGACTTTTTTATGAAAAAAGAGGTGCCAGAACTTTCAAGAGGGAAATTAAAAAGAAACACACAGCTGCCCCTCATGAACTTTTAAATATTTTTTGAGAATTTTGTTTCCACAAAGAGGTTCCAGAACTCTGTTCTGCTGCATTCCCCCAGAAAAAAAAGCAATGAATACAGCAAACCACTTTTCTACAAATTTGTATATATCCATATTCAGTTTTTTTAGTTATTTGATCAGTGGTTTTTCCCCCAGCACAATGGAGAAAACCTGTTCCCAAAGTGCCGTAATAACCTTGCAGCTCCACCAACAATGGTCAAACGAACCCACTTCTCCACACATTTTCCAGCACAACAGAGAACACTTAGAAGGCATATGGAGACATTTTAAGAGGGGTTAAATATCCATGAGTTATTTTTTAATGGTCTGAAGCTTTATATCAAAAGAAGATAATAATAATAATATAATAATAATAATTTTTTATTTCTATCCCGCCCTCCCCGCCGGGGCAGGCTCAGGGCGGCTCACAACATAAAACATACATTACATCAATTATACTTATAAAACATGGTTAAAACAATTACAGAGTATTAAAATTAACATAACAGTATGGCGTTATAAACAGGTTTCAATAAATTTCAGAAGTAAAAACATTTCAAGAATAAAAGCATTTCTAGCAGCATATCTAGATTTGTCAGTTTTCCGCTAGTTGAAGGCCAACTTGAAAAGGTGGGTCTTACAGGCCCTACGGAATCCCTCTAAACATCGTAGGGCCCTCACCTCCTCAGGGAGTTGGTTCCACAGTAATGGAGCAGTAATAGAGAAGGCCCGGTCCCGGGTGGCTTTCAGTCTGGCCTCCCTTGGCCCAGGGATATTCAGCTGGTTTTTCCCAGATGACCTCAGTGCCCTCTGGGGCTCATATGGGGAGAGACGGTCCCTTAGGTAGGTAGGTCCTCGGCCATATAGGGCTTTAAAGGTAATAACCAGCACCTTGTAGCGAACTCGGTATGCCACTGGCAACCAGTGCAGTCCGCGCAGCCCCGGCTGTATGTGCTCCCACCTTGGGAGCCCCAGCAACAGCCTAGCCGCCGCGTTCTGCACCAGCTGCAGCCGCCGAATTCGGCACAAGGGCAGCCCCATGTAGAGGGCGTTGCAGTAATCCAGTCTCGAGGTGACCGTAGCATGGATCACTGTTGCTAGGTCGCGGCGCTCTAGGAAGGGGGCCAACTGCTTCGCCCGACGAAGATGAAAGAACGCGGACTTGGCAGCGGCCGCTATCTGTGCCTCCATTGATAATGAAGGCTCCAGAAGAACCCCCAGGCTCTTGACCTTGTGTGCCGCTTTGAGCTGCACACCGTCAAGGACTGGCAAGGGGATTTCCCCTCCCAGGGCACCGCGACCCAAGCACAGGACCTCTGTCTTCGTTGGATTCAACTTCAGCCCACTTCTAAAGGTTCTAAAGGTGACCAGATCTGAGATCACTGATCTTTGGAGAGTTCCAACTGACACCTATTTTGCCACTTTTTTTAATGCAATGTCTATTTAACGCTATCCGAAGATATCAAAATTGTATATATTGTGGAAATATTTTTACTGGATAAGAGGAATTCAGAGTTTGCTCCAGAGCTGTAAAGGATCGAGTAAAAAGTTGGGAGAAGTTTAAATGTTCAGCTAGAATTTTTAGTTGAAACCAAGGCAGTTTATTATTCAGTTTACCTTCAAGCTCAAGTTTATCTATTATTTACCTTTGTTTATCTTGATGCTTTTAGGAACCTGCTCCTCATAATCTCTGTTTACATGCCTAATTATTGACTTACATTTCTTTTGCCAGAGCTTGTGGTTCTTCTGTTCAATTAATTGGGGCAGACCTTACACTTTTAAAAAGAAGCCTCTTTACTTTTTGTAGCTTCCTTGATGAATTCTTCACTTTTCCAAAATTGTGAAACATATAGGATTAGTTTTTAAAATAATTCAGTTATGTAGCACCCAAATATCAGCAAATAATCAATTTTTAGCCTTATTATGACTTCATGATAGTTTGCCTTGTGTTTTACTTTTGCATTATTTTTATCTAGGATTGTTAGTTTCTACTTTTTGAGCTCATGCTTGAATGACCTTGCAATTAAGTGACCTCTTTGATGTGTGTAACTTTCTTGACTTAATTAGAAACTGATCAGTTATTTTCAACTTTTGATAAAATTAATAACTACTGTATGTTTATTTTTTAAAACATTGTAGGGGCCAAACTCCTGCAGAATCAGATTTCCAGGTGCTTGAAATAGCTCGGAAGCTGGAGATGTATGGTATAAGATTTCATCTGGCATCTGACCGTGAGGGGACAAAAATTAACTTGGCTGTTTCACACACAGGTGTGCTAGTATTCCAGGTAGGCAAATCCTTAATATAAAGGATTTTTAGTAATGTTGAAAAATGGGTTGCTTTAGTCCAGAGATAGAAATAACCATTTTCCTGCTTGTCTAGTGCAGTAACAGTTGTCCCTGAATGAGCAGTACTTTCCATTGGCTACCATAACCATCTTTCTAGACCAATGTTTCCAATGGGAAATTCTTTCAGATAGCAGCTGGAGGATAGTTGTGCTTTCTGAATTTGGAGAAGAGTTCATATGGGTATGATTATAGGTAATAGAAGAGCTAGCATGGTGTAGTGGTTAAGAATGGTGGACTCTAACCTGGAGAACCAGATTTGATTTCCTGCCCCTTCAGTCACAGCTCTCTCTGAACTCTCCCAGCCCCATCTGCCTCAAAGAAGAGGAAGGGAAAGGCAATTGTAAGCCACTTTGGAGATTCCTTAAGGTCCTTTGGGCCCTTTGATGTTTACAGTGGAGTTTGGGATATTGTCATGATTGCCATCCTACCTGTGAAGAATGTTGTAGAGCAATTGTATAATAATTTCTCAGCATTCAAGTCATAGACATACCTGAAACAGAGCCCCTGAGATGAAAGAGCAGTGCAGCATAATTGCAGTTGTCTTTCTCAGCCTTAAATGGCTAATATTCTGTCCCTTTCACAGACTTTAGCCTTGAAATTAGGCTTCATTTTTTTGCTGTAGTTCCTTCACTCCACAGAAAAGAGGCTGAGAGAAGGCTTGTACTGGGAGTGTTGTGCCATTTGGCAAAGGAACAACGTATGTATTTATTTTCAGATAAAAGTCAAATTAAAATCTAGGATTAACAACATTCTCAGTGCCTGGAGATGCTTCTTGCCTTCTTTAAGTGAACAAAAGCAAATGGGATTTATAAATATTTCCTTAGATATTTTGAAAGGTTCTTTAAAGGCTTTGTTATTTAGAAGATAAAGCACTTACCTGCATATCCAATCCAAAGGATCAAACATAGAAAATAAATTTCTGCATATCAAAAATGACATATTCTCAACTTTGTCATGTTATGTTTAATAGGGTAATACAAAAATCAATACTTTCAACTGGTCCAAAGTCCGAAAAATAAGTTTTAAAAGAAAACGATTCCTTATCAAGCTGCACCCAGAAGTGCATGTAAGTATTCCCACAGCAGTGTTTGAAACTTGTTTGACATTAGCTGAAATACATATTATTTTACTCATGTGAACCATTTATTTCCAGAACCCGTAGGTTTTCATGATAATGTAGGAGGCATATGTAAACCGAATATTGTTTGGGAAGGGGTTAGATGACCTTGTGTTACGCTCCCAGTTTACTCTGTACATGATTTTTTTTAATGTACAGACTTTCAGTGTTCCCTCTAAACTCCACAGTGTTGTGATCAGAAATTCTGCCTCATGAGCAAAAAAGCTAGTAGCATTCAAGTTGTGAGTGAGTCTGCATTTGACTTTCACAAAAGTCAGTTTCTTAGATTACTTCCATAACCTTGTAAAAATCTCAGAATAAATTATTTTAAATTATATTTAAACTATATTTTAAGAATAATATAAATATTATGAAAACAGAATCAAGTCAAATCTCAACCATCCTGTTCCACTATATTGGTAGATGTGGCATCTGGAGAACAGGTCTACCAACCCCTTTCCACTGTATTAGTAGACCTGACCTCCAGAGAATAGATCTACCTGCCCCAGTCCACTATATTGGTAGACTTGACACTGTCATCCTGCACTGAGCCTCAGAAAACATACCAGCACTTGGGGAATGGGGGGGGGGGGGGTGCTCTTGCAGTCTATTGTGGGTTTTTTTAAAGTAAAAAATAACAAACAGCATTACAGATGAAGTATGTTTTCTGAGGAGGAACAATCACTGCCGGAACCCTACGTAACCTAAAAACCAGGAAGCTGCTTAAATGTTATCAACCTGCCAAAACTACTTATTTATTCAAAATATCTACTTTTCTCTATAACAAGGCAGCTTATAAATCATACTGAAAAGCATAAATAGGAGTGCACAAAACAAAATCCATTTTTCCGGCTCCATTGTAGCCTATGGAGACCATAAGTCAGTGGGCCCTACTGAGGGTATCTGGGGTTCTGGGGGGCTTTTTGTGCAGCATAGCTGCTGGTACCTCTTCTCAAAAACCTCCCAAAGTTTCAAAAAGATTGGACCGGGGGGGGGGGGCAGAATGATTCCAATGGGCTGAAGCAGAAATCTGTAAGCAGACTTTTAAAAATTTGTTTGCCAGCACCCCTAACACAGCTTAGAGGGAATTATAAACTGCCTTGAACCATGAGGAAAGGCAGGATAGAAATGCTTTACAGAAAATCTTTTCAAGAACATTGACTCTACTCAAAGGAATATATATCTAATTCTCAACATGCCCCCATGTGTGGATACTTATTTCTGTAGATAAGGGACACATGGGGGGTAGAGAGATTTTCCTGCACACTTGGGCACTCCCCAGGTGTGCAGAAAAATCTTACATGCTTTAAAAAGTTATATGAGAGATACTTAAATCCCCCCCCCCCCAAAAAAAACCCTGAAACTTCTTGCTCTGTGCATTCACAGAGAACTGACTTACCATTGGCTGCCTCTCCTCTGCTGGTGGCTGTGGCGGGAGGATGGAGCCTGGCCTTCTGCAGGAAGGCTACAGTGGCTGCCATCATCACCATGAAGGACTGTGGGTGGGCAGGGGTTGCTCAGGCCATGTGTAGGAGCAGGGGGAGGCTATCGGCTGGCCTGGGTGGGAATGGAAGTTTGGGAAGGTCTGGGGTGTGTTGTGGCAGCGGCAGGGCTGGGGGTTGCCCAAGCCACATGCAGGATCTGTGGGGGGTTGGGAAGGCTGCTGGCTGGTCTGGGTGGGAAGGATTGGGGAGTCCGGGGTGCGTAGCAGCAGTGGTGGGGCCAGGGGTTGTTCAGGCCACGTTTAGGATCTGTTGGAGAGGGAGGTTGCTGGCTGGCCTAGGTGGGAAGGGAAGATATAGGGAAGCCCAGGGGGCTTCGTTCCTTCCTCTTTCCCCATCTATTTGCTCCCTCCCTCCTTCCTCCCACCCTTCCTCCCTCTGCAGGGGCTTGGCACGTGGCATTGTTATGTGTTCTAGAAGCTAGACAGACAACTGTGGTGGGAAGTTCCAAGACTATCTTTCGAAACTGGGAGCTGAATCTAGCCTCAGATTACAAGAATATAAAAGGTGTTTTGTATGTTTGTAAACTGAAACACAACACATCACTCAGCATAAGCTAAGTTAACATGAGCTAGCTCACAGATTTTTAGTCTCCAGCTCACACATTTTTGTCTTAGCTCAGGAAGGATGGCCCCAGAGCATACTAATTTATGCAGTAGCTCACAACTTTAATGCCAGTAGCTCACAGAATTTTTGCTCACAAGACCCTGCAGCTTAGAGGGAATATTGGTTGCAGGTCCCCTCTTGTGGTATTCTATTCTTAACATGTTGTGTTGCTTATCATAACTTAGTTAGCATTTTGAAAATCCACCAGTTGCCTTTAAAAGATGGCTCTCAGTTCATATACCAGTTGAATTCATATATGTGGAAAGAATTATAGCTCAGTATTTAGTACGATTGAAACAGTGATAATATGATCTACAAATCTGTCAGTGACAAGTGAAATACTGTTTGCTTTATGACTGCAAAACAGGAACATACTACATATTTCAGCATGTGTATGTTTGATGCAAGTCAGGCTTGTACATAGTCATTTACCTGATTGGCTGTGATGGGTAAGAATTATCTCCAGACAACTAAGTGGGAAGCTTTTGTAAACTGGAAGTGTTTGGTTTTTTTCCTTCCTTCAAGCCACCAATACAGCGTAAGCAACTAGTATAGGTGTACATGAGACAGTTGTGCTAGTAAAAATTACTCTGTCAGTAACTTTTGTGAATTTACTTGTAAGGATAGCATTTCTTTCATTCCTCTGGTATTCTGCTCATGTATTGATTTCTTTGTAAATTTTGTCAGCATTAAAGTGAACACATTAATCTCTTCAGGTACATTCAAACTAGCAACTATTGTTCCATAGCTGAACTGTAGCAAAATTCAATATAAAATGCTCAGTTTTCTTTCTTGCCATGTAATTTCTGAGTACTGTACGGTAGCTGCATGGAACATTACTCTATCAGGAGCTGCATGGAACTACACTCATTACTCTATTTAGCCTTATTTGAGCACCATTTGTGTTTTCAATTTTAGGGTCCCTATCAGGATACTTTGGAGTTTCTTTTGGGCAGCAGGGATGAGTGCAAGAACTTCTGGAAAATCTGTGTTGAATATCACACTTTCTTCAGATTATTTGATCAGCCAAAACCAAAGGCAAAAGCAGTCTTCTTTAGCAGAGGATCATCTTTCAGATACAGGTATGATATGACCCAGCTCACTTTGATCCGAGAAAATGGAATCCAAAAGAAAAACTTTTCAAGTAATTCCTTTTAAATTAAAGATTTAAGATCTTATTCTTTGAGTAAAATAATTATTTGCTCAGAGCCAAGAATATTACGTACTACTTGTGAAGATTTGTTATAATATTTATGCTTATTGCTTTGCAGTGGGCGTACACAGAAACAGTTGGTGGATTTTGTTAAAGAAAGTGGGTTGAAAAAGATTCCTTATGAAAGGTAACTTTTCAATCAATGTAACTTTAAATGTTCCTTTAGAAGAATCCTATTTATTTGAACTAAATCATTTCTGTGCAGATTACCCATATTTTTCAAGAAATCTTAAACCATCATACATTAAAATTAGTGTTCCTTTTCAGATATTGTGGCTTTTTAAAATTTAGCTTTACATCTATATTATCCAGATTCAGCGTGGTTAATTAAACCTTTTTAAAATTTGAGATTAGGAGTGGATTTGAGTAGGAGCCAGTTTGGTGTAGTGCTTAAGTGTGCAGACTCCAATCATTGGAGAACCAGGTTTGATTCTCCAGTCTTTCACATATAGCTGCTGGGTGACCTTGGATCAGCCACAATTCTTGCAGAGCTGTTATCTCAAGAGCAGTTCTCTGAGCTCTCTCAGCCCCACCTATCTCAGAGGGTGTCTGTTGTGGGGAGAGGAAGGGAAGGAAATTGTAAGCTGCTCTGAGACTCTGAGCAAAGGACAGGGTATAAATCCCTCCTCCTCCTCCTCCCACAAATATTTTATGTGTCTTAAACTCAGGACAAGGATTGAAGTTTTGTTGAACATGAATCTTGTTCCAGAGGTCATACCATCTGGAAGCAGCTACTATATGTTCCTGTGCTATAAATCTCCCTAATAATTTCCATTATTATGGAGATCATATTGAGATACTCTTATTATTTAGTTAATTGCATAAGTGAATCTCTTAGTTCCCATATCTGTTATGCAAAAAGGTATGTGGCTTTTTTCTCACCTTGGATGGAAAAATTAAAGTTGAAGACACGTTAAAGTGCATTAGTCAGGTTATTGACTCATCTGGTTCAGTACAGTCTATTTTGATTAGCAGTAGCTCTCCAAGCTGTCAAGCAGAGATTTTTATGAGTCCTGCTACCCAAAGTCTATTTTACTTGAGGTGCTAGGGACTGAAACTTGGCCCATCTCTATTATTGAGGTATACTCCTCTCAGTACACCATAAGTAAAGCTAGTGTAAAATGGCTGATGTCCATGGAGGTGTTAACTTACTGACTTTCTGCTCTTTCCTAGTCAGGAATTTTCATGTTCTCAGACTTACTTTCTTGCTGTTTCTTTCTTCTCTCTTTCCACATTCCAGTGAGCAGTTGACATTCTGTCAGCAGCTCTTCTGCCTAAAGAGCATATCTTTGGATGATTCTTTTGAAACCCAGGTAGCTTGACCCTTGAGTCTACCAGGCTCAAATTAAGCAGTACTCTTTGTAGATGTCAATAAGACCAAAACTCTGATACTGTCCAGTTTTAGCTTAAAGATAAGCTGTTTTGATTGATCTGAGCTTCATGATCAACAGATTGTATACATTTTCCAGACCTTGAACATGTTGGTTATTTGGTTAAATGCTAAAACAACATAAAGCCCAGCCTATTCTATGTTAACCTGTTTAAAGTATTCATTGTACCTAGACAGCTGTTCAGTTTATTTGTATGTTTGCTGTCTTGATTAGTTTTCATCTTCTGATTTGTAATAATAATGTGATTTTAATAGATGGAGAGAGCAATCCTAAGGATGTATACTTGGGTGTCTCCAATGGGGCTTACTCCCCAGAAAGTATTTTAGGAGTTCCCTGATAATCGCTGATTGTGTGACAAAGTTCGAAGGCTTACCTACTTACTATTATTAATCTTTAGAATCTATAAATACTTGCATCTGACCTTTAAAGAAGATTAGGCTGATAGCATCTTATCCAAGATCTTTAGGTTGGTTGAAATGTAATGAAGCATAAAGAATTGTTTTTCAGGTATTCTCAGCATAATCTCTGTTTACAGGAGACATAGCAAAACTAGAATGTCTGCTTACACCTTGAATCCTGATGCACCCAAACAGGTTGGTCTTGAAATGAACCTTTTAAACACCATGATCAGAAAGATTATGGAAGTTAACTATTAGGTTCTGAAGCATGAACAGAAATGTCTGCTTCTTTTAACAGTTCATTGTTACTGATTGTTGCACATGTTAATTTTATTCTTCTGGTACTAATAAATGAGTGCTTACAATTAAATTTTATTTATTTATTATTACCTTAAATTTCTATCCCGTCCTTTCTGCAAGCGAACTCAGGGCGGCTAACAGTCAGTTCAGACGTTTATATTTACAATTTAAAACCAATAAAATACACTTCAGTATAGGCGGGCTCTTCTTTCCTGATGGTAATCGAATAGTAATCGTAGCTCTTTAGTGATGTTGGGGTGGCAGTCCTCTCCCGGTTTAGGTGTTAAAGGCCTGTCGGAACAGTTCAGTTTTGCAGCCTGTGTGAAAAGTAGAGAGATCCCGCAGGGCCCTTATGGCCTCCGAGAGGACATTCCACGTTTCTGGTGGTGCCATTGAGAAGGCTGTAGCCTGTGTGGAGCATAGCTTGGCCTCCTTTGGTCCAGGGATGGACAGTAGGTTTTGTGTCCCTGAACGCAGTGCTCTCTAGGGAACACGTGGAGAAAGGCAGTCCTGTAGATAGGCAGGTCCCCAACCATAAAGGGCTTGAGCTTGAAATACCTTACAGGTTTCTTTTAGGTGTCATGGACAAATTACAGTTCATTCATGATGTGAACAAACCTGAAGTCTGCTTCCTCACTTTCCCCTTTCTACTCCACTTGGACATTAAGCTAAGTGGAGATGCAGCCAACCTGGAAACCTTAACAATTTGCAGTTGCATTCCTAAACCAGGATGCCTTCAATCTCTGCACTGTATAAGAGGAAGAGTGTGAACCCAAAAATAACTTTCAAAAGGCATTTAAAAGGAACATTTAAATGCTGTCTCAGCTCACTGTGTGAGTTATGCCGTGGTGGCGGCAGCACAGCTTGCAAAAACCTTTTAAAGGGATCCTGCAGTGACTTTAAATGCCTTCTCCAAGCCCTGCTGCTGGCGCTAGCATGTCTGCCGACACACACTACACAATTCCACTTTGAAGATTCATGGGGCGCATATGGGTGGAGTGGCATGAACCAAAGTTTGTGAACCATGAACTGGACCCATTTGTGATGAATTTCAGTTTGTAATTTGGTTTGTGTTCTTCTCTAGTCTTGGGTAACAACATTCATATGATAAAACAATATTTGAAGGTTGGAATCCAAAGAGCTACTTTAGGCATATTCCAAGGTCTTGATAGAATGCCCAACGGAATTTTTGGCTTTTTTGTCTTAATGGTAAAGCCTTATGCTATATTCCAAACTATGTATGTCTCTGTCCTTAGTTCTAGAACAGGTATCCTGTGAAGCATAGAGTACTACTCTTTGAGAGAAACAAGTTCATATCTCTCATGGGTACATGGAGCTAAATGTGCAATTATTTGGATCCTGACCAAGATATAATTGTTTTGTAATGTTTCATATGGAGAGTCTTGTTTATTATGGACTGGGCTTACTAGTTGAACAAAGCTTTTTGTTGCTTTAAGTAACTCAGATTTCACTCTATTAATTGACTATTATAATAACTATTGACATCATTGTTAATTCTATGAATTGCGCACATCACTAGTAATGATGTGAATTGTCAGCTCCTCATTCTGGAATTCAAAATTGGCACATGGCTTTCATACATATCTTTAAAAGTCACGGGTACACAGTAATCTGAAACAACAATTCAGTAGCAGCTGTGGAACTCCTTATGGTGATATGGGCTAAAGAAACATGCTCTGTAAGCTTTGTGCCAGCACCATCCACTTTCATCTACATCACAGCACTATTGCTGGCCCTAGCATCATTAACCATACTATGAATGGATCATTTACCTGCATGTAATACATGTTATTGTCTCCTGACAATGTCCGCTGGCTGGTTTATGTAGACCACAGCACAAAAACCAGTGGGTGATCATTCCAGACTGTCTCTCTCTCTCTAGTTTAACATTATTCATGGATGCTTCTGAATAGTGAATAACTA
This sequence comes from Heteronotia binoei, assembly GCF_032191835.1. Taxonomy (NCBI): domain Eukaryota; kingdom Metazoa; phylum Chordata; class Lepidosauria; order Squamata; family Gekkonidae; genus Heteronotia; species Heteronotia binoei. The sequence continues at coordinate 89,073,511 of NC_083228.1, read as the reverse complement.
TCCTTTAACGTATTGCAATTGGCTAATATTTATTTTTGATTCCCTATTATATTAGGAACATATTTTGAAGCTACATTTTACATGTCAACTATCAGAATCTTTTCTTTGTGCTTCTTTTAGACCTTTATGTTAATTTTTTCCTCCACTGTTTAGGTTTAATTAGATTTACAACCCCCCCTCCCCACTGAAGCCGCCCATACAATCACAATATACATAAAGAATGCATAAATGCATAATTAAATTACAATTAAAACATTAAAACAGGTGCTAATATCATTTGATGTTATTTCATTTCTGATGGCATACAGTATTTATTAATTAGTTGAAGGCTAGCCGGAATAGTGTCATCTTACAGGCCTTGTGGAACTGAGTGAGGTCTCGCAAGGCCCTAACTTCCTCCGGTAGCTGGTTCCACCAATAGGGGGCAGCAATCGAGAAGGCCCTCTCTCTGGTAGATGTCAATCTTGCCTCCCTCGGCCCAGGAATCACTAATAGATTTTCATTCTGGATCTGAGTACCCTCTGGGGAACATGTGGGGAGAGACGGTCCCTAAGGTAGACAGGTCTTTGGCCACTGCCTGGAACACATCTGTGCACATATACCTATCACTAATATGTGTATGAACTCATACAGTGACATCAAGTGCCTCTTAGTAGATTTACTGTTGGCCCATAATATACCACAGAGAGGAAAACATTCCTTTAATTAACAAATAAGAGAACTTAAAGTGGCTAATACCATCCATCTTGTCATGTTTTATGTTAAGATGTTTAAAAGAACTTCACTCCTTATCTACTAACGTGAGTTACCAATGAATACAGTAGGGGTCTCAAACCTTTTTGAGTTTGCAGGCATCTTTGGAATTCTGATAGAGGGTGGAAGGCACAATCACAAAATAGCCATCACAGGAGGCAGAGCCAAAAAAAGAATGTCAGGGAGTGAAGTTATGCATAATTCTAATAGTAACGCAGCATTTCAAGCAGAAGAGCTGTTTAACAGGATGCTTTTTTGCATAATGTTTTAAAACAAACAGCTTCCCTTCAGTTATGGAGTGAAGATCCTTGTGGTGTCAGCTGTTCCCAAAGCAGTACTTCTAACAGTCTTCATGGCCAATCAGATCTCTAGGGCCATGAGAAGCCCTGCTAGACTAAAGCCCCATCTGGTCCCACCTGCTTTCTTTAAAAAAACCACCTACTGGGTGGCAGGAAACATTTCAGTAGGCACCATGGCACCCAAAGACACCACATTGGTGACCCCTGTGATACAGGAATAAGAAATTCAAGTCAGTTTTTAAAAAAAAGTAATATGGTCTTGGATGAATTGAAAACTGACTTTTGAAAATATGTGGTAGGGTAAAGTGGATGGGTTTTTTTAAGCTTGACTTTACTACAGTGTATGAATCCAGTACCCATTGCAATTAATACATATTGGTTTTTAATGAACTATAATAATGTATTTTGATACTCTTAATCAACTGGACTGTAATTCTGGACTTCCAGAATTAAACTATTTAAATGGTAAAATGGAATAGAAATAAGGGCTTTGGAGGTTTTTAAACAGAGACTGGATGACCATCTGACAGCAATGCTGATTTTGTGAATTTAGGCAGATTATGAGAAGGAGGGTGGGAAGGGCTGCACCAGTTCTTAGTTCTCATTGCCCTTTCTTACATTCCATGGGAAATGCTGATTGCCACTTTGGAATTGGGAAGCAATTTTTCTCCAGGCCAGTTGGCCAGGGATCCTGGAGGGTTTTTTTTGCCATTTTCTGGACATAGAACTTGGGTCATGGGTGGGTGACCCAATTTCCTGCATTGTACAGGGGTTTGGATTAGATAACCCTGGAGGTCCCCTCAAACATTATGATTCTAAGAGTATGCAGTGTTTCTGCTTATAGAGATTATTTTAATTAACATAAGGGAAAGTGGTGAAAGGAGGCTTACTGTGTGAAAACTCTGTGCTTGGGAATGGATGGTATAACCAGATTTGCTGCTGAACTTGTTGCCTACTTATCTAAATGTGATTCCAAGTAGTCTTAGCCATTTGAATGGATACTTAGATGCATTTGCTTGAAGTAGTTGCCATAATGTATTTAGCTGTGGATTTACCCAGTGGTGACAATAAATCTCAATATACTCCCTATTGGGTTATACTAGACATTTTAAATTTTAGATTTGTTTTTTACAAAGCATATGTTATGATCCTCTCAATAAAATATCTCAATTTACTCACATAATACAAATTTACTTGACAATTCAAGCACATGTTTAGATGTGTGCTAAAATAGTTTCTCTAGTAACAATCTCTCTTTTTTTCCCTTTCAGAGTGTCTCTTTTACAGAAGGATTAAAAGCCCCAGTGCCTAATGCATGTACATATGCCTCCTTCCATTCGGATAATATATTATCCACAAATACTCCAAGTGTGCCCACTTTCACAGAGAACAACCCTTTCTTTGTGGAATCCAGAATATCAAATACAAGAAGCTCAACATCAGAAGGAAATAGTGGGCCATCAGAAGAAACTGGGAAGAAAGTGGCACAGCAACCTGGATCACCAGTACTCCAGACATTCCAAGGTGTTGGGTTTTGTAATATTGCAGGAAACTACAGCCCGACTTGTCCAGGGGTTGAGAGTGGCTATGATTTAGTTGTAGCAGTAGAGAAGTGTGACAAAGTAAATAGGATAAATTGTAAAAATGACAATGATGAGGATGACATTACCATGGGTGTGCCCATAGCAGCTGGAGAGCATCAGCTCCAGGGTAGAGGTGTCCCATTTGCAAAACTGGTTAGTTCCCAGCTGCAGGTTTCTGAGGAGTTCATTGATGATGATCCAGCAGAAATTTCCTTTTTTGCTGGAGGATCTGAAGCATTTTCTTATTTGTATGATGGTTTAGATTTACAGGAATCGGATCTCTCTCAGGCTCTCTCTAGACATCTCTCAGGCTCTCCTGCTTTAACTAAAGAAAATCTTCAACAAAACATGGTATCTTCTCAGTCAAGTCCTGACAGGTATTCCATAGAAGCAGTAGATATGAACATGGAAGATGAGTTTGGATTTGAAGGAGAAAGTGATTTCAATGGGAATGAGCAACCATCAGATACTTCAGAATTATTTGAAGTTAAAGCTCAGGCAAGCAGAATGCAGAGTCTTCTAAGTCCTTCTGAAACTAGTTCATTAATAAACAACCGTTCTGAAAGTAGCTCTCTCAACAATTTGGCATTAAATGGTACATCATTTTTGCACACGTACAGTTCAGCTAATCATTCTGAAGCTAGTTCCATGGTGAACTTTCCAGCATATTCAGTTCGCTCTGAATCCAGCTCAGCCTTTCAGTTCACTGACATTATTGACCAGCTGGAACAATTGAGCTATCCACCTACCGCTACAGAAGATTCTAGCAGTACTGATGACTCATGGGATTCTGAAACTGCAGCCCCATTAGACATAAATCTCTTTTTTAGCAATCCCTTTGCTCAAGCCACTGGAGAGAATTTCACTCTTGATTTTCATAATAATCTGAAGAATCTTGTCCAAGAAGACAAAGCAGAAAAAACACATACAAGCCATTAAGATTTTGATTAATTTGGCACATTCACCTATGCTGTCTAAAATCAGGATTTAAAATGGACATTGAATAAAGATAGTTTCTGACCTGATTTGTTCCTATGGCTGGATTTCAAACTTAACTCTAGATGCTCCCCCAAAAGGTATAATAGATAAGTTTAATTAGTTGGAGGACATTCCATGATATATACAATCCACTATTATTTTGCTAAAATATAATATTATAAATTTGTTTGTCTCTTACGGTAGCTAGCATATCTGTACTAAAGGGTGATATACTGCAGCTGACTTTCATTTTCATCAGGCTTGGTTGAATTTAGACTGACATAGAGTTGTCACTGAAATATTTCCAGTCTATGCAAAACAATTAAAACAACTTTGCTGTATGCCCCCAAGGATGAAAATGGAGATGACATTTTAGAGAATCTATGTACATACTCCTGCAAGCAGGTTATCACTGTGAATTCTGAAAGAAGGCACATTTTGCAAATAGCACTCAATTTACTATCTTTGCAGCTTTGGTGTGGTAAAGTTTTTGAGATGATTTTTGAGAAGGCACTTGACTCATTACTATGTTTTTCTCAGAGGTTTTATTGTAATATAATCAATCACACAACAGATAAAAAGATTGTTTAGGAGAAATGCTGGAGGAAAATGTTGCAGTTTTTATTTTTAAGTGCTGTTTTCGAGGAAGTGACCTTATGAATGTTAGAAGAATGTGAACGTGCACAAGTCTCTAGTTGGAAGATGGTGTGTAACATGACTCTTATTTAAGATGGTATGGAAGACCATGTTATGGTAGAGAATTAGCAAATTTGTCTAGTTTCCTGATACGTATAAGAGATCCATTTTCTAAGTCTTTTGACTTAAATTTCTATTATATTAATCTGCTTAGTGACTTGGATCTCATCTAGAATTTGTGTGTGTGTGTGTGTGACTTTTCTCAGTCCTCCCTTCCCTAGGGAGCCTTTTGGGCTGCTGTGGGCTGGACAATAGGCTAAAATCATCTTCACCCTTGTTTGTGCAGAAATTCTAGGTGGGTTCTAAGCCAATGTATTGTTCAAGGTAATGGAAGGATTACCTTTGGACTACCTGTTAATTTAGTTTGTATTCTGCTCCATTTGAGCCTTTCTATTGACTTCATTTGTTTTGGCTACCAGTTTTTACAATAGCTGGAATGTCTGTAATGACATTTCAGAAGTGGTGCCTTAAATAATATAATATGTACTACAGAGGACAAGGTTTGGGTGTTGTGTTTTTTGAAAAAGAATCCAAATTAGATTACTCTTTTGGTCAGGGATGGGTCAGTTAAGTTGGAAGGGAGGGCATCAAAGGTTTGAAGAAGTCTTTAAACTTTGCTAAGGGCAATGGTAGGATACATGGTAGGTCACAATCTACTAACATATAGATCATGCAGATAGCTCTTGTGGCTAAATAATATATTGAGATGATTTGGCATGTGAGTGTTCAAATTTAGGATAGAATTTTCAGAAAGGCCTGAAAATACTGACCTCTGTTAACTTTCTGAAAGGTTTTTCAAAGGATCATTTTTACTGATAGCTGTTGTGTGTTTTTTTTTAAAGAGCAAAGTCTTTTTAAAAAAATTATGTATTTTTAAAGCAACCCCACTTTTCCTTATTATCTTTAAAATCCTTAAGTGCCTTTTAAAACAAAAGTTACATTTTTATTAACATATCAAGTTTATGACATCTCCAGTAAGAAGTAGATCTCATATTTTGGATATGTTTGTTATTCTTAGAACTTGATTAAAATCACTTTTTGCAATATTTTAACCCTTGTCAATCTCAAGCTGTGAAACAAAAATTTGGACTGACACGTTGCTGAAAGAAAATATATTGGATAAAGTTTCCTACTCTGTGGTGGTTCTTAATAATTTGGCATTTGAAAGGCAGTGGGCAATAAAACAGTGGACTGAGATGCTGTTAAGAAACCAAGGGTTCAGACTTTCTGTCTGGACATCAGAGAAGGTTATGAATTTATTAATCATATAGAAAAATCTATTTATAGGAGAGGGCAAGAGAAGTCTTTTCCTTTCTATTGATTACCTTTTCTTAGAAAGCTGTAATCCAACATTTGGCCTGTCTCAGATAAGTTACAGAAGCCATTATTTGTTCATCGTAATAGATCTGTGCAATAGAGAATTTTACCAAGTTTTTAACTTTTTGTATCAACATACAGTAGCAAATACAGAATTGCTGGTAGCAAATTAATTTAACCTGTAAATCTTGGCTTGGCATTCCAGTCTTGTTTTAATACTGTTCACGTGAATAGCAGAGTACATACAGTAAGTGACCAGTGATCTCTTGTCTGTCAGTGAGACTGGGTGAAAGAGATGAATGATACTTACGTAATGGCTACTTACTTTCATAGTGGCAGCAATATCTATATAATTGTATAATATCTATACAATGAGAAAGTATTCGATTGCACTTTATGGTACAGAGGGAGATAGTATGAAATATCTAACTGATTTTAATAAAGATGTACTCACAGCAGTCAGTATTTTGACCCATCTAAAAACATAAGAAATCATTCAGATTTGAGGGTGTAGTTACTGGATGCGAATGATGAAATAGAGGTGAGTGTTGTGTGTGAACACATACACTTTTGCAGAATCAACTATTTGTAATTTGTGGAGATATAACCTTGGTATAATTAAAAATGTCACTTGTTTAAGTAATCTGACTGCATATTAATCACTTATATTTTATCATTTGCCTTAAATAACGAGCTCTTTCATTCAGATTCATTTTTAAAGTGTTTAATTAATCTTTACAATGACATTCCTGTCACATGCATTCTGTATAGGTAATGTGTGTATACTAAGCCCTTAAGGCATTAGCTAATTACCTTTTGGTAGTTCATTCCCATTATTGTCATTTTACAAACTCCCACATTACTCGCTGTTTAACATAACCCCCAATATATGCTGCATATAATTTATTCAATATGCATGCATAATGTGATTTTTTTTCAGTTCTTTGCTTATCTTAAGATGTAGTATAAATTGATCACTTTTGTTTGTGGAATATTAAAGGGTTCATCCACGTAATTAAAAGCATTCCCTATATTTTCAATCTGTGGTTCACTGGTACTTCATATCAATGTAGGGGATATCTCAATTACCATTTGTAATTTTACCATTGATTGTATAATCATAGCTTCAGCTATGTCAGGCACATCACCCAAAAATATGGATTCTCTGTATTCATATACTGCAGACGATTGCCTTCAGAATTTATTGGACATATATTTTCAAATTAGTTTAAATTACTTGTGTCTTGGTATGGGCAGCAACTTAACAAAATTGGTGCAGATATATTCAGGAAATAGCTACAGTTCTGGGAGCTGTAATTTCTTATACATCTTTTTGATTATGATCATTCTAATACATTAAATGTTTAAATTAGTTGTTTTATACACTTTTGTTTTCTGTTCAAATTTGTACTAATTCTAAATATTAAAATTGTTTATACAATAAAACAAGGAAGTATTTTATATGAACAAAAATATATGCGCTTAGCTTTTATTTTCTTACTTATAGAACCCCACCTCCAATATCTGTTTATGGTATGGTTAGGCTGCTTTTTCATGATTAGCTATTTAATGTTTAGAAAAGTTGCCATTTTTATTCAAACCACTTGTCATGAACTATAACTGAGATTTTTTGAACCAGTCTTCTCTGTGATAGGGCATTATTTTCAGTTAGTGGAACAAATTCCTATGGATTTCTTCCACTAACTGTAACACCTTCCTCTAACACAAGAGGTTATTTTGCTAGCAGAACTAAATCCATAGGATCAGTGAAGGAAACATCTCACTTTTTAGGCTGAATCTGCCTAAGTTATATTATGTTACCTTGCACTAATTACAAATATTTTAATGTTGCTAAAAATAAGAAAAATCAAAGATGCTAGTTTGTGTATGATGCTAAATTAACACAAACCAGTAACATTTTAAGTACCAGACTAAATAAGGCAGATGGTTGGATCCAAAAGTGTTATTCCATGAGGAGAGGATTTTGAATCCAACCCAATAAACTCCACATTGCTGGGTAGTGAATTGCCAAGGAGAATTCTGTTCTTAGAGCTTTAATAACTTTATATTGTGTGTCATGCTTAAGCTTTTTTTAGGTTAATTAGAATAAATGAAGATGTGTGAGAAAAAAGTACAAACAGGCAGGAAGAATTCCTACTTTGTCCTGACTTACCTTTATAGGTAAAATAATTTATACTTCCATGTGGAAATATACAGGTAAGTGTAAAGATGTCTTAAAATTATTATGACTTAACTGAAATGGGAGTAGTACTTCTTTCTTTCTCCTGCAAAACCTACCCTCTCTCTTTAGATGGGTCTTTTTCAGTGAGTGTGTGTCTCTTGTGTGTGTGTGTTTGTTTTTTATGTGAGAACAATCCAAAGAGAATATTTCTGGACACAAAATCAGGCATCTTAAACACACACACACCTGCTATTCAGGCTGTAGCAACCACACTCCCTTGTGGCCTCTTTGTAACCTTATACTGACACCTTTTTACTTTGAAATCCACAGCCACTGCCTGTTTGACAAAACTAGCTATGTGATTATAATTGTCAGATACAGGTTAATGACAACATCAAAAGTCAACAGCTGTTATTCTGAATTAGGTTTGTTTGTCCTTAGTGTAATTACCAACCAGACAAATTTGGTTACATGATGACATATTACTCTGGTGGCTAATTGTTATTATAAAATAATACTAAAACAGTTGCTTGGATCTAGGCTATCATTTTTGCAGACACAAGGATTTCCACCAACGGAATGCAAATTTCTTGCCTCCCCCTCCTGGGGCAGCTGGAAATTCCCCCCCCCCAAAAAAATCCTGTTTCTGGGACTGCCATGGGAGGGGGAGATGGGGAAATTGCATTGTGTGGGTGGAGATGTTTGCACCTGTGGAAACGCTAGTTTGGAATCAAGGCATCAGTTGAGTTGTAAACTCCAGCGAATGTTCATAAAAAAGCTAAGCCTGTGGAGTCTTCCATGTAATGAAGAAATCATTTTGTGTCAGATACATTGAATAGGGAAAGTTCAAGTGAGCCTTTAACATTTTCTTCAGATTTCCATAATATAGCAAGTTTTTCAAAAAGGTAAGAACACCCTAACAAAGTGTTTGCTGTACTTAGCAGGGAGTGATTGGGTTATTAAAGCAACTTTTGAGCGAGTTGAACCAATGGGACCATGTGGCACTGTTGTAGGGACCACAGCTACAATGACAATGGGTGACTTGGTTCTGTTTGCTTCTGGTCATCAGTGGTCTCTCCTGGGCAGCATCCTGCCAAGAATTTCCTAGTAAGTTAAAAGGCCAGTCAACCCTTGGTGCCTAGTTAAATTATCTATTTGAGGCCAGTGAATGTTTGTAGCCATCTCTGTCCTGGCAGTGTAGTAGTAGTGGTAATCGTTAAATTTTAACTTCTCACTGTTTTTACAGCTTAAGTCATAAGCAGTAAACCTTCATCTCATGGGAGGAGAAACTAAAATTTAGTTATCATGTAACTTAATAACAGCTTCCAAAATTTTCACTACACACAAAGTGGTTTGTTTATCTTTATCTCTGAATAGCAAGGATGGGTTTCGCTTCTGGGGAAAGGATAATGGGGAGATCAATTCAGTCCTTGGTTCTGAGAATTTAGGACAATAAAAAATATGTGGTCAACAGATTCAATCATGTTGCTGCCACAGTTGCAGAGTCTATCTGAGTATGGAATTCCACTGAATCTTCCTAGCATCACTGCTAAAGGTAGAACATTCAGGTGCGCTAGCCCTTCTATACTCTGGAGTAATTAACTCAGATAATTTGGCATTTTTGTTGGAGGGAGAATGCCAACTGAAAAGGATGAGCATGCTCTGTGGGCTCTGATCAGTGTGCTCTCATAATCAAACCCCCTAAGATGTCTTCTAGTGAGCTGGGTCAGTTCTTGTTGTTTCCATCGCATTCTCATTGTTTCCATCGCATCCTGGGGAATACCCAGGCATGACAATTTGTGATCCAGTAGTCTATCCCAGTCACTTATGTGTTGGGCCAACTTAACTAGTCCAAGGAAACTTGATCCAGATTTGATTTTAGTATCTTAAATTTCAGGTTAAATGCTCTTCCCCAGACCTTTGCTTCAAAGGACATCTCCCCAACATCGACTCTCAGAGCTATTCCAGAAACACACTGAGGGACTCCTAAAATATTGTGCAGGAATCTTAGTAGTGGTTTATCAATTTTGTATTATAATGGTCCATTCCAGACCCTGAAAGCATATAGCATCTGCCTAATAATAATAGAACAAAGTTGGAGTCCAGTAGCACCACCAACAAGTTTTATTCAGAATGTAAGCTTTTATGTGCATGCACACTTTGTCAGGCAATGAAATGGGGTACAGTGAGCACTGCTACATATAGCAGGTGGGCAGTGATTAAGCATGCAAAGTAGTACAAAATTAGAATCCAATGGCAAAATAGTGAAATTAACACAGTGAAAGAAATTGAAAGTGAAATTAACAAATTGAAAGAAGTTTGGTCTGGATAGCATTTGCCTGTACTCCATTTCATTGTCTGAGAAAAGTGTGCATGGACATGAAAGCTTCCATTCTGAATAAAACTGTTGGTCTTAAAGGTGCTACTGGGCTCCAACTTTGTTCTGTTGCTTCTGACCAACATGGGCACACACCTGGATCTAATAATAATAATACATCATAATGCTTCATTACCATGTGCTTGTCAGCTAAAATGTTTTTGTTTTGAATGGCAAGTCAATGGCTAAAGGAATAATCTAGTTATTTGAACATCGCTTTCCCCCCAAGAATTAATTATAGTAAAAAAATATAGGTAGGTTCTTACCAACCCATTTAATATAATTAGCTATCTATGCATATTGAATTAATTTTTTTCTTATTTTTAATTTCAAAGAAGCACCCAGGACACTGTAAAATAACAGTGTGAATTGCCATATGTGGCAGTCTATTTTATCTTTTAGTAAAATTCTGTCACCAAATGTCCATGCTTATGTGGCTGACTGTTTGGTATTGAAGAAAGTGGTTTGTCCTATATGGTTAAGTGTATTCTGACATTTTAAAAAAAGAAATAGTATGTGGAGCTACTTGGTTGAAACTCTGTGATTAAAGAACTTGGTATACTCTCTGGAGATACAATTCCACACAGAATACCAGTTATAATCATATTATCAAGAACCTTCTCTATTTTAGGTTACACAGGGAACTAAAAGACACACAAGTTTTCCACACAATAATAAGCTTCTGTAATTTGCTGCTGCAGTTACTAATACAGCACAGTGATGACAGGCCTTACACATAGCTGGTTCCCCCTGTAGTTGTTGTTGGTTTTGCCAGTAATAATTTAATAGCATTTTAGTGACATACTATTATATTAAAATTTGCTCTGGGTTCTCTGAGTTCCCAGTTTTCCTTTAAAAATAAAACCCTCTAGTGCATTTTGTTGCAGAGATGTGCTTTATTTCCATATATCTCTGCAAGGAAAGAGGGTACAGGTTTGTTTTTAAATTTTTAATTAAAGGTATGAATTTATAGAACCTGATGCCCATTTTGGTATAATGATATATCACTATAATGCTATTAAATTGCCAATTATAAAAAGAAATATCCTTACGGTAGGGAGAGGAAATTGGCTACTGTGGGTGCTGTGTGGGTAGGGCTACAACAATCTGAACTTTTCCAATCCTGTGGCAGCCACCCAGGCTTTGCTGTGATCTTTCCCAAAGCTTTGGAGTAAAGCGTGTTTGAGAAAGATACGTGAAAAGGCAGGGAAATCGTGGGAGGGTACACAAATGCATCATGATGCTGTGAGGAAGCAAGAAAAAGCACACTTCCCAACAGCATTGAGCTCAAGGCAAATAAAACTGTGTGGGGAACACAGTTATCTCTTCATAGTGTAAAATTACCTTCAAAAGCATTTCACTGTCTTGGTGTCCTCTGCTTTAAGGACCTTTCTCTGTAGGCTTTTGATATTTTGCCACCACGTTGAAGAACTGTATGAATGCACTGAACTGGAACACCTATAATTATAGATAAAGTAGCTACATCTTAATATTTTTTATTCATACCACATTGTTATTTTAGTTTTCTAAAGTGTGTTAACATGTATCACTTTGGTGAGAAAATCAGAAGAATGAGATTATTGTTGCATTATTTTGCTAAAGAATGTAACCACAATGCCTGATTTTTTTTCTCTTCCTCTCAGTGATGTCTATATGATCATTAGAAGTGTGCTGTTCATTTATGTGTCATGGTTCTTTGCTAGCACTGATTCCTTTTTGATGTATGCCTTCAACTATACAGAAGGAGCATGAAACGTCATCAATTACCTTTCATGATAAAGACTAGGAACTTTAATAGGAATTGACTGTGACATCTACATGAAACAAATTTAGTGCTAGAAATAGGCAGTAAGTTCTGGGTTATTCTTTATAGTAAAGTTGCAGGTGATGGGGAGGGAATCTTGACATTAGTGGGTTTTTTATCTTTTGTACACATACTTTAATGTACAACAATATTAGGGCTAAATAATTTGAGACTCTTTACAATTTGAGGGAAAATTTAGATTAGAAGGTAAATCCTGGCACTCGCCTTAGCCAGGCATGGACATACTTAGTTCAGCAGAGCAATAGAATACAGCATGTTACCTCTTTTCAAGTCCTCCAAACTTAAACCCTTAGTACCATATTAAAGCTTTGGGATTTTTTAATGTCTAGCTCAAGCTTTAGTGTTGAAGTTTGAGTTTTGTTGTGAATGGTAGATGGGCTTCTTAGAACGTTTACAGTTTTGACAGTACTGAATCTAAGTTACTGAATCTAAGTTTCTGTTTTCAGTCAAGTGAACAATGATGATTAGTATTTAAATTTTTAAAGTTATTTCAAAGCATATTACATAATGCAATCATCCTTTGAAACGTTACATAAAAGGCTACTAATGTCTTCCACATGACCATAGATTAAGATGGGTAGCTGTGTTAGTCTGTCTGTAACAGTAGAAAAGAGTAAGAGTCCAGTGGCACCTTAAAAGACTTAACAAAATTTGTGGTAGGGTATGAGCTTTCATGAGTCGCTCACTTCTTCAAATGAAGAAGCTCATACCCTACCACACACTTTGTTAATCTTTAAGGTGCTATTGGACTCTTATTCTTTCCGTATAGGTGGTAACACTGAGAGAAAGTGCCTTGTGTAAAGTCATGAAGTTAAGTCCATGGTTGAACTAGGTTGGAGCCAGAGACTTACAATTCATGCAGTTCACCACAACATTACAGCAATATTTGGTTGGGTCTATAGTTACAATTCAGGCAAAAATTTTGGAAGAAACTTAAAAGATGACAAAAATAGCAGATTTCTGAATTTGTGCCCCCCCCTCACACACACACACACACAAACACATATGATGAAGAGCCAGAGTTCATGGATTCAGATTGGTTAAGAAGATCACAATGACTGTCTGTTGCAGTCACATTAGAAGATAAGGGCTAGTACTGATTTGTCCATTGAGTGGTTTTAGAAGGTTGAATGGTATAAATAAACAGGAATATCAGAACTGTGCACTAAGTATAGTTCTAAAAAAAACTGCATGGTTTTGCATTGTGAGGATTTTTTTTAAAAAAACATGATGGCTGCATCTATATAGCAACTATTCTCCATGTAGCTCTCATAGCTACTGTGAATGCAAAGGCACCAACAGTGGCAACAGAGCACCCACACTACAGTTTTTCCTGGATTTTCCCTACCTCAGCCCCAATGGCAGCTGCCCCTCACACCATAGGGATTTTTCCTTAGAGTTTTTATAAATCAATAGTTGCTATGCTGCTTATAGCATCATAATGACCTATTGCAACGATCAACTGATTTCCCTTTAATTCCCACCTTTCATTTTGTTTTTAAAAAGTCTCTAGCCCTTTTTGTTATGGAGATTCCTTTCCCCTTATATTTCAGCAGTGAAGAAAGTTAGAAACTTTGAAAAAATGAAAGGTGGGAAAGTAGTAGATTGTGGTAACAGATTGTAATAACATAATGTTGTAATGATCGAGCAACTGCCCATTTTTTAAAAAAAACAAAACAAAATGGTGGCAGGGAAATGGCAGCTACAGGCCAAGGCAAGGGAAATAGTGCAAATGTCAATAGGACTTTAAAACTGCACACCTTCCTGTCCACATGGTGTACAAATATATTTGTCCTCTTTCCAAAAAGATTTATCAAGCAAGGGGAAAACCCTTAAAGGAGATTAGGGTGCCTATGCCAACCCCCTCCCCCAACAGTTTGATTGCCAAAGTGGAGCAAAAGTTCCACTGCTAGTAACATCCACTGCTAAAGGTGTGAGACACGTATTGTTACAAAAAACAAAACAAAACCCACACACACAACAAAAGAACAATTTGAAAATCCCACCCCATTGGTGGGACTCTGTGAAACATCTGATATATGCTAAAAACAGGAAAATAATAGAAAATGGATTCCTGCACAAAATAGTGTGTTAAAATACTTAATGTAAGGCAAACCTCTCAGCTGTTCTGGAGGAAGTTGTTCATATTTGCAACTTTGGATTCTGAGTTTGTTTTGGTATTAGGCTATGTGTGGGTTTAGAATGCTTGTTCTTTGTGTGTGTTTTTCCCCCAGAAGCTATAACATTTCTTTTTGAAAGAAGAGATTGTAAATATACTGTAAACAGCTACATAGCCTTCTGTTTTCAGCAGCAACTAGTGATTGTGGGTGCATCATTTTACGGCACATTAAGGGGACTTGTTTAATCTTTTAATTTTATTAGTCATTTTAAAAATTAAGGCTTTGTTAAAAAATAAGGGCAAAATGTTTGCAATGCATGGCTTGTGCAAAGCTCTGCATCCTTTTCAGTTATATTTATCTCCATACTGTTATTTAGCTTAAGTAGGTTCAGAGTTGGCCCTGCGGTGAAATCTCAACATAGTATCTAGCTGGGTGTTCACTGATGGTGACTCTGGGGAGTAATTTTGAAGTCCAGACCTTCATTGCTGTATATTTTAATGTATTTATACAAATTGCCAGTTTATCAGTTTCTAATGAAAAATGACATGACTAAGCATTTGAAAGCACCAGTACAAAAAATTACAAAATGACATTTTCTAAACATCCTTGTAACCTGTAGAATACAAGGCTGTTAATCTGTGGTACTGATGAAATTTTTCTCCGAAGGAAAATATTAATTTCATATTATGAAGTAGCTTAATGAGGAAATGCTTACTGAGGTATAACTCTTGTCAGAATAACCCTGATTCTTTGTTACTTTTTACTTGCTAATAGGTGCATCTGTAAAATGAATTGTTAAAGCTATACATTGTTTAAATTATATAGATAACAGAAAGTGTCACCAATGCATAGCTACATGAAATTCCTACTTTGAAGTACTATTCTCTCTTTGTGAAAGCACAAGAGCTTGACTTAGAGGCAAAGGAAGTGCAGTTTTCATATGCTCTGAAGATCTTTGCAGACAGAAAAAAAAAGAACATTGCATCATGTTGTAAACTTGGAGTTGGAAATTTGAAGACCAGACACTAGTCTTTACAGCCTCCATTATACCTTCACATCCTGTCACTTTTAGCTAAGACTCCAAACACACAGTTCATGTGTCCCCCTCTGCCTGGAATGGAATATCAGTTCTATCATAACTGTAGAGGTGGTCTCCTCATTAAAATTTTGTCATCTTGCTTCAGTTTCTGTCTCTGCTCAGGCATGTGGTATCTTACAGTAGCTAACTGATTCTGAGAACAAACATTTTAATCAAGACAAACTTTACTTTTCCTTGCTGACTTGAATGAGCTGTCATAACCATTTCAATTTTTGTATCCTATCCACTCCTTTCAACTCCATTGTTTTATTTGCTCCAGCTTCCAGCATCCTTCCAGACCCAGTTCATGGTGCTGTAGTTGACCTTTAAAGCCCCATACAGACTGGGACCTTAAGGATAACCTACTCACATATAAACATACATAATCATCTTCAGGAGATGTGCTTCAAGTGCCCCCATAATCTGAGGCTAGAGGGTAGTAACTCAAGAAAGCCTGCTTTCTTTGCCTTGGCTTCTGTCATTGTCTTCTGCTGGCAAGTGAAGACTCTTTCATCTGGTATTATCTGATTGACTCTGCTCATGTTTGTTTTAACTTTTTTTTTTTACATACATGTTTTTAAATTTGATTTTAATGCCACCTTGAGGGCCCTAATTGGGCAGAGAGTTGGGCTACAAATGTTTTTGCTTGCTTAAATAAAAATAACAAAATTTGAGTCCAGTGGCACCTTAAAAGCCAAGAAAGTTTTATTCAAGGTGTAAGCTTTTTTGTGCACAAAATTACCAGTCCATGCATATAAGTAGAAGGTGAGCAATAAATTAGTATACAAAGATGGTTAATATATTCAAGGACCAAACGGAAATAACAGGCTTAGTTTATATGGTTATCATTAGCTTTGGTTTAATTCCAGGGGAAAATATAGTGAAAGTAATAAATATGTCAGAATTCCATATTTTTCCATATGTTTTAAGCAAACATCCAAATCTCAGTGAAGGGGTGATGTGTACTACAGTTTTCAGCAGCAAAACGTCTTTCACTAATGTACATGCTGGAGAAGGAGATTCTTCTTGCCACTGAGTTTCCTGTGGCTACATCTTCAGAGTCCTACCTCTATATATCTCACCCATGTATGCATAAAGAAAAGACAACTTTGTCCTGTAAATTCCAAACAGCATCTGCGTGATTCATTGTTTTTAACCATGAGGAGAAACTAATTCTATGTTTAAAAGAAAAGTATAGACCCTTGCAATAGCAGTAACAAACTGTTACTCATTTTACAAACATTGATTCCTTTTCTTTATATTAAACTTGTACGTTAAAGCAAATTCCCTGTAAACTGCTTTCCTTGCAAGGAACAAATGCCAATAAATTCTTGCAGTGGAATTTATTAAAAAGTTGGACCGGGGAAAAACTGCATGAACTGAAGTAGCAGTTTGGCTGAACGATGTTAATAGTTAACTTCATCTCTGATGTTCTGAATCTCTTCCAGGTGACTAAGTGTAACAGTGTTTAGCTTCCCAAGTTAGTCAGTGTGAACATATGCGCTCCAGTTTCCTCCCCCTTTCATATTGCCTCCCCCTTTCCATCCTGCCTTCATGAATTTTTAAAAAGCTTTGCTTCCTGAGTCAAAAGTACAGCAATCAGTTCCTTTTGATAATGTAGAGCAAAAGGGCTGCAACTAGTTCTCCAGCTTTCTTCTCTGCTTTAAAATAATATAGGGAAAGTACTGTATGTCTGTTATTTGTGCCACAGGATCACTTTGGGTGGACGTTTCAAGACAGTTTGCAGCTTTTAAAAGCATTTTAAATAGGCCACTTGCAAGAATACATAATGTTGGACAAAGCACAAAGGTTAATGTTGTTTTGCAGAGACTGCATAGAATGGAATTTGGAGTGGGAGTGGCCATAGATCTGTGGGAGCATTTTGTATTGTCAGTTCAGGAGCCATCTGTAGTGCTGCTCTCTGCAGACTGCTTTACCGTGGGAATGAATGAGAGATTCCTGGGGGGAGGGGGATTCCACATTATATAAATTAAAGAACCTTTAAAACAGCAGGTATTCTGTTTGGAAAGTGGACAATTAGATTTAACAGCCTGTGTAGAGGCTTGGGGCAATATGGTTCAATGTGCAAGCAGCACTGTGCTGCTGATTCCCTGCTTGTACAAGGCATTCTAGCCCTGTTCACAAGTTACAGTGAATGCCTATATAGTCCATGTACAGCATACGTTTGGTTTTTCTTTATACACATGTGGAGTAATTTTCATGTCATATTCAACGCATGTATGGCTGACTGTGAGATTTAAACTTCACATTTACCCGGTGCTAATCCTCATTTTAATTTCTAAAAAGAATGAACATTGGTTCTTTCTCACAAACAAATGTATGCACATATGTGCACAATGTACATGCATTCACGGTAACATGTGAACAGGACTCTTGTAATCTCAGTTTCCTGTATATGAAACAAAACAGAGTCTTATTCTGAAAAACTAATGTTAAATGTAAGACACCTCCTGTCATTCTGGAGAATTGAGCTCTAAGGTGCTACTGAACTTGAATTTTGTTCTCCTATCTACTGAATGGCTCTTACTTGTTCAAAATTGTAATTGTTTTTGCTTGTTTCAGAGGATCAGTTAGGAGAAACTGAACATTTTCCCTAGCTTGGAACTGTAATCATGCTAAAATATTGTCTGTCAGTCCCCCACCCCCTCTGAGATTCTTGCTACATGACAATTATCTGGTTTCTGTGGCCTATTCAGACACACCCTGAATGCTACTTGACAGATGAGAGAACTGTCTCCACCCGTTTAATGATGCAATATGGTTTCAAGGCAAAGGAAAAATTACATGTAGGGTGGATGGTGGAGCACAAAATTGTTTTAAATGCTTTTAGAGTCAGGAAGGGAATGCATTCTGTGGTATCTAATTATTGAACATATTTTCTGTTTCTGAAGTCAGCTGTTCTCCAAATTCAAACAACCTTCCCATTCATGTCTTATAGTTTCTGTTTTTATTCAAGAGTATTCTATACCCTATCTGCCGAAAAGGGATAACACAAATTATAAAACTATAATTCCTAAAGCATTATGTTGTGGTTCTGATGTATTCCATATGGCACAGGGATTTTTGGTAATATCTACATCATCCATTTGTTCAAAAATCTTTAACTTTCTATTATCTATTACAATTTTATTTTTCCAATTTTATTGTTTATTTTAGCTTATTCTATGCTTTGACAAATGATGTACACCACCCTGAGCCCTTCAGAGGAGGTCTGTCTATAAATTTTCACAACTCCTTGCTTGTTTTGAGATCCAGTAAAGCATATCTCTTTGTGAAGACTACTTTTATTCTTTGCAAGTGCAGATGTGGATCTGCTATATAACTATTGAAATACTAAAAGCAAATCTTTCTCTTCCCCAACTTTCCTTTTTAATGTGATACTTAGGCCCTCAGCTGTCATCTTTCACAACGAAAAACCCAATAACCTTGAACGCTCAATTTCATGTGAATGTAAATACAGCTGCCCAAGGCTCATCTCCTCTTTTGAGCCCTGTCCTGAGTGATGTGGGTGGTGCCAGGGCGGAAGAGGAGGAGGAAGCAAGACGCAAGGTAAGGAAGGCAGAAAGAAGAGAGAGATTGTTGACTCTGTTTATGATGTGATTCTTAGGTTCTATGCTGTATATTTCTAATTAAACCTTATGGTGCCCCTGCTGTAAACGATGCCATCTGAAAGTGTCACGCTATACAGCTTTGCCAATAATGTATTTGTAGTAAAATAAATACACAGCACTTTGTAAGTAGCTTAAACTGCTAAAAGGAGCAAGTCCTCTTTGTTCGACCAGTTTCCTTTCTAGTCAGAAATTTATTAAATGTCCTCATTTATCTGCAAGACATCGGTGTTCCTCTTTCATGGAGAACAGGTGCAACTATTAAAACATCAGATCTAATTAAAGAAAATATAAGAAGACTCAGCCCTTTGTTATAACTCATGGGTGCTGCTAGTTTGATGATTCACCCTACACCTCTTTTACTGCTTATCTTTACACAGCACCTTTCTTGAGGGGCTGGTGGGGAGTTGTCTCTCTTATCAAGAAAGTGTAGCTCATGCCTTTGGCAAGTTTTACCCATTAAGAGCAATTCTGATTAGGAAAGTATGATGAATGGTGAAACCATACGGAACAAAACACAAAGTCCTGAAATTATACATCAAAATAAGAGGAGCATTAGCCTTCCAACTAAAGAGTCTTCTTCCCCCCTGCATCACATCACCATTTTAAGTACAACTGCAGAAAGTTTTCAGTTCTGCTACACTTGACAAAATCAAAAAATATCTAGGACTGACCTTTTTTTGTTATTGTTCCCCGAACATTAAGAAATTGTGTGTATGTCTATGTGTGTGTGAATTAATCTTGTAGTATGATGCGGAGTTGTGGTCTAGTGCCTTATCTGAGATTAAAAAGCTTCCAGTCATGTCACTTCTGTGACTGGAAGCCACAAGCCACATGTTACTTCTGTTTCCATCATGCAAAATGTGGCTAAGAAACGGAAATCTCAAATCAGTGTGCATCTGCACAAGCAATATCAGAGAAACACATATACTGTTTTCCATTTCACATAGTTATAGCACCATTTATTCCTGAGGCCTTTTTCCTCCTCGTTCCCACACAGAAGAGGGAAGGTAGAAGGCTATGTTGCACCTGGTGAATAAGGAAGCCTTCATGAAGTGGTCCAAAAAGTGGCAACTGAATGCAGTCTTGGCCATATGGTTCCTATCAGCATGGCATAGCATGAATAATGATATAATTCTTCTCAGTCTTGGGATGTGGATGAGAGTGTGCATTCCCATTTGCTGTTTAGAACCACTGTGAACATTTATTACTGTGTCTACTGTTTGATCAAGATGAATACTATATTTCAAGTTACTAGCCCTAGATATGGTTTGTTATTTAAAAAATTTATTAGCCACCTTACTATCTTAGAGGAATTCAAGGTAGTTTACAGTATAAATGGCAATAAAACAAAAATCAAATGCATAAATCCACTAATTTAAAATCAATAGTTTAAAACTGGCAGTAGGCAGAAGAACTAAAAATTAATCGAATGCCATCTTGAATATACCTGAATTAAACCCAAATGGTTTAATGAAACTCATGTTCATTGCTCAGGTTCAAGATATAGATTCTCAAAGACTATATGAAGTATGCATATTTCAGAGGTTCTTTTAAAATGGAAAGTTTAAAAACCAAGGCCATGGTTTAAGCTGTCCACTATATTGCTCCATCCAGGTGTTTCCAGGAGACTTACCAAATACGTGGTTAATAAGAAACATTTATGTTTCATTTATTTGGGATTTCCTTGTTTCTTTCAGCGATATCCAGCAGACAAAGCATATTTCATAGCAAAAGAAATTCTTGCTACCGAACGAACTTATTTAAAAGACCTTGAAGTCCTAACAGTAGTAAGTAATTTAATCATGCTATGTCATTTTTTTTTTCTTTTGAAGGAAGTTGTTTTCATTATTGTATGAGGCTCTGTAGGATCATCTTTTTTTCTCTATGATTTGCTGTAGATTTCATGCAAGGAGGGGATGCTGTCTGCACTGCAAACTTTGTTCTGTTGCTGTTTCTGTTCCTAGTTTCTCTCAATACAATCTTATTCTTTAAAGAGATTCCCTGTTGGATCTAAGAACTCCCTTCCACTATGAGAAGTGTCTTGCTCCTATGGAGGCAAGAGTATTGCTGCAACAAAGAAGGCACCTCACAGCAAAAGGGAGCTCTAGGATCCAACTGACGGAGCTTGATTTTTATTGGTATGAGCCATCTCTTACATCCTTTAATGACTGTTATAGCTTCTTCTTTGTTTTTGGTGAATTTGTGCTGCTGTATCTGTGCACCTACTTATCTAGAAAAATTCCTCATTTCCTGTGCTAACTACAGACTCTGCTTCTTCATTACTTCCATCCCAGGTGGATGTGAGGTCTTATGTTTGGATGCTTTGTCATTATTACCTGGTGATCACTGAATTAGACTATCGTAATTAACTCTACATGTGGCCACTCTTAAATATTTATTTACTTTATTTATACCCTGCCCAATGGGGATAAGACTTGCCATTTGCCCTCTGGAAGTAGGAAATCTCCTGCTCCCCTCCCCCCTCAGCTCCTGTTGCCTGCTATCACTTTAGCAGCTGGCAGGAGAAAAATTTAAATAAAACAAAAAATAGCCATGAACATAATGGTGTAACATCTCTTCCAGGGAAAACCTGGAAGTGATGCAATACCTCTACAGGAATCACTAGAATATCTTTTTTAAACTATTGCGTTTCTGGCAATTCCTAGAGAGATGTGACATAATGTATGTACGTATTTTCCCTGGAAGTGACATAATGCCATCATGCTAATAGTGCCCCCACAGAGTCCCCCCAATGGTGATGAAAAATAGCTTACAGCAGAAACTTCACGTATTACTATATTGCAGCAAGACCTGTTCACATTATCAGATGTGAATATGTTGCACCAATACTGTATCACCTGGGCCTAGTCCGGGAGTGGCCAAACTGCAGCTCGGAAGCCACATGTGGCTCTTTCACACATGTTGTGTGGCCCCCACTGCCCCATCAGCCAACTCAGAGAAGGCATCTCTCTCTTTAAATCATTTCTCCAAGCCAGACACCATCTACATTACTATCGAACCATTTAAACTGGCAGAATCAGCGTCATAGAACTAATCACTACTACTGCCAGATAAATTTAAATTAACTTAAATTATGTATTTTAATCTACTAATGAGTTTTTATATGTCTAATTTTAATTGTTAAATTTACAGTTTTTATTTATTAATGTAAATGTATAAAATGCTGTTAGCTGCCCTGAGCCGCCTAGGCGGGGAGGGCGGGATACAAATAAAATCTATTATTATTATTATATTCGAAAATGCATTTAAAGTTAAAGTTTATTTATTTATTTATTTCTGTAAATTTATAGTTTGCTCTTTCCCATAATGGGCTCAGGTTGGATTCCAACATGCAAAAACAATTAAAACCAACAATGCAACAATCAAATAAATAAACAATAGAACAGTCGAACAATTAAAACAAATTAAGAGACCAGTTAGATGGTGTAATAAATAAAATAAAATAAGGATGCCCGCCTGCCTCAGCCAAAGGTTTGGTGGAACAGCTCTGTCTTACATGCCCTTCGGAATGGCAACGAGTCTGGCAGGGCCTGAACCTCCATAGAGAGCTGATTCCACCAGCTCGGGGCCAGGGCCAAAAAAGCCCTGGCCCTGGTTGAGGCAAGGTGGACGTCCTTTGGGCCAGGGATGGTCAAAAGATGTTGACTGGTCGATCGTAATGACCTCTGGGGCTCATATGGGAAGAGATGGTCTCACAGGTATGCCGGTCCCAGGCCACGCAAGGCTTCAAACATCCGTACTAATACCTTGAAGTGGATCCGGTACTCAATTGGTAGCCAGTGCAGACTGCGCAGCATCAGCCGACTTTCTTTGCTTTCTTTCCAGCTCTCCCTTCCTTCTATTTGCCTACTTGCCTTCCTTCCTTGCGACTCTCAAACATCTGATGTTCATGTATTGTGGCTCTCAAACATCTGATGTTTATTCTATGTGGCCATCCCTGGCCTAGTTTAAGGTGCTGTCTGGCTTGGTCCCAGTCTAGGTCAGACAGCATCTATTCCCAGGGCTTTTTTTGTACAAAAGCAGGAACTCATTTGTATATTAGGCCACATCCCCTGACACCAAGCCAGTCGGAACTGTGTTTGTATGCATTCCTGCTAAAAAAAAAAAGCCCTGTCTATTCCTGTATAGACCAGGGGTGCCGTGCATAGCAACTGGTGGGAAATGGTGGAAGGGAAAGAGCAGGACATCAGGCAGCACATCATAATTTCCAGGTTTTCCCCCAAAGTGATGTCACAGTCTCCAGTAGCCATTTATCTTCTTTCTTCTTGCTGTCCATGCCAGCAGGCAACAGGATCCCTCACCCCTAGTGGGAACTTGGCAGTTCTAATATAGACAAAGTATGCTGGAATCATCTGGGGAGGTCCTGTTTAAGGCTCTGTCTTGCAAGGACATCATGTTGGTTTATATAGCAATGTTTCTTTGTAGCTGCCCCAGAGCTTTGGAATTCCCTGTTCTGAGAGATTATTTTGGCTCTTTACTGGCATTTCATTAAGCAGTTGTTGTTGTTGTTGTTATTTTGGTTCTCCAAGACTTTTAATTGACAGGATTGTTCCTAATTTTAGTTGCTGATGGACTTTTAACAGTTACGTATGTTGTCTGACAACTTTAATTAATGTTAGCTAATTTTGTAGTTTTAATGGGTTTATTATTATCAAACTCTGAAACTCTGGGCTTTTAAATCTGTTATATGTTGTTTTGTTAAAAAGTTTTGTAATCATGGATTTTTATTCTGTTGTATGACCCCAAAATTTTGAAAAGCAACGAACAAATTTAATAAATAAGTAAAAATAAACATGATATCTGTATGATCCCTGTTAAAGGTTCTTCCCTCTAATAGTTGTTCAATACTTGCTGAGGTTTATTTAAAACATTGTAAAATTGTATTTTTCCTTAGAACTAAAATATGTAAATGACAGGCGTTTTCTGTCCAGCAGTGAGGGTTGCACCAGAAACATGTAATAATCTAAGTTCCCCACTATTGAGTCTAACTGGTTTCATTCTTTTGAAAGTAAACATGTCCCTATTTGGATGATTGCTGAAACAGATTTAATAAACCACCATTTTCCAGCAGCATTTTCATATTTTGATAACTCTGGTTCTTTTTCCCCCCAGAGATATTGTGAGTGGAAGGCATGTACCTGTTGCATTATACTTGTCTATGACTTGAAATATGTTTTCAGAAAGAATTCTTTTAAAGAATATGCCCTCTGTCAAAGAACTGGCTTTATATTTTTGAAATTTCCTTGTATGGTTTGCTAGATTTTCCATTCTTCTCACTTTGCAGATGCTCAAAAAAGGGAGTCAAACACCTGTTTCTTATCTCTTTCTCTTTCTCTCCATCTCTCTTTTGCAGTGGTTCCGCAGTGCAGTTGTCAAAGAGAATGCCATGCCTGAAGGCCTTTTGACCTTGTTCTTCTCTAACATAGACCCTATTTATGAGTTTCACAGAGGTTTTCTCAAAGAGTTGGAACAGCGGTTAGCACTTTGGTAAGCATTAACAGTACCGTGCAGGTAAACTTCGGAATTCCTTGGTCACTGATGAAGTCCCTCTCTCTGATTACTGGACATATTTACTTACATTTGTGGCATTTTTGCTGAATTCTTTTTTCATGAAATCAACCCCAGAATCTTCTACTAGAATTGATCTGTAGCCCAGCTTTGAGATGCAATAGATCTAAATGTTCCAGTGGGATCATAGGAGCTGTTTCCAGGGGGAGTTTTACCTGTAAGTGACCAATGAGGAGCATGAAATCAAGAAGTCAGTTGTGTGTTTTTCTGAAGTTACAGTTTTAATCTGATAAAATCAGTCCTTCAAGTGTAACTGTGGCAACTAGGGTTGCCAACCTCCATACAGTGGCTGGTGATCTCCAGGAATTACAACTGATCTCCAGCTGGAGAAAATGGCAAATTTGGAAGTTGGTTTCTGTGGCATTACACCTTTCTGAAATCCCTCCCCTTTCCAACCCACCCCCACGCTTCATCCCCAAAATCTCCAGGAATTTCTCAACCCAGAGCTAGCAACCTTAGTGACAACCAACGGATGTTTCCTGTGCATTCTTCAACAAAACTATTTTTCTGAAATCAACTTATTTTTGTGTGCACTTTATGTTATATGCCACATGTAAGAGTAAAAAGAGTGTAGTTCCGCTCCTTCACACACACACACACACACACTCACTGTGCCTAGATAACTTGAAATCTCTTGTAAACGCCTTATGAATGTTGGATTGTTTTCCCTTCCATCAGCGGGCTAGTATGCCACAGAGAGCTGCTTATAGCTAAAATGCCAAGTCTGATCAGTTTTAAATGCCAGGTGAAAACATTTTCTGCAGATTTAGGTTGATTGCTTACTATCCCCTTAGATTTAATTTGCTATTTTGAAACTACAGTTGTTTTCTTTGGTTTTCATTCTTTTATTGATTTTTAATGTCTGCTTTTTTATTGTTGTTCCACATTTGTATATTGTATGATGCTGCTGCTGTTTTATTAATATTAGTATTTTTTTAAAGTTTGGAAACTGCCCATGGAGTCATAATTCATAATTTATTTGCTGTTATTAAAGAAACATTTTACCTTAACAGATAAAGGAGTTCAGAACTAAATCATAACTTTTTGTTCTCTCCTGTTTACAGGGAAGGACGATCAAATGCTCCCACAAAAGGAGACTATCAACGGATTGGTGATTTAATGATTCGAAATATGCATACGCTGAAGGTATGGAAATACAAACAGCATTCAACAATGTTTTTCCCCTCTCCATTCCATACCGTCTCTTCTCAGAGGTCTATAGTTCTCCTTTTTAGTAGTTTTTTTTTAAAATCCCTATTGTTAAATTGTGTAACGGTAATGATAGTGTGGTTCTATTTAGACTAGAAATGGCTGGCGATTTCTTTCTGAAGAATTTCACACAAGAATTTCTAATATAATCACAGAATGCTACCAATTGATGAATAGACTGAAGCATATGCTACTATATGCAGAACCAGGGCTTTTTTTGTAGAAAAAGCCCAGCAGGAACTCATTTTTGTATTAGGCCACACTCCCTGACATCACCATAGTTTCACACAGGCTTTTTGGGTAGAAAAAGCCCAACAGAAACTTGTTTGCATATTAGGCCACACACCCCAACACCAAGCCAGCTGGAACTGATACCAAGCCATCCATAACTGCGTTCTTGCTCAAAAAAAGCCCTGTGCAGAACAATGTAATAAATGGGATCCTACATATGTTTTATTAATGATGGAAGACAGATGATCTTGCCTGATTCCCCTCCCACTACAGTCCACCTAGACCATATGGCATTTTGTCTGTGAGTGTCTGAACCCTTGGCAATGCCTTTATAATGGTCACAAGGTGCTACTGGGTGAAGAGAATATTACTAATTCATTTTTTGTAGGATCCCAACTAGGGTGACCATAATGTCTGAAGGCCAGCCAGGGACACGGGGGGGGGGGGGGGGGGGGTGCGCGCGCGCGTGAAGCGCGTGCGCCGCCGGAAACAGGAAGTGACGTCACTTCCGGTGATGTCATGCCACCACCGGAAACAGGAAGTGGCATCACTTCCTGTGACATCATTTCCCCCGCGTCACCTGCCGGAAACAGGAAGTGACTTCACAGCACTTCCTGTGACGTCCCCAAAAATCCCCCAAATATCACCGCCGGAAACAATTTTGCTCTCAAATCCTGTATATACTTCATCAGTATATGGGATAAGGCACTTTCTCAACTGTGCTGCATAATGCAGCCTATTTATTTTGTCCTGTTGGCTCTGTTGGCTCTATCTGCGCCACCTTCATCACTTTCGGGGTGTGGATCCCCCAGTGGGGTGGTCTCCCGACTCCCTCCGCTGACTGTTTCTGATAGCCCTGCGCCCCCTCTTTCATTTGATATGTGTCCCGTGCGGGTGCCACCCTCCCGCCGGGAGATGCCGCAAAATGAGCCCCCTTGAGGCTTATGGCGGCAGGGCTCGGGGGAAGCGAGCTAGACTGCTGTTCTTTTGAGGGGTTATAGAGTGTTTCGAGCCCGTCCCTGTGGCATCGGTCCCATCGTTGTGGGACCCAGGGGGCCGGCGCAGCGGCACGCCGAAGCAGCCTGTCACTAATAACACCGGTCAAGATGCAGGACAGGAACCTGGAAGTGACCGACAGGCTGCTTCAGCGTGCTGCTGCGCCGGCCCCCTGGGCCCCACAACGATGGGACCGATGCCACAGGGACGGGCTCGAAACACTCTATAACCCCTCAAAAGAACAGCAGTCTAGCTCGCTTCCCCCGAGCCCTGCCGCCATAAGCCTCAAGGGGGCTCATTTTGCGGCATCTCCCGGCGGGAGGGTGGCACCCGCACGGGACACATATCAAATGAAAGAGGGGGCGCAGGGCTATCAGAAACAGCCGGCGGAGGGAGTCGGGAGACCACTCCACTGGGGGATCCACACCCCGAAAGTGATGAAGGTGGCGCAGATAGAGCCAACAGAGCCAACAGGACAAAATAAATAGGCTGCATTATGCAGCACAGTTGAGAAAGTGCCTTATCCCATATACTGATGAAGTAAATACAGGATCTGAGAACAAAATTGCACTAGAAGACACAAACGCAAAGCTCCCTTACACTGAATCAGTGCTTGGGTCCTCCAAAGTCAGTATTGTCACATAAGAGAAGCCCTGTTGGATCAGGCCAGTGGCCCCTCCAGTCCAACACTCTGCGTCACATAACAACATAAGAGAAGCCCTGTTGGATCAGGCCAGTGGCCCATCCAGTCCAACACTCTGCGTCACATAAGAACATAAGAGAAGCCCTGTTGGATCAGGCCAGTGGCCCATCCAGTCCAACACTCTGTGTCACATAAGAACATAAGAGAAGCCCTGTTGGATCAGGCCAGTGGCCCATCCAGTCCAACACTCTGCATCACATAACAACATAAGAGAAGCCCTGTTGGATCAGGCCAGTGGCCCATCCAGTCCAACACTCTGCATCACATAACAACATAAGGAGGGAGGGAGGGAAGGAAGGAAGGAAGGGAGAAAGGGAGGGAGGGAAGAAGGGAAGAAAGGAAGAAGGGAGGGAGGGAAGGGAGGGAGGAAGGAAGGAAGGGAGGGAGGGAGGGAAGGAAGGAAGGAAGGAGGGAAGGAGGGAAGGAAGGAAGGAAGGAAGGAAGGAAGGAAGGAAGGAAGGAAGGAAGGAAGGAAGGGGAGGGAGGGAGGGAGGGAAGGAAGGAAGGAAGGGGGGAGGGAAGGAAGGAAGGAAGGAAGGGGGAGGGAGGGAAGGAAGGAAGGAAGGCAAGGGAGGGAGGGAAGGAAGGAAGAAAGGAAGGGAGGGAGGAGGGAGGGAAGGAAGGAAGGCCGCCCCCCGCCCCCCCCCCCCGCTTTCGGCCCCCTTACCTTATTCCAGGGCGGCGGAGTCCAGCGGCGGCGGGGAGTCCTCCGGCGGCGGCGTCGCGGCGAGGGAGGGAGGGAGCTGCCGGCGCTGGCCTCCAGGGACCAGCGCCGGCTGCTCCGCGGCTCCCCCGCGGCCTCCCTGCTCCCTGGAGGCCCTCCGCTGCTCCCTGGAGGGAGGGAGGGAGCTGCCGGCGCTGGCCTCCAGGGACCAGCGCCGGCTGCTCCGCGGCTTCCCCGCGGCCTCCGCTGCTCCCTGGAGGCCCTCCAGAGACTCTGGAGGGCCTGCAGGGACCAGCGGAGGCCGCGGGGAAGCCTTCGCTGGCCGGCGCTGGTCCCGGAAGGCCTTCCAGAGGCTCTGGAAGGCCTTCCGGGACCAGCGCCGGGTGCCCCGCGGCTTCCCCGCGGCCTCCGCTGGTCCCTGCAGGCCCTCCAGAGACTCTGGAGGGCCTGCAGGGACCAGCGGAGGCCGCGGGGAAGCCTTCGCTGGCCGGCGCTGGTCCCGGAAGGCCTTCCAGAGGCTCTGGAAGGCCTTCCGGGACCAGCGCCGGGTGCCCCGCGGCTTCCCCGCGGCCTCCGCTGGTCCCTGGAGGCCCTCCAGAGACTCTGGAGGGCCTACAGGGACCAGCGGAGGCCGCGGGGAAGCCTTCGCTGGCCGGCGCTGGTCCCCGAAGGCCTTCCAGAGGCTCTGGAAGGCCTTCCGGGACCAGCGCTGGGTGCCCCGCGGCTTCCCCGCGGCCTCCGCTGGTCCCTGCAGGCCCTCCAGAGACTCTGGAGGGCCTACAGGGACCAGCGGAGGCCGCGGGGAAGCCTTCGCTGGCCGGCGCTGGTCCCCGAAGGCCTTCCAGAGGCTCTGGAAGGCCTTCCGGGACCAGCGCCGGGTGCCCCGCGGCTTCCCCGCGGCCTCCGCTGGTCCCTGCAGGCCCTCCAGAGACTCTGGAGGGCCTACAGGGACCAGCGGAGGCCGCGGGGAAGCCTTCGCTGGCCGGCGCTGGTCCCCGAAGGCCTTCCAGAGCCTCTGGAAGGCCTTCCGGGACCAGCGCCGGGTGCCCCGCGGCTTCCCCGCGGCCTCCGCTGGTCCCTGCAGGCCCTCCAGAGACTCTGGAGGGCCTGCAGGGACCAGCGGAGGCCGCGGGGAAGCCTTCGCTGGCCGGCGCTGGTCCCGGAAGGCCTTCCAGAGGCTCTGGAAGGCCTTCCGGGACCAGCGCCGGGTGCCCCGCGGCTCCCCCGCGGCCTCCGCTGGTCCCTGCAGGCCCTCCAGAGACTCTGGAGGGCCTGCAGGGACCAGCGGAGGCCGCGGGGAAGCCTTCGCTGGCCGGCGCTGGTCCCCGAAGGCCTTCCAGAGGCTCTGGAAGGCCTTCCGGGACCAGCGCCGGGTGCCCCGCGGCTTCCCCGCGGCCTCCGCTGGTCCCTGCAGGCCCTCCAGAGACTCTGGAGGGCCTACAGGGACCAGCGGAGGCCGCGGGGAAGCCTTCGCTGGCCGGCGCTGGTCCCCGAAGGCCTTCCAGAGCCTCTGGAAGGCCTTCCGGGACCAGCGCCGGGTGCCCCGCGGCTTCCCCGCGGCCTCCGCTGGTCCCTGCAGGCCCTCCAGAGACTCTGGAGGGCCTGCAGGGACCAGCGGAGGCCGCGGGGAAGCCTTCGCTGGCCGGCGCTGGTCCCCGAAGGCCTTCCAGAGGCTCTGGAAGGCCTTCGGGGACCAGCGCCGGGTGCCCCGCGGCCTCTCCGCGGCCTCCGCTGGTCGCTGGAGGCCCTCCAGAGTCTCTGGAGGGCTTCCAGCGACCAGCGGAGGCCACGGAGAGGCCTCCACCACTGCCGCCGGGCCCCGCGCGCGGGCGGGGAAGGCGGGAAGTGAGGGAGGGAGCGTCCCTGCGCGTGCGCAGGGGCCCTGCGCAGGCGCAGGGACGCTCCCTCCCTCACTCCCCGCCTTCCCCGCCCGCGCCCGCGGCCCACCGGCTCCTGGGCTGCCTAAACCGGGACCTTTAATGGTCCCGGTATAGGCAGCCCGGGATCCGGGATTGGGTGGCCAGATCCGGGAATGTCCCGGGAGACCGGGACGGTCTGGCCACCCTAATCCCAACAGCCTCTTATGCCTTATTCATGAAATATCTGTTTAAGGTGGCTGGGGACAGAAAGTGTGTCTGTGTTATATGTGCATGAGAATGCAGACTCTCCAAATGCATTTTGTCAATGTCCCCAAATAGACGTTCCTTCCTTACTGGACATATGCAAGCAAATGCTGACAGTGTTGTTTAGATGACTGTCATAATCCACCAGTGCGTGAGTTTTCAGACACTTGAAAAATTGTTGTGTGAATGCTGGTATCACCAAACTTCATCTCACTGATAGGATATTTAGCAAGTGTTCTCATGCATCTGCTAATGTGCTCTTCATTTGTTATCCTCCAGGAGCTTAGTTGCTACTTACAGAAACATGATGAGGTCCTGACAGAGCTAGAGAAAGCAACTAAATACACAAAGAAACTGGAAATGGTTTATAAGGAATTTGAACTCCAGAAGGTTTGCTATTTGCCGCTCAATACTTTCCTGCTTAAACCCATCCAGAGGTTAATGCACTACAAGTTGATCCTGGCGAGACTTTGCAAGCACTACACAGTAGATCACCGGGACTACGCTGACTGCAGGAGTGAGTGATCGATCAGGCAAAATCTTGAAAGCCTCCAGTTAGCATTTTCTGTGTTTTTTACACTGATGTTAACAAACTGGGATGGTGGATCTTGGGGATGCATGAGCAGAAGGAGCTTGTTGTGGTGGATCATTCCCCTTATTCTTTTTCCTACAGCAGCCCATTGCAACTACAACAAAGGTAGCGTTGCCAACTTCTAGATGGGTTAAATCAGAAGAAACACCATGAATTAATAACTCACAACTATTGTGATGTACAATTTCAGTAAATAGTTATAACCAATATTAATGTGTCAATATTTCATTCCAAAATATATAAATAGTCTGCAGAGTTCATATGCTTGTCATATGCATTCACATAGTTCCAAAACCTCATATCCATTAGATAAGTCCCAATACGTTTGGAAGTATTTAAAGTGCCAGTAGCAGTCATTTCAAGATTAAAGTGCAATCAACTTCTTAATGGAAAAAAGTTCTTGTGCTTGAAATACTCAGTCATGGATAGTTGATTGGATAGTCTGGATAGCTGATCAGTGAGAAGGGGTCACATCAATGATCCAGGATTGAATATTTCAAGGTCAAGTACTTGTTATCTAATGGATATGAGGCTTTGGAACTATGTGAGTGCATATGACTAAGATATGAACTTTGCAGATTTTTTGAATTTTGGAATAAAATAGTGACACATTAATATTGGTTATAAAAATTTATTGAAATTGTGCATCATAATTATTGTTAGTTATTAATTCACGGTGTTTCTTCTGTTCTGTCCTATTCCTTTTTTTGTTATAACTTCTAGATGGGGCCTGAAATTAAAACTGATATCCAGACTACCAATAGAAGTTCCCCTAGAACAGTGGTTCCCAACCTTTTTTGGCACCAGGGACTGGTTTTGTGGAAGACAAATTTCCTGTCCCTGCCCCCTATTGGATTCTTTAGATGGGGGAGAAACTGGGGCTACTTCTGCAGTCTTCTCTCTAGGTAGGCAAAGGGGTAGGTGAAGGCTGCTGCCACACTTCCCCTTCCACCTAACTCCAAGGCTGCCTCCCCAGAGCGAAGCCACACTGCCTCTTTCATCTACCCAGGTCCTGGGTGGGCAAAAGCAGCAGTGCAGTGCCTCTGCCTTGCTCCATGGCCCAGTTGCTAACAGGCATGGACCAGTACTGGTCCATGACCCAGGAGTTGGGGACCCTTGCCCTAGAGGAAATGGCA
The DNA here is from genome assembly GCF_032191835.1 of Heteronotia binoei. Classification (NCBI taxonomy): domain Eukaryota; kingdom Metazoa; phylum Chordata; class Lepidosauria; order Squamata; family Gekkonidae; genus Heteronotia; species Heteronotia binoei. Next base: position 89,041,428 of record NC_083228.1, on the reverse strand, counting down.
GCTTCAGACAATGGACTGTATGGTATGCTTCCCCAGACACCATCCCCCAGTCTCCAGGAATTTCCCAAGCCAGAGTTAGAAAACCTAAGAGAAGAAGACATTGTCAGAGGTCATGGAACTTCTGGGGCAGAAAGCTACCAGGCATGAGGGGGGGCAGAACTGTAGGGAGGGAGGGGAATTGGTAACATTGGTTCAACTTTGTTCATGAGTCAGGGTGGGAGAGGATTTGGTGGAGGAAATGTGTTTAAAGACAGTATTGTTGCCTTTCCTTGCCTTGTTTTTCAGTTGACATTTCTCTTGATTGTATAAGTCCCTATTCTTACAAACCTTACTTTTAAAGTTTACTCAACATCCCAGTAAATTTCTTTCTTTTTATTGTGGGGCGATATGTATGTAGAATGTATTAATAAAATTTCTTATTGAAAAAAATAGCATTTCCAGGAGGAAGTGCATTTAGAAAAAGCATTAGGTGGAGAAAGTGCATGGAATCAAGTTTTCCTTTGGCACAAAAGCAATGTGGGATGATTTTATCCAACTGGTGGCTTTTTGTCTATTGGAATCTTCCCTTCCACACTAGGCAATGACTTTTCAGGATTGCAGGAGGCTACTGTAGAAATGAAGAGGTAGAGAAAGTTCTCACTGAGTGTGGCTTTGGATCATACAGCTATGGGATCCAATCCTTTGAATTTATCTTGCTGAATAAATAGCACTGATTCAGAATTAGTTCATTTGTCTTAATTTTTTCTTAACTTTCTGGCATGTCATAATGCACAATAGGGATGGGCACAAACCTAAAAATGTAGATTCCATTTGAGGTTCAGAGCGCTTCCCAAAATGAACCTCAACCCAGGCAAAAAATGCCTCAAACTTAATCAGGCAGTTCAGATCCCCCTTTCTCACAGCCATGGCAAGCTGGGAGAGAGTGGGGGATTGCCCAGGAAGAGTAAGCGATTTCAGCCTGGCAGTGATCACCTTAACAGCAAGCCATTTCAGTTGTCTGTTTCAGTCTCATTTCGTAGCCATTTAAACCTAACAATCAGCTGCAGATCCATGCCACTCAGCTGTTAGGTTTAAGTGGCCCAAAGAGTCAAACGAAACCAGACAAAAGTCTGGTAAATATTCAGGGAAGGCACCTTTCCCAAACATTGGTTTGGGGGGTTCCAAACTGGGCCAGGATTGTGTTGAATTTTGGTTTGTAGACGGGTTCATGCCGATCTCTCATGCACAGTAAGAGACCAGAATTAAATGGGTGGGTGTTCTTAAACTGTTCAATTAATTCTCGTGAAATTCTTTGTACTGTTACTGATACCCATAACTATTGCCCATAGTCCCTGAAGAGTGGCATCTGCTCACATCTTTAATCTTGGCACTGCTACCTTCTGTGAGTGGTGTGACAACCAGGTCTGATTCACACATTCATGTGGATCAACTGATGTCCCATCACTTAACTGAAAATGTGAAATACTGAACTGAGAATCCTTGTGCCTGTTATTATTATTTATTACAATTTTACCCTGCCCTCCTCTGAAACAGTTGGAGGTAATATACGTTGTCCTGATTCCACCTCTCTACTCCCACTACCTTCAGTCCCAGATGGAGTAAGATGATAGTATGCGGTAAAAATGCTATGGCAAGGTAGAAGGTATTTTTAAAAGGATCTCAGGTCCTGATTAGTTACAAAGTATGTTGTAACTAAATAAATGTAAAGTAGCATCAACTTCAAAACTTAAGGGAACTTGGCATAGTGCACAGTCTACTGTCCCTCATTCATGGGGTGAAATTGGCCATCTGAGAATCTCTTGTACCCATTAATAGAACTAAGAACAGTTTGGAAACATAGGTACTAAAGTCTCAAAAGCCTGAAGACAGTTATGGAGGATTTTAAATCAACACAAAGTAGGTGTATTGCACCTTTTCCCTGAACACTGATATTTTCTTATTGCTTCCATACCTTCTGCTGTGCCTTCCACATCTCTACCGGGTTCGTTACAAAGTGCTGGTCATTACCTTTAAAGCCCTATATGGTCGAGGACCTGTCTACCTTAGGGACCGCCTCTCCCCATATGAACCCCAGAGAGCACTGAGGTCAGCTGGAAAAAACTTGCTGACCACCCCCGGACTAAGAGAGGTGAAGCTGCAATGCACCCGCAATCGGGCCTTCTCCTCTGTAGCCCCGAGCCTATGGAACCAACTTCCAGAGGAAATGCGGGCCCTGCGGGATCTTGAACAATTCCGCAGGGCCTGCAAGACCTTCATCTTCAGACTGGCCTTCGCTGAAGAAAGAAGCTGCTAAGGATAACCGCCACCACAAAAGAACGAATAGCAATAGCACTTTTATTAATTTAATTTAATTAATTGATTAATCTTAAACTCATTAGAATCTAAAATGTTGGATGTAACCTTGTTTTTATATAATGCTGTTAGCCGCCCTGAGCCTGCTCCGGCGGGGAGGGCGGGATACAAATAAAATTATCTTATCTTATCTTATCTCTATAATATAAACCACAGGGTTTTTTTAAGAGAACTTGCTTCACAAGATACAATAATTTATGTACATACAAATGCCCTTTGCTTGCATAGCTTACTTTGAACAGTAACTGCTAAGTTACTTTGGCATAGAGCATAAGCAACCTCTCAAAAAGTGGGCAGCCCTGTATTACAGAAGCATTACAGAAGTAGGTTAAATATACTTGGTCATGTTTGTTCAGGTTTACCAATCACTTCTCAGCTTTCAAAATGCTGTCTTATTTTGTATTAAATATACTCACATAGCTTTCCATTTCTTATGCAGAAGAAAAAAATAGGTGTCATACGTTGCTTTTGTTGGGACCATGTTCCATGTGTGACTAGGGACTTTTGTGTATGTTAAAAGGCCCTGTGCTACAGATTGTGTTCTCAAGGCAAAAGTGTGTACTTCTGTTCTTTAGGAAAATCAGTGCCAAATAAGCAACCACAAACCTGGCAAAATATGTTTAATTTATGAATATGTCTGCCCTACTGTCTTGTGGTATTGAAACTTTCCTGTTTTTATAGTTTATAAAATACTTATTTTGAGCTTAGTTGGTGTCCTGGTACACTGCTGTTCATGTTCAATGTGATTTAATAGCAGTAATTTGCTAAAAAAAAAACCTCCTACAGAAATAGGGGATTATGTTCTGTTGGCACAAACTAACTAAATATTGAAGCTTGCAGGCTGGGATCCAAAGAGCCAACAAGCACATCCAAGGGTTTGGCTGCACTCTACAGGATTTTTATGTTTTTCTTTATGAACAACATATAAAAAAGTACTTATCAAATTTCATAATAACCATTGTTTAAAAGAGACAAGTGTCAAACCCTGCTTGGATATACTCAAGGCTTTTTTTAGCAGGAATGCACAGGAACGCAGTTCCAGCTGGCTTGGTATCAGGGGGTGTGGCCTAATATGCAAATGAGTCCCAGCGGGGCTTTTTCTTTTTAAAAAAGCCCTGTGTGAAACAATGGTGATAGAATCATAGAGTTGGAAGGAACCTCCAGGGTCATCTAGTCTAACACCCTGCACACTGCAGGAAACTCACAAATACCTCTCCCTAAATTCACAGGATCTTCATTGCTGTCAGATTGCCATCTAGCCTCTGTTTAAAAACCTCCAAGGAAGGAGAGCCCACTACCGCCTAAAGGAGGCTTTTTTATTTTTCAAGTCTGTAGAGAGCTTATTGAGCCAACTTGGCTTCTTTAGGCTTTATCCATTTTTCTTCTCATAGGAATCATCTGTAATAGCGCTTTCAGTATTTCACTTTTAAGAAACTCCCACCCCTCTTTGAACCCCCTTCTTCCTAAGTATTTCTGACCATGGGATTTTACTCAGCATAGTTCTAAGTTTATTGAAGTTTGCCTTTTTGAAGATCTATAAATCTGACTACGTATAGCTTTTCCCTTCCCTAAGACTGTAAATTCCAGAATCACATGGTCACTACTGCCCAGGGTGCCCACTATTTCCACTTCTTCAATCAATTCTTCCTTGTTGGTGAGAATCAAATCCAAGATAGCAGATCCCCTTGTTTCCTTCTTCACTTTCTGGAAAAGGAAGTTGTCGGCAAGACAAGTCAGGAATCTATTTGACCTTTCATTTTTAGCAGAGTTGGATGTCTGGGTAATTGAAATCTCCCATGATCACTATATCCCTTCTCTTGGAGAACTTTACAGTCTGTTGTAGGAGTATCTCATCCAAGTCCTCTGCCTCACAATAATAACACTGTTATTTCTTACTCCTTTTATTTTTACCCACTGATGTCAGTGGGTGTGGCCTAATATGCAAATGAGTTCCTGCTGGGCTTTTTCTACCAGAAAAGGCCTGGATATACAGCACTAGTTGTGTGATTCTTTGGTCTCCAGCCTCTGTTTTTAGTTTTGTAGCCATCTTTTTGTTTTGTTTTTCATTTTTGCATTCCTGTATCTCCACTTACATTATTCTTCTTTCCATGACATAAGTGATGGTAACAGCTACCAGTGATACAATAGTTGCCCACTCCCTGGAACTACCAGCATTGTGCTGCTGCTTCCATTGTATCCTGTTCTGTGTGCGTAGCAGGTATAGAGCTTCAGCCACAGTTGCTGAGTAGCACTATGGAGGCCATTCTCATAGCTGCATTTGTTTCCGTTTTAGCAAGAGAGAGAAATGAAGCAGTGGGAACATGTCTTCCATAGTTAGTGCTGCCCTCTAGGGTTGGGGGCTGCATGTAGAACTTTTTCATTTTCCTTTTTTCAGTCATCTTAAATCTTGGATAGAGAATGAGTTCTGCATAGAGATGTCCCAACACTGCCTTGTTTAGCACTGGGCAGTGTTACAAAGACCATGTATTTTGCTGTCTCCCTGTTGCCAGAGGCCACTATTGTGCCTATGGGAAATCCTGGTCACCTGGGGGCAGTTGCTATATTACAAGAAAGGTTTATACTTATAATATACTAAAATTGCAAAATCCTCATCCCCATTTGCTTTGTAATATGGTACTTGTTTAACTTTCAATTGTTTTTGCTTGCAAATCACATTGCAGGTAATGTTCCCTCTAAGCCAAGGGTGTTGAACTCATTTGTTATCTTACATAAATGAGACCTTGTCAGGCCGGGCCATGTATGACATAAAATGTAATGCCAGGTAGAGGAGATATAAACTTTATAAAGGACACAGACAAACACAATTAAAGATTTTGTATCTCTCCCATGTGATCAAGGGAACTGGGCAAAGTAAGCTCTGGCTCTTTCCCTTCCTCCCCAGGGGATGAGGAGGGGGCTGAGCCTCAGCCAACAGAAGGAAAAGAGGCTTTGCTCAATAGCTCTGCTGTGTGATTGAGAGAGCCCGGCAAAGCAAGCTCTCCCTCTTCCCCTTCCTCCCCAAGGGAGGAGCCTCAGCCAATGGAAAAAATAGAGGCTTTCCTCTGTAGGTCCTGTGCGATTGAGCAAGCCTGGCAAATCTAGCTGTGATGCAGAAGGAAGCAAGAGAGAGGAAGAAGAAAGCAGACATGCTCACAGTAGGGCTCCAATCCCCAGGTGAGGGCAGGGGATCCCCCAGTTTGGAGGCCTTCCCCCCGCTTCAGGGTCATCAGAAAGCATGGGGGAGGGAAATGTCTGCTGGACACTTCATTCTTCTCTATAGATACCGATTCCCATATGGTATAATGGAAAATTGATCCATGGGTATCTGGATATCTAGGTGGGCTGTTTTTTGAGGTAGTGGCACCAAATGTTCAGCATAGCATCTGGTGACTCTTCTCAAAATACCCCCCAAATTTCAAAAAGATTGGACTTGAGGGGGGCAATTCTATCAGCCCCAAAAGAAATTGCCCCTATCCTTCATTATTCCAAATGGAGGGAAGGCATTTAAAAGGAGCTTGGTCCCTTTAAATGTGATGACCAGAACTTCCTTTGGAGTTCAGTTGTGCTTGCTACACCCTTGCTCCTGGCTGCATCCCAAAGCCTCCTGGCTCCACCCCCAAAGTCCCCAGATATTTCTTTAGTCGGACTTGGCAACCCTAGCTCACAGACCTGATAGGAACCCTCTGGGGGCACATTTGAACACCCCCTGCTCTAAGCTGTGGAGTGTTGTGAGCAAAAAGAGCTACTAGCATTAAAGTTGTGAACAAGCCTATATTTGACTATCACGTAAATTAGATTTTTAGAAAATTAATACCATAATCTTGTAAGAATCTCAGAAGTCTCAGAATATCTAAACAGTAGCTGAGCTACTTAAAATAAGTGTTGGTAACTGTCATTGACTATCCTTTAAAATGATCACAGGAATAGCATGTTGTGAAATGCCTTCAGAGAAGACTAATCACTGGGCATTATTACTCTATCTGGAAAAGTAAAAGAAGACCCTAATTCAGATATAGTTCAGTATTCAAATTTGCATATTGTCAAATATTCCATGTAGTCCAATCATAGAGTTGCCAACTCTGGGGTGGGGGATTTGAGGATGGAGCCTGGGAAGGGTGGAGTTTGGGGAGGGGAGAGACCTCAGCAGGGTAGAATATAGGATCATAGAATCAAAGAGTTGGAAGGTACCTCCAGGGTCATATAGTCCAACTCCTTGCACGATGCAGGAAATTCACAAACATCTCTGTCCCACATCCTCAGTGACCCCTGCTTCATATGTTCCCCAGAGAGCACTGAGATCCAGTTCCCAAAATCTTTTAAAAATCCCTGGACCAAGGGAGGCTAGATTGAAAATAACGAGGGAGCAAGCCTTCTCAACAATGGCCTCCTGATGGTGGAATCAACTCCCAGAGGAAGTGCGAGCCCTGTGGGACCTGAATCAGTTTCACAGGGCTTGCAAAACCGCCCTCTTTCAGCTCACTTTTAAGATGGAACCCGGCTAAATTGACTTCTAGCCATCCTATACATGTTTCTGAATTGTAGCACCTTAATTAATAACTCATAATGGCTAACTGTTTTATCTAATTTTTAACTTAATTTATAAATATAATTCAACTGTATTTTAATCTGTTTTATTGGAATGATTGTATTTTATTGAAATCATGGTTATACCATGTCCTGTGAGCCACCCTGAGCCTGCCTTTGGCACGGGAGGACGGGATACAAAAATAAATTTATTATTATTATTCATGTCCACGGAATGGAACACACAATAGAGTCCATCCTCCAAAGGTAAATAATTTTCTCCAGGGGAACTGATCTCTGTAGTCTTTTTGAAAGAAAATAAAATCCCTGATAGGCATAAAGAAATCTAATCTAAAAAAAAATCAGAATAAGACAAAATAATTTCCTTTTAATTATTTCCCTTATCCCAAGGCATCTCTTTGCCTCACCCCTTCCTTTTAATGTGTGTGTGTGCATGTGTGCATGAGAGAGAGAGAGAGAGAGAGATCAAGTCTTAAAGTAAACAGTGGAGCAGGGTGATTGCAATGTAAATGTAAATTATGCTTGTCAGAAGAATCCCCCCTCTCTCTGAAGAAGTGTGTGTGCACATGAAAGTTTACACCTGGAATAAAACTTTGTTGGACTTAAAGGTGCCACAGGACTCCAACTTTGTTCTCTCTTTTTCCATCCTCTCCCTTTCTCCCCAAAATTAGTATGCTAGCATATGCTAGCACACTTTAACAGGAAGACTGATTGCAGGTTGTTATTTGGAGTATAATTATTTAAAACAAGAATTATGGGATTAGAAATAATCCATTCTCAATGTTTTCAACATAGTGTTACTTACTTAGACATTACTTTTGTGTGTGCAAATTGTAATTACTGCAGTGTGAAGGGAGAATAAGGCAAAATCACTCTCCTCTTCCTCTTTGTCAGTGACACAGAAAAAATTCACTTGGTACAAGAACATGCCAGCTGGGTCCTACACCTCATAGCAACCCCCTGGACTATGTGACTGTCCACAAATCACAACCTCCAACATCAGCATTTTGGAGGGTTGGGGGCAGGGGCACTGAGAGAAGGCACAAGACAGGAAAAAGACATATGCATGCATGTCCTTAGGCATGTATTCTGTCAGATCCAAGCCCATGTAATGAAAAAACCATGTAACTTCTCAAAGTTCAGTGTTTCTTACGTATGTGTAATTTTAGTGTAGAGATAATACCTGAATTTTTATATGGTGTTTTATCAAATGGAAAATTAGCAGTACTATATTAAACAGAGTTGTACCCTTCTAAGCCAATTGATTCAATGGCTTTCAAAAGTAGTAAATGTGTTTAGGATTGCACTGTGAGGCCTTTGATTTCCCCCCTTCTCTGGTCTGTTAGTTTTGGATTTTGTGATTCTCTTCTGCAGATGCACTGAAGGAGGTCACAGAAATGACATCACAGCTTCAAAACAGCCTCATCCGCTTGGAGAATTTCCAGAAGTTAACAGAGTTACAACATGACTTGCTTGGCATTGATAACCTTGTAGCTGCTGGCAGAGTAAGCAGCTTCTTTTGGTTTAGCTTTAAACTGTGTTACTTTAAAGAACTTTTCTGAACTTGTCTACTAATTGCTCAGTACATACTCTTAGATGATCACTTTATTGCAGCATTTCTCAAACTGGGGTCCAGGGAATTGTGGCCCTCTAGAATCAGCTACCTTCTGACACTTGGTAAATATCAACAGGTTCTGATGTGAGTGAATAATAAAGTCAAAAAACACCAGAATAACAATAACACTTTTACACAACATAATGTATATGCAAGCTACATTTATTAAAATACATGCATAGCAATAGTCATCATTAGTAACTTATAAACCACTCCTGATACTAAATTCACAAACACTCATAATACAAATACAGCTGGAAAAAGAGTTCTTTTCACTCCCGCACACTGTCTGCTGTATGAAGATAATAAGGTACAGTTCCTCAGAAGCAAATTGACTTCCTGCTATTCTCCCTTATGTTCAACAACTTGGGTGGAGTCCTCAGATCTCCAGCACAGCTTGTCTCCAAGATAATAAGGTACTGTAGTCCGGGATTCCTCACTGTTTCAGACCTTCGTCAGCCTTTTTCTCTCAGTGTTTTATCCTGGAGCCTCAGTACAACATTTAACAACTTGGATCAACGCATGTTAATAGCTCTTTCTGTTTCCGGTTTATAAGTTACTAATGATGACTATTGCTATGCATGTATTTTGATAAATGTAGCTTGCATATACACCTTCTGACACTTGACTTGTAGGACCATGTGCAGATAATACATTATCTTTAAAATGGCTTTTAAAGAGTAGGTGATGTGGGCTTCACTGTATTGCTTTGAGAATGGATGGCTTGATGGGGCTTGCATGGTATACCACACACTTTGAAAGGCAGTCATACAGTACATCTTGGGAAGAGGGGAAGGGTTTGATGACTCTGGAAAAAAAATTAAGATCAAAATTGGGGTCCCTAGGTTATGAAAATGTGAAAACTACTTTATAAGGTTTGTTGACAAAGATCAAGCTACTCTTTCTCAAACGTATATCTTCAGCATCTTTCCATTCTGAATTAAGATTTATATGTACTTGGGGCCAAACTAGACAAGATGTGTTCCTGAGTTTTTCTTGAGAATGGCCACCATTTTAAAGAGTGAGATCTTATCTAGAAACTCCTTTAAATTGCACTGTGGGTGTCCAGTTCTGATCAGGACCAGCATAGCCTGAGGAAAGGGAAGGAACATGCCTTCCTCCCCTCCACATTATTTTTCAAACCCCAACATTATTTGCCTGTAACTCCCCCCCCCCCCGCCGCCATTTTAGAACAACAACAAAAAAACACAGGGGAAGGCAGGACCCCTCCTGCCCCTGTGCTGTAGTAGTCCTCACTACAACTGAGTCCCTGCAGTGCAGTTTAAAGGAGCTCCCAGGTGGGAATTGGCTGTTTATAATGGTGCCACATGCTCAGAAGAAACTCGGGGTTGCCCGTCTCATCTAGTTTGGCCCTGAGCAGGTTTTTAGTCCACAGATGAGGCAAAGACTAGCGTCCATTGCTGATGGCTGCATTGCAGTGCAACCTGTCTTCATATACTTACTGTGAGTATGTTGGAAGGGAAACAAATGGGGGTATTTTGCACAGCTCCAGTTCTGAGCTACAGTTGCATATGAAACTGCTGTATACGGAATCAGACCACTGGTCTATCTAGCATAGCATCTTCATCTCTGATTGGCAACAACTTTATAAATTTCAGCAACTGCTATGCTAGATTAACTTTAGCAGCATTTCAGGGGTTCATGTGGCACCTTCAGCACACAAAGGATATACTGTACCACTAAGTCACTCCCTGAGCATCGAGTGCCATTGGGGAAAAAAATGTGTGAGCAGTTCAACTTCACTTTAGATCCTGAACAGATCAAGTACTTATGTGTATCAAGTTCCTGTGATCTAATTAGTAGAGCTCTTGGATCAGTCTCCAACTTGGTCTAAGACAAAGTGAAAAATGTTCAGTGGGTGAGTATAGCAAAGTGAGAATGAGTATATTTTAAAATGTTCATTAGGTCTTGGTAGTTATAATTAGGTAACATATTGCTATTATTTGCAGCTTTATGCTTTCTGTTGAGCCTGGTCAGACACAGCAAGGATAAAACATTCTGTTGTCAGGTTGTTGTTGTTCTGGTGTAGCTGCCTTTTTAACTTAACACCGACTCAGACCAGTTGCATCTGCGAACACTTTTTACTTTTACAGCATGACATTTTAAATAAAAGATAAAATTTGGGCGTAAAAAAAAAGATTGATGTATTTCATAGAATATAAAGAGTAATTAAAACTGATTCAGTGTTTGTGTAACTTTTCTACAGGAATTTATCCGGGAAGGCTGCCTGTACAAGCTCACCAAAAAGGGTTTACAACAGCGGATGTTCTTTTTGGTGAGTGGTGTCTGTGCTCAGGGCTGTGGCATTCAGTGATGTTTTACAGAGTTTAACTTGCTACAGTAGTGTTAGGATTGATGTAATTAAAGGCAAGTTCACTATTTATGTGAACTGTTGCTGTTGTTTTATAACCTAAATTTAAATCAGCCTTTGTATGCAGTGTGGAGAGTTGTTTGTATGGTCACAGGCACTTAATGCCACCAAGCTTAGGTTCTGTGTTTCTTTATAGATTCAGGAGATATTGTGGTACAGTGGACAACTGCTTTGTGTGTTCTACTGGATAAGCGCTTGCTTTTGTCAATTTTGGGTAGTGTTCAGGTTGATGTTCAAGCTGGTTTCCACACAGGGGCAGGTTTGTGTGGTTTCCCCATAGTTGCTGCAGCTGACAATATGTTGCAGCAGCAATGGTTCTTCTATGTGGCAGTTTCCTGCCCCATTTCCCTGACAACGTACGTGTCTCACCCCTGGCCAGTGAGACTTTTTCAGTTTTTAAAAAAATAATCAGCAATTAATATCGTTCTTGCAAAATAACATAGTAACATTTGGGTATAAGCTTGTCTTAATTCCCACCTTTCATTTTTAAAAAGTCTCTATCCTCTTTTGTTGCGAGATATGCCTCCCCTTACATCTCTGCTGTAAAAGAAGCTAGAGGCTTACTTTTCAAAAATGAAAGCTGGGAATTCAGATATCCTTATAAACAGATTGTTATGACTTTGTATCACTGCAGTGATATTCAGTTTCTGTTTATTTCTTTTAAACCCCTTACCTTGGTGGCTGGCTGCCATGTGGGTGGGGAAATCTGAACTTTCCTACCCATACTTCAGCCAATCCAGACTTTGCTGTGATTTCCCCCAAATCTTTGCAGCAGAGCAGGTTTTATAAAGATTAGAAAAGAGACAGAGAAATTATTGGAGATGCACAAATGCACCCAGTGCTGTGAGGAAGCAGGGAAAAAACATGGTTGCAGTGATCTCAGGGCAGAGTGCTTACTTCCTGCTGAGAAGACTGTCTACATTTGCACCTATGAAAGCACAATGATGTTTTCCCCCCTTAGTTTAGAAGTGTTCCTGGTTTTCATAATGAGAGTGAGGTAGTTTTTTTTTAAAGGAGCAAGGTGGCAAAAATGTGTGGTTGAGAGGCAGTGATGGTCATGAACCAAGTTAATTTCTTTAATGCTGTTGGGGGTGGGAGGCATTACACAGTAGTGGAGCATCTGCTTGGCAGGTTCAATTTTTGTCATTTCCAGATGTTTTTTTTAAGGATCAGTAACAGATGATGTGAAAGACCTCTACCTGAGACCCTGGAGAGCTGTTGCCAGTCTGAGTAGACAGCACTAACCTTGATAAACCAATAGTCTGATTCAGCATGAGACAGCTTCATCTGCTTCTTCTCTCCTTGCTTTCCACATTGTGCAGAAACTGGAGACAGAAGTCTTCTAGGAACTTTAGTTAGTTGTTACATCTGCACGTGGGTGCCTTAACAAATTGAGGTTAGCTTTTTTCCCAGAAACCAGTATTGTTTACAAGGATTAAACTGTGAATCTTAGTTACTGGGAAAGAAATTAACTGCACTTTGTTAAAGCACCTATTTTTTGCTATCACAACTAATTGATATTAATTGAAGACTTGGTTTTCAATCTTGGGTATTGTGCAATGAGGAATGAGGGAAGATGTGAACCTTGCTATTAACCTGGCTCATAGCTGTCACAAACAAAATTTTATTTCTTTGATATTTTTAATTGAGCTGGAGGTGAGGTTACAAAGCCTAAAGATAAGGTATGCTTTGATCTGACAATGTGTTTTAACAATTTTTTTCCATTCTTTTTCTTTTCAGTTTTCAGATATGTTGCTGTATACAAGCAAAGGAGTCACAGGCACAAATCAGTTCAAAATTCATGGGCATCTCCCTCTACATGGGATGCTAGTAAGTGACTCTTTCCCAGCAGCTAAACATTAAAACAGTAAATCAGGCCACTGCATGTTAGCCTGGACTTTCTTTTCATACTGATCCTACTCAAATATGCCAGGTAGCTTTTTTTGTTGTTATGAAGCTTTTCCTCATATACACAAACAAATGTTAGTTACGGAGGGATAGAAGAGCAAGCACAGTTCACATTCTAGTATTAGGGTAGTTTCTGAGACTACATTTGGTGCACTTTTCTGGGAGTAAGTCCCACTGGGTAAAAATGAAGGTCTCTTTCTGAGTAGACCTGTTTAGTGTTGCTCCCTTAGGTTTGCTGATGTAATTTCCAGGAATAGCAATTTCATCTCACTGCTTAATAGAGATCTTTTTTTCCCTTTGATTTTTAGCTAATAGTGCTGGATCCTCCGGTAAGTTATAAAGATTCTGCTTACCAGCATCAAAAGTGGCAATGTGGCTATAGCTAATAGTTTTCCCAGTAGGAAAAAAAATAGTTGCAATGGAGCCAGTATTTCTGAAGTAGCAAAGATGGAAGATATGTTTCAGTTGTTAGGTCGTTTATTTTTCTGTCTGTTTATATTATAAATCTGAGTCAGCATTAACTGAGTAATGAGGCAAATTTCCTTTGTTGCAGGTGGAAGAGAGTGAAAATGAATGGTCTGTTCCTCATTGCTTCACAATCTATTCAGCTCAAAAAACCATAGTTGTGGCAGCAAGGTAAACATTGCAGTTAACAAAAAGGCAAGGACTGGAAAGGGGTGGTTTAAAATTGGTCTTTTATAGTGTGGTTCTGTCCAGAGTTATTTAAACCCTCTGAAATCTCTATAGCTTGCATTGCTAATCACACTGGATTTTCTTCTGCATATGTGCATGCATGCCATCCCCTCCTCCACTCCAGCCTAAGCAAGGGAGAGTGGAAGATTATCTGTTTAAAGTCATAAACAGCAATCTGCTTCCCACACTCTGCCTGGACATATGCTCCAAAGCCATGTCCAGGAGGCTGCATCCTGGCTGTTGAAATATGTCGGTATCTTAGTATACTGCTAATCCCTCTATGACTTTGTAAACTTGAAACTGTATGGAGTACAAAATGGTTGAATAGTAATTCTAGTGGCAAACCTTGCCTTTATGTGGAAATATATAAACTATAATGGCATCGCCCTAAATATTGGATGAACACAGTAAACTACATACAGCAGTTGAGTGCTAACTGTCCCATTTATTTTTCCCAGCACTCGTCTAGAAATGGGAAAATGGATGGATGATCTAAACATGGCAATTGAAATTGCCAAGAAATCCAGTGAGAAAGAGATGTCTCTAGACAATTCCATGTGCAGCCGTTCTAACAGTGAGTAATATGCTGCTTGCAGTTTTTGAATCCTGGATAGATGTGCAGTCTGCATGCTTCCTTAAGACAAAAATAGCATAGATCACATAGCATACAAACCTTTTGGCTAGAGCAACCAGCTCCTTCCTGGTGCTTCAGGCTTGGTAAATATGAAAACTCCAGCTGGGAAAGCAATAGTAGTAATGCATTTTGCATTATTTTTCCTTTCCCACTTTTTTCCATTGGAAAGCATCAGTCCCTTTAAACCTCAGTTCTTTTAGGTGTGACTAGATGTTTATATCTTGCATTCTCCTGACTGGCTCCTCTTATCTGTGGGTTTTCCCTCCATGGCTACTGAGCCACCTGTGACATTCCTCTGTCCAGTTTTCTTCTTTGAGTAGTGCATCCAACCCTTACAAGAAATTAAGACCTCTCTCCAATGGTTCCACCCCCCACCCCCATCCTCAAGCTACATTTTTTTGTTTTTAGCATAATGACTGAGAGAAGTCAACTCTGAAAAGTTTTGGATTATGAAGCCATGGAGGCACACTGACCCTTTCTGTTGAGAGAGAGGTTCCAACATACTTAAGGGATCCATGTCGCTAGCACTATCCACATAAAACAGTCTGTTAAATTCTTGCTCCCTTCTCCTCCCTCAGGATCCTCTGATGAGGTTTCTCTAGAACAAGAGTCCGAAGAGGACATACATTCTTCTCGTAGCTCCCTGGACAGGCAGAGCCACCACCGTGCCAACACTACCATGCATGTCTGCTGGTACCGCAACACCAGTGTCTCCATGACTGATCACAGTGTGGCCGTCGAGGTACCCAGCAGCAAAGCACATGCCACTTTCACTTACCAGTCTTGTCTTGGTTGCTGGTTTCTCTGCACTGTTTGTATATGTGGGGTACCCTCACCATTGCCGTCAGTAATTTCAGTGGCCACGTGAGAGAGCAAGTGAGCGTGTGTGTACATGTGGTCATTGCATGTTCTTTCTATGTTTCTGGTTAGGGGTGCTTTGAGGAAAGAAGATTAAAAAAGGGGGACCACACCTGAATCCCCATATTTTCTTCCCAGGTCCTTTCTCTCTTTGTAAACTGTTCTTCCACCCTATCGTATTTGAACTGTCAAAGCCTAGATGTGCATGAGAGCCTGTCTTGACTCAGCATCTAGGTTTGATCTCTAGGCAGTGCCGTAATAAATGGGAAAAGAATTGTAAGACATACAGGGCAATGACATGAATATCTGTGTCTTCATTTTTGAACCTTGAGCTATTCATTGGGCTCCCCTAAGTAGAAATGTGCAAAGGGTATCTGCTGCTGAAGCTGTTTTAAGCATTACTTCTCTAAAATTGCATTTTCTCACTTCGTTTCTGAAAGATAGAAGTCGTTTTACAAAATGCAGCAATAGATTCTGAAATATGCCAGTTCTTGGTTTCTCTGCACTGTTTATAACTATGATTAATAAACTTGATCACCTAGACAACTATGGCTGCTGCCTTTTCACACTAATAACAAATGGAAAAATAGATTTTGGATGGGAATTTAAAAGTTGGCAGTTTCACCTACTGGCATTTTCTTCTTCTAATAGTCCCTTTTCTTTCTTTGGTAAATTTTATTTATCTTCTTTTCCCCCAAAGCACCGTAAGTGGTCATCTTAGACCCTGAATAGTGAATTCTCATGGCATCTTTGCATCTCTTCCCTCTTTAAGGCACCATTTGCTTTTTCATATTTCTTTTAACATACCTTTTATGTACTACCTTTGCTTGTTCTAAATCTTTATTTTTCTCTCTCTGCCCTCTTTCTGCTTAGTTTTCTGCTCTGTCACTGTTTCTCCAGAGCTTCCTCCTCGCTATCTGCTGGGCCAGACTCAACGGCCCAACACAATCACCCATGTTTGCTGGTACAGGAACCAGAGCCTATCCTTGTCCGACTATCTGTGCATGATTCAGGTAAAACTGCTTCTGCCATACTCATTACTGACAGAAAGAGTGGGTAGTCTGCGCTGATATTCTTGCCTGTGCCATCTCTATTAAAACACTGGGAACAGTATTGAGGATCTGGTGAGAGCATGTTAGGAAGCCCTGAAGCCTATTGCCAGAATCTACTGATTTAATCCCTTTTGGGTTAGATTTGATCTCAGTCAATAGCTTTTTTCCCACTGGGGTTTGTATTATACAACTCTGGTTTCAGTTTATCAGAACATTTACTTAAATACTGTTGGTATTTCTTCTATGTACTCTGCAGAGCCCTGCCTCTTCATCTTGCTTTATTTTGTGCTTTTCTTTCTTTCAACTGTCTTGTCTCATTCACCAACCCAAGAGTTTGTGTGTTGCGTAAGGAAGATGCTGGAACTAAAAGACAGACTGAAAACTAATGGACAGCTGTCAAGTCCACCTGAGCTAACATTTAAAGTAGTGCTACAGATCATTAGAGTTGCCTGGCTGGTAATCTGTAGGGGCCTAATTACATGAGAAGATGAGCTCAGGTGTGTGACTACAGTAAAAGTAGATGGTTAGAGGATTGCAGAAGTAACCAGCTTACCCAGGAGATGACTCTTTCTCAGTGATAACAGTCCTACAGCTCTTGACCCAATGGAAATAGTGAATCATCTGATCTGGTCAATGTGTGTAGGTGGAGAAGAGTAATCATGCTATGGTGGGGTGGAATGTATAGCTGCTTCTCTTTCTCCCATCCTACCCCCTCTTTGTTTTTAAAATATGGATGGATGCAAACTCTGCATCTAAGAGACTCTTTTGAGTGTAAAACATAAATTCAATGGGGAAGGCACTGCTGTGTTGGCCTGTTTTTCTTTTAAAGCTAGATGAGTATTCCAGTCTTGTGGTTTCATAATGCTGAGCACAAAGGCACCAGAGAAAGGGGTGGGGGAGAGAAGGTTTAAAATATGCAGTTACTGGGGAGGAGGTTCCTTTGCTAGTCATTACTTGCAATACAGGAAATACTTGGAAGGTGCCTGGAATGCAGCCACATTAGCAGTTGCTGTGGTGGTTAGAAACAATATAGAATTTGCAAGGGATAAAATATTGCACTTCAAGTTCTGGGAAGACAGTATCTCCACTACAGTAAAGGAACATGTGTGTTGTTACACAAAACAATTTGATCACGCAGAATAGACTTGTAGCCTCAGAGCCTTTGTGGCTCTGAATCATTTTAAAATCTGCAATGTCAGTAGCATGTTTTGTTTGGAAGTATAAATAATGATCTCATAATTTTTTTACTCCTTTACATGTAGAACCAATTATCAGGATATCTGCTGAGGAAGTTCAAAAACAGTAATGGTTGGCAGAAGCTGTGGGTTGTCTTCACAAACTTCTGCCTTTTTTTCTACAAAACTCACCAGGTGAGATGGATGTAGAATTGCTTCAGAACTGAATAAAACAGGCATAGAAATACTTCAGTGTGCCTCTGTATATGTGCTAGTTCTGACCTTAATTGACACAGGAGTCTTTTGTACCACCAGGACGGAAACAGCAGGTGTAATTTTCACCTCCCCTTAAGGTTTCTTTCCAGTGCCAGACCACCACAACCTAATCATGAACACAGCACTAACAGCAAGACTTCCATCATTTGGTGTTTGTAAACAAGTTGGTTTTTAAAGGCACCTGGTTGGGGGAAAGAGTAGATAATAAACGGGAGTCAGCCTGGGTAAGAATTACAGTTTTCCAGACAAAGCATTAATAAGGGTCTCATTGGCATAAATAAAACTAGTTTGTTTTCTTTGGCTGTTAATTACATGATGATTGACAAAGGAAGACACTAAGCAACCTGGTTTTTTTGCAGGATGATTACCCACTGGCCAGTTTACCACTCCTTGGTTATACAGTTGGAATCCCAGTGGAAGCGGATGGCATTCAGAAAGATTATGTCTTCAAGCTGCAGTTCAAGTCCCATGTGTATTTCTTCAGGGCTGAAAGCAAGTACACCTTTGAAAGGTAACTGCCATTTTCTCACCACTGTACTTTTTCAAAATGATTTGGTTGTCCTGAGATATCTTAGGATTGCTTCTGTTCATTGTTCTGGTCAGCCAGTGAGGAAACCTCTGGGATTCAGAAAGGAAGTGGCCTGTTTAGTTTTTAGCTTTTAAATAACAGGTCATGTTCATTGCTGAGTGCTGGAACACAGGAGATGGTGAAAGGAAAACTAGAAGGAATTTTAAAAATGACTCTTGATCTACTGTTCCTCTTCAAACTGATCTAGTGAGACATTGACTAGGCAGTGGAAAAGAGGTGTAGTGCTTCTCTTAGTTAATGCCCCCCCAACCATAGCAAGTAGCCTAATAGTGAAAATCTGTGCCCAAAGCATCAGATTACTGGGATGCTGTCATTTGCAGTAATGTAGGTTTTAAGAATTGTTGAGTATGCTTAATCTTCCAGAAAGGTTCAGTAAAGGTAAATGAGAAGTGTTAATCTGGCTACTGAAAATCAAATGTAGCAGATTAAAATAATTATGGCCTTGAATCTTTATATTCTGTTCTCTCTTTCTAGGTGGGTGGAAGTAATAAAGAGAGCTACAAGTTCTCCTGGGAGATCTAGCCTGTGCATCCCAAAGGATGAAAAGGAAAAGATCACAAACTGAAAAGAGACGGGTCTCTGTTGATGGTTAATAGTTTGCAGCACAGAAGAAATAAGGCAGGAGTTTGAGTTCAGCAGTAATAAAAAAGAAAACCTGCAGTGGCAAAGCAAACTTGGCTAATTTGACAGAAGTTGATGAATTTGCTGTAGTTCAGAAAGCAACCTTCTTGAATGGAACTGCAAAGACTATGGTGATGGTGCAGTCTGTTGAACAAATGGCAGCTGCTGGATGTCAAAGTGGCATACCTCTTTTCTTTTAAACTTACACAGGTAACAGCTGTTGGTGCTGCTTGTCACTGTCTGTCTTATCTTCAGTTCTCTCTCAAGGGGAAGAGGACACTCTGATACACTTGGGTTCTTCTTCCCATAATCCCTGGAGGCAGGAAACTGATTGCATTTTCCATGAAGGGGGGAGGAACCTACTCTCAGTCTTGTTCTTGCCTCCATCTGAGAGAGCAGTGGATTTTGAAAGCTCCTGAGATTTTCCTTTAAAGAGCTCCTTTGGTTGCACTTTGTTTTTATTTTTCCATATGTGTGCCTTTCCCTTTGTTTACAAAAGAAACTTGTTCTGGCCTTGTCCACCCCATGTCTGTTTGCCTTTTGCCTACTGCTTCAGTTATGGTAATGCATGCAGCTGAGGTTTCTGATCATAGGACCTCCTCTGAGGGAGAGTTGGGGGAGGTGGTCTCCAGGCAGCAAAACAGGACATCCCTGCAAACCAACCTGCCCTGCTGACCCACAGTGGCAGAGCAATAGACCACAGATTGCCTGGGTTGGATTATTAAGAAGCAGGCTTGATTTTTTTTTGTGTCAAAACTGCATTCCCTACTGATTAGTTGGGACAGCTCATCAGGCCTGCTTAATGCAGCCTTCTGCGGCTATTGAAGCAGCGAGTCAAAGAGAGATAGTAGCTCCGCACTAGGGGGGATGCCAGGAGGAAGGAGAGTTCTTTGTTGTTCCACCAGGCTTCCAGGACTGGCTAAAACAATTTGTCTCCAGTCAGTTAGAGAAAAAAAAGAGCTTCTTTACCTTCCTAACTCAAGGCCTCTTCCCCCCTCACCAATCAAACACCTTTAAAAAATTAGCTACTTCAAGGCCTCTAGATGAAAAGAAATGCCAGGGCTCCTCTTCGCCAGCAAACGCTGCCTATAAAAGCACCTTTCCCATTAGGAGCAATTATTCAAATCTCTCATACTATAGATCTGAAGACACAGATTCTCCCTTAGGATTCTGATGCAGATCTGGAACAGGATGATGATGAGGTTTTCTCTAGGGTTAGAAAGCTGGGTTCAACTTTTCCCTTCCATTCCTTTTGAAAAACCTGAGATAGAAAAGGAATTGTCAGATCCTACCAATAACCATGTACTCTTTTCCTCCCAAAGTAGCCAACTTATTGAAAGTTGCAGTGGTAGATGCTCCTGTAACAAGCTTAGCATTGGAGGTGGCTCTTCCAAAAGAGGGAGAGGGTACCCTTAAAGATCCTGATGATCAAAAAAAGTGACTCAGCTCTTTGCAGAGGCATGAGGCCATTGCCTTCTCCATTAAAGCTTTTGTTTCCATTTCTCTGGTGGCTTTGTAAATTGTCCCAAGAATACCCAGCTTTAAATCAGCACCTGTCAAGTTACATGCACAATTTTGAGAGGGTAGCACATGTCTGATGCTAGCCTGGATATGATCTCAGCAAGGGCCATAGTTTCCACAGCGGTAGCCAGAAGACATCTCTAGCTCAAGTTCTGGAATGTGGACTCCCTTTCTAAGTCTTATATGACATCTTGGCCTTTCCTGGGTGGCAAGCTATTTGGGGACAGCCTAGAGGACATCTTAATTGAGGCCAAGGACAAGAAGAAGGTCATGTTGTTCATTTATAAAAGGTAGGAGAGATGGCAGAAAAATCACGGTTCGCAGTACTTTCATTCTTACAGAATGCTTCCACAATTTAGATCAGACTCCAAGTGGCAGTCATGGACCAAATCAAAGCCGAACTTCAGAGCACAATTCAGCCCAAGCACCAACAAACATGATACCGATCTAGCTTCAGTGGGGGGATGACTTCAAAAATTCCATGAAGCCTGGAATTTATCAGTCACCAACAAATAGGTAAAAGAAACTATAACCCATGGCTATTCAATAGAATGTCAGCCCACCTCATGACAGATTCTTGAGCTCATTGGTCCCTCACTGCGCCATCAAGAGGCAGCACAAACAAGATGCCATCAGACATCTGCTGAAGATCACCACCATTGAAACTGTGCCATCATCACAAAGGTTCCTGGGCATCTATTCTATTATTTCATACTTCTCCAAAAGAATGGGGACTGGAAAGCTATCCTCGACCTCACATTTCTGAACAGGTTATAAGGTACAGAAAGTTCAAAATTGAGACCTTGAAGACTATTGTGGAGACCCAGCAGCCAGAGGACTTCATAATCTTCTCCACTTATTTGACCAAGGCATATCTTCACATGCTGATAACTCCCTGGAACATCTGAGTATCTGAGATTCAGCTTCAGTCAAATACACTTACAGATCATGGCCATGCCATTTAGGTGGGCATTAGTGCCCCAGATATTCACAAAACTGATAATCTCACTTGTTGCAAGCCTGCATCTCAAAGGAATCTATACCCATCCCTACTTCGATGACCTCTTTATAAAGTCACCTTCACAAAAGCAGGCACTCAGGACACTATCCAGTGCCTCTCCAGTCATGGTTCCCTAAGCAGCCTCCAGAAGAGCCAACACTTGCCCAAATTATCATGTATTTTGGGTCAGTGATAGATTAAATCCAGAAAAAGTGTTTCTTCCACTAGACAGAGCAGAGAAGACTGTTCAGACCATGAAACAGGTTATTCTCTGTGAAATCAATGAACCTGATGATCTTAGCACATCTTCCATGTTACAGGATTGTAGCTATCAAGACAGTCCTTGGGTCTGGGCATGGATGCTATTGCCATATCAAAGGCTCACAGCCTTCTGAAAGCACATCAGAGTCAGCATCTCAGAAAGGATCTTCTTTGGTGGACAACTAGGAAACACTTGCTTGTAGGCAAACCCTTCCAAGTGACCACAGACCTACAGATCACAACAGATGCCAGCCTGATGGACTGAGCCCACTGCGCACTGGGCCTCAGCATCAATCTTTTGGAGCTGTGTGCAGTTCATCTGGCACTTCTCCACATCCTAGACCATCTGTCTTAATTGAATATATGCATACAGACAGACAACACCACGGCCAAGGTACATGTGAACCACCAGGGAGTCACAAAAGCCAAGAAGCTGCAGCAGGAGTAAACTATCCTCATGTCTTAGGCAGAACACATCAGCGCATAGCAAATATTCAGACTGGTTCAGCAGCACCAGGCTAGACTAGGGGGAGTGGTCCTCAGCCAGGAAACATTCCAGTTCCTGGTTCTACATTCTGGCCTACTGTTTGTAGATCTCTTTGCCTCCCCAACAAATGCCAAGACACCCAGCTTCTTCTCAAGACACCAGTGTCATCAAGCAGACCAAGTTGATGCTCTGATGTCTCCTTTGCCATCAGGCCTTCGTTATGCCTTTCCCCCCATACCTTTGATTTCAAAGGTCCTGGAAAAAATGAAACAGCAGGAGGCAGCGCTGATTTGCCCTAGCCTCATTTTAGCCCAGGAGACCTTGGTTTTCCAGCCAACTGATATCATCAGTTCAATCTCCAGGGCTTTTTTCCTGGGGGGATGCAGAAGAACAGAGTTCCAGAGCCTCTTTGTGGACACAAAATTCTCAAAAAAAATTTAAAAGTTCATGAGGGGCACCTATGTGTTTCTCCTTCATTTCCTTCTTGAGAGTTCTGGCATCTTTTTCAGAAAAAAGCCCTGTCAACCTCCATGGAAACTTCCACTGTTGCCCATTATGCTAACCCAGGGTCCTATCTGTCATCCATATCTAGCTTAGCTTTGTCTGACAGAATGGAGATTGAGATCACACAGGATTTCTCTGATCAGGTCCTTCAGACCATGATAGCAGTGCAGAGAAGCTCCACTTTCAGAATTTACAACAGTTCTTGGAAGGCTTCATCATATGAAAAGCCATGTTGGATCAGGCCAATAGCCCATCCAGTGCAACACTCTGTGTCACACAGTGGCCAAATATATATACTGTGAGTAATAGCCACTGATTGACCTCTGCTCCATATTTTTATCCAATCCCCTCTTGAAGCTGGCTGTGCTTGTAGCTGCCACCACCTCCTGTGGCAGTGAATTCCACATATTAATCATCTTTTGGGTGAAGAAGTACTTCCTTTTATCCGTTTTAACCTGACTGCTCAGCAATTTCATTGAATGCCCACGAATTCTTGTATTGTGAGAAAGGGAGAAAAGTACTTCTTTCTCTTTCTCCATGCCATGCATAATCTTGTAAACCTATATCATGTCACCTCGCAGTTGACGTTTCTCCAAGCTAAAAAGCCCCAAGCGTTTTAACCTTTTTTCATAGGGAAAGTGTTCCAAAGCTTTAATCATTCTAGTTGCCCTTTTCTGGACTTTTTTCAATGCTATAATATCCTTTTTGAGGTGCGGTGACCAGAATTGTACACAGTATTCCAAATGAGACCACATCATAAATTTATACAGGGGCATTATGATACTGGCTGATTTGTTTTCAATTCCCTTCCTAATAATTCCCAGCATGGCGTTGGCCTTTTTTATTGCAATCGCACACTGTCTTGACATTTTCAGTGAGTTATCTACCACGACCCCAAGATCTTTCTCTTGGTCAGTCTCTGCCACAACCCATCAACTTGTATTTGTAGCTGGGATTCTTGACCCTAATGTGCATTACTTTGCACTTGGCCACATTGAACCGCATCTGCCATGTTGACGCCCACTCACCCAGCCTCAACAGATCCCTTTAGAATGCCTCTCTGGTTCTCACCACCCTGAACAATTTAGTGTCATCTGCAAACTTGGCCACTTTACTGCTCACTCCCAACTCCAAATCATTAATGAACAAGTTAAAGAGCATGGGACCCAGTATTGAGCCCTGTGGCACCCCACTGCTTACCATCCTCCACTGTGAAGACTGCCCATTTATACTCACTCTCTGCTTCCTATTAATTAGCCAGTTTTTGATCCACAAGAGGACCTGTCCTTTTACTCCATGACTCTCGAGCTTACTAAGGAGCCTTTGATGAGGAATATGGTGCAAGAGGAAATACTTGCAACCAGACACTTTGGATCTTTCTCAGGTATTGTCCTTCATAGAGGATGGAGAGTCTCAGGGTCTAAAGAGCAAGCACTCTCTGTTGCCAGATAGCCCTTCTAGCCGTTAGGGATACACCAGGCACCCAGCAGTGAAGAGATTTTTCAAGGGAGTTACTTTTGTCTCAGCCCCCTACAGTGCACAAGTTTCCCTCTTGGAGACTTCATATCATTCTTCAGACTGTAACTAGTCCTCCATTTGAGCCTCTGAGGGAGGTTCCCCTGAAGTGCTGTTTCCATCAGAAATGACTTATGCATCTTCCATAAGGACTTGGTGGTTCCAACTTTCATTCCGAAGGTCAACATACCTTTTCACAACTCACAGAAAATATATTTGTCACCTTCTGCTCAAAGACATCTCATCCTAGGGAGAATTGGCACTCACTTGACCTTTGCAGAGCACTTTGCATATACCAGAAGGACCAAGCCATTTTAGGAAGTTAGATTCCCTTTTTTGTGACTTTTCATCCAGCAATCAAGGGGGATAAGGGTTTCTAAGGCTACACGAAGCAGGTTGCCAGAAGGACTGCATCTCCTTGGCATATGAATCTCATGGCCTTCAGATCCTAGATGGGATCACAGCTCATTCAACAAGAAGTGCTTCTACATCAGCAGCATTCAATACAAATGCATCCGGTACAGATATCTGCAAGGCTGCTACCTGGGCCTTCAGTGTCAGTGTTTATCAGACACTGTACAACAGGGGTGGCCAGCGGTAGCTCTCCAGATTTTTTTTTGCCTACAACTCCCATCAGCCCCAGTCATTGGCCATGCTGGCTGGGGCTGATGGGAGTTATAGGCAAAAAACATCTGGAGAGCTACCATTGGCCACTCCTGCTGTACAATATAGACTGTGGCTGATGCAGCATTGAGGCAGAGAGTCCTACAGCAAGTGGTCTAGTCCTACTGTTGTATCTACACTTTGCATTCACCTTTCCATCCTTGAATCAGATGAGCTTTGTAACATCCCAAGCATATCAGAGTGCCCTCTTCCCCTCGAGAGAGAGCCAGAACATTGGACTTAACTTGAAGGTTCCTTCCTCCCAAGGGCAAGAACAACACTCTAGACCAGGGGTGTCAAACTCATTTGTTATGAGGGCCAGATCTGACATAAATGAGACCTTGAGGGGCTGAGCCATGTCAACTCGGGCCATGTGTGTACCTATTTAAGATTAAGTAGCAGCGATATAAATTTTATAAAGAACACAGACAAACACAAATATATTTTTTTAAAACTTAAAACATGTTTAAAATGTTAGCACTCATTTGTATAGCACTTTCTTTGTATTTCTCCCATAGGATCCAGGAAACTGGACAAAGGAAGCTCTTTCTCTTTCCTTTCTTCCCTAAGGGACTAGGGGGCAGGAGCCTCAGCCAATGGAGAAAATAGAGGTTTTGCTCTGTAGGTTCTGAGCAATTGAGCAAGCTTTGCAAAGCCAGCTGTTATGCAGAAGGTAGCAAGAGAGAGGGAGAAGGAAGCAGATAACAGCCAGTTTGGCCCCCAAACTGCATGTTTGACACCCCTGCTCTAGACCCACCCTAGTTGGAAGGACTCTGTTCAGCCTATTACACTTCCTAAAGAGTGACCAATGGCCAATCTCCATGTTCATTGTTCTTTCAGTGTTCTAACAGTTTATCTTTACGTGTATGGTTTGTTTCATATGGTTCTGTAAGCCTTGTTTGTCTGTTTGTTTGGCACACACTATGGGCTGTTATTGGCAGTGAAAGTTATGGCCCCTGCCTCCAGGGATTGTAAGAGAAAGAACCAAAGTGTATCAGAATGTTGTCCTCACCCTTGAGAAGAAGGAACCTTCATGATAAGTTGAATGCTCCATTCTCTGGCGTTCTGACTATTTTCAAATACTCTTATTTTGAGATTTTGTAGTCCACCCTACAAGTCACACATGCCTCAAATACTGCCATCTATGTTCACATTAATTTGGGAGTTCAGCTTGCTGTAGAAAATTTGGAGCCCTTCAAGTCCCAGGTATCAACGTAACCCTTGTTTCCCCAAAGACAATAGGGGAATGAGGAGGAAGACGATTTTGAAGTCAGTGTGAAGGAGTAGATGTGAGGCCATGAGTCATTAATAAATTATATTCACAGAATTGCCACTGTTGCAGCTTGGATTTTGCAAAGTGCAGCTGTTCTGGTCATGGAGCTTATACATGATTTTAAATGAACATAATACTTGCCTTGTGTAAGGGGCTCTTTGGGCTGTTTTCATTGCATGTATCAATGTGTCCCTGGAAAGGAGTAGAAAACAATCCACTGATTTGAAAATGGATAACTTTCATCCACAGCTATATGTCATGATGTAGATTGAAAACAATATGACGGTGCTTTAAAGGAAAATAGTGTAAAGTGAAAAAGAATAAATTATATTTTGGAGTTTGAGGTAAAATGATGCAAAATGTGAGAAAAATTCTGGTGCTAGTTGTAAAACTAAACCAAAAGTTGGTTACAGATAGTCAAGCTTAGGTAGGTGGAGGGGGATTGAGTTAATAGATATGGGGCAAAGGGAAGATTTCATACTATTTTGACATTTTTACTGAAATTTGCAATGTGCTAAATACTTGTTCATTACTATAATGATCATTACTTTATGTAAGTTATGTATTTTTATTTATTAGTAGCTGTTTTTGGAAATAAAGTATTATAGATTTAACTATGCTGCACTAGTAATTTGTCATCCCCTAGCCAAATCTGTCTGGTTGAGAGTACAAAAGGTGCGACAGATACCTACTACTTCAGAAAGACCCCAATGCTTGTTGCTGATTTACATGTGTAGTTTACGTAAGTCCCAAAATTCTGGTGACTAAGTATTCATGGTACTGTTCAATTTTCATTGACTGATCTCTATCTTAATAAGAGATCATCATTTTTTTGAAAGATGAACATGTAAAAACTCACAGCATGTAACACTGGTAAAAAGACCAGTATAAGAAGTAGTCTTACTACCAAGAGTTTTCCAAAACTTATCATTTCTTCTCCCTCCTGCAGAAGCTTGAACCTTGGTTCAGTGCTTCCAGTACAACAAGAGGACAGCTAGCTTTTACTTGACAATTTATTGGAAGTGGCGGATCCCTGTCTCACTGCTCATGTGAAAAACTAAGACACTGACCATTGGAGACAGTGAGAGGTTAGCCAGTGATACGCATGAACTAATGCAAGGTACCATTTATGAATAGCAAAAAGTAGCAGCTGCACAGGCGCATGCCTGTGTATCTACAACAGTCCTTCTGTTTTGCAATATTCCTGGACAACAAAAATGAACAGATGTGCTTATGTACAAATTCCATCTTCACATTCATTCCCATGTTCTTTGCTTGACTACCCAAAAGCAAGGCCAAGTTATGATGCTTCAGATTCTTGTATGATGTACAAGTAACAAGAATAGAGCACTTTCATTCACTTTCCTCCAATAGTATGTGGAAGGGCTTACAGAATGTGCAACCCTACATCCAGTCACAGCTATCAGATGAAAAATGCCAATGCCTTTTTCAGCAGAAGAACGTCCATAGCAGTCCATGACTGAACAGACTTACAGATAGAAAACTACATTGCAAAATAACCACTTCCAACTTGTGCTGCTGCTCTTAAACTGCTCTCTTAATACTAAAGAGGAAGAACTATTTTGAGTGTGTTCAAATGCTTAAGGCAGGCCAGACACTGCCTAAGCCAGAACAAGCGATAATGACCATTAACAGCTTGGGCACCTTATGTTGTGGACAGCCCAAGAGGAGTGAACACGAGGAAAGAAGCAAAGGAGAGATTTGGGAAATATCAGTTGGGCTATTTCCCATCTGTTGGCACCAAATACTTTAGTTTAACTGAAACGCTTGTCTGGTTTCACAGAATAACATCTAAAAGAATTTTGGTAGATCCCTATCCTTCTTCTAAGCCCCAGGAGTAGTTAAGTATTGAACTTCACTCCTTTATCAAGTGCAAAATGTCCACCCTGCCAGGGAGAGAGAAGCCAAGATACCTAGTTTTCATATTCCAGTGCAGCAAGAGGCTTTGCTACAAACAGGAATAAATTTTCTCCAAGTTGTAGACACAGAAATAAGTGCTAGTGTAAAGTACAGTTGCAGTCAGGGTAACCTACCTCACAAAGGGGCAAGCAAACAGGAGGAGGCAGAAGCCTTCACCCAACTCAGGAACTGCTAGGCAAAGATCTTCTTGTTCTGTTAGTTGAAAAGGAAATTTGAGCAAACTTCTCTTGAGCAGCACCAACATGAATGCCAATAAATGCGCCCATGAACTTTGTCTCTGGCCAGCAACACAAGCTGCCATAGACCTCCCTTTTGGAATGCCTTATGTCTAAGAATTTCCATTTTTCCAGCAGTCAGGATTTTTCTTTTAAACAAGGTCTGACCTGAGAGAAATCGGATATAATTAACCTTCATAAAGTACACTGTAGAAACTACCGCTTGAGGGCTCTGCAAAGAAGTCATGTCATAAATGTGTGTTGCAAAATCCCGGTCTGGATGGTCACGAAATACACAGATGTAGGCTCTGAAATGTTTGAGAATCCATAGCACAATGTTAACATCCAACAGCAGATGGTGGTGTATTCAAGATGTAGTTCTTACAAAGTGGAGAACATCACCCTCCTTCAGGAAATTACAGGCTCATCAGCGTGTGGAAGTCAGGAGGTTCCTGCTGTGTGAGAACCTGGCAGGAGGGAGAACAAAGGAGGTTTAGCAAACAGCAATGTAGACTTTGTTTCTTATGCACCTCCAAAATAAATCTGGCCAAGCTAACAGCCCTTGGCACTTTTACCTTTGTACACGGTCCACCATTTGTGCAATTAGTTTGTCAGAGATCCCTGGACAAGACTCTTCAGCTAAGCTAAAGGCATTCTCCAGTTCTTCCATGGCTCCTACATTGCCTCCAATCTGCTTGTGCTTGTCTTTGAGCTGCCAAGAAGTTACAGTTAGTATTTGGAAAAGCAGGAA
Organism: Heteronotia binoei; assembly: GCF_032191835.1. Taxonomy (NCBI): domain Eukaryota; kingdom Metazoa; phylum Chordata; class Lepidosauria; order Squamata; family Gekkonidae; genus Heteronotia; species Heteronotia binoei. Next base: position 89,012,587 of record NC_083228.1, on the reverse strand, counting down.
GTCTCATTAAGCAGTAAAATCATCCAATTCCTACCAGCCTCATTTTCACAGGCAGTTGACAGCAGAGCTATAAAAGAGTTAAACTTTAACCTACAACATGCACCTCAACATGAGCAAGTCAAACAGAATCCAAGGCTGCAATGCTAAATGTAGTTACTTCAAAGAAGACCCACGGGAATCAGTGGGACTTGATTCCATGGAAGTGGGTCTAGAATTATCTTTTGAATTGTCTTGACTGTTGGCTGCACCTGCAATAACTAGTCATCTATCCTGTTTCTAATGTAGCTACTTTCCCAGTGCAAAATGTCCCTAAGACGTCTGCACCCCCAATCAAGCAATATGGGTTTTTATCATGATATTCCACAATGTCAGATTAACAAAAACAGAACAGCAGATAATGTGAGGGAAGAGCGATGGTCTCCATTATGCAACTGAAGTACATTGACTCCAAGTGCAGAATTATTCCTGCCTGACTCCCCTCCACCTGGTGTGCCACCGAGTTTTCTTCTTCATAGATTGAAAAAAAATGCTAAACAAATGTTGTGAGAGGTAACTAAAGAAGTTTTTGCCAATTTTGTAGTTGTACTGCAGACCACCCTACATATAACATGAAAAACAGAGTGCACCATGTAGACTAGGGATACCTCAGCATTGTTGTTCTTTCTAAATATACTTCTCAGCTATCTGATGTTTGACAGTGGGATTTTTCAAGCTAAAAATAACAGTTCTGGGAATTTCCTACTTCCTCCTTGCCTTCCCACGAAGTTGAGAGTGTAAGCTTTTATGCATAAAAGCAGTAGATTTACCACCTAAAACATGTCTGGTTCAGTGGATGATCCCCTTTACCTCTATGGGCAGTGCTTATTAAGTGGCTTTGACCTGTCCTTACAAAGCACTGTTCATAATCCAGGGATCAATTTAGTTGACCTAGGTTCAGGCTACCTTCCACTTACCAAGACACAGGATAGTGCAAAGCTTAATGCTAATATAGAAAAAGAACAGAAATTGGTATCTATAGTTCCCCTACTGGAAAGAAAGGATTTTTGCTAGAGTTTACAGAACTGTATCTGGCATGATGCCACATAAACCATTAGAACCACCTAGAGGTTAAGTATATTTGCATTTTATGTGTATTGTTTGGTACCAAATGCTTAATTTGCTCAAGCATTTCTTCCTTAGAAGATGATTATTTTGTATTAGACCAAGCTCATGCCAAGTGACATGGGATTTCCACTTCTGGTTATAGGAAGGCAAATCCCTGCAAGTAGAAGATTTAACTTTTCCTGTGGGAAAACAAAGATTCTGTGCTTTTCAATACTGTATTCATGTTAAGATGGATCTTGCACATAAAAGCACTGTGAGTCATATATTAAGTCTGTACACTGAAGGAGAAAGTAATCTCTTATTTCATACTATTAAATAGCTATTACCAGGTAGCAGAGGTACATTAAAAGTGCTGTGGCTATATAGGCATTGAGGCTATGAAACATCAACAAACCTTGATGACTGTAAGATGGGCAATTAATTTCTCACTTGAGAAGTGGACATTCTGGAACATTTGTGTACTTTCCTACCCACATTCTTTGGAGACAGAAAGTAGGCTGATCTTTCACACACCTTGAGTTTGTCTTCCTACCTCCTCTGTGAGCACATGCTAGGAAGAAAGCTCAGAGTTACCTTCTCACCAGGGCTCATAGCCTCTTTTCCTCATATACCTCTTCCTTTGCTGCCCCTAACCATATTCCTTCGTGAATCTTTCAAAAAAGATGCTCTCCCTCCTCATCTTACATTATGGCCCTATCCTCTAGAGAGGTGGCAAGCACCTTGCCCAGGAAGCACAACAAGACAGCCAGGCATGCTATCACAGTCAGTTGCTCCCCCAAAGCAGCAGTAAGCAAAAAAGCCATAAATTGTTTCAACTGAATCACTGAGGTGAGGAAGCTGGTCAGATCTATTTTGCTACCGAAACAGGCATGTGCAACGGTGGCCCCAGTAGGCAAAGGGTGCCTGCCTGGGCCAGTGCTACAGAGTCAGGAATGAATGCAACAGTGATGGGTGGGAGGGAGACTACTGCCTGAACTACAGGCTTGAAGGAAACTGCTTTAGGCTAATGAAATTAATAGAAAGGAAAAACTAGTCTTGAAGCAGTGGTGGCAATCTATCTCCTCTCCTCTCCCCACTTCGGCCAGTTAGACAGAATGGCAGGCCCCACTGCATCCTTTCTTTCTTCACCTATTTTATATGACCAGGCATGTTCAACTTCACTCAGTTATGCGCACTATTGAGTCAGATCCAGAAACAGACAAGGAGGAAGGAGCGGTATCAATAACTATCTCACTCCTCACACAAGTTTTATCTCAAGAGAAATCTCTGCTTTGATACAAGTGTACCAAGGATTATTATGGCCCCCTTCAAGGCACCCAGGGACCCCTGTCAGGAGGATGAGGGGGATCCCAAGATTCTCTTAGCCCCATATACATTTCTAGACCTAAAAAACTGGGGTACACAGATCCTTCTGATTTTTCTTGATGGAAATTAAGGAAGAATGGATCAACCTGATCAAACAGCAGTTTCATGCAAACCACACCAATGGCTGTATTCCTTTCCTCCCAGGGTCTCTTAACTTCTAGTAGCAAACATTCTAGACTGGTTCCTCCAAAAGATGGTAAGGTCTTTCCATCTAGAACTGCCGCTGGTATAAAAAGCAACAGTGACCCCTCTGCAGGTTGTATGAGGCAATGGCACTCTAGATCAGTGTCTCAGGAGCTACTTCCCTTAAGGCAAGAGAGCCATCCTGTGGCCCAGGAGACCTTTCCCAATGTGAAGAATCATCTGCCAGTAGCTCGACAGGCTGGAATATGTGGCCATTTGCCTCCTGGATGGCAGTCTGGGCTCAATAAAGTTCTCCATTAGAGAAATGGCTTCTGTTGTCTCAACAGGGAGGAATTTTTGACTAAATGATTAGTTCACTGTTGCATAGTTCACGTCTAACTGGGTCACTTAGTTGTGCCTGGAGGAGAAATTTTTAGGGGGTGACCAGATGAATGGTATCCTTATTGATACATAGAATAAAAAGAGGGCTATGCCCCTCTCCAATAAGTGAGATGTCCGCAGACCTAGTAACTATGGTTTTCAATCTAGAGATTCAATATCTTGGATTATTTATTTTCTGAAGTCTGACTGTTCAATAGGGCTAAGTTCTAAAAGACTCTGTAGACAACTCACAGTTCTGGCTTCAGCACCTCCTTCCACGAGAGATTTTCTAATGGCAAATCATCTCTTGATTAAAGTTATCTGAAATAGCTGACACTTTCTTAGGCTTCACTAGTTCATTGCTTCCATTCTTGGTCATTACATATGGCCCTACAAGGCATACTACAAGATGCTTTGGAACCTCTGACAGAATTATCACTTCAGTTCCTCTCATTAAAGGTCCTCTTCTTAGTAGAAGTGACATTTGCCAGGCAAATGTCAGAGCTATTGCTAAAAGTCTTTTTTCACAAGGATAAGGGTCAACTTTAGCCTTCCTTTATGCCTAAGATACATTCAGTTTTCCATTGCTTCCATTTGCCCCAGACCTTCCCACTGGAATTGGCACATGCCAGACCTTAGAAGGGTTCAGGGCCTTGCATCCAGTTACCAAGAGAAAGATGGCCTCAAAGGTGAAATTCAGTTAATGGATTGAGATGACACAATCATGTCATGTTCTCCACAAGAGTTAAGAGCAGCTAAAGGCATTACAGTGTTGTCAGTTTAAAGAACAACTACCTTGGTAGCATTTGGTACTAATGCTCCCATAGCAAACTCTTTTAAGGCCACTACTTGGGTGTTGCTTTCAGGCGGGTGATACTCCCTCCCAGATGGTTGCACTACTTGGTAGCATCCAAGAATGGATCCCAAGGAATAATGGAACATTAGACCACTGAAAAAATTATATAGGAAAAAAAAAGAAAAAAGAAAAAATTGTATAGGGACAAAAAGCCAGTTCTAAAGGTTATCAGATAATTTTAGGCCCATTGCTTACAGTCCACTACTTTCCCAGGATTGTTGTGGAGAGAAGAATCAAGGATGCCACTTTAGACTCCTTGGAAGAAGAAGAAGAAGAAGAAGAAGAAGAAGATTTGGATTTATATCTCGCCCTATACTCTGAATCTGAGTCTCAGAGTGGTCACAATCTCCTCTACCTTCCCACCCCCCCACACACAACAAACACCCTGTGAGGTAGGTGGGGCTGAGAGTGCTTTCACAGCTGCTGCCCTTTCAAGAACAGCTTCTATGAAAGTTATGGCTGACCCAAGGCCATCTCAGCAGCTGCAAGTGGAGGAGTGGGGAATCAAACCTGGTTCTCCAAGATAAGCGTCCACACACTTAACCACTACACCAAACTGGCTCTCGAAGGGCAGGATAAAAGTGAAATAATGCCATAAGCTATTATTATTATTAACCCCATACCAGCCAGGCCAGGCTCTGAACAACGTGCATAAAATAAAATAATACATAAATTATTAAGACAATAGTTGGTTTAAAAACAATAAAAGTTCCAAACCCTGATGGTGTCCTGCTAATGGTGTTCATTCTCCCAGACCGCTGGAGAATACCAGGGTGGGGGGGGGAGGAAATTTCTGGAGTGGGGTGGGCAAAAAGAAGGGTGCCAACCGTCACTGTCCTCAATCAAAAGCCTGGCTCTCTCCCTCAGGTATTGGTGAAAGTTCCTTTTACTTGAGATAAAGGACATCATTATTTGTAGAAGGGTCATTTATCTTTGTTGGATACTGCAATCACCTCTTAAGGACGTGCCCACCTATACTCTTATGTTCTTAATTCCCCCCTTCCTCAGATATCGTATTTTCCTATGTTGACCAATGTTATTTCTTGGTCCCTCTTATACTGCAACATTTTTTTCAACCTGTTAATTCACCAGTTTTTCTGTGAAATCAGATATATGCCATCTCTAAAGCATCTTAGAAGCTCAGGAATCCTGGCCAAGAGGTACACAGTGAGGTTGATGTGGTTTGCTACAGAAGTGTCCACACTGAAGATGGTTACTTATTCCCCTCCAAGCTGAAGACTGAGAGATCAGCCTACTTACTGCCACCAGGAATTGTGAGTAGGGGAGTACTCAAAAATTCCAGGACATCCTCCTGTATCTAATGTTCTAATCTAATCTCCTGTCCAATGTTCCATTCTTTACTATTTATCCATATAATGAATAAATAATTTGCATGGTTTTCAGATTTGTTACAATTTGCATAGTTCTTTTTAATTTGTAACTCTTTCATGGTTAAAACTATTTATTATGGTGTCATTCTCACCTACTTTTCAACCCCCTTCCACCAGTTCTTCCTAACATATCCAATTTTCTCAAGTACTCAGCTAAATCTCTCACCTCTTACACGTATATTAACTATACGACAATAAACCCTTTCCCTCCTTACCTCCCCAAAGACAGGGCGAACGAGAGTAGAGAGGCACTGAGACCTTGGCTGCCGCTTGATGGGCTCAGGAGGCTACAAAGGAGGATGAAAGTTACCTTGTGCTGTCCATTTGACCTGTTATTTTCATGAAAATATGCTGATTTGGAAAGCAATGTTTGGCCACATTCTCAGTGCAGAAAAAGGGGAAGCTAAGAAAGCAGGGAAACAGCCATTCAGAAATGTCCTATTTCTGCTGCAAACTTAATAGCTACACCTTTGGTTCAGGAAAGAGACTAAAACAGATGTACAATACTAGCAAGAGTAGCAACCTATATGCCAGAAGCATAACATTATACTAGTTTCTGACAGTAGTTATGAGAGCAGAATCAGAACTTTGGCTAAGATACTATCTAACAATGGAAGACCTCTAAGATAACAGAAAACCCAAGTACAATAAGTTCAGTCACCATCTGCCAAAGCAAGCCATGCTCTACTGCAGTAACATCAGGGCAATCTGAAGAACGGTATCATTTCAGTGTACAGCCTCCCACCTCTGCCTTGGTTCCTTGCTCTTCAGATGTATTGGGACAGCAAACTTACCTTCTGGGATCCATGATGCTGCATTCCTTTGTGCAGCTTGTTCAATGAACTGGGGCGAATAGTTGGTGGGAAAGTCCATATAGGTCCTTGATCTCTCTCATCTGCATCTCCATCACTAGATATAATTTAAAAATAAAGAGTATGCTCACATCCCCAACAGCCTTGGATAAAGAAAGCTGCATGCAGAACTTAGCTTTTTGGAGCAGTCAACCCTGGACTTTTACTCCCATCTCTGCTTCTCAATGAGCCAGATAACAATCAGGTCTACCTCAAAATGCCTTCCTGAGTGTTATCTGTTTCTCATAAATCTAGGTTAATTCTTGCAGTTTGTGGTATTTACCGTAATTATTTTGTTATTCCCTGAAGATCTATTTTTGCCTCTAGTATTTTCATTTTTCTGGGAATTAGGTTCCTTCCTTCCCCCTTTGCTTGTTATCATGTGCTGCTATGCTTATGCACTTACCTTTGATGATCTCTGTACAGGCATCTCACATTATTAGTAAGGTCACAGTACTGTTAAAATTTTCTTCAAAGGACTGCTGTATGGCAGTTGCAAAAGTCTTAGATATTTCTTAATTAAGTAACACCCTAATGATTTAATTTCCAGTCTGGTCCTAACCCATCTTGTTCCAAACATGAAATTTGTGCATAATCTGTTCACAGTTTGTCTAGTTACAGCTTGTGGAATATTAGGTAGCAGAGAGGTTGAAGTAAAGAAAAAAAATCTGAGAAAAACTGCTATGAACATGGGAATAAGAAGTGTAATCCTTTTTTTGTGATGTCAGTTTCTCCATACATCAAACAGATCATGTTGCTTCACAAATTTCTGGGAATGGGATATTTTTGAGAATTTCCTGTTGCTAAAGGAGATGAAAGATCTATCATATTTAGGGTTTCCAGCTAAATTAAAATCCCTCCTAGGAGAACTCATCCCTCTTTAAAGTCCTCAAATATTTGAGAGCACCAGCTAAGACAGGGGTGTCCAAACGAACCAGCCTGCCAAGAGCTATAATCGGGCCTGTGGGGCTCTTTTCATCCCCCCTCCCCACTCCTGTCCTCACCCTTTGAAGCTCTGAGGCTGCCAAAGTTCTCAGCTCATTCTTCCTTTTCTTTGCAGGCTGAACCAGGAAGCCATTCTGGGTTTGGAAAGCTACAAAGAAAATGCAGAATGGACTTTCCTTTAAGGTCTCTGTGTCCAGAGAGACTACTCTGGGAGTAATCTATCTGGGCACAGAGATTTTAACAGAAAATCCATTCCATGTTTTCCTTGCAGCTTTGTCTGTGCTGCCATATATTTTAATGGAGTGGAGCTCAGTTTCACTTTTCAGTGTTTATATGGCCAGTTAGAAGCTGTTCCTTGCTGGAGTTGTGTGACTTTGCAAATAAAGGGCTGATGCTTTGAGCCAGCATGTCTCTCCTGAATAGACCTTAGAACTGGTGCTTAGTGAGTACTCCAACCTGGGAACCCACAGCCAAAGGGGCATATTACACTGGAGAGCCACTGCCAATCTGAGTAGACCTGGGGGCAGGTGGAGCAGCTTGCAATCTACCAATTATTAGTTCTGTTAAAATTCCTAAGAACATGAAAAGAGCCCTGCTGTATCAGACTAATAGTCCATCTAGTCCAGCATCCTGTCTCACACAGTGGCAAACCAGTTCTTCTGGACAGCCAACGACAGGGCATAGAGGTCAAGGCCTTCCACCGATATTGCCTCCTGACTCTGGGATTCAGAGGATTAGTGCCTCTGAACGTGGAGGTTTCCCTCAGTCACCATGGCTAGTAGCCATAGATAAATCCATGGAGGATAGGTCTATCTAATCTCCTTTTAAGCTGTTTATTCTTGTGCCATCTCTATATCCCCTGGTAGCGAATTCCACATATTAATTACTCTCTGTGTAAAGTAGTATTTCTTTTTGTCCATCCTGAACCTACTGCCCATCAGCTTCACTGGATCCCTCAAGTCTAGTATTTTGAGAGAAGGAGAAAAAATTGTCAATTCTCTCCACCCCATGCATCATTTTACAAATCTCTACCATGTCCCCCCCTTAGTTATTTCTTTTCTAAACTTGAACAGTCACAGACTCTTCAGCCTTTCCTCATAGAAAATGTGCTCCAACCCTAAATCATCTTGGTTGCCCCCTTCTGTAATTTTCCAGCTCTGCAATATCCTTTTGGAGATACAGTAACCAGAACTGCACACAGTATTCCAAAGGAGGCTGCACCATAGAGCTACACAGCGGCATTACAATGTTTGCCATTTTATGCTCAATTCCTTTCCTAATAACCCCTAACATAGAGTTTGCCTTTATCACCACTGCAGCACACTGGGTTGACACTTTGATTGAACTATCCCCAGTATGACCCCAAGATGTTTTTCCCCTTCAGTCTTAGCAAGTTCAGACTTCATTAAGCCTATAATTGAAGTTGGGATTTTTTTGTCCTAATGTACAAATGTTGGTTCGAGAGCTTGCATAATGTTGCTAGTAGATAGATTCAGGTGGGTAGCCATTTTGGTCTGAGGCAACAGAACAAAGTTTTGGTCCAGTGGCACTTTTAAAACCAACAAAGTTTAATTCTGGGTATAAGCTTTCATGTACATGCACACTTCATCACTTTAAAGGTGCCCCTGGATTCAAACTTTGTTCTATTGCTAGCGGCAGTTTGCCATTCACTCATAGTGCTTTGGCTCCAACTCAATGCCACTGAAATACAAATTTAAACATTTGAATGATCCCTTGATCAGGATGCAACTTTTATTCTAAGGCAGAGACTGTCCTCTCAGTTACTGTTAAGTTATTTGAGGGCAGGGAACAGAAGAGGAAGGGCAGCGGCAGCATTTCCAAAGCAACAGAAATACATACATGTCAGAGTCATCAGAACTGGAATCCTCGCCATGTCCTTCAGACTTCCAGCGTTTGTAGCGGTCAATAAGTTCCATGAGAAAAGATGTTTTCTTGGTATAACGTGTGATGAATTTGTGCTTTAGTAACTCTTTTGCAGTGGGCCTCTGTACAATGACAAGGGAGAACGCTATTATTTACAAAATTTACACTCCACCCCTTTCTGCCTTCAAAAGGGCCACCAAAGCAGTTAACAAACTAAAACATACATAATAAAATCACATCTTAAAAACATTAAAACCAGAGCTAAAATATAATTAACAGCTTAGAAACAATTATAACATAGGGCAGAAGGATTGAGAGAATGCCAAGTGAAACAAAAAAAATCTTCACCTGCTGGCACAAGATGACAACAAAAGGGGACCGATAGTCATTCGGGGAAGACAGCTCCAGAGTTTTGGTGCCACAACTAAGAAGGCTCTCTCCCAAGTTGCTATCCATGTAACTTCAGAAGATGCGCCTTGGAAGACAGAGCTGGCGCGTGGGAGTCGGCGAACTGGGCAACGGCCTCCCCATCCCTGCTCGCACCATCCCTGAGCCTTTCTCGGCTTTGAGGAGTCGGAGGAGCTCCCCTGATCTCTCAGAGCCGAGAAAGAATGTGGCTTCCCCTGCCCAACATGCTCCGAACTTGGAGCACACTGGGCAGGGGAAGGTGCCTAGTGCTCTTTCTAGGGTTCCCAGCCTCAGTCTCTGCCCCCCTCCCCTTCCTTCCTGTCCCTTCTGCTCCACCTCCCCCCCACCCCGCATGTGATCAGAGCACGCCACATCTCTGCCCCACCGGCTGCAACACAGCTTGCATCTCATCCTTCTAAGAATGCGCTGGAGGAGGCTTGGCTCCCCCTCCCTTCCAGTTCCGGAAAGGAGGGGGGAAAGTGTCCTCCAGCGTGTTCTTAGAAGATGTACACCCCGTTGCAGCCACGGAAGGGTTGAGGCACATCACAGTCGGGGGGAGGGGGAACAGGGCTGCTGGGCAGGGAACATGCTGCGTGCCATTGCGGCACACTGCGCACGCGAATGGACACTGGGAGGGGCACCGGCTCAGGGTTCTGCCTCGGGTGGGAAAAACCCTAGTGCCGGGCCTGTTGGGAGATAACTGCAATGAAGGGCTTTTTTTGAGCAGGAATGCACAGGAACATAGTTCTGGCTGGCTTGGCATCAGGGAGTGTGGCTAATATGCAAATGAGTTCCTGCTGGGCTTTTTCTACAACCCCCCCCCCTGCTGCAATGGTTTGGTAAATTCATAAAGGATTAAGTGGTCCTTCAGCTATGCTCTCCAGAACCATTCCAGGCTTTTAAAGGCCATCACCAACACTTTACATTGTACCTAGAAACAGACTGGGAGCACGTGCAAATAGGCCAAGTACATCCCACTGCAGTCAATATCCTGGCTGTAGCATTCTACACAAACTGAAATTTCCAAACACTTTTCAAGGGGCAATCCCATGTAAGGCTTACACTAGAGTAGCGAAATTTTTGTCTGCTTAGGAAAGGCTGCAGCTAGCTAACCTGTCAAAGCTGGTTAAAGGGGCTCTTAGCCACAGATCTCACCCACTTATCCAGCAGTAGGACTGAGTCCAAGAGAACTCGCAGTCTATGGACATGTTTCTTCAAGAGGAGTGCAACCCCATCCAGAATGGGTGGCAACTTAAATCCTCGGTCAGGCCTTCCATTCATCAGTAGCTCTCCCATCTTGTCAAGATTAAGTTAGCAGAAGCCAAACAAAAAAGGAAAACAGCCACCACAGTGGCTTTCCAAAGCAACCACGTCATTATCTCTTCTTTTGAATACTGTTCTGCACTGTCCCACCCTTTCCTGCTGGTTCATCTCAAGAAAAACACTGCTGTTTCCCTGCAGTCAGCAGACCAATACTCAGGTTGTATTTACAAGGAGCAGCAGGAACAGTACTTACAAACCGAGGGTCTTTATTAAGGCAGGCTTCCACAAATTCCTTAAAGGGCTTACTATGATGACCCTCCAACGTTGGAGGGTTGTTTTTGGGGATCAGGAAAAGAACTCGCATAGGATGCAGATCAGAATTCGGAGGCTCTCCCTTTGCCAGTTCAATAGCAGTAATTCCAAGGGACCAAATGTCTGCCTGGAAGAAAAGTGGGCCGGGGGCAGACAGAACTCAGAATGCTCTACTTGAAAATGGCATATCAAGATCAACTCTAGATTTTTAAATGACATCTTAATGCTTTGATGTTTGGATGTTCACTAATTTTAATGTAGCCTATTTATCTAGAAACCTATTCACTGATCTGTCTGAAATCCCGCTTCTGTGCATATGAGAAAAACACAATTATGACACAATTGAAATAGCACTCTGTATTAAAACTGATATCTGGTCCCTGTATTCCTGCTAGGAAGCAAGGCAATCAGAACTGTCTATACTTGCTTCCTTTTTATCATTCCAGCCAATGGTCTTTGCCTTTCCATCTAGAATGTAATTCCAATCTCATACGTGAGGTTCCAAGTAAAGGTTTACTTGGAACAGTTACCCAGAAACTGTCTGGAAGGAGCATTAAAGTTAGCATTTTCAATTCCCATCTGCTTTTGCACTATAGAGGCCAACCTCATGAGAATCCCTGGTGCTGCCTCCTGACATTGAAATGGCTTGCTGCCCAATGAGGCTCTCCATAAAGGCAGAACAGAATCTGCTTATAGGCCATTGTTTCTAGTCATCTATCAGTAGTCAGCAAGAGCCATTCATTACACAGGCAAAATGATGCAGCAAATCAGTGATCTAACACAGCCAACTGGTCAGGAGACAAATTTGATTGCTGTACTCTATAGCTTTACATTCTGTCATGAGACAAAAGTTAGCATAGCAGAGCCTTTTCCTGCTCTGCTTTTCCCAACTCTGGTCAGAGAAACACATTCAAGTCCAAAGGAACCTTATTTCCACTTCCATCTGTGGAAAAGGTGGCATATCTTCCTGTGTGGAAGACTACTAGCAAGCAAAATGGCAATGTGTGTTCATAAACAGATGAAAAGCTTTGTAAGATAAGCAGGTGAGCAGGGCTTGTTCAAGCTATTTTTGTCATCCCAAGCAAGATATGGCTGTCACCTCCTCCCACATCACATCCAGTCGAAACAGAGTCCTAACAGTACATTGATGCCTTCCCTGTTCTGCCACTTGGGTGGTGAACAAATTTAACATGCAAGTCACTACTATGCTTTCACAATGCACAAGCACATCATAGGTAAGAATCACAAGGAACAAAGGAGGATTAGGAAAGTCAATATAAAAGTTATCAGCAAACACATTCTGTGAGAATTCAGAAGAATTAGCTATTTAAAAACTGGAAGGTCTATCCAGAACAGCCAAGCTTGCCTCAGAGATTTCATTATTAATCAGTTCTTTATTCAAATGCCCCGTATCAATGTAAAATATGACTGCCATGGGAAAAGAATGCTCTTCAACCTCACCAACCTGCTGGTGCAGGCAGAACAAAGTAGCTGGAGAATAAATTCTCATGCTCTAGGTAATTTTCTGTGTTGCACAATCTACAATGTTGGGGGTTATTCCTGGATGGGAAAAGCCACAGTGACAAAAACATAAAATTGTTTGCTCATTCGTTCATTCTAAGGCAGTCTCTTATGTGATATAACATGATGCAAATCCTGATTGATGAATTGGCAGGTGAGTCAGCTTCCTTCTGCTCCACTCACCTTGAAGTCATAGGCCGACTGCTTGATGACTTCAGGTGCCATCCAAAACGGGGTCCCGACAAAGGTGTTTCTCTTGATCTGAGTGTCTGTCAGCTGGCCAGCTACACCAAAGTCAGCTAGTTTCACATCCCCTTGCTCTGAAAGCAGCACATTGGCAGCTGTTTGTACAAACAAGGGCACCTGAATCAGAAGGGAAGGCACAATGATCTCGCCCAAAATAAAATAGTGATACTTTTCCAAAGCCCTGGTAAACAGTTCTGTTTTAATCCCCATCTTGGCGGAGGGAAGTCAAGAACAGTGCTTTAAGTAATTACATAAATGAAGGCAAAATGCAGTCTGAAAGCTGGCTCAAACTTCTATTTTGCTTCCCATTCCAATCCCTTATGACCCCACAAGTAGGGCAACAGGGTTATGTTCTTGCCCTGTCTGAACTACTAAGCCTTCCTTAACCTTACCTTATGGCTCCACTTTCAATCTGCCCTCTGGCTTTATTGCTTTTTTTTTTTTACTGCAAGTATTGAGGACAGCAACCTTGCTGTGAAGAAATTTTTAAATAAGATCTCTCACCGGAAGAACTAAATTGAATGCAGAGTACAAGATCATGTACATAAACATTCTGCATCAATTGCCTTTAACATGGTAGCATTTCTCTGCCAAGAACAGTCTCTTATGATGATTAAATAACTAGCTTCAGCAGAACTACACTAGCATAAGAGGATCAAGAATTTTGACAAGTACTTTTGTGGCTATTCAACAGCTGTGAGCTGTCAGCAAAAGTTCCAACACCCTACAATTTCACAATGGAAGCAGACAGAGAAATAGGCGAGCAGAGTCTGGAATTCCTGCAAAATGATAAAAATCTTAAGATCTGACAAGTGGAAGCCAAACATCCTTGAGACTACACCCACATAGAAGACACTGCTCTTTTTAAAGCTTTTCTTCAAAACTATGAAGCTTAGGGTTTTTTTAAAAAAAGAGCTAACAGCCTTCAAAGTACTCTGTTAGATGCAAAGATCTGTGCCAGTATCTCACTTTTTTAGTTAATGCATAACCACAGAATAAAGATTTATGGGCTAGATTTCTTTTCTATAAGCAAACAGCAACCATAGTTTCATTGGTCTGAAAAAAGAACTCCTGTCAAGGTTGTATTTTGACCTTTGATGTCTCGGTGGATTTTCCTCTCAGAGTGAAGGTAGTCTAAACCCTTTAGAATCTCTCGTAGGATAGTGGCAATGTAGGTCTCCTCCAAGGGGCCAGGCTTAAGCTGCAAAAAGGAAAAAAGGGGGAGTAGGCAGGAAAAGACGTCTAGCAGGTATTGGCAGAGTTACATCAAGTTTGTGTGCCGCAAAGTCAATAGGCTTAGGCTGGAGTAACTGCATAGGGATGCACATCTAGGTTTTTTCCATCACCACCAGCCCATACATAACTAAAAGTTTTAACATGGTGTCTGGATCAGTCAATAACTGGGAGGCTGAAAGAATGCAACAGGAACCAGGCATAGAGGTATTGCATACACACAAAAAACGGAGTATCGGAGCCCCCCAAGCTCCAGTTACTGATTATACTCAGATATATTCACTCTCACAACAAGCCACTTGCTCACACGAATTCTTGAAAGATATGGAAGGTCAAGGAAAAGGAAAGGAAAGGTCCCCTGTGCAAGCACCAGTTGTTTCCGACTCTGGGGTGACATTGCTTTCACATTTTCATGGCAGACTTTTTACAGGGTGATTTGCCATTGCCTTCCCCAATCATCTACACTTTCCCCCAGCGAGCTGGGTACTCATTTTACCGACCTCGGAAGGATGAAAGGCTGAGTCAACCTCGAGCCGGCTACCTGAAAACCCAGCTTCCACGGGGGATCGAACTCAGGTTGTGAGCAGAGCTTAGGAATGCAGTACTGCAGCTTTACCACTCTGTGCCACGGGGCTCTTGTTGGGAAGTCAAGAGGGCATGGTAATTCTGTATGAGGACTTGAGATCTTCACTGGGAACCAACACTGAATTCATGTAAACTGAAGGTTCCATGGCTGAATAAAAAGGTACTTACAAGATCCAGTGCTGAGCCACCCCCTAAGTACTCCATGATTATCCACAGCTTGGTGCCCTACAAATTAGACAGAGAGATGTCTGAGTGCAATGAGAGTCATTCCAAGATTAAACTGATTCTGCATACAACTGGGCAACATTAGCACTGTATCATCTCCTAACCACATGGGAGAAGGGAAACAGCAGCAGCATGAGCCAAATTTCTGATGATACTCTGTATTGCTTCTTAGAGCTGGGCTACATGAACAAAACAACCTGGTGCAGCTCTCTGACTGCCAGTGGAGAAAATCTGTTTGGATGTTCCTCCATATAAAGATAGTTTCAGAGGGTAGCCATGTTGGTCTGAAGTAGTTCAATTCGACTCCAGTAGCACCCTAGAGGCTAACAAGATATCTGATGAAGGGAGCTTTGACTCTCAACCCCTCATACTCTGAAAATTTTGTTGGTCTCTAAGCTACTATGGACTTGAATCGAGCTGTCCTCCATTTAAAATTCCCTACCTACAGAACATGGACACCTTATGGATAAAGGTTCTAACTTTCTCCATTACACTGCTATTATTTTCTCCATGTGGAAGACAATTCAAATGCAATTCCCCATTTACATTCTGAAGTAATCCAGCAAGAGCTGCACCATGTGATTCTGCACAACCATGTAGCCTGAATTCTTTGTCTTTCAACAGCAGATGACATGGATACTTTGGCCCTTGCAAACCCTTTCAGAAAACCCTGTACTCAAGAGCCAGCCACCTCCAAGTGATTTAATATGGGTAGCAAGAAGCAAGGAAGGTTGGATGAGGATAACCTTAAAGACACAGAAGATTTAATACTGCAGCAGAATATATGCGACACCATTACTGGCCTTTTCGGGGGGGGGGGGGGTCTGAGATAGTTAGCCTGACTCAGGCATGTGAGATGTGACTTACAATGCACTGCTTTGAAAGCATATGCTTTCAGTGAGATTCAAGTGACTCACAATGACACTTTCTAATAGCAATTCCCTTTTTCGGAAATGAAGAGAAAACATATGCCATGAAAACAAAGCTCCTTTATTCATTCTCCACACTCATGCACCTTCAGATGGGACTGATGCTTGAGTGGCTCTGAAATAAGCAAGTCTCAGAAGAAAGGACTACAGTTTTAAGCTACAGTTTAACACAAATGGGAGACTATAAACTGGAGAAAACTAGGCCTATAATTAGTAACTGGGAGAATCAGTTTTACCAGAGATCCTGGAGGGTTTTTTTTTTTGCCATCTTCTCAGTGTGGAGCAGGTGTCACTGGCAATGTTCCCTCTAATCTATGGAGTCTTGTGAGCAAAAGTTCTACCCTGTGAGCTACTAGCATTAAAGTTGTGAGCTACTGCATAAATTAGTGAGCTACTGGCATTAAAGTTGAGAGCTAGCTCACACTAACTCAGCTTAGAAGGAACACTGGTCACTGGGTATGTGTGGGGAGGGAGGTATTTGTGAATTTCCTGCATTGTGAAGATGGTTGGACCAGATGACCCTGGAGGTCCCTTCCAATTCGATGATTCTAAGTATGCTCTTCTCATACGTATTTGCTGATTTTTCTCTTTGGTCTTATTAGTCTCTTAGATTAGAATTTCTGCATTCCTGATAGGTTAACATTTTCTACATAGATCAGAAGCATTTTTATTTAACAATTCTAAAAGCACAAAGAAGGAATATAACACTCTCTCTTGCCTTGCACAGGTCCTTTTTTCTTCATCATTCCAAAGTTCTAGCACTAAGACTTATTGAGAACTGAAGAAGATCCAGCAGGACTTTTCTGGAGTAACTGAAGACTTGTCTCTAAAGTGTTCTGCATTCACAGTACTGAGTGATATTGTACAGTTTGGGTTCTATTCCTTTTCCCCCAGAACAAGTTTTCTTGCAGTCAACAAGCAAAAATTCACCACCACCCTAGCCAATCACTGAACACATTTACTTAAATGCATAAACTGCTACACCATTTAATCATTAATAACTTGCACCATAAGCATTGCAGTCCAGGTTGCCTCTCGTAGCTTCAGTTACCTTCAAGTAGGAACCATAGTAACGGGTAATGTAGGGACTGTCACACTGGCTGAGCACAGTTATCTCCTGCTGGATGTCTTCAATCTCATCCTCTGCTTCCTCCAGGTCAATTATCTTGATAGCTACCACCTCCTTAGTACGGTTATCAATTCCTTTGTACACCTCACCAAAGGAGCCTTTACCAATTCTCTCCAGCTTGGTGAACAGTTCCTCTGGATCAACCCGAGAGTGCTGAGACAGAAAGAAATTGAGGGGGGGGGAGAACCACACACACTTTAAATAGCTGAATAGCACTTTTCCCACTGTAGGCTATCCTACTTTTAAATCCTGCTAAAACCACCCTACCCAATGATATGGAGATCAATTGTCACCCAACAGCACATTCTTCAGTATGTGTCATCAGAAACAAGTCCTTCTGAGTTCAATGGATTTGCTCCCTGGTAAGTATGCATAGCTTTTTGTACCCCTTGAGTTTTGCATCTCAGCACCAACACGGAATGAGGCTGAACTCTTATTCAGAGAAGCACTCAAATGACTTCTGTTTGTACAGCAAGGATCCATTGGCATTGTTACCAATAGTGAAAGATGATTTTACATCTTCATATAGCCTCTAAATTCCAGTCTTTCAATATACTATGTAAAGCACATTATATAGTGGTAAATGTGTGATGCCACTAGTATCAGAATACCAAAACATACTTATGGTTTATCAAAACCTGGCATATTCCACTCAGCAGATACCAAAGCAGCAGCAGAGATCTTGTAGGACTCTTCACACAAGCCAGAATGCCTCCTGTGCCAACATGGCACAGTGACACAACATATACCCAGAAAACCCTATAGAGTTCCTGCAGTCTCAAAAGCCAAACACAGCAGGCTTACAAACAGAATCAAAATTTCAGGAGTTCAATACAGATTTAGAGTTCAGGAGCAGAAATTAGGTGGTCCTTTAACTGGAAAAACAAGTCTACTATTTAAGAACATAACTGCCCATATCTAGAATGGGTGGCTTAGGGGTTAAAATGAGTTGTACACCAAGAAGGCCCTGCTTGCAGTTGCAACCAGTGATTCGAGATGAAAAACAAATTGTACACATCCCTGCTTACCACTTCCCCACACCAGAGGTATATATGCTGTTTTGAGACGTTATAGGTTCGCCTACAAATATTTCATGAGCAAAGAACACACCTGCTTTAATTCCTGAGATTTTAAATCAGAGGCAAAAGTTGCTGCATTTCAACATGATCACATGGCTCCATTGCCTCTTATCTTTAATAATTAAACTGATAAGATGTCATTAAGACACATTTGGACGGGACACAAAAGGGAAAAAATGAAACCACAAGTTCCCACAACTGCAGGCCTCAGACTGCATTTTACAGGAAGAGACGGCGGAAAAGAGATGAGCACAGAAGCTCAGGAGAACCCAGGGAAACAAGTTAAGCAACATCCATTCTGGAGAAAGACATCGAAAGAGCGCTACAGCATAACATAGTCTGGCCAAACAACTGCTGAAACATACAGGAAACTTTTTATACCAAGCAGGGACCAAGCATGATTTCTTTGGGCTTAGTACAAACTTGCAACTCTCCACCCCACCCTTATATGCCATACCACATAAATACAAGTCAAGTACATGAAGCTGCCTTATACTGAATCAGACTATTGGTCCATCAAGATCAGTATTGCCTAGTCTAACTGGCAGTGACTCTCCAAAGTCTCAGGGAAAGGTCTTTCACATCACCTACTGCATAGTCCTTTCAACTGGAAATGCCAGGGATTGAACTCAGGACTTTCTGCATGACAAGCAGAGACTTTTCCACTGAGTCACAGCCCCTCACAATGAAAGGAAAAAGTCTATTTTGTTTATGAGCTGACATAAAGAGGTTATACAAAGCATTTGGGTCTCTTATTAAGTCACTGGTGTATCCAGCTTAATAACCAGAATGGTGTAACAGAGTGCCAGATTAGGATTTCGGACAATTGGATTCAAATCTCTGCTCTGCCATGGAAACTCAAAAGGTGACCGTGGGCCCCTCACAAAGTTCTAAATAACCCCATGTTACAGTGCTGTTGTTGTTAGGGGAAGTGGAGTGAATGATACAAAGGGATACAAAGAGGGACATAATACAAAGATCAGTCAGCTCAGTATTATTAGCTCTGATATCAGCTTTCCAGGATCTTGGGCAGGAAAAGGCCTCTCCCAGTTACTTGAAATCCTTTAGGTGGATTCTTATCTGGGAGAACAGGTTTGATTCCCCATTCCTTTACATGCAACTCCTGGAGTGACCTTGGGTCAGTCACAACTCGCAGAGCTGTTCTGCTCACCTAAGAAGAAGAAGACTGCAGATTTACACCCTGCCCTTCTCTCTGAATCAGAGACTCAGAGCGGCTTACAATCTCTAGAGAGGCTAAAATATGTGGTTGCCCCAGCACCCTACCTCTCCATTTTGGAGGTACCTAGTCAACGGAGGGCTTTCACTTTGGCAAGATGGTGAGCCCTCCCATCTGCAGTTATAGATGGGAGATTTAAAAAGACTCCTATGAAGGAGAGAACCTGTCCATGTGGCACTGATGAGGTGGAATCTATAGAACATGTACTGTTTTGTTGTATGAGGAAGTTCGATCTAATGTAATTTCCCCTCTGCTTAATAATTACCTAGGTTGTTCTGATGCAGTTATTTTATGGGTGTGAAATCCACAGGTCACTATTAGCTGTACTAAATTTTTCTCAGCAGTTTGTAGAATTCGGCATAAAATTTTCGGTATAGATTCTAATTTTTAAAGCTATATAATAGGTCCAGATTTCAAGTTCTTACGTATGGATTTTAAATGTTAAATTTTAGAGATATTCCTGTTATATTTAGATCAATTTTTATTTTTAAGTGTTTTATTGAATAGTTTTTGCTTTTGATTTGTGCTGGTCATTGGCTGAATAAATTGACAATTAATCAATCAATCAATCAATCAATCTTCTATATTTTCTCCCCCTACAACAGACACCCTATGAGGTAGGTGGGGCTGAGAGGGCTCTCACAGCAGCTGCCCTTTCAAGGACAACTCCTATGATAGCTATGGCTAACCCAAGGCCATTCCAGCAGCTGTAAGTGGAGGAGTGGGGAATCAAATCTGGTTCTCCCTGATAAGAGTCTGCATACTTAACCACTACACCAAACTGGCTCTCACAGGGTATCTGTGGGGAAGGGAAGGGAAAGAAGATTGTAAGCTGCTCTCAGACTCCTTCAGGTAGCGAAGGGTGGCATATAAATGCAATCTATTCTTTTTCTTTACCACTGCAGCCACAACCCCTCCCCCAAGATTTAGTTTGCTCACCTCAGGACAGAAGCAACAGCTTGCAAAAATACTAAGTTTGGGCATGTTCTTAATGGCCCCATCTCATACATCTGAACATTGCCCAACTGCCTTTTATCAAAGCATTACCTGGCTTTCTTCCTTGACAATATACGCCCCCCTCCACTCCCTTCCATGAATAGTAAGGTAGCAAAAGGAGAAAGAGTTCCATGGACATGTTTAAAATAAAAAACATGTTTTAAACATTTTAAAAGAAAGCAAATTCCTTATTTTACTAGTCAGCTCCACCCTTGGGAACATAAATGACCTGAGTCAAGAGCAGTGTACAAAACTTCCATGTATCATTTAGTGTTTGGCAGGAACCCAACTCATCTTTTATTTTGTGAATAATTACCCACTTCTCCACCTTTTCTGGATGATACAGTGTTGTTACTCTGACTGTGTACTTCAATTAAAATGGCACAGCAGGTGCCCAGGTAACAGAGTAAACCGTTGTTTATTTTTAAAGAGAAGAACTAGCACTTCAGCTTGGCTGACTCAATGGGGAATGTAAATCAGAAGGTATGAACAAATAAAAGTAGAACTTCCTATACAAAGCATGAAAGAAGCCTAAATAAACCCTGTCCCAAGTCTGGGGGGTGCGGTGAAGTGGGTCTCAGAAGAATGGTTAAGAACTATACAAATGTACAATGCTGCATAAAACATTTTTCTAATAGCAGCTTGGAGAAACACAACTACTTACATTGTACCCTGATTTTTGTAACTGAAAAGACTGGAAATAGGAAAAGATGGCTTAATGTAACTACTGTAAAGATGGTTGTAGAAATAAACAAGTGTACCTACTTCTCAGGAATTTATAACTGGAATTACTGTCAGGTTGGCTAAAGCAAGAGTGTAAGAATTATTATTTTAATGCGGGGTTCTATTCCAACATAATAAAGTCACACCCAAGCTACCACATACTGAAATAAAACCAATGTTTGTCCACATGCCTCAAGTACATATAGGACACCACTGTGGAATGTAACTGGGGCAGACAACTGATGTCTTAGACTTCTTTTGTGCCACACCTTACTGAGCGAAAAGGACAGCAGTACTGCAGTCCAAGCTCTGCTCACGACCTGAGTTCAATCCCGGCAGAAGCCGGGTTCAGGTAGCCAGCTCATGGTTGACTCAGCATTCCATTCTTCTGAGGTCGGTAAAATGAGTAGAAGATGACTGCAGATTTATACCCCATCCTTCTCTCTGAATCAGAGACTCAGAGCGGCTTACAATCGCCTATATTTTCTCCCCCCACAACAGACACCCTGTAAGGTGGGTGGGGCTGAGAGGGCTCTCACAGCAGCTGCTCTTTCAAGGACAACTCCTGCTATAGCTATGGCTAACCTAAGGCCATTCCAGCAGCTGTAAGTGGAGGAGTGGGGAATCAAACCCAGTTCTCCCAGATAAGAGTCCATATACTTAACCACTACACCAAACTGGCTCTCGCTGGGGGTATAGTACCCAGCTCGCTGGGGGTAAAGTGTAAATGACTGGGGAAGGCAATGGCAAACAACCCCCGTAAAAAGTCTGCCATGAAAACATTGTGAGAGCAACATCACTCCGCAGTTGGAAATGACTGGTGTTTGCACAGGGGATTACCTTTAACCTTTTTAATAGAGAAAACTCCGTGCTGAATTCTGCAAAGCCACGAAATTTATATGCAGTTGCTTATTCTGTATATTGTACTGTTTATTCACAGGGAAAAGTAAGAAGAGATTCTAAAAGGCAGCACCCATTCTCTTCCAGAGGTACTTTTTCAGAAACTAAGAATTGATTATTGAGTATGATATAGGTCACGATACACAAGCCATAAGCATCAGAAACATTATAAAAGTAATACATTTAGGTGGGGTAGCCACGTTAGTGACACCAAAATCAAAATGAAAGCAGTAGCACCTTGAAGACGAACAAATGTGTTGTAGCACAGACTTTTGGGGACTTAGGCCTACTTCAATGGATACATGAAATCATGAACATTACACAGAAGGCAAACCAAAAACATACGCACCCTGATACAGAATTTTGTGGCCAGTACCAAATTGTGCTCTTTAACACAAGCACATAGTACACACACTTTTGGTCATGACTGTATTTCAATATACAGGAAACTACCTCCAACATGTTCTCTCCATATCCTTCTAAAGAGGAGGTAAACACATCTTTGCAAATCTAATTTTGTTATTGGGAAACAGACTAATACAACAACTTAGGATAACTAAAGTGAGAAAGGTACTCAGACTGCAATTTTGCTCATGCTTTCTAGTTTTGTCTAATGTGATTCAGGAATCCCCAATCCCTCATTTCTCACTTACCTGATTGGCAAATTCCCTCAGGTGAGCCATGGCCAAAGTTTGGCACAACACCCATACACTGTGAACCTGAACCTTTCCAGTCTTCTCACACAACAATAAAAATGTGTTGTGATTTATGGATCATCAAACTATGAAAAAAATCAAAACATTAATGATACACTGCTACTATTGTAAAGATCCTGCAAAACAGCTCAACCACATCACACTTGTTAATTTCAAAAGCCAGCCTTAATACTCATTACAGCAAGGGTGGGGAACCTCTGTCCCAAGGGCTGTATGTGGCCCTCGAGGTCACTTGCTGTGGCCCTCAGGGATTGCTGGACCGAACCGAGCCATGTGGCAGCCACCCTGGGGCCTGACTGGCCAGCAAGGATCATGGGGCCCAGCTGCGCTGTGCAGCAGCCTCCCAGGGCCAGGCAGGGATCACAGGGCCCAGCCTCCCTGGGGCCTGGCTGGCTGGCCAGAATTGCTGCAGGGCCTGGAAAAGTTACTGTCACAGTTCAGTTTGCACTTGATTATCCCAGATGGTGTGGCCTAATATGCTAGTATTAGAGGATGTGGTCTAATATGCTACTGAGTTCCTGCTGGGCTTTTTCTACAAAAAAGCCCTGGACCTATGCATTTGCCTAGGGCGGCGGGACAGGTGTGTGTGTGTGTGTGTGTGTGTGTGTGTGTGTATGTGCCAGATTAGGCTCTCTCCACATGACTTCACATAGAAAAACAATTATTTGCATTAATTTTGCTGGCCTGAATCATTCTCCCTTGGCGGAGCACTCGTTTTTAAGTTGATAATTTTTTATGGCCCGCAAGTGATATTATAAATATCCATATGGCCCTTGGCAGAAAAAAGGTTCCCCTCCCCACCCCTGCATTAGAGAAAAAGGCTCAGTCTATCTGTACAATATTCTAAGGATGATTCCTACATATGACCTTTTAGCAAGCACATACAACTAATAAAAGAACAGCTATCAATAAACTTGTTGCTTGCAGAACAGAGAAAAATTCATAAACCGGGAGATAAGCGCAAGCAAAATAGGATGGGGACCGAGAAGCAAGCCCGTATGAACCAACCCTTAAGCCTCTAAGAGACAAAATAAATCCCCACATTGTTGAGATTCCTGCAACCGGCAGTATCACCCTCCTGTTTATCCCCATCCCGAAAGACTGTCTACTAAGCCTGACACAGGTTGTACTTCACAAAGCACTCCCGCCGGGAAGGGAAGGGAAGGGCAGATGGGACCACAGAGGAAAACCTGAGGGATGCATCTTTCCTACCACTTTATGAAGGACCTTGCAAAGAGCGGGTAGCTCAACCCGGAGCAAGTGGATTTTCAGGCTATTCACACAGCCAGACTTCACTGCGCGGCCAATTATGTGAAAGAGCTGTCAGGTCGCCGCTTCTGCCCCCAGACGCAACAGCTCCACCCCAGCGCTCAGGCACCTGCCATGGCAACAGCTGCCCCCAGCAGCCTTCCTCCCAAGCTCTCTTCTCCCCCACCCAGCCCAAGCCAGCCACACTCAAGCCTTCTTCGCCCCTCACCTGCACCCCGACGGCCTGTCCCGCCCAGCTGTCCCATTCTTGCACTGCGCGCCCTAGCCTAAGACACTGAACTCGATAATAGTAAGTGGAGGGCAGACGAGCGCAAACAGCCATGCGCAAGAAATTACCTTGCCACTTAGCCTGTTGGGGACCGTAGTTCTTGAAGAATCAGTCCGGCTACGGGGAAGTTTGTGACACAGACTGCAATGACCAGCATGCAGCCCGAGAGGGCGGGGCAAGTAGCTGGGAAAACGAGCAGTCCTGGGAAAGGTAGTTTGTAAGGCTTTGTTCTCAGCCGGGGCCCAAGAGGACGTAACGCTTAGTTTCCCACAAGGTTTTTTGGTGGCAGCGTTGAGTAATGTAGTTTTTGCTTGACTAACCGAGAAAACGCCCCGCGATCTCGTTTGGCGAACAGCAAGAGTTTAGAGGGGGTGTTCGTTGTTTCTCCAGTTAATTACCTAGACTGGCTGAAAACTGTTATGCAACCCAAGAATTCACAAATGCAAGTGGAGACACTCCCGTGTATTAGTGGGTGGGGCTCTGGTAGACATCGAGTAGCCCAGTGGTGTCATCTGGTGGTGGTCAGTGGAAGGGTCAACGCAATCCGTATTCCCTCGCTCCAGCCCGTAAAGCAATAAAACGCATATAATTCCTACATATATGCGTATATTGCACCTGCATCATTTAGGATGGTGCACCATTTTAAAGCACAGGAACATTGAACCATGAGGGGAAAAACAGTAAGACAAACGAATGAATCCTTTACTGTTTACCCAGTTCCATCGGTGAATGACTTACCCAACATCTTTCAATGCATTCATAGCACAGTGTTACTAAGAAAATGTATTAAAAGTACCTCTAAGCACATAAAGAGTGCTTTGCCCTCACCACTGAGTAACTGTAACCCCCTTCCCATATTCTTAGAATTAAGAAAACAAAGTGATATGTGTCCCACACAGATTAGCACCACTTGAAGAAGTGAGGCCAACAAACTAAAAAGAGAAGTCATACAGTCCTCCATCTCTCAGCAGCAACATCACCATTCACATCTCCCAGAAACTGCTGACAAATGAGAAACAATTCTCATGATAAACATTGGACTTAAGGTTGCCAGGTCCCCCTGGACACTGGTGGAGTTTTGGGCAAAGGGTTGCCAGATCTAGGTTGGGAAACTCCTCAAATTCTTTTGTTACAAGGGCCAGAGCTGACATAAATGTTACTTTGTTGGGCTGGGCCATGTGTGCTGTAAAATATAATACGAGCTAACTGAGATATAAACTTAATAAAGGTGATTTCAGATGTCAAAGGCCAATAGCAGATGAATTACAATAGCAGGCTTGATTGGATTAGGTGTGATATGCAGAGGGGCGGTAGACGTGGAGGTAATGAGACAGGAAACCTAGGTTTCAATTCCATCCAGGAGGATTCAGTTCAGAAGGATGCAAAGAATAAATGGACATACATCTGACATTAGAAACCAGAACATTCAGTTGCTGACCTAAGTGTAGCAGTTCTCTTACAAAGGAATTTCAGATTAGGAGAGACTGCTGAATTGCAACTGATAATGAAGCTCAAGACAATGCATCTTCCTGGACTGAACTGAGAGCTAGTTTTCTATTTTAAAAAACCTTTTCAGAATAAGCCAAAATAATTTTCTTAATCTACATTGTATTTGTCAGAAGAATCCATCCTTCCACCTACCCACCCTGCCTCCTTCCTTCCTAAGAAGGAGCATGCTTGCACACAAAAGCTTATGTATGCAAGCATGCTCCTTCTTAGGAGCAAAAGCAAAGCTTCTGGTGCCATAGTAATATTTTGTTCAGTTAGAGTATGAATGTCATTTAATACTGCTTTCCAGAAGGGTTGGATTATTGGGCATTCAAGCCAGCAATGAATGTAGAAGCCAATTTGGTTACAATGTCTCCAGCAGTTGTGAAGTTATGTGGGATGCAGTCACCAATTTTTGATATATATTTTAATTCTGTTAAAGTTAGGGCTGCCAAGCTCCTGCCAGGGATCCCCTGGTTTGGTGGGGCCCCAACCCACTAGCATGGTGCGGGCTGCGGAGGGATGCCCGCCCCCAAAGGGCCCCATTGTCACATGATGTGCCCTGTGTGATGTCATCATGTTGGGCACATCATGCCAGGGATGCGCTAGGATTCTCAGTAAAACTCTATGGTACCATAGAGTTTTTACCATGGTACCATAGAGTTTTTACCACAAATCCTAGAATGTCATACCTGGGACACTTTAGGATTCACGATAAAACTCCATGGTACCTTAAAGTTTTTACCATGAATCCTATGGCATCCCCAGTGCAACGTGCCCAGTGCAATGATATCACTTTCGAGTGACATAATCATGCCGTGTGCTCGAAAGGAGTCCCCCACCACAGCGTAGAGTTGCCAAGTTCAATTAAAAAAATATCTAGGTACGTTGGGGGTGGGGCCTGGAGACATTGAGGGTTGGAGCCAAGAACAAGGTTGTGACAAGCATAATTGAACTCCAAAGGGAGTTCTGGCCATCACATTTAAAGGGACCACATACCAAATTGCCTTCCCTCCATTGGAAATAATGAAGAATATGGGCACCTTTTTGGGGGGCTCATAGAATTGGACCCCCTTGTCCAATTTCTTTGAAATTTCATGGGTATTTTGGGAAGAGGCCCCAGATGCTATGCTGAAAATTTGGTGCTTCTACCTCAAACCTCCCCCCACCCAGAACCCCAGATACCCATGGATCAATTCTCCATTATACCTTATGGGAATCAATCGCCATAGGGAATAAGGGAGTGCCCAGCAAAAATTCCCTTCCCTCGCTTTCTGGTGACCCTGAAGCAGGGGGAGGACCTCCAAACCAGGGGGTCTCCTGCCCCCACCTGGGGAACCCTACCACAGTGATTGAGGGACTTGGCAACTCTACTTAATGCTCCATCAGTGGTACTTACTTCCTATCAGGCTCCATCATATTTATCCTTCAGTTAGTCCTAATTGCTGGGGAAATTGTGGGCAATTAGATTATTTACATAACTGGTGGTATGTGAGAAAATTTTGGAAAACTATTTTTCAACACATTTACTCAATAACTGGTGTAACCTTACCTGAAACATGGGAAACGGTGCCTCTTTCACTTTGGAATGTTCCTATTCACAATAAAATTAAGACAAAATTAAGAGCATACTTATTTGTAATTGCTGGAATTGTAATAGCAAAACAATGGCGGGATTTCTGTGTTCCTACATTAGAAATGTGGCAAAACAAACTTTGGGAAATCTTTGTATTTAACAGAGTTACAAGGCATTCTATTATTCAAGCACTTTGGTACCCTGTAACAGAATACTTAGCTAACTCTGACATCCTTCCAAAAATCCATATTATGGAGAGCTATTATTCTTGTAATCTAAATATTCTTGATTGTTTTTATTGTTTAGATTCTCTGATTGTACAAATTACAACATGTAGGCTTAGATACATTTGAAGTAATTCATGTTCTTTTATTTTCTGTCTTTATTAATAGAAAATTCAATAAAACTTAATTTTTTTACATTCTCTTTTTTAAATTAAACTTTTAAAAACAAAATACAACAAATATTTGCAAATACTAACCCTTTAGATCCCCCCTCCCCCCAGACAAAAACCTATAATAGCACATCTATACCATTATCCTAGGATCAGATTCAGACAGATGAAGTTCAAAAGATAGATACAACAGCATCCATGTATCTCTCTCGGCTTGGCTTCGCGAACGAAGATTTAAGAAGGGTGCAATAGTCCACGTCTGCTGCAGGCTCGCTGGTGGCTGACAAGACCAATGCGGGACAGGCAGGTCCGGCCACAGTGGCTGCAGGGAAAAGTCTGATTTAGGGTTGGTGCTGTAGCAGTGTGATTCTTCCTCAATCTCCTTTTGTCCTCGAGACCAGCTATGCGTGCGTTCTCAAAAGAAGAGACAGCCTGGTGGATGGTGTGCCTCCGTGCTTTGCGATCTGAGGCTAGGTCAGACCACTGGTGATGGTTGATGCGACAGGTGCCAAGGGATTTCTTCAAGGAGTCCTTGTACCTCTTCTTTGGTGCCCCTCTATTTCGATGGCCGGTGGAGAGTTCGCCATACAGGGCAATCTTGGGAAGGCGGTGGTTTTCCATCCTAGAAATATGCCCTGCCCAGCGCAGCTGCGTCTTCAACAGCAGTGCCTCGATGCTGGTAACCTCCGCCCGCTTGAGAACTTCAGTGTTGGTCACAAAGTCACTCCAGTGGATGTTGAGGATGGTGCGAAGGCAGCGCTGATGAAAGCGCTCAAGGAGTCGCAGGTGATGACGGTATAAAGCCCACGATTCGGAGCCGTAGATGAGGGTTGTCATCACAACCGCTTTGTAAACATTGATCTTTGTGCCTTTTTTCAGATGCTTGTTGCTCCACACTCTTTTGTACAGTCGGCCAAATGCACGGTTTGCCTTTGCCAGCCTGTTGTCAATCTCCTTGTCGATCTTAGCATCTGAGGAGATGATGCACCCCAGGTAGCTGAACTGCTGGACTGTCTTCAGTACTGATTCGCCCACAGTGATGCAGGGAGGGTGATAATCTTCCTGGGGTGCAGGCTGGTGGAGAACTTCTGTCTTCTTCAGACTAACTTCTAGGCCGAATAGCTTGGCAGCCTCTGCAAAGCAGGACGTCATATGCTGCAGAGCTGATACCGAGTGGGAGACGAGTGCAGCATCATCTGCAAACAGTAGCTCTCGTATGAGTTTTTCCATTGTCTTGGAGTGGGCCTTTAGTCGCCTCAGGTTAAACAGGCTGCCATCGGTACGATAGCGGATGTAGACACCATCATCATCATCTAGATCTACTGTGGCTCTTTGAAGCATCATGCTAAAGAAGATCGTAAAGAGAGTTGGCGCGAGAACGCAGCCTTGCTTTACACCTGTGCCTATTGGGAAGGGCTCCGAGAGGTCGTTGCAGTGTCTGACTTGGCCTCGCTGGTCTTCGTGTAGCTGGATGATCATGCTGAGGAACCTTGGGGGACATCCTAAACGTTCCAAGATTTGCCACAGGCCTTTCCTGCTAACGGTATCGAAAGCTTTGGTAAGGTCGACAAAAGTCACATACAGAGCCTTGTTCTGTTCCCTGCATTTCTCTTGGAGCTGCCTGAGAACAAATACCATGTCGGTGGTGCTCCTGTTAGCTCTGAAGCCGCACTGGCTCTCTGGGAGGAGTTCTTCTGCAATGGTGGGCACCAGTCTGTTCAGGAGTATTCTGGCAAGGATTTTGCCTGCAATGGAGAGCAGGGTTATCTCCCAGTAGTTGGAGCAGTCTGACTTTTCCCCTTTGTTCTTGTATAGGGTGATGATGATTGCATCGCGAAAGTCCTGTGGTAATTTGCCTTGTTCCCAGCAGGTGACAAGTACTTTGTGAAGTGAGCTATGTAGTACTGTGCCCCCATGCTTCCAGATCTCTGGTGGAATTCCATCAACTCCTGCTGCCTTGCCACTTTTCAGTTGCTTGATGGCTTTAACAGTCTCTTCTAGAGTGGGGATCTCATCCAACTCTGTTTTCACTGGTTGAAGTGGGGTGAGGTGGATTGCTGAATCTTGAACTACGCGGTTGGCACTGAAGAGAACCTGAAAATACTCCGACCACCGGTTCAATATGGATGCCTTGTCTGTGAGGAGCACTTGGCCGTCTGCACTACGCAAGGGACTCTGAGTCTGATATGATGGACCATATACTGCCTTCAGGGCTTCGTAGAACCCTCTTAAATCACCAGTGTCTGCACACAGCTGGGTTCTCTCAGCAAGCTTGGTCCACCACTCGTTCTGAATGTCTCGAAGCTTGTGCTGGAGGTTGCTACATACAGCGCGAAAGGTTGCTTTTTTTCCCAGGACAGGAGGGCTGAGCAAGATGTGCTTGGTAGGCAGATCTCTTTTTCGCCAGTAAATCTTGGATCTCTTGATTGTTCTCATCAAACCAGTCCTTGTTCTTCCTTGTGGAGAACCCGAGGACTTCTTCAGAGATCTGCGGGACGGTAGTTTTTAGGTGTTCCCAGAGTACTTCTGGAGAAGGGTCTGTGGGGCAACTGGGGTCCTCAATTCTTGACTGGAGTTTTGCCTGGAAGGCAGCTTTAACTTCGGCTGACTGGAGACTGCCAACCTGAAACTTCCTCCGAGGGATACCTCCTCTCCTGGGTGTGGGTTTAAAGTGAAGACGGAAATTGCAGCGTACAAGACGATGATCCGTATGAAATTCTGCACTGGGCATTACTCGGGTGTGTAAGACATCTCGAAGGTCTCGCTGGCGCACCAGAATGTAGTCGATAAGGTGCCAGTGCTTGGACCGTGGGTGCATCCAGGTTGTCTTCAGACTGTTCTTCTGCTGGAAGATAGTGTTGGTGATGGTGAGCTGGTGCTCCGTGCAGAATTCTAGCAGGAGGCGCCCATTGTCATTGCAGTTGCCAATGCCGTGTTTGCCAAGTACTCCTTTCCAGGCTTCCGAGTCTTTACCTACTCTGGCATTGAAGTCGCCAAGGATGATCACCTTGTCCTCTGTAGGGGTCTTCCGTACGAGGTTGTGTAGATCAGCATAGAACTTGTTCTTTTCTGCAGGATCTGCTTGAAGGGTTGGGGAATACACACTGAAGAGTGTTGCATGCTGCTTGTTTTGAAGTGGGAGGCGCATGGACATGATGCGATCTGAGTGACCTGTTGGCAGGTTTTCGAGTTTGGAGGCAATGGAGTTCCTGACCATGAAGCCAACGCCAGAAAGGCGGCTCTCAGCCTTTGACTTACCTGACCAGTAGAGGGTATAGCCAGCACCGTGTTCTTGAAGACTACCTTCCTCAGGGAAACGGACCTCACTGAGAGCTGCTATGTCGATATTCAACCTGAGAAGTTCGTGGGCAACTAGAGCAGAGCGTCGTTCAGGGCGACCACTGTCTACTGTGTCAAGCATGGTTCTGATGTTCCAACATGCAAGCTATGTATTGCGCATACACTTTCCCTGGGGGGGTAGGATACCCAGAGGGAGCCCACCCCCCACCCCCCCATCCATGTATAGTCTATGGGCAATTGCTGTCCTTAGGAGAAGTGTGGTATCTATTATTCCCCTATGGGCAAGCGTGGTCTCCATTATTCCCTATGGGTAATTGTGGATTATCTATTGGTAATCATGTATGCTGGGGTGTCAAACATATAACCCGGGGGCTGAATTTGGCCCCTGGAGGGCTCCTATCTGGCCTCCAAGCAACTGGCTGTCATCTGCTTCCTTCTTCTTTTCTCTTGCTTCCTTCTGCATCACAGTGTGCTTTGCAAGGCTTGCTCAATAACACAGGAGCTACAGAGCAAAACCTCTATTTCCTCCATTGGCTGAGACTTCTCCCTTGGGGAAGAGGGGGGGAAGGAGAGCTTGCTTTGCTAGGCACAGCAGAGCTATTGAGCCAAGCCTCTCTTCATTCTATTGTAAAGTTTATGTCTATGCTACCTGGCATTATATTGTATGATACACATGGCCTGGCCCGACAAGGTCTCATGAATGTTAGATCTGCCATTCATAACAAATGAGTTCAATACTGCTGATGTATGTATAGTCTATGGGCAATTGCTTTTCTTAGGGCAAGTGTGGTCTCCATTATTTTCTATGGGTCTCCATTATTCCCTGTGGGCAAACGTCTTCATTGATCCCTATGGGCAAGTGTGGATTCTCTATTGGTAATCATGTAATCTATGGGCAATTGCTGTCCTTAGGTCAAGCCTATTTTCTATTATTCCCTATAGGCAAGTATGGTCTCCATTATTCCCTATGGGCAAGTATGCATTCTCTATTGGCAATCATGTATAGTCTATGGGCAATCACTGTTCCTAGTTTTAGTATGTCCCTAATTTATGTTGTTGTGAATAAGATTTTTTCCCCACCAAGAAACAGGCTGCTCTGAAGTTTTGTTTGTTCATGTTGTGTTATGAGATGGGTAGGTAGTTTGTGTGTATATACAATTAATTTTGACTTTAATATATGAGATGATTGTGTGTGACTTTACTCTCCCCCAGTCTTGCCCTTTTAAGCAACAGAACAAGTAATTAGGGGTGAAAAAATAAGCAAAAACAGAATATTACCAAAACAGTTATGGTCTATCTGTATTGCAGCACTTTATCATGCATTTTAAAAATGAGCTAAGTTGCCCATATTTCCCACATGGGAAACTGCAGGTTGCCAACTGGCTTGGCAAAAAAAAAGTCTTATCTCTTTAATAGAGAATAAAACTGTGAAAATAGGCTGTGTAATCTTTTAATGGCATAGAGGGAAATAATGGCATAGAGGGAATATCCTATTAAGCATGCCGTATATTAAACAGACAGGACATTTTTTGCCCAACCAGTCTGGCAAACCTAACTGGTTGACTGTTTTCTCCCATATGAGTCCCTCAGGACTTTAAGGTCGACTAGTGAAAACCTGGTCTGGGTTCCTTCCTTTGCAGTACAACTGCAAAATTACTTGTGTGTTTAAGCTCCAGTAAGCCTGTTTATGATTGCTCTCTGCTTGGTTTTAAAGATGCTTTCTTTGTATCTCTCCTGTGGGATACAGGGAACTGGGCAAAGGAAGCTCTGTCTCTTTCCTTAATTTCCTGGGGACCAGGACGGGAGGAGCCTCAGCCAATAGAATGAAGAGAGGCTTGGCTCAATAGCTCTGCTGTGCCTAGCAAAGCATGCTCTCCTTCCCCCCCTCCTCCCCAAGGGAGAAGTCTCGGCCAATGGAGGAAATAGAGGTTTTGCTCTGTAGCTCCTGTGTTATTGAGCAAGCCTTGCAAATTTGTCTGCCAAAGAGGCCAGAGCAGGGCCTTTTAGGGTTAGAGTTGTGAAATGCTCAAGGATCTGTATAACTTATTTCCTGACCTCCTTTTGCAGACAAGTGAAATCTTTTGAACATGAACATATGAAGCTGCCTTATACTAAATCAGACCCTGGGTCCATCAAAGTAAGTATTGTCTTCTCAGACTGGCAGCGGCTCTCCAGGGTCTCAAGCTGAGGTTTGTCACACCTATTTTCCTGGACCCTTTTTTGGAGATGCCGGGGATTGAACCTGGGACCTTCTGCTTCCCAAGCAGATGCTCTACCACTGAGCCACCGTCCCTCCCCTAATGTACTGTTCAAATGTACTGTTGACATTTGAAAATTAGTGTGATTCTCAGGTTTTTTGTATTTTCAAAAAGTAATATTTATTTATTTATATTTATTTTCTCTTTTATATAGATTTGGGTAGGGATTGTATTTTTGAAATTATTTTTGTGAACAATTTGCTTTTAAAATGCAGTTAATCAATATTATAAATTCAATAAAAGTGCATAAGGATGATGCTATACCACAATAAAACATTGGCAGGGTTGCTCTTTTGGTGGCAAGGTACTGGAAAGTGTGTTTGCCAGCCTTCACACACACACACCCTCCCCCCACATGCTGCACCTATGTATGATAGGAAGTACCAAGCACGCGAATAAAAATCACATACTTTTTCCTGGTGAATATAACAAAACAAGGACATCTTTCATATTCTAAATATAAAGTCCCACCTCATGATTGCTGGTGAAGCTAAAAATTACTTGATTGGTTGCTGTGGTAACATGCTTAATTTTCCTTTTTTTGGTAAATTGATTATGCTTGCTAACTCTATTGAAACTTCATTTAGCAAACTTGTTTATAAAAATCTCACCAAGACAGCAGAGTAGTCTGGGATGCATTTTGATAGTAATTTATATGCTTGTATACACTGGGTTGTCACATAGGGTTATCCTCCCATACTATCCAGCCTGCCAGTTAAGTTCTGCCTCTCAGGCCTTCTCTGTCCCACCTTCATATGTGAGGCAGGGGGATTACTAGAGTCAGGGCACTGTTTGTAGTGGCACCTTGCCTTTGGAATGCTCTCCCCCTTGAAGCTTGCCTGGCACCTACTTCAGTCTGTTTTAGGCATCAGATTAAAACATATATTTTTTACTCAGGCTTTTAATTATGAGTGTTATCTTATCAGCTCTTAATTATCTGTTTCTGTTTCATGGATAATTTTTATGCTGATTATGTTTAATAGCTTGTGTTTTTTAATTGTAAACCACTTTGAGCAAGACTCTGAAGAGACAGCATAGAAGTATTCTAAATAAATACATTTACTGAGATGTTTCTTTGGTGATATTTCTTAGCACTGGTTCTTTACTACAATGATTCTGATGGTCAGCTTACTCCAAAGCTAGGGAAACAGCAAGCCCATGAGAAAGTGACTACAATCTCTTCAGGTATTTTTACCTTTTCTAACCTCCAGGTGGCAGTATGTCACACTTATTGTAGCACCTTAATTAATAACTCATAATGGGTAACTGTTTTATCTAATTTTTAACTTAATTTATAAATGTAATTCAACTGTATTTTAATCTGTTTTATTGTACTGATTGTATTTTATTGAAATCATGGTTATACCATGTCCTGTGAGCCGCCCTGAGCCTGCCTTTGGCAGGGGAGGGCGGGATACAAAAATAAATTTGTTATTATTATTATTATTATTGTCCACAAATCAAAGAGTTCATAATATAAGTTTATTTTCAGTTCCAAAGGTATGTACCTGGTGAAAAAGCAATATTGTCCATAGGTTGTTTCTATTATTTCACCACAATTTATTCATTCAGTTATAACAAAGAATCCAGAAAACATGTAGTCCTCCTTTTTTCATAGTTGACCTATGGTAATATTATTTACTTTGAATTAAATCACGGCATGACTTGTTCAGTGTGAACTTAAGAGCATTGCACCAAGAAAAGATCCTACTGATATAGTGGTTAGTATGGCCCATCCATCCAGTTGTCCTGCAATTTTGAAACACACTCTCTCTTTCATATTGTTTTTAAGCACCTCAGGATTGCAAATAGGAAATAAAATCAGGAAATGATTAATGTCTAGGCGATTAGGAAGCAGTACTTGAACATATTGTAGGAGTCCCCCTGCCACTTATCTATTTATGCTATTTTTCTGAACTATGGAACTAAACACTGAAAAGAAATCCAAGACAAATTGGCAGAAAATCAGACAAGAAGTAGTGTCTAGGTAGAACCTGTTCAACTTAAATCCAAAGAAATAAATGCAGATTGTTTAGATATAGACAAGCCAACTAGCCTGAAAAATGTCCTGGATGTTTAACAGAGGTTTAATGGGGCGTTATTTACAAGGTGATGTTACTTATCTTCATACCATGAAAAGCTTCACCTGCCTATAAACTTCTATATAAAGGTACACGACATTTTTCTCCAGACCAATTGGCAACCTTACTTCCATATCTGGAAGGCAGGACAGTGGAGGCAGAAATTCTGACAGTATAACCCTAAAAACAGATTCCTGACAGTAAGCCCTACTGAATAGACCTGAGTAGGATTTTGAGTAGACTGTTTAGGATTGCTCTCTCTGGTATTCAAGTTGCAAAGGAAAGCTCTCTAGTGGAGGTGGAGAAAGAAATCTGAATATGAACTCTTCTACCTCAGATTCAATTTTGGCACCTTCTCCCTTTCCATAGTAGAGTCAGCTCCAGGATTAATATTTCAGGAATTGAGGCTGGCAGAAGCCATCTGGAGCAAGAACTCTAGACTGCTGTCCCTCTTTTCTAGAAGCTAGTTAGAGCCAAGATGCATGTGATGCAACCCTCCGATATGTAGTTCAGTCCTAAGGAGAGTTAAGCTCATTGATTTCAAGGGACTTTAAAATGTGCCCCTCTAGTTATGGTAGCAGTCTCAGAAAGCACAATTAAGTATTTTTAAAAACTTAAATTAAAATATG
This sequence comes from Heteronotia binoei, assembly GCF_032191835.1. NCBI lineage: Eukaryota > Metazoa > Chordata > Lepidosauria > Squamata > Gekkonidae > Heteronotia > Heteronotia binoei. Next base: position 88,976,922 of record NC_083228.1, on the reverse strand, counting down.
CTTAAAAGATCAGCACTCTTGCAATATTTTATTTATTTAACAGTTTCATAACTGAAACCTCTTGCTCTGAATTATTACATCAAAATCTGGAGACAATGTATGTGTTGTAACAATCTTGAATATGCTGTTCAGGTGTGTGTCTGTAAGTTGCAAATCTACTTTTGATTTATTGACATTCATTACAGAAATCTTATGGTCAATGCTTTGAACCTAAGACCCAGGAGAAAACATGAAGAGGCTGGGCATTGCAAGCTTTTGTATGTAACTTGCTTCATGTGCTGGGGAGCCAGTGGAGAAGTCAGAGGCTTTGCTCTGTAGCTCCTGTGCAGTTGAGCAAGCCTGGCAAAGCAAGCTGTGATGCAGAAGGAAGCAAGAGGGAGAGAAGGAAGCAGATGACAGTGAGTTGCTCATGGGGCCTGATAGGAGACCTCCAGAGACCTGATCCAGCCTGCATGTTTCACACCCCTATACTAGAAAGAAATGAGAAACCACAAATGATTTCCACAGTGACCATCTGTCCCCTCCATGCCACTTTTAGATTTAGCAGTTTCCTACAATAGACTTCTTGTCAATTTCCCAGTCTGTCAAGGATCATATTGCCCATGTCTACATCTGAATTTCTTTTCAGCTTTCAGTCCCCTACATGAACTACAATTTAATAGTACAATTGACAGACCAGTTTTTTTTAAAAAAAGGCAACGTCAAAAAAGGAAACAGCTGCTGGAAGGATCCGTTGGTGGATGACAGAGACACAGTTCAGTTCAATAACAATGACTTTATCTTTGCTTCAATAAAGAAGAAGATATTGGATTTATATCCCGCCCTCCACTCCAAAGAGTCTCAGAGTGGCTCACAATCTCCTTTACCTTCCTCCCCCACAACAGACACCCTGTGAGGTGGGTGGGGCTGGAGAGGGCTCTCATAGCAGCTGCCCTTTCAAGGACAACCTCTGCCAGAGCTATGGCTGACCCAAGGCCATGCTAGCAGGTGCAAGTGGAGGAGTCTCACTGTGTGGGGACAGGGCATTGCAGGGTTCTAATGAGGATATAAGGCCAGCTGTATTTCTGTTTCTAGCATATTTTGGAAAAGCAATCATGCAGCTACTCAGCTGGACCTTTATGCAGAAGCAACCATGCAGGCCCAGGGTTACTTGAAACAATAAATCAGAGGAATTGAAAGGTGATAGAAAGGGATATTGTTAACTACACACTCCTATGCAAACCCTAATGAAACTAGGTAATGGAGCAAGGAGATGAAAGGGTTCTATGAATCACATTGTCTGTGCTGGAGCGTTATAACCTCATGACTCTATTCCTCTAGGCTAGGGGTCTACAACCTATAACTCCACAGCCAAATGTGGCTCAGTACAGAACCAACTATGACTCTTTTTAAAAACTGAAATTTTTATGTTCATGTATATAGAAGGGGTAGATGAGATGCTATAATAACCAGTATGTGAAGGGAATGGCATGCAAAAGTTTTTATGGGACTAGAGGACTTTACAGAAAGGAAAAAAGACAGAGGTGAACAACCAATGTGCATATCATCTATAGATTTATGCCTTTGTACTGCAACATAAGAAGATCCCTGCTGGATCAGACTACTGGTTCATCTAGTCCAGCATTCTGTCTCACACAGTGGCCAACCAGTTATTCTGGAGGGTCAACAAGAGAGACTGAGGCCTTCCCCTGATATTGCTTCCTGACTCTGGGATTTAGTGGTTTAGTGCCTCTGAATATGGAGGTTCTCCTCAGTCACCATGGCTAGTAGCCATTGATAATCTCCCATGAACCTACCTAGTCCCAGTGGTACAGGATGCTCCTATCTGTATTTATTCACTTCTTGTGAGATCTCCTGTGTCCTACTTCCTAATAAAGGACTCACAACAACTAGTGTTTGGGCTGTGGAAACTATATGGATCATTAATCAACATGGCCATTATCAGTGATGTGAAGTTGTATAGCTTCAGTTATGCAAAAATGTTTAGTGCTGGTTCTTGCTCAGCTCACAATTTGTAATAGTTTAGCTCTTTGTAAAGACTTGCAGATTCCAGTCCTAGACTAATGATAGCACAATGTGTGCTGTGCTACAACAGAGGTAAGTTTTATAGTCTGGCTGTGAAGAAGTTTATTTTTCCTTTATGTGTTCCCTTCAGAGAGACAAGCTATGCGATAAGCCCCCAGTGTTTATTTTTGAATTTTACAGCATAATCATTTGCTTGGCTGTTTGTCAGCCTGTCTTGGATTGAAGCCCCAAGCTTTGATTTGCAGTCATGCACAGCTGTGAAATAACCTTTAGAAAATGGCCTCTGAGCACTTGTGGGCAGCATCTACTCATGTAAAAAAATTAAATTGTAATTACTTGACTCCAGATTGTAAAGAAGCCCAGCAGCTCTAATAACAAATGTTTCTTCCTGACCTCTTCCTTTTGCAGTCAGTAAAAATGGGAGGTGAATCTGAAGTTGGTTCCTGATTATATTTCTGCATATGTGAAAGGGTATAAGGACATTATTTCTGTTAACATTTCTTCAGATGTCACATCAGTGAAAAGCGCTCTCACAGGCTTTGAATCCTTCCATTTTTCTAAGGCACTTCTGATGGCATACTTTGTTTTTCCCCTTCTCACAAACCTGTGAGGAATATTAGTTGGAGAAAGGGTGAATGATCACCTGGCAAGCTTCACAGCATTGGGAAATTGAACCTGAGCTGCCTAGATCTTTTTAAATGATCTGAGTTCAGCTCTAAAATGGCAACTGTGTCCACAAGTCCAGCCTGTGGATGCCATAACATCTACTGTCACTGTAATGGACTCAGGCACTTAGCATGAAAGCTGGGAACAGCTTGCAATGATTGGCTGGGATGCAGCCATGGTAACGATAATGTAGCAAATTGAGAGGGGCTTGGAGGGAAGAAAAACGCCTCAGAGTTTTGGAGTTGGAGCTTGGGTACTGAACAGTGGAGTAGAGACTGGGTACTGAAGCTGAAGAGTTACTATGTGAAGCAACTGGACAAGGAGCCGAGAACAGCCAATGGGGCTGAGTTTCTTGGGAGACAGAAGTAAATAAAACCTTCTGTCAGTGAGAGAGTTTCTGGTCAGAAGGGGATCACAGCCAGGCACCTTCTGTGAGGCAAAACTCTCTGTGGGGTTCTGTCAGCACAACAGAGCAGACTTCTAGTTTAAACTGAGAACACGCAAACACTCTGAAAGGAAGACTGTATTCTGGTGGCTAGAAGGAAATCCCAAGATTCAGACTAGGAATCTAGTTGGTGGGTCACACAAGAGTGAGGGGCTGGAAATTAGCTCTCAAAGGTGTGAATCCTGCATGCTAGCGTGTATGTCTGTGAGGGAAAAGTTATCTGGCTCAAGTCAGGAGTCCTCGGTGTGTGCAGAAAAGAGTGAATGTCAGTTTATTATTTTTATGATTTGTGAAGTCTGAGAATAAGGCTAGACCATCAACTCTGCAAAGTATTCCTAGTGCCAAGAAGACACTGCCTGCCTGTCCAAAGTTTTTGTATAGTTTTAATGCCTGCCTGTTTATTTTTATATTAGTATCTCAGCCTCACAAACCTGTAGTGTTTAGTGATTGATTATTTTGCCAACCATCTGCCTGCCAACTGATTTGTTTTTAATACAACTAATTAATATTATTTTATCCCTCTCCCTTGCCTTTTGTGAACCAATAAATATTCTTTCGTGAATTTTGAAATTTAAAAATGTTTGGTCCCTATGTTTTATACTTCTGACAGTATTTCGGTGTGGGTGCCTGAGGTACTGAGGGAAGGTGTCAGGGGAAAATTCTTAGTGATCACCCTCCTAAGCTGATGCTGACTGGTTCTTTACAGTCATCTTCAAACATTAGCTGCTAGCTCACTCAAGGGTGTTCCATTCCCAGGTGTGTGGAGGCCAGAACCGGCATGTGGGAGTCAGTGAACTAGGCAATGGCCTGGGGCACTGGCTTCCACAGGGGCATGGATGAAGACAGGCGCCCTCTCCCCGTTCCTGCTCACACCATCCCTGAGTCTTTCTCGGCTCTGAGGGGTTGGAGGAGCTCTCCCAATCCCTCAGAGCTGAGAAAGAACATGGCTTCTCCTGCCCAGCGTGCTCCGAACTTGGAGCACACTGGGCAGGGGAAGGCACCCAGTGTCCTGGGGTCTCCAACCCCCTCTCCCTCCCTTCCCTTCCACCTCCCCCCCGTGTGATCAGAGCATGCCATGTCTCTTCCCCACCAGCTGTGTCGCGGTATGCATCTTATCCTTCTAAGAATGCACTGGAGGAGGCTTGGCTCCCCCTCCCTTCCAGTTCTGGAAAGGGTGGGGGAGAAGTGTCCTACAGTGCCTTCTTAGAAGAAGGATCTTGGCTTCTGAAGGGTTCTTTGATAGGGTTGCCAAGCCATGGTGCGCTGTTAACCAGGGGTGCAGGAGGCGGAGCAGAAGGACCAAGGTGCATCACAGGGGGGGGGAGGCGGGATGGGGCTACTGGGCAGCGGGCACACCACATGTTATTGCAGCGTGCGCATGGTTTGCGCACACAAATGGACACGGGGGGGGGGGGCGCTGGTGCAGGGTTCTGCCTTAGGCGGCAAAAACCCTACTGGGCCTGGTGGAGGCCCCATTTGAATCCAGACTAGGGGTTTCCAGGTCTGTGTTGGAAAATACTTGGAGACTTTAGAGGTGGATCCCGGAGAGGGTGGGGACCTCAGCATGGTACAATGCAATAGAGTCCATCCTCCAAAGCATCCATTTTCTCTAGGAGAGCTGATCTCTGCCAGCTGGAGATAAGTTGTAGAAGCAGGAGCCCTCCAGGCCCCATCTGGAGGCTGGCAATCCTAACATTGGCACAAAGTGTGTAATGTACTCAGAGACAAGACGTGTTGAAGGCAACATGCTTTAATGGATGGTACATCACAACAGAACTGGAACACGCGGGCCGGTACCCGCTTTATATACATTTATCCCAGAACAGCCCCCCAGCTGGCCAGCCCAATCCTGGCCAGTCAAACTTCCCGCCGCTGATCTTGATAGGCGGAGTCTTTTCCCGTGCTGCGCAGGGTGACCAAGGGACTTCCCCTGGTCGCCCTTTACTGCGGGGCCACGTGGTGCTTTGTTTAAGCACAAGACACTACAAAGTGAGAATCAAATCCTGTCTTCTCCCTGGACAATTCCACTAAACTGAAAAGGACTTGGGGTTGTTATTTGCACTTGGGGAGGCTACATGTGTAGTCCATGCCATTGGAGAGGCTAAGCCAGTCAGAACGGACAGTAAACCAAAACTGTCAGTTTCAAAAAGAATCTGCACATATTAGATCCTATCTCTATATTTGAGCTGTATAGTATTTCCTCTGAGATTCATTGTTTGACTTGAACAACACACTGGGTTCATATTCAACAAGGGCAAGATCCAACTGATATTATCCATGCTTAATTCTCCTTCTCCTGTTGAAAGCTATGCTTAGATTATACCCCCAATTATTGTTCTGATTATTACATAATGTTTACTTTATAATGCTTATGTTTGTAAATATACATTTAATTTCATAATTTAAAAATGGGATATACATTTGTAATGCTGTGGACCAAAATTATATATGGTTCCTCTTAATTTTAAGTTTGGGCAGGCTGGAGGCCTGCTTATAAATTTTTAAATGTTTTATTTCTTTTTTTTTTTTTGGCAAAGCCCTAGAAGCCCTAAAGGTCAGGCCCATTGGAGAGGGCCTTGAGTTGGTGCACCTGCAGATTTGTTGCCCAGGGAACTGAAGGGAGACACCTGTGGCTGACACCCATATCTGGGTCTCATTAATGTTGTTTTGTGGAGTTGAGTTCTGATTGGGTTTTTCGAATCTACCCACGAGGGCTCCTTAAGAATAAAAGATTACCTTTTTCTTTGCTCTGGGCCCTCTACGGGACGATTGGACTAGACCCTGGGACCCTAGACTCTACGCTGGGGCTCCCTGTTTGTGGATTCAATGGACTTTGTTGCCTGATTTCTTTGGAACCATATGGTGCCTTTAGTTAAGTATATTTTGCAACGTTATTGTTTTGGCTCACTGCTCTTAATGATAATTTTTAAGCCTATCTTTAAATAAACTCTTTTTTGGTTTTAAAAAAAGAGCTTTCTTGTCGCTTTGTGTGGGGGGTTGTAGCAACATGCCAAAAGCTTACTCGACCGCCCCGAAGGTCGTCTAATCTACCAAATAAGAAAAAATACCTTGTCTGGGGAACTCCCCGCCACATCTGCTGTGGTTGGGCTTTCCCTGGTTTTAGAGGATAAAACTCTGAGGTTGGGCTGGGATCTCAGAGTGAAAAACGTAATACAGCCTGGTGGCAGTTTACCCCAGGATCCGGTTTTGGGCCTGGATATTTGGATTTTTGTTTGAGCCACCATTCTAACGGCCCGCCTGGTCTCGGTCATAAGGGTCGGACCATTACAACATTTTTAATAAACAAAACATTATAAAGGAGAGTGTATTCTATCCCACATACTTCTGTGGGCAGTTTCTTCATCCATGTGAATGGAATCTCATACTCCTGCTGAAAAATCTAGAATTGGTAACCATGCAGATCAATCAAATTAGGTGATTACTTTCCTCATCCTCTCCCCCCACAGGGTTTTCTAGGGTCTGGTCCAAAATACTCAGCCTCTCCCTTCTTTTTAACTAATCTTGGTGGAGTGGGGGAGAACAAAACAAGTTGTCGGGGGAAAGAACGAAACAAAAATGTAACTAATTGCCCTGTGCCTTTAAAAGGTAGTGGGAGACAATGCCTGGAGGGAAAGCTGAATCATTCCATCTTGTCACATTCTTAGGAATCCTGGAGGCTTTGTTCTTGGTCTGGAACCATGTGGGTGGTCAGCCTTTCCCTTCAGGCTCTGAATTTCAAGCATTCATATATGGAGTAGTTCACTCATGTTATACAAGAGGATTATTATCCTTAGTGCTGTGTTCAGGGACTGCTGAATCAACCTTCTTCTGAAAAGGTGCTTTGAACATATGAACATATGGAACTGCCTTATACTGAATCAGACCCTTGGGCCATCATGTCAGTATTGTCTACTCAGACTGGCAGTGGCTCTCCAGGGTCTCAGCTGAGGTTGTTCACACCTATTTGCCTGGACCCTTTTTAGTTGGAGATGCCAGGGATTGAACCTGGGACCTTCTGCTTACCAAGCAGATGCTCTGCCACTGAGCCACCGTCCCTCCCCCATGCTTTAGTTATAAACAATACCATTATTAAGTAGTATCTTTATTATGGCCTTTCTTCCTGTTTGTTGGGGGTCCCCTTTGAGCAAAAAGGTGGTTGTCCTTTCCCCCACCTGAGGAATTCAGAATACTTTATTGCAGTAAGGCTACAAGAGCAAGCCTGCCCCATTATTCCCATGATTGATGATACCATCTGTTCCACTTCCTGCTCCCTGATTTCATTTCCATGATTAAACTGGACACTGCTTACCATGACATCATTTCAGTGAGAATTCAGAAGCGTAAAGTGGCCTTTGCTTCTGTAATCCTTGCTCTAGAATTAGTCACATGGAAGCTACATGCAAATGTTATTCTTTGACAGCAGAGAGATTACTTTAATGAAGCTTTCCCATTCAGCTGGTGGGGTGGGGGGGGGTACTGCTGAACCCCCATCGTTTCAAGTGATTTAGCTTGGTCTTACATCAGATGTAACCATTCCTCCACTTGGTTTGATTGTTTTTTGGTCTGGTGCAGCATCACTTTATGGTGGTGATAATAACCAGTGAGGGAAAACTGTGCAGCTCTTGCCAGAACCTACATATCAGTTAAGAAATCAGGGCTACTGCTTTTAGCCATACACAACACTGTGAGGGGGCTTCAAGAGAAGTGGCACCACTTAAAGCTAAGTATTATTCTCCAAGCTTTGCCTCTTCCTTCAGGTTTCCTTCCTATGCCATCTGCACACTGCTATTCCCTACATTTTCCCTCTTAGTGCTCTTTCCCTGTTGCTGTTTTTAACAATTGTACCCTGCTTTTGTCCCCAAAGTGTCTTAATCTTTTTAGTTACAAAACTCACATCATTCTTCCTTCCACCATTTTATTCTCAACCATGGCATGTAGGTTAGGTTAAGAGGGACTAACTGTAGATTTGTCAATAAAGGTCTTTGAACTGAAATTGAATTGACTAACTGGCCCAGCAAGACACCCAGCAAGTTTCTGTGGCAAAGTGGGAATTTAAACCTGAGTGTCCCACATATAGTCAAACATTCTAACCACTATACCAGGCTGGCTTTCTCTCTGATTTCCCTCAAAGAGCTCTTCCTTCATTGCAGAATGAGAAGTTGAGAGGACTCAGCATTATTTTTTGTGACCTGCATCAGTTTTTTGTCTCCTGCTTAGCTCTAAAGAGAAATAATGCCCACCTTCTGTTGAAAGCTTCAAGCCTTCATTTGTGCCAAGGCAGCTGCCACCTGGGTAGTTGGGCTGCAACAAGCAACCTGATGGCAAGAATTTTTTTTTTATCTTCTCCTCTTGCTTTTAACTAGCCTTATATCATCCTTATAGCTAATTTCTGGACTGGGCTATACAGCATGGATCAAAAAATCTGCACTATGAGACCAAGGACAGATTTGGGGATGGGGGAATTATTTTAGTATTCTGAGAGAAGTCCCAGGTTTGCATAAAACTATGAAATGTCAAAAAGGGTGGTGTTGGTAGTTAGAACCATCACCATCCATCATTGACACAATGCATGCCTGTAGATAACCAGGGGCCCATGGGGCCTGCCCCCCCTGACAGCTTTGGGGGGGCCCTCACCCCAGGCTGTCCCTCTCTCTTCTGCATTATTTAAATTCAAAGTATTTAAATTGGGAGAGGAACCCAGGAGCAGCTGCTGCCCCTCCCATGTCATGTAAAGGACTCACAAATCAGCTGATTGGTGGGGTCTAAATTGTGGGGGAAGGGTGGCAGGAGCAGTCACCAGCCTCCTGCATGATTTAAAGGGCCCCTTCCCCCATGGCCCCTAGCTATGAGGCTTACACAATGTCTTCTTCTTTAAGAAACGTGTTTCATGGAGATCTCATGAACCAGAAAAAAGGTAAGTAGGTTAGCAGATAAATGGAAGAGGGGAGAAGCAGCAAGAACAGCCAGGGGGAGGCCAAGAAGAAAAATAAAAGGGGGGGAATGAGGAAATGAGATGCCCTTCCCTTGTAGGTCCCTATTTGTTCCTTCCTATTCTGCATCATGTGAAAGAAATTTATGAACCTGATAGATGTTTAAAAACACATATCCCATCAAGGGACATGAACTTAAACAAATTCCTCAACTCTTTCACATTTCAGTTAATGCCAACTTCCAGTGTCCATAAAGGTTAAAATGAAAATTCAGCATGAGAAACAAAGGATTTTTCAGACAGTTGATTCCTTTATACCATTTCCTCCCTTTGGGTGGATATGGCTGGCTCTCTCACGCTATTTTTCCCTTGTCTTTAATTTTTTTCCTTCATATTATGAATCAAATAACCAAAGTAGGAAGTCCTGGTTCAACCAAACATTCTTGTTATGTCTAAAGAGAGAGACAGATCCACCCCATTACCTGCTTTTCACTGGTTTTGTCTAGTTTACAAGGTGTTCTCTGTTCTGTAAAATGATACTTTATACAACCACTAAACAGTATTTCAAAGAGCAAACCATAAACAGGCATTCTTTTTTGTTCTGCAAACTACTGATGAAGTGGAGATTATGTCCGTCAAATCTTGCATGGCATTTCCTGATAAATAGCTTCACATGCCTATCTTTTTAGTCCACATGGTGCATAAGGCACAACAAGGACAAGATGTCAATCCCCTGTGACTCTTCCTTACTGGCTAGGTTTGAATAAAACTTAGTTGGTCTTAAAGGTGCAATTTGACTCCTGCTTTGTGTCTTCCTCTTCCTTAGGCTTGACATCTCTTTGATCATCTTCTGGTAATAATAATAATAATAATAATAATAATAATAATAATAATAATAATAATAATAATAATAATAATAATAAATTTTATTTTATATCCCGCCCTCCCCTGCCAAGGCAGGCTCAGGGCGGCTCACAGGACATGGTATATACCATGATTACAATAAAATACAGTTACTACAATAAAACACAGTTAAAATATAATTAAATTACATTCATAAATTAAGTTAAATAAATCAGTTAAAACCATTATAAATTAAGGTGCTACAGTCCAATACATGTATAAGGATGGCTAGATGTCATTACCTGGGTTCCATCTTAAAAGCAAGTTGGAAAAGGACGGTTTTACAAGTCCTGCAAAACTGATTAAGGTCTCGCAGGGCTCGCACCTCCTCTGGTAGCTGATTCCACCATTGGGGAGACATTGTTGAGAAGGCCTGCTCCCTCGTTGTTTTCAGTCTGGCCTCCCTTGGTCCAGGGATTTTTAAAAGATTTTGAGAACTAGATCTCAGTGCTCTCTGAGGAACATATGGAGAGAGGCGGTCCCTAAGGTAGGCAGGTCCTCGGCCTAGGGTTGCCAAGTCCAATTCAAGAAATATCTGGGGACTTTGGGGGTGGAGCCAAGATCAAGGCTGTGACAAGCATAATTGAACTTCAAGGGAGTTCTGGCCATCACATTTAAAGGGACAGCACACCCTTTCAATTCCTTCATTCCATAGCAAATAATGAAGGATAGGGACACCTTCTTTTGGGGCTCATAGAATTGGGCCCCCTGGTCCAATATTTTTGAAACTTGGGGGGTATTTTGGGGAGAGGCACTAGATGCTATACTGAAAATTTGGTGCCTCTACCCCAAACAACAGCCCCCCCCCAGAGCCCCAGATACCCGCGGATCAATTCATGATTTTCTATGGGAATAAATCTCCATAGGGAATAATAGAGTTCCCAGCAGACATTTCACCCCCCCCCCCCGCTTTCTGATGACCCTGAAGTGGGGGGGAGGGTCTCCAAACCGGGGGATCCCCTGCCCCCACCTGGGGATTGGCAACCCTACCTCGGCCATATAGGGCTTTAAAGGTAATAACCAGCACCTTGTAACGAACTCGGTACACAATTGGCAGCCAGTGCAGCTCCCGCAGCCTAGGCTGTACATGTTCCCACCAAGGTAGTCCCACTAACAGCCTGGCTGCTGCATTCTGCACTAGCTGCAGTTTCCGCGTTTGGTACAAGGGCAGCCCCATGTAGCGGCATTACAGTAGTCCAACCTCGAGGTGACTGTTGCATGGATCACAGATGCCAGGTCGCTACGTTCCAGGAAGGGGGCCAACTAGGGTTGCCAAGTCCAATTCAAGAAATATCTGGGGACTTTGGGGGTGGAGCCAGGAGACATTAGGGGCAGAGCCAAGATCAAGGCTGTGACAAGCATGATTGAACACCAAGGGAGTTCTGGCCATCACATTTAAAAGGACTGCACATCTTTTTAAATGCCTTCCTTCCATAGGAAATAATGAAGGATAGGGGCACCTTCTTTGGGGGCTCATAGAATTGGACCCCCTGGTCCAATCTTTTTGAAACTTGGAAGGTATTTTGGGGAGAGGCACTAGATGGTATACTGAAAATTTGGTGCATCTATCTCAAAAAACAGCCCCCCCCCGAGCCCCCAATACCCGTGGATCAATTCCACATAATTCCCTATGGGAATCGTTCATGGAGGTGCATGATGGCTGTGGGGGTGGGGCTTCTCCCGCCGGCCAGCTGGCTGGGGGAGGGGGGAAGCCTCTAAAACTGGGGGATCCCCCTCTGGGACCTGGGGATTGGGAAGCCTAGGGCCAACTGCCTCGCCCTCCTAAGGTGGAAAAAGGCGGATTTAGCAGTGGCAGCTATCTGGGCCTCCATTGTCAAGGAAGGTTCCAGTAGCACTCCCAAACTCTTGACCCTGCGCACTGGTATCAGTGGCACCAGGAGACTGGTATGTAGTATAGTAACTGAAATGTACTTCAGACCTTATATTCATGTGGAATAAGAAAGAATAGTCCTCATCTAAGCTAGTGTACAAATATCATTGTGAGAAGTGTGAAACAGTTTTACTACTCTACAAATAGACATTCTGACATGAACCTTTTAAAACAACAAGGAGGATGAGGACCACCAGTTCTGCAGGTTCTCAATATGGTGGAGCTTGAATAGGAAGGGTCCAGTTTGTGAAAGCCTGGTGCCTCTGATGTCATCCTTTAGCCTCCAGAACAGTTTTGTCACTTTAAGTGTTTGTGATTTTTGTTCTTTCTGTAGGACAAAAAAATAACTGCAGATATACCTTTTTAAAAACTCTAAGCTGTACCTGCTTTTTAAATGGCATGTCTGTTTTTACTATTGTAGTCATTTTGCAAAGCTTAGACCTTAATATGGCTACATCTAGAGCATAGGCTTTTTGTAGGAAGACTTGCAGTTTGGGGGACAGAAACTGGTACATGACGTATGAGTACAAAGAACCCAGGTTACACAACACATGATAATAAACAGTTGGGAATCTTAGGGTTGCCAAGTCCCTGGTCCGAGTGGGGATCTCCCTGCCTGGGAGGTTCCCAACCCACCGGCCCACATTGGGCCAGTGGGGGGGACCTCCTCTGACATTGTTGGTGCAATGATGTCACCCGGAAGTGACGTCATCAAGCCGGCAATGTCATGTGGCGGCCACTCTAGGCATTTCCAGGAAAACTCTATTATTTTCCCAGATGCTCTAACCATTTGGGAGGGAAAACTCTATGGTACAATAGTTTTTTAAGGCTAGAGCGTCTGGGAAAACAATAGCATTTCCCCGGAGACACCTAGAGCAGCTGCGAGCAACATCACTGGCATGATGACGTCACTTCTGGGTGATGTCATTGTGTTGCATGCACAAAAGTCTCCCACCAGGCAATGCTGGAGACTTGGCAACCATAGCTGGGATACATTCATATGAACAAATGCAAATAGTGTTAAGAATGGCTGTTCAAGAGGGTATGCCTTACCTCACTGTGCACACTTTTTATGCACAGGAGGTACCTTCCACCCCCTGAAAAAATAAAATTATTTCAATGTTTAGATACCTCACAGAGAATTATCCTGGGCTCTACATTTTAGCAAGGAAGAATTCTTGATGTACAAAAGTAGTTAAATTGTTCCTGGATGGTTGATTGATAAATGTTAAAGTTCACATTCTCCTAAAGTTGTAATGGGTGGGGAGCAAAGATCTGACACTGAAGATTCAGAACTTGTCTTTTCCTGACTTTTCTGGACTAATAAAGGTATATGAAGGAAGCACAGAACAACAATTAGCATGCCATTCATTCCAAGCACTGGGAAATACTTGTTCAAAAGTTCAGCTTCAGTCTCAGCTTTAATTTCCAAGTCTTTGTGGATGTTTCATGTTACTAAAATAAATGATATGCAGCCTAAATCAGACTGGATATCCAATCTGCCACAGTTTATTTGCTCCTTAGTCTCTTCTGCCCTTTATTTTTCAAAAATGTGCAACCTCATCTGTCTCTAAAGATTATGACTGACAAAATTTAAAAAAATCTAATTTATTTCATAATATCCTTAGGCTTATTAAATTTGCTGATGATACTAAATTGGGAGGGGTTGCAAATACAGAGGTCGTCATACATTGGAGAGAGGGGGGTGGCATGGCTTTGTCGAGGGCAGCTTGGTGATGGGAGGGGACAAGGTGACAGTGGTCAGGAGCCAGAGTCATGTGTCAGGGAGGGCAGGGGGCGCCCAGTGGTGCCCCCTAGGCCAGGTGGCGCCCTAGGCAACTGCCTACTTCACCCATCCCACGCACCTGGTGCTGAGGGAAGTAACTGTGAAGATGGCCAGAAATATTATTGGCGATCAATGTAAGGAGTCATTCCAGGGTTGCCATCTCTTGGTTGGGAAATACTTGGAGATTTGAGAGGTAGAGCTTGAGAAAAGTAGGGTATGGGGAAGGACTTAAACGGGGTATAATGTCAGAGAGTCTACCTTCCAAAGTGGCCATTTTTTTCCAGGTGAACTGATCTGTTGCCTGGAAACCGGTTGTAATCCCAAATTCTGATGGGATCAGGCGAGCCTGGGCTATTCAAGTTCATTTTGTAATAAAGCTAATCAGAGGTTCACAAAATGGTGGAAGGGCATTGCTGTGGCAGTTCAGTTTGCTGCAGCTGACCACTTTTTTTTTAAAGCCTTGTTGTGTTAAAGTTGCACAGTGCAGGATGTGCAGCTGTTAGATCTTTTTTAAAGGTACAATGCAAAATGATGTGACCATGCAGTTATGGGAGATGTGCTTCTTGTCCACTGGCACTATGACATAAAGGATATGCAGAAGGCACTCATTACACTTCCTTTGGCAATATCCCACAGAACAAACATGACCACAGGGAACACACTATTTGGAAGCAGTGTGCTGCAGTTTCCAGGGCACTGACCAGGAGAGCATGGAAAGCCCTCCAGCATCCAAAGGGCAGCTTGAAGAGCAAAGGGAAGGGATTGATTTTGCACATCCAGCAGTGGATGGGTGGCTAGTGCTACTGCTGGAAAGGGATGTGTAAAGAGAACTACTAAAATACCTTCACAGGTCTGAATAGGATGGTTGAGGGCTGCTGCACTGAGGTGGTGGTGGGGGGCACAAGGAGGTAGGGACATTATATTTATCTATCCGTCAAGCACGTGTGAGCTCCTCTTTTCATTCCAGCGGCTTCCTAAGGCAGGTTACAACATATTTTAAAAGTAATAAAATCCACACGGTGAATAAAATAAAAGTCTAAAAACAGGACGAGCATCTTAAAAGCTAGCACTCTTAAGCATGTTAGAAGAACAGTTTAAAATTCAATGTAACCAATGTCACAACATCCCCCCCCCAAGTGCCAAGAATCTTTTGCACTGAGTCACTGTTGTCCCAGATGTATAGATTAGGATCTGAGAAATTTTATTAAAACTCAGAATACGCATATATCACCGTGGCAAAGCACAAACATTTTTAGTCTCTCGGCTTCCCGGCGCGTCCTTAAAAGAGCGACGAGGGCGGGAAGATTCTTCCCAACTAGAGTTAACTCCGCCTCCTGGTTAATTCACCTTCCTTACAAGGCTACAGTCAGGAGCTTTTCTCCCTCTCAAAAGCAGCAGCGCTACATCTGACAAGCCGGAAAGCTCTGTGTAGACTGCAAGAAGAGTAGCACAGACTCCCTAGAGGAACCCGGTGTTATGTAGCTTCAAGAGCTAAGGATGGGAACTGAGAATCTTTATAGACTTTGCATATTGTAGGTCCAGGAGATGGGGCAGAGGGGGAAAGAAACTGTCAGATAAACTTGGGGTGGAAATGCATTGGAAAGGTAAATGGCAATTTGCTGTTTTTTTCCCCTCTGGAATATGTTTAGAAAAGACTGGATAAAATGGCAGTCCACCATTCCTAGTGCCTTGACATTGATACATCCTATTGTTTCTGCCCCTGCTGAAATCAGATTAAATTGGCTAAAATGGGAATAATGTTTCTGCTCCTCAATTTAGGCACCTGTTTCTCTGTATTATGTGTTTGTTTTCTTGAAGTAACATGATCACAATTGTGTTGCTTGTCCTGTAGAAATAGAAAGCCACCTCCCTCCTGGAATTAGAACAGCTAGAAAATAAGCTTTTAAAAATGATGAATGTCTTGTCCATGTGATATCATTTTCTGCAGAGGCATTAGCTAAATTCATTTCTAACCTGTTTCAACATGAAGACATGCTGAATCAGACTTTAGTTTTGTCAGCGGTGGCTTTCCAGGACTGTCAAGCAAAGCATCCTTTTGTGTCCTATAATAAGGAATACCAAGAGTTGAACTTTGGGAATTTGTGCATACAAAGTGTACAGTCTCTTAACTAAACTTGGTCATGCTTGTCTTCTTGTTATACACCAGAATAATGGATCTATTTAAGGTTTATTTTTTGAGGTCTTTGGGGGATGTATAAAATCATGTCTTGGTGCTAGGAGAGCAAGCATTGCTGGACTTTTAAGATTTTTGCCTAGCAGTGCAGACCTAAGCAAAGTGATACCCTTCTAAATATATGGGCTTAGAAAGGCATATTTGTGCCTAGAGTTGTGCTGTAAATGAGACACTTCTGGTTTGGCTCTGTCTTCTTCTTTTAGATGATCACAGATTAAATAATTAATTTTGCACCAAACAAAAAAAGGAGAATGATGGCTCACTCAATACCTCCTAGTTGAATAAGAAGCTATGCAGACAGCATGTTTTGATTTTTGTTTTCACAGGAATGTATTTGTACAAGTCTGATTCTTTATCAGTAAAGTTGTAGCTTTTCACAGTAGTCACCAAATCTGTAGAGTTTCAATTTTAGGATTGGTTGTTGTTTTATTTTGCAAGGAATAATGAATCTGTTTCTGGAATGAATTATTATCAACTCTGCTGAAGTCAACAGAATGTGTGGAGTGGTTTAGGCTGGATACTAATTTATTTCCTCTTTAATGCATAGATTTATCAACATCTGTGTCAACTAGGCAGTTCAAAAGAATATTTGTTGCAAAGGCTGCAGTGTAGCAGGATCACAGTGAATCATTCTCGTAACCAAGAGCTGTAGATTCCTCTTGAGGCACCCCACTGGTGAATTCCTCATGACGGCTCCACCCTGCATATTTGGGACTAACTGATGAAGATGGAGGTATTGCGCCGCTCTTCTGTCTTTGCAGCAGAGGTGATGGAAGTCTTTGATCGGTCTCCCACTGACAAGGAGCTTGTATCTCAAGCAAAGGTACTCTGTAGAGACTATATTCATTCCAGGCTGATTCGGGCTGGAATTGGCTGGAACAAGCCTGAATACAGTGCACCTGCTCCTGGTGGCAAGTTAGCAGAGGTGTCGAACATCCTCCTGAGATTAGGTAAGTGCAGCAGCTGTCAGTGTCACTCTGAAGGTGGCAGTTTATGACTCCAAGAGCTTCTGGGTGGATTAGGGGAAATGTTCTGTAGTGAAGAGCTTGGCAAGAGATGGAGAAGTGCTGGGGTATCTTACTGATTCCTGTTAGTTCATCAAAGGGAATGGTACTTGGTCATCATCCCCTGAGACTGCTCAGCTGGTGAATTCAGGCATCTTTACAATATCAAGGTCACAGACTTTTAGGAAGTTCAGAACAAGGTGTGCTCAACTGAGGCTTTGGAATTTCCAGATGTCCATGTGTGCTTGAGGAGACAGCTTGATTACCCTATTTTAAATATTAAGGGAAGTAGAAGTTGACTGGAGATAGACAGTATTTTTTTTTTTGCATGGTACAGGTGGTCTGATTGCCTGTGATATGTACTCACTTTGCAATCCAATAGCATCATGCACAGTTCCCTTGTTGTACAAAGACCTGCAAAATTTAACCAGAGAACACAGGACAGCAAAAGAAATGTAGCACATACATCACAATCTTCAATACTCTGAAAAATGTTCTTTGCTTCCTGCCCAAGTACATTTAAAAATGGTTCTGTTGGGCTGGAATGCTGCCATTAGCCCTCAAGGGTGACCATAACAATAGATTTAAAAGGTTTTAAAAGACAGAGGAAGGTGAGAGTTACATCTATTTTCTTAACAGAGAATGTTGAGTTCCAGTGCCCCTTGACTATAACTGAGAGTGAGAAGGAGAGATCTTGAATTGTGCAGCTGCCAGTTCAGTTGTATGCTTTTAGGGGCGGTTGTAATAGTTGCATTTTGAGAACAAAAAGCTACTAGCAGTCTGCTATAATTTATCTTGAGCTTGACTTTTCCTAGCTTGGGCTTTGCTGTCATTAGAGACACCTTTGTCAATATGTGAATGCAATTGATAGGCAATAACAGGCATGTGACTTTCAAGAAATATAGGAATTTGTCCTGTATTGCTCCTGGTTCCAGTTTTCTGCCACCACAAATAGTATAGTGCAACTTAATTACCCTTCATTGTTGTTTCAGCCCAGTTAACATAAACTATCAAACACCAGACCCCAATTTGTGACTTTTAATCTGTTAAAAAACATTTCCATGACTCTGCATACTAACTCACTGCCCACTTTCTCTATATTTAAGACTGCTTTCCATTCCATATTATTGTCTGATGAAGTGTGCTTCTAGCACATGAAAGCTTACATTCTGAATAAAACTTGGACTTAAAGGTGCAACTTAACTCTTGCTTTGTTCTACTGCTTCAGACCAACACGGCTGCCCACCTGAATCTATATCTACATTTACTAATAGAACTGAAATATTACATTTAATTCCTCTACATTCTTAGTTCTTAGCATGTTGGGCCTGCAGAGTGGAACAAGACCGTGCCATGGGGATTTGCTTGATTTTGTATCCATCTCAACTTGAACTTGACTTGTAAAAATCCCAAAGATTTGCTTCTTTGTCAAATAATAAATGATGAACTTCCTAAGAGCCTCTTGGTCACACCGTTTCCCACCTGCTCATATATGATCATGCTGAGTCAGACCTCTGGTCCATGGGCTCAGTACTGTTGACTCTGACTGGCAGTGACTCCTAAAGGTCCGGTCGGAAAAGTCTTTCCAAGACCTGCTACTTGAGAGTCTTTCAATGAAGATGGTGGGGACTGGAACTTCCTATTTACAAACATATGCTGTTCAGCTGAGTATCGGCCTCTCCTTTCCCCTAAAGCAGTAGAAAAGAGCAAGAGTCCAGTTGTAGCACCTTAAAGACTAACAAAATGTGTGGCAGGGTATTAGCTTTTGTGAGTCACTGCTCACTTCTTCTAAAGGAAGAGATCTGAATGTAACAAATGAACTTTGTTTTAATAAACTGAGAATCTTTTAACTCCTACCCCCCCCCCCCACTCCAATAGCATACCCATCTTGGATGCTACATTGTTTTCTATTGAAGGCATCAAAGCCTTCCTTCTTTGTTGAATGGAAGGTCTGGAGTGCTGCTAGTATGTTCTAGTTCTTTCCTGAGATGATAATCTTTCTGCCAGTTGTCTCCTGATCTTGCTATTGTCTTCTCCATCTCTTGTCTCTCCCCGCTGTTCCTCCTCCTCCTTTGTTTTTATTTTTCTTCTCCACTTTAATGCACTCTCTCACTCTCTTTCCTACCCTCTTTCCTGACCAGGAATGAGGACAGGGTGTGTGACTTGCATTCTTTTGACATGTAGGTGGCGAATATTTCAAAGGGCTAGCAAGTGCAGGAACAAATCTGAAGGTGTCTACTTGACGACTGTTCTGGCTGTTACCTTCTGATTATAATTTGGCTGATAGGTATAATAACTTGGCATTCCATCTAAGCAATGCTGCTTGAAACGTAAACATTCATAGAAGCCTTGAGGGAAATGGTACTTCTGTGTAAATCTACTTCATACCCACACACAGACCCTCCCTTCTTTCCCTTCTCTTAGTAACAGCCAGATATGCTTTTGGATGTCACACTGTAATTCTGGTGTTTCCCAGCTATGTGCCAGGAATCCGTAGTCCCAGATTTCTGCAGCCCCTACCAACTGGTGCAACAAGTTTAACTTGTTTTAGCCTAATTTAGAATAGTTGGGGGAACTCCATGTGTGCATGGCACACCGTGCAATCCCCCTGTCCTTGCCCTGCCAAGATTATTTCAGCAGGCTTAGTATGTAATTTAAATTTTCAGATATCTTGGTTATCATTCAACAGGAAGGAAATCTCATGGATCCATTCCAGTACTAAATCACTGGAATAAACTTTACAGTTTTAAGTTTCAAAGTCTAACTTGTCTTTATTGAGCCTGAACCAAACTTCACAATAACACTGAAGTTCCATGGTCATAATTTCTGGTTTGTAATTATGACTAGAAAGCTTCAGGGGAGCAAATCTGGAATGAGGCCATAATGATAGTAAAGATTTCTTTTTGTTTTATTTTTCAACTCTTCCCATTGTGCTGCTTTTCCCAACTGAAACTACTTACTTCTTGCTTTGTTCTGTGCTCTGATAGGAGAAAAAGAATGGCACAATATTAGTGAATTTTTAAGAATGCTCAGGGGAGGCATTTCAGATTGGGGGAAATGTTAAAAGCACCTGCTTCAGCACTGCAGACCCGGTCCCCTGGTTGTTTGTAGAGTCTGAAATAAATACTGGGAGTTCCAGTCATGGATCCCCACCATCAGATGTAATTTGTCCCTCTCACAACAACAAAAATTAATTCCCAGTGTCAGCTACTATGATGAGAGGAAAGAGGTAAGTAAATCTTGAGAGAAGTACTCCAGCATTCTGAAAACTTTAGGCTGATGTTCCAGGGCACAGGGACTGTGACAAGGGGAGCATATTAATCTTGAGATAACTTCATGTGATTAGCACTCAGAAAAGACCATGGTACGAATCTTAACAGTTATAAAAACCTGGAAAATCTCATGGGTGTTATGTCATAACTGGGCTCATTACATGCCTGCTTATAAATAAGCACTGTGGGAAACTTTTCTTCAAGCAGAGTAGCCAATTTACAGTGTTAATCTACAGCCCATAGTGCTTCCTGAAGAATTAACACTATCCTCCATCCTTTCTTGTCACCAGATGTGCTTTGCTGTTTGGAAGACATTACCTTCTATCCCTTCCCTGTTTCTGCTTTATCTTAGAAGGAATCCCGTGTTCCCAGTGCAAGGAGCCCTCCACCCCCAGTCCTCTGTGCAACATTCTCTCTTATCAGCCCTTTGCATATATACACCACATTTCCTTTCTGTTTTATCAGATCACATGGAACAATTCAACCATTCAGGGGGTCAAGAGTTTTCCTTGCAGGTGTCTCCAAACTTTGTGTGTTTCATCTGCTTAATGGTAGGCTTAGCTGAGTCTGCCAGATGGTTGCATAACTAATGAATACTCATTATGTTTTGGAGTCCCTAGAATGCTGGCTCTCATCTGTATGTTGCTAATGGCTACACTGGGAAAACCAGCTGTGACACCATAATCCCATGAGATGATAGGCTAATGGTTTTATTTTGCAGTCATGGCAGGATTGGAAGGTGTAGGAACCATACTTCCTGAAGGATCATAGTAGCTCTTGCCAACAAGAGAACCCAACCATATTTTATGCAAAAATCTTGCAAGTCCCTTTTCAGTGACAATAGCACCATATCCTGTCCATATGTAGTAGAACAGTCTGCCTATGTATAATAAGTGGTGGATGGGGAATGGCCATCCCGTTTCTTGCTTGTCCAGCTCATCTGAACCAGGCGTCTTCTGTGTATGGCTCTAGAGCCAGACATGGCTCAGGACACAACTAAATATGGCTCTTTGAAAAAGAAAATGGAATCTTAAGATATAATGGAAGGATGGGTGGAATTCTAGAATAACCAGTAGGTGGAGGAAATGGCAAGCAAAGATTTTTATAGGATGGTTCAGGCTAGCCTGATTTCATCAGGCCTCAGAAACTAAGCAGTGTGGACCCTGGTCACCACTTGGATGGAAGGAAGGCAAACCACCTCTGAATGCCTCTTACCTTGAAAACCCTTCAGGGTCATCATAAATCAACTGTGACTTAACAGCAGTTTTCACTACTGAGGGATTCTTAGAGATGCTTTATAGAAAGCAAAATGACAGAGGAGGACCATTGCCAGTAATACAACTGCAATCATGTGCAGATTTATGCCAGTGCACTAAAACTATTTTGTAGGGTGTTCCCCTGTATATTTGTTACTTTCTGGAACACCTTGTGCATGCTGCTTTCTGATAGAGGTTTTGCAGCAACCAGTTTTTAGGCTGCAGAAACTCTATGGATTATTAATCAACATATCAGTTATCAGTAATGTTTGGGGTAATGGTTAAGTGCACGGACTCTTAATCTGGGAGAACCGAGTTTGATTCCCCACTCCTTCACTTGCAGCTGCTGGAATGGCCTTGGGTCAGCCATAGCTTTCGCAGAGTTGTCTTTGAAAGGGCAGCCTCTGGGAGAGCTCTCTCAGCCCCTCACAGGGTGTTTGTTGTGGGAGAAGAAGGTAAAGGAGATTGTGAGCCGCTCTGAGACTTTGAGATTCAGAGTGGAGGAAAGGAAAGATCCCCTGTGCAAGCACCAGCCATTTCTGACTCTGGGGTGATGTTGCTTTCACAAGGTTTTCACGGCAGACTGTTTATGGGGTGGTTTGCCATTGCCTTCCCCAGTCATCTGCACTTTCCCCCCAGCAAGCTAGGTGCTCATTTTACCGACCTCGGAAGAATGGAAGGCTGAGTCAACCTGGAGCCGGCTACCTGAAAACCCAGCTTCCACCGGGGATCGAACTCAGAGCTTAGAACTGCAGTATTGCAGCTTTAACACTCTGTGCCATGGTGCTCTTACTTCAGAGTGGAGGGTGGTGTATACATCCAATATCTTCTTCTAAATTTGTAGAGCTTTAGTTATGAAAAACTGGCTATTTATCTTGTGCTCTGAAGTTTGACAGAATTTGGGTATTTGTAAGATATTGTAAATTCCTGATCTGAGAGGTGGAAGGTCAAGTGCAGGACCCACTTTTGCCATCTTCCTCCCCCCCTTTGTACTTTGAAAGTGTGCATCTTGTACAGGGCTGGCACAACCACTAGGCAAATATGGACTTGAGGAGCGTCCTCTTTCCCGTGTGCCTTTCTCTTGGACGCTGAAGGGAAGCTGCTGCCTGCCTGCCATCCTTCTTTCCCTTCCTCTTTCCTAGCCCTGCTCATGCCAGGTCTTTCTGCTGCTGCTGCTTCTCTGCAGGGCTGACAATGCCTGGCCTGTCACTGTGTGTAGAACCAGTGGAGGGGGGAGAAGCATCCATAGAACAAAAGAAGCACTGAGGTGAGTGGGGACTGTGGGGGCAGCAGCAGCACCACATCCACAACTATGTCATGTGAGGCCCCACATGAGATTGAGGAGGTGGGGGGGGGAGGAGGAGCAGCAAGTCTCCTAGAGATGAATAGCCACCACTCACCACCCTCTTCCAGCTCTCACCTGCTTTGCCAACACTGCCAAATAGTGTCACCTCTGCCATCATCTCAGGAGAAGTTTCCTTCTGATAAGGCTCTCAACTGACTGCTGGGGCAGGATGTATGGTTGCTAGGCTGCAGCTAGCAAACCCTGGGAGCAACTGCAAACTTGCTCTAGGATTCACAAGAACACTGTAGTAAAACCACAGAGCAACCATGAAGGCACTTAACAGTTATAAGCAGACATGCTGGCAGTGTGCCCCAATCCCTCTTCAATTTCCTCCTGCTGGCACTTTGAGTGCCAGCAGGCAACACAACAGGTTGCCAGGAGATCTCTCACTATAGTGATTTGATGGAACTGTTGATGAAAAGCTAGAATGCTTGTATTTGTGCCCAGTTATGCTGAATGGCTGGTTGTGCATGGCTGTATTGCCTGTCTTTGGTAGGCAGTAATGGTAAGAGAAGCTGCTACTCATTTCAGCTGGCCTGCTCAGTGAGATTAGATGCATGTGGCTCCTTCTGTCGCCTGGTCACCCTCTGTGGTGGTGGCATGCCTGCCTGTGGCAACAGAGCAAGACAGTGGAGCTTGTATCTCTGCAGTTCCCACCACCTCCTCTAGGAGTGCAGAGAAGGGCCAGGAAGGACCCACACTACCAGCAGAGACCTTGTATGCTTCCTGGAATGTGGTAGAAGAAAGTCAGAGTATAAAGCTAAGTAAGAAATAAATCCACTGATCCAGCAGGTAGACATTCCCACCCCACTCTTACAATTGCTATAGGTCCATCACCCATCCCTGCACTGTTTTTTACATATTCACTAGTGCAGGGGTCCCCAATCTTTTTGAGCCTATAGGCACATTTGGAATTCTGACACAGCATGGTGAGCACAGCAACAAAATGACTGCCACAAAATGGCTACCACAGGAGGTACAGCCAGCCATCAAATGATTGTTACAGCTTAACTTCAATAACAGCGTAGAGCCTTGTGCTGCGGTGGCAACTGCTGCCAAAGCAACATTTTTAAGCACTTGCACAGCCAATTAGAAGCCTTGCTGTATGAATGCCCAGCCTGACCCCACCCACTTCCTAAAAGCACTTGATGGTCTCCAGAAAAGGCTTTGCCAGGCACATTGGTGTCTACAGGCATCACATTGGGAACCCCTGCATTAATACTACAAGGGGCCAAACCTACCCCAGATTGGCCCTGCTGATTCCAGACAACCACACTGCAGTGGTGGCTTGAAGGGAAGCTTGGCGTTAACTGATTTCTGGAATCTCCATATCTGTTGACTCTGGTTTTCTGTGGCTGCCCTGATGGAACATGGATATCTTTTGAAGAGATTATTTAATTTTATTTTTACATTGTTCATTAGATGCCCAGTAAGTAAAATGCTTATTCTAGACATCTCACTTTTCCCTCTGATTAATGAAAGGGGCAGGGCAGTGCTGAAGTCATAGTTTGCCTAGGACACCCCAAAACCTTGCGAACATTTCTGAAGCTTCCTTTGAATTTTGCTTATGCGAGACTTGTACCCGATTACTGTCTCATTACAAAGACTTGCAAGCAGTCAATGTCTGGCCATTTGCCTCACCTGTTTTCAAAATGTGAATAAGAAATTGGTATTGAACGTGGTTTGCTGCTTGATCTCTTTTCCCACAGTTCTGT
This sequence comes from Heteronotia binoei, assembly GCF_032191835.1. Taxonomy (NCBI): domain Eukaryota; kingdom Metazoa; phylum Chordata; class Lepidosauria; order Squamata; family Gekkonidae; genus Heteronotia; species Heteronotia binoei. The sequence continues at coordinate 88,952,491 of NC_083228.1, read as the reverse complement.
GGGAGTAACATAGGACCAAGAAAAATGTTGAGAACACTTGTTGCCTGGAGCATAAAGCTCCCTTAGCCTGTCAGGCCAATGAGGAACCTGAGAATCAAATTTTAATATCTCTTGCCTATATTAGTGTGAAATAGCTGATGACATGTTTAGTCTGTCTCATTAATGTCTCACAGCTTTAAGCAGGCTGTATGCTTCCATCATGTTCTAACCCATGAAATTAAATACAGACTTGACAGGGGGTTGAAAAAGGTTGTATGCTCTGAAAGCTGTGAAGCACTCAGTTACTCCATATCCTGTGTGGAAAGCAGTCCCTCCCCAATGATCTCTGAGTACATGAGACAACATTGTTCTAAAGATATTTGGAAAACTTAGGAGCCAAGTTTGAGCAAAGGATATATATATCGTTCACACAACATATTGCTGAGCAGCTCTGGCTGTCCCTTGGTCCTCATAGATAATGGCATTGCGAGCCGTAGTGAAATGGCTCAAGCAGAGTCGACTGAAATTGAATCCAGTGAAGACAGAGGTCTTGTGTCTGAGTCGCGGTGGCCTGGGAAGGGAAATCCCCTAGCCGGCTTTTGATGGGATGCTATTAGCACCAATGTTGAGGGTCAAGAGCTTGGGGGTGATCCTGGAGCCTTCGCTGACAATAGAGGCCCAGGTAGCAGCCACTGCCAATATCGCATTTTACCATCTTAGGCGGATAAGAAAATTGGTTCTGTACCTGGAGCGCAATGACTTGGCTACAGTGATCCATGCAACAGTCACCTCGAGAATAGACTACTCTAACGCCCTCTACATGGGGCTGCCCTTGACTCAACTTCGGAGGCTGCATCTGGTGCAAAACACAGTAGCCAGGTTGTTAATGGAGTTACCTATATGGGAGCACATTCAGCCTGTGCTGAAAGCATTACACTGGTTGCCTCTGGCGTTCCAGATTCACTTCAAGGTGCTGGTTATAACCTTTAAAGCCCTGGGACCTGTCTACTTTGGGGACTGCTTTTCCCCATACGTACCCCAGAGAGCACTACGTTCAGGGTCTCAAAATCTCCTTAAGATCTCTGGACCGTAAGAAGCTTGATTGTCCAGCACTAGAGCCAAAGAGTTCTTGGTAATAGCCCCCACTTTGTGGAATGTCCTCTCTGAAAACATCAGGGCCCTGCAGGACCTGTTACAGTTCCTCAGGGCCTGTAAAATCAAATTATTCAAACTTGCCTTCACTGGTTAGGGGGAGGTGGCAATTACCTTACCGCACCGACAATCTCACTGAACTAATATAATGGAAATTAGAAACTTGCTATCTTTAATATCTATCTTTAATTGCATATCTTTAATATGTATGGAAATATTTTATTATATGTTTTATTTCTAAAATGATATATTTGTTAATTGCTAATGTTTTTAATGTTTCAAACAATTTTTATTAGTAACATATGGTAATATATTCAGTTTCTCACATCATTAATAACTACTTTTCCCCTCTATCCCATATATTACTTTCTACCTACCCCTCCCCCCCATTACTTGACCCCCGCTGGTGTACTATACTTAAAACATTATTATTAAAGGTACCCTTAATTAATAAGAACCAAAATTCATATCCTCCTCCCTCTTATACTTAATCATTATCAAATTGTCCAATGTCCTTTTATTTTCCACTCTTTTTCTACGTATCTTCTGAACTTCTTCCACTCCATCTTAAATACTTCTAAATCATAGTCTCTTAAAGTTCTTGTTAACTTGTCCATTTCACTCCATGTCATAACTTTTACAATCCAATCCCATTTCTCTGGTATTTTTTCTTGTTTCCACAACTGCACATACAATGTCCTAGCAGCAGAGAGCAAGTACCAGATTAAAGTCCTATCTTCTTTTGGAAATTTTTCAATTTGTAATCCCAACAGAAAAGTCTCTGCAACTTTATTAAATTCTAACCCAAGATTTTAGTAATCTCTTGTTGAATCATCTGCCAATACATTTTCGCTCTTTCACAAGTCCACCACATATGGTAGATAGAACCTTCATGTTTTCTACATTTCCAACACCTGTCCGGCATCTTGTTGTTCATCTTTGCCAACTTTTTAGGAGTCATATACCATCTATACATCATCTTAAAACAGTTTTCTTTAATACCCTGACATGTTGAGAGTTTCATTGAGTTCTTCCACCAATATTCCCATGTATCCATCTGTATTTCTTTATTTACATTAATTGCCCACTTAATCATTTGAGATTTCACTACTTCATCTTCCGTAGACTATTTTAAAAGTAATTTATAGATTTTCGAAATTAATTTTTCATTATCTCCAAGCAGAACTTTTTTTCATTTCCGTTTGTTATCGTCTTATTCCTTCAGTTTTAATATCACTTTCCACCAAACTCTTTGTTTGTTGCATTTGAAACCAATCATACTTATAATTCAACTCCTCAGCAGTTTTCAACTCTATTTTACCACTTTGTATTTTTAATAATTGATTGTATGACATCCATTTTCCTTCTCCTAGCTCAGCTGTTACTTTAATTACTGCTGCAGGCACTATCCATAGTGGTTTTCTCTCATCGCCATATTTCTTATACTTCATCCAGATATTTAGCAAATTACTTCTTATGTAATGGTGAGAGAAAAAACCATCCATCTTTTTTCTTCCCAAATTTATTTCCATGACCTTCAGCCGAATTTATTTCCATGACCTTCTAGTGTTAAAAGTTTTTTGTTCAATAACGTCACCCAGTCTTTTATCCACACCAAACAAACTGCTTCATGATATAGTCTTAAATCTGGTAATTGGAATCTTCCTCTTTCTTTAGCGTCTGTTAAAACTTTCATTTTAATCCTTGGTTTCTTTCCAGCCCATACAATTCTGAAATTTTTTTTTGCCATTTATTAAATTGTTTGCTGTCTTTCACAATTGGAATAAATACAGTATTCTCGGCAAAATGTTCATCTTAATTGCAGCTATTCTTCTAAGCAATGACAAATTAAGCTTGTTCCATTTTATCATATCTTCATCCATTTTACGCCATAACTTTTCATAATTATTTTTAAACAAATCAGTGTTCTTCATTGTTATTTCCACACCCAGATACTTTACTTTAGAGGTAACCTCACATCCCGTTAGCCTCTGCAATTCCTTTTGTTTATTTACTTGCATATTTTTACATAAAAGTTTTGATTTTTCCTTATTAACATAAAGTCCCACCAATGCTCTAAAATTTTGTATTTTAGCTAGCAACAAAGGTGTTACTTGTGTAGGATTTTCATTTATAAACATTATATCATCTGCAAATGCTCTATATTTATAGGTAAAATCTTTAATTCTCATTCCTTCTATTTCTTTATCATCTTGTATTTGCATCAATAAAATTTCAAGAGTCATTATAAACAACAATGGTGAAAGCGGACAACCTTGTCTTGTACCTTTGCTAATTTTCATTTCATCTGTGAGATCTGCATTTATACATAACCTTGCACATTGTTCAGTATATATTGCCTTTATCATTCTTATAAAGTTTCCCCCCAACTTTATTTTTTCCATTATCAAATTATCAAAAGCTTTCTCTGCATCCACAAAAAATAATGCAACTTTCTCTGGATGTTTTTCATAATATTCTACAATATTTACAACAGTTCTAATATTGTCTCTTATTTGCCTTTTGGGAAGAAAACCCGCCTGATCTTCCTTTATAAAATTTATTAAATATTGTTTAAGCCGTTCAGCCAGGATTCTTGTGTATATCTTATAGTCATTATTTAACAATGAAATTGGTCTATAATTCTTTACATTCGTGGCATCTCTATCTTCCTTTGGAATCAACAATATTACAGCTTCTTTCCATGTATTAGGTATTTTCCCATTTGATCTTATCGCATTCATCAATTTTTGAAGTTTCGGTACTAATTCTTCTTTAAGCATTTTGAAAAACTTTGCCATATAACCATCTGGTCCAAGTGCCTTTCCAGATTTCATCACAGTAATCGCTGCTTCAATTTCTATTTTTTCAATTGGATCATTCAAAATTTTTTCCATATATTCAGTTAAGAGTGCTATTTTAATTTTTTGCAAATACGTTTCAATCCTTTCTTTCTTTACTTTAACACCCTTAAATAAATTAACATAATACTTAAAAAATTATCTCTTTATTCCTTCTTGGTCCACCATCTCTTTCCCATCAGCCACAATTTTGTTAATAATTTTACTTTCTCTCTTTTTTCTTCAGTTGCCAAGCCAAATACTTCCCAGGCTTGTTTGCTCCTTCAAAAGATTTCTGTTGTAATTTTTTCAAATTCTATTCCATTTCCTTATTTAACAAATGCCTCATTTGTGTTTACAATATTGTAATCTCCCTTATAATTTTCTTTTTCCCTGGCCTTTTTCTTAATTCACCTTTTTTCTTAATTTCATTTTGAATATCCAAGATCTGTTTATCTTTTGCTCTCTTATCTTTATTATTCAAAGTTATTAATAGTCCTCTCATTACTGCCTTATAGGCATCCCATACCGTCTGAAATTCTATATCTTCTCTATCATTAACTTGGAAGTAAGCTTTAGTTTCATTTTCTAGAGATGTCACTATTTCTTTATTTTGTAGTAAATCTTCATTTATTCTCCATCTTCTCGACTTTTTAGACAATTTTGTAATCCACATTATTGGGTTATGATCAGCTCCTATTTTGGGTAAGATCTCTATCTTCTTTGTTATAGATCCCAGATCTTTGGTACCCCACAACATGTCAATTCTAGAAAAAGAATTATGTCTGGCTGAAAAAAAGGTGTAGTCCCGTACTGCAGGATTGAACTTCCTCCATATATCCTCCAAACTCTCTTGTTTAACCAGTTCAAAAAAAGATTTTGGCAATTTCCCTTTATCAATTTTTTTCTTCCCAGATCTATCTATTATGTTCTGGATTGTTCCATTAAAATCCCCCATCAACAAAATTTGCTCATAAGTCACTTTATCAAGATGTTGCGTAATATTTTTTTTAAAAATGTCCTTTGCACAATTTGGAGCATAAAGTCCCACTAACAAAGTTTTCTTAGCATTCAATAAAATTTCCACTGCGATGTACCTTCGATCTTTATCTTTAAAAACCAATTTCGGATCTAATTATTTTTTAATATAAAAATTACTCTTCTCTTCTTCTGCTTAGCCAATGTATAAAATTCTAGTCCCAATTGCTTCTTCCATAAAAATTTATAATCCTTTTGTCTAATATGCACTTCTTGTAAACAAACTATATTACAATTTTGTTTTTTTACCCAATGAAATGTTGCCCTTCTTTTTTGTGGTGAGTTTAATCCATTTACATTCCAAGATATTAATTTGTAATCCATCATGGTGCAAATTCTTTATTTTCTCCATAAAATCGACGCAGTTCCTGTGTGTTTGTAATTGTAATCCTTTTCCCTTGAAGTTCAAAGCTCAAACCTTCAGGTATTATCCATCTGTATCTCATTCTGTTGTCACGTAGTTTTTCAGTCAGTTTTTTATATGCATTCCTGTCATTTAACACTTGTCTTGGCAACTCTGTCATAATTCTTATCCTACTCCCTCCCACTATCAATGTCTTTTCAAAATTTTTGTTCATGATTTTTCCCACCATTTCTTTTGTCATAAATCTTATGACCGCATCTCTTGGCAGATTGTTCTTTTTTGCATCAAGTGAATTCACTCTATACATATAGTCATACATATTTCTATTCCCTTCAGGATCTTCCTCCAAAAATTCTGCAATTATTTATTATGTATTCTTTCAAGTCAGATTCTTCATCTTTTGGTGCACCTCTCAGACGAATCTGTGTCTCCATCAACATGCAGTCATTTATTATCACCTTTTCTTGTAATTTTAATAAGGTGGAATCATGTGTTTTCACTCTCTTCCACCTCCTGTACTTTTTTGTTATTACTACAGTCTCATTTCTGAGATTCTCTATCTCTTTTTAAATTCTTTTTTTGAGTCCTCAATATCTTTTCTTATTTCTTTTTTAGAGGTAGTTATCACTTCTTTCACCCCCTTCATTATCCTGGCTTCCATTGCATCTAATTGGGCTTGTATTTTCTCCATCGAAGCAGACCTAGTACAAATTGCTTCGGATCTGACATGTAAAAAAGATCGAGAATTTTTATCTCACCAAATTAAATTTGGACCATCAGGTTTAATAGAGTGAAGCTTGCCCTTTCCAATGAACCTAATTTCGCCATCCTCTGAGCCTCCCAGGCTCAGATATTAATGTTTAAAGTTTTTATTTTCCTCAAAATGGTGGACACGACTTTTGCTTCACTTTAAAAATTTTCCTTCTTTTCCCTTAATCCAGTTCAGATCTTCCCCACTGTCCAATAGTCCTTATTTTAAAATTACCAACTCAATTAACTCCACCAATTTTTAATGTCCCAGTCACTTTAAAAACGTTGTTAAAACTTTGTCCTCCCAACAATGGCCACCGATGTTTCTCTCTGATATTATAATCCTAGAGTAGGCTGTTTACTTCTCTTGCTTCCTTATTCTTCCTTTGGTACTTCCTGCTTTTCCTGCCACCAAGTCTCGTTTCACTGGTAGAGAAATCTTGCAATGTCTGATGTACTTCCTGTGTTGACTGAGTGCTGCAGATCTATGACGATGGGACTACTTCTTCAACCGCAGATAGACAAAACAATAAATTCCTTTCTCCTTTTAGCACTGTCTTTTAAATTTACAAAGTTCAAATTTAGCCCCTTTTCTTCTCCGCCTTCCAGGCTTCCATTATATCCAACTCCCACCTTTTAATCTTGTTTTGTTCAGCTTTAATTAGTCCTGGAGTGAAAAGATAGCAATCAATACCTTTTTTTTGTAGTTTATCCAAATTGGCACCAGTCTTTTGTAGATTAGATGTTTAAAGTTGTAAAAGAAGACTCAGATCCTGTCGAGCTTAAGCCAAATAAATGACTCTGGAAACTTCTGTAGATGATGAATATGCAACTTCTCTCCGGAGATCCCTGAAAGCCTCAAAGGACCCCCCTCCGGAACTCCCTTTCAGCCAAGGTATGTCTCCTCAAAGTATCTGTGCATATCTTGGACAATTCTCTAGCTGAGAAAAGTAGGCAGAAGGCATTAGTTTGCCTTTTACTACCCCGAACATAAGTGCCAACCTACCTCCGTTAAGGAAAGCAGCTCAGCTCACCATTTTCCAATCCCGGAAGTCCAATTGCTAATGTTTTTAAACCATTGTTAGCCTCCCTGAGCCTGTCAGGGGAAGGTGGGATGTAAATTTGATAGATAAATAAATAAATAAATAAATAAATGTGAGAATCAAGCTGTTGTGTACACTTTCTCCCATACCTTGTTTTGCTCCACTTCTGGCTTTTTAAAACTGTGAAGATCAGTAACATCATTCTTCCTCCTGTATTAGAGATTATTTTCCCCCTTCAGATAATGTTGAATATTCTATTCATATTTTTAAATAACCTGTTCCCATTACTAAAAATCATGCATTGCAAAGTAGTCAATTAGAACTGTCCTTTTGTGGGGGCAAAATGTTGAAGTTAATTATGAGGGCTGAATTTTACAGATATACTACACATAACTGGAAATGAATATGGGGAGGGGCCATGGTTCAGTACCACAGCATCTACTTTGCATGCAGAAAGTGCCAGGTTCAGTCCCTGGTATTTCCAGTTAAAGGCTAAGGTAGTAGATGATGTGAAAGACCACAGCCTGAGACTTCGGAGAGCTGCTGCCAGTCAGAGTAGATAGTAATGACTGGGGTTGCCAGCTGTGTTGGGAAATACCTAGAGATGCATTGTACCCCAGCAGGGTACAATGTCATAGAATCCATCCTCCAGAGCAGCCATGTTGTCCTATGGTACTGCATAATCTGTCAGTATTATTATTATCTCAAACATCTTTCTTGGAAAAGTGTCACTTCTGATATGTTTATCTCAAATTTTATCATTCTGTGCCCACACAAAGAAGCATAAAGGATTCCCTTGCAACTTTAATGACATTTTCTTTTTTAAGAAAAAAAATTTTATTCTTTGCAACATATTGAAATATATTTGACCATATACTTTCAAATATTAACCACTACTAACCAATACATTACAAATTTCTTCCTCCCCCATTTTCTTTTGATAGGCAGGTCTTTGAAAGGACCACATGAGTCAAGTGGCTGCTTGGGACATCAGAATTTGAGGAGGCTGATAATGCAAAGGGTGGCAATAGGTCTGACTTGCACGCACTCATCATCCCATTTCATTCCTCTCCTGCTACTCATACCTGAATGTATCAGTTTGTGCAGTCTGCATTTTGTTCCTCTTCTGGGTTTTCTAACTTCCCAGGAGGAAAGCAAGCTCCACCATGCTCACCTTCCAGCTGGATGGATGGGCTGAGAAGGTGACATCCATTGCAAACCCACTTGAGTTGTTAAAATGCCTTCAACCAACCCTAATCACTGGACACAACTGTCACATAGCTGTGAGTCTTCTTGCAAGAACCTGAATGCTTTCTTTGGATGACTGTTGCTGATGTTGCTCTCTACCCGGTAGTGGCTTGAACAAGAAGTTTAAAAATGCATGACTCCTATTCCATTTTGAGGTTGTTATGAGATATAAATACAGCCCAGCAACTTTGGGATGTTTATGAGATGTAAATGCAATCCAGCAAGTTATTTATTCCAAGGTTTAATAGGAAAGTTCCTTATTCTGAAGTTGATTGATAATTAGGGATGAGCACAAGCTAAAAAGGTCAGTTCAGTTTGGTTCAGGGTAGCCCATGAACTGAACCCCAAAATGAACCAACCCAAACAGGCCCAAACTGAACTGATCTGGCAAGTTTGGCTCCTGTGTCCAAGAGAAAGATAGCAGGGACCACACTTCTGTGGGACTTCTGTTCCACCTTTCTTCTGGCCATGGCATGCTGGGACCAGGACAGGGGGTTGTGGGGAGAATTGCCCGGGAAAGGAATTCCTTTCCTCCTATCTCCTGGCCATGGCTTGCTGTGGTTGGAAGAAAAGAGGCACTGCAGGGATCGCCCGGAAAGGGTTAAATGGCTGCCAGCTATTTAAACCTAATAGCTGAACAGTGGACCCAGCACCGCTCAACTGTTAGGTTTAAAAGGCTGGTAGCCATTTAACCATTCGGTTTTGCTCCCACCACCATGAAGTGGGGGAGCAAAACCAAAGAGTTAAATGGCTGTTGTTAGGTTTAAACAACAGCTGAGCAGTGGACCCCATGCCACTCCACTGTTAGGTTTAAATGGCTGGCCTGAACAGCCAAACCAGCCAAAAGTCCGGTATATATTTGGGGAAGGTACTTTCCCCAAACATTGGTTCCCAAGCTCCAAACTCGTCCAAGTTCATGTTATATTTTGGCTTGTGAGCTAGTATATGCCCATCCCTATTCATACTAAGAATGCTGAAAATGGTAATGCAATAACTATAGCTAGCAATCTGAAGGGCACTGATTTCTATCATTGGGGTAGTATTGCCATCTGCTTCCTTAATAATAAGGCCCAGGTTGCTCAAAGCTTGTATAACCTTGTCTCATTACTCTTTTTATTGTTGAGAATTAATTTGGTGATGATCTCATCAAAGGATATGTTATGTAATGTGGACTTGGTTGCTCTATGCCTCATCATCTGCTGTTGCAGTTAAATCATAATGTCACTGTGTGTGACTCACAGATTGTGCAAATATTTCCATCTGCTATGAAATTATAAAGTAAATAATGTAAGATTTCTCCCTTTCAACAAGAAACTGGCTCATTTTGGCAATTAAATCATTAATGGAATCTTGATGGTTGTTGTTTTATGAAAGGCTTTGATATGATTTTGCAAAGTTTGGAGTGGAGCCTGATACTATTTTAGCTGTTTTTCATAGTGGTTAGCACTGTTCTTGCTGCAATTAAATTAAAATCACAATCAATATGTGAAGATTTCTTATCCTCGGCTATCATTGTACCTTTCTGCGTCAATCTTGTCTGAGAGTGCATTCACACTACACTAAAAAATGCATTTGGCAACTGGATTTTTGCTGTTCTTACACAGTAAAAATCAAGTTGTAAAATGCATTATTTAGTGTAATGTGAATGCACACTGAGACTTTTTTTCTACGTAGCGGCATCATCACGTATTCCTAGGGTTGTCGGCTAACATCTCTGTTGTGTGTGCATTTCTTTCTACAGACAGCGCATGCAGCAAGATTGTTGGCTCCCTCTAATTAATGATGCATCCTTCACTGTTCAGCATTTCAGAACCCACCTTTTTGAGATCAGGTTCACAGTTTTGTCCTCCCAGAAATGTTTCTTGAACAATAAGGACAGTAGTCCATGGCAGAATATATTGAAAGAAATAGGTTGTTCAATTTTGGCAGTCTGTAATTACTTAATTCATGTTGGTAGGCTGTATTGAAGCAGAAGAAAATTATTTTTAAGTATTGAGAGACCTCAAAAGAATGAATTGTGTTGCTGAATTGGTATAGAAGTTTGAGCCAGTCAAGTAGAAATTGCATCCATAATACTTAAAGCCCCATAAGGAGTTAATGGAATTTTTACTAAAATGTTGTATTTCAGCTCTATACTTGTACCTTTTCTAACCTAGAGCCTCCAATCCCCAGTTGGAGTCAGGGGATCCCCTGGTTTGGAGGCCGTTCCCCCACTAAAGGGTTAGAAAGTGGGGAGGGGGAGGGAATGTCTGCTGGGCGCTCCATTATACCCTATTAAGACCAGTCCCCATAGGATATAATGGAGAATTGATCTGTGGACATCTGGGGCTCTGAGGGATTTGTTTTTTTGACGTGGAGGTAACAAATTTTCAGCATAGCATCTGGTGCCTCAAAGAAGTTTCACCCAAGTTTCAAAAAGATTGGACCAGAGGTCCAATTCTATGAGCCCCAAAAGAAGGTGACCCCATCCTCAATTATTTCCAATGGAAGGAAGGCATTTAAAAGGAATGTGGTCCTTTTAAATGTGATGGCCAGAACTCCCTCTGAAGTTCAATCATGCTTGTCACAACCTTGCTCCTGGTTCCACCCCTAAAGTCTCCTGACTCCATCCCCAGAGTTCCCATATATTAACTGAGTTGAACCTGGCAACTCTATTCTAACCCCACTTCTGGACTAGAAGCAAGAGCACCTGCATGTTCTGTTCTTGCTGGAATGTTTGCATGTATATAACAAAGTTTGCCTCTCAAAAGGAGATGGCAGGTATGGATAGAAAGTATGTGATGAACCATAGAGGCGCTGTGAAAGACAAACTGAACAAAGCTGGAGAATATATAAAAACTGCTATAAATATGCTGGTGTAGGTATCATTTTATTCTGAGCTTGCACAAATAGATTCATATGAAGTGGAAATTATTAAAGGAATTTCAGTTTAATGTGCCCTCATTCCTCTTCCCCACACCAAGTGAAATCATACATTTCATTAAAGGGAACACTTTTTTACTGCTGATTCAGTCTTAGTATTGTATTGTCCCAATTCAACACATTGTTCTGTCCTTTGCCCTTCACTGCATAGAGCCTCTTAATTTCAAAAAGAAGGATGAATTTACACCAATAGCAGAAAAAAGAGCATCCATATAATCTGTCTACCTGGACATACTATTTACTGTGTCTGCTAGCAGAAACTGTAAACCTGGCTAATTTGCCATCCCCAGTCCCCGGCCATTTTGTTATCTTCATGCCTATAAAGATGACAGACTTGCATTTTAAAAATACGTGCGAGTCTGGGCTGAGAGGCAATTTTTAACGGGCCTCAGGAACTGTGCACATCCCTGCCTGGCACCTTGTCCTAGTCTGCGCATTTAGGTATCTGTCTCCTTGTCAGGCTGTGATTGTGTAGCAGGGAAATAACGAGGCGCACACTTACTGATTGAAAATGAGGTATTTTACTATTTGGCACCAATAGTAAGGTTCATTTGAGCATCAAGGCTCCCCAAAATAATGAACCCCGCACACTTCTCAGACCATCCGCTTTAAGCAAAAGCAAGCATGCAGGCTGGCCCCTTACACGTTATCTGATTCACTTCCTCCCTCCCCTTTCTCCCTGGTAGTTTTTCAGTGTGTCTGCTTATCTAGTCAGCAAGGAGTTTCCTTATAGAAACGTGTCTGCCATCAATACACATCTGTGACTCACACCCATTTGGGCTGCCTGGTTTTAACAGTTTAGCAAAAGCTCCTCTGAGGGGGCCTCTTAACAGTCACTCTAAATGTTGCTTCAGACATTCTCTTTTGAAGGCACAAAACCATATTTTCATTTATTATTATTATTGGGGTGTTCATAATTATTCGGGGGTCTCCCCTTCAATTGCAGGAGTGAACCTGACTGAGAGAAAAATGCCCCTGGAAAGAGGGTCTGCATGAGGAAAAGCTGCAGGTGCTGGCATGCTCCTTTCAATAGTACCCCTATGGTGTGTGTTACAAATGAACAGGGCAGGTTTTTTGTTTTTATTGAAGATCTGGTACATAGCTGAGGTTGGGCTGCGTTGTGTATGATCTCATCAGGGCTGTCCTTTCCTTCTCAGTGTATTGCATTACATTTATTGAAAATTGTGTGGGAGCTACTATACAAATTCAGCAACTCTTATTTAAAAAAAAAAATCAGAGCTATAATTCCTGAAGGTGACTATGTCTATGTATAAGAAATGCATGAAGATTATTTTGTGTTTGCTGAAGCAAAATGAAATAAAAAAGGAATGTTAACTTAAAGTCCTGAAAAGTCCTCCTTGTACTTTACAAAGTGTGATGCAATCCGCCAACAGCACAAGACATCCAGTGAGCAATGCTATAGGTTTACAACATTTCTGGGGTTAGAACTCTAGACATGAGGGACAGAATACGGATTTGAATCCTGCAAAACGAGGAGTTAACTTTTTCCATCCCATGCACTGTTTTATATTGAAAGGTGTTGAACTTCAGTAGTATGGAAAAAGATGGACATAGTATGCATACTTATTCCCCCCCCCCCAAAAAAAAACCAAAATACTGGGGCTAAAAACAGCCTAGGGGAGCACTTGCTATCAGAGAAATGGCAAGGGGGATGAGTTACCCCTTCTTTACTTAACACTGATTGGGATGTGGGTTGCCTTGTGGATGCTTCTTAGAGGCAAATTACATATCTGAAGTTCCATCTAAAAAGTTTGAACCTTAGGCTAGAACAGTTCATGTTGTGTGTGTAATTGTTTGCTTGTTTTCTTCAACAACCTGGAGAGAACTGCACCTCCAGATACAATTTTTGGTTGTCTGTGACCTAAGCAGTGAAGCTAAATATAAATTGGAGGCCTCTTCCCTTCCAAAGCTCCCTCTTTTCTAATTCCATTAAACCTGTCTTTCCTTACAAACAGTTAAGATTGATGCACAAAGCCTTTTCTAGCCCATTTTTGATATGACGAATTATGTGACTGTAATCCAGACTATCTTTTTGCCACTCTTCTGAAACTGAATGATGGAGTGGCAAGTTGTAATGTAAAGGTGTGGCTGACCTCCTGATGTCAACCTGATTTAACTGTACCTCACTGAAATGAGCTCTAAATTGTGTGTATGAACTACCTTTTAAAATGGGCAAGTTGATGGGATTGCATTGGGTTCCAGAAGAAGTTCCTAGGAAGCCCAGAGAAACCTTGTTCCTCCTCAGAACACCTCTGCATGCTATTGTATATGGTACCAAGCTCCAGAATTCTTGTCTTTGTCTGGAGGAATTCCTTCCCCTGTTGATCAGTATTACATGGAAATGTGACATCATATTCTATCTGGCTTGGGTTTTTTTTGTTTTTTTTTAGGTGATGAACTGGAGTATATTAGGCCCAACCTTTACCGGAACATTGCACGACAGCTAAACATCTCCCTGCACTCAGAAACGGTGGTGACGGATGCCTTCCTGGCAGTGGCAACTCAGATCTTTGCTTCAGGTGTTGTACCACAATCCAGAGCGGGGGAGGGGAAGGACAAAGCAAGGTGTGTAAGCACAGGCATGTTTTAGGAACAGCCTGCAGGGTGGAGCCCATTTGGCAAAGGATCCTAACTAGAAGCAGTTGGCAATGGAGACTTCACTAATGATTTAATACGAACCTGTATGTGTTTTTTGTCTCTTCCACTTTACCAAGTGAAGAGATTATCACACCTCTTTCTGTTCCTCTTTTCCTAGAAGGGGAAGTCAGTTTTAGCCTTTGGGTCACTACCCCTGTCAGCCATTACTCCCTTTAGCATTCAGAAATCTCTAGTTTCTTCTTTTCTGTGACTGCTGAAATTGAACCCATTCCCAGCTAGCTGGCATTCCTCATTCACTCCTAGATGCCTGCTTTTTGTGCCTTGGAGGGCGGTGGGAAAACCAAAATTTGGGATTTGTTATGTGATCAAGGGTTGTTATTTCATCCTTGATATATTTGAGCTGGGGATTACGTACCTGAATTTGACTTGAGTATATTGATTGACCTGGTTTCCTTTCACTCTGTATTTTCCACATACTGGCACTGCAGAATTGATTTTCTTCCAGAACAAACAAAAACCACTTTAAACCAGAATCAAATCAAAGTACAGTAATTAAAAAAAAATCTGCCCAGTTCTCCTTTGTGAAATAAACTGAAGTCCACCTTGCTCTTTGCCTTTAAAAAAGAACGAAGAATTTATCTTTGACAGAGAGGCAGGGAGAAGTGTCTATTTGTTTATTCCCTGTCTCTCTCTCCCAAGGGAATCCAAAACAGCTTGCAACATTGTCCTCTTCTCCATTTTAATACCATGTCAACAATCCTGTGGGAGGTTAGGCTGAGAGAGAGTGACTGGCCTAGTGAACTTCCATGGGGAGTGGGGAGTTTGGACCTGAGTTTTCCCGATCTGACACTCGAACAACTACTGCATGCTTGTATATGATGGGCAGGGTAGGAAACCACTTTAGCACAATGATGCAGCTGATATGTTGCTTCTGGACAAAAATAAAAATGTAACTGTAAGCCTCCTTCAGCAAAGAGTTTGGAAATTACTGGCAAAGGCGCCAAACCGCTGATATTTACAAAACAGCCTGGCCCAGTACAGAGCAGCTGTTCTTAAATACTTTGTTCATTTGTTGACTTTTAAATTGTCAGGACAGAGATTTTCTAGGACTGACCCTGGATTTCTAAGAGATGACCAGCTCCCTGTTTTACTTCTATGAGCTGTTAATTCACACCCCAGTGTGCACAAGTAGAATGCTCATAGGATAATATTTCAGAGGGAAATGGGCAAACTGAGGAACATTTCAGCATACTAGTGTCCTAAAATAGGTGTGTATGAGGGGGAAACGTCAGATAATACTTACTTTGGCATCTGAAAATATGTGCTTCTTCCTGAGACGGTGTATGATTTATACATTACAGGATATACAGGTTGGGTTCAGGGTCCCCATCCTGTGTCTGTGTATTATTCAGACATGAGTTATAGAGAAGCTCTAGTCTTCTGTCCTGTGCCATTTCCCCACTCTGAAATGGTTCTAGGGGTGCATTTGAGGAAACTCACACATGTTGACTAGCCACTTTTAGGACTTCTCAACTGGCCCTAACTCAGGATTCCTTGTACTTTGGCTAGAAGCAATTTGGGCACAATGGGGAAGGGAGAAATATTTCTCTTTAGGTGTGGAGCCTGGAAGCTGGAATATTTGGTGATGAGGCCAGTGACATCTGCCATGTTTAAATTAAAATCCTGGGATTGCAGTGTAGATTGACTAGGGAGGACTAAAATGGAATACATTGGAGATTGGTGGTAGTGCACCAGGTATGCACCAGAAGGCCTTTAAAAAGGTTGGTGCAAACAACCTGTATTTATCTTCTGCAAGTCAAGACAGAAGCACAAGGAGTAGAGTCCTATGGCTGCCCTGTGCTTGCAGAAGCTTTCTAGTTTTCTTCTTGAAGCTGGTGAAGGTTTAATATGCACAGTGGTGAATCTCTGCTCCCTTTTGTAGAAGATTCCAGGAAATCACCCGTGTTTTTGAAATGTGTGCCCCTTAACTTAATAGTTCTCTTTGAATTGTGAACTCCTGCAGTTACCCTTGGTTGGTAGGCAGTGAACTCTAAAATGTCTGTCATGCATGGAAGCATTCCTTCAACAAGCCTCAATGACTTCCACTTTTGCTTTGGCCAAATGACGCCCCCCCACCTACAATTTGCCAAGCTAGCAGAAGAATGTTCCAAGGGTTCTTCCTCATCTGCTGGCAATTCAGAACTATCCACTGAATGTGTTTTAAATAGTCGTGAAAGATGTATTAGTTTTTCTCAGACTAACCTTCTGACTCAGAGTTATTCTCCATCCCCTCCTATGAATCTCATGAACTCCTCAAAGTGTCATCAGTGATTCAAATGACCCATTTTAGGCTGTTAAGAAGTTTAAGAGAGTGAATGTAATTCATTTGAAGGGACATTTTGACTTTTGTGACAGGATCCAAGCAAATAGTTAGAAGGCCCAATCAACATCCTGTTAAAGCCAGTAAAATACAGGCTGGCTTGTGCCTCAGACAGGCAGACATTCCGCTCTTTGAAAATCAAGACCAGATTTAGCAATGGAAAACAGAAAGCAGATGGAGGCAGTGTTTCAGGAATGAGTCTTTAATGTTAAAAGTTCTGTAATAATAGGATGCTTGATTTGGGGCAGGGGGGAAGGGGTTCCAAAAATAGTTGCAGAGGTAAAGTTGGAAAGGGACATGAAAACTGCCGCTACAGTGCTATGATGTATTTGTACTCTGGTACAAAGCTGGGTACAAAATACACACCAGCTGTGCCTCAGCTGTGAAGCGCTTCTACATGTTATTGTTTTTCTGTCTGAAAAATACATAAAATCAGTGTGAGCATCAGAAACCCAATTCTTTCCTCATTGCCACTATGGGTAAGGGCAAACGTCTAAAAATACATAGGTGCCTGTTTCACATCTGATATCCTTGGCATTCTGTGACAGTTTCAGACCCTCTTATGCATCTCCCATTGACTCTTCCATTTGGCAGCACCTGCTGGCCATAGAACCAGGTCCAAAGTCTAGTTCTGCAGCTTTTCTTTTCTTTTTTAACTGACTCTTTCTTAAACCTCAAATGGCAGCTCCATTGCAGTGTATAATGGAACTAAGGAAAACATTTGACTATATTGCTCCCATCACAGACTGCCTGGAGTTCATATTAGCAGGTAAAGGTAGGGAGACCAAATCTAGCACACTATATGGGGCAAACTACGACATTAGTTCCTCCACCACCCCTTTCCCTGTGGGAACAATTCAAGGAGGGGAGAAGGCTCTTCTTCCATTATTCAAGTATTCCAAATTCTGCTGACCCTCTGTGGTCAGAATAAAACCATACAAATATTACCCATGTCTGCAAATTAAGTTAGCATACCTTGTTTTGACTAATGAATTTGACTTTCATTGAATATTTTTGGAGTATAAATAGTCCATAACTTTAGGGTAAAAGATTGGGGAAGCAAAAACCTTGAGCCACCTGCCTTTTCCTCTCTTTCTTGTTCACTTGTTTGTGTGCTATCCATAAATACCATAGATGTTTGCTCCCCATAGCCTGAATATGGACCTTCATTCCCATGTCACTCTGTGATCAGTCAGCATTTAAGACCATTTTCACATCAATTAGTCCCCTGACTAGATTATAAACTGAGATGGCAAGGCAGTACCTTCAAGTGTGAGCTGTGGATTCAGCTCCCAGCAAAGAGGGTAGTATTGTTCTGCCGATTAAAAAAAAACAAAACCCTGTTCAACCAAGCAGGGTTGCCAGATATTCTCTAGGAAATTATGTCAATATCTTAGATGAGCTGAAATGGGATGCTATTGCTGTGCCTCTTATTTTGTTGCTTCCACCACCATCCTTCCTTGCTGTCCTGTGGAGCTCCATTTTTAAAGGGAATGGTGAAGCAGGTAGGTTCAGAAGGCTCTGTCCTATTTTTATCCTACCTTTCCTTGAAGGATGGTAGGGCATGGTTCTCTCTTCTTCCCTCACAGTTGCCCAATGAGGTAGCAAAGGCTGAAGGAAAATGCTTAGCTCAAAGACATTCACTTAATGCATGGTGGAGAGGGAATTTGAACCTGGGATTGCCTGATCATAGCTTGGGGGAGGGAGAATTTCCCCCCCCCCCCGTTGGTTTTTTTCTCCAATAAAGACACCGCCCCCCCCCCCCCCGCCCCAGCATGCAGACATGGCTATCCAAGAGTAGTAAATAAAAATGTAAAGGATCTGTCTTTGTCTCTTTCAGTGCCCCTTGGTTGTGTGGATCTGTAGTCTGAAAGCAAACTTGACTACTAGGCCAGGAGTGATGGCAGTTTTTTCTTGTTTTTGTGCTGCAGAGCTTGAATGCTGGGCTTGATCATAAGCTCTTGATGAAACTCTATGGGCGCTTGGAGTCCATGAACATTAGGCAATGGGTTGGCTCAATTTCTGTTTTGTTTGGACAGTTGTAGAGCTGCTAAAAGCAGAGTTTTCATGGATGAAAGAACAAATACGGAATGGGAAAGGGTCCTAATTGACAATATCTGGTTGCATTTCTTCTCAGTAAAGGACCTTTATTACAGTAATTAATCAACATGTACTAAAGCACTTGCAAAAGCATAAAGCAAACTTTCAAGTGTATGTCCTAAAGTTACCTGAAATGCAGTGCTTTAAAGAGGGCACTTCTGGAGGTGTTGTCCTACTGTGCCCAGGGGCTGACTAGATTATGATGTTTCCTGTCATAGGCCAAGGAAAAATGAGCGGGGCCATGAATGCCTGTCCTTCATTGGTAGCTACTTGAGGAGGAGTCTGCTTCCTTCCACCCTTGGTCCCTGGCCAAGTGCAAACTTTGCCAATAATACTGAGCTTAGCAAGCATGCACTGTTCAGATGCCCTATAAATGGGCAGAATAAACATAAGTGGGTGGGAAGCAGGTTGCAGTAGCAAGTCCCACCCTGGCTTCCATGCAGTCTCTGAAATGCATGCATGTGATGAACAACTAGGAATCCAACTAAGCAGGTTCTTGGTTGCATGGAGATGTGTGTTCTAGTGTACATGCATATGCTGTATGCACACACTCCAATGAATGTGTTTGGGCCAGGGTGGAGCTTGCCACTGTGGTTCCTGCTCCCCAGCACACTTTCATTCTGTCATCATAGAACACCTGGAAAAGATTTTTTTCCTGTTCCTGTATGAGAGCTAATGTGGTGTAGCAGTTATAGTGTTGGTCTAGGATTTGAGAGAGACAGATCTGAATCTCCATTCTGTCTTGGAAACTTGCTGGGTGACCTTGGGCCAATCATTCTCTCTCAGCTTCCCAGGGTTGTTGTGTGGATAAAATGGAGGAGAGGATAATGATGTAAGTTGCTCTAGGTGCACACTGAAGCAGGGTGTAAATGTAAATAAATAATTGCAGCTGACAGTATGGAAGGCTAGCATGTGTTGTGCCTGCATGATGTTGGTTCTGCTTTCCCATTCTGCCTCTCCAGCTGCTGAAATGTGGCTTTGAATGTTGTTTTGAGGACTGAAGGGAAGAGTTGTGTGCTTTGATCATGAAGTGGGATAGATTTATTTATACAAGCAAGGGAAGTGTGGTTTTGTGAGCTCAGAGACTGACCAGATGCTTTCTCCCACATGGCTTCCTGGAGCTTTTCCAGGGGTTGGGAGGCCGATGCAGGGGGCTCCTATCCAGCACATTTTCATTTGTTCTCCCTCCTCTGTGGTGCACAGTATTTACATACCTCAGCTCCACGGCTGGCTTCCATTGGGCTGCTCTAAAAAAATAATCTCAACAGAGACAGCTTTTTTGCATTACTTGCCAGCTGTGAAATGGAGATCTGTTTTTAAAGCAGCAGCAGTACACTGCTGTGTGGGGGTGGATTCCTTGCTGAACTCTCTGTCTCTGTCACTCTCTCTCTCTCTCTGGTTTGCACGCATTTATTAGCAGGACAGATACATCAAGATAGAAGTTGGGGTGGTTCTGGGGTGTCGTAAAGGAGCAGCTTATTTTTGCTGAGCTCAAATAGGAAGGAGGGGTATTTTCATTAGATGAAGAATGCTGCTTGAAGCACGTGGGTGGGCAAGGGGGAGGTAGAGGAACAAGCAGTCTGTCTCTGAGCCATCTGTGAACTCCCACATTCTGGTCAGACAGGGCTTTAAGTATTTTGCTACAGATGTTAAAAGATGGAGGAGGTAGGAGAGCTGGCTATCGTGTGACAGAGAATGGATGTTGCATCCTACAAAAATGGACCAAAAATCAGTGTTGGGAAGCAAACACTCAGGTGAAAGAAGAAATTAGTTTTAAGTGGGCTAGAGGTAACGAGGGGAGAGAAGGCAAAATGTTGCAGTCTGCTCTTGTCAGATCGTGGGAACTAAGCAGGGTGATACTTGGAAGGGTGACCACCAAGAAGGGAGAAGACAAAGGCAAAACCCATCTCTGCTTCTCACTTGCCTTGAAAGACTCTTGCTGGGGGTTACCTTAAGTTGGTTGTGACTTGGCAGCACATGTATGTGTATAGAAGTAGCCAGCATGTTAAAATGGGTATAGTCTGAGATTAGGATCTGGTAGCTCTGATTCAGATCCCTGCTTTGCCACAAAGTGTTGGGTTAGTCCCTCTCTTTCAGCCCAACCTCCCCACTCCGCCATGGCAGCTTGCTGGGTGGCCTTGGGCCAGTCACACACCCTACACTAGCCTGCCTCACAGGATTGTTGTGAGGATAAAATAGAGGAGAGAATGATGTAAGCTGCTTTGGGTCCCCAGTGGAGAGAAAGGTGGTGGGCTATAAATTAAGTAAAATATGGAACAAGTTTACATTTTTCGTGTTTATTAATTATAACTGTATAACATTAGTGAGCAACAAGCTATGTGTTTCACTGCTGGTTTACGCATTATGTAGAGGAAAACCCACATCTGCTGCCAAGCCTCCCAGCGCCTCTTCTCCCTGCTCACCCTTTTGGGTCCTGATGCACCATTCAGGAGCTGCTATCTTAGGTTATTGTGGGAGCCCTGCTGTGTTTGCCTCTGCTTTCTGAAGTCAGACAAGCAGCAAATGGAGCCAGGGACTTCTGTAGTAACACCCTCCCAAAGGATGTTTGGCTAGTACCTGTGCTACTGTTGTTTAGATGCCAGATAATAATGGTTTTGTTCTCTTGGAGTCAAGTTCTCTGAATTCATTCCTCTAGTGGCAAAATCATCCTATGGTATGAGGACACTTGTTCTAGCACAACAGGCATCATTAATGCAATGGATTCATAAGACCCAGCCTGTGGGATTTGTTTGTTTGCTGCAGTGAAGTTTTTAATTGTTAAATCTTGCCTTTATAAAAAAAAAGGAAAATAAAATGCCCACATGGTGAATAGCAATAGAATGAAACAAATCATTAAATGTAAAATACAACATAAAATGCCAAGAGCAGATAAGGAATGTAAATAACAGCATATAAATGCATGCATCAAATAGTGTACATAACGTAAAATAGGTCACTAAGGTTTCATAGTGGCAATAAAAATTCTTTATAAGCTGAAAATCCAGGAGATAGTTATCCAAAGCAGGAGAAGGAACAGAATAAATAATATCACCTAATTAAGCAAATGCCATCTGAAGCAAAACAGCTTAACCTGACATCTAAGTCATATAAAGGATACTAGTGTTAAGCCAAATACCCCCAAAATGAGGTTGGGGAATTAGTCAGGTGGGCACCTGGCTCAAAACAGGGATCTTTTTACCAATATATACCAGGCTCAACCATCCAGAGAGTAACTGCTCAATGAAGGGACTCCAATTTGATAAAAACCAGTTGTGCTTTATTTGGAATAATATAGCTCTTTCACACAAGGTAAAATGCAATTCAATCACACATTCACACAGGTCTAAGAGACATAGATAGATCGATAGGGGAACATAGATGGATACACTGACAGGGTGATATTTACCATCGTAGTCTTCCAGGAAGTCTCCAGTGGCGATAGTTGAGGGGATGGGGGAGGACCCGAAACTGATCAGGAATTGGGGATGGATCTATACAGCGGGATGCGGGATACTGATAGAAGCACACACGAGTGGAGTGGGGTCAGAGGTTATAAGGGCTCCTTTGGCCCCTTAGGGGATGGGAGGTAACGGGGAGGAGAGATGGGGAGGTTCTGTGATGACCACGGAGGTTGGGCACCATCAGGACCAATGGTGAGTTCCTTGATGACACCTGATTGGGTGTTTGCTTGGACCAATGAGCTTTACCTTAGTTCTGGGCATCCTAGAAACTTCCAGGTGGCGCCAGGGTCTGGGACGTCTCCACAGGTATCAGTATGGAAATAGTTGGGGGCATGGGATTGTTTGAAGAGGTGACAATAGGGAATCAAATATGCACCTAGGTCTCCCCGGTGTAGATCAAAGACTGGGATGTGCCAGGAAATGCCCTTCCTCTTACTCTTTGATCTCTTGGGCAGGGGGCCTCTGCCCAGTGTTTTGCTAGATAAAGAGCATCAATAGTTGAGCTGTTATTCCATTCATGGGCTAAACAGGTTGCTTGTGGGCTGAGGGTGACTTGAGGTGTGTACGTGAGCGTTATATCACGAAGGAATGAAGTCCAGCCTGCTGGGAAGATGGCTATGCTTGGTGTTGGCTTAACACGGTGGATTCCATGTCCAGCACTACCAAACAATTTGCCCGGACAGCTCCGTAGCGGCGCAGATCTCTTCCACTCCCTGGCTGGCCCGTGCAGCGACGGGGAAATATCCGTGGGTGGGCAAACGCTCTATACCTGGTTGGAATACCCACACCACTTGTATCTAGAAACACACACAAGTCCCGTTATGCCTCTGGGTAGCTTTGCCCGCACTCTCTAGCCAGACGGGAGCAAGCCCACTTCTCCAGGCGCACTGGCAACCTTGCTTGTGACTTATGTTTTGGGGAAAAAGGGGTCTTTTCCTCACACTAGGTGAATCTCTTGGGGGTAGGTATTCCCCAGCTGTAGTGCCACTGCAGAAAAGGCCCTTTTGTGACTCACTGCCCACCTCTGTTTAGATGGCAAAGGTGCCTCAGTAAACCAGCAGAATAGTACAGAAGCAGGCTGTCCTTCAAAGTACCTTGATTCCAGACCATTAACAGTTTCAAAGGTCATGGCCAGCGCCTTGTACAACAAACTGGGGGTCTTTCAGAATAGACATAATATGCACAATGCAAGTATGCATCTGTTGACACCCGGCCTGCAGTAGTTTAGAGCAATTGCTGTTTCCAAGAGGTCTTCAGAGTCAGCCCCGTGTAAAATGTGTTGGCAATAATATTCAAATCTTGATATAACCAGAGCATAATGGTACCAAGATCAGCAAAAGATGCTTCAAGCCACAGGTGCTACATGAAACACCAAAGATGTTAGGACCAGCCAAAATAGTGTGCAAACTTTTGATTTCCCACAGCATTTCATTGGGATAACTATTCCATACCTGAAAAGAGGAGCTACTTGAGCATCCGGAACTGGATCAAAAAACACCCCCTAAGCTGCCAGACCTGATCCTTTTGTGGGAGTAGGAGCCTATGCAGAGCAGACTATAAATCACTGTCCCACTTTGAAGAACTGGATTTAGTTTCTTAGAAATGATTTAAACAAACAAGTGGAAGCCAGGCAGGTGGGTTCTTCCATGCCACTTGACAAAACATTGTGTTCCTCTTTGTGAAATTTAAATCATAGGATTACACTTGAATTGCTTTTTTTAGATGACAGGAAAGACTTGGCAATTATAGGTGTCACACTGCAGTAGGAGAAACAGAAATCCTCACTAATGAGAGCACTATATTGTAATTATCACAGCAGCTGCTGGTGCAGCAAGCAGAGTGAGAAACTCTGTTTGCTTCTTGTGACATCCATGTCTGATTTTGCAGCCGAGACTTCATCTTCTGTTCAAAGTGTGCTGCTTGCAAAAATTATCTCTCCTTTTATTTTTTCGTTGCAGTTCTCATTTTTTCCAAATTATCTTTTCGGGATGCTGGTGTGAGTTACTAATTTAATTCTCAAATTTAGACCCAGGAACTTGTATACTATCTGCAGCTGGGCAAGTTTTCAAACACTGTGTTGCTCTAGACCTGTTTTGGTGTCTTAACAGCAGCAGCCCTGTGCCCTAGTCTTAGAGTTTCTCCTCTTTGTTGTTAGAACATAGGTGGAATATACATCGAAGGGGAGTTACTTCAGATACCATCTCCATTGTCTGGTTTCCAGCAAGAGCTTAAGAACTGCCCATCTCCAGTTCTTAGAACAGTTGCCTAGTTCTAAGGGTATGGTGAATGAAAAAACCATTAGCATTAGGAAGATACTGTTTCGTTCGTCTTCCAAGTGCCACAAGACTCCTGTTTATGAACATATGAAGTTGCTTCATACAGAACCACGTCATTGGCCCATCTATCTCAGTATGGTCTGCTTTGACTGGCTGTAACTCCCCAGGGTCTCAGAAGGGAACAATCTTTCTTCAACACCTGCTATTCAAGATCCTTTTCAAAACTAAAGATGACATTAATTGAAGCAAGCATGCAAGACATGTGCTCCAACACTGAGCAATAGCCCCGGCCCCTAATGGTCAATTAGTACTAAATTCTATTCCACAGCCACTCCATAAGGCACTATTGCTTCTCTTTTAGACATCAGTCAGTCTAGCTGGAAGTAATTTGTTACTTATATGCAAAACTGCAAAAAATTGTATACATATGAACACTGGAGATGGTTGTCTGGCTTCACAACATGTCCTTTACCCTCTAAGTTCATAACAGCCCTGTGGAAAAGTCTTTATTTTCTCCTTTCAGGCATCACATGGGGTAAGGTGGTATCACTCTATGCTGTGGCAGCTGGGTTGGCCGTGGACTGTGTTAGACATGCCCAGCCAGCCATGGTCCACACCATCGTAGACTGCTTGGGGGAATTTGTACGCAAGACCTTAGTGACGTGGCTTAAGAGGAGAGGAGGCTGGGTAAGTGGCACTGAGTTTTACAACACTGCTTATAGTGTGTATAAGTTATGGGAAAGTTATTGGCAAGAACATAACTAGCTACCAGCATGCATAATGCAGGGCAATGCAAGACAAATTTCCCTTCATGAAGCTTTGCTAACAGTCTAGCAAAACCTGTGGTAACCATACCTCCTCTCCATGATACTATAGCTTTGTGCCTGACCTCCCACAACCCTGACTATATTTGCCATCAAGCTTCCAGCATGATGCCACTAACCTCATTTGCTCATGACCTGGTAGCTTATTTTCTATAAACTCAATCCTGTTGCCTTAAAGGCACATACTCTGTGTGCATGTGTGTAATGCACACACACAGAGAGTATCTGCTGCTGAGCATGTGCTTTAGAATTCAGCTGCTCATAGGCCTAATGTGCTTCTATTTTGGGGAAATATTTATTTGGGGTTGTATCTTCTGAACATGTGTTGAAGCTGTGGAATAAGTGGAAAAAATTAACTCAACATTAATATAATTTAAATGTTAAATATTTGAACACCATATTATTGCCAGATATGTCCTTCTAGCATTTCCTGCGACCCTTTTTTTCAGCTTCTGCAGCATCATTCCTTTTGTCAATCAGTTTGGTGTAGTGGACTCTAAATCTGGAGAACTAGGTTGAATTCCCTGCTCCTCCACATACAGCTGCTGGGTGATCTTAGGTCCATCACAGTTCTCAGAGCTGTTCTCTCATAGCTCTTTGTTCACCAAAGTTCTCTCAGAGCTGTTTTTTGAGAGCTGTTCTCTCAAAAGCAGCTCTCTCAGCCCTACCCACCTCAGAGGGTGTCTGTTGTGGGGAGCAGAAGGATCCAATCAGGGGTTATGGAGGTCTTGCTATTCCTGCCTTTAATTCATATGCCACTTGGCTGTCCAGTGGTGACTCCATTGGGCAACTATGACAGTGAGGAACATTTTCTGACAATATGAAAAACAAGACAGGATGGAACTGCAGATTTCCAGGGAACATACAAAAACATGTTATGGAGTAGATGTTGCCCACAGGAATGCCAGTTGACCATCCCTGCCTCAGAAGACTACTTCTCTGTGTTCATATAAAGCTCAGAAGGTTTAATACAACCAAGTGCAATGGTGTTATCTGCAAAAACACACATACCAACATTCTACCAATGGTGTTATCTGCAAAAACATGTGTACCAACACACATCTCTCAGATGTGTACCAACAATAGAGTGTTTCTTTGGGCAGAAGGATTTCCATCCATGAAATGTGTTTCCCTTCCACTGCAGCCCCAAATACTTCTACTTAAAAAAGCAGAATTTATAGGATATGCAAAACAAACACAGATTTACTGGCAGTCTGTGGTTTTGTAGTTTTCAGCGATATTATGCAAGGGCTCATGCTGGTTAAGGACAGGCAGGTTACAGTTTGGCATAAACTAGGCCCCTCTAAGTATACCCAAACAGATAGGTTATAGGAAAAATACAATGTAGTGGTTCTAAGGAAAACCTCTAGGGAGACTGAATGGGGTGGGAAGTCTACCCAGAATTCTTGTGGAACTGCATCAGAAGGGCAAACTGTACATTGTTCAAGTTGGGAAACTGTGTGTAGAAAATAGGAAGCACACATATCTGATGCTCTATTTCTCTCCCCACTTTCTAGACAGACATAACAAAGTGTGTGGTGAATACTGATCCTAATCTTCGTACCCATTGGCTTGTGGCTGCCATCTGTAGCTTTGGACACTTCCTGAAGGCCATCTTCTTTGTGCTCTTGCCAGAAAGATGACATCCAGTTGCCAAGTGAAGCCCATCTCCTTCTTCGGGACCCAGGCAGCATACAGAAGGGAAAGGAATGAGATGAGGGGAGGGTCAGGCAAATATACATTCCTTTCCCAGCTGCCTAAATGCAAGAACATTTTTCAGCAATGGGAAAAGTTTTGTCTGAGTCATTTCTTGCAATGCCCTTTGCACTGTGAATGGCTAAGATCTTACTTACAAGGGCAGAAGACAAATGTGCATGCTGCTCAGTTATTTCCCTCCTCTAAACAGTGCCATATTTACACATAAGAAAAGTAAAGAATTTTAGCTGAAGCTGCCAACAAGAAGACCGTGCTCCTTTACTTGTAAAATGGCCACTGTCTAGTGATTTCTTTCAGGTGCCTAGTACATCCTCCCACCTTCTCTGAACATTGCCCTTGAGGCTGTGGAGGACGTCAGAAGTTAAGAGTCTTCATGGCTATACAACTCAAGGGTGATCCACAAAAGGATTGTGTAACATGAACAGCGAACTGCCTACTATATCCTTATATGAAGGATTAAAATGCTTGGTTTTACTTATGGAACAAAATAACAGAACCCTGAGATGCTAGTATGCAGAAATGGTTACAATCCTCAAAAAAGTTCTCTTTCTCTCCCCCCAAGCTTGAGAAATCTGAGGATGAACTCCCTACGGGCGTTGTATTTTGTGGGGAAAGAAGTGGCATGTCTTGTATCCACTGCCATGTATTTATCATGTACAACTGTTTATTTTGTGGTAAACAATAAATGCTGAATATTTAGTAGTGTGAAGTGCATGTGTATTTAAGTAATATAACATTGTAAGGAAAATTATCTTTTCTAGCACCAGCCTTGATTATCTACTAGCAGTCCTGAATTTTGCCTTGGCTTTAGCATCCTTATTTGGGGGTCTTTTTGCCAAGAAGATAAAGCTATGTAAAAACAATACACTGCAGTACATGAATGTTTTCTTTACTGTACAAATTAGTGCTATCTTATAAGGGCTCAGGTGCCATAAATTACATTTTGTTCTTGAACAATAATGCTTAAGATGATTTCATTTGAGCCAAAGAAAAGGTAGACAAGCAGCCTGTGCCAGTTAAGAGTTCTTTGATTAGAGCATCCATTAGATGAACTAGAGAAAAAAGTTATTTCAGAGTACTAGCTGCAGCATTTTGAAGAGTACAAAAAAGTGGTGGGGGTGAAGGCTTTCACCTCCTGGTACTTTTGGGGTGATAGAAAACAGAAGGAATGTTTTTTAGCACCTAAGCCAGTTTGATTCCTGAGCCAAGCTGAAGTCAAATTTTGCAGTGTTAGGGGATCTAGACCCATGGCAGAACAGGAAGCCTGCTATCTGACTAGCAGTGGCTGAATGAGATCTTATTAAGTTTGTTTCCCATTCACTGGTACTTTAGGCCTGGGCATGCCCAGAAGCATCAGCCTAGAGAATGTCTACTCTGCACTGGGAAGCCTTCCCTCATTCTTCTGTGTTTTTTGTGGGGAGGGGGTATTTCAGGTTGATTTGGATCTCCATTGAGGGAAAAAAGCAAGATACAGATGAATGATAAATCTGGTTGTCTCCCACAGTGTATGATTTGTCATGTTCCTAGCAAACAACTCAGAAATACAGGAGAACAGGCATTTGTCAAGGAGGTGTATCCTGCCTTGGTGCTGAGAGATCCAAAGCTTTGGTGTGCTAGAACTTGCAATTTAAGTTTAGTCTCTATGTATGATGAGGTGAGAACATGAATTCTTATGGAAGCTTATTGTAAAAATATAATTACAGTACTTCTGATACAAGGCAAATGCTATTTAAAATGTCAAAGGCATCATTTTACATATTTTCAAACTATTAAACCTGTGTAATAAATGTGTGCAGTGCAATTCTACGAGAAAAGATAGGATGTATGGGGAATTTTACTCAACTGATGTTAATCTAGCCCAGACGGAGTAAAGGTGATGATTTCTCATTGGTAAGATCTCAGTAGTGTGGTTGCAGTTAGTTTACAAGGCTGAGACCTGAAGTCTGGGGGCCAAACTATGCAGGGAATGGCTATCATATAATATTTATTTTAATGGAATGTAGGAGAGGGACTTCAATTGTGACCACAGCAGTGAGGCTGGGTGACACCCTTCCAACTCACTGTATACCAATTTCCCATTCTAAATATTTTTCCTAAACTGCTGCTATCCCAACATGGGGAAAATGGGAAGCCATTTATGTTTGGAAAACAGCATGGATGCAAAAAAGGTTAAACATCTCTGCTATAAGCACAACTCCTCTGATCAAATTCAGCATCTCTCCACATTGTATTAAGAACAAAAATGGTAGGAAACCCAGTCAATTGCTGATGGACTGCACAATGTGTAACTTAGCTCTGGTTTTGCAGTTCAGAGGAAATTCTATAGAGAACTCATACTGCCTCAGAAAGATTTTTTTTTTTTGTTGTATGCTGAGAAACTGAATGGGAGGGGTCTGTACACATGAAATTTCAGTTACAGCTGTATATGCTGCTGCTTCTGCCTCATTTATCTTTCCTAATCCTTTTGTCATTTTCAGAGTCAAACTATACAGAGCATGGAGCTGTGTGTAATCTCTCTCTTCCTTAAAACACAGACAATTTAAGAAAAACATCCTCATAGGGAAAGGGAGGAGCAATCACTTGTAACCAGGGGGTTTTTTGTAGCAGGAACTCCTTTGCCTATTAGGCTACACCTCCCGATGTAACCAATCATCCAAGAGCTTACAGGGCCTACTGTTTATGTTTAATTTGATTTATACCCTGCCCTCCCCGCTGAGGCGGGCTCAGGGTGGCTTACATCAAATCATAGTAAACTATGATTGCAGTCATAAAATCAATAAAACCATTAAACAGTACAAGTTAAAACAATCTACAGTTGGTGCTAACAAATCAGATGTTACTCATTCTCAAGATGAGTTATTCCAGAATTCTCCTACAGTCGACTGAAGGCTTGCCAGAAGAAAGCGGTCTTAACAGGCCTTGCGGAACTGAGCGAGGTCCCACAAGGCCCTAACCTCTTCCAGCAATTGATTCCACCAGGAGGGGGCTGTCACTGAAAAGGGCTGATCCCTGGTGGTCGACAGTCTCGCCTGTTGAGATCCAGATCTTAGTACTCTCTGGGGAATGTGTGGGGACAGACGGTCCCTCAGGTAGACAGGTCCTCGGCCATATAAGGCTTTAAAGGTAATAACCAGCACATTATAACGAATCCAGTACACTATTGGTAGCCAGTGCAGTTCCTGTAGCGCTGGCTGTATGTGCTCTCACTGTAAGCTCCTGGAGGATTGGCTACATCAGGGGTGTGTGGCCTAGTAGGTAAAAGAGTTCCTGCTACAAAAAAGCCCTGCTTGCAAGTCTCCAGGTTTTCTGTAGAAAATCACCCAGTCCATGTAACTTTCCCTTTGAGGGGGAGGGATAAATTAGTCTCCCTGGGGCTTCAGGTTACAAATTGCAACAGCTGCATTGGTAAAGACACCAAGGAAAACTATGTGTGTGGAGACAGGGTCAGATAAATGACTGATTTTTCCACATTGCAGATGGGCCAGTTAGTAAGGGTCATAGGTGAACAAAGCTTAGAACCTGAGGCCAAACCCATTGGCCTATCCACCTATGGCTCAATGCTTAAACTGACATGATCACTACCATCAGAAGAACTGAATGTGTACACAAAAGCTGATGCCCATAGTAACATTTTGTTGGTCTTAAAGGTGACACTGGACACAAATTTTGTTCTGCTAAGCACAGTAAAAGTTTAGCTTTTTTTTTCAGAGGACAGCTCTGTTGTGTAGGAAAAGGAAGGTCATGGATTAACTCCTCCCTTCTAAATGAGTACTGATTGGACCCAACTATTACCAAAAGAACCCAAAACCAACCACTTTATTTCCTCACAGGCATCTAACAGAAATTCTAAAAAACACAGTATGCATTTGGCATTGGCTACTCCCCACACCAGAGTTCAAGCATGCTTTATGAGATACACTGATATTTCCTGTTCTTCAAAAGACAATAGTAATAATTTATTATCGCTAACAATTTCATATGTAGGAATCAATCACAATATATGGGACAGGGTGACGGGTTGATTAATGGAATTCAAGCGTCAGCAGAACTCTCATTTTCTCATTTAAAAAATGCTAGACATTTCTAATGGGCAATACTGAATCTGAACTCCCCACATTAGTCCTGTATTTTACTGGGAGGTTCTCTGATATGCTATATGAAAGGCACAGCACAAGCCTTATCCACATAGGAATAGCGGAAGAGAGATCCTCTTAAGGCATAATAACAGCACCCTTTAATTCACCCTCCCACCCAGTTCCACATAAATACTCAGCACATTAGGTCATATGAGGAATTAGACATCTGAATGTCTCCCCTAGCCCCATTGAGTCTTTCGTTCTTCGTCAGAGAGCTAGAGGAGGACAGGGGAAGTACACAAAGCTAACCATTCCTTCCAAGATCCTCAAATGCTGAGTGCCCACGTGACAAAAATGGGAAGGAGAATTATGTAGAAGTGTTGAAAATTAGTGGCAAACAATAAAGGTTTCCCTTCTGCTAAGTAAGGCACCTTCTCACATTGTCTGAAGACCTCACTGGAGGAAGACTTCAGAAGGAAGTTCTTGGGTCCAGGCTGTCACTTTATGCTCTAACACCCCCAATAGGCTTCTGATTTTAACATCACCAGGATAATTGAGTAGGAATGCAATGCATGTTTCATTTATTCTTGGGCTCATTAAGCTACCTTATACCAGGGGTGGCCAACGGTAGCTCTCCAGATGTGTTTTGCCTACAACTCCCATCAACCCTAGCCAGCATGGCCAATGGCTGGGGCACATGGGAGTTGTAGGCAAAAAAACATCTGGAGAGCTACCATTGGCCACCCCTGCCTTATACCAAGTCAGACCATTGGTTCATCTAGCTTAGTATAGTAGCCCCACATGTAACAGTTGAGCCACAGCCCCCACCCCCAGCTTCTTACACAGTCATCAAATTTAACAGGAAAATTAAAGAATTTCCCTGTGACTCTTGCCAACTTTACTGACACTTGTTCATTCTCAACTTTTCTGTCTATTTCCTCAGAGCCTATCAGAGAAGCGAGTAGTTCACAAGCTCCAATTGGTATGTTGGTTAATACTGTCTTATACAACTATGGTCCACTTGAAACTCATTCCACATATTCTGTGCCACTATCTATGCACTTTTGGAAGTTCTGCAGTAGCAGAGAAAGCATAGGCTACATCTAAAGCAATACCACAGACATTCATTCTATATCCTGGCATATCATTCAGTGTAGAAATCAGCCCTCAGAAAATACTTATATCAACAAAGCAACTCAAAGGTTACAAAAAAGGATGTAATAGGAAAGAAGGTATGTTGTAGACCGATCATGTTTATCAGCTACTCTACTATACAAAACCCAGTGCACATTTGATAGTTGAACACTTTCAGATGATGCAACATGAAGACTGTACAAGCAATTCACTGAAACACAGGGCAGTCAAGTATGCAAAAATATCCCAACAGCAGTTTATAAATCTTACTGGGATCCCTGGGAGTTGATGAATCTGTTTTTAAAGAGACACCCAAAATAATCTCTAACATGCTTTTATTCCAAGCATTTTGTTGCATAGTATTCAATAAATGCTACTGCACTTAAAAAAAAAAAAAAAAAACAGCAGCTAACCAGAGTCAACAGCTTTCTAAACATATAAGGAATCACCTGGGTCTACATATCTACATCAGAGCTCCTTAATTCATTTCATTATTTTATATTTCCTCCTCTTTGGATTGCTGAGTTGGGGGTTTAAAACCTCATTTTAAACTCCAACCCAATAATCCAAACAGGAGGAAGTACAGAACAGTCAGGGGGATATTAAAAGGAAATTAATCAAGGAGCTCTGGTGCTGAATTTGTACTATTGCATATTTGATATTAGATGCCAAAATTGGAAGGGGGGGGGAGAGAGAATGAGGCCTTAAATTGGGATTGTGAACTATTCAAGCAAAAGGAATTAGTGGGGTATGAATGACTAGTTTTTCCCCTTAATGCTGTTTTTTGAGAAACTAGGAAGCCCATTTATGGAAGGGGAAGGGAAACGGCCAAGAAGAGGGACATTTCAAGAATGTCAAAATACTGTGCAAATCAGTCATTTAGCATTTGAAGTTTCTAGTGGTCTTTCCCACCTGTAACAGTATATTTGATATTAACCTACAAGACAAGACAATTCATTTTTCCCCTCTACTGTTGCTTCTGTCACATACCTATGACAAACTCAAATTACCACAAAACCCATGGATTAAGAAAGTGGATGATAATCCCAGTTCCACAGAAATTTGATTCTACAGCAATGGGCCTGATCCTGAAAACACTGCAGAACACTTAATCTGACCACAGAATCTAAGGACTGTTCATATGTATAAAGCTAACAGGATAAGACCCACACCTACAATTTTAAAGAGGTTCTAGTTCTAAACTATCTGATCAGAGAAATCCATGGCCACCCTCTGCATATGGACTTGTATGCAAGCTGTTAAGATCACTAAAAGGAAACTCCAAAAAATGAAGTCAACCATCATTCTCTATGCTTCATAATGATGAATTTTGAAAATTTCTTAACAAATGTCAAATACAGAGTAATTTCTAACATGATACCATTCAAAGCCACACCCTTAAAAATAAAGGTTTTTTATTGGCTTTACTTTTGTAAACTACCATTACAGAAACCTCAGAGTAAATTCCTTCAGTAACTGCAGTTTGTGGTTTCTCCCCATCCTGCTGCCAGGTGAGAACTGGGTCAAAAAGATGAAAAATCACTGTTCCTCTTCCAAGCTGCCTCCTTTCCCTGTCAGCAGTTTGCCTTGGCGCTTCTATGACAAAACAACTCATCTTTGTTTTAAGGTGTCACTTTCTTGTAGGTAATGTGGAGGTGCTGAGTCATTGGCTGTGTAGTGGTTGCCATGGAGACAGTCTGTTCTAGTTTCCCATCAGAATTGAGCCTAAATTTTCTAGTAATCTACAAAATACAAAACAGAAGGTTTATGATTTAATTCTGTTCATAATTCAAGAAGAAACAACAGCAACATAAACCAAGGTACATGGACTGAATAAGCTTAATCACTTATTGCCCATTCCTACAAAATTCCATACAGACAATATTATTACCAGTTGTAATTCTGCTTCCTCCCAATAATACGATGTTTTGTTACCAGGGCGTTTGAAGACGAATGCACTGAATTTCCCCATAAAACAGTAAGTAATAATTCTCAAAAACAGACAAAGGCTCTTTCTAACTACCTCAGCCCTCGGTGCATCCAGAAATCTTGTTCTGAAAAGGGCCTGCCAACTCAAGTGTGCATCCTTAAAACCAGAGCTGACCTAAGAACAGAATTAGAAATGGGAGGGGGTTTTCCAAATGAAATGAAAACACAAACATATACAGACAAATATTTGGGCCATCTCTACTCAGCACTGTGCCCTATTTGAAAGCTAGTCCTGCTTCTAATTTGTCAAGCCAGATTAACTCCAGGCAACAGACTCTGAAGTTGAAGAGTTACAATAAGAGGAAAAATGGGACGCGGAATTAGATCCAAGTCCTCTTAAACTGAAGAACAGAGTACAAATAACAGTGTTAGCATCTGAAATGCACAGGGTCTTATGAAAAAGGGCTTATGAACACACTGCAGCAAGCTCAGTCTGCTCTTTTTTGGCACAGAGTACATGAGCTGCTCGGTAAGGCCCTTCCACTTCTTTCAGTAAATGATTTTTGCACATAATCCAAGATTTTGTGTATGTTAGTCAATGCCCTTTGCTCCTTTTGCCATAGTTACCATCGTTTTTAAAGAAGAGTGGAAATGAAATATCCGGAAGCGAGGAGCCCAACCCAAGAAACACAGCCAAAGGTTATTTCACTGACTGCAACTGTTCAAAAGAGCAGCAGAGAAGCATTTGATATGTAACTTTCAACCAGGAAAGCTTTGTAACTAAAGCTTTCTAATGCATCAGTTATTTTGAACATACAGCAAGACAATAAACCCACACATGTAAAATCCACATGTATAGAGGAAGGGATCTATGGAATTAAACATTTGTCCCTGAAAAATGCCATTTTAAAAGCCATTTATGCTAACATCGCAATCTTGTGCTGAGTTACTGCAGCCTAAGCCAACTCATTACATTACAATTCAGATAAAGTGGATGCAGCACAAATAATAAATGGTTAATTGTTTTGCGGCTGCACAGCCAAGTTACCAGCCAGAATCTGAAGGATTTGTTGGGAATCTCACACCCATCAGCCAGGGAAAGATCTTTCCTTTTTTTTGTCTGTGTCTGTGTTTTCTTTTTTAATATTTACATTTTAAGTAATTGTGTAAGCTGCTCTGAGCCCTTCAACCTGGACCTGTTACTACAGTAGTTCTAATGTTAAAACTGGGTTAAGATGATAAATGTATAGTCTTGCCTTTTCATGTTAATTTAACAGGATCTTCAGCTTAGCAAACCTTTAATATAACGATATTCATCATGGATTTCAGATTGTTCAGGTAACACATTTTGAAGATCAGCGCTGAAAGTCTGACTCTGCTGTTACTGTGGCACTGTCTGTGGGGGCTGGACTGAGTTACCAACAGTTAATAGCTCCCTAATTTGAATATATATTGCAAGAATGTTTATAAAACAGGAAGAATTGTAGGACTAAATCTGCATAGTCTGCTATCAAGACTACACAGGTCTCTACCTGCCCTAGACTTTATTTACTTACTAAATTTTTATCCTGTGTCTAAGGAGCTAAGGGTAGTGTGTGGAGCTCTCCCCTCCTCTGCTTTATCCTCAAAGCCACCTTGTGAGTTAGGTTATGCAGAGGCAGTATGGCTGGCCCAAAGTCACCCACCAGGCAGAATGGGTCTTCTGATAAAGGGGAGAAATGTTACTTCAAGAAGAATGAAATCTGTTTTCTTTGAAACTACAGCAGCACACATTTCTTGTCATCCATGAATCTATCAAGCAAGCATCTATACTCAGAATATTCCTTAAAGATGCGTGCTTAAACCTACAGCTCTTTCCCAACACAAGGGCTCCAACAGAAGAGGAAAAGCCCTAGGAAGTTTTGATAATGCAAGCAGTAGTTCCCTCCCCCCACCCCAACACTCATAATCAAGGCTTCTTACAATAGTAAGTATTGACAATGAATTAACCAAGTTGTAAATCATGTTTTTATGACACCATCTTGTGAAAAGTCACCAAAAGACAGATCGACCACTGGCATTTTCATGCAAGTATCTTGAATGTATCTTACCACACCATAAGAATGTATCTTACTACAAAGACAATAGGATAAAATGTGTCACTATTCTATTCTAAATGTGTCAAAAATCAACCTCCAATACATCAACAGAACACAGTTCTTCCAGTGTAATCCACAGAGAACAACAATGAAGAACATTTATATAAGCTCTACCAAGGGGTTTTTTGGTAGGAAAAAGCCCAGCAGGAACTCATTTGCATATTAGGCCACACCTCTGGTGTCACCATTGCTTCACATAGGGCTTTTTTTGTAGAAAAAGCCCATCACAAACTCCCGTGCATATTAGGCCACACCTCCTGATGCTTAGCCAGCCAGAACTGCATTTCTGCTAAAATATAAAAAGCCCTGGCTCTAACCCTATAAATTCATGGTGGGCATTCTCAGACACAGACATTCTGAAAAGTAGAATGCCACGTTTTAACTATCATCTACACAAGAACTACGGTGTTCAGTTTGCCAATTTTCCTCTTTGTTCAATCTCTCCTCAATCTGCATTACTTCTGCACTGTCTTTCCCAGACCACCCTAAGCCTTATTTCTGCATTGTCTACCACCATTATACAGACCTGTTCTTTCTCCTTTCTCCTTTTGGAGAGCCAGTTTGGTGTAGTGGTTAAGTGCGCGGACTCTTATCTGGGAGAACCGGGTTTGCTTCCCCACTCCTCCACTTGCACCTGCTGGCATGGCCTTGGGTCAGCCATAGCTCTGGCAGAGGTTGTCCTTGAAAGGGCAGCTGCTGTGAGAGCCCTCTCAGCCCCACCCACCTCACAGGGTGTCTGTTGTGGGGGAGGAAGGTAAAGGAGATTGTGAGCTGCTCTGAGACTCTTCGGAGTGGAGGGCGGGATATAAATCCAATATCTTCTTCTTCCTTTACATCTCTCTACTTTGAGATATAAGCCTCCTCAACTTCCATGTAGTATCTAGCATAGTCCAGAAATAACAGTAGTAAGAAAATCTCAATGTCCTCCCCCTCCCTACAATCTATGCTATTGTTCTGACCCTGATGAGCAAAAATGAGCAGCACAAAAACTGATGAAGAGCAGAGCTCCTTCAAACTCTGCAGAAACTGCCTTTCTGCTTTGTATTCATGCTGACAAGTGTGGGACTTTTTTGTCTTCCTTCTCATCAATGGAATATATTTGCTCTGCTAAACCCACTAGCTACAAAGATAACAAAGGCTGCCTGGTGATGATGAACAAAGTTTTAGAATATAAACTATGCTACTAGTTAGTGAAAACGTTGTGATGTGATGGAAACGTTTCCAGAGTTGGAAACGACTGGTGCTTGCACAGGGGACTGACCACCTTTACCTTTTACTCATTGGGAAACTGTGGATAAACTGAAGAGGGGTGAGCAGTCTTCGGGAGAGAAAAATATTTACTAAACATGTAAGAATTTCTTCCTTACACAGGTAGAATGCTAGGCAATTTCAGTGCAACTGGTAACAAGTTTGGACTCACACCCCTCAGGGGAATTAAGCCAAATGAATGGCAAATTTTGAGGATGCAAATTCAATAGAACTGTATCAGTGAGAACAATATCCTATCTTCTTCCAGCTTAGAACTAAAAGGAGGCAACTACAGGGCTTTTGTCCTAAATCTTTAGTTTCTGTCATCAGAGGTGATGACTAATACTCACAATGCTTAACATTGAAATAGTTTTCAAGTACTCAAAGCACATACATTATTTTAGTAATCCTTATGACAGCTTTGTAAGGTAGATAATCCTTAGCTACCTCATTGGCTGAATAAGCTACAGGAGAACACACCTCCACATAAGTCAAAGCCAAAACAAACTTTTCAGAGGTAATGAATAGACACAAAGATGAAAGGCTCTCAATGGATATGATCAGTGCTTCCATAAACAGTCATTTAATGATGAAGCTGAACCAGCAAATGAAACAGCATTTCCTGGGAGTCATCAGGACTTATGCATTGCATTTTTCAAAAATACTTAAGCCCTTCTATTTGCAACCCATTCAATCAGCAAGGCTTGTTTTTTCCTTCTAGGAAGATGATACCTCAACATATGCCAAGGCTGCCCCTGGGCCGAACCCGGAAACTACAGCCAGTGCAGAACGCGGCAGCCAGGCTATTAATGGGACTCCCTAAGTGGGAACATATACAACCTAGGCTATGGGAACTGCACTGGCTGCCACTTGTGTACCGAGTTCATTACAAGGTGCTGGTTATTACCTTTAAAGCCCTATATGGCCGAGGACCTGCCTGACTTAGGGACCGTCTCTCCCCATATGTTCCCCAGAGAGTACTGAGATCTAGCTCACAAAATCTGCTAAAAATCCCTGGGCCAAAGGAGGCCAAACTTAAAGCGACAAGGGAGCGGACCTTCTCGATTACAGCACCCCAATGGTGGAATCAGCTGCCGGAAGAGGTGCGGGCCCTACAGAGCCTTAATCAGTTCTATTGGGCCTGCAAGAACATCCTCTTCCAGCTGGCTTTTTAAGGTGGAACCATTGTATCATCGCCATGAAAAACTATGTTTATATGTATATACCAAGGCTGTAGCACCATATCATACTGTGGTTTTAAATTATTAGTGTAAATGTTGTTTTAAATGTAATTGTACTTTTAAATGCTATGAATTTTATTGTTGTATTACTGTATGATGTATTTATGTTATGTAAGCTGCCCTGAGCCTGCTTCGGCAGGGAGGGCAGGATATAAATTAAAAATTATTATTATTATTATTACATTTTCATTTCTGACCCCACAGAGCAGTGATACTCAACTCAGTAGCTCAGGAGCCCCTTGTGGCTCTCTGACATATCACTTGAGGCTCTTTTGAGCAATATTCCCCATTGTGACACCCTCGTCATATTTCAGAAAAGAGGGCAAGAGCATTGCTTGTTGGGGCTTGTGATTGGCAGGTGGTTCCCACCATGAAACTGCTGTGAGACTCCTTGAGCTGCAGGCCTCATGCATGGATTGGAGTAAAGGGCCTGTCCTCACCATTCTCCACAGCCTTTGTGCTCTCATCCCAGCACTTGGTAAACTTCTGGGAAGGCAGCCAGTTGGCCACAGAGAAGAGAGAATGCAACCAGCATGGCAGCCACCAAGGAAAAGAGCAAGCTGGCCAAAGTGGGTGGTGATGATGCCTTGGCAATCTCACTCTCTTGCCCATCCTGCTGCTCCTCAAGATGAGGAGAGAGTGCAAGGGCAGCGAAGGACACCCTTCACCTTGCTCCAGATATACAAGGGTTGCCTAAGGTTCAGCAATGGTGGGGAGACTGCTTCTGAGATGCTCAGAAGTTGTCTGGTTATTAATATAATTAAAGTTATATTTAATAGTTACGGCTTATATTATTGCATATGTGTGTTTGGTGGGATAGCACACTGGATACACAGTAGTCATGTTGGTGTTTTGGCTGACTGTAATAGTGAATGTGGCTCCTTACAAGCCATGGAGTGAGTACCACTGCCACAGAGGGAATGGTGATGTCTCAACCAGTAAAAAAGGATGCACTGCAATGATCTCAATTTTAACAGCACGTTTTGTAATGGAGTAATCTCATGTCCTAATGCTGCTGCTTGTTAGCTATTCCTTAGATTAGTGGTTCTCAGACTGCTGGGAGAGGTCCCCACTTATAGGCATGGAACACCCAGAAGAAGGGATGCATAAAGTTTCAGTGAAGGGTAGATGAAGTCTTTTTCCCCACAAGTTAGAACATTTCAGAGATAAACATCCCCTAGAAGATTTAATCATGTGTGGTTTCTGGGGATGATTGCTCTCTTACTAATTCCATTGTCCTAATGTGATTTTGCTTTCATATGATGAAGTTTCCTGGTGTACTGTTTCAGAAAAAAGTTGAAGATATCAACTAGGAAAAAAGCAGCCCTGGAAAGAGGTTCCACTTGTGCAAAGGAGGGAGAGAGAAATGGGAAGTCTGCATGTCCAGCAGGCTGGACACCACCTCCCCCTCTTCATGGGCTGGCTGGGCCTCAGGTTTGTCGGGGCGGGGGACATCAGCCTACAAGGAAAAGCCTTGGTGCCCATAATAGCTAGTCTGCCCCTCCTTGGGGTAAGTTTAGAAGTTGGCCACACGCTTTAAAAGCCCCAAAAAGCATTGCATTGGGACCTACATGTTACATCTCTCCCCCCCCCTCCCCGAAGTCCTTCCTGGGACTATGCAATCATAGCTGTTTTGCAAATACTGTGTTGGGAATTTAATCCCAGGCACATGTGGTCTAATTTGAATTAAGAACAGAATGCACGAGAAGCGATTTAAGCCTTCCCATCATGCTATTTTTCCTGACTTGAAATGGCCTCAGAGGAAACCAATGTGCACCTCATTGATACATTTGGAGCCCCAAGGAGCAAACGCTGACCCTCCACCTGCCATGAACATTTCAAGCTGAGGAAACAGTGGGGGGTGGGGGGGGAGAGACAGGCAGGCACTGAAGCTAAAATCAAGTTCCCAGTAGACAACTTGAAAAACATGTTTGATCACACTGAT
Source organism: Heteronotia binoei (assembly GCF_032191835.1). Taxonomy (NCBI): domain Eukaryota; kingdom Metazoa; phylum Chordata; class Lepidosauria; order Squamata; family Gekkonidae; genus Heteronotia; species Heteronotia binoei. The sequence continues at coordinate 88,912,068 of NC_083228.1, read as the reverse complement.
CCAGGGGAAAATGTAATGGGTTCTCTCTCTCTCGGCTTGGCTTCACGAACGAAGATTTAAGAAGGGTGCAATAGTCCACGTCTGCTGCAGGCTCGCTGGTGGCTGACAAGACCAATGCGGGACAGGCAGGTCCAGCCACAGTGGCTGCAGGGAAAAGTCTGATTTAGGGTTGGTGCTGTAGCAGTGCGATTCTTCCTCAATCTCCTTTTGTCCTTGAGACCAGCTATGCGTGCGTTCTCAAAGGAAGAGACAGCCTGGTGGATGGTGTGCCTCCGTGCTTTGCGATCTGAAACTAGGTCAGACCACTGGTGATGGTTGATGCGACAGGTGCCAAGGGATTTCTTCAAGGAGTCCTTGTACCTCTTCTTTGGTGCCCCTCTATTTCGATGGCCGGTGGAGAGTTCGCCATACAGGGCAATCTTGGGAAGGCGGTGGTTTTCCATCCTAGAACGCAGCCTTGCTTTACACCTGTGCCTATTGGGAAGGGCTCTGAGAGGTCGTTGCAGTGTCTGACTTGGCCTCACTGGTCTTCGTGTAGCTGGATGATCATGCTGAGGAACCTTGGGGGACATCCTAAACGTTCCAAGATTTGCCACAGGCCTTTCCTGCTAACGGTATCGAAAGCTTTGGTAAGGTCGACAAAAGTCACATACAGAGCCTTGTTCTGTTCCCTGCATTTCTCTTGGAGCTGCCTGAGAACAAATACCATGTCGGTGGTGCTCCTGTTAGCTCTGAAGCCGCACTGGCTCTCTGGGAGGAGTTCTTCTGCAATGGTGGGCACCAGTCTGTTCAGGAGTATTCTGGCAAGGATTTTGCCTGCAATGGAGAGCAGGGTTATCCCCCGGTAGTTGGAGCAGTCTGACTTTTCCCCTTTGTTCTTGTATAGGGTGATGACGATTGCATCGCGAAAGTCCTGTGGTAATTTGCCTTGTTCCCAGCAGGTGACAAGTACTTTGTGAAGTGAGCTATGTAGTACTGTGCCCCCATGCTTCCAGATCTATGGTGGAATTCCATCAACTCCCGCTGCCTTGCCACTTTTCAGTTGCTTGATGGCTTTAACAGTCTCTTCTAGGGTGGGGATCTCATCCAACTCTGTTTTCACTGGTTGAAGTGGGGTGAGGTGGATTGCTGAATCTTGAACTACACAGTTGGCACTGAAGAGAACCTGAAAATACTCTGACCACCGGTTCAGTATGGATGCCTTGTCTGTGAGGAGCACTTGGCCATCTGCACTACGCAAGGGACTCTGAGCCTGATATGATGGACCATATACTGCCTTCAGGGCTTCGTAGAACCCTCTTAAATCACCAGTGTCAGCACACAGCTGAGTTCTCTCTGCAAGCTTGGTCCACCAATCGTTCTGAATGTCTCGAAGCTTGCGCTGGAGGTTGCTACATGCAGCGCGAAAGGTTGCTTTTTTTCCAGGACAGGAGGGCTGAGCAAGATGTGCTTGGTAGGCAGATCTCTTTTTCGCCAGTAAATCTTGGATCTCTTGATTGTTCTCATCAAACCAGTCCTTGTTCTTCCTTGTGGAGAACCCGAGGACTTCTTCAGAGATCTGCAGGACGGTAGTTTTTAGGTGTTCCCAGAGTGCTTCTGGAGAAGGGTCTGTGGGGCAACTGGGGTCCTCAATTCTTGACTGGAGTTTTGCCTGGAAGGCAGCTTTAACTTTGGCTGACTGGAGACTGCCAACCTGAAACTTCCTCCGAGGGAGACCTTCTCTCCTGGGTGTGGATTTAAAGTGAAGACGGAGATTGCAGCGTACGAGACGATGATCCGTATGACATTCTGCACTGGGCATTACTCGGGTGTGTAAGACATCTCGAAGGTCTCTCTGGCGTACCAGAATGTAGTCGATAAGGTGCCAGTGCTTGGACTGTGGGTGCATCCAGGTTGTCTTCAGACTGTTCTTCTGCTGGAAGATAGTGTTGGTGATGGTGAGCTGGTGCTCCGTGCAGAATTCTAGCAGGAGGCGCCCGTTGTCATTGCAGTTGCCAATGCCGTGTTTGCCAAGTACTCCTTTCCAGGCTTCCGAGTCTTTACCTACTCTGGCATTGAAGTCACCAAGGATGATCACCTTGTCCTCTGTAGGGGTCTTCCGTACGAGGTTGCGTAGATCAGCATAGAACTTGTTCTTTTCTGCAGGATCTGCTTGAAGGGTTGGGGCATACACACTGAAGAGTGTTGCATGCTGCTTGTTTTGAAGTGGGAGGCGCATGGACATGATGCGATCTGAGTGACCTGTTGGCAGGTTTTCGAGTTTGGAGGCAATGGAGTTCCTGACCATGAAGCCAACGCCAGAAAGGCGGCTCTCAGCCTTTGACTTACCTGACCAGTAGAGGGTATAGCCAGCACCGTGTTCTTGAAGACTACCTTCCTCAGGGAAACGGACCTCACTGAGAGCTGCTATGTCGATATTCAACCTGAGAAGTTCGTGGGCAACTAGAGCAGAGCGTCGTTCAGGGCGACCACTGTCTACTGTGTCAAGCATGGTTCTGATGTTCCAACACGCAAGCTTTAGTCTTTGCACACTTTGTGAGGCAGGTGCATGCCTTTTCTTTGTTGTTATTTTTTGACCACAAGTAAGGATGCCCATTGGCCGCGGCTAGCCAACTGGGGGGGAGGAGACGAGCTTTGTTTAGGCCACCTTTTCTAGGCCCCTCTCCGTGTGGAGCAAGCAGTGCTGTCCCTAGATAAGGCTGCTTGGTCGTTCAGGGTGCTGCCGAAAAATGCTTTCGTCTCCGGGTTAGCATCAGGCGACCAATACCCTGAACCGCCTACATGCAGGATCGGGACTGCGGCTTCCAGTGGCAGCTTCCACCTGCCGTTTCGCCCCTTGCCCATCGCTGCAGGACTTGATGCGTTGTGGGTTGTGTATGTGGATATGCCCTTCAGGCCTGCACAGAGGAATTTTTTAGGTGAAGCGCAGTGTGCTCGGTACTGGCTCCACCCTTTCACCTGGGGGTCATCTGCCATGGCCCAGTAAGCCGGGACGCCGGCAGCGAGTCCTCCAGGTGGTAGGTGTTACATTAACGAGCTCTATATGCCCGGGTTTGATGTTAGAGTTTTCCTTCTCTTAGGCTGGCGAGGTTGGTGGGCCCAGCCTGCCCATCCGGTTATACCGCCGGACAGTTCGGTCGCACCATGACGTAGCAAACTTTGTGAAAAACGGGGGGGACCAGCGAGAAGGTGTTGCTACGGATGCAGTAATGCAGGAGAGGCCATTGCAGTGACCATCTGCCAGGCATAGCCAGACAGTGACCACGCGGCGTTCACTACACCGGGAGAGGAGAGGCTATGTATTGCGCATACACTTTCCCTGGGGGGGTAGGATACCCAGAGGGAGCCCACCCGCCCCCCGCCCTTAGCTAAATATTACAGAATTTACTACGTTGTTTTATACTGCCCTTGCTTCAAGGAACATAGGATAATATACAACAGCCTTTTCCACATTTTATCTTCACTCTTGACCTAAATGTGGTTTTTATACTTTTCTCGGCAGGAGCTCTTCACGGTCTCAACCAGTGTTGAGAAAGACCATTCTCAGCCTGAAACTGGTGATGTCAGGGAATGAAGGTGGAACCATTTGCTCTCAAAGCATGTGCTCTGTCACTAAAGTTAGAACTCTTTCAGAAATCTTCTCCTCTCTGGGGATCTCAGAAATTCCAAAGAATTTTCCTCCCCCCCAAAAAAGTAGAGGAGTGAAGACCCGCCCCCTCCAACAGACTACAGGTTACCCTTCATTTTTGCAATGTTATCAGCAGTAAAGGACTTAAACTTTTCTCTGATACCTTTCTTTCAAATACTTCAACATATTTTTTCTTCCAAATACCTCAACATATTCAGAAGGATTAACTGGGCACAAAACAATTTTATAAAAAGTGATGCCTTGAAAACATCATAATAAAATTAATTAACATTACACAAACATATAAATATCAATTCTAATTTATACTGAGTTCTGCTATCATTGCCACAATGTACAAGAAGAACTCTGAAAGCGGACGGATGAATGAGCATTTCCAGGATACTTTGTGAGACCATTCAAAAACAAAAGAACCAACCTCTAGAAGAGCACAAGCTTCACACGCCATTTCAGATTTTCAGACCAGGAACAGAAAGAAGATAGCAAGGTTCACAAGTCTACCCTTAGATATAATCAAAGGGCAAAAATGATGTATTTTGAGAGACCTTTCAGTTATTTTATTTTTTATCCTCATAAAAATGATAACACTGTTATATAGGTTCACATGAACTTGTTACCCTGTTTCTGGGGCAAAGATAGTGTGCTTTGTGAGTATACAAGGTAGACAGTTCCAGCAGATAATCGAATGTACTGCACCAGTGAATCTTCTAGAATCACAGATGCTTGGGAGGAATAATCACACAGGGCTTTAAAGACAGCTGAGGACATGACTGTAAGTTGCACTGCAAAATTTCAGGAAATCTTCCATAGTTATTTGTTAAAAGAAAAGAGGTTAACTCTTTAGGTAGGTTACGAGATGATAAATAAGCATTTGGCATCATTTCCAACCAGCTATACTGAGCTTCAGGACTACTCACTTGCTCTACGTGGGGCTTCTTGGCAAATGAGATCCTTGCTATAGAATGGGAAGCTATAGAAAGCTCCTGCCCATTCACCTCTCCTTCCTCCACCTCTACCAAACCTGCATCAAGAAGAGAAGCTGTTAATACTAACATGGCTGATAAACTAGAACACTACATATACACTTACGCACATACTGCTGCTCTATAAGAGCTAAGGCTGTGTGGTTTGAGATACGTCAGTAAATTACTTTCCAACAAGCCAGATTTAAAGCTGAAGCGAAAACTGCTGATGTGAGCGGTTATTAAATAAGTACCTGTGTTCTGAGCACTGATGAAGGCCACCTTGTTAGTGTCTGGTTTGATGCGGATGAATCCACATTCTCGATGCATTGGCTTCCTGGTATCTGGATGGAAGGCGTTGAATCTATTAGGATATAAAATATTAGGATACAAGGTGCCAGAAGATCACTGACAATATAAGCATGCCTGCCTCTATAACAAGTACTCCATGGAAGTCAGAGGAGCAGAATAAGTCCTTTCAGCAACACTGTTGCAGAAGGAATATAAGCAGTATTCCAGTGTGGTATATCAGAGTGACAGACTAGGATCTGGGAGACCCTGGTTCAGATCCCCCCTCTGCAGTGGAAACTTGCTTGGATCAGTCACCCACTCTCAGCCTAACCTACCTCACAGGCCTGTTGTGAGGATAAAGTGGAGAAAAGTGTGATGTAAGCTGCTTTGGATTCCCATTGATGAGAAAGGTGGGATAGAAAGGAAGTAAATAAATAAATCTCAAGTAGAAAACCTGAAGGCCTTTTAAACATAGGGATTTTACCAGAATGTTACAGATGTATTTCAATGATTCATGTTGTCTGGAAATAGGCAGGTCCTTAAAAAGAGTGCTCTATTTCTGGATTTTTGGAATCTGCATCATATTTTCATCTATTTGTCATACTGGTCAATAGCATATTTTTCTTATCATTTGGCAAATTGTTTCTCCCCTCAGGAACACAAAGCAGTATGTACTGCAATGAGTACTACAACAGATGCATGGCAATGCTTTTCTTTCCTGACATAAATGTCCTGCTTTCACAAGTGCTCTTTACTTCTACAATTCTGGCTTTTTACACTGAGCGGTTCTTCTGATATACTTCCCACAGTCCTGGCTCTGTGTATTTGCTCCTCTGCACAGAAAACCATGTCTCCTTCTCTGAACCTCTGACCCTCTCAGCCCATTTATCATGTTATTGGATAGCTTTTCTAACAATGCGTCTCTTAAAGTTATGCATAGCAAGAGCTGTTTCCAGTCTGTGGCCTAAATAGTTTGGCGAGTCTGCTATTTACAAAATTCTCTGATCAGATAATATCTTAAAAGCTGACTCCCTTCTCAAAGCCAACTTTTAGGAGTACTTCATTTTTCTCATTAGTACAAAAGTCTGTATTTTAGCCAGGCAGTTCAGCAAAATGGTATGCAACTAGGACAGCCATGTGGCAAAGTCCCTTTAAGTTTCACACTGGAAGTAAATATCTTAATAGGCTACAGATGAGTTTTAGCATGGTATAAATGTTGCACACAATTACAAACAAAATCTCCTCTAATAACAACACCAACCAACTAAAAATATTTAAGTAATTACTTGCATAACGTAGGATAGCATGAGGAAGAAACTGTTTGCTTGTCTGCTCAGGTGTGTTATGGTTATAGTCAGTTATTTTGATGAATGTTCATCAGATGTCAATGCTATTGTACTGAAATTGTTAAAATTAATAAAAATGATAAATTCAAAAAATTCAAAATTGTGCACCTACAAAGCAATAGTATTTTGAGTGTGCTGCTTCATTGTTCATTAACATCTATTCAACATTTGTGATGTTTTAACAGCACATAATTCACTGTAAAACTAATTGCAAGAATATTTTGACCTGAAACTAAAATGTATTTTATTTCCATGCTTTATTTATACACACAAGTCTATTTTTTCAGATCAAACAGCTAGAAAACTACTGCTATTTCAAAAAAATATTTGAAGGAAAATCAATAATCTTTGGTCACTGCCCCCCTTGCTTGCTTCTTGAGATGATCATATCACCTCCCAGTCGTCTCCCAGAAGGACTTCATTAGCTGCTCCAGTCAGCAGAAAAAGGTGGCTAGAACTCCTCAACAGTCTCCCCTCTCACTAACATCACTCTTTCCCAACACCTGTCACCTCATGCCCTGCATTTTACTTCTCCCAAATTCATGCTACAGCCATTTTCCTGTCTGTTCACCTACTGGCAATATGATTCCCTTCCTTCCTTGGTGACTGCCACAGCTGTATGGCTACCTCTGTCACCTTCACCATTTATCTGTTACTGTTTTCCTCCCAGATGCCTCAAGTACCAAGAAGGCTATGAGGAGTAAAGAAATTATTTAAGGCTTTTTAAAACAAACCTGTATTTTTATTCACTTACTTCAACTACTTGGGAACCTCTGCTTGGCTGTTCTGCACAAGAATTAGAGGTAAACACATGAAATAGAGACTGAATTATGCTTGCATACCTGTACATTTATAGATCTTCAAATGCTCAGGGATCTACCTGGACTGCTAATGAAAACAACTATATCAGTCAAGGCCTATGTGGCAATTCTTCTGTGGATGCTTAACCATTTCTGAAAAAGAAGTCACCTAGTGGAGGAAGGGAAGGAGCCCCGTGGTGCAGAGTGGTAAGCTGCAGTACTGCAGTCCAATTTCTGCTCATGATGTGAGTTGGATTCCAGTGGAAGCTGAGTTCAGGTAGCTGGCACAAGGTTGACTCAGCCTTCCATCCTTCTGAGGTTGGTAAAATGAATAGGTAAAGTGTAGATGACTGGGGGTAAAGTGTAGATGACTGGGGAAGGCAATGGCAAACCACCCCATAAAAGTCTGCCATGAAAACATCCAGATGTGATGTCACCCCATGGGTCATTAAAGCCCTGGTGCTTGCACAGGGGACTACCTTTACCTAGTGGAGGAAGAATTTTTCTGTACAGAGTGTTGTATTTTTATTTAGTTTACCATTTTGCATAACCTTTGATACCTAGGTAGAAAAGACTGTTAAGAAATTTAAAATCTGCCTTGAGTCCCATTGAGGAAGGCATACTATAAAAGAAGCAAAAAAAATTAATACATTAAATAAACAGTCCTCAAACAGTCTGGTCTTGTAGGTACACACTTCAAAAGTGTAAGTAAGTTTTTAAAAAGGCATACACTTGTTCAAAGCAAGGAAGGAACTACACTCACGAGAAATTCAGCATGGGCTGTCCCACATGAGAAATCTGAACTTCTTCGAGGTACTGAAAAGGTTTCATTGTAGGGAAGGTTCCATCTCCTGGTGGGTCCGACAGCCACGTACCCAGCATCCAGGACAAAGGCTCAATCACAGGGTTCAGCTGTGGGGTTTCTATGGATAAAGAAGACAACTGGAAATAGAAAAACTATGACAAATTTTTGACAACCAAAAGTAATTAGATTGTACCACATCATAGTCAGCCATTAGAGTCAAGCAATTTATTTGCATTGGCTTTTCTGGGCAGGAAGTGATTGCAACTATTCCAACACCTTGCATTTCAACTGGACATTAATTAGCTCTCTTGTACATGTTTGTAGTGTACTGTAATGTTATTCCCATAAATCTCATATAATAAGGTAGGTTAAAAATTTAAGCAAGCTGAAATTCCAGTATCACAAATATGTAGAATAGAAGAGAACAGTTTTTACCAGACAGCTGCATTTTGGCAATTTCATTTTCCCTTAAGCACTTTAACACTGAATTTGACTGGTGCAGCAGGTAAGTACCTGAGCTCATTTTCTAGTAGTACCGAAATACACAAGTCCATCAAAATCAGAAAATTTTCAGGAACAGACTGACCAGCCACTGTTTGCAGAAGTCTCTATGTACTGGCTTTTGCACTTAAGAGCTTCATTTTTAGGTGTTGAGACAGGGTTGCCAGGTCTGTGTTGGAAAATACCTAGAAACTTTGGGGGTGGATCCAGACAAGACCACATTTGGGGTGGGGAGGGGCCTCAGCATGGTACAATGCCACAGAGTCTACCCGCAAAGCAGCTATTTTCTCCAGGGAAGCTAATCTCTGCCAGCTGGAGATCAGTTGTAAAAGCAGGAGATCTCCAGGCCCTACCTGGAGGCTGGCAACCCAACCTGAGCTATAAAAGATCTGATCCCATTTAAAGAAAAGCAATGTAATCAGTAAAGAGTGAAAAAAAAAATCATATTGCAAAGAACTGTGTGTTTAGCCAAGAGAGACTGGCTAAACACACAGAGAGGCTGTGCTTGATGGTGATCTTCAAATATGAAAAATATTAGACACCCCCCCCACCCACATACACTGTTGTCTGTTGCTATAGATAGGAAATAACATGCTAGAATCACAGGCAGACAAATGTAAGTTAGTGTTTTTTCAAAAAAATATCTTGGAATAAGTTGGTCAGTAGAATCAAAGGGAACTACAGTCACACTTGGAAGATCTGATAAAGCATGCTAAACCTTGCCTTCACTGAAGCGACTGAACCACAATACTAAAGGCTTTTACAACATTATGATTCTGCACTGAGGCAGTCAGAAAGAGGACCTAGTTCCTTTAACAAACCTCCCGTTTGCTGTTAAATTCCAGGACAGTCATAGTTCTTATGAAAGTGAGCCCTAGACCTGAAAATCACCAGTACAAATCTCACATGAGCCATTAGCCTGCTAAATGGCTTTAGACAAGCCACTCTCAAACTCATTCCTCCTCCTACCACTATCATTTGTAATAGGAGGCTAAATACTACTTACCTGCCTTATAAGGTAGTTGTAAGGATTCCTAAGAATGAATATTAAGCTTTCCAAACTAATCAAAAGCATATAAATGTCAATATTTTTTTGGTCAGAGGAAAGCAATGTTTCAGTGAAACAACAATAACTTATAAATGGGAAAGGATGAGTATTATGAAAAATGAAGACCCCCCAACTAAAATGTGAATGACTGACACAAAAGACAGACTATTCTGCCTAAGTATCTGATTGCCATATAGGATTTATGGGGGAGGGACGGTGGCTCAGTGGTAGAGCATCTGCTTGGGAAGCAGAAGGTCCCAAGTTCAATCCTTGGCATCTCCAAAAAAAGGAGGCAACTAGGTGTGAAAAACCTCAGTTTGAGACCTTGGAGAGCCGCTGCCAGTCTGAGTAGACAATACTGACTTTGATGGACCAAGGGTCTGATTCAGTAGAAGGCAGCTTCATATGTTCATTTACTCATTCTTTAATGGTGACCTGCATTGTTTCTAGTATGGAAATTATTTTTTACAACTTGATTACCATCTTAACCTCATCAGAATCTTAACAATTCTCTAGTGAAACTACAGGTTATAGCAGCTCCTCAAACCAAATATAATAAAGTTTGAATCCTGTGGCACCTTTAAAAAAACCATCAAAGTTTAATTCTGGGTATATGCTTCCATGTGCATGCACACTTCTTCAGACCTAACTATAACAAAGCTTAAGGCTTTCTTAGAATAGGTCCTCATTTCTAACATGGCTGTTTGCAGGACAAATGAAAATATATGCATTCTTATCCCCATTAGAGGCTTACAACAACGTACCCCTTCTACATTTGTTGTTGGAAAGGCTCTGTCCAGAATTCTTAATATAAGGTTCATTTCAGGCCTAGGAATTAATGTGTACCACAAGCATAAACAAAGAGAAAAATGTCCTGTGATGGAAATTAGTGAGAGGGTAGAATCCAAAATGAGGATTTTTTGGGAGGGAGGGTCAGCTAGGATTCCCAGCTCTGAGGAAATTCTCGGAGATTCTAGGGATGGAGCCTCGGAAGGGGGGTGGTTGGGAAGGGGGGCATAAGGAGGGTATAATGCCATACAGTCAATCTTCCCAAGCAGCCATGTTCTCCAGGGGAAACTGATCTCTGTTGTCTGGAGTCCAGGTGTAATTCCAGTAGATATCCAGTAACTGCCTGAAGATTGGCAACCCTAGAGTCAGCAGATATTTAGGGTCCACACACAAAATAATTTAGGATCAAAATGAGACTGCTTCATAGTTGAGACCAGTCCTAAATAGGTCTATGTCTGCATGCTCACCCCTATATGCCCTTCCTGGTATTCACTTCCTTAACTTACCAAAGAAAAAGGGAATTTGGGGAAGGCATTCTGTTTGAGTCCTGGCTACCACCACAAGCATGTGAAACCCTGTGAAGAAGCACTATGGCATATGGAAAATGTAATTCCCATACTTCCTTGCATCCCTGGCTGCTGCAGTAAGCATGCGGAGATATCTCTCCACTCCACATAGCATGCTCAAGGCAGTCTACAGTTCCGATATCATCTCTTCAGTATTTTTTCAATAAGTAAAAGGAAAGGAGGCAGAGTGATGGGATCATGAAGGGGATGCTCTAGTGCAGTGGTCCCCAACTTTTTTGGCCCCAGGAACCAGCCCCAGGGCCGGCCTGCTGACCATGGCCCCAGGACTGGCGGGGGGGGGGACCCTATTCAGCCTCCCCCTGCAGCGTTTCCTCCTCCCTCCTTTGCCCCCCCACGCAGCCTCCTCCTCCCATTTTCCTCCTCCCTCCTTTGCCGCTCCCCGTGCACAGCCTCACCACCTCCTCCTCCCCCCATTTTTTTCCCCCATTTCCTCCTTCGCTGCCACTGTCCACACAGCCTCGCTGCCTCCTCCCCCCGTTTTCACCATTTTAAGGCCAGGGAAGGGGCCTTCCCTTCCATGGCCTTAAAATGGTGAAAATGGGGGGAAGAGGGGGCAGCGAGGCTGCGGGGGAGGGGCAGCGGTGAGGCTGCGTGGCGGCGAGGCCACAGCCCATTAGCAGTCCCCAGCCCAGAGGTTGGGGACCCCTGCTTTAGTGGGTAGTCCTTTAGGCCCCATCACAGTCTTGATGAGATCTGCAAATTAATCTGATTTACGTGGGCCTCTTGAATTTGAAGGAGAGGTCTCATTGGTTAGTCATTCTCACCAACTGGAATAGAACTACCTCATTCCTATACTTATGGAGAACTATTCAGAAGTTAGCTGCTTTTTAAAATGAATCTGCCTTTAGAGTCACATGCCTTAACATTCTATACATAATATAAAATAAAAAGAAATGGCATGAGGTCATATATTGTAAGACATTTGCTCACCAATTATGTAAGAAAGTGAAGGATATACCTCCAAATTTAACAGGATCACTGAGCCATACAAGGCATAGTTATTACAAATAAAAGATATGTGCCATTTCCATTAATAGTTTGAAGGTGGTGGTCTTTACTAGCGTCCAGAAACCAGATACAGAATCGCCAGAGATTTGTGACTTGTCTGCCTCTGTGATTAAATACAGAAGGTGCTACATTTTTATTAAAAAGAAAAGAAAGGAAAACTGAAAACCACAAATAAATGTTCTATAGGAAGGCTTTGAGAAATATGGTCACACCCATACTCTACAAACACCTAGTTCTAAAAAGAAGGAATGATAGGAACATAGGACTGTACTTAGGCAATTTTTAACATTTTAGAAAATTATACAATAATACATAGTGTATTCATACAAGAGCTGTCTGTACCAAGAGACCTTTGTTTGGATCCATCCAGTTTTTCACTATCCCAGCTATTCAAGAAAATCAGAAGCTATAATGGAAATTACAGGTTAGTTAGCATGGAAAATGGACTCCCATAAAAGAGCATCAAAACTTTATGTATAAATATGATTCAGGAAAAAAATGCACACACGCATACACCCACTCCTGTTGAATATTACAAAATTAACTTTATTTCACACAGAGTAGTTATCAGTGCCGGATCTCATTATTGGCACTGATGAAGCTAGGCGAATAGATTTGTCTCTTCATTACAGCAGATCTCACGGGAAACACTTTTCTTTCCATCTCAAGTGTAGAAACAGTGCTGATATTTAACCGCAAATTATTTCTGTGAGGCTAGTAAAACAGACACTGTGAAGTCTGATTCCTTGGAGAACTCATGCAAGTAATCCCGTTTGCAAGAGAAAGAAAAACATTGACCTGTTTGTTGCTACCACCTAGTGGATTAAAATGATATTGCTATTAAAATAAACTTCCTTGTGAGGATGCAATACAGGACTTTATTGGACACACACCTGAATCAGGCCATTGGTCCATCTATTAACAGTCAGACCCCTCTTCCCACAGAAGGAGCTGTTTAATGCTTAGAGAGCTAAACATCCTTCATCAATATCACACACACACACCCCCAATCACATGTACAGGGGCACTCTCTGGTCTAAGAGTTAAACAAAAATGGACCTGGCACAAACCAAATGGATGCTGACCAGAAACAAGTTTGGGAAAATATTGTGGTAGATGAATTATAAAGGCTGACCAACTGGTGACCTCCTCCTCACCCTACAGAGAAACTTCTTATCAAGACAAATGGGTCTCCCAAGAAAGACTTTTATAGCTTTTTGAACTAATCACATCATGGATGCCTGGTCAAACTTTCCCCTCCTCACCTGTTTACAGTTCCCTTCACCCAGATGATAAACATCCCATCCTGTAATCAAGGGTGACCAAAAGCCATAAATACCCATAGGCCATATCCTCCCAAATGGTTGTTTCTCATCAAGTCAGTGTTTTGGGGTAAACACATCAGCAGATCTCCAGGGAGCATTTTTGGGTATATATGTAGCACTCTGCACATGGTCGTGTGTATATTCTCTACCATACACCCTCATGTGTGTAGGCCTCCTCCCATCTTCACTCTATGAAACGCTGGTTGTTTTTATCTGCCTACTGCCTCCAGGACCTCTGCAAGATTGGTAAATATTACCCTTACCCTCCTCTGCCCCAAAATAGCTTTCCTTCTTTCCTCCCTCATTTCCTTTTAGTTAGCTCTGGTCTGTGCTTAAAGTGTGTTTGTGTTTGTGTGTGTTTTGTTTTTTATTTCTTTTTCATTAAAACAACTTTCAGTTGAACACGACTGGTTAGTTTTGAGAGTTCTCTAAGAGAAAAAGAGAGAGCTTCCCATCTACCCTCTCTCACTGTGTCTCCAATTAAGCTATTTTCTCCAATTAAATAAGAGAGAGCCTATTTGGATAACAGGTTAGGGTCAATATTATGTAGTCAGACTGCCGATGACTCTCCAGGGTCTCAGGCAGAGGTCTTTCCTTACTGCCAGATCCTTTAATTGGAGATGCTGGGGATTGAACTGGTACTTCCTGCAGGCAAAGCAGATGTTCTACTACTGAGGCACAGCCCCTTCCACTGAGCTTCACTTTTAGTGTCAAGTGTTTCCTAGAAAGTTATCATGAAATTAAAAACTGACCACCCCCTTAGGCAAATACCCACTCCATCTTTACACCAGAGTGCAAGACTTTCAATCTAAGATAGAATCATAGAGTTGGAAAGCACCTCCTGGGTCATCTAGTCCAAACCCCTTCACAATGCAGGCAATTCACAGATACCTCCCCTCCACACACCCAGTGACCCCTGCTCCATGCCCAGAAGATGGCAAAAAAACCTCCAGGATCCACTGACCAAACTGGCCTAGAGGAAAATAATAACAACAACAATATAACTATTATTATTGACATCAAGTTGCAGCCAACTTACAGCGACTTCATAGGGTTTTCAAGGCAAGAGAAATTCAGAAGTGGTTTGCCACTATGCCTTCTGTGTGACAACCCTAGATTTCCTTTGCAGTTGTCATCCAAGTACTAACCAGGGCTGACCCTCCTTAGCTTCCAAGATCTGCCAAGATCAAGCTAACCTGAGCTATTCAGGACAGGGCCCAATCTACATTACATCAACAACTAAAGAAACATGCCTTCAGCTGAGCACAATGACAAACGGACTCTTAATTTTTTGCAAGTTTGTCATCATGCCAATCACAACTGCATGTGCAGATTGAAAAGTGATACTAGATTACAAAAAAGAAACAAAAGGATACTTTCTGCCAAGTCTGTATTGAGGGTTTACTAGTCTTGAACATGTCAATTCAAATTTAAGATCATGGTCAAGTCTGACCATGTAAAGATGATTACTATTTTTACTTTTATCCAAAGCTCTTGTACCCAATAAAGCAAGAATGCAAAGGTGTAAATATCTGTAATATTTTCCTAGTCAGTATCTTTTAATTAGTCTACAGTCTCCTATTCTGACCTGTTTTAGCTTCATCCCCTTGTAGAATTGCCAGGTCCAACTCAGGAAATATTTGGGGACTTTTGAGGGTGGACTCAGGAGAATTTGGGGGTGAACCCAGGAGTCAGGTTATGACAAACGTGTTTGAACTCTGAAGGGAGTTCTGGCCATCACACATTCAAATCCCCCCCCCCCGGGAGGGCCTCCATACCAGGGGATCCCCTACCCCTAACTGGGGATTGGCAACCCTATCCCCTTGCTCACTTTTTCATGCTAGTATAACATTCTGTAAAACTCAGAAGTTCACATATTTAATCAGAAATACTGCTAACATTCTTCCTATTTGTGGATTCCCATAAAACATATCAACTTACTAATCATACACATTTTATTCTAGTTGTCCAACCTGACTATCTGGAAGCACTTGTATTTTTTCCTCTGCCTTATCTAGGCTACTATTCTAGGTTCTCCTCCCCAAGTGTAAACATACACTTATATGGTTCAAAGTAAGAACACTGCAAATGTGAAATATGAACTTGTTTACAACTTCACCTTCACACTTCCCAGACAGAATGCTTGCATATCTTGAAATGCATAAAGGTTCTCTTTGCCTGACATGGTCCCTTGTTCCCCTCACCACATCTAAAGGTTAGCAACTGAACAAAAAAAGCATGAACCTTTCTGTTTGGTTGCCAACTTCTACCTGAGGGAAAGAAGAGCACAGTTTGAGGTTTCTTATTCTGGGTATAGTTCCAGGGTCCAAATAATGAGTAAACACCTCAAAAACAGACATCAATACAAGCTGTGGTATACATGCAACATTGCTTCCTACTGAAACAAAGATCTTTCTAGACTAATACCAAGAACAGCACCCTGCAAAATCATGCAACATACAGAAAAACATGAAATGCCGCCCAAATCTCCACTTTCAGAAAGTACTATGATGGAAATATTAACTGCTTCAGACTTTACCTGTATTTATTTCATTGCTTGCCATATCTCACAAGACGGTTTTTAGCTCGTTCATTCTAGATCACTAGTCATTCCCTAGTCACCAGGACTACTCCAGGATTACTCTACAGTAATCCGACAAAAAAAGAAGACAGGAAACAACCTTGCAACTGTGCACAGAGGTTACCCCACTGTATACTGGGATTTGTAGTTTACTTACAGTAAACAGTAAAGAAAGTGGTATCATATACTGTGATTCTTAAAGGTTCCCATTGTTGTGTCAGTTTTTGAGGATGAAGTATGTATTGGCAGCACACAAAGATAAACCTTCAGCTTTAAATCCTGTTATTATAAGACCAGAATCCAAGGCAGAGGCAAAGAATGTGAGACTTGAGAAAGTCAGACTAGCAAACCTGTACATAGATAACTTTTCTATATACTTTACCCAGGGCTTTTTTTGAGCAGGAACACAGAAGAAAGCAGTTCCTGCTGGCTTGGTGTCAGTGGGTGTGGCCTAATATGCAAATGAGTTCCTGCTGGGCTTTTTCTACCAAAAAAGCCCTGACTTTACCAGTGAAATCTGGCAAGTCTTAACTCATAACTTCGCAGGCTACTGACGGAAGGCAGAAGATTTGCATATAAACATTCACAAATAAATATGTATACTAGGAATAACAATTTACACCTACAAACTGCTATCCATAAACTGCAAATAATACATTTCTGCTTAAATCACATAAATTAATAGAATTCGGTCTTAACATCTAGCTTTCCTTCCTATTGCTCGCAGTCCTCTAGGTTATTTCTATGATCAGTCACATTTACCTACAAATGAAGATGGTATTCTGTCAAAAACCAGTTATGTATCCAGATCACTATTATTTCCTTTATGTTTCTGTCATTCTTATGAGAAAAATGTAATCAGCAAAGGTAGTCACAGTGCACACACAGAAGTCTGCATCCCACTCCATTGTACTGAACAGAGAGCCATAACTCATCTTAGTCTCTACCCAAAGATAAATGGCCTAATCATTACACCGCCCCCGTATTGATTAATAAATATTGTATATTAATTTTTAACATCTTCAGCATAACACAGCCAGGACAGTTAAACATATGCAATTTTTTTTCTTTTCCCAGTAACAAATTGTTCTCAATGACTTCTGTGGAAAGAAGAAAAGGTACAACTAAGGTTGAACAAAGGCTGTCCAACACCTTCATATTTGGGAGGCATCAGATCTGGAGAAGGGAGAAAGCTCACCTCCACCTCAACTATGTCTCTTCATACAGGCTCTTTACTTTCATCTGCAGAAATCAGTGGGGACTGTTCTAAGCAGCAGCAAAACCTGGCCCGCACTCCGGAGCCCAGTGCTTCCAATTTGAAGAGCAAATTTCATTCCCATTTAAGCAGCAGAAATGAATATAGTCTTTAACTTTCTTCCACTTTAATGGGTTTTAGCCTATTTAAATCGTCAGAACTTTACTAACACAGATGGCAAGGAAATAAATATGGCATACCATGCTAAACTTTGTATTGGGCTGTCGTTTATGTATTGGCAAGTAAAAACTTCAAACAGTTAAAAGTATGTGGGGGGACTAAAAATGCTACCAATAAGTAAGCTATGGTGCCTTTTCTGGTTTCTAGAACCTGCCCAGCCCATTCTCAGAGCTCTGGAGGAGAACAGTTTCCACAGAGATCCACAAAGCACATTAGCAAACTGTGCCAAACAACTTCAGAGAGATCTAAGGAAGCTTCTTTCTCTGTACCCCTTCAGAAGAGGTGTCCCCACCTCTGGAAGGCAGACATGGCTCTTCACAATCATTGGGACAGGTCACCCATACTTAAGATTCTACAGATTGGGTTGCTCCTTCTTCCCAAACATTCTTTCCAATCACCTATATGCAAAGGTGTGTGTACACTACAGTGACTCCTACTCTGAACTGTTTTTCAAGTGCTCTGGTAGTTGTGTGCATGAATATGCTTGCTCAATCTACTGATCCTCACACTTGCTGGGCCACAGCACTGTTTTCACCATTGACTGTGCACAGTAGCTGTTTCCTTTAGCCAAGAAATGACTATTTACCTAGGGACTGAAGGACAAATTTTACAGTAAATTCTATTTTTGGATTTACAGCTTTTCAGCTGTACTTCAAATGGTGACTGTATTAAAACATGACAACTCCTAAACATTGTATACACTGATGATAAAAGGAGGATGGAGAATTATCCTATAGAATATGAGATAGTGAGTAAACATAACCTCTAGAAAACTTCTAGACAAGATGAAATTTAACATATTTATGGCTTACTGCTAGCAACTGGGAAAGAAACCCCCCAGAAATGTTCATTCCCAGGACAGCAAATACTCCTTCCCCAAAAAATGTTAACGCACTGGTACATGGCATATATATGGAGGGAGAATACCACCATTCAATATGAATTGAGGCTATATGCTACACCAGATAAAATTATCACACAGAGAAACAACAACTAAGCTGCCTTGAAACACTGTTTTAAGTAATATGTTATATTTAACTAAAGAGGGTTTATTTTGTTAGCAACTGTGCCCCAGCTGTGTGTATGTGCATAAGATACTGACCACAGTCCTGAGATAGCAGGTTGCTCAGGAATGGGAAATTGATCCTCTTCAGTTCATCTAGCTTCTCCTTCAACTTTCTAACTTGGCTGTCAGAGCGGCTGATCTTCTGTCTCAACAGTTTCAGCTCTCCGTTCTTCTTCTCCACTTGCTCTCTTAAGCAGCACACTTGGCTTTTGCTATGTCTAGAGGAGAAGCAGTATGAATGGAGGGAGTCAATGAGCTTGCAGGCTCCTGAAGCAGACATGATGACCTCATTGATTGACATGGGATTGGCATCAGTGTCTCCCTTCTGACCTACAACAGCTTCTGTTGCAGGCTTAGGAGTCAAATCTGCAGGTGATGCAGACAGGCTTTGGGAAGGTTCTTGGGGGATAACAGCAAGAGAAGACGTAGAGGAGGTTTCTGTTAAACTTCCATCCTGCTCCACTGTGTTATTACTACAGCTAGGTTCAACACTTCTTCTTAACCGTTTCCTTTCCAGTTGCTCCTTTGGAAAAGATGACTTTTCTCTAGTGTGCTTGGAGAAAAAGCTGTAAGAGTGAAGAGAGCCAATAAATTTGCAAGCCCCAGAAACAGGAGGTGTGAAATCATCTTCTGAAATACCACTTCGGTCTATTTTCAGATTCCCAGGATGGATCACCATTTCGGAACAATCCTCTACAGAAGGCTTCTCTGGCTTATTCTGGGCCACTTTTGTGACTAGGTTATCAGCTAGCATTCTTCTAAGGGAGCCTTCAAGCTGGACCTGGAAATTCTCTCCCTGCTCAGAGAGTGACCCAATTTCAGCTTGAAGAGTCACTTGCTCCATTTCTTGAGTCCCATCCATTATCGAGTCTTGGCCAGAAGATAAGATCCCTTCCATTACCTCATAGTTTCCTTCCTTTGGTGGACTGTCATCTCTGCATAGAGGCTGGCTTACTATTTTCCTCCTCCTCTTGACATAATCCCTGCTATCTCCCCTTTTCTCTGAAAGCTGGAAAATGGTTGGCACAGCTGTGGGTTTGAGCAGTCGGTGCTGGTCTTCCAGTCGTTTTGAAAAGCTATCTTTAGTGAAGTGCTCACTGCATAAAAAGGAATACTTGGTGGGAATCCAATTATCCCTCTGAACTGCTTTTAACCACTGGATCAGTCGCTTTGAGTCCTTTAATGGAAACCTAGAAAACAATGTACAAAAACAAAGAAGTATTATGTATAGTTCTTCTTTAAACTACCACCCCCCTCTCTTTTTTTGCAACCAACTTATGATACTCCATAGAGTTTTCAAGGCAAGAGATGCTCAGAAGGGGTTTACCATTGCCCGCCTCTGCATCATGACCCTGATATTCCATGGTGGTCCCCCTTCCAAATACTGTTCAGGATTGATCTCACTTAGCTTCTGAGATCTGACAAAACAGGGCTAGCTTAGGCTATCCAGGTCAGCGCTCCATAACATATAACATTCAGGAATTGACCTCTAAAAGATATCTGGTCAGATATCACATTCAGTTAATGGTTATGCTTTCCTCCAACACAAGGAGCCTTCTCTTGATGTAAGGAGCCAAAGCACTTGCATCATGAGAAGGTTCTTCACACCACAGCTAGCAGAAGAGATCTGCAGGGTCCATTCCTCTGAGTACAGAAACATAAAATGTTTGTTACATTTTCTGGCATAAAAATGTCACACGGATGGTAATTTTTTAAAACATTGTTCTTTCTTATTACCTTATTTTTTTAAAAAAAATCAGGACCACATTATCCCAAAAGAGTTTTTATAGGAAACTTACAAAACTGGAGCGTCGCGACCTCGCAACAGTGATCCATGCAACGGTCACCTCAAGATTGGACTACTGTAATGCCCTCTACTTGGGGCTACCTTTTTGCCGGACCCGGAAGTTGCAGCTAGTGTAGAACACGGCGGCCAGGCTACTGTTAGGGCTCCCGAAATGGGAGCACATACGGCCGGGGCTGCGCGGACTGCACTGGCTGCCAATTACATACCGAGTCCAGTACAAAGTGTTGGTTATTACCTTTAAAGCCTTGTATGGCCGAGGACCAGCCTACCTGAGGGACCGTCTCTCCCCATATGAACCCCAGAGGGCACTGAGGTCAGTCGGAAAAAACAAAATGGCTATCCCTGGGCCGAGAGAGGTCAAGCTCCAGAATACCAGAGCACGGGCCTTCTCAGCTGCGGCCCCTGCCTTATGGAATCAGCTTCTGGAGGAGGTGCGGGCCCTGCGGAACCTTGATCAGTTCCGCAGGGCCTGCAAAACTGTCCTCTTTAAACGAGCATACACTGGCTGCTGAATTATTGTGAATTAAGGACCCGCCAGCACGGTCCTTTTTCTAGGACCTATATTATCACAGAATTATTTAAACTGGCAGAAACCAGCGTCAGAATGCCACCATTGCTGCCAGATTAACTTAAAGTAATTTAAATCATGAATTCTTAAATATTAACTGGTTTTTAATAATGTTTAAATGTTTTTATTGTTAAACTTAAAGTTTTTTATCTATTATTGTACATGTATAAAAGGTTGTTAGCCGCCCTGAGCCGCCTAGGCGGGGAGGGCGGGATACAAATAAAATTTAATATTATTATTATTATTATTACAATAAAATTATCTTTTATATATAATTCCCCTTTCGTCTTGGCAAATCTGAGCTCCCTCATTGGTTGGGACTGGGTGGGACTGTGGTGTATCAACCTTTGGCCCATCAAACAATCAATCAACTGCTCTTGCATTGCTTTGGCTGAATCTGCTCTCCCCCCACCCACTGGTGGACCCAGGACAGATGAGGATTGGCCCTCTGGGGAAACTGCTAGGCAATGGCTGCTGCTAGGCAACTAATCTTGCTTCTCTCAGTAAAAAACAACCAAGCTTGGTTCTCTCAGTAGAAGCCGGTGGGGGAGGCCCTTTCAAGTTCTATTTTGGCCATTGAGGGAGAACTCATTGGTTGACTATGCTCCTCTCTCCTGCCCGAGTGGCTGTTGCTAGCCAGCCAAGTTGATTCTGTCAGTAAAAGGCAACCAACCTTGGTGCTGGCAGTTGCTGCCTCTCCCTACTCTCCCACTGGCTAAGCTGCCTGTCACACTGCTTTGCAGAGGAGAGAAAGAGCCATGGAGAAAGCCTTCTCATGATTGGCTGAGGGAGGGAAGGGTTTTTGTCAATTGCCTGAAGACTCCTTTGATTGGCTGAGGACTCCTCCCTATCCTCCTCTGGGAAGGAAACACCCAGTGACAGGGGGGGAATGGTGTCCTGTTGCAGTAGGCCAGATACAGAGAGAGACAGATAGGGAGGGAAAGTGACAGAGAGAGATTGAAGTCAACATTATCAGAGAGAGAGAGAGAGAGAGAGAGAGAGAGAGAGAGAGTTGGTCTGAAAGGTTGGTCTAAAGGCCTCTGAGGGAGAACTCACTGGAGCCAGTCCTGACTCATTGGGGCCAGTTCCAGGTTGGTGGGAAATCCCTGGAGATTCTGTGGAGCACTTTGAGGACAGCATAGGAGTTAGGGCTTCAGGGCACAGTCTGCCAGACCCAGGTTTTTGCTGAGGAAGCTGACTGGGTGATTTCAGACCAGTCACACACTTCTAGCCTCGCCTACTTTGCAGGGTTGTGGTGCAGATCAAAGGGGGGAAAGAGGAGATTGATGTATGCTTCTTTGTCCCCCTGCCACTGTGGAGAAAGACTGTCCTTTTCCTATGTAGAGGCTGCAGGGAGGGGGGAGGTGATGGAAAGCTGAAGTCAGAGGGACAGATAAAGAGGAGATAGGTTGCCAACTCCAGGGTAGGAAATTCCTGGATATTTAAGGAGTGGGGCCAGGAGAGGGTGGGGTTTGAGGAGTGGTGGGACCTCATACAGGCCACTCTTCAAATCAGCCATTTCCTCAAGGCGAACCACTGTTGCCAATCTCCAGGTGAGGGCTGGAGATCACTCAGAATTACAACTGCTATCCAGATGGCAAAGATCAGCTCGCCTTGAGGTGGGAAGGAGTGAATGCCTTCACTTGGCTGGGTGGGAAAATAGTAAGGGTGGAGGGCACTCACTCAGAGTCTCTTTTTAGAGCCAGTTGTATTTTTCTAAAACGGGCCTTATCCCTAGTAAGCATACAATAAAACAACAATTAAAATATGGTAGTCACTAACAAAATAACACATTCAACCCAATGAGCAGGTTTAAATCAGATATTCTTCTAAAGTTCTAGTCCTAGGATTTCAAAGGGTTTTTGGGAAGGATCAGCCTGCAGGACAATGGTAAGTTGACTCCTTCAGAGGGACATCCATGGTGAAATTACCACAACCAGAGTCTGAGCAATTTCATGCAGGTCTTCAGACTATGAGAGAATCCTAAGCAGGGCAGAACTTAAGGTATGAGAGCTCTGCAATTGGCTACTCTGCAGCTAATTCGTACAACTAAGAAACACCTGCAGCTCTCTATAGGCTGAGAATAAATTACTGGAGGTTTTATTACAAGGAATCTCTGGCCCCAAGAATCCCCCTTCCATTAGGCAACATGATGGTTTTCTCCTGAGCTGACAAAGTCCTCTTTAATCCCCTATGCTTTCACCATTGGTATGAATAGCAAAACAAAGGCTCTATCAGAGTTTGGTCCTCATGCACCTCAGCTGTTCACTCCTAGGTGTATGTCAGATCATCATCATCATCCCCATCTGGGTGATGTACAGGCATATGCCATAAAAGTAGTACACAAGTTAAAAACCAACATAATTATAACTAGAATTATGTTTCAAAAATACCAGATGTTACCAGAGGCATCCTATGAGGGTTTTTTTGTCCCCATTTAGTTGAACAGGTGCAAGCTGCTGAGATGTCTGAAGGGAGCACCTTGATGCTGTTCATGCAGGAGGCTAGAGGGCAAAAGAAAATTTTGACCATGCCTTGGTTCAGATGCTATGAGTCTACAGATAAGAAAAATAGTGCTGGTCATTCAGTCTAGCAAAATATGGCCCTTGTTAAGAACTAGTTCCAGACCACAGCTGTAGATTTAATAGTACGATGGGAAAATATTTTTTCTGACTTCAGTTTCGTTGAATCACCTACAGTGTGAGAGAAAATCTAATCCATTAACAGGTTTTGAGAAACCCATTGTCTCAGACTGTGAAGGGAAAGATCAGGGATGGTATAAACATCCTGAATCCCTCTGTCAGCACAAGGGCACTTCCACGGCTTTTCAGGTGCCAGGCACTCAGGTTCAGTACATTTGACACCAGAAGGCAACTGTTTCAGTTTCCTGCACTTACTGATGGTCCCAACACAAACTGGAGACGCGTAAGATTCAGAAAGCAAAAACATTCCACTATGGCTATGCTAGCCCCTGGTTCTTCCATAACATGCCATTTCACTCATTTTTGGTTTATTACAAGGAATTTTATTAATTCAGAAATAGAGAAAGAGTGTGAATGCAGGTTCAGTAACTTTTATACACAATGTACTCCTTTGGCTCCACTGAGACAACATGCCAAATCATTGTTAAGGTTGCCCAATTATCATGCCATAAATAACAAAACCACGGTTTGGTTATCAGCTGGCAAACCTGAATCAAAGAACACACTGTTTGCCTTTACAATTTGAAAGCCCAGGCCACAGTTTCAGTTCTAAAGTAAAGTATGGATCCTATGATCCGTCAGCAAAAGGCACTGCTAGTTGCTGATCTTCCCCTCCCCCTGCAATCACTGCTGATCATAGGAAAGTTTATCCCCAGAGTTGCATATGGAATAACAGCCACACAGGTTAGAAGCTGCAGCAGGAAGGAGGAAGAAGGCTGAATTGCTCTCTTTTGCGTGAGCAGAGTTTTGCTGATGGAAGAGGAAGAGAGCAATTTCCCCCCTTCTTTCCCTCATGATCCACTTGGCTATTATTCCATATGGGTTCCATAACCTTGGAAATAAAACTTCTGTGGGGTTAGAAATGGCTGCTCTGGGGAGGAAGAAACCTGAAAATCTTTGCTTGGTTCTCAGTCAGCCCTTGCACTTGATCCTAATCTATGATTAATACAAATAACAGGTTGGTATATGAAGTCTGAACCGAGCCTCTGTGTCAATAGAAACACTTGTTTTAAGCTCTTAAGGAACAACACACACACACTCACAGACTGAACAGCCTCTTGTGCTGAGAAATCTTCTCTGGCTGGAGGAGAGGTAGATTCCTAGTAGTGGGAGATTAAGACCAACACATTGACTGAAAGGTGATTTGACTGCCTGATTTGAAGGTTGCTGATATCACACTCTTTCTAGATCAGCTGGTAGCTAATGCAGGGTAGGAGTCAGGGGTTGTGGTGCATGTTGACACCAATGTCTTACTGGAGTCTTACTGGAGCCTTCATTATCAATGGAGGCCCAGATTGTAGCCACTGCCAAGTCAGCCTTTTTCCACTTGAGGCGGGCAAGGCAGTTGGCTCCCTTCCTAGAGCGCCAAGATCTGGCAACGGTACTTCACGCAACGGTCACCTCGAGACTGGATTACTGTAATGCCCTCTACATGGGGCTGCCTCTGTACCGAACCCGGAAGCTGCAGCTGGTGCAGAACGCAGCGGCCAGACTGTTACTGGGGCTCCCTAAATGGGAGCATATACAGCCTGGGCTGCGCGAGCTGCACTGGCTGCCAGTTACATACCGGGTTCGTTACAAAGTGCTGGTCATCACCTTTAAAGCCCTATATGGTCGAGGACCTGTCTACCTTAGGGACCGTCTTTCCCCATACGAACCCCAGAGAGCACTGAGGTCAGCTGGAAAAAACTTGCTGACCACCCCCGGACCAAGAGAGGTGAAGCTGCAATGCACCCGTAATCGGGCCTTCTCCTCTGTAGCCCCGAACCTATGGAACCAACTTCCAGAGGAAATGCGGGCCCTGCGGAACCTTGAACAATTCCGCAGGGCCTGCAAAACTTTCCTCTTTCGACTGGCTTTCGCTGATGAAGGAAGTGATTGCTGATGAAGGAAGTGACTGCTAAGGATTACCGCCATCATATAAAGAACAAACAGCACTAGCACTTTTATTACTAATTAATTAATCAATTTTAAACTTATTAGAATTTTAACGTTAAATGTAACTTTGTTGTTTTGTTGTTTTTGTATAATTGAATGATGTTGTCAGCCGCCCTGAGCCTGCTTCGGCGGGGAGGGCGGGATATAAATAAAATTACCTACCTACCTACCTACCAATGACATTGGGAAATGTAGCTCTGCAGTCTTGAAGGAGAAATATAGGTTACTAACTTGACAGAAAGTTAACATCCCAGAATTTCAAAGGCAGCATTCCCAGAATTGCTACTTGCTTATGCGCATGGCCAAGTAGAGAGGCAGAGGTTAGGGAACTCAGTGCATAGATGAGAAAGTAGGAGGGTGTAGGTTTATCAGATGCTGGAAAACTGAGACAAGCCAAACAAAATAGATAGGTGTCAATTAATCCGAAATGGACAAAGGGGTTGGCACTTAATATCAAAAGGCTGCAGGGCAGCTTTCAAACTAACTCCTAGGCGAATGCTACTAGAAGGTAGGGAGGCTCCAGTTTAGGATGACTAATCCCTGATGGGGTAAATGGTAACAACTGTAGAAGTGGGCTAAAACTTACTAACGAGAGTAGAGCAGTAAACTATACCCCTGAGAAGAGGCCAAAGGGCTGCTGATGGCCAAGACAGGAAAATCAGGTACATATGTCTGTATTACAATGCCAGAAGGGGTAGCTGGAATTCATGATACTAAATGACAATGTTGATATAATAACCATTTTAGAAACCAGTCATAGGGAGACAGGAATCCCTGGATGTAAAATGTATAGACATGACAGTAAAGGATGTAGTATGAGTGCAGTTGCTCTGTGTATTAATGTGTATCAGTAAAGTAAGCTAGAAAACATAAGGGGAATAAACTCACCCAGAGAACTACTACAAGTGCAAATACTGAAAAGCAACTCACAGGTAGAGGCATATTAACTCCCATGTGAGCTAAATCATGTTGTTGAACCAAAGACTGTAAAAGAATACTGGACTTCCAAAAGGCTTTTGACAAGGTCCCTCACCAAAGACTAATGAGTAAACTTAGAAGCTGTGGGATAGAAACAAGTCCTCTCAGAAAGCAGAGCAAAAGTTCCAGCAGTGGAGGTAGATAAACAGCAGGGTCCCACAGGCATCTGTATTGTAACTGGTACTGTTTGTTCATAAAGAATCTGGAACTGAAGTTTAGTAGGGCAGTGGTCAGATTTACAGATGAAACCAAATTATTTGCTATGCTGAAAACACAATTGTGAAAAGCTCCAAAAGGATCATTTCAAATTGGGTAACTGGGCAACAATGTAGCAAATGTAGTTCAGTGTAGTTAAGTGCAAGGTGGTCCACACAGGAACAAAAATAAATATATACTGATATGCATTTACTGAACTGTTTGGTGACGGAGGAAGATCTTGGAATCATAGTGGACAGCTCAATGAAAATTTCAACTCAGTATGCAGCCGTGTAAAACACAAATTTCATGTCAGGGATTAGAAGGAAAGGGACAGAAAATATTGCAATGCTTTTGTATATATTTATGATGTGGCCTCAATTAGAATACTGAGTGCAGTTCTGGTTGCTCTGTCTCTAAATAGACATTGCAGAAATGGAAAAATGCAGAAGAGGACCACTAAGATGATCAAGACATTGGAGCACCTTTCCTATGAGGAAAGGCTAAAGTGTCTACAGCTTTTCCATTAGAAAAAGATGACTAAGAAAAAGAGAACAAAGAACACTAGAAAAAGATGACACAATAAAGGCTTATAAAAATATGCACGGAACAGGAAAGGTGTATATTGGGAGAATGTTTTCTCCCTCTCCCATAATACTAGAACTCAGGGGAACCAAATGAATTTGATGGGCAAAAGATTCAGGATACAGACAAGGAAGTATTTCTCTCAATGAGTAATCAACAATGCAATTCTAAACAGTCACACTCTTCTAAGGCAACTGACTGCAGTGGAGTTTGAAAAGTGTAACTCTGCTTTGGATTGCACTATAAATTTCTGAATTAGTGATGACCACTAGCATAGATAGCTTAAAAAAAATCTGACACTTCCACTCAGTCACTACCAGCTATGATGCCTGAAGGGAACCTCCACATCTAGAGACAGGAAGCCAGTGCTATAAGACAACATCAGTGGAGGAGCTTGGCTCCTGTGTCCTGTTTGTTGCGCCCCCCCCCCCCCCCAGGCAACTGGTTGGCCAGTGTGTAAAACAGGATTCTGGTTGATCCCTCGGTTCTTATGTAACAAAGTTTCAGTCATTTTATAGACAAAAGAGCAGTTTACTTATTTAATTTTGTAAATCTTCTACTATAAAAAGAAAAAAGATATCTAAGCAAAGCAAAATCTGTAATTATCATGCACAAAATGAATGATCTCTGCTCAGAGATTTCATTAGCTTACACAACATTCTTGATAACTTAACATTTGTTCGTACCAATGGTAGCAACCCTCTACTTAAAATCTGTGATTAAAATGAATAAGTTAATGGCAGAAGATCAGATTATGCAAACTAAATGAGCTTCTTCAGCTGTTTTTGAAATCATTTTTAAATATCTGGAACATTCTAATAGAGAGCTTTAATATCAGTTTTGAAGCTCCCTAAGTAAAAAAAAATTCTATGAAGGTCAGATCAATCAAAAGTTATTGTCCATAATAGCTATTACCCATAATAGGTATATGGAATGTCTACATTCAGAGATGGTATACTTTCTGAGTACCTGCTTCTGAGAACAAACAGAATACAAACATCAGCTTCTTATTTGATTACAAATTCCCAGAGGCATCCTGATAGAAACCGAATGCTGGACTAAAAAACCTGCTCTGATCTAGCAAGTAAATGTTTGTGTTCTTAATTTCAAAGTTTCATAAGTTTTCAGCACACTTCTGTACAGAGTTCTTCAGTTTACGATAGCTGAAACCAATGGGCTTAGAAGGGAGTAACTCTGCACAGTACTGCAGTGTTATAATACTGTACATATGGTCCCTGTTCAGTTGTTTTCATTTTCAGATTTGAGAGGTGCAGTTGCTTTTTCTGTTTCAGACAGGAAGCAATTCTGCTACTATCTATAAAGGTGCATAATATTTTGCCAAAATAACAACAGTATCAAAAAATATTACAAAATTGCAACTTGAAACTGACATGACATTTATCCAAGTTCTTTTGCATGCCAATCAGAAAAACACACGTATAAATTGGAGATTATTGCTGCCCAGTTCCTGAGAACAGTTTTAATGTGAAATACACAGAGACTACATACATTAAAATAACTGTCAACCCACTACTTTTTGATTATCTAAGGTGTGTCTTTTCCAGTTATTACAATGGATAAGATCTGTATAGCTATAAAAAGTATATTTTTAGTTTATCTTCACAGTGAAGAAGAAAGACATAATGTTCATCTGAAAGGCACTGGAAATCTCTCATTTGACACAAAGATTGTCCTGTTTTTTTCCAGAGTAGCCTACAGAAAGGACTATTTCTTCCACCTGCCTTTACAGCTATGAAAATGGAATGCATATCCATTTCAAGATGTCAAGAATTGGCAAGAGTGCTCTGACTCTCACAGCTGTGCGACAGGGACTAGTTCAAGGGCTACACCCCTCTTATTGAAGCTTCCAGGAAAAGCACCACCCACCAAACGGCAGCTAGAAAAGACACTGCTCCATCAAGCCAAACAGGGGCAGGTCAGGTATGCTGCACCTTGGGCACCTGTACAAGCGTTTCTGCACCGTGCTGCATACCCCCTTTCCCCCAAACTTCAAGCCAACAAACAACCTTTCAAACAGGAATGCCACACATTGACAAACCCGAGCGGGTGCAGAGAAGAGAAGTCCAGGCAGCTAGTACTTTGGAAGCAAGGCTCAGCTCGGGAGGCTGCTGCCAGGCTAGGCCTCAGCCGTCAACCGCGAGGTGGCAGCCCTGAAGAAGCATGTACAGAGTGCCTCGCCGCCTTCCTCTTGGACTCATCCCAAGCAAGGGCTTTCAGCCTTCGCACATCCCTCTCTCCCTAGGCAGGCTGAGTGGGGGCGGGAATCGCCCCTCCCTTCTGTCTCTGGGATGCTCCTCGGGCTTCCCGGCCCCGAGAGGTGGAGGTGCGCTGAGGCGAGAGCGGCAGGCCCGGGTGGGGGGGGGGGGCAGCGGGCGGCCCGTGTGGCTTTGTGGTCAGGGGGGCGGGGAAGGGCCAAGGGAGCGCCTGTCTGTCTGTCCGGAGCTGCCTAAGGCGAGACGGGAAGGGCTCCGGTTGCCTCCCAGGTGCGAGCGGTTCTTCCCCTCCCTGCGGTTACCTGTGGAAGGAGACGGCCGCTCGGCCTCGAGGAGCTTTGCCCTGCCGGTTGGAACAATTCAGAGCCGCGCAACAGATCACCATCTCCGGAGGCCGCACGGGCGGCCTTGCCTCCGCCTCCCTCCGAGCCACCCCCTCCCCAGCCGTACAGCAAGATGGCGGGGCCGGCCAGGTTCCCCTCCAGCTGCTTCCACACGGCCGTAATGAGCTACCGGTAGTTCCGTACGGAAGAAAACTGTCATTTCAATAGCCCTGCCCCCTTCAGTGTCGCCACGTCACAGCAGCACTTACAGCCTTGACCGCCCCGCCCCTTTTCTTTCTTCTGTGTACCTCAACTCTTAATCTATCGGAAGAAGCGAAAGACAGACAAAGCCGGCAGTTTCGCTTCTCAGCCTATATTGTTTGCTCTGACAGACGCTGCCATGTTAACGACAAGAGGCCGGGCTTAGGTGCTCCGTACAGCAAGATGGCGACGCCCGTGTTCGGCTTTATTAAAACTTTCTGTTGTTGTTGTTCTCAGATAGATTAGGAAGATGAATTCAAAACACAGGACAATTCTTGCTGGGTCAGCAGAATCGAAATCGGATTTAAACGAGCCCCCTTTATAGAGTTATCCTATCCGTACAACAAAATGTCAGCTCCCTGGTTAGGAAGAGGCTGAGGGTGTAGTGCAGAAAAACTTGCTGGCTCGTTCAGTTGACCTATCGCCACTTGAAGGAGCTGTGATAAACTCTGCGATTGGGCCAGACCTGAACTGTCGAAGCCAGTGGGCTAGAGTGCACTCCTGTGGTGGTCTGGGTCTGCAAGGAGACAGTAGTGGCCGCTCCTGAAGCTGGCGAGGGGGCAGAATGGACACGGGTGAGGTTGTGGGCGACTCGAAGGGGGAGTCTGATGAGGGACAGGAGGCGGCTGTCTTTGTCTTTGGGGCTCAGGGCGATGCATGTGTGAAGGGCTGGTTTGTTTTTCTGGAGAAGCTTGTACTGGGAGGGGGCTGGTAAGAAGTCTCTGAGAGGACCGTTCCTTGAGGTCAGAAGGCGGCATCTGAAATAGACGTGCTTCCTTATAAAGGTGAAAATAGCGGAAAGTTGTTGAGGGAGCTAAGTAAATGTATCTTGCCTTCTACTCTCCTTTTATTAATAGAGACATACGCCTTGGATTTTAATTATGTACTGGCTGGCTAAGCCAGAGTATTCGTATCACCGCAGCAAAGCAGCCAACGGGCCTGAATACTAAAGTGCTAGTGCTTTCTCACCACCTGGGGCCCTGTCTTTAGAAAACTTTGCCCCTTAAGATTTCCAATAAAGAGAAAAAATGCAAGAATGACTGGATGTTCTGGAGAGATTTGAATACTTGTCTGATATAGTCCATCTATATCAGTTGATTGTGTGTTGTGCGAGAAAGGAGGTTGGCTAATATGTGATATTAATATTTTGCCTATCAAAGTGCCACTGCTGACATGGAAACAACTCTACAGGAATGACAATGGGGAGGGACAGTGGCTCAGTGGCAGAGCATCTGCTTGGTAAGCAGAAGGTCCCAGGTTCAATCCCCGCCATCTCCAACTAAAAAGGGTCCAGGCAAGTAGGTGTGAAAAACCTCAGCTTGAGACTCTGGAGAGCCGCTGCCAGTCTGAGTAGACAATACTGATTTTGATGGACTGAGGGTCTGATTCAGTATAAGGTGCTTCATATTTTCATATGACAAGCAATCAAGTGGGGTATGGAATGACTCTGTCATTCCCAGTTCACTTCCTGCTTTGAAAGGCCCCAAATGGCTCACTAATAATTGATGCATCAATACTTTCTTTTTGTTTTTGGTTTCACGTGGTATTTGTTTCAGTCAATAGCCTTGATTTGTCAAGGCCCGATCAGTGCTAAACTGTAAGACTACATAAAAACATTTGCTTCTTACTTCAGAACATTTTAGTCTGAGTATTCCAGTATTTTTGAAATGTAGTAATCTAGTAATATGACATGTAAAGATCTGGCATTGAGTTACAATCTTTAAATTACTTTATTGCAGATTATTAACTTCAGCATGATCTTCACAATTCAGGACTCTGTCTGTAATCAATCACACTGATTCTCCTTATAGAAGAAGCTTCTTCTGGTTTCAGGACTAATTGTTGGTTCTTTATTGCATTGTGTCTGATGCCATTTGTGTTTTATTTATTACGTTCTGTTGCTTTTCCTTTAAAGTGTTTTCAGTACTTTCTCATCTTCACAAGAACTCATGAAGCAGAATAGGCTGAAAAATAGTGACTTGCCTGGGGCTGTCTGGTGAAGTTTGCAGCTGAGTGAACAGAAGCTGGATTTATTACATTAAAACCTCTGGTCATATGTTAGGAGTTCCTTTTAGAATTCTTGTTTTCCTGAGCTTTTTTACCATTACATGCCCTTTAATTCATGTAAATGGGTTTGAATACCTGCCTTTGAATACCTCTTGTTAATTTCATTTCAGTCATGTTTTGCAACACTTACATATTGAGGCATATCTTCATACATAATCTTAACCTACAGTTTGGCTAGTTTCTGTAAAGTGGTGTTATGATGCCACTCTATTTTAACATTGGTTACAAAAGGTCAGTTGCTTTTGAAGTTGCTGTTAAAGCAGTTAAGAGATTGTTCAGCAGTTGGGGTTGCATCATAAAAGCTGGCATTATAGAAGCACTGCATGGCATATATTGCTCTGATCTTGACAAATACTATCCTTGTTTATGAAGAAATTAAGACTTTTGTGTTGCTGAGAGACTCTACTTTGTCCATTTTAGGTGTGGAAGTTACAGGCCAGGTAGAACAAGGGTGTATAGGTTTGCTCATGTTGTCTCGGTGGTAGTTCATAGCCAGGGTATAGAATGATTATTTTTTAAGAGAATGGTGGCAGTTCATCATTATGGTTATTTTTTTTTGCCCTTTCTTTGACATAGCATGTATTGTCATATTCCATGGATGACACTGAATGTGTTAGGTGTGCGATATAAATATTTCCTGCTTCAGTGAGTGAAAATATAATAGAGTTTTGAATTACATGAGCGAATTAACACTGCTGTGTATTTACCACCAGGTATGTGCCATTCAATCATAAGCTTTTATTTATTAAAATAGATATATCCCATCTTTTCCCCCAGCACAAGGCAGCTTTAAATCCAAATTTAAAACATGCAAAATAGAAACCTAAATAAACCTCTTTAAAATGTCGGCATCCTAGAACCCATTCAAAGCTCTAGCAAATAAAATGGCCTTGGAATATCTCTTTAAAATGCTAAGAGATGGTGTCCTGTCACCTTATGAAAGAGCTAAGATTTTTAAAAAATCTTGGGCTCTGGTCAATGAGAGGTGTTGTACCTTATGCCTTGCAGTGGTTACTTGGCATGCCTTAATCATAGTTTCAAAGTGATCTGGACGTTTCAAAATATCTTTCTATTTGATTGTGAACTTGATTTGTGATGTAGGTGAGGAAAACATTTACTACACTTTTGCGTTTTAATGTCAGTAGTGCTTTATAGTATACAAAGTATAGAACAGACAGCTTTCATAGTTCTCTAGAGAGAGTGAGGAATCAGTAGTGTAAGAAGATCATCGTGGCTAGTCCAAGCCAGTCAGCATGACTGGAACTAAGTTTTTATTTCTGGAGATGGGATTTCTTTACAGAGTGCATGTAAACAAGTCCATACTACCATCCTTGAATTAAAGTCCAAAGAAAGTCTTATGACTCCTGATACTAAATTACACACACACACACTTAATATAAGTTTTCATCTTAAATGTTCTAACATTTAATGCTTTTAAAAAAAAATCAGCCACCCATGAAGGGTAAAAATATAACAGAACACATATGTTTGAGGAGAAGATATCAGGTGCATAGAAATGCCAGATTTCATGATTGATCAAGGCTCTAAACACTTGGTTATATAAGTACTGTTAAATGCTTGCGCAAGCATGCCATCCAAAGACATAAGCAATATGAAAGAAGGCACTTTTTAAATCAAAGCATGCAACAAGGGACTCACTTTTATTTTTTACTTTACAAGCCAGTCTTTTTCCCTCCTAGAGCCTTCCGCAATTTCTTAAACCCTATCTCATGTTTATCATTTCTTTAAAAAGCTGAAACAAAGTGTTGTGAGTGGTGTAACCCAATTGAGCATCAGGGCTAACCAGTTGAAGGTTCCAGTAGAGTACATAACAGCCAGAGATTAGCTGCATCCAGTAAATGGCTGAGTTCTAGCAAGATAGGTGGAATGGTTCTTTGAATTTGCATGCGATGAATGAAAGATTCAGCTGGGCGTGGAGTGATGAGATTGATGCTATTTGTAACTTGGTAGCTAGTCATTTATGCTGAGGCGAACTCACTCTAGAGTTGTCCACAGATGCAGGGAAATGAGGAGCAGAAGATGGAATAATGGGGCATTAACAATGCAATCCTAAGAGCACTTTCATGGGAGCAAGCCCCATTGAATATACCTTAGTAGAATTCAGAGTTCACCGGCTTAGGATTGCTCTGCAAGTCTGTGAGACTATGATTCTAGTTTCCAGCTTAGGAAAACTGAAGAGTGCATCAGCAGTGTTGAAGGGGCAGAGATTATAGGTATAGAAAGAGCAAATGGAATAAGAAGAGGCCAGTGCTTAAGTGGACCTCTATTGTTTGTAATCAAGGAGAAGGAGATGATAGGACTGTGGAGTGTGGTATAAATCTGAAAACACTAGTTGAGAAGATGTTTTACTCTCTGGCTTCATCTGGCTGGCCTCAGTCTTACAGCTGTTTAGATGTAGCCCAGAAAGTAGATGTAGGAGCTCAGAGGGTAAGGGTATGTAAATTGCATTTGACTTGTGTGGGATGCACCTGAAGTGCAGTGTTAGCTGAAACCAACTTGAAAATCTGAACAATATGATGCTTTCTGTAGGAAATCCATTTATGTTGTCTCTTGATTTGAGTAAAAAGAGGTTGGACTCTCTCATGATTCAAAAGTATTAAAAAGACTGAACAGTGGTTTTAAACAAAATCAAAAGCTTGTGCCCAAAATAAGTGATAATCTAAGGGCACTGACTTGGATCCAATATAAAATTTACCCAGATAGAAGTGTTTCCATCTGCAGAGTACAACTTCTCTGCCTTTCCCTTCCTGCTGCAGGCCAAAATGGCCCCTAAAATGCTGTTCCTGGGGGTCCCCTGCACCACAGGAATAGTTTAGAGTGGAGTTACTGCTGGAGAAGGTAACTGGCTAATTGGTATCTAATACAAGCTCTTTCACTCACATGTGTAAAAGCCTACACATTTTTTTTCCTTTTGGGATGGAAAAAGATTGCTTAAATTCAAGACTGTGTTATTCTGGATTGACGTTTTTCTGCTGAAGGCTGATTTTGACACAAAAGGTTTGGTGCTTATTTTAAGTATGTATGGTGCATCAATGACCCTTGCATTACCATTAACTTTCTAAAGCTAGTGACCTTGCGATATTTGTATTTTACATGGGACAGAAACTCTAAAAGGAGCCTGTGACTTATACTATGTGTGTTTTTATTTTTGAACAGCTACTCTAACATATGATACTCTCAGGTTTGAGTATGAGGACTTCCCAGAGACCAAAGAGCCTGTTTGGATACTGGGAAGAAAATACAGTGTATTAACAGGTATTTTGCCAATGTATGAAGCAAGAACTTCAGCTAATTGTTTTGAACTCTGCTGTCCCACCTTCTCTCTTTGTGGCCTTTTGGCTGGGGGATGTGTGCGTATTTAATCTTGAGTTTTGTCCCTTGATGTTAACAGCCCTGTCTTTTCTCTTTCTCAGTCTAACAATTTCCATGTGATCCAATAGAATTTTAGAGAAAGTCATCATTCTTCAGCTATGATTGCTTTTCATTACAAATTTTTATTAGTTTTAAGTATAAGAAAAGACATAGTAGGGAGATACAGAAGAAAAAAAGGGGGGTACAACAGAGAAGTAGGAGGAAAACACAAAATATTTCAGTTATATTTCTACAACAAAAAAATCAACCCAAATTTCTTCTACCTGCAAGTCTTTGAGTTTTAATCAAATATTACCATCAAATTCTACAGTCCTTTTGTAGCTTTTTAAACTTTTGTACAATTGTAATACCTATGGTATAAATCTAAGTTATTTATCTTTGATGCACCTAGGATCAAATCACTTATCAGAAAAAAAGAAAAGCAAAAAGAAAAAACAAGAGAACAAAACTAACTGAATAGTTTAAAAAATATTAAAAGTAAGCATAAACAGGCAAGATGACTATACATTCTTTATCTATAAATAACTTATTTGCTTTCAACAGGAGTTAAAAATAAAAGCAATTACTTTGTCTATGTCAATATAAACTGGTTCCAAAGTTGGAGATCAGGAGCAGATATCATATGATATCTATATTCTCTTAATTAATGTGAGTTGAACATAACCAACTGTTTGTGTAAGTTAATTATTATTTAAATAATTATTCAGGAATTATTTAGAAACTTTTGGATATACTGTCTCCATCTATCATCTTACTTTAAGAAGAGGAGGCTTGATAAACCATAAAGACCTCATCCCCCATGCATATTTATTTTTGCCTAAGGACAGAATAATGCAATCTCTACAACACAGTCTCTACTGGGTTACTCTGCTTGTATTATAAAGCATAAAAACTCTAGTTTATAAAGTTCCAGCTTCCACTTCAAAATAACATCAGCATTATTACGTTGTACTGTTGGTGACCAAATATAAAGACACAGTTTATAATCCCTTCTTTTTAAAGACTTTCCAAGTTTTGATTTTTTGTAACAATATATAGCTTCTCCCCTCCATATGTTCATCTGCTCTGCTGGGAACGATAAGGCCCACACACTGTCATTTTCTCTTACAACAGCTTTGTAAGTTCTAGATTCAAGTCGTGCTTTCCGCTCTTCTTTTAAAACTGCATAAGTTGTCTCCATCTTGATTTCATCCAGCGCATTTCCAGGTTGTTGTTTATTCACTTTCCCCAACTCATTCGACAACTCTGGGATCTCTCAACATTTCTGCTCGTGTAGATTTTCAATTTCGCTGTACTTCAGAAGAAAGTTTTCCACATGCTTTTCTATTAACTCTGCTAAAAGACCGATTCCATGCTTTATGGAGGATATGGTAGCAAAAAAAATCTTTTTTATCTGCTTCATTTTGCCAAGTCATCTTTCCACAGAATTACTCAGTCCAATAACAAAAGTCAATGAATAGCTCAGAGTCCCGGTTAGTTTATCCTCCTTCTCTCCTCCTGCCTTGTCCTTTTTCCTTACATTCCAGTTCAAACCGCATCAGTTCCGCTCCCCCATCAGATAAATTTCTCTTAAGAAAATATTCAGCTTTTATTCAGACTGAATTATAATATGTTAGTGTTCCAGTTGTAGCTTATTTAATTATAAACCAAAATCACTTTGAATATCTGTATTCAGTCCAATTAAAAATGCTAGAGAAAGGGATGCCGATTTTCAACTGTTTGTTCTTCTCCTTTTGGAAGCCTCTCTTGTTGGGGAGGGGGAAATTGTCCTCCTTCCCACCTTCATTTTGAACAATCCTGTTTGGTTTTACAATAGAAATTCCATTAGTCAGTTAGATTGTAAAGTAAACTTACTTGCATGGTAGAGTTTCAGCAATTGCGGTAGAAAAGAAGACGCTTAGAAAGTTGCTGATACAGAGGAAAAGTCGGGCATTCACCTCTTGTTGCCATCATGGCAATCAATGAGGTGGAGCATTGGAGTGACAGGAGACTCAGGGACTGACTGCTGTTGTTCTCCCCGGCTCCTGTCAAGCTCCTTACTGTCAGGGAACCCTTGCCCGGGACCCCCTGGGGATACCACAGCTGTGGTACCCCTCCAACTGCCCGATTCAGGGGGCTGCTGGGGACAAGCTCTGCAGACCCCACCGAAGACGAAGCGCTGAAACCCGGAAGTCTCTTCAGCTATGATTGTTGTAGGACACCCATATTTTCCATTTACCTTTATGACATTCTTACCATGATTAATTTTCTTCTTCCTGCCAGCCCTGTCTTGATTTTCATGTTGTGTAGTTTTGCTGTTTAAATATGGTGGAATTTTTGTTTCTGAGACTATTTATATTACTGTTCTAATGTTCATTTTATTTGATCATGTTTACTGTTCTGACTTTGAAATGCTGTTATTTTTATTCAGAGTTTTATATTGTTTCCAGTGGTCTGTACCACAGTTAAATAGAAATGTGCACAAATCAGCGCCTGTGTACATCCCAGGCTCTTCCATCGTCCCTCACTTCTCTCAGACCATGATGAGTGAATGGTGATTTAACTAATCTGGCCTAACTAAAGTAATCATTCCTCTTCAGTCAGTGTTCCAAACCAGGTTTTAATCCTAGTTTAGGATCCCAGTTAGCGTAAGGAAAACTACTTCCAGTTAATCTCCTGACCTGAACTCATATATCCAGCATAACCAGAGTTAGTTATAAGCCACCGTCCCTTCATCAAGCCCTACATGAGGATGGGGCAGGGAGAGCAGGTAGCTAGGTGTGTACATGAGCCCAGCACAAACTGGGCTCATTCACATTTTTATTAAATCACCTGAACTCTGCATATATTTTGTGATTGTTGCAAGCCATCTGATTTTTTAAACTGAGGAGGTAAAAATATTTTTGACTATTTCATTATTTTATTTTGTTTGTCCTGTACTCTTTTTTCCTAGTTTGCAGTTAAGATACTTGATATGTATATTTGACATAGGGACCTTTGACTTTCCAAAGCTTATATCCTGAAAATCTTGTTGGTCTCTAAGGTGCTAGGACTTGAATCTAGATCTTGATATTTATAGTTATTGTGAGATACCTTCTGGTTCCTGATGGCTTGACATTAACGTGATGTCAGTATCAATGAATCTGCATCTGTTTAACTCAGCACAATGACACTTCTTGGAAGTGTAACGACATACCTTATTTTCATTTCTTTAGAGAAAGAGGATATCTTGTTAGATGTGACTACTCGTCTTTGGTTCACATACAGAAAAAACTTTCCTGCAATTGGTAAGAAGAAAAGTTGATTTTCTAGATTATGCTGTAAATGAAGTTGTTTCTTACTGACTGATTTCCCCACTGCCTCATGGAAGCAATGACTAGCATATGTTGGCTAGTGCCACCAGAATCTGGTAAGCCCACTTTTTCATTTCAGGTACGAATGAGTTGTCTAAGTTACAGACAGTGAGTGAATATTTCTGGTCTCCTGCTGAAATCTGATTATATTTCCAGGAAGGAAAGGAAATTCATCTTCATGGCTTCTGTGCAGTCAGTGCTGGCCCAAGGGCACACAGCGCCCTAGGCAGGCTTTCTGCCCGCTGCCCTCAGCCCCTGCAGCGTCAACGCAGTGCTCTGTCACCCCCCACGCAACAAGGCTTGGCGCCACCCCTCACCGCCGCCTGCCTTCCCTCCCTCCCCGGCTGCAACGTAGCTGCGCTCCATCGCCCCCTCCTTCTCAGAGTGCACTGAGCTGTGCTGCGCCGAGGTTGGACTCTACTGGCTTCTATGTGGCTGGTGCACCATCTAATGCTTTGAAGGCCTGGAACCAGAAGTGAGGGGGAACGAAGCCTTCTCCGTGTGGGCTTCAAAGCATTAAATAGTGCGCTGGCCGCATCGAAGCCAGTAGGGCCCAGCCTTGGTGTGGCGTAACTCAGCACCAGGGGGTGTGTGTGGAGGGCAGAGTGCGGCTGCATTGCAGTGCCAGGGAAGGAAAGAAGGTGGGCAGCAGCGGTGGGGGGGCCACAGTGGAGGGGCAGGCAGGCGAATTGGGTGGTTGTCGTGAGCACCGGGAGGGAGGGGGAGCCCAATTTGGTGCCTCCTCCTCCTGGTGCTCTAGGCAGCTGCCTAGTTTGCCTAGTGGGCGAGCCAGCCCTGTGTGCAGTCTCACATGGGGACTTCATAATCTCAGGCAAGTCAGGGAGAAGAGCTATCAAGATTTTAAAAGAAGTATCTAGTGCCTAAGAGTGTTCTCCCTCCCCTCCATCTTCAACATTGCCTTTCCTGGCCAAGGATCATGTGATCGAGGAGGGCAAGCCTTCTTTCCTCAGTTCTCTTACTCCCACCTTAAAGAGGGCATGAGCTTTACTGAGGTATTTTCTTCAGAGATCACTTTGAAGATGAAGAAGAAGAGTTGGATATATACCCCATCCTTCACTCAGAGTTTCAGAGCAGCTTACAATCTCCTTCCCTTCCTCTCCCTGCAATAGACATCCTATGAAGTAGAATAATGGAAGGGACCCCCAGGGTCATCTAATCCAACCCCTTGTACAATGAAGGAAATGCACAGATACCCCCACCTACAGATACCCAGTGACCCCTGCTCCATGCTCAGAAGATGGCAGAAAACCCTCTCCAGGATCCCTGGTGAAACTGGCCTGGAGAAAAATTGCTGATTGGCAACAAAGTGGTGAGCAGCATTTCCCTGGACATGTAAGAAAGGGCCATGAGAACTAAGCACTGATGCAACCCTTCCTGCCCTTTGCCTCATGATCTGCCTAAATTCACAGAATCAGTATTGCCATCTAGCTCCTGTTTAAAACCTTCAAAGAAGGTGAGCCCACCACCTTCCAAGGAAGCCTGTTCCACTGAGGAACTGATCTGCCAGGAAGTTCTTCCTAATGTTTAGCCAAAAAAAATTGTTTTAATTTCAACCCATTGGTTCTGGTTTGACCTTCTCGGGCAACAGAAAATAACTGCACCATCATCTAAATGTCAGCCATTCAAGTACTTGAAGATGGTAATCATATCATCTCTCAGTTGTCTCCTCCTCTCCAGGCTAGACGTACCCAGCTCCTTCAATCTTCCCTCATTGGACTTGTTCTCAGGACCCCTCACCATCTTTGTTGCTCTCCTCTGGGCACATTCCAGCTTGTCTATATCCTTCTTAAACTTAAAACTGAACACAGT
Source organism: Heteronotia binoei (assembly GCF_032191835.1). Classification (NCBI taxonomy): domain Eukaryota; kingdom Metazoa; phylum Chordata; class Lepidosauria; order Squamata; family Gekkonidae; genus Heteronotia; species Heteronotia binoei. The sequence continues at coordinate 88,871,665 of NC_083228.1, read as the reverse complement.
ACTCTAGGTGAGGTTTAACCAGAGTAGATAAAGTGATACCATCACTTCACGTGATCTTGACACTATACTTCTGTATAGGTAGGTGGGGCTGAGAGAGCTCTGAGAGAACTGTGACTGGCCCAAGGTTACCCAGCTGGCTTTATATTGAGGAGTGGGGAATCAAACTCCAGATTACAGTCTGCTACTCTCAACCAGTATACCAAACTGACTTTTTTCCTTCTACATGAGACTCCAGAGAGCATGATGTTTAAAAAATGTGAGGAGTGTGGAGCCAAAATGATACAAGATGACAAGCAGAAGTCATGTCTCTTATGTTTGGGCAAAGGACATAATACTGCTTCATGCCCTGCCTACCACCACCTTATGCTGAAGGCCAGAGAAGGGAGAGTGGGTGTGCTCAAAGTAGCCTTGTAGAAAAAGCGTTGGGTGCCCCAGAACTGATAATGGAAAAACAATCAGCTAAGAAAAGACTACCCCTCAGAAGTCTCAATTCCAATACATGCCAATGTCGGAACAAGCGGAGGTAGAGACTGTGTCACAGTCAGCATTGGAACCACTGTCAGCAAAATCAAAGATGAAGGTAAAACACAAACAACACACCTATCCCAGCACCATTCACTCTCAGCTCAATACCCACCGTCAACCTCTCGATATCATCACCATAGGGATACAGGCATCATTCTCCTAGGTCACTGGATGAGAAAGTCTATAAAGTTCCATCCACAGGTCCTGCTCTCCACCATAAACAACAAGAGCCTCAATGGGCTTCTTCTCGGGCCACTGCAACAGAACCTCTGGTTCTCTTTTCCAGTGATGTTACCTATTCAGTGGGGACTGTGGGACCTTCAATAGCAGTTTCCAACATTTCATTGTCAGCTAGTACCACAGAAAAAGAAGTCATGCAAGTAAGCAACACCCTCTCAGTGAGATACAGTGTCTCAATTCTCGGATTCTAAGGAGGGGATTGACCAAGAATCTGAATCAGAAGACACCTCTGTGCCTTCACTGGATGACACCTTGGATGATCCCTCAGCTCCATCGCCTACAGAAGATTTGAAATTGTATTCTGGAAAAAATAATTTGTATGGCAAAGGCTTTAAATCCAGAGTAGCTCTCTTCAGAACCTCAGGCCTCGGATCTCATAATAAAGGTCCTTCACAGCCTGGAGTCGGGACCAGTTGCCCTACCTGTGCTGCAGGACACTGCAGTGAGTGCATGGCCCAAACTGGCTTTTTCTGCAGCTTCTACCAAAAAGCTAGAAAATCTATCCAAGGTCAGAGAAAACAGATGTACCTACTTCTTTCAGCATCCACAAGCCAACTCTCTGGTCTCCAGAGTTCTACTAGCAAAAGGATGATAGGGAGCTCATTCCTCACTGACGGACAAAGAGGGTTGCAGATTGGACTACTTAGGCTGGTAGCTCTATTCATCAGGTGCCATGGGTCCTCAGATTACAAATTTTACTGCCATCATCGGCCAGTATCAGATGCAATTATGGAGTCATATGACACAATTTGTTGAATTGATCCTGGATGTGGGAAAAACCACTCACTAAGGTGTTGATGCTGGAAGGGCAAAAACTAAGAATACAACAGTTAAATGCAACCAGACGTGGCAGATTGCCACAGTAGGGCCATGGCTTCAGGCAATGTCCTGAGGAGGCATTCCTGGCTGAGATTCTCAGCACTACCACAAGACACCAGGGCCAAGATTGAAGATCTTCCATTCAAGGGTCAGGAGCTCTTTGTTGACCGGACAGATGATTTCCTAGACCACATCTGCAAAAATAGGAAAACGGACAAGTTTCTAGGGTTGACTTGAGTTCCAGCTCAACCTTATAAGCAGAGGTACTTTCCCAGGCATTCTCAAAGGTTTCACCAATCTAGACCCTGTGATTATTTGAAACACAGGTACCAGGCTCCCCAAGCATCCCAACAATCCTATAGACTGTCCCACCCCCAACAAGCTCAGGGTAGGATGCAAAATAAGCAAAGAGGAAAACATTCTTCCCATTCCCCCAGGGAGCAACAAGCTAAGGAGTAGGGAATGTCTTGACTAGCATGAGAGACATTCTTTTTGGACAGGGTGTCCAGGTTTAATTTAAGTTAATTTAATTTTTAGATTTATATCCCGCCCTATCCCACAAGTGGGCTCAGGGTGGCTCACAACAATAAAACAGCAATTAAAAACAATACCATAAAAACAGATAATACAAAACAGGAACAGCACAGCAAACGGTTCTACAAACATAGGCAGTAAACAGCATGCGTCTGATAGCCAGGAGCGCAACATAACACCACAATGGTGAAATGCTGGGGGTAGTGATGCCTTTCAGAGGATGCCCGCTGGTTCAATCAAAAGCCTGGCGGAAGAGCTCCATCTTACAGGCCCTGCGAAAATAACCGAGTTGCTTGACTTTTGGTTGAAAGCAACCGATTTCTGTGTGCTATCCATAATAAATATGGGTTATTTCTTGGAATTTTAACCTCTGCCTTCATATCCTTCCATGTCTTCCTCTGCATTTTTTCTGTTAAAAGAGGTTTCCTCTCTTATCTGGCAGTGGGCAATAAAACACAGAGTACATCTGACAGCCATTCACATTGCAGGGCAAGACAACACCTTAGCAGAGATGTAGACATTAATCAAGAGCAGTTGTCAGTTGTTATCTCCACTCCATCTTGGGGATTTCCCAAAACAGATCTCTTCACCTCCACCACCAATGCCAAATGCAGCCTTTTTTGCTCCAGGGCAATGGCAGACCATGACTAACTTGGGGATGCAGTCCAATTGCACTGACATGGTCACCTTTTAATGGGCCCCATCCTTTTAGAATCCAGAAGAGGGACAGGGCCGCCTGCATACTCCTTGTACCCTATTGGCTGAGAAGGTATGGTTTCTGACCCTGTGGAAGTTGGCCAGGGGACTCTACAAGTCCCCTTCTCCAGCGGAAGCTCTGAGCCTGCTTTGATGGGGAGGGCGGGATATAAATCAAATAAACTAAACTAAACTTCATGTGGGCCCCATCTGCCACCCCAGGGTGCAGTCTGACAGCTTGGTTGATTCTGCCTTAGGAGCCCTTTCACAAAGGGTGAAAGAAGTTATAATTGCTTCTTGTAGACTTTCCACATGAAAGTCTTATGTTTCCAAATGAAAGAAATGTATATCATGGGCAGAGGAGCAGGGAATCAGACTGAATACCTGTGAATAGCCTATTTTATTATCTTCTTACTTTGAAGGATATCCTCATTCATTGAAGTACACTTGGTTGCCATTTTAACTTTTCACGAGGGAGTCAAGGGTTCCACAATTTTTTCTACAGGAGAGTCCAGGAAGTCCCCTGTTACATAACTTGTATCCATCTGTTGTACACCCTATTCCCCAGTGGAGTTTATCTCTCGTTTTGGTTAATGGTGAAGTCTGATTTGTCATTTCTGTCATATAAAGTGTTCTGGTAGCAATCTCACAGGGTGGGAGAACTGTGTGCATTAAGCTGTGACCCCGCTTTCATAAAATTCCGATCAGGTAAGGTTGGACTCAGGCACAGCCTGGATTTTCTACCAAAAGTGGTTTCTCATTTTCATCTGAGGCTAGATATCATCCTCCCTGTGTTTCTCCCATCCCCAGCCTCTACATCAGAAAGAACACTGTACACACTAGAGATTAGAAGGGCACTTCTTTTTTATTTATAAAGAACAAAGAGTTTTAGGAGGGATAGGAACTTATTCATTTGTTTCAAGGGCCCCAATAAAGGGAAGGCAGCATCCTCACAGATGTTATCTAGATGGATAGTGTCCAAAGTTAGAACAGCATACTCTAAAGCAGCCATGCCTTTGTCAGCAGCATTTCTATCCAAGTTACCCCTAGACGATGTCTGCAAGGCAACCACCTGGTTGACGCCCTCAATGTTTGTTCGGCATTCCGTGGATGTGGATTTCTGGAATGAGGCAGCTGTGGAAAAATCAGTCTTTAAGTCAATTTTCTGCTGATCCAACCCACACCTGCCTCCTCGGTACGTGAACTTTCTATTCTCCCACATGTGACTGCACAGAAGTCATGAAGTTAAAAATGGAATTGCATTTACCTGTAACCATGTGTCATTGTGTAGTCTTCTGTGCAGGAACAAATCCTTCCCTCCTTTCCCCGCTGTGTTGACACTGGCTGCTTACAACAGCAAAGGAAGAACTGAAGGAAGAATGCTCGCCCCTCCTCCATCACATGACCATTGGGAGGGGAAAACTGAAAATGGAGGGGAAGGGGAGCACTCTTAGGCTCTAGAAACTTCCTTTAAAAGTTTGGTGGCTATTCTCTGCAGCTGGTCTGCGATTGCACAGTCCCCTTGTGTGTCTGCACAGAAGACCTCTTGATGAACAACGGCTACAGGTAAGTGCAACCCTATTCATCCTCCCAGCTTGTAAGACACACTAAAAAACACAAAAGTTACAGACTGCAAGGTAAATTTGATTTCTATGTACTCTTTGGAAGCTTATCTCTATATCAGCCTCTAACAGTAAAGCCTGTAATACTGTTTCAAGTGTCTTCATCTGAGAGACGTATCCCACTTATCAGCACCCAGCATACCACATTTCTGTGACACTAGCTCTGGAGAAAACCTGATGACTATCCACTATATATCAAACTTCTTTAAAGGATGAAAGTCTAAAGTAACGTCTTAAAATCAAAAACTTTTTTCTGAAAAACAAGAACTATCTGCATTTGCAACACGGTTGACACTGGCACTTTATTTGTCCTGCAGAGTTGGGTGAATAGTCTTCAAGGGTCTTAAGTCGGAAATGGACATGATTAACTTCAAGCACTTTTGAAAATTTACTCTCTGCACTTTATACCTTGTATTCATGAATTCTTGATAATATGCAATATGTGATGTTGTAGTGTTTAAAAATTAGTTAATTATATTTTTGAAGTAATTTTCATGATTTATTCGTTATTTTCCACAGTTTTTTGTGTTGTTGTATAAGTCACACATGAAAGTTGGCAACACTAGTCTCAGGCTTTTGCAATTGTATATATTTGTGCAAGCTCTGTTTTTAAGTGGGTCACCACCATACCAGGTGAATTAACTTGTGGGTAATCATACCAGAAAGGCTGGAAACCAGTGTCTTTGACCTATTTTGAAATGGGGACTGAGTTTCCCCTGTTTCCCACCATTCACTTTTACCCAGTTATAACAGGGTGCACATATTTGGTCTTTATTGGCCCTACTCAGGTATTAAAAGAGATCTATCATGCCTCTTCTTGACAGGTGGGCAAATAGTTACTGGCCATTCTACCCGTATTTGTTTCCATAAATGGGTGAATGTTTCGTCTGTGCTGGTAAAAGGATTTTTATTGCCTGGTTCCCACTAGAGTGTATGATTTATCTAAGGGCCAAGGCCACTTGTTTGTTAATTTGGGCATCCTTGCATTTCCTCGTCACAACAGGTTAGACAATACGGGAGGAAATGGTCCTTTAAGTGCAGTCCAGCCCACTTTCTGTTTTTTTCTCATTTGTTCCAGGTGTATCTGCCTATATGTAAAAAATGTGATGAACTTAAATTTAATGCAATAGTTAGATTTGGGGCTTTTTAAAAATCAGAAATGCCTAATATGCAAATAAGCTCCTACTGGGCTTTTTCTACAAAAAAGCCCTGTGTGAAACAATGGTGATGTCAGGGGGTGTGACCTAATATGCAAATGAGTTCCTGTTGGGCTACAATATGCAAATGAGTTCCTGTTGGGCTACAAAAAAAGCGCCCAGGTTAGACTTCAGAATACACATCAGGAGCTACAGTGATGATTTCAGGAAAGCTGAGATTGGTGAGAATTGTTAGATGATATCTACCAAAGAAGAGTGGAATAATTCAGTGTAAAAGAGTATATTTTAGTAGTTCACTTGAGGTCAGTAAGGTTTCAATCCCACATCTTTTTTATTTCTAGTGACTCAGGATGGGTGAGCTCTCTATTGAAAATACTTCCAAGTCTGAAAGATTACAGCCAGCTAAACAGCATACTTGCCAACAAGTTGCTTGGGCTTTTTTTTTGTGTGTGATTACTGAACTATGAGTCCTGAGAAGGATACAGAGATCTGCTGTTTCCCCAGCTTATGACTTCTGGAACATTTGTGATCTGCAACAAGTATTTTTGTAAAAGGGAAAAAAAAGTGTTTTGCTTTCCTTTGTTTTTTCTTTCTGCTTCCAGTCTGTTAAGCTGGAGAACATGCAACAATAATGAGAGGAGAACAGAGGGTTGACTTAATGCCAGAGTCTGGTTTTTAGGTACTCATTCTCATATTCAGGAATGCCATAAACCTTCATTGCCTTGTGGCACATACCAAAAAAAGTTGATGCCTTTGATTTCTTTCTGGCTATAGGAGGAACAGGTCCTACATCTGACACTGGTTGGGGCTGCATGTTGAGATGTGGCCAGATGATCTTTGCTCAGGCCTTAGTGTGCAGACACTTAGGCAGAGGTAAGTTAAATGCAAATAATAATGATGTGGAGAGGACATGGGCTTGTATCCAGCCTAGAAGTATTCTAGGTGCAAGAAAAGAGGGTGACATTTTTGTCAATTCCACCCTTCCCACTGCACCCCACAATGTCTCCCCCTAGTGCTGTTCCTGGGGGACAGGGGAGCCCCAGGAAAGGCAGGGGAAGCCCCCCTAGAAGGTGGGACATAGCAAGAATTGCTCTCTCCTTGTGCCACTAGAAATTCTAGGTGGGTTCAAAGCCGCTATGCCATAATTTGTAAAGATACCATAAGGTCCTTTAAAAATTGTTTGGGCTGTCTACTAATTAAACTGATTGATAAATATTCCAGCTGTCCTTTGGTAGCACCACTTTGTTCAAAACTATATTCAGGCTTGAATTGAATAAAGGTGCAATTCACAAGGCTGTGTGTTAACTGCTAGAATAACTTTTAACTGTGTATCCACTTATTTCTTACAGTGTAAGTTGTGTTTTGAGCCTGGGAGAATAGAATTGAAATTTGAATTGGGGCTTTGGTTCAGTGGGAGAGTATCTGCTTTGCATGTGGAAGGTCCCAGCTTCAGTCCTGATTTCTCCTGTTAAAGGATCAGGTGGCAGGTGATGAGAAAGATGTCTGCCATTCAAAGTAGATACTATTTGCTGGCGTATAAGACGACTGGGCGTATAAGACGACCCCCCCAACATTTCCACTCAAAATATAGAGTTTGTTATATACTCGCCATATAAGACTACCCCCTCTTCCGCACACCTTCCACACACCAAATAAAAGGTAAAAGAACATCCGCCCCGCCCCTGCATCTCCCTGTGACCGGCACTAGTGCGCATGTGCGAGCTCTGCGTAGACAAGGGGTGGGCCGGAGTGCCGCTGCTTCCCGCCAAGCAGAACGGGCCGGTCACGCCGAAAAGGCTGGCACTCCTGTCTTGCTGCTGATGCTCACCGCAGCCATGCTGATGACCCGCCGCGGCCGCGCTGGATACCATGCGATACTGGACGGTATGTAGAATGAGGTGGGCGGGCATCGGGAGGCCACTATGGGCACCGGGTGAGCATCGGAAGGCCACTATGGGCAGCTATGTCTATCCCAACTGAAGTGTACCTGGCGTATAAGACGACCCCCCCACTTGGAGGCATGTTTTTCAGGGCAAAAAAGTAGTCTTATACGCCAGCAAATACGGTAATATTGGTCTTGATAGATCAGTGGTCTGAGTCATTATTAGGCAGCTTCATATGGCAGTTTCACTACAATCAAGCTCGTTAAATCTGTTAAAGATCCCCAGGCTAAAGGATGCCCATTTGACCACAACAAGGGCATGAGCCTTCTCCGTGGCTGCGCCTGCCCTCTGGAATGCCCTCCCTGAGAAGACTAGGACCCTGCGGGATTTATCACAATTCCACAGGGCCTGTAAGACATATCTGTTCAGGCAGGCTTTTGATAACTAGATGGAGGGACTTTTAACATCTATGGGGGTGTGTACTATCTACCTCATAATATCATCACAAATTAATTCAAAACAGACAGAACGCCATCTGAACTGTATTCAACTGTTTTAATATTTTAATGTTTTAATAATGTTTTATCATTATAATGTGAATCTGTCATCGAATTGTGACTGTTGTTAGACACCTTGAGCCCATTTGGGGAGAGCGGGATACAAGCGCAATAAATAAATAAATGTACACATGTGTATGTGAAATTATGTTATTGATAGTGACAGGATGAGAATGTAGATAGGCATTACACTAAGTTTAGGTAAAATAGTTCAATTAATTTTCCAGTTTTTTCTTATTAAGCAGTCAAACCTGGAAGAGAAGACTTTTAAAAATATATATGTATTTATATTTTGCCCTGACGTGGATAGCCCAGGCTAGCCAGATCTCAGAAGCTAAACAGGATCAGCCCTGGCTAGTATTTGCATGGAGACCTCCAAGGAATACCAGAGTCTGATGCGTAAGAAGACAATAGTAAACCACCTCTGAAGTCTCTTGAAAGTCCTGTGGTGTCACCATAAGTCATCTGTGAGTTGACAGCAAAAAACCCCTACCCTGACCTAGCCTGATCTCATCAGAAGCTAAGCAGGGTTGGCTGGTCAGTATTTGGATGGGAGAACCAGGAATTCCAGGGTTGCTATGCAGAGGCAGGCAATGGCAAACCAAACCTGAAGATTTCTTTCCTTGAAAACCCTGCAGGGTTACCATAAGTTGGTTGCGACTTGACAGCAAAAACAAAAAAAGAGGCCTACTTATACTTCATGCTTAGTTTGGGACTATATTCATGAATACTGTACTTTCATAGTGTATAAATATAGAGCAGTAAAATTATTTCACACTTGGTCACAGTCTTGTTAAATATTTTGTTTTCACAATTCCAAAAAATTATCTGCTACCTATGAGTACACAGAGAAAATAGGTAGAGTGTTGTAAATATTAATTAAAACATACTTTGTATCTTAGATTGGAGGTGGATGAAAGGGAAAAAGCAGACAGACAACTATTACAATGTTCTTAATGCTTTCATCGACAAAAAGGACAGTTACTATTCAATCCATCAAATAGGTAAGATGCATCAAGTTCCTTCAAGTAGCTCATCTATGTTTCCTTTGGATATTGTTACATTAGTGGGTGGTGGTTTCTTTCATTTATGGCATACTACATATAGCACATCATTCCTATATGATAAGAATGAAGACTGTTCAAATGGTAGGCTTGTACTTATATACTACATATAGCACATCATTCCTATATGCTAAGAATGAAGACTGTTCAGATGGTAGGCTTGTACTTATATACATCTGTCACTGTTGTAAATTAACAAAACAGCATATGCTCTTTAGAAAGAGAGGCTGATATGTTGAAAAAGAAGAGGAAACACGGTGATTCAGATTTCATGTTTTATTGAACAGTAATTTACCAGGCTGTTTTAGAATAAAATTCTATAGTGTCATTTTTCCCAACAATATTTTTCTTCCCTTTCTTCTGTTTTATTTATAGCCTTTGTAGACAACATTAGAGCCCATGTGGTTAATCAAGAGCTAGTAATTTTATTCTGTAGAGCAGAATACTTTGCAATAAATTCAATCTTCAGTTTTCCTTTTGTTGTTACAGTAAAAATAAGTATGTATTCCTTGCTGTTATGTGACACAGACTTACAGTGAAACACAATGAAAACTTCTTTTAATATGCTTTTATTTGAAATCTTTAAATTTCCTCCTTCTTAAGTGCTGTTCATTTGTTCTTTAAAAATAGAGGTTACAAAGAACTAGTATGAGTATTTACAGAGTTCAGAAAGAACTTTAAGTGTACTTACAGACTAATTAGGATATGCCTTTTGTTACAGCCCAGATGGGAGTTGGAGAAGGAAAATCCATAGGCCAATGGTATGGACCAAACACGGTTGCACAAGTACTCAAGTAAGTGCTTAATAGTTCTTGCTGGCTTATTTTTTTCCTGCCCATAACACTGCTAGTAGCTGGTAGTGCAAAGCAAATGAAAATTATCTTCATCACACTTTTCCTCTCCTCATGAAATATCAGATTTGTCTGTTCAACTTCCGTGTTCACCTTCCAAATTAGATTAACTCCAAAAAGTGAAATTGAATTATACATTTTAGGCCTTCTACTCATGATCTGTTTCTGGGAAGCCATCTCTTGTTTGGGAAATCAAAGTAGAAAAGGTTCTCAGGCTTCTGTAATAATGATGGGGCTATGTAGGATAAAGAAACCTAAAAGGTTAATATGCAATTAAAGGGCTGAACTTTAAAAACAAAGTGTAAAAAAAAATCATAAATCAACATACATGTATTTATTGTTGAAAGCTAAAACCATTTAAGGACCCATCATAAGCCTCTATTCTATGGGCGTTTTCGCACTCACCTTAATCAGCAGCGACGCCCCTCTTCACCGCGCAGGATCTGCGCGGATTTCGCACTAATTGCCGCGGAGCACCCGGAAGAGCGAAAGTCCCAGCGCTTTTGCGGTGCAAATGGAAACTGGTTTTTGGCGGTTTCCGTTTGCACCGCAAAAGTGCCGGGACTTTCCGGCTCTTCCGGGTGCTCCGCGGCAATTAGTGCGAAATCCGCGCAGATCCTGTGCGGTGAAGAGGGGCGTCGCTGCTGATTAAGGTGAGTGCGAAAACGCCCTATGTGAAATCATAAAACCTCAATGGAAACCCACTCAACTTGTCCTGATGCGTTTTGACCTAAATTGGTCTTCTTCAGAGGTCAGAAAGGTAAGTACGCATATTGGCTCATAATACAGAACAGAATAAAACAATGCTGGACCACAAGACACACAACTCTTGGCACATGGGCTCTGACTTTACTTGATCAATTCTGGACCACGTGGCATACAAAAAAACACTGAATGCTCTAGGTATGCTCTTGATAAGGCTATAGAACAAGAGGCCTCAAGAATATCTGTAAGCCTTTGTCACTTCACTAAAATTTCCTTGTGGTCCAGCATTGTTCTATTGTTTTATTCTGTTCTGTATTATGAGCCAATATGTGTACTTACCTTTCTGACCTCTGAAGAAGACCAATTTAGGTCGAAATGCATCAGGTCAAGTTGAGTGGGTTCCCATTTTGGTTTTATGATTTTACATAGGATAGAGGCTTATGATGGGCCCTTAAATGGTTTTAGCTTTGAACAATAAATACATGTATGTTGATTTATGATTTTTTTACACTTTGTTTTTAATGTTTGGCCCTTTAATTGCATATTAATCTTTTAGGTTTCTTACTCCAGTTTTTGGGTTAAGTTTCTTTCCCTTCTTTGTTTTTCTTTGGCTGTGTAGGATAAACCTAGATCTAGATGATCAATTACCACCTGTGACCGTGAAATCCATCTATACTACCTTAAGCCTCTCTGATATCAAATCAGATCACCCAGCTTGTCTAGATCTAGGAAATGTATAAGGGTACTTTTTATGTGAACAGGTACTGAGCAGTTGACTGTTAAATAACTAACGTGATAGTGTGATACTACAGCACATTCACTATTGAGCTTCCTGTAGATCTACAGAGGAATTATTTTGCAACAGGGCAACTTGTTGGTTTTCTGACCTGTCAAATAACAGTGCCAGTTTGTTAGCTTGAGAATAACCATATCCTGTAGCCACTGTCTAAACCGTAGGTGTCCTCTTCCTGAGAGGAAACCGGAATATGAATGGTCTATGATCCTGACAGTGCAGTCCTAAGGACACTGTTCTGGGAGTAAGTCCCATGGAGTATCCTTCAGTAAGATTTTGAATATACCTGTTTAGGATTGCTTTGTCAATTCATCAGTATTCTGCTAAGCATTTCAATTTATGGAAATTTTAGGCTGGAGAACTATATTACTGAACTAACAGACTGTTTTGCAACCAGCAACCCTAGATTGTAAAATAAGAATACCTTCCTCTAAATCAGTTCATTTATATATATTTATTCCAGGTCAGAATATAGATGGAAAGGGTAAGGAATAAAAGTGATGAAGGAGCACTGTACGTATAGGAGACAAAGGACAATCAGGACTATTTGTTGTGGTGGCGGCGGCTAATTGCTTGAAATTGTTTGCTAATAAAATAAAATTTAAATATATAAAAAAGGAAGAGTTAGTAGATACATTCTATTTCCCTAATCACTGGTAAATCAGTCCATGTTTGGTTTCTTTTTTTCTTTTTAAATTAAACAACAGCTTTATTGAAGATTATCAAAACATTACAATAAATGAAAATAGCATATAATAATAGGGCATACAAAACTGAAGCAATGTGAGAGTCTAAAAAACAGAAATAGATTCAAATTATTTCAAAGCAAAAGTCTGAAATTGAAGATTACAAGATTACAGACACTAACCATAAAAAATTATAATAATAATTCAGTCATTTAAAAATATAGCATCTTGTTGTACAAAGGGTTAATTGGGAGTATGTCCACCATGAATGTTAAAAAAGGGAGCCATACAGCTACAAATTTGGTATCATGACATGTTTAGTTTCTGACCTCTTCACAGATATTGGGTTTGACCCCAGGCTAAATTGGCAATTTCCTCAGTTTTTCCTTCTTTGCCAAGACCCCCTCATCATACCTCAGGGCCCCCTATCTTCCAGGAGCAGCATTTCGTACAGATCAGTGGGCTGCAGTAGGAAGGGTAATTTTCTGTAACGGAAAAATTTAGTATGGACCCAGTCCATTGTGTATATGTTACTTGCTTAAAAAAAAAAGATAGATGAGTTTTTAATGCTTGCCTTTGCTATGAGATGCTGTACTAAGCAGCCAGATTCTGGGCAATATGGTCATAGCCATGCACCTTTCTAACACCGCAGTCCTAAACCAGGTTTACCCTTCTAAGCCTATTGAACTCTGTTTAGGATTGTACTGTAGCTCTTATCAGTTTTAAATCTGTAGTGTAGTTGCAACTGTAGCTTTCCATAGTGCTTTTGCTTCTAATTTTCCTCTATCCCTCTCCTGTAGAAAACTTGCCACTTTTGATACATGGAGCTCCTTGGCAGTGCACATAGCCATGGATAACACTGTTGTAATGGAGGAGATTAGTAAGTAGCCCTATGTTGCTGTAGGAGTTTGTTTTGCATCTATTGAAAAAAAATCTAACAAGACGAAACTGTAAAAGGTATATTTTCTGGAAGACATTCTTCTCAGCTTGACATCTGTGCCTGTAGCTGTAAGATTTCTTTAGAACCCTAAATGAATTACCATGTAAATCAAATAAGTACAATTAGCTTTCATGTCTCAAGAAATAAAATGATTCCAGCAGCTGAAGATCAGTCACCCAGTTTTGCTTTTTGTAGGTCAATCATAGTTGCTGTGAAATCTGGATAAAACAAAATGTTTCAGTCATAATGGTATTGCTTCTATAATAGTCTGTGGACTTCATCTTCTTTAATATGGTATAGATGGCCCTCTTAGGATTGAATTCTTCCTTCCTTCTTTTTATTCCTAGTGGGAATTGGTTGATACTACTCAAGACCTGTAGGTCAGAGGAGTAGAGAAGAAAAGAAAAAGGAAGTATGTGGGTTGGACCTGACAAAAGGATTATGCATGAACTGCAGATCTTCATGGCTTTCCCTTTTTCCAAGCAGTCCTTTCTGAATACAGGAAAGTTGACTGCCAAAGTTGTGGGTCCTACATGGAGTAATAGCCATGGAGATGGGGAGGGGGAAGGGGGTGAAATTCTCCCTTGTTTGTCTGTCATCAGAGCTTTGCTCACAGATGAGGCAAGAGGGAGCTATTTCACCCTCTTTTCCCTTCCCCACTGCAGCCTGCCAACCCACATGGCTGTTAATTCCACATGGATCATGCAACCCCAGGAAGCTGAGAAGATCAGCATTCATTGGCACCTTCCACTGATGGTTTGCAAGAAAATCAGCAATTGTTGGCACCTTCCACTGATGGATCTCAGGGCCCAACCCTATGATTTGTTTACTCAAAGCCTCCAGTAGTATGTGATCTATGCATGTAGATGTGCACTTCAAAACATTTATGGTATACCCGCAGCATCTGCTCACCCATGATTACTTGTTGCCTGTCTTTGTTTGTTCAACTGGGATTTGTTTCTGTTGCCTTGATTGTATGCATGCAAATCTGAAACAATTGGGTTAATCTGTGTTGTGTTTTTAGTCTGCATTATTTTTATTTTAACACTGGTATTATGTTATCAAAAGAGAAGGTTCTTCTTCAGTGGGGGAAGTCATCCAGATTGGTTAGGTCACACCTTCTCTAGCTCCAGACAGGGCTCTGCAAATTTTTGCAAGTCTCTACTGAATTTGATTGAGGCTGACCCTCCAGTCTGAACAGCCCTGCATCTCCAGCAGGACGCTTGAGTCTAGCTCTGTGGTTTTTCTGTGGCAGGCATAAGACTTAGAATCATAGAGTTGGAAAGGACCTCCAGGGTCATCTAGTTCAACCCCCTGCACAATATAGGAAACTCACAAATACCTCCCCCTAAATTTACAGGACCTTTATTGCTGTCAGATGGCCATCTAGCCTCTGTTTAAAAACTTGTTGATCTTATCATTTCCTTATGGAGGAGGGAATGTCTGTGGCTCCACCGGGGGTAAAGAAAGCGGCTTCAGCTGTGATAAAAAAGAAGAGTAAGGGAAAGGCTTCTCCTGCCCAAAGCTTGAGGCTCTGAAGACTGGCTGCAGCAGAACCTCCCCAGTGTGACTTGCACAGTTGCAAGGGCTGAGAGATCACAAGCTTTGAGTCTGACTCCATTCTATTCATGCCCAGTATCTGAGACTCTGGGAAGAAGCCTGCAGACTCTGGCCTGTCTGGTGAAGTTGTTACCGGGTGGCTCTCTCCCTTGTGAGCGGAAGACTTCCGGGCAGGCAGAGAGCATGCTGGAAGGCTCCGAAGGTGAGAGAACCTCCCCCCATTATTGGAACAGTGGCCAGTTTTTGAGTTGCGATCCTGACTTGATCTTGGGGCAGATCAGGGGAACCAAGGAGGGGGCAGTCCTTCTTCATCAACTCTCTGTGTTCCATTAGGTGGGAATCAGGCAGGCCAAATATGGCAATGGCACCATTTTTCCCTGTGCTTTTCAACCCTCCACCAGACTGGATGTTACAAGCCTACAGGAATCCTTGGGCTTTCTTGCACCCCTTTTTACTTCAGCAAGGGAGTCAATTAAGCCCTCAATCATTGGGTTTTTCAGTCCCAGCCTAGCCTATGGTGAACCCCAGCCACACTTCAGCAGCTGTCAGAGAAGGCAGAGAGTGGAAAAGAACTCATTTCAGAACAGGTGCCTGTGAAGAAATGCATTTTTTCTTTGGAGGTTTGAATTGAGCAAAACCTTCACTCTGAGTTCTAAAAGTTTTTTTTCTCCTTCTCTGGGCAGAGAACAGGCAGGAAGAGGGGAAGTCAGTTTAGTTCCTTTCCAGGCCTACATCAGCCAACCTCAGTACAAATGTTAATAGATCTAGAAAATGCAATGGTCAAGCTACCTCCCCCTGCCCCACAAAGGAAGCAACAGAGATTTGGAGGAATTAAATACTAGAGAGACTTCAGGAAGGAAGGAACTGAAGATCTCTAGGAAACACATCTTTGACCAGTCTGACCTGGTCAGTAGGTGGGGAGAAGAGAGATGATAAAACTCAAGGGAGCAGGGAGGAAGGTCTCTTTGGTGCTGAGTTCATCAGAACAGACAGATAACTGAGGTCTGGAGAAAGTGGCCATTAACCATGTGCTGACCTGAAGAGTTGGAGGAAGCTGCAAGGTAATCGCAGCTCTCTAGAGATTATGATGATGATTTATATCCCACCCTCCCAGCTGAAGCAGGCTCAGGGCGGCTTAGATCTATAACATCCTAAGCTGGGGGCGTGGCGTCGCACGCATAGGGAATGGACGCCTGAAAACAGAGCTCTGTACTTACCCCTGCCAAATCCACTTAAGCAAGCGCCCAGCGTTGTTGTTTGTTTTCTTTTTTTTCTTTAATTAGTATGGGAACAGTAGATGGTCAAAAGCCCAGATCAAAAAGAAATTCAAGGAACTCTGTTAAAGACTATTTTCCAAAAAAGCCCAAGGCTAAGGCCTCAGGAAAAGCAAGCAGCCCTGCAAGCAAGATGGCGTCGGGAGGAGGGGAAAACACAGCAGCAGACCTAGCTTCATTTCGTTCTGAGGTAATGGAGGCTTTTCAAAAACTGGAACAAAATATGACTGACAAAATATCTGCCATGATCCAGCCCCTTTCTGCTCAAATGGAGGGTTTCAAAACGTCCTTAGAGAAGGTGGCAGAGATGGCAGATTCTGCTTTTAACATGGCAAGTGCTGTGCAGGAGGACACTCAGTATTTTTATAAAAGAGATGAATGGGCCACTGATAAAATTATTGCACTTGAGAACCATCTGAAAATGGGGAATGTTAAAATTCGTGGGCTCCCCGAGAATTCTGCCTCCCCCTCTGATCTAAAAACTCTTATAGCCTCCTGGCTATCGAAGGCATTGGGTTTTTCTGAATCTGATCTCTGTGCCCTGGAGACAGTATATAGAATTGGCCCATTGCGCAGACAGAAAACTTCGTTGCCTAGGGACATTTTAGTCCGTTTCTCTTCTGCCTCAGTTAAATCCAAGTTGCTGCAAAAAGCCCGGGCTATAAATCCTCTTCTGTTAGGAGATTACAACGTCCAAATTCTACAGGATTTGTCTTCTGAAACCTTGCAAAGGCGGAAAAATCTGAAGCCAATTATAGAAATCCTGAACAGGGAAAACATCAGATATCGATGGGTTGCTTCGTACAAGCTGCAAGTTACAGTACAGGATCAGTCATTTGTAGCTGCAGACCTTGACTCAGGCCTAAGCATGCTGCGCGATATGAATCTTCCTGTTCCCACCGGCCTTATGGAAGCAGCCTCCCATGCTCACTCAATAACTTCAGACACTAGATGGCGTCGTGTGCCTATGAACCGTCCTGATCGGCCTGTTTCTTCTAGAAGCTAAACGCTGGAACTGTTGCTATGCAGAAATCTTCCCCTTTTTTTGTTGAGGATTCCTGACGTCCTTTTTCCCCCCTGACATATAAGCTTTGCCTACTGAACTGCTGACTTATAAGCTTTGCCTACGTGGTGCTTATGAAGCAGTGTTTATATACGAAATTGGGGGGTTCCCCCCCCTTTTTTCCCCCCTTGTTATTTATATTTTTTGAAAGCAGTGTTATGAATGTGAGGGAGTTATTAATTTAAATCAACTCATTAAAGGAAATCTTCTTGGTTGATTGGGTATGCATGATTGGAAGAATGGAGTGACTTGGAATATATGGTTTAAAAAGTAAATGGAAGTAGGTGTTTGAATGGGGAGGCTGGGTGACGAGAGAGGGTGTGGGAGTGAGTGAGAGAGTGAGAGAGAGAGGGGGGGGGTAGATCTGAGTGAGAAACTTGAATAGTATGATCAGGGTTTTATATCAATATATTTCTTTCTACTGTGAGTTAATGAATTGTCAGGACCTTTTCCCTTCCTTTGTGAATTCTTGAATGGAAATGAGTGTGTGAGAAAGAGGGTTGGTAGGGAATGTATGTGTGTGTCAGTTTGTGCCTTATGCTATTATGAAGGTTTGGAAATTTGTTTCCCTTACTATCACATCTCCCTACATAGGCTTATAAGTGGCTGAAGGATAGTTGGTGGGGAGTGTTTGGGGAGATCAGTATTTAATAGTGTTCATAATTCTGTTTAAAGTTTCATTGTATTTTTATCATAGTGTCTTAAGTCTCACTATAACTTTGTGATCAAGATCTGATGCTGTTACACATGGTATATTAGTTTGCCTGTACTTATCTTTAATTCACTAATCTGAGTTGATAAAAGGCACAGATTTTATTATATGTGGCTTTCTAGGCATTTTAGCCTTGATTCAATCAGCTTTATGTGGCCTTTCATTATAAAACTCTCTATACATTCGGCTCTGTTATTCTGTTTATAAATTTTAATTTTGCTGGGTTGATATTGTTAAATATAAGCATTTTTGGCAGAGAGGGAGAATGGAGAACTTCGGGTTTTTTTAAATAGCTCCATTTGGTAGTTGTTGCTAGTTGTGTGGTGTCTTCAGTAACGAAGACTTCCGCTTCAAATTTAACCTTTTAAGTAAGTAGTTGTTGTTTTCCCAAGTTTGGGTTAACAGAGTTGGAGGGTGAGTTAGTGGCTAGTGTCTGTTAATGCTAGACCACTGGTGTTGGTTATGGTTTTTTGTTTTTGTTATGGGCAGCATAACTGTATTGAATTATTATGGTTTTAGCTGGAAGTTTTTTAAAGCCTTTGATTTGAAATCTGTCCTCATACCTTTGAAATTTGATCTACAGGATTCATCTCGAGCTATCCTGGTGGCACCTGGGTTAAATGCTATAAATTGTAATAATTTTGATAACCTTGGTTATTTCCTCTTTCAATTATGGCAGAGTGCCATTTGAAATTTCTTTCTCTAAACTGTAACGGGCTAAATAATTTAATTAAGAAAAAACGGGTTGCCTCTGCCATCTCTCGTCAGAAACCAGATATAATTTTTTTGCAAGAAACTCACCTTAAGGGTAACCAGCCCAGGGTCTTCCAGTCCAAATTTTTTGCTCATAAATTTCAAGCTTATGGGTCTTCCAAAGCAAGAGGCGTGGCCATCCTAATAGGTAAATCAGTCCAATTCACTTTTGAAAATTCCTCAATTGACCCTAGGGGTCGGTATATTTTTATCAATGGGGTCTTTAATGGTAGCCCTTATACTCTGGCATCGGTGTATGCTCCAAATGATGGGCAAATTGCATTTATTAAAGATACGTTGTCACAACTTCAAACCTTTCATACAGGGCCCATTATCTTGGGAGGAGATCTCAACTATGTTGTTAATCCTTCTTTAGATAGATCTCAAAAAAGTGTGCTACCTCTATCTGCCAATAAACGGTCTCAATCAAAAGATTTGAATGGCCAAAATGATTTAGCTCAAGTTTTTCAATCCTATAATCTGTCAGACATTTGGAGAAGCAGACATCCAAAAGAAAGAGATTATACCTTTTTTTCTTCTCGTCATCAAACTTATTCCAGAATAGATTTTCTTTTAGTTTCAGATTCTATTTCTAATCTTTTTTCTAAAGTAGAAATTGGCCCAATGATTTGGTCTGATCATGCATGGTTGGAAGGGTATATGTCAGGCGTTACTGACAGATCTTTTTCTTTTAATTGGAGATTGGATAGTAAACTTCTGTCTATGAAATCGGTTACAGATTCCATTGAAAAAGACATTAAAGAATTTTTTCAATTCAATATGGAGTGTGGAGTACCCCAGCATATAGTTTGGGATTCTTTTAAAGCTGTAATTCGTGGCAGATTTATGGCTATTGCCTCTTCGTATAAAAAAGAAAAAGAAAAAATTAGATCTGATTTGGTTGCCAACATTACCAAATTGGAAGAGAAATTTAAAAAATTTGGTAGCAAAAAAACTTATTCAAAACTTCTTATAGAAAGAAAAAAATTAGAATCTTTTGACATCTCCAAGATTCAAAAACAAATGGCTTTTATAAAACAAAAATATTGGTTTCGAACTCCTCAATCTCTTAAACTCCTATTTTGGAAGGTTAAAAAGAGAGTATCCTCAATGGCTATTTCTTCCATTCGTTCTAAATCTGGTACCTTGAAACATTCCACTAAGGATATTGTAGGAGTGTTTAAAAAGTACTATTCATCTCTATATTCCTCCCAGCATCCATCATCAGACCTTATTTCATCTTTCTTAGACACTCACTCAGTTATTAAGCCTATCTCTCCTGAGGTTAAATCCTTTTTGGACAAACCTTTTACTGCACTTGAAATACAGGAGACTATCAAGTCTATGAAATCCAATAAATCTCCAGGCCGAGATGGCTTTATACCAGAATTTTATAAATTTTTTAACATTTTGTTGGCTCCCATCTTGGCAGACGCCTGTAATCAGTTTGTACAGTCTGGTTCTTTCCCTGTTACTTGGTCACAGGCAAAAATCATACTTCTTCCAAAGAAGGACAAAGACTTACTAGACCCTAGTTCATACAGGCCGATATCGCTCCTTAATTGTGATTATAAGATTTTTACAGCAGCCCTGGTGGCTAGGCTTAATACCTTTATAGGGAACTACATTCATCCTGACCAATTGGGCTTTATCCCACACCGTGAGTTAATGGACAATACTAGAATGGTCCTTGATGTTATTCAATACTGCCGGAAATTTAATATTGAGTCTTCTTTTATCTTGTCTATTGATTTTGAAAAAGCCTTTGACTCCGTTGAAGTTCCTTATCTTACAGCCTTACTGCAGAAAATGAACTTTGGCCCGAATTTTCTGAAGATAATCCATTCTTTATATAAATCGCCTTCTGCTATTCTTTCTATTAATAATTTGGATTCTGAAGAATTTAATCTTTTCAGAGGGACGAGGCAAGGTTGCCCCTTGTCTCCTCTGCTTTTTGCGATCGCAATAGAACCTCTTGCTAATGCTATCCGTGATACCAATATTATCGCTGGTATCCCTATTAGAAAGAAACAAATTAAGGTGTCTTTGTTTGCAGATGACCTAGTGCTTTTTGTTACAAAACCTAAGTCTTCTTTACCGGCTGTCTTTGATTTATTATCTGTATTTTCTTCTATATCAGGCCTTCGAGTAAACCCATCCAAAACCATTCTTTATCCCATCACAATTTCGGATGCTCTCCAAGACTCCATCTACTCTAATTATCACTTTTAAAAAATTGATAGCTATTGGACATATTTGGGGATCAATATACCTTTGAAATTGGGAGATATTTTTAAAGTTAATCATCATTTATTGATTAAGGACATTCTTACCCTGCAAAAGAATAAAAATTCTTCACTTATTCCCTGGAATGAAAAAATTCAGATTATTAAATCTTTTATTTTCCCCAAATTTCTGTTTTTATTTCGAGCCATTCCTATTCTTATTCCTGAGGATTTATTTGTGGGTTGGCGTCGTTCGTTCTTAAGATATATTTGGAACAAGGGCTTGTCTAGAATAGGGTATGCAACTCTTATTCGTTCTAAATCCTCAGGGGGTCTGGCTCTTCTGGATCTGCATAAATTTTATGAAGCTGCCATTTTAGGTGGCCTTATTAGATACCATGATGCTGACTTAATTTCGGTTGGAAGGCCCTAGAAGATACCTATCTAAATAACAAATCGTTTCACTCTATATTATGGGAATTTCCGAAGAATAGACTTCCTATTATCTCCTCCAACCTTTTTCTTAAAGCTATTTTTCAGATTTGGGACAAACGTCGCCTCTCTTTAGCCCCTCCAATATCTCCACTATCTCATTTTGTGGATGTTTCTTGGTTTCAACCGGGGTTTTTTACAAGTCTTTTCCAATTTGGAAAAAATATAACCTTTATAGGTTTGTGGATATTTTGTCCAATGGAAAAATGCTCGACAAAAAATCTTTGGAAGAGAAAACTGGTGGGACAAAAATCCCATGGTTTGAATACTTGCAAACTAACAACTTGGTGACGTCACTCTCAAAGAAATACAATTTCAATCGACCTCTTACTTTCTTTGAACACTTGCTATATTCTCCTTTTTTAAAGCGGAAGGGACTGATTTCATTTATTTATAAGGGTTTGCTAGACATTGATGCTGTTGATTTGTTATCCTATCAAGAAATTTGGCAAAGGAATAGTTCAATTAATTTTCAGGAGAATGTTTGGCAACAAATCTGGTCATCTCCTTCGTTTGTTTCAAAATCATTGAATATACAATTACAAACTCAAAAATTTTTGTTTCGGTGGTATTTAACACCTCAGAGATTAAGCCATATGGCGATAAATCAATCCTCCAAATGTTGGAAAAATTGTGGCGAGGTGGGCACATTTATACACTGCTGGTGGTCTTGCCCGAGGGTGCAGTCGTTTTGGGCAGTAATTGTGGCAAAAATCAAGGATATCACGGGCTATAGTTTACCCTTAAGATTGGAACTCATTTTGCTTGACTGTTGGAAAGATATTTCTATTACTTCTCTCAATAAATCCCTGATATCCCTGTTACTAGCTGCTGCTAAAATGGTGTTAGCCCAATTTTGGAAATCTCCCAATATTCCTCCAGTTAAAGCCTGGTATGCTAAAATCTGGGAGGTCTATGCTATGGACAAGATAGCAGATAGTTTATGCAATATAAACAATTCAGAAAGTAACGAATCTCTGATGTACAAGTGGCTTCCATTTCTTAAATTTTCTTTTGGTCCTGTAGATCAGATGCGTACATGTATACCTGGTAGATATTATGACATTATTAATTTGATGTAATTAATATATGGACAGAGTACTTATTTTTTAATTCAGCTGCCAATTATGTATGTGTGTGTGAATGTATGTATGTGTTGTTTTGTTTGTATTTTGTATATATATATATATATTTTGTTTTCTGCTGGTATGCTATGCTTATACACAAAGAATGATTGCAGATACAGTCATTGATTGCTTTATTTGTATGTTTATTAAATTCAATAAAAAAGTTTTTGGACAAAAAAAAAACATCCTAAGCTAAGGAGCCTGTCCAATATTTTAACATCTGATAGGGCATGTATAGAGAGAGGAATTACATTTTACCAATTTCTTTTGAATCCCTTGCTTAGTCAGGGACTGTGCTAAAAGTACGCTTGTGAACATTTTCTCTTTTATAAATACTATATAACTTTGGATGCTGGTAGTGGTTCTCTGTACCACATAGACTTCCATTGTTTTGAACATGCTATTTTAAAAGAAGCACCGGGGGGATGCAGGCAGTTGATAAGCAGCTATTCCTCCATGCTGTCTCCATAGTGACCAGGTGCTGGGCAGTGGAAGACACAGAGGCAATTCCTCAGAACTTGGAAGGGACGCTGGGAGTCCTGGCCCTCACAGTGGGCAATTCCTTACAAAGGTCAGGTGGTGGCAGAAAAATAAAAGTCTCTGCAGGTGTTGGGAAAATCTTGGAGGGCAGGGTGGAACAGAGTGTGCAGGCTGGAATGGGCCTGTTCCATCACAGTTCCCATTCCTATTCACCACCCTGATCATCCTTCTGGAGATCCCCACCATCAGGAAAGCGATTGGGAGGGACTGCCAGAACAAAACACACCCAACTCCAGCCTTTGGAGACTTCAGACTTCTTTGTCTTCAGACACTGCAGAAACCAGACAAACCCTTGGAAGCCGGGAAAGGACTGGCCATAGAGGAGGGCACAGGCAGCATCCAGGGACAGTGTCTGAGTTGGAGGAACTTTCTGAGTGTAGAGCCACCACTGGAGTATCAACCAATATGACCTTTACATCTTCCATGGCTTCCTCTGGGAGGGCGTAGAGGTTTTTGGCATTGGTTGTTAGGGAGTTGCCACTGCCAGGAATCACCCATTCAACTTTAATGACAGCATCAAAAAATTCTGGGAAGAGGCGCACTGAAGACTCTTAGCTGGCCTTCTGAAACCACCCTGCAGAGGTCAGTGGATCTCATACATTTGTCATCAGTTCTGGGGCTCATGATATCCACAGTATATCTAGTTCTTTGGGCCTGATTCCAAACCAGACCTTTACAGTGGACTTTGCTTCCTCATCAAATGAAGATAAGGATTTGTTTAAAAAAGTGGAAATAGACATCTTGTTAAATAAGCCCCTAAATTGGTGGACATCCACATTGAATTTAATCAAGGGAGTAAGTTTTCTTCAGTCACCTCATATTGTGACAACAGATGACAGTGCAAGAGCGGGGGGGGCATTGTCAGAGGCAGGTCATTCAGGGTAGGTGGAACCCAGCAGAGATGGCCCACAATATAAACTATCTGGAACTGCGTGTGGTCAGGCTAGCTATAATGTCCTTCCAAGATCTCCTAGAAGGAAAAAAGGTACTAATATGCACCAACACCACAATTACAAAGGTACATTTCAATTGCCAGGGTGGCACAAGATCAAAATCTCTGTTCAAGAAGCCCAAACGTCTGTTGCTATGGGCAGAAAAACACCTAGCAGAAGTAAGAGTGAAACACCTAAAAGAACTTGCAAATGTAATTTCTGAGCCTCTTTCCATTATTTTTGAGAATTCTTGGAGAACAGGTGAGGTGCCAAAAGATTGGAGGCGGGTAAATGTTGCCCTCATCTTCAAGAAGGGGGAAAAGGAGGATCCAGGTAACTACTGACTCGTCAGCTTGAAGTCTGTATTTGGAAAAGTTCTAGAACAAATCATCAAACCATCAGTCCTGGAACATTTAGAAAAGATGGCTGTGATTACTAAGAGTGAGCATGGATTTCTCAAGAACAAGTAATGTCAAACTAACCTGATATCCTTTATTGAGGAAGTTACTACCTTACTGGATCAGGGGAATGCTTGTAGACATTGTTTATCTTGATTTCAGTAAAGCTTTTGATAAGGTTCCACATACTGTTCTTGTTGACAAGTTGGTAAAATGGGGTTTGGATCCTGTTAGTTTTAAGTAGATCTGTAACTGGTTAGCAGATCACACTCAAAGAGTACTTGTTAATGGTTCCTCGCCCTCTTGGAGAAGAGTGACAAGTGGAGTGTTAAGGATCTGTCCTGGGACCTGTTTTGTTCAACATTTTTATAAATAATTTGGTTGAAGGCATAGAGGGAATGCTTATTAAATTTGCAGATGATAATTGAGAGGGGTAGCAAATACAGTAGAAGACAGGGACAGGATACAGGATGAGCTTGACTGGCTAAAACAAAATGAATTTTAACAGGGATAAATGTAAAGTTCTGTATTTAGGTAGGAAAAATCTAATGCATGGGGGAGGGGGAGACTTGTCTTGGCAATAGTCTGTATGAAAAGGATCTAGGGGTCTTAGTGGACCCTACACTGAACATGAGTCAGCAGTGTGATGCAGTGGTTAAAAAGGCAAATGCAATTTTGAGCTGTATCAACAGAAGTATAGTGTCCAGATCATGTGAGTTGATGGTATCACTTTACTTTGCTCTGATTAGATCTCACCTAGAGTATTGTGTTCAGTTTTGGGCACCACAATTTAAGAAGGATATAGATAAGCTGGAATGTGTCCGGAGGAGGACATTGAAGATGGTGAGGGGTTTGGGGACCAAGTCCTATGAGAAAAGTTTAAAGGAACTGGGTAAGTTTAGCCTGGAAAGGAGATGACTGAGAGGTGATACAATCACCATCTTCAAGTCCTTGAAGGGCTGTCATATAGAGGATGGTGCAGAATTGTTTTCTGTTGCCCCAGAAAGTCAGACAAGAACCAACAGGTTGAAATTAAATCAGAATTTTTGGCTAAATATTAGGAAGAACTTCCTGACAGCTAGAGTGGTTCCTCAGTGGGAGGTGGTGGGCTCTACTTCTTTGGAGGTTTTTAAGCAGAGGCTAGATGGCCATCTGACAGCTATGCTAATTCTGTGAATTAGGCAGATCATGAGAAGGAGGGCAGGAAGAGCTGCATCAATGCTTAGTTCTTGTGGCCCTTTCTTACACATCCAGGGAAATGTTGTTTGACACTTTTGGGTTAATCAGCAATTTTTCTTCATGCCAGTTTTGCAAGGAATCCTGGAGGTTTTTGCCATCTTCTGAGCAAGGATCACTGGGGATGTTTGTGTGTGTAGGGTGAAGGTATTTGTGAAGTTCCTGCATTGTGCAGGGGATTGGATTAGATGACCCTGGAGGTCCCTTCCAACTCTATGATTCTGCCTGAGAGATATAGCCAATTGACAGGAAGACTGGTTAAGCATGAAGGATCTCAACCCAGGGGAGTGGAGCCTAAATCAAAACAATTTCTAGCAGGTAATTATATGATTTGGAACCCACCCATGGATTTATCGGTGTCTTCTCACAGCAACCGAATTCCCAGGTTTCTTATAAGATTTCATGATCCTGGGGCAGAGGGCAAGGATGTCTTCATTCACCCATTGACAGAGGATCTCCTGTATATATTTCCACCAACTCCCCTGTTCAGCAAGGCCATCAGCAGGGGAGTGGGGGGAGAGAGGCGAATTTTTTTTATTGCTCCCTTCAGGCCAAAACAAACTTTGTTTTTTTGGAGCTCATTAGGATGTCAGTGTTTTTGCTGTGGAGACACCCAGCCATTCAGGACCTGTAGTTGCAGGACCCAATTTGTCACCCCAACCCAATTTGACTTCAGCTGACATCCTGGATATTGAGCGGGCAGATCTAGACAAAACCAGATTTCCCAAAGAAATTGTGAACATGATATAACCCAGAAAACCAGCTACCAGACGCCTTTATAATCATATGTGGAAGACATTCAGGAAATGGGCTGCAGACAAAGAAATAGATCTGCTAAAACCATCTTACAGGGACATTGTTCT
This sequence comes from Heteronotia binoei, assembly GCF_032191835.1. Taxonomy (NCBI): domain Eukaryota; kingdom Metazoa; phylum Chordata; class Lepidosauria; order Squamata; family Gekkonidae; genus Heteronotia; species Heteronotia binoei. The sequence continues at coordinate 88,845,418 of NC_083228.1, read as the reverse complement.
CTTCCTCCATGATGGTTGGAAAAAAGGTCTAAGGTCAAATACTTTAAAATGTCAGGTGGCACCTCTGGGACACAAGAGGCCACTGAACTTCTCTAACAAGCATGTAAAGCAATTTCTTGGGCACAGCATAACTGGCTCCACTGATAAGACACAGATTCCCAATCTGGAGCCTTTCTAAGGTGTTGCAAGTGCTGATGAAAGTTCCTTTTGAGCCATTGAAGACTGCTGAACTGAGATATATATCCTGGGAAGTGGCTTTCTTAGTGGCAATTACTTTGGCAAGAAAGGTTTCTGAGATGTCAACCTTATCTGTTCATAAATAGCTGTGTATTTGTCACAAAGATTGTTGTATTAAGAACAGATTGTTTCTACATACCAAAGGTTAATTCTACTTACCATCTTAATCAGCAGCTTATATTACCTTCTGTCCAAAACCAAAACATCCTAAGGAGAAATTGTGGTATAAGCTGGACATATGCAGAGCTCTGGATACCTATGTGGACAAAACGGCAAGTCTCAGACTCACAGATGCTCTGTTTGTATCACACAGCAACCCTTTGCTGGGAAAGAGAGTATTAAAATCATCAATTGCCTTCTGGGTTAAGATGTGTATTGGGCAGGCGTACGAGACTCAGAGCTTGGTGACACTTAAGAACATTACAGCTCATTCTAAGCAGCAGCAGCTTCAGCAACATTCTTTTCGATGGAAGAAATTTGTAGAGAGGCCAGCAGCAAATAAGGGTACCTTGTCATCTTTAAGCAGCACACCAAAGTGACAGCTGCCACGCCCACACACACAAAATGAATACCAGATGTTTCCTATGGGGGACTGAGGCAACTGTCCTGATGGGGGTTACTGACCTCCTGACCCATCCCACCAATGAATGCCAGATGTTTCCTATGGGAAAAAAAGAGGGGCAGCCAAGCAACTATTCTAAGAGGCATGCTTTAGAAAGGAGACATACCCAATGGATAAAATGATGGAATTAAACTGAACAGAGCTCAAACCGCTAACCTCATAACAGTAATATGGCCCTTTAACATCAAGTTGCATGTTGATACAACTTTCTGGGACTCAGTAAAACCATAGAGTTTTGCCTGAATCCTAGATCCTTGGTTTGCCATCCCCACTGTTATTTGTTGAGAGATGCTGTAGTGTGGGTAAAATGGTTGCCATTGTGCTTTGGGGGGGGAAACTATGTTTTACTGGGGTTAGTGTTGTTCAACTTCGTGCAAGATTAGTTCTTCATGCAAGATAAGAGGGAACAGACCCTTAGGCCTCATGTTACCAGCGACCCATTTATATATAGAAAGAACACAAATTCTGACCTCTACACGAGTCATACCTTTTTCCAAGCGAACCCAGAAGTTTGATACACACCAGGGTACATGGATTAATGTTCTGAGACATTTGGATTGGGCTCTCTGCCTGTACTCAGGTTGGTTGCCAGTCTATAAGTGATCAAATTTATTTTTTTGTGCTTCACAGATGGAAGGTTCAAAAATATTTAATTGTGCTTTATATAACTCCTTCACACACTCTTCCACAAATATTTTAAAATTTAATCTGGTAATGAACTAATGCCCCAGCACCCAAATATTTTTTCCTATTTAAAAGCAAAAACCGTTCTCCCCGCCCCATGTCACTTTGGTATTGATGATGACAAGGTATCCTTATTTGCTGCTGAGGCCACATGGTCTACCTTTTCAACCTTTGTGGAGCATTACAGGATAGACCAGATAGACTCTGTGGAGGTTTTCTTTGGCAGGAGGATGTTGCAACAGGTTCTGGAACAATAAAGGTAATCCCACCCAGGGTGACAACTTGGACATATAACTAATTGAATGACTTCCCCCACAGAAGGAGAGTGAAACATTGGTGGCTTATTTTCTTCAGTGGGACAAGGTGATCCACTTCCCACTCAAAAATAAAATAAGGAGTTTGGGGCAGAGGATAGATATGGAGCTGGGCTATAATAAGACTGGAGGATCAGCCTTGATCCAGTGCAGTAGAAACTTGCAAAATTTGCATCGCACTGCCTGGAACTAGAGGAAGCATGACCTTACCAATCTGGATTACTTAGCCCCACTGAAGAGAAGAAGCATTCAGGTAGGTTCCAATGTTTCATTCTAGTGGGGTGTGTATGTGGGGAAAAAAGAACAAGACAAAATATGTGCATGAAGGAGTCAGTATGCGGTAACAATTTCATATCTTGCACTTGTGTCCTAACTAATGATCCAAGTAAGGGTTTCAGCAGAATAGAAATAGTTGCCATCTTTATCCAATATCAGTACTGACAGATACTTTTGAAAACATTTATAAAACAAAATCCAATATTGTAGTCCAGAGGGGTAATATCATGTACACGCGTCAATATTTTGGTTGTAGTTTTGTTTTGTTTTTTAAAAACCCTCTGAAGTTTACTAGAAACTGTGGCCATATAAAGGTATGCATACAGTGGAGCATGCTAGGAAGAGTCATTTTGTTTGAGCTCTCTTAATGGTTGTTCAAATCTATAAGAGCTTGAAATTTTTGCTAAGCTGGTTTCTGTGGAGAGGGCGAGATAAAAAATCTAAAGTAATAAATAATAAATAATTCTGCTGATGTCTTGGTAGGGAGGTTGTGCTGGTTCAACTATCCATGTCCTGGGGCTTCAGCATTTCCCACTGCAGAATCAGATTTACTGTCCAATGGGTATCCAGATGGAGCAGCGTGCACAGACAGGCTATTGCTCTGGAAACCTTTAGTACTGCTGATACCTCTTCGTCTTGGGCTCACAGACATCAATGAAGCCTACATTGAAACACTGAAGGTAGGAGGTTTGTTTCTATTCAAATAATCTAGCTGCCTTAGCAGCTGAAATTATCTTGTATTGTTAGTTAATGTATGCTTTTATTGTGTCATTTATTTATACATGGCTTATACTTCACTGCTATTAATTTTGCTTTTAGTGGTCTAGTTTATGGTTTGCTAGCTGGCAGACTGTATCTGAAATGCATTAATTTACTTCATTTATACCTTGCCTTTCTTCCCAGTGGTGACCCAAAGTGGGTTACATTGGTCTCCTCTCATACATTTTGTGCTCTGAATAAGCCCGTGAGGTAGGTTGAGTGTGTGTGACTAGCCCAGGATCACCCATCAAGCTTTTGTTATGGCAGAGTGGGGATTTGAACTAGGGTCTTTCAGATTCTAGTCCAGCACTCTATACCACCGGTCAAAATTTATGGCTGTGCAAACCAGCATTTGACATATCAAGGGCAACTTTCTTATTAATTACCGTATTTTTCGGACTATAAGACGCACTTCCCCCCCCAAAAAAAGTGAGGGGGGAAGTGTGTGCGTCTTATGGTCCGAAGGTACGTACCTTCGGGGGGGGCGATCTGCTGCCTCTTCCTCCGATCCGGCGCTTCCCCCGCGCCTGCCCGCCTGGCTCCATCTTCTTCAGGCAAGCGCTGGGATCGCTCCACGTGGCCCCAGCGCTTCGCAAGCGCCGGCTGCGGAGGGGGAAGCGTGCTTCCTCCTTGCCTGTGTGCCTGGCTTCAGCTGTGATGTTTAAAGCAAGCGCTGGGATCGCTCCCTCCCCCCTCCGATCCCAGCGCTTGCTTTAAACATCACAGCTGAAGGCAGGCACACAGGCAAGGAGGAAGCACGCTGCCCCCTCCGCAGCCGGCGCTTGCAAAGCGCTGGGGCCACTTGGAGCGATCCCAGCGCTTGCCTGAAGAAGATGGAGCCAGGCGGGCAGGCGCGGGGGAAGCGCTGGATCGGAGGAAGAGGCAGCGGATCGCCCCCCCAGGAGGAAGGTGCATCCTATCCTCCGGAGTGCCTTATGGTGCGAAAAATACAGTATGTCAAACATAACTAGATATATGTTCAGCCGTGCTTTCCATGGTGGGGTGCAGGAAAAATTCCTACTTCAATACTGAATACCACTGCAGAGAAAGAAGGATCTGCTGCTGTTATTGAAGGTTGTCTGGAGGCAGTGACTGAGACACAGGGCAGCTCATGTGGCACTGTATAAGTGCTTAAACAGTGCTGCTGTTGGGCCCCTGGTATTTCCATCACTTTCTCCTGATGCTTTCTTGTAAGATCCTCATACAGACATCCTTCAGGTGTGGGGGCAGGAAACCTCACTGCGTCACACACTGCAAGCTGCAGGTATTTACATTTTTAAGCTTTCTTCAGAGTTCCCAAGAGTGCTTTTTGCTATGCTTGTTCTCAAAACTGTGCTCCAATGGCTGCCCCTTGTGAAAGCTTTTTGTATTGAAATTTGCTGTTCTGTTGTCTATTGCTGAATGGCTAGTGTGTGTATCAACATTTTTCTGTATGTGTATTGCTGGTTCCCTATATGGGTGTTCATTTCTGCTGACTGCTATACAACTCATTGTGTAACCAATGTTTTCCAGCACTGTTTTATGATGCCTCAGTCCCTGGGCGTGATTGGAGGAAAACCTAACAGTGCTCATTATTTCATTGGATATGTAGGTGAGTGTGTCAGTTGAGTGCATCATGTCAAAGAGTGGGAATAGCATTATATTGTATACCACATTTCTCAGCATCTATTTTCAAAAATATGTCAAAGAACAAACCTCTGTCGATCATCTTGACTTAGTGTCTCAGAATAGGCATAATTGTGGGAAATGATATTGATGTAAAGTTTCCTTTTCGTATTTAATATCTCTGCTATCTCCCTAGTCATCATATGTCTGAAATAGCACTGTGTAGACATGATGCTTTCTCTTCCCATATGCAGTTTAGTATTGTTTCCCTTGGCTATTTTGTCTAGATGAAGAGCTAATCTACCTTGACCCACATACGACTCAGCCTGCAGTGGAACCAGTTGACAGTTGCCACATCCCTGATGAGAGTTTCCACTGCCAACATCCACCCTGCAGAATGAGCATTGCAGAGCTTGATCCTTCTATTGCAGTGGTGAGTGTGTCTCTGCTGTTGCCCAAGAGCACTTATCTGGAACAGTCATTCAGCTCTTCATTTACTTCCAACTGATTCCTCTTCTCTGCAAGGATACTGCAACAGTGGCATTCTTTTTTCTCCCCCTTCCCTCTCCGCCTTCACACTAGGCCTGCCTATTTGCCAGGGCTTTTGAGGAGGCTTGAATGGCAGACATCTTTTATGGGGTGGAAAGATTTTGTAGTTTGACATTTTTGGTTTTAGCTAGGGATATTTTAAACTTTTATTGGTATTTTTAGTTTTTGAAAAACAAAGAAATTATAATAAGAAAATACAGAAAAAGAAGATGATTACATATTGTAATTATTTTATTTTATGGGATTTCTATCCCGCCAAGGCAGGCTCAGGGATAAGTATAGTACAATATCATTATAAAAGCGTAAAAATCACAATGTAGACAGTATACAAATAATAAACAATAAGATGGCAATATATCCCAAATCAATGCAATAGTATTCAAATCAAAGTTCATTTGTAATAGTATAGCTTATATGGGGAGGTCTGGGCCAATGTAAATAACTGTAGAGCAGCTTACAAACAATTTACAACAGGTTGACAGCTGAAGAGGCTGATCATATCATATCTCCATGGCCTCAATTCAGAGTCTCAGTTAGAAGCCTGGCACAGGAGCTCTATCTTACAGGCCCTGTGGAACTGTACTAAGTCCTGCAGGCCGTGGGGAGCTCGTTCCATGAGGTCGGGGCCAGAGCCAAAAAGGCCCTGGTCTTTATAGAGGCCAGACAGACCTCTTTTGCACTGGGGACTACCAGCCAACCCAATGTCAACAGGTGATTATATATAACAGAATAGAAAATATTTCAACATCCCTTTCATTACACTTTTTATAAAATACAACAAAACTTACACTGGCTGGGATACATTTATATATTCAACATTTTACATTTCAAATTTTGTAACTGTTTTTCCACTGAATTATTAATTTCACCATTGCTGCATACTCAATACTGCCATATCACTATTACTTTGGGCAAATAAGTATTATAACAAAAATATAAAAGGGAGGGTTATTTATTGTATAGCAGAATTACACACAGGAAGCAAAAAATATATGCAAGCAAGTTGATACAACAAGGATACAGACAGTTTGAACAATCCCCCTAAATACTACTATCTACAGTCGCAGCTGGGGAAAGTTCAAAAAGCTCCATCACATCTCCCTAGAAAGCATGACATTCACATTCCTGTGACAGATGAAAAATAGTTTGGCGGACTGTACTACAATCATATTCTAGTCCTGGTATTTTGCCCCATTTAAACAATAGGTCTGCATATCTATCAAAGCCTGTTCATATTCTATCAGCCATCTTCCATGATTGTGGCAAATCAAATCCTGCAGGCCCTCTTGTTGGTGTTCATCAGGTTATGGATATTGGGTGGAACTGATTGCATCTATATTCATGACCATTACTTAGTTCCCTAGATCAAAATTTTGTGATTGCAGGATTTGTGCAAATCTTATCGCTGGGTGTAGGGACCTTAGTCTGGATAGACCCACATCAGCCATGTCTTTATGAATGGGCAGCTTTCTGTTTTCAATTAATTTTCTCTGTTCACAAAGAAGAGTGGCTTGTCTTTGGAGATGCAGAGGAGCACTGTGGAACAATGTAGGTAGCCAATATGCCAGACTGAGTATAATACATCTACTGATTCTTGTATTGAGTTGGGCATCAAGTTTGTTGACATGGGGGCTGTTGAGCCACACTGAAGCATCACATTCTGCAGTACTGTACACTGACCTCAAAGCTGAGCACCTGTGTGTTGTAACAGATGCACTGCAAGTTGTACCACATAATTTTTGGAGAATGTTGTTTCATGTGCATATTTTCACTGCTGCAATGGTAAGACAGTGTTTATAGCTCAAGGTCCTGTCCAGGGTATTGCCAGGGTACTTACGTTGTTTATAAGTTGGATGCCATTAAGGTAGACATTCAATTCACAGTTGGTAACATTGTTATTGAGATGGAAACAGGAGCATTTTGTTTTTCCTGGACTTGGAAGTAGCTGCCATTTATAGAAGAAATGCAAAAGATATTAAAACTTAAGTTTGTGATGGACCTCATAAGCATGTTATTAAATATCATACCAAGTAATATTACAAGAATACATACTGAATTATTTAATTATATGGTGATGGTGGCATGGGTAACATTTGCAACAAAATGGAAGGTAAAAAAATATTGTCATGCCAATAAATGGTTTCCCTTTCTTTTTTACAGGGCTTCTTCTGCAACACAGAGGAAGACTTTAATGATTGGTGCCAACAAATCAAAAAGGTCTGTACATAGCAAGTCTGTTACTTAAGGAAGGGACAAATCTCATCTGGGTGCCTTACTGAGCATAAAAATGAAACCAGCATTGATAGATCCCACTGGTGGAGCTTGGAAGAAAGTAGCAGCTGTATAGATCTTTCCTGTTGGGGTTCTGAGTCTGCTATGCTCAGGACTCCTACAATGTGGTCTGAAAGTGAAAATGTATGAAGCTAGAAGAGAATCATGCTTTAAGTTTTGCCTTGAAATCTCGCAGGCTGGTCCTGAGAAGATAGCTTCATGTTCAGTTTGGAAGACTGTGCAAAACAAGGAAAAGAAATAAGGCAACTTATATCACCCAAACTATTGAGCTGCATTGAAGCAGATGTGTAGTAGAGGGAAAGATAGAGTTTAGAGAACAATCAGAGCATTCTACAGCTAATTCAGGCATAATTAAGTTCTCATCCATTGCTGAGAATTGGCCGTGGGCTGGAACCCAATAGTGATCTAATAATCATCAAATAAAGCATGTCCACAACAACCAACCTTGTACTACTTGGAAGATCAGTATAGTGAACTTGCAAAGGCTTGAATTGATCAGGGTATTCAATTGCCATCCTAACTTAAGTATTATGGGATAATTAAGTGCATCCAAATAACTAGGAACTCTTTCTCTTTATGCTTCATTTTTTCCTGCTAGCTGTGGGGAGGGGCAGTCTGTTCAAGTGGCAATTTAGGAACTTGTCTAGTTTCTGGGATTTTTTCCAGGCACATTTTTTAAAAAGTATGCAGTTATAAGGGCTAGAAACTTAGGGGTGAGGAGAGCTGCAGTTTGCATCCAGTGTCCTCCATCTCAAAAGTATTGTGTGGATGCATCAGATTTCTTTTTAATGTAGCCATGGAGGCCCATTAACGGAACTGAGACAGCAGGGGTGGTGGTGTTAACTTTTCTCCATAACTTTTCTTGATCTAAATTCTAAAATAGAAGTGAACATCCCACCTTGTTTGGACCTAAATGATCTGTAATGATAAGTGAAGTGTTTGGGTGCTCTGGCTCTGGGGCAAGGGAGGGTCGAGAGACAACTCCAGGATGCAGCGTAAGGGCTAGATGCCCTACCTCAGATGAAGTCAGCGGGGAGGTTAAAGACCTCTTCTGACCTTGCTATTGCCTTTCCTTCCATCTTTCTGTACTTTGTCAGTCTCAGGCACCGAGCTCTTCCTCCCCAGTACGGCTGTGTCAATCCCCTTAAATCCCAGTCCATCCTGCCCCTGCCCCCTCCTTGCACCAACCCCAATACTTTATTGGCACTCTTGTACTGTTCCCTGAGGAATGGGTGGAGGACTGCATCCGTCATTGAGAAGTTCCCCTCAGCAAAAGAAGAGGGAGGCACCAGGTTGGTTGACTCCTGCCTGTTGTTGGCATCAGTTGATCTGTTAGTTGGCTGGCTGCAGTCAGGAGGTTCCTCCCCTGGGTGGGAGGAGCATGGTCAAGTCTGGAAGGAGGGGCAAAGGACCGGCACCCAGACCTAAAGTTGTGACCTTAATAGTGAAGAGACGGATTTCCTCAGCAGCAACCAATGTTACCAAATGGTATTTTTTGTTTGAGAAATGATTACAAAACATTCTTTTATCCGAACAGTTGTCACTGATCAGAGGGGCCCTGCCAATGTTTGAACTGGTAGAACACCAACCTTCACACTTCTCTAGCCCTGATGTTTTGAATCTCACTCCAGGTAAAACTTACCTATAGGGCTTTTAAAAGAGCTTTTAATGCTTTCCTGTTAATTCAACTGTTTGACTATTTTCATAGCTTTAATTTCTTCTTACACGAATAAATTTTTTAAAAGATTGATTCTGAATGTTAGCTGGAGGAGGGAGTATTTAAAACTCAGCTAATCCAGTAAAATTCCCCTTGAGTAAATAACTTAAAACAATTTAGGGCTGAATTCCATGGGTCAATTCCATTGGTTGCATTGCTTTCCCTTGGTGCAAAGAGCGTTCCCTTGCTGCAGAAGGCTCTTCTGCCAACACGAGAACCTCTTACACAAGCAGGAGGTTTCTTGTTTCACTGTTACGGGATTAAACCTATGGGATCTGGTGCCTAATTTTGCTTTCAAATTTAGAATCTAAAATCTGAGTGAATTTCGAGTTCAACATTGAATCCAAATTGAAAAATATGACAATTACACTTGTCGTTTCAGTTTTCACAACTGTCTACTCAATCTTTCATGTTAACCAATTTCCTTAAAATCTTTTTCTAAAATGTTGATCCTGGAATGATGACATGTTTTGCTTAAGAGTCAGTTTGGTGTAGTGGTTAAGTGAATGGATTCTTATCTGGGAGAACCAGATTTGATTCCCCACTCCTCCATTGCAGCTGCTGGAATGGCCTTGGGTCAGCCATAGGTGTCCTTTAAAGGGCAGCTTCTGTGAGTTCTCTCAGCCCCACCTACCTCACATTGTTAGGAGAATGTTAGCCTCTTTGAGATTCATAATATAGGGCGAGGCATAAATCCAATATCTTTTTAAGAGGCCATGTCTTAGTGTTTGCCAACGATTTCTAAGACCCCTTTTCAAAACTTTTTAGGATTATTCATTCACCTTTGATTGATAGCTGTAGCCTTTAATTCCTGTTTCACCTGAATTCACTGTATCTTTTATATTAGAAAAAACACATCAGAAAAGCCTCCCTAAGCAAGCAACAGTGGACTGCATCTTACTGTCAGCACTTAACCTGTTCCTGTAATATTTGTTTTGACCTTTTAATTTATTAATGGAGGGCAGACTGACTTCCATATCACTGCTTGAGACAAGCATATGTGATCATCAATTCCAGCTTCCTGTCAAATGCTTTATCAAGGAAAAGCTAAAACTTTTTGCAGCATGGATCATTTTACACTTCAAGTATGTAAGAGGAGTAACAGCTTTTTTAGCTTAGTGCAGCATTTTTATATACCATCATTCTCCAGAATCCTGAAGATACTGAGTATCTGTAGGGATAATGAGATCTGAAATATGTTGCCTGTCTGACCATACTTGATGGTTTTTTCCCTTCCTTCTCAAGCAACATTAATTTTTTTGTGTCTGCTCTTGAAATAATCTCAGCTCAGTGAGTTTCTTGACTCTAATATCTCTTAAGAGTATATACTTATTGATATAATCCTAGAGCTAAACTGTTGCTGCTTCTCCTTCTTTGCAGACTCATCTGATGCAGACAGACTGGAAAGATTCTTTGATTCAGAGGATGAAGACTTTGAAATCTTATCTCTTTAAAAAAAATACCATCCATAATAAGAAGCTAACTCTGCCAATTTGTGTTGTGGGGGGAGGGGAGCTCCTTGGAGAGCCTAGGGTTACCAGCTTTCATAGGTGCTTGTTGACATCCCTGCCTCCCATCCACCCCCAGCATTCTGTGCAGCCTTGGAGCAGAGTGAATTTTCTGCAGTGGGATCAAGAAACAGGTCATCATTAAGGCCTTAATAGCTTTAGTTAGGCTTTCTCAGTGCAAGAGTACCTGCAGGAAATGGATGCGGTGTTTCCTAGGAGCTGAAGATTATTTTTATGCTAGCAGGCTTGAAGGCCCAGCAAGAATAATATTAAAAGCCCTTCTAGGTGCTTGATTCTTGCAATTTCTCTCTATTATTAGGGAAATTTTACCTTGTTTAGGTCTGTCTTTTTGTAGTTTGGTGTGGAAACCAGCATAAAATAATCCCAGATACTGTCAGATTGCTGTCTCCCTAGTCCAACAGAATATGTTCTTCATCAGTTTTGGGCAATTTGCACAGGATGGAATATACGTTTCTACTCATGCTTCAGTTTATCTCACATATAATGCTTCCATGCAGACAAATTACTACTTTTGTGTTCTGAAACTGAGCCTGAGAACTATTCAGTCTGTGGAGCAGGGAGGGCTTGGGCAAGCGTTTGCTCAGTGAATTGGAGGCCATTCACAGCAACTCCAGAGGGAATGAACTGGCACATTAGTAAGGGGCATGGCTTTGTTAAACATAGCCTGTATTTGCTGGGTATTTTTCTATTCCGTATTAAAAATATGGTGGCTGCTACTTAATAAAATGTGATGGTGAAAGCATCTATCACATCACTTGAACTGAAAGTACCTCTGTTTCCTCCTTTGATTCCATTTTCTTGTTTTTAGATTCTGATCATGAAACCTGGAAAGGCTGAATGTGAATAAAATGCAAGTTCTTTTTGATGACAAAACAATTATTTTAAACACCTGCTTTGGTTAAAGCCACAGGCAGGTCCCCTTACATTCTCTGTCAAAATGCTACAAAGTTAACTTTTTTGTCTTGTGGTGATGTTTCACTTGTTTTTCAGATTCATGTTGTGATTTGTAATGAGGTTTAGACATATGGCCTCAAATTTGCCTCTGTGCCTTCTCAAAAAAAGAAGCACTTGGTAAATTCTGGCTCCCTAGGAAGGTTAATTTAACCAACACTAGCCTAGGATGGAAACTTGGGTATTGTACCCTACAATAGTAGCAGGTCTCCTCTGTTTAGTAAGTGATGCGGGGCATGGCTGGATAGGACCCATCACTCATGCAGTGTTAGCTTCCTCTTTGACATTGAATTCTTTAGCTCCATCAGTGGATGCTGCAGGTGGCAAATATGTTTACAAAGCATTATTTCCTGCATTTATGAACAGTACTACCAGCCTAAAGGTGGTAGTAACCATCTATAAACATATTGCATACAGAAGTAATTGACATACAAATAGGTTTTGGCTGCCTTCTTGGTTATCAGAAAGCAGAGATTGAACCATGATGCTTATCTGTCATTATGTTTTAACGCTGTCTTTCTCTTGCTGGTTTTCCTCTCAATCACAGGTTTTTGGAGGGAGGGGAGGCAGAGGAAGTGGGGCTGTGCTCCATTCATCAACTGCTTTCAATTTATATCTGAATAAAACAAGTTTAAAAACCCCTCAATGTTCCGGTAGTTATTTGTACATTGACACCACAGACTAACTGGAAAGTTGGTCAGAACTAAATTCACTGTTACTGCACATTCCTCTGTTAAAATGAAAAAGCTAGCCATTCCAAATCAGTGCTCTGCCTCTGAGAAAAATGACATTGTATTTAGTACCAATGCTGTTCTTAAATCCTTGATAATTTTTAAGTACTTTTCATGTTCATGTAATCGATTGGGTTTAGGATTATTTTGCTGATGAAATCTGCATAGCTGCTAAATTGGGCTTCCTTCTGTATTACAGTTAAGGGGAAACAGTGAGTATAAATGGACAGTTTTCACAGTGTAAGTCATAGGGCACTGCAGGGTTCAGTACTACCTGTGGTGCTTTTTAACTTTTTCATTAATGATTTGAAGTTGGGAGCAAATAGGGAAGTGGCTAAGTCTGCAGAGGACACTAAGTTGTTCAGAGTGGTGAGAACCAGGGAGGACTGTGAAGTGCTCCAGAGGGATTGAGGCTGGCCAAATAGGCATCAAATGGCAAATGTGGTTCAACATCAGCAAATGCAAAGTAATGCACAGTGGAGCCAAAAATCCAAATTATGAATACAAACTGGTGGCAACTGGCCAGAAGAGAGATCTTTGAATTTATGGTACACTAGGCATAAGGCCTGTTGTGGAGAAAAATACAACGGGCTCTAGAAGGAGGCTCTGGGCGAGTGCCACCCCCTTTGCTGTTTTTCGGATTCATGTTGTGGCTGAGGGGAGGAAGGAGAGAGTGACAGGAAAGAGGTGGCCACCATGGCCTCTGAGGAAATGCTCCTGGCAGAGTCAGGCCTTGCCACCTAGTCGCATTACCACCTTCATTCTCTGTCTCTTCACTGTGTCCCTGCTGCCGCCCACTATCTTCTGAATGCCACAGAGTGGGTAGGTGACAATGGACAGGAGAGAGGAGTGGACTCAACCAGTGCAACACAACACGAGTAGTGGTTGGTAAGCCAATGGGAGAGCTGGAAAGTGCCAATACGCTTGGGATTTTATATATATATATATATATATTTAAAAATTCACTGAAAATGTCAACTCAGTGTGTGACTGCAATTTTAAAAAGCAAATGCTATGTGAGGGATTATTAATGAAGAGACTGAAAACAAATCCAGTATCATAATGTCCCTGTACAAAACTTTGGTGCTGCCTCATTTGGAATATTGTGTACTCTGCTGGCCACCACAGTTCAAGATATAGTATCGGAAAAGGTGCAGAAAAGGGCAACTAAAACGATAAGTGATGGAACACCATCTTTATGAAGAAAGGTTAAAGAGGTTAAGGCTCTTTAGGTTGAGAAGTGATGATTGAAAGATGACATGACAGGTTTAGAAAATTATGTATGGGGTAGAGAAAGACATACTTTTCTCCCTTTCTCACAATACAAGAACTCGTAGGCACTCTATAAAATTAATTAGCAGTAAGCTTAGAACAAATAAAAGGAAGTACCTCGCTCAAAAAGTAATTAACATGTGTCACTGGCACAAGAAGTGGTGGCTACAAGCATAGACAGCTTCAAGAAGGGATTGGATAAATATATGGAGTAGAGATCCATCAATACCTACTAGCCACAAGATACAAATGGAACACTTTGTCTGGGGCAGTGATGCTCTATTCTTGGTGCTTGAGGAGCAACTATGGGAGAACTTCTGGACGGGACCTGGATTTTGGCCACTGTGTGACAAGTGTTGGACTGAATGGGCTATTGGCCTGATCCAACATGACTTCTCTCACATTCTTATATGCCAATTATAAAACTGACATGTAAAAATTGTCACTTATTTGTGTGGGAAAGTGGGAAACATACATCGCTCCAGACTGGCTATTTCTCAAGGACAACTATCTTATCCCTTCTTGAGACTACAGATTTACTATGAGCTTAGACTATCAGAAGTCAATGAAGATGACCCCAGGATGGTATTTTATGACCTCTTAAGACAGTGCCATGTGCCCAAGGGGAGTTTGGGTTCCAATCTTCAACAGCAGCCTCCCACCTAATAGTAAGGTTTTTAAAAAGCTAAAATGACACTCAAAAGCATGTTGTAAGAGGGTCTGAGTTTTTAAAAATCCACAGAATGATTAGGAATAGCAATTCCAGGTCAAGGAAGAATCAGGAGAGTGGTTTAAGTGTTTTCTCCTTAATCTAATTAATTAATCCAGTAGGGAGGCATCTACAGTAGAAATTGTTACAATGAGTGACCAAGTACCTTCAATTTTGGCTGTAACAATTTTCAAGGCAGAAGAAATTATTGTGTCTTGGACCAGCTAATCATAGAATCAAACCACCAAAAAGTACTATTTTGAAGCAACATCTTTGTCGTTAACTGGCTGGCCAGATCTTGGAAACTAAATATTCTTTTCCTTTGAAAACCCTATGCAGTTGCTACAAATTAGCTAGGACTTGACTACACATCACACAGAACTCCTGAGTCTGCCTGCCTGCATCTTACACTGTGTCCCTGTGTTGGATTATAATTCTTAAGAAGTCTATTATAGCTGAAAATAAGCGAGAAACATAACTGAGAGGCTACCCTTGATTCAGTTCTATAGGGTACCTTGAAGCTAGTGTGGAATCTTAGCAAGTCATGGAAAGGAACTGCAATGCTATCAAATTGCAGTCAATGCTATCAAATGTGGCATGCCTTATTTAGTTATTTTTTTAAAGCAAAATAAAGAGAAGTATTAAAAATATATATTCATGTAAGGTTCTCATCCATTCAGAAATCATGGAAGTTACTTAAAAACTCAAATCTATCTACTCAAAAGTACACTACAATTTTGAAAACGCAAAGAAGTCCAAGAGGATACCACCGTGGTTAAAGTCAAGAAAGTTACAAAAGGCAAGACTGCGTCCTTGCAAAAAAGCATAACAGCTAGCAAACAAAATGTAGATTGGAATTTTTTCCACAGTGTCGACAAAAGATCTAAAATTAGCTATAGGGCCCAGAAGAGCAGCATTAGAAACCTGGATGAAATGGTACCCACAGTGGCTAGGAAAGGTTTCAAGGTGGAGCCCCCTAGAAGCTATTGTTAAGGAGGTGCATGCTATAAAATGGTGGGAAAGGCTTAAAAACAAAGGCTATTTTAGAGTGGACGATATGTTTAGGGGTGGTAAACTAAAACCCTTACAGGAAATTATAGAAGATTTAGGTAATCAATACTGGTTAAACATAGCAGGCTTGCATAAGAGAGTTAAGATCAGTGAAAAGGGAGAGCTTTGGTTAGACGCTCCAATGGAAGAGATATATAAAGTAATGGCCAAACAAAGGAAGGGTCTAGTGGGGTTACTATACAGGAAAATGATTTCAAATAAAGATAAAATAATAGTACAGTTACAAAAGATTTGGAGTCATGAAGGTCAGTTAACAGAGGGGTTGGCTGGGAAAAACTTGGAAGGTCTAGAAAGGATTAAAGTAATCAAATTTAAAGAACTGGAATATAAATTTTTCACAAAATGGTACAAAACTCCCGCACAAATAGCCAATATATTCCCAGGAATGAGTTCCAAGTGCTGGCATTGCAAACAATTTAAGGGTTGGTTTGCACATATGTGGTGGGAGTGTGAAGAGGTTAAACCCTTTTGGGGGGAAATTATTCAATTTATTAGAAAAGTCTGCAATGTACCATTAACCATTGGCTTTAATATGATGTTGTTAAGCACAATAGGAAGTCCGGCACTAAGTAGACCCACTCAAAACCTTGTCAAGGCAATGATACTAGCGGGGAAGGCGGTTATCGCTTTGGGGTGGAAAGATAAAAGTAAATGGTCAATAGAAATCTGGCACAGCTATTTGTTTGATTACATACAGTCTGACATCGTGGCAACAATCAACAAGGATTCCACGTGGGAAGATAAAGTCAAGGAAATCGAGACCAGATGGAACCCTTATTTAGAGTGGATCTCAGGAGAAACAAGGAAGGACATTCAATGGAAGATCAGGACTTTGTGCCCTTGGCTGAGGGGAAAAGACTAAGAGAAGATGGGGAGGGTTGGGGGGGGGGTTTATTTGTAATTCCAACATTCATATGCTGTAATGGCCAATTGTACAAGAGTCAATAAAACATAAAAATATTTATTAAAAAAATGTAGATTAAGTTGACAGAAACATCTAAGGATGCAATAATGAATAGTCACATAGAAGCAGCAGAACACATAACATAGTAGTAGTGGTGGGAAAACACAGGGAAATCAAAAGCAAGCTATTTTGTGTCCTTCACCATAGTAAGCAGATTCATGCCTGAGACACTTTGTAAGAAATCCATATAAAAAACTGTCAAAGGCTAAAAAAGCTGAACTGGAAAATTAAATAAAATTGGGAGACAAATTGTAGAAATCAAATAAGAAGTTGGGAAACACTCGAGTTTTTAACTTAAGTTGCAGTTTAACTAAATTTATATTATTGCTCGTCAGCCCCTTTTACCAGACTATTAGATGGTAACCACTATACCAAGGGGTTTTTTTTAATTAAAATATATACTAGTATAGTTAGCACAGAAGGGCTAAAAGATGAGTTCTCTTTAAGGGAACTATCACGACATTATCTTGTTATGTACAGCACAGTCATAACATTTTTCCTTTCATAATTCAGAATACAGGATCCCAAAGTTAGCTGGAAAGGAGGGCACAGGGCAGCCTAAAGGATTTTATCATGATACATAATTAGCTTATAGAATTTATAACCAAAAGATGTGGCAATGGCTCTAAAATCATTAGACAAATCATGAAGGACAGGTCTATGTTGTAAGACAAGTACAACAGGCTAACATGTTAGACAACATTAAAAAGCTATCACACAAGGATCCTTTTTGGGAAGTGCCAGCAGTATTTGCCTAATTTCTTTGGAGAAAGACTGGCAAGCTCCAATGAAAAGGAAAGAAAAGGTCCTCTGTGCAAGCACATTTTCACGGCAGACTTTTTAAGGGGTGGTTTGCCATTGCCTTCCCCAGTCATCTACACTTTCCCCCCAGCAAGTTGGGTACTCATTTTACTGACCTCAGAAGGATGGAAGGCTGAGTCAACCTCAAGCTGGCTACCTGAAAACCCAGCTTCCGCTGGGGATCAAACTCAGGTCGTAAGCAGAGCTTAGGACTGCAGTACTGCAGCTTTAACACTCTGCGCCACGGGGCTCCTGAGCTCCAATAGACCTATGCAATTCTTAGGTTCATATAGATGCATCTAGAGTTGGCACAAGATTTCAAACCTCTATAAATTTTTTTTTCTAAGTTATCCATGTCTCCATTCAACCCCAGGGCCTCATCACACATTACTTTTTCCCTTTTCAGGAGGGGCCATCAAATCGCAGCCAACTTATAGCAACCCCAAGGCAAGAGACATTCAGAGTTGGTTCACCATTGCTTGCCTCTGCATAGTAACCCTGGCCTTTCTTAGTGGCCTCTCATCCAAATACTAACCAAAGCCAACCCAGATTAGCTTTCAAGATCTGATGAGTAGGGATAGCCTAGGCTATCCAGATAACAATGACTTTTTTCTTACAAAGACGTACTTTTATAAAAGAAACATGCTTTGAGATCAATTTCTGGAAGCATTTAGACAACATAATGCCTCTTTATATACATCTTAGAATCTTATGCCTCTTTTTATACATCTTAGAAACATCATGCATTCCAGATCAAATTCTGGAAGCGTTTAGAGAATATCATGCCTCTTTATATACATCTTCGAATGTATCAGATGAAAAATTAAATAGGGATTTCCCCCAAATTTATTAAGTTTTCTATTTTCACTCAAAAATATAGAGAGCACTTACATGCTATTTGCTGGTAAAGGAAGGCATATGTTTTTTGATCCAATCTCATGGGTTGAAAAGCTGAAGTGTCTATACTCCTTCGGCAATAAAAAGCACACATTGTGAAGTGGCCCTAAGTCAGCTCCATATAACTGGAAACATTCAAGTTTATCCATCACTGGTCATTTTCCAAGGTTTTTAAGCCATCCTCTCAAATATGTAATGAATTTAGTAGATATTTATGTGACTTAAAGACATTTATTGGTACATCTCTTGCCCCTTACTAACAAAAGAATTTAAGCATTTATATAAATTATGGGTTTAGAAAACAGCAGTCACTTTCTATTGAAGCGTAAATCTCTGTAAATGAGTAAGACAGTCTTGGTCCAGCATTCATGCAAATACTCCAGTAAAAGTCCTTCCAAAATTGCTTCCAATGTAAGATGAGAGTTTCGTTTACCAAATGAGTGGAAGGAAGTTAAATTTAAAAAATTAAGATTCTAACAAGTCCTACTGGCTTGTAGAAATAACTACAGACACACATATGGTGCATGAAGTTGAATAGTGGAGGTAATGGCTACATGAGGACTGACCCACAAAGATGAATCAGCAGACCAGATCTATTTCCACAATTCTCCTATGGGTTTGTGTTGAGCCTCCTGCATGGCCTCCTTTGCAAAGGATTTAATTTCATCATGTAAATCTTCTATGTTCTTTGAAGCATCAATCACCTGTGTTCAAAATAAAAACATGAAAATCACTGTCTTTATGCATTGCTCAACAAATGAAGAAATGTCAGTGGAAGAATTCCTAGTATTTATAAAGATAATAGTGCTTGATACTGAATGCCTTATTCCAATTCTATTCCATGAAGGCAAAGACCAAACATTTTCAAACTTGCACATAGTTGCTGAAAAATCATTCTAGACTATTAATAAATTAAAAATCATCACTGCAAATGTTCAAGAAGATATGTTCCTATCTAAAGCTAATAAAAGTGTTTTAATAAATAAACTATAAAAGCTCAAAAATGTATTTTCAAATATTTTTAAAAGAACCTTTGATTTTATTTTTTCAATCTTTTTTTTTGTCAGTCAGAATAATTTTTAATTGGTATTTCAGGATCAAATTAAGACTGCTAACTCCTGTGTGAACTTACCCACCCAAGATCATCATCTTTGGGGCACCAGTGTTACCTGAGAACAGACCAGAGGCAATCTGATACACGACCTTCTCAGTAATGCCCACAGAAGTGTGGAAATCCCTCTTCTATGAGATTTGTCTCCCCACCCCCTCTCATTGCCTTCCACTAATGGGTGAAGATTTTTGTTGTTTTGTATGGTGTTCTCTTACTGACCCTCCTTCCTGTATACTTTTTACTGCTGTCTGATCATGCATAAGACGTTAAAGTTGGTTTTTAATGTCTTTTTAAACTGTTGGCCACTTTGATGACCCTAATTAAGTGCCAAGGTGAAACATTTTTTTTTTAAACTTTAAAATAAATGGGGACCACACGTAGCTTAGGTTTACCTATACTGGTTTTGCAGTTTGCTCCTCTCCTTTCATTTCCCATCCCCCACTTCAGATGAGGGAGCAGCACAGCTTCGTTCTGCTTCGTTCTGCATCAGCCACCTCACACTGGCACAAACACAAAGCGACGTAACTCCCAGCCCAGAGAAATGCAATGCATTTGATATATGGCTCATTTACTCTTCTAGCGTGAAAGAGCCCATAGCCTGTTAAGGACCGAAGACTGATAACTATGAGCAGTCGCTAGAGCATTATACATCTCAAAAATAGCAAACAAGTTTTTGTTCACATAGTCTTTTAGAATTAACTTGACTATTGTGACTTTGTCCTTTCTGTATCATTTATGCTGCAAGAGAGAGATACTACACTAATAGCTGCCATTCTACACCACTGGTCCTCATTGTTGGTACCTATGTACTCCATTTTCTGACCTGAACACACAAGGAAAGAATATGCACATGGAAGCCTCTATGGATGACATTATGAATACTGAATTCAATGCATGTAGAGGGGAGAGCAGGCATGTGAACCTTAACTTCTCATACATAATCACTATGTGCAGAGTCTATGTGTGTACAACAGGCCCCATCCTAACCATCAAAACATTCAAGAAAGCAGTGTTCCCAATCAAGAGGACAAAACCTATGTTTGTAAACTTTGTAATGAATGTTAGACTGTGCTTACAAGCAAGAAATCACAATTAAAGAGCGGGTGGAGTCAGCATGGTTGTGCGCCACTTTGGGGTCAGGAAGCAATTTTTCTCCAGGCCAGTTTAGTCAGGGATCCTGGAGATTTTTTTGCTATCTTCTGGGCATGGAATAGGGGTCACTGGGCGTGTGTGGGGGGACGTATTTGTAAATTTCCTGCATTGTGCGGGGGGTTGGACTAGATTACTCTGGAGGTCCCTTCCAACTCTATGATTCACTCCGCACTGTAAGTGCATCAATTTCAGTGCATGGAGTGTTCACGCAGGGCTAGAAACTAACATCTACTATAGCTCAAGCTGCATTTCCTATACAGGAAGGAGAAATAAAAGACAGAGGCAGCCCCCCACTCAATGTGACAAGGGTATAGGCACAAATATTCTATCACGCTTGAAATTTCCTTTTCTGAATTTAAACAGTGTTTATTAATTACTTTTCCATTCACCAAACTGTTTTTTATCCCAGCTTTTGTTATGCCAAACTGCATTGCCTTGAAGCTGACTGACAGTTTGGCAATTTCTTCGTCTCAGTCATTTAGCCATGCAAAACTAATTCTATACAACATAATTAGATTCTGTCCCCTCCCCTAGTTGTAATTATTTGAGTCCTCTAGAATAATAATTATGGCTTGGAAATGCCACATATTCTGTGAATTTCCCCCTTACTTTCCAGTTTAAAGTCTTATCTTTCATCAGATAGTAGTAGGTTTGTAGAACTTTCTCCTGAAAAGAGATGTCCTCATATCGTTCTTTTCCAAAGTCTCCACGTTTTGCTGCTTCAGATGTGCACAGCTGAAGAAAGACAATTAAGTCTGGCTTTGGAAGCCCTGCATCAGGTTGCTTACACCATTCCAAGGAGAAGTTCTGGGAGAGAAAAATTACAGATGTAAGAAACAAGAAATGAAGCTCATGCAATAGAAAACGGTCTCTAATCCTAAAAATACTTTCCTAGGAATAAATCCCATTGAATAGACCTGCTGAGGATCGCTCCTGCATGTAGGCTTCTTAAAACCCAGTGGGAGCTAAGCATCTTATCTCTGACTAAAATTGTTCACCTTAGAAATGATAGTGAAAAAGTCATTATGGTTATCAAGAATAATCTGGGTTGAATGAACAACTATGGTATCATAGTATAACTTGTCTTCAGATCAATTCAGTAACTGTAAAACAAAAAGCATGATGCAACAGAAACAAAAATGAATCCAGAACAAAATCCCTATTTTGCTTTCCTTTTTTTTACCAATGCTGGTTATCTCCAAACCTACTACCATTCTGCATATCACACCTAATCCAATTAAGCCTGCTATTATCATTCACCTGCTATTGCCATTCGACATCTGAAATCATCTTTATAAAGTTTATATCTCTGGTACCTTGTGTTACATTTTATAGCATGCATGGCCTGGCCCAACAAACTGACATTTATATCAGAACTAGCCCTCGTAATAAATGAGTTCGACACCCCTGATTTATAATCCCCATTTAGCATCCAACAAACCACAGCCTGCATTCAGACATCACACCAAACCAGTTAATCAAACCAGTTTATAAACTCTAATGTCAACACACAATCAATAGTTCAGTTCAGACCTTTACTGGCATAAGAGCAATAATGATTCACAATCAAAAGTAGGTACAAGGTCTGAAATATAGTAAGAACAATACATAAACAATCAATTAAAATAGCAGCCAATAATACTAACCAAGAGTAGACACCCAGCAATTAAAATACAGTAGTATGTCTAGATTTAATTTTATAGGCTTTTACTAAGAAGTTCGCAACACATGTAGTAATGTGGGGATTAACATCTTCTAAAAGGTAGGACAGAATTTTCCTTTTACTAAATACATTGTGTTGGAGATATTCAGCTAAAAATTGTCTACGTTGTGAGGCCAGGAGAGGACATTCAAAGATAATATGGGATATAGAATCAAAGACTCCTAATTCACAAGGACATAATCTATTTTGGAGAGGTATCAGTCTAAACATACCATAGAGAACAGTTGATGGGAAGGCATTACTTTGACACAATCAATACATTTTCCATGTTTACACTTACAACAAATGTCCGTAATCCTATGCAGATTTGTATGGTGAACAATGAACACAATGAGACTCATTCTGATTAAATATGCACAAGACTGGTTTACCCATCAGTTAGGTCAGGCTAAGAAACAAAATGTGCCCAATGCCACCCAGTAAGTTGTGTGGTTTAGCAGAGATCTGAACTTGATTGCATCAGCATAAGCAGATTCAACTCTCTTTAATGCTAAGCTTTTTATTATGAATTCTTTAAGCACCATCCAAGTCAATGTGTGAAAAATGCATGCAATGGATACATGCCAGTCAGAAGTCTTTTGACTGTTACTTTTAATTCTGACACCTACCTCCTTAGCACTTGTGAAGGCCACCCCAGAAAAAGCATATCTATCCACTACCAGAGTGATACCTTGATTTAGCTTCTGTTTAATTAATGGCCTGAAAGAGAAAGAAAGGACACTATAAGATAAAAGCTGAAATGCAAAAAGGTTGAAAAAAGCAACATTAGTCTCGTTTTCTGTAAGATATTCCCTTACAGTTCTTATTTAAGGATTAAGGAAATAAGGCAGTTTAACTTTTGATCAAATCTCAGATATTGAAAAAAAAATCTGCTAGGCATAGGATAAAACTATGCCATGTTCCAAGTCAACTAATTAATCTGGAACATTATAGCTTCTGTAACGTACTCGGACGAGAGACGCAAGTAGTGCAACATTCTTTATTAGGAGCACGTTGCAAGAGAGCGAACACGCGGGCCGGGTCCCGCTTATGTACAATCCCCGGTACAGCCTACTGGACAGGTCAGGCCAATCCTGACCTGTTAAACTTCCCGCCACAGCTGGTGATTGGCGGTTGATTCCGTGCCCTACGCTGGAGCGCCTGGGACAGCCCAGTCGCCTCTGCGCATGGCGCATTTGGCTGACGATACACCACACCCCTCCCCCCTGGTTAATGTATATAGTCCTTGAGATAAGCGGGAGGTCGGCGCTCCCTGGTGGACCGTCTTAGGGGGTCCTGTGGGGGAGGCGCGGCTCCTGCTGCTGGTGGTTCTGCGGGTGGTGGTGCGGCCAGCGTCTGCTGGTCTGGTTCCGCGGGTCTCTCGGGCTCCGCCAGCCCGGGCGCTTCGTGCGCCGGTATACTGGGCGTTGGGGCGGCGTCCTCTGGTCGATCCCTGGGTGGCTCTTTCCCGGGTCTCGCCTCTTCTATGTCCGCTGGTTCTTCTGGTAGTGTACGGCGGCGTAGTTGGTCTATGTGCCGCCGTACGACCTGGCCCCCTTCGGTTGATATATCGTAGTGGCGGGACCCCGTGACTCTAAGCACTTGGCCCGCCACCCATTCGGGGCCCCTAGCATAGTTCCGGGCGTATACCGGATCGCCTGCAAAGAAACCCCGGGCCGCGTCCCGGACCTCGGGGTTCCCGCAAATGTCTGAAGCCCTGTCGGGGTGCAGCCTGTCCAGCCGGGTTATGAGCTTGCGCCCCATGAGGAGTTCCGCCGGGCTCACCCCCGTGACAGGGTTGGGAATCACCCAGTTGTCGAACAGGAAAGTCGCTAGTCGGTGTTCCCAATCCCCCTGTACGATTCGGCTGAGGGCTTCTTTTGTGGTGCGCACCATGCGCTCTGCCTGGCCGTTGGTGGCCGGATGGAACGGGGCGGACCTTATATGTTTGATCAGGTACCTCTGGAGAAACGCCTGGAATTCCCCAGAGGTTAAAGCCACCCCGTTGTCCGAGACTATCGTGTCTGGAATGCCGTGGGTGCATAATGCCCTGCGCAGTGCCCGGATGGCGGAGGCTGAGGACGTGGACGCTACGGGAAAGACCTCCAGCCATTTGGTGTAGGCGTCCACGATTATCAGGAAGACCTGCCCCTGGAATGGGCCCGCGAAATCGAGGTGAAGTCTCAACCACGGCTTTCTGGAGGACTCCCACCGTGTGGCGGGGGCGCTGGGAGGTTCAGGCCACGACTCCTGGCATGCCTGGCACCTTCGAACCCAGCTCTCGATCTCCCCATCCATCTCCGGCCACCATACGTAGCTTCTGGCTAAGGCCTTCATTCGGACTATGCCGGGGTGGGTCTCATGTAGGGACTCCAGAACATGCTTTTGTAGCGGGGGTGGAACCACCACCCTACTTCCCCATAAGAGGCACCCTTTGTGGGCTGCTAGTTCCTCCCTCCTGGCTTTGTATGGTTTGAATTCTTCCCCCATGTTTCCTTCTGGCCAACCCCTCACCACCCAGTCGAGCACCCGTGCCAGAGTCTTGTTTTTCTGGGTGGCCTTGGCGACCTCCGCCGCGTGGAGGGGTTGCTCCGGGAGGCTCTCCACAAGCATGACATGGTGCACGGGGGCGGGGTCTGGACCCACTTCAGGTAGCAGCAAACGGCTGAGCGCGTCCGCGTGGCCCATTGACTTGCCTGCGCGGTGGACTAGTGTGTACATGTAGGAATTTAGGAACTGGTTCCACCTCAGTACCCTCTGGGACAGTATTTGTGGGGTTTGGCGGTCCGGCACTAGCAGACCCAAGAGCGGCTTGTAGTCGGTGGCAATCGTGAACCTCCGCCCATAAAGGTAATAGTTGAACTTGTGTACCCCCGCTACTATGGCCAGAGCCTCTTTATCGATCTGAGCGTAATTGCGCTCTGCCGGCGTTAGCGTGCGGGAGTAATAGGCTACTGGCACCTCCCTCCCGTCCGGGAGTTGGTGCCCCAGGACTGCGCCCACCCCGTATGGCGATGCGTCGCAAGCCAGTATGACCGGGAGGCGCTCGTCAAAGTGGTGGAGCACCGCATTTGAGACCAGCATGTCTTTAACCGCCTGGAACGCAGCGGCTTGGCGTTTGCCCCATACCTAAGGGGCGTGTTTGTCCAGCAGCCGGTGTAGGGGTTCTGCCAAGGCTGCCTTGTGTGGGAGGAACGTGTGATAAAAATTAAGCAACCCCAAGAAACTTTGGAGTTCTGCTTTGCACGTGGGAGCCGGGGCTTGTACAATGGCTCGTGTTTTTTCTTCCGTCCGGTGGATTCCTGCTGCGTCTACCGCAAACCCCAGGAACTCTACCCGCGGAACTCCCA
Organism: Heteronotia binoei; assembly: GCF_032191835.1. NCBI lineage: Eukaryota > Metazoa > Chordata > Lepidosauria > Squamata > Gekkonidae > Heteronotia > Heteronotia binoei. The sequence goes on along the minus strand of NC_083228.1, from coordinate 88,820,123 downwards.
GTAAGCACTTCTCCCGCTTGATTTTGAGCCCCGCAGACTGGAACCGGCGGAGCACTTCTCTGAGGCGGGTGTTGAATTCTCCGGGGTCCGGGGCGGCGATCAAAACATCGTCGAAAAACGGTTGGACTCCGGGGATTCCTTTAAGAAGAGCGTCCATTATGCTTGGAAAATCCCCGGAGCCACGCTCACCCCGAACTGTAGCCTCCGCACCCTGAAAGCCCCCCTGTGTGTGACAATGGTTTGGGCCTCTGCCGTTTTTTCATCTACCGGGAGCTGCTGGTAGGCCTGTGCCAGGTCCAGCTTCCCGAAGATCTTTGACCCTGCTAGGGCGTCCAGAACGTGGCTCACCACCGGTACTGGGTACGGATTGTCTTGAAGTGCCCTGTTTATGGTGCACTTATAGTCAGCACAGATCCGCACCTCCCCGTTGGGCTTGACCGGTGTGACTATAGGGGTTTCCCATGTGGCGTAGTCTACCGGCTCCAGTACCCCTTGGGCCGTTAGCCGGTCCAATTCAGCCTCTATCTTGGGCTTAAGGGCGAAAGGAACCCTTCTGGCCTTGAGCCTGATTGGTCGGACCGTGGGGTCCAGCAGTAGGGAGATGGCCGGCCCTTTGTAGCTCCCCAGGGACCCATCGAACACGTCGGGGAACTCGCAGCATACCTCCCCGAACCCACTGGTGGATAGGATTTGCCCCACCCCTTCCAGCCGTATTCCCAGGGGTTTGAACCACGCCAGACCTAGTAGGGTGGTAAGCTGGCGCTTGACCACCAGAATGTCCAACGGCCCCCTAAAGGACCCCCGCTCGACATGCACCCGGGCCCACCCCGCGATCTGCACCGGGTTCTTCTATAATAATAATATAATAATAATAATTTTTTATTTCTATCCCGCCCTCCCCGCCGGGGCAGGCTCAGGGCGGCTCACAACATAAAACACACATTACATCAGTTATACTTATAAAATAGTTAAAACAATTACAGAATATTAAAATTAACATAACAGTATGGCGTTAAAACAGGTTTCAATAAATTTCAGAAGTAAAAACATTTCAGGAATAAAAGCATTTCTAGCAGCATATCTAGATTTGTCACAGTTTTTCGCTAGTTGAAGGCCATCTTGAAAAGGTGGGTCTTACAGGCCCTACGGAATCCCTCTAAACATCGTAGGGCCCTCACCTCCTCAGGGAGTTGGTTCCACAGTAATGGAGCAGTAATAGAGAAGGCCCGGTCCCGGGTGGCTTTCAGTCTGGCCTCCCTTGGCCCAGGGATATTCAACTGGTTTTTCCCAGATGACCTCAGTGCCCTCTGGGGCTCATATGGGGTCTCTTAGAACAAAGTCTCTTAGAACAAAGTCCGCCGGTCTCGTCTGAAACCGCTGCCCAGGACACAGATTCCTCAGGGTCTCCTCCGATATAATGGAAATGGAGGAGCCCGAGTCCACCTCCATTTGGCATGGGGCTCCCTCTATTAGGACCGCCATTTTGATTTTGTTAGGGACGCTCAGGGGCAAGTTCAGTGAAGGTCGTGGATGCCGTGGAGTGGGACTCTGCGGATTCTTGGTGGGTGGTCGGCCTCCGACGGCTGGGCCTGGTCCAGCAGGCCCTCGCGATGTGGCCGGTCTTCCCGCAGCTCCGGCAGTCCCAGGTCCGGTACTGGCAGTCCCGTCTGTCGTGGGGGTCGCCGCAGCTGGCGCACTTGGGGGCTGGAGATCTCTCCGCCGCTGGGGAACGTTCCGGCGCTCGGGGCCGCGGGGATGCTCGGTTGGGTGGTCCGGCTGGGCGGCGCAGCTGGTAGGCTTCTCCCTCCTCTGGGCGGTCATGGTCCAGCTCCTCATGGTGGACGGCGTCTGTTCGGGCCTTGGGAAAGGTCCTCGAAGTCCTTTCGAACGCCACATCTTCGCTGAAGGCGCTCTGGAGGGTGAGCTCTTCCTTGGCGAAGAGCTTCTGCTGGAGCCTCTCGTCGCGGAGGCCCCACGTGAAGCGATTGGTCAGGGTCTCCTCTAGCTGAGGAAAGTTACAGTTCCCGGCAATCCTGCGTAGGGCCGCCAGGTAGTCGGCGGCCGATTCTCCCGCTACCTGGTCCCTTCGGTGGAACAGGAACCGGCAGGCCACCCGCGAAGGCTGAGGCAAGAAGTGGCCGGTGAGGAGTCTGCTGACTTCCGCGAAGGACTTCTCTGTGAGGCGCGCGGGGGCCGAGAGACCTTTGGCGATCTCGAATGTGGCCGCCCCGCAGACGCTCAGGAGAACGTCCCTCTTCATGCTGTCCTCCGTGACTTTGTTAGCCCTCAGGTAGCATTCGACCCGTTCCAAGTAGGACTCCCAGGCCTCTGTATTCGCGGGGTCGAACGGCTCAACGTGACCGGTGTTTCCGCCCTGGTTGGCCATGGTGGCTGCGGCGGCGGTCGTGTCCTGGTGGTGCCCTTGGTCTCCGACGTAGCCGATGAGGCTAGAATCCCATCTTCGTCGCCACTGTAACGTACTCGGACGAGAGACGCAAGTAGGGCAACATTCTTTATTAGGAGCACGTTGCAAGAGAGCGAACACGCGGGCCGGGTCCCGCTTATGTACAATCCCCGGTACAGCCTACTGGACAGGTCAGGCCAATCCTGACCTGTTAAACTTCCCGCCACAGCTGGTGATTGGCAGTTGATTCCGTGCCCTACGCTGGAGCGCCTGGGACAGCCCAGTCGCCTCTGCGCATGGCGCGTTTGGCTGACGATACACTACAGCTTCAGCCTCGAAACATGTGATTAGAATACCCATTAAACAAAACTTCATGTATATACATGAACCTGCTCCGGTGGGGAGGGCGGGATATAAATCTAAACAAATAAAACACCAAAAATTTAATATCTTTTCATGGTATTTGGTGGCCAAACCCATCCGCTCCATATTACACAATCAATGGAACATAAATGGGGGAAATGGGGGGAGCACAAATTGCTTTTCTTTTCAAAACAATAGGTTCCAAACAAACCAAGAGTAGAAGCTTACACATTAACTATGGATTGAGATACCATATGCATTCTAGACTTATGTAATGTTTATGTCAAGATGGTAGGGAAAAAAATCTATAGAAATAATTCAACTACAATTTAGACATTCTGGGGATTTTTTCAATGTAAAAAATTCTGGTTTTGAAAAATTGGTAGGCTCCAGAACAGACTTATACAAGAATGAGTAACTGATATTTCCAAAGTAAAGGAAAATACAAAAGTCCAATAACTGATAGCACTCTATTCATAATTCTTCAAAATCCAGAAATGAAAATACTTAATACTATAACGGCTTAAAATTTCCCTGGATACTCTAGTTAACAAGAATTCTCTTTACACTTGCTCCCAGCGATTAGCAGAAAATAGCAAATGCACTGTGTGGTCCTCCAAATTGTTTTTCTTTTCCAAGTAGGAACTTATTAGCTGTCCAATTTCTGTTGTTCTTTCTGTAATAAAAAAGGGAAAATAATGTAGTAAGACAAACAGCTATAAATCCTGTTGTATTTTCAAAGCACACACATTTGTAAACAATGACCTATATCCAGCCACAAAGTTTCAACAAAGAGTTAAGGATCTTAAGTCTTATGAGTAGACAGCAACTTCAGCCAATTCTTCTCTCCCACCATGGATGCCCACTTATGGTATTCCAAAACTCCACTGACCCACAGGAACAATGACGATCCTGAAGCACATTGCACTTCCCATTTTTCATGGTGTTCAGCTGACCCTTGCTGATTCCGTTAAGATCCCAGGGTCATATTGGATCCAACATAACTGCTGGAGGAGCAAGTTAAGACAGCTGCAAAAAACTTTCTTCCAACTCAGTTTAGTCCAGAAGACTTAGCTGATCTGGCCACTTGGATCCATGCCATGGTGACATCAATACTGAGCCTGCTTTGGCAGGGAGGGCAGGATATAAAGGGAATGGAATAAATAAATAGACTAATGTAGTACACTATACATAGGTCTCCCCTCAAAGTTGACTTAGAGACTCCAGCTGGAGCAGAATGCTGCAGCTCAATGGAGCATGCATATTTACTCCTGCTCTAGTCATTCCATTTGCTGCTCATCAGTTACCAAGTTCAATTCAAAGTACTGGCTATCACATGCAAAGAAGACGACTGCAGATTTATACCCCGCCTTCTCTCTGAATCAGAGACTCAGAGTGGCTTACAGCCTCCTATATCTTCTCCCCCCACAACAGACACCTTGAGGTGTGTTGGGCTGAGAGGGCTCTCACAGCAGCTGCAATAGCTATGGCTGCAGGACAACTCCTGCAATAGCTATGGCTAACCCAAGGCCATTCGAGCAGCTCTAAGTGGAGGAGTGGGCCTTCACGGCCTTGGACACTAATATCTGCAAGGCCACTGCACCATGTTAGCTATGCTCATCTGAGTAGGAACTTCAGCAGATGTCACCATGCAAATAGGCAAGATCAACATATGCATGTATTCTCTGCTGTAGCCCCCACCTTAGGAACTTACTTAAGTCAAGAAGGCTGCCAACTGTTCTGGGATTCCGCACATTTTGCAAAACTGAATAATTCATTAAGCTTTGCACATAAAATGTTGAACCCATCATTAACAGGGGGCATTACTTGTCGGACTTGCAGTTTCATACTATGGTTTCAAAGAGACACAAAGGATTGAAGATGGGAAGGGGACAGTCAGAAGACAACTGAAACGTTTACATATGTATCCAAATCCTCAGCTGTGAAGTCAAGGAAAGCGCAAGGCTCTGGGTTTCTGCTTAGTGTGACACCACTAATCCCAGAGCTGTTCAAAACCTTAAGGCGGTAACAAAACACAATAGAGCGGCCACCTTTACTCCTGTCAGGATTCCTCTATTCACGTCTCCATGGTAAGCAGAAACTCGGTAAGTGAAAGTACCCCCCCTCCGCCCCGTACTAGGAAAGGCTCCATATGGTCAGCCTGTCACGAAGCTGTTCCAGGCATTTATTACTACTATACAACAATTCCAAGCCAGCAAAGACAAACTTCAGTTCTGCAGTCTCCCCTGTACCCCACACGTACCCGGGAACCTGAGAAGCTCGGCCTGGTGCCCCCCTGCCTGCAGGGCCTTCACCAGCTTCTGGCTCTGCGTGCTTTTGCCAGCTCGGTCTACTCCCTCCAACACGATCAGCGCCCCTCGTCTGCCAGCCATAACGCACCTCAGCTACCACCCGAGAAGCAAGAGAGCGGGAAACCAACAGAAGCAACCTCCCGCGCTTAAACGCGACCATAGAATGGGGGCCTCCCGGCAGCTAGAGCGGTCATGATGTTACCATGGTGATCAAAGCAGCGAAGAAGCCGCAGAAGACATGTAGGCCGGCCCAGCATGATTTAACATAGGGAGGAGCGGTCGTTTTCCCCCCCGCGTGACAGAAGAGCGACACGTCATCAAGACAGTGTGGCGAGAATGGTCTGGTCTTTTTACTTGAATTAAGGCGCCGGGGACTACTTGCACTGTAGTCTTTAACGCTAACCGGTCAGGAGGCTGGAATCCACCGTAGGAACTCCGTCTGGGGCAGTGAAGCTCTGTATTCTGGTGGTTGCGGGGGAGGGGGCACAGTGGGAGGACTTCTAGTTTCCTGGCCCCACTGGTGGACCTCCTGATGGCACTTGGGGTTTTTTGGCCTCTGTGACACGGCGTGTTGGACTGGATGGGCCTTTGGCCTGATCCAACATGACTTCTCTTATGTTCTTATCAGTCCTTAAATTCATTTTGACCTAAGCATATTTTGTTCTGGACTGCACCCAATTTAGGTTTGCAGTCCTATGTCTACTTACTTGGGCATAAGCCCCATTATGCGTGGTGGAATGTTCTGTAAAACTATGGAAGGTAACTTTAAGGCAGCTGGAAAGGTGCCCATACCAGTACACATCTTGCAGGTTGATATGCTGCTTCTGATAGTACCTGGGGAACAAGTCAAATTAGCCCTCAAAATTACTGTGATTTTCGCAGGCAAATACTGGTTACGTGTGTTGGAAATATGTATCTGGTTTGTATGTTCTTTGCAATGTTCTAAAGTTCCAGTCGTTATAGGGTTAACACTTGCCTGATTCCCTATTGTCTGCATGACCTGGGAAGAAGATACTGACTGCTGTCAATCAAGGCCTAGAAGCGAGAAAACCCGTTTAGTCAGTTAGTCAGGTGACTTCCTTTGTTCAGGCAGAGAGGTCAAGAAGGAGGAAGTAGCCTCCATTAAGCATGTGGTTCTTCTAGTGTGAGGATGTAGTTCTTTAGTGTTTGTTGTTTTATCTCCCAGTACCCTTTCCCTGTGGAAAAATATGTTTTTGCTTTTTCGTGTTAAATGCCTCTCAATGATTATTTGATCCAGTGATCCGTGGCACTGTTTGAGATAAAGAAATAGAATTTCAAACAGAATTACCCAACAATGAGAAGGAACATAGGCAGAATTTTTTAAAAAATTTGATTATGTGAAATCCCTTTCAAAATGAAAGTAAACGTTTTCTGACCAGAAGCTGCAGAATGCAATTTGAACACTCCAGTGAAGATAACGTTGGTTTGTAGCAGAATACACATGATGACGCTGCTTTATACTGACCTTGGCCTATCAAACTCAGTATTGTCTATGCTAGCTAGTGGCCGTTTTAACACATCAGATAGATCTTTCACATTAGCTATCACTTGATGCTGGGGAATAAATCTGGGACCTTTTGTGTTTATTATTTATTTACATTATTTACAATCCACCTTTCTTGCACAGTCTCCAGGTGGATTACACAGTGTAAGTCAATGCAATTTAACCATATGGTACATCCAATAACCAATGTAATAGAATTAGGATGCAGAAACTGAAACCAATTTAAAAACCTGGAACAAAACTGTGAGCCACCGTGAGCCACAGATCCTCTTCCAGTTTGGGAGACTCAGTTAGAATTATGGTAGGGACCCAAGAAGGGCTGCAGGCAGGTTGGGCAGACAAAACTGGTTCCTCCTCCCCCGCCCCAGTACATTATATAGCAGGTGATGGAGCCTTCAGCACATTTATTTACTTGATTTATAACCCATCCTACCTGCATAACATGAGAAGCCATGTTGAATCAGGCCAATGACCCATCCAGTCCAACACTCTGTGTCACACAGTGGTCAAAACCCTCAGGTGCCATTAGGAGGTCCACCAGTGGGGTCAGGAAACTAGAAGCCCTCCTACTGTGCCCCCCCCAAGCACCAGAATACAGAGCATCACTACCCCAGACAGAGTTCCAACAATACACTGTGACTGATGGACCTCTGCTTCATATGTTCATCCAATCCTCTCTTGAAGCTGCTCTGTATTCTGCTCCATATGTTTATCCAGTCCCCTGTTGAAGCTTGCAAGTGGGCTTAGGGCAGGTAACAATATATAGGTGGACAACCATAAAAACATTGAACATAAAAACTAAGACAAGATATGGCAACACATGTTGGCACTACACACACTCAAGGGATGACTTGGGCCTTCTCAGGATTCCCCCCCCCCCCAAAAAAAACCCCGTTTTCTTCCCAAATACTAACCAGAGGGAAATCAGGTCCTATATTATCAATTCTATTTCTCTATAATGTTCACATATTCATTTACTGGTGGGCCCTAGACCATGAAAGTATACGCTCGAGTAAAAATTTGTTAGGTCTTTAAGGTACCTTTAAGGACTCTTATTTATTTTGATATACGGCTTTTCCTTTCCTGAAATCTTGGGGGTGGGGGGATAACAGTAGTGTATGCTTACCAAAAAGTAAATCCTGCTGTGTTAAATGTGTTCGGCTTGCTTCCAGTTAAGTGGTAGAGTGCGATCTTATTACATCACTTTTTTGTAGCATCTTGGAGAGCAACCGTAACCACCTCTACTTGGAAAGGAAGCCCCATTTTATTCAGCGGGGCTTATTCCCAAGAGAGAGTTCATGGGATTGCAGCCTTAAAGTCTTAGAGCAGAAATCTATGCATTTACTCAGACATAATACACTGTATAATTCACAAGTAAAACTGAACTGTTAATGTGGGTCAGCTTTTGTGGATTAGGGATTAAAAGATACATAGTAGAACTAATATGTGTATCTTGGTAGTATTAAACTGTTGTTTAAAAATGCGATTTATAAAGGGACAAATACTACAGGCTACCTACGGATCTATAGGCAATTGTTGGAAGTTATGTAAATAAAGCAATTCTTAATTGTGTAGAATCGAGGTGTGGGCAATGTTCCCTCGAAGCTGCAGGGTCTTGTGAGCAAAAATTCTACTTTGTGAGCTCCTGGCATTGAAGTTGTGAGCTGCTGCGTAAATTATTGTGCTCTGGGGTCATCCTTCCTGAGCTAAGACAAAAATGTGTGAGCTGGAGGCTAAAAATCTGTGAGCTAGCTCACGCTAACTCAGCTTAGAGGGAACACTGGGTGTGGGGCAGATCGTCTGGCAGATACAGACCTCTCTCGGGAAAATCAACGCAGGGGGTTGACTTTGAAAAGGGGGAAAGACTAAGGAAATAATAACGACGCCTCTTCCACGCGGCTGCTTTTCATTAAAGCAGCTGCACACCGGAAAAAGTGTCACACGCACTCGCCGCACAGCACCCAAATGCTTGCGGATAGGAAGTTTGAATGCCGAACGTCAGGCGCCTTTCCGCCAGCGGAAGGCAAGGAATCTTGACCCTGTTGTGGTCCCCAGAGCGCCCCACCCTCTTATTTATATACGCCTGCTGCGCAGCCAATCGGCAACGACACCTCATGACTATGGAATGATAGGCGGCCGGCCATTGCGAAGCCGCCCGGGTGACAGCAGCGAGTGCGAGTCGAAGGGTGGGCGTTGGCTGGCGCGGGATGGCGGCTGCCGCCCTGTACTTGGAGCACTACCTGGACAGTGAGTGACTACGGTAGTTTTGGGGAGGGCACGTTGGCCGCCCGGGGGGGTGGGTACGCCAGCAATTGTATTTGCTTCAGAGACCCAGTTGGCCACGAGCGAGGTTTCTAGCTGCGTCATTATTACGCGTAGGGACGGGTCGCGGCAGCGCGAGTGGTTGGTTGAAGCTGCAGTTACTGCCATCGGCCACAAGGGGCCGCTTCTGGCCTGCCGCCGGTCGTACCACCTGCCCTGGGCGGTTGTAAACAGACCCGCTTCCCAAGCCATTGACTTATCTCTGTGGGTTGAAGCATCTTTCTGGCACAGTTCCTACACTTTTTAGCAGGAGTGTGACCTGTAGACTGTCGGTGTGTGTGTGAGGAGAAAGAGCTTCGGCAGGGAGGGAAATTATAACTTTAGTATTTTCTCGTGTTCAGCCATATGCGGTAATGTCTTGCAACAGATGCAGTTCTCCAAACTGCATTCCATGCAGGATAAAAATGAGCAAACATAGAATAGACTCTTACCAAATGCAGGATTAGAAAGGGCAGACTACAAAGTTCGTGGTGCAGAAGTATTCGAGTAGTGAGAAAGTTTCTCCCCTTCTTGAATACAAACCGTGGGGGGAAAGGATCCTTGCAGTGGCATCCAAAGTAAAGTTACACATTTCTAAGGCCCTTGACTTCAGTGGCATTAAAAGGTGGCATTGCAAGGATCCTTTTACATGTGCTAGGCTTTTAGGCTATTGTCACAAAGGTACAGTCTCATAGCCTGTTCCAGACTCACAAGAGTTTTCTTCTTTGCAACTGAGAGTATATTTAAGAGGGGTGCTGAAGTTGATGGTGGACCACCAAACCATTCAGAGATTCCAGGCAGAACAAATTTCCTTGGGATCTAGCAATATCTACTTCCCCATGTTTGATGCCACCACAGAGCCAGGGATATTAGTTGGCTCAGGCAACCATATGAAATGTAAGGAGGAGTTGAACATAAGAACATAAGAGAAGCCATGTTAGATCAGGCCAATGGCCCATCCAGTCCAACACTCTGTGTCACACAGTGGCCAAAAAAAAAATTATACACACACACACACACACTGTGGCTAATAGCCACTGATGGACCTCTGTTCCATATTTTTATCTAACCCCCTCTTGAAGGTGGCTATGCTTGTGGCCACCCCCACCTCCTGTGGCAGTGAATTCCACATGTTAATCACCCTTTGGGTGAAGAAGTACTTCCTTTTATCTGTTTTAACCTGTCTGCTCAGCAGTTTCATCGAATGCCGACAAGTTCTTGTATTGTGAGAAAGAGAGAAAAGTACTTCTTTTTTCACTACTTTCTCCATCCCATGCATTATCTTTTAAACCTCTATCATATCATCCCGCAGTCGACATTTCTCCAAGCTAAAGAGCCCCAAGCTTTTCAACCTTTCTTCATAAGGAAAGCATTCCAGCCCTTTAATCATTCTAGTTGCCCTTTTCTGGACTTTCTCCAATGCTATAATATCCTTTTTGAGGCGCGGCGACCAGAACTGCACACAGTACTCCAAATGAGACCGCATCGATTTATACGGGGGCATTATGATACTGGCAGATTTGTTTTCAATTCCCTTCCTAATAATTCCCAGCATGTTGTTGGCAACAGCTGGTACAGTTGCTGGCAGGGCTTATAAATTTTTGTAAGATATAATTGACCATATATTTTGTATTGACTGCAGGTGCTCTGCTTTTGTATTTCAGGCATCGAAAACCTCCCCTGCGAACTCCAGAGAAACTTCCAACTTATGCGTGAACTGGATCAGAGAACTGAAGGTGTGTTGGGTCACAAATCTTACGTGTAATGCTGTGCTGTACTCAAATTAAGAACTTCGCAAAGCTGAATGAAGTAGACATTACTCAGTTTGCTTTTCAAAGCAAAAATGAGACGCAGCTAGTAGCCAAAGTCCTTCACTTCCTGGCCCAGTCATCCCCATGCAGTTTGAGGTTGAAAAAAAAAAAAGCCTTGAACTTTTCAGCTTGAGTTGTCTGGCAAAGTTTGACAAGACGGCATGACATAATTCTGGTTCAGCTTTTGAGTTAGACAAGATATCAAAATGTGGATTTGCAAGTCGGTATGGGCCCCAACCAACAGTACTAGCTTTATTATATTACTGAGCAGCCAAAATTGTGATGCCAAAAATGCTCTATAGCCTTCAATCCAATGCAGGGATTTTGTATGCTTGCCAGAGAGATCACTGCTTGTCAACTGGAGAGCTCAGGAGATAGGGTAAGGTTTTGGAAGCATATTAAAGTGCTACACAGAGCAATAACAATAAACCAGCAATGAGCTGGTCTTGTGTAGTGGTTAGGATATTGGAGTAGGATTTGGGAGATCCAGGTTTGAATCCCCATTGTCATGGAAGCTTGGTCGGTAATCATGGACCCATTGCGTATTTTCAGTACAACTCACCTCCCAGGTAGGTTGTTTCAGGGAGGGACGGTGGCTCAGTGGTAGAGCATCTGCTTGGTAAGCAGAAGGTCCCAGGTTCAATCCCTGGCATCTCCAAAAAAGGCTCCAGGCAAGTAGATGTGAAAAACTTCAGCTTGAGACCCTGGAGAGCCGCTGCCAGTCTGAGTAGACAATACTGACTTTAATAGACCGAGGGTCTGATTCAGTATAAGGCAGCTTCATATGTTGTCATGTCATGTCATATGTTGTAAGGATGAAATGGAGAGGGGTATCTATGAATGCTACCCTGTGTTCCTTGGAGGATGCGTGGGATAATAATGGGTGGATTGACAGATAATTAAAATGAGCATTCAAATAATCTGGGAAGGGGGGGGAGTGAATTTGATCTACCACAATTAGAGTCAAAGTCAAAATTATAATCAAAACTCAGAAGGGAAAAGGAAAAAATAACAATAGAACAGTCAACAAAAAGCTTCAGTAAAGTGGAGCATTTTTATTAGGCAATGGAAATTTAAATGATTTCATTCCAAGTAGATAGCTGCCGGCTGGAAGTTCCATAATCAAGGATCCACAACAGAAAAGGTCCGGCCACCTTGACTTAGAAAGTGGAGACACAACAGCTGGCCCTCTGTAGAAGCTCTTAAGTTATAGCCTGACATATCTTTATAAAAATGAGTGTGTAGGTTTCTTGCTTGCTTAATGAGGGATGTACCTCTTCTGTGTCAAATTACATTTGTAACTTTTATTCAGATGTTAACAGAATGCTGTTTGTATGATCTGTTTAGTTTACTAAAAAGCAGCTTTTTATATTGTTAAAATCAATACAAATTGTAACATCAATACAAATGTTAATTTGTGGTTTAAAATCTCAATGGAGAGATGTTTTATGGATTCCTAGAGTGTGTTCTTTTGTAAAGCATGCAATTGATCCTAAATGAGTTTACTCAGAGATAAGTGTGATAGCAGTCAGTGGGATTTATTATATAATCAACATGGTTAAAATTAAACTTCCCTATCTTAAACATACCTTTTCAATTTGCCCTTCAGACAAGAAGGCAGAAATTGACTCTCTTGCAACCCAGTACATTTCAACGGTGAGGAATCTGACCTCAGAGCAACGGGTGGAAATCCTGCAGAAGATACAGAATGCTTACACAAAGTGTAAAGAATACAGTGATGACAAGGTGCAACTGGCAATGCAGACCTATGAAATGGTAAGATTGGACAGATGAAGCATTTGTGCTGTGGAATGAATAAGCCAGCCTCTGTGCTTTTAATTTTTCTCGTAGTTTCAAAGAGGAGACTTTTTGCATATAGCTGTAGGCTGACAACAGAATGGGTATTCCATTATGCAGGCTAACACTATACATTCTTTTCTTTCCTCCCCCAAAAACTCTTCTGGATTGGACTGGACTTGTACTCTGTACAAGGTTGTGATCTTTCCCTGTTTAATCCTTTATTGTCTGGGAGCAACAAGGCAAAAACAGGCATTAAAAGTAGAATATCATGTATTGCCAACCAGTTGGCTTTGCAGGCTGCACATTCATCAGAATACTCTCTGAAGTTGCATTCTCTAAAATGAGCTTATTATAACTGTTATGTTGGAGATATTAGTAAACTAGTGGCAAGCAGTTCTAAACCCTGATTGCTATGAGTTTCCAGATGATGGAAGTCCTATTTCTAGAGGGCAGATTCAATGAAACTACCTATGAATTTGTGCCTCTACATGTTTGTGGGGGGATGCGGTACAAGGGGTGGTCATCAAGTTGATGAAGGTTACAAATTAGGAGAGGCATGCGCAGGGCAATACAATGTAGCCCTAAAAAGAGTTATACCCATCTAAGCTTGTGGATTTAACACAGTTATCTTTCTCTTAGAACTGCACTGATACAGACCTAACTGGTTATAGAGAAAAGTACCTTGTGTGGAGGGAAGCTGGCTCCCTGCTCTCCTCTCCCTCCAGTGGAAACTGCCGGAAGAGACATATTTGTACTGGTCATGGAATTTCTGGACAGTCAGCTAGCAGCCGAGGCTAAAATTCCTCTCCTGCTTGCTTTTGGCTAATATAGGGAAGTTGACAGGTATATAGGAGGTGCACTTTATACACTCCTATATACCTGCCACTATATACACTCACTAATATAGGAGAAGGTTTCTAGTAAGTGTGAATTATATATAGCAATTCACTTAACTGTGAATCTCATGGCTGCCAGACGTTATTTTCGAGGATTTTCTTGAGCTGGTGGTTTCTCTCTAATGCAGGTGGACAAGCACATTCGCCGCCTGGATGCTGACTTGGCACGATTTGAAGCTGATTTGAAGGATAAACTGGAAGGCAGTGATTTTGAAATCCCTGGAATGCAAAATCTGAAAAGTGAGTACATTGTGATCACTGTGGTCTCATACTGAAGAATCCCGTCTGACCTGAAGTATTTTTTATGAAGCGGGTTTTTTCAGTTGATACCCTACCTTTCTTTTCCAGTGGGATTTTTTCCTAATGCTTCACAGAGAGGTTCTTTTATAGAAGGCATATTTGTACCCATAGCAGAGAACAAAGGAAAAAAAATAAGGGAAGTTGGACTGAAACAGGTCATAAGTTTTATTACTTCTAGTATCCATGATTTTGGCATAAAGTGGGTGGTGTCCTGTACACATAACATATGTAGGAAGAGTCTGCAGGCCTTGTTCATGACCAAGGGTGATGCCATGTGCTCTCCTATGTCTGTATATTCCTTGCTTGTGGGCACAGTGATCACATGCATATAAACTATATGCACCCCCAGATATGTATGCCTGTCATGATCCTAGGCTCAGTGAGTAACTTTAACTTTAATGCATTCTCCAAACTGCCAGCTGGTTTGGCTTGGAGAAGAGATTTTAAGACAGAAATGTCTTCTCTTAGCCAGCTAATGGGGCAGTGAGTGCTTCAAGAGCCACACAATATGTGTGAAAGAGCCACATATGGCTCCTGAGCCTCAGTTTGTCTACCACTGTACATCAGCATGCCCCCAGATAATACTTTAGCCTATATCTAGACTAGCACTTCCCATTGCAGGTGTGTCTTGTCTTGTCTGCTACAGACTTGCACCCCAAACTCTGTTTGGGCCACTTTCCATATTAATATATTCTGCTTCATGGACCTCTGAATGGTAATTATATTTCCCCAAAATCACTGCAATATCCTTCTCACCCTGTATTTTCTGTTAAGCTTGTGTGTTTGTTTCCATTGTGAATCTATTTTCTGTATATGTGGATTACTTTATTATTTTCTATTAATAAAATAACCTCCCTTGGTTAAGCAATGTTCTGTTAATTCTGAGAGTTCTCAAAGGAACAATCCTGGTAGACAATTGATGTAAAGATCCCCTGTTAGTGCCTCTCACAAGCCAAAGTCTCCTTAAGAGCTAACATTCCCCCCCAATATTAGACCTCCCCTAATTCCGGTAACAATATTGCTTGGGTTCTCATGTCTCTTCAGTCATGGATAGATGGTGTTTGTTAAGAAGGGAGACACACGGGTTGGGTGGGTGCTCTGGGTCCAACCAGACCCTTACCAGAGTGGTGGCAGCCAGTTGAAAGCCCTTCCTGGTCCCCTGCCAGTGTGACAATGTTGTTTGATGAAGAATGTTAAAAAGCAGCACTCCCTCCTAGGATGGGTCATGTGTGCATTCACCTTATATGTATGTGTGGAGGGAAGCTGGCTTGGTTGCAAGTGCAGGTGGGGGCTAAGCTTGCTTGGTTGCAAGTGCAGGTGGGGGCTAAGCTTTCTCCCACTTCCCCTCTCTGCCCATTGCTTCTGTCCACATACACATAATCTGTACAGTGGTAAAGTGGCTTTTGGGATTGAGGAGAAGGGTACATTAGAAGTGGGATCCACTTTCTTTGGTATAATACAGTCTGGAGGCATACATGTAAAGGCACCATTAAGTATATTGTTTAACTTAAGTGATGTTTTGAAACAGTAGTGGTATAAAAACACTGAGGTGGTTTTTTTTCTCCTTACCATAAGGGTATAACCAATCATGCCAATAAAGGTTATTGTATTGTATGGGTATAACCAGAAATAGTTGTCTTTCAGAGGGGCGAACTCAGAAAGACAAAAAAAGTTCCCGGGGTCGAGGCCGACGAACATCAGAGGAAGATGCTCCAGTAAAAAAGAAACCAAAACGAAGGTACAATTTAGTGACTGCAATCTAGGGGTTGCTTAACAGCTCTCTTGATTTCATCAACTCATGCATGAAAGTGTATGGGTTGCCATTAAATAAGAACTCAAATAATCATTATCTATGGAAATACAATATAAATTACTAACTTAAATAAAACATATTTTAAGTGCTAACCAAGGTAGTGTGACCCTTTTGAGGCCTCTCCTAGATGCATAGTTCTAATTATCAAAGTAGTTTGAGTTCCATGTCTTGCTTTTTCCTAGCCATAGCTTCCATATCTACTTGCTGTTTTTATTTACTACTTGAAGTGTTTATATTGAAAGTGCAGTGTTGGTAACTTGGTACTGATGTTCACCTTAATGAATTTCTGATCTGGGATTTTTTTTCTTTTTCATTTTACTAACACTGATCATTTATCTTGCTCTGCATTTGCTGATTCAACAGTCATGGAGACCCTTAGTATATGTGGAATTCACAATACAAAAACCGCAAAAGGGGAAAGCATCAGCAGTTCAGAAATACCAATCATACTATTTGGTGCTTCTTCAATAATAATTATTGCTGTGTATAACTGTAAAACAGTTGAGTTGGTGGTTACAACCCATTATTCAGCCACATTATAGAAGACAGAGTTGAAATGTCAGATTACCTGGGAGGGTGTTCAGCTGACAGTTTTATTGCTATGGCGTGCTTCCTCTGCCTCATCCTTTGAAATTGATTTGGTAGTCAACAAACACTTTTATTGTTGAGAGCAATAGAGGAGCCAACCACTGGACTTTTCTACTGTGTATCATTTAGGCTACCAGTGCACATCTGTATCAATTATGCTATCATAAGCCTTTATGCTAACTTGTATTGTTTTGGGGTTATAAGTGCACAGTACCATGTAAGATTTCAGTGCTACTTTGTATTGAATTTTGCAGCTTGGATATTGTAAAAAAAAAAAATGGGTTATAACCATCAACTCAGCTGTGTTACAATTATGTATGGCAGTAATTATTATTGAAGAAGCACCAAATAGTGTGATTAATGTTTCTGAATTGCTGATTGTTTTCCCTTTTGCAGTTTCTATATCTGCTGATAACATCAATTGGATACTACTTCCTGATAAACAGGAAGTTTCCTGTGTTCTTGAAGTCTGAGTCAGGAACCTCACATTATTTTGTTTTTAAATGGCAGCTTCCATAGAATTCTCTCTTTTCTCACTCTCTTGGGTTTTTGTTGGTTTGTGTCATTTCATCTGAGTTTTGGCTTCTTTTGTAGCAGCCAGATCATCCATTTCTGCTCTTCAGACTATACATGAACTCATAAGGGAGTTTATTTAGGGAATGTACTGTTTGAAACTACCAAGAGTAACTGTATTTACTCAGTATTCATGTGTATTGATTCCACTGCAGATCTGAATTAGCTGAAACCATCCTCACTGTTCATCCTTCAGATGTCCTGGACATGCCAGTGGATCCCAATGAGCCCACATATTGCTTGTGCCACCAAGTATCCTACGGAGAAATGATTGGCTGTGACAACCCAGATGTAAGTCTTGAGATCGCAGGAGTTTATCTTGGTCTGGGCCTGCTGCCACTCTCCATCCTTATTCAAATTCCATTCCAAAATACTTCCCTCAGAAAAAAAAAATCACCTGTTTTACTTAAGAACCAGATCCTGGATGGTGCTGTAAATCATACAGAATCATATGGTGAGAAAGGTGTGCCAAATATTTTAGTTTTGCTCCACCTTGTCTGGCTTGCTGTAGGAAAAAAAGGACCTTTTTGTGCTGCAGTGTCAGTTCATGCTCTTCAGATGCCACCTATGGAAGCTGCCTCTGGCATTTTTCATTCTGTGCCATGTAAAACATTTTTATTCCACAACAGAGTTAGCTGTCACAATCCTGGGGCTGGTGAGGCCTCCAGGCCCCAGGGAAACCTGCTTAGGAGTTACTGGGAAAAGTCTACATCTCCCAGGATTCCCTCTGTCCCTCTGTTTTGGAGGGAAACAGGCCCAGAGAGGGATGGGACCTGGAAAGAGAATATATAAAGGCCAAGCCCAGGAAGTGGGTGTTCTTTTCCTAGGAGGCAGAGCTGAGGAAGAGCTGCTGCCAGGGAGAGACCCTCACCCTGTGAGGGAGAGTGAGTAGACCCAGGTCTGACTGAGACAGTTAGGGACAGTAAGTTCAGACATGTTAGGGCATTTGGTTATTTTTCCCTTCACCCCTTTTACTGTTTTATTGCACCTTGTTAATTTATATTGCACTGAAATAAACCTTTTTGTTATTGTTCACTCTGCCTGGTCCTCACGCCCATTATTTGGCCTAAGCCACTTCGGTGGGAAGGGCGGGATATAAATTGAAATAAACTTGAAACTTAAACTATGGTAGGCCTGGAAGGGCTTGGGAGGGTACTCTGGGCCTTCTCAAAGGAGACCCTTAACCCAGAGTGGTGGCAGCAATTGGTAAGACCCCCCCTGAGTTGTGACAGTAGCAATGATGGGCTTTAATCAAGATCCAGTGCAAGACTCACACAGGCCAGAGTTTAGTCCAAGATTCTTTAGCAGCTTGGAGTTGAAATTTCGAATCAGGTTGTACATGTATAAGTAGTATATTATGTCTTCCAGAATTTGTGATTTTATTCAGCTGGAACGGATGTCAAACATGCGGCCGGGGGTTGAATCAGGCCCCGGAGGGCTTCTATCAGGCCCCCAAGTAACTGGCTGTCATTTGCTTCCTTCTCCCTCTCTCTTGCTTCCTTTTGCATCACAGCTTGCTTTGCCAGGCTTTCTCAATCCAACAGGAGCTGCAGAGCGAAGCCTCTATTTTCTCCATTGGCTGAGGCTCCACCCTTGGGGAGGAAGGGGGGGGCAGCGCTTGCTTTGCCAGGTTCTCTCAATTGCATGGCAGAGCTACTGAGCTAAGCCTCTTGTCCTTGTATAGGCTCAGGCTCCTCCTCCTGGTCCCCTGGGGAAGAAAGGAAAAAGCCAGATCTTCCTTTGCCCAGTTTCCTGGATCCCATGGGAGAGATACAAAAAAGCACCTTTAAGACCAACTAGTACTAATATTTTAAACATGTTTTAATTTTTAGGCTTTTTAAAAAGTTTGTGTTCTTTATAAAATATATATCTCTGCTATCTAATCTTAAATAGGTACACACATGTCAGGCTCAGCCTGACATGGCACAGCCTGACAAGGTCTCATTTATGTCAGATCCAGCCCTCATAACCAATGAGTTTGACACCCCTGAGCTAGAACATGTAACAGAAAAAGCGGAGAAGGGGCAACAGAGTACGTGTGTGAGGGAAAGGATGTAGGGGATGGGGAAGCATGCAAAGCAATCTCATCAAAGTGAACAGTAGAAGCTCCTCCTGACTTAACCAGGTTTCCAGATTTTTGAATCTTTATATTTTGGAAGCCCTTATTTACAACAAATAGGATGCAATCTTTAACTTAACTTTCAAGGGGAAGTTAACTTTTATAAGTAAGTGTCTGCCGTATCTTTTATCCTGGACAGCACTGGGTGTTTGTTTCTGTTAGGCATAATAAGAAAGGAATGGTGGGCTTTGCCTGAAAGTGGCAGTCTCTATCCAATGTGTAGAAATTCTGTCCCCTAACCATGTGTGGCCCCTTTCCTCTTGTAAAATGGAGGGAATGATGTACATTGGAGAAAGGGTATTGGAAGCTGTGGCGGAAGAGAGTGCTCAAACTTTCTTTTGTTTTTGTCTCACCAGTGTTCCAGTTATCTTTACATTGTAAACACAAGTCCAGATTCCTGTAGTAGTAACAGTGGATAGATTGGGGGGCGGGGAGGGGGGAAGACTCAGAGGAAAAGGCTGGCATGAGAAAAATTAAGCATTCCCTTTCTCCATCCAGTCCCTTTTCTAGTGCAAATCACCTCATCTGAGAGTGTTTTATCAGGCAGAAGGTCTGGTTGCTTTTTGTTACATGTCACTGCAGTGTACCATGCTGTTTGTCTCTTAAAGTAACAAGCAGCTGTCTGCCAGCCATATTGTTAATACATCTGATAAGAAAAGTTAATGCTGTCAAAATTGATCTGCAGTCTGACAAAATGGGTCTAATACACAAAAGATTATGCTATGATAAATGTGCTATTTTTAAAAAAATTATTAAGTTCTATATGAAAAACAGCAGTCATACTTTTTCTCTCTCTCCCCCCCCCCCCCCCCAAACCTAGTGTCCAATTGAATGGTTTCATTTTGCTTGTGTGGATCTCACCACCAAACCCAAAGGGAAATGGTAGGTATCATGAACTTTAAAACTTTGTTCTTACTTTTCTGGGGTGCTTTTCTTTTGCAGATACAGTGACAATTCAGTAGTGTAGTCTTGGCATTTTGATTCAGGGGTTTGTTGTTGTTGCAAGGTTTTAACCCATACTGCGAATATTTTAAAAGCTGTACTACCAAATCAAAACAATATATTTTGTAGGGGAAAGAGAAAAGCTAATATTTAGATGTGTGATAGAAGCTGTGATTGCAAAGAAACAGAACTATTAAAACACCGTGAAGGATTGGTGCATGGTATGTGCATGGAAAGAAGAGACTCTTCAAATTGAAATTGTGAATGGTCTGTTGATCTCCCTTTATAGACTTGAAAAAAACACCTTCAGAATTTATTCCGCAGGCTGAGAGAACCATATTTCAAAGCTGATTGTTACGTAGACTCTGACCACAATCCAGTCTGTTATACAAACTTTTATCCCCATTAACTGTACCTTAACTTTAAAAAGATAAAGATTGTACTCCATTGTACATTTTATGTATATGGGGGATGCACACACAAGCTCTCCCCCAAAATTCCCAGTTTTCAAGGAACAACATGGGTTGGGAAGGAGAAATGGAAGGCATCAGTTAATCCTTCTCAAACACCTTTCAAGATGTTATATTCTAATCTGACCTAAACATTGTACTTTGCTGTCCTTAGGTATTGTCCTCGCTGTGTTCAGGAGAAGAAGAAGAAGTAGGAACGATAGGAATAAGAATTTGAAAGAGAAAGTTTAATATATTCCTATATATTGCAATATTTTATTTTATTTTTACTGACCCATCTTCTTGTTTGATTTAGTATTCAGCTGTTTACTGGCCAGTTGTAGTTTTGCATAAATGGAGCTGTCCTAACAAGGAAAGGAAGATTTGGAGAAAACTCATTGTAGTTATTTTTTTCTACTCTGGTTATGCTTCCATAGGAGTGTAATCAATGTAATGAAGTACTAAAGGTAGCCCTGCACTGGAATTTTTGCACATACACTGAACTGTGAAATTGGCTATGGAGTTGCAGGTGAAAAAAATAAATACCATTGTTGTTGAAGCATAGTTATTCTGTACAACATTTATGAAGGATTTTAAAACTAACCACCTTTCCAAACCTTATAGCTGCTGACGAAGAGGTAATTAATTGTTTTATGTTGTTGTTTTACCATGCAGTTTTGCTCCTTTAGAGGAAAGCTGTAAGGCAATGGTTGTTTACATTATACCCCCATTAAAAAAAAAAGAAGTAAACTGTATTGGTTAAATATTGTTCCATGAGTAAACTTCAGGAGGTTTATACCTGTTCTCATTTTCATTTGTGCTTTATACTTTTTCCGCTGAAATCATATATGGTAAATAAGAAATGCTTAATAAAGACAAGATATCGAAAAGATGAACCTATTATAAGTATAATCTGATTTATTCATGAAACAATAATAAAGTTTAATTTTCATTGATAAAACAGCTATTGAACGTAAGTAATTGGAAGGATCAGTTTTAAGAGAAAGGATTTCTGCTACAGCATAGCTGCAGAACGATCTGGTATCATGAATTGTGAAATTTCTGGGCTATGAATTTGCTGAGATGCTCTCCAGTATAAACTGTAAAACTTGGTATCCAAGTACCTTAGGTTGGAAGCAGACAATCATTTTTCCAGGTAGTTGTAAGTGGCACGTTAGAGCCATCATTGTCCATGGTGTGTATACCGCAACCTCTATAATCCCCGGTCAAACAGGATGTGCGGGTTTTTGTAGTGTTTCAAAACTCCTACTCATTCTTTTTAGCCTGAGACAATAGCATGACAGAAGTTTTGACTGGATAATGATGGCTTTTGTCAGTGCACTTTCAGCTGTCTTAAAACATACCAGCTTTTAAAAGAGATATAAATAATATTTTCGTACTAATGGCTAGTTCTTCCTGTGTTTATATTGTGAGATGCACATGGCTTTTGGAATATGGGCACAACCACCAAAATATAACCGTCCTCTGGAGAAAGACAACTATGTTAGCTATTGCAGCTAGTGTAGAGTTGGTTAAGAATCCCCTTAAATCTCTATAACAATGTGGTGGCTTGTGTTCCTTGCAAGCAGCAAAGCACAAAGGGAAGAATGCATTCTGTAATCAATAATCGAAGCTTTAAAATAAGTAAAACTGTTGCTGAAAGAAGGTGGTTTGCATTTTGTTATGAAAGAATGAACAGTCTGTTCTTTGCAACACACTTCTTTTACATCCAGCTTTTAGCATATAATGTAATTCAGTTAAATGACAGGTTTCCTATGGCTGCATTTTTATCTGTTCAGGTTTTTAATGCTGTCATAAGATGTAGGGTGAGAAAAATACCCTTTGTTTCATAGTTTTCTGTTTTCAGGGTAAATATTTATATAGATACATTGTAATTTTGAAATAGTTATCCACTTAATATCATGTGCATAAGCATGGAACAGAACATGAACATCTTCTCAATCATGATGAACTTTATAACAGAGAGATTATTTCCCTCTTCCATAAGGGAGATTTCCCTCTCTAACAGTTTATGCTGCACATTTTCATTTAAAACGAGTCTGTTTACTACTGCTTAATTTACATTAAAGTAGACCTGCACATATTGTGATCCATTAAACTGCACAAATCCACTGGCCACATATGTGGTCTTCCACGTAGACACCAAAGAAAGGTTTATTGAGCATATAATAGGACATCATAAATGGTTGATGGGTTGTGTTTGGTTTGGTGGCTCGCTGTATGGGTATGCTTAAAGTTTTTAGTCTTAGGATTACTTTTTAAAAGAAAAGAGGGTAAACCTTCCAATGAGCCCCCCCCCCCCCCCCATATAAATGGTTAGTCGATGAGTAATGTTCCTGGCCTTTTACCAGGTAGGAAGGCAGCATTTCGAGATCTATTTTCACTCTTCCAATTATGCTAAGTCTTAATTAACAGAGGTTGACACATCTCCAAGATGCATTTTGTGATAAGCAATTAATGCTGCTATATAACTAGAGGAACAAGCTAGACTGTCACTTTACCATAAGCTAATGTCATGTATTGGACCTGAGGAATTAAATAGGGTTTTTTTTCTTTTGGAAAGCTACATAGTAGTAGTAAAGTTTTTTTTCTTATTAAACTTGCAGCCTAGTTTCTAGAAAAACATTTTATAATAATATTATGATATTGGATTGAGCAATATAGATGCCACAAGTAAATAGCACTATCTTTGAGGTAATTTATCAAGCAGTTCATGTTGTTTTTCAGGGTTTTTAAGTCTGTATTGATTTATCAACAGTCCTGTTGATTCTGACTTAGGGGGAATGTGTTCTCCTGAATTTTGAATGTATCTTGTTTAATAGCTTGTTAGGATTTGGAATAAAGGAGACAATTTTAGTGTGTTAATTTTTGTGAGTCATCCTGCCCCCCCCCCCATTCATAATTCCGCACAGGCTGTATTTCCTTGTCAAAGGAATTAAAAAGATGTTTCTTTTTAAGTGGAAGAGAATATTAAAAATCTTTTTATTACAAAATGTGAGATGTATATCTGTATTTTTGATCATGTTATAGATATAATAGGTATATTGTTATAAATAAAGTATTTTTGAAACAAACATGATTTTCATCTTTCTGAGACTGTTTCTTTTGTGTAGTGTTTTAATACTTTGCTTATATGGTTTTTGAGTTTGTAATTCACTGTCATGCTAAAAAATTCTCCCTAGCTGCATGTCAATTTTCCTATCTGAGTGAGAATGGGAAATATAGCATAGAATCCTGGATCATATAAAATGTGAAGCTAATCTCAAAGCACATTTGAGGAAGAAGAAGAAGATATTGGATTTCTATCCCGCCCTCCACTCCGAAGAGTCTCAGAGCAGCTCACAATCTCCTTTACCTTCCTCCCACACAACAGACACCCTGTGAGGTGGGTGGGGCTGGAGAGGGCTCTCACAGCAGCTGCCCTTTCAAGGACAACCTCTGCCAGAGCTATGGCTGACCCAAGGCCATCTCAGCAGGTGCAAGTGGAGGAGTGGGGAATCAAACCCGGTTCTCCCAGATAAGAGTCTGCACACTTAACCTCTACACCAAACTGGCTCACCAAACATAGCCATGACAGGAAGCAGTAAACAATATTTGACTCTGTACAATTTTAAACCCAGAAAGAACTACTATAATGGAAATGTAGCTACAGCTATCATTAGTGGTAAATTACAAACCTTCTAAGCAAGCTGCCACAATGTAACAAAGATGAATTTCTTTGAAGTTTACTAAGCACAATACATTAGGTGTACATGAACACGTTTTAAGGGTCAGCTTACACAAAACACAGGGAGATCTTTGACTGGATCCTAATGTGTGTTTGATCTGATCCCCTGAGCAATTCAGAGCTGTGGTTACTGGTGAAAGGGGGAGAATTGATGAAAATCCCTCTCCAGAAACTTTTCTCTTTATTGGGAAAATAAAATTTAAAATATAAAAAGTGATAGCAAGAAAAGCAAAACCACAAATCTTGCCCGCATACAACAGTGAGGGAGCTATGGGTGGCTGCAGGGTGTGTGTGGTTATTTTAAGTAAAACATGAGGCAGTAAAAGCAGAAGACTTGCCAAAGTGGATCAGGCCAAAGTCCAGTACAGTTCATGCAATGACAGTGGACATAGCTCACCTATTTTTAGAAGGTCGGAAGCATAGCCCGAAGGTGAAACCCCACCCCACTTCCAACTGTCCCTCAGTAGCAACCTGCTTCTGAACATGACGGATCTGTGCTACCATTACTGTTGATAAAAGATAAGGCCAAGTTCGATGGCGCAAAGTCAGGTAACATATTACTGAAAATTCTAAAAAAATTCCACATGCATTTTACCAACAGGTTTTATTAGGGGAATCTGTTCGTCTTGCATTAATTCTTCAAAAGTAGTATACTGGTCTTCTACTCTGAAATATTACTGCAAGATTATTAATTATTCATACGGGAAGCTTACTCCTTCAGGGTGCTACCAGCGCCAGAGATCGCTGGCATTGAATGTGCGGGTCTGAAGTGGGATGTGGGAGAGGGGTTGGCGATCTGGCTGGTGTACCAATCGCCTAGCGCACAAGCCAGCGCCTTATCATCCCTGATGGAGGCCGCAACAGGCTGGGCATTGGAACAACCAAGGCTTTTAATCCTGAGTGATTTCAATGTCCATGCCGATGACGTGGACTCCAATCAGGCGACGGACCTAGTGTCATCCATGGCTACGCTAGGACTCTCTCAATTTGTAGCCACATCCACTCACCAGGCCGGGCACATGCTGGATTTGATCTTTGCGTTGGGGGTTACAGTGATCTGAATTACTGCTGATGCGGTACCATGGTCGGACTACTATGCCCTGAAGGCCTGCATGAATGTGCCACCCCAAACCTGCCTAGGCGACGAGCGTATTTTAGCTCGCCCAAGGAACCTAATGGACCCACTCCAGTTCCAGAGGGAACTGAGGGATCCCTGGCCCCCTGGCGACTCGCTCGATGACATGGTTGAGCTATGGCAAAATCAGCTCACCATGGCCATTGATGAGATCACTCCTCGGCATCCTCTGCATCCCCGTGAAAAGATGGCGCCATGGTATAATGCAGATTTGCGATCGATGAAACGGAGGCTCAGACAACTAGAGAGGCGATGGCGGCGGACTCACGATGAAGCAACTAGAGCATCTTATAGAGAGTATATGAAATCCTATGAGATGGCAGTCAAGACCACAAAGAAAATTTACTTTGCAGCCAAGATTGCATCTGCGAATTCATGACCAGCACAATTATTTAGTATCATTCAGACTCTTACAATTCTGCCACAAGGCAGATCAAACTATAGGGAATTGGAAATAGGCTGTGAGGCTTTTGCAACATTTTTCACGGATAAAGTCTCATTGCTCCGCCGTGACCTCCCTGCCACAATTGAAAAAGTAAGTGAACTCGAGGCTCCATACCTGTTTTCGGGGTCGGCTTTAGACAGTTTTGCAACACTCAGCTTGGAGGAAGTTGACAGAATCCTCACAACTGTATGCCCAACAACATGTGATTTGGACCCTTGCCCATCCTGGCTGATAAAAGCTTGCCGGATGGAGCTTCAATATCCTGTATGGGATATCTTAAATAGGTCCCTCTCGGATGGGCTTTTTCCAACACCTCTTAAAGAGGCAATAGTCCATCCCCTCTTGAAAAAACCAACATTAGACCCGGCCGAATTGGTACATTATCAACCGGTCTCAAATTTACCCTTTTGGGGTAAAATTATTGAGAGGGCAGTAGCATTACAGTTGCAGAGCTTCCTGGAGGATGCTTCCATTTTAGACCCACACCAGTCCGACTTTCGCCCAGGCCATGGGACAGAGACGGTGCTGGTCACCTTAGTGGATGATCGCCAACAACAACTGGATCAAGGCGGGTCAGCAGTGCTGTTGTTGTTGGACCTGTTGGCGGCATTCAACATGGTTGACCATCAGTTGCTGGTCCACCGCCTTGCCAATGCAGGGATTCAGGGGTTAGCCTTACAATGGCTTTCTTCCTTTCTCTGTGATCGGGGACAAAGGGTGGCGATCGAGAGACAATCGTCCCAGAGGCATCCACTTAATTGTGGAGTGCCTCAGGGGGCGGTGCTTTCCCTGATGTTGTTTAATATCTATATGTGCCCCCTTGCCCAGATTGTCAGGAGATTTGGGCTGGGTTGCCATCAGTATGCAGATGACACCCAGCTTTATCTGCTGATGATTTGGGCTGGGTTGCCATCAGTATGCAGATGACACCCAGCTTTATCTGCTGATGAATGGCCGGCCTGCCTCCGCCCCAGAAAAATTGGCCCCGGCGCTACAAGCCATGGCGGGGTGGCTGAGGCTGAGTTGTCTGAAGCTGAACCCAACGAAGACAGAAGTCCTTTGTCTGAGTCGCAGTGGCCTGGGAAGGGAAATCCCTTTACCAGCCTTTGATGGGGTGCCACTGATATCGGCGCCTAAAGTCAAGAGCTTGGGGGTGCTACTGGAGCCCACATTGGCTATGAAGGCCCAGATAGCAGCCACTGTGAGATCCACCTTTTTCCATCTTAGGCGGGCACGACAGCTGGCACCCTTCCTAGAGCACAGCAACTTAGCAACAGTGATTCATGCTACGGTCACCTCGAGACTAGACTATCATAATGCCTTCTACATGGGGCTGCCCATGTCTCGAATCTGGAAGCTGCAGCTGTTGCAAAATGCTGCAGCCAGGCTGTTACTGGCTCTCTCTATTCGAGATCATGTGCAGCCGGGGCTGCGGCGACTGCATTGGCTGCCAATAGCATTCCGGATTTGCTACAAGGTGCTGGTTATTACCTTTAAAGCCCTATATGGCCGAGGTCCTGTTTACCTTAGAGACAGTCTCTCCCCATATATTCCGCAGAGGGTACTGAGATCTGGATCACAAAATCTATTAGAAATCCCCGGGCTGAGGGAGGCAAGATTGATGGCTACCAGAGAACGAGCCTTCTCTATTGCAGCCCCCCACTGGTGGAACCAACTCCCTGATGATGTTAGAGCCTTGTGGGACCTTGCCCAATTCCGCAAGGCTTGTAAAACAACACTTTTTCGAATGGCCTTCAACTAAAGTACAAAGCTGTTTAACATCATGGTATGGAACTTAGCACCAAAACTGTTTACAAATTGTTCAATATTTAAAGTGCAATTGTTAATTTTAATTGATCTTGCTGTAATTGTTTTTAGTGTTTTATTGTGGATATTTAACGTTGTTAGCCGCCCTGAGCCTGCTGTGGCAGGGAGGGCAGGATATAAATGCGAAAATAAATAAATAAAATAATATGAACAGTTCCACCGACGAATCTTGTTGGAGAAATGCTTAGGGATGTTTGTTTGTTTTTAATTCCGAGTAATAAAATATATTTTCCCTTTTTTGCACCGTCGGCCTTGGCCATATTTTTATCTCCTGTGACTGGTGCGGCCCTTTTATATTCTTCTTCCACCGTTACTATTAACAGCTACTTTTCTATTCTTCCACAACTAATGCCTTAACGCTTTACGACTTTCTCAAGCAACTATATCGCCAACTGAGCCATACAATTGCAGATTTGTAGGGTGAACAGTTTTAGCAGTCTTCTGAGATACCTTCCTTTTGATCCAGACTTAATACAATATAATCATTAACAGACGCTCTCACATTTTTATATATTACTGTTTGCTTTTGCATGCTTATGCTACTCAGATCAAAGGTTTGCTCAATTTGTTAATTTTACTATTCTGTCATTGAATCTTACATTTTTTTACCCTACCAGATAATTTTACTATACTGCCATTCATTCTTAAATTTGTACCAGTTTGCATTCTGAGCCACTGACTACCAGCTACATGTGGCTTTGCTCACTGTACCGGATTCCTTGTCTGATGAAGTGTGCTTAGAGAGTACACGAAAGCTTACGTTCTGAATAAAACTAAATAGGCAGCCATGTTGGTTTGTAGTAGAACAAAACAGGAGTCGAAGACCAACTTAGTTTTATTCAGAACTTAAGCTTTCGTGTGCATGCACACTTCTTCAGACGAGGAATGAGGTACAGTAAGCAGAGCCACATATAGCTGGTGGGGTTTGGAATGGCAAGTGGTACAACGTTAAAATAATTGCTATTGGTTTTTAACTTTGTACCACTTGGCATTCCAAACCCCACCAGCTATATGTGGCTCTGCTTACTGTACCTCATTCCTCGTCTGAAGAAGTGTGCATGCACACGAAAGCTTACGTTCTGAATAAAACTAAGTTGGTCTTAAAGGTGCAATCGACTGCTATTTTGAATAAAACCAGTTGGTCTTAAACATGCAACTTGACTCCTATTTAGCTTTAGCAGCAGAATGCACGCTGTGCGATCCCGTTGAACAGATCCCAGCCAGCCAAGCCGTTGCCAGAGTACACAACCACTGCGCGAGTGTAGGCGGAAGGCAGGGGCTTTCAACGCAACTTCCCTCCTTCCCCCCACTGTAACACGCATGCGTCGATAGAAATCTAGTCCAAGCAATAGGTCCCTGTTGATACACTCCCACAATGCCTTTCTTATCTAGTTTGTCTGGAGAGGAGGAAAAGGAGAGGGGTCGCTGTTGATCCACAGCTGTCTGGGATCATTTGCAGAAGAAAATACACGAATTGTCTTCGGTCTAGTTAAAGGTTAGAACAGCGTCGTCTGGTGCTTGTGTTATCCCAGCCCGGCGTTCAACGTGAGCTCTACTCAGCTGTTCCGGCAAGCCCGTCCCATTTCTCACTTTCTGGCTCTGATCGGTTCACGTACAATCCTCCCCGGTTGTATCTGAAGAAGTGTGCGTGTGCACGAAAGCCCAATACCTTGAATGAACTTTTGTTGTCTTAAAGGTGCCACTGGACTCTTAACTTTGTTCTAGCTGCTTCAGAGCAACACGGCCTCCTATCTGGATCAGTCCTCGGTGTGTCTACTCAAAAGTAAGTCATTTTAAGCCCAGTTAAGTGTACGGAATTGTAGCCTAAATTTATCTCCTGAGCAGTGTTCCCTCTAAGCTGCAGAGTCTTGTGAGCAAAAATTCTACTTTGTGAGCTACTGCATAAACTATTGTTCTCTGGGGTCATCCTTCCTGAGCGAAGACAAAAATATGTGAGCTGGAGGCTAAAATTCTGTGAGCTAGCTCACACTAATCCAGTTTAGAGGGAACACTGCTCCTGATGTGTTTAGGTGCATGCAGATAACGCCTAGATCCTCAGCTACTTAGAAACAGTCTGCCTCCGCTCCGAGATGTATGCGAACCGGACAGAAAGAAAAGTGACGACAATCATGCACGCCCATCCCTGTAGAAAATGTAAATTGCTTGCTCGTGCTGCTCAGATTGCACAAAGGTTATACAAAGGAGAGGTAGCGTTTCAGCTAACGATTGGGTTCTCTAATCAAAACTGGCTCCATTGTTTGGATTTTAACGAAAAGAAGTGTCCATTAAGCATAAATGTACTCACCTTTAAAATGCTAATAATTCAGTGGAGAGACCAAATTGCAACTACAAGAGCCTTTCTTGTGTCTTGTTGTGGGCCAAAGGAAGGAACTGACCCATGAAAACTCTTTGCTCTGTTACTGTACATTGTAGATACAATCAACCAAGGAGCCTAGAAAATCTGAGTTCCGTTTTCTGGGTCAATCGAGAAGGCAGCCCTCTGTTCAAATTCTACATGGTTCTCAAGTCTGTAGTTCTTTTTTCTTCGTGCTTTTTGTTTGCTTTTGCTTTTTTAAACCCAAAGCAATTGTTGGAAGCCACAGCTTTATTTGGAAATTTGAGTGGGAAAGGCAGACAGTTTTATCTCTCTTGCACATTTTTTTCCTGGGAAACACTCCTGTCAGAACTGTTTTTTTGAACAAAGGCTGAGAAGTCATGAGTACCTTTGTCTTTCTCCTTGTAGTATGAGGTGTTTATATTTATAAAACCATGCAACATTAAATATATGCACACAGATAACATGCTTCCCTACTATGATGTGGGCAAGGCTCTTGTGGTGTAGGAAGAACAAATTGAAGGGCATTCTAGGTGCCTGCTCAGACACTGTGGTGTAGGAACCTCAGAGTACCTCTTTCATGAAACTGTAGCATCATTCTTGTGGTGCCAAATGAAGTTGGTTGAGAGGCCCTCAAAAGTTAATGGTTCAAGAAAGCTTGGTTTTGGTTAAGTTTTGAGCCTGTCACAAGGCTTGCTCATTCCTTCGGTCCTTCCTTCCTGCCAGCACAGATTCTACTGATTCTACTTCACATAAAGCACCACAAGGAGTCAGGATGCCACGAATCTTTTGAAATGTTCTGTTTGTGTTGTGTGCATGGATATATGTAAAAATAAAGCTGGTGTTGATTTAAATGTGGCTTAACCTGTATTTATCGTGTTTAATTTACTGCCTTGTACCTTTATATCTGTTGCACTTTATTGCTGTGTGGATGTTGCTGGGTTGCTTTTTAAATAAATATTTTGTGTGAGTAATTTTATTCTATGGAACCATTTGTAAGCCTTTGTGCTCTGAGATGTATAAATAGATGTAAATGTCTCAAAACATCTCTATGCCTTTAGCTTTCCTAGGTGTCCTATTGTAAACAACATTTATTCAGTCATTTGCTGTGAGATTCTGAAGCTATACTACATCATGGAATACTTTTACCTCAGCTACTAAAACGTCATTTGCGTGCTTTTTGGAGGTAATGAATTGCACTGGGTGTTTACCCCTCCTTCTGAACTGCAAGTAAACTATGGCTGCTTCCATTGTGGTCCGACGCTGCCGGATTCAGCACCTCTGGACCCTATCAAAGCTGCAGAGTGGATACCTGAGAGAAGTTTGCAATATGCAGATGGGCTCTGTGGCCATATATTCTCTTATGAAGAAAGAAGCAAAACTATTGAAGAGACAGCTTCCATGTGGCATGAGTCACATGACCAAGAGAGCTCTGCATGCCACCCCACTTTGCTTCCAGGAAGTGATGCTGACCAGTGAACGATATGAAGTGCAAAGGCTCCCCTTTGCCCATGTTTCTGATCAAGATTTGTCATTCTTTGAGCGCCTTATGCCTGGCAGAGTCATCACAGATGTCGATGAGTTGAAACCCTTCAATGTGGACTGGTTGAAGACTGTAAGAGGTAGGTTGTTTTGCAGTTTGATTTGAACGATGCTAGCTAGTCAGAGGATCCTTCTTGGATGGTACTCTGCAGGCCTTCTTTAAAAAATGTATTTAAATGAAAAAACAACATTTTGCTATCACATGTTCCACCTTCTCCATGGAGCTCAGGATAATGGACATTTTCTTTTTTCTTCAATTTTATCTCAACAGCCTTGTGGGGGTAGGTTAGGGTGAGAAAGTATGTCTGGCCCCAGGTCACCCAATGAAGTTGATCAGAGTTACGAGAATACATCTTTACTCAGTGAGTAGTTAAAGTGAAATTCACTGTCGCTGGACACCATGATGGCCACAAGCATAGACAGCATTAAAAAACATTGGTCAGATTCATGGCTACTAGCCATGATGACTAAGGGAGCCTTCATATTTAGAGGCAGTAAACCTTTGAATACCGGAGGCAACATCCAGAAAAGTTCTAATTCTCTATGCCCTGTTTGTGGGATTGGATGGGCCACTGGTCTGAACCAGCCAGGCTCCTTTTATGTTGCCCAGTGTCCTTCCTTGCAGAGTCGGGATTTGAACCTTGATTTCTGCATTCATAGTTCTACATTCTAACCAGACTGTTACACCAGCTCTCACTTTTATACCTGTGTACAATGTTTTAGCCTGCCTATTGCTGGCTGATTCAGAAACATGGTCCTTTGGGAAGGGAATGACTTGAGTGGGAGACATGGTATAGGCCAGCCACATGAACAGCTTCAATAAATCACATTTTGTTTGTTACAGGATGCAGTAAAGTATTGCTGAAGCCACAGACAACAGTGGAAGTATCTGAGGTTCTCAGGTAATTTAAGTTGCAGTTGCATGAACATAAACAAGGTATGGAAGAGACTTCCGTAAGCATTGTTCTGGAGCACTTATCTTAAGTCATATGATGATATCCTGCAGTTCCTTTTGCACTTTGGGAGGAAGAAAAACAGTCAAATGGCTTTTGTGTGCATAAAATGTAGAGTGCAAGAGCTAGACTACTAGTCTTCTTTTAAGATGAGTCCTTTCTTCAGCTTTTTTCTGTTATGAACAGTATAGGCTCTAAAGAGTGCTAAGGAGTTATGTTGCATTTGGGATGACTGTCTAGCTGCAATGGCCTTAAGTTTTTAATACTGAAGGAAATAAAGTATGGGAAAATTGATTTTAAAGGCATGAAGGTTCCTAATATGCATAGGTTAGGTCTCTGAAACTAGGAGTTATTTCTCAGTTCTTCATTCCTTGGGTTTACATGATAGACTAATAGGGAATGATTGTAGAGCTGTTACTGTGTAGGAACATGGGTAAACTTGTGTGCTTTCTGCTGTACCATCTGAAATGGCTTTGAAAAGACCCCAGGTAGTAAGTAGATCATGTGATTAAAAATAAATGATGTCTAGTAGTCCTTAGAGGAAGCTAAAAAACAGATGCTGTCTTCAAAATGCTGCTTGCAAATATTTGATTTTTCAGTTCTTGTCAAAGGGGAACATTCAGCATCTCAGGGTCAGTTCACACATGTAGGCCATCCTTTGTGTATGTATGTATGTGACTACATGGCAAAGCAGTGTGTACTAAGCAGCATGTTTAGATAGCTGGAAGTGCTTCTGCAGCTGCAGCTACCCTTCTTCCATCATAGCAACTGTGGGAGTCATTGTGGCTGTCTAGATGTCCTACCCAATTTACCCTCCATGCAGCTGCAAATTCTCCCATATAATTACGTTGGAAGGAAAAAGGATTTGTGTGTATGAATGTGTTCCCAGTTCTGCTGCAAAGTCATAGTATTATGTAACCCCTCGTGACATATTGGTATGAGAGGTCTTGGCCCATTATTTGAAAGACACTTAGTTAATATGATAGTTCTTTATCAAGTATTTTTAAAAACCATAAAGTAAATGCAGTGGAAGCCACCAATCTACAATTGCCCTTAGGTCTTGAACTGTTTTGAGGTTCATGAGAACTGAATATTCAAAGGCATCTTTGCCTTTAGAAACAAGACCCCCATGGGCAAAATGTGTTCCCTTTCAGGTACTGCAATGAGAGGAACTTGGCTGTGAACCCTCAGGGGGGTAACACTGGCCTCGTTGGGGGCAGCGTCCCAGTCTTTGATGAGATCATTCTCTCCACAGCTCTTATGAACCAGGTCATCAGCTTCAACAGTGTTTCTGGTAAATATATTTTTGTAGAGATAAATGACACATCTGGTCACCCTTTAAAATTTACCATCCTCTGAAAAGTTCCTTTCTGGAAGGATAAGATGGAAGTTTACTGAACCTGGAAATCCTGGCAAAATTGAATTTCCCTCCTCCTTCCCAACAACAAAAATGGGGGGTACAAAGTGCACATTATGCACATTATCTTGCTGCCATCCTTACAACAGCCCTAAAAAGTAGGTCAGTATTATTCCCTTGTTGAAAATGGGTTGCTGAGGCTGAGAGAGACAGAGTTGCTTAAGGCCACTAACATCGGAATCCTAAGTGGAAGAGCAAGTTTGAAGTCTAGTAGCACCTTAAAAGACCAGCAGGGTAGAAGCTTTTTGGAGTCGAAGCTCCCAGCGTGGTGTAGTGGTTAAGAGCAGTGAACTCTTAATCTGGGAGAATTGGGTATGATTTCCCACTCCTCTACATTCAGCCAGCTGGGTGACCTTGGGTCAGTCACAGCTTTCTCAGCCCCACCTACCTCACATGATGTCCATTGTGAGGAAAGGAAGGAAAGGTGTTTATATGCCACTCTGAGACTCCTTCGGGTAGTGAAGGGGGGAGTCTTGAAAGCACTGAGTCTTGAAAGCGTATACCCTAGAAATTTTGTTGGTCTTTAAGATGCAACTGGACTCAGATCCTGCTCTTCCACTGCAGACCAACATGGCTGTCCTCCTCAGATTATCCTAAGTAGAGTCTATTGACTTCAGTGACCTTAGAAATGTGTAACTCTGTGGTGTTGTTAGTGCATTTGTGGCAGAGTCATGATTTGAACCACCCAAATCATCTCTCCTTTTCTTGCTTTTTAGGAACATTATGTCACTTTCAATTAGCAACAGATGCCAAGCCCAAAAAATAGGCAAGAGAGAGCTTACCTACTCAAAATGTTAGTTGAATACTGCCCAGGCACAAAGAACAAAGCCACAATAACTGTGTACTGCAAAAAAAATAATATAGCATCTCTAATGCTGGAGATGTTACTGCCAGTAAATGAGAAGTGGAAGATCATGCAAATGAAAGCCAAATATGCCAAATAAGAAAGCTTTTCAGGTTCTGGAAAGTAATGAGGCATTTTTGAGGTAGATAAATGGTTTCTGTGTTGTCAAGCATCTCTTCTTCCCCTTGAAGAAGAGGAAGGACAGAGCCCTATAACCTATGTAGAATACTTTGGGTGGGATACTGCGCTATCAAAAATGTACATTTGCAGCACCTCTCAGGGCCTATTAACATGTTCTAACAGGAGATCCATGACTGATCCCATGAAATTTAGGAAAGGAATACTGGTGTGTGTATTTACTCAGCTTTAGAGCAAATACAACCTTGAGGGGGTGATTGAGATCAATAGAACAGTTCATAGGGAAAGGGCCTCTAGCCCCTGTGCTACTTCTCTGATAAAATTAATATTTCTCTCCCACCCCCACCCCATTAGTTAAGAGAACGTCAGGAAATCAACCATAAGTCTTTTGGTATAAAGTGTGGTTTTTTGTGTCAGAGTGTAACGAAGCTTTCTTTTTAGGGATCTTGGTTTGCCAGGCTGGCTGCATTTTAGAAAACCTCAACCAGTATCTGGAGCAGCAGGATTTCATCATGCCTCTTGATTTAGCAGCAAAGGGAAGTTGCCATATTGGTGGCAATGTGGCAACAAATGCGGGTGGATTGCGACTGCTGAGGTACGGCTCTCTCCGAGGGACAGTCCTGGGTTTAGAAGTGGTAAGATAGAAGTCTGAAAGCTGTTCCATCTTCTGTGTTATTCTTGTCTGTCTGTGTTCACTGCCATTCAAGGTTTGCCTTTCTCTTACTGAATCATAATTTCCTATTGCAGGTATGATTTTCCTAAGGTTTTAAAATAAACCTTGCCTGTTCCGTTAACATAGACTAAGGTTTGGTTAGAATTCTGAATGTAAATTGGTCACATAATCTTATTGTAGCCTGCTTTGTTCTATTTTAAGCAGACCAATGAAGGATCTATTTAAATGTATCCCCTTCCAGGTGCTCGCTGATGGCTCCATTCTGAACTGCTTGGCATCTCTGCGAAAGGACAATACTGGTTATGACTTGAAGCAGCTTTTCATTGGATCAGAGGGGACCTTGGGAATTATTACAGCTGTGTCAATCCTCTGTCCACGGAAACCCAAAGCTGTGAATCTGGCATTTCTTGGTAAGAACTTATCTCCAGTTTTGTTTTGTTTTTTCAGGTGTGCTATTTGAATGGCTTGCGATAACACAGCTCTTTTGATGGTGTATGAGAAGACTGTACTTGGATGCAGCAGTATTTGAAGTAAAACAGTAGTGATCTTTTAAGGATTATGTTTAGTTTTTATTACAACTTAATGTGATAACCAATCCTGTTAATGAAACAAGTTGGGTGGGTGTAAAGGTTGATGTGTGCAAGGCAAGAAGAGAGAAAGAAATTAGCAGATCCAACAGGTTGCTTTTCACCAATTTAAGGACTGTTTATTTAAGGAAATTATAGAGTTCTGCATTAAAATGGTAATTTTGTGTGCTTATGAACTATAATCTAATTTTCTAATGGGTGCCATTTCTAAACTTGCTATTACTGGTGCATCACAGTATTTTTGGAATGGAACATATTTCTACTGAAGGAATTCCATTATTGTATTCCAGTATTGTGAAGAGAGAGCTCATTGGTTAGGTAGAAGTGGCCAAACCACACACCAGCCATTTTTTTCCTGTACCTTAAGTGGGGCTTTGGGCTCTAGTTATTTCTGACCAAGTGGCTTCCTTTCAGAAATGCTTTAGATCATGATTACTTCACTACAATTTTTTATTCTATTCTTCTGTTTTATTTTCTTTTTTGTAATTTGTCTCTGTAAAGGTTGTCCAAGTTTTTCTCAGGTTCTGAGAACCTTCACAACCTGCAAGGGAATGTTAGGAGAGATCTTATCTGCATATGAGTTCATGGACAATGAGTGCATGGAGCTGGTTAAAAGACATCTCAAACTGGTCAACCCAGTTGCAGGTATTAATTAGTCATGCACAAAACCTACTGAAGGAATTCCATTATCAATTTCATTTGCCAAAGCATTAGATTTCCATAAAACTAATGGCTGAGTTAAAATTTACCAGTTCATCACTCAGTTGATTTGTATAATCTAGGTCCTGGAAGTGTTTTGACTTGTGGTTACACCACATCTTAGGTTTTTTGTTTTTAAAATTGCACAAATAACCTGTGCATACATTCTTCACTTGAAGAAGTTCTGTGTCCTCGGTTTGGTACATGATGTCTCTGTCATTGACATCAGTGTTTTATAAATTCTGTTATAATAGAGGAACAGTGGAAAGGATGGGTAGACTTATGAGTAACCAGTGAATTTTGGCATCGGCATAAAAGGCGATTATAGGATTGATAAGAATACAAAATTTTGTTTGGGTACTAAAAGGATTTAAAATACTGTATGAATGCAGTTGAAAAGTTCCTGTCCCAGGGTGAACATAGTGAATTTGCTCAGGCATGGTAAATTTCATTATAGCTACCATTTCAGTGTTGGTTTCAGATTTATTGATCCATATTCCATTACTTGTTAATTTTGGCAGTTCCAGCTGGGTAAGTTCACCAGGACCCTGTGACAACAAGTGTTTATTGCTTTTGCTAAATTCAAAAATCTAATTTAGAGAATTTCTTTTGAAAAAGAAAAGATTACATTTAGCTCAGTGATGTCATAGTACAAAAGCCTTTCCCTCTTCTTTTGATCTGACACACTGGGCAGGATTCATTTTAAGAAAATCTAACATTTTATATTTAAGAAAATCTAACATTTAGATTTCCATTGCCTAGTAGAGTGGGAATAGTTCCGCTGAACTTTAATCTATGGAGCTGATGTATGCATGGTACAGGAAATTATAGCCTGTCACTCGTACCCATACTAGACGCATTTTAAAACTAATGTTTTTTACTACCATGCATGGTACAAAGATTTATACTAAAAACCCTGAAGAATTGCCACCTGCCCTCTGCCTAAGATTATCTTCTGATAATTTTCAGAACTCAGGTGGATGAGCATTTTGTAGTGGCACTAAAGACTCTGGAAGTACCCCTTCACAAAAGTTTGTCTGGTGTCAGGTTTTTGTGCCAGACATAAACATTTTTATTCTCCCAAACATTTAAGATGAGCACTTGATGTGTTCTGTTCTGCCTGTTATCTTTTTTTTTTTAATTCTACTGCTGATTTTTAAACTGGATGCTACTGTTGCATGCCCTGACCTGGATAGCCTAGGCTAGCCCAGTCTTGTCAGATCTTGGAAGCTAAGCAGCTTCAGTTTTGACTGTATTTGGAGGGGAGACCTCCAAGGAAGTCCAGGGTCACAATCCAGAGGCAGGGAATTGGCAAATCATCTCTAAATGTCTCTTGCCATGAAAGAGGGTCACCTATGGGGTCACCGTAAATCAGCGTTGACTCAACGGCAATTTCCATCACCATCACTGATGGAACGGTGAGGAACGGTGGCTCAGTGGTAGAGCATCTGCTTAGGAAACAGAAGGTCCCAGGTTCAATCCCTGGCATCTCCAAAAAAAGGGTCCAGGCAAATAGGTGTGAAAATCCTCAGCTTGAGACCCTGGAGAGCCGCTGCCAGTCTGAGAAGACAATACTGACTTTGATGGACCAGGAGTCTGATTCAGTATAAGGCAGCTTCATGTGTTCATATGTTCACTGTTGCATGGCTTCCATCTTATAGATATGTTTCCTCATGCTCCTTTTATAGTACTGATTTTGTAGCATTTTACATATTTTTTATTATTCTAAGTTACCTTGAGAATATTTTATTGGGGGGGGGACAATATGCATTTTGAATCATCATCACAATGTGTTTCTTCTGATTGTGACTGACTAATTCTACTCTCACATTTCCAGAAAGCCAGTTTTATGCCTTAATTGAGACTTCAGGTTCTAATTCTGTCCATGATGAAGAAAAACTGAGCAACTTCCTGGAACATGTCATGGCCACCAATTTGGTAGCAGATGGAACTTTGGCCTCAGAAGACAAAAAAATAAAGGTAATTTCCCTGCTCCACTGATGTACTTGGCTCAGTGCTATATTCTAAATCTGCACTATGAACTGATAAATGTCCATCTGTTTTTCGACTGGTCTCAAACTGCTGAACATTCAAAGGAAAAAAGCTGTAGCTTCTTTACTGTTTTCTGTTATTTAATACTGCTCATGTTCTGTTCAGTATTTTGGCAGTTCCCTGTCTCACATTATTAATTAGAAGGCTAATTAAAAATCTTTAAATATTTCTGCTCTGAAAAATAATGAGGGTTTGGCTTCAGTATTAAGCAGCAGGAAAACACCCTCTCTTGGTGCCTTTAAGTTTTCCATAGGGGATATCCCTATGCACTTTCACTTCAGTTGGTTGTACATATCTCATGCCAAATTGGTTTTGGAGCTCACAGTTGTTCAGAGAGCTATCTGAAGCTTCTGGGAGCGCATCTGTTTTTTTAAAAACAAGAATTAGTGTTGTGTCATGGTTGTACTTTATCTGCCATGTACTAGGTCTTGGGAAAGGTATCATGCCATGAAGCTCTTG
Organism: Heteronotia binoei; assembly: GCF_032191835.1. Lineage (NCBI taxonomy): Eukaryota > Metazoa > Chordata > Lepidosauria > Squamata > Gekkonidae > Heteronotia > Heteronotia binoei. The sequence goes on along the minus strand of NC_083228.1, from coordinate 88,781,073 downwards.
TATGCCAATCTGAGCTCCTTAGAGAAAGCATAGGATGAAAGTGATAGAACAAATACACATAACTTTAAGTCAGAACTCAAGTGTGTATAAAAGGCATTCATAGTGATCTCTTTGCCTCTTAGTATGTATTGGAAGCCACATGTATTTGAGATTTGCATTAGGCAGGGCCTCTTGTATCGGATAGTGATTGGTATGTAACCTGTGGCAGCAGAGCTGACACAGATGTGAGGTTACAATGCTGGTGGCCTTCCCAAACTGCTTATTGTGTTGGGTAATGTTTGGTCTTTAAAAAAGTGGTGTCTAAGTGTTACATATGGTGAAATTGCATCTGCTTTCTCAGAAATAAGATCCTCTCATATAGCAAGACAGGAATTCCATATTTTAAAAAGTCAGACATTGCTCAGGTTTAAGACAGAACTGAAAAGCATTTGGGGGTCTTTATGAGATAGAAGAGCAGGCATTCTGCAAGAGAGAGGAGTTAACAGTTGCAAAGGCATTTCCAACAGTGTTAAATTATCTTTTGGTGAACCATTAAATTCAGAGCAAGTTCACAATAATTTGAAGATCCATGAGTCCTTCTGACCGCCCACCTATTTCCAAGCAGCATGAAAGGCTAGTCCAGTAGTGCTGCTAACAGCAAACCACTTTTCTGCACCCATTCATGGGGAATGGAAAGAAAGAAATCAGATCTGTTTTTATTCCATCTAATTTACTGCTTTGGTAAATAATAGATGCTGTGGGCTTTAAGGGAGCGGATCACAGAGGCCCTAACATGCGATGGATATGTTTACAAATATGACATTTCCCTTCCTGTGGAGAAACTTTATGAACTTGTGACTGACATGAGGGCACGGCTGGGCAGAAGCGCTAGAAGTGTTGTGGGCTATGGCCATCTTGGTGAGTTGGTGAGCATGTTTAAAAGCATCCTTTATTGTTTCAGATATAGGGTAGTATAGTGGCTAAGAGACTGACCTCGGTTCAACCTGTGTTTCTCACCTCCAAGCCAAGCTAGACATGGCAGCAGGGCCAGCTGTTTTCTTTTAAGTACTTGGAGAAAGGGTGGGCTAAAAATGAGATGGAAATTGTATGTCATCATCATCATCAAATGAACCTTTAATGGCATAGTAATACAATAAAACAGGAATAAACAGTCCAATAACTAGACACTTAAAAATGTAGAAAGGGTCACCACCAACCAGAACCCACTGAAGTTAAAAAGGCAGAGCAGGTAGGCAGAATAGATCTATATTTTATATTCTCTAGTTCTTAAATTCCATACAATGACAGGAACTCAGCCACAGATGCAGTGATTTCAGGAGACTTGTCAGATAACAAAAAGGCTAAATTATTATCGGTCAAAGGGTTTGAAGAGGGGAGAAGAGGATGAATCCAGTAGTGGTACAGAGAAGAGTATTGAGAGCAGTGAAGGAGAATATGATGTACAGAATCAGGTTCCTTAAAGAGGCCGGAGCAAACTATTTCCTTATAAGGAATGCCCTTATATCTGCCTTTCAAGACAGTCGAAGGGAAAAGATTAAATCTAGAAAGCATAAAGGCTCTGCAGTGTAAGGAATTTGTCAGGTTAGAAAAATACTGTGCCATAGAATCTTGAGCAAAAGGGAGGGGGAGAATGTGGGGAGCAAACTTGATAATTATAGACCTGTTAGCCTTCTATCCGTCCTAGGAAAGCTTTATGCTAAACATCTTAAAAACTGATTGGATGTCCGAACATAACTTACCAAGCAAAGAACAAATTGGTTTTATGGCAAACCATTCCATCCTGGACCACTGTTCCACTCTAGCCTTTCTAGCTGAGAAATAGCTTCACTACCCAAGTGGAAAGCTCTATGCAGCTTTCATTAACCTCCATAAAGCTTTTGATTCTGTTCACAGGCCCCTGTTATGGGAAAAACTGCACAATCTGGGCATTGACCAACATCTTTTGTTTTTGCTTTGTAAATTACATACAGGAAACACTTGTCAGGTTAGATTCGATGGGAGAGGTTCCCTTTCACATAAATTCTCTGTGACTAAGGGTGTTAAACAAGGATGTGTCCTGCCCCCCCCCTCTTTTTAATTTATTTCTCTTGGATCTACCTCCTTGCTTAGCTAAAATAGATGGCCACCCTCCTAAATTGAACACTTTTTTGGTCCCCATTTTATTATACGCTGATGATGCAGTGATTCTTTCTTTTACTAGGGTTTGTCTACTGCGATTCTTATCAGAGAATTATATGTCATTTATGTATATTCTCCTTCTTGCTGCATTTTAATTCATGCTTGTAACCAATATTCCTTCTAAGCTGTGGAGTCTTATAAGCAAAAATTCTACTTCATGAGCTACTGGTTTTAAAGTTGTGAGGTATTGCATAAATTAGGTAGTTCTGGGGCCATTTTTCCTGAGCTAAGACAAAAATGTGTGAGCTAGTGGCTAAAAAACTGAGCTAGCTCACACTAACTCAGCTTAGAGGGAACACTGCTCATAACTTTTAAGTATTTAAGTCTGAAATAGTGTTTAATAATCTGAAAGTATTTAAATCTGAAATAGTGCCAGAATCTCTGGTTGTAATTGGAGAGCAGGTAAGGACTGAAGAAAGCCAGTCTACCCCTTGGAAATATGGAGTGCAAATATGAAGTTCTGTTGCATAGCACAGCCAGCTTGTGTTTATGTTTTGAAACCATCTAATTCCCAGCTCTGGTTTCCTTTGGCAGGAGATGGAAACTTGCACCTGAATGTCACAGCAGAGTCTTACAGTCATGCACTGCTGGAAGCCATTGAACCCTATGTCTATGAGTGGACGTCCCAGTATTGTGGAAGTGTCAGTGCAGAACATGGGTTGGGCTTCAAGAAGAAGCATTATATCCACTATAGTAAACCACAGGAGGCTGTCCTTCTCATGCAGCAGTTCAAGGCCATGCTGGACCCCAAAGGCATTCTAAACCCTTACAAGACATTACCAGACAAGGTTGAATGATGCTGCCTGCAGGGAAAGAATCTGTAATCTTTTGATGGATGTTTTCTAGTACTGTGCTTGTCACCTAACCATGAACAGAATGTGAAGCCACAGCCTGAACCAGAGGTTTGTATTTCTTTTGCTTGAGTAAAGGAATTGCTGTGCTGCTAATCCTGCCTGCCAGATCATAAGTTCTGGACAGACTGGGAAACATGTCACTTCAGCCACTTGATTTTCAAAGGAAATAATAGAAAAACCATTGGAAGCAATGAAATTTACACAGAAATGTGTATAAATACGCTTTAGTGCAAGCTTCAATTAAACTTAAACAAAACAAAACTAAGGAACACTGAGCTTTCAACATATGAATTTTCCCACACAGTCTTTTAGTAGCCCTGTAAATTGGCTTCCTTCGAGTAGACTCAGTTGTGGGTGAACACTTTTTTCTCAGTGCCCGACTCATAACGATGTGGAGAGAGTAAGGAAGGAACCGCTTATGAAAGGACTCCTCACGGTTTCAATCACTTTGTCAGCCTCCTTCTCCCGACGTTACACGGAGCCTCAGTTCAGTTTTTTCAACATGGACCTATGCATGGTCTCATCAGTTGCTGCCGCTTTCCAGCTGATGAGAGCATGCGTAGGTGGTGGGGGCTTCGAGAGCCGCATAATATGTGTGAAAGAGCCGCATGTGGCTCCTGAGCTGCAGTTTGGCCACCCCTGGTCTAGGGGATTTTCTTGATTGGTCCAGCAGCTTACAATTGCAGATATTCCATTTTCCACCAGGTGATCTATAGGGGAAGTATATGAACTGGGCCCCTGTTACCCAGAGAGTAACAGGAACAGAGAGTATAGTAGGGACAGAGAGTATAGTTCTATGAATGCCACAGCTGATACATAGTCCACAGCTAACTTTGCATATCTCTGGATGTCCACCACTACATTTCTGGATTGGGTGGGTACAAGTTGGATCTAATAGGGCCATTCATATGCATAGTTTGCCCCCTTGCTGCATTTGATGGTTATGTGGATTCTGAGATCAACATTGTTTTTCATCAGCTGATTTATGCAAAACTATTTAAAGTCCCTCACATCCCTTTACCTTTCTCCCAACTATCCCTGTGTTCAAACTACCAAGTCCCCCTAACAGCTACCTCTCACTCTTGCAAAACTTCCCTATACTTCATTAAATACTGTTGTGGTAAAAATTAAGTATTACTGGGAAGGCTAAATTCAGAAACAAGGGACAAGCAACACCTGCTTCCATACATGCAACTTATGGTGAGGCCTAAAAAGAGGAGGGTGAGGGTTGATTATGTTAGGTAAATGTTCACTTTGTTAAGTGGTGTTTAACTATGTTTAGTTCAGACTTCACAGGGATACTGCAGATGAGTTCAAAATGCTCTCCAGGACTAATTAGATGTGACCATTTTTAAATTTATATCTGGTCAGAGGTCAAAATTCAAAATCTATTTAAGTGCTAGGAAAGCTGTGGTACGTTGTCTTGCTCAGTACTCGTTTATTTTTGTTTTATTTTTATAAAGAAGAAAAGTCATATTTTTCTGCATACCTTGGAGTTCCCCTACAATGAAGAAACTTCCCACTTTATCGGTGACCATGTTGTAGTGCTTTAGGTGACTGGCACACAATTAGCTGTTACAAGGAACAAGTTAAGCTCCCATGGGGAGCTGGGTGGGGTGGGAGTAAACAATTATGTGATTTTCCTGGTCACCTGCTCCTGAGCCACAGCAGTTTAATTCTATTACACATGCAGCCACTGTCTCCCACCAACCTCAGCTAAGGGAAGAAATTATGGGACCTGGATTGGTTAAGTGGGGGGGCGCGGTTTAAAGGGAAGAAAATACTGGTTGGTTTCTGCCTCTCCTATCTAGGGAAGAATTACTACTAGGGAAAAAAATACAGTGTTCAAACAACCCCACAGCCCCACTTGTAAACCTTTACTTTTTACAAATAGTACTTAAATACAAATAAAGTTTATTTAACAAAGAAGGGTGGGAGATCAAAGTAGGGAATATATGTAGAAAAACTCAAACATGCAGCACAATTAAAAGTTATAACTTGAGAGGAGATTGACGTGTTACTTCTTTTTCCTCCTCCGGATTATCTAAAAGTCTTTCCTGTTGATTGGGTAGCTTTCTGTGGTGGGGCTGATGCAGACTGTCTGTTTTGCTGTTTCCATGCTTATGCTTTTCTCTGCACAGAAAAACATCTCTTTCTCCTAAAAAATCTCTCTCCTTTTCTTCAGTCACCACCTCTTTAATCTATCCCTCACTTTCAAAAACCCTTTGCCTTGCAAAATCTACCAGTAGCCAAACCCACTGAGACTGCCATGGTTTAGTTTTTAACTGACCAGCCATGGACCAGCTATATATGGCCAGAGAGTCATGGGGTTCTACCCTATTGACCAGTAGCCATCCAGGGACTCTGTTGCCATGGAAACTTTGGCAGTTGTGGTGATGCTGTTTAGGTTTATTGATCAAAACTTGGCTTGAGGAGTCAGATATTGTTCTCGTTTCCTCTGTTTTCAAAGGGACAGAGAAAGGTGAAAATAATATCAACACAGATAGTGTAGCTAGATTGATTAGGGAAATGTTAGATTATCACATTAAGGTTATCTGTTTTTTGTCTGAACTGAGTCATCTTGGATCTGAACCCTGAAGCTATTGCTGCCATCTCACCCTTGCTTCTGCCTTTACCTGCCCCTTCAGTTACCAACAATCGTTTAATTCTGATATGTGTGGTCAGCAGAAAGAAAAGGAGGAAGACAGCACAGACAGGTATTGAGAAACAGACAAGTAATGCAGCCAATTTATAACTAAAACATATTTTAATTGGGGTATATGTCATGGTTTGCCTATAAAAACTGGGTCTCAGTTCTATTTTTTTTAAATGTGGGACATAAGATTCCTTGGAGGAGGAGTGCCATCACGGAGAACTTCATTCCACATTTGGACCACTGAAAACTGGGCACTTCCAATCAAAAGCGACATGTTTGGCTTTATGGATAGCTTTAATCCTACTCTTTTGGTCCTCTTTTGGTCCAGGTTTGATCAGAGCAATGATCTCCCACTATAAATACCACCACAATATTACTTGGGTTCCATTTAGATTTGTATGGTGGTAAGGCTTCACAGAAGCAAAATGTAATAGTGTGGAAATAGTTTTCCACTCCAGTGGCTGTTGAGTCTGACTTGGAAGCAGGCTAGGTGGGAATTTCTCAGTTATTCAGAACTCTGACAGTGTAGTGGATGGTCTGTTGTCAAGCAGAAATCATCCCTCTCCCCTTCTGCACTATGGCCATTAGTTTGGCAACTGTGCTGGCAAAAATCTGATCCTGAAAACTGGCAGAAAAGAAAAATTCTGTACCAATTAAAAGTTGACCTCAAGACCCCAGAGACCTACTGAGAACAGGTAGCCTTCAGCATGGGTGCAGCATGCCTGAACAGTTTATTTATTTATTTGTTGCATTTATATCCCACTCTCCCCTAGCGGGCTCAGGACCCAAGGCAAGGACAGTCCTCTGCCCAAACAACCAAGGCAAACCCCTGAGGTAGTTGCAATGTAGCCTAGAAGACGGCGATGGGCATACCGTATGCGTGTCACCCCCAGCTGGACCCATGCACCTTTGGGGTGCTGGCGGTGCTGCTGGTGCTCAGTTGTCTCCGTCTATCTTGCCAAGTACAATTCTCCATTGGCTCACCTCTTCATTTTGCTGGCACACCAGCATCTTCACCAGCAGATATGATTTTTTTGGCACTCAAATGTCTATGCCTGGTACAGACAGTGCTGGGCTAGATGATCTGTTACATCACTGCACACATTTCAAATTTCTAATGAGAAGATACAATATGCAACCACAGGTTGGATCCAGTGGATGTGTTTGTGGAAGGAGTTTCCACCAGACTCTTATTCTGACTCTCATCCTAGATTTTTGAGCCTGGCCTCTTTCCATTTGCTCCTGGGTACATACCACTGAGGCCAGTGGGATTTCTGCAACAGTATGAGCCTTAGTGAGGGGAGAGCTCTTGTTGCTTAAGCACAGCTGATGCTTCACTAGGAGTTCAGTTTTGTTTACAGAGCTGTATAGCTGAAGAAGTTCTGAATATATCTTGGTAAGTGTGTCCCATGACAGATTCCTGCTGACTGTGTTCTACCAGCTAGTTAAAAATAAATTTTAAAAAGGAAAATAATGGCCATGGATACCTGCACATGGACGTTGCTGACAGTGTCCTCAGTGCGCTCAGACAATGAGGCCTTTGTCCTCCTTTTGCTGATTGAGCTGCTGGCTCAGGGATTTTCTCCCAATCATGGAACATCTAGAGAGCCCAGTGGGTCAGAGGTAGAGGGGAGGGGAGGGGGCCTGAGAACTGGAACATGGCACATAGAAGAAGAGAAGGAAGCAGCTGAGACTGCATCCACCAGGAATGCTACATTTTTAAATGGCTATAAGGATTCAGATGGACAAAGATTTGCATCAATAACCATCCGTGGTTTTGAGAACCAAAGAGGAAGGAGAGAGCAGCTGGAAAGGAGGAACAGGTTGGTAGTTTCATGTTTTCTTGAAGTCTCCATCAATATCTTGATCACATTTTCTTTATTCCCATTTACTGTGCTTTCTTTACTAACATCCTAATGTTCCCTGCTATTTTTTTTCTGAGAAAGAAGAACCGATTGTGTGTTATGGCTCTGCTCATATTCTGCCACCCTCTCATCTTTGCCATCCCCTAGCCCCCCAACTTGTGCTTTCATTACTATTGTGGTTGCAATATGGAATGCAGGTGTACCCCACCATGTAACTAATGGTGAGTAAAACTGCTTCTGCCCACCACCACTGAGCTATATCATCAGTCTAACCAAGACTTTAAAAAATGCTTTTTCCTAGCGGTACAATTCAAGCACCTATTTGTCTTATCTTACCATTTTGGAAGCAAGGCTAACGTCCTCAATACTCCGCCATTTTATGAACATTTTGTTAAGTAGCTAAACATTCTTTGGAGTCTCTGTGTTTCCCCTTATGCCTTTCTCTTGAGCAGGTTTTGTCCTTGTAGCAGGGCTTTTTCTCCCTCCCCAATCTATTGCAGTAAATGGGATTTTGCACATCATTCAAATGAAGACTTCCGAATATCATGAAAGGGTGAAAACGTGGGACATATCTGGCTGGCTAGAAAGAAAAGGACCTTAACATTGTGTCTATTTATTAAAGTATTTGTATTTCATCCCATCAGAGGGCCTTGAAGCATCTGACTTCAGAATATACCCACACACATGCACACACAACCTCAGGCACAGCACGAATATAATTAATACAGAAAAATTATAGCCACAGTATCAATCAGAATAGTTATGGGTAATATCAATTAACCTCTCTCAAAGCCCCTCCTAAACAGTACTTTCTTATGCTGCCCCCTAAATTTTGCCAAGAAGGGAAGTTCCCTGGCCTAAAAGGGCATAATCCATAATGAGACAGCTGTAATTCTCTTGAGTGTGGAACAGAGAGAAGAAACTCCTAGGAAAATCAAAGTTGCAATACAGGCTTCTCTCAGGAGCAGTGGTCCTTTAAATGAGTCAGAGCACTGAATTAAGATCTAGGAGAACCCACTCCACCCTGGGAGCTTGCTAGGTGACCCCAGGCCAGTCAGTATTTCACAGGATTGTCATAAGGACTCCTGATGCTATTAGTTCTAAAAGGGAAAACTGGGATTCTGATTCAGATTAAGTGTGTGTGGGGGAATTTAATGGGAATTGAAGGGTTAAGTCTCTTCTTCCCTATCTGCACCACCCAAATCCAATTAGTGGCTACAGCCTTCAGAGCGGACTTGGCTAGAGCTGTTAAGGGGGATCAACATTTCCTTTGCCATGAACAACAGAACAATGATCACAAGCTCCTTATAACAGGATATCAACTAGCTGTGGATGCTAGTGTTGTGCCAGATTCAGCAGTATGTTGGTGCAGCAGGCCTGAACATTAGGATAGTAATGTCCCACTGAGCCTGTCTGCTGCTTGCCCCATTATTACAAATCCTTTTTGAGACAGGCTGCCAACAACAATGTAAAGATTTTTGTATGTTGGCTCAGGAGTGAGACTGGAGGATAAGACTGCTTCTTTCCGTTTTCCTGGAATGGCTCTCACTTGTAAGACTGAGTTCAACAAATTGATTAGATGGTTATAAGAAATGCATTTAAGGATGTGAGCCTTCAGGTGGGATCTGGAGATCCCCTGGAATTGCAGCTCATCTCCAGACTACAGAGATCAGTTTTCCTGGAGAAAATGGATATTTTGAAGGGTAGAGTCTATGGTATTGTATGCCTCTGAGGTCCCTGCAGGGCCAGCCTAGACTGTCTGGCACCCTAGCCAAGGCTAAGTTCTGGTGCAGCACTGCACTGATAACATCACCAAGTCACATGGCGGGTTCCCAGTTTGGTGCCCCCAGAAGGCTGGCACCCTAGACAATTGCCTAGTGCCAGGGCCAGCCCTGGGTCCCTGTCCTCCCTAGGATCCATCCCCAAATCTCCAGGAGTTGAATCTGGCAACCCTACTCTTCAATCCCCTGCCAGTAGCCAGGAAGGACTTGCCACCCTAGATGTATTTGGTATTTGTAAAAGAATTCATCTGGGTAACCACATTGCTTAAGGCTTCATTATTTTTCAGTTTATTTATGGTACTTTAAAAATTCTTAATGAATTTGGCATGTTTAGGTGTCAGAGTTCTGGCAAAAGTTTGTTTTACAACATATTTTCACTGACTAGATTATCTGAAGTACATTATATAGCAAAGGCTTGGTCTGCAGAATTAGATGTATATGTCCCATACTAATGTTTAAATGAGACTACTTGTAATCATAGCATATATATTTGCCTAATGTTCTGACATTGGCTGTGGTGTGTACCACATCAGCCAATGGCCTGTGAACCACCAGTCAAGACAACTTGCATGCCATTGGTTGCGTCTACTCCTCTCCCCTGCCGGTCCCAGGACAGACAAGAATTGGGTCACTGGGGAAACTGCTAGGCAATAGCTGTTGCTAGGCAACCAAGTTTGCTTCTGTCATGCAACCAACTTAGGTTCTCTCACTAAAAGGCAGAGGGAGGAGGCCCTTTCTAGACCTCTTTTGGCCTTTGAGGAGAACTCATTGGATCCAGTCCTGACTAGGGTTGTCAGCTCCAGGCTGGTGGGAAATTCCTGGAAATTTTGTGGTGGAGTTTGAGGAGGGCAGGGTTTGGGGAGGGGAGAGGCCTCAGCTGAATAGAATGCCATTGAGTCCACCCTTCAAAGCAGTTATTTTTTCCAGGGTTGAGAGAGATTGGTTGACAGGAGTTCAGTTGTGATCCCAGGAGATCTTCAGGCTCCACCTGAAGGTTGGCTATCCTAGGCTTGGCTGCTTGCTACTGCTGCTGGGAAAGGTTGCCAAATTCAGGTTGGGAAATTCCTGGAGATTTAAGGGGAGGAGCCTGGAGAGGGTGGGGTGGGACCTCAGACAGGTACAATGCCATAGACTCTACCCTCCAAACCAGCCATTTCCTCCTGGGGAACCATTGCTGTCAATGTCCAGGTGAGAGCTGGAGATCACTCAGAATTACAACTGCTCTCCAGGTGGCAGAGAACAGGTCCCCTGGAAAAAATGGCTGCTTTGCAGCGTAGACTCTGTCATTATACCCTGCTTTGGTCCACACTGTGGATATAGACTACTTTTCGTAGGTAGAGGCTGCAGGGAGGAGGGAGGAGATGGAAAGCTGAAGTCAGATCAGTTCCCCTACAGAAAACTGCTACCTTGGGTGATGGGGGGGGGGGGATACAGCAAGGTTGGGAGGAGTGAATGCCTTCACTTGGGTGAGTGTGTGGGAAGACAGCAAGGGGGGGGGGTACTCACCCACAACCTCTTTCTAGAGCCTGTTGTATTTTCCATCACAACGGGCCTTATTCCTAGTACAACTATTTCTTGACAGCTTTCAGGTTCATTTTCTATCCACTTTGCCCTCTTTTTCAGAAAAGTAAAAACTTTTGGAGTCTTTGCCTTTTCCTGAGATTTTTTTTTATTTCTTGAACTCTGTTTCCAAAATTTTAATTTTGTTAGCCATTCCCAGTTTCTCTGCCTCACTTTCCCCCGATGCTATGCTCATACATTTGCCTGAGAGTCTTGGTCTTACACCAGTGAAACTGGCCTGCCACTGAAATTTTGGTTGAGGATCTCTGCTCCTGCTCACAGAATTTCAAATCTCTGAAGGAATTATACTTTAACCCATGGAGGCTGCACTGTGACTTTCTGCTAGACTTGCCAAACTCCAGGTCCCAGCAGAGGTTCTCCCGCTTTCCCAGGCTCCTTCCCACTCCCAGTCAACTGGCCAGCGGGGGGAAATCCCACCCCCATAGCCGCCATGTGCCTTTCCACCTCTGGAGGCTTCAGACTCTACTTGGAAAGGCTTCCTCTTGGGATGGTGTGTCTGTGTTTTTAAGGCTGAATGGGGGCAGGGGGAGCAGGCAGAACAACATGTGGCTGTGAAAGCAGCCTAGATCCTCCGTCGGTTGCACAATCTTTTCAGAGGTCGTTTACATAGGAAAGGTAAACTTGAACCTTTGGTTCCTCTGTGTTACTTTGAAGAAGTTGGAAGTTCAGCAACTCATGAGTAAAGATAGCAATCCCCAGGTGGGAGCAGGCCATCCCCTGCTTCAGAGTTGTCAGAAAAGGGGAGGGGTGTGTGTGTGAGGGAAATGTCTGCTGGGCACTTCATTATTCCCTATGGAGATCAAGTCCCATAGGATATAATGGGGAATTGATCTGCAGGGCTCTGGAGGGGCTGTTTTTTTAGGTAGAGGCACCAATTTTCCAGCATAGCATCTGAGGCCTCTCCTCAAAATGCTCTCCAAGTTTCAAAAAGATTGGACTAGGGGGCCCAGTTCTATGAGCCCCGAAAGAAGGTGCCCCTATCCTTCATTATTTCTAATGTAGGGAAGGCATTAAATGTGATGGCCAGAACTCCCTTTGGAGTTCAATTGTCACAACTTTACTTATGGCTCCACCCCCAATGTCTCCTGGCTCCACTCCCAAAGTCTCCTGGATCTACCCCCAAAGTCTCCAGATATTTCTTGAACTGGATTTGGCAACCCTACTTTTCCCTGTTTTCTTTCCCTGCTGCAGTTGCAATGGGCTCTCGCCATTTCCCTGCCCGGACTGTCCTCTTTGAAAGGGAGACAAGTGGTGTAACATACCGAGTGCCAGCATTACTGTACATCCCCTGTGTTGCTAAACTGTTGGCTTTTGCTGAGGAGAGGTTGAGTGTTGATGATGCTCATGCCAACCTCTTGGTGCTTAGAAGAGGCACCTTCTACAAGAACTATGTGGAGGTAAGCCAGATTTGCTAAAGCAATGGAGTCGGGGCACTGGAAAGCAAAAGGGAAGGATTCTCAACAGCATATCAATCTCTGCACCACCTTTTGGTCATTCTTTAGTTGTTTATTATTTACAGTATATCTACACTGCCTCTTCAAAGTCCTGTTCCTGGCAGTTTACAGATAAAAATCAAGGCATAAAAAGTCTATAATATGAGGATAATAATAATGACCTCCCTTACAGTCATGCTGGCGTAAGCTCTGGTTATCTAGTCAAAGCTTTGCTGTCTCTCATATCTTTACTCACAGATCAAAATATTTGGCAGCAGGAGCACTGTTCATGCCTTTGCATGTGATCAGGAAAATTCATCGCAAAATGAAATGTCCATGGGTGTGTAGGTTTGGTCCCATTGACACAACTCAAACAATAGCATATATGAAGGCCCTTTTTAAGTTTTACAAGTGTCACTGAAAGGTGTGTGCTCCTCTTGACATCTACTTCTGCACACCATGAATAACTAATTGCAATATTAATGGCCATGTTTCCTCATATATACCAAAAGACCTGGATTTAGATTAATTTCCCTTGCTTTAGATTCATCCCTTGATCATACCGAGTTAATATTATTTTAAAACAAATGACGGTGTAAAAAAATACAGAAAACTGAGTAAGAATATGAGATCCGCTAAGCTCTTTCATCATCTTTCTTTACCAGTGGGAAGATATGCGGGCCCTTGAAACTGCAACTCTGGCACACCATCGGTCTATGAACCCTTGCCCCATCTATGATGAGCTCACCGGTATAATTTTCCTGTTTTTCATTGCTGTGCTGGGCAGGACCCCTGAAGCTTTTCAGATCATCACAGGCCAAAATGCTGCACGCCTCTGCTATGTGTCTAGTTCTGACCAGGGCATTAGCTGGAGCCATGTGACTGATCTCACCCAACAAGTTATCGGCAGGACCATTGAAGGTATAAACTATAGAAGCCAATGTAGGGGATGGGATGAGCAGAGAACCCACAGATAAGAGGCTCATCTTGACACAGCTGTTTTTGTTTTAATACAGATTGGGCTACTTTTGCACTAGGGCCTGGGCATGGCATTCAGCTTAAGTCTGGCCGTTTACTGCTGCCAGCCTACGCTTACCACATTGACTGCAAAGAATGCTTTGGGAAACTCTGCAAAACAACTCCACATGCTTTCACCTTCTACAGTGATGACCATGGGCAGAGCTGGGACTTTGGTGAATTCATCCCAAACCTGCAGACTGTTGAGTGTCAGATGGTGTCTGTGGATGAGGAGGATGGGAGCAATGTGTTGTACTGTAATGCCCGGAGTCCCCTAGGCTTCCGGGTGCAGGCTCTTAGCATGGATGACGGAGCAGTGTTTCAATCAGGACAACTGGTGCAAAGGCTTGTGGAACCCCCTCATGGTTGCCATGGCAGCATCATTGGGTTCCAAGCTCCTCTTTACTACCTGCATCACAACCTCCAGATGGTTCAGAGAGAAACATGGCCTGTTAAAAGTTCAGACATATTGACACAGCCAAGTATAGAGAAAAGAAACCAACTTGCTCCTGATGCTGGACCTTGGTCTTCTCTATGCAGCCAATGTCTGTATCACCAGCAGGAAAGCCTTGCATTGTCCAGAATGTATAGTAGCCATCACAGCAATTTTCTTGGTCTCATCTCCTCAGGCAACACACATACAGAGTACAAACAACACAATACAGACACCATTTCTAAATCAGATTTTAATTTCCAAATTCCGACTTGGGTTATCTACTCCCATCCAACAAGCTCCAGATCCCGAGTTAACCTGGGGATTTACCTCAGCACATTTCCCAGGGAAGCTGACACCTGGACTGAACCGTGGGTTATTTATGAAGGCCCCAGTGCCTACTCAGACCTGGCCTACATTGAACTGCCCTATTCAGAGTTCTCCATAACTGGGATCCCAGCCATAGCCTTTGCCTGCTTGTATGAGAATGGGGTTCGGTCCCCCTATGAGCAAATCTCCTTCAGCATGTTCACACTGCATGAAGTTCTTCAGAACATTCCTCTGACAACTTCTTCCTCAGGTCTGAAGCAGCCATCAGGAGGCAAGAAGAGTTGGTGGAGGACCTGTGTCATCTTTTAAAGCTCAAGACTGAGGTGAATACATTGTCACTAAAAAGTCACAGATGATGAGAAAAAAAGGAAAATGGTGTCATATTGCTAACAGCAGATTTATAGATAGGTTGTGGCAACATTACTAAAAAGATATATACTTTTTACTTAGCAGTTTTCATAATCTACACACAACGCTCAGGGGTGGTTTATACTTGGCCTCACTTAACAGCTTTCAACTAAAGGAATCAAGCTTGTGTATGTCCCCTAATTGGGCACAGCTGCCTGTATCCATGATAAAGTTGAACTGTAGTACAGGCCAGACACCACTGCATATGAATATAGAGATTTCTTCAGTCACAGCACACGGTTAGGGAATGTTGGCTCTCCAGATGTTTTTTTGCCTAAAACGCCCATCAGCCCCAGCCAGCATGGCCAATAGCTGGGGCTGATGGGAGTTGTAGGCAAAAAAAACATATGGAGAGCCAACATTCCCTACCCCTGGATCATGATTCCATTTATAGAATAATATGAGTGGAGTCATCAGAAGTAGGCTTGCCAATCCCCAGGTCCCAGCGGGGGTTCTCTCGCTTTCCCAGGCTCCTTCCCACTCCCAGTCAGCTGGCCAGCGGGGGGAAGCCCCACCCCCACAGCCACCATGTGCCTTTCTTCCTCTGGAGGCTTCAGACTCCACTTGGAAAGGCTGTCTCTTGGGATAGTGTGTCTGTGTCTTTAAGGCTGAATGGGGGGGTGGGGTAGGCAGAACAACATGGCTGCTCCCAGTGGCTGTGAAAGCAGCCCAGATCCTCTGTTGGTTGCACAATCTTTTCAGAGGTCATTAGGAAAAGTAAACTTGAACCTTTGGTTGCTCTGTGTTACTTTGAAGTTGGAAATTCAGCAACTCGTGAGTAGAAATGGCAATCCCCCACTTCAGAGTAATCAGAAACGGTGTGGGGAAGGAAATGTCTGCTGGGCACTTCATTATTCCCGATGGAGATCGATTCCCATAGGGTATAATGGGGAATTGATCTGGGGTTATCTGGGGCTCTGGAGGGGCTGTTTTTTGTGGTAGAGGTACCAATTTTTCAGTGTAGCATCTGATGACTCTCCTCAAAATGCTCTCCAGGTTTCAAAAAGATTAGACCAGGGGGTCCAATTCTATGAGCCCTAAAAGAAGGTGCCCCTATCCATTATTTCTAATGTAGGGAGGGCATTTAAAAGGTGTGCGGTTCCTTTAAATGTGATGGCCAGAACTCCCTTTGGAGTTCAGTTGTGCTTGTCACAACTTTGCTTATGGCTCCACCCTCAATGTCTCCTGGCTCAGTCAAGATACTTCTAAGCAGGCTGTACTATTGTCCTTCCACATTCCTTCCTCAAAAATAGATCCCAATGACATCAGCCCAAAGATGTTCTGTGTTTTATTTGCCTTAACTCCAGGTTATGGAAACAAAATTGCCTCTAATACACCTTCTTTGCTCCCCAAGCTTTCCTCCCTTTCCTCTTATAGAGAAGTAGTTAGGTTCAGGAACCCTTCTTCCACAGTACTACCCCATCAGAGGCTTGCTTCTGACTTCACCTAATTCCCCGTCTTATTTCTCAAGCCTAGAAACATTAAATGTTTTCCCCCCTATTAGTCTCCTGTTCTTCTTTCATTAGTTGCGATAGTCTCCCCAGCTTGTGTTCAGTAATCAGGTCTTGAACTGTTCTGCTGTGCTGTGTACCTAGGATTGCCAGGTCTGTGCTGGAAAATACCTGGAGACTTTGGGGGTGGATCTGGGAGAGGTCAGGCTTTGGGAAGAGGAGGGACCTCAGCATGGTACAATGCCGTAGAGTCCACCCTTCAGAGCATCCAGAGGGAAGCTGATATCTGCCAGCTGGAGATCAGCTATAAAAGCAGGAGATCACCAGGCCCCACATGGAGGCTGGCAACCCTATTTTACGTGTACCCCATGTTTGATCTCCTTTGCTGTCCTCCATCCCACCTAGAGTGTCCAGTTCCACATGCTGTTCCCTATACTCCTGCCTGGATTTTATACTTGGGTCTTTACTCAGGAAGTCAAATGGGGAACAAATAAGGTTGCCAGCCTCCAGGGTAGTCCTATCCCAGATCCACCTCAAAGTCTCCAGATACATGGCAACCCTAAGAACAAAAGCTCCTGGGGTTTTTTCAAGATTTTTTCAGAATTATCAGAGGCCCATTCATTCTCCATTTCAAACAGACTGAAACTGCTGCATTCATTTCAAAGAAGAGCATACCAACTAGGGAAAATTATCTACCTGCTTCTGATAGGAGTACTATAGAGGTCGTCTTGCAGTTTTCCTGAGAATTCGAAACATGGCTAGCTTGGGCCTGCCACCTACTGGCTGATGCATAATCTTTGAATCTGCCAGAGAACCCCTACTGAAAATGAGGACATGAGTGGGAGCATAAGGAATCAGCAGGCTTTTGACCATGTTATAAACACTGCATTATGATTTTCATTATTTTATTTTGTAACTGACCCTTAATATTGTGTCATACAATTTCAGCTTCTATAATAGGCATAAGTTTATAGAGTTTCTACATTTTATAAAATTGTTTTCTGGAAAGTACACTTGCTGTTCCTCTTTTTTCCCTTCAGCAGTATCTTTTCCCCCAATAACACATATCTGAAAAGTGAAGAAAGGACTAGTTGAAAGTTCTTTGGAGACCCATATTCACCAACATATGGAGAAACTGCATCCACAATACTTTTGCATTAACTATGGGCAGAGTTCTCAGAAGAGGAATCTAAAAACTTCAGATTCTAAGGGAATTGATTGATTTAAGGATCATTTATGAAATAATAATATAAAATATGTAATCTTACTTTTCAAAGTGGGCATTTTGTTACAGTCCAAAGGTTTTAGTTCAGAGTTCTTTGTAGCAAATGAAGCAGTACAACACCTTAGCAAGGAGTAAGTTGAAATTAGACCTTTTATGAGGGAAGGTAAACTAATGCAACAATAGGACCAGCTCTATTCACTACAGACTGTAAATCAGACCATTCTTTGATATCCCATCTTCTGAGGTGAACTCTCTCCCTCCTTGACGTTCACCTTCAGATATTTCTGTTCATTTGCACATTTGTTTTTAGTTTATTTTAATTTTGTTTTCTATTACTCCCTCCTCCTGGTATTCTTTTCTCTAGGCTATTTACATTTTCCTTGTACTGGCTTAAGTCCATTTCTGTTATTTATTTTAAGGTTTTGTAAAAAAAAAAAAAAGTCCACTTTAAGAGAGATATGCCCCTATATGTGAACTTCTGTTTTAATAATTTAGTGTTGGTGTTAATATAGTTTTGTGATGTGTTATGATACATATTTTTAAGCCACTTTGAGCTTAATAAGGTCAAACAAGATTAAACAAATTCATATAAATAAGATTACCTAGTCCCAGCTATAGCTACGCATTGATAGGTTCCATGTAGAGGTTGGGGGTGGGGGAGCCCTTTTTGGAAAGGCAAGCAACCCCCTGCAGCCCCAGTGGCACTGGCCTTCCCTCTGCTGCCATCATTATTTTTGAAAAGTAGTGAATCTGACAGCTTCCACACCGCCAGGGCAGTAGTAACTCTGTAGAACCCTGTTGAAACTTACAAACTTTGTCAGTTTCTCTAGGACTGCGTCAATTTTACTCATGTTTGTAAAAAGAAAACAAATATTACTGTGCGCTACAATGCTGATGGGTTCACATGGTGAAATTATTAGTATAATTTATTTCTGATTATTTACCCTTTTTAATTCATAAAGATCCATGGGGGTGCCTTACAGGACAGCATAAAAACATTAACAGTAAAGCAAGGCTTTCTTCTACCTCTACAGCATATCTTGAGGGGGGAACCTTGTTTCTTTGGAACTGCTGCTGCAATGTGGGGGGGGGGGGCTTTGTCACTTTCACCAATGCCTTTAAAAATGTCACTGGCAGGAATGAACTGTACTGCTGGAATCAGAGAAGGATGGAAGGGTGGAGTTATTATATACAACCAACAATATCACCTGTTACTGTGCTCTATTCCACATAAAATGATAGAGCTACAGTCAGTGCATGCACGAAAGGAGGAATGTGTTGCAATTGGGAAAAATGTTTTGTAAGAAATCAGCACTTGAAAAAATGGGGTGGGAATGGGGGAAAACACAGGAATGGGGATCAATATTGTTTGGATTCTCAGGAATAAATGAATGACTGTCGGTGCCAGTATCAGAAAAACAGACAATGTGGAAGTATGCCACTTCTGGGAGTCTCAGAACACATCACGTATCATTCGCTGAATTTCCTTTCTTTTAGAAAAAATAACTTTTATTTGATATTTTGGCACATAAATGTTCAACAGTTTAAATCCATCAGCCCTGCTTTCACAGTGGACTTCAATAAGAACATCAACAATGACAACTACTGCTACAGCAAAAACAATTTCTGGAAGTGACCACTTTCTGACATGCCTTGGAAAATCATAGAGGAAGAAGCACAGCACAGTCTCATTAAAATTACAGTCACTCTCTTGGAAAGAATAAGGTTCTACTGGGGTGTGTGTGCAAACTACAAGCTTCGTCCCCTTCAACTTCAACAAATGTATCTGAAAATATAACTGGTAGGCAGGGGGAAGGTTGTCAGTACTAGGGTTTCGAGGTAGCAATAAAGTTTCTTTCTTAACTGGAGTATTTAAAGGTACATTTTTCTTGGTTTTTTGTAGATACATGAGTGCACATATTTGCATTGGGTGGCACATCTTTGCATTAATGCAGTCATGGTAGAAACCATAATTTTCATGTATAATTCTCCTAAGAAATATTCAATAAATATTCAATATGGTGGAGAAGATCATGGAGTTCCCATATCTCAGGGGTGGCCAACGGTAGCTCTCCAGATGTTTTTTTGCCTACAAGTCCCATCAGCCCCAGACAGCACGGCCAATGGCTGGGGCTGATGGGAGTTGTAGGCAAAAAACATCTGGAGAGCTACCGTTGGCCACCCCTGCCATATTTTATCAGTATTTCTGTTTTTTTCTACCATACCGAATTGTTCCAGAAAGAAGAGTAGAAAGTCTCTTTTATGGAAGCTTTCAGCATAACTCAAGCATCTCCCACAGAACAAAAGAAATGTTTGACCCTCTTTGGGCCTGGCCATCCTTAACTTTTTACTGAGAAAGTTCTAGGTGTTTATGGCTTCTCTGGCCCTGAAGAATCCAACTCCAGCCCTCCCTCAGACTAATGTCTCAAAGCTGCATAGGAACTTCTTTTCACTTGCAAAACCATTACATGGACTTCTAACTGTTGGGAACTATATGAAAGGTAGAAGGCCCCAAAGTCAGAAAGCCCAATACAACGTGGACCGGGTGCTAAATTTCCTGTCCATGTCTCCTGTATCAGAGGTAATTTGTGCCTTGATGTCATGTAGCAAGAGTATTGGGGACTATAAATAATAGTAACAGGTACCCTTTTAGCACAAGAATCAAAGGTGTGGGGAGGAGTTTGAGGGTGTTTAAATAAATACACATAAACATTGTTAATTTTAAAAAGCATTGAACTGTATCCTACTACCCTGCAGAGGATTCTTACACTATAAGAAGATTTTGTGCTTCATTGATCAGAATGATAGGGTCGACCGACTCATCATAACTTAGGAATCCCATCTCCTGCCTTTGCTCTATGCCACAGTGAGAGCTATCTTGGTGGTTACCTGTCAGTGGCTGACTTAAAGGTTACTGTGGAAGACAGTGTCATATATTCCGCTGAAGAGTGAATGACGGCTAATTACTCCCTGGAAAGCCCCACTTCTGTTATTCGCAGATAAGAATCAAACCTGCAACAACAAAAGCCACTAGTTACAAACATAGGTTAGTAAGCACTTGCTCTTTATAGCCTCAGATATATAGAGATGTAGAAAACAATGGTCACCATATTTGTCCTTGAGAACAAGAATACTAAAATAGGTAAAATCATATTTTTGCTGTTGCACCAACTTAGGTCTGAGCAGGTGAGCTTTTGAGTTTCATAGTACTTTTGATTGTTAAAGACTTCTGTGAAACTCAAGAGCTTCCACAATCCTGCACCAACATAAATTAGTCCAACAAAATATAATGCAATTAATTACTTTCTCTCTCACACACAGGTAATCTCAGCATGCAATGGGCCAATAATTCATACTTTTTCTAATCTTAGACTGCCCTCCTTCCCTTTTAAATTACTCAAGATAAAGTCTGTCTCAAGTATTCTGGTTGGATTCTTCCTTAACATGATGACAAAGGAAGAAGAAAATTTAGCAACCAGGCTATAATTAGAACCACCACTTGCTTCAGTACACCCTTGATGGATCACGGATGGAGAAAGGAGAACATGTATCTAAAAGACTTAGAGGATGAGCAAGAGAAAAGCAAAAGACAGGAAATGCTTCTGAATTTGTGTTACCTATTTCTTGTCACAAAAGCCACAGATACATCCCAAAAAGCCATTGATGATCTGAAGAGCAGCTAGGACCATCTCTACCATGCTGATTATTAGGAGGGTAAAGAAGAAATAAACATTCCAGGCTACCACATTGCGGGGCTCGATGCAAACTGTGTTCCAGAGGGAAGGATCATACAAGTAATTCTTAGCCCTTAAAGAAACAGATTTTAAATGAGAAAGCTATAGAGGGAAAATATGTTTAAAAATGGATAAAGGGAAGCCTCTTTAAGAGGGAAATGTTCCCTATATATGCATTTACAACATTAAAGGTTGTTGAATTTTCTGGGCAGATGGGTAAAGTGCTATCTGCTGCTTTTACTATTATAATATATCATATGTAGCCTTCTCTGGTTGCACTGTAAAGATCATAGACATGAGGGAAGATTGGAACTTCAGGAGACAGGATACGTCTGAATTTTTATTTCTTGGAGGCCACAGCAGGGGGATTTTTTTGTCTCTGTGCCTCTACTTATAAACCTTCTGGGACATCTTGCTGGCCACTGTGGGAAAAGGGGACTCCAGACTAGATCGATCATTAGTCAGGTCAAGCCAGGGCCAGACTGAGATGAAGAGTCCTCCAGGGCCTGCTAGGTTCAGACCTGGTCCACAGCGATGATAGATGCAGGCTTAGCCATCATCACCTCCTCCTGTGGCACTGCTGCCTGTATTTGAACCAAGTGGCCCTGAGCATGGGATGAAGTGACAGGCGAACCACACAATCATGGCAGCTCCTGGCAGGGTTTGAGTGGCCCTCCTAGGCAGCAACTTGTTAAGAACCTTCCCAATAAGCTGAAGGGGGAAACTTCTGAATGCAGCAGCGCTCTTGGATCTTATTGATTCATTAAAAGAATGGGGACCCAAACTGGCTTAACAATCTAAAACACAGTGTGAATGAACAGACTCATGCCACAAGCTCATTCCTCTGGGCCAGTTCAGGCTTAAAAAGCTTGCCAGCTTGGGGCTCCAGTTCTTTCCCCTTCCTTATATGGATGTCCTTGCTTCTTGGATGACATCAAGATGCCATTCACAACTCCTTTTTCACTGTTATGGAAGATTATTCTAAGATTTCATAACTAAATAAAAAGTGACAGCTCTTCAAATCTCCATCTGGGTTCTGTTATAAGTTGCCCCAGGAATTCTTAGTTTCCTTACCTACTGTTCAAGTCTGGAGTGTCCATTACGAGGAATGGGTAATCCCATTGCTGCATCTTCCTTTGGTTGTAGGTGGAATTATAGAGACAGAGGGGCCCCTCTGTCACACCTACACCTGACAAAATAAAACATGCAGCTGATCCCATCAAAGCCAGTGCTGACAATACAATGGAGAGAAACATCTGTGGGCAAAGGAGCAGAGAAATTAATCCCGATCATCTGAGACCTCTTCAACTGTATCACTCATCCTCAAGTCTCTAGAGCAATGTGATCACAGACTGGCAAATACAGCCATTATGACACAGTGACTGGTCAGGGGGGCCATTTGGAGGAGAGCATTGTGTACTCATACATGGTCCAAAGCCCCTTTGTTTTTTAAAGTCTGTGGGAAATTTTTTTTTTAGTTTAGCATCTACTGAACTTGATCAAAAAACATGATAAAATATCCCCAATAAAAAGGAAACTATAAACAGGCATAACTGGCATTCTGTGCTTTAGATTCATGAACTGAAAGAGAATATTCTTTTGCCCAAAATATTTATTCTTCTGCTTTTAAAAGTTTTGGGGTATTTTTACAGAACTGGTTTTTATCAAATTAAATTTGCATTCCTCACTCAAAAATTTTTTAAAAGCTCATTGGGTAACGATTCATGCTTATCCAAGTCTTGTCTATGACTGAGAAAGCTGTACTTTGCCTCTTTTGTGACTTTTAAGGGAACAATAAAAATCCTTTGTACTCAAAACTCTTCCAGCCATTATTTAGCAGACTCAGTTCTTGCCTAGTCTTGAGAATTTGTCAAGTAAATCTGAATCTGATATCCTTGTTTCAAAGGCTAACATTTCTATGAGCCATAGAGGCACTGTTACAGTTCATGGCCGGCTTGTGAGCTTTGTTCTCTGCATGTAGTCCTAGAGATCTCTGAGTATTTGGACTGGCCAGTTTACTTTTCTCATCTTAAGATTTTACCAGAAGCCAGAGAATGAAAAAGAGCTTTACTTATCATTACATCCTTGTACTTAGACTGCTTATTCATTTTGAAGTTTAAGCAAAATAGATGCACAGCTTTTCCCCTGAATGACCTGACAATCGTTAGACAAGTTTGTTTGCAGTGGTGACTTCT
Organism: Heteronotia binoei; assembly: GCF_032191835.1. Lineage (NCBI taxonomy): Eukaryota > Metazoa > Chordata > Lepidosauria > Squamata > Gekkonidae > Heteronotia > Heteronotia binoei. Next base: position 88,757,932 of record NC_083228.1, on the reverse strand, counting down.
GCAGGGTTTTATATTTGTCTCTTTTGCTGTACCACAAAGACTGATCGATGGAGTCCTGAGCATCACAGAATTCCAAGTTCACACAAAGATCAGACAATTCAGTCTTGCTATTAAAACTTGAACCTTTTCATCAATAAATGAGCCACAGTCTTACATTCTGACATGTCCCAGAGTTGTGAACACTGCTCCATCTCCAGCCAACAGCTGTGATGTGAATGGCAGCAGGGAAGACCTATAAGAGAGAAGTGATGCAGAATTAACAGCCACATTCTCAACTAATCACAGTTAGAGCTCCTGAAGATCCCCTCTGTCTTGTCCCTCTTACTTTTTTAATTGAAAGGTCATATAGTGCAGCTGTCATTCCTCAACATAAATCGTGCATTAAATGCACTTCTGTTTTGCATTTATAAAGCCTAGTCTCAATGTAATCTCAAGATGTGGATACTGTTGGTGAGGTGAATAGTGCTGCTGAACACAGCATAAATGCTAAATTTAATTACTATAAGCAGGGGACCAATGAGAAACTCATGGGAAGGAGGAACCGCAGAGGCAGAGGCAGCCCACTACTCCTCAGCTTCCTCAGTTGCTCTCTGCCCCTTCCCCTTGCTCTGCTTGCCTGTCTGCCTGTCCACCAGTTGCTCTGTCTGTCTACCTACCTGCCTGCCCTCTCCTGCCACTTCAGAGTACCTTTATATTATCTGCATAACCACAGACAATGTTCCTCTGTTGGCGGAAAAGATTTATATCCCTATTCATTTAAAATTTATCACTTTTCCCTGTAAACCTGGGAGGCCCTCCAAGACTACAGAAATATCAGCTTTGTCTATACATGGCCCCAATCTCCAGATATATCCACAGCTGGGGCCATGCTGAGAATTAAATATACCAGACAGGAAACCCACAGAGACTTGCAGGGGGCTCCCCATTTCCCACAGTATTGCCCTTCTCATCCTATTTCTTCCTTACAGCAGTTCCCATATCATCTCCACTTTCACTATTTCCTTCTCTCCTTCCATTTCACCAACCCTCCATCCGCTCCAGCCTTCAGGTTTCTTTATCATTTATTTAATTAATTTACTCATCCTCAAGTCCCATTGGGGACCAAAAGCAACTTATATTGTTTGCCTCTCCATTTTATCCTACAAAAACTTTACAAGGAAGTTTATGCAATGAACGAGTGAGACTGGACCAAGATCACCCATTCATAGCAGGATGGGGATTCAACCCTGGGTTTCTCAAATTTTAGTCTGATATTATTTGCACCAAACCACACTGGCTTTTATATAGTGGCTGTTGAATAGTAGTGAGTTGCTCCATCAGGGGTGGCCAAACTTGCTTAACATAAGAACCAATAGAATAAACTTCAGATGTTTAAGAGTTGCAGGAGGGAGGGAGGGAGGGAGATGATAGATAGATAGATAGATAGATAGATAGATAGATAGATAGATAGATAGATAGATAGATAGATAATATATAATAATAATAAATTTTATTTATATCCCGCCCTCCACGCCTAGGCAGGCTCAGGGCGGCTAACAACAGTTCAATAAAATTATACAATATACAATATAAGGTGATTTAAAACAACATTTAAATTATACATTAATTTAAAACAACAATCTAAAACCAGTTCCAAATGTCTAGGTCATTCCATAGTTTAAACGGCGGTGATCTTCCTGATGTTATTCTGAACACTTATATTATGGCAGGGGTCACTAGATAAATCGTTGGTGGATTAAACAGCCATCCTATCAACGTCTACAAAAGCCTGTTTGAAAAGGATGGTCTTACAGGCCCTGCGGAATTGGTCCAAATTCCGCAGGGCCCGTACCTCCTCCGGAAGTTGATTCCAAAGGCACGGGGCTATAACAGAGAAGGCCCGTGCCCGTGTACTCTGTAATTTTGCCTCCTTTGGCCCAGGGATAGTCAGTGTGTTCTTCCCTGCTGACCTCAGTGCTCTTTGGGGCTCATATGGGGAGAGACGGTCCCTCAAGTAGGCAGGTCCTCGGCCATATAGGGCTTTAAAGGTGATAACCAGCACTTTGTATCGGACCCGGTATGTAACTGGCAGCCAGTGCAGTTCACGCAGCCCCAGCTGTATATGCTCCCATTTCGGGAGTCCTAATAACAGCCTGGCCGCTGCGTTCCGCACTAGCTGCAGCTTCCGGGTTCGACACAAAGGCAGCCCCATGTAGAGGGCATTGCAGTAATCTAGTCTTGAGGTGACTGTCGCATGAATCACTGTTGCCAGGTCCCGGCGCTCCAGGAAAGGAGCCAGCTGCCTTGCCCGCTTCAGGTGGAAAAATGCCGACTTGGCAGTGGCCGCTACCTGGGCCTCCATTGATAGTGAAGGCTCCAGTAGGACTCCCAGGCTCTTGACCCGGCCCGCCGCTTTCAGCGGCGCACCGTCAAAAACCGGGAGAGGTATTTCCCTTCCCAGAGCGCCGCGCCCTACGCAAAGGACCTCTGTCTTCGTCGGGTTCAGCTTCAACCCACTCAGCCTAAGCCAAGTTGCCACAGCCTGCAGTGCCCGGTCTAAATTCACTGGGATGCAGTCAGGCCGGCCATCCATTAGCAGATAGAGCTGGGTGTCATCCGCATATTGATGACAACCCAGTCCAAAACTCCGGGCAATCTGGGCAAGGGGGCGCATGTAGATGTTAAATAACATCGGGGAGAGAACTGCTCCCTGAGGCACCCCACAATCTAGTGTGCGCCTCCGGGAGAGCTCACCCCCGATTGCCACCCTTTGTCCCCAACCTTTGAGGAAGGAGGAAAGCCATTGTAAGGCCAGCCCCCTGACCCCTACGTCGGCGAGGCGGCAGGTCAGTAGCCGATGGTCGACCGTGTCGAATGCTGCCGACAGGTCTAACAACATCAGCACCGCCACGCCACCTCGATCCAGTTGATAGATGATGGAGGGAGGGATGGGTAGAAAGAAAGCAACTTTAAATGTGTGCAATATGTGTGCAAGAGCCACATGTGGCTCCCAAGCCACAGTTTGGGCATCCCTGTGCTAGATGGTTGTAGCTAGGCCTGAGTGAGTCATGCAGGTTTTGTGGTAGGGAATCACCTGGTGGTTACTGCCTGATTTGGGTCTGATGAATCCTCTCTTCAAGGCAGGAGACAGGGGACCAGAAGTGGACTGGGATGCCAAAATAGTCCTAGAAAGGCCTTTTACTGACAATAACCAAGGCCTGATGGCTCGCAATGTTACACTTGTCCAGCAACGCCCACTATAGATACTGACATCTCAGAGAGCACTAATTTCTCAAAGCTACATGCTCGGCTTGTATTGGGGGGGGGCGCTAACCCCCAATGTATTATTTCCCCCCAGATTCTTTTACAAATCTGGGACCTTTCTCAAGTTTATTGAGAAAGCTGGCTTGCCCGTTCATCATACCAGTCTCTCTATCTAAGTATCTACAGATGGAGAACATACTGAGAATTAGATATATTGATGCTATGTAACTATATTTAGTAATCATATTTTAAATTATATTTGTTTTAATGTTTGTTATTGTTGATGTTTTCATTTTCTGCAGTGGGGTCTTTGTCTGAAAGATGGTTTACAAAAGTGCTAAACCACCACCACCGCCATCATCCCACCAACAAAAACGAACTCCAAACATGTGATACATTCCCCAGAGCCTGCATTGAATTGCAGTACAAAACATAGTTTTACATGTATTCTGTCCCCTTGATGAATATATTTGGCAATATAAATGAGCAACACAACTAATCTTGCTGCTCTCATTCTAGTCACATGTTGTTCAAAAATGGCATGCACAACCTATGTTATGAATATTCCCAGCAGGGTAATTTAGAGAATGACAGAGATATTCCAGCTCTCCCACACAACTTCCCACCCCTGCTTTTCAAAATGTTTGAGTGGATTTTTTTTAAACTGAAATATCACTTGAATGCAGGGCTTTTTTTTGTAGCAGGAACTCCTTTGCATATTAGGCCACACACCCCTGATGTAGCCAATCCTCCAAGAGTTTTCAGGGCTCTTAGTTCAGGGCCTACTGTACACTCCAGGAGGATTGGCTACATCAGGGGGGTGCAGTCTAATATGCAAAGGAGTTCCTGCTACAAAAAAAGCCCTGACTTGGAGATACATTGCACAATAGTGAAAATGTGCTTGGAGTATACTTTGTGCAATAGTGTGGGAAGAGTTTAAAGATAATCTATTTGTACTGCATAATTATATTAGCTTCCTACCAGTTTCACTATCATGCACATGCTCAGGGCCGGTGCTAGGCTTTCTGGCACCCTAGGCGAATCACCCACTAGCACCACCACCCCCTTATTAAAAAATATAGGGAAAATTAAGAGTGCCAAACTTGAAACTTTTCACATTTTTAATTTACTGATTTTTAATTTAATTTTTTAAAATGTGATATGTTATTTAAAAAATTGTGAGAATAAGTGCTTGCTGGCCACACCAGGAAGGAGGGTGGCAGGATAGGATGAGGTGGGAGACCAAGTCGCACATCGGGGAGAGGGGGGTGGCTTGGCTTTGTTGAGGGCAGCTTGGTGATGGGAGAAGACGAGGTGACAGTGGTCAGGAGCCAGAGTCTAGGCGACTGCCTACTTTTCCTACTCCCACGCATCGGCCTTGCACATGCTGTTAGAAAACCCAAACTCCCCACATAAAACTCCTGTTCCAAGGATTCTCTGGGAAGAAAGAATGGCTGTTAAGCAGCCCTTTTAAGTACGTATGTAGTGACAGAATTGTGTAACAGTGGTTGGAATGTCAGACTAGCCCTTGGGCGACATAAATTCAAATCCCATCTGAGCTATAAAGCTCACCAGATGACCTTGAGTCACTCACTCACTCACTCATACATATTTATCTCTGTGTCTACCTTATAGAGTAATTGTGAAGACAAAAATTACAGGGAGAACTTTTATGTATGTCATAGGGTTGCCAAGTCCAATTAAAGAAATATCTGGGGACTTTGGGGGTGGAGCCAGGAGACATTGGTGATGGAGCCAGGAGACATTGGTGATGGAGCCAGGAGCAAGGTTGTGACAAGCATAATTGAACTCCAAAGGGAGTTCTGGTCACCACATTTAAAAGGACCACACACCTTTTAAATGCCTTTCCTCCATTGGAAATAATGAATGATAGGGGCACCTTCTTTGGGGGCTCATAGATTGGACCCCTCAGTCCAATCTTTTTGAAACTTGGGGGGTATTTTGGGGAAAGGCATTGGATGCTATGCTGCAAATTTGGTGCCTCTGCCTCAAAAAACAGCCCCCCCTCTCGAGCCCCAGATACCTGCAAATCAATTCTCCATTATTCCCTATGAGAATCGGTCTCCATAGGGAATAATGGATTGCCCAGCAGACATTTTCTCCCAGCACCCCCACTTTCTGATGACTCCCTGCCCCCACCTGGGGATTGGCAACCCTAGTATGCCACCATGAGCGTCCTAGCAGAAATGTGGGATGAGAATTAATGGATAAATACTTGAGAAAGACATGCCCACTTACCAGCAGTCCACCTCCCCACACTCCTGGTACTATCATAGCATTTATAGTGATGCGGCCCATTGTTAGATACTTCCATTCCCAGCTGGGGAAGAGTAGAAAAATATTGGCAATGATGGAAAGCAGACCCAAGGTAAGGAGGCCTGGGCCCAAAATTCGGCTGCATGTTCCCACACACATCGCCAGCAGAGATCCCTGCAAAGTTAAATGAAGAAAGGAAGGAAGAGGTGTTATTGCATGCTCCATGTGGCTTCAACCCAATCCTACTTGGGCTAATTTCAGAAGAGAAAGAATAGCTTGGATCCATCAGAGCATTTCCATAGAAGAAAGGATTTCCTTCTGTAGCACACAACTTTCCCACCTCCCCTCTGACTCTGCAGCCCCAAATACCTCCTCCAAAATTCTGTATTTTAAGGGGGGATTTCAGGTTGCAGTGGGAGAGGAGAACTGAGAAAGTTATGTTCCACAGATGCAGTAACACGCTGGTGGATCCAAGCCACTGATGTATCCTACTTGCACTCTACCCCTTCAGCCCCAATAGCAGCACTTCCACCAGGAATCCATCACCTGTTCTCATTCAAACACTTTCAACTAGACTTCTCAAAATCTCATAAAAGAGGTTTGCTATTCTTTGCTATATTTCCTCCTGCCAGAAGAAAAATTTTGATAATACATAATGCTCAGTCATCTGTTTTTTTGCAATGTCCCACAGCACCATAGAGAGCCAGTTTGGTGTAGTGGTTAAGTGTGCGGACTCTTATCTGGGAGAACTGGGTTTGATTCCCCACTCCTCCACTTGCACCTGCTGGAATGGCCTTGGGTCAGCCATAGCTCTGGCAGAGGTTGTCCTTGAAAGGGCAGCTGCTGTGAGAGCCCTCTCAGCCCCACCCACCTCACAGGGTGTCTGTTGTGGGGGGAGAAGATATGGGAGATTGTAAGCCGCTCTGAGTCTCTGATTCAGGGAGAAGGGCGGGGTATAAATCTGCAATTCTTCTTCTTCTTCTTTAAAATAAGAGCTCCCCAAACCTGTGTTTAATCCAATGCAGTCCAGTATGTCTTATTTTTCCCTATTATTATATAATTTACAACTATTTGCAACTTATCATCAGTTACTGATTCCCACAGTAATTGTAGAAGGATGCATAAAGCATTTAGGAAAATCTCATAATCTGCTGTACTGTAACACCAAGATTTTTTCTCATCTGAGAAGCAAACTGCAGATCTGGTCTTAAATAGTCACATGACTTGTACACATGAAACTGATTATACTGAGGCAGATGCATGCAGTGCAATCCTAACTAAAGTTTACTTTACTTAGTCCCTTGACAATGGATGTAACTCTGTTTAGGACTGCACTATCCATGGCAGTTTTGTTGACTCTGAGTGGCAGTGGTTTTCTAGGGTTCAGGCAGAGGTCTTTCATAGCAACTGCTGCCTGATCCTTTTTACAGGAGATGCTGGGGATTGAACCTTGGGTTTCCTGCACACAAAACAAACAGTCTACCATTGAGATGTGGGCCCACACCTACAAAACAGCTACTACATTTGCTGGCAACATGCCTTGGATGCTGGCAGTGTCCTAAATCCCAGAACTAATCCTCTTGCAGTATTTATCTCCCACAATGAGAAGCCAGAGTCCTTTGGGAGCATCTGCTTTTTCTGGATGAAATGCTGCATTAGGTTGCTATTGGACCATTTCGGGGTGGGGTGGGGGATTTATCTTGAAGACTAGTTTTGTGCTAACACTCACAAGCCATCAAAAACATTTCAAGTTTCAGAATAAATGCAGATTTGCTTATGCAATTAAAAATAGATTTCCCCCCCTTTTAACACTCTACATGCATCAGTAATACCCTGTCTCTATGCAACGCTTAGAGCATGGCAGGAAAATTACTGCAGGTATTCCCTTGACCTTCATGGGTATCCCTATGCTGGAGTTGGAAAGCCAGTCTTCTTTCATTGGAAAGCCAGTCTTCATTGTTTTTCACTTACCTTTGAGAGATGGAATACAGTGATGGAGATGAAAGGAGCTTGTGGTACCACCTAAGGCAAGGCCAAGGCCAGCAGTGTTGATATTCTCCAACCTATAAAGACCGCTGTCATGACTATTTATGAGTTTCTGAATGCAGCAACCCACTTGCTTTCTCCCTAGATGGTCACAGTTACTGACCATCCTGTTTTACACATTAATCACATGTCCTGTCTCTTTGACTGGCAATTCCAACAACTCAGTTTTAGGGGGGAAAAATAGCACACAAGGAAATGAGTAAGCGGCTTCTATGAGGAACTTGGGTTTAGGTGTGGTTGTATTCAGATAAAGGTTGCAATATACTACATACTCAAAATAAGCCCTATGTGATTTGAGGGGGTGGGACATCCATGTTACTTTGCTGTCACAAAAAGAAACAGGGCTCTTGTGCCCCCTTAAAGCTTCATGGACCAGTGTCTTCTAATCAGCTGTATGAACTGAAACCTCAGTCAGCAGATCTGTAGGACTGCCAGGTGGTGCCTGGAGATGTCCCAGAATTACAACTGGTCTCCAGGCTGCAGAGATCAGTTCTCCTGAAGAAATGGCTGCTTTGGAAAGTGGACTCTATGGGATTGTATATCACTGAGCTCCCTCCCCTCCCCAGACCCCACCCTCCACAGGGTCCAGCCCAAAAATCTCCAGGAATTTCCCAGCTCAGAGCTGGCAAGTGGCAACCCTAGAACTGTGTACAGTGGAATTAAGAAGTCAAAGACTGCAAATGTTAATTGCACAATCCACAACTTTTTCCCTCCCTCTCTCTCTGTTATATAGCTATCTGCTGAGTCATGCATCTGATGAACTCAGCTCTTACATAGGAATAAATATTGATCTTTAAAATACCATAATCCTCCCTGTAGTTTTTGCGGCACACTTGAGACTAACAGCTTTCTTGATGAAGTGCTCTCTGTTTCAAAGACCCCCACCCATTATATCTGTGATTTTCTTTTAAGGATGTGGTTGCACAAATTGCAGGGCTGCTATTAGGTGGGGAGGCCAGTGGGAAGTAAGAGAAGAGGACTCATATGTTTTTTCTCAGAAGGGGGATAAAAGCAGATTGGAATGGTGATTGTCCCTGGGAAACCAGTGCTAGGGAAACCCTCTTTCCCCTTTCATTGGCTTCCCCCTTCAAATCCCAGCCTTGGTAGCTGCATTTTATAATAGCAAAAACATCCTGATAAAAATCAAAAGTGTTGCATGTAACATTTCATTCTGCCTTTTGTATTTTTTTTTTTTTTTTGTGAATGGCACTAATGCTCCTGTAGGCAATGCAGACAGAGATGGTGTTCCCTTCTCACCCATGAGATCCTGCCCATAGCAGGTACAAATGTGGAATCATAACTGAACTGGGCATGCAGGGATCAGGTGAGGATGCAGCTGGCAGGCCCACTGTCCTGCTCCTTTGTCCACACTATTATAATGACATAACGGTCAGTCCTACTTTCCCTAAAGGCAGAGCTACACATCTCCAAGATCTTAGTTTTAGCCAATATTTTCTTGTTTACTGAATGAAGCCACTGTGGATGTAATTTCAAGGAAGGAGAGGTAGGTGTCATTTTCCTGTCAATAATAAAGCCGCTTTTACTCCTACAGCAGACAACTTTGGACAGGTTCGTCTCTGAGTCAGTCATTGACTGCAAGGCACATATAGTATTGAAAGAAGGCAAGCAGGATTGAGAGATGACTGTAGGAATGTCTAGCACAGCGGTAATCAGGCCTCAGCTCAGGAAAGCCACTTTTATCATTACCATCAACTAAAAGAGCCACATTTACTCACATCCCTTTCTATTCCTGTGGCAATGGTTTTAAGGTGAAACCACCTATCTACCACAAGCCCAACTGGGCAAGGGCTTTACCCACATTTCTGAAACATAAAGCAAGCGCCATGTTGGGGAGCTGTCAATGCATAAGAACAGATTTGCCCCCCAGTACTTGTGAAAAAGAACTTTCATTATCCAGTAGAGGTTGTAGGTTGTTGATGATGCATTGAGTTGTTTTGAGTTGAGAGCTATATACAATGACAGCTAGTGGTGTTCTGTTATTGTCTCTTTGGGGCTTGTCTTGCAACAGGTTTTCTGTTTGTTAATGCTTCCTGACTTAATCAGGTGTAAACTTTAGTTCAAAAAAGGTTTGTTGTAGATCTTTCAGTGAGAATCTCGATGATTGGAGCAGATGCAGATGTAGCATAGAGCCTGGCTTTGTTAATGTTTCCTGACTTCATCAGGTGGAAACTTCAGTTCCAAAAAGGCTTGTTGTAGATCTCCTGAGAATCTCCGTATAATTGGAGCAATGTGGCTATAGCATAGAGCTGGCTATAGACGATGGATTGTTCAGTATGTTTAGGATGGCATGCAGGTGTGTTTTTCAGTCTGTAGGTTTCCGGTATAAGTTAGTGTCTTTGCATCTATTGTGTATTTTTATAGTTGTGTTCAGAAAATGTATTTCTTGCATGGATTGACTCCTTGTCCATCTGATAATTTCAGTACCCATGAGTAACCCATCTTAAATCACACATGCCTTCAAGTTTTCTGCTTTAAAAATATAAATCTTGCAAGAGTTGTGTAAGACTTGGTGCATTTGGAGACTGCAATCAAGTCTCCCTTGAAAGAGCATTTCTTGTTTTTTCCACACACTTCCCTATCATGATGACTCTTACGTAAGTTGTATTAGGAAACCTGCAAACTATAAGTAGTATGATGATCATGGGAAACACAGTCGCAGCAACTTTTAACTTTTGAACCAGGATGGATTACTAAGACAAGCACAACAGGCTCCACCCCTGGATCATATGTACCAGTATATGATGTGACTTCCACAAATGTTTCAAGTGTGGTAAACTGTAGATAGAAGAATTGCCCCACTTTAAACCCAGTACAACTTTCAGACTAGTAGCACAATAAACTCATGGATTTCCAGAAATATATAAAGACAGATCTGAAGTATGTTACATGTGTTTCAAATGAATGCTCACCTTGGCATGATAAGGAGCCATATCACAGTTCAGGGATTTATTTCCATATAAGGTCGCTAGTCATTTTCTCAGTCTCTAAGATCAAACACTTTGGTAAAAAGAGACAGATATTCTCAGTTAGGAGCCCACTGTTCTATGAAAATCCAGCCTAAATACCTTATTTTTCTCCATAAAGAAATGTCTGCAATGGAAAACAGCTCTCCAACATTCCAAGGACTTCAGCCTACCACAATTAAGTTCTAGTACTTCCTGTAGTGTTTATGGATCCAAGGGTTTATGGATCCAAGATGTGAAATTATGAGACTATAGGGGAAAACACAGTATTGTACTTAAAATACCTGTTATGCGGATAAATTGTTGTCCTCAAGAACCTGGTGGTTTGACTCATGGTCAGCTTGCCAGTCCTGAACAGAGAGCCAATTTCTTGTGGAACACTTCTGCTGTTCCATCAAATCAGGGCTGTTCATCTTCCATATGCTAAAACTACTGCACAATCAATATTTTTCCACACATATTCTTTACAGAACCATAGTAAACTATTTTCCTCAGAAAACTGCTGTCACCACACACCACTCAGTAGCAAATCATATTAAACAGTAAGCAAATTAATTAAACAAGTATGACCATTAGGTATTAATTTATGCCCATATTATTTTGTCCATGTGCATTTTCATGCAGCCTTATGGGAGGCACAGTTCTTTCCTCACATCATTTAATTACCTGATGCTGGCTAGAATAATCTCACTCAACAAATGTCTCTATGCAGGGCAAGGATATGAAAATACGGCAGCAGCTATGGTGGCAAACTGTGGTGGATGGTCAACAGATGAACAGATCAGATGTGATTGTGCTCACTGGTGATTGTGGCTGTCAAACAGTATGTTTGCTTATCAAACATATTAACTTCAAAGGGGGGGCATATTCATGTACAAAGCTTGATCACATATACTGGAGAAAGCAACACATGTAGTATACACACATTACTCTGACACTCCTATTGCTAGTGGAACATAGTTTTCTTTCTAGCTGGTTGTGCTAATAATTATCAAGTAAAAATTTTCAGATTATTATACAAATCTGCTCTGGTCAGACATCACTGAGAGTATTGTGTTCAGTTTTGAGCACCACAATTTAAGGAGGATCTAGACAAGCTGGAACGTGTCCAGAGGATGGTGAGGGGTCTGAAGACCAAGTCCTATGAGGAAAGGTTGAAGGAGCTGGGTTTGTTAAGTCTGGAGAGGAGACAACTGAGAGGTGATATGATCACCATCTTCAAGTACTTGAAAATCTGTCATATAGAGGATGGTACAGAGTTGTTTTCTGTTGCCCCAGAAGGTTGGACCAGAACCAATGGGTTGAAATGAACTCAAAAAAAGTTTTTGGCTAAATGTTAGGAAGAACTTCTTGAGAGTGGTTCTTCAGTGGAACTGGCTTCCTCGGGAGGTGGTGGGCTCTCCTTCCATGAAGTTTTTAAACAGAGGCTAGATGGCCATCTGACAGCAATGCTGATTCTATGAATTAGGCAGATCATGAGAAGGAGGGCAGAAAGGGTTGCATCAGTGCTTAGTTCTTGTGGTTCTTTCTTACATGCCCAGGGAAATGCCGATTGCCACTTTGGAGTCAAGTCAGCAATTTTTCTCCAGGCCAGTTTGGCAAGGGATCCTGGAAGTTTGTGCTATCATCTGGGCATGGAGCAGGGGTCACTGGGGATGTATGTGTATAGAGGAGAGAGGTATTTGTGGAGTTCCTGCATTGTGCACGATGAGCCTGAATTCCCTTCCAACTCCATGGTTCTAATTACCAAAGCTAGTACCAGGTGCTAATTAATCCTTCTTGAGAAAGTACTTGTTACTTCAAATAGTACATAAGAGGATGGTGTAGTGATTAAGAATTTCATAGTAGTATCTGGGAGACCTGGGTTCAAATCCCAACTTGTGCTATGGAAGCTTGCTGGGTGACCTTGAGCCAATTCCACTCTCTCAACCTAACCTACCTCACAGGGTTATTGTGAGGATAAAATAGAGGAATGATGTAAGCCTTGGGTCCCCACTGAGGAGAAAGGTGGGATACAAATGAAGTAAATAAATAATAATCTTTGGTTATGAACATAATCTTCCACACTATTATTTAACTAAGGCCTTACTGCCAAACTGTGCGCAGACAAGATGATAAAACTCATGAAAACAACAGAACTTGTCTCAGATGTTTAAATGAAGCTGCACAATTTGTGGATGTGCAGAACAACCCCCCACCCCAGACTATAAAAGACTCCAGATTTGCTCACTGCAGCAGCTCTGGCTTCATTGTACTGAAATGAGCCAGTGAGAGTTCTATGCACATACAGTTGAAGCACAGCTGGAATGTTCCAAAGCAAAAAAGGATGATAAAGACTGATATTCAGAAGGTTACATGGGAGAAAAGAAGGTATCAAGACTAAATCCCCAACTATGATCCACAAAGTCTCTGCAAATCCCTGGGATATGGCTATTAGTAGGGGGAACTAGTAGGGGAAAATGACTCCTTCATCCACAGAAACAACATTAACAGAGCCAACACGCACACTTTAATCTCAGAATATTGGGATCTGTGGCTGCATTTGACCCATGTTTCTCCCTAGGTAACATTTGGTGAAAGAACCACAAATCACCTTTATTGTGCTGTTTCCCTGTTCTTGCTCCATTTCATTGGCTGCTACTTTCAGGACCCCCAGCGAACATCACATGATATTCTCATATCATATGTTCCTTTTACCAATGTTGCCAGAGAGTGATATAGCTAAGCCTCTAGTGCTTGCAATTTAGTCTCCTACAGAAAACATTTCTCCTTTTGTATCCCAGGAGAATACATTGGCTTCTAAAATCAACAGAATAAGAATTAGTGAAAAGGTCTGCTTTATTTTCAGGCTCAAAATATTACAATAGGAAGGACATTTACACATATTTATAAAAATGTAGTAGTTGTATGTATAGAGATTGCTTTGAATTTGGTCCTTCCCATCACAGCAAGATGAAATCTTCTCTTCTCCCACCTACCTTAGAATTCTCATAATTACAAAGAAAACAGCTTCTACAGAAAATGTAGCAAGTCACAGTTTTGTACAGCTCAAGCTATAAAGCTTTATCAATTTAAGAAGACAATTCAACTTTAAAGTCAACTTAATATCCTAAAAGTACCATATTCTTGATTACAATAACATCCAAGTCATATGGTCCTAGTTTATGTTAGATAACATCTTGTTTCCTCAACTTTCAGAGGTTGCCTTTACTGCAGAAGTTTTGAACCTTTGGGAGGATTTATTTTGCTAGCAGACATGTCTTAATTCTTGTTCATTTGTCATACTCATATTGCACTAAAGGCTCCTCCCAAAATCTACTTGTCAGGAATAATTTGTTTGGTGGGGCTACAATGATAAATTGCAGGAACAAGGGAGGAAGGAGCTACAGTGCTTATAGTCCCAGTCATAAGCTTCAAAAATGGCAAAACAAATTCAACAATTTTTTTTTAAAAAAACAGGGCTCCCACAGGATCTACACACTTAGTTAAGAATGCCTCCTCAGAAACAACTGCACAAAAACAGTCAATTTTAACATTATCTGAGTAGTAATATGCTGCTTTTCTGCTGTCAAGGCACTTTGCAGAAATATTAATGTCAAGATCCACAATATGTAGCCTTTTGGGGAACAATCCAACATCCCATGGTGAACTGTTTCTAAGAAAGAACAAAACCAACAGTAGAAATAGTGAAGCTTATGTTAATGATTAAAATCTTATCCACCAGCACTGCTACATCACAAAAGGGAAGAACTTATCCATTTGAACTGAACTGCCTCATAATTACTAAAAGGATCAAACCAAAGCATTTCTCCAGAAGACACTGTGTTTGACCACCATTGATTGCTTCCTGAACCTGCAAAAAATATATATATTCTGATTTCTTTTACACAGAACTGTTTGGAATAAGCAAGGCTTTCTCAGGCCCGCCTCTCTACCAGGCATCATAAATCTATCCAGAAGTACTGATCACCCTAATCATGCTACTCACTTGTGTACCTTTGAAGACCTTGTATAAAGCAAAATGTCAAACTGTCCACATGCATACACATTGAAACAACCATCTTGAACTGTATGAAAGGGACATTTAACCGACCCATTTCAAAGCATCTGGTCAACGCTGTTTGTAAGAGACCATTTGAATGCAAGAATTCTGAGAACAGGGCTCTACTTTTTTGCTGGAATAAATGCAAGTTCTGCATAAACCAACAATTATCTTTTCATAGCTGCATGTCATCCTCTGATTAATATTACTAAGAGAGCAGCATCAGTATCTCCTCATCAGCATTAAATCTTCTAGAAACTCAAGCCAGCATGAAGCAGATGGAAATATGCTAGCAAGGCAAATGCAACAACATGTTGGCAATGCTGAAGGTGTTCAAAGTTGTTAGTTAATACAGATACAGTTTTCACTTCCTTGAGGACAAATGGTATCAATGAATTACACTGAATCACCCTCATGCTATGGTATTAATATAGTAGTAATAGAAAATGCCATCTATAACCATTGTGCTTTGGCAGTAAAGCCTTTAACACAAACTTGTTGAGCTGATATAATAGCATGGAATGTTGACAAATGTTACAAATACTGAAGGGCAGTGAACAATGGTCTCAGAATGCTTGCAGTCCAGTTGTTGATTGGGACTGTAATCACACAGATACTCTGAACAGAAGTAGATTTGTTGGGCAGACAGATGACTAGACAAAGACACACAAAGTTAAAGATGGTGAGAGAGTCCAAAGGGAGACAATTGACAAAGAGAAGAAAACCTATGTAAAGAGTAGGAGGCAGCTTGAGGAAAAGGATAGAGGTGGCAGCAACTGAAACAAGGGGTAGAAACATAAATATATTGGATTACTGAATAGTTAGTTCCTTGACTGTTAAGAATCTATTTTGGTTTTAATCAAGATATTGACCTTTATCATTGTTTAACTATACATTTTTAAAAATTCTAGCATCAGTTTTCAAAAACTGAAGTCTCTAGGTGTTGAGGCAGATGACAAAAGCTGGATTCCTTACTCAGCATGTTCATTCGTCTCTATCAGTAAGTGGATCCACATATTACCAGTTCTGTAGTTTAATATAAACTCAGCTCTGGCTTTTAACAAAAATTTAAGTGCGTTCTTCACCAGAACTGCAGTCACATGGAGTAACATCTCAGGTGTAAAAGTCACCTCACATTAAAGAAGAGAAAGAAGGGGCTAAATGTTTCCATTCTACAATGAAATGCAAGCACTGCTCCGACAGATGGGGAAAAATGTGTGCTAAGAATATGAACACATCCTACTGTGGCTTGCACTGCTGGGGGTTAAGCAAACCCAAGAGACCCACATCACGCCTATAATGACTGATGTGCTCCTGGCTGATTAGAAAATGAGTGTATCAAACAACTGCTTGGACAACTGGAATTAAGAATCACAGGTGCGAACAGTCTAAAACCTTCTCACTCTTATGATGTTAGTGTTAATGAGAGTATTTCAAAGTTAACCAAGCAAAACAGAATACATTGCTTTCTCTAAGAACCTGGCACCTGTACAAATATGCTACGACTCACTCTGTTGATCGAATTCCAGTCCAGCACCGTAAATCAATACAGCTTTAAATTATGACAAAACAGGTGTAATGTTTTACATTCAGAGTAACTTGCCATATTCCACTGATTGTGAATTATAGGTAGATGATCCCTAAGTCCCGCAATTTTAATGACTCTAAATAAGCAGGAAGGATTAGATGACAAAGGTTAGGTTGTGCTAGATCTATTGACTACATTAACCTTCCTTTAACGCAAATAACTCCGTCCATAACAAAAAGAGGTGAATACATACAAATCAATCCATACAGCTGTTCAAATGTTGCTGATTTTATGTCCTTCCTGGAACTGTGCTTGCTATGACTCTCAAAGCGCAACAGATCTGCAACCCTGTACATTTTCTTCACATGTGGGCAAGTCCTGGGGCCTCTTTAACAACCATCTGGACACATGCTTGTGCCTTGAAAAGCCTGTGTGTAGAGGCTTCAACACATGGAAAACAGATGGAATGCATCCACTTGCAGAGCTCAGCTTTCAGCACAGATTGGCATCCCAGGAAAAAGGCCATGCTTGCCATGCTGAAAGTCACATACTGCATTGCCTTCACACAGCCAACCACATGCTTAGATGGTGATGTAAAGAACCCCTTAGTGGCTGCTCACGACCTCTTGAAAAATAAAATATATTAAAGAAAATAGATTTGTTTTTCTGAGGGGAGAATGAAACATTTCTTGCACTGGCTGCTCATTGTCCCCAGCATGCTGGACGTACGGACAGCCCTTACTATTCTGGAATGGCAACAAGCCACTGAAGCAGACATACTTCCCCCAGCACCAAAGCCCAGTAAACCTATCCTGCTGCTTCCATATGACTGACTAGTCAAGAGTAGCATAAAGGAGGGAGGGAGAAAAGTTGGCATATGACTGCCTGATTTCAGCTCCACAGTCTCGTGAAGCCAACTGCGTACTTGGGGAACAGTACTGTAGGCAAGAGGACATGATGGATGGCTAGAAGAGCTAATTCCTTTCCTGCACAAAGACAGTCTCTTGAGGACAAAGGCCAGCCTCTTGTAATGTAATGTCATAGTCCAGATGGGAAAGTTTTCTCCGTGGAAAGTTGGTGAGGAGTTCAAAACGTTCATTGGGGTATCCTTTTGACTGTACATGTTTGATGAGAGCCTGCAAAGAGAGCAAAGACCAATGTCTCAATTAAAGATCATCAGGATTTTTGTTTAAATAAGGAGATGGCAACTTGTTCATTGCTGAAGACAATATCAGTGTGTGAAACATCAGTAAGCTGTTGAAAAACTGACAGGCTTGTCATGGATACATCTGCAGAGAAGAGGATAAATGAATACCCTGTAGTTCACAAGCACCAGTGATTTCTCACCTGTTCTTGTCATTACAAGAAGAAGAGGCAGGATTCTGGGACTTGCATGGAACAAGCGGTACAGCAAATGTCATATTTTCTAAACATGTGATGGTACCACAGAGTCTTAAATTCAGTATTTTTCTAAGCTGAGAGAAACCAAAGGCAGTGAACTAAGACTACGCAACAGATTCCCATGAAATTAGACTTTAAAGGATGAAGTCAATTTGTGCTTAATTTTTATACTCTCCATTTTTTCATGTATTTTAGTGTTTTAAGCTCCAAACTCGTCTCTCTAGACACAGAATGCTGCTGTGGGATGCTAACACAAGGTTTCTCAATATTCCATAGTTGAATATTATGAAACTGCAGAGGTCTGCTGGCAGCAATATGGTAAATAATAAGCAAAAATTCAGCTTCTAGTATGAACAGTTCAGTTTTGTCTGGGAAGGGACAGGATGCAAAATCAGCAAGTAAATCTGAGAGAAATTTTCTAGTGATTTTGCACACACTCTTAGAAGTCAACCCTCTATCTTAATAAAGAGGTAGCCAAAATACTACTTGCATGTGAAATATTCTGAACAGAGAGCATCAAATCCTTGAAACACAAATTTTCAAACACAAATGGGGAGGAACGGTGGCTCAGTGGTAGAGCATCTGCTTGGGAAGCAGAAGGTCCCAGGATCAATCCCTGGCATCTCCAAAAAAGGGTCCAGGCAAATAGGTGTGAAAAACCTCAGCTTAAGACCCTGGAGAGCCGCTGCCAGTCTGAGAAGACAATACTGACTTTGATGGACCAAGGGTCTGATTCAGTATAAGGCAGCTTCATATGTTCATATGTTCACAAATTGGAATCATCAGTGACTACAGACTAGGGGTGTGTAAAAACACTGGTATTTTTCCAGTTTGGGTATATTACCCCTGAAAAATATTGATATTTCCTAATATTCTTGAATGCCAATATCAGTATGGCATTGTGATTAGGGAAATGTTCAGGACTGCTTTATTTTTTTCAGCTCCATTATACCCTATGGGAGCCATTATAGTCAATAGTCCCCATAGGCTATAGCGGAGAAACGATCTAGGGGTATCTGGGGCTCTAGGTGGAGGGCTTTTTTTATGTTTTAACAATTTATTGATAGCATATGGTTACACAACTTAATTATTTCTTCACTATTTCAGTATTAACCCATATGACATTTCTATCCCCCCTCCCTCCAATGATGACTTCCCCGAGGTTATAAATTCAAGTTCAATACTAAAGGTACTACTAACTGATCAAAATTCAATATATATATTCTTATTACTAAAAAATTGTCCAATATCTTTTTACTTTCCACTCTTCCTCCATATATCCTTTAAATTTCCTCCACTCCCTTTTGAATATCTCTAAATCATAGTCTCTTAGTGTTCTAGTTAGTTTGTCCATTTCACACCACGATAAAACTTTCATGGTCCAGTCCCATTTCTCTGGTATCTTTTCTTGCTTCCAAAGCTGCACGTATAGTGTCCTAGCAGCTGATAGCAGGTACCAAATTAGAGTCCTGTCTTCCTTTGGAAATTTTTCTAATTGTAATCCAAGCAAAAACGTCTCTGCAATTTTCTTAAAATCATAGCCCAAAATTTTGGAGATTTCTTGTTGTATCATCTTCCAACAAGAAGATGATACAAAAAAAAGAGGGCTTTTTTTAAAGGTAGGCACACCAAATTTGCAGCACAGCTCCTAAACAACAACAACCAAACACCCCCTCCCCCCAAGTTTCAAAAAGACTGGATTGGGGGTCCAATTCTATGGGCCCCAGTACAATATGCCCCCATCCTCCATTGTTTCCAATGGAGGAAGAAAAAAAGGTATTTAAAAGGATACAAAGAAAGCACCTTTAAGACAACCAAGTTTTATTCAAGGTATGAGCTTTTTATCAAGAGAGAGAGAATGAGTGAGTGTTGTTGACTTATTATGCCAAGGCTTTCTTGGATGCAACTGGGTTTGCCTCCCCCTTTTCATTGTATTCATGCCTTCATGATCCAGTCTTTCTCAGTAGGAAAGCAATGTCAACTACTTAGATGAAGAATCACAACAAGCCAGTGAGGTGGATTAGGCTAACTGTGTGTCCAGTCCAAGTTCACCCAGCACATTTCCTTTGCAGGCTGAAGGTTCTGAACTTAAGAGTTTCCAGACTGTAGGCTGATTCTACCACTATGCATTGCTGCCTCTCTATTCTTGCACTGCCTCATAGGAATTGTAGTTATTTCTCTGGGAAAGACTACAGTTTTGGAGGCAAACACATAGCTTTCAGTCTGTGTCACGGTGCCTTCACATGTTCTTGCAATGCCCAGCCATTTTCATGTTTTCCTCTGATCTTAGGCTCAAAGCACTGACCATGAGATTTCTGTAATGAATGTCAATAAATCAGAGGCAGCTCTGCGATACTTACAGATACACACCTGAACAACATACTCAAGATTACGACAGCACATTGTCTCCAAATTTTGATGCAATAATTCAGAGCAAGAGGTGTCAGTTATCAGAGACTATTAAATAAACACTATATTGCAAGAGTGCTGATCTTTTAAGCATGTTTTAAGTTTTTAAAAAAATATTTTGTGTTTGTCTGTGTCCTTTATAAAGTTTATATCTTCAGTACTTGGCATTATATTTTATAACATGCATGGCTTGGTCTGACAAGGTCTCGTATGTCAAATCCAGGCCTTATAACAAATAAGTTAGATACCCCTGCTTTAAACGCCCTGTAACTGTGGCTATCTGGCAGCCCCAAATCTTTCTGGGATTTTAAACTGTTTTAAATTGTTTTATTAATTAATTGATTTTAGGTACCAATGTGTTAGTCTTTTATTGTTATTATGACTAATGTTGTAAGCTGCCCTGAGCCTGCCTCGGCGGGGAGCGTGGGGTATAAATTTAATAAACTTAAACTAGCCCCCTCCAGTGATCAGCTGAGAAAATACCCAAAGACAAACCACCCCATAACAAAAAGTCTGCCAAGAAAACGTCGTGCTGTGACATCACCTCATGGGTCGGTAACGACTTGGTGCTTGAACAGGAGACTACCTATACCTTTTTATTTATCGGGTATTTTTTTCAGCTTGGTTTAAACTGAGCACACATCCTGTATTAAGATCAAAGCAGCACTGCCACTCCCACTCCATCATTTCCACTTACCAGAAGCTTAGCTTGTTCAGGCAGTGAAATCTGTTCCCTCTTCCCATCTGGATACCTTAGCATTAGTTGTGCCTTTGGTCCTAGAGGAAGAATGTCACAAGCTAAACAGAACCATCTTAATATAACAGTTACTCTATTTTTTTAAAAGTTGGCATTCAAAAGCACAGAACCAGAGATTATATTTCTATAGGTGACCCATCGAAATCTTTGTTGTTCTGTTTGCAGCACTGTAAGCTAGGCATTCTATGCTTTCATGACCATTCTTTCACCTCCACAAGACAAACCCTGTAACAGAGGGATTCAGTGTTTTAGCCAAATATTAGTCTTCTAACAAACAGCAGTCATGTTCTATTTTATTCCAATCTCATCAACACAGAGCTTTCTTTCCTGTTTCTTAAGCACCTTCTCATAGTCTCACTTCTCTAACTACTGGTCCATTTTTGTTCTAAACTTCCGGAGTAGTTCCTTACTTAGATATTTTAAAATATGTTGCTTTCTGATCAGCCCATCCTCTTCTCCCCCAACTTTTTTGTTTAGAATTGTGCTTCACCAATTATCTTCATATCTTTGGTCACACTGCTAATCTAGCTCTCCATCTTTTATATGACATTTGAATTAAGGCTTTATATATTAAAAGTCCTCAGTACTCTGGTTCTCTGAACTCACCATCTCTGAACTCCTACTATATTCCACTGCCCTCTCTTCCTGACAGGCTTCTAATATTTCACACCTTACTAAGAACCATAGAGTTGGAAGGAACCTCCAGGGTCATCTAGTCCAACCCCCTGCACAATGCAGGAAATTCACAATTAGCCCCCCCCACACACACACCTAGTGACCCCTGTTCCATGCCCAGAAGATGGCAACCCCCCCCCCCCCAAGATCCCTGGCCAAACTGGCTTGGAGAAAAATTGTTTCCTGACCCCATTTCCCTGGGCATGTAAGAAAGGGCCATGAGAACACTGATGCAACCCTTCTTGTCCTCCCTTTCATAATCTGCCTAAATTCACAGAATCTGCAACCAACAACGAAGATAACAGAGCAGGGAAAAAGACCAGCCTCCAATAGTACACAAATTTTTACTACGAACTTAAATTATTCGAAAGCATCTTTCAAATACTAAACAATACAATACTAAGTTCACAGAATCAGCATTGTTGTCAGATGGTCATCTAGTCTCCGTTTAAAAACCTCCAAAGAAGGAGAGGGGTTGGTGTAGTGAAATGGCTAATACAATGAGATGTGATCTACAAGGCTGACAGTTCAAATTTTGTCTTGACCACAAACTCACATGATGACGAAAGGCAAGCCACTTTACACCCCAACTTCAATTCCCTTTTCTATCTGCAATAAGAGGATAATAATAAGCCTTATTTATAGGACTCTTTAGTGACCATGGAAATTGCTCCTACAATAATCAACATTCCTCACTTTTTTGTGGCTCTTCACTACGCACCTTCCCTTTTTAGGATTTTTAAGTGGTAACAGTTCCAGCCATATTTTGTAATATATAGTTAATAATAATATAGTTAATAATATGTAACTGCACTATTCTAAGGGGATGCACTTTTAAAATATGCAACATTTAGCAGCGCTTACTGTCCTCTCCATGCTGTTTTTAAAAATCTGTCTGCCTCCATCAAGATCTGCCTAGACATAGTCCTATAATGCATCTAGTTCATCTCTGACTCCACAACTCAT
Source organism: Heteronotia binoei (assembly GCF_032191835.1). NCBI lineage: Eukaryota > Metazoa > Chordata > Lepidosauria > Squamata > Gekkonidae > Heteronotia > Heteronotia binoei. The sequence continues at coordinate 88,735,604 of NC_083228.1, read as the reverse complement.
TCATCTCCAGTCTACTTTATGGTATACTCTGGCTAAAACAGTATTCCAGCAGGACCACAGCTGTGTTGTAAGATATACAGAAAACCCAACCAGATTTATGTTACTATGTGTCTGGATAACTTCAACAACAGAGTACATTTAAAACTGTGTGTTTACCATTCATGCTCAGCTCCTTTACTGTAGCTTCTGGCTTAACTGCAGATTCTTCTAGCACCGCTGAATCTATGTAAGACAGTCCTCGATGGTTTGTTACTATCTCGGGTTCAGTCCTTGCTGTAGGCTCAGGCTGAGTTCTTCTGATGTCCTCTTTCCTACACCCCAAGTCCTTGTGTGGAGACTTCCTAGACTTGGCAATGTTGTCTGGTTCATCATCATCAGAGCCACAAACTGAAATAAACTCCTCACTTCCAGAGAAAAGCTCAGACTCAGACTCCTCATCAGATCTGCTGTCCTGCTTGACTTGAGCAGATTCAAAATGTGTCTCCTGTAGAGAGGCTCTGATGGCAGCTTCCAGCTGGCTGTCCTCACTTGCATCAATGAGGCTCTCCTACTCAATGCAACCATAAAGCAAATGGGAGAGAAAAGTATCAGCTAATTATTTCAACTAGTATGCTCAAAGCTTACAAAACCTGAGGTTGTCAAACATGTTTTGCTTCCCGTGTAACTTACTTTTTGAATGTTATCCTGGATAACATCAGCATACTGTTATATACAGATTCCACATCAGCTGACAATACCAACACAAATGCATTAATACAGTTCTTCGAAAGACCTTATACTTACAGAACGTGTGCGTTTCTGGGGAGGGCTGGTGGAATGCCCATCCAGTTGTCCATGCTCCCCAAGGAACCCAGTCACTTGGTCCAAAAAGGAAGTTACATCTAACTGGCGCCACTCTACTAGTTTCTGCCCTGTTTGAAAAAAGCAGTAAGAAACCCTGCTTCAGCAACAGGAGCCTCTATCAATGCAGCAAAGAGAATAAGAACATAATCAGACCAATGCTGGGTCAGACCAATGGTCCGTTCAGTCCAGCATCCTATCTCACACAGCAGCCAACAACTTCCTCTGGGGAGCCAACAACAAGGCATAGAAGGAAGCAACAGGAAGGCAGAAACTAATCCTCAAACATCATATTGTGACTGGGGATCTTTTTCTTATACGACATCCAGCAGAAATACTTGAATAATAAAATTTAAACATTGATGGAGTTGGTAGTATTTGCCATCTTTAAGACATCAATATATTTGATCTAATAGCACCTACCATTGTTTTATTTGTTTTATATGTTTTAATTATAATGTACTTGTATTTTTATCTTTTGTCTAATAATATTGGTCTTGTGTCCTTTTAATGTGAGCCGCCCAGAGCCTGCTTTTGGTGGGGAGGGCGAGATACAAATTGAATAAATAAATAAATAAATAGAGGCCAAGGCATTCCCCTGATGTTGCCTCCTGGCTCTGTGATTCAGAGGGGAAGTTCCCCTCAGTCACCATGGCAAGTAGACATTGATAACCTTATCTTCCATGAATCTATTTAATCCTCTTCTAAAGCTGTTTATTCCTGTGGCATTACTACATTCTCTGGCAGTGAATTCCATATTTTAATCACTCTGTGTAAGCAGAATAAAGCAAATACAAAGCATTACACCTTCCATAAAAGATAGCAAGAAAGGAGATAAGACCTATCCTTCTCAAGAGTCTTTGGACACACTAGGGGATGGGTGGAGTCAGTTATAAGGCTTTGGAGAAGGGAGGCAGTGATAAAAGTTCTCTCCGCTGTTCCTACTTCTTGAATGCCTATGGAGGCACTGAGAAAAGGGAAGCAGTTAAACTTGCTTCTTGCCTTCTTCAAAGTCCTGTTATGCAGTGGAAGCTCCACTACCACTAAGGATGGATCTGTCAGACTGCACTGGCAGCTTGCAAAAGAACAGCAGTAGAACTTGAATCTCCACAAGAGATGAGTTCTTGGTTGTTTCAACAGCCAAAGTATGATCCCATGTGGAAGCCTGACATAAGGCAGAGAACACTGGTCAAGCAACAAGGATGCTCTCCCCAGTCCTGTGAGTCCTGGAGATGTCTTGGGATTCTAGATGAGGATGGGAGGGGGGATGACAGATAGGGGGCATGTGGGGATTTCCGGAGCTTGGTGGCTAAGGATTCTTCACCACTGCCCTGCAGAGTGCTAGGATTTCACCCCCATGAAAGAGAAGGATGAATGAGCAATTTCCTTTCCTCAGATGGAAATTGTAGGGGTTGTTTAAGACCCCTGCCCCACACCTGCATGAGCTGAAATAAGACCATGCTTTTACAAGTCCTTTGAGCACAACACAGAATTCAGAGGGTAGAGTTGGCTCTCACTTCATTTTGTATGGACTTTGCAAAAGGCAAAAAGAGACTCTTTTGCTACTTAGGTCATCTGCAGAAGCCCATGAGAAATGCTCAGCTCTGTTCCAGAAGTTCCCTAACATTCACAGAGTGCATGGGAGAGGGCAGAGGCTAATAGGGTTCAAATATAACAGCTTGCTAGGAAACAAAAACGAAAGCTGGGGGCTCCTGTGCACACAAGTTTCCCTCTTACAGAGCTTTCATTCTGTTACAGGATATTGGAAGTGTACCTCACTTGTGTCATTCTAACATGACCTTCTCACAGGTATTGTTTTTAAAAGTCAGAATATACCTGGCAATGTGAAACAACTGTTGCCTTTGCAAACTGCAGAAAATGAAGAGATACTTCACTCCTTCATTCCAACTACTGAATGGCAACTGAATGATTTACAAATCAGACTCATGGTCCATCTAATCTGGCATTCAACAATCAGCCAGTCAGTCACCCCTGGAAAACTCCTGAGCAGGGCATCATAGCAGCAACCCTCCTTTGCATCTAGCTCTTGGTATGCAAAAAAACACTGCTCGTGAACGTGGAGCCTTCCGTTAGTTACAGCAAAAAATAAAAGGATGTTGTTGAACTATGAGCAAAGCATTCTCAAGATGGACTGGAATCCCTCACTGAATGAAAGCAAAGCTAAGGATTCAGGTACTCTTCCAATTTAGCTACAGATATTTCCCAAGTGATTGCTTGTCCTCTTACCTGTCCTAGGATCCAGGATAGAGACATAAGGGAAGTCTGTCAGTTTGTAGAACTGTATATATCTTTGTCCTTCCTCACTGTCATGATATACCTACAGGGTAGCAAAAACAAACAGTAATACTTGAGAAAAGTCCAGTATTAAAGGGACTTTGACTTTTGATAGTATAACTTGACTAGTAGTAAAATCCTAAGCAGAGGTACAGCCTTCTAAGTCAACTGAAGTCAAGTGGCTTGGAAGGATGTGATTCCGCTTAGGACTGTACTGTAGGAGTCACAGCCTTGTTTCACATAGTTATTTCCTCATCACTTTCCCTTATTCCCTCAAATATTACTGGGTGGTGTTGGTATTTGACTCCCCCCCAAAGTACTGACTTGATTGCTAATCTTTCCCTCCCCCCCCCCCCCGCAAGTACTGACTTGATTGCTAAACTTTCAATCACTCAGATAAAAAGCTTACCTACCTGCCAAAAAATGAAGTGATCCCGGATAATGTTTTTCACAGCCTCGTTGCTCCAAACATCACGATTGAGACACTGACAGGCAAAATCCTGCACATTCTGTATGTTAATCATGAGCCACTTGTTCTGCATCTGACCACACTCCTTGGCCTGGAGACAGAGAACATAAGGAACATCCATCAAAAATGAAAATCTAGCAGAAACAATGCCAGCAATGACTGTTTTTACTTTTTGTACCAGGCTTCACTACAACCTCTTCATACTGGAAGGTACAGTCAGTACTAGCAAAAGTTTGCACTGACAAGCAGCATGCAGGGGTAGAGAACTCTGCAGATCTACTTGTCATAATAAGGACCACTTTGGTAATCTTGGACTGGTGGGTGTTAACATGCCTATCACAAGAGTAGGGGTGGGGAAGCTTTTTTCCCCCCAGGTAGGCGGAAAAACTTCTTCTGAGTAAAACATTCAGTTTTAAGAAAAACAATGAATGAGTCAAATTAATCTGGCTGAAAGAGAGACCTGCTGATTCATGAGCAAAGCTGTGGTGAATTCTCTCTCTGTAAATAAGGTGAGCATTATTGATAAACTTGTATTTTCTTGTTTTACTATTCATTCTCTCTAGTTTTGTCCATTCTTACATACTACATTTTGATGTCATTGGAAAACTAAGGCCATTTTTGATGACCTTTCAGACTGCAAGTGGGGGAAGTGGGAAGGTTTGAAGTTGCAGGAAGAGATCTTACTGGTTTGAGTCACTGCTGGCATTGCCTGATTGGTTGGTTGCAAGTTAATGTAGGAGATTGATCAAGAATGTAATCCTGATCGCTGAATTGTCATACCTGTTGAAAAAAAGAGTGCTATATCAAAAATCCGTTAAGTTCATATTTCCTGAATAAATAGGAAAGAGTGAACGGACTTTCTTGAAAGAAGCTTTGCTAATGAGTTTGCACTTATGGAGTACTCGTGCTGGTTCTACTCCTTTGAAAAATAGTTTCACTTTTTAAAAGTGAAGTTCTGAGGTACTGGTTAATGAATGGGCCACTGAACGGAAGTAAAAAGCACTCACCTCTATTAGAAAAGAGTAATATTAAGGACAGCTAACTCTTTAATAGAATTTGTTTAACACATAATTCTTTTTAAAATATATAGTATCTAGTTTTCAATTTTAAATGCTTGATTCACTTAAAATTCCAATCCTGTAATTTTTGTTTTGCTATGAGTGAAAAGGAAAACTTTAGTGTGTGTGGCTGGGCCACATGAAACTGTGTACAACAATAAAGACTGAACTGGGATTTTGGCTACAATTCACTCTGGTTTACTTTTCCTCCAGGAAGAAACAATATAACTTTTAGAGGGATAGCATGATAGGCTTTTCTAGCTTATCCTCCTAAATTAAATGGAACATTCATGGAATTTTTATTCCAAGTTGCTATTATTTGATACTAAGGCATCTTCGTTAGAACAGCACTCCAGGGGGCTGGCCAAAGAAAACTGTCTCTGTACGGAAATTTTGTTACTGATTCGTTATTCCTTAGTCCTGCAGTTTTTTCTTGAATCTATCATTCATCTGTGTTGAGTGGGCTTTAAAACCATTTTAAATTTAGTATTACAATATGAAAACATAGTAATAAAACTAACTATGCAAAGGATGTTGCAATGCAAAATGCAGATAATGTACCATGAAAGCAAAATATCCAATTTCTTTGATAAAGGGTTGTAGAAAAACGGAGATACCTTCGGCTAATTTACAGCTTTGATTAAAATTTAAATATACACTATACTTCCAATAAGTTATGCACCAGTTCAACTACAAGTTATAGGGCATAGGTACATTTACTCTAACTTCATTAGATGGCTAATTCACAAATTATGCAGTATCTCTATTTTCTCAGAGAGAGAGAGAGAGAGAGAGGGGAATCCTTCAGTGTTCACAGATGGATTCTGAATGGGGAAGAAATCCAGCAAGTGAAGGAGTTGTCATATTTGGTTATCCTTTTTGCATCAATCTAAAACAGGGGCCACATCAATAACTACTAAGGAGAAAAGCAAAAACCTGTGCCGACAGATTATTAAACTTCTGAAATGGAGGTGGAAACTATGTTCCAGTTCCTGATAAAGACTTTAATTTAAAAGTCACTACTATTATTTTTCTTGTAGTAGCCATAAGGATTGTCTCAGTATATGAAAATATTGACAATTTTCTTTTATATTTTCTGCAAAAATTATTAAACATTCCTCATTGTGTGGACAGTGTGGCTCTCCATTCAGAACTGGGCAAACCTTCACTTGAAGGAAAGGCTTGGTTACAAGCGTTTAGACTGTTCATCAAGTCATACTTGAGCAACAAGGGCTACCTGGCACTCCTGAAAGAAGACTCTTACAGGTAGGTCAATGTCTTTTTGAGAAACTGTTGGCTCTCAATGTTAACCTGCACACTATCCAGGCCCTGGGCTTTCACATAGCATTTGCCTTTAGAGCATGCCACACCTGGTCATCCCAATATTTTGGTATCCCAGCTCCAAAATCTCTTCCCTCCTACACCTTTCTGTTGTCTTCCCAAAGCCTGTTAAAGGTGTTCATTCTGGCCAGACTAAATGCTCAGTCTTTGGCAGTTATGAAGGGTAGGGTTCATGCATTTATTCAGAACGAATATGCCCTTACCCCTTAGGTAAAATCAACACAACAACACATAGCCTTCTGGACTTCTATATGCTAATCTCAGGAGGCATTATATGTCCATGGTGTTTGCAAGCTCATTCTGACATATATTCCAATGACCTAGTTTTCTATTTACTTGCTGACAGGGATCCATTTACTTGCTGACTCCAGCAATTGCAAAAAAAAAATTATTCCTTTTGTCTATTGGGTGAGAAGTTATTAACAACAACTATTCACTGCTCAAGATCAATGTGTCATAGAGCTTCTATTGTATAAAAGGAAAACCACAACACTGCTAATACATGAATAGGTATACTGAAAGAGGTTTAAGAAGATCTGGAGTTTTTTGACTAATATTTACATCAGTAAAAAAAAAAGATCAAGTTTCCATGTATGCAGTTTCACGTACAAAAATGAATGAAGATCAGTCAGAAGTAGTCTTACACTGTAGACCAAAAAGGACCTTCTAGACAAATAGTCCTCTATGTCTAGGAAAGTTCCAAGAACACAAGGGCAGGTGAAACTTGAATTTCATAACGGATTAGAAAGATCCACAGATAGCTCCATCAGTGGCTACTAGCCACAGTCAATAAAAATTTCCATATTCAGAGGCATCAAATCGCTGCATGTCAGTACTAGGAGACAACATCAAGGGAAGGTCCTGGCCTCTATGCCGTGTTTGTCCCCCCCTCTCCAATCTTACCAAGGCAACTAGTTGGTCAACGTATAAAATAAGATGTTGGACTAGAAATACCACTGATCTGATCCACCAGGGCTCTCTTATGTTATACCAGTTTCAGTGATATATCAGAACAGAATGAAAGATACAAAAAAGTGAGCCTGATATGGTTTACATATAAGATGGATGTTGCACAGCCTTTAACTCTTGAAGAGGCTGACCATAAAAGACTGACTTCTTTTTCCTTTATGCCATATTGGTAAGGGCTTTGATCTCACCTAGGATTTCTACACATCTAAGGAAGGGATGATGTTTGCTGACGCCACCCGCCCCCCTCACCAACCCAAAACACCCCATAGAATGCACAGGGGTTGGGAGACCCCCAGGAGATCAGGGATATAAAAGGTCTGTGTGGGATAGAAAACCCACATACAAACTTGTGCCTGCAGAAATTCTATGTAGGACCCAAGACAAATTTTCTTGAAATTTACAGACAAACCCCAGACATTTACCCTTCAATTTATTCCACATGTTCAATATTTACTAATATTTACATCAGTAAAAAAAAAAGATCAAGTTTCCATGTATGCAGTTTCACGTACAAAAATGAATGAAGATCAGTCAGAAGATCAGTCAGAAATTATTGAAGTTGCACGCAAATTTAACATATATTTATGCTAACAAATATCTCTCTTCTATATTAAAACCCATTTATTTTTTCAAAAAACAGATGTTTAATTTCTGCCTCACCCAAACAGGATAGTGAAGTAACCAAAAATTCTCTTTTGTCCAAGGACATCAATCCTAACCACACTTACTTAGAAATAAATTAGGTTGAAAAGACAATGCTGCAAAGAGCAGCCATATAATGAGCCTGACCAATTTAGCAGTTTTGCAAGGTTTCAGACTGATGTCCTCTTTGCCACCCAAAGTTCTTTTCAAGCCAAGGAATCAACCATGGAGCATGCCCCATATGTCCTCAGCCACTAAATTACACCCCTCCTCCTGACTAAAACTTGAAATGCATCAAAGCCCTTGTTAAAAGTAATTTTTCATTCCATAAAGAGCATTATGCTCCTTATGTACAGAGTCTACCTTTCAATGAAACTAGGATGTTTGAATGCAATTCATTCTTACACCCTAGCATATATCTCTACTGATACCTCTTAACACCTAGGTGAATAAAAAGAAAAAAGGTGGGCAGAGGACCACCAATATAACTGTACTTCCTCAACATTGACCTCTAACTGCTAAAGAGGATTAGTTCTCTTTGTCAAAGCAAATATAAATGCAACTAGCTGTCACCATGCAGAAGCAAACTCTTTAACAATACAAGTCAATTTACAAAGACCCATACACCCTATACTGCAGCCACCACACAAGTAACAATCCTGAAGTCTAGCAACCTACTGTTTCAAAGCTTCCTTTATGCATCAGATCAATGGGAGGCCTGAAGAGATCTGCAAGGGTTGTTAGTTTCTTGTCTATTGCTCCTCCATTCCTCAACTCCTGCTCCTGCCGAACTGTAGAGCCCCAGAAGGAAAAAAACAAGTTAGACAAAACATTGAAAAGACCAGTTGTCGTGGCTAGTTATAAATAAAACTTTTATTTGTTAAACAGGCTCTAGCCTGTCTTTTTTAAACATGCAAACTTGAGAAAGAGAGGGGGGAAAGCGAAAAAAAATACAAGACCTTGTCAGTAATATGCAGCCAGTCAGTAATATGTAGTTAGTAATATGCAGCCAAAATAATGGGATACGGTCATTTCAGCACTGCATATTTCCTCCCCCCCACCCCCGTATGCTCCAGTAACCTGGACAAAGAACATAATTACCAAGATGCCATTGGGGCTTTTGAAATTTTATTGTTTTAATGTATTATTGAACTGTTTTTAACTCATATACTGTTCTTACCTGTTGTACATTGCCCAGTATAAATATAAATGCAACTAGCTGTCGCCATGCAGAAGAAATTCAGTAACTTGATTCAGTAAATTGAAATAATAATTACATTATTGTTATTATTATTATCCTAAGGTATCTTTCTGCTTAGTGGCAGTCAGTAATATATTTAAAGGAATTTCTCAATAAAAAGAGCTCTGCTACACAAGTTTAGAATTTATTACAGAAATACAGTTCTTGGCCTACTAGTCAAGTATATTTTTAAATTTCCAACAACCTTAATATGGGAGCAGCATGCTTGTTTTTAATATGTAACATTTCAGTTTGCAAAGAATTTCAGATTGAAGAAAATGTATTTCCTCGATAGAGACTACACACACGCACACACAAACATTGATGGGGATAATGCTGGCTTACCTCACAGACCTATTGTGCTATGGATGGCAATAAGATAATGTAGATGACATAATCTGAACATTGAAAGTATGCAATACTAAAAAATTATTATTGCTTTCTGAATTAAGCATGGCATAAGGAAAAGCCAGTGCTCTGACCAACCAACTCTGCTTTTTAAAACACCTGTTCAAGTATTATTTGGACGATTTAGATGAAACAGCAAAATATGGTTGGCTGCTAAATGAATGAGCTGAGCCTTGAAAGAGCATTCAGGGTCTCTCATGCAAATCTTGCTCCCCTTGCCCACAGAGAGATAAATGATTTCTTCTGTAGCAAACCAGTTTGATGTTACATCTATGCTAGCAAACTATGGTTTCTGTTTTTCCTTCAAATCAGGTTACCAAAAACATGGCTTGCTGTCTGATGGCATAGATATAACAGCAAACTTTTCCACGAACATAGAAATGACGAATTATTTGGTCACATGGTTGGCTGGCAAAAGTGCAGAAGCTTGGCCCATGAGTTGCCACTAGGACTGAACTATACCAAGGTCTTGGTTATTGAGTTTTGCATAGAAAATTCCTCTATAGATCTTACCCTAACTGTTCTGTTGCCATAACACCAGACCACTTTTTGAATTCTAGAGAAATTGAAAGGGCAGTTTGAAAGTTCTATGGGAGCAGCTTCTGATCAAATAAATAAACACATATGCCTATCTGCCTTTGGACTATACCCTACAACTATTTTAATTTATCAGGTATAGAAGAGAAGATTGCTATAACTGACAGAACTCCTCTGAAACACAGGTGTCTCCCTGGATCATTAAGGTGGAACAAAGAATACTGTTGCTATAATTCACTCCTAGGAGGCAGAGAAAACAGAGGTCACTCCTAGACTAAATATGTAACACAACCCAAAGGTTATAGTGACCAAATTACTAAAAGGATTAAATCAATGTATTAATGTAAATAACAGTCATGAAGGGTACGAAACCCAATAAAACAATAAGCAATAAATGCAGCTACATAGGTACAAAACTTGAAAAGGACTCCCGACATACAGGAATTCAACTTTAAATTCCTGTTTCTATCACTCTTCCAGCATTGTGCTCTATAGATAGCATAATAACAAAACTCCAGGTAAGTAATAGGGACTCAAATAGTCTCCAGACGATTTACAAACCGACGCTACACTCAAAAACAGAACCGTTTTCATGATTGTTATTTACATTAATATATTGATTTAATCCTTTTAGTAATTTGGTCACTCTAACCTTTGGGTTGTGTTACATATAATTCACTTCTAGCCTGTTCAATGGATATAACTTAGGGCTGTTTACAGTGCCATCTTAAACAAAGTCACACAGCTCTAAACCCATTTACATCAATAGAGTGGTATTAACTTTACATGGAGCAGTTAATATTGTTTTTATATTGGTAACTTTACGCTGGTTGTTTTAAAGATTTTCTTGTATTATTTTGCAAGCCACTTTCAGCAGATCTCTTGAAAGGCAGCATACACATTTTCTAAATAAATAATTTGTTGTTCTAACCTTTTGGTGAACTTATTTTGTGACTGTTGATGCTGACATTACAATACTTTTGCAGCCTCAAGTACTATTAAAATGCTTATTAATTTTGCAGTTTTGTCTTATGTAATATAGGAAGTGAAGTTTGCATCACAAAACATTTTATGGAGATAAGCTGTGAACTACTTTATAAAAAATGATATAGTTTTTGCAGCTTTCAACCTTTTTAAAAAAAAAAGGGGGGGGACCACCCATTTTTACCTCTGTATTAGGCCTATCATCACTGCAATGGTTAGATATATCATGATTAAATTGCTGAGGAAAATAGCAGCAAAGAAACAATGTGGTTTTTCCCCCTACAAGCTTAGAGTGAACACTATGGTACATTTTCTAAGACCAAAATTTTATTCCAGTTTAGCCACATTTACAGCAAACTACATTTCATTATTACATGGAAAATAGTACCACCAGCAGTCAACGCACTGCTACACAAGATTTGACAGAACCTGACAGTCCAAACTGTTACATACAGATGTAAATATTGAAGTAGATTTGTAGATATGACCCCTCCTTCAAAATTCTCAGGCAAGGTCCTTTGTTAAGCCTGGTTTGAGTACTGGAGAAACTGTGGGTCACATTTCACAAATTTAACATGTTTACATGAATGAGACACTCAGAGAAATGTCTATCTTCACTTCAAATACTGTCAAGAACTGTATCTATTGTGCAGTGAACTAAACCAAAGCATTCTAGAAGGTCCAACATGTCTTCTTTTGAAAAAATTGTCAATACTGAAAAGGCTGATAAAGCGTTTTTGAGAGATGGAGAAAAGAACATTTATTTGAAACTATAAGCTAGAGTGAAAGGCTCCATCTGTTAAAGCTAATAAAGAGTAACAGTTATGTAAGACCTCATGCCTCAAACTGTGATCTGAAAATGAGCTGATCAACAATAAGCGTGAAAATTGGTTCAACTGACCCCTGGTATCTGCAGTATTAAATTCTGGGAAAGCTGAAAACTTAACAGAAGTTTAAAAGTCCAATATCCAAAGATGAAAATATGATAACATAAATTTTGTAACAACAAATACTGTTCTTGCTCATAGTGTCATAAAAAAGGAACAATTTCATTCCTTATACTTTGTGGTATAAAAGCAGGAAAAAAAGGAAGAGGAACAAAAACAAAAACCTTGGGGAACTGTCAACCTATAGCTTTTTAAAAATCTGATTCAAATTCTTTCAAAAAACAAGTTATGGTATTTACCTAAACTGAGTATCTAGGGTTGCCAGGACACCTCTTTGTTGCAGCGGGGGGACTCAGGGGTTATTCTGAGAGTGGGTGGCTCCAATGCAATGTCACCCAGAAGAGACATCATCGTGTCTGTGATGTCCTGAGCTTTGGGCAAAACTCTATGGTTTTTTTTTGGGGGGGGGGTTGCTTCAAAACCATAGAGTTTGCCCAAAACCAGAGTGATACCATGTGACACCTCCAGAACAGTGCATCAGGAATGTCACACAGCAGTATCACTGTTTGGGGGTGGGGTTTTCCCTGCTAGTCAACTGGTTGGCAGCAAAGCAAAGCTCCCAAAAGCAAGGGAACTCTTGTCAGGAACTGAGGGTTGGTAACCCTATGAGTACCTAATATTCAGCAAGCTGTAAATTACTGTTTGGTTTACCAGCCAGCAGTCACCATGAGCCTCCACTCTCTGCTCAAGTTGGGGGATGGGGAAGAATCTGTCTCTTTTCTGTAGCTTTTCAGGAGGCAGAAGCAAGAAAATGAAACAAAGCCTCTTTTCCCCACCCTTGTTGAGTCTTTTCACAAATACGAAAATCTTAGGAGAGAGACAGGGCCTTGTTTCAACTTATAAAAGGCTTCACAGAAGACAAGAAATGCCACGAGGCTTTTTGACCACTTACCCAAGGCCTATGGAAGTACTGGAAAAGATGTAGACTAGATGGATTTGAGCCACTTCTTTCCCTCTCTGAAAACCTGCCCTTTCCCTGTCATTTGTATGGCTATTAGGGAACATGGGAGAAAGGGCTACATCATGTTTTGTTTTCCATGGAATACTGGCAAAGACATGCAAGTCTCTTCCATTGCTTTCACTTTCTGCAAAAGCCAGTACAAAACAGATACTCCTTCCAAAGGAGGGGGTGTTAATCCTGGGGATGGGACTGGTAGAGCAGATAAATTATATTGGAAATAACAGCCGCTTGCTGTAATTAGCCTGATCTTTAATTCCAGTCTCACTCAACAAAAACAACTCAGTTAAATAATTGCATCTAAACAGCAGCAAATTTATCTGGCTCCCCAGATAATATATGCAGTTTCCCTCTGCTGACACCAGGGACTTTCTTAATTTAAATTATAGTCCACCTCTACTCTCTCAAGTGATATTATATATATAGTAATGGGTTATTTTGTTTGTGGCTGTATGATACAATGGTGTAGCAGGTTACAAAACACAGTCAGCATCAGAAAATGTAAAAGCTCCAAATTGCCCTGGATACAACCAATAACCCAAGCCATAGTGTGTGAAAGAATACCATAATGATCCACATATACCTACTGGTTTCTGTCTGGAAATCTCGAAAACCATCAAATATAGAACGAGCAGGTCTGCGCCTTTTTGGAGCTGAACAAGAATAGAAATACACAATAACCATAAACAATATTTCAATATAATTGCATTTTGGAGCTACAATTTAAAAAGCTAAAGCCTCAGGCTATGGTATCTCTTAAAGGAGTTAAAAGTTGAACTAGCTTTGTTTCTGAAGGTCTCCCCACCCCGGGTCTGCCTTCCTGGATAGGTGTGGTAAGTGTAGGACAGACATCATCATTTTAAAGGTGCCCATATGCTCAAGAAGGCTGCGGACCTTACACATGAACATCCATCAGAATATGATTTTTGTTTCTAGTCCTCAGACCATGTTTGATTATGCTGACATGATGATGTCTGTCCTACACTTACCACACCTATCCAGGAAGGCAGACCCGGGGTGGAGGGACCTTCAGAAACAAAGCTAGTTCAACTTTTAACTCCTTCAAGAGATACCATGCTGTTCTCTCTATGTGGATTACAACAAAAAGCATGGCTAAAGGAAACTGTCTTGATGTTAACTCTTTGACACTAGCCACCAATATGCAAATTAAACCCCCCCCTACACAATGGGTTCACCAAGACAACTCCCAAGAAATACATGAAAAGTTTTTTAAAAGGTCATGGAACTGACTAAAGTCTAAAGTGTGCAACAAGTTCATCTTGAGAGATTTCAGCTGCCGTTATGGGTTGCCTAGGGACCACCTAGGAAGTCCACAATTGCAACGCAGAGGCAGGCAATGGCAACCTACCTCTGAAGTTTCTTGCCTTGAAAACCCCACAGGGTTGATGTAAGTCACTACTTTTCTGCCTCAGTTTTTCATCTAAAAACTGGGAATTGTATATACTTTACAAGTACATAAAATATATTCCAAGGAATGCCAATTAAATATGAAAGGTTGGACACCTACATATAATTGCAACTTCAGGGAATATGACGGGAGCATGAACACTTCAATGCAAACTGCAAGATCACATGCTGAAAGTACAGACCAGGGGTGGGGAAAATGGATAATGGAGCCTAGATCATGAGATGGTCCAGCAAAAATTCTCTTTAGTCACTTCTGGAGGGGAAACGATTAAAATGAAACACACTTACCACCAAATAAAGGTTCAGGTTCTACCAGTATTTCCTGCTTTTGAGGAATGGGGGCTCTCACTTCATCTCTATAAAGATTAAAAACACACACAGCTGCTTGAATGTAACTGCATTTGTTGAACAATATACCAAAGAATATAGACAAGGGCTGTGTCCACCAACCCTGTATCTGAGATTTACAACCCAGTTCAATCTGTACAGTTATGTCAAGTGTTAACTATGCGAGACAAAGTGTTAACTGTACTGTGAGGAAAGAGTCATTCCTAGTAATTAAAGTACAGATGTTACCGTATATAAAAACATTCCATATAAACAGCAAACTATACAAAATACAAAGGTTGACAGCAGGATTTTATTTGCTCAACCAGTCTCTTAGTGGCAATTCAGACATTGCTTGGAATGGGACAATGGAACAGGCTGGCTCTTAAACAGAATAAAAACTGATGAGCTGGATTCGAATAATATTTCACGGCATTATATGAAAGAATCCAAATGATTACAAATTCAGGCATAGAGCTTTCAAATGAATTCTACTCAGCATCTAAGAATAGCACACTAAAAGTTTTCCACAATGCTCAAGCACAACTAGCATATCCCAGTGGGGTATGTCTTGGATGATATAAGACTCTGCATCCGTCACTTTTTAGTCTTTCCCTCATCAGCAAGAAATCTAATTTTTTGTAACTAATCCAAACAAACATGTGAACAGGAATAAAACAGTTAGCTTTATTATCAAATATCATTATTCCAGTTTGTACATTAACCAATAGTAAATGTTTCATTGGGTCAGTTCAGATAACAAGATTACAGACGTAAAATGTCTAGAAATTGAGGCTGTGGAAAACAGCAGGAGGGGTAGAAAAATGGAAATTTGGAGGGAGGATTAAATAAATGCAATACTTACTTTCTTATTAAACTTAGTTAACATATATATTTGGCATATATATTGCATTTAAAAGTATAAAATAAAGCAGAAACTGCAGCATCCTATGTTGCCTTATTACATTTTTGCCATCAGAGAAGGGAAAGGGGAAGATGAAAACAGAAAACAAGCATGTTTTGTAGTCAATAAAAGTTTTTGTTCAGATAAAAATAGCCTCACAGTGAAAAATAAATAGTAATTAATGTTGAACTACTATACACATTATAGCAGATTTAACTCTGGACAAGATTAGCCTTGTTTAGACAAATACATATCTAAAATGTTATATGCCTGAAATATATACAGAATTGCCATTCTCTAAACTACAAATCAGTGGTACTCACTCCATGGCTCATGGAAAGCCACATCTGCATTTTCCATTATCCAAAGAGCCAAATTTATATGAGTCCAGCATTTTGAAGAGAGTTGCAGCTTATCCATTCCTTTAGCCATGGCTGTTTCAAGGAGGGAATCACCAATCACAGGCCCATCCAAGCAGTGTGTCACGTGCCCACTTACCTATAACATGGGGCACGTGACACACTGGGGCACAGTGCTCAAAAGAGCCACATGCTGCTCCTGAGCTACTAAGTATCACTGCTCTAGACTGTCCTACACAAAATCTTGCAACTACACTGCATAGTGCCTAAAACTTTATCTTTAAAACATTTCACTGGTTTCAAAAAAGAAATTCATAGGGGTTTTTTTTAGTGCTCCCTGAAATGTCATTTTTGTAATTAAATTAATTATTGGAAAAACTGAAAAGAAGTCATTAGAGAGGGAAAAAAGTTTTCTCTCTGGGCCATCAACATCCCTGAATTCAGTACCATAGTTTATTAACAGGATTGGTACATCCTTTTACCCTCTGCTGGTATGCAGATTTTTTTTGTTGAGATTATGAGAAAATTACCATATTAAGTCTTTATTCAACCATCTCCCTGCACACTCTGGAATCCCTGGCTCTTTTGCTCAGTGATAAGGATTCTGAGAACACTGTAGTAATTGCAAAATTTGTCTTAGTCCTTTTATCCCTTGCATCAAAAAAGAAAAAAAGTGTCTTCTGCTGCCCAAGGTTTGTGAATCAATGAGCTTCTAAGGGTACAAAAGGAAAGGGAAGTGCTATAGTTTAATTAAACTAACTATATCTAGTGGGATGTCTGAACTCATCGTTTTACCTAACCATAAGCAATTTGGCTCCCCTAAACTAGGATCTATGGCTGGAATCAGACACTGTTTTATTAGCCACAGTTACTCTTACCCAAGGTTCTGCATGAATGAGGAATTCTACCTTGCTGCTCTTCACAATATTTGTACAACATATATGCATATCTGGACTTGCTCAAAACCAAAAAGGCTCCTTGATTTCACTGTATCTCATCCACAGCTTCCCTATTTAAGATTGGTTGAAAGGTGCAGAAACAGCAGCCATGCTCTATCCAACGCTCTTCACCATGCCTCCCCTGCAGACCCTACCAGTCAGGGCAGGCTCTAAAGGCATCATTTCTGAAGTCCTCTTTATAGCCAAGACAGCCGGCACAGGTGCATAGAGCATGCATCTCTTCCTGTGCTATTGCTAGAAGTGTCTGGAACATGTGACACTTCCTAAACCTCCCTGACCATTACTAAGTTGCATAGAAGGGTTGAGAAACACTGCCTCTTAATGTCACTTTGCAGCTAAAGTAGGTGACAAGCACCACAGGTGTGTGTACATAGGGGGACATGCACATTCTGCCTTGCTGTTGCAATGGTGCAAGCATCAACAACACTCATATTTAAGTCTTTACTTTCATACTAACAGGTATGAAAAATCTCAAAGAACTGCAAAAATGTTTCAAACTGATAACAAATGCAGCACTGTATGAATTGCATCTTGTTTGCTTTTATCTTTTTTGCAGGGCTTTTTCTGAGCAGGAACGCAATTCCGGCTGGCTAGGCATCAGAGGATGTGGCCTAATATGCAAATGAGCTCCTTCTGGGCTTTTCCTACAATAAAGCCCTGCTTCTTTGTAATATACAAAATAGCTTTTGCATGGAAGCAATTTAGTAAGATAAATTATGAGCTTTATAGTACTATATTTTGATACTGCAACTTTGCACATTTTAAAGCTATTTCTCAAAGGTAACAGCATAGATATTTACAAATGTACATACTCTGTGTGTGGGCGGAGGTTTGATACACTTGCTGAACTGGTGCTGGGTTCATCTGCTATCCCTCCACCATCAAGGAACATAGTGACAGCCATTTCTAAATTATTGTTGCAAGCTTCAAGCATATGTTTGCCTACACTTTCACTGGCACCTGTGAGTCAATGAAAAAGAAAATCAGTTTCCAGATCACACAACAGAAGAAAACTTTTGCTTAAATGTAAGAATGCTATTTCCTTGCATTAACAGTGCAATTTGTATTTAATACTTTCTCAGGTGGAAACAACAGTTTGTACATATTACTGTACAGAAACAGGTTTCCCTTCCTTTCTCTTTACCCCAATGAGGAATATGAAATCAGAGCACATACAACATAAATCCAGTCAATGACCAGAAGCATTCCTTCTCATTGTCTCTTGTTGTCACCTAAAATTCCCATCACAGTATGGAATATGACCAGGTCTTTAAACATCCAGTCATAAGGCTGAAGGCAGTTCCAAAGCTCAGCACAAGAGATGTTCTCATCCCTTCTCCCCAAACCTCTGACCAGAAAACAAAGAGTCCCTTTCATGTCATGCCATGTTTTTGAGCAGGTAAAAACAGAATAAGCCTTACATGCTGCTTCTGCCTGCTCCAAAGCTACAGGCTTTGGGAGAGAGGAAGGATCAGCAGTGACGATCAGTAAGGGACACCCTGCTATGAGCCCCTGCCTATTAACCCTCATGTGCAGAGTGAGGCCAGAACAAATACCACCCCGCCTTCACACATGGCATTGCTACTTTCTTCACAAAAACTCATACCAGGCAGAATAATAAGAACTGGGACATGCACACCTATCTACTTACCAGCGCTTTGTTTTAACCCCACACATTTCAGGCAGCAATGGAAGTGAATGTGGCACCCTTTATTATTATTATTATTATTATTATTATTATTATTATTATGTAGTTTCATGTGGTACATAAATTTAATGGCCTTCTCATCCTTGTGAGAAGGCCATTAAATTCATGTACCACATAAAGCTGCATAATAGCAAGTCAGACTACTAGTCCATCAAGGTCCATCCCTACTCTGAGTGGCAACAGCTCTTCATGGTCTCAGACAGAGGTCATTCATATCACTACTGCCTGAGCCTTCCTTAAGTGGACATGCTAAGAAATCAAACCACCAACATGCAATCAAAGGAGATATGAGTCAACATTTCAACTGCTCCAGATACACAAGGTTTATCTGATTAATCTACTCTTCAGAATTTACCCAACAAAATAGCACAGAGAAAAGCATTTAATGTAGCCAAAAGAAAAGTTCTCTGATATTTACGGATAATATTTAGATACAAAAACACTAAAAAGTAATGAGCATACTCTACATGTCATAGTAAGTACCAACTGAAGATTCTAAGGCCTCCAGTGTTTTATCTGGAAATATGTATTGGCCCTTATGCTGCAAGGCTAACAAAAATGCAGGGGACAGCTCCAAAATATAGAGTTTAGATTCAAGACTGAGTCTCTGTTTATGAAACACAGCAATCAAAATATTAAAAAAAGAAAAAAGAGAACCTTCCTTAGAAAACAGAACCTTCAGGTAAAGATGAAAGGATGATTTCCAAACTATTCATTCCACTGATCCAAAACTCAAACATGTTCTACAAGGCTAAAATTATATATGATGGCATTAAAAAAACCCATCATTCATGAAATATGTTACCACAAAAAAGACATCTGAATTTGTTGGTGGGCAAAGCAGACATAAAGGAAGTGTGGAAGAAGAGACGAAGTTATGTAGAAGAGAAGATGGATAAAGAGGGCATGCAGAAATATTTCCTGAAGAAGCATCCTCCATGCACCAGGAATTATATCTAGTCCTTTAAATCCCTTTCTGTTGATCTGGATTGACTTCACAAAGTATCTATTTGTAGAAAAAAGTTTAGTATTCACCCCCATAGCATTGCAAAATTTCAAAACATGTTAATATAAAAGGCACATGAACACAGCATTTGAAACTTGGTGGTCTTTTAGAAATCATCACACCCTCTGTGTCATATACAATCTTTTCAAATAAGCCCTTCAGAGTATTAAGTTGTAATGCTGGAATAATTTATAACTGTAATATAGTTTTATTCAAATGCGATGTGTGCAAACGCCATAATATTAAAAGAAGGCAGGGGAAACACAACCAATACAACATCAGTTAATAACAGTTTGCTCCCCCAGCTCACTGCAGGAGACAGATGCCTTGTTTGGATAAAGGGAAATGTTCAATAACATTATGATCCCTTAGGAATTCTATTTATCTAACACTACTTTTCAAAGGAACACTAGTCTCCTGAGGATACAGTTGCTTCAACATTAAGAACTAAAAAAACCTAGACCAATTAAAAGCAGTGTGATTTAACTTTCTGCAATCATTTTGTTTAGTAATGTACTTTTAGTGGTCCCATTTTTAGCTCTTGCCTCCCACAAACAGGAGTTTAAATCACTCTTATTATAAAATTTATCTATTCTGACAAATTGTCATAGAAAATTATTGTGTAAAAGGGGCTTCTATGATCTAAGTACTAAAGGTTCTGAAATTTGTTACATAGCATTAACTCAGCTGTACATGCAGTCTTATAAACTGGAAAACAGAGAAAAGGTCAACAAATGATTAGGGCACCGAAGCATATTTTCCACCAGAAAGAAAATGTTGGGACTTTCTAGAACAGGGAAAAAAATAAAACTGCTAATTTGTGAGTCAACAGACTTTATAAAATTATGTATGAAAAGTCCTGGGAGAAATATCTCTCAGAGACTTGTCATACAAGGTAATATAACGAAATCAACTGATGAAATTGACTGGTGGTAGATTCCAGAAATGAAAAAGGTAGTGCTTCTTCGCACAATGTATATAATTAATGCATTATATTTATTGCCACAAGATGGGGTGATAGCCACTAAGCTTAGTCACAGTTCATGTGCTAAAAGGCAGAAGACATTTCTCCACAGTCAGCATCTGTCTCATATTAGTACACTGGGATGTCACCAGTGCATGAGACATCTTATTCATGTGGTTATTTCACATCTCAACATTAGTAGCAGTAAGTTCACACATTATTGGTGGAACACAACGTCCAGCCAGAATCAGACTTTTTGGCAGTTACCACACTGCACTTATAATGCATGAATTAAGCCTTATTAGCTTTTAAAGGGCTCTACAAATTAATTGAAGCAGAGCCTAACCATTATTTATCTGGGCCCAGCACACTGGTATATTCATACACAACATGGATTATACCATGGTAACAGGCTTGCAATAGAAACCAGGTCCGTTACCTTTTGCTTTTCAAAACAGTACCTAGGTTGCCAACCTCCAGATACAGCCTGGAGATTTCAAGATATTAGTTCTCTGGAGAAAATGGCTGCTTTGGAGGGGTGGGGAGTGTTGCAATACACCCCACTGAGGTATCTCTTCTCCCCAAATTACACCATCCCCGGCTCTACCTCCAAATCTCCACGAATTTCCCAACACTGAGTTGGCAACCCCATGTACAGCCCACACTAATAACAGCCATTCGGACTTTTAAAAAGTGAACTGCTGATTTACGTATAAGTTAACCTACGTTTCGTCTGCGCTACAAAAGGCAAAAACCGAGGACGGTTATGCGAGTGAGGGGGGTTCCCCCCCTTACGCAGGTAAGGAAACAGATGGCCGTCTCTAGTGACTGATCTACATCAATCTACCAAAGGCAGCAATGAAGGCCCTTGTGGAGATTCTCGCACTGCAGTCCCTCAGGTCGTTCTCTGCCCAACACATAGGTGTCCCCACCCTACTCTTCTCCCTCCTTCACAAAGGAATTTCCCCTGAACTCCTCCTGGGCTAGCAGACCTCCCTTAACAAGGCGTCCATCAGTCGCCGCCTTGGACTCCATTTCTTCTACGTCGCTCTCTCTACATCTCCTCCTTTTAGGCGCACCCCCCCCCTCCCCTCCTCTTGCTGCCGCTGGAGTTCTCCTCTTCTGCCTCCCGCCAACTCCCTCACCGACGCAGCTCTCGCTCCGATCTCCCACCAGCTTTATATCCCACCCCGCGGCTGAGAGACCCTCAGCTCCTCTGGGTTTATTCCAGGCTTTCGCGCGCCTCACCCGTGATGGCGGTGAATTGCTGAATTAACCCCTTCAGCGCCGAAGAGGCGGCGGAGCCCCCGGGCGCCGCCATCTTGCCGCCACTACCACCGAACAACACCCGCCACCTGCCGGTCCCAGTACGCAGGCGCAGAGCCACCGCGCCCCGATTTCCTTTCGCTCGCCTTCAGTTTCAATATCAAGCTTTATTAGGAGCCGGCTTAAGAGACAAAAAAAGCAACTGCTGTTCTGACTGAGGCCCTCTAGAGGCAGGTGGTGCTTTTACCTTAAAACGTGGACAACCGGGAGCCGCTGAGGGAACTAGCTGGAAAAGGAACGTTGGGGACCAGACAAGAAACGGCTGCTCCTGCTCCCGCTAACCGGAGGCGGCACGCTACGGAGTCATACATTATGGAAGTAAAGGCTAAAGGAGACACTTCCAATCGATGCTGGGACAGCAAAATATTGGGGAGAACCGAGAAGAGCCCTTAGGCTGTCTCGTACGACTGTATACGGTTGTACTTTGAAACATCGCATGAAACCAAGAAGCAAACGCAGGATATAAAAGGAGCATCCATTAACAGCACGGGGTTGGAAACGCAATATCAACATGGGCGGACACAAGAGAACATGTTGAGGCTGCCGAAGTTAAGAGAAGCAGCTGCTCCTGGTGGGCTACAAAAGGCTTGCGGGGTAGCCGTATTAATCATTACTGCTAATGTACTATGGCAAACGGAAGTCCAGTGGCACCCTGAACACTTAACATTTATCCCAGTATGAACTTTGGTGAGACGGAAGTCCAGGTTCTCTGGAACTGTCTCGGTGCATACCGGAATTTCCCATCTCCAGGTGGAGCCTGGAGACCTCTGGTTTTTACAAATGACCTGCAGCTGGCAGAGATCAGCTCCCCTGGGAAAAAAGACTGTTTTCAAGGGTGGGCTCTATGGCATTGTGCTATGCTGAGCCCCCTCCCCTCTCAAACCCTGCCCTCTCCCAGATCCACCCCTCAGTCTCCAGGTATTTTCCAACACAGACCTGGCAACCCTACCTGAAATAAATGATCTTCAAGATACCACTGGACTTGTTTTGCTTTGATGCAAAACAATAGTGCAGTTCAGTTGAGCTAAGGAATGGCCCAGAATATGTCTTTTCCCACCCATTCCACTTCAAACAATGCTTCCTCTACCTGAACTGATCACATTTGAGGTGCTGTACCACTGCCTCTCAATGCATATTCTTTGCTTATTTTTTTTAACTTAAATTTTTTATTTTATATAAAACAATTAGAAAAAATAATAATAAACATCAAATCACAATAGACATATAGCTTTGTCTTAAGCAACATTGCTAACGCATATATTACAAGGAGCAACACACACATATTTAAGGGAAGGGGAAAAGGGAAAGAAAAAAAAACCGTAAGCAGTTGCACATTTTACTTATGAGAGAATTACCTTAGTACATACAAGTGCTATTTAATATATAATAAAATTTAGGTATTTCTTTGGCATTACACTTTTCTTTGACGGGTTGTTGTTTACAAAGTCCAAAAAAGGAAACCACTTCTCTACAAAGTGTTCTCCTATCCTAGGATTATCCCCTAGAGTGAGTTGGGAGGCAATTTTGTCCTGGATTAGAATTTCCCAAACCTTTTGAAACCATAAAGTCAGCGATGGCAATTTAGTAGCTTTCCAAGAAGAAGTTTACCTGCTAAAAGTAGCAATGAGATAAGTTCTGATTTTAATTTGGGATAATCCCCCTTCGACCATAGATTCAGAAGGACAAATTCAGGGGTGCGAGGGATGGTAACCTTCACAATTGCTTCAATTTGTGTTATTAAAGTATTCCAAAATTTCTGCACCCTTTGGCACGCCCACCAGCAATGGATGAAGGAGCCAGAGGCACCACACCCTTTCCAGCATAAAGAGCTAGAGTTCTTGTGTGCATGACTAATAACCTGTGGGGTTAAGTACCACCTCGAAATTAATTTGAATTGTTGCAGCTTAAAGTTAGTGCATTTGGATTTGCATACA
This sequence comes from Heteronotia binoei, assembly GCF_032191835.1. Taxonomy (NCBI): domain Eukaryota; kingdom Metazoa; phylum Chordata; class Lepidosauria; order Squamata; family Gekkonidae; genus Heteronotia; species Heteronotia binoei. The sequence goes on along the minus strand of NC_083228.1, from coordinate 88,712,001 downwards.
GATGATGTCCAAATTGTGTGCCACTGCTCTTCTGACCATTGCGATTTGCAATCTTTACTCCACGCATTTTGTTGAGATGTGGGCTGTGTCCAATTTCTCTGGTTTAATAAATAATACAATTTTGCAATTACACCTTTCATTTTAGTGTCTTCCTCACAGATTAGTTTCTCAAAGGCATTCAGCCGACCAATAGATTGCATTACAGGGACCACTTTGTTAAGAGCATTGTGTATTTGATGGTATTCAAACCAGGGAATTCCCATCTTAAACTTAGCTTCCAATTGACCCCGTGTCAATAGTCTCCCCTTTGAGCTAATGTCTGAAATTCTAATAATATTTTCTTTCCTCCAGCTCTTGAAGTTTTCATTAGACAAGCCTGGAAGAAACCAGGTCTGCCCCAAAAAGGATATTACTGGTGTTGAAGGATGGACCACTAAGGATCTATACTTGACCCAAATTTTCAAAGTATATTTTAGATAAGGGTTGGCTAATACAGTTCTTTTCCTGTCCGTCTCACTGTTCCAGACAAACTCATTGAGTTTTATAGGAAGAATACTTGCAGCCTCTATCTGTAGCCATGGGAGGTCACAGCTTTTCCTAGTGTACAATAAAATATTTCTCAGCTGGGCTGCCATATGGTATTTTTCCAGAACTGGTGCTCCTAGGCCCCCCCGGTCGATTGGTTTGGCAAGCAGATGGTATGCTATTCTTGGCTTTTTGTTCTGCCACAAAAAAAGGGATATACTCTTTTGCCACATTTTCATTTCACTTCTCGGGACTTCTATAGGGATATTCTGAAATAAAAAAAGAAACTTGGGCAAAACAAAGGTTTTTAACAAGTCAATTTTCTCTAACAAGTTGAGTTGGAGCTTTGACCAGGTCGTAAGATTTGCCTTAACTGTTTTATATAGTTGCTTATAATTTGCCTCAAACAGGTTAGACAATTCTATAGGGACTTGTATTCCTAGATGGCGCCAGGATTTGTCAACCCACTTGAAAGGGAAAGTAGTTTTGATTTTTTGACGCACATCTGGAGGCACATTAATCGGGTAAATTTCCGATTTAGATACATTTATCATGAAACCTGAGTATTTCCCAAAAGTTGTAATTACCTGCATTAGTTTGGTTAGTGAATTAATCGGATTTTTTAAGTATATAACTGCGTCATCAGCAAAAAAACTAATCTTATGAGCTTTCCCATCTATCTCCAATCCTTCAATATCAGGATCTGTACGTACCAGGTGTGCTAGGGGTTCAAGAGATAAAGCAAAGAGGATCGGGGATAAGGGACAACCCTGACGTGTGCCCCTTGACAAGTTGATAGCATCGGATCTGAAGTTATTAATAACTATTTGCGTTCTTGGAGAGTTATAAATGGCCGTTATTGTGTTTAGAAGTTTTGACCAAAGCCCATCTGTTCCAAAACCGCTTTTAAATATGCAATTTCCAATTTGTCGAACGCTTTCTCTGCATCTAATGAAAAAATAAGGGAGGATGTTTGATTTGTTTTACCGAAATGAATCAGGTTGAGTGTTCGCCTAATATTATCTGAGATGGACCGACCAGGGATGAAGCCAGTCTGATCCAGGTGGACATATAAACTAACAATTTTATTCAGCCTACGGGCTAAAACGGTGGAGAAAATTTTAAAATCGTGATTAAGCAGTGAGATTGGACGAAAAGACTTGGGATCCTGTTTGTCCTTTCCTTCTTTGTGGATCACTATCGTTTTAGAGTCTCTCCAAGTCTCAGGAATTATACCTTCTTTCATTACCAGATTACAAGTTGCAGCTAGAGGAGACAACAAGCTGGAACTGAATTTTTTATAGAATTCTATGGGAAAGCCATCATTACCTACAGCTTTAATTGAGGATATCGCTTCCTTAATTTCTGGTTCTGAAAAAGGTCTATCCATGAATTCAGCGTCATTGTTAGAAAATTTTTGCCCAAATTTCATGTCACTCAAATATTTTTTGAAATCTCGATCCGTGTCAATAGATGATTTATACAAAGAAGTATAATAGTCTTGGAAGACCTTGATAATTTCTTGAGGTGTGACATGCACAGCGCCTTGGGGTGATCTAATAGAGTGAATCAGTGAGTTAGCCTTATTTTGTTGGAGTCTAAATTTTAATAATCTTAAAGATTTTGTAGTTTTGGTAATGTACCGCTGCTTCACATAAAGCAACTTTTTTTGAATATCTGAAGTTTCAATCAGCTCCAATTTATTTCTTTCCAGTGTAAGTTTTTTCAAAATTTTCTTCCCTCCAAATTTTATATGCCTTTTTTCCAGCTCAGCTATTCTAGTTTTGAGTTCCAGAATAGTTTTGTTTCTGTTTTTATTGCAGGCTGCCACCAGTGATATAAAGTTGCCTCTAAGTACTGCCTTAAAGGCATCCCAAATTACATGCTGTGAGACACCACAGTCCTTGTTATGCTGAAAGTACTCCTGTATCTGCTTATTTATTTTATCACATATACTATCTTTGGACAGGAGAAGTTTATTCAGTGACCAGGTCTGGCCTTTATTGTCTAATTCCTGTAAAGTGAGTTCCGCTGATACCCATGAGTGGTCTGAGATAGTTCTAGACCCAATTTTAACATTGTGGGCACAAGCAAAGAGATCTGGAGAAGTTAGAACATAGTCAATCCTGGAGTATGAATTGTGTATATGTGAAAAGTAAGTATAATCACGCACTTTCTGGTTCAGTGTCCTCCAGATATCTGTCAAATTATAAGATCGTAAAAGATTGTTTAAACCTGAGTCCTTCGTGCGTCGGGATTTATCTCTCTTACCACCAGACCTATCAAGAGTAAGGTCCGTGATGCAGTTAAGGTCACCGCCGATGATGATCTCACCATGTTTAAAGTCCAGCAATTCAGAGAAGACCTCCTTCAGAAAAGATGTTTGGCCACTGTTGGGTGCATAGATAGAAGCAAACATTATGGGTTTACCATTTAAAAATCCTTTAACAAATATATATCTTCCTTTAGGATCTATTTTAGAATTCTGTAAATTAAAGGCAGTAGTTTTGGATATTAGTATTGCCACCCCCCTCGCCTTTGACGACCCTGGCGCATGAAAGACCTGGTTAAACCATTTAGAGCGTAGGCCGAAAGGTGTTCGTTTTTTAACATGAGTTTCTTGCAGACAGACCACATTTGGATGTTCTTTAGCTAAGAAATTAGATATACGTGTGCGTTTTATTGGATTTTTAAAACCCCTGCAATTCCACGTTAGGAATTTTAAACTTTTAGACATTGCAAGCACTGGATTTAATGTTTAGTAGGTTACCAGGAATTTAATCAGATTTTTCGCAATTGGAGATTGGTCTAAAGCAAATAGTGTATGCTATACCATACTGCAACCCTTACTAATTAAAAGGAATCTAAACAACAAAATGGGGATAAGGACTAGAACTTGGCACCACCACGTGTGCCAACAAAAGCAAAAAGGTAGACTCTACTACCTATTACCCAAACTCTGGGCAGAGTTTCACAGCCTCCTGATCCACAGGAAGCTAGGGAAAAAACCTTGGGTTTCCCTTATCAGAAACTACTAATTCTCTCCTAGGAGGGCAAAAGCTTCAGTCAAAACACAAAAACTCTGACATCTCCCCCTTCCCCAATTCTACTTTAACAGTTGAAAACTCCAATAATTATTTGCTCATAAGGAACAAAATTTGAACTCTGCAAAAAGTAACTTTGAGCTTAACCTTAGTACAGCCAAGATGGTAGTAATGCAAGAATTCTGGAAAACAGGTTATAACCTATAGGAGTTAGAAGCCCTAAAACCAATGTTTAAGATAGTGCACTTAGTAGTTCAGAAATATTCCAAAACAACAATTAAACCTGCTGTAAGATAGGCTCTAACATTTAAGTAAACAAGGCAGTATTTTAGAACTTATCAATAGGTTAACAAATCAGAGGTAACAAGATCTACAGTTTAAAATCATCCATACTGTAGGCTGGATCTAACACGCTAACATTTCCCCTTTCATTTAGTCAACTAGCATTAATCTATTATATTAAGAGGAGTATTTTAGAGAATTCATCAGATCAGGAAGTAAGATCACCCCAAAGCGAAATTAGATTACCACAGAATTAATTCATTAAGTGATTGTTAATAAATCAATTTTCCCTTAATACAAGACCATAAGAATAATAAATAAAATTAAATTCATTAAATAATATGATTTATAATTAATATCCCTGAAGTCCAGAAAAGTAGACCTGTAAATACTTTAAGTATTAAATTTCATCTAGTTGGGCAAATTGGATATGCAGGTAAGCTTAAAAACAACATAAGTATATACATGCGTTTATATGCTTAGCCAACCGCCCTCCTGTTGAAAGCAAAAAAAGCAGGTGCGTATTAGTTAACCATTTTCCTATCACCATTGTGATGAATAGAGCCCAACGAGGCTTTTGCTAATGGGAGAGCTTTAACTGAACTAGACAATATTTGTATAAAGTTATAGCTGTTTAAACCACTTCTTCAGGTGATTTGTCTTCTGTAGACTCAAAGTTCTTTCGTAGTTCATCTTCTTCTTCCTCCGTGTACTTTATAGAAAGTGCATTCATAAGGGCAAGTCCGGACTGCGCGTCTTGGGCTTTGTAGAAGGCGCCATTTTTGAACAACAGAAGATCTGAAGTCAGGCTCCATCTAAATCTCAGATTACTAGCATGGAGCTTGCTTGAAACAATCTTTAATTTCTTTCTTTTCTCAAGAGTTTCTGGTGAAAGGTCTAGCAATATCAGAATCTTCTTTCCATTGTATGTAGCACCATCCTTTTGTCTTGCTTTTTGTAAGATTAGATCTTTAATTCTGGTGTTTGAGAATTGGACTAGTATGTCTCTGGTGAAATTACGTCGTTGTGGTAAAATGGCGCCTAGTCTCTGCACTCTAATTATGCTAGTCGCCATATTTTCAGTTAGTGAAAAAGTCGTTTGCAGCCAGTCCGCTACAAAGATCAGCAAGTTCTTCTTCTCCTCAGCTCCCTCATCAAAACCGCGAAGTTTAATAAAGCCCGCCATTTATTTTCTAAGAGCAGCAGTCTGCTCTGCAGTTTAGATTCATTTTCTCTCAGAGCAGTCAGTTCCCCTTTAAGAGACAAGCCTAGTTCAGCAGAGCGTTCAGCTATGCTCGCTGTTGTGTTCAGATCTACTGACAGTTCATTGATTTTTTCCTTTAGGGGTTTAATGTGCTCTACAATAGCTTCGTTGAAGTACTTATGAATGTCCAATCTTAAGAGATCTAAGTCTTTTTTATTAATCGGCCTCTCCTCCTCCTGATCTGAGTGGGCCGTGTCATTAGATTGCGAGGTCGGGCTAGGCGCCATATTTTGCGTGCTTGGGGAGCGCAAAGTCGGGGCACCAACCTTTACAGCAGTTTCTGAAGCAAAGAACGCTGTTACCGGCTTTTTGCTTTTTGGATCTTCTTTCTTTTTTGGACCGCACAGCTTTCCCTTTAACTTTTGTTGACATCTGAGTTCGAATCGTTGAGTTGTACAGGATTTGGGGAAGGAGGAGGCTGGAGCTAGCCTAATTCGCGTCCGCCATTAAATTGCGATGCTCCGCCCCCCCCCTTCTTTGCTTATTTAAATGCTGAGAAAAGCATTTGTTGCATGTCTGCCTTTCTCATAATATGAAAGGTGCAAAGACTTAGCACACACTTCAGTTATATGCAATGGCTAAATCATTCTGGTAGCAACAGCATATTCTATCAATGTGTTAAAATAATCTCTCCCTACAATTTGGCACAACCTGTCCCCTCTTGTGGCTTGTCAACAGCTAAATATCAAAGTATCAAAAATTAATCCTTGTAAGTAACCATGTATTAGTATAAATTGTCTGAGGGTTTTACCATCAGAGAATATCACCTAGGAAATTGTCAGACTACTAAAAAATATACATACACGTATCAATCTTTAAAATATCTTACTCTAGCCCTTTAGAAGTTGAAATGGAATAAATCCACAGACCCAGGAAAACAGTTCACTGGCGGCGCTTGGTCTTGCTCAACCCATCGGAAAAATGGTCAACTATTTATGTGATCTAGAAGGCCCCCCAGCAACAGAGAGCATTTATGTTAGCAAGGATGAATGCCTTTCCTTCAAATGTTTTTATGGCAGATTCCTCCAAATCCCATATAGTGAGAGTGTCTGTCTTTGCGGGGTGAACAGCCCAGATTCCATCCAACATATATTGCTGGACTGTCAATTATATTCTAATCCTTGGAGAGAACCACATAACCTCTCTCAATATTCTGGAGGATATGGGAATTTGTCAGATGTAATGGCTGAACAGAAACACAAATGGGAGAAATGCAAAGCTTTAGTTAAAGTTGCTGCAGTTTTACACAAATGTAGTACTGCCCACCAAGTTGTCTAGAAAGAACTTTATAGACCCTGCTTGGTAATCTGTGTGTTATATAGAAGTACAATATAGTAATCAGAATTATAGAGTAGTTTCTATTCAAGAATAGCAGAATCTTCTGACTAAACACCCTTAGCAGTGATAGTGGTAATAGCCAGCATTGCATAGCAGTTAGTGTTGGACTAAAATCTGATAGACCCAGGTATGAATTCCCATTCTGCCGGGAAAGCTTGTATTACTTTAGGTGAGTGAATATCTCTCAGCCTTGAAACACAAAAGAAAGGCAGCATGTAAGTATTTTAAATAAACATACCTCAGAAGGTTGTTGTCAGGATAAAATGGAGAAGAGAAGCTGTAACCTACTTTGGGTCACCTTGGGGGGGGGGGGGGGGGGAGCAGCATATAAATAATTAAATAAAACTGTTTGTTGAAGGAAATCTGAATTAGACCAATAAGCATAGCCCCAATGTTCACAACCGTTGTTCTTATTTCAAAACAGTTCTGGCATTTCCTTGTAGCTGTCACTCCTAGAGTATGATGGACATACTTAGGGAGACCTATCTCTTACTATGCTTTCAACATATAGACCTTTTCTCACCTAAGTATGCATCACAAAAGTTTTGCAATTTGAGTTAACCAACAATTGACTTAACAGAATAAATGAAAATGGGCACTTGGGCATCCAACATATTCTTGCACATAAAACTATACAGTTTAAATATATCTCCACTTATATTTACCTGCATTAAACTATTAGAACAAACTCACCATGAACCTGAAATAACTCTCAGCTATAAGCATCTTCCAGCACTAGAACTGACAGGTCTTTCCTCAAGTACTAATCTGTGTCTTAAACCCCAACCACCAGACATACTGCCACATAGCACACACTGCAATATGCTCAAGTCTTTCTTGAATATTTTAAGATTATTGGTTCAGCAAAAAATAAAATAAATGGTGTTCAGAAGTCTGTCCTGCTAAGGAGTCTGTAGTCTGTTGTAGAGCTGAGTAGCCCCTTCTAATAAAAAAACAAAAAACCTAGAGCAGGAAGAGAAAAGATGGAAGTGAAAGCAAATCATGGACTGTAAAAAGGATGGAACAATAAAATTTTGTAATCTTTCTTTGTGCTGTTTCATTGCCAGCATCAAGCTACACAAATAAGGTTAAAAATTGCTGGACCATTAATAACAGCTCGAGTTCATACAGTTGAAATAGCATTTCAAGAACTTGGGTTTAAGGGAAGACACAGATACGTAGAATTACATGATCAAAAATATGTCTTTCTGGAGAAAAAAATGATAAAAACAAACACCATTGCAACTGATTGTAAGAAGATTTGCTTTGTCAGTGTTAAATGTCTGGGTACTTGTTCTTTGCCAGTAAACTGAAATGTCCAAAGTTGGGTCTCTTTTAACGTGGTGGTAGAGGGAATTATGCTTTAAGTGAAGGAAAGAGATACTGACACAAGTTGGTCTACAGGATTCAGATAACATACCACTGACATATCATATGCATTGTTCAACATGCAAAGTTTGTGCTATACATCTTTCTGTAATGGGATTTTTAGTCATGGTCTGTGTAAAAGGACTAGTACACCAGAAGTAGGAGTACTAACAGAGTGGATTACTTGGTTCTCTGTGAAAATGATAACATTATAGATAGAAAGCTCTCAGAATTGTACTAAGAAACAAAATTCAAACATTTACACTGTCTTTTTGCTTTGTCTACCATACATTTCTTCAAAATGTAGCAACAGTTTAATTTTCTGAATCACACAAAAATCCATTTATAGTGTTTTTTCTCACAAAATTTCAAATCCTTTTTAATGTATTATGTTAATGGCAGCTATTCATTAAGGAAGGTGTGAAGATATCAACTTATTAAACTGTGAATATGAAGGTGGAAGCTAATCAACAACAGGGGCACAGACATACTAACTCCAAGTATAATGTTCCAGTCCAATTTAACCTTTTTCACTTATTTAGTTACTACTCTTGTGCATGAAGAATGGGGTGGAGAGAGTCTGAAGTTGCTTTGGCAATTTTTTCTAACATAGAAATTTACCATGAGGCAATATATACTCTGGTCTCCTGACATTCCAAATAACCTGTCACCCATGATTTTGAGTTAAAGTACTTTGATAACACAAAAGGCAGTAAAAGCAAACAGGAATAAAAACCAGGTCCATTCGGCTCCCAGCCAATGAGTATTAGTTCTGAAAGGGCTTAATCCCTCCACAGATGATTGCTTAACCCAGTTAACTTTTAAACAAAGAATCCATTCCCACCAACACCACAAAGTCTTATATGTCCTCTACTTTGCAGCTGACCTCTTAAACATCTGAAGGATGGTCTTTTGCTTGTTTGGCGGCAATTCTGCCTCCTTTGAGTCTGTACTGGTGAGTGCACAGTTCAAAACATTTCCTTCTTTTATGCCAGGTGACTTTGACTGGCGTTTATTACAAGGCTTACTCTTCTCTTTTGGAGAGCTTCTACGATGTTTGCATTGATCTGCTTTAGTCTTGTTTGTAGGCTGTGAGTTCTTCAACAGCTTGCAAGAAACTGGAGATGCATTTTCTGACTGAGATGTTTTGGGGCGCAAATGATACTCATCTGGAGAGCCTTTTTTGCGATTTGGAGTCTTCTCTTCTTTGTCAATTTCCTTCTGAAGCGTCAGAGCCAGAAGTCTGTCCTCTTGTTCTTGCTTAAACCTTTCATAAAATTTCTGCTCCAAACTCACCTGCTGTTGTATCTCATTCATTTCTTCTTCCTCCTCTTCAGCAGTTTGAGAGAAAGTTCTTCTCCTTTTATCCATCAAGTGTGAATTGACTGCTGCTGCTTCAGGGGATGGTTCTTGGTATTTTCTCTTTGCTAAAGAAATTTCTATCAGAGATCTGCTAGGGCTTATATTTTCAACTGGGCTGTTTTCAACCACTACGCTGCAGTTTGTGCTGCTGTTGTTCTGCTGGTTACCAGATATCACAGAAATTAGTGTTTTCTGAAGAGTGCCAACTTTTGCAGGATTTGTCAAGTGCATATTTCTTACAAACTTGTTATTTTCAAAATTAGAAGCAGCCGCTTTTCTATTTGAGAAAGGACCCACTAGCTCAGAGTCATCCCTGCATGCAACATGGGAAAGTTTATTGGCAAACTCATTTCCCTGGTAAGTAGAAAGGCATGTCAGATCCAAGCTGAGCGTAGTAGCTTCATCTTTAGAATACATATTTAATTGTGGCATTAATGGCTTTAAAAAATAATCTTTGGTATCTCTCTCCTTGATTGATATTTGTGGAGTCAGTGTGGGCATCTCATCTTCTCTCTCTTCTTCTTCACGTATAAAACTGTTTTTAGTGCTGCTACTTTCCTGAAACGTTAGAAAGAGTATAAATTATTCTTCCTTATCAGATTCTCTGTGCACTCATTTTTTTAGGTATGAAATAAGGATTAGAATTCCTGTTGGTGTACGAACTATGGAAGTTATGAGGAAAATTAACTAGGCAGACATTCACAGCAACTTGGATTCAAAATTAAAATGCACCATTTTGGAAAGAATCAGACAATACATACAATTCATGCTACATAGATAGATGAGGATACTAAACTACTAATCTTTTACATCAGGGGTCCTCAACCCCCAGGCTGTGGACCGGTACACCGGTCTGTGGCCTGTTAGCAACAGAGCTGTGAGTTGTATAATTATTTCATTATATATTACAATGTAGTAATAATAATAAGAAGAAAACACTGGATTTATATCCTGTCCTTCACTCAAATCTCATAGTGGCTCACAATTTCCTCCACAACAAACACCCTGTGAGGTGGGTGAGGCTGAGAGAGCTCTCCCCAGAAGCTGCCCATTCAAGGACAACTCTGCAAGAGCTATGGCTGACCCAAGGCCATTCCAACAACTGCAAGTGGAGGAGTGGGGAATCAGACCCAGTTCTCCCAGATAAGAGTCTGCACACTTAAGCATCACACCAAAATAAAGTGCACAATTGTATCTTCCTGAAATCTTCCCCTGTCCTGGTCCATAGAAAAATTATCTTCCACAAAACCAGTCCCTGGTGCCAAAAAGGTTGGGGACCACTGTTTTACATGATACAACAGGGATCCCCCCTCCAACCTTTTTGAGTCTTTGGGCATCACTGGAATTCTGACACCACATAGCAGGTGCAACCACAAAACAGCTGCTGCAGAAGGCAAAACCAGCCACAAAATGGCAGACACAGATTACCTTCAATCACACAGTGAAGATCCTTGGGCTGCAGTGGCACTGACAGCTGCTGCCAAAACAATGGTTTTAAAAATCTGCATGGCCAATCAGAAGCCCAGCCAGGCAAAAACCCCACCTGGCCCTGACTATTTTCTAAAAATACTTTGTGGTACCAGGAAAGATATCAGCGGGTGCCATGGCACCCACAGGCACTAGACTGGGAACCTCTGTAATATAAGAATACAGAAAAGCATAGATTACCTCAGAAAAACCCCCAATACTTTCTTCCTCTAATTTGTTGAATGGTATCATTGGAAGTGGAGGACTACAAGATTTTGGCGATAAATACCTTAAAGAGAAAAAAGGGACAAGCATATTTTTTTCTACAATCTGCGATATCCATGAGACCAACAGTGTAGTTTTTCAACTGGTTTCTTGTTTCTAAGTACAGTAAACTTCCTTCATCACAGTGGTGGGGCACACCTCTGAGATATAGTTATTTGATAAATTCAAACTGACCAGTCAACAAATTTATTTGGAGGTTGATAGCTTGCAGCAAAACAGATAAGATATCACCAGAACCTTCAGGGCAACAGTGATTTAATCTGAGTGGTTAATTCATGAAAGCACCAAGATAACATATGAGCTCTAGTTGAACGACCAGCATGGTATATCCACAGGGGTAACCATGTCAATCTATTGCAGCAAAAAATAAAAGAAGCCTTAAAGCACCTTTAAGAGACTGATTGTGACACAACTTGTCAGCTAGAGACCACTTCTTCAAATGCATGGGATGGTAATCTGAGTAGAGCCCCAATACAGAAATGAGAATCAGTTTTCTATGAAGTACGATCAAAAGGTGCCACAAGTTTTAGTATGGAGCAACACTTCTACAAAAGTGACATGTACAACAAGAAAGTTAGGACATAGTTAATAGAATGTGTAGAAATGTACAGATTACAATACTATGTTCAACACCTGGCCTTGGAACCCATGGAAGATTGATAGCTTGATAGTTTTCACCCACATTGCATAACTTTGCCTCATCTCACTGCATCTCCAAATCCTTCTCATGCTGCTTACTAGGCAAAGGGCCCCCCCACGAACAGCGTGGGGAAGACTCAAAGTAAGAGGGTAAAAGGCAAAAATTGCCCTTTCTTCAGATCGCAGAAATCCTCTGTGGGATTCAATCAACATTAATAAGCCTGTAGAATTACAAGGTCAGAAATATAATGTTGCAAAAATAGTTATGAGCAAGGGAATATCACTATATACAGAAGATTGTACACAACTGAAATTAAAATAAACTAGCATGTTTGTACTGCTTTTCCACATTATAAGAGGAATAGATTTATTGGCTAATAAGATAATTACTAATATCCAGCAGCTTGATTATTACTATGTTTATGAACTTAGAACAGGAAACCAGTATTTCAGATTTGATTCCAGGCTAAAGGGCAAGTCTAAACAAAAAACTCATTGGTGCCATTTGATGGATGATACATTGTTTTGTAAAACTTCAGCACAATGCTGTCAAAGTAAAAACACGTGCAAACTTTCTCTCTGCATATAGTATACCCAGTGGACTTGTATACCCATCAAATCCTAGGACAGATCACTGGATCTTACTTACTTTTTAATGTCCCCAGAACAAACTGATTTGCTCTTTGATGTTTTGCAGGAATTCAAGGGGGATGGACCAGGTGATAGACTGTTGAGTATGTGCCCCTCACTAGAGCTATTCTTTGATGTTAAAAGGGGAAAAAAACAAAGATGTCTTTGATTACACATTGCATTAAGTCCTGCAATACCAGTTGAAGAAAACATAGTTTAGTATTTTTTTATTCATTTTGGGTGGAGATTCTTTTTTGTTCATAGCAAAGCACTGAGATTTTTACCTCTAATTAAAAACAACCCTGCAATATAGGCCTCCCTCTCATGAATAATGTGATCACATTCTTTATGGTAATGTATTAAGTCATGAAATAAGTTTTTATCTTAAATTTGAAATTACATTTTCTCTATTTCTGAAACTACACCATGCCCCCCCCGCTATTTTTTTTAATATAATCTCTAGCCTTAAAAGTCCTACAAAATTTGCTGACCATTTAAAAGGATCTTGGCTAGTCCTAATATTGGCATTATCCTGTCTATCATTGCTTTGTAATTACAGATCAACATTAAATAAACATTATCACCATGGGTACAAGCATTAAATAGATATACCATCTCACTTTAACGCTTTGTTTTCCAGCTTCTTTATTTCAAAATCATGAATTATTCCCCCCAAAGTAACATCACTCACAAGTTCAGTAAATATATATATTTTTAAAGCTTTGTGGCTTACCTCATCTTTCTCTATCCTGCCAATGCCTGAAGTTTGATTAGCACTAGCTTCTAGCACAGTACTATCAATGTGCAAAAAATCTGTAGGACACAATTTCCACCATTTTTTTAAAAAAAAAACCAAGTAGATATGATTCTGCGTTCATGTATTTTTCCATTAGTCAAGTAATGACTCTCAGAGCTTTTTCAGGTTGGAGAAAACAGCACAGTGGGGAAGATTTAACACTACTCCCATGGTGTAGTCCCAATAGAAACGGGGACTCAGCTTACCCGATAACTGAAGAAAATGCTGAGAATTATATTCATTGAACTCTCAGTGTCATTTCTGACTAGGCCAACAAATGTTGCTTTTCTGCTCTAGCACCACTTCTCAAAGGCTCCAGCAAATCTCACAAGAATACATGTCATATAAGTACATGTCATACAATCTCTCACATTCATACCAATTCATATTCTACATCAGCAGTAACAGGATCAGGTAGTGTCAGGGATCAAGCTTGTCTAATTGTATGGAACACCTTTTGGTTTCTTTAGTTTTAGGATGTGGACAGGATTCTTGAACATTTAAAACCTACCATCTGTTTGAATGACCCTTGCCTGGTTCCTTAAATCTGCAAGAGGTTGGGTGGGGCTTACGAACAAAGGAATGTAAATACTTCCTTGACAGAGGGGGTGGTTGCCCCTGCCTTGAAAGAGGCGGTAATGTGCCCACTCCTAAAAGAAATCTACTCTGCACCCAGGAAACTTGAATAACTATAATCCAATCTCATGTTCTGTTTTTGAGCAAGGTTATTCTACATGTGTTGGCTAGACAACGGCCAAAGATTCCTGGATGAACCCATTTTTTTTAAAATCCCTTCCAGTGATTTCAGGTCTGACTATGGAATTAAAACAGCCTTGATCACTCTGGTGGATGACCTGTGCTAGTAGATGGGAGGAGTGAAATCCTGTTGATTCCCCTGGACCAGTGATCACAGTATTCTTCTGGAATGTCTTCTGACTATGACTGAGAAGGACCATTCTACAGCGGTTTCAGTCCTACTTGAAAGGCAGGTTTCTGGTGGTAGTACTGGGGGACTGTTACTTGGCCCCCTGTCCTCTGGCCCACAAGTTTCCATCTTGTCCCCCATGTTTTTTATCATCTACATGGAGCCACTGGGAGAGATCATTCAGAGATTTGGGCTGTGCTGTCATCAGCATAAGATTCTCAGCTCCACCTTGCATTTCCAGCAAATTCCAGGGAGACCATGAAACCATAAACCAGTTTCTACAGCAGGGGTGGCCAAACTGTGGCTTGGGAGCCACATGTGGCTCTTTCACACATATTGTGTGGCTCTTGAAGCCCCCACTGCCCTGTCGGCCAGCTTGGAAGAGGCATTTCTCTCTTTAAATCACTTCTCCAAACCAAGCCAGGCAAAGGTTTGGAAAGTGCATTTAAATTGCTTTCTTTCCACCTCTCTCACCCTCTTCCCTATCTATCTGCTTTCCTTCCTTCTTGTCTTGTGGATCTCAAACACCTAACATTCATGTCTTGCAGGTCTCAAACATCTGACATTTATTCTATGTGGTTCTTATGTTAAGCAAGTTTGGCCACCCCAGTTTAGAGGTAGTTTTGGGATGCAAGAAGGCTAATAAACTGAGACTTAATCCCAACAAAATGGAGGTGCTACTAGTGAGAGGAAGGACTAATCTATGAATTGAGGTACCTCCTGTTCTGGATGGGGCTGAACTAAAGGAGCAGTTTTATAGCTTGGAAGTGCTGTTGGACTTGCAACTCCTTCTAGAAAAGCTGGTGGCAGCAGTGGCTAGGAACTTAGGCTGACATTTGACATTCCCTCACTGATTCTCGATGGCTAGTTGTTTTTATACCCTGCTTTTCTCTACCCTAAGGCATCTTGAAGCTGCTTACAATTGCCTTCCCTTCCTCTCCTTGCAGCAGGCATCTTGTGAGGTAGGCAGACCTGAGAGTTCTGAGAGAACTGTGACTGACCCAAGGTCACCCAAACAGGTTTCATGTGGATGATGGGGAATCAAACAAGGTTCCATATTAGAGTCCCCTGCTCTTAGCCACTACAGAACACTGGCATTGCTCCTCATTCCTGTTCTTGTCTCTGTTTGTTGTAATTATTTTTAATTGTTTTGTATCTATCTGTATGTCTTTTTAACTTGTTCTAGTATTTTTTTTTACTATATTTAACTTGTTTGCCACCTTGGGGACCCTAAGTTGGGTGGAAAGGTGGCCTAAAAGTATTTAAAATTAAAAAAAATAGAAAAAATATTTCTACAGATATCATTATGCATGCTTAACAATTTAATCTCAGTTGTTTCCAATCAGGGTAATGGGGCCACAGCCGGAAAAAGTTATTCCCAGGATCGCCCAGCCATGCTAAGTGTACCTTTTCCCCATGCTTGAACACCAAGATTAATACAGCTATCTCCTTAGATGCACTTTAAGGTTTGACTAGTGATGTAAATACAACAGAATTCTTAGCATCAACATTAAACATTTTTTGGTGTTGACGTTCTCCACATTCCAACTTCGCAGGAGGTGAAGCTGGTGGGAAAAGTCTTCTATGCTCTGGAATGCCTACCCACTGGAGATTTGGCTGACATTGACTGATCACAGAATCATAGATTTGGAAGGGACCTCTAGGGTCATCTAGTCCAACTCCCTGCACAATGCAGGAAACTCACAAACACTTCCCCCCCAAATTCACAGGATCTTCATTGCTGTCAGATGGCCATTTAGCCTCTGTTTAAAAACCTCCAAGGAAGCAGAGCCCACACCTCCCAAGGAAGCCTGCTCCACTGAGGAATCGCTCTAACGGTCAGGAAGCTCTTCCTAATGTTGAGCCGGAAACTCTTTTGATGTTTCCAGAAAAGCAGCTCTACTAGTTTACTGCAGCAAAATAAAACAGAATTTCAGGGGCACTTTAAAGGCTAACACCATTTACTCCAGTCAAAGCTCACTTCTTCAGATGCAATGAGAGAAAATCATTTTTCCTCAGTTTTATGCAGAAAATTACAGAAGGGTTAAGGAGTCAAAAAGAGTCCTGGCATCAGAATTATGCCTGCTTTATAATACCAGGCCTCTTTCTGCTCAACTCCTCCCATTCCCCATCCTGTTCTGCAATGTGCTGCATAAAAATTATGGAAATTATTTTATTTCATTACATCTAAGAGAGCACTGATTCATGGAAGCTTATTCTGGAGTAAATGCTGTTAGTCTTCAAGGTGCCACCAGACAATTAATTTGTTTATTGATGGCTTTCTAGAGATCAGTCAATTATGTTCAGGAGGGGCTCTGCGTGGGGCTAAATTATCCCCTTAATTTAAGACTCTGTCTTGGATTTGAACCAAGAAATAATGTTTTACAATGCATTGATATTTTTGTTAGGGTAGGCTCAACTGTAGTGTGTTTTCTACATTGTGTGCTGGTGGTTTTATTGTTTTGTTCTAGATTGTATCTTTTAATTATTTTATTTTTGTCTTAGTGCCATGCTACATGTATTTTTCTTTACTTGTTGGCCCACATACTTTTAAAATATAAGAATGCAACATGAACAATTCATTAAGAAGTATTAAACACCTCCAATGTGGCATAGTATTTCAAATGTTAATACTGTTTTAAAGAAAAACCCAAAACAAATGACTGCTTGACATGAATCTCAGAAAGAGACATAGCTCTGTCCCAGGCTAACATACCTCATGGGTATGGGAAGGGACTGTGGTACAGTGGTAGAACATCTGCTTGGCATGCAGAAGGTCTCAAATTTGCTCCCTGACATCTCCAGTTAAAGGGATAAGGTAGGAAATGGTATCAAAGCGGTGCCTGAGTCCCTGAAAAGCTGCTGCCACTCTGAGCAGACAATACTGATCTTGATGGAGCCAAAGATCTAATTCATTATAAGTCAGCTTCCTGTGTCCATATGTGCCCATGTGGCTGTTGTGAAGTTAAAATGGAGGAGAGAACCATGTTCATCATCTTGAGCCCTCAAGTAAGTTAAGCCTACTAGCTAAAATAGTGGAAGGATATTAAATTAAGTGGACTACAATTCAAATGGTCATTTTAAAGATGTACCAAGTACTTTATATACAGCATATATATTGTCACATACATTTCTCCGTTTTAAGATTCAGAGCAGCTTTTAGGGAAATTAACTAGGGCTGCTACTGTTCCAAGTCGCCAACATCTAGTTCAAGAAATTACTTAACTATGATTTGGATCAAACTTACCAGATTCACACTCAGTTCCCTAGCCAATCTTTCATCCAGTAGTAATTGTTCTGTCATCAGTTTTTTCTTTTCTTCTGCTAGCCTCTGCTGCTCTTCTTCTTCTGCTAATAGTTTTTGAATATACTCTTCACTTGCTTTACTCTCCTCTTGTTCATGAGCCCGTCGCTCTTCCTCCACCTGAAGTAGAAATGTACCATGATTTATTTCTAGCTTCCTCTTACTCAGTTTAGAAATTATAATTACAACCAAAAAAATTAACTGTCTACAAAATTTTGCCTTACTTAAGTGACCCAATTGTTGTAACTGATCCTTTTATCCCTCAAATCTAATGTCAGCTCTAGTTTTTTGTGGGCACATCAGAACAAACTACCAGTAGGGTCCCTTCAGCTTTCTAGATTTACCTTAGTAATCTCAGCTTCATATTCCTGCCTTAATTCTCCAGGCTTACTTAAGCAACGTATTGGCTGAGGAATGCATACTACAGTAGATAGGAGAAAAGAGAAGCAGAATATTAATACATATCATTTTTATACAAGATAGATTCTGGCATTGCACACCTATGGGGGGTGAAGAGTATACAGTCTGTTCAAGACACAATGCTTTAAAGCTGAAGAGTTTCAAAAGCAGTTTGTGATACAGTGCAGTACACAAAAAAGCTGCCTTATAAGCTTTTAGTTGTGTGAGGGACAAAAATGTTTGTAACAGTGACTATTTAAAGCAGGAAACAAGCAAAAATTCTATTGTAGCACAAATTTCTTCAATGTACCTATCTTTCGGATTTACAGTTTTCTAGCCCTCACCAAAGAACAACTCCAACTTGAACTACTACATTCTGTCAAAAGGATAAAACAACAGAAAAAGTGAGCCACACAACAAATTGGAAGAATTCTGATTACTCAAAAGTTAAAAACGATCTGTTTTCTTAGTGAAGACTATCAGATCCCTGGAACAGAAACTGTGCAATTGTCCAAATGATCTTAACTCCATTGGTTAGAATAATAGAAGGTACCTTTAATAAACTTACTATAAACTTAGCAAAAAAGGTTTTTGATAGCATAATGTGTTTTTTTTTTGGGGGGGGGGGGAGTTCATCACCTCTATTTTTCTAAAAAACATTAAATATGGTAAACATCTGTAAACCAGGGGATACAACCATGGTGAAAATTCTGTAAACCAAAGGATATTGTTCAGCCCTTAGGTTTCAGTGCTTAAGTCTTTCTCCTTCTAAGAGTATACAACTTTTCATCTCCAAATAGCTATTTACTGTTCCCATCTTTAAAATGAAAAGCTCTCTTGCTCTTACAGTGTAAGTGACAATTATGTAATGTTTGTGAGAAAAAAAATGCTTATTTACCTGAAGCTCTGTACATTCCCCCCTAATAGTCATTTATACAAGAGAATTATTCCACTACTGCAGCCTTGTAATTAAGTCCACAAATGAGTTTATTCACAAAAGTTTTACTAGCTTGCCTAACTTCAAATACTAAAATCTTTTTCCAGCTTAAAAGAGTTTCTATGCTTGTTCACCTGGTTTTCTGTTACGGCCCCCTCCTGGTGGAACCAGCTGCCGGAAGAGGTGAGGGCCCTGCGGAACCTTGCTCAGTTCCACAGGGCCTGTAAGACAACCCTCTTCCGGCTGGCCTATGACTAGCTGGTACAAGAAACCAAGTGTAGTTATACTAGATGTCTGCTATCCCTAATGTTTTAAATGTTTTAAATGTCTTAAAATTTTAAATGTATTAATTATTTTAACTGTTTTTATGCTTAAATTCTATTTATGTCAAATTTTTATGTTGTGAGCCGCCCTGAGCCACTTGTTGGGAAGGGCAGGATATAAATCATAAAATAAATAAATAAATAAAATAAAAGCTTGCATTATTACTATTTCCAGAACAGTATCTAAATTTTATTTACCTTCTTCTTCTTGGTCCTGACCATTAATTCTACGTTTGCATTCTTCTGGGAAATACTTCTGAATTGCTTCCCAAAATTTCAAATTAATAAGAGTGTTCTTACGGGCATTATAACGTGCCCAAGAAGAGACTCGGCGACGGCAGAAAGGACAGCACAAACTGGCCTTCTCTACTGTAAGGTGAAAACAGGGACTGCAGAGTGTATGCTGGCATGGCAATGTGACAGGTTCCAAAAAAATTTCCATGCAAATATTGCAAAGACAATCAGATAAGGAAAGTGGAGTCTCCAATGCCTTTGACATTTTGGATCCAGAAAAGGAAGGTGGTTAGTGCATTATCAGCATCTGCAATCAGAACACACATTATCTGAATAATAAAAAGACAGTATTAAAAAATATCTCTGTTCTACTGGATCAGCTACCTGGTTCCCCTTTCTCAACCAATGTCAAACTCCTCCCCAATCTTTCATCTCCATTTTACTTGATGCGTAAGTCACATCACCACTGCACGCAGCAGCCTCATTCATTGTGAAGCAAATTTCTTGTCCCTTCATACATACTCTTAACTTTATTTTGTCAACCTACAGTGTAAAACAGTATGCTGTTGTTGAAAACTATTCTAAGCAATGGAAATGGAATGATAGCTACTATCTTCATTTTACAAAACTGTGCACAAGTTCCCATCAATTTATTCCCTCTGTCCCCTGCTCCTTTCTTGCACTGTAAACAATCCCAAGCAGTAAGGGAAGTAAGCCCCATTTCATTTAGTGGGGCTTACTTCAAGGAAAGAGTTTTTAAAACTGTAGCCATTGTCTGTGGAAGCTATTCCAGAGCATTTTGGGGGACTGCTCTAAAACTTCAGTGTCAGCTACGAATGCTCCCCCCTCCTCCAATTAGGAGTCCCTATACCATATCATTCTGCCAGCTTTCTGTCAATTTTACTACCATTTGTGCAAGCTATGAGTCTGGATTTAGTCTACTGCTTTTGTTTGATGACAAATGCAGATTTTTGTTTTTGCTTTCTTGCATACTCTTGCAAAATGACTTAAGTTTACAGTATGAGGAAAAGCAACACAAAAATATTTTAATAAATATACTATTTTGTGCTGCAGACTTGCTTCTAAACGATAAAGGTTGAGTTTCAGAGAGTGATACGACTACTTACAGAGCAATCCTAAGCAGCGGAGCCCTTCCAAGTCCACCGAAGTCACTAGGCCCCTGCTTATGACTCAACTATTAAGTTTGTCCTTTAGACAAACCTAATGGTCCATTTCACTCAATGTCCAAAATAATTATTTTAATGCACCACTGTCTCCTGCTGCCAGACAAGGAAGGCACTACAGAATTTATTTCTGAAGTGTACATACTAATTCAGCTGCTCATCTACTCATCTACGGCTGTTACGAATAGGAGCTGAACATTCTGTCTAGATACAGCTTAAAGCTGCTTTAACTACAAACAGAGAATAAAGATATTAAACAGGTAGATCATGGCAGGTATAAGAATAAGCTAGGTCATGTACTACAGCAAGGGTTCCATTCTACTATCACTCAGTCCTCCCAACAGAAGCACTTTCTTTCAAGGTTGGAAGATGTCTTCGTGTTAAAAGGGGTGAATTTAAACGTATAAGTTGTTCTATAGGTTCCCATATTTTTCTGAGGGGAAAGCTGAAGTAGGCTGGAACACTCCTTCCTAGTTCAAAGGTACATGATGGGAGCCATTAGACTACACCTCCCCACCCCTATTTCGAAGATAGTACAACCAGAATAATATTATAACACGCTATTTGGCATTTCACATAGCACAGAATCTTATTTTCATTGAGAAAAATATTTGGACAGCCTTGATCGATTTTTATTATTTTTAAGAAACAGAACATTGCATTTATACAGATGTTAAAAAGCAGCTTGTCAGTAAAACCATAAAACCAACGTACAGAACACAAAATACGAATGTCTTCGAAAATACTGCGGGGGTCAGGAGAGAAGTTTGAAGACATTTTTGCGCTAAACTGAACATTTCTGAATGACTTCCACTTTTATCGTACTATTCTTTTACCTTCTGACCAAAACGGATGCAATTCAGGATATTTTAAAACAGGAAGTGCGACAAATCCCTTTGCCCTATATCCTCGAATTCATAAGCGTCCAATCGCGCCCTATTTCTATATCTGGACTTAATTCAGTATGACTTTTCGTTCCTCGGTTTTGGTTTTTGCCCGAGGTTTGAGCGTGGTTTGGAGTTTAAGGGAAAAGTATGCTTCATGCTCTATTTCTCATTCACAAACCATTTCATCTCAGGCTAGATAAATGAAGTCAGACCAGTCCAATTATTGGTTGTTTTGTTCCCTTCTAACACATGCCTCACAAAAGTAGAAAAAGCCGTGAATTCT
The DNA here is from genome assembly GCF_032191835.1 of Heteronotia binoei. Classification (NCBI taxonomy): domain Eukaryota; kingdom Metazoa; phylum Chordata; class Lepidosauria; order Squamata; family Gekkonidae; genus Heteronotia; species Heteronotia binoei. The sequence goes on along the minus strand of NC_083228.1, from coordinate 88,690,525 downwards.
CGTCAGCCTCACCCGTCGAGACTACAGCAAAAGCTACGCGGCTCCCCGCCGCCACGCAAGGAACGAGACTGCAATGACTTCCTTCCAGAGGCCGGACTCGACACGGAGCAAAGAGCCAAGGCAGCACTACTCCGTCGGGCGAACGGAACGAAACCGACCGCGAAGCCCTCACCAGAGCCCCACCGAGCAAACGGCCGCTGGAGAAACTGCCGAACGCAGATCCGCTCCTTCCCCCATCCTGGAGACGCAGCGCGCGCGCGCGTGGCCTAACGTTTCTTTCCCACCTACCAGCCCGGCACCCGCCCCTTCTTGCGCTCGGCGGAGACTGAGCTTCAGCCAATCTCGCAGTCGCATAGTGGTCAGCCTCGCCCCTTCCGCCCGTATTGTCCCGCCACGCTTTAAAGTGCGAAAAAAAAAAGGTTTTCGATTATGGGCGTAGTTTTGGCTTTCTAGAAGAAGTTCCAACCTGCTGCAGAACATACACCCACAGGTATACAAAGGAGCATATATATCAGAGGTGGCAAACTCATTTGTTATGAGGACAGGATCAGACAGCAATGAGACCTTGTTGGGCTGTATCTAAGATTAGTTAGCAGAGATATAAACTTTTTAAAGGACATAAACACTATTATTTTTACCTAAAATATTAGCACGTGGTCTCAAAGTTGCTTTCTTTGCGTTTTTTTCATGAGATTCATGGAAGCTCTGGCTCTTTCCTTCCACAGGGGACCAGGAGGGGAAAGAGCCGTAGCGAATAGAAGGAAGAGAGGCTCAGGAGCTCTGCTGTGCAACAGAGAGAGCCTGGAAAAGCAAGCTATCCCTCCCCCCTTCCTCCCCAAGGGAGGAGCCTTAGCCAATGGAGAAAGTAAAGGCTTTGTTCTGTAACTCCTGTGAGACTGCTCAAAGCTGGCAAAGCAAGCTGTGATGCTGAAGGAAGCAGACAACAGCCAGTTGCTTGGGGGCCTGATAGAAGACGACTGCAGATTTATACTCTGCCCTTCTCTCTGAATGAGAAACTCAGAGCGGCTTACAATCTCCTATATCTTCTCCCCCCCACAACAGACACTGTGTGATGTGGGTGGGGCTTAGAGGGCTCTCACAGCAGCTGCCCTTTCAAGGACAACTCCTGTGATAGCTATGGCTAATCCAAAGCCATTCCAGCAGCTGTAAGTGGAGGAGTGGGGAATCAAACCTGGTTCTCCCAGATAAGATTCCACACACTTAACCACTACACCAAACTGGCTACACTGATTCGGCCCCCGGGCTGCATTTGTGACACCTCTGACATATACAATACAGATATAATGTGTCTGAGAGTGTGTATTAAGTCAGGTGAAAGATTCTAATTTATGTAGTTGCAACAAAAATAAAACCCCCAACAGTGCAATAATCATGGCAGAGCCGAGCCTGTTGGCAGTCAATAATTTTCGGCTGTGCTCATAATTGCATTGTCATTGTTACAAACTAGGTTACAGTTGACGTGTATGCACCCAGAGATAGGGAAAATGTGAACAGTGGGCTCAAAAACTGAATGAAATGCTCTAAGAGATTTCTTTGTAGACTATACAAGATGTGAGTAGTTATTGTATCTATACTTTTGATTTTTGCACAGATTAAACTCGATTACACCAATAATATATGCATATTTTTAGACCTTTCTGCAGTTTTCTTGCATAAGGTGGACTCTTAAGGCATTATATCCATCAAGGTATCCTCTGCAAGGCCTCCATTCCCCAGGCTCCACTCCCCAAGCTCCACCCCCAAATATCCAGATATTTCCCAACCCAGAGTTAGCAACCGTATGAGATATTTCCCATGGCAGAAACAATAAAGCTGTCGCTGACACTTGCTGAGAATGCTCCAAGGCTGATCCTATATGAAGCAAAGGTACCAAAGAGACTCTTCAAGACATTCCATAATGTGAGTCCTGTTCTGTTTCCTCTCCCATCTCATCACAGCAAAAATGCGTGAATGAGTAGGGTGGAAACAGAGCAGTACAAACTTCCTGGTGTATGTAGGATCCAACCACGCAAGGCTTCAAAACATGATAACTTTATCAGTTGGAAAGGTTTTTCTATGTAACTCTTTTATATACAACACAAAATCATGATGTTAAGACAGGAAAGCTATCCACAAACATTTTTAAATGTAATGCCTGATTTACTGTGCAACAGTTATATAAGAAAAAGCTGATCTACAGACAAATCAACTAAAGAGTCCAAGCATTATGAGATGGTAACTGAAATTAAAATTGAATGCAATGATTACTGTAATTAAATATATTTATGTGTATTGTCACCAAGAAGAGCTATACATCCTCTTTATTGTAGTGTATTTCTTATTTGGAATAGTAGAATAGAGATTGTGATGTAATGCAATGAATCAGAATATTGGATTGAGTTCCTGTGGTCTGGAAACAGAGGAGACAGAACATGGCACCGCAAATCACCCCATCTCAAGGAAAAAGATACCATCAGTTACCTGCACACTTGAAAGGAGTTTGGAGCGTGCCAACAGGGTCAGATGATTACCCTTAACACTTTTAACACTCCATAATTAACACATCTGTTTGCCTGTTTTCTCCGGGAATTTAATCTAAACAATGATGACCTTATAAATATAGCTTGTTATTCCTGTTTGCATACGTTAAAACATTTCATTCTGTCTGATGAACTGTGTATGCACATGAAAGCTCACACCCTGAATAAAAATTCCAATCAGTTGTTCAGATAGTCCATGGCAATAGAATGGTTAACCTGACTTCCTGGGGGTAGTTTAAGCTGAGAGTGCACAACTGGCCCAAGAGGATCTCCCCACTCATAGACAACTATACCACACTGGCATTCCCCACCTGCCAGTTTAGAACTGGACTTATGCCTCATGTGAGAAGTCATAAAAACTAAACTGATAATGGCTGTACACCCATCTGCTGGAGAAAAGGGGTTGAAAAACCTGCTTTGTGCAGCATGGTTATGTAGCCTTTTTAGTGCGTTGAAAGCATCTCATGTACATTAGCTTCATGATCTGTATAACAATTCTGTACTCCACGCCCCCCCCCCCTCCAAATACAGGGTGGATTATTAGGGCTCCTGCAGAAGGCAAACCAGTGAATTCACATGTGAAGCAAAATTTGAACCAAACTTATAAATACTTGTAGAAAATATTATTTGAGGGAAAGTGCCTTTTGGTCTTGGAAAACACCAGCTTTCCCATTGTTCACCAGAGAGATAGCACTTAGTAGACTGTCCTGAAGGAGCTGGTTCTTCACTACTTTTCTAATAACCGAGCTGATACCAGTGGAGCAATTTTGTCTTTGATTAACTGGGCAGTAACAAGCATCATAACTATGTGCAATGAAAAAGGTACAGAGTGCTTTAACTTTTCCTTCTTGCAGTCCAAGTCTCTCCAGTACCGACTCCCATGCAGACCTAATTCTATGGTTTTTGCCTTTCTTCCTCAGGATGGATGACAAAGTAGGAAGGGCTCCTATCAGATCTGGTAGTTTTTCTAGTACTTGACAACGTAAATAATGAATAGTTTCACAGGTGTAGCTGTATAAAAGGTTTACCTCAGTAGAAGTCAATCTGCAAAAAGCAACAGAAATATAATCTACTTAAAAATTATTGCATTTCAAGAAGCATAGGATTCATTCTCTTTCAAATAATGGATGAGAGAATTTTGAGCCTGTACACTTTACAGTCCTAAATACACTTTTAAAAGGTATAAGTCCCACACCATCTATGGGACTTAATTCAGATTAAATATTTTAGAACTGGGTTATAATTACCACAAACATTATTACTTCAGTCTTGAATTAATTCCCAGATGGAATGAAAGCTTAAAGTGGTCAATGTTTATGTCCTCCATGTTGAAGCATAAAATTAGAAGTTTTCCTTTCCAAGTTTTCTTCAGAAGTATTTAGCTGAAGTGTTTGACAACACTGCTCCAGCACTGGATTGCCAGCCTTCAGGTGGGGCCTGGAGATCTCCTGCTTTTACGACTGATCTCCAGCCAGCAGAGGTTCGCTCCCCTGGAGAAAATGGCTGCTTTGGACAGGATTGGATCTACATGTTTTTTGAGGGAGGGGGGCCAAAAAATAAACAAAAAGGCCCCCTTATGGGCCCATTCCATCTTACGGGCCCATAGAATAGAATGGCCTCCATACCCAATTTGGTGCCCCCCCCCCTCCAGCAGTGCCCAGGGCAAGTGCCCCATCTGCCCCACCCTAGATCTGGCCCTGGCTTTGGAGGGTGGACTCTATGGCACCCTCCCCTCCCCAAACCCCACCCTCTCCTGGCTCCACCCCCAAAGTCTCCAGGTATTTTCCAACATAGACCTGGCAACACTATTCCAGCATCAGATGAAGTCCTTTCCTTCAAACATTTTGTTATGCGCTGCAGAGTACTAGTAACCTAGAGTTGCCAATCCTCAGTTGGGGGTAGGGGATCCCCTGGTTTGGAGGTCCAAACTTCAGAGTTATCAGAAAGGGGGGGGTTGAATGTCCACCTGGCACTCCATTATACCCTATGGCAGGGGTGGCCAATGGTAGTTCTCCAGATGTTTTTTGCCTACAACTCCCATCAGCCCCAGCCAGCATGGCCAATGGCTGGGGCTGATGGGATTTGTAGGCAAAAAAAAAAAAATCTGGAGAGCTACCGTTGGCCACCCCTGCCCTATGGACATGAGTCCCCATATAATGGAGAATTGGTGGGTATCTGAGGTTCTGGTGGGGCTGTTTTTTGAGACAGAGGAACCAGTTTTTCAGCATAGCATCTGGTGCCTCTCCTCAAAATCCCCAAGTTTCAAAAAGATTGGACTACGAGGTCCAATTCTATTAGCCCCAAAAGAAGGTGTCCCTATCCTCCATTATTTTCAATGAAGGGAAGGCATTTAAAAGGAACACTGTCCCTTTAAATTTGATGGCCAAAACTCCCTTCAGAATTCAATCATGCTTGTCACAACGTTGCTCCTGGCTTCACTGCCAGTCTCCTGGCTCTACCTCCAAAGTCCCCAGATATTTCCTGAGTCAGGCTTGGCAACCTTATTGTGACCGGTGTTCCCTCTAAGCTGAGTTAGCGTGAGCTAACTCACAGATTTTTAGCCTCCAGCTCACACATTTTTATCTTAGCTCAGGAAAATTGACTCCAGAGCACAATAATTTATGCAGTAGCTCACAACTTTAATGCCAATAGCTCACAACTTTGATACCAGTAGCTCACAAAGTAGAATGGTTGCTCACAAGACTATGCAGTTTAGAGGAAATGTTGATTGTGACCCTACCATTTTGTTAACACAAAGGTGTAATTATAACTCCCAGGTATTCCCTGTGATACCATTATTCCATAGAGAATGGTGGGATCCAGGGAAAGCATAAGTGGCCCTATGCTTACAGGATGGCTCTTACACATCTATCACAGTTTTCTGGAGCCCTGTGTGAGCAAAACCCCCCTTACAGAACATTGTAATCACCAACTTGGTTGCCAGAGCACCTGGAAAAGTGACTCACACACGTCTGGCCAAAGAGTGTGGGTAAAGGGACTTATGCAGTACTAGCAGCCATAACGCTACAAAGGCACTCAAGACCAGTACAAGAATGCCCACCAGGAGAACGGATGGCTTCCCATCGTTCTGTATGACGTCCATCCCAGCCATGGAGCGGAAGAGAATGCGCCACCAGGCGAACGGTTTTGAAGCACTAACCATAGAATCTACTGTGGAGGGCTAACACCACACGCAGCAATCTTCCTACCAGGCCAAACTCCATTCCAGCGAAGCGGACGGCTCGCCAGATGTCACCTGTGCCTGCAAGCAATCTACCCACCCCAGGAGTGGCTAATCGTCCAACCGCCACTGTCTTTGTTTACCAGAACTCAAGACAAAGACTAGTGCCAAGGAGAAGACAGAAGAAGAGGAAGACCATCTTTAGCCAGAATCAAGTTCCTTTGTGTAAACCGGGTGTTACCTAAGCAATGATTTGACTCTCTATTGTCACCCTTTTAGATAATTTTAATAATCTTAAGTATCTCCTCACCCAGTAATCTCTCCTATTCTTCTCCCCAACTGTCATTTTGGAGCCTCACCCTGGTCCATTTCATCCTGAAAGTTCACTCAGGTATCCAGGATCCAAGCAAGTCCATTGGTCAGGAATGGGCACCCAATTAGGTGACACCAATGAACATCCTATTGGCTATCGTAGTAGTCCAGCCCTTATGGACACTGCAAAGCCTCCCCTTTTTGTGAGGTCATGCGTCAGCTGACCACCTTCCTCCTCCCTCGTACCTCCCATCCCCTGAGGGCTCAAGGTAGTCCTTATAACCCGTGGACTAGCTACCCACAGGTGTGCATCTAGCAGTACCCCAGTACTGTCTAGATCCATCCCCGATTCTGGCCACAGTTTTGGGTCCATTTCCCCCGTCCTCTTACGTTGCCATTGGAGCCTTTTTGAAGACTACGATCGGTAATTATCACCCTGTTTGTCTACCCATGTGTTGTCTCTATCTCTCTCTATATATTTCCTAGGACTGTATGAATGATTTTATGAGTATTTTATCTTGTATGCAAGCCTATATTTTTCTGGAATAAATTGTAATTGTTTACTTAATTAGGGTCCCTAATATTTTTAAGCATTAATTTCTGGATGTGGGATCCTGTATACACAGGTAAAAGATCCTGATTAAGCCAGATACCCACCTGACAATTCCCCAACCTCATTTTGAGGGCATTTTGGCTTATACCTGTGGCACCTGAAAAGCTGCCCCTAAGGATCAAGGGACCTTCAGGGGTCACAGGGGATGCAGTGTGGGGGAGATACTGCTCAAGTGGGAAATCTATGGATATCACAGACCCTTAGTGAAAAAAAATTTTTCCCACTTACGCAAGGGAGCTTTGGGTTCTAACATACATTTTAAAAAATGGTATCAGTCCATTTCTGTTTCTTACCTGTCTTCCAACAGTGATGCCCACATTTCATTCTGGTCCATTTGATTCTCCAGGGTGGTACTTTGAAATTCAAATTTCTCTGATAATTTCTGCATGCTATAATCTAGCACAGTAAACTGAGCCTGAATGCTCTGCAGTTTATTCTCCACCCTATTGAGATTTAAAAAGCAAAACAGAATCAGGAGGTGCCTCCATATTTCTTGATAGTTGTTTAATCAGTCTGTCTAGGCCTTTTCATTCCACAAACGAATGTTAATTACTCAATTGATGTCAGTAGTATATAACATTGGTAGCTAGTTTTTGCATCTTAGCAGTGGGTGCGTAGGGGGCACCTGATATGCTCCTGTAATTACTTCTGCTATCTTGTGTTCATACAGAAGCCATCCAATTTGCCTTAGTTCTGTCACTTTCAGAAAACCAAACCAGAGAACAAGTAGGCAACAAAAATAGACCTTCTTGCACTTTTAATCACTAAGTGTTGTTGGAACATTTTAATGGTTGGTCTTTAAAAGTGAATATAATTTTAAGAGGAACTCAGTATCACTGATTTTCAAAAACATGGAAGCAAAGACAATCAGAGAGACTTTTTGTGGTAATTCATAAGAAATATTTCGTTAGTTGGCTAAACAATATTGTTGCATGAGTGCATAAACTTTGCTAACATCAAAAGAGACAATCTGTTGCAGTAAAAAAAGAAGTCTGATGTGGCATTTAAAAGACTAATAGACTTATTACTACTGTATTTGTAATTCACTCTCTATCAATTATGCCAAATCTAAAGTAGGTGTCTTTTCAAATTGCTGGCGCCCATAGAGATGGTTTATTGGCAACTCAACAATTGGGCAAACAAAAAAATTTAAATACTTGGGGATCACTTTTAATCACAAGTTAAGCTGGGTTTCACATCGAAACAACACCATCAACATGGCTAAATGTTCGGCTGCTCATATTAAACAGTTTTTATTTGCAAGGGGCAACCAATTAGTTCCAGCAGCAATTAAGGTGTTCAAAGCCAAAACGCTAGCCCAAATTCTCTATGGTATCCCTATATAGATCTCAGCATTTACCAGGAAAGTGGAGGGCATTCAAGCCTCATTCTTTAGACAAATTCTTGGTATGCCAAAATGTGTGTCCTACTTTGTTCTCTGCTCTGAAGTGGGTCAGTCTTTGGTGGAGACAAAAGCCTGGATTGCAGTGTTTAAATTTTGGCTCAAAATTCACTTTAGAACAGATCCTAACAGCCTTCTTGATTGTATTGAAAAGAGACCCATATATTTCATCCTGGACAGCAGTGCTTATGTCCAAACTTAACCAGTTGGAGATAGAGGTTGATGATTTTTTACTTCTGATGAGTCATATATCTTCAGATGTATTAAAGTGAGACTGTGGCAGTTGGAGGAAACGAAACTACGGCCAACAGACCCTTATATTTGCTCCCCAGCTTCCTTAGGTCTTTATGCTTTCTGCAGCAAAATGCCCCATTAACTATCAGACTTAACCATTCCAAGTCATCGCAGGGCATTTATGTTGGCTAGACTAAATGCGTTTCCCTCCAAAGTTTTACAAAGGAGATATCAAGTCCCTTTAGGCAACAGACTCTGTTCCTGTGGAGCGAATATTCCCGACTCAATTCAGCATATATTGCTTGATTGTTCCTTTTATCATAATCTCTGTAAAGATTTATTTTGTAAGCTTTATTTCTCCCCAGATTTGTCTATTCTGCCACCCTGTTATTAATCATTGAATGGTACTGAGGGGGAGGTTAGCGAGGCTGTGGCAAAATTTTTGGCTGACATCCTTAAATTTAAATCTGACCATGTATGAATGCATCTGTAAGCTCGGTTTTATTTTGATTTTATCTCCAATGTTTAAATTTTTATATTCTGTGTATTTTTATTTGCAGCTGTTATGCCATTAAAGGTTTGGTATGGTATGGACTTATTGTAACATTGGATTTCATGGACTTGAGCACACTTCATCAGGTTTTTACCACAGATGGGAACAGAGGGCAAAAATTCCTCAATAAAGCTAAAAAGTCATAATATGTAAGACAGGGTTGCCAGACTGGAGATCTGTTTTTACAACTGATCTCCAGCTGGCAGAGAGCAGTTCCCCTGGAAAAAAATGGCTGCTTTGAAGGGTAGGATTGTACCATGTTTGAAGCCCCTCCCCTCCCCAAACCCCATCTCTCCCAGCTTCACTCCTAAAGTCTCCAGGTATTTTCTAACACAGACCTGGCAACCCTAATGCAAGAGGTACACATGGCTTTTGGGTCCCACTGTTTACAATATTACCTTCTCTGTGTGTGTGTATTATACCTTCTAAAAGAAATGTATCTGATCTCCTTATGCTCCTAAAAATAGCCATTAATAAAGGGCAGAGGCCTAAATATACTTGGAGCACTCCCAAGATATACACAAAACTGTGATAAAATGCAGTGGTATTTATGCCCAGCCAGATGCATGTAGGAGTGACTGCTTAACAGCCAATTGCTATTATACACTTGTATAAATGTAGAGCAATCCTTTTTAAGTATGACACAGCAGGAGACAAACTTGCTCAATTTTCTACTTTTCATATGTATCAACTTCAAAGGGGCCTAATAAATGGAAAAAACTATTTTCTGCATAACCACAAAGATCATTATTGCGCCTTCTGTGCCTTTTGGAGGTAGATGTTTCTTCTTTGGGGTTACAGCAAAAAGAATCATAACTAGCATATTCAGATCCTTGGGAAAACAGAAATACAGCTCTGGTGTGGATTCAAAACATCAGCCTTTGTACTCTGCGTACAGGTCCTTTCAACTGTGGTTGGATTTTATCTCAGGAGAGCTAAATTAAACTACAGGCCCTGTAGTAAGCTAGTTACATTCAGCAAAGTATTGGGTCTTAAAATGTAAACAACCCGGTAATGTTACAGGACTGCAAGAATAGGTCATGCAAGGTATACACTACAACTTGAATCCTAAAACACTGTCTTGAAGGCAACTCAATGGACATTTATGTTCCAATACCCATGCCACACTTATCACTATCCAAAAGGACTGATATGTCACAACTACACATCTGATGGTTTTTAAATTGTACTTTTAAGGTAAAGCAGAAAGGTCAAGCAATATAAAATCTGTTTTTGGTTAACATTTTCACCTCACTTATAACCTCTAAAGGCATGCTCATTTATCTCAAACATTAAACTTCAGGAATAATTTAGTTCTCCACCCACTCATCCCCAAGCAAAACAAAGCTCTCTATTGTTTCCATTTTGTAACCTGTTCAATTTCTGGTTCAGTGCACACAGAGATATATCTTCTCTGCTCATCTTCACGAAGAAGGGTGTGAAATATATATTACAGAAGGCTTTTCTCTCTTTTGCAGTAGGCAGCAACCTCATATATAGCAAACCAAATTTGTACTGTAGGTCAGTTTTCACAAAAGCTTTTTATAGCTAGGACATCCAAGTATAGCTTAACACCGCATGCCCACTGGCACATTACTGAACGATAACAGTGCCATCTCCTCCATTTCACATACTGAGAAGTGCGATGAACTGCTTTCATGTAGACTATACCAGGTTTAAATTCTAATAGACGTACAGTCATATCAGATAATCCCATGGGAGATAATACAGTAGCCTATTACTTACACACATCAAGATCTCTGTATTAAAAATTGAATGTTGCCAAACACATTACATCTTTATTCATATAGCTGTTTTCATAGGATGTTCTTATGACTGGACTTTGTACACAAGTCACAATATCAATGTTAAAATTTATATAAATTGTCATTTCCCCCTAAGATTTACACAAATAGTAACCAAGAAAAGTCTTTGCTCACCCTTATTTTAAACTTCTGTTGATAAATGTATGCACTTTTCAGACCTATATTTAATATTTTTCATGAGGAATAGTCAAAGGAAAAATATGTTCCAGGAAACAATATCCTTAAAGATAAAGAAATACATTCAGTTATCAGGCATAACAGAACCTTACCTGTAGTAGCCTCAAAACTGCAAAATTTGATTAGAGCTTAGCACAGCTCATGGCTATAATATTTTTACTATAATCCTTTAAACAGTTTTAAAAGCTTTATGATGTCTTTTCCATCACACAATTTGTTTACTTGATCTGAGAAAGCCTTGATTCTTAATTTTCAGCACAATCTTGCAGGATGATGAGGCGGAGGTAGCTAGCTGCTGGTACAGTAGTGTCACTGCTGGTCCTCATAGGCTGGAGTCTGGTCTAATGCCCCTGCAGGGTCAAAAGCAACCGCACCACCATCACAGCTAGGCATTGCATGGTGTGTCTGTGCCAGAGGGTCAGAAATCAACCCATCACAGGAAGGCAACCATGAGGTCCTAGGTCACAGGAGAAGTAAAGTAGTGGTGAGGGGAGGAATGATGCACCACAAGATCACAACGTAAGCATCTCCCGCTTTAAAGGCACCAACCCCCACCAAAAAGACCAGAGGCACCAGCACAAAAAAATGGGCTCTGTTGGTTGATCAGTAAATTGAGGATGCTACATGCAGTTTGTCACATACACAAGAGGTGGCGACTCCGAGAGGAAAACTTTCTCTCCTTTGTTCGTACTCAGAACACTAGGCACAAGTGAAGAAGACAAAATGGACCTTAGAACTAGTTAGTAAGGATGTTATGTTCTCCCAAGTAACCCTTTCCAATCCTTTTATTTTTTTCTTACAAGCTAAACACATGTCTGTGTCTGCATAATTTTCCGCTGTGCATCATTGCTGTGCTAAGCATATCCAACAGAGGGGGAATCATGGCAATTTCATGGGTGGGTATATGGTTGCTTGGGTGGGCAACCCCAAGACTCCCTTTGGGGCCAGCCTCAGCAGTGGGTGGATCTTGGGGTGGTGCCTGCAAGGGGCTATGGCTGGTGGCAGCTGCCTACAAGTCAAACATTGTGCCATCCCCCTCTAAGTAGTTGGGTGTGACTACAGCCCCTGATTGGAATTAGAACCTGCCAAAGAGAACTGTGGGGCAGTGAACTTACCTTGCTCCATAGAGGGATATCTGTGCCATGACCACTGAGCCAGGCCACTGTTGTTGGACTGCATGCTGTTACCATGGTGGCTCTGGGTTGGCATGCCTGAGGAAGAGAATGAGGGTCATCCAGCCCAGTGACTCTTCTCCTCAGGAGAAGAGTTCGAGGAGGACCAGAAGGACCAGGGAGGAGCCAACACTGCAGAGGTACCTGCTGCCAATGTTCCAGCAAAGCCAGATGCCCCCCACCACAACCTGCAAGGGAGACCTCTCCACCAGCCCCTGAAATAACTATCAGGCTTCTGCCAGGGAGAATGCAAGCTGGGGCCCACAGACTCTGTAGGAATGCCTATGACAGAAGGTCCAGGCCAAAGTGAACCAATGGAATCCCATCCCTGAGCCAGGCAGTGGGAACAATTTTTTACAGAATCCTGGAGAAATCACAGTGCAGCCACAAGAACTCAACACCTGCCAGCAGGGCATCTGAGCCTGATTACTTTCTAGCCTACTTAGACTGAGGCTGCCTTGCTGGATCTAGAGTTCACTAGGTGCAGGCCAGTATGCCATCTCCAGGTCCTGGCTCTCTGCGCCTGTTGACACCTCGCTGCAAAGCCTTACTGTTTAGACCTGAGGTCACTGCTCCAGAGACCCAACTGTGCTGGCTTGTAGAATGCAGGACATTGGCAGAGACAAAGTTGCAACCTATCGGGAGGGGGGCAGCAGGACTGCAGAAAACTGCTTCCCCAACTATCTGCCTGTCAGTGAGTCATAGTTTACAACACATCAAAGACATTCCCTACTTCAACATTAAAATGTGCAAGAAGGAAAATGAAAAGTATTGATTTCTTTAATAAAGTGCTAAGCTGAAGAAATATTTACAGCATCACCACTCAATTGACACCTTAGCAATATTGAAGAATTAGCTTTATTTTCTTCCTTTATGGTGCTTGTGCTGAGTATACCTTGTCAAAAACAATTATTCAGTAACTGATGTTTTGGATAAGAGATGCAGTAGGATTCAATAGCTGCTTATTGTTTTAAGGTATTAGTGCAAATCTATTAAGATATTTGCTTTTGCCACTATTGGAAAAAAGGAAAGGTCCCCTGTGCAGAGTTTCCGACTCTGGGGTGACGTTGCTTTCACGTTTTCACAACAGACTTTTTACGGGATGGTTTGCCATTGCCTTCCCCAGTCATCTACACTTTCCCCCCAGCAAGCTGGGAACTCATTTTACTGACCTCAGAAGGATGAAAGGCTGAGTCAACCTCAAGCTGGCTATCTGAAAACCCAGCTTCTGCCAGGGATCGAACTCAGGTCATGAGCAGAGCTTAGGACTCCAATACTGCAGTTTTAACACACTGTGCCACAGGGCTCTTACCTTTAATATTGAGGTGGCAGTAAAATCCAAGTTTTTCAACATTACAGAAAAGAACCAGATATCATCAAATTCTTGTAAAAGTACTTATGTGTACACAAGTTTTGATCTCACAGACTGAAAGTCTTAGTAAAAATAATCCAGAAACATAAAATGTCCCAGGCCTTTAGAACTTTGCTCTCTAGTGCTCTCATTTTTACCTTACTGCTTTTAGGCAGAAAATTGAATGGACCAAGAAAATCTGGCTAAGAAACAGAAACCAGCAAAAGACCAAAGCAAGGATTTATATGTTTGACAAGGGAATTACCTTTCACCATCTATTTTCATTACTGCTTTCTTCTTAGGCATCTTGGATTGGTATGAATACACCTGAATACCTTTGCACACAATCCAACCCAAGGTATGCACTTTTAAATCACATAAATATCAGTTTAATGTGTATTACCTAGTATTATGCATGAGGTTTGCTCCTGCTACACTAAATGGTACATCAAGTGCTAGGTTATACCATATTTCCTGTACTATACTGAAGTACTTTACAATTTCAAAACTATTATTAAAAAAAGATTTGTTTTGTTTTAGGTGTAACTTTAATTTTTAATTTAACTTTTTAGGTGTAACTGCCACCATTTTCAACAAAGCAAAAAATTTTGCCCTTAACATAAACATAGCATAATATTATATAACTGTCACAAAAATATTACTTGCTTCTATTTTACTAATGTCTGCTGTATCCAGAAGAATCTCTAATCAGAGGACAAATTCACTTGCAGTATAAAAAGTACAACAAAGGTATAATTGCTTTATAAGAAATTACTTATTAAAGATATATGTTTTAATAGTGCCAAAAGCACATTAATGTAAAACCAGTCAGTTTCCTCAAGCATGAATCTTATATGGCAATAAACTGAGAATATTATGTAGAAACAGATTTGTATCTTATGTGCTGGTAATTTAGATACATAGGTCCAAGGCTGTAAAGATCATAACCATCACATTGAATTGACACAAACTGGTAAGCTCTGTAAAGAAAGCAAGGCTCTGTTGCATCACTGAAGACTACAGTGTCAAGAATCTACTTTGGATCAAATCAGAATTGCTTCATGCATAAATTGCACATGGCTCAAGGTAGCTTAAAAGTGATAAATAAAATCACAGTTTAAAACCAACAAAACAAAACACAAAATTCCTCACCACCACCAAAAAGATGCCTGCTGTTAAAAAAGGTAAAGATAGTCCCTTGTAAGCACCAGTCATTTCCGATTCTGGGGTGACGTCACATCACCCCCATTAAACACTTTGAAAATAAAATAGTGCCTCCTGAAAATGTCTAAAGATGGCATCTCCCTCACTTCCTCTATTTTACAGAGTCAGAGCTACAATGGAAAAGGAACCAGTTCTGGTTGATACCAGATGGGCCATCTTAATTGAATTTAAGTAAAGCCTCCTGGATCACCATACTGTTTCACAAAGTTACCAACTAGTATGCTGGCGGGCCAAACAAACAGGGAACAGAGACCAAGGCTGTCCCCTTCAGGCACATCCCAGCATGGGTATTCAGAGGTTTGCTGTCTCTGTATATGAAAGTTCCTTTCCATAACCATGGTTAGTAGCCACTGATGGACCTGATAGGAAGAACAGCTCATAGGTGGGTACCTGAGGTCCACAAGGACATTTGGAAGGAGATGGTAATTTAGATACATAGGTCCAAGGCTGTAAAGATCATAACCATCACATTGAATTGACACAAACTCACAGCCAACATAGCTGTTTTCAGATGGATAACTTATATTCCCATTGGCTAGCCCCTGACAATGTTTAGGCTACTACATCATGAACTAGCTGTAGTATTTGGGTTGTCTTTGAAGGCAGCCCAGTGTAGATATAGTAATCCAGCTGTAAGATTATAGAAGCATGCATCAGCATGACCAAGTTGACTGAGTCTAATAATGGAGAGAGATGACAAACAAGATGCAGTTGACACAAAGCACCATTGACTACTAGGTCAACCTGCTTATCAAAAAGCAAGGATGGTCCTTTAGTACCCCCCCTCAAGCTCTTAAGGTACTCTTCAAGTGTTGACTTCATTCCATCCACTGTGATTCCAATCCCTCTGAAACAGAGGTGGTCAAACCCATTTGTTATAATTTATTTATTTTTTATTTATTTGCCTTAAATTTCTATCCCGCCCTCTCCACAAGCGGACTAACAACATTTATATTTACAATTTAAAAACCAAAAAAATACAGTTACAATTTTAAAACCATTATGTGGTGCTGTACCATGTAAATATAAACGAGTTCTTCTTTTATGATGGTGATCATGCAGTATCGTAATGATGTGGGGCGGCAGTCCTCTTCTGGTTAAAGGCCTGTTGGAACAGTTCAGATTTGCAGGCCCTGCGGAAAACAGAGATCCCGCAGGGCCCTTATGGCCTCTGGGAGAGCATTCCACATTTGTGGTGCTGCCACCGAGAAGGCTCTAGCCCATGAAGAGCATAGCTTAGCCTCCTTTGGTCCAGGGACGGACAGTAGATTTTGTGTCCCTGAATGCAGTGCTCTCTGGGGAACATACAGGGAAAAGCGGTCCCGTAGATAGGCAGGCCTCTGACCATGAAGGGCTTTAAAGGTCAATACCAATACCTTGAAACAGACTCGGAACACAATAGGTAGCCATTGCAGCTCTTCCAGCACAGGCTGAATGTGCTCCCATCGATGAAGCCTCATTAACAGCCGTGCCACAGCGTTCTGCACTAGCTGTAGTTTCCGAGTCAGGGTCAATGATAGCCCCACGTAGAGAGCATTACAGCGATCTATTCTTGAAGTGACAGTAGCATGGATCACCATTGCTAAGTCATCATGCTCCAAGAAAGGGGCCAACTGCCGCACCTGCAAAGATGAAAAAAGGCGGATCTAGTAGTGGCTGCTACCTGGGCCTCCATTGTAAGAGAGGACTCCAGGAGCACACCTAAGTTCTTGACCTTAGGGGCCGGTATCAGCAACTCAGCCTGAGCCAAGATGCTACAGTTTGAAGAGCCAGGTCTAGGTTTTCCGGGGTAGTCAGACTGGCCACCCATCAATAGATAGAGCTGGGTGTCATTATAGCAGTGGATCAATAAGAATAAGAATTATATCAATATCTAATCAATATGTATGGCTTAGCTGTGCTTGGAATGAAGGGAAATAACAGTGCTTTTAGAAAATAGTTTTTAGTGGCAATTTAAGGAAAGGAGAAATCAACTTGCTGAGGCGTCAGGAAACCAGAGAGGTGACGAAAGGTGACATATTGGTGACATCCCAGCCCATACCTTGTGACAATCTGGGCAAGGGGGCGCATATAGATGTTGAATAACATCGGGGACAGAACCACACCCTGTGGCCACACCGCATATAAGTGGGTGCCTTTGGGATGATTCCTCCCCTATCACCATCCTTTGTCCCTGACCTTGGAGAAAGGAGGCCAACCACTGTAAGGTGGACCCCTGAATCCCCATGTCAGCTAGTCAGTAGCTGATGGTCAACCGTATCAAATGCTGCTGACGGATCTAATAATAACAGCAGCACTGAGCCGCCCCAATCCAGATGTCACATGAGGTCATCTATAAGGGCAACCAGAACCGTCTCCGTCCCATGACCTGGTCGAAAGCCGGACTGGAATGGATCCAGTGCGGAAATGTCATCCAGGAATCCCTGTAGCTGAGTTGGATGGATCTGAGATAAATTTCACTTTGTTGGGCTGAGCCATGTGTACCATAAAATGTAACATGAGGTACTGGAGTTAAACTTTATTAAGTATTTCAGATGCCAAATGGCAATAGCAGGCTTGATTGGATTAGGTGTGATATGCAGGGGGGGGTGGTGGTAATAGGTGTGGAAATATCAGCATTGGTAGTAAGAGACAGGAAACCTAGGTCTCAATTTGTTCCAGGAGGATTCAGTCCAGGAAGATGCAAATAATAAATGGAAATAAGTCTAAAGAAGTGAGCAGCGGTTCATGAAAGTTCATGCTCTACCACACATTTTGTTAAGACTTTAAGGTGCTACTGTATTCCTACTCTTTCTACTGCTATTAGAAACCACAACATTCAAAAATCAGTGGGGGTACATTTTAACCTCCTAGGACATTCAGTTGCTGACCTATAAGTAGCAGCTCACTTACAAAGGAATTTCAAAAGGAGATCAGAAAGAAAGACACTTTAATTGCAACTGATAATAAAGCTCAAGACAAAGTATCCTGGGCTGAATTGAGACATAGGTTTCATCTCTCATTAACAATGCCTGCTATTGTCATTTGGGGTCTAAAATAACTTCAGTCTCCAAAATATGATAGATGGGCTCACATTCTAGCTGTAACTGAAGAAGTGAGCAGTGACTCATGAAAGCTCATCCTCTGCCACAAGATTTATTAGTTGTTAAGGTACTACTGGATTCTTGCTCTGTTCCACTAATAAAGAATGCAAACAGTGTTGTTAGGTCCCCCCCCCCCCATATGTTAGAATTGGAAAGGGGATCTCTCTCTCTGGCTCTTTCACTCCCTCTCACTAATCCCCCTTCATGTGCAAGAAGTGTGCTTGCACATAAAAGCTTCTACTTGGAATGAAACTTCATTGGTCTTAAAAGTGCCACGGGTCTACATTTCTCTATCTGGCTCTTCTTCTTTCCTCCCCAAAGGAGAAGGAGCATTCAGGCAATCAAGAGAAGGGAGGCTTGACTTTCTTTCTCTCCTCTGCAAAGCAGAAAGCAGAAGAGGAGACAGCTGGGCAAGTCCCTCTCTGATAATTCTGCTCCTCTGTGGAAACTCTGTGTCTAATTGGACAGAAAACACTGAACCCACCATAAAGCTACTCCTTTAAGGCTCACATTCCAAAACCATGTTCTTGTAGTCGACTGACTGCAAAACATCAGAAATCAAAATTAAGTCAGGAAAAATACACTCTTAAACAAAACAACAACCAAGGTAATAGAAATTACAAGAGTACTAGCAGACAGTGGAACAATGAAGACACTGACAGTTTTCTTTTGTGACTAGTATAGACATAAGAACAGCCATGTTAGATCAGGCCAATGGCCCATCCAGTCCAACACTCTGTGTCACACAGTGGCCAAAAAAATAAAAATATACACACACATACACACACAGTGGCTAATAGCCACTGATGGACCTCTGCTCCATATTTTTATCTAACCCCCTCTTGAAGCTGGCTATGCTTGTAGCTGCCACCACCTCCTGTGGCAGTGAATTTCACATGTTAATCACCCTTTGGGTGAAGAAGTACTTCCTTCTATCCGTTTTAACCTGACTGCTCAGCAATTTCATTGAATGCCCACGAGTTCTTGTATTGTGAGAAAGAGAGAAAAGTACTTCTTTCTCTACTTTCTCCATCCCATGCATAATCTTGTAAACCTCTATCATGTCACCCCGCAGTCGACGTTTCTCCAAGCTAAAGAGCCCCAAGCGTTTTAACCTTTCTTCATAGGGAAAGTGTTCCAGCCCTTTAATCATTCTAGTTGCCCTTTTCTGCACTTTTTCCAATGCTATAATATCCTTTTTGAGGTGCAGTGACCAGAATTGCACACAGTATTCCAAATGAGACCACATCATCGATTTATACAGGGGCATTATGATACTGGCTGATTTGTTTTCAATTCCCTTCCTAATAATTCCCAGCATGGCGTTGGCCTTTTTTATTGCAATCACACACTGTCTTGACATTTTCAGTGAATTATCTACCACAATCCTAGAAGCTCAGATAAAATATATACCACAAGTTAGGAGAGGCACAAACAGGTTTAAGAGAAGGTTGTGGTAGATAACTCACTTTGACCTTGGCCACATTGAACCTCATCTGCCATGCTGACGCTCACTCACCCAGCCTCGACAGATCCCTTTGGAGTGCCTCACAATCCTCTCTGGTTCTCACCACCCTGAACAATTTAGTGTCATCTGCAAACTTGGCCACTTCACTGCTTACTCCCAACGCCAAATCATTTATGAACAGTTAAAGAGCATGGGACTCAGTACTGAGCCCTGCGGCACCCCACTGCTTACCGTCCTCCACTGCGAAGACTGCCCATTTATACTCACTCTCTGCTTCCTATTACTCAGCCAGTTTTTTATCCACAAGAGGACCTATCCTTTTACTCCATGACTCTCAAGCTTACTAAGGAGCCTTGGATGAGGAACTTTATCAAAAGCTTTTTTGGAAGTCAAGTTAAACAACATCTATTGGGTCTCCTTTGTCCACATGTTTGTTCACCCCCTCAAAGAACTGTAACAGGTTAGTGAGGCAAGATCTTACCTTACAGAACACATGCTGAGTCTTCCTCAATAACTCGTGTTCATCAATGTGCCTACTCTTTCTCTCCTTGATCATGGTTTCTACCAACTTTCCCGGTATTGAAGTCAGACTGACTGGCCTGTAATTTCCCGGATCTCCTCTGGAACCCTTTTTAAAGATGGGGGTGACATTTGCTACCTTGCAGTCCTCAGGAACGGAGGCAGATTTCAATAAACAATTACATATTTTTGTCAGGAAATCTACAAGTTCAGCTGGTAGGTTCTGAGACCATCTGCTCCATAGCACAGTAATTGAGAGCATCTAGAAACTCAATCTCTTTCTCTCGACCTGAACACATATTGACCCAATCAATCTGTGGGTAGTTAAAATCACCTATTACGACACCGTTTTTTTACTTTTAGCCACTATCTTTAATCCTTCCATCATATTATAATCGTCCTCTATCTTTTGATTTGGTGGGCGATAACAAACTCCCATAGTTAAATTTCCTTTTGGGCCCACTATTTCAACCCAAAGCATTTCTAGAAGGGAATCTAATTCTTTGACCTCAGTCTTACTGGACTGTATACCCTCTTTGACATACAGAGCCACCCCACCTCCAACCCTTCCCTCCCTATCCTTCCGATATGACTTATATCCAGGAATCACCGTGTCCCACTGATTCTCCTCATTCCACCAAGTTTCTGAAATTCCCACACTGTTTATGTTTTCTCCCAACACTAAATATTCCAACTCACCATTTTTACTTTGAACACTTCTAGCATTTGTATACAAACATCTATAATTTCCCAGGCAAGCTAAGTCTGCAACCTTCCTCCTGCTGCCTCGAGACTTTGGCAGACAGTTCATACTGTTTGTCACCATCTCAGTGGACAACTCTGATCCATTACCTGGTAGAAAAGTAACAGCTAACCCTTCATCTCTTTGAGATGAGTCCTCCCGAACCAGAGACATTTCATCTCCTGTCGGCTTTCCCCCAAGATTTAGTTTAAAAACTGCTCTGCCACCTTTTTGATTTTAAGCGCCAGCAGCCTGGTTCCATCTGGGGATAACTGCAGACCGTCTCTGTTGTACAGCTCCCGCTTGTTCCAGAAAGCATCCCAGTGCCTAACAAACTTAAACCCTTCCTCCCTACACCATCGTCTCATCCACATATTGAGACTTCTAATTTGTGCCTGTCTCTCCAGCCCTGCACTTGGAACAGGTAGCACTTCTGAGAAGGCTACCTTGGAGGTCCTGGCCTTATGTCTCCTGCCTAGCAGCCTAAATTTTTCCTCCAGGATCTCACGACTGCATTTCCCCACATTGTTGGTGCCAACACGCACTACAACCGCTGGCTCCTCCCCAGCACTGTCTATCAGCCTATCTACTACATGCGTAATGTCCGCTACCTTCGCACCAGGCAGGCAAGTCACCATACGATCAGTACGCGGTTTTGCCATCCAGCTGTCTACTTGCCTAAGGATCGAATCACCAACTACCAAGACCCCCCCCCCCCACTCCCTGCCCAGAGATGGTTCCTTGGTGCGAAAAGATACCCGCTATCTACTTGTCTAAGGATCGAATCACCAACTACCGTGTTTCCCTGAAAATAAGACACTGTCTTATATTTGTTTTTTCTCAAGAAGACACACTAGGGCTTATTTTCAGGGGATGTCTTATTTTTAATTAAGTATGATACAACAATCTACATTTATTCAAATACAGTTTAGTCATCTTCTGGAACATTGTCGTAACTCTCCAGACCCGGAATTCCATCCTGAATTTTTTGCGACGCCCATCACTAGCTCTTATTATCGGGGTAGGGCTTATATTTAACAAATGCATAGAAATCCTGCTAGGGCTTATTTTTTGGGTAGGGCTTATTTTCAGGGAAACAGGGTACCAAGACCCCCCCCCGCCTCTCTCCCTGCCCAGAGATGGTTCCTTGGTGCGAAAGGATTCCCGCTCACCAACTGAAGGTCCCTTCTGAGGGTGCATTCCCCTTATCCTCAGCACAGTGCCCTGTTCCCTCTCGACCCTCATGCTCCCTGGCAGCAACGGGGCTGCCATGTTCAGAGTGGGGCTCATCTAATATGTCCCCGAGAGTCTTCTCTGAGTGCCTAACTGACTGTCTCTGCTTCTCTAGGTCAGTCACCTTGGCCTCAAGGTTACGAACTCATTCCCTGAGTACCAGGAGCTCCTTGCATCGAGCACACACACAAGACTTCTGTCTTGTGGGCAGAGAGTCATACATGTGACACTCAGTGCAAAACACTGGAAAGCCCCCACCCCCCCGCTGGCATTCTACCTTCATGATAGCTTTTTTAAAAAAATACAGTCCCCTTTTAAATCCTTCTGGAGGGTCAACTTACCTTATTGGGAACACAAGGAAAATAGGGATCTGGATTCCTGGTCCTTACACAGCCCCCAGACGTTTTTTAGAAAATGAAAAAAGAACACACACCCGTTTAAACATTCTCCTCAACTTTTTCTTCTAGTTCAGAACCAACACCCATTTACAAAGTTGAGCATTATTTAATCCTCTTACACCTTTATCATGAAATATGAACTACTTACTATACTGCCATGCTAAGAACAATTTCCTGGGAGTACACCCTAATGAACAGACGTGAGTAGGATTCCAAGTAGATAGCTCCGACAGTCTTGCAACTGACAGGTTTCATTGCAAACTTGTCTGCAATAAGCAGATTATATCTAGTTTACCACTAGGTTTCCAACTATTGAAATAGTGACTTAGCTTTATCAACTACCAAAATAAATACTTTTCTTTTTGCAATATATTTTAGTTGCAGCTGGTTTAATTTATTGGAGGTAATAAAGGAGAAGGTGCATTGGAGAAATGGTTTAGCCCAACCTGACAGTCACAGCTAAGGTTCAGCAATAGGATAGACAGTTATACTGCTAGTCTGATCAGCAACAAGTATTCTCTTAGAACCTTTAATCTCCACATATGAAATCCAGTTCACCTTTTCTCCGTGTTCAATGGTCAATTTTGGTGAAATTGGTACACTCTCATTTGTAAACTCTGCATTCATTTTGTCAACTTTTTTTGTGGAGTTGTGCATCCTAATCTTCTGTCTGTGAATGGTTTTTACTGGAAACTTCTGTTTGCCTAGGTCATTGCTGACATTCCACAGCAATACTTTGCCATCATTTCCTCCTGTAACCAACCAATAAGCTTCAATGTCTGGGAGAAAGCAAACCTGTGACACCCCTAAGGAGTGCCCTTTAAATGCCGTCTCTTGTTCAAACTTGGTACCTATAACCCGGAAGATTCTGATTTTACCATCTTCAGTACCACAGCCAAAAATATTGCCGCAAGCTGAAACAGACAGTGAATGGATCAGGGGAGGGTTAAAAAGCTGGCCAGCTGACTGATCTTCTGCTTCCTCCTCCTGCAAGCTTTTGATCCAGAGAGGCCGAGTTTTCTTCAGATTCCACAGCATAACCTTCAAGGAGAACAATGCAGAATTATTTGATTTAGTAGAGGCCCACTGTATATTAGTGCCTAATGATGCCATGCTTGTGTTACGACCAACACAAAAAACATGAAGTTGCCTCATTCCCTCAATAAGAAATTTAGGCACCTTTTGTAAATGATGCTTAAATAAGATTTTGGATTCCCACATTTATAAATGTAGAGGAAAAGGTCAAGTAAAATGAAAAAATGGTTATCTTCTCTACTTTCTATAATGCAATGTAATAACAAGTTTATCCGCTCTAGCATAAGAACAAAATTTGAGTCCAGTGGCACCTTGTTTTGTGTAATTTAAGACTTTCTTTTCAAGGCTTGACATGGAAATTTACTTAAGTCTTTTACACAGTCTTAAACTGCAAGTCATAAATGAGTCAGTCATGTTGAATTAGTGGGATTTCTGTACAGTGAATAACATGCACAGGATTAGACTGATATTTGATTAATGATCTTCTGATGGCTCTTATGAATAAGATTTCTCCATAAGAGGAAGAAGACATTTTCACAAGTGATGCTGTGTTTTATGCTATTGCAATTCAGATGGATAGCCGTGTTTGTCTGAAGCAACTGGACAAAATTCAAGTGCAGTAGCACCTTTAAGATCAGCAGTTTTATTCAAGGTATAAACTTTCATATGCATGCACACTTTTTCAGATGCACTGAAGTTGCCAGTCCATACATGTAGGTAGAGGGCCGGGTGAGCAGCAGATTAGTATATAAAATAATAATAATAATAATTATTATTTATTTAACTTAGTGAAACGCCCCATCAAGGCCAGTGCCAGGCTCTGGGTGATGTACAACGTAAGAATAAAGTACATACATGGAAATTGGTAAAACCAGTTACATTAAAAAGAAATTATAAACCCCGATGGCGTCTCCTTTAAAGTGCTATTATTCCGTTTCCAGTAATTACATCAGGGGTGGGGAGAAGAAGGTGCCAGCATGGCAACCCTTGCTGTCCTTAAGCAAAGGCTTGGCGGAACATCTCTGCCTTACAGGCCCTGCGGAACTGTAAAAGATCCCACAGGGCCCTGATGTCTTCTGGCAGAGCATTCCACCAAGTTGGGGCCAGGACTGAAAAAGTTCTGGCCCTCATTGAGCACAGCCAGACCTCTTTAGGGCCTGGGATCACCAGCAGATTTTGACCAGTAGAGCATACTGCCCTTCCAGGGACATAGTGGAGGAGGTGGTCCCGTAGATACATCGGTCCCAGACCACCCAAGGCCTTAAAGGTCGTAACTAAAACCTTGAATCTGACCTGGTATTCAACCGGCAGCCAATGTAGCTGGTGCAGCACAGGCAGAATATGTGCCATCTCTGGTGTTCTCTTCAGGACTCGCACCGTCGCAGTCTGGACCCGTAACATATGACAATATATTCAATTTCTTATATCATTAATAACTACTTTTTTTTCTCTATCCCATATATTACTTTCTACCTACCCCTCCCCCCATTACTTGACTCCCGCCGGTGTACTACATTCACTATATAAGAACCAAAATTCATATCCTCCTCCCACTTATACTTAATCATTATCAAAAATTGTCCAATGTCCTTTTATTTCCCACTCTTTTTCTACATATCTTCTGAACTTCTTCCACTCCATTTTAAATACTTCTAAATCATAGTCTCTTAAAGTTCTTGTTAACTTATCCATTTCACTCCATGTCATAACTTTTACAATCCAATCCCATTTCTCTGGTATTCTTTCTTGCTTCCACAACTGCGCATACATCCTAGCAGCTGAGAGCAAGTACCAGATTAAAGTTCTATCTTCTTTTGGAAATTTTTCCATTTGTAATCCCAACAGGAAAGTCTCTGCAACTTTGTTAAATTCATATCCCAAGATCTTAGAAATCTCTTGGTGAATCATCCACCAAAACGTTTTAGCTCTTTCACAAGCCCACCACATAGGGTAGAAAGGACCTTCATGCTTTTTGCATTTCCAACACCTGTCCGGCATCTTATTATTCATCTTTGACAACTTTTTAGGAGTCATATACCATCTATACATCATCTTAAAACAGTTTTCTTTAATACTCTGACATGTTGAAAGTTTCATAGAGTTCTTCCAAAAATATTCCCACGTTTCCATCTGTATTTCTTTATTTACATTAATTGCCCATTTAATCATTTGAGATTTCACTACTTCATCTTCTGTAGACCATTGTAGAAGTAATTTATATACTTTTGAAATTAATTTATCATTGTCTCCAAGCAGAACTTCTTCCATTTCTGTTTGCTCTTTTCTTATTCCTTCAGTTTTAATATCATTTTCCACCAAGCTCTTTGTTACATTTGAAACCAACCATATTTATTATTCAACTCTTCAGCAGTTTTCAGTTCTGTTTTGCCACTTTGTATTTTTAATAGTTGATTATATGACAACCACTTTTCTTCACCTATCTCAGCTGTTATTTTTATTACTTCAGCTGGTGCTATCCATAACGGTCTTCTCTCATCTCCATATTTCTTATATTTCATCCACGTACTTAACAAATTATTTCTTATGTAACGGTGAGAGAAAAAACTGTCCATCTTCTTTTTCCCATAATACAAATATGCGTGCCAGCCAAATTTATTTCCATGACCTTCCAGCACTAAAAGTTTTGTTTAACAGCGTTATCCATTCTTTTATCCACACTAAACAAACTGCTTCATGATATAGTTTTAAATCTGGTAACTGGAATCCTCCTCTCTCTTTTCCATCTGTCAAAATTTTCATTTTAATCCTTGGTTTCTTCCCAGCCCACACAAATTCCGAGATTTTTCTTCGCCATTTATCAAATTGTTTACTATCCTTCACAATAGGAATAGTTTGAAACAAATACATTATTCTTGGTAAGATATTCATTTTAATTGCAGCTATTCTACCCAACAATGACAAATTAAGCTTGTTCTATTTCAGCATGTTTTCATCCATTTTACGCCATAACTTATCATAATTATTTTTAAACAGATCAATATTCTTCATTGTTATCTCCACCCCCAGATATTTTACCTTGGAGGTGACTTCACAGCCCGTTAGTCTCTGTAATTCTTGTTGCTTGTTTATCTGTATATTTTTACACAGAATTTTTTATTTTTCTCTATTAATACAAAGTCCCGCCAACTCCCAATATTCTTGTATTTTAGCTAACAGCAAAGGTGTATCTTGTATGGTGTTTTCATTTATAAACATTATATCATCAGCAAAAGCTCTGTATTTGTAAGTAAATCCTTTTATTCTTAATCCTTCTATATCTTTTTCTTCTTGGATCTGCATCAATAATATTTCAAGAGTCATTATAAACAACAACAGTGAAAGTGGACAGCCTTATCTAGTACCTTTGCTAATTTTCATATCTTATGTAAGATCTGCATTTATACATAACCTTGCACTTTGTTCAGAGTATATTGCTTTTATCATTCTTATAAAGCTTTCTCCCAGCTCCATTTTTTCCATTACTGCAAACATAAAGTCCCAGTTTAAATTGTCAAATGCTTTCTCTGCATCTGCAAAGAATAATGCTACTTCTTTTTCTGGATGTCTTTCATAATATTCTACAATATTTACAACAGTTCTAATATTGTCTCTTATTTGCCTTTTTGGGAAGAAACCCTGCTTGATCTTCCATTATAAAATTTATCAAATGTTGTTTAAGCCATTCTGTCAAGATTCTTGTATATATTTTATAGTCATTATTTAATAGCGAAATTGGTCTATAATTTTTTACGTTCGTGACATCTCTATTTTCCTTAGGTATCAACAAAATAACAGCTTCCTTCCATGTGTTTGGTATTTTCCCTTTTATTCTTATCGTATTCATCAACTTCTGCAATTTTGGTATTAACTCGTCTTTAAAGGTTTTAAAATATATAGCTGTATATCCGTCTGGCCCAGGTGCTTTTCCATTTTTAATTGCATTGATTGCTGCTTCAATTTCTATTTTTTCAATTGGATTATTAAAAACTTTTCACATATTTTCAGTTAAGGGCTCTATTTTTATCTTTTGTAAATACTCATCCATCTTCTCTTTCTTTACTTTAACACCTTTAAACAATTTGGCATAATACTTAAAAAAATTCTCTTTTTATTCCCTCTTGGGTAACGACTTCTTTGCCATCGACCACAATTTTGTTAATAATTTTATTTTCCCTCTTTTTCTTCAATTGCCAAGCCAAATACTTTCCCGGTTTATTTGCTCCCTCAAAGGATTTCTGCTGCAGTCTTTTCGAACTCCATTCCAATTCTTTATTTAACAAATGTCTCATTTGAGTTTGTAATATTGTAATTTCCCTTATAATTTTCTTTTTTCCTGGCCTTTTTCTCAACTCCCCTTCTTTTTTCTTTATTTCATTTTGAATGTCCAACAACTGTTTTCCTTTTACTCTCTTATCCTTGTTATTCAAAGTAATCAACATTCCTCTCATTACTGCTTTATAAGCATCCCAGACCATCTGAAAATCTATATCCTCTTTGTCATTCATTTAGAAGAAAGCTTTAGTTTCATTTTCTAGGTATGTCACTGTTTCTTTATTCTGTAGCAAATCTTCATTCAATCTCCATCTTCTCAACTTCTTAGACAATTTTGTAATCCACATTATTGGGTTATGATAAGCCCCAATTTTAGGTAAAATCTCTATTTTCCGTGTTATAAGACCTAAATCTTTAGTTCCCCACAACATGTCAATTCTAGAAAAAGTTTTGTGTCTTGCTGGAAAAAAAGTATAGTCCCGAACTTCAGGGTTAAATTTCCTCCATATATCTTCCTAGTTTTCTTGTCTGACCAATTAAAAAAAAAGACTTTGGCAATTTTCCTTCTTTGCTATTGTTTTTTCCCCCCCTCCTGACCTGTCCATTGAGTTCTTAACTGTTCCATTAAAATCTCCCATTATCAAAACTTGGTCATAAGTCAGTTCATCAAGCTGTTGTATAATGTCTTTTAAAAAAGCATCCTTTGCACCATTAGGCACATACAATCCCAATAGCAACATTTTTTCCCCCATTAATATTGTTTCTACTGCTACAAATCTTCCATCTTTATCTTTAAACACTAATTCTGGCTCCAATTCTTGTTTAATATAAAAAACCACTCCTTTTCTTCTGTTCAGCCAATGAAAAAAATTCTACTCCCAATTGTTTATTCCATAAAAAAATATAATCCTTTTGTTTAATATGCACTTCTTGTAAACAAATTATGTTACAGTTATGTTTCTTAATCCAATGAAATGTTGCCCTTCTTTTTTGTGGTAAATTTAGTCCATTTACATTCCAAGACAATAATTTGTAATCCATCATGGTGCAAATTCTTTATTTTCCTCATAAAATCTACACATTTCCTGTGCATTTGTAATTGTGATTCTTTTCCCCTGAAGTTCAAAGCTCAAACCTTCAGGTATTATCCATCTAAACCTCATTCCATTGTCCCTTAATTTTTCTGTCAATTTTTTATATGTTCTTCTATCATTTATCACTTGCCTTGGCAACTCCTTCATGATTTTTATTCTGCTGCCTCCCACTATTAATATCTTTTCAAAGTTTTTATTCATGATCCTTCCTACCATTTTCTTTGTCATATATCTTATGACATCTCTTCGTAAGTTATTTTTCTTGGCATAGAGTGAGTTCACTCTATACATATAGTCATACATGTTTTTAGTCTCTTCAGGATCTTCCTCTAAAAATTCTGCAATTATTTTTATTATATATTCTTTTAAAACACCATCTTCCTTTTCAGGTACTCCTCTCAGACGTATCTGAGTCTCCATCAATTTGCAGTCATGGATTGTCACTTTTTCTTGCATTCTCAACAAGGTGGAATCATATGCTTTCATTCTCCCTTCTACCTCCTGCACTTTCTTAGATATTTCCTCTGTTTCCTTTCTGAGATCTTCCATATCTTTTTTAATCTCTTCAATAATTTCTTTTTTAAATGCAGTTATTAACTCTCTTATGCCTTTCATCATTCTGGCCTCCATTGCATCTAATTGGTCCTGCATTTTTTCCAATGAAGTAGCCCTTGTACGGGGTTGCTTATGTTCTGACATTTAAAAACACCGAAAATGTGCACCTCTCCAATTTCAAATTCAACTATCAGAGTGAAAAGAATGAAACTTGCCTTTTATAACAAGCCTAATTTGGTCATCCTCAGAGCTCCGAAAGTCAAGTTATTAATTTTTAAAGTTTTTAAATCTTTCAAAAATGGCGGTCGCGACTTTTTGCTGCTTTTTGCAATTTTCCCCCTTTTAAAAACGTCTGAAGTCCACACAAATAATATGTCCAATAGTACTTATCTTCTTATCCTCTTCTCAATTAATTCCAACAGTTTTTAATGTCCCGAATACTCTAAAAACATTATTTTAATTTTGACCTCCCAGCAATGGCCGCCAATGTTTCTCAGTGGTGTTATATTCCTAGAGTAGGTTTTCCATCTGCTACTTCCTGCTTTACTTGCCACCAAGTTTCATTCTTACTGGTAAGGAGATCTCACGATACTTGACGTACTTCCTGTATTGCTTGAATGTGCTGCAGGCCTGTGACGATGGTGCTCTTTTTTCAAAACCCAAACAATAAATTCCTTTCCACTTTTTAGCACTGTCCTTTATATCTACAAAGTCCAAATTTCACCTCTTCCTCCCTTCTTCTTCCAAACTTCCTAGATTTTCATTTCCCACCTTTTAAATTTATTCCATTAAACTGTAAATAGTCCCGGAATGAAAGATAGTAATCTGTACCTTCTCTTCCAATTATCCAAGTTCTTGCATAGCTTTAGATGTTTAGCAATGTCCAAGAAGGTTAGGATTCTGTCGAGCTTATGTCAAATAAATGACTCTGAGAATTTCTGCAGATGATAAAAATGCAACTCTTCCCAGAGACCCCTCAAAGAAGCCCCCCCCCGGGACTCCTTTTTAGCGAAGGTAAATCTCCTCAAAGTTTCTTGTGCATATCTTGGACTAATCTCTGACTGAGAAAAGTAGGCAGTAGGCATTAATTTGCCTTCCACTACCCTGAACAGAAGTTCCAGCCTGCTCCCGTTATGAGAAGCAGTTCAGCTCGACATTTTCCTCCCTCGGAAGTCCCACAGGACCTCAGTCTTTGATGGGTTCAGTTTCAACCTGCTCTTCCTTAGCCAGCCAACCACAGCCTTCAAGCCCTCAGCCAAAGATGAAGAGCATTTTTCTGGTCTAGTGACAAAGGAGACATAACAATGCACAACTAATCACCCCACCTTATAGAAAAAGATGCTATTAAGCTACCACTATGCTTGAGAAGAGAAAGATGAAGCATAAACATAAAAATAAGGTCTCAAGTACTCTCGGCATTCCACAATTGAAGGGCACATTTAAACATTGATCTCCAATTCTGATATGTTTATTTGCCTCACTATGTCGTCTATCCACCCCCATTAAATCCAAACAAATGGTGACCATATAAACTAAGCTTATTATTCCTGTTTGGTCCTTGCATCTGTTAAACACTTGCATTATGCTGTATGCTAATTTGCTGCTCACCTTCTACCTCTGTGTATGACAGGTAACTTCCACTTCAATCTATCTGAAGAACTGAATTGCTCTAGTATAAAACACAACATCACTTGTGAAAATGTCTTCAATCTTATTTCTCCATTAGAGCCATCAGCAGATCATCATTAATCAAATATCAGTCTAATCCTATGCATGTTATTCACTGTACAGAAATCCAACTAATTCAACATGACTGACCCATTTATAACTTGCAGTTTAAGACTGTGTAGAAGACTTAAGTAAATTTCCATGTCAAGCCCAGAAAAAGGTCTTAAATTACATAGAACAAGACTTCTTTAGAAAAGCACATTAAGAAAGCAGTCTTAAAACTGCAAAACTCTCTCCAAAGCTGAACTCAATACCCTGTGCCAAAAGAAGAAAACCTGTTTCCCTCCCTCCAAGGATTTTTTTAAAAATTCCAATAGATAAATTAGAAAAAACACTGAAAAGGAACTCCTATTAAATATTTTGTTTGAGAATGAGCAAAATGCTTCTTAAGGTAAGGTTTTCACATTCAAAACAAATAATATTGAAGTACCTGGGAGCTTTTTCAATTTTTCCAATAGAAAAAATTCCAAATAAAAATATCTGGTGATTTGGTGTACCACGGAAAAAATACCCTCTTATGAAAAACTTGTGTTACAAAGCATGTCTCCAATTCAAAGTGCACAGTGTTTTCATTTTTTCCAATGGGAAAACTGGGAAGTTTTGGGGAACACAATATGTTCAAGATTTTGTGAGATGTAAATCATTTCAACAATATTTAATCTGCTATGCATTTACTGATTATACATCATTAGAGTTCAGTTGCTTCGATGCTACCCACCTTCATATCCAGACCACATGAAACAAGGCATTGAGGTCTTCGGGGCCGAAACACAGCCGAGGTACAAATATTTGCATGTCTACTCAAGCAGCGGCTTAGTTTCTTGTTTTCCAAGTCAATTATCTTTATGGCTCCAGAATCATCTGCAGCAGCTAAAAGACTGTCTGTTTCATTTACTGAAAGATAATTGATCTCCTCCTCATTCACATGAAAACTTTCAACCGGATCTTTGAGACATCTGATATCCAACACACTAACTGTTTCCCCATGAGAAGTGTATAGTCTCTTGGGGCAGGTAGGAGAAAATACAACACAAGTAACATCATCTGCTTTCTGAAGCCATGTCTGTTCTATTCGATTCCCTTCCTCAGTCCAGATGGTCAGTTCTCCTCCTTCCGCTCCAGAAGCCACCAAACTATCTTTGCTCACATTCAAACATAGTATTGAAGAGGAGTGTCCACTGGTCCACCTCTCAGCCATAATATTTCAAAATCTACTAAAAATAAACAAATAAGCAAGACTGAATTAATAAGGCACAAGCCGTTTGATATAGCTCAATAAATGCTTCAGGAAGCAGATACAATAGTATATTCATTTTGAGATATTACTTTCCCCAAGATACAAGGAAGTGCCCAAAAATGTAAAAAAACAAGGAACTCCCATTACAATGAAATATTGTAATGATACTTAAGAGAAGCACTATTAGAAGGAATTTCTTTTGTAATTACTAAATAATTATCCATCATACATCAGTGGCTAAATGGATGATAGTCTCTTCAGTTCATTAAATCACAGTGGTTTGATACTATTTATTTACATATTTATCCTTCCTCCAAGGATTGCAGAGCAGCATAAATGGCTCTCTCCCCAACTATTTTATTCTCACAAAAATCCTGTTAAATAGACTGCCCTTGTAGGTGGGACAGCGACAAGCCTGGAAGAGTGACAAGTTGTGTTCAGGCGTGGGACCTCGATATGGGGTCTAACCACTTGTCTAGATACGGAATAACG
This sequence comes from Heteronotia binoei, assembly GCF_032191835.1. Taxonomy (NCBI): domain Eukaryota; kingdom Metazoa; phylum Chordata; class Lepidosauria; order Squamata; family Gekkonidae; genus Heteronotia; species Heteronotia binoei. The sequence goes on along the minus strand of NC_083228.1, from coordinate 88,658,084 downwards.
AAGAATAGCAAAACATTAACACTCGCCGTTAGGAAAGCACTGGCGAAAGGAAGTGTGCGCAAGTGTGGGGTTAGGAGACAGAGAATGTAAGAGCACATGGGAATTCCTTGAGAACAAGAAAACAGCTACTAAACAGCAACCTACTTAGGGAGTCCGTGGGTCCAAGACGGCCCGGACCACAGAAAAATTCTAAACGCAAACCCAACCGACTTAATAAGACTCGCTCCCGCTGACACAAAAACAGAATAAAACGGAACAGAAAGAAACACGAATTACCTTGAAACAGACCCAGCACCCCACCAGCCTCTCCATAGAAAACCTCCTTTTCCGGCGAAGAAAATTACCGTCATCCGAAGCGCACTTTCCCCTCCCTCTTCTCTCCATGTCCGACAGGTACATTTTTGCGCATGTCTGTAACAGAGGAACCCTGACAGGTCTGCCCTCATTCAATATGGCTGGTTCACCTTCAGGGCCTAATTCCGCTGTCCAAAGAAATAGAAGTTAAGAGCAATAACCGTGAAGAGTGAGGGGTGTTCTTGGGAATCTGTCTTATTCTCATCTCAGTCCTAGCCACTACGCGGAGACAAGAGGAAGCGTTTTGCCACACCGGCTAGGCTGAGTGCCTCAGATGACAGGACTCGTTTCCGCCCGCTTTTGCCGGCAAAGAAGGGAAGACGTTGAGCGTTGGGCGCTGCCCTCCTTTTCTAGCTGACGGCACCAGCCGGGTCGTTGGTTGGCTGGTGGGCTGGCTCCACCTTTTGCCTTTGCCAGGGCCGGGGCGGTCAGTTTGGAAGGGCTGCGCACGCACGGACGGCGCAGGGTCGGTGGTCGCCTGAGGCGATGGCGGCTGCCGGCGGTGGGGCGCTGAGTTCGGTGGCCAGTGCGGGGGGCTGGCGCCTGCCCAGCCGAGTGCTGGAATTCGTCTTCTCCTACCTAGACTTGCGCGAACTGCGGAGCTGCGCGCTGGTGTGTAAGATGTGGTACCGCGTCCTGCACGGCGACGAGAACAGCGAGGTATGGCGCAGCCTGGCCGCCCGCAGCCTGGCCGAGGAAGCGCTGCGCACCGACATCCTCTGCAACGTGCCCACCTACAAGGGCAAGGTTAGGCAGTGCGAACGGGCCCCTCTTTTCACACTCTCCATTCCCATCCTTTGCAGGGGGGTGGGGTGGAGGGGCAACTTCTCTTCACATCTCTTCCCGCGTGTTTGAAACCAGGGCTTAATTTGTGCTGGGGCTGCTTGGAAGTCTTGTGCGCTGCACACCCTTTGGTTTAAATCTAGAGTGAGGCGGTTCTTCACAGCCTTGAAGGCACTTCCAACCAAGGGGAAAGTTCTGGTGTGGGAGACAGACGCTCGGGAATGCTTCACATGAAACACAGCCTGCATGCCTTCCTTGGCCAGCCTGTGTGCTCATGAAACAAACATTCTGTGGCACCTTAAAGGGTAACATTCATTTCAGTATGAGCTTTCATGAAGTGAGTTTACAAAAACTCATACTGAAATAAATGTTGCTGGATATTTGTTTTATTATGCTGACATATTAACATATCTACCTCTTTGTAATCACTGCAGCGGTACCTGCAGGTGTGTGTGTGGATGTGTTCCCTCACACCACCTTCTGGTTTCAACCCCAAATATTTTGGGGATTGTGATGTTAAGCTTAGATTTTCAACTGATCTATTATTGTAAGAAAGATTGATTGATCAGTTAAACTCAGATGGAAGTACTATTAACTAAGTCACTATGCCAGATGCTGGGCAGAGGTATCACATCAGGTATTTATGTAGAAGAGGAGATTGGATTTATACACCACCCTTCACTTCATGAAGGAGTCTTACAACAGCTTACAAACTCCTTTCCCTTCCCCTCGCCACAACAGACAGCCTGCGAGGTAGGTGCGGCTGAGAGAGCTCTCTCAGAACTGCTCTTGAGCAGAGCAGCTATGAGAGAGTTATGACTGACCCAGGGTCATTCCAGCATTTGCATCAGGAGGAGTGAAATCAAACCTGGTTCTCCTAAATAAGAGTTTGTGCACTTAACCACTACAGCAGACTGGCTCTCATTAATTTACTTATTTCCTTAAAACTTTATTAGCCAACTTTCTTACTTGCAGAGTGCAAGGCAGTGTATAACATAAATACAATATAAGTACATAAAAATCTTCAGAATCACAATTCAGGAAACTTAACCAAATGTTAAGTACTAAATAAACTGTCTCCTAAGGATTGAAAGTGAGGTGGCCAGGCACACCTCCCGGGGGAGGTTGTTCCATAGTTGTGGGGCTGCTTCTGACAAGATCCTCTGTTGTGTACCCACCAAATTAGCTTCTTTGATTGATGGGACAGTCAGAAGGTCCTCTCCTTGTGATAGTAATTCTTGGGAGGCAACATGAAAGAAGGTGGTCATTCAAATATCCCAGTTCCAAGCTATGTAATTAGAGATGCCTCCATCCAGAAATACTGAAAAAGCTTTTAAAGGCTATCTCATGTTTGCTGTGTTTTCTTGTTGTGTTTCCGTAAGGCTTTAGCAGGACTGTGTTCTCCTATGCTGAGTCAGGTGTCAATCATAGTACTGTCCTGAGAAGGTGGAATTGTAGCGTTCATTTGTTTTATTCTTAGAGGTGGACAGTGAATGCTGTTGTTACAGGAGTTTGATTTTTTTTCATACTTCCTAGAAACAAGTGGATGTGATGGATTTTTAGTTATTACCTTCTTAGTGATAGCCTGCCAAATTACAAGCATCATACCAAATTCTGTGATTAAAATGTGTTTGTAAAAGTATTTGCATCTGTTAGACTCTACATGCCAACACATGTATGCTTGCGGACACCAAATGGACTGTTTTCACTGGCAATAAATATTGGAACAGATTTTGTAACTACATTGTGCTTATATTGAAATTTGTTTCTTCATCTCAGTTTTTTGCATGTTCAGATGTTTTATATTTTTTATTGTGTGATGGTACTTGTTAGTACTGGCACACACACATAAAAAAACTTGCTCAATTAGGTTAGGAGCTGAGGAGATGTAAAGTTTGAAGATTAGAAGAAACAATTAATTGTGTGTGTGTAAAGGTCGCAGCTGACTTATGGCAACCCTACCAAGGGGCTTTCAAAGCAAGTGAGAAGAACTTTCCTTTGCAGAGTCTTCCTTGGTGGTCTCTCTTCCAATCCTGCTTAGCTTCCAAGATCGGGCTACATCATGCCGCCTTTCCTCCCAAACCACTAGATTATAAAATTTTCTTTCTATACTAGGGAGTGAATTTAAGCATTTGCTGTCTCCTATCTTGACAAGTTCCATCTCAATTTTTTTTCTCTATTCTTTTTTTTAAACACCTCTCTTTTAGGTGCGCGCCTTTCAGCATGCTTTCAGCACTAATGATTGCTCTAGGAATGTCTACATTAAGAAGAATGGCTTTACTTTGCACAGGAACCCCATTGCTCAGAGTACAGATGGAGCAAGGACCAAGATTGGCTTCAGTGAAGGCCGGCATGCCTGGGAAGTCTGGTGGGAAGGTCCTCTTGGCACAGTGGCAGTAATTGGAATTGCTACAAAGCGAGCCCCCATGCAGTGTCAGGGCTATGTGGCACTCCTTGGCAGTGATGATCAGAGCTGGGGCTGGAATTTGGTGGACAATAACTTGTTACATAATGGAGAAGTCAATGGCAGCTTTCCTCAATGCAACAATGCTCCAAAGTATCAAGTGAGTGAAACTTGGTGTAGTTTTCAAGCTCTGTAGAATGACATTGACAAGATCGGGTTCATGGTGGATAAAACTGCAAAAGAACAACACTCACCATGAGTAAAACCTTAATGTAGTCTACCAAGAGTCGTACATATATCCAGTTACATTAATGGTTCTTATTTTCTAGATTTCCACCAAATGTTTGGAGATCTTACAACTGTATTTCTTATTTCCGAACTGAAATCCTCTACAGGAATGAAATGTAATACAATATATATGGGGTATCCTTATAATCCAGTAACTAGTACAATGTAGTTACTCTCTATTAAGTTATACAAAATCTTCTTGAGAATGAATTCTCAATAACAATAAATTCTCAGAAATAATGCTTCAGTGTGCTGCAGCTGTTTAGCAAACAAAATCAGTTCATAAAAGATCCAACGACCCAACAGGTAGTTGTGGGTGTCTTCCTGTTTCAGTTTCCTCATTTTCAAGAATCCCTGTGATATTTCCAATCAATGTTTTCCAAAATCACCAAAAAGAATGGCAAACCCCACCTAAGAATTTGCAGTAAAGAGAAGGCATTCCATTTAGAAGGAAGCTCTCTAATAGTTCTTTGTTATTTATTGTTCTTGAGAATTCATTCTCAAGAAGATTCTGCACAACTTAATAGAAAATAACTGCAGTGTAGCAAGTTATTGGATTATAAGGATACTCTGTATATATTGTATTACATTTCATTCATGCTGAGGGTTTTGGTTGGGAAATAAGGAATACAGTTGTAAGATCCTCAAACATTTGGTGGAAACCTGGAAAATAAGTATAATGTATAAAGTATAATAATAAATATATGTATAAAGTATAATAATTAATGTAGTTGGACTGTATATGTGACTCTTGGTATAATACATTAAGGTTTTACTGATTGCAGCAAGTCTTGTTCATTTAAAGCTCTGTAGGACATATGGATTGTCTTTAATAATGTTTACCTTGTACATTGTAATTATCTTATTTCACTCTGTTTTCTTCCTTTTGTGAAAAACTGGTGATGAAAAGCATAACTGCAAACTGTTTAAACAGAGTAGGAAGAGTTTTCTTGTCTTGTCATAATACAGTTACACATACAAGTTTTTTTTCCTTTGATTACACCCATTTTTGGGTTTGCACTGGACTGTACTCCCCTTCAAATAAATAAGAAGCATGAAGTTCCTTTGACACAGCAGTAATAAAATTAAATACTATTGGTCACACCTCTCTTAACTTTTATGTCAGAAAAAGTTGAGTGCACACTGCCACTATACATCGTGTTAAGTAAAATGCAGTTAGTTTGTTTTTAATGGTGTCACATATATGCCGTTCACTAGAGTGTAGTTGGGTGTGTGTGTATGTATATGTGTGTGTAGCCACTATGTATTTTATTTATTCAGGGGATTTTTATGCTACACACTCAGAGCCCTGTTCAAGACTGCTTCCAAATTAATAATAATTCACCAATAAAAAAAACCACAAGCTATTAAAATAACCAAAGGACATAAAAACAGCTTTAAAATATCTGCTAAAAGAGATTTCAGAACAGAAGCAGATCATAAAACAGGTGGGAACATAAAACCCCTAATTAACAGCTTGAGCAAAAAGTAATGTTTTGACCTAGTAACTGAAAGGCAGAAAGTTAGGCAGCAGTTGAGCTTCAAGAGAGAGAACATTCCAAAGGCTAGATGCCAGCACAGAGAATGCCCTGATTTTAGTCACTTCCCTCCTTACCTCTGAAGTTAGGGGCACAGTGAACAGCAGTTGGGAGACTGATTTTAAAGCTGTGTGTGTGTGTGTGTGTAAATAACACAGTTACTGTTGTAAGCCACCCTGAGCCCACTTGCAGGATAGGACGGGGTATAAATAAAAAAATTAAATTAAATTACCATCAAGCAATAGTTCCTTCCCATAAACCAATTGTTTTCTCTATCCCTAAGCAGAGAAAAAAAATCATGACACAAACACTAGGGGGATGAACATTATGCAGATATTCCACTACATTAAAAGCAAGACACTTTCTGATGGTCACCTGGTACAATATTGTTAAATGAGTATTAAGCATAGGCTTATTTTCTTTACCAGATTGCTTGGTATCAAACTTGCCAAAATATTTCTCTCCATATTAATATGAAAGTTATTTCATATTAATATGAAAGTTATTTCTTAATTCTTTGGCAATACAGATTCTTTCATCATTGTCCTGTAGGGCATCATGATAACTATACATTAGTAGCGTTCAATTCAAGTTAAGGCAATATAGCCATTTAGAGCCTGCTGCATGATTGTTTGAAGACTGAATCTTAGAAGCAGAAGAGTTCTTCTAGGTCAGGGTGGCCAAACTTGCTTAATGCAAGAGCCACATAGAATAAACATCAGATGTTTGAGAGCTGTAAAACATGCATAGCAGATGTTTGAGAGCCGTAAGACAGGAACATCAGAGGAAGGAAGGGAAACAGATGAGGGAGAGGTGGAAAGAAAGCAACTTTAAATCTCTAAGCTGCTGGCTGGCTTGGCTTGGAAGTGATTTAAAGAGAGAAATGCCTTCTCCAAGCTGGGGTGGTGGGGGCTTTGAGAGCCACACAATATATGAGAAAGAGCCACACATGGCTCCCGAGTCATAGTTTGGCTACTCTTGTTCTAGGTACTTACTCGTGCATTCTCCTCATGTGCTGTTATGTCTCATATTATATCTTTGTCTTGTCCTTTGACCCCCCTCCCCCAAAACCTTCCTGTTTTACAGATAGGTGAAAGAATTCGTGTCATCTTAGACATGGAAGATAAGACACTTGCTTTTGAACGAGGCTATGAGTTCCTAGGAGTTGCATTCCGGGGACTTCCAAAGACTTTTCTGTATCCAGCAGTATCTGCTGTGTATGGCAACACTGAGGTGACATTAGTTTACCTGGGGAAGCCTTTAGATGGATGACGTTTTTTACTGAAACTTGAAGATCAAATTAATAATGGAGAGAAAGCTGCATGTAGGTTAAAAAACAAACATGGGCAAAATGTGTGGACATGTTAAAAAACATCCAGGAAAACCAAGACACTTGATTTGGAAGACCAGCTGTGCTGCAGAGATTGCTTTGTTTCCGTTTTCTGCCACACCAGAAAAATCCTCAGGGTTTGCAGTTGGTTGAATGGGCAGTTGCATAAGATTTTGCATGCATGTTGCATAAGATTTTGTTGTAGAACTGGCAATGTGAAATCCTGTACATATGCAAGGAAATGCTAAACAGAAGAAGTTGAGGAAATTGTCTGAGACTTGTAGATAAATGTGTTTTGTGAAAAGCCTCCCTTTGAAAATTCTTCCCACCTGCCAGCCAGGGCTTTTACCAAAGGTAGTTGAAACTGGCTGGGTTGTATTTATTGTATTTTAAATGTACTGAGAAGCTTGGTCTCTTGACTGCACTTCTCCAAAGCAAAACATTGTGCAGCTATACTGAAGTGTATTTTAAAGACTGAATGTACAGAACGTGTTAAAATTCAGAACAAAACAGAATGTTGGTTTTGCTTTAAGTGGGATGTAACTTTTTAAATGGAAAAACCACTACATATCAGTTGTCAGTTATGGTCCTAAGTTGGACAATATGTATGTCAGTGTACTTCTTTTGTTTTGCTGTAGAGCATCTCTTGTGGAAAAAGAAGTTACATATGCTTATTGTAAAAAGGCTGCGATTCAGTAACTAGAATAGTGTTTGTATGGGGAGGGGAGCCATTTCTAGTATGAATGTTTTTGTTTGCTGAAGTTGGATTGTGTTTTGCAAATGACAATAAGGGTTTACATTCATCTTCTGAACTAAATGACTTGACATTGAAAATGGTGAGCATTCTCCACCAAGTACTGATGTTCAGCATCTTCAAAACTATATGGTGGATATGCAGAAACATTATTGGGTAGATTGTGCCTTTCTAAAAGTGTACTGCAGTACCCACAGCCATTCCTTTTGGCCTGTAAACAAACCTGCTTTCTTGAAATAGATAGCAAGCTTTGCATATTAAACTAATTATTTTTAAAATTAGGCTTTTAAAGTACTATAAAATGGTGTTTCAGATTTCCTACAAATGTGGTTTTAAAATATTTAAAGCTTAACTTAAATACTTTGAATCTTAACTGCAATCAAATCTCTGGCATTTACAACTCATATGCAAATTCTGTTCATTCGAGGTTGGCTGTAGCTTACTGTGGAGACCAAGAAGGGTTTTTACAAAACAAATGATTGTGTGCAACAGAAACACAAGATAACGGAACAATTGCCCAAGACAATCCCCTCCTCACCGCCAATGTTTTATAGCTTTGCCTTTCTTGGGAAGAATACAGCATTCATGTATAACTTACAAAGTTTGTATATTTTAACTTTGTAAGTTGTCAGTCTAAACCTTGGTACTAAATATTATTTACTGTACTTCATAGGGCTATTTATTTTAAGTATAAGTGATAAAACATTTTGGGAGGAAACAAGACATTGTTTACATACTTCGTTATATTATCTGAGACAAACATTCTTGAAGATATCAAAGGGTTTGTTAGGTGTGCAGAGGAGGACTACTTCTCTTGGATACTAATTCTTATTTTAACCAGGAAGACTGGTACATACAACTGGCTGGGTTCTGTGAGTGCTGCTGAATGCCTAGGTGTGTATTTTAATAATAAATTCTTTAACCTACAGGAGAAAAGATTATACCGTTGCATGAAAAGTTTAAAACTGTAATTCATAACCTAATATCATTGGTAGTACCACTGAATCTCAACATAGTAGCTCCAGTGATCATGCTGTGATATCTCTGGCAAATCTAGTTCAGTTGGTCTATGCTTAATTCCTCTTGTCATAATGTCCTGCCATCTGAATACATCTGGCTGTTCACAGAGCACTGCTGAGGACTGCCATACTAATGTTCATGGTTTTGGGCTGCAAAGCACCTGTCAACCAGTGGCCTGGGAGGGTGGAAGCATCAAGTGCTGGGCAGAAAGAGGCTGCTTAAAATATGGGGTGGGGGTTAAAAAGTATTCAGGAGAAGAAATTATCTTATGCAGTAAGAGCTTCATGTTTGCATGCTCTCAATAGTTCAGTATTTACTCTTTCCGCACCTTTACTTCTGCTTCCTCTCTGTTCAGACACAAGATCATCCCATGTTTGTGGGGAGGGCCTGCATATGTGAATCTTTTTCATTTGTTCTATGTGTAGCATAGCACTCTTTAACAGGGCAAGTTCATACTTGGTCTGTTTCTAAAATGCAAAACTAAGCAGATTCTCTCAACACATGGTACTGAAAACAACTGAGTACAGTGATGAAGGTGTTCAACTTTTTCCATTAAAACTCTTGGGATCATTAACTTTGGAATCATGTACTATGCTACAAAATATAGCACTAAAACAAAGATCCTGTGGCAGGAACTAAAATAAAAGGAAAAAAGCTTCCGTTTGATTAGTATGATCCACCAGTGTGTACTTGAATAGCTTGCCCTCTGCTTATTTATACATTCCAGGTAAAGAGTGCTAGTCCTAAGAACTGTGCCGGGGAATACTTGTTGATTAGATTTTACTTCCATTTGTATAGGATACCTTGCTGCCTTTTCCTGTACACTGCATAGCATTCCATTTTTGCCAATTGCTCCATAATTCCTTGGGGTGCAGGGGACTGCATATATATATATATATATATATATATATATATATATATATAAAATTATTACCTGAAAATCAATTGCAAGCTGTAGAAAATATTGAAATAAATTGTTAAAATACGGAAATACTGATGTGTGGGATTGTTTTTGCACTTAATTGTCTGAATGGAGTCTGTGATAAAAATATTAATCCTAAAGTCCTGTCTGCACCCAACCTAGGCTCATAGTTTATCCCCTAGTAGAGAGCCTTGGATGTGTATCACATGTGTACTTGAGAACTGGTGTGCTGGCCCTGGCTTTCATTTAGGTTATATATCTGATTGAGGAAGGTGTATGAGGTCAAGACTCCCAGTGCTGAATCTTTTGCCTGGTCTGAGTGTGAACAGGTTCTGCTTCTGTCATGTAAATCACATTGCAAGGGTACAGTAACAGAAATGAAGATGTAATAATTTACCATTAGGTTTCTTGGGACTGGGACTTCTCTCCCATTGTTTTTAAGGCATTAAGACTATGCAACCACAGTGTCTCCTACTTCACTTGCTCTCACCTCCCCAGCCTACTACAGCAAATGGAGCTTAGGTTTTATTCTCCAGCAGGCTGTGGAGTGGATGTAAGGACTAGAGGGGAACACATCAGCAGGTAGAGGCTATGTAGCCTTGGGACACTTAAGACTGCAGCCCTATGAACACATGGGAGTAGCACTGACTCAGTGGGACATTTCCAGGTAAATATGCATAGGACTTGACTGCACAAGAGCTACCAGGATCTCTGGGTAAAAACCTGAGAACCCCATTTTGTTCTACATTTATAAGTGATACTACTTGCCAGGATACTCTGCTTACAGTAACCAGCAGAAACATATATTTTGCATAATACTGAGCATTAAAAACAGTTCTAACCTTTGCCTTCTGATCAAAAGAAACCTAAAGTGGCTCACATGTTGGTGGATATGACTGCTGGAAAACTGCTGAAGTAGTTAATGCAGCCCCTTTCTCCAGCTGAATAGAAGATGAGTTCAGTAGTAGCACCTTAGAAACTAACAGAATTTTATTTCAGCAAAATAAATCCTAAATTTCAGCAAAATAAATCCTCATTCCTGGGTCATGGTTTACTTTGTCATACACATTAAGATGAATTCTCACAAGGTCTTCCAAGATCAGTAAAACCCATTTATCTTAGAAAATTGCCAAGTGTGGTGGCAGAGAAGGAATGATCCAGGTAAGAGAAACTATTGTGGTGCTGAAGAAAACACCGTCTATTTACATTTGCTTACCTGAAATTTGGACAATGGTTTTGTGTGAAGAGATTAACATTGGGCTGGAACCAAAGGTGGTATGTCAGTGGGAACAGCGCTTCCATTGGCAGAAAAAGACAGTTTTTGCCTGTTCCATCCTCCAGCTGTAGAACCCTTCAGTCTTTTTCATGCTGTTTATGAGAGTTCTTAGATGCCCTGGGAGCAGGTTGGGCAAGCTGCAGAAGGAGGGGGGAAATATCTGATCTATGAGCTACACTCCACTTGCAATACTTTGGATGCAACATATTTTTTAAATCAGCTGCTGGGAAATTGATTGTAATACTTTGGTAATTGCTTTGTAAATAGCTCACTATGAATCAGCTTGAGTGTATTTTTATTGTATACTGAATTGTCTTATTTATTTATTTATTTATTTATATTAAGATTTATACCCCGCCCTTCTCACCTAGGTGTCTCAGGGCGGTGTCTTCTTTTCAGGAATATCTAGAACTTGTCTGGGGCCAATAAGGTCCCAACAAGTCTAGAGAGAAATGTTGTGTCTCTTTAACAGATGCTTAATGTGTGGAAATGGCTTTTGTGTCATGGATAAGATCACCTGATATATAATATCTTGTTAAGCCTCAATTAAAGAGACAGGGCATCTTTCTCCAGTCTTGTTGGGAACCCTAACCAAGAGCCTCATTCTGGGTGTTAGGGGTGCTGCTTGTCTATTTTTGGTTAGGCTGATGGTCCAAGATACCAAACATCTGTGGAGCTAATGACGGGAGATTGCTTGGAATCTCTGTCCAGATTTTGAAATGCAATATCCAGCAGAGTTTGGAAAGATGATTCCCTTGTGCTTGCTCTGTGTGTGTGTGGGCAGGGCAGGGGGGAGAGCAGAGAAGTAATATACAGCAGTTTGCCATTTGAAATGAAAAAGGCAAAGAATGCTTGGAATTCAATTGGCACATCCATGCAGATAAGGTGCTGTATACTATATACTGTAGGACTGTTTATTTGCTTTCAATGTGCTTTGCTTGTATATTTGTAAGTCAGATGTTCAAAAGACACTGTAAGTCTCCTGTGCTTTTTCATTCAGTGGAAATCGGACTTCATAAAGCTGACTTAGAATGTTGTATAGATAACAAAATAGTCATACATAGAAGTTGGCTGTTAAACAATAACCTATACTCTGAAAAGTTATTGTGTCTTCAAATATCAGAGAAATGTGCTGGCAACATTTGTATATGACATAATACATATTAATAAATTGGGAATACTCTGGGTCTGAAAAAATAATGATTTTCTAACAGTAGGGGACAGCACTTTACCACAGTGAAGCCCAAATAAGCCCTATATATAATGTGAAATGATCAAACTGGTTATAGTTAGCCACATTTCGTGTTAAACTACATACTGATTAAAGGTTTTATAGGACTTGATTAATTTGTGTTTTGGGTTTTTTTTGGAATAGCAATCTGCTAGGTTTTTTTCTTTCAATAAACAAAAAAATATTTTACTCCAGGGGAGGGCAAAACTGAATAAGCATTCTCTTTACAGTTCAGTTTATTTTTACATAAAATCAGTTTAAAACCTTGCAACATACTATATTAGTATCAGCAAATAAATTTAAAAGTGTTGTTTTAGTCCAGCCTTGTTTAAGACTTAACCATTGGCTTATGTATGCTGCATGCCCTCATACAAAATTTTGCAATGTTGCAAGTTATTTCTAAAGAAAAGTTGGAGAGAAGTAGGAAGATGTAGAATTGCTCTGATCTTGGAGAGTTTACTAACACTGGAGAGTGATATATTGTGAGCAAATGTCATTATAGTGGGAGCAGTGCAATAATACATGCTCCACAGTCTCAACCTTTCCCATTTGGCAGACACACATCTGTTGTGCATGAGGAATACAGAGGTATCTGCTTTCCAGAAAGAGCAGGGCATTTACACATGTTAGAGGAAATATTCTTTGATAGAGACTTCTAGTACTGTTAAATTTTACCAGCAAGTATGGGTTTTTGGAAAGGTATGTCACTGCAGGATGCTGCTGCAGGCCGGCCCTATCAGATTGAAGGGCCAGGTCCCAAATCCATTGCTTAAGTATTTCTTTGGCTTTTTGACAGCCTAGATGTCTTGCAATTTTCCTTCAACAGTTCTCAGCCAATTTGAGCGATGGTTATCTCTAAAAATGAGTAAGTCACTGAGAGTTACAGTTTAATTTTAACCAGTAAGTGGTTATTTGAACCCACATGCATACCTTGCGTGAAACCATCACTGCCTCCAGCCTGAGGAGAGCATTTGGTATACATCAAGGGATTCTTAATATTGATCACAAAAACTTGGATTGCATTGCTTCCAAGGGGTGATGATCTTTGTAAAGACAAAGCTGGGAGCCATAAATTAGTTGGGTAATCATCTTCCCCTGGAAAACCTTGATTGCTGCAGGGATATAGGAAGCCCCTTTTCTAAAGAAGACTATCAGAATGGCTTAGGTCATTCTGTGGGCATTCTCAGCCATATGCAATGCTTGGGCTCTCCACAACCCTGTTGGCTGGAAGACTAGGCCTAAATAGGGCTGCCAATCCCCAGGTGGGGGCAGGGGATCCCCTGGTTTGGAGGCCCTCCCTCCGCTTCAGGGTCATCAGAAAGCTGGGGGGGGGGAGTGAAAAGTCTGCTGGGCACTCATTATTCCCTATGGAGACCGATTCTCATAGGATATAATGGAGAATTGATCTGCAGGTATCTGGGGGGAGGGGAATGTGTTTTGAGGTAAAGGCACCAAATTTGCAGCATAGCATCCAGTTCTTCTCAAAAAAACCCTCCAAGTTTCAAAAGGGTTGAACCAGAGGGTCCAATTCTGCGAGCCCCAAAAGAATGTGCCTCTAATCTTCATTATCTCTAAAGGAGGGAAGGCATTTAAAAGGTAAGAGGTCCCTTTAAATGTGATGGCCAGAACTCCCTTTGGAGTTCAATTGTGCTTGTCACAATCAGTGTCTCCTGGCTCCACATCCCAAAGTCCCCAGATATTTCTTAAATTGGACTTGACAACCCTAGGCCTAAATATTTAAAGGATTTAACCTGTTCAATATCATGTCCCTCAATCTGCCATCTATATTTCTCATGCCTTTTGGTAAAGGTGAGGATTTTAGTTTTTTGGTAATTTATTGCAAGTTGTTCTCTTGGCTATATACAGTAAAGGCCTGAAGTGCTCTCCTAAGGCTTACTTTGTGAATGAGATAGAATTACTGTATGATCCATGTATAGTAAGGTAGAGGTTGCTCTGTTTGCTAGTTTAGGAGGATGGAAAGTTGGGTTTGATAAAGTCTGCACCATGTAGTTAATATAGAAGTTGAAAAGTAGAGGTGCCCGGCAAATACATCCCTGTTTTACTCCTTTCACCAGTGTGACTTACCAGACAGGTGACCTTGAGGCTGCATCTTACACTAAGGAAATTACTTTCATGTAGAATGTAAATAAAGAGCCCCGTGGCCCAGAGTGGTAAAGCTGCAGTACTGTAGTCAGAGCCCTCTGCTCATGACCTGAGTTCGATCCCAGCAGAAGTTGGTTCAGGTAGCTGGCTCCAGATCGACTCAGCCTTCCATCCTTCTGAGATCGGTAAAATGAGCACCCAGCTTGTTGGCGGGAAAGTGTAGATGACCAGGGAAGGCAATGGCAAACCACTCCGTAAAAAGTTTGCCGTGAAAATGTTGTGAAAGCAACATCACCCCAGAGTCAAAAACGACTGGTGCTTGCATAGGGGACTCCCTTTACCTTTCTAGAATGTAAATAAGTATTATAGTCTTTTTATCAGTTGCAGAATTCTCAGGCTTAGCCCATAACTTGTGTCTGAGGTACTGTCTAAGGCAGCTTTGAAATCAACAAAATCATCATACAGCACCCCTCATGGCCTAGAGCTGTATTTCTCTGCTAAAAGATACGGTATCGAACACTGGTCTATGGTACACTGACCAGCTCTAGAACTTGCCAGCTCCTCCATCAATACATTTTCTTGGTCCACCCAGTCCTGCTTGCTGTTCACACTAAGAAGGCTAATTGGGTGGTAATTTGAAGGATTTGTCCTTCCCCCCTTCTTAAATAATGGGACAATGATCGCCAAGCCCCAGTCCCGAGGGATCTGGGCTGAGTAGACAATATGTGTGGAAAGCACAGCCAGCATTGATGCCCACCAGTCGATATTGGTTTTGATAAATTCCAGGGAGGTCATATAGCTGCTGGGAACCTTCCCTGGCTTCAGAAGCATTATTAGTTTTTTAACCTTTGTGATTATTGCTGGAGGCTGCGAGGTTTTTTTTGGAATGGCAATCTGCCAGTTCTTTTCTTCTAGAAACAAGAAATTAATTTTACTCTAGGGAAAGACAAAACAGAATAAGCATTAATTCTCTTTGCAAATCAAAAATCAATATTGAGCAAAGGGGGTCTTAAAAAAATCAGGGATTTGAGATTCAAGAAAATAGTTGAATATGTAGCTATGAATATGGCTCCCTCTCTAATTTGGCAAGCAGATGTATAGCTGGTCGGCTACAACTTTGTGCCTGATAATGAATGAGCACACATTCAATCTGTGTACAGTGGACACTCAATTTTTTATAAAGTATACAAGTAATGTTACATTTAATGCATATTCAGCTTAACAAGGGTGAACTATCCCAGCGCACCCATTACAATGTGGTGTGCTGCAGGGAGAAATTCTTTCCCCAATGTTATTCAATATCTACATGCACCCCTTGCCCAGATTATCTGGAGGCATGGGCTGGGGTGTCATCAATATGCAGATGACACCCAGCTCTATCTGCTGATGGATGGCTGCCCAGATTCGGCTCCAGAGGAACTGGATAGGGCATTGCAAGCCATGTCTGGTTGGTTGCAACAGAGCCGGCTGAAATTGAATTAATCGAAGATGGAGGTCCTGTGCCTAGGTTACAGGGGGCTGGGATCACAGATCAAGCTTCCATCCTTTGATGGGGCTCCACTGATGCCCACGTTGAGGGTGAAGAGCTTGGGAGGTATTCCTCATTCCTCTCTGACTATGGAGGCCCAGGTTACCACCACTGCCAGATCGGCCTATTTCCATCTGAGGTGGGTCAGGCCGTTGGTCCCATATCTCGCTCCCCATTACCTGTCCACAGTGACCCATGTGATGGTCACTTCCAGGCTAGATTATTGTAACTCTCTCTACGTGGGTTTGCCCTTGACCCTCCTCTGGAAACTCCAGCTGCTGCAGAATGCTGCTGCATGGATGTTGACATCGTCACCTGTAAGGGCATGGATCTATCCTGTGCTGCATGAACTGCACTGGCTACCTATTGAGTACCAGATATGGTTCAAGGTGTTGGTACTTACCTTTGAAGCCCTATACGGCCAGGGGCCAGCACACGTTTGGGACCACCTCTCCTTGTATGAGCCCCATAGATCTTTACGATCAGAGACCCAACAACTTTTGGCCTTTTCAATCCTGGCCCCTGCCTGGTGGAATGAGCTCCCCCTGGAAATCTGGGCCCTGCGGGATCTGCTCCAATTCCACAGGGCATGTAAAACAGCTCTTTCGCCAGGCTTTCAGCTGAGGCAGTGGACGTCACTTGTTACCGGCCTCCCTCCTTCATTCCATCCCAATGCTATAAGATCTGCTGGACCTGGATAATAGGCCATGTTTGTGAGGCAGAACCTGCCATTTTAGTCTCTATTGTCACTCTGTAGTTTTAGATTTTATATATTTTAAATTGGTCTTTCAATTTTTTTTTTACTGTTGATTGTTTTTATGATATAACCCACTCTGAGCCTGTTCTACAGGAAGGTTGGGTTAAATATAGAATAAAACAAGCAAACAATACATGCAAAATGTACAAGTGTTCACTGTAATACAAACAGGGCTTCTGTAACACCTGTTCACACTATTAATTGGGCACAGAAGTGTAATCTTGGAAGTTGTCAAAGCAGCTATCTGGAAACAGATTTTTAATACTGTGTGAAAGGAACAAATACTTCCCCCCCATCTTTGCTTATTGGGCAAGGACCAGACAAAATGTACTTAACATTTTGGCTTCAGTTTGTTTGTCTCCATAGTATTTTAACCCATTCTTGGTTTGGGTAAGCAGACAAATATATTTGGTCAAAAATTGCTAATTTTTGAAAGCAGTTTCTTTGGTGAAGCTGATTCTTACAGGCTCCTAGACTGCATCCACACAGTTATGATTTTCTGTATTCCTTATATTATTGCTGTGAATGCAGAGGCATTTGAGGCAGCAAAAGAGCACCCACACTATAGTTCTCCTCACAGTTTTCTTGCCGCAGCCCACTACAGTTCTCTCCATCACCCTTGAATCAAATTCCAACATCTGAACTTGGATGCTTGATCAAATGAGTTTATTTCAGTATTTGAACTCTAAACTGTTGCTTAATTCCAGGGCTTTTTTTGAGCAGGAACACACAGGAACACAGTCCTGGCTGGCTTGGCATAAGGAGTGTGGCCTAATATGCAAATGAATTGTCGATGGGCTTTTTCTACAAAAAAGCTGTTTGAAACAATGGTGACATCAGGGGGTGTGGCCTAGTATGCAAATGAGTTCATGCTGGGCTTTTTCTACAATTTTCCAATTTAGAACCCTGGTTGAGGGAGCAAACCAGTTGACTGGGAACCAGTTCACATGTGTGGAACTTCAAAGAAATAAATGTGGGACTTCAAGGAAATGAACAAAAAATCAGCAGGCTGGAACATGTCTAGAAACACGTAAATAAAGTAAGTACAATTATTTTACATTCAGAAGCATTCACTGCTTATAATGAGCTGTAAGGAATACCTTCTTTAACGTACTCTTTCCTGCCTTTAAGTATCCTGTCATGCTCATAGGCATAGTTGCTAGAAGAAGTTTATTTTCTAGGATAAATATAATTATAGTGATCTTGAAAAATCTATGATAAACAGGGAGAATCTGGAATGAGCAAGGAAGGTTGATGTTCTGCGTATGGGGGTGGGGAGCAGTCTTCACTTATAGAAACTGTACAATCAGGTTCTTATTCATATCTGCAAGATATTATCATGAATTAGCTTGTTTTCCCAAAAATTTTGGGTTGAATCAGTGTTCCAGGTAAGCTTGTGGAACCCCTGATTACACCTTAGCTGACTGGCAAAGGACCCAATGAAAAGAACAGTTTTAGTTCATGTTACAGCAGCTGGACAAACACTGGTCAGGGATGCTAGGCTGATCCTGCATCAAGCAAGGGGCTGGACTAGATGGCCTGTATGGCTGTCTTCCAACTATATAATTCTATTATTATATTCTTTTAGTTAATTTCCCACTAGTGTATTTGCACCATAAAATATGTGGCTGGCCATCATGTCAAGAGATCAGGGTTCTTTGAAGTGTACATGGGTCTGTGGGATAGGGTTGCCAGGTCCAATTCAATAAATATCTGGGGGAATTTGGGGGTGGAGCTGGGAAACTTTGGGGGTGGAGCCAGGACCAAGGTTGTGACAAGCACAATTGAACTCCAAAGAGAGTTCTGGCCATCACATGTAAAGGGACCGCACACCTTTTAAATGCTTTCCCTTCATGGGAAATAATGGATAGGGACACCTTCTTTTGGGGCTCATAGAATTGGACTCCCCCAGTTCAATCTTTTTGAAACTTGGAGGGTGTTTTGAGGAGAGGTACTGGATGCTATGCTGCAAATGTAGTACCTTTACCTCAAAAAATAGTCCCCCTGGAGCCCCAGATACCTGCAGATCAATTCTCCATTGTACCCTATGGAAATCAGTCTCCATAGGGAAATGAGTGCCCAGCAGACATTTCACTCCCTCCCCCCACTTTCTGAAGACTCTGAAGTGAGGGGAGGGCCTCCAAACTGGGGGATCTCCTGCCCCCAACTGGGGATTGTCAACTCTACTGTGGGAGGATTCGCTATAGCATTTTCACTTCTGCTAATTTCACTTCCTAAAGTGAACTAACTTGTGGGAAGGGGGATGACTTGTAAGCAGGTGGAAAGTACTCTTTTGCCTTGCTTACGTCAATAGATTGCCATTGATTTAGAATAGAGAGTGAGATTTTTTTTAATTGTATGAGAAGGATGTATCATATATTAAAATTGTCCCTCCCCCCACCCATTCTTCCCCATCAACCCCAACAGGCCTTGCTTGGGTGAAAGCTGGTCAGAGAACTGTTAAGGAACAAGCTGCTGCTGCTATGGATTTAGAGAATTAGGGTTCTTTGATTCAGCCCTGCCCTACCCTGGACAGCCCAGGCTAGCACGATCTCATTACCTCTCGCAAGCTAAGCAGGGGCAGCCTTGGTTAGTATAGTACTTGGATGGGAAGTCAAGGGTTGCTCTGCAGAGGCAGGCAATGGCAAAACACCTCTGAACATCCTTTGCCTTGAAAATCCTAAAGTCACCATAAGTTGCTTGTGACTTGCCCCACCCTCCTAAAAGTAGGCCCTATTCAAACAAGGCCTAATATACAGTTCAGACTTAGGAAAAAGGGAGGTACATGAACCAGCTGATGTTTTATTCATTCTTAGATTGCAATTAGGCAGTGCCTTTTGTTTGAGGCTCACCTACTGCTTTGCTTTTTTTTAAAAGCCAGGCCAAAACATGGGTTCTTTTATTTAAAACTCCCTCTTATATCCATCATGCACATATTTTTGCTGGAAAAAGAAGACTTCAGGGTACACTAGTATCATTCTTGATTGTATACCTGACTAAAGAATGTGGATACAATTCGCATAATATTGGACAGGATCTTTTAAAATTCTTCTATCTATATATGAGGGATAATGTCTTGGTTTAGCAGATGCGTGCAAAATAATATCCTATTAAAGGTTGCCTGGAGAGTTTTTCGCCGTGTCTAGTGCTTTTGTAAATGATCCGTTGAATGGCGATGTGGGAAAATGCCTCTTTGTGAAAGGGCAGACGAGAAATGGTAGCGCAGGCTGAAGTGTTCCCATTAGAGGCTGTGGATGTTTCCCACTTTCATGTAATTAGATGCTTTAGAAGACGGGAAGTTTTAAACCATGTCTTTGAAGAATGACTAAATATGTTTATGAACTTTAAACTATCATTGCACAATGGAGTCAATTTCAAGCACTAGCACTTTAAATCCCCCTGCAAGAGCAGGTGGATCAGCACAATAATTTTTGAAGCTGAGAAGCCTGGACTGTGACGTTTATTGGAATTAATGAATTGCTTAAGAGTTTGTTATATTCTTATTGTATTCCTTCACTTGGTATTATAATTGATGAATTTAATTTTTTTTCAGTATTATATAATTTTTGTATGGTTATTGCATTTCATTAATATTCCACAGTATTTTAGTGTTTCTACTTCATTCTGTGGTACTCTTGGATTGCGTAGCCTCCATGTGGGGCCTGGAGATTTCCCGCTTTCATAACTGATCTCCAGCTGGCATTATATATACCCTCAGTATATATAATATATGCCCAACTGAGCCACCATTTTAACTTATTATTATCTGTCAGATTGTGTTGTTCATATTGATTGGTTAACTGTTGTTTATATTGTTTTTAGAATGTTGTTATCTGCCCTGGGTCCATTTTTGGGAAAGGGTGGAATATAAATTGCCTAAATAAATAAATAAGAGATCAGCTCCCCTGGAGAAAATGGCTGCTTTGAAGGATGGACTCTATGGCATTGCACCATGCTGAGGCCCCTCCCTTCCTCAAGCCACACCCTCTCTCAGATTCACTCCCAAATTTTCCAACACAGACCTAGCAACCCTCGGCCTATTCAAGTTATAGCATGGATTATATATGGGTTGGTGGCTCATTAGAGGCATATAATATTGGCTTTGGTTTCTGCTGTGCCTTGGGTCTTGTAACCCCAATGAGACGTTGTCCTTATTCAGGGTTTTCAAAGCTGTATTCCAAAGTAGATGATAAAGAATATTAATGGGACTGCAAGGCTGCAGTCAGTAACATCAACTACCGGCTTCAAAGATTTGCACTGCATGATTTCCTTCCTCCCATTTCCTTTCTTCTCAGCTCCTTCTCATTTTCAAGTGACTTGCATATGCACAACCTTTGTGTGTGTATGTGTGTTTAACTGCTGAGCTCAAGGGGTGAAACAGCTTGCAACTCACTCTGATCCATGTGACTGCAGTTTCCGTTAGTTAGTTCCTTCCGCAAGTTCTAAATTAATCTGGTGCTAAGTGAGCACAAACAGCTAATTTTGTGTTTGTGTGTGAGGGTGACAGATAAACAGCGAGATTGGAGGACAACTGGTGGTACAGAATGAGCCTCCAAGAGCTGAACACGTTGCTCCAAACAGTGAGTACAAGTCCCAGAATTTGTCCCCATTCTTTGCACTGAGGATTGGCTGATGCTAACTGATGGGAACTGCCACACTTTCAATCTGAACATGTAAACTGCAAAAGACAACCTTAGTTTTGTGCATATTTGAATTCACCGAGAATATGTATTGGTTCCATGCTGCATGATTCTTGGAGTACATGACATAGGATACTGTAAAATAGAAAGTTGGCTCTGAATTATGCTCAGGTGAAAGACAACACAGGGCTAATTCTTGTTAACATCAGCAGTTGTCCATTCTTGCACTGAAGGATGCAATGAATTCACCAGCCACTTCTTAGAATAGTGTTCAAGAGCCAGGTGAGGACAGAAGGCAAATAATGGATGAAATTTATAGAACTGACCCTGTGAGTGCAAAGAAAACAAGGGGGATAGAGGAACTCAGGGTAGGCAGCTTTGCTAGTTTGTGCCTGAAAGACCTCCTAACGTCATCTGATAGTTTTTTAAACATCATTGTGCAATTTTTTTAAAAGTTATGGAATACTGCAAAGCACTTTCCCTATCCCAGTTCTTCAACATTTTGTAAAAAAAAAAAATTGATCACAAAATCAATATCTGATGGCTCAACCCTAAAGGCAGACTTGCAAAGCAGAGTATACTCCAGGAAGGGTAAGAGCCGAACTGCATGGGATGTGGGAGGCTGTGACAAGATTTCATGCCTATTTTGCACTTAATGAAAATGCAGTAGCTAGTCTGACAGGAGTGTGAATACTCAGACAGGGGTATGTGATTTCATAAACAACTTTTACTATCTGTGTAGTGTACTTGTGGAGTGCTTGTGTGAAAAGCATATGTGTTGCATTCATGGCATTGCTTAATGTAGTATTTGCAGTGGGTACAAGACCTGGTGCTTAGATGGTTGAAATGACAACTTATAGGGTTTTATGTTTTCTAGTATTATCTATGAGATAATAAGCTGTAAACTCCGCCCCCCTGAAAGGATAGGACTTTTGAACACATTTCTCCCCTACTGTGTCTTTCTTTGCAGGAGTTCTGCTATTGAAATGGCATTAATAGCATTGAGCATCTTCCTATGTGTAGCATGGGGAAGCAAGCCTACAGCTGATCACAGTCTCTGCAAACTAGTGAGTCATTTGGAAACCTTAAACATATTGTTTTTCACCTCCACAGGTCTTTATTTAAAACATATAGATTCAACATGACATTTTGAGTAAAATGATACCATTTTAATTTCATATAACAGACTGATCCAAGTGTCACTAACTGGAATCACTAGATCAGGGGTGTTGAACTCATTTGTTCCATGGGCCAGACCTGACATAAATGGGACTTTGTGGGGCCGGGCCATGAGTGTCATAAAATGTAATGCCAGGTAAAAAGGTAAAGGTAGTCCCCTGTGTAAGCACCAGTCGTTTTCGACTCTGGGGTGACGTTGCTTTCACAATATTTTCACGGCAGACTTTTCACTGGGTGGTTTGCCATTGCCTTCCCCAGTCATCTACACTTTCCCCCCAGCAAGCTGGGTACTAATTTTACCAACCTCGAAAGGATGGAAGCCTGGAGTCGGCTACCTGAACCAGCTTCTGCTGGGATCGAACTCAGGTCGTGAGCAGAGGGCTCCAGCTGCAGTACTGCAGCTTTACCACTCTGCACCACGAGGCCAGGTAGCAGAGATATAAACTTTATAAAGAATACAGACAAACACAATTAAAGATATTAATTTTAACAAAATACAAACAAGCTTAAAACTCTTGCAATGTTTTGTTTAAAATGAAAAAGTGGGGGAATAGTGGGATTTGGCAATTAATTTTTTTAAATGAAAAATTTAAAAAAGCACAAGGATTACAGCAGAAACAAAAAAAATACAAACTAAAAATATAAAATGCTCTGAGCCTAGGAAAACATGAAATGGCTGGGCATTGCAAGCTCCTCCCCCCATCCTCTGGTTCTACATAGAGTGGCAATGGCTCTCCAGTGTAATGTCCCCATCTGGCTATGAGTTCCCAGGTTAGAGAATACATTAGGCATCAGTTCTCAGGTCCATTCAGCAGAGACAAGCTGGCTCAAAGCATCAACCCTTTATTTGCAACTGGTCATACAAATGCAGGAAAGTGAAACTACTGGAGCTCCACTCCATTGAAATACTTTGCACACAGACAAAGTTGCAAGGAAAAGGTGGAATGGATTTTCCATTAAGGTCTCTGGGCCCAGATAGACTACTCCCAGGTGGGATAATGTGATAGATTTCAGGAACTGGTGTCTCAGTCTAATCAAGCAAAGCTAACAAAATCCCAAATATTGCAATATTACAGGTTTTCCTGTGTGCTGAAGTGATTTCTTTGTGAGTAAGAGTTATTTAACCCATGATATTTCCTTACACAGCTGTGTATGGGTCTTCTTCATATAGTATGTGAAGCTTGTACAGGTGGCTGCTCTACCGTGTGTATGCCAATTAGTGAGCACAGGAAACAGGCGGATATACAGTCTTTTCTCACCAAGGGTGTACCGTCTAAGAGTGTTACTTCTCTGCCCATGTAGTAAAACAGAATGGAACATGGGGGAGTTCCTTAAAGTTCCTGTAATGCTATTTCTGTATATAAATAGGAACCCTTTTCTAGCATTCTAAAAACACACAGACTCATTGTATGGAGGGATCTAGGGATCATGTCTCCTTGTTCAGTTTGCTGAACAGCTAGATTTGGTATATAAAAGCTAGAACTCTGTAATCTTGCTCTCAGATCATCTGTACAGTGGCTACTAGGGATGTGATAAAAATGTGGTGAGGCATGTTTTATGGAGAAAATCCCCTTTTGCTATAACTGCAAGAGGGGAAGCATAAGAAACAGAGTGAAAATGTTCTGTCATTCATAGTGGAGGCAGGCAGTGCTGGCTTTCTTCTGATTTGGCTCTGTGATGCAGTAACAGAGCCACATTGGTTTGGTTATATGGGGTTGTGAAGGTACCATATTGGCTATATTATTGTTCATTGGCTGGATTGTGCAGTCATGGAGAAGAATCTCTTTCCTTTAAAAAAATTAAATTGTGGCAAAATAGTCACCAAACAGGAAAAAAATAGTGGTAAACAGTTCAAGATGAGAGCAAAGGGATTCCAGATGGCCAAGCCCTTTGCATTAATGTGTTACAGTTCCATACTTTTCTCATTTTCATGACATTCCTGCCCGGTAGGTCACTAACAGTGTAATTGTATGCAGGGCTACTTCATTTTAAATCAATTGATTACAAAGAACATAGACTGGAGTAGCAGTGCATAGGACTGCAGTGTAATAGTCCCATTTTAAAGATATTGGGGCAGAGGGGCAATGCCTTGCTCAAGGATACCTAATTTTTCTTTTATAGTGTGTAGATTTGAGCCTAGGACCTGAAAGGTTTAAACACTTTATCCACTCTGCCCAATACTGTTTGCAGTGACTATAGAAGCCTGTCCCACAAATCGATTTGGTTTTTTTTGCTGCAGGAAAAGAGAAGTGCTGATTGCAATGGGAGGTGGCTGGACTCTGTCCCAGTAGACTTGCCTGTTGAAACAGAGGAACTTCTTCTGGATGCCAATGTTATACAGACACTAAGGAATGCTTCTTTGGGGCAGTATCAGTTCCTGCAGAGCCTCAGACTATGCAAAAATGGGTTGGAGCTCATTGAACCTGGGGCCTTCCTTTCCAGCAGGAGTCTTAGTTTTCTCTTCCTGGCCAACAATGCTCTCTTCATAAACTATTCCATGACAGCAGCTGCTCTATGGTCTTTGCCTGCCCTGAGGAATCTGGACCTATCAGGAAACCAACTCACTGAGGAGATGGTGGCCACACTGATCCATCAGTTGTCCTCCTTAGAGTTCTTGTCTTTGGCCAGGAATGCTATTATGAGGCTGGATGACACTCACTTCAAAAACTTGCTCCACCTGCAGGACCTGGATTTGCAGCAGAACTACATCTTTGAGATTGAGATTGGCACTTTTGAAAGTTTACACAGGCTGCAGTATCTTAATCTGGCCTACAACTACATGCCTTGCATTGTCGATTTTGACCTGGTCCAACTCCACGTGCTCAATGTCAGCAACAACCGCATCGAATGGTTCCTGGCTGCAGAATATGATGCCACCTTTGAACTAGAAACACTAGATCTTTCCTACAACCGGCTCCTGTTCTTCCCACTGTTGCCCCAGCTGAATAAATTGCAAACTCTGCTGCTCACACACAATCAGATGAGCTTCTATGGCAAACTTTTCAATGATTCAGAGAGTACACTGCATCTGCAGCCACTGTATGGCAATGTCACTAATGTCACCACCATCAACCTTTGGGAGGAGATCAGCCATCGTGCCCTTTCTTTCCTGAGGTTTCTGGACATGAGCTGGAATCGGCTTCAGTACCTGCCTGAAAGATTTTTTGAAGGGATGGTTTCCCTAACACACCTGAAACTCAGTCATAACTGCTTAGACGCATTGTACATTCATGAAACTGAATTGCTAAACTCCCTTGTCCATTTGGATCTCAGCTACAATCAGCTCTTGGGTCTACAGATGACTTTGGATCCTGGAGTGACTTTACCTAACCTTAGATTGTTTAATCTAAGCAGCAACAGACTGCATGGCTTGCCATCTAACATTTTTAACCAAATAGCAAAGATCACTACAGTTGACCTCAGTCACAACCCAGTAGAGATTTGTGACCTACATGAAAGCATCATTGGTGGTACAAGTCCCAGCTGCATAGATATCCGAAATGCTGGCTCCTTGAGGAATCTCTACTTGTCTGGTTGTAGCCTCAAAGTGTTGGGCAGCCATGTCTTTAGGGGTACCTCCTTAGTACAGTTAGATCTTTCTGATAATCCAAGCGCACTGCTGGGTGGTCTGGTATCTCTGCAAAATGTTGCACCATCCCTGCAGGTGCTCTCTCTCAGAAACACTGGCCTGTCTACTGCAAGCAGAAATGTGGACTTTGCTGCCTTTCAGAAGCTCAAACACTTGGACCTTTCTGAAAATTTTCTGGCCAGCTTCCCTGAGTCTTTAATAGGCTTGAGACTGAGCATGCTTGATCTCAGGAGAAATTGCCTGCACTCTCTACCTCAACATGTTGTGCAAAATCAGCTTGGGAAGAGTTTGCGTGCGATCTACCTCAGCCAGAATCCCTATGACTGCTGCAGTCTGGAGTGGTGGGATGCCCTTCACAGCCTCCGCGCTGTACACATTGTGGACATGAGCCAAGTCACTTGTAATTACTCCTCCAGGTTAATCAGTGCAGCAAATCTACCAGAATCGATTCAGCAGAGTTGCAGGTGGCTCACAGCAGATATGGTGCTGCTTTATCTGGTGCTGGCTCTTCCCACTTGCTTAGCTTTCCTGGTTGCCTTTGCTATCATGTTTTTGACTTTCAGGCAACGGATTCTGCAAATGGTGAAGATCAGGTATAGAACATCCAGCCCATATTGATGTGAAAGGTGAGGGGGAAAAGAAAGCCACTGAACCTCAGGAGTGGGTATAGCTCATACTCTTCCATTGTGATTCTAACCACCATATGTGGGATTTTTTAAAAAAGAAACTGCCTTACTAGTATAATTTCCTTGCTGTTGGCCGAGATGGAACAATATGCCTGTAGTCTTGTGCATAAAGTGATTATTATACAGTATTTTGTAATAGGAAAGCCTTTACAAATATGAAAGACCATAGCAAGAATCTTATGGTGAGAATTAAACATGCTGAAGGATGCATGAATAAATGCAACTCTCAAGGAGATGTGGCCTCTTAGGCATTTTTATTCTAAAAGAGATGGTGTTTCCATTTCTGGCCTTGTTGAAATAGTAATGGAGGAGGAATAATGTTGGAGGGCGTACTGTGGGGCTTCTGTTTTTTTTGCATTCCTGAGTCTATGCATTTTTCATTATTTGTGTTCTAAAGCTATCTAAGCACTCAAGGCTTTTGTAGGTCAACACTGCTGGAGGAGGAAAAAGAGAAGAAATACAGGTTGCCATATATATTGCAATAAAATCAAGAATGGAAACCATGTCCAATATATAAATTACAGAGCACTTGTGTCCTCAGCATGTCCACCCTAGTCTCCTGTTGACAGTTGTGCTCTGGGAGTTCCATGCTTCAAACATAATTCAAGGTGTTCAGAGGCCTTTTTTGGATTAAAACCATGGAATATAGAGAGGGTTTAAGCTTTACCTGCTGACTCTGATGCACCATTTTCCCAACTTCCAAGGGCCCTGAGGAGCTGCTGCATGCCCTGTTGTCAAAGCTTACTTGTACTAATGGCCACATGTAATTTTCCTCATCTGGTCTAATTGGTTGTGGCATAAACTGTCATCAGGTGGATGAAGTACAACCTCAGTTTCCTCTTGGTTGCCACAATAGATTAGTAGGCCTAATACCTCTAAAAGACACGCTACCATATCTATTATAAAGTGGACTTCCAATAAAGGGAGAGACAAGTTGGTGGCAGTCCTACCTTGTCAGGCTGGGGTGGGGGGTTTTGCCCACTCCAGTACCTTCTGTGTAAATCTTTTGAGACACTGAAGAATGACCCCACCCTGTCTCAGTTAGGGAGGGGTGTGGATCATTACATGGTACATATAAAAATGATAAACACTGAAGGGAGGGACGGTGGCTCAGTGGCAGAGCATCTGCTTGGGAAGCAGAAGGTCCCAGGTTCAATCCCCGGCATCTCCAAAAAAGGGTCCAGGCAAATAGGTGTGAAAAACCTCAGCTTGAGACCCTGGAGAGCCGCTGCCAGTCTGAGTAGACATTGACAATGCTGACTTTGATGGACCGAGGGTCTGATTCAGTATAAGGCAGCTTCATATGTTCATATATGTTCATAAGTCAACAGGTAATGAAATACAAAAGGCACAGTCCAACAGCAAAACATTACATCTACTATTTGATTGCCACAGGAACATGCAGCAAGATGCAAGCAGTGAATTCTGCATGGGAAACTCAGTTTAGAAGTGCCTCAGGGGTGTGAAGTGCCTCAGAAATCCTTTAGATCATATGGTCTATCAAAGGGGAGGGGTCAACACAACTCTGCATTTGATTATTTTGCAGTTCATAAGTCAACAGATAATGAAAGATTATTTTGGAGAGCCAGTTTGATGTAGTGGTGAAGTGTGTGGACTCTTATCTGGGAGAACCGGGTTTGATTCCCCACTCCTCCACTTGCACCTGCTGGCATGGCCTTGGGTCAGCCATAGCTCTGGCAGAGGTTGTCCTTGAAAGGGCAGCTGCTGGGAGAGCCCTCTCCAGCCCCACCCACCTCACAGGGTGTCTATTGTGGGGGAGGAAGGTAAAGGAGATTGTGAGCCGCTCTGAGACTCTTTGGAGTGGAGGGCGGGATATAAATCCAATATCATCATCATCATCATCATCATCATCATCATCATCATCATCATCATCATCATCTTCTTCTAGATCAAACAGGAGGGTCCCATCTGATAACACTTCATACAAATTTGCCACTGGTACATACTAGCAGTGAAGTAAAAAACAATTTGCAAAGAGGTTTATGCAGCAAACCAAAAGACCAGGTTGTCCTTAATAGTAATGTCCACATTAGAGTTTTCTCCATGGTTCTTAGTGTTTCAAACCAGTAGTAAATTTCTCATACAGGTAGTTGCTACAGAAGCTGAGCTGTGGTTGTGTCAAAGCTGTCATTATCCTGCAAGCAGCCAGCCTGCTACAAGCACCCTTACTGCCTGAGGCCTACCTGTGGTAGAGGTTTATGCAGGAAACCATATTCTGAAGAAACCACAGCCCATTTTCTGCAATGCATATGCACTCTGTGGAAGTGTGTGTGTGTGTGGGTAGGTAATTTCAATTCTGAAAGATGGGCCAGCCCAGATTCCGGTTTGCAATAACCACTATGCAGTACAAGTGAAAGAGAGCAAGACCCTTTGTGGTGCTCATGTTTCATAAGTCTTATGTGCTTTGTGAATTAGTCCAGCCTAAATAGATGCTCTCTTCCAGAACAATGTTGAGGCATGCAATAAAAGACTGTCGTTGCCAGTGCAAGCTTACACACAGTTTGGCAATCCTCAAAGTGCTTGTAATTGGCACATGCCACTGCAACCAACCTCCTGCTGGTTATAACAACCAAACAATAACTCATGGAATAATTAACTAAGCCAATCTAGCTAACTACACACAATGCAAAAGTGCTTTAGTACACCCATGGGACTTGTTGACTCTGTTGGTTTCTACCTCACCACCTTGGTCAATCAACTAATTTTTAGGCTTTAATTATTTTTATTTACATTTTTACCTGTCTTATTGACCATTGATTATTGTGACACACCCTGAGTCCACTTGCAGGGGAGGGTGGATATAAATATGATGATTATGATACCCCCTCTCCAAAGCCTGCTCTCCTCAGTTTCTACCCCCAAAGTCACCAGGTATTTCCCAACTTGGAGCTGGCAACCCTAGTCTTATTCCATTTGCATGCAAGGTAAACAGTGAACAGATTCTCAGGGACATAAAAGTATCATCTTATGTTATTGTGTGGTTGCAGTAACTGGGCTTAAAGTCAAAGCTCAAAGGATCTGCATTTTGTGCATGCCTTATTTTTTTTCTTAAAAGTGATATTCTGCCTTACAGTTAAAAAGAAAGAACTCTCCAGGTATCTTAGTGGTGGAGGAAAGTGCCATCAAGTTGCAGCCACCTTATGGCAACCCCTTGGCGTTATCAAGGCAAGAGACATCCAGAGGTGGTTTGCCATTGCCCTGCCTCTGTGTAGCAACCTTGGACTTCCTTGGTGGTCTCTCATCTAAGTATTAACCAGAGGCAATCCTGTTTATCTTCTAAGCCTGGACCATCCAAGTTATGGCCAAAGTGGCTCACCAATATTTAAAATACACAATAACCCCCAGACACATTTTTTTAAAAAGCAGGGATGTAAACAAAATTAAGACCAGTCCATACCTTCAGCATCACCAAGATCAACCTAGGTTTTCAGCATCATGTGACAGTGAGCCTGGTGTACTTCCTTGAGAAATTAATTCCACATAGAGCGAGCCACCACCAGCACCTATCTAGATTCTGCTAGGGTTGCCAAATTCCTACAAAGAACTGCTTTAAAACCTCTTACACTATTCTATGGCTTGAAGAGCCTGATTCCCAATTAGAGTTGTTCTTTCCAGTTCTGATCTGTTCTTAACCCTCTTCTGCAGTTTTGTATACCAGCAGATGATCTGTTTTTGTCAGCAACCTGAATAGTATATGATGCATAAAAAATAATAGTATATAATGCCTGGAAATTGCCTTTTAAAAAAGTACAGCCTTAGTAAATCATTAACTCTAACAGGTACTGCTAAGATCTTTCCTGATTATTGCTGTCCTCAAACTGGTTGGGAGAGTGCAAGATGCCCTATTTTTCATATATGCTTAATGGTTTCTTCTAATGTTCTTGAGAGAAGCCAAAAATGACTGTGCCTCCTCTTCCTTATTAGGCAAATATGCTAGTTTCTTCTACCCTATGTAGGAGCAGCAAAGATAACTGGTTCTCCTTTTGTTCGGGGAAAGGCGGCTTCTGTTCAGGATGTGGTTATGAGTATGGGCATCTGGTACTACCCAGCAGAAAAATTAGTAGGGGTTTGGGGAGGAATAGGAATGAACTTTGTATTTTATCTGATCTGAGCACACTAATTGAGAGAACCACATTAGTCACAGTGCAAGTTGTGAAAGAAGCCCTAGGAAAGCAGCCATGTAACCATCTGAAATCATGTGCTTTCTGACATACGCATGTTCTCTAGTTATGGCTCATTGTGGTCTGATTCAAAGATAGATCTCCAAAATGACTAGTGGGGACAGGTTTTTGGCAAAGGTATCGACCACTTGTCCTTTGGGTGCCTTACAGCCCTTGGCTTTTATGAGCTCCCATGTGCACTTGGGGACTGTAATATCAAGTGGCGGTGCAGTAGAGTAGAAGGTACATCCAGGTGACGATAGTGAGGGCTGTACAGACTACATAATTAGCATCTAGTGGTGAGTGAGGGGGTAGCCCATGTCAAATGATACTTGTCATTTAATGGGAAGCTGCTACCTATTTTATTTCATTTTCATTTCATTTTATTCGATTTATATCCCGCCCTCCTTACCGAGGCGGCTCAGGGCGGCTTTCCAACACTGTGCAATAGCTCCTCTGCTATGAATGCCAGAAACTGAAGCAAGCCTTACTGAAATTAACAGAAATGCAAAGTTTGACAGGTTCTGCTTCTATCAGCATTGACACAGAGACATATCTTTAAATAAACATACAAGATTTTTGTGGTCACAAGCCTACTAGGAAAGATGACAATGCACCCAACAGTCACCATCATTCTGATTGAATGGAGTGTGTATGCATAGATACTTCCTGCCCAGCCGCAGTTTGTGATAGAAATGGAAATGGAAACTTCTTACCACAGTGCCAAGTGTGTGGGCGGGGAAGGGAACTGAGGTCCACTCTTCAATGGCCTGTCTTTTGGGCAAAACTTTGCTTTGCTCAGGCGTGCTCTGCACCCACATACACTCAGACCTTTGTATCTGGCTAACCTCATAGAAATGCCTCCCAACAGTGTTTACCTCAAAGGTTCTTTGCACTCTTTCTCAGTGGCTTTTTTGTTCTGCTTCATTTTAGTGCTCTCTCCACCTCAGAATTTTTACTGTTTTATGTGGTGCATTTCTAGAATATTTGAGAGAGTGCTGCCAAAGGGGAAGGGGCAATGCAAAGACTTGTTCTGAGTGCTGAAGGAGACTTTTTGTTTTTAAAACAAAACAAAAATCAAGTATTTAAAATACAGAAATAAATGATGACAAAATTGGTACACACACCATCTATCCCACTCCCTGCAGAAAGACAGGCTTAATTTATCCTAAAATACTTCTAACAGGTTTGTTCAGGCTACATTTTCAAAAAAGCCTTCCAGTGGCGATGATTTAACAATCTCTTAAAAGTGTCCTCTTTTACCAATTGGAAATGCTTCTTTCACGTTGCTTTGGCATTCAGGTTTTGTCCCAATTTGGCATTCAATCTGGAGTGGATTTTTGTTTTAGTAGCTAGCCACATGATACGGTTCTCTAATCATCCACTTCTGAGCTTCCCCTGCTTTGAAGCATTTTCCCCAAATTGATTTGATATGATTTTGGACACCTGAAAAAGCCCTCCAGTGGTGTTGATGGGGATGGCAGTCACAATGAACACATGAAGCTGCCTTATATATTGAATCAGACAATTAGTCCATAAAGGTCAGGACTCAGGAGGATTGTCTGTCCTGACAGTGGCTCTTGGCTCTCCAAGGTTTCAGGCAGAGGTCCCTCACGTGATTGTGTGCCTGGAAGTAATGGTTGACTTCTGGAAACCCCTACTGGGGCTTGGACTTTCAGAGAGGTTGCTCTATTGCCTGCCTCTGTGTCCCAGCCCTGGTAATCCTTGGTGATCTCCCATCCAAGTACTTGCCAGAGTCAGCCCTGCTTAGCTTCCAAAATCTGATGAGATCCAACTTACCTGGGCTATCAAGGTCAGGGCACTTTATGTTTATTTTGATAGTGTGGTAAACAATACAGTAAGAATGTGAGTGGTCTTTAAAAGTCCTTTTCTTTTACAGGTTAATCACATGTTGTGTCATTTAAATAAAATTAACTAATCACAATTAATCTCATGACTTTTAATATTTTAGACCATTATAGACTGTACAGTGTCCAAGTACAATAATTTAACTTGTTTCCAATATGTTTCATGCCTGACAAGTTTTAATGATTATGATACAAAAAGTCTGCTGGGTACAAAAATGTACAAGAAACAGATTAACAAACAATACAACATTGCCATATATAGAAACAAAAGGATACAGTTGTTTTAGTATTTGGCTTTTTGCAGAAACAATAATTGAAATCTGAATATGTATCTACATTGACATAAATATGTATAGAATATGTATCTACATTGGGGAGGGATGGTGGCTCAGTGGCAGAGCATCTGCTTGGGAAGCAGAAGGTCCCAGGTTCAATCCCTGGCATCTCCAAAAAAGGGTCCAGGCAAAATAGGTGTGAAAAACCTCAGGTTGAGACCCTGGAGAGCCGCTGCCAGTCTGAGAAGACAATACTAACGTTGATGGACCAAGGGTCCGATTCAGTATAAGGCAGCTTCATATGTTCATATGTCTCTGTAAACCTGGGTCTACATACATCCTTTGAGGTGGTGGATGAAACTCTCACCAAACTGAGATGGTGGTGGGATTTGATAAAAAATTGAATGGTTGTACAGCATTGATGAATCTCTACAAGTGTAGGGCCTGGCACTTTTGCAGAAAAATAACAAAGAGGGACTGACAGAAAATCCCAGGGAGCAGACAGCAGGTACTAGTGAGTGTGTGGAACACAGTGCAAATGTAGAGAGAAAATGCAGAACTGTATTGGTAGTAAGGAATGAACACAACTCTTTCATTCCACCAGTGCAGGGAGCTGCTGTTTGGAACAACTTCCATTAGCAGAGACAGAATGCCGTGCAAATCCATCTATTAATAAATGCTTCTGAATAGATTAAAATATTCTTGTGATATCATTTAACAATATTTCTGAGTCTCCAATTACCTTTCTAGAAGCAAATGATAATGAAACCAAATATTTTCAGTTCTTCACAACATGGCTCCAGCTGAATTGGACACAGTCCCCTACAATACTTATTAAATGCTGTTTCTAAAAAGTAGCACATTCGATGATGCTATCCTAAACACTTTCTTCAAATTTTTTTCCACTGAAATCCTTTAAACTAGATGTATTTATATTGAAGGAACTGGAACCAATATCACATCTATCACAAGCTGAAATGTAGATCTTTTAAACACAGAGTGTTATCTTTTTGGGGATATACTGGCAAGCCCCAGAAACAAAATAGCTTTATTCCATACACTTGCAGCAGAATGGGGGGAGGGCACAAAGAAAGCCAGCTAGGGATGCAGTCTTCCTACATAAGGATAGATGTGCTTTCCCCCCACTTTTAAAATATATGTGTTCTATCACAAAAGAAAGGGAGAGTGCCATCCTTTGTAGAAAACAGGACTCAACTTCTCACTCCGGTGAAAGCACACAAAAAAATCTGCAAATAGGGAAGCATCTTGAATTCCTTGTCAGTTTTGTATAGCTTAGTTGAAAATCCTGCCCCTCCCCCCAAAAAAAAGAAATTCCAGTGCAGACTTCTATTGCTGTAATTCATGTATCTGTCATTTCAAATGTATTCCTGTATAAGAATGCCTTTGGAACATCAGATTCAGCAAACAGGACAAATAAAGGCATTATTTAACTTTGGCAACAGAATTAAAGCTTTTCAAAATTATTTACTGATCAGCTGTTTCTCCATGTCTGATCATTTAATCATAGAGAGATTATGGAAGTAAACAGAAGCAAATACAATAATTTATCTTCTAAATAGTTATTTCTCAGGCATAAAAATTCCATTGCACTGTTGAGACCATGACAAGAATTATTTTCAATACAGTACAACATATTTTTCTTCCCTCCCCCTTTTAAATTAAAAAAACCCCTTTCTTTTCACCCTAAGAACATCACAGACATAATCATGAACAGCAATTTCTAGATATTCTATTTAGAACCGAGAGTTAAAAGGACAAATACATATTCAGCCACACCGAGTAATTTTTGGGTTACATTACCTTTGAATAAGAAGACAACAGTTTCCAAAGAGTAGAAAGATAAGTGGTTGCTTAATAAGGGCATAATATAGTGATTTCTGAGAGTTACGAACTTGGGGCACTCAAGCAAAATGTGGAAAGGCATATTGATCATTTTCAGGCCACAAGGACAGATTCTGTCGGAATATATCCTGGAAATCTGCCCTGTAAAACCATGGAAGCAGTGATGTTCAACCTGGCAAACAAGAATGCCCTACAAAATCATGGAACTGAGAGATAATAGAAATTAAAAGATAGTACACTGGGGGGATGGCCATAAAACAAAGAAAAACACAACAGCCTCCCCCTAAGGTACTGTGATGGTCAGTCTCCAAAACACATTTCCTAATCAAGATAAGAGAATCATAGTTTCCATGGGGCCAATATATTTTGGGCAGTCATACCAATTAATAATAGTTTATCATTCACAATTTTCAGCCACGCAGATTTTAAAGTCTTTTCCCAGAAAAGAAAGTAGGCTGTCTTCAGATAACAATTCCCGCCCCCCACCTTAGCTTAAAAGCAAGGAGCCATGCTCTAGCCTCTAATGAGTTCTCTCCAAATTCTGCCTGCAAGAAAACTTTGGAAACACAATAGGGAATGTTCATTAGTTTTTTTCAGAAACTAGGAGTGGAATGTCAATTTTTTTCTGTAACTGTATTTATCCAAACTGTAGATCCCAAGAGAACAAGGGGAATGGTACATCTAGATATTTGCCATCTTTGTTGTTGCTTAACCTTTGGAATAAAAACAGTTTTACCTTATTAAGCACAGCTTTAAAGTGAGATTTCCAGGTTAGATCAGCTGAGAACATATTTACTAATGTTCTCATGACCATGCTGATTGTTTTCCAAAAAGCAAAGGATGTATGATTTTTATGTGGAACAACAGAATGTAAGTGTAGTATTTTGTAGCTGATGTTCTTGTTTAATTGAAAAAGAGAAACACCAAAAGCCAGGTGGCTCAACAGGCAAATTATGGTTTCCTAGCAAACTGGAAGGAACATGTGAAACAATAAACAAGACACAACGTTATTTGCACTGTTACAGGCTTTTTAAGCTGCACATGAAAGTTTTGTTGAGGCAGATCTGTTATTTCTAAGAGGGTACATGCCAGTGTGAAGAACTAACCAATGGTAGCTATTTGAGTCTGGTCATACCTTTTTCACAGACAATCTCAGAAGACTTTTTTGTCATCTTGTAAAATATGTAAAGAGAAAGACATAAGCTTTGATCTATCTTGATGACAGTACAAATGAATGGTAAGATTCAACAAGTTCTGTTGCTCCAATACAATCGTGTTTTCAACAATACACAAAGACATTTCCTTCCTACTGTAATAAGACTCCAGAAATCCAAGGAATGAGTCAAAATTCATCATCTAAATCTGCATCCCAGCCACAGGATTCAAGTTCCTCATCTTCTGGGAAATCTACTTCTACATTGTAGACAAAATCAGGATCATCCTTCTTTTTCCTGTTCTTTTCAAATAGCTCATCCATTATTTGTTTCCTTTTGGCAAGCTCCTTGTCATCAAGTTTGTTTAGATTCTCTTCAGGGTCAATTATTTCATTCATTTGAATTTGTTCTAGGCTCTGAGTCAAACTTTGTCCTCCCAAATGGCCTCTGAGCAACCTATGTAACTTTTGTAACTGTTCCATTGAGACGTCTTCCAAATAAGTCTTGTGTCGAGGATTATTCTTTAGCTGTTCTGCTGCCCGGCTGCAATCTGCACCACAAAGAAAGCAAACCAAGGTAACAAAAACAAAAACTTCTCAAAGGTTTGGCTGCAGACACATGCCTGTAATTTGCAAACTGATCAGACACAAATCTGATGGGTATCTGGCAGAACGTTAGAAAGCACTTCTGTTGTTTATGTGTCACAGATACACAACTGCTAGAAAGCTCAATACTTCAGCTTAAAGGTTCAAAGTGAATTTGTTGCTGGAAGACACTGGGAAATGGTACAGTCTTCTGTACTGAGATCATATTGTATTTTGCTCTGCTGTACATTGTGTAAAGAAGCTGACAGCACACAGCATGCTATTTTTTGTATCCATTCTTCTGTAATATACACAGATATACATAGATATAGTTTTTCTTTGTACCTGCATATCTCAAATAATATCACAGGTCCTAGTCCCCTGCCTATTTCTAGACTGACACAGTTTCTTTATCTTTACAGCCTCTTCCTCCCCTTCCCCACTTAGAAAATTATACTTTATTTATATATTTACTAAATTTATACCCTGCCTTCCCCCCAATGAGGTCCTAAAGTGGTTTACATCATTTTTTCGCTCCTCCATTTTATATAACTAAGCAATTATACAACTGAACAGTGCAATGCATAATTACAGTTTGAGGGGCTGTAAAAAACCTGCATAAACCAGATGGACAAGATGTTCAGTTTGCTACATGGTCCCCAAAGATCAGTGGACAAAAGAAGCAGTAAAGAGCATAAGAGTATATTTACCACTTCTGCCCACGGCCAAACCTAAAGTACTCAGTATGTGTTAGGTTTCTGTCCATGTACATTTTGTTGTGCTGTATAATGGAATGTAGTTTTCAAATCAAGAGATATGACAGATGTCATTAAAAAGACAGTATAATAGCACATTGGTGGTGCTAGAAACTGCTGTCAAGTCACAGCCAATTTATGAAGATGTCATAGGCTTTTCAAGATGTTCAAAGGTGGTTGGCCATTGCCTGCCTCTGTGTAGCAGCCCAAGACTTCCACAAGTCTCCAGCTGCATCCAAGTACTAACAAGGGCCAGCCCTGCTTAGCTTCAGAGATCTTTTTCAATAGTTAAATAATACCAAAACACAGGCTCAGCTATTGATTTTGCTTACCTCCATCCCATACTGTTTTCCTTTGTTTTTTCAAGTGCCATATGAATAGTTATTCATTTATCTGTGCACTCATTACTTTACTGATAAAATAATTTTCAAAAACCACTGCTAATCTTCTCTGAGAACTTCTGGGAACAGTTTCTTGGAGCCATCACTGGAGACTGGCCAATCAACACCACAAACAAGCAACTTATTCTGCAACCTTGCAAAACTGTGATAGATAGAATTTAACTCTAGAAAGGAATGTATATGATCAAGCTGAAGGCAGTAACAAATGCTTCTAGACTGACCCACTTCTCTATATCTTTTAGAACTTACCTTCTCCTCAGGGAAAATTTAAAAATGGGAAACTTGCAAAACAATACACGTGCTGTACATTATAATGTATATTAAATGTTAATTAAAAGTTAATGTGTAGTATCAGTATATACAATATTTTTGAACCATCTACACTTAGAAAATTCTTCCCCCCATGTAAACATCTACTACAAATTTGACCTGTTAGACAAACTGCTGTAGCAACAATGGTTATAGTTACCCATTTCAGAAATGGACTAATCATAAACTAGCAGAATAAACATGCCATACCTGAGTACTTGGAGAAATTCCGAATAGGCATGATACGCTTCCGTATATTATTCTTGACTTGATCTTCATAAATTAAAATAATAGATGGAGGCTGCAACTGAAGGCCGCACTTTCTTGCAATGAAAGACATCCTAACACCTATTTTAGCTTTATAATCTTATAAAAAAATATCAGTCTCATATGTGCAAGTGTGGTAATCTGATAAACATTTGTTAAAAGAGAAAGGGCAAAATTTAAAAGGAAATTCCTAACACTTTATTTAATTTAAAGTTTAATTCAAAAAAGGCTTTAGGGGAAAAAATAAATACCATTTTAATGAGGCATGTTTAAATGTTGCACGAATTAAAATTTCAGAGAAAGTAGCAGCTGCCAATCACAAATGTCATGCAGTTTATTAACATTGTTTGAATAAACAATTCATAAAGCAAGTTTTACGCAGTTGGGTGATTCACACCACACCTATCTGCACACAAAGCTCCTATTTTATCATCTAGAGGATGTCTCTTCCACGTAGCCGTTTACTCCAGAGACATCGCTGCTTTAATGCAGTTTATTTCTGAAACGAGGAGAGCCGAGATCTGGTTGCTCGCTTTGTTTTCTGGAAATGCAAAAGTTCTTGATTTCGCATTGGATCGCTCAGCTCTTTGATTTGCGCTCCAAAGGTAGGTAGAAGACAGAAAAAGACCAAAGTCAGAGCTGCGGCCTAGTAATCTGACCGGGTACACACATGCAGTAAGAACTACAACAATTATCTTTTTTTAATTAGGTCTGCAGATTCCTCACGGAAGACTTCTCTGAAAACTCTCTTTCTCCTCGGACTCATCACCATAACGACCGCTCGCCGCCGATATCACGTCAGGCCCCTCAGTAAGTTCTGTCTTTCAGAAATGCCCGCAGGGAAGAAAATAACTTGTGAATATTCTAACTTTTTGATTGTTACTTTCTGATATTTGATACTTAATTAATATTAGTTTCGAGTTGTCACAGGAAAACTCTGACTGGCGAGCTCTTTCCAAGCAGGCATGGAGTGGACAGTCCCAAAGGAGGGCCTTAGACGCGCACAGATGAGGTAAGAGTAAATCCCTCTTTTATGTGGGAGGTGCTATGTACGTTAGTGCTTCAGGTTCCTCCTCTGGGTGACGCTGCAGGAGTGACTGACAGAGGATCTCGGGGCGGGGGGGGGGGTGTCGCTTCAGTGCTGTAGCGAAGGAGAGTCCATCCAGGCCCTGATAGCCTCCAGCCTGCTGCTGTGAGGAGATGTCGGAGGTTCCCGGTCGGAGCCTCTTCTCGCGGTAAAAAGATGCTCTCGCTTTCAGAGTAGTTTCCTGTGAGTATTTAGGAGAGAAGGTTGAAGAATCTTTGCTATTCTTGTCTGCGGAAAATCAGTTTTGTTTCACGTGTTACAAACCTGTTGTTACGTAGAAGAAACTTCTGTAGATTTCTTCCACGAGGAAGAAACTTCTGTAGATTTTAGTGCCTCTTGTTTCACTCAGGTTGTTTGAGGATTGCAAACCGCCTTCGTATGGCTCAACATCTGAAATATGCATAGATGACTCTTGTGAAGATAATGCAGAAGGATGATGTGTAGTTAGAATAATGTAATTGTGTGCAGATATGATATATAACAAATGGCCTACTGTCACAGAGTGACCGAGATTTAAGAACATAAGAACATAAGAGAAGCCATGCTGGATCAGGCCAACGGCCCATCAAGTCCAACACTCTGTGTCACACAGTGGCAAAAAATGTTATATACACACATACACTGTGGCTAATAGCCACTGATGGACCTCTGCTCCATATTTTTATCTAGACCCCTCTTGAAGGTGGCTATACTTGTGGCCGCCACCACCTCCTGTGGCAGTGAATTCCACATGTTAATCACCCTTTGGGTGAAGAAGTACTTCCTTTTATCCGTTTTAACCTGTCTGCTCAGCAATTTCATCGAATGCCCACGAGTTCTTGTATTGTGAGAAAGGGAGAAAAGTACTTCTTTGTCTACTTTCTCCATCCCATGCATTATCTTGTAAACCTCTATCATGTCACCCCGCAGTCGACGTTTCTCCAAGCTAAAGAGTCCCAAGCGTTTCAACCTTTCTTCATAGGGAAAGTGCTCCAGCCCTTTAATCATTCTAGTTGCCCTTCTCTGCACCTTCTCTAAAGCTATAATATCCTTTTTGAGGTGCGGCGACCAGAACTGCACACAGTACTCCAAATGAGACCGCACCATCGATTTATACAGGGGCATTATGATACTGGCTGATTTGTTTTCAATTCCCTTCCTAATAATTCCCAGCATGGCATTGGCCTTTTTTATTGCAAACGCACACTGTCTTGACACTTTCAGTGAGTTATCTATCATGACCCCAAGATCTCTCTCTTGATCAGTCTCTGCCAGTTCACACCCCATCAACTTGTATTTGTAGCTGGGATTCTTAGCCCCAATGTGCATTACTTTGCACTTGGCCACATTGAACCGCATCTGCCACGTTGACGCCCACTCACCCAGCCTCAACAGATCCCTTTGGAGTTCCTCACAATCCTCTCTGGTTCTCACCACCCTGAACAATTTAGTGTCATCCGCAAACTTGGCCACTTCACTGCTCACTCCCAACTCTAAATCATTTATGAACAAGTTAAAGAGCATGGGACCCAGTACCGAGCCCTGTGGCACCCCACTGCTTACCGTCCTCCACTGCGAAGACTGCCCATTTATACTCACTCTCTGCTTCCTATTACTCAGCCAGTTTTTGATCCACAAGAGGACCTGTCCTTTTACTCCATGATTCTCAAGCTTTCTAAGGAGCCTTTGATGAGGAACTTTATCAAAAGCTTTCTGGAAGTCAAGGTAAACAACATCTATCGGGTCTCCTTTGTCCACATGTTTGTTCACCCCCTCAAAGAAATGCAACAGGTTAGTGAGGCAAGATCTTCCCTTGCAGAACCCATGCTGAGTCTTCCTCAATAACCCGTGTTCATCAATGTGCCTACTCATTCTGTCCTTGATAATGGTTTCTACCAACTTTCCCGGTATTGAAGTCAGACTGACTGGCCTGTAATTTCCCGGATCTCCTCTGGAACCTTTTTTAAAGATGGGGGTGACATTTGCTACCTTCCAGTCCTCAGGAACGGAGGCAGATTTCAATGAAAGATTACAGATTTTTGTTAGAAGATCCACAAGTTCAACTTTGAGTTCCTTCAGAACTCTCGGATGTATGCCATCCGGACCTGGTGACTTATTAGTTTTTAATTTGTCTATTTGAAGTAAGTTGGAGTCCAAATCTGTAATCTTTCATTTTTAATTTGTCTATTTGAAGTAAGTTGTCTATTTGAAGTAAGTTGGAGTCCAGGGGCACCTTTAAGACCAACTTAGTTTAATTCTGGGTGTAAGCTTTTGTACACTAAGAAATGTACATGCATAGGAAAACTTATACCTTGAATTAAACTTTTTTGGTCTTGAAGGTGCCACTGGACTCAAATTTTGTTCTCTTGCTTTAGACTTAACATGGCTACCCACCTGAATAAGATCTGAAGTGTGTGTGCACAGACAAAAGCTCAAGAGTTTTATAATTAGAGTACCATCAGTATCAGCGTCAGCTCCTGTGTGTGTACTGGACCTGTGGGACATAGGCAGTGCTGGAGGCTGCAGCAAGCAAGCGTATCCCCAGCTGTTTTCCAAAGAGCAAATGAAATAGGAACAGGCAAGACTACTCTGTAGACGAGCCTTCTCTATTGCTGCCCCCCACTGGTGGAGCCAACTCCCTGATGATGTTA
The DNA here is from genome assembly GCF_032191835.1 of Heteronotia binoei. Taxonomy (NCBI): domain Eukaryota; kingdom Metazoa; phylum Chordata; class Lepidosauria; order Squamata; family Gekkonidae; genus Heteronotia; species Heteronotia binoei. The sequence goes on along the minus strand of NC_083228.1, from coordinate 88,616,328 downwards.
GAGTCTTGTGGGACTTTGCCCCATTCCGCAAGGCTTGTAAAACACTTTTTCGAATGGCCTTCAACTAAAGTACAGAGTTGCTTAACATCATGGTATGGAACTTAGCACCAAAACTGTTTTTAAAATCTGTTCAATATTTAAAGTGTAATTGTTAATTTTAATTGATCTTACTGAAATTGTTTTTATTGCTTTATGGTTTTATTGTTTTGTTGTGGATATTTAATGATTTTGTTAGCCGCCCTGAGCCTGCTTCGGCGGGGAGGGCGGGATATAAATGCGAAAAATAAATAAATAAATAGACCAGGGGTTGCCAAATTGTGGCTCTTTCACAGACATTGTGTGGCTCTTGGAGCCTCTCCCCTGCCCCATCGGCCAGCTTGGAGAAGGCATTTGTCTCTTTAAATAACTTCTCCAAGCCAGCCGGCAGCTTGGAGAATGCATTTAAAGTTGTTTTCTTTCCACCTCTCCCCCTTCCCATTTATCTATCTTCCTTCTAGCTTTCATGTCTTGCAGCTCACAAACATCTGGCATTCATACCTTGTGGCTCTCAAACATCTGACGTTTATTCTATGTGGCTTTTATGTTAAGAAAGTTTGGCCACCCCTGCCATAGACCTTCCTGCAATATTTATCTGATCTATGTGGTACAGCTGAAGTAAATAGGCAGGATTTATCATCCTTAAGTTCCCTCTGCAGGATTTTGTCTCTTGCCAGTGCTTTCTTCCCTCACATATAGGTTATTTTCTGCTTTCCATGGATATGGATGGGAGGATATGTCTTATGCAAGAGGATATCAAGATGTCATGCAAAAAGTGTTTGATGCCAACTAACTCCCCTTGCATGGTTGCAGTGAACTGACCATTATAGTTTTGGAGTTTGTGTGATTAAATAATACTGATGATATTATGTTAAATGGGTCTTAATTTTGTTACAAATATGAGATCTTGGAGACATACAAGTGAAGATAACATCATAAAATGGTAATTCAGATCATTAATTGTGGGGCCAGTTTGAACATAATAACTTTTTATGTATAATGATCTTTTTCATGTCTGAATGAATCTGTGGATTTTGGAAGAACCAGTTCCAGATTAACTGAGAATTGTGTTTCAAGGAGCTTCCTAATGGAAATTTCATTTGATCTCTCTAGCGTTGAAAAGTTCCAGTCAGTACTGAAGCATACTAATATAGTCCTGGGCTGAAGTTATGTGGGCGATCAAAACAATGCATATGGTTTGAAAGCAGTGGTTGTGCTTATTCTCTCTTTTTCTTGAGAGAAACAGTGATTTTTTTTAAATTGAAAAATTTTCTAAATTGAAAAATGACAGCTTTGATGAAAACAACTCTAAACTTTGTAGCAGTAGCTGCTAGCCATATCATGTGATTTGGGTTTTTTTCTTGCAGCTTTATTTCAAGATGTCTCAGTGGAAAAACCATGTACCTCTTCTGTCAGGTATCGTCTCGTCTTGGATTGTGTTCTTTATTTTCATGTCACAGCATGTATGTAAGTTGAAATATGTTTTTTTCTATAGTTAGTGAGCAAACTGCATATAGCACTAATTTGCTAGTGCCTGAATGTATTGTTATATGGTTTTTAGTCACCAACTAAAAAGTTTTGTTATGTTTTTCCTGTTCAAGAAGGCAGAATGGAAGTTTCTGACTGTTGTTAAGCTATTTTTCTTTCTTTGTATCTTTGCCAGAGAGCACAGATAGAAATAAAATGGGTGCTGCAAGGCTCAATATTCTCTCAGGTCGGAGGCAGGGGAGAGCAGTCAGCAGCTAGGTCATCTTATTTATTTTATTTTTTTTATATATATATATATATATATATGCTGCTTTTCCTCTTAGTCAAAGGCAACTTCCAAGTTGCTGTTCATACCTCATCAAAAACGCCTGCTGTTCATACCTCATCAAAGCCCTGGCTAACAAACAAGACTTTCCGTGCTTCTATTCATCTCTTCAGGGAGATCATTCCAAAAAGAAGGGCCACGATGGAAAATGCCAGGCTTTGATTGATGCCAAGAGGCCATCCTAATTTGGGGAACAGACAACCGGTACCAGCCTGAAGATTCTAGTTGAGGCACAGAAATGTATGAGAGGATGCAGACCTACAGATATATGGGCCCCATATAGCACCTTGAATTGAATTTTGAAACAAACCGACAGCTACTGTAACTGTTTCGAAATAGAAAAGATGACATTTCTCCCCTGGTGGAGAAAAACACGACAGAACTCTTGTGGCTGCTGGAAATGAATACATAAATGGTGGTGGTGGGTATGTTTGAGCAGGTGCCTCTTGATTAGCCTAGCAAGCAAGTGATAAACTTCAAGGCTGGATTTAAAAGTCTTATTGTCTGCCATCACTTCAGTAGGTAATTTTATTTATAAAATTACAGTTTGCTTTTAAATCTTTCATAAAGGATACCGTAGCACAGAGTGATAAGCTGCAGTACTGGAGTTCAAGCTCTGCTGACAACCTGAGTTCAATCCTGGTGGAAACTGGGTTCAGGTAGCCAGCTCAAAGTTGACTCAGCCTTCCATCCTTCCAAGGCTGGTAAAATGAGTACCCAGCTTGCTGGGTGTAAAGTGTAGATGACTGGAGAAGGAAATGGCAAACCACCCCGTAAAAAGTCTGCCATGAAAACGTTGTGATGCGATGTCACCCCAGAGTTGGAAACAACTGGTGCTTGCACAGGGAACTACCTTTACCTTTTTACTGAAGTCACAATTTTGGAAGAATGTTCATAACATCTGCTCAGCTGAAAAGGGTATAGTGTATGAAGTTATAATCTGAATATGTGTTCTAATGTGCTGTCAGAATTTATCAACTTGTGGACAAGACCTCCAGCAATCATAGTAAGATGCAGGGGCACTGCAGTCTGTGATAGATTCTTCTTTTAACTTTTTGTTTCATCTTATAGCGGCACAGGATTCTTGTCCAAAGATCACACAATGGCTCTTGAAAGATGGCTTTCACAGGTGGGTTTCTGGCAAGGTATTAAACAGTGCTTCTGTTCTAATAACAATAAAGACTGAAATCTTTCAAACTTTTGCACCCAGCTAACCAGTCAGTATGCATATGGTCCAATGGACAAGTGAGCTGATGATTTATGCTAAATAAAATGGACGTGTTACAGGTATGTAATTGTCAGTATAAGTTCCAGGCTGTTCTTGGCCAAATTGATTTATGTTATCTACCACCTAGTTCTGTTAAAGTTGTACACTGTACAGTTATTGTGCATGCTGAACTGGATAGGGAGCATTTCTGAGCTTCAGTCCTCCAATAGTACAGAGAAGATGACAATGATTTATAGTATGAGTGTAAGCAGGGATGAAAATAGAACATAAAGTCTGATTTTATAAGGGCATGTTTAGAAATGAATTCAGTAGGGAGGTCTGCAGCAGCCCTAGAACACAAATAGAAGTAGTTTAAAATATAGTTTCTGGCTCTTAAAAGTGTTATACATGCAGAAGTGAAAATGTTATTCTTTTGAGATTGTTTGCATAAAATTTTTGCATGACTTTAACATGCATTTAAAGAGCTTTTAACGTCTTTTTCTTTTTTTAATGTTAGAGATCTTCTGAGTAGGGTAAAACTTGGTGCAGTTGATGAAGATACAGGAAGCTGCATGGTGGCAATTAAAATTCACCTTCCAAAGGGATTATATGTGGATCCCTATGAACTGACATCTTTAAATAAACACAATATTACTGAGGTATTATTTTGGGTTGATGTTCAGCCAAGGGAAGATAATTGGGGAAAGACGCAAAATGTCAAGCATGCGGGTTTAATGACCAGTCAAAGTTGATACAAAGACTACGTTTATTGATAGACTGATACTTTCTGTGTAACAGATTCTTGAGAGTAATGCTGCATATACATTGATATAGTACTTCTGAGGCTTACTTCAAAAGGATTCCAAGGGATGGGTGTGTGGGGTAGCTCTCACACAAACTATCATAAATGTCTATATTCTCACAGTGTTATCAGGACTCTGTCCTTGCTTTCCCCAGATGTCTCACACTCCCTAACGGGAATGTATGGGAAGGTGCTGATTACTGCTTCTCAAGTTAATTTCATTTCTCACTACTTCTAGTATTTAGGCAATAAAGCAAAAAGGGGGGAGGGAAAGAATAACAAAGCTAGCAAGGCTGGATCCTCCATGATTCTTCACAGACCAGGATTAGGCAGGACCCTATAACAATCAATTATCAGTGGAATTTCACCATGTTTGACATACTGCCCCTCCTAAGATCAACCTTGGGGTTTCTGAGGGAATGCTTTATGGAACTTGTTTACCAAATCAGGGGCTAACACATCTTTTTCTGCTACCCATTCATTTTCACTCTCAGGGAAATGTTTCCATTTAATCAAATAATACAACACGTTTTATTTTGGCATCTAATATCTCTTGCACTTCATGATGACTCTGATTCCCAATCTGGATAGGTTGTGGAGCTGGTGGTCGAGGGTGCCAAGGAGTACCACCCGGGTCTCTTCGCAGAAGACTGCAATGAAAGACAGGGTGTATTTTTCTAAACATCTTGGGCAACTCCAATTCTACTGTCACTTTATTAATTACCCTCTTGATTTTGAAAGGACCTAGAAATCTATAAGCCAACTTCTTTGAGGGCTGGTTCAGTGGAAGGTTTTTCGTGGACACAAAAACTGAGTCCCCCACTTTGAAATCCCAGATGGGCACATGGGATTTATCATACTGCTTTTTATAAGCCTCTTTGGCTACTTTCAAATTCTCTTGGATCGCTTTCCAACTGCTCTCTAATTTACCCCACCATTGCTCGAACAAGGTGGGGTCTTGAGCTCGTTGTATTGGTTTCCACTTCCACCATGCCTGCGTTGGTGTGGAACTCGGCCGCATACTCACGAATCGTCTTGGAGCCTTGTTGCATGTCCCTCAAGGCGGCCAATGCGTGGGTCTCCTGCAGGGGGTCCTCATACTGGGCTAGTAGGGCTTGTAAGAAGGTGGCCACAAAGTCCAGCTCAGGGCTCATGGCCTCATGCAGGCTCATGTACCATCTTTTGGCGGCCCCCTTCAGCTTCGATCCCAAATAGTCTACACGACTAAATTCATCAGGGAAGGTGTTCCCCCAATAGTGCATGTAGCTATTGGCCTGGATTGTGAAATACTCCACCTCCTCGGGGTCCCCGTCAAAGGTGGCTTCCAAATCTCTTCCTCGGCCCCCTTCTCAAGGGACCGGGGGTGCTGTAGGTTGCGCCTGAGGCAGTACTGTTGAGGGTCTAGCTGCAGGTGGTTGCAGGGCTCTTCTCGGGTCAGGCGTCCCCAGGATTTGGTTGACTTGCCTGTTGAACTCCCCAGCCATCATGGTGGTCATCGCTTGCATCTCATCCCACAACCCCTTGGCGACCCCTTCGACTTCCTTTCGAACCATCGCTTGGAATTCTCGAGCAATCTCGTCTTCCTCCTCCCTCGGACCCGTCACCTTGTGGGTCCCTGCCACTGCACATAGGGGAGGATCGGCTTCCGCGCCGACCACTGCTGCGGCTGTTGCGCTTTCTTCTTCTCCCGGCTCGGGCCCCTCACCCCCCTCATTAGCCATCTTCACCCAGTGCATGTGCCTAGTTAGGATGGCCTCTCTGCGCGCTGGGACCTCATCCATCGTGGCGGTAGAGGTACGCGGCTGCCACTGATGTGGGGTGACCAAGAGTTGTTGAATGTGGAGAGGGAAGCTGGGCCCAGCGACTCTCCAGGCATCTAGCACGTGCCATGGTGGTGTTGGTGCTCTCGCCCCTTCTTCAGGTTCTGGAAGTTCACTGCTCACTGGAATCTTTTCAGCCATCTGATTACAAAGTTGCCAGGGTGGTTAAACTTCTTGCAAGGATTACTCTCAAAATGTTAAGCATGCGGGTTCAATGACGAGTCGGAAGTTGATACAAAGACTACGTTTATTGATAGACTGAGAGTAATGCTGCATATACATTGATACAGTACTTTTAAGGCTTACTTCAAAAGGATTCCAAGGGATGGGGGTGCGGGGTAGCTCTCACACATAAACTATCATAAATGTCTACATTCTCACAGTGTTATCAAGACTCTGTCCTTGCTTTCCCCAGATGTCTCACACTCCCTAACGGGAATGTATGGGAAAGTGCTGATTACTGCTTCTCAAGTTAATTTCGTTTCTCACTACTTCTAGTATTTAGGCAATAAAGCAAGAAGGGGGGAGGGAAAGAATAACAAAACTAGCAAGAAGAAGATAGAAGATGATATTGGATTTATATCCTGCCCTCCACTCCGAAGAGTCTCAGAGCGGCTCACAATCTCCTTTACCTTCCTCCCCCACAACAAACACCCTGTGAGGTGGGTGGGGCTGGAGAGAGCTCTCACAGCAGCTGCCCTTTCAAGGACAACTTCTGCCAGAGCTATGGCTGACCCAAGGCTATTCCAGCAGGTGCAAGTGGAGGAGTGGGGAATCAAACCCGGTTCTCCCAGATAAGAGTCCGCACACTTAACCACTACACCAAATTGGCTCTCCAGGCTGGATCCTCCATGATACTTCACAGACCAGGATTAGGCAGGATCCTATAACAATCAATTATCAATGGAATTTCACCATGCTTGACATGGCTTCCAGTGAATGTACACACAGTTCCAGTGCATACTAGCACTTAGATCTTGTTGGAAGCAGGTAGATAATGTGCCATACCCCCCCAAGTCTCTAAGTATCCTAAACTGAATTTAATAGAGTAGAAGTTAATGTATTTGATCTTTTTGATTAAGACACTATAAATTTTTAGGTTTTTGAGGCTGAAATAACTTTAATAGAATCATGCATTTCTGTTTCATGGAACTGAACCTCTCCAGTACCAATTTTTATTAAAATATAAACAGTTTCTTCAAATTAGAGGACTGTGCTCCCAGTTTAGAGAAAATCCACAAATATTTACCTGAGTTCATTAAAATAGTGACTGCTTTAGCATTCTGAAAGATCTGCATATCAACAACAATAACAACCTTTATTGGCATAACAACATAAACATGCGCAATCAGCAAGCAGGAAAAGATCCATTACACCAGCATTTGAAACATTCTTCTCCTCTTAGAAGCACAGCACAGAAATTTAGCCACAGTCTCAAATGATCTCAGGGTTTTGAGTGGATAATAGGAAGAGAGTCGTACAACCATCAGATTGTCCTTCATGATTTTGAAGAAGAGGATCTAAGTAAATGACACAAATATCACAGTAAAATGTACAGTGCAGGAGAACATGTTCAGTACTTTCTATATCCCTTGAACCACAAACACAAAACCTGTTGGAGTATGGAATTTTCTTAAACCTCCAATAAACACAGCAGAAGGAAGACATTAAAACAAGTTAACATGAAGGCTGTATGAAGGTTAGGGGAAGTCAAGCAAGAAAGATACTCTGCCAGGGTGCCACTAGAGGAGATCCCCCACCTCAAAGGGGAACATCTGCCAGAGGCAAGACTTCTGATCTTGCATCTCAGTATCTACACATCTTTGTTTAATCAAAGCAAATAAAGTTCTCTTGGGGAGGGAGACTAAATTGTCCAAACTGTACCCAATTAGAGAGATTGTTTTCCTATACTGGATAGCCAGAGCTCCATATCAAATATTTGATCCCTTTGTCAGTTTTCAGCTGAATCTTTACTTACATTGTTAAGTACCAGAATATGGCAGTGGAATCAGCCTTGGGGCTTTTCAGTGAGCCAAGTAAAAGTTGGTATTAACCTCAACAACACAATTGTGCTTTTAATTATGCTTCTTTTTATTTTTTGGTGCAGGCATTGCTGTTTGGTGATTATGTAGATTTGGAAGCTCCTGAGTATTTAGCTACTGAAATTGCTGTTCTCCTTTACATGAAACCTGATCCTGAATGCCGTTACTGTTTTAGAGGGATATTGCCTCTGCACTGCCGGTATCACCAGCCAGCAGAGGTTGATGGAGAAGTCTCTGCCATATTGAAGAGTCCAGAAATATTGGTCCATTGCCAGAAAGGTAAGAAACACTGACCTTCTGCTTTTGGGAATAAGAAAGGGGAAACAAGAGGAAGGGAAATGAAAAAGGCACTATGGAATCATAAATCTTGAAGGTGGGGTTTTATTTCAGTAGGACTGTGAGGGAGAGACCTAAGCAGGCATTCTGAATTCAGGAAAAGTACTTAAAAGTTGAAGTTAAATGATTTCCCACAGTATTAGGTTTATTTTTGTGGTTTCTTTCTTTCTCCTAGCCTTTCTATCAGCGGAATGTTTGAAAGAAATCAAAATAGAAGAACCATGTTCCCGGAAGAATAAACATAACTGCAACTGGGACAGCGTGAAGTTCCAAGCTGTGCGTTGATTATTCCTAAAATATAGTGATATAGTAAATGTCCCTGACAATCCTGAAATTAATTTATTTCAGTCCACTGACAATAGATTGGATCCAGACTAAATTGGCAATTCCCACCACTTCCTCCTGCATTTACTCTCCATGTGGGAGGGACGGTGGCTCAGTGGCAGAGCATCTGCTTGGGAAGCAGAAGGTCCCAGGTTCAATCCCTGGCATCTCCAAAAAAGGGTCCAGGCAAGTAGGCGTGAAAAACCTCAGCTTGAGACCCTGGAGAGCCGCTGCCGGTCTGAGAAGACAATACTGACTTTGATGGACCACAGGTCTGATTCAGTATAAGGCAGCTTCATATGTTCATATGTCATTCCTCAAGGTCACTTATCCCTCAGGAGCCATACTCCCTCCCTCTAAACTGTGGAGTCTTGTGAGCAAAAATTCTACTTTGTGAGTTGCTGGCATTAAAGTTGTGAGCGACTGAATAAATTAGTTTGCTCTGGGGCCATTTTTCCTGAGCTAAGACAAAAATGTGTGAGCCAGAGACTTAAAAATTGTGAACCGGTCAGGGGAGAGCAGGATATAAATTTGATAAAAAAAATAAAATAAATACTAACTCAACTTAGAGGAAACATTGCTCAGGAGCAGCATTTTTTGTAGGTTGGTGGGCCGTGGTTGGATGCGGGAGGGAGGAAAGTTCTGTCACTGAAACATCTAGTTTGGATCCAACCCTGCAGAAGTAACTTTGGCTTGGATTGTATAACTTTGCTCTTTGTGCACTTTTATCTGGGACTGTGGTGGTAGTCCTCTGGAGTGCTTTCTTTCTTTGGTATTAAGCACCTCTATGATAACAATTTCCAGTGTTTATCTATGAGCCCAAAGCACCTAGCACAGAGGTAGCAAGTGCCACAAGCCTTTGCAACACCCAGAGATAAATGTGTGCAGGGCAGAAGTATAGGATCCAAGTCCAAGGATGCCCTTGTGCAAGTTAGATTGCTTCATGTTGACTTTTGTGGACTACTTGAGCACAGGGTTGTGGTCCAAGTTTCCATATGGACAGGCTAGTTTATGGGTGATGTTTGTCTTCCATGATTTTGTTTTAGTGCTGTAAGAATTGAATATTAAAGGAGGCTGATACGGGCAACCTTCTAAAATAGAAAGTGCTGAAATAAACGAATAGACTACAGTAGTTAAGCTAAAAGTCACTTGAAAAAGTATTCAAATATGGATTATATGAAATATAAAGAGTTTATTTGTCTTTTAATTTTTATTTTAGGTAAACCAGGAACTGAAATTGCAAATACCAGTTGGGCTCAAACATCACGTTACTTTAGTATGTACAGGGACTCTTGTTACCACTATATTGTGCTCCAGCCTTATTCTTTCAGCTTTAGTCAAGCATGGAGACTTCTTGTTTGTTCAGAGCTCATTGTAAAATGAAATAAAACTTTATTGAATCATCATGGAAAGACTGTCAAACTGCCTAAGCGGACTGACCAAACAAGATATGGGGAGTGAAGAACATACTTGTTATTGGCACAGCATCACTATTTGGGAGCAGGCCCAGTGCCTTATATTGACTGTTAGTGTTACATTTGCCTGACTCTACTGGTTTGAACGAGTTGTTTTTCTAGAATTTTATGCAAGCTTTTTAAGTAGCTTGATCTCATTATCACACAACTATAAAACTCTTCTGTACTTTGATTCTGTCCCCTGGCTTGAACCATCTGATAAATTGAGCTCTGACTCATGAATGCTTATGCTGGAATAAATTCTGTTAATTTCGTAGGTATCACTGGACTTCTACTTTATTTTTCTGCTAAAGACTTAGATGGTATTACAGGTATTAATTTGTTTAGCATATTTAGTCAATGGTCTCTGTATTTTTCCTGATTAGACTTAGAATCATAGAGTTGGAAAGGAACTCCAGGGTCATCTAGTCCAACCCCTTGCACAATGCAGGAAATTCACAAATACCTCCCCTCTCACATCCCCAGTGACCCTTGCTCCATGCCCAGAAGATGGGCAAAACTCTCCATGATCTGGCCTGGAGAAAAAATTCTGATTGACTCCAAAGTGTCAACCAGTACCTTCCTGTCACGGTGCAAGAAGGGGCCACAAGAACCAAGCACCAACACTACCCCTTCCCCTCACACGATCTGCCAATTCACAGAACCAGCATTGCTGTCACTGTGCAAAAAGGGGCCACAAGAACCAAGCACCAACACTACCCCTCCCCCTCCCACGATCTGCCCAATTCACAGAACCAGCATTGCTGTTAGATGGCCATCTAGCCTCTGTTTAAAAACATCCGAGGAAGGAGAGCTCACCACCTCCTGAGGAAGCCTGTTCCACTGAGGAACTACTGTCAGGAAGTTCTTCCTAGTGTTTAGCCAGAAATTCTTGATGTAATTTTAACCCACTGGTTCTAGTCTGACTTTCTGGAGCAATATAAAACAATTCTGCACCATCCTCTATAACACAACCCTTCAAGTACTTTTAGATGGTGATCCTATCACCTCTCAATTGTCTCTTCTCCAGGCTAAACGTACCTAGTTCCTTCAATCTTTCCTCATAGGACTGGGTCTTCAGACCCCTCACCATCTTTGTTGCCCCCTCTGGATATGTTCCAGCTTGTCTATATCCTTCTTAAACTGCGCTGCTCAAAACTGAACACAATACTCTAGGTGAGGTGTAAACAGAGCAAAGTGATACCATCATTTTCCTACCTGAATGCAGAACTTTACATTTATCCCCATTAAAATTCATTTTTGTTTTAGCCCAGTTTTCCAGCCTGTCAAGATCATCCTGTATCCTGTCTCTTCTACTGTATTTGCGACCCCTCCCAATTTAATATAATCTGCAAATAAGCATTCCCTCTATTCCTTCATCCAAATCATTGATAAAGATGTTGAACAAAATAGGTTCCAGGACAGATCCTTGAGGCACTCCACTTGTCATTCCTCTCCAAGAGGATAAGAAACCATTCACAAGCACTCTTTGGGTGCAACTTGAATTTTACATTATTAACATTTGAATATTACATTATTATATTTCACTTTTATTACCGTTATCACATTTCACTCTGTACTTCCTACATTTCCTCTTCAACAACTATGTGGTTGTCTTTTTCAAACCAGGTACCTCCTACATAAAATTTATGCAAAGTGAGAATTTATGGACCTCAGTCCATGAAAACTCTTGCTGCTTTGCTACCAGGAGAGATAAGTTATAAATCTATTAAAATAAATAAAAAGCTTTAAACTGGGGGAAAAATGTTTTGAGTATAATCTCATAAGACTCCCATTTATTTTTGCTTTATAAGCAGTTTGGCATCATGCAGAATGGGAGAATTTGAGCATCAGGAAAATTATCTGAAGTTTATTTTACGAAAGTCTAATAATAGAGATCAATCATGTCGACAAAACTGAATTCTAAGGAAAGTAACACTTCAGAAGGAAATTTTAAATGTTCATGTAAACCATAGTTGTATTTTGAATTCCAGAGGATGATAAAGTTGATGGAATTATTCCATGTACTGAGAGAACACTTGGAAAATCATTATTTTTGAAAATACAAGGAATTACAGAAAGGAAATTGTTTCATTAATGGAAAAAGTGAGCAGTGCCAAAGATTACTAATTTTTCTATGCTCAGCAAGCTTCACAAGTCACTAGGGGGCATTAAGTGGCTGTTAGTATGTTAAACAAGGTTCATGATGTGCCCATCTCCCATATTAGTAAAGGGAGGGTATAAAATATCAATAGAATAAAAGTAGACATTTTTATACTATATTACATCAGTATAGTATAAGTTCATCCAGAGAGGTTATATCTTAGCTGTACTGCTCTCCTTGTCTCTTTTAGTATTCTGTCTGGATTTTCATCAAAAGTTCGTTTCAAGATCATGTTTTGTGGCTTCCTTCTCTCCTGGTGGATGAGACACTTGTCTTAAGAACATAAGAGAAGCCATGTTGGATCATGCCAATGGCCCATCCAGTCCAACACTCTGTGTCACATAGTGGCCAAAAAAACAGGTGCCATCAGGAGGTCCAGCAGTGAGGCCAGGACACTAGAAGCCCTCCCACTTTTGCCCCCCAAGCACCAAGAATACAGAGCATCACTGCTCCTTGAACAAAGTGCCACATGATTACAGCTGAGACAATGCTTTAGTAACTAGTATCACTGTAACGACTGCTCTGCATCTGTTTGGGGAGCAGGAGCTCTTAAAAGAAATGCAGAGGGATTATTTTTGTTGTTCATTATGCTTCTATGTGCAGCTGTTCCATGTGATGACTGGTCAGTTGTAAGCTTCTGTTTTCCTTGTTTTTGGCTCTGTTTTGTTCCAAGGGTATCCAGTCTTTTAATAATACGAAAACTTCTTCCATTTCAGCTGGTGACCATTTAGATATTTTTTTGGGGGGAAATGCAGTAAAAGGTATCTATATACTATTAGCCTCCTGTGCCCCCCAACTGTGGATAGCCAAATCTATGGATTGGAGCCATGTAGTGGTTAAACAGATTTTTCAACAATCTTGGGGTACTCCACAGGTTTGCAGAAAAATATGAACATTTAAAGGTGGCTATGTAGCCTGAGGCTCTGTGTTGGGACTGATGGTGGCCACGCAGCCCAGGAGCCATGCTGACCATGTCACTGCCTGGGCAGCCTATAAGCTAAACTGGGTATGCTGCTGCTGAATTTGGGGAGCCATTCTGGGCATGCTGCCATTGGTGGTGCAGCCCAGCAGCTAGACGTGGCAGTGGTGGTACAGCCCAGGGGGAGCTCTGGGGCCACACCAAGCCAGGTAACAGCAGTCCTGCAGCCCAGAATACTGTGCTGGGTCCTGTGGCCCGGGGGTCAAGCTGGGTCTGGGGCAGCTGCTAAACAGCCCAAGCCTCCATGCTGGACCTGGTGGCAGCTGCTGGAGAGCCCAGGGCTGCGCTAGGCTAGGAGAAAGTATGCGGGGGCAGGTCAACTCCTACCCTGCAAGTCTTGCAGCCCCCCCACTTTTATAGATTAATTTTGAACTGTGAGCCCCAAATAATTAAGTAGATGAGATGGGTGATGAAATGTAAGTGGTACCATTTCACGTGATAAACAGAATTGGAGGGAAAGCGAAAACAAGACAAGGATAGTAATAGATTTTATTAATGTAGTATAAAAATTATTTTCTGAATAATCTGCAACATTTTGAACTTTACATATCACTAATAACATGCATCAGAATTTGTTTGCATTATTGCTCCTATGAACATATGAAGCTGCCTTATACTGAATCAGACCCTTGGTCCATCAAAGTCAGTATTGTCTACTCAGACTGGCAGCGGCTCTCCAGGGTCTCAAGCTGAGGTTTTTCACACTTATTTGCCTGGACCCTTTTTAGTTGGAGATGCTGGGGATTGAACCTGTGACCTTCTGCTTACCAAGCAGATGCTCTGCCACTGAGCCACTGTCCCTCCCTCTCCTACTGGAGATCATTTTAGACTACTAATTTTTCATAGAACATCTTCAGATGATATCTTACACAGTGGTAACTTGAAAATATAATTGGTAATTTATTGTATTGACAAAAGTGCAGCATGACTGTTTCCTCACTGTGACCATTTAAGTACGTATCTCTGTTGGGTCTTTGAATTTGCAGGAAAAAATAGCATACAAGGTTGGATCTAGACTAATTTTTCCAATAGCGGCGTGGAACTTTATTGCTTTCTCCTATCTTTGTAACCCACTGATAAAACAATTTAGCTTAAAGTTTCAGATCCTAAAGAATAACAGGAGGGTATCTGTAGCAGCAGGAACAAGGAAACTGCCAATTTCATCTGGATCCAGCCCATATTTTCCTACACAAAAATAACTTCTGTGCTGGCAAAATATGTGGTGTGATCTGTGTTGGCAGAGTCATTAACACAGCCATGGTGTACAACCTGAGGAGATATAAAGGTTTATTTAGGAATTAACATACCTGATAGGAAAGAGGAGAGACACAGCGAGATTCCAGAACATCACTGTGCAACGTCCTTGTTTAGGGGAGGGGTTTTCCCTGCTGGCCAGTTGATCCACAGCAGAGAGGAGCTCCCAAACCTGGGGGATCCCCCGCTGGGAGCTGGCAACCCTGATTAAGCAGTATAAGAAATTCACTCAACTTCTTTAACCTGGGTACTGATGTGAGTTGCAACTTGTTATAGTAATGATTCCAAACAAATGTTTAGATGTAAAAATATTGTTTGCTACAAGCTATAACTGTCTTGCCCTGACCTACATAGCCCAGTTTAGCCCAATCTCACCAGGTCTTAGAAGCTAAGCAGGGTCAACCCTGATTGATTAGAGCCTACAAAGAAACACCAGTGTTGCTATGCAGAGGCAGGCAATGGCAAACCATCTCTGAACATCTCTTGCCTTGAAAACCCTACAGGTTTACCATAAGTCAGCTGAAACTTGATGAAAAAGAAAACTATCTTACTGCAGGGAGGGAAAGAGGGAGTGCCTGAGGACCTCACAGGTGCATGTAACAGCATATCATAATTACTTGTTAAGCCAGAGCAATGCCTCTGTGTTCTGTCCCTGAAATATAGAGTTATTTATCAATAACATTTTTATTTTGCCTTTTTTCCAAGCACCTCAAGACAGTGTGCATGTTTTTCCACCTCCATTTTATGTTCACAACAACCTAGTGATGTAGGCCAAGTTGACAGACAGTGACTAGATAGAGCTGCTCTGCTTCAGTCCTTGAAACTGTGTACTGAAATTAAAGACATTGCAAGTGATGGTATATCTGGTTTTGTCAAGTAGTTTCAGGGAGTTTACAGACAGATATAGGAGGGATAGTATTTTTTTTTAAAGGAAAAGCAGCTGTTGTAAGGAACTTGAGGTGAAATGAGAGGTCGGAGCTTCAGGGCATGTAAATAGTTTGGGAGTGAAGTACAAGAATTCCAGCTGTCAAGGACAATGTATACAGCTGCTCCCAGTTCAGCTCTTATACAACACCCTCCTCAATAAATCATTATCAGAATAATAGAGTGGTCATAAACAGTTGCTGGAGGGTGATTGAGTCTGCTAGCACCTGCAAGTACAGAGGCAACAATTCTTGCTTGACAATTAATTTGCAGTTCACTGGATGACAACTTTTACTTCCCAGCTGGGTTTGTTATGACTGAGGCAGAAAAATAGCATTTTTGGAATGTGAGATAAAGCTATCTGAGGCTCAGACTTCTTTGTTATATTATACTGCACACAAACTATTTCAGAGTCAGAAATCTCTCAGAGGCTTGTACTGTCTAACATACTGTACACATTGTTGAATGAGTAGTGGTTTTATAAGTACTGGTAGGAATGGATGTGTTTTCTTTAACTCTTGTATAAAATGAGGGACTGAGAAAACAGATTAGACAGAGAGGGTGCTATGGATAGGATAAAAGAAAGCATGTGCTAAATAAACTACCCAATTCCTAGGCTGGTGTAGCTTAACTGGAAGTACTAAGTGGTGTCTGGAGTTGGGAATGGCTGCTACAGAATGAGCAAATAAATTGTTTTGCTTTGTAGCTGGGCATGCAAAATAAAGTTTGTCTCATGTGAATTTTGTGTTCTCCTCCCTCAAATATTTTTCCTATGTCACTGTATCTATGAGGGCTGTTTGAAA
The DNA here is from genome assembly GCF_032191835.1 of Heteronotia binoei. Classification (NCBI taxonomy): domain Eukaryota; kingdom Metazoa; phylum Chordata; class Lepidosauria; order Squamata; family Gekkonidae; genus Heteronotia; species Heteronotia binoei. The sequence continues at coordinate 88,600,370 of NC_083228.1, read as the reverse complement.
TGTTTGCATGCTGTATGACCCCTGGTCATCGCTGGAGAAGGGTGTGTGTACTGCTTTCCCTAGATGGGGTGGAGGGGGGTGTGACTCATGGATGGTGATTCACCGACAACTGTATTTGGCTTGCAGAGGTCAGTGAATACAATCTTCTGCGGAGCGAAACACACCTAATATGGAACGAGTCATTTGCTTCAGGCTTTATTCTTTTACTCCTTGACTAGCTCAGTAAAGTTCCACGAGAGCTACAAAGAATTAGTCAACACGAGACTGCGCTTTCAACATATAAAATCATACCGTTTTCAGCGAACCATAATGTTTGTTGAAGTCTTTGCTTGAAGGGTTTTTCTTGTTTCTCGCCAGTGTAACAATAAAAGTGTTAACACTGTTGCTACATTAATGGCTGAGTAGTTCCAAAAATGAGTCGGCTGTAAAAAAGAGATGAGCAGTAGGAAATGGCTAAGTAGTAATCACAAAATGATTCATCTACCAGTTTTCTCACTGAAGCGGTGGTAGGGAGGTTGATAGAATGCCAAAGTACTCACAGCGAAGGTTCCACTTTTTGTTTTTTTAATTTTAGCTTTCTTGGGGGGAGGGGGGACCTGTCGTCGAAATACCTTACCGGAGCAGTATTGCGCCGCCGCACAAAAAACGCATGATGGGACCTGTAGTCTTCGTGCCTGCCTGCCTCCTCCGCCCCCTCTCCTTTGGCGCCGCTATCTACACCAGGAACCGCCTGCCCGACTCCACCTCTTCCTTTCCCGGGCTGTGGCCACGCGCGGCGGTTCCGCTTAATCCTCGGGCCGCCCGGTGGGTCCTCCTCCCCGCCATTGTAGGAGGCCGCGCCCTATTCTACAGTGGTGGTCGGCCAGTGGCGAGAAGTTGGGCCGGTGTTTGGTGAGCGTGGCTGGCTTCGAGAGCTTCTCTTGGGAGGTAGGTTGGAGCTGAAAGGCGCTGAGGGGAGGTGGAGAGGGAGAGACTGAGCTGCCCGGGCCCAGAGGTCGGGCTCTTCAGAGTCGAATCGTCGGGGAGGTCTTGGAAGGAGACTGCGCGGCTGCTGGAGGAAAAGGAAGAGAAGGGCTAGATGCTCTTGCTGGCGGCGTTGCGGGCAGGTGCCTGAGGACACGGGGCTTGGGCGTGGAGCTCCGCACCTGGGAGGCAAACGCAGCCCCCTGGCCGCCGCCGCCGTTCTCTCTGCTCAAGGCTTGGGCACGCACAGGGCGCGGTTGCGTCTCCAGGTCCTCAAATGGACGGTTGTTTCCATTCTCTCAAATGGACGGTTGTTTCCTCATCGCAGACTTGCTCGGGTAACGGAACTTTCTGCTGTTCACAAGCGGAACAAGAAAGCCTCACAATCTTTGAAAGGGACCTCAGTGGTAGCGAGGTTTTGGGGGAGTCTGTTTTTTGTTATTATAAAGAAAAAGATGCTCTCATCACTGATAACTCTGTGTCTTAGTATTTTATTTATTTATTTCATTGATGGCTTGTTTTTTCCAAAGAACTCAGGGAGGTAAGTTAAGCTGTTTGTGAGTGGCCCAGGGTCATCTGAGGCCAGTTGTTGCTATTACCAATTGTTGTATTAGTTGGGGTACCATAGGAAGGAAAATGCTGGTGTGGGTACTGATCTATGTCCCATTCTTTCACTTTTCCTTATAATTATATGATATAGCAAAGATAGTATTGTAAAATGGGGATTTCCCCCACCCCCTGCCCCATCCCAGTCACTCAGATTTGGAGATTTATCACCACATTCTGAGTCCATCACTGAGGTTGCCAGACCTGTTGCTGTTCTCTTATAATCGGAAAGTACTGTCTAGATCCTGAACGGTGAGAAGACAAGGGTTTTTTTACCCCCCCTCAGACTTCCAGTTTGCTGGCTGCCCTTGAAAATGTTGTATCTTTCCTCAAGACTATTGAGAAGGCGAGCAGATAGAATAACTGAATGGGCAATTTTCTGCTGACATCCTGGAGCTATTGGTAATGTTCCTTTCCCCCCCAGGTTTATAATTTAGCACAAATAATATGCTTAACTTTACTGTGGTAGGAAGAGTTCCCATTTTAGAATCTTAAGTGAAATTCTATGGTAGTTTCATGATATTATCTATGCTTTAAAACCAAGTATGGGTTTGAAGTCTCTTTCTAGCATATTTAACTGCCATGATATAGTATACAATTTTATTTCTTAGCAGGTATTATTCTTTATAAATAGAAAGTGCTTATTGCCATCTGGTTGATCAGAAGAACTGAATGTCTTGCTTGGATCTAAATCTTTAAGCTGGGTTTTTTTTTCTGTGTTGCATTTGCCTGCATGAATTTGGAGGGATTGTAAAACAGCTGAAAATTGATTGAGGTCCACACTTGACTTTCCTACTGCTCCTGTGGTTCAAGAAAAAGAACATAGAGCTGAATCACGGGTAATTTGGGGTTAATTTATTCAGTTTTGGAGTTTTCATAATTGTTCTCAGAAATGATAACTCCTACAAGGTAGTCTGCTGTATTGTTAACTTTGGTATTGTAAAGATAGGGTCATAACCCAGCCTCCATTTTACACAATTCTGCAAGTGATGGCCAGGAGTGGTTCAGGAAGCTTCCTCTGCAGACAGAAACGGGATTGACCTCTTAGAATGAAGACTCTAAAGCAGAATTTGAGTGGTAGGAGCTAGTTGTGAAGTGTCAGTGTTATTTAAACACATCTCTGTTGACCTGAAATATATTTTGCTATGCAACAGCCTAGAATATTTGTTGTGATTTCAAAACAACTTGTACTTGAAAGGTGATCTAGAGAACTGAACAATTTGGAAAATTTGGTTCTGTTCAAACAACGTACTATTGTATGCCAACTGTTATACAGGAATAGATTTGTGATAAGAAATAAATAGCTTTGCCTCTGAATATTTTTTTTAGAGGTGTAAAACTGAAAGCCACAGATGTGTTATTTGCATGGGCTGCCCAGAGGAAAAAAAAGATCATAAAAATAATTCAGCCACAAATTTTCTAAATACATATGAAAGTTAATGCAAAACATGTTTTAAATTAGATTATTTGTTTTGATCTATTGTGATATATTAGAATCTTTTAAGAAAAATACTGGTTTTTTTCTCTGTTCAGTTTTATGTTTATCACTGGAAAATATTGCAGATGTCTCAGAGCAAGTATCTAGTTTTGTTAAAAAAAATCACAGATGCCATTGGCAACTTTCTGGGTGAATTTTCAGTCCTCGACAGAACAATTGGTGGATGCTTATTTGATTTTAACCCTGCTTTCCAGCAGTAAACTAATTCCCGAAGGGAGCTCACAGGTATCAGAAACTAGCACAAATAAGGAATAAAGTGTGATTTAAAATGTCATTTGTGGAGAGAATTTGCAGTTATGCTGGTTACGGGCATAGAATCATAGAGTTGGAAGGGACTTCCGGGGTCATCTAGTCCAACCCCCTGCACAATGCAGGAAACTCACAAACACCTCCCCCTAAATTCAAAGGATCTTTATCGCTGTCAGATGGCCATCTAGCCTCTGTTTATAAACCTCAAAGGAAGGAGAGGCCACCACCTCCCGAGGAAGCCTGTTCCACTGAGGAATCGCTCTAAGTGTCAGGAAGTTCTTCCTAATGTTGAGCCGGAAACTCTTCTGATTTTATTTCAACCCATTGGTTCTGGCTCTGCCTTCTGAGGCCACAGAAAACTATTCCACACCATCCTCTATATGGTTGGAATACTTGGCTGCTACCCTTCTCCAATGGCCTTAACTATGGGATTTGGATTGGAAGAAGGGGAATCTCATCTCCAGAATATGCTTTTAGATCTCTAGGCATATGTGTTGAACTGCAGGTGTTTTCCACAGCAGATTATGTATAATTACTAATCTAATTGACAAAATAATCCAATGGTACCTTAACAGAGTTTATTTGAGCAAGACTCCTCTGGAAATGACCCATCTCCCCCACACTTACTGGACTTCCTTGGGGCCTTCTGAGCATGTCAGAAGTGGGAGGGATAAGGGAATCCAATTTATTGGCCTACAAGGAAGTCACTTGCTAAATTGTGGTTTTTAAAAGGAATGTAGCCCATGCTTCAGTTCAAGGTGTGGTCACTTCCAGCTGTCACCAGGGATGGAGAATGGGCAATGGGAGTCAGTCTGCCCCCCAAGCTTGTGAACAGTAGTTCTACTTGCAAATAGGTAAGCCGCCCTGATTGCACTGGTGCACAACTGGGTGCCTCTGGCTGAGCCAACCCAACATAGTATTTGGGGGGCGAGGCATGGCTGCCATGGAAGTGAGTCTGGAGGGAGGCAGAAACCTGCCCAAGCTAGATGGATTCACTGACCCTTTAGATTAACTCAGTGACCTTCAGACTCCTCAGCCCACAGGTTGGGAACAGCTGAGCACTCTTCATATCTGCCAGGTGACTCCTAGGCAATTTATTTTAAGTATTTGAACACTGCTTTATCTAAACTCAGATCAGTTTTCATAAGAATGGGGCCATATTTAAAATTATGTAAAAACAGAGATGCAGCAATTCCATTTCAGTATATTCCATACAAAAGCCACATCCAACACTGGCAAACTTCCCTGTAACAGAAAGTCTGCCAACAAAACATCGTAATGTGATGTCACTCCATGGGTCAGTAATGACTCGGTGCTTGCACAGGGGATTACCTTTACTAATAAAAATTACATCCCATGATAGTTATGTTCATATTAGCTGCTGAAGGCTATAAGCTTAATGTGTGGAAATAAGCAGGTGAAGGTTTTCATAGCATGGAGGTAAATAACATCCCCTGGGAAATAACAGCCCATTAAGTTTTTATGATAGTGCCTCAAGTTGTTGGCAGCCCTACCTCTTACATGCTAATAAAGGACACAGTTTCTGACCTCATTCAGGAAGTTATTCCAGAGTTTCATTATGATTATAGTGGAAATAGTTAATTTAATTAGAGAATTTACATGCTGCCTTACCATGATCTGTTCTGGGTGCTGGAGTTGAGTATCATCTGCATATTGGTGGCACCTCATGCCAAATCCTCTTCTCTCAGTTGCTAACAATGTCAGCTGCCATAGTGGAATATGAGAATGTGGCTGCATGTGGGGTTTGAAGAGCCAGTTCCTAAGTTGTATTGGATGCAAGTTGTGAAGATTTTTTAAAGACCATCACTAGCATCTTGAATTCAGTGAGCCGGTATCGGTGCAGCTGCAATAAATCTGCTTGTAAAGATTTGTGCTGCTGTGTATTAATCAGCTATAATTTAATTGAAAATCTCCAAAGGCAACCCTATCCAGAGCATATGACAGTAGTCTAACATTGTGATTCAGCATGGTGAGATTTCCTTGCTCTCCAAAAAGCAGTAGTATTGTACAATGAGTGTGCCTGATAAAGGGTGCTTCTGGCCAACATGCTAATATTTTATATAGGATCAAGGCAGGGTGTAGAAATACTTTCAGACACTGAACTTGCTCAGATGGGATAGGTACCATTATTTTCTAAAATTATTATAATAATTTCTTCTAAGGCCTCAGGATTATCTGCTAGCATCTCCTCTCTCTTCATGATTGGTTTATTTGACCTTCTCTACTTTCCTACAGCTGTACTGAATCAGCACCTCCTGCATGCTTAATTTAGTATACAGCTCTGTATTCTCAGGATGATGCTAGAATTCTAGCTGATCTCATTGTGCTCAGGGCTGCTGAGAGCCCCCCCCCCCCGCCAAGTATGACACTGATCCAAACTATGTGTCTAATTTTGTGATTTTATATTTATACAGATATATATAAGTACCAGTATTGGACACATCTGATGAAGTGGCCTGTAGTCCACAAAAACTTCATCTTATACTAAGTAAATCAGTAAGAAGTCTATTTACTTTTACCTATGTACCCTTTCCTAGCACAAAAGTAGAGGCAAATGTATTATGTAGTGATGCTAGATGAGAAATACTGAGATCAATGGGAGTGGTTTGACATTTTCTTAAAAGATTCATGTCATTTTCATATAACATGATGCTTAATGTCTGCAGTAGCAAAGTAATGCTTACAAAGGGACATTAGATGTTCCACGAATGCAGCAACAACCCATTGCCTAATCTAATGGGGTGGGGAGAGTCTAACTTCTATTCTAGAGAGCCAGTTTGGTGAAGTGGTTAAGTGTGCGGACTCTTATATGGGAGAACTGGGTTTGATTCCGCACTCTTCCACTTGCAGTTGCTGGAATTACCTTGGCTTAGCCCTAGCTATCGCAGGAGTTGTCCTTTAAAGCAGCAGTCCCCAACTCCTGGGCCCCAGACTGGTACCAGCCTGTGGCCTGTCAGTAACCGGGCTGCCAGCCTTGCGGTGCCCCACAGTCTCCGTGTTCCCCTGCGGCGCCTCCTTCTTCCTCCATTTTTATGATGTAAGCTTTTAAAGATCCTGGAAGATGCTTTCCCCAGCTTAACATAGTGAAAACGGAGGGGGGGGGGGAGGAGGTGCCGCGGGCGTGGGGGGTGAGACTGTGTGGTGCAGGGGGGAGGCCAAATTCAGTTCCCCCACCCTGCCAGCCCTGGGGCCGTGGTGGGCGGGCCGGCCGGTCCCTGGTGCCAAAAAGGTTGGGGACCACTGCTTTAAAGGGCAGCTGCTGTGAGAGTCCCCTCAGCCCCACCCACCTCACAGGGTGTCTGTTGTGGGGGGAGAAGATATAGGAGATTGTAAGCCTCTCTGAGTCTCTGATTCAGAGAGAAGGATGGGGTATAAATTCTGCAGTTGTTGTCTTCTATTCAACCTGTGTAACCACTAATACAGATTAACATTCCCTTACCATGCATGGGAGGGGGGCATCCTTTTACTAGTTTGACAGATCATGGGGAAATATTAACTCCCTCTCCCCACTTCTGTTCATAATATTAACAAAAGTTTGCTGCTATACTACCATTAAGTACATTCTAAGTGGCCAACCAGGAATGAGAGACCAAGACTGACAAATAAGGTGGGGGGGGATTAGAAAGGGGGGAGAGAGAAATGAAGGCATATAAAAGGAAGAGAACAAAATGGAGGAAAGTGGAAAAGGGAGATAAATTAAGAAGAGAAGAAATAGTGTTTTATTTTCTACAACACTAACAGGGAAGATCTGGCTTAGCAGACAAAACTAAAGAGCTGGGTGAAGGAAAAGGAAGACGGAAACACTGCTGGAAACAACCACTGTGTAAGGAGGCTGCAGCCTAGCAATGACTGTAGTGACTGGTTCTGTCTGGTCTTGCGTTGCTTCAGTGCTAGCCTGGTTGTTGGATCTGATAAGCAAGAGATTCCCTCAACCATCCACACGGAGATGTGTAAATGTGTTGCTTTAGTGTTCATGGCATCTGCAAAAAAAATTGTATGTATGTGTACATGTAAGCACGAACACATACTCTTTTCCAAGGCCTTCATAAACGGTTTCTTGTGTTCCCTTAAGCTAATTCGGATGATTCACTCTTCAGCAGTATCTTGGTCTCAGCACATCTCTGTCTCAACATGCTTTGTTGAGAGGGGAACTGTGGAGAAAAAGGTGCTCTTAGACCTCTGGGACCACACCATTCCTTGTGAAGTACAGTAATTGTACAAAGCCCTGCTTGGGTCTCCAAGCCTTGCTTGGCCTATCCTTTAATTGCAGAAGGACGATTTCATGAACCTTAATAAATCAATCATCTGTTTTAAGGGGTTTTCTCTGTTTGATGCTTGGTGCTAAAATTTTTCCAAGCAACTGGAATTATTTGCCTTTTGAGTAAAGGAGATATCTGATCGGGTGACTCTGGAACATTATTTGGGTTAATCAGGAACTTTTTGAGAAATCTGGAGGAGAGCTTTCTCTCTCAAATGAAATGTAGCTTTAGGAACAAAGATGGCTGCCAGAAGGCCCAAGTGTCATGTGCTTGATATGCGCCAGCCTTCTCTCTCCCCCGTCTCTGAATCTTCCCTTCCTGGATGCCATTTTGAATCAAAAACTACGTAGTTCCAACACAACTACGAGGAAGCTATTCCCTCCATTGACTTCTATGTCTGATGCTGTTTCAATATAGAGTGTATACTTTGGCAGCACCTTGACACATCTATTGGGCCTTGTCCTACATGAGTTGGAATTTCACCACACAGTGCATACAAGGATTTTCCTGTTGCTTTGCATTGTCAGGAGAAGTTCCATAATGGTGGGCATACTGTGGCTCAGGAAAAAGTCAGATGCGACTTGATGGCATTTTCCACCATTACCAGTGCACAATACCTTTTGTTTAATGAGTGCCTCATGGATGTAGAAGAAGAGATAGTTCAATAAGTTCTGTAAGACGGTGATTCCCAAACAGCTGCTTCATGTCACAGTTTCCCCCTTAATGTATATAAAGCTGCCACCAAGAATTTAATTCCAGACACTTTATTTAACATTCCCAACTGCATTGTGCCCAAGCTTTAAGGCTTCTTTATTGGACTATGTGGCCCTGAGGATGAGACTCAATAATATCATAGGAGTCCAGGGTAGTATAAAACAAAATAAAACTTTATGTGTACAATAAGTGTTTTGGTTTCAAGATGTTTATAGCTTAATTTTTCAGTGAATAATAACTTCTGACACTCTTTCACTTCACACACTCTTAAATCCTCCTTTCTCTTCCTAACTCAACTTTCTGACAGCTTCTCTCTCCGTTCCAATTCTACACTCACACTCCCATAATACTGTGAAAGTATTAGGTTTTGGCTCTCTATCTAGCCCCTAATATGTCTTCTAAAGTATTCTACTGTTCTTCTCTAGAGTCTTAATGCCTTTCACAGCACTAGTGTGGGATTCTAATCAGAAGACTGCCTCTCAGACTCCTTAGACTGCTGATTGACTTCAACTAACTGTTAGCTGCTGTCACTCTGCGGAGAGTTCACTGCTGACTGATCTCTCTCTCTGCGCCTCTTCACACATACTGTTTAGCTGTGCCCACACTCAGTCACAAACAGATCACCTCACTCACTCATTCCCCCTCTTTCACCCTCCTTTCTCTACTGCAACTTACCAACAATTAAAGGAAAACGCATATAAATTCAAATCATTACACTTAGTATCCTCCTGCTTGTACCATCTTTTGTAAGAGGTATGGAACTATTTGCTGGGTGGAGAAGGAATGCCTCTAGTCACTGGTATGACCTAAATAATACTCTGGACAGCATGCTTTCTGCATAATTTAATTTAAATAGGTCTGCTGCACATAATCAAAGCTGTAAGAACATCTTGGGTTTTATGTATGTTGTGATGTGCACACAATACCTTAGTAACTTAATTTTACATAAGAAACCAATCCAACAATCAGTAGTTTATCCACATTCACTTCCTTCAAGCATGGCTACTGCTGTCTGCTTCAAGGGAAACCACAAAGACAAGATGAAAGCTGAAACTAGGAAAGCTATTTCACAACTAGCGGTCATAGGTTTACCTTTGCAATAGCAGCTACTGGACACAAAACTGAGATAATACTAATTTATTTTGTTATGGCCATTTATGCATTTTGTTATTTAAATTTTCCATTAACAATGTAAGATGCTTTTTGTGTGTGCCATGTCTTTGAATGGGTATATTTGTAAAAACCTACATTAGTACCATCTTTTAGGGAAGTGGTGTATTTTTAAAAGAAAATGTCAGCCTTTTGCTGTCCAGGGTTGTATTATGGTACCTACCCCCTTTAATTTTCTCTTTCAAAAATTTTTCTCTTTTTATTTTGAAGCACTTTTCAGTGTTAGCATGATGTTTCATTGTATGCTTATCCTACTGATCATGTAGTTTATATTGTTGATGTAGTTAATCAGCAGTGGAAAATAGTTCTTCAGAGCACACTTATGATATATTTATATATTTATATTTGACTCCTTTCCAGGGGCTCTTGGGACATAATCAATATGCGCTTGTTGCACTGTTATGCTTACTGACTATGATACATACATAGTAGGCTTAAGAGTTGGTCTTAAACATGGTGGAATAGGAGTTAGTCTGATTTCTTAGAAGTGTTGGGTTCTGGCTGTTTTGGACCTTGTAGAACCTTGATTTGAGCCTAGAAGAAAATAGGAAGTATAATAGCAAGTAGAAACAATGTGTAATATGATTTCAGTGACATGCCCCCAGCAAAAGGTGTTTTGTTATTAAAACAGCCCTTTCAAAGTTACAAAGCCATAAATCAGGGCCTGCAGCTTGTGACATGGGAGAACTTTGTGCAGCATTCAGTTGCACTGCACAGCTGAAACACCTGAACACCCCTTCCCTCTTAGCTGTTCTTTGGGCTGTTTAATGTTGAAAGAGGGAGCTTTTCCTCCCCTTTGTTTCTGGGTAGGTAATGGGGCTGGCCACTCTCTTCAGCGCTAGGAATGAAAGTCCAGTCAATTAGCTATTATATACTGTGTGGAATTGCAAGAAGTGACTCTGTAGTGGAACTTCTGTCTCCCTTTCATTTCCCCAGGGGCCTGTAAAGGGGATGGGGAAGGAGATAGAGCCCTGCAGCCTTTTCTGCACACAGTCTTGAATTAGAGAAGACTTGGCACAGTACTTCTGAAGTGTTTCTGACCCCTAGCTTAAATAGTAGTTGGTAGGTCTACTCTGGAGGTACCGTAATTTTTTACCAAGTTTGTATAATACCTTTCTGCTCTCATCAGCATTAAGACAGCTAACAGGTTAAAGGCACAATAAAAACAAATATCCGAAACCATTATAACCAAACAAAATATATTATTAAAACTGAAACTAAAATACATATACAAAAACAACAATTAAAACATTCAGCAGAAAGGAGGGACCCCTAAGGGAGCATTAGATAAAAGAAAAAAACTTCACATGCTGATGGAAGATGGCAACAGATAGGGATAGAAAAGTGTCCCTGGGGAGAGAATTCTAGAGCCTTGGTGCTACAACTGTGAAGGCCCTCTCCCAGGTTGCTGCTCTCTTAATCTCAGAAAGCAGGGACACTCAAAGGTAGGGCTTTGGAAGTGGTTGGGTAGGTTTGTAAAAGAATAGGTGTGCTTCAGGTATGCTGGTCCCAAGTTACATGGGGCTTTAATAGTCAACACAAGCACTTCGAATTGGGTGCAGCAGCAGAATGTAAGCCAGTGTAGCTGGGCCAAGGCTGGACTGATATGATCCCGACAACCCACTCTGGTTAACAACCTAGCTGCAACATTCTGCACCAGCTGAGATTTCCAAATGCTTCTCAAGAGCAGCCCTATGTAGAATGCAGTCCAGTAATCTAATCTAGGTGTAACCAGGGCTTGCATTTCAGTGGCCAGATCTTTTCTGCTCAGGAAAGGGCATAGGCAGTTAACCAGCTGAAGGCAGTCCTGACCTTAGCTGTGTGAAGAAATGCTGGGAAGAAATGCTTTCTTTTTGTCCTGGGAGGTCTGAGATGAGCAAAATTTTCACTGGGCATTTTAAAAGTTTATTTTCCTCTGGGCAGAGAGCAGCAGGGTGTGGGAAGTTAGTTCATTTGCTTCCCAGATCTACCTTAGCTCACCTTCATACAAATGTTAATAGACCTAGAAGGAGAGAGAATGGGTGGGTCAGACTCTTCTCCAAGCAGGGAACAGAGATTTGGAGGACTTTAGACTAGAATGGATCCAGGAATAATCTCCAAAAACACTTCTTAGAATCATAGAGTTGGAAGATACCTCTAGAGTCATCTAGTTCATTCCCCTGCACAATGCAAGAAATTCACAAATACCTCCCCTCTCCCACATGCATCCCCAATGACCCCTGCTGTATGTCCAGAAGATGGCAAAAACTCCTTGCCGAACTGGCCTGGAGAGAAATTGCTGACTGACCCCAAAGTGGCAATCAGCATTTCTCTGGGCATGTAAGAAAGGGCCACAAGAACTAAGCATTGATGCATCCCTTCCTGCCATCCTTCTCATGATCTGCCTAATCCATAGAATCAACATTGCTGTCAGATGGCCTTCTAGCCTCTGCTTAAAAACCTCCAAAGAAGGAGAGCCCACCACCTCCCAAGGAAGCCTGTTCCACTGAGGAACCACTCTAAATGTCAAGGAGTTCTTCCTAATGTTCAGTTCAAAGCTCGTTTGATTTAATTTCAACCTGTTGGTTTTGGTCCGACTTTCTGGGGCAACAGAAAACAATACTGCACCATCCTCTATATGACAGCCCTTCGAATACTTGAAGATGGTGATCATATCACCTCTTAGTTGTCTCCTCTCCAGTCTAAACATACCCAGCTCCTTCAACCTTTCCTCATAGGATTTGGTCTCCAGTCTGCTCACCATCTTTATTGCCCTCCTCTGCACATGTTCTAGCTTGTCTATATTCTCTTGAATTGTGGTGCCCAAAACTAACACAATTTTCTTGGTGAGGTCTAACCAGAGTAGAGTAAAGCAATACCATCTCTTCATGTGATCTGGACACTATACTTATTTTGATACAGCCCAAAACTGAACTTGCCTTTTTAGCCACCACATGATACTGTTGACTCATGTTTAGTGTATGGTCTGCTAAGATCCCTCGATCCTCTTTGCACATGCTACTGCCAAGACTAGTCTCCCCATCCTGTAATAATGCATGGATTTTTCCTACCTAAATGCAGAACTTTACATTTATCCCTGCTTCTTTTGACCTGGTCAGTGGGTGGAGATAGATATGATGAAAACTCCTTGCAGCAGGAAGGAGAGCTCTTTTCCTTGGGTGCTGAGGCCATGAGGGGATTCATACCTCTCCTCTGGAAAGGCAGCCATTTTTGACCTTGTGCTGGCCTAAAGACCTGGAGGGAGCTTCTAGGTAATGGGTCTTTGTAGGGATTTGTAACCACCTAAGCTAAAATGGCCTGTCCTATATTTTAACATCTGATAGGACACAGATAGAAAGAGGGACAGAGGATTTGCATTTTACCCATTCCTTTTGGATCCCCTGTTTAATCTGGTGCTGTGCTAAAAGTATGCTTTGTAAACATTTTCTTTTTAATAAATACTTTATAACTTTTGAGGCTGGCAGGAAGGCAGGCAGTTGGCAAGTGGCTATTCCTGCAGGGTGCACAAGGCAACAAACTGTTCCCATGGGGACCAGGCACTGGGCAGCGAGAAATGTAGAGGCAAGACCTCAGAACTTGGAAGGGAAGCTGAGAGTCCTGACTCTTCCAGTAGGTAGTCTCTACAGCCGTCAGGTGGTGGCAGTAAGCGACCTAAGAGTGGAAAGAAAGCCTCTCTGGGTGTTTAGAAAAACCTAGGAGGACAGGGTAGAATAGAACCTGCTGCATGCTAGAGCCGACCTGTTCTGTTGCAGCCGCTACCTGCATTTCCATTATGAGGCCTGTGTCCATCCTCAAGTGACAGACCCGCTCCTTCAAGGGGAATGCAGTTGAAGCTTTCCCTCACCAGTAATTCCATTTTGTCAGGATTAGGCTTCAGTTTTTTAGCTTGCATCCACTCCAGAACTGCTTTCAGGCACTAGTTCCATGTTTCTGCAGCCTTCCTGGAAGCATGAAAAAGAACTGAGTGTCATGCATATTGGTGACAACCCAGCCCAGATTTCCAGATGAACTCACCTAGGTTTTCATGTAGATGTTGAAAAGTGTAGGGGACAAGATGGCTCCTTGGTGAAGTTCCACAGTCCCCTAGCACTACCTTCTGAAACTTTATCCTCTAGTTATGACTGGAACCCATTGCGATATAACACTTACCAGTCCAGAAAGATGGTTCAGGAAAACACCATGATCAGTGGTATTGAAAGTTGCTGAGAGATCCAGGAGAACCTCTGTCCATCTCTGGGCACAGGTCATTCACTAGGGTGATCAAGGCTGTTTCAGTCCTATAACCAGGCCTATAACCAGATTGGGAAGGATCCAAACAATCCACTTCATCCAGAAATGCTTCAAGTTAGCCATCACCTGGTGGATCTTGGTGAGAATTATGAAGGTAGATTGTTAACTATTTAGGATGCTGATTGCTTTAGAAGTTATTTTTTTACATTTTAGGGTTTAGTATTTGTCAAACAATAGTAAATAAAAATGTTGTGTTAATTTATTAATACAGTAGTTACGTTGTGGTGCATGGGTAGAACTTGGCAGGCAGAATTAGGTAATTTGGTTTTTTGTCCTAATGCCTACGTTAGGTGTAGTGGTATCATAAGGTAAAAAGAATGTGGGCATGTTGGAGAGGAGGTGAAGTTTTGAAAGTATGTCACTTCCATAGATTTTGATGGAAAGTATTTTTTTCAATGAGATAAAAGGGTAGTACCTTGCTTAGAGAAGAGCCCTTTAGAATAAGGAGAAAAATAATACTTATTTGCTTATTTGTCAGTTTAATAGAAACTTCTTGCCCTGCTGTTTATGTTTGATAATTTTGTCTCTGTTTCCAGAGAATGTGCTGACTTTTGGGCAACTGTAAAGCAGGTGTGCGTGGGTATGTTGCCTCGCTCCAAAACCACCCTGGTTTTAGGTATAGGTAATGCTTTCCCTGGTTTGAAGCAGTCATATCAAAACATCAGTCATGTTACTGTATACAGGTTAAGCATTAATTATCTAGTGTCTGGAGCCACTGTAACTAGCTCTTATTTATCTTTAGCATTCTAAATATAGTGCCTTTTCAGGCATGAGCAAGAAAACCTTTGGTAGAGATCTGAATAATTCTTTTATTGGTGAAGGCTGCATTCAGACTGTGCTTTAGAATCCTGCATTTAAACCAAGGTTCAGAATATTTATTTATTTTCCAAATGGGCTCTGAGTGGGTTACAACAGTCAATAATACAAGGTTATATTGCTTTTAGATTGTATATTGTTTTATTATATATAAGTCTAAAAACAAACTCCAAGTTAGTGGTATCAGTTGCCTCCACTTCCTCCATACATCCCCCAGCTGGTATAAGATAAATGGAACAACAGAATTATTTCATCAGGGTCCCTGCCAGCAGGGAGGCTACAGAATAACAAAATGTCCACTTCCTCAGTTGAATGTCTGGTGGAACAGCTCTGTCTTTCAGGCCCTGAGGAACTGCAACAGTCCCTGCAGGGCCCTAATCTCAAATGGGAGCTTGTTCCACCAGGTAGGGGCCGGGACAGAGAATGCCCTGACCTGGGTTGAGGCTAAGCGGACTTCTTTTGGGCCAGGGATTACCAGCAGATGTTGATCCTTGGAGCGTAAGGCTCTCCAGGGGGTTTGCGGGTAGAGGCAGTCTCGCAGATATGCTGGTCCCAGGCTGTTCAGGGCTTTGAAGGTCAGAACCAAAACCTTGAACAGAATCTGGTATTCAATTGGTAACCAATGCAGCTGGCAGAGCGCTGGTTGCATTCACGCCGGTTTAGCATTCTGTACCAGTTGGAGTTTCCAGATCAAATTAAAGGGCAAGCCTGCATAGAGTGAACTGCAGTAATCTAGTCTGGCAGTGATCGTTGCATGGATCACTGTAGCCAGATCCTGGGCAAATAGGTAGGGAGCCAGTTGTTTTGCCTGCTGTAGATAGTAAAAGGCAGACCTGGATGCTGTGGTGACCTGGGCCTCCATAGACAGTGAGGCATCCAGGATCACCCCAAGGCTCCAAACCCTTGACGCTGGTGACAGAAGTGCCCCACCAATGGTTGGGAGCCTTATTCCTGTACCTGGAGAGCCAGTTTGGTGTTGTCACGACTCAGGGGGTATTACCAGTTGCTGCCACCACTCTGGGTGAAGGGTCTCCCTTGGGAAGGCCCAGAGTACCCTCCCAAGCCCTTCAGGCCTCCCTTAGCTAGGCCAAATAATGGGCGTGAGGACCAGGCAGAGTTAACAACAGGGGGAAAAGGGTTTATTTAAAAGGTCAGTGCAATATAACAAACAAGGTGCATAAAACAATAAAAGGGGTTAAGGGAAAAATAAACAAATGCCCTAATGCGTCTGAACTTACTGTCCCTACTGTCTCAGTCAGACCTTGCCTACTCACCCTTCCTCTAAGCTCCTCCTCAGCTCTGCCTCCTAGGAAAAGAACACCCCCTTCCTGGGCTTGGCCCTTTTATCTTCTCCTCCCAGGCCTCACCCCTCTGTGGGCCAGTTTCCCTACAAAACCCTTGCCACCCAATCAGAGGGATAAAGGAGCTCTTGGGAAATGTAGGCTTTTCCCAGTACTCCTAAGCAGGCTTCCCAGGGGCTTGCAGGCCTTGTTAGGCCCGGGATCATGACAGGTGTAGTGGTTAAGTGTGCGGACTCTTATCTGGGAGAACCGGGTTTGATTCCCCACTCCTCCACTTAGAGCTGCTGGAATGGCCTTGGGTCAGCCATAGCTATCGCAGGAGTTGTCCTTGAAAGGGCAGCTGCTGTGAGAGCTCTCTAAGCCCTACCCACCTCACAGGTTGTCTGTTGTGGGGGGAGAAGATATAGGAGATTGTTTTTTTTAATAGTCTTCATTTGTTATCCCATTTAATAATAATAATAATAAATTTATTTTTGTATCCCGCCCTCCCCTGCCAAAGGCAAGCTCAGGGCGGCTCACAGACATGGAACAACCATGATTTCAGTAAAATACAATCAATACAATAAGACAAATTAAAATACAATTAAATTACAGTTGTAAATTAGGTTAAAATTAGATAAAGCAGCTGTTATGTGTTAATAATTAAGGTGCTACAATTCACAGTCATATATAAGATGGCTAAAAGTCAATTTAGCCGGGTTCCATCTTGAAAGCGAGCTGAAAGAGGGTGGTTTTGCAAGCCCTGCGGAACTGATTCAGGTCCCGCAGGGCTCGCACCACCTCTGGAAGTTGATTCCACCATCGGGGGGCCATTGTTGAGAAGGCTTGCTCCCTCGTTGTTTTCAGTCTAGCCTCTCTTGGTCCAGGGATTTTTAAAAGGTTTTGGGAACTGGATCTCAGTGCTCTCTGGGGAACATATGGGGAGAGGCGGTCCCTAACGTAGGCAGGTCCTCGGCCATATAGGGCTTTAAAGGTAATAACCAGCACCTTATAGCGAACACGATACACAACCGGCAGCCAGTGCAGCTCCCGCAGCCCAGGCTGCACGTGTTCCCACCGAGGTAGTCCCACTAACAGCCTGGCCACCGCGTTCTGCACTAACTGCAGTTTTTGCGTTTGGTATAAGGGCAGCCCCATGTAGAGGGCATTACAGTAGTCTAGCCTCGAGGTGACCGTTGCGTGGATCACAGTTGCCAGGTCACTACGCTCCAAGAAGGGACCCAACTGCCTCGCCCTCCTAAGGTGGAAAAAGGCGGATTTAGCAGTGGCAGCTATCTGGGCTTCCATTGACAAGGAAGACTCCAGTAGCACTCCCAAGCTCTTGACCCTGCGCACTAGTATCAGTGACGCACCGTCAAAGGCCAGTAGGGAGATCTCCCCTCCTGGCCCGCCGCAACCTGGACCTCAGTCTTCGCTGGATTCAGCTTCAGCCCACTCAGCTTGAGCCAGTCAGCCACGGCTTGTAACGCCCGGTCCAGATTTATAGGGACATCGCCAGTCCGGCCGTCCATCAATAGATAGAGCTGGGTGTCATCAGCGTACTGATGACAGCCCAGCCCATACCTCCGGGCAATCTGGGCAAGGGGGCGCATATAGATGTTAAATAACATCGGGGAGAGAACTGCCCCCTGAGGCACCCCGCAATTAAGTAGGTGTCTCTGAGACAGCTCCCCTCCAATTGCCACCCTTTGTCCCCGACCTTCAAGGAAGGAGGAGAGCCACTGTAAGGCTAGCCCCCAAATTCCTGCGTCGGCGAGACAGCGGGTCAGCAGCCGATGATCGACCATATCGAACACAGCCGATAGGTCTAGCAGCAGCAGTACCGCCGAGCCGCCTTGATCCAGATGTCGCTGGAGGTCATCCATGAGGGCGACCAAGACTGTCTCCGTCCCATGGCCCGGGTGGAAGCCGGACTGGCATGGGTCTAGGGTGGAAGTGTCATCCAGAAAATCCTGTAACTGTAATGTAACTGTAGTCCATTACAACAAATATTTGTATTTCCAACACGCCCTTGCTCTCTCCCCCCCCCCCATTTACTCCTAGTCTCTTCCCAGTCATGGGCACAAAGTCTTACTCTTCCACTGAATGTCCGTCTTTCCTTCTATCGCTGTCCATTCTAGGTAGGTCTTCCATCTGGTCGTAATTTCCTTGGTTTTCACATCCCATGTTGTCTCCTTGTTAAGTATTGCTACGATGTCTGACTGTATAAATTCAAACAAATAATTGTGCCAGATTTCTGTCCATTTACTTTTGTCCTTCCAACCCAAAGCGATGACCACCTTACCCGCCAATACCATAGCCTTGACTAAATCTTGCATACTCCTGTCTATTATCGGGCCACCTATTGTGCTTACCAACATAAGATTAAACTCTATGGTTAATGTTATATTGCATACTTTTCTGATTATTTCGATTATTTTGTTCCAAAAGGTCTTTACTAACGGGCATTCCCACCACATATGAGCATACCAACCTTTAGAAAGTTTACAGTGCCAGCATAGCGGACTCAATCCTGGAATCATATTAGCTAATTGTGCTGGGGTCTTATACCATTTTGTAAGAAATTTATATTCAGGTTCTTTAAATTTAGTTACTTTGATTTCTTTTATTCCTTTCTTAATTTTTTCCACCATCCTCTCTGATATCCAGCCCTCCTGGCTCCATCTCCTCTGTAAATACTCTATTATTTGTTCCTTGTTTTCTATCATCCTTCTATATATCTTCCCTACCAAACCCTTTTTCTTCTTTGCCATTTCTTTGTATAGTACTTCCATTGGCGTGTCTATCCAAAAATCTTCATTTTCGCTAATCTTTTTTACTGTCTTGTATAGCCCAGCTACTTTTAACCAATATTGTTTTCCTATTTCTTCTGTTATTTCCTGTAAGGGTTTAAGATTTCCACTTCGAAACATGTCTTCCACTCTGAAGTAGCCTTTGAGATTTAACCTTTCCCACCAATTAGTTTCTTGCACTTCCTCATTGACAGTTTCCAGGGTGCCCATCTAGAAACTCTTCCTAACCAATGCAGTTGCCATGAATATATTTCTAATGGGGTGTGTGATGTTTCTACCCTTAATAAACCCATATTGGTCCCCTTTAATGATTGTTGAAATGACCTTCTGAAGTCTATTTTTGCAAAAATCTTATAGTCTTGGTTTAATAGGCTTATTGGTCTATATGAACCTACCTCTTCCGGGTCCTTTTGAGGTTTTAGAATTAATATTATTTCTGATTCCCTCCACAATCATAATCATGTCTGCATGACAAGCATTGCAGAATGTCCTGCTGACCTAAGAGTACTGTTAACAGTTGGGGTCCTCCAACAGCTTTAGACACCCAGCACCTGTTCTGGTTCTGAGTCCAGGTTCCCAACATTGCCAGGCTGGTGTTTTACCAACTATGCCAAGTCAGTCAACTGGCTCCCTTACCTGTCTTGCTCCAACCTGGCCACTATAATCCATGCAGTGGCTGGATTACCGCAGTTTGCTCTATGCAGGCCTACCGTTGAGAATGACCTGGAAACTCTAGCTCAGGGGTGTCGAACTCATTTGTTATGGGGGCTGGATCTGACAAAAATGAGACCTTGAGGGGCTGGGCCATGTTTGTACCTATTTATGATTAGGTAGCAGAGATATAAATTGTATAAGGAACACAGATCAACACAAATATATTTTTTAAAAAAACTTAAAACATGCTTAAAACATTAGCACTCATTGGTCTTTAAGGTGCTTTCTTTGTATTTCTCCCATGGGATCCAGGGAACTGGGCAAAGGAAGCTCTGGCTCTTTCCTTCCTTCCATAGGAACTGGGGGGTGAGGGGGAGGGATCCTCAGTCAATAGAAGGAAGAGAGGATTGGCTCAGTAGCTCTGCTGTGTGATTGAGAGAGCCTGGCAAAACAAGCTATTCCTCCCCCCTTCCTCCGCAAGAGGAGCCTCAGCCAATGGAGAAAATCGAGGTTTTGTTCTGTAGCTCCTGTGTGATTGAGCAAGCCTGGCAAAGCAAGCTGTGATGCAGAAGGAAGGGAGAGAGAGGGAGAAAGAAGCAGATGACAGCCAGTTGCTCGGGGGCCTGATAGGAGCCCTCTGAAGGCCTGATTCGGCCCCCAAAATGCATGTTTGACACCCCTGCTCTAGCTGGTGCAGAACGCAGCAGCCTGGATCCTTATGGAAACCCCACGCACAGCTCACATCTCCCCTGTGCTGCAGAAGCTGCATTGGCTCACAGGGGAGTACCAGATCAGGTTAAAGGTGTCGGTACTAACCTTTAAGGCCCTTAATGGCCAGGGACCCACATACCTCCAGGACCGCCTCGCCTGGTACACTCCCAAGAGAGCCTTGCACTCTGGTGATCAACATCTGCTGGTGGTGTCCAGGCCAAGAGACATCCAGCTGTCCTCTGACTCTTTACTCTTAAAGTTACAGCTTTCTAATCAGTTATCCATTACCTTGAGGCTTTGTCTTGGCTGATTGCCCTTTGTTAGCTCCACATGGTAATGGCAATAACATCTGAAAATGGATCTCCCCCTTGTATCCAGGGAATTAAACTCCTCTGCCCTTTCAGTTCTTCTCTTTCTGTCCTTAGCAGGAAGTTATAACCTAGCATTTGGCACCTCCAAGTCTCATTCCCTTCCTAGGTGTAACATTCCTGCCAATCCCTTGGATCTCTGCTAGCTAAAAGTATATGCATAACTAGGCCTTTAAGTGCTTGGTGCTTGGGATAGGAACAGTTAACTTCCCTCCTGTTTCCTCTCCTGATACTGACAGAGAATGAAGGGGGGGACTCTAAATTGTGATTTAACCCAAAGTTGAATGCATTTCTTCACAATTAACCTTTTGTTGTATTTACCTTTTAAAGTTAATATGTCAGATATACACATGGATTGTACCTTGTCACAACTCTTATGCCGGGGTCATTTTGTAGAAAAAGAGGTGCAGGCACTAATTAACATGACTCATTTGCATATACCACGCCCCCTGATGACAGGGGTGTGGCATATGCAAATGAGTTATGCTAATGAGAGAATCAGAGAAAGAAAGCAAATAGATGGGGACAGAGAGGGAGAAGGAAGGAGGAGAGAGGAAGGGGGAGGGGAAGCAGAGAAAGAAAGCAAATAGATGAGAACGGAGGGGGGAAGGAAGGAAGTGGAAAGAAAGCAAGAAAGAAGATGGGGAAGGAGGAAGAGGGAAGGAAGGAAGAAGACAGTAGATTTAACCCCACCCTTCTCTCTGAATTAGAGTTTCAGAATGAGTTACGTTATCTTCTTCCCCCACAACAGACACCCTGTGAGGTAGGTGAGGCAGAGGGAGCTCTCACAGAAGCTGCCCTTTCAAGGACAACTCTTGTGAGAGCTATGGCTGACCCAAGGCTATTCCAGCAACTACAAGTGGAGGAGTGGGAATCAAACTTGGTTCTCCCAGATGAGAGTCTATGCACTTAACCACTACAGCAAACTGGAAAGAACCACCCTGCTTCAACCAGGATCTCTGTGCAGCAGGGAGATCTTGCCTTGCTGCACGGAACACCTGCTTACAGGCTTCTCTTGCTGGTTTAGACTGCCTGGGAAGAGAAGCCAGTCCTGGGATCTGTGTGCAGTGGGAAGGTCTCTCCCCACTGCACACAGAGCCCAACTGGAGGCTTCTATTGTCAGGAGGTTTAAACTGCCCTATAGACAAAAGGGGACTACTTCTGTTAAAGCAAAGCTATGATAGAAGAAATGTCAGGGTGAAACTATTAACACTTATTATTCTAACAAAGCATTTGTTATTATATGTTTAATCATATGTTTAAATAACTAGTATAAAGGACTAGTAAATATTACAACTCATTCATAGGAGTGAGTGATGAATTCTTTCACCAAGAGTGCACACAGGCACTTCTTATGGGTTCCACATTAAACGGCACAGAATCCTCACATCAAATTGATTATTCAACTTAACAGTCATACAATCTCAGTCCTGTAATATTTCAGTGATGTGTTAGGATAAAGAGTAAGTTCATCCATACAAAGCCAGTTCATGTTAGCTGGTGTCAAATGTTTTATTGCCTTTATCAAGACTGATGGCTTTTAAGTGAAACCCCAAAATCCTGTCATTTCTTCACAAGGCTCTAGTGCATTCTTTGTATAGACTGAGTGGGTTCTTCGTATTGACAGAGAACTTTCTAGAGAGCTTGCAGAGCCTTTGTCTGTCAGCTTGCAGACCTTTTGGAGGATGGGAGACATGCCTCAAGACTGGAGGAGGGCAGATTTTATGCCAATTTTCAAAAAAGGGAGGAGGGATGTCCCAGGAAACTACAGGCCAGTAAGTCTCACTGTCCCAGGGAAGATATTGGAGCAGATTTTAAAGAGATCGATCTGTGAGCATTTAAAAGACAACTTGGTAATGCAGCACAGGTTTGTCCTTATTGGGTCCTGTCAGACCAACCTCATTTCCTTCTTTGATAGAGGGACAACCTTACTGGATTGAGGGAATGCTGTTGATGTTGTTTACCTGGATTTCAGTAAAGCTTTTGATAGGGTTTTCCGTTATGTTCTGATGGGTAAACTAGAAGACTGTGGACTGAACTGTAGGATTGTTAAGTGGATATGGAACTGGTTGGAGAACCTCACTCAAAGTGTAGTTGTCATTGGCATTTCATCTGCATGGAGGGAGGTATCCAGAGGGGTGTCACAGAGCTCAGTTCTGGGCCTGGTACTTTTCAGTATTTTTATCAGTGAACTGGATGAGGGGGGGGCTACTCATTAAATTTGCAGATGGCACAAAATTGGGAGGAGCAGCAAACACACCAGAAGATAGAGACAGAATTTAGCAAGATCTGAACACAGTGGGCAAATGTGTACAAGATGCAATTGAACAAGGATAAGTGCTGAGTTCTACATCTGGGCAACAAAATGGGCAACATGCATACTGGATGAGGGATACACTTCTGGGTACCATTGTGTGGACCGTAAGTTAAATATGAGCAGTCAGTGTGATGTAGCAACAAAAAAGGCTGATGGGATCTTGGGATGTATCAACAGAGGCATAGCATCCACATTGCAAGATGTCATCATAGTCCTGCTGTACACTATACTGGTCGGGCTGCATCTGGAGTATTGCTTGCAGATCTGGAGGCCTCATTTCTGGAAGGATGTGGACAGTATGGAGCGGGTGCAGAGGAGAGTGTTGGATGATCAGGGGCCTGGAGACCAAGCTCTATGAGGAAAGGCTGAGGGACCTTTATATTGGCACTGGGATTGTTAGTGGAAGCTATTCGTCAGGACCTTGAAATTGCTGGAATCTTGATAGGTGACAAACAATACAAAACTGCTATTTATGCTGATGACCTAACAGTTTTTTTAGCTGACCCAATACAATCTATCTTTGCTTTGCAAAATTTGTCTTCCACCTTTTCCTCTATACTGGTATTTCTTTCAATAGGAATGTTCAGTTTGGAAAAGAGAAGGTTGAGGGTTTCTTTAAGTATTTGAAGGACTGTCACTTAGGCCGTTTTCGCACTAGCGTTTACTCCGGCGTAGCACCCCATTTACCTCCGGATCTTTTCCTGGTTTTCCCACCTGTTGCTCCGGCGCTGCGGTTTGCTCCGGCGCTGCAGGGGTTTCACGCCGGAGTATCTAGATCCACCTCCTTCCGGAGTTTTTGAAAACCTCCGGATCCACTCCGCGGAGTTTTCTGTGGGAAATCCATCCACGCCGGATCGACTGCTGTGTGGGCAGCACCCTCTCCCTTTCCGTCCTCCCACCCCATCCACCCCCTTGGCCAATCATCAGCCTTTCGCGGCGCTTCCCCAAAGTGCCGGCACGGCCATTTTTTTTTTAAACTTCACAGTTTTGCGTAATAGCGATATTTCGAAATTAACAAAGAAAAAAAAAACCTCCTGAAATAGCCTCAGTTGCCACTTCAATTGGTTTCGTTAGAATTTTTTTTTATTATTATTGACTTTAGTTGCGTTATTTCGCTGTTGCGTTATCTCGATAATGCGAAAACGACCATTGTTGGGGGGGTGGGGGAATCTAGTGCCGGTGCGGGCCAAAGCGTTCATGTGTGTGTGTTTTAAAAAGGGAATGCCTCCCTCAGCTGTGCCACCAGGATTTCTGGACCTGCACAAAATCGCCATGTATAAAATGGGAAGTTGGAGTCCTGCATTCTTCTCCCTGGCTACATTCCGCTCGGTTAGAAAATAGACGCGAGCTCGCTCTTCACACGCGCCACAGAAGGGGAAGGAGAGAATGGGGCGGGGGGGGGAGCTCTGGCAGCAGGAATCAGTCAGGTCCCCGTTGCAAGCGCCAGCCAGGGAGGGGAAAGAGAGCGGAGGAAATCCCAGCTTCGCCACCCGGGAGGGAGCGAAGGGAAGAAGCTGCCACACACACACACACACACACACACAAACCCCTCGATTTCTCTCTCTTCGTTATTGCGATATTTCGCAACTTCAGAATTTGGGGGGGAATATAGTGCTAGGATTCTCCACTGTGAATGCTTCTGTTAATACATAAAGGGCTGTGGAGGATTCTACAGCTGCAGCCAATCCATAAGCAGCAGCAGCACATGTGATGCGGTTTGTCCACGAAAAGAAGGGGAGGGAACAGCTCGATGTTACGTTAGTACGTTAGTACGTCCTTACGCAACCAGACTTGCGCTTAAAAAAAAAAGATTGACAGGGCATCGAACTCAAGTCGATGCCAGTGGGAAAACGATTTGAGCCGGGGCTTCAGGGAAGGCGACTCCGCAAAGAGTCACTAGTGGGAAAACGAGAAAAATGATCCGGACATAATTGCGCCGCGGAATAAGGGGAGCAAACGCTAAGTGCGAAAACGACTTTAGAGAAGAACAGGGAGGCAATTAAGGGTGCGGACTGTAGTCTGAGAGAACTGGGTTTGATTCCCCACACCTTCACATGTAGCTGCTGAATGACCTTGGATCTCTCAACAGCAGTTCTCGAAAGAGCTGTCTCGGCCCCACACTCACAGGATGTCAGTTGCAGAGAGAGGAAGGGAAAGGAGATTGTAAGCTGCTCTGAGACTCCCAAGTGAAGGGCAGGATATAAATACAATCTCTCCTTCCTCACAACAGAAGATAGGACTCGCAATATTTGGTTTAAATTAAGGTAGAAAGCCACCAGTTGAATAGCAGAAAAAAACTTCTTTACAGTAAGAGTTGTTCAACAATGGAATCAGTTATCTAGGGAGGTGGTAAGTTTTCCCCTCACTGGCAGTCTTTAAGCAGTGGCTTAACACTTAAACACTTGTCAGGGATGCTCTAGGCTCTGTGTTTCCTTATTGTAACTTCAGAGTAAGGGTGCAACATGTAAATGGAAAAAAATTGGTAGTCATTCCTTTTTATTTATAATTATTATTTTTTTGCTTTTTGCTTTGTGTTTTTTCTTTTTCATTCATCATTCAAAACTCTTAATAAAACTCTTAAAGGAGTAGATATATGCATACATGGGTACAAGGATAGTACTAGTCAGCAATACCCCTGCTGTTTCCATAGGACAAACAAGTCAATTTTTGCACAAAAGAGTATAGACTGCATTGAAACATCACAAACTGGAGAATGTGGATGGTATTACATTGCCAGATTAATATGCTCTTTCACTCTCCTACATGGCATGTGCAGAGGAAGTAACCAACTAAGCATAATTAGCACTGTGTCTAAATAACTTCTCTGAGGGATTGTTTCTGACCTATTAACTTAGATTCTTAACCAAGATTAAACTGTGGTTCAGAATTGTATTGAAACAGGCCTCAGTTACTGAAAGTGCTCATAATAAGCTTGCATCATGATTTATTATCATTTGATGTTGGAAGAGGGAGGAAGGGAGTGCCTAAGCCTGGTGATTAACCTGTCATGAACAAGCTGAGATTTGTTCATGAAGTCTGAATGGAGCTATACAAAGACAGCAATCAGAAAGCAGTGGGAGAACATTTAAGTCTACCAGACACTGCTGATGCTGACCTGTAAGTCACCATTCTTTTCCAACAATAAACAGAAACTTCAAAATGGATTCTAAACATGCAATTAATGAACAGTAAAATTGTTTCTGTTTGCTTAGGCTCTGATCATTGACAAAGACCATGAATTTCTCTCCTACTATCAGTGTTAAATAGGCACAATTAAATTATATATTTATTTTACAAAATCTATATTCTGCCTTTCTGCCCTCACAAGGGCCTCCAAGGAGATTAACAATTTAAAACCTGCATTTTGAAACCGTTAAAATGAGCCCCAAACACACATTATTAAGACAAATTAAAAACACTTAAAATACATTGATACAGGAAAGATCACTGAGGAAATTCCAGATGAACCCAGGAAGTCTTTACCTGCTGTCAGAAGATGGCAACAGAAGGGGACAGATGAATCTCCCCGTGGAGAGAGTTCTGGTACTATGACCAAGGAGGCCCTCACTAAGGCTTTTGTGTGTGTCTTATGTGACATCAAGTAGCTTCAAACTTATAGTGACCCTATGAATTAATAACCTCTAAAATGTCCTGTCGTTAACAGCCTTGTTCAGGTCTTGCAAACGGAAGCTTGTGGCTTCTTTTATTGAACCATTCCATCTCATATTGGGTCTTCTTCTTTTCCAGCCGCCTTCAGCTATTCCTAGTGTCTGTCTTTTTTTCAGTGAGCCTTGTCTTCTCAAAACGTGACCACAGTGAGCTGTGTCTTTTTATAATGTAACGAAATTATAACAGCCTTGGTTTAATCATTTTAGCTTCTAGATGGACCTTGGGTTTGATATGATCTATAACCTACATTGTGAGTGGTCCATGGTATCCATGAAACTATTTTCCAGCACCACATTCCAAATGGATAAACTTTCTTCAATTTCCAACTTTCACACCTATATATAGTAATGGTATTGCTACCCACCTAACCTAGGAAGGTTGGGGCACCTGATGCAGGTCCTCTGAAGACTGTATTGGTCCAGCAGTCTAATGAAATAGGCAGTCCTTCAAGTATGGAGGTCAGAACCATCTAGGACTTTGGAGGTTAAGACCAGAATATCTCATCTTTCATGCTTTCCCCAGTTTTTTTTCTCTGTGCTTGTGTATGTGAGAGAAACATTGGCCAACTGAGAATATTCTTATTACATCTAACAAATTGGAGTATAGACCACAAAGGTATGTATAACAATAAATATCTGGGTCTGTAAGGTGTCACAAAATACTTACTTGTGTAATTGAAATCACTGTATTGTGTATGGTTGTTTGAGAAAAAATACATACATGGCTGACCTAATTATTTTTTTCCTGTAGAATGTGTAGCATGTTGAAGAATTGCGAGTAGGGGAAGGGCTGTGGCTAAGTGGTAGAGCACCTGCTCTGTATATAAAAGGTCACAGGTTCAGTCGTCAGGATCGGCACCTAAAATGATCAGATGAAATGAAAGACCTCAACCTGAGATCCTGGAAAGCTGATGCCTATCTATACTGTCATTAGTAGACCAGTGGTCTAACTTGATATAAGGGAACATTGTGTGTTTAAGTATATGTGTCAGTTGGACATGTTTTTGGGGGCTGGCTCACAAGAACAAGACAAGAACAGCAATAATGGTGGAGCAAAAATATTACCTATCCTTTTCTGTGTGGCGGTGTCACCTGACTTAGAGTGTTCATTCATCTGATGATCCGTGGACCTCAGACCGGACCCAATTTAAAGGTTATGTAATCTGTGAGAAGTTGCTTGTGAGGATAGCCAAGCAGAAATCCAGGAAGCTGTTTAGTAATCCAAAACTGGCCAAAAGGGAGAACATGTGGAATGAGTCTAGGAGTGACAGTATCTGGCCTACACACCTAAAGTTGGAAGTATTTTATGGATCAGGAATAGTGGAGACCAGGGCTTTTTTTGAGCAGGAACACACAGGAATGCAGTTCTGGCTGGTTTGGCTTCAGGGGTGTATGGCCTAATATGCAAATGAGTTCCTGTTGGACTTTTTCTACAAAAAAGCCCTGTGTAAAACAATGGCAATGTCAGGGGATGTGGCCTAATATGCAAATGAGTTCCTGCTGGACTTTTTCCTACCAAAAAAGTCCTGGTGGAGACAAGTTTGATTTTCATAGGATTGGAGATATCTGAAATAAAAGGAGGCATGCTCAGTAGGGATTTTCAAAGCAGAAAGCTTTCCAAATAAGGAGACCCAGTACAAGAAAATCTTAGAACAAAGTTGGAGTCCAATGGCATCTTTAAGACCAACAAAGTTTTATTCAAAATGTGAGCTTTCGTGTGCATGCACACTTCACCAGACAGAATGACATGGAAACAGAAACAATAATTTTACATATTGAGGATGGGCAGCAAATTAGCATTCAGAATAATGAAGATTTTAGCAGATTAAAATAATAAAAAGCTTAGACATATGGGTATCCTCTATCAGGGTTCAACTGGGGTAGAACAACATCACAAGAATATAAATATGTCAGAATTGGAGATCGATGTGTCCTTGATGGTGATAGTCTGTTAGGTTTCTTAATTATAAAGAATAATAAATTGAGAGTCTGTTGTCTCTCAAGCATAGCTTAAACCTTAGGGCATCATCTGGAATAGCCTTTTAGTTACAGGCTGAGATTTCTGGAAGTCCAGTCTGTTAGGGTACATTGAGACCAGACAACACTGTGTTGTACTTTGGTTGGTCTAAAATCTCTTAGAATATAATAACTACAGAGCTGACCATGCCTGTGTGATCCATGTCTTTAGGCTTATTGTCTTAAGATGGCTGTACTAGCTGGCCATTACATTTGATAATTAAATCATAATTATGCCTTTCTTCCTGTCAGTCTATCTTCCTTTGTCTGCATCCACCCACCCTCTGAGTGAGACTCACCTGATTCTTTTAGTAAATCTCTCTTTAGACAAGGGTGGACAAGATTTTTCTAAGGTGGCAGGTCTGTTGGGCTGATGATAGACCAAATAGGGGTAGATTTTGGGGTTACAAAATGGAAGCAGAATGGTCAGGGTAATGTTTCAGCCAACAGAAGAAGAAAGAAAAAATAGAGGATAGATGTTTGTTATGAATTCATGGTGCCTAATTGTTAGCTTTTTTGGTAGTGTTCGTCCTGGCAGGCTGTAGTTCTAGACTGTTGAAATATGTACTTTGTTATTTGTTTATCTTTCAGTAAAAAGTTTACTTAATGGAAATATTCAGTTTTAGTATGTTAAATAGAGGCTTGAAACTCTATTTAACATACTCGCCAGCCCTGAGTGCACCAACTCGCGCAGGTGCTGGGCGGCCAGCTCCAGTCCTTGGCTGTCTCGCTACAGCGGCTGCCCACCTCCGAGTCCACAGTGGAGTTTGTGCCAGTCCGCGACAATTCCTGGGAGTCACCTGGGGGGAGGAAGGGTGTCGCCATCAGATTGTGGCAGTCCCATGATGGCGAGGAGGAGTGGGGGATCACCTCAATGCCATGGCCAGCTACAGCCACTGGGCGGATGAGGGGTCCTATGATTGCCTCAGAGCCAGTCAGGGCCCAGGCCACTGCCTCCTCATAGGTCAAGCCCTCAGCGATGAGACGCTGGACCCGCTTCTTGGCAGGGCCGAATGAGTCATTCCAGAGCTTCAGGGTGGACTGCTCTGTGCGGGGGACCTGGCTCACAGCAGACACTCGCTCTGCTGCCATACGCCAGAAACCCCAACAGCGGGAGTTCGCCCCCCCCCGGCTCTTGTGCCAGCGAGCGCCACTGCGGCATTCTCGGCCACCAAGCCAAAGAGGAGAGCCTTCTCTGCCTCAGTCCAGTTCGGCTGGCGGTGACTTGGTCGGTGCCGCTCTGTCTGCCGCCATTCCTCCTACGGGCAGTGGAATGCGGGGGCTGCTGACCGCAGCTGGCTGATAGTGGGCGCTCTCACGCCACCCCGCTCAGCTTCCCCACGGTACACCAGCAGGCATCCGGTGGTCTTGACGGCCCCACGCCCCCGCTCGTGCAGGGCCACTCACAGCTCCAGCGGTGTCTGGAAGATGTGGTGGAGTGCGTCGAGGTGGCAGCAAGGACACCACATCGTGCAAACCATGGGGGCCTGTGATGGGTGGTGCCCCTTATTCCGCTGCCAGAGCCCCCCTGGGTGCGGACGCTGCACATTCTCCCTGCTCTTTATGTGTGGGTTGCACGGTAGCGGTGGCGATGTCGGGCGCGCAGATACCAGGACCGCCTGAGCACTCTGTGTCTCGAGGATGCCACCTCTCTGGACTGCTTCCACTTGGACTGTGCCGCCATCCAGGACCTGTGTGAGCAGCTCGGGGCAAGCCTCTGCAGCCAGGTGGCCGGCCCACACCCCATTCCCGACTTGCAGCAGATCCTCATCTCCCTGTGATTCCTGGCAACCGGCTCCTTCCAGGGCGTGGTGGCTGAGGTCCTGGAGGTCTCCCAGTTGTCGGCCAACCGCTGCCTCCACTCCTTCCTTGACGCCATGCTTCAGCGCCTCCAGCAGCATGTGTGGTTCCCAACAGGTGAGGAGGAGCTGAGGACTGCCAGATCTGGCTTCGCAGCGGTCACGGGGTTCCCCAATGTTGTCGGGGCTGTGGACTGTACACATGTCACCCTGGTGGTCCTGCGGGAGGATCCCACGATGTACCAGAACCGGCACCACTTCTACAACCTCAGTGTGCAGGCATCCTGCGACCACTGGGGAGTCTTCACAGATCTGGTGGCAAAGTTCCCAGGGAGCATGCACGACGCCCAGATCTTCATGTCCTCGGGCCTCAACCACCTCCTGGCAGCCTGGCCGGATGACCAGGGGTGGTTGCTAGGTAAGACCACCAGGCGGCCGTGTGGGGCGCCCCTCCCATCCCCTGTCCTCACCTTCCTGTCCTCCACAGGTGACCAAGGGTACCCGCTGCTGCCCTACCTGCTGACGCCGTACCAGGAGGACGCACCCGAGGACCGGGCAGCGTACAACCAGGTGCGCAGGGCCACTCACATGGTCATCGAGCATGCCTTCGGGCAGCTGAAGATGAGGTTCCGCTGCCTGCACCACATGGGTGGCCGACTCAGCAATCAGCCCCTGCCTGTGGCTAAGCTGGTGGCCGTGTGAGTCATGCTGCACAACATCGCCACCCAGCAATGCCTGCCGGCCCCCCAGGACCTTTCCCTCCCGGACTCTGGGTCGCCGATGCAGGAGATTGAGGAGGCGGGGGTACAGGCCGCCACCCAGCAGGACTTCGGGGGGCACTTGAATCGGGAATGTGTGCGAGCTCACATATGGGCCACTCGGCGTGCGGGCAAAGCACCCAGGGACGTGAGTAAGTGTGGCCTCTCAAATGCCCGGGGCCACCGGGAGGACACCGCGCGCTCCCATGTATGCTGCTGCTTCTTGGGCACTTCATTCTATTATTAAACTAGAATTGTCGGGACCACTCTCGGGATCCCTTCAAAAATTCATTCACGTGTTGGAAAAGAATGGGGAAGATGACGAAATGGCAGACAGAGCTGAAGTCCTGGGGGAAGACACAAAAAACAATGACAAGGTAAAAAAACATAGGGAGGGGACCTGGGAACCCCAGTGCAATGCTGGGAGTGCCTTGGTAGGGTTCCCGTATGTCTTGGCCGTGGGACTGTTAGGCAGGGCACCATGGCAGGCATTCTGTGAGTGGCCACAGACTCGACTCCCAGCTGAAGCCGCCCCTCGGCAGCCAGCGACCACCGAGGATGATAGCTGCCACTCACCTTCCCACATGCTCCCTGGGTTGAGCAGGCGCACCTTCAAGTCCACAGTTTCCCTCATTTGCATATCCAGAAGTCCCTGTGGCGGCCCGCACTGCCCCCTGCTTGTGGCTCCTGCGTGACCCCACTGAGGCCGCTCTGAAGGGGGCTGGGAGGAGCCGATCATGCTGACACTCTCAGCCAGGACCAACCCCGCCCCCGGCACATATCAGCTGTAAGCCGCCTCAGCACACAGCGGAGGTGGCTTGGCTTAGCGAGCTAATCCCCCGCCTCATAATGCTGGGACTGTGGGTTTGAGGCCACCCTGCGGCAGGACTGCTCACACGGCCAGCTTCCCTCTTTATATGGCATCCAGCCACCATTATTTTTGGTCAGCCAAGTCCCCTCCTGGGCCACCCCCCATTTTCTGTGGGCACCCACCCTGACCACGGCACCCCTGTCAGCTGCATCATGGACCCAGACGGTGTGGACACATGGTGTAGCCCCGGGCAAGTGTCTGCCTCGCTGCCTATCAGCCCCCGCCCTTCACCGGTATCATTCACTACAGTTTCCACACATCTGCACTAAGTGGGTGCCCCAGCCCGCAGCAGGAGGGGATTGGTGGGATGATAACACGGCTTCCAAAGGGGTTCCCGTGCTGCTGCGCCAGCGCCACCAGTTTGTGCTTCCTGCTTCCACTAGTGCCTCTGGGGTACAGCAGCATTTTGCGTGGTGCAAGTTTGCGCCTGGCGGGGGGGGGGGGTGTTCCCACACTGAAAGCTCTGTGGGAGCCGACTAGCAGCAGCCACACCCCTGGATTGGCCCCCTCCCCTACGCCAATGTGCCACCCTGCGCCTCTGCTGCGCCCCAAGTGCGGTGTGGCGGTCTGCAGACCTAAGTAAGTCCACTTCCATGGCGCTTTCAGCCCCGCCCCCCCCCCCGGATTGCTCTGTAAGCCTCTACCTCACAGGTCTATTAGGATAAAGCGGAAATTTTATTATTTATTTATTATTAGATTTATATCCTGCCCTCCCCGCCAAGGCAATGGGAGAACTGTGGAGGGCTGCTGAGAGGATGGAATGGGGGGACAACATTCCTGGGGCCCAAGTCAGGGTTATATTGCATATTGATTTTTGTTATTTATAATGTAGTTCTGCACTCAAAGATTTCAGGTTTTCATGGCTGGTAACATCATTAGGGTTTGTAGAATCTTTCGGGCTCAAGTGCTGTGTTCTACTGGAGAAAGTTTTCCTTCCAGACGTTTCGTTCTGAGCTGCGGAGAACATCCTCAGTGGCGTTGCAGCCGGAGCAGGCGCTATGACCTTTTTGGCTGCTGTGCATTGAGGTCAGAGCGCCTGCTCCGGCTGCAACGCCACTGAGGATGTTCTCCGCAGCTGAGAACGAAACGTCTGGAAGGAAAACTTTCTCCAGTAGAACACGGCACTTGACCCCAAAAGATTCTACAAACCCTGATAGTTCTGCACTGCATCCACTAGGGGCACAGGGAAAGCAGAGCACAGGGGATAGTTGTAGTTCCATTTTCTACTCACTGTGCCTTTCTGCAAAGTTTATTACAAGGAGGCAAACACTTCATATTCTGCAAAACCCATCAATTAAGCCAGCGTTGGATCAAGGAAAGATCAGCCAGCACAACTAATGGCTGCAACAGTCATTGCCTCCTAATAGAAGCATGGCTAAGAGGGCTTCCAGGAATTTCAGGAAATACAGTGAATAATGGGGGGGGGGGGGGGGGGGAGAATAGGATTAGTAAACCAAACAGCTAAATTCTTACCATAATATTAGGACAATCTCTGGTCTAGCCCTGCAGTTCTCTGACATCAGGTAAATACTGTTCTGGTTAGTGTAGTTAGTTCAACTTGCTTTTGTTTCAGCATTGTCTGATTTAAGGAGCGTGTTGGATGTCAAACAGTACTTGGTCAATCAGATATTCTGTTGCCACTATGTAGAAAGGAGGAGACATTTTGTATTTTTATGCAATGTTAGCTGCTCTACATTTTATACAGAATTTTAACTCTGTATTTTGAAATGGCTTGCTGTAATTCACTTCCTGTTTTTAAGAAGTCTAAACAACTACATAAGAGGATTTCCTCTTACACCATGAGCAAGTTTAGTGTAAGATCTTTTGAATGGTACTTCAGTAAAGTGAGGGTTCAGTTTTGTCAGATGTTGAGACAAAGGCTAGAGTCCTCTGTAGTTGAAAAAAAAATGAAACATAGCAGCTGGCAGCATGCAGCAATCTGAAATATGGATGCAGGCAGTTCAAAACGAAAAGTGTTTTTTTTTAATTGGAGAGAGAAGCATCAGACTTTTAATTTGTATATGTGAAGAACTTGCATATGTAAAAAGAGCCCTTCTGGATCAGACTAGTGGTACTTCTAGTCCACTACCCTGGAGAGCCAACAATCAGGACATAGAGACTAAGGCCTTCTCCTTCTTTAGGAAAAATTGGCAAAGACTGTCTCTGTCTCTCACATCATTAAACAGTGCAGAGCAGTTGCATAGCTCAGGACTACTTATTGTAGACTGGCTGTCTGCTTTGTCCCCTTCTGATCACAAGACTTCAGACAGTTTTGGCTAGAAGAATCAAGGATGTACTCTCATCTATGCATGCTTTCTTGGTGGGGAAGGTACAGCTTGTACTTTAAAATGCACTTATATAAATGCTTTTAGTCTAAAGTATGTGAATGCTGTTTTCATATAAGTAAATCAGCTCGTTACCTGAACTACAGCATTGCAGTTTAAAATGCTGGCTTTGGCGGCGGCAGCCCAGCCTTTCTAGTGGTAAGTAGGGAGCTTAATTGAGGGATGGTGCAGCCTCTTTCCGCAGTGCTAGGTTCCAGAATGGATCCTAGGTATAAGAGTTACTGTTAATTTAATTTCCCAGGACTGCATGTTGTCTCAGATAATTCAGAATAGGTCTCCTTTTTATCCTCCTGTAGTGTCACTACAAATTGGCTCATGATTTGTTGAATAGATAGAACAGTATTTTCAAATCGTAACAAGTGTGCCAGATAGGCCAGTTCTACCCAGATTAATTTTTCTCCTGGCCAGTTTGGCCATGGATCCTGGAGGTTTCTTGCCATCTTCTGGGCATGGAGCAGGGGTCACTGGGTGTTTGTGTGTGTGTGGGGGGAGGTATTTGTGAAATTCCTGCATTGTGCAGGGTTTGGGCTAGATGAACGTGGAGGTCCCTTCCAACTCCACTATTCTAATCACAAACTAGTCCTCCAGGAACTGCCTGGCAGCCTGCTTAACTTTTCCTTTGCAGTCTCTTCACTATGGCTAGAAAATTCAGAGCATAGTGAAAATCTTCTTCGTGGTCTCTGTGCTTCACACTCATGGGATAGTGCGCCTGCGCCGATCCCTGAATCGGTACCTGAAAAGCCCGGGATTTTTCTGCGCCCGGCGCCAATGGGCATGCGCAGGCGTCCCACTGTGCATGCTCACCGGCGCCAGCGCGGGGATCCCGCCAGTTCCTTTCTGACCACTGTGCTGAGAGGTTTACCTTTCTGGTTCCCCGGTCGGTGAGAATTCTTGGCTTTGCCTTTTTTCTTGCTTATTAGCCCGTTTACTGTTCTTAGATAGTTAGTTAGTTGTTAGTTAATAGTTAGTTAGTAAAAAAAAAAAAGCGTTTCTTTGTTGTTTGGCGGACTGCCCTTCGGGGTATTTCGTCTCTGCTTTCCCCCCGCTTTTTCCCTCAGACGTTTCTCAGCGGTTTTTCTCGCGGCTGCCTTCTATGGAAAGTCGCTGGGGGTTTTTCAAGCGCTGCCGTGCTTGCGGAAAAAAGATCGCCCCTCCGGACGGCCATTCCCTGTGTCTGCTGTGCCTGGGAGAGGCGCATCGAGTAGAAGCTTGTCCACACTGCCTCCGTTTCTCGAAACAGACGAGAAAGAACCGTGCGGCCCGGTTATCGGCAGCGTTAACTGAATCGGCGCTTCGACCTCAACGACCGATGGCGTCGTCGGCACCGAAATCGACCGACCCCCCGGCACAGGAGCTTGCATCGGCCAATGCTGCTCCGACACTGACTCTGACTGAGTTGCCGGAAGAGCGTGGCTCCACAAAGCGTTCCCATGAGGGTTCGGTGGATACGCCCGCTAAGGAGTGCCGAGAGGACTCGGGGACCCGAGCTCCTAAGAAGGCAAAATCGAAGGAGAAGCGGAAGCGACCCCGCACTCCTTCGCCTTCGATCGACGCATCGACATCGGCAACGCCTATATTGCCGAAGAAGATTCTGACTTCCCCGCGCCGCAGCCCTGCGACCCAGCCTCGCCAGTCGGCCTCGGAACAGGAGCGTGAGATCGACCTGACCCAACGTTCCTCATCGTCAGGCTCGCGTCGACGTACCGCCAGCGAATCGACCTCGGAGGTCGAGCTTTCGGCACCGATAATTCCACCGGTCCCGATCAGGCACCGAGACAGGCGGGAACTGGAACCCTTTCAGGCACCTCAACGCTTCCCGATACCACCATGGGAGCAACATAGGTGGCAACCTCCATACTCTCGGTACCAATCCTACCATTGGTACCCAGAGGATTATCCGAACTGGGAACAGGAATTGGAGTTCTCGTCCATGTCGAGGGTCTCGCATCGATCCCGAAAGGCGTCGGTGTCAGTTCCCCCGGAACGACGGATAGTCCCGGTCGAAGTCCCTCGGAGGCCATCACCACCGCTCCGGTCTCCCCCGCGAGAATCGACACCGATACTCTCGGAACACTCCGCTCACCAGGAGTCTTCGTCTTCGGAGTCTGACAGCGAAGCCCAAGACCTGGAACCTTCACCGGTCTCCCAGACGGCTGAGGATCTTCCGATTTCACCGTCGGAGGATCTGAAGTCTTATGGGGACCTAGTGAGACGGATTGCTGCCACCCTCAACCTGCCTGTGACCCAGCCAGAACCCGTAGTGGACGACAGCGTGTTCGATATAATGCAGAAGAACACGTCCACGGCGGTCGCCCTGCCAGTCACCAAGGTGATCCTCCAAGCTGTCAAGGAGCCGTGGAAGAGGCCATCATCGACGCCGGTCTCAACCAAACGGCTGGACCACATGTATAGGGTCCAGGAGACAGGGGCCGAATTTTTATTCACCCACCCACGGCCAAATTCTGTGGTGGTCGTCTCCTCCTCAAAGGCTAGGAAGATTCATTCATCCCCACCGGATAAGGAGGGGAAGAAGATCGATGGACTGGGCCGCAAGGTCTATTCTGCGGGGGCACTCGGCATCAAGGTATCTAACTATGCAGCTTGCATGGCTAGATACCAGTATGCCGTGTGGGAACAACTTTCCCCTCTCCTCTCTTCATTGGGTGAGGATAAGAAGGCAGCTGCAAAAAAGTTGCAGAAAGAAGGTCTCGCTGTAGCCAGACAACAACTGGCTGCAGCAAAACATATGGTGGAAGCTTCGGCCAAGGCCATCACCTCTGCGGTCTGCATTCGACGCCACTCCTGGCTTCGGTCGACGGCCCTCCACCAGGACACTAAAACCTTCATTGAGGACCTGCCTTTTGAGGGCGACGGACTCTTCAGCACCACGACAGACACGGTGCTGCAAGAGTTCGATAAAAGTGTCAAGACGTCAAGAAATCTAGGCGTCCAATCCACCCCCAAGACCTCCAGGTCCAAGCAATGGCCTAAGCCCTGGACCAAGAAGCCCTACCAAAAGTTCTCCCCCGAGCACTGGCGTCCTCGCTGCTCGCAGGCTGAACGACCCCCCTATCCTGGCAACGGCAGGAACCGTTATGGGGCCCAGCCTTCTAGCAAGCCCAAGGGGGCTCGCCCCCAGAAGCAGGGGGTTTGACTTCCCGCAAGCACGCGTCATCGCCCCCACTGCTGTTTCCTCCATCCGCCTACGCCCTTTCCTGCCTGCCTGGGAGTTGATCTCCACAGACAGGTGGGCTCTGTCCATCGTAAAAGAGGGCTACAAAATAGAGTTTGTTCAGACCCCGAACCAGTCCGTGGTTATTACCACTCCCCCTTCCCCACCTCTGCTGGTGGAGGTGACCAACCTCCTACAGAAACAAGCCATAGAGGTAGTTCCATTGGAGGCCAGGACAGGAGGCTTCTACTCTCGCTACTTCCTGGTCCCCAAACGGGACGGGGGCCTGAGGCCTATCATGGACCTTCGGAGTCTGAACAAATTTATTCTGTACCAGAAGTTCAGAATGGCAACGCTGCAAACAGTCCTGCCCCTCATCAATCAGGGAGACTGGATGGCGACCCTGGACCTCAAGGATGCTTACTTCCACGTCAGCATTCATCCTGCGTTCAGGCATTTCCTAAGGTTTGCAGTGGGTGCTCAGCATTTCCAGTTCAGGGCCCTGCCGTTTGGACTGTCTACTGCTCCTCGGGTGTTCACGAAGCTGATGAGTGTGGTGGCTGCCCACCTTCGTCTTCAGGGGGTCGTTGTCTTCCCATACATCGACGACTGGCTTCTTGTGGCAAGAGTTTAACACACATTGCCATCACTCTGCGTCTTCTCGACACCCTGGGGTTGCAGGTCAACCTGGAGAAATCCCATCTTACTCCGTCAAAGACAGTTCAATTCATAGGGGCCCTGTTGGACACAGATCAACACCGAGCATTCCTTCCTTCGCAGAGAGCAAAGGACATCATCAATCTGGTACAGCTTCTTCAAAGGCGGCAGTGGGGCACGGCCCAGCAGCTCCAGCGGATGCTGGGGCTGATGGCTGCGATGACAAGCGTGCTACGTTTCGCAAGACTACGAATGAGAGGCCTACAGCTATGGTTCTTGCGCCATTTTCGTCCTCTCATAGACTCACCTCGAAAGAGGTTCACCATCCCACCTGGGACTCTCCAATCACTGCAATGGTGGGGATCGGAGAGCAACATCTGCCAAGGGGCTCCCTTCCATCTTCCAACCCCTACTGTGACTATCGCTACCGATGCTTCCCTGTGGGGGTGGGGAGCTCACCTGGAAGATCTATGTGTGGGAGGTCAATGGCCACCGAAACTGAGTCGGTGCCATATAAATTACCTAGAACTGCTGGCGGTTCACTTTGCCCTTCGCTCTTTCCGTCCACTGTTAGCGGGGAGGACTGTGGCTCTGCTTACGGACAATACCACTGCCCTGTGCTATATAAACAGACAGGGAGGGACTGTGTCTCGCAGGCTATGCTCGCTGGCGATGGATCTCTGGACGGAGTGCCTCCAGTGGGACATCTTTGTGAAGGCAACACATCTGCCGGGGGTCCTCAACATACAGGCGGACTCTCTCAGCAGGGGTGGAGCTTCTCCACACGAATGGGAACTGCAATGGCGGTTCCTAGAGCCGGTGTTCCAACTCTGGGGGTACCCACAACTAGATGTTTTCGCCACAGTGGAGAACAAGAAGTGCCCCTTGTTCTGTGCCAGGGGAGGTGCGGATCCAGCCTCGCTGGGAGACGGACTCCTACTTCCGTGGGGGGGGGGGCTGGTTCCTTTACATGTTCCCACCCCTACCTCTGCTGACAAGGATAGTCCACAAGCTAGTGCAGGAGAGGCCACGTTGCATCCTGGTGACTCCTTGGTGGCCCTGTCAGAGCTGGTTCTCGATCCTGCTCCAGCAGTCGAGGGGGGTCTTTTACCAGTTCCCGGCAGAACCGGACCTGTTGTCGGCCCAGGGCGGGCACGTACTCCACCACAACGTGCCACACCTGAAGCTGACAGCATGGTTCATCGACCACTAGGTTTTTCCACCAGGGTCCAGCAAGTCCTCCTAAGCAGCAGGAAGCCTTCCACCCGTGCCTCTTACGAGAGGAAGTGGAAGAAATTTAGTAACTTTGTGGCTAACTCCCCTCTGCCGCCTGACTCTGTCGGGCTTTCGGCAATTTTTGAGTTTCTTTTGGCTTTGGTGGGTGAGGGGCTGGTATTCTCCTCCATCAAGGTTTATTTGGCAGCTATTTCTGCTTTCCATGGTCCGGTGGAGGGTTACTCTGTTTTTGCTCACCCTCATTCCAAAAGGTTCATGAAGGGGCTGTTCCGCCTTCACCCCCCTTCTAGATCCCCTCCACAGTTGTGGGACTTGACTTTGGTTCTGGACAAGTTGACTCGTCGTCCCTTTGAACCCATGGCAATGTGTTCCTTACAACTTTTGTCTTGGAAGACTGCATTTTTAGTTGCCATCACTTCAGCACGTCGTGCGGGGGAGCTCACGGCGATGCGTTGTGACTACCCCTACCTTGCCTTCAGGGAAGCTGGGGTCTCTTTAGCTCCAGACATCACT
Organism: Heteronotia binoei; assembly: GCF_032191835.1. Lineage (NCBI taxonomy): Eukaryota > Metazoa > Chordata > Lepidosauria > Squamata > Gekkonidae > Heteronotia > Heteronotia binoei. Next base: position 88,560,606 of record NC_083228.1, on the reverse strand, counting down.
TTCCTCCCTAAGGTGGTTTCCCAGTTCCACCTTAATTTAGAAGTTTGGTTACCCACGTTTTACCCTAGCCCTTCCTCGGATGAGGAACGCAGGTTGCATGCGCTAGACGTTAAGTGTGCCCTCCTGTTTTATTTGAATCGTTCACAGGGTTTTCGTAAGGACATACAGCTTTTTGTCTCCTATTCTGCCCCCAAGTTAGGGTCCAAAATTTCGTCTCAAAGACTTTCCAAGTGGCTTACTGAGACAATCAAACTTTGTTATTTGTTGGCGAAGAAGCCTTTACCTGGACCTGTTCGTGGACACTCCACAAGGGCGATGGCCACATCAGTGGCATTCCTGAAGGGTGTGTCCCTTTCCGATGTCTGCAAGGCGGCTACCTGGTCTTCTCCGCATGCCTTCATGAAGCATTACGCGCTGGACGTGCATGCTCAGCAGAGGACTCGGTTGGGAGCTGCGGTGCTGCAAGCTGTTTCTTCAGGTTGACCGTCTTCCCGCCTCCAGGTATGCTTTGCTTGCTAATCTCCCATGAGTGTGAAGCACAGAGACCACGAAGAAGATAGACAGGTTGCTTACCTGTAACTGTAGATCTTCGAGTGGTCATCTGTGCATTCACACTACCCGCCCTCCTTCCCCACTGCTGACGGTCTTCCTCCAGTAGGAGCTTCCAGCGGTCAGGAAGGAACTGGCGGGATCCCCGCGCTGGCGCCGGTGAGCATGCGCATTGGGACGCCTGCACATGCCCATTGGTGCCGGGCGTGGAAAAATCCCGGGCTTTTCAGGTACTGATTTGGGGATCGGCGTAGGCGCACTATCCTATGAGTGTGAATGCACAGATGACCACTCGAAGATCTACAGTTACAGGTAAGCAACCTGTCTTTTTGTGCTGTCCTTTCCCTTTCCTCTCTCACCTATATGAATTTCCCATCCCTTCTCTTGCTAGTGTTAATTGTGGTACATCATGTATGGTTCATATAGCTGCTTCTGGAATGCAGTGCCTAGTTTTGATATGCACCCACTGTAGTATCCCTCAGGGATTCCATATTGTCCCTCATGCTGTTTAACATCTACATGAAACTGCTAGGAGAAATTATCAGTAGATATGGAGTAAGGTGTCACCCGTATGCAGATGACACCCAGCTGTACTTCTGCTTAACAGATGAGTTAGGTCAGTCTATGGACTGAAGAAGGTAATGGTAAGGATAACTAAAAAACTAAAGTTCAAGCCAGACAAGACTGAAGTGTTTCTAGTCAATGACAAAGCTGCTTGAGGACTGAGGAGTTAGTCTATCCTGAAGGATGAGAGTCATAGCTTGGGCATACTGCTGGGTCCTGGCCTACAATTAGAAGGCCTAATCTCCTCTTTGGTACGTAGGGTCTTTTATCAGCTTTGGCTCATATGCCATTTTACAGCCATTCCTTGAACAGAATGATTTGCCTACAGTGAACCATGCTGTGATTATATCCAAGTTAGATGACTGTCTTTGAAAATGGAAACCTGTTCAAAATGCATCAGGCAAGTTATTGCCAGGGGTGATATACAGGGGATCATATCACCTCAGTGTTGAAATATCTGTACTAGCTTCCCATTTGTTTCTGGGCACAATTCAGAGTGCTGGTTCTTACCTTTAAAGTTCCAAATGGCTTGAGGCCTGGATACTTGAAGGACTGGCTCCACTCGTATTTTCTAGGTTGTCGGTTCTAGGTTGTTGATATGTGTCTCACAAGCCCTGCTCTCTGTGTCCCTGCCTTTAGAGGTGGGGCTTTTTCAGTATTGGTGGCACCCGACCAGTAATGTAATGCCCCTTTCCCTTGAGGCTCTTCTTGTGTCCGTGTTGCTTTCTTTTAAGTGCCAGGTGGAAACATTTCTGTTTACCTGGGCTTTTAATTAAGGGGTTGAGTTTATAAACACTATTTAGCCTGCAAACTGGTGTTTTGAGCTGCCTGTGGTTTGTTTCTATTATCTATGTTTTTATTTTGGGCTGAGGTTTTATTGCTAGATTTTAAAATCTTCAAATTTTGCTTTTATTGTTTTTGTGTTTATTTTGTAAGCCACCTCAGGCAGGTTCTCAGAGCGGTGGTATAAAAATTTCTAGATAAATGTCTTTTAATTTCCTTATGCCTTAACACTATTTGCAGGTCTGTTAGTCATTGTTCCTGCAGGCAATTGCTAATAAATTATATAATTTCTGAAGCTTTTTAGTGTGTTCTTCAGTTTGCATCTGAACATCATATTTAGAGGACAGTTCCCTCCCCCCCACAAAAAAAATTGAGGACCACCACCCTGACAGCATTTTAGCTGCATCTAGCCCCCTGACTAAAGCATCTACTTGGGATTCTGCACTGTGTACTGATTGTTGAGAACAGCATTTGAACTTGTTGGATGTTATAGAATTTATATCCCACCTTATACTCTGAATCTCAGAGACTCAGAGCAGTCACAATCTCCTTTACCTCCCCCCACCTCAACAGACACCTTGTGAGGTAGGTGTGGCTGAGAGAACTCTTACATTAGCTGCTCTTTCAAGGACAATTCCTACGAGAGCTATGGCTGACCCAAGGCCATTCCAGCAGCTGCCAGTGGAGGAGTGGGGAATCAAAACTGGTTCTCCCAGATAAGAGTTGTGCATTTAATCACTTCACCAAATTGGCTAGCCCTGCACTCTGTGAATATTCCTATTTACTGGTAAGGGATTCCCTGTGTTTCCTGTGTCAAAGTTTACTCAGGAAAATCCCTGATACTCATTTCTACCCACTGAACTCACCTTTTGAAATGCCTCTGCATTTTGTTGCCTTTGTACTTTCCATGCAGCACTGAGAGGGACCCCACAGCTTGGAGGATTATAGCTGGTTATTCCTGGAATAAACTAGACCATGCCAGTGGCTGGGTCCAGACTGGTACTTTAAGCCAACACAGGGATAGCTTGCAGATGGATCAAAAAATCAAATCCAAATGTGCACAACTGCCTCCAATCCTGCTCCCATGCTCACCCCATCCTTAGTTATCACAGCCATTACTTCTACTACTTCTGAAGTGGTCGCAAATTTTAGCAACACGCAGCACCCACCTTTCCAGCATATGAATGCCAGAGCACACAAGTGAGGCTCATTGGAGGTGTGAACCTACCAGGCTGCTTCAAGCTTTTTGTGGCTTTTTAAAAAAAAATACATTGCTTCCAAGGGCATGGGCGCACATGCGCATGACCAATAAATGAATGGGGCTATTTTTGCCTGGAAACTGGAGAAACCCAAACCAAGTTACAGGAATGGTGCATGACAGCCGTCTGACTGCGCCAAAGCATGTCCTGGGCTTTACAGGGGAGCGTGTGGACAGGCTTCCACTGCTCCATTTTTGAGCCAGCCCAATTTGGGACGTCTGCGATATGCCCCAAGCTGCCAGTCTGGTCCCTGTCTTAGTGTAACAATTTCTTCCTGCATTAAAATACTGCAATTTGAATTTTGCAAATTCAGTATGATGGTACATAACCAAATCCGAGATGGAGTCATCTTGTGGATAGTGAACATAGGCAGCATGAAGGTAGATTTGTTTGGAATGGTTAAATTGTTTCTTTCTGGAAAAGTTTCTGGTTTGGAGGTACTTAATATTACATGACAGCTCTTTTAAACAAAATACAAGTTGGGTCAGTCTAAAATATCTGGAGAGACATTCTTAGTTACTGCCGCCTTTTCCTGTTCTTAGCTAAAGTGCCTTTTAAAATGTATTTCAGTATCCCTATAAAATAGCTTTTAATCTTGGTTCTTTACAGATTGGGGAGAGATGGGGTTGGGGGTTAGTTATGAATGAGCTTTCAGGGAGAAAGTGTTCCTTCATTAAAGTATGGAAAGACAGTTGCTAAAGTGATTGCTTAAGAGAAGGCCAGGAACATTCTCCCCCCCCCCCCCCGGCATTTTCAGATTTTTGGATGGGGAAGTTAAACAGTTTAAAAAATGAACAATCATAAACTGTTGCATCATAAAATGTTTTAAGGCAATATTTTGAAATATTATTTTAGGTATCTTCTGGCAACTAATAGTATTAGGTAATTAGAATTCCAGTGTAACTTGTAAATGCTGCTTCAAATTCCTTCATATGTAAAAACTAGACTATGTACACCAAATCAAGAAACGTTAAGAAACAGTTAATGTAGAGTCAATCTTTTTGGTCCATTGAGATAAAAAATAAATTCAGGATGGGATGCCATTAATCTTTCAGAAACTGGTTTTAATTGGGGAAAAAATTGAGCTTTGTAATCCAGTTAAACTATTCATTGTTTAAGTATTTTGTACCTTTATTTTTAAAACATCCAATTTGGCTAGGTTAACACACGCACACACATACACATGCTACACCCTTATGTATGACTGGCATCTGTGTCAGTTAGAACATTGTTTCAAATAAATGTGCCCTTTGTCTTATTCATGGGCCCTTATGTGGTGGCACCACAGCATCTGCCAAAACTTCTGGATCCCACCAAGTGCTTTTAGAAAGTGGTGGGGCTTTTGCCCAGCAGAACTTCTGACTGACCATTGGAAGTTTGATTGGCTATGCAGATTTTTTTAAAAGGTTGCTTTGGCAGCAGGACTTTTTAAGCCTTGTGGGATATGAATCAAATTCTAAGCGCCCCCCCTCCCCCAGTAAAATATGGTAGCATGGAAATCAAGACACTGAATTGCAAGTCATCTTTCAATCTCCAGATTCATTTTCTTCACAGGACCCTTGCAAGGCTCCATCTAACAATGCCTTGTCGTATAGTAAAAATATTGTGTGTTTGTGTGTATAAATATAAATATGACTCTAGGGAAGAGAAATACATATTGTTAAAGTCTGGTGCCTAAGCTCTTCATCCTGTGTGCTGACACTGTCCTTGAGCTTATGCAGGTCTGTTTCCCCATGAAGAATATTAGAGATATGAGACAGAAATTGAATATGACAGGAGAGTAAAGAGGATGTTAAATGGTTTTATTATATAGATGTATTTGTACAGACTAAGTGTGTTACTGTTCCATTTCAGAGTGTTGTCTAGCAATTAAGTATCATGTCTGACAACGGAGAACTTGAAGATAAGCCCCCAGCACCACCTGTTCGGATGAGCAGTACTATTTTCAGTTCAGGAGGCAAAGACCCATCGTGTACTAATCATAGCTTGAAACCCCTGCCCTCTGTGCCAGAAGAGAAAAAACCTAGGAACAAAATCATCTCTATTTTCTCTGGCACTGAAAAAGGTAAGATACTGTGTTTTGTGGCTTCAAGAGATGGGTTGGGGGTTTTTTTGCCAGGAAGAGGAGTTGCTCAATGCTAATGATGGATGTGTCTTTTTTCTTGCATTAAAACTCAACACTGAAGTCTGGGAAGGTGACTTCCTGTGTGGTAAATGCAGTGGTGGGCTGGCTGCTTCTCTCTTTGTGGGCTTTCCTCATAGCAGAGGGAGAGGGACAGAAAGAGAGAAGTAACAGCCAGCTCCACCATGGTTCCCTCAGCTGGGCGAATGCAGCTGAAACGCTTAGGTAGGTGTTTGCTTTCTGTTTGTCTGTGTCAGAAATGGGGTGAGGGAGCAAAAAGTATCTGTGCTGAATATGCATGACTGGATGGACCAAGTGGCACTAGCTCCTGCTTTAATCCCTGCCTCTCTGTGAGGGAGAGGTCATCCAGAGATTGGAGCTGAGTTGTCACCAATATACAGATGACACTCAGCTCTATCTTGCACCTCCAGCAAATCCTAGAGAGACTATGGAAACCATGAACAGGTGCCTAGAGGCAGTTTTGGGATAGAAAGGGCAAACAGGATGAAAACTAAATCTCAACAAAATTGAGGTGCTACTGGTTAGAGGAAGGTCTGATTAGGAATGTCTCATGCTCTGAATTGGGATACAATCTCCAAAGGAGCAGGTTTGTAGTTTGTGGGTGGTGCTGGACTTGGACATACTGTTGGATAAACAGATGGCAGTGGTGGCTAGGGTCTTCTTTCATCTACTTCAGCTTCTGAGCTAGCTATGGGCCTTACTGGGCAGGAAAGATTTTGCCACTGTGGTGCATGCCTTGGTAACATCTAGATTAGATTATTGTAGTGTGTTCTATGTGGGGCTGCCTTTGAAGACTGTCTGGAAGCTTCAGTTGGTTCAAAATGCTGCAGCCAGGATGCTGAATGGAGCAGGTTGTAGGGGAGCATAATTACACTTGTCATGTGCTATTTGCACTGGCTGCAGTTTTTTGGGGGCCCAATTCATGGTGCTAGTATTAACCTGTAAAGTATACCTGAAGGGCTGTCTACTTCCATATGAACCTGCATGACCATTCGAGTCATCTTTGGAGCCCTGTTTCAGGTGTCCCTGCCATCTAAAGCTAGATAGGTGGTAATCAGATATATAATATAATAAAATAATAAACCCTAGAAAGGGTCTTCTGGGTCTTGGCACTGACATTTGGAACTCCCTTCCCAAAGAGATTCATCTGTCTCTCTCATTGTCTTCCACCAGTAAAGCTTTCTTTGTTTTGTTTGGCATTCCTTCATGAACTCTTATTAGCTTTCCTTCTTATTTTTGTATTTATTTGCTTGTGGTTATTATGTTTTATTTAATTTTTAAAAATATTTGTCTTTTAAATTTTTTTTATGTCCCAAATATATTAATGCTCTGTTTACTGCTCACTGCCTTGGTGACCGGAAATTTGGTGGAAAGGCAGCATAGAAGTGTATTCAGTAAATAAACAGAGGATTGGTCTAGCCAGCTAGTGGACATCCTTTTACATGAAATCCGGTAATACAAGGCCAAACTATATGTTACATTTTTTACTAGTTTGGTATGAATCCCGCCCCCAATTTTCTTCCCCAGCAGTTACAGAGCAGCTGAGAGAAAAGGAATTTTTTAGAGTCCCCAGAAGCCTGATTGGGTTTGGGATGACAGGGCAAGCGACAGAAGGCCTCCTGCCTCTACCCTGCACCTTTTTAGAATCATAGAGTTGGAAGGGACCTCCAGGGTCATCTTGTCCAACCCGCTGCACAATGCAGGCAGGGGGATTAGGGGTTTCCTGAGCCCAAAAGGGTAGGGAAGGTTAAAGCAGACAGGTTAAAACGGATAAAAGGAAGTAGTTCTTCACCCAAAGGGTGATTAACATGTGGAATTCACTGCCACAGGAGGTGGTGGCGGCCACAAGTATAGCCACCTTCAAGAGGGGTTTAGATAAAAATATGGAGCACAGGTCCATCAGTGGCTATTAGCCACAGTGTGTGTGTATATATAAAATTTTTGCCACTGTGTGACACAGAGTGTTGGACTGGATGGGCCGTTGGCCTGATCCAACATGGCTTCTCATGTTCTTATGTTCTTATGGATATTAATTTGCCCTTTTTTGAAGCTGTCTTTTGGAAGCAGCATTTTGGGACTGTCTTTCCTTCTGCGCCCAAAGGAGGAGATGTTTTGCTTCTTTGTAACAGTGGATATTGAATCTGCAGGTCATATGTGGCAAGTTTCTCTTTTCCAGGTGGGAAAGAGAAGTAGCTCCATGCACTGCCTGCAGAATTAAAGGGCAGCTGAGCACAACAGGTCTGCCTTACCTATTCTGCCAGGATTGTTAAAATGAAGTTTAACATATAAAGGTGCCTAAGACTAGTTCACTTATTGAACTGGCAACTTCTCATCAGCTCTACTATCAAAGATCTTTTAAGTAAAGACATTGAATACTGAACCTAGCACATTGTGCATGAAAATCAGATTCTGTGTCAGTGATCTGTTAGGGATCTGTCTCCTTAAGAAACAGTCATAGCTGCATAGCAAACGTACAAGTTTTTGTACTGCTATATATTTCTAAACTTAATATAATTACCGTATTTTTCGCTCCATAAGACGCACCTGAGCATAAGACGCACCTAGTTTTTAGAGCTGTTTGTGTGAATTTAGAGGCATTTGTGTGAATTTTTTGCAGTATTCGCTCCTTAAGACGCATACGGTATGTTACTAGCCAGATCCATTTGAAGTGTGTGGGTGTTTTGAGGGTTGGAGGATATGAGAAGGATTTGAGAAAATTAGCTAATGTTTTGGAGAAAATGACCAAGAAAAAGGAAAATATTTTCCTTTTTACCTTCCTTATATGTGTTGTTATCGTCTTTAGCTGCCCACCTAATTGTAAGCTTAGACATAGCCGAAAAGTATAGCTTTCAAGTATACCTGCTTCCAAAACACTGTATTTATGTGAGCTGACATGTAGAAACCAGTTTCAAATGATCACCTTTTCTGGTTTGAAATACAAGTATGAAGGCAGATAGTCTAGAAGGTTGTTCGTTTTTCTTAGTTAGTTGTATATAACATTTTTTTAAAAAAATTCACATATTGGACCTGGAAAAATCCTTATTTCTCAATATTCCTGAATCCCAGTACTGGTATGGTATTTGGATTCAGTAAATATTAGGGAATCCTAAATTTTTTCAGGTCCATTATACCCTATGGGGACCATTAAAGTTAACGGCAAATCTGTCCTGGGGTATATTCAGTGGCTGAGGGAGAGTTTGAGGTGTTTGTTGGTATTGTTAAGTCGAACAGTTGAGTCCGACACTTTGTGACCCCATGGACAAAGTCACGCCAGGCCCTCTTGTCTTCCACCATCCTCCGAAGTCTGCTCAAATTCGTGTTAGTTACATCAGTAATGCTGTCCAGCCATCTCATCTTTTGCCGTCTCCTTCTTTTGCCTTCTGTCTTTCCCAGCATTGTGGTCTTCTCCAGTGAGTGCTCCCTTCTCATTTGGTGGCCAAAGTACTTGAGCTTCATCTTCAGCAACTGACCTTGCAGGGAATAGTCAGGGTTGTTTTCCCTTAGTGATCCTCTGAGTTAAATTCACCCATTCCCGTCCATTTTAGTTCACTGATTCCCAAGATGTCAGTGTTCAGTCTTACCATCTCTTGTTCAGTCTTACCATCCAGCTTACCTTGATTCATAGATCTTACATTCCACGTTCCAATGCAGTATTGTTCTTTGCAGCATCGGACTGTTCTTTCGCCATCAGACACATCTACAACTGAGCGTTCTTTCGGTTTTGGCCCAGCTGCTTCATTCTTTCTGTGGTTACTTGTATTTGCCTCCGCTCTTCCCCAGTAGCATAATGGGCACCTTCCGACCTGAGGGTCTCATCTTCCAGTGCCATATCTTTTAGCCTTTTGTTACTGTCCGTTGGTGTTTTCTTGGCAAGGATACTGGAGTGGTTTGCCATTTCCTTCTCCGGTGGATTGCATTTTGTCTGGGATCTCAGCTGTGGCCTGTCCATCTTGGGTGATCCTGCATGGCATAGCCCACAGTCTCACGACCACACAAGCCCTCTCACCATGTCAAGGCAGCAATCCATGAGAGAGGGGGGTTTGAGGTAGAGGCACCAAATTTGTAGCGTAGCTGCTGGAGCCTCTCTTCAAAAGAACACCCAAGTTTCAAAAAGATTGGACCAGGAGGTCTAATTCTATGGGCACCCAAAGAAGGTGCCTCCATTGTTTCCATTGTGTGTGTGTGGGGAAATAGCAAGGCAATAGAAGCCCAGCAGAATGTCTCAAGAGGAGCTCTGCAGTAGAAAGTGAAGTGTATGCAAGGCCAGCAACACTACCAGTTCCACTGTGGCAGTGCTAAAACCCAACAGGATCAAGGTCAGATCTGAGAATCTCTGAACTAGAAATGGAGGGGGGCATTTCTACAAGGACAGCAGAAACAGTGCAATGCAGCAGCAGAACCCAGTGCCAACTTAGTGCCCAGAAGCAGAACCCAGTACCATTATGGTGCATGCCATGGAATCATAGAGTTAGACGGGACCTCCAGGATCACCACAACTGATGTCAACCACAGAATCACACTCTGAGTTTGTGGGAGGCGGTTGCAAGGACAGCACAATCAGTGCAACAGTACCCAGCAGCACAACCCAGTGCCCATGTGGCAGCAGTGCAAACCCAACAGAACTGGCCAATGTCACACCAGAGAATCCCAGCAGGGTTTTTTCTTTAAAAAAGAAGAAGAAGAAGCAAGGACAGTAGAAGCCCAGTAGAACACTCAAAAGTGCAGTGTGGGCAGGCAGTTTTGCTAGCCCACCTGAACCAAGGCCAGCCCAGTACACAAAAGCCCAGTAACATTTTGTTTTATTCCAAAGCCAAGGGCAAACCCAGTTAAATCTTATACACCATTTCCCCAGGGAAGGCCTCAGAAAGTGAGGGAGGGGGTTGTGTCTACCCAGATCCTCCTCTGTTAGCAGGAGCAGTACGCACCAACCATCACTGCCTCAGTGGAGGAGCCATAGCCTAGATGCTGCAGCTGCCCTTCATCTCAGACTCTCCCTTTTCCACCTCCCTCCCCTGCAAAGAAGAATGTTTCACAGCAAATTAGCTTCATTGCTTGTGGTGCTCCTGTGAGTTCTGCTGGTTTCTGTTTGGCACACAGATCTTGCTATCCTACTCTACCCTTTCATCTCCATCAAGATGAACAATTTTTGTGCTGCTGCTTTTTAAATTTCAGCATGCAGTTTTGGTTTGGGGTTGCTGGTGACTCAGTGAGTGAACTTGAGCACACCACCCTCACCTTGTACTGCACTCCTAGCAGGGTTGTGTAGAGGTATTTTGGTGCAGGTGGATTCAGAATGGCAGTGGGGTGATTGGTGGGGCATATCTGTGCTAGTCCAACTGGCTAATGTCCCTGCTACTTCTTTCTAGTCTCAGTTTAATTTTGGAGAGAGGTTTTGCTCCAGCTTTATTTATTTTATTGCATTTATGAATTGCCTAATCCCCACAATTTGGGAAGGATGGCGGTTCAGTCGTAGAGCATCTGCTTGGTAAGCAGAAGGTCCCAGGTTCAATCCCTGGCATCTCCAACTAAAAAGGGTCCTCATCTTGGGACCCTGGAGAGCCGGTGCCAGTCTGAGTAGGCAGTACTGACGTTGATGGACTGAGGGTCTGGTTCAGTATAAGAGAGCTTCATGTGCTCATATGTTCAATATTATAAAAGCAGTAAAAACCATAAAATCAATATCAAGACATATGCAGTACATTAAATTAGGATCAAGAGATGAAATTTGCAGTTCCTGTCCATATCTGGCCTGGGGGTGCCTTGTGGATATGGAGGAGAGGAACTGAATCAGTCAAGAGGATAGAGAGCAGGGCCATGATGTCAACTACTATTGCCCTCAACCAGACTTCCCAGCACAGACTGAGAGAGGATGCAGGCACAAGTATGTCCTCACTTCAGTCACAGGCAAAGTCCAGGACTGGGTAGCTGAACACTGGAAACTTGACCTTCAGGACAACCAACTGCTCAACTGTCCAGGGGAACAGATGTGAGTGATGTGAGCTTCCTATGTGGCCTGCATGGGGAAAAAATGCTTACTCTGCATGCTTGTTAGAGGGCAGGATCTCTGGGCCACAGCAAAGAGGTCTGGTCGGACCACCTCCTTCATGGCCTGGTGGCCTATGACTCATAGGGTTCTACAAGGTACTCCCTCACCATTGCAGCTGCTGTGTCCTCCTGTCTCATGTGCTTGCTGCTCCAGAGGGGCCAAGTATCTGCCTGATGAATGCCATCTCCCAGGCCATTGTGGTGGTAGCCATGAGGGGACACTGCCTAGCAGTGGAAGTGAGGAATAAACAGCAATGGAGATGCTTTTGCTCCCCTCTTCTTTTGCTCATGCCAGTGTGCTCCTCTTGGCCTGAATACACTCAGTTCACTGGGATAGCTCATCTTCTGCAAATGAGCTTATTGGTCTGCTCAGCAACCTTGCCCTTGATGCACGGGTCACACATGGTCACAAACATGTAAACCTTCTGCTGTGTGAGAGGCTGAAGGTGGGCCTTAAGTAAATCTTTCACACTTTTCACCAGCATATGCACTGTTGGAACCACATGTGCATGTCCTGCAGCTGGGTTCAGAAAGGAGGCCAAGTCCAAGTCCTCATGAGCCATTTTGATCATGGGGTGAGCAGAGCCAGATTTTCCGTGTCAGATGAAAGCATCTCTGTGTAGCTCTTAAAGGGCCTAAGAACTTCCATGATCTGAGTAATGATATATTGCAGGGGTGGCCAACGGTAGCTCTCCAGATGTTTTTTGCCTACAACTCCCATCAGCCCCAGCCAGCATGGCCAATGGCTGGGGCTGATGGGAGTTGTAGGCAGAAAACATCTGGAGAGCTGCTGTTGGCCACTCCTGATCGGCATTTCTGGAGGAGATGCTTGAACTCATGGATCTACTATCCAAACTGGGATTCTTTGGAGAACCCAGCCCCAAGGCATCCTTAATCACCAGGTGGAGAAGGTGAGCCACACAATAAGTGAGTCTGAGGTCCAATGCCTGTGCTATTGCCCTCATGTTTGTGTCACCATTGGTCACCATGAAGCCTATGGAGAGGTCCCTGCCTATCCATGCCACTAGCTGTTTTTTGATGGTGGCTGATAGTTAGTGGCATGGATAGGGTGTATGTGTCCTGTTGAGTACCTTAGCATGGAGCAGAATTTGGCAATAGCCTGGAAAGTCTCACCCTACCAAACTCTAGTTTCCCCACTCACTTGGTTGCCCCAGTGTGCAGTCAGTGACAGATACATTTCATGTGCCTGAGGGGAGGTCCAGATGTCTGATGTGAAGTGCACAGTTCTCCTTTGAGTGCAGGACAACTTTGCTTTGGCAGCCCTGTACAATGAGGGCAACACAGCCCTACTCAGTGTGGTGTGAGCAGGAGGCATGTACCAGGGATAGGTATCCTGGAGTAGCATGCAGAAAGCAGCGTCTTCTACCTCAGAGAAGGGGTGGTGAGTGACACTCTTACTTGCCTGCTGCTCCCCCCCCCAGCACCCTAGTGTCAGTCTCACCAAGCATCACGCTTGACATTTGGCACACAGGTGAAAAACCAGTGATTGAACTCTTAACAAGAGAAAAAAAAGAAGAACCAAACAGCAAAGGTTGGTGAAAGAGAAAGAATTCAAGTAAAATGGTGGATTTTTTAAAAAAAAACTAAACAGAACTCCCCCAAGCCCCAAAAAAGAACAAAAACCAAAGTTAACCAAGTTTTAAACCAGCTCCAAAGAGCCAAAGCCAAGAACCAAAGCAGAAGGAAGGAACCCTTAGTCTCCTCCCCATCTGCCACCAGGTCCAAACAACAACAGAATTCCACAACAATAATTTCAAGCCGCATAACCAGAAGGAACTAAAACCTAAGAATAAAACCAGAGGTAACAACAATGGCAAAAAAAAAGGCCTGAGGCCCTTGGTCTCACCCCCCCCCCCCCAGCAGCTACCAGGCCCAAACAAGTAACAAAAAACTCCAAATTGCAAGCCACAAAACCAGAAGCTACTAAAACCTAACCAAAGGGAACAACAACAAGCCTGAGACCCTTGGCCTCAACCCCCCTCCACCTACCACCCACTAAGCCCAAAAAACAACAAACAGTAAAATAAGAAAACTTTTTTAAAAGGTTGTTCAGTCAAACCAGTCACTGTCTTCATTCTTCTCCAGGCAGGAAGGCAGGATCTGATCCATAGTCCACAGCAGAGTCTCTTAGGCAAGCAGATCAGTCACTGAAGCCAAAGCCAGCACACACTCTCCAGGGCTCTCAGCAATAGAGTCTAGGTCAGCCAGACACTTGCTTTTATGCTCTTGCCAATGCACAGAATAATTTTTTAAAAGAATAAACATCTGTGATTGGCTGAAGAGCAGTGTTCCTCCTCACCTGAAATTCTATTTGCAGATGGCAACTGCTCCTTTCCTCCTCCCTTCCAGAGCAAAAAGTGGGAAAGAGCCCTGGAGGCAAAGGTCTCTCTGCAGGCCTTTAAACCTTTCCACCACAAGCTATTCGGCATATACTAAAAAAAAAAGCCAAAAAAATTTCAGTGTTATTCAAGGTCATCTATACTGTAGCCAGTCAGATTCTCAAATCTATATTCTGATTAAATAATACCCAGAAAATACAGGTGAGGTATTTTTTCTGCTCAGATACAGCCAAATAGACACTCCTAGTTTAAATTGTAGTACAAATGTAGAAAGAGGTTCAAAATCATGTATGACCTTTTTCTAGCCTTAATGAAGGTTCATACAGCTGCTGCTACAGATGATGACTAAATGGCTATATCTTTGGATTAACTTGAACCTGTGTTTTGTTTAAAGTATTTCTGTATTTTATTTGGGGGAGGGGAGGAAGTTATTTGAACTGCTTGGTGGACTTAAAGTGTAATATAATTGAGAGTAACATGAAGAATATGATACTTTCTTAATTGGAAGAAACAGTTGAAATTTAACCCTGAATACCATATGCAGTATTTCAGCTCTTCCTCTTGGCAGCAGTCCCTCCTTGAAGCTTGGAGAACCTCTGGAGTATCAACCATGAATTGTGAAGGGTGCTTCCACCAGGAAGAAAATTCCACCTTCAAATTCACACACCCACACTCTTTGTGCTCTCAGGCATATTAATCCACGTCATATTATGAGGAAGTGTGCATGCTTCTACTCTTTCAGGGAAAACGAGGTGTCTGGTGGGGCTGTCATTGAACCTGGATTGTTCCCTAGTGTGAAATAGTATTATGAGTCCTCATTAGCCAGACTTAACCAATGATTTTTTAAAAATTATCATCAGGATTCCAGGGATGGTCAAATAATCTTCTGCACTATTTGCACTGCACTTCTGCACTATTCTGCACTAAAAAACAATGATTTGTTTTTTTAAAAAGCATAATTTAAGCAGACATCATACAAGGAAAAAATATAGTTTAGCCCATTTAATGCCTTTTTGGCTTTGAAATCATTATATAGTCTTAAGTAAGGGCAGTAGGCCATAAAATACTTTTAAAATATGAATGCTTAGGGTTCACTGGCTTTCTTATAGAGGTATTGATATTAAGGTGCTTCTGTAGCACCTAGAAAATTGGAATTTGGTACACGTGTAGCCTAAGATATTCTAAGTATGAGAAAGGTGCTGGGACATTTGTATATTTAGTAAGACATCTCATTCACTACATAATACTCAGCTAGCAAAACAGCTCATAGGATTGAATGTTGTGCTGTGGTAGTTTTGTTGCCTCTTACTTTGCTTAAATTAGCTTTAGATGAATTGTGACTAGGAACTAGGAATTTATATCTTCACTTGTAGGATTCAGGTTGAATTTACAAGTTACACAAAATGTTTGGACTTCATTAGTATACTCATGGAGGGTATCAGAACTGGTACATTAATTCCTTGTAACTTAGCTGAAATGTGATGCACAGATTGAGTAGAAGAATGGGAAAAGAGCAGGAATAGAAGACCAATATAAGAAAAATGTTCCTAAACAAAAGAGGCTAGAATTAGAAGCTAAAAATTGAGGCATGAATGGTGTTTTATTTGCCTCCTCAGAATGCATGATTGTTGAAGGAGATCCAGCTGCTTTCTCTATTTTTACATTAGAGTTAAGATCATTAAGAAAATTGTTGTTCCTCAGTTTGTGGATAAATAATGGGCCTTCAGTAACTAACCACCATGTGTTTAAGATATTAAAATTAATTTTTGGACCTGGGGAACTTATAATGCACATGTACCTTATAATTGATTATTGTGGCTTGTGTATGTTGATCCACGTTGATTGATTTTTGTATAATAATAGGTATGCATGACAGTTGTTTTCTTTGAATAGCAGTAGAATGGGAAATTCGTGCATCTAACAGTTTGGTATAATTGATACTTGCTTTTAAATGTTAGTGGATAGCTTTACTCCATTAAAGAGGGACTGTGTAACTTGTTACATTGTGCTGAATATTTTGTGAAATATTTTGTTATTTCTGTAGGGAGTAGGAAAAAGGAAAAAGAAAGGCCTGAAATTTCTCCCCCATCAGACTTTGAACATACCATTCATGTTGGCTTTGATGCTGTTACTGGAGAATTCACTGTAAGTATACCACACTTGGCTCTGGAGCATGCTTGCCATACTGATGGTATAAAAAATATTTTTCCAAGTCCTTCTCTTTCTTGTTGCAGGTGTTCAGCAACATTCTGGTGATCCTTGGCCCTAGGGAGGTCTGGCTGTCCTCAACCAGTGCCTTTTTGGTCCTGGTCTCGACCTGGTGGAACTCTCTGCCAGATGACATCAGGGCCTTGTGGGATCTTATGCAATTCTGCAGGGCCTGTAAGGCAGAGATGTTCTGCCAGGCTTTTGGTTGAGGGCAGCAACAGTTTGTAATTCTGCTGGCACCTCCTTCTCCACCTCCTGATACTTTGCAAATTTTCCTTCTCCCACCCCTCGCTCAGCATGAACTTGTGACAGGGTGGTGGTGGTGATGATGATAAATTTATATGAGGTTTTCATGTGAATCCTATTGAACAAGAATTTCTCCTATTAGTCCTACAGGATATTTGTAGAAAATCCCTATTTGCAGTTGATTAAACTTAAAAAAAATAGTGTAACAAAATCTAAATGCTCTGAGGTGGAGGTGGAAGATGTCCAGTGTTGCTTTTTTTCATTGTACTAACAAAGTGAGCTTCAAGAGGAGACTGATTATTGTTACCTTTTTTTTGTGTCACATATTGGCATTTGAACCAGTGATTGAACTCTTAACCTGTGATTATATATGATCACAAATTCAGATGTAAAATATTGTCTTTAGATGTAAAATATTGTAAATTTTGTCTTCTGTCTCAGGGAATGCCAGAACAGTGGGCTCGGCTGCTACAAACCTCAAATATCACCAAGTTAGAACAAAAGAAGAACCCTCAGGCTGTATTAGATGTGTTGAAGTTCTATGACTCTAAAGACACTGCAAAACAGAAGTATCTGAGCTTGTCTGCTACAGGTGTGTCTTGAGTATATTTGGGGCAGATTCATTGGGAAATTCAGGCTCTTTTTGGTCAGTGATAAAATTGCCCTCTAAATGAGACTTGTAACATGTAATAGTGTTCTAAAAGTCAAGTGTTTGTGGGAAACGGAAAAACATCTAATAGTGATATGAGACAAATGGATGAAAAAGAGTTGAAAGATTGAGGCCAGCATGTAAGGATTACCCAGGTGGAAGCTAAGAAAGTTTCAAGGGAATCTGTGGCCAAGAGGTACTAGAATACTTTAGTTTTAACCCTGATCCAGAAGACTGAATTCTGCCCCCCTCCCATGAGAGAGCTGGTTAGTGAGCTTGTGTTAGCTGGAACTAGTAATGCTGGAAGAAAAGTACAGGGTAGCATAATCATAAATCATTCTATCACTCTTGTATTGTGTTCTTAATTATCCTTTCCCTTTTTATTCACTCGATCAGGCAAGTGGTCCATCTAGTCCAGCATCTTGCCCAACTTTCTGGCTAACCAATTACTCTGGAGGGCCCACAAGGCATAGAGGTTGAGGCCTTCCCTTGATGTTGCCCGCTGGTGTTCAGAGTTTTACTGCCTCTGAATGAGGGCTACTAGCCACTAACAGGCCTGGCTTTCATGCATCTGTCTAATCCCATCTAAAATCCATCTCTGCCTGCTTGGTGTAGTGGTTAAGTGTGCAGATTCTTATCTGGGACAACTGGGTTTGATTTTCCACTCCTCCACTTGCACCTGCTAGGTTAGCCATAGCTCTTATAGGAGTTGTCCTTGAAAGGGCAGCTGCTGTGGGAGCCCTCTCAGCCCTACCCACCTCACAGGGTGTCTGTTGTGGGGGAAGAAGATAAAGGAGATTGTGAGCCGCTCTGAGTCTCTGATTCAGAGAGAAGGACGAGGTATAAATCTACAGTCTTCTTCTTCTATTACTACATCCTTTGGCAGCAAATTCCACATTTTAATCACTTGTTGAGTAAAGAAGTATTTCCTTTTGTCCATCCTGGCTTTCATTGAAAGTTATTCTCTTTTTTTTTTTTTTTTTTTTTTACATTTAAAGCATTTATTAGAATCTTTTCATTACACAATCTATAAGCAACATATAAATAAAACTTCAATAACAAAAAATGAAAAAATCATACTTAATTATTTCTTGAACATTTTCCCTCCTTCCCCCGATACATCTTAGTTCCTAAATGGAGTGAGAACTGTAGTCTATACATCAACCATCGCCTATTGATTTTCTAACCTTCAATTAATATTAAATTGAAATTCATATTAGTTTATATCACAGTATTAATTATTTTCTAACCATAAATATAGTTTTTCCCATCTTTCTTTAGCTTTCTCCTTCGAATTGCCCTTAATCATATTAGCTAAAATGTCCATTTCTACCATAGTCATAATTTTTTGAATTATCTCCTCTCTCGTCGGGAGAGTTTTAACTTTCCAATACTGAGCAAATAAGGTTCTTGCCACCGTTATGATGTATATTGCAATGAATTCGTCTTCCCGCGGAATCGTATCTCTCACTAACGATAACAACATAAATTCTGGCTTCAAAACAAAATTAACCTTAAATATTTCCACCAAAATTTTATAAATTTCCTTCCAGAATTTTTTGGACACATTACAAGACCACCACAGATGATAATAAGTTCCTATTTCCGTTTCGCATTTCCAACATAGGGGTGGTATAACTTTATTAATTTTGTTTAATATAACCGGTGTTATGTGCCACCTGTAAAAAAGCTTTATAAAATTTTCCCGAAGGTTAACTGGTTTGATTATCTTAAAATTGTTCCTCCATAAGAGCTCCCATTGTTCTAGTGTGATAGTATACTTCAGGTTCTTCGCCCACATTATCATTACATGTTTGACAATCTCCTCTTCGAGTTTCATATGCAAAAGATAGTTATATACTTTCTTAATCAGTTTTCCAGTTTTCGCTGTTAATATTATATCAAAATCAAAGTTTGATTTTGTGAATCCCTTGCTCTTATCCAAACCAAATTTGGCTACGATTTGCGTCATTGTCCACCAATCTATATATAAACCACTTAACTCTAAATCCTCCTTTTTTCTTATTTTATCATTCTCATCTAGAAGATCTGTATATCTTACAATCCTCTCTGGTGACCACAATTGCGGTCGCATTGTGGCCTCCATTGGAGATATCCATCTTGGGGTTTTGTCATATATTTTTCTTCTAATTTTTATCCACACTTTCAATAATGATTTTCGTATTAGATGACTTTGAAAATACTTTTGGGGTTTTTGGATGTACCACATATTAGCATGCCAGCCGGCCTGCAAATCGGCACCTTCAATTGCCTCTCTCCCACCGGTGAACAGGCCCAGTTCCCCCCGCTCCGCGGTACCAATCCTCCTTGCGCGTCTGCTTCAAACGTCCAGGCCGACCGTCCTCTGACCACGCCGCCGCTGCGCCGCGTCTCTTCCTAATCTTTGACCCTCCTGCAGCACCTCCGGGAAACTCCAACAAAGCGGATTCAACAAAAATCTTCCCCGAATATCGGGTAAGCCGGAAAATAAACAGCTCTGTCTCTGTCAATTTCTCCTCCACCGCCCACCACAGTTCACCCCGTTCTCCGGTGGCTGGGGCTAACTCGCCATACAGCGATTTCAACCTCGGTGTAAAGGACTGAGGTAGAACACTTGGAGGCAACACTCCGGGCCCCCACTATTCTCCTCGCTCTTTTTACACACTCCCTCCACCAACGGGAGTTTGTGCGGACCCTAGGGCCCCCCTATAAGGTTGAAATTACGGTTTGTCTCGAGGAGCTCCCTCAAAACGCTACCGCTCCGCTCCGCCGGAACCGGAAACCCCCATTGAAAGTTATTCTCTTATCTGTGATCCTTTTCACTTGCAGTTCTCTAGCATGGAATGCCCTTCCACCTTCCATTCAGACAGGTGCAATGTGTTTGCTCTGGCTTTCCCTGATTGTCTGTTTCCCTTTGATTTCTCCAGCTTTCCTCTGCACTGGTTTTGCTTTTACACTTAAGATATTAAGCTTGTCAACAAGGCATTTTTTATTTTTTGATATTGTGTCATGATATTGTGTCTTGCAATTTATAAATAATGAGTTGTCATATATGAACTATTGTCATATTTTATTGTGACAACTGTCCCAATTTGACTTTCAGACCCAGTCCCATCAGTTCCCTCTTGAGCTTGTGGCCCTTCTTGGAGGGTGCTATTCTGCCTCTAGGGTGTGCTGTCACCACCTGCTCAGTTTAGGGGTCTGGATTGAGAGGAACAGGACTCTCAACTCCCCTTTCCAGTTCTGAGGTCTGGCCTCAAGGTCCTCTGTTACCCAGCACCTGGATGCAACAAAGTTCTTCTTCAGGAGGCCCCTGGAAGACTAGTACCCTTGCCAGTTGCGTGCCTTCTCCCTTCCCAGGACTCCCCTCTTAAAGTAGCATGGTATAAGGCATTTGGGGAACTATGTGGCACAGAGCTTCACTGCCAGCATTCAAAATGATAAAAGGCTTGTTAAAAGGAGAAAAAGGTTACAAGCATAATTTTAGCACAGCACACAATCAGCAATCAGAACCAAATCAAAGTTGGGTTTAAATGCATCCTTCTGTCCTTGGTTTAAAACTTGCCCTAGCAGATGTTTAAGCAGAGCAAGCATATCTAAACTTATTAAGTTAAAAAAAGGTTCTGAGGATAACTCATTGTCACTTCAGGCTTCCTGTATCCAGCCAGGCGAGAAAGCGTGTGTGAGAGAGAGATCTTCTGAGCAAACACTTTTATTAATCCTCTGACTCCACCCACTTTACTTGGTCTGCCTAGGTCCCAGATGCATTCTGGGATCACCCAAGAGCATCCTGGGAGCCCTCCTTGCAGGCACTCTGGGAAATCTCACAGGAGTCACTTGGAGATTCCTAACACCAAATACCTTAGTTCCTCTGCAAGCCCAGTTATTTGCATAACTATGGCTGGCAATTGAACTAGTTTTCTTCTCTTCCAGAGAGCAGAGATAAAGAATGACACCTTTGAAACTCTGAAGTGGGGGAGGGGAAAGCACATCCTTTCCTCTACATCAGGGTTTCCCAAACTCCCCCCCCCCCCATGGCCCGGTTATTTCTACACTTCTCCTTGTGGCCCACTGAAATTTGGGGGTGGAGCCAGGAGACTTTGGGGGTGGAGCCGGGAAACAGTAAAGTACAAACATGCCTAAAGCTCTTGCAATATTTTGTATAGGAAAGGTAGGAGAATAGTGGGATTTTGTAATGCAATCTTAAAAATAAACATCAAGAAAAAGCACAAGGCTCACATGCAGAAAACTAAAAATATATAATGCTCTCAGCCTGAGAAAACATGAAATGGCAGGGTATTTCAAGCTTCTTCCTCCCCCACCCCAGGTCTGCTCAGATTAACTATGGGATGGAAGGAAGGGACTAACGGAAAGAGGAAGGAAGGAAGACAGGGAAAAGACTGACAGAGAGAGGGGGGGAGTGGAAAATAAAGCTTCCCTCTGGCCAGCATCTTTTCTCCTTTGTTGCCCCACACCTCCATCCCATGTGCCTTCTCTCTTCCCCATTCACTCCTCTGCCTGTCTCTCAGCCCTACCTCCATCCCGTTGCTGCATCCCTCTCCCCCTCGGCCTTTGCCCCTCCCCTGGGCCAGCCGCCCTCCTGCTATCCTTCTCCTTCACTCCGGCTGGGCGCAGGCTCCTGGGGACATTGGGGCGGCGGCTGCTTCAACCGCTCAGGCCTGGGTGTCACTCTCCCCCCGCCACCATCGTGGAGACCATCAGGACTGACCACAGCTCTCCCAGTGGTGCTGTCATCAGGCACTGAAGAGCCCAGCCAGGGAGACCGCACCGGGAGGATGTGTTGGATGGGACCGCTCCTGCTGCTGCTCCTCATTGCTGCAGTGGGGTCTCACTGGGCTTGCCACCAACAACGAGGGACGGGGATGGTGTGCACCCAGTGGGGCCCCAGTGCAGCAATGAGAAGCAGCAGCTGGGGTGGACTGCCCAGCATGTCCTCCCAGTGCAGCCTCTCTGGCCGGGCTCTGCAGCGCCCAGTGACAGCGCCGCCGGGAGAGCTACAGCCAGCCCCAATGGTCTCCGTGCTGGTGGTGGGGGGAGGGGGGATGGAGGAGCGATACCCAGGCTGAGTGGCTGAAGCAGCAGCAGCCCCAATGTTCTCAGGCGCCTGTGTCCGGCTGGAGCAAAGTGGAAGGATAGCAAGAGGAGGGCTGGCCTGGGGTTGGGGCAAAGGTTGAGGGGGAGAGGAATGCAGCAACGGGATGGAGGGAGGGCTTTCTCTTGGGAGGCATCCATGGTCTGGTATAGAGGCAGCCATGGCCCAGTACTGGGTCAGGACTCGGTAAATGGGAAATGCTGCTCTACACAGTTTTCCTTTCCCACACAGTTGTAGGCACTTTATAAATAATGATTTGTTATATAGAGAACTGTTATCATCCTAGATCATAACATTTTACAGAATGAAAGAATACAGATCATTGTCTTGAGGTGTTTACAATCTAAAATAACGATAGTGATCCTGAGGAAACCTGTTCAGTTTGGTGCAGGCCATTCATTGAATAGTGTACTTTCTTATGAGAAAAGATCTGTATAGTGTGACCTGACATGCAAGAGTAGCTTGGGAAAATGTTAAGTGGTTAGATTGGCATATGAAAGATTACCTGTTGGAAGAATTGCTGTCCCTCATCCAAATGTTATTATAATCAAACCAAATTTAGCTCTTGAGTAAGTGTGAGTTGATAAATTTTCTAAGTTTTATTTGTTTTCCTAATGAATAAATAGGCAGTGTAAAGATATTGGAAGCACTGTAAAGGTACTGCTCTTTCTCTCAAACCTAGTATGTTGCTGTTAATAATAGGACTGGGAAATCAGCTATGTATAGCATTGGTGGGTTTTGAAATCCTAAATAACACTGAGATTATCTTGGTGTTCAGAAATTTATGCAACTTGATATTTCAGTAATCTCTGAAATAGGATGCAAGCAACTTTACAATTCTGAAATCATCCTACATTTCAACTGTGTTCTTAGTCTGCAAATCAGCATGTTGTCAGAAAAACACTTCTGTATGGATCATAGATACAGTCTTGTAAATTAAAACCCAAGGTCTGTTCATACTGTAAATATTGACAAGTAATGAGATAAATGTGTACCTTGGATTTTGAATTCCCATCAATGAAAAATTTTATATTGATTTCACTACATACTATAAAAACTCTTACTGCACTTTATTTGGTTCTGTGTGGAAAATTAAGACAACATACTATATTTATGGAGCAATGTGAGCTGAAAGCTGTCACATTAAACTTGGATCATGAGAGAAGATTGGAGTATTCATAGCTAACATTGAGCCACTTGTGGGAAGGGCGGGATATAAATCCTAAATAAATAAATAAATAAAAATTCAACCTCCCCCCTCCCTCCAGAATTAGAGTCCTCAGGGACACCTGCGGTAAGGGTGCCCTCGTCTCAACTCTTCTCAAATGCATTGATGTTCCTGTAGTACAGACACTTTAAAATACCTTGGTGTGCATTCTTGACACAATGGTGAAATCTCTTTCTCCTAGACAAAGACGGCTTCCCCTCAGGAGTGCCTGCAGTAAGTGTGCTTATTATTTCTAAATTCTTTTCTAGGGTGTAGTTTTGCTTGATGCAGTCAAATCATATTAAGCTATCGTAATAGCTTGACACAGACAACATAGAACATGTATTGCTGAGCATTCCATTATAAAGCAGCTCACAGCCACATCCTATGTGGTGCCATTCCAGTTCAGCAGCACATAGGATTGAGTGCTAAGTTATGATGAGAGCAGGCCCGTAGCTACAGTGGAGCCCAGCGGGGTGAGGCCACTCTATTTAAAACCCCCTTCCCTCTGTAGGGCCCCTACATTGGAGATCCTCCAATATCTACTTTCGCCAGCGGGATACAAGGAAAAGGGAGGGAGAGCGAGCAAGCACAAGAGAGCAATAAGAGCGAGAGAGCAGGAGAAAGCGACAGCGAGAGACAGAGAGAGAGAGTGACAGAGACAGCAAGAGAGCAACAGCGAGGAGGAGAGTGTGAGAGCAACAGCGAGTGGGGGAGAGCGAGAGAGAGCACAAGAGCAATAGCAAGAGAGAGCGTGAGCGACTGTGAGGGGGAGAGAGAGCAAGCATGAGCAACATTGAGGGGGAGAGTGAGCAAGAGAGCGATAGCAAAGAGTGAGAGCGGAACAGCAACAAAGAGAGCAGGAGAGAGAACTGGGGCTGGCCATTGGAGGGAAGAAGCAGCCAAGCCCGATGGCTTCCCCACCAAATTTTCTGGCTATGGGCCTGGATGAGAGCATCTGTAGTATTAATTGAAAGAATATACAGGTAGAGAGTGGATCCATTTTACCTGTGGGTAACTATCTTTCTTGATAGGTTTAAGCATTAAAGATTTAAAAAATTATAACAATATTTGTGTGGTATTTTATCATACACCGGCAATTTCTCTGGTACTGAATTTCTTTGCAATGTCTGCTCTGAGTTCAGTTCTGCATCGTGCAGTACCCTAGTACATGGGATGACATGCCATTATGGTTCATCATGGATGTAACCTGGAAAGATGGTGAAGGCATTGTCTATGCAGCATTTGTCTGCTTTGAGATGAAAGGCACTAAAAAAACAAGAACGGAATTTACTTAATTATAGTTAAGCTATTATTCTTTCTAAGCCATACTTATAATATTAGAGATCACTGCTTATTTGATGATGCGGATTTATAGTTATATCCCAACCAAACTGTTCATATATTAGATGCCTAAAACAAATTATTTGTTTAAGTACTTTAAAAATTCAGACTATTGGGCATGCTTAATTTTTCAAAATAAGTATAAACAGTAGTCCTATGTGGATGTTCAGAATGTGCACATTGGAGGTAATTTTGGTTGCCTCATTTTGTCTTGCCCTTCGCTGTGCTCTCACCTCATTCCTATTTGTGTTGTTCCATGGGTTTCATGGTTGCAAAGGGGTCTACCAAACTGATCATATGAAAGCACTATTTTGTGGTGTACAGTTTGCATGATTTTGACTTGGGTGCACTGAATTTTGCATATGTAGATCTAAGCAAGCAACTATGAAATACAACACATTAAAAGCGGGTGGAGCAGGCAGCATGGGTTCAGGCATTCCAAATATCAGTTTAGGACTTAACACAACTGGAATGGCATGTAGTATTCTGAACTCTGTTCTAGTGTGCGCTATTACTATTCTAGCATATATCTTGTGGTGAACTTTTAAAGCACTCAATAATGGTGCTTAATTTCTTTTACTTTCCTGTTATTAAAAATTCTTACAGCCCAGTGCAAAAGGATCAGAGCCTTCTACAACAACTGAAGAGGAAGAGGATGATGAAGCTGCCCCTCCAGTTATTGCTCCGAGGCCAGATCATACAAAATCAGTGAGTTTCACCATTTCTCTTACTTCTCTGTTCTTTGTGTGGCTCTCTGCAGACTTCTTATAAATTAACAAGCATTCAATTCAGATCTCAGTTTTGCCAAAATTCACTCAGTGACCTTAAATAACTCCCTTTTCTGTCTCAGTCTCCAGATTGTACATAGGCTCCTGACCTACCTGATTATGGCATTTACTTGGGCACTAAGGACAGAGCTTGTCTTGAACATTTGTTTCTAGTTTGGAAATACTGACAATTTGTTAATTTGGAGCAAAAAAAATATTGTACCAAATACTTGTGTAGTGCTGTGAAATCTACAAACAGCCACAATTGTTTAGGAAAGCTCTTGTTTACCCTATTCATGGGAAATCTCAAATCTTTAAGGGAGTCATACAGCAGCAAACTAACAGAGCATTTGTAATAAAAATATTTTAAAAATTGTAATAAAAAATCCTAATACTTGGTCAGTAGTAGAGTCTACTAGAATTTGATACATATTGACTAAAAAGGATTTCTGGCAGGGGTAGAATGATCTGAGGTAGTTTGAGGCTAATGGGTTAGTTGCAGTTAAACCATCAAGTAATAATTATCTTGTTTTCTAAAGATTTACACTAGGTCAGTAATAGATCCCATCCCAGTTCCATCTAGTGACTCTGGTGACAATGCTGCAAAATCAGCTGATAAGCAGAAAAAGAAAGCAAAAATGTCAGATGAAGAGATCATGGAAAAGCTAAGTAAGTTGAAATTTTAAATAAACCATTTAATTGGGGGTATAGACCCTGATCAGCCTGGAGTTATATGTTCTAAGAATTCTGTGTGATGAATCAGCTCTTGGACTTCCCTGTTATACTCTTTGCTCCATTATTCCCTCATAGAAATTGTGAGCACTATTCTTGGTGTGAATGATGTTGTTGGGCATGTTACTAGTCTTAAACAAGAAAACCCTGTGTCCACCTTTCTAGTACCTGCCACATCCAAAATACTGTGTCACATACATTAAAAAAATCCATTATACACAGCTTATGGACTTCTATTACATTCCTCAGTCAAGGTCCTCTGATCTCATATGTACTTGTGGGTGGTAATTAAGGGCCACCCACCATGATTAATTTAGATATTAGCAAGCTTGGCCACTTCATTAATTGATTTTTTCTTAAACCCCTACAAAAATATGCAGTCTTTAGTTTTACATGTAGTTGTTAGTTCATTAAAAATATGTGGGGAGGGTTATTGTTGACTATAGTAGCCATTTAGTATAGTAACCAGTACTAATTTTTGAGAATTCTGAAAGTGCTTGAAAGTGCCTACAGGCTTAAAGTTTGGACCTGTGCTGTTGATGGGCGGCTGGCCAGTTGCCGCCCCTGACCAGTTGTCCGAGGCATTGGGAGCCATGGCTGGGTGGTTACAACTGAAGCTGTAGCTGAATCCAGCTAAGACGGAGATCCTATACCTGAGTCGGGGTGGGGTGGGTATGGCAACTTTGGACGGTGCCACATTGGTTCCAGCCCAAAAGGTGAGGAGCTTGGGAGTGATCTTGGATGCCTCCCTTTCCATGGAGGCCCAGATCACGATGGTTGCCAGGTCTGCCTTTTGTTATCTTTGGCAGATCAGGCAGCTAGCACCATATCTATCCCCTCAGGACCTGGCTACAGTGATCCATGCAACGGTCACTTCCAGACTAGACTACTGTAACTCGCTTACCCTTAAGACTGATCCGGAAACTGCAGCGGGTGCAGAATGCGGCTGCTCGCCTGCTGACTGCACCACCTTTACGGGTGGGCATTTGGCCAGCGCTCTGCAGTCTGCACTGGCTGTCCTTAGAGTACCGGATCCGCTTCAAGGTTCTAGTGCTAACGGTTAAAGCCTTATGCGGCCTGGGATCAACATATCTGCGGGACCGTCTTTTTCCATATATGCCCAGGAGGTCGTTACGTTTGGCCTCCCAACATCTGTTGGCTGTCCCCGCCTCGCCTCACGCCAGGGCTTTTTCAGTCCTGGCCCTAGCCTGGAGGAATCGGCTCCCGATTGAGATCTGGGCCCTACCTGACTTATTAGCCTTCTGTTGGGCCTGTAAAACGGAGCTGTTCCACCAGACTTTTAGCTGAGGCTGTGGGCCTCCCCTGATCTGCACTGTCATCTGTGCTAGGAATTGGAATAAAAACTGCCATCCCTATGAGATATGTGAGATGGCTAGACTGGGCAATATGTGATGTCATGGTAATCTGAGTGCTGTTGAGTTGTCCGTTTTAAAATGTTTTTATTGTATTTTATTGTTTTATTATATGTTGTACTCTACCCCGAGCCCTATGGCGAATGGGCGGAATAGAAATTCACTAAAATAAAATAAAAAATAAATAAAAAGCTATCTTTAGAATACTATAATGATTATGGCTACAAATCATATTGTAATCTAAGTAAAAGGAGGTTCTTACAAGTGTACTGTAGAATAATGGCTAAAAGTAATCCAGGAGACAGCTGGTTCAAATTGTAACATAACAACAAATTTACTGTCCTCCCCATGTTGCAGATGGGGGTCTGAGGCTGACAGTGGTTTGCTTGCTTCTCAGACTTGATCTGCAATATGGGAATAATATTAACCTGCCATTTAGGGAAATTGCATGGATATGTGTTTCTTTTCAATTGAAATTAGTAATACAGGCTCTCAAATCAATGACAAATATATTCTGGAGTTAGATAATCTTAGTTGGTTTCTAATATTCCATGTGGAATTTTTCTTTTGTAGGAACTATTGTAAGTATAGGAGATCCAAAGAAAAAATATACCAGATACGAAAAAATAGGGCAAGGGTGAGTATTTGTAAATAAGATGAATGGACTGCATGAATGGACTATGAAGTATTAGTTGAAATACTGTTTTCTTTTTCTTCTTTTGAAATGAGTGATCAAAAATGTCAAGAAATGCCAGCAATGGATTAAACAGTATATTAATCAGATGCAGAATAAACTTGTGAATTCTAAAATGATTCCTTTATGAGCTATGATATTGACCACATACATCATTAAATGAGGGAAGGACTTATGACTAGAATTTCAAGTGCCTTACAAAACAGGTCTATCTCACTACAACTAGGCAGAAAGGAAATGGTAATGTTAGGGAAGATGCATATGCAATGAATTAGTCTAGCTGTTCAACAGGTGATGAAGAGAGGGCAGAACTGCTCATTTCCTCAGTCTCCTCTTGCAAGGGAAATGGTGCTCAACATGGCAAAAACAGAAGACATGATGAGGGATGGGCGTTACAGCCTAGGATTGGCATAGGGGTAGTACATAAACATCTTGTTTCTCTAAATGAAACTAGTCCTCAGGGCCAGATGAATTGCATCCAGGAGTACTGAAATAACTTGTGGATGTAATTTCTGAGCCTCTGTCCATTATTTTTTAGAATTCTTGGAGAACACATGAGATGGCAGAAGATTGGAGGTAGGGAAATGTTGTCCTCATCTCCAGGAAGGGGAAATAGGATGGTCCAGGTAACTACTGACCCGTCAGCTTGACGTGTATACCTGGAAAAGTTTTAGAACAAATAATCAAATTCCATCAGTCCTCAAGTGTTTAGAAAGGATGACTATGCTTAGTAAGAGCCAGCAAGAACAAGTTATGTCAGATTAACTGGATCTCTATTTTTTTGAGAAAGTTACTACCTTGCTGGATCAGGGGAAAGCTGTCGACATAGTTTATCTTGATTTCACTAAGGCTTTTGATAAGTTTCCATATATTCTTGTTGACGTTGATAAAATATGGGGTCAGGAAGCAGTTTTTTCTGGGCCAGTTTGGCCAGGGATCCTGGAGGGCTTGAAACAGGGAGCAGGGTTACTCGGGGTGTGAGAGGGAGGTATCTGTGAATTTTCTGTGTTGTGGGCTACATGACCCTGGAGGTCCCTTCCAACTTTGATTCTATGATTCTAGTTGATTTATGCCCATAGTAATCAATCAAGAGCTTCTGTGAAATGGCATGTTCATCTTTGTGTCTGGACTGTGCTTTTGCAGGCCAGCTACAGAAAGGAGCTGGTAAGCTTTATAGGGATGTTTCCGGAACCTAAGAATGCTCCCCCTTCCCTCCATCTTCATTGTAGCTTTTCCCCCGCAAAGAGGACAGAGGAAGGGCAAGTACTCTTCCCTCAGTTTTCTTCTTGCTGCTGTAAGGAGAGGACATACTATAGCAAGCTACTGTGAACGACATCCCTCATTGCTTCCGTCTGGATTTCTTTGTCTCTTCTGCAAAAGAAAGGGTAGGATGGCACTTTTTAAGAAGTGTGAGGAATGTGGCACCAAAATGGCACAAAACGATGAGCACACATCATGTTTCTCATGTTTGGGTGAAGGTCACAACACTGCCTTGTGCCCAACCTGCCACCACCTCGTGCTGAAGGCTAGAGAAGGGAGAGCAGCTAGACTCAAAGTGGCTTTGTGGAAAAATGTTTTGGGAGCCCCAGGCCTGAATTTGGATGAGTGCCCAGGCTTAGAAAAAAGATCAAGGACCCCACTGGTACTGACGCCCTTGATGACACAGCTGCTTTATTTGTTTTTTCTTTCATATAAGACAGTGTTTTTGGTGGTTATCACCTCTGCTCGCAGGGTGGGAGAACTAAGCACACTTTGCTGTGATACTCCCTTTCTAAAATTCAATATAGATAAAGTGGTGCTGAGACCATCCCTGGAATTCCTCCCTAAGGTAGTCTCCTGGTTCCACATGGGTCAGGACATCGCCCTTCTGGGTTTTATTCCCCTTCCCTAGCTTCTACATCAGAAGGGATGCTGCGCACATTAAATGTTAGAAGGGCTCTCCTCTGCTATTTGAAAAGAACAGAGGCCTTTAGGAAGGACAGCAATTTATTCATCTGTTGCAGAGAGTGTGATAAAGGGAAGGCTGCCTCTGCACAAACCTTGGATGGATAGTTTCCACCATTAGAGCAGCATACACTGAAACAGATAGTCACTGTTTAATCACTCTGTCTATGCACTCTATGAGGACTTAGGCTTCATCAGCAGCCTTCTTATCCAGGCTGCTTCTTGAGTATGTATTCAAGGCAGCCACTTGTTCAACACCCTCAGCACCTGTTCAACACCCTCAATCCATGGGTGTTGACTCCTGGAGTGAGGCAGCTGTGCAAAAAGCGGTATTGCAGTCAGTCTTCCACTGATCCAGCCCACACCCTTCTCTTCCTTAGTAAGTGAACTTTCTGTTCTCCCATGTGGGACTGCACAGAAGCCACAAAAATGAAAATGGGGGTTGCACTTACCTATAACTGTTGTTCATTGAGTGGTCTTCTTTGCAGCAGGCATACATTCCTTCCTCCTTTCTCTGCTGTGGGCTTCTCTACTCAGGCTCACTCCTTATGGCAGTGAAGAGAGAACTGAGGGAAGAGTGCTCACCCCTCTTCTTGTCACATGACCTTTTGGGCAGGAAAGGCTATACTGAAGACAGAGGGGAAGAGAGGAGCACTCTTGGGCAATGTTTCCTCTAAGCTGCAAAGTCGTGTGAGCAAAAATTCTAAGCTACTGACAGTAAAGTTGTGAGCTACTGCATAAATTATTGTGCTCTAGGGCCATTTTTCCCGAGCTAAGATAAAAAGGTAACTGGAGGCTAAAAATCTGTGAGCTACCTCATGCTGACTCAGCTTAGAGGGAACACTGCTCTTGGGCTATAGAAACCTCTCTATAAAGTTAGTTAGCTCTTCTCCATGGCTGGCCTACAAAAGCACAGTCCCGTGTGTGCATGCAGAGAAGACCACTCAATGAGTAATGGTTATGGGTAAGTGCACCCCGTTTTCTAACTTTTCTACATGTTTGTTACATTGGTTCATTGAGTGTCTCCTTTTACCTGTAATTCAGTGACTAATTTCCTTGAGAAAAATGAATTAATGTTAAATTAAATCTAGGAAAGATCTCATGTAATCTTTGCTTGTTGA
Organism: Heteronotia binoei; assembly: GCF_032191835.1. NCBI lineage: Eukaryota > Metazoa > Chordata > Lepidosauria > Squamata > Gekkonidae > Heteronotia > Heteronotia binoei. The sequence continues at coordinate 88,529,505 of NC_083228.1, read as the reverse complement.
AGAGTGTGTATGTTAAATATCTGAACTTTTGTACCTTATTCCATTTTTCTAAAAAACAGGGCTTCAGGTACTGTTTTTATTGCCATAGATGTGGCAACAGGACAGGAGGTAAGGGTGAAATACCTTCTAATGAATTTGAATCTTCAATTTGAATCTGCAGAATCGAATGCAGGGTTTTTTTACTCGTGACACTTATCTCTGCCATCCTTCTCCAGCAGCAGATTTCTCATACTTGTTAGCAAAAGTAACTACTTTCTTCTGTAGAATCAGGTGATGATATTCAAGGCATATTTGAACTGTAGTGAAAATCCAAGTGCATGAAATTCCAAAGATATAATTTAAATTCTTAATATCTTTTGCATGTGTAAAATTTCAGTTCATTTGAGAACTAGATATATACTTAGTTTCTCTACTCCCACTGTCTCTAACGTTAAAATAGACTTTTGAACTTTCGTTGCTGGTTTCATTCTCTGCATGTAAGGATGATGACAATTGTACTGGGAAGTTGATGTATCTACACATCACAAACAGGAAAAGAAACATCAGGAAAGCTACCACTTGCCTTTTATTGTAACCTTTTACATGTTAGGCTTTCAAGAAATTTACAAGCATCTTTCTTTGCCAACTTCACTTGTTTTTGTTCCTTTTTCAACCTTTCAGGTTGCTATTAAACAGATAAATCTTCAGAAGCAGCCCAAGAAGGAGTTAATTATCAATGAGATTTTGGTAATGAAGGAACTGAAGAACCCAAACATAGTCAACTTTCTAGACAGGTAACTACACACATGATCAATATAGTGGTTAGGGTTTGAGCATGGGGGAAAAAATCTCTGGTCAAATCCTTATTCCCACAATGCTCAGTAAGTGGCCTTGGACAAATCATTTTATCTCAGCTTGCCTTAACCTGTCTCACAGAATTGTTGTGAGAGTAAGACTGCAAATATTGTACCTACTTACCTAAGGTTAAGCCCCATTGAATAAAGCAGGACTTCTGAGTGAACATGAATAGGATTGCACTGTAGGACACTTGATTTGAGCTTGGAAAAAGAGGAGTATGTAAACATTCCAATAAACAGAAAATTCCCTTTTGCCTATCGTATATGCAGTATGTTTAATCTAATATTGCTGTAATTATTCTTGGTACAGTGAGGCATTATAAATTAATAACATACTGGAACCTTCAGATGAGGACAGTGGGACCTGTTTTGCTTTTGTTATTACTGTTATGGACTTCATACATATTTTAAAATGGTAACTCCTCCAGAACAAGAGAAATGTAAGTTTTCTTACCTTGTTGATTATTATCATAGTATGCTGAAATGTTAACTTTGTCATTTTAAATAACTTGTATTTTCAGTTACCTTGTTGGAGATGAACTGTTTGTTGTAATGGAGTACTTGGCTGGTGGGTCTCTCACGGATGTGGTTACAGAGACATGCATGGATGAGGCACAGATTGCTGCTGTCTGCAGAGAAGTGAGTGATCACTTGGTGGTGGTTGGAGAAAGAAAAAGCATTGCTTTTGTAAAATATTTTTGTTTTAAATGCATCTAAATTATTGTGGTAGGAATATAATTACCGGTCTAGCTAAAGGTGTTTTTTAAATTCTAGGACTTGAAATGGTCATTTGGTAGAATCAGTGAGCATGCCAGTCCTGTTGGTTGTTGTGACTCAAACTGCAAAATTTAAAATTATACTCTAAATTTTCAAAGATTGATGAAAGAGACATCTCGGTGATCACACACCTAGGCAAACTTGAGTACATACCCAGAAAGTTTTTTTTTTGGGGGGGGGGGGGACGGGTGAAGTTTTCTGTCAGTTTCTCCTTATTGTAACAATGCCATATCCCACAGTGTTCCTGAAAAACAATGCCTTCCTCCCCCATCTCCGCCCAGGGATCAAGGTGTTCAGGAAGATAGTAGAAAGAGATTCCTTCAGTTCATTAAAGAGTTTATTGTTCGAATTAGTGAATTTTTTCCAAATGTTTTTATTACACACATACACAGACGTTTTATTAGACATTTTATTTGTTAGACTATTTCAGGATTTCATTTAATTTTGGATATCAGTGACGAGGCCTTTTAATTGTTAGCTTGGTCACCTTAGACATTTTATTGGAAAGTAAGACTATATCTAAATATCTAATAAACAAATAATTGAGGCTGACCAGAGATAACTTGACAATGTAAATGTTGAATGTATTTTGACAATCCAGTTCACTCTCCCTCATATACAGTGTTTGCAGGCGCTAGAGTTCCTCCATGCCAATCAGGTGATACACAGAGATATTAAAAGTGACAATGTGTTGCTGGGAATGGATGGATCAGTTAAACTGAGTAAGTGTATAGCATTTATTGTATGGAAACTACAATAGTAGTTTTCCTGCCAAGTCTGCAGTTTTGCTCGCTAGAGATGGTTTTGATTTCAGAGCATGTGAGAATGTTGCTGAGAGTATATGATAGGAAAAATATGTTATCTAGATACCACATGAATGAATTTATAAATATAAACTTAGCTTACTGCATAAAATGAGAGTTTTTCAGAATTGTGAACTGTAAACACATATTTTTAGACCTGATGGCTTTCCACCCAAAATTCCTAAGTGTTACATGGGGAGGGTCTACTCTGCCTAGTAAGTTTGAGTTTGCATTTATAAACCAGCAGGTGGCAGCCTTGATGGATTTATTTTGAAGGTGGAAATTGTTCAATTGACCAGTCTTCAGTATTAAATTATAATAGCAGATACAAGAAAATACCAAATTGAGCGGTCTCTGCTTTCTTTAATTGATAGAGTAATCATAGAATAATAATTTTAAAAAATTAGGTCTGCATAATAAGTGCTGTGAATCTTTTATTAACTGAATGTCATGTTTAAGATCCATAGATGATTGATTAAAGCGATGGCTTAAAATAGAGTTTTAATGAGAAGACTGAGTTACATAAATCCATTTTCACATATACATGTTTTTTTGGTGAGTTAGGCAGGTGACTTCAAGTTTGTGAATTTCTGAATCCCTCTTCTACTGTGTGTTGCCACCACAGAAATATGGCCCCCTGCTAGATAATGACAGCAGGAATGGTTCAGTAACTTCCTTTGAGTGACAGGGTTGCCTTTGGATTTTCCTAATGGTGTTATAGCTCTTCAATTCATTTTTTTAAAGTATTAGATTGTAATGACCCAAGTCCGTCTTGGTTATGTGATTTCTAAATAAAAAGTACAAATTTATCCTGGAATATACAGCTGATTAAAATAGCTACTTTCTTTCACATACTCCCACATGTTTTGTGATGTTCTGTATTTCTGTTTTAAATCTTGATTTATAGGGGACCTTCCCCTGCCCAGCCATCCTGCCTAAACAGAATAACTCATTCACAGTCTATCTCCTGTACAAGTGGGAAGTCTAAGGGAATATATACCATTATTTTCATAATGAAAATAGCCTGATCAGCACTGTCCAACAAGTTTCTGGTTCTCTGCCATCTGCTGTTTAATCAGCAGGTGTTATACAATAAAAGCATTAGGAAATTGTTTTTTCTGCACTTTGGCTATCTATTGTTAACTAGCTGAAGAACAGCACTTAAGCTTTCTAAGAATAGTACTGAGGAAATATGTGAGTTTGTTTGATTTTTCTGAAAATGCAGCTTGACTAATAACACGCAAGATGGCCCAACAGAACAGCAGTTATTTTAACTATTATTTATTTTGTTGTTTGGCAGCTGACTTTGGATTCTGTGCTCAGATAACTCCTGAACAGAGCAAACGTAGTACTATGGTTGGGACACCTTACTGGATGGCTCCTGAAGTGGTAACACGGAAGGCCTATGGCCCTAAAGTAGATATCTGGTCCCTGGGCATCATGGCTATTGAAATGGTTGAAGGAGAACCTCCATATCTCAACGAAAATCCTTTGCGGGTAATTTACCTCTTTGTTGACCAGTAGCTTTGCTTCAGGTAGCCCGCCCAAGGTTGACTCAGCCTTCCATCCTTCCAAGGTCGATAAAATGAGTACCCAGCTTGCTGGGCGGAAAGTGTAAAAAACTGGGAAAGGCAATGGCAAACCACCCTGTAAAAAAGTCTGCCGTGAAAACGTTGTGAAAGCAACGGCACCTCAGAGTCGGAAACGACTGGTGCTTGCACAGGGGACCTTTCCTTTTCTTCATAGCAGCTCAGAGTTACTATGACTCAGTAGTAGAGTACATACTTTGGATTCAGAAGGCCAAAAGTTAATTCCCTGGCCTCTTCTCAGGTGTGAAATGTAGCCCAGCAGTGCATATTGTATTTCTTCATTAAATTCTTTGACTGTGGTCATGTGTGTGCTATGCAGCTTGTGGGATTTCTTGCATCTTGCTGCTGGAATTCACATAAAAGTTCTGTGCTGCATTGCATTGCAGCGGAATATTAGTAGTAGTGAGCAAGCAGTCTTTCTTGAGAACATGTTTTCCATTTCTGATACCCTTATTAAGGAGCTCCTGATGAGCTTTTGAACAAAAGCAGGGTTTCCTGGAACATAATTTGAAAGCCATGGGCCTAGGTAGAAATTCACTAGGTAGATGCTGTTTTCCAGTTCTGAGATTAAACTCTGAGGTGCTTCAGTAAAATGGAAATGACCTTTTTTGTCTTGCAACTTTATCTCTTTCTTGCAGGCTTTATATTTGATAGCAACAAATGGCACCCCAGAGCTGCAGAACCCAGAAAAACTGTCTCCAATATTCCGTGATTTTCTAAATAGTTGTTTGGAAATGGATGTAGAGAAAAGAGGGTCTGCCAAAGAACTCTTACAGGTAAAGTCTTGGAATCTCTTTCCCAAATGACAGCTGGTTTGACTTTTGGCAAGTAAAGTTACTGTACTTTGAAATGAAGGGACTGGCAAAATGTGTGAATTCAAAAGAGATAAAACTGGATTTGTAAAGGAGTATCTTTGTACCCAGGAAGGCTATTGGTGGGTTAAAACCTAGTGCCACAACTTGGGAACATTGAGAGATTACTGAGGTGCTTGAGTAGTGGAAGAGTTCCCTGCATTTTCTCTGCTTCTCCCATGGTTGGAGGAGAAGGGGAAGCAGGTTCCATAAGCCTTGTAGTGAGCTAGTTGTCCACAGGCTCTTTACCTCTACTCCCACTCCTGTAGTTCTGCCTGTTGCAGAGGCCAATACCACTTGGAACCCAAGTGCTGGTAAAGAGTTGTTGCTGCTGGACCTGCCTTTGATTTTACAAGGTAGCAATGGCTTCAGTGACTCGCTTACATGTTCAGTGTCATTATTGCTTCTCTGTATCTTGCATCAATTCAGTGAAACTGGTGCTATCTTGTCCCAGTGCAAGAGTTAGTCTCAACCTATTGGACCTGCTCACTGTATCTCCATAAGAGAACAATAACAGATACCATTGGATGAAAAGCTTCTAGGGTAGGGAGCCAGCAGGAGAGTCTTCTTCCCCACTTTATAACCCTATCAAAGAGGCAGAGCAGAAGCTTCATTTGAATGCATCCACTCCGGTCTTCACTATCTTTTATGCTGCAGTGTGATTTGGATACAGTGAACTGTGTAATATTGTGTGTTTAAGAAAGTGTCTGTCTGGAAATTGAAGTAAACCTTCCATTCATTGTTGTTTCTTTTTCTTGACAGCACTCTTTCCTGAAACTGGCCAAACCTTTGTCAAGCTTGACGCCACTGATCCTAGCAGCCAAAGAAGCAATGAAGAGTAACCGTTAGCATTGCTGCTGTGGCCTTCATAATTTTGTTTTTATTTTTAAAAATCTTGATAATATATAAATTGTTCTTGTTAGGGGCTGAAAGTCTGCAGAAGTGGAGGGAAATCTCTCACCTGGAACACGTACAAGGAAAAAATGTGGTAGTGCTAGTGAACTCTTCTAGGATCCCAGAAGATGTGGACTGAATCACTGGCCTTTTCACTTTTTTGCAGACAACTCAAGCATGTTTTACTAAGTCTGAGAGTTTTTCTCTCTCTTTCTTTGTCACTCTCTTTTTTTTTTAGTGATGATTTTGCTGTACCAGATCCCACTCATTGTGCTCAGTTGGGCAGTTTCAATACTTGAACAATTGATTCAAGCTTTTAAAGGGAGGCATTACTTTTAATGTGCTAATATTTTTACTTCCCTTCCTTTTGTCTGTCAGCCTTTCAAAATATGGCATGCTCCAAATTATTGGATTAAAGGCAGATGGCTAGAAATGTGAAAGTACCTCTGACCCTCTTTTTCTTAAGTACAGTTTAGCTGTAGTTGTTGTGTAGCATTAACCACCCAGCTACTTAAGAACCACAATGTTTTATTGACTCTGCTTAAAAACAGAAGAACATGGGCAGAGAGGGAAGGAAAAGATTCAGCAAAGTTGCTGCATGGACCTCTTAACCCAAGGGAAAGATTCCTCTGAATTTTGAAGATGCAATGTGAATGTGGGGGAAAGGAGGAGTGTGTGTGTGTATGTTTGAGTGTTTAATGCTTAAACCATCCTCTGGGCTTGGAGAGAGAACCCCAGTCTGAAAACTGTCTTCCACTTCTCCCTTGCCTCTTTAGGCTTGTTCGTAACATTTAAATGGTTGTCTTGAAAGTTTGTGGTTTTATAGCAAAGTGCTGTATTCATGTTCTGACTTGGGCTTTATGCTGGTGCCTTCTGAATTTTTAAATTACCCTTCTTTGTATTAAATACATTTTGTATATGTTGTACATTTTTCCTCCAAAAGCAAATAATGCACCAACTTTGGAGTTGTCAGGACTTGTATTAGAGCTGTTCCTTTTTAATATATGTATATGCGCCATTTCTACTAACAAAAGATTCAGCAGATTTGCAAAAATGGAAAATCCAGGACTTTTTGTATAATTCAACCAACTGAAACTTCTGAACACCTAAAGTGCTATTTTGTGGAGACAAAAGGTGGTATGTAGCTTAGAATCAGTGTTTGAATTGGCTTGCTGGAGAAACTTGCCTTCTCATGGTGGTCCTTTCCTGAAAGACTTCTCAATTGTTATGGCAGAAAGTAAAACACAAGATAAAGTGCCTCTTTAAATGAAAATAATTGGAGCCATAGAAGAATTGAGGTTCCAGTTGAGGCAGCCAGGTAGATCATGAGGGTTCCCTGGTCACTCACATCAACCTTTTAAAATCACTATTTTTATGTGCAACTTAATGGAAAATTCTTGAATGATGTGCCAAACCATAATACAAAAAGATTAATTAATTTGGTGCTATAGCTTTGCCACACTCCTACATAGTATTCATGGGAGAACATCTTAAAAGAACTGATTTAAAAGAGATCCTTTATGGTCAGTGAAAGGGGCTTTCTTATTTTTGAACAAGTATAACAAGTATTGGTATAAGAATATACTTGTGTTGGTTTCATGCACAGGTTGCTGCAAAAACACAGATTCTGAGTTTGGAGCTGTTGCACCCCACAAGGTTCCATTCCTTTAGAAGCTGGAAGTGCTTGCAGCAGTCCACTGATGCTCTCTGCCTTATTTGTACAGTGGAAAGCAATGCCACACTCCCATTTTTAGTTTTATCTTGTGAAAAGTATTCCTTTGAAAATGATATAACAAAGCAGTCCATTTATTTTCAGTGCATTTGTAATGTCCATGGTTTGGTCCAAGGAAGTGTTCTGCCCTCGTCTGTGTGATATTTTACAATGCTGTTCTTCCCCTTGCCATAACTTGCAATATTGATCACCTTACTGTAAAAGTTAGAGTAGTCTTGATTTTACATTTGTTTATGTGAATCAAGCCAAGACACTTAAAAAAGAAAAGGAAACCTTGCATTTAATTTTAATGTTAGCATTGGTTTTTTGTCTATTGCTGGCAATAGATTATGTGGAATCCATGACTCCTGTGGCATAGGTGTGTTGGTGTTCATTTTTAATGGTAGCACTGGTAAGGTTAAAAAAACATAGTTAGGGAAAGTTAATTTTAAACAAGATGGTAGGATTTATTGGCCTTTTAAGTTATTTCATTAAACAGTTATTTGAAATTAGCAATCCACTGCATATCAATCTGTCTTCTTAAATCTTCAAGAAGTCACTAACAATTTGGACTAGCCCAGGAGTAGCTGAGGCACATGTGGTGGCCTCTGGTACCCTCATGGAACTGAGATCTCTCACAGTGTGTTCGTAGGCACTCTGGAGAGTAGCTTGCGGTTTCATGCTTCAGGAGAGCCTTCATCTAATTGTCTTGCTTCCTGGCACTAGAAAGAACTAGGAACAGAAGTAGGAGACATTATGGGACAAAGGGATTGTCATCAAGATCCGTGGTTCATTCTCACCTGACTAACTTCTTGGCTAACTCTGATTCACCCAGATTTTCAGTTACTAATGGGAATATGTAATGACTGATATATACTGTCTTCAGGTGTTTATTTTTGATCTATTGTGACTTTTTTCAGGCTAAATTCAGTATGTGTTGATTACCCCATCTTGGGTCTGAGCCTAGTTTAATGTATCATTGGTGGTCACTAAAGTAAGAGCTGAGCCTGCAGTGGCAAGTTCATGTCCTCAGAATTTAATCTGGCCTAACAAAGTCACCGTAATTGAAAATAAACCCCAAAGGGCTGTTGTGGATCAGCTTTTGTGTTTTGAACATGTTTCAGATATGAGCCATAATCTATGGTTTGAATACACGCAAGAAGGGTGTCTTAGACTTTGAAAGCAGGTTTACCTGGAATAATCAGATCCCATTTCTTTTCCTATCACAGAAATTGAAACAAACCTGGTTTCTGACCACAGAGTGTCCCAGTGAGTGTGTACTGGTTTGTGTAGAGACACTTATCACTTGAACATGGATGTTTTTAACTTAAGTGATCACCATATATGTACTCCATGGCAATTAGGAGAAATTTAACTCTGCTAATAGAGTTGGAAGGGTTTCTTTGGTATGTGTCTTCATAGCTGGAATTAAGTACACCTTAAATTGATTTCCTTCTGTACATTCTTTTTCTCACTTTGCCAGATTGTAAATGGAAGTAGGTGCAAGCTTTCAATATTTTTTTACTGTCTTCAGATTTTATTGCCTTTTGTTTAATTTAATCCCGATCTGTTATTTAATTGTTACTGCAATATTAACTACTGTATTTGACTATGTTTAATGACTTTGTTCTTTCAGGGCTAGAAATAAACATTTTTAAAACGATTGACTGTTCCCTCACCTTCCCAGTTAATAAGAGGAGCAGATTTTGTTTGGGAGCATATGATGGGATGATTCAGTTGGGAATGGATTTGAGGCTGGATGATCATTTGTCTTCAAAGTTTCCCTGACAGCGAGAGCCACTGTGATGTTTCCATGCTATTCAGTACTACATTCAAGACAATTTTGTGTCTCAATGAGAAAACGTACCTAGACATGTCATTTTTACCACTAGGGGTTGTCAACAAAAAATTATGGTTGTGAAATTGATTGACTTCAGTGCCCCCCCCCCCCCCCCGCCAGTAGTAGTCCTACAGTTTTGGTTTATTGGTGTGTTACTTTTTGATCAGCTCTATAGTATCAGTTTTTCCTAAGGTGTAGAGTTCTTACCTTCCTACCAAAATAAGAGAACCACAAATTGGGGTAGCTCAATGAATCTTGAATCCATTGTTGTCCATCCAGTATTCCACATTATCGTCCGAGCCCCTCAACTCACATTAAAAATTAAAGCATATTTACATAAAAGTAGCACTCAGGACAAGTCCTCTTTATATGTATATTTTTTGCATACACATACAGAAATTAGGTATGTATTCACTATCACCCTTGTGCCTGATGGTCATCAGACTATTTCTTAATATTAGGTTTGATTCTGAATTGCTTATGTCATCTTTTTTTTTAGATTTTATAATTTTTATTGATTTAAACTACAAAAGAAAGAAGCATTGCAGAGAATACATAAAAAAGAGGGGGAAAGGGCCTTGACAGAATGGGGAAAACAAGCAGAAATCAGTACAAATGTATCAATTATAATTCTACTTCCCAATAAAATGCTCAAATCATTCTACCTACAAGTATAAAAATCTCCAGAAATATTACCTTCCTTCCTTTCTATTACCAGAATAAAAAAAGAAAAATTCTTTTAATAAACTAGTAAAATCTAAACACTTCTTCTTAAACACAAATAAGTATAACAAATTAATTTTTTTTTCAAAACTGTCTCAACGCCAATTTTATCTAATTTAACTTAAGCCTATTATAAGGACTAATTAGATTGTTGATTTAGCAAAATCCTTATTAAAACAAATCATTTCTTTATCCTTAGCAAATTACATCAAATACAACTGAATAATTTGTCTATCTCATTCTAAACCATTTCTCCTAATAACATATTAAAAACAAATCTGCCAAATTACCAAATCTACCAGATTACACAGCAATTATGCTATCTGCCTTTTCAACCTTTAATCCAGCTCTTACATCATTATAAGCAATCTCACTAAGTAGGCATAGTGTAAATACATCTACTATATAAAGAAATATGTTATCTGCACTCATTAACATTATTTCTTCAAAATCTTCCATATTCTTTTGAAATTGAACATCTGTTCATTATTATTGGTTACATGTTTGTTTATTCACAAAGAAAAAAACCCAGATTCCAGAATCCTTCCTAAAGATTAAAAACTTCTAAGTTCCTTTGATTTCTGCACCCATATTGCATCCGAGGCAGCCCATTTAATCACAGTTTGCCTTTTGAAATCACACATCACTTCTTAGAGTTCCATGTCCAGCTATTCACCAAAGTAAAAGAAAAAATCCAAAATCCTTTTTCTGAAAGCTTTCCATATCTTGATTTGTTGATTGGAGTGCAGCTTTTCTCTTCTCAACATGGCCTGCCCCCTTAACCATGGGGGGAAGAATTCATCGCCATTTTTGCCTCTCAGCCTAATTCCACTGGGTCTTGATTTCCGGTCTGGTTTTAAAACTGCGACACAGGAGACCATCTTAATTTTCCTTTATTTCGGAAAGTATCACTTTCCCCTTCCAATTTCACAGCCGTCAGTACACTCTCTTTAGCACTCAACCCCTGTAGGTTTGCAGTTTCATTAGCTGTCGGCATAAAACAACTCATTTGGTCTTTAAGGAGCTGCATAAATGAGATAAGATCTTTTTTCAGAGAAATGAGATTTGAATAGATATATTTTCCATTAGACATTTCGCTAAGTAGTGCCATTTTCTGATAAAAAAACTCAGTCTCTTAGATCAGATTGTAAAATTGCTTCAAGCTCTTGCTAATCCCCATTCCACAACAGCTCCCAACTGAAGTTTTAAATACCATTCTTTCAAATATAGTCAGGCGATAGAGACAGATCTCTCTACAGTATATCTCCTTTGTGTTCAGATCATATTGTAACTTCTTGATAATCTCTTTAGTGTATGTCCAATTATAGTCGGGTTGATTTTAGTAATTGTATTCAATCCAATTTAAATAGTTAAGACTGCTCATGACGTTCTGAGGCATCTTCTAAACCTTTTGAGCTAGTCTTTCATTGTTATGCAGAGTGACCCATCAGGGAGTAGAATTAGAAAAACACCTACTTGTTAAGTAGAGTCATCGCTTTAGGAGAAGAAGAATGCTACTTCAAAGATGTACTGGAGAAAACGAAAGCAAGAAAGCGTTTGGGCGTTCTTTTTCTGCTGATATGCCAGCTTTCATGGCCGCGGAGCTTCAGGACATACAGGGAACACAGGGGCAGCCGCCGCTGGACCCCTCTCTCCCCATAAAAATCCCATGCCGAAGAAAAAGCCTCTCCTGTCTTTTTCTATGGGGCATCACTTCTGTGACACCCCTCCAACAGCCAGACTCAGATTTGCCGCAGAGAGACGATCTGCAAGCCCCTCTGAAGCCAAGATGATGGATCCCGGAAGTCCGCTTTGTCATCTTTTTAAGGAGCTGGTGGAGAAATCTGGAATTTTACCTTCAGGGTGGAGTGAGCAGTATCAAAACAACTCTGGTAGCATTTGGAAGCCATTGCAAATGGAGAGGCAAAGAGCTGCTTAAAAACCTTTAGCCCAAAAACTGAATACCCCACAAGATTTCTGTATTGCTTTCTGGATGGTCCTGGTTAAGAATCACTGGGCTAGTTATAGCTGAGTTCAGCATTTCTAAAGCCACCATTTGTTGCTAGCTTTAGACTCCGGTGAGCAATATAAATCTTCATGCTCTAAGCCCTGCTAAGCATGCCAGCTCTTATTTATGTTTTGTTCTGTGATACAATGCTTGTGGAAGAGGCAATGCTAGAAAACCTTGGCAAGCTGTGGGCTGCCCAGAGCCCATATGTACAGTCTCTGATTGCAAAGCTGGACAAATCATCTTGCAGGCCAAGTGTGAACTGCAGGTCACCAGCTGTCGACTTCTGAATTAAGAAACCTGTTTTCCTACAGAATTGTATAGCAATACCTTTGCAATTGTTCCAAGGTTCTGGTTCTATATGTCTTCATCCAGAGTCTAGAAACCTGATGCAATGGAATGGGGGGTCCAGTTGAAGGGTGCGGCAGAGAAGAAGAAAGAATATGGATAGAGGGGGAGCAATGAGAAATGAGCCCCTTTTCAGAAGTACAGATGGAAATGGATCTTCAAACTTACCGCCTTTTCCCTCAGTGTTCAAATTTTCTTTCACATTAACTGCTTCTGGAAAGTAGTTGAATGTCATGGAAACCTTTTCTGTTAATGGACTCAAATGGGTTGTGCTGAAGGGTTCCATCCATGTGGAACTTCCTTGGGTAGCATGACTCAAGTTGTGTCTAAGGCCAGATTCAGTTGTCTCAGCTCATCTCTTTCTTTGTCATGTGTGACTTTTCCCTGGTAGCATTCTAGTGTTTCTACCCTTCCTTTAAACTGAAGTCTCAGATTTTGTTTAGACAAAAAGATCCCAACCTTTCTGCTGAGAATACAGTATCTCATACAGTAGCTGGAAGATTCCAAGAGCTGCCATTGGAGCTCATTTACAACTTTCCAAGCATATACACCTCCAGGCTGATTTTTGTTATGGTTTGATCTGTGGAAGGGGGTGGAATCAATATTTGACTTGAGTGCCAAAATGTACAAGGGAAAGGGTCCAAGAGCAGTCCTTAATCCAATAACTTTCTCTTTGCAGACCCAGCAAGGATTTTGAATTTCAGGGGGCTTTTAAATTTCGGGGGGGGGGGGCACTCCCTTTCCAATCAGAGGATCAAATTGCAGCCTCAATATTTACTGAGTGCATTTACTCAATATTTACTGATGCCAAATCAGCAGAAGTTTTCTTTGTCTGCTTTCAACCAGCTGCTCAAGTCAGTGTGGGAGGAGGTGGGAGAGAGTGGCCAGCAGCACAATGAGGTTTGGCAGCAACAGCTGCAGCGAAAGGGCTCAGACCAGGGTGGAAGGAGCTGGGGGAGGGCGGCTGACAGCATGAGGCAGGAGGGCTCAGGGGAGTAAGGACAGCTGGCAGCACAAGATGTGGTGGGGAGCAAGTGGCTGAACAAGGGACAGCTGAAAGTTTGGGGGCCTTCAATATAAGTTGGGGGCATGGCCCCATGAGCCCCCCCCCCGCCCCCGGTGGCTATGGGCCTGCCTGTTTGACCAGACCGGAATAGAGATTATGGGATCCTTAGAGCAGCAGGACACTGCATGCAATTTTGTATGACAATCTCCACTCATGAAATTATTGATGCTGGGTTGTGAGGAACAAACATCACATAATCCCTACTGGTAAACATTAACTTTGCGGGCAAGAGAAAGGATTTCAACTGCTAAGTGGCCTGTGTTCCTGCAGCCATTTGAGTGATGAAGTATAGTTACTTGCAGGCTTCAATGCTTGCTGAGCTAGTTTCAGTCGTCTACTTGAAGAGATCTGGAATGGCATAAGACTGGTAGTAACACAGGTAAGAGCCAAGATAACATTCTAGCAAGAGCTGATCTGGATGTGATAATGGAGCCAGTTCATGGTGTTAAATGTGTAAGGTTTCCCAGAGATGGCCATGATTATTCAGTAGTGCCTGTCATTGTGTGCCACGTTTGCTTAAAAGCACAATTATGTTGATGAATAGCAGGCTAATAAGCCTTACCCCACCCCTTTCAAGCAACAGGGGTTATTATATTGCCATTCAGTTCCTATTGCCTGAGCAGCTGCCAGCATGGCTGGTTTGAATGTCTCAATTGCCTTCTTTTTCTCCGTAGTAGCCCTTTGTGAGGTAACCAGATTGTTCTCTAAAAGAATTCTTCCTCCAAAGGTATATTTGTGTCTTGCTCGAGAACTGGCCAGTTCATTCCAGATGTGCGCTTGCTGTCTTGAACTGAAGATGCTGGTGATGATTGGTCCCTGGGGTGGTGGCTTTGGCCCAGATGTGAGCCTGACTCTCCTATTTGTTATCTTCTTGGTTCATGGAGCCTCATTTGATGGAGCTTCTGCTAATCCTACACTCTCACTGCAGGAATTTCTAATGTTGGATTCTTCTTTTGTGGTGACGGTTGCCAAACTTTTGGTACAGTTCATGGGAATGGGAGCAGCCTGGTCCATTACCAAACAATATTGGTCATGGGAACTTACAGACTTCCACATGATCCAGAACTTGATGACTCGAGACTGCAGTTCTTCTCTCAGCACCTCTGTCTCCCAGGGCATTTTTGTGGAAGCCACATGTTCATTCTTTTTCCACCTAGTGGTTCTCAGGTTCAAGCCTAGCTATCCCATGTACAGAATCCCTATCACAGCACTTGTTGTTACTGTCTTGGCCTATACAGGTATGGATCCTACTATATAGACATTTGTTTGCTATGTTTTTAGCTCATGTTGTGCTAATGTTTTGTGTTGATGGTTTCTGGTTACCTCGTAAATATAAATTGCTACTGTTTGAGCATCTTGTTCCCATAGTGTCAGCATTAAATTAATATTAATCTTGACCACTTGAGAAATTTTGAGATTGACAAATTAAACTGGAGCATTCAGTACAAATAAATGTCAGGACTGCCAACCCATGAAAATTACGGGAGGGGGGGCGGGATCCCAATCACAACTGGGTCTATTTTTGTGGAGAATGGAAGAATCTTAAACTTTTGTTCTTGAATACTGCAACATCTGGTAAATCTCTGTAGTTCTTTGCCTTTGCTGTAGGGGTAGTACAAAAAGTGGGATTGGTGACAGGCTGGTGTTTGATGTTAATAGAGAGCATGGAAGGTAAGGTTATTGGAGAACTGAATGAGTAACACTGGAAGATTTATGTTGTCATAATAGCATTGGTTCTGATTAGGATTTAAATAGTTTTTGACTAAAAAGGGAGGGAATACCATTTCTTGCTGCAAAGGATGTATGTGCTAAACAGTGACCACTCCACTCAGGATGTGTGACACTAGATATTTTGTCACTCCTGGTAACATACATACATACATATATATATATGTGTGTGTACCTACCTGGCAGAGCTGAACTTCACAGCTTAATATTAGAACATTCCACCTTGTTGGTTTTCATTGAAACATAACAATGACTCCTGTCTATTCAATAAACCTTATCCTGGCACATGTTCATGAAAATGAATTTGAGAAGAAAAGAGGCTGATTAAGTTGTTTGCTTTTTTCCTCCCACAGCTGCACCTTTCACAGGAGCCTTTTTCAACCCTGCCCTGGCTTCAGCTGTGACCTTTCCCTGTACTGGGAATAGTATACTGGAGTACATGCAGGTGTATTGGCTGGGACCCATCATAGGTGAGCCAGCAAACACAAGGAAGGGCAGCCACACTGTGACCTTACTGTGCAATGGAATATCCTACTTTTGTGGAAGGAGGGGGACTGATACCTATACTCTTCCTGGGTTGTTTTTCATTAATTAGAATTTGTCCCAGGGTGTGTAGGGCATATGATGATGAATTACAAATCAAATCTAAATAATCCCAATAAAACATGGGTCACACCAGCTGAAGTGGGTCACACCAGCAGCAGGTGGTGACTGTGGGGGAGTGGGAGGAAAGAACAGTCAAAACAAGACTGTGGAAACACTCTTCCCCAGCAAAGATTTGCATATGACAGCTTCCAAGAAAATAGATTTGCATATGTCAGCTTCCAAGAAAATAGAGAATGCCTGAGAAAGAGAAGATAAACACTGCTGCTGTCTTTAAAAAATGCAATTTAAGAGAAGCTATTGAGAGAGACAACAAAAGTAGGCCACATTGTAGTTTAGAGATCTGTGTCTGAAAAAACTGAACAATTACACTATTTTTAACAATTTAAAATTGTCTAAATCTTAACTTTGGCATCCAAAAGCCACTTTAAAAAAGATATTTAGGCTTTGAAACAACTACCTATTCCAAACATATATAGAGGGGTTTTTTTCCTAGTGGTTGTGGGGCAGCCATTATTGTTAATATGCAAGAGAGTATTAGAGTATAATAATAATTATTTGAAAATTGAACAGAGAGTGAAAGACCCAGGCTCCCCTGCCCCCAGCCCCTTTCAGAGAAGTTCTGATGTAATGTTAGCAGGATCAGTCTGGTCTCCTTGCACAGTCCTTTCTTATCTTGATTGCAAGGAATATTGTTACCAAATTGATTTCTAGAACAAAAAACAGACTAAAAGAAAGGACTTTTTAAGTGGAAAGGAGTAAAAAGATTTATGAAAAAGTCTTATTTTCCTTTTTTAATTCTTAGTTTTTTTGTTGTTGGGGTGGGTGGGTTGTACCTCTGGGTTATCCTAATCTGGAGCAAGATTAACTATAATGAAAGTGCTCTTGCACAAAAAACTGTTTCCACAAACGCCCACCGATCAAACATGTACGTGCTAGCCAGAAGAAAAAGGATGCATTTATGAGTTAAGAAATTTTGAACAGATTCCCCCCACAAAGGTACAGAAAAGTGACTGAAATAAAGTACAATGATAAATCAGTTGTCTTCCTTGACTTTCTTCTAGGGATGTTGATTGCATTATTTGCTTATCAAGGAAATATCCCTCGAATCTTTCAAAGAAATCTGATCTACAGTCAAAAGAACAAATACAAGACACCCAAGGGAAAAGTGTTTCCTATGTCTGGTACTCAGGCAAAAACAGAGAAGACCAGCTGTTTAGGATCAACAGAGAGAACAGATTGAAAGAGACTGGCAAGGGTGTCCTTTTCAGCCAACGCTTCTTGGCACAATAACTTAAAAGGAGATGTTTTTGGCATTTGAGAATTTCTGTGGTCACATGGTGGACTTTAGCTGGAAAGCAAAAAGGGAGACTTTCCAGTCACAAGTTATTGTGCTGCATCATGCAGGGCTGGACTTAGTCCTGTGACAAAAACTGAGGAAATCCTGAAGATAGGACACTGAGTATACCATAAGAACATAAGAGAAGCCATGTTGGATCAGGCCAACACTCTGTGTCACACAGTGGCCAAAAAACCCAGGTGACATCAGGAGGTCCATCAGTGGGGCCAGGATAATAGAAGCCCTCCCACTGTGCCCCCCCAAGCACCAAGAATACAGATAATCATTGCCCCAGACAGAGTTCCAACAATACGCTGTGGCTAACAGTCACTGATGGACCTCTGCTCCATATGTTTATCCAATCCCCTCTTGAAGCTATCTATACTTGCAGCCGCCACTACGTCCTGTGGCAGTGAATTGCGCGTGTTAATCACCCTTTGGATGAAGAAGTACTTCCTTTTATCTCTTCTAACCTGACTGCTCAGCAATTTCATTGAATGTCCACGAGTTCTCATATTGTGAGAAAGGGAGAAAAGTACTTCTTTCTCTACCTTCTCTATCGCATGCATAATCTTGTAAACCTCTATCATGTCATCCCTCAGTCAATGTTTCTCCAAGCTAAGGAGCCCCAAGCATTTTAACCTTTCTTCATAGGGAAAGTGTTCCAACCCTTTAATCATTCTAGTTGCCCTTTTCTGGACTTTTTCAAATGCTATAATATCTTTTTTGAGGTGCAGTGACCAGAATTGTACACAGTATTCCAATTGAGGCTGCACATGTTATGATACTGTCTGATTTGTTTTTAGTTCCCTTCCTAATAATTCCCAGCATGGTGTTGGCCTTTTTTATTGCAGTTGCACACTGTCTTGACATTTTCAGTGAGTTATCTACCACAACCCCAAGATCTCTTGGTCAGTCTCCGCCAGTTCACACCCCATTAACCTGTATTTAAAGTTAGGATATTTGGTCCCAATGTGCATTACTTTGCACTTGGGTCACATTGAATGAGGATGGTGTGGAATTGTTTTCTGTGGCCCTGGAAGGTAGAACCAGAACCAATGGGTTGAAATTAAATCAAGAGTCTCCGGCTCAACATTAGGAAGAACTTCCTGACTGTTAAGAGCGATCCCTCAGTGGAACAGACTTCCTCGGGAGGTGGTGGGCTCTCCTTCCTCTGAGGTTTTTAAACAGAGGCTAGATGGCCATCTGACAGCAATGAAGATCCTGTGAATTTAGGAGGAGGTGTTTGTGAATTTCCTGCATTGTGCAGGGGGTTAGACTAGATGACCCTAGAGGTCCCTTCCAACTCTGATTCTATGAACCTCATTTGCCATGTTGATGCCCACTCGCCTAGCCTCGACAGATGCCTTTGGAGTGCCTCACAATCCTCTCTGGTTCTCATCACCCTGACTAATTTGGAACAAATGCCATGCATTCAGTCCTTCCCAGAGTAGTTTTTGGGATATACTGTAGTATACTAGTGACAGTTTGCTGTAATGCTCTCTATTGCCCTCAGCCAGAGAGAGTTAACTACCTGTGAGTTCTATTCTAATGGCTGTAAGCAGTGTGGAAATCTTGAATGGATATATTTTAATAAAAAGATTGATGCTTAATCATTAATTTGATTTTTCTGTAAAAAATAGAAATGTCATGGGAGGATGTTAATAGTTTTTCCTGATAGTCTTTCCCTTGACAAGTCCTTTTTATTTTGCATTCCCCTCTCTGCTTTAAACTGAAAGTTTTCCCAGTTGCTCACTACAAGCCCTATTTAGGGCGCTAGGGGTTGCTATAGAGTTGGCACAATGAGAGCTTTTGGGGTAGGAAAAGCCCAGCAGAGACTCATTTGCATATTAGGCCACACCCCTGCCGTCAAGCCAGCTGGAACTGCTGGATTAGAGTTGGTGTGATATCAGTATACTCAGTGCAGTGTCTGTCTCTAGCTGTCATGTTTGGGGCATTTGGGGTCTGTCCCAGAGACATTCCAAGACTTTTTTTTATTTTGTGTGTTTGTGTCTGCACCTGGAAGTCATGTCATCCTCTGGTGACTAACCCTTACTGGGAGGCTGAAGGATATTCAGGGAGGTGGCTGAATAAGCCTGCCCCCACCTTCCAACTGCGTATTTCAAGGACAGTCTCCCATCCAAGAAATAACCACAGTTGACCCTGCTTAGCTTCTGAGATATGATATTAGGCTTCCTTGGCTATCTAGGTCAGGGTGACATTCTAAGATGTTTTGATGACCAACATTACAGGTGGTGGCTGGAAATCTGGAATTACAGCCGATCAGTTCACAGGCAACAGAGATCAACTCATCTGAAGAAAATGGCCACTTTGGAAGGCAGATTCTGTGGCATTATATACCCCATTGAAGACCCTCCCCTCTCCAAACCTGACCCTCATTGGGTGGTACCCCCCAAACATACAGGTATTTCCTAACCCAGAGCTGACAACCCTACCTGTTCACTTGATGTCTGCCCCTGAATATTTAGTTAAATAACTGAAAATTTGTTGCTCCTTAATGGTACTTCAAATCTTGAAGCTGCCTGCCTTACGTTACGTCAACAGCCTGCAGAATTTTATCTATCCTAGCAAGGCAAATAAACATCAGCTTGGCCCTGTTGTGGGCCTGCCCACCTGACATATGCTATGAACTGAAATGGTCACGGCAGGAATTTTGGTAGCCAGTCAGTGCCGAGCTGTCACGCATATGACATTTACTTTCTCAGAATTTTTTGACAATGCAATTGTGTTGTAATGCTACTGTGCATGCAGGTTTGCAGGGTTTTTTTTTTAAAGGTGGCTGAGCCTTGGATGACGAAATGCATGATGAGAGGAGGGAGGGCCCTTATCATAACTTTCTGCAGAATGCATGTGGGAATTTGTGGAAGCCCTGTTGTGGAAGGAGTGAAGCAAAGTCAAATCACATGATGGAGATTCAAATTGCAGTAAACAAAGGAAACTTCATACTGTGGAAACGATCACAGACTCAGCAGGGACAAATTCATCAGGAACAGCGATATTTTGTCAAATGTAGGTTCCTCTTAAAGGCACAGGAGTTCTCTTAGGCAGTCCTCTGCTCCTTAGCCAATTCTGAAGTTTTATTTATTTACATATTTGTATCCTGCGGTGTGACAACACCAATAAAGCAGAAAAGGAGCTTAAATTAAATATAACAGGTATAAAGTTCTTTTGGAATTTCTCTGTTCTTTGCCAAATAATTTAAAATAGGAGATCAGGCTTTTTTAAACTTGGTAACCATTGCTGGTGAAGGCAAGGAATTAAGTTTAAAAGTTAGTTTGGCTAAAATATATTGTTCCCGAAGTCTGGAGTGCCAAGCCAAAACTGATGGAGCTGAAGGAGATTTCCATTGAGAAATGATTGCAAGTTTTGCAGCTGCTAGTAGGATACCAATAAGTGATTGTTTCCATGTTGGTAGATCATCATTCAGTCATAGTCCCAAAAGTAGATATTCAGGTGTATCATCTAATCAGATCTCAGTGCCTCTTGAAGAGCTCCAAGGAGACCCCCCCCCCCTTTCAGGGAGCCAATTTCACAGAGCTGGAGTCACAATAGAAAAGACCCAGGCACCAGTTGGTGCTAGAAAGGCCACTCTTAACCTGTGGGATAGCTAACAGATGGCTGCCTGATTATTGCAGTTGGCACCAAGGGACATACGGAAGGAGACCATCCTTCAGATATGTGGGTCCCAGATTGTGAAGGGCTTTAAAGGTTATAACTAATCCTTGAATTAAATTCAAAACATGTTATGATACAGGGATCATTTTTGTCTGTGTTCCTTCACAGTTTAATCACAACTTTCTGACCTTTCTGAAAGAACCTATCCTCTCTATAATAAAAGTGCTGTGGGGTGCCCAAATGCAGGTGTCCCATTGGCTGAGGGATGTGCATCAACCATTGGCCCATCAACCGTCATTCAAGGTCTATTGCGTTCCATTGGCTGAGGATTGAGGCACTGCTTTGCATAGGAGAGAAAGAAAGCCTTCCCTAGATTGGCTGATAGAGGGAGGAGGGAAACTGCTACAGAAAGCCTTCTCTCAATGGGGTGAGGGCTCCTCCCCCTCCTCTGGGAAATCAAACAGCCAGAGAGACAGAGGCAAAAAAAATGGCATCCCTTCACAGCAGAACGTTTTATTCTAGATACACAGAGAGAGAGAGAATATGGCACCCCGTTTTTAAGACTGGGCCACTAGGAAAGCTGCCTTTCTTTCCCCTCAGTGCCTTTTGCTAGCTAACCAAGTTGGTTACGTCGGTAAAAGGCGGCAGGTGGGGGAGGCCCTTTCAAGACCTATTTTGGCCTTTGAGGGAGAACTCATTGGGGCCACTCCTGACTACGGTTGCCAGCTCCAGGTTGGAAAATTCCTGGAGATTTTATGGTGAAGTCTACAGAAGCCATACTTTGGGGAGGAAAGAGGCCCCAGCTGGAGACCTTTCCTTCAAAGCAGCTATTTTCTCCAGGATGGGAAGAGAGATCTGTTGTCTAGAGTTCAGTTATGATGTCAGGAGATCTTCAGCCTCTGCTCTGAGGTTTCCAACCCTAGGCCTGGCAGCACCCTCCGAGTGACTTCATGCCATCTGACTGGCATGACTTAACTAGGACTGGCTGCTTGCTCCTGTTCGGCAGCAGCCACCCTATGACAGCCACTGTGCCATGACAGTGCTTCAGAGCAGGGTCTGCCAGATCCATATTCCTATCCTGACTTTCAGACCCAGATTCCTACCCTGACTTTCAGACCACCCACTTTCATTCCTACCCTGACTTTCAGACCACTTTCAGCCTAATCTACCTCACAGGGTTATTATGCAGATCAAAAGGGGGAGAGGAAAATGATGTAAGCTGCTTTGGCCCCCACTGTGGAGAAAGACTGCCCTTTTCCTAGGTGGAGAATGCAGGAAGGGGGGGAGGAGATGGAAAGCTGAAGTCAGTGGGGCAGATATAAAAGTAGGTTGATGGTTACAACTGCTTTCTCGACATAGCTTGCTTATGTGCGGGCTCTTATCTGGGAGAACCGGGTTCGATTCCCCACTCCTCCACTTGCACCTGCTGGAATGGCCTTGGGTCAGCCATAGCCCTGGCAGAGGTTGTCCTTGAAAGGGCAGCTGCTGTGAGAGGCCCTCTCCAGCCCCACCCACCTCACAGGGTGTCTGTTGTGGGGGAGGAAGGTAAAGGAGATTGTGAGCCGCTCTGAGACTTTGGAGTGGAGGGCAGGATATAAATCCAATATCATCATCATCTTCTTCTTCTTCCTCCTCTTCTTCTTCCTCCTCTTCTTCTTCCTCTTCCTCTTCTTCCTCCTCTTCTTCTTCCTCCTCCTCTTCTTCCTCTTCCCCTTCTTCCCCTTCCCCCCCCCCAAGCACCCCCCAGGTCATTACACTCACCCACATCAAATTTCTAGTGCCTGTTGTATTACTCCCCACAACGGGCATTATTACTAGTTATAGAATACAACCATAGGCATTCAGAAAGGTTCAGGCCTTTAACAAGCATCTTGGCAAATAAATTCAGGTGGGGGGAGGTTGTGTTGCTCTGAAGCAATAGAACAAAATTTAAGTCCAGTGGCATCTTTTAAGGCCAACAAAGTTTAATTTGATATGAACTATTGTGTGCATGCGCACTTCATATATATAGCAACAGATACATTAGCAAATAGTGATATTTATTTATTTAAAACTTTAAAATATACCCACTCTGTTTCACTGACATGCTAGCTGAAAATTAAAATTATAGTACAGAACCATAGTGAAATACAATTTAAAATATTAAACATAGCCCACAATAAACATAGTACAAGACACAACTAGACAGACCAGCTCAAATTTCCTTTGGGAAACTTTTAGGAATGGCCATGTCTTACCAAAAGCTGCTGTCCTAAATACACTTTCCTGTGAATAAACTCGTTAATAATGTGAGACTTACTTCTGAGTAATGGTCAAAATGTCAACAAAGTAGTAATCAGTCCTCAATACAGATACTACCTTGGATAGTCCTTAATTCTAAATTGTGGAGCATTGAAAAACATAACATGGCAACTACATATGAATCAAACATAAAAGAACTTTGGATAATTAGTCGTATAGTGAGTTAAGAGCAGTGGACTCTAGTCTGGAGAACTGTGTTTGATTCCTCACCCCCCCCCCCACATGAAGCCTGATGGGTGACCTTGGTCCAGTTACAGTTCTCAGAACTCTCTTGGCCCCACTTACCTCACAGGGTGCTTGTGATGGGGGAGGAAGGGTAAGGTGATTGTTAGCTGTTTTGAGACTCCTTAAGGTAGAGAAACACAAGGTATAAAAACCAAATCTAAAAACCAACAGCCTAGTGATGCTTGGGTATGAAATATGGTTGCCAATAAGGTTCTGAAGAAAAATTGCCCTTTCCGTTTAATAGAGTGGAATGGAGGTAAATGACATCACATTTAAAGGGACATGACATTTTTCTCCAGGTAGTTGATATGCAATAATTGTCATCATAATATGTTTAATATCTGGGGGATGTTCTAAATGTATTGTTGCTCTGTATAATTCTGTACACCAGCTGGGAAAACAATACATGCAAAGGTAACTCATAACTATATATAACTTGTCAACTGATCTGAATATTTTTCTGTGCAATGGAAAAAGCACAAATCTCTCTGTAGACACTGGGAAGGGTGAATAACTCATTAAAGGGACTTACTTTTGAGTGCTAAGGTGTTCTCCCTTTAATTGTCTCCATAAGAGCTACAGTTCAGCTAGGACTTGGCACTAAGACTCTATACTCTTGCGCATGCTGATCTGGAAGCAAGTGCCATTAACCTCAATCTTGAGTTAACATGCATAGGAGCAAGTTGGCACATCCCTGGAAATCCACAATTAACTGTCCTGTGGAAATCTGTGGGCCTTATATATAATTGTGGGCATATGTCTATTCTGTTGCCAAAAATGACCTTGCAGTCACACTGAAAGTGTCCACAGTGATTACTACACATTAAATAGTAACCACATTACTAAGATTAGTAACCAAGATTAAGTAGTAATCTTATTAATGTGAGATGGGAAAGAGGTCATCAAGATAGCATTGCTTACTCAGACACTTGGCATGTTTGCATGGCCTGCTGTGTCCATTATTATGATGAGGTTGAATAGTGTGCCAGGCATGCAAGAGACAATCTGCCAGCTTTGCTTGTCAAGTGACACCAGTGTAATGCTGATTCTCCTCCACAGAGAGGTGTACCTGAAAAATGACCCAAAAATTCAAAATCTACTTTATTTGGCAACAGGAAACTCAAACATAGGTAAGATAGGAATATGCTATCTGTTCTTTGCATACTGAGACAACTTTATCTCTCTCTCTGTGTCTCTGGACTTGGCCTTGATTAATGCACAGGTTTCAAAAGACTGTGGTAAGAATACAATTTCAACACACGACCCTTTTGCAGAGGAAATTTATCTTGTGTGAAGCAGTCCTTCCTAAGCAGTGGAGAAGAGAATCCTGGGTCAAACTCTCAAAGCCCAATCCAATGGCTTTTGGAGTATCTTACTAACAAAAGTAAATTAAATCAGCATTTTGAAGCAGCGGATATAGAAAGATGCTTAGGGCTATCTGGTGGTAGGTATCTTGATTAATTTGCCAGGCTCATGATTACCACCATGTATATTTTTCGCTTGCATCCTCTGCAAGGAGTAAAGGGTGGTATCCTTCATTCTATCTTTACAACCATCTTTTTGTACTTCCTTTATACCTTCCCCCCTCACAGTGGGACTCTGAAATGGTTGGCAACATTTTCCCCTTCTCCATTTTTTCCCATTTTGTCCTCACCAAAACCTTGTGAGGCAGATTAGGCTGAATCTCTGTGAATGGCCCAAGGTTACCCAGCCAGCTTCCATTGCACAGTGGGAATTTGATCCTGGATCTCTGAGACAACTCTTTATCAGTTCACTGTGCTATGCTGGTTCCTCTCCATGCTTATGAGGTAGTCTAAGCTGAGAAAGAGGGTGACTGACTCGAGGTCATCCCATGATGATGGGATGTTAAGAGGTGTATGCTTTTTTAGACCTCCAGTAAACCCCTTTCCCCTTGTAGGACTTGATACAGAAGTAGAGCCCAGCTGCTGATACATTAAATCAATTCAATCTGATTACTATCAATTAATTCTCCCGACATGATATTTGTATGGTAAAATAATCTTGGAAAGTTGGGTAACTGCATGTGCTGAGCTGTTTTGCAATGGCAGTTAGCGAGGGGAACACACGGACATATGGATTTTAAGTCCCACGTGGGTCAGGATATATTTTAAGGACTTTGACAAACAGTGAGTGAAAACTCACTCTGGGTATTGGTATGATTTCCAGCTGGTCTTTTATCCAAACACATTTGTCCTAATTTCTTACTTATGTTTGTCTCAAACTGTCCTGCGGTTAGATAGTTTAGGCAAGACAGCTGCATTGCTGTGCTTCAAAGCTTTCTTTGGGAACTGTTTCCTGTACAGTAGCCTATTGTACTGAAGTTCAGGTGTCACCATGCACTGGCACATCTGCCTTGTTACCTTATCTAGGCTAGGCTTTAAATTGTATCCCATGATTACTGCTTTGCCATACTGCAGAGGTGCCAGTGCCTGGTCTTTGATCAGCTTTGGGGCTACACTGCCACTTCCTTGAAGGCAAATCTTTGCCAGCTGCTCCCGCTTCTGCTGCAACATCCTCACTTCATTTTGCATGCGCTCCTTGCCAATATGCTGGTCTACTTTCTCCCAGAAGGTCTTATTGAAATGCACATAGATTTCCCAGTCAAGCTTGTTCCAGCTCTTTATCTTCTCTGCGGTGCTTTCTGAAAGGGGGGTCTTGGTATTGTTGTGTCTGCTGTTGAGAGGAAAGGACATCACATCATCCAGGTCCCAGCACAAGGTGTCCTTCAGTAGCACCATTGACTCATCAAAGTACTCTGAGATCAGGAGAAGGTCAAAATCTGCTTCAATGGCTTGCAGCATGAGTTGAATGTGCTTGGCAGAGAAGTTCCCGTTGTGATTATACCCAAAATCAAATGCCATTAGGTTTTTGGCATAATGGCTGTCCGTAGCTGAGGCATTGTAAAACTGGGAAGGCTGGTTGAGAAACTCCTCCAAGTCCCTGGCTTTGGAAAATGCAGATGTCCCTTTATAGTAGGTGAATGACGATTCCATGAGTTGAACAGGATTGCGGAGGATGGAAAAGTAAAAGGTCTTGTTTGGCATGACTTTGGCAACCTGAAATTGGTAGCAGAGGAGAAATCAAATAAAACCCTGTGTAGCATACAAGTTACTAGGTTATATAGACAGGAAATGTTCAGTTTCAAATTGACAGCAGACTTCTTTAAAACTACAGAGGCTCAACTGGGAAAGTATGCTAGGTATGCCTAAATAGTGCTTCTTAAATTCGCCTTTTGCTCTACAGCTGCC
Source organism: Heteronotia binoei (assembly GCF_032191835.1). Classification (NCBI taxonomy): domain Eukaryota; kingdom Metazoa; phylum Chordata; class Lepidosauria; order Squamata; family Gekkonidae; genus Heteronotia; species Heteronotia binoei. Next base: position 88,502,958 of record NC_083228.1, on the reverse strand, counting down.
TTCTGTCATTTCTGCTTCATAGTCTCTCCTGCTATTGATGCAAGATGCCCTCTGATCTGGTTTTTATTAATTTTATTTAATGTATTTACACACTGTGCTCTCAATAGGATAAAATTTCTGAGGTGATGGACGAGAGGAATATAAAAATAAAGCAATAAAATGCATTAAAACAGAATAACATAGCATCACAGTGCTTAACATTTTAAAACTACACCAACTGTACTAATTAGAGTACAGTAGAGAGAAAATTAGGGCTGAAACAGCAGCATTAAAAAATAAAGCACAACAGTGTACCACCATAGATAAAAACAGTGCATATGAATAACAAGAAAGGTAAAATGTTTGAGGACAGATGGGTCGGGGCAGAGCATCTGCTTTGCATGGAGAAGGTTCCTTGTTCAACCCCCAGCATCTCCAGTTTGAAAAGATCAGGTAACAAGCAATGTGAAAGACCTTAGCCTGAAGATGCTGGAGAGTTGCTGCTAATCAAAGTAACCAATACTGATCTTGATAGACAAATAAACTGACCCAGTATAATGCAGTTTCATGTGTTTATGAGATAATTTTTGGCCAGGGCCTTCAATGGTCTGGACTCAGGGAATGTGATACTTTGGATATTCTGGTGACAGGCAACTGTATTAGCCACCCTCTGTCCAACAGAATGTATGTGTGTGTTTGGATGTCCACTGATTTTCACCCCTAGCCTTCAGGTTAAGTACACCTGAGTGGAATGCTGGTTCATTTTGCTCATCCTTCTTCTTGGATCTCTGTTCTTGGATAGGTAAATATAGTCCTATAGAATAAGTTCCCTTCTTTGTCTCTGTAAAGCTACCACCTTTACTTCCTGAACTTGTATGTGTGTTCATAGAGTGCTCTTCAATTAGTAAATTTGATTTCATTTCTTTAATTTTTCTTCAATAAAACCCATTTCATTAATCAAGACCTGGTTCATTTGAGTGTTTTTCTGAGGGAAAAATCCCTGTAAACATAGGTAGAGATCCTGTTTACCTGGCCTCTTGCATAGCCTAGGTCTCCTAACTAATTTCCTCAACATATTCAGGAAACCCTCACAACCACTTAGAGTAACAACTGGGCTTTAATGGCAAGCCCCCTCTCCGAAAAAAACCACTCTGGAGTGGAAACAAAATTAGGGTTGCCAACCTCCAGGTGGTGACTGGAGATCTTCTGCTATTACAATTTATCTCCAGAAGACAGAGATCAGTTCAGCTAGATAAAATGGCTGCTTTGGAAAATGGACTTTATAGCATTATACCCAATTGTACCCCTTCCCTCTCCCCAATCTCACCCTTCTCAGGCTCCACCCCCAAAATCTCCAGGTATCTCCTAACCCAGATCTGGCAACCCTAAATAAAACAGAAGCCAGTAGAGTTCTTTCAACACAAGGAAGAATTTCTCCTTCTGTCACTACCAACAGGCAGCCTTGTACTGACTGATGTTGCTGAACCAACTTCAAAAGCAGCCCCACACAGAAAGCTTTAAAGCAATCTAGCTGGAATAAAACTAGAGCATGGAAAATAGTGTCCAAACATGTACTTTTCTAAAGAGGGCAGCATTTGGCACGCCCATTTAGAGACATTACCATTTCACATAACTTAACTGAAGAATGTCATTGGTATTTTACTCCAAATCTCTGTAGGGCCCCTCCTAACCATTTTTTGCAGGTGTTAAAAAGCACAGGGAAGAGGAAGACTTGGAGGACCTCATGGCACAAGTGCTTTCACTCTTCATCATCTTTTGGAACCATTCAGCTGGATAGGACCTAAACTACCAGGCTATGGGCACACATTGGGGCATCTCAGCCTGTCCACTTACAGAGACATCAGGGCTGATGTTACTGAAAGCTGTGGAAGGGCCTAGAAAAATCAACAGGGTTGTACTACTTCCTGTTCAGAGAAAATTGTCCATCAGGATGACCCAAAGCAGTCTCTCTTCCAGAACTAGGCTAAAGTTGGAGGGAAATTAATCTCAGTAACCAGTCTACTAAAAAACTAGGGACTGATGTCCTTCACCATCCTTTATTGCTTGATATATGCAGAACTTGAAAGACACATTATGTACCTGTATGCTTCCATGCCTACTTCTTCTTCATACTCCTTACACCTCCCTGAAATTGCCACCTCTTTCCACTTCCAGCTGCCTCCACACTTTATACATTTGAATGGAACCTATTATGTGCTAGAAGTTTTGAGGATAAAGAACAGCTCATCTGCACCATTGGGGCAGACTTCTGTCTCTTACCTCTGGCTTAAAGAACCGCATATGATGGCACATAATGTTGAACCGGGAATCATTGCTTGGAGAAAGTTGCTCCACAACAGCTGCTGTGAAGTAATGGGGATAATTCAACTGATGAAGACCATTGATTGGCAAGGCAAAGGTGAGGTTGTGAGTCTCACCAAAGCGGAACAAAATATTAATGACAGTGCTACTGGCGCTTTTGTGTACTTTCAGAAAAACAATATGAGTCCTGGGCTTGCATGTTGCACCTTGAGAGAAGCTGGTGATATTTGCTCCCATTGTTCTTCCAACCTTTGGAAGAACTGTTTTCTCTGGTAGAGGCACCCTGCTGTCTATATCTGCTGATGATGCCACCTCACTCAAGTTTCTGCCTTTTGGGATATTTGAGTTTGGAGTATGTGAGTTTGTAACACTGGAAGACTTGCTTCTGCTGAGGATGAAAGATGGCGATGTCTCGGTTAGACTTTGAAATGGGCCATTCACACCTGGGGCTTGGTCATCTGCAGTTATCTTTGTTGCAGAATTGTTCACTTTGATCAGGGAAGTTCTAGCCTTTGCCGCAGTAACAAATTTCCTACTGGCTGAAAAGGTCACTGCAGGAATTTTTTGGGTGCGGTGGTTCAGGTCTTTCTGTCTTTTTTTAAAATTTAGAATCTGCACCTGTGCTGTATCTTTCATGGAAGGATTTTGCTGAAACTCTTCTTCACTGCCAAAACTAGTGTCCAGGAGTTTGATTTGGTTGAATACCTTGTTCAGCTTCATGACATGTCTCCTTTTCTCAACAGAGCTGTTCCCAGGGGTCAGCAGTTTCACCATGTTTTGTGAGGTAATGCTCTTCTCCATAGGTTTTGAGAAAAAGTGGGCAGAGTTTGGGTCTTTTTGATCCTGGAATGAATTCTCATATGCTCTGGTTTGCTGGAAGGAAAGCTGCTTCAGCTGGCGATCATATTTACATTTGCTATGAAAGACAAGCAAGGAGGCCTTCAAATATTTTTGCAAGCATATATCATGTGTCCCCCTCCCTTGCCCAAACATGCTGTGGACTCACTTTTCATTCCTTTCCCTCTAACCTCACTGCCAAATTAAACTGCTTTCCTATTAGTAGATCTTGTGTCACTACTGCAAATAAAACTTCCATTCTCCGAATACAATAACAGCAAATAGTCTGACATTTCTCACATATGGATAAGCCAACACATTCACATCATAATTCACTCAGGCAGCACCCACTGGTCCAATCAATCCCCTCTTGCAATCCTCTTGCACCCTCCATCATTATAAAGACATCTGAACATAAGAACATAAGAGAAGCCATGTTGGATCAGCCAATGGCCCATCCAGTCCAACACTCTGTATCACACAATGGCCAAAAATGTATATATTTATACACACACACACACACACACTGTGGCTAATAGCCACTGATGGACCTCTGCTCATATTTTTATCTAACCCCCTCTTGAAGCTGTCTATGCTTGTAGCCGCCGCCACCTCCTGTGGCAGTGAATTCCACTTGTTAATCACCCTTTGGGTGAAGAAGTACCTCCTTTTATCCGTTCTAACCCGACTGCTCAGTAATTTAATTGAATGCCCATGAGTTCTTGTATTGTGAGAAAGGGAGAAAAGTACTTCTTTCCCTACCTTCTCCATCCCATGCATAATCTTGTAAACTTCTATCATGTCACCCCGCAGTCGACGTTTCTCCAAGCAAAATAGCCCCAAGCGTTTTAACCTTTCTTCATAGGGAAAGTGTTCCAAACCTGTAATCATTCTAGTTGCCCTTTTCTGCACTTTTTCCAATGCTATAATATCCTTTTTGAGGTGCGGTGACCAGAATTGCACACAGTATTCCAAATGAGACCGCACCATCGATTTCTACAGGGGCATTATGATACTGGCTGATTTGTTTTCAATTCCCTTCCTAATAATACCCAGCATGGCGTTGGTCTTTTTTATTGCAATCGCACACTGTCTTGACATTTTCAGTGAGTTATCTACCACGACCCCAAGATCTCTCTCTTGGTCAGTCTCTGCCAGTTCACACCCCATCAACTTGTATTTGTAGCTGGGATTCTTGGCCCCAATGTGCATTACTTTGCACTTGGCCACATTGAACCTCATCTGCCACGTTGACGCCCACTCACCCAGCCTCAACAGATCCCTTTGGAGTTCCTCACAATCCTCTCTGGTTCTCACCACCCTGAACAATTTAGTGTCATCCGCAACCTTGGCCACTTCACTGCTTACTCTCAACTCCAAATCATTTATGAACAAGTTAAAGAGCATGGGACCCAGTACTGAGCCCTGCGGCACTCCACTGCTTACCATCCTCCACTGCGAAGACTGTCCATTTATATTCACTCTCTGCTTCCTATTAATTAGCCAGTTTTTGATCCACAAGAGGACCTGTCCTTTTACTACATGACTCTCGAGCTTACTAAGGAGCCTTTGATGAGGAACTTTATCAAAAGCTTTCTGGAAGTCAAGGTAAACAATATCTATCGGGTCTCCTTTGTCCACATGTTTGTTCACCCCCTCAAAGAAATGTAACAGGTTAGTGAGGCAAGATCTTCCCTTACAGAACCCATGCTGAGTCTTCCTCAATAACTCGTGTTCATCAATGTGCCTACTCATTCTGTCCTTGATAATGGTTTCTACCAACTTTCCCGGTATTGAAGTCAGACTGACTGGCCTGTAGTTACCTGGATCTCCTCTGGAACCCTTTTTAAAGATGGGGGTGACATTTGCTACCTTCCAGTCATCAAGAACGGAGGCAGATTTCAATGAAAGATTACATTTTTTTGTGCTACTTCACAAATATTATTGCCTACTGCATGTGAGTTATTCTTGACAAACAATGCAGTGCACAGGCAAGACTATTTGGCCTTGGGAGTAACAGCAGAGAGTGGCAAGTAGGCTGTACGTGGGTCTGTTCTTGGTGAATGCCTCTGATTTAGCTACTGGGGAGGGATGGTGGCTCAGTGGTAGAGCATCTGCTTGGGAAGCAGAAGGTCCCAGGTTCAGTCCCTGGCATCTCCAAAAAAGGGTCCAGGCAAATAGGTGTGAAAAACCTCAGCTTGAGACCCTGGAGAGCCGCTGCCAGTCTGAGAAAACAATACTGACTTTGATGGACCAAAGGTCTGATTCAGTATAAGGCAGCTTCATATGTTCATATGTACTTCCAGATACTCCAGTTTGAGACCAATGGCTGGCCCTTTTAGCACATTAAATTATTAGAAACCCATCTGTTCTAAAGGGCTTTGGGCTTAGATGGAGGTTGATTATTGTTTAGAACTACTGCTTACTGGGCTTGCTGTTTCCAATTAATACCCTTTAAGAAGATGAAGCTTTGTTTGCACAGGGGTTAACAATTTAGAAATCCCATTCTGTCTCTCCCAGTCTTCTTTACTCTCCTCCCACTTACCTTTAATGGACAGTTCTTGATGTTCTGTCCCTTCTGGAATATATTTAGTCCTCATTAGTCTGTTTTTGCAGGGGGGTTTCCTTTTGTTCATGTACAAAGTCATATTTTTCTGCACACCTGGGGAGTTCCTCAAGTAGGCAGAGGCTCTCCTTTGTTTGCAGGCAGCCATGACTTTTGGGACTGGTACATAACTCAGTCTCTTTGCTATTAGATATAGTGATCTAGAGTACTTGCTTTTGCTGCTGTGGTTGCCCTCTGTCATTTTATATTTTTAGGTTTTGTTTTTAAATTTGTTTATTTGGTTTTGTCTCTGTTAACCACCTTAAATGTGTTTTGGACAGAAAATCAGGATGTAAACATTAATATATAAATATCACTTGCATTTTGTGTCAGAATTTGTTGCAGATCTCCACAACAAAAACAACTAAAGCTTTACTTTAAAAAATGAAATCTGGGAATTCAGAATAACTAGTAGATAATTGCCATCCATCATTGTAATATTTTAATGCTATAACAATGTAGCAATAATTTTTTAATCCCAGAAACTTGCTACAATGGTGCAGGTGAAAATGGCAGCTGTGGAAACTGAGACAAGGAAAATGGTGTCAATTTGGGACCTTTAGAAAGTTGCACCTTCCACAAATGATCATATCAAATCAGGTTTGGGAAAGATTGTAGCAAAGCAGTGGAAAATCTGGAAAGTGGGCAATTAAGGGATGATTGTGTGGATGTTCCAAAAACCCTGATCTAGCTTGAATGCCTGCCAAACTGGAGCACAAAACTTCCATGTGGAACCAACCTTCTTCTTGTCACCACTATTTAATTTGGTACTTCAGACCCTCTCCTGACAGCTGGTTATGGGTTTGGAAACTCATTTTCTGCAGTGTCCCTGTCTTCTTTGCAGTCCTTTCACTCCTTCCTGTCCAGTGGCTCAACTACATCTGTGGCCAGCCTCCTGCTTCTGATGTATTTACAGCGATTAATCTTTTTAGTAATATGTTTCTGAAATGTGTTTGTTTCCCATGCTAGCGATTTACATTGGTATTAGGATGGGGGGTGGGGGTGGGAAGAAACCAAAGGTGGGTGGAGTGAATGCCTTGACTTGGGTGGGTGTATAGGAAGATAGCAAGGGGGAGGGGGTACTCACCCAGAGCCTCTTTGTAGAGCCCATAGTATTTTTCTCTATAGCAGGCCTTATTCCTACACACACACACACGCCCGTCAAGAGAGAGACAGACACTGATGTCCCAGCTTCCTTAGCTTGCTGCTAAACTGATGCAGACGCTCATCTTCCCTGTCTCTCTTACCTTAATTAGATGTTTCATTATTGGAGTACTCTTGTGTTGGTAGCATCATATGTATGAATATATGAATCACATCATTTATCATACTGAGCTGAATTTACCTGGTGCACTGGAGGTTCTGAGCAACATGGAATATTACACAGAGCAGGAAGATGAGCAAAAGGGCAATCCAGATTCTTGTCAGTTGTCTATATATAAGCTTCCATTTCCTATAGGAAAGGGGAAATAATCAGGCTAACTCAAACTTTTGATTTCATTAGTATTTTATGTAGAGCACTAGGAGTAAGGTCCGTTGTGACAAAAAATACAACGGGCTCTAGAAGGAGGCTCTGGGTGAGTGCCTGCCACCTTTGCTGTCTCCCTACCCACCAACCCCTCAAGGGGAGCTGATCTCTGCCATCTAGAGAGAAACTATAAATCTGAGTGATCTCTAGTGGTTCCCCAGGAGGAAATGGCATTGTACCTGGCTGAGGTCCTATCCCTCCTCAAACCTCACCCTCTCTAGGTCCCACCCCTTAAATCTCCAGAAATTTCCTAACCTAGAGTTGGCAACCTATCTCCTTGCCTTTATCTGCCCCTCTGACTTCAGGTTTCCATTGCCTTCCCCTAGGGTTGCCAAGTCTAATTCAGAAAATATCTGGGGACTTTGGGGGTGGAGCCAGGAGACTTTGGGGGGTGGAGCCAGACTTTCCCATTCCCAAAATAAATATATAAAAATACAGCAGTGTGGTTCACCTGAATAGTCATCATTTCCTCATCGCCCAATAGCTGCAATTCTAGTAAATGAAAATAAACACATACAAAGCAGCCAAAATGCACAGAGTTTGCAAGCTCACATTTCATTGGGTTTTACTCACAGGAACTGCTGTTCTTCAGGCTAACACTGGCAAACAAAAAGAGAGAGGTGGAGTTTTCCTCCATCCCATAAAGAGGTTCCTATACAAAGTCTCTGAAAACAATGCAAAACAAGCACAGAGACCCACCCACCCTGTTACTGACTCTACAAAGACTTCTGAAAAGTACAGGGTCTTTCTTTCTTTCTTTCTTTCTTTCTTTCTTTCTTTCTTTCTTTCTTTCTTTCTTTCTTTCTTTCTTTCTTTCTTTCTTTCTTTCTTTCTTTCTTTCTTTCTTTCTTTCTTTCTTTCTCTCTCTCTCTCTCTCTCTCTCTCTCTCTCTCTCTCTCTCTCTTTCTCTCTCTCTCTCTCTCTCTTTCTTTCTCTCTCTTTCTTTCTCTCTTTCTCTCTCTTTCTCTCTTTCTCTCTCTCTCTTTCTCTTTCTCTCTCTCACACACACACACTTAACTGTCTCTGATTCCTTCACAACAAGGTCTGAAAAGTACATGGGCTAGCTACTCTCTATCTCACACACTCACACCCACCCACTTACTTGCTCTGAAACGAAAGCAAAACAAACAGAGGGGCTGTGCTCTGACAGGTTCTGCTACTGACCCATGAAGTACTTCCTGCTTCCTGCTCAACTTTAAAGGCACACAGACATTTTAAAACTGAACCTGTTTGCAGGTTTCTAAACCTGCCAGAGATCCACAGGGTGGCTGTGGAGGTGGGGTTTCCCCCTGCCAGCCAGCTGGCTGGTCACCATGGCTTGGATTTTATGACTAAAGGATAGTAGTCTATTGCTAAGCAAATTGCCCTTAAAAAATAGGATTTTGAGGAATTTAGGGTGGAGGGCAATCTGCCTTTTAACGAGATCAAAAACCTATGTATACAGAAGGTGTCTGCTTTGGAAGTTACCCAATAATGAGACAATATAATATAATATAAAAAGGTTTATTATGAAATAAGGACAAACATACAAGAGTATAAAGTCACACAACGCACATACAGTCCTAATTAAAAAAAGATAGAAATAGACAGGGGTAAACACAAGGAATGACAAACAGGGTAATAATTACCTATCAGAATCTTCAAGAAAGGCTCCAATGGCGATGAAAAAGGAGATGGGGGATGGACTTTCAACTGATCAGGTATTGGAGGCGTATCTAACAGTGGGGTATGTGGTACTGTCAGATACACACATGTGGGGAATTGGGTCAGAGGTTATACGGACTACCTTGAGCCCTTAGGGGGTAGAAGGTGCAGGGGCGGATGACAGGTGATCAGCTGGTACATGACCTCAGAAAAAGGGAGGCTTGACTTGTGTGGTGGGCAATGGCCAGTCTATTCGGGGCACCTGACTTGACACCCATATCCGTCCAATGAGCGGACCTGGCCCTGGTTACCTGATTGGGTTTCCAGGTAACAATGGGAAAAGGGAGAGGCTCCAAGGTGACAATTAGGGCAAGGCATGAGTGAAGATATTGGGCTGGAAGTGATTAACAAGCTATCCAAACTTATCTAAAGGTGACTATTAATAGAGGGCCAAATGGTTACCTAAGGTGACACCCGAGCTATACAAAGAACTCTAGCTCTAGGTGAAGATGTTCTTCCTCCTCTTTACTTCTATACTGGCACCATCTTTTGACTTTGGGTTCCGTTGGACAAAAGCTTAGGCAGTCTGGCAGGATCCACGCTTAAGATAAACTTGATTGCCTTATGCAAAAGTTACAGCTGTTGAGTACGTGAGCCTCTCTCTTTGCTGTCATGGAGTCTGGCACTGCAGGAAGATGGTTGCTGATGGTGTTAGCCTACCAACATGGCTTTCGCGATCGAGGCTGAAAACCGCTTGCCCGGACAGTTCCTGGCAGTGCAACTTCTTCCACTGCAACAGCCGAGATGGTGCACGCACGGAGCTGCTGGAAACCCATCTGTACTTCTGGCTAGCACTCTTCCGGAGATATAGAGTGCTGTTATAATGCTGAGGCTGTTAGTACTCACATAAGTCCCTTATAAACTGGTAGATAAAACCCACGTTTCACAGCAGATGTGTGTAAGTTTAATCTCCAGGCACCCTGGCAACCAAATGGGTGATTATGATGTCCATATATAAGTGAAATAAGTGGTCTCTCACTCACAGATCCCCCCCTTCAAGACTTTCGTCACCGAATGGGGATGATATCTTGACTAACAACATAGTCCATAGCAGGTCTTGACAGGCGATGTCCTCATTGGGAGCCAAGTGTAAATCGGGGTGTACCTCCTAGCTAAAGGTTGGAGCCACTAAGCTAAACTACTCAAGAATGAAATTTAAAAGTTGGGATCCAATAGGCCACTGGTTACTTCCTCAGAGACTAGGATGTGGAGACAATCAGCAACATTACAGGGGTTATCTACAGATTCTATATGCCACAAGACTAAAACCGTTACATAAAAGTACAATCACCTTTAAAAAGGGGAGATCATTGCAACAATGTGTGTGTGTATATATATATATATGATTGGGAGGATACATGTAGATACAATTATATATTTAAAACACCTTATATTCCTACCGCTATTCTAATACATTAATTTTTCCTATCTATCCTCTAAACATAAATCTTCTTAATCCATTACAGTCTCTCCACCCCCACCCCCCCCAATAAGCTTCTTGTGTGGGAGAAGCGGCAGGGGTTCTTCCGTGTCTTGTTTCTTCCACGGTGGGGAAAGAGAAAGAGCAAATGCCGGGTGGCATACGTTGGCTTCTCCCCCTTTAGTATCTTAGTTGTCCTTGTTAGTTCAATTTACACTCTCCACGGAGCATACTCAACGTGGACATTAACAATTCTTCTCGAGTGGGATCGGGTTTCTCCGCCTCTTTTACCTCCGGTCCTGCACAACACAACTGGATCCGAATAAGGAGAGTCCTGATCTGCATATACAAAAAGTTGCAGAGGCTTCTGGGAAAGCATAAGCAGTAACACATTGCATAGTTCCATTGCTTAGGGGACAGCACTCTAGTGCCCCTGATTAGACCTTGATACATGGACATTTGAATTCACTTTATAAAGGTCACAGTAATTAGTTTTTCCTGGTGAAGGGTTTTCATTTTTCCTTTTAAAACAAATAAAACAACCCTACAAGGTGTACATAACCCTACAAGGTGTACATTACATGTGTTTGTTGTGGCTTAATTGTGCAAGCAGTTTCTCAGAGGACATTTACATCTAAGCACTTTTGTCAAGGATAGTGTGTGTTGGCTCATAACCAGAACTGGAATATTAACAGTCTGTTCTCAGAATTTATGAGGCATTACGACTTTCCTATTTTAAACAAAGATTACCTACATATGTGCATGTTTCACTAACACCTATCAGGTAAAAGAAGAAATGGGAATCCATGTCTAGAAATATATCTGACTTTTCCGCATCTCTCCTACCATGCAAGAAAATACATGAGTGCGTGGAACACTCAACACCCCTGGCTGAGTATCTTCCCTTCCCAGTGAATATGAAGAATCTGAACTTGACTAACAACATTCAGTCTTAATAGACAGAGTCTTCCACATAGTCAAAATGGGATAAGTTGTTTTGCCCCAAAAGGATGCCTCTGCAATCTCCCCCTTGTAGGCACCAGTAAAGGTAATTGTGAATACATACAGCCAACTTTTTTTTGGTGAATATTTTCTTCCACTGATTGCTATTACTGGCCTAATGCAGTTATTTCTCCTCCTTGCAGAACCTGAATCAGTGCATGTAGAACAAAACAAATAAGAGTTGTAGACAGTGTTCCAACCTAACTTGCATAAAAACATAGAGGTTGAAGAAACCTCAAGGGTCACGTCCAACCACCACCACCCCCCACACACAATGTAGGAAATTTACCTTCTCCCCCTCCCTTGGTGACCCCTGCTTTATGCCCAGAGGAAGGCAAAAAACCTCCAGGATTCCTAGCCAATCCGGCTTGGAAGAAGATTCCTTCCTGAACCCAGAGTGGCAACTGGCATTACTCTAGGCATGTATGAAAGGGTAACAAAACTCGAGCACTGATTCATCCCTTCCCACCCTCCCTCTCATGATCTGCCTAAGTTCACAGCATCTGTACTGCCATCAGATGCCGCCTAGCCTCTTCTTAGAAACCTCCAAAGAAAGATAGCCCACCACCTCCCAAGGAAGCCTGTTCCAATGAGGAGGAGAAGAAGAATTGCAGATTTATACCCCGTCCTTCTCTCTGAATCAGAGACTCAGAGTGGATTACAATCTCCTATATCTTCTCCCCCCACAACAGACACCCTGTGAGGTGGGTGGGGCTGAGAGGGCTCTCACAGCAGCTGCCCTTTCAAGGACAACTCATGCGATAGCTATGGCTAACCCAAGGCCATTCCAGCAAGTGCAAGTGGAGGAGTGGGGAATCAAACCTGGTTCTCCCAGATAAGAGTCCACACACTTAACCACTACACCAAACTGGCTCTCTAGGACCCACTTTAACTGTTAGGAAGGCCTTCCTAATGTTTAGCCCCAAACTCTTTTGATTTAATTTCAATCCATTGATTCTGGTCCAACCCTCTGGGGCAACAGAAAACAACACCACTCCATCCTCTGTATGACAATGTTTAAAATACTTGAAGATGGATATAATCTCTCAGTCGTCTTCTCTCTAAGTTAAACATACCCAGCTCCTTCAGCCTTTTTTCCTAGGACTTAATCTCCAGATCCCTCCCTCACCATCTTCATTGTCCTCCTTTGGATACATTTATCTTGTTAGCATCCTTCTTAAAACTAAAAAAGGTAAAGGTAGTCTTCTGTGCAAGCACCGAGTCATTATCGACCCATGGGGTGACGTCACATCATGATGTTTTCATGGCATAGTTTTTACGGGGTGGTTTGCCATTGCCTTCCCCAGTCATCTACACTTTACCCCCAGCAAACTGAGAGCTCATTTTACAAACCTTGGAAGGATGGAAGGCTGAGTCAGCCTTGACTCAGCTACCTGAACCCAGCTTCCACCGGGATCAAACTCAGGTCGTGAGCAGAGCTTGAACTGCAGTACTGCAGCTTACCATTCTGCACCACAGGGCTCTGTAAAAGTAGTCCCTTGTGCGAGCACTACAGGCCCTCAAAATGAACACAATATCCTATGTTAGGTCTAAGCAGAGCAGGGCAAAGTAATACCATCACTTTGCGTGATCTGAACCATATATATTTTTGTTGATGCAGCCCAATATCTCATTTGCTGTTTTAGCTACCCCATTAAACTGCTAACTCATTTTTACTGTATGATCTCCTAAGATCCGTAGATCCTTTTTGCACATACTACTGCAAAGACAAGTCTCCCCTGTCCTGTAATTATGCTTTTGATTTTTCCTACCTAAATGCAGAATTTTACATTTATCTCTGTTGAAATTCATTTTGTTAGTTTTAGGCCAGTTTCCCAGCTTGTCAAGATAACCTTGTATCTGGATTTTGTCTTCTACTATACTTGCTACTCCTCCCATTTTAATATCATCGGCAAATTTAATAAGCATCCCCTATACCCCTTCATGGAAGAACATAGTTGCAATACCTACATTGTTATTCTGCTGACTCTTTAGCCTTGGCTTACTGGGCCCTAGAAGCGCCCTGTGAACTATCTTCAATTCCAGTTAGGGTATTGATTCAGCTCAAGGCCACATGCTACCATTTCCTAAAGTCTTGACTTTCAATTATCATTGGGGAGCAGAAATTCAACAGATGGAAGATCCCCCATTCAGCATCATCATGCAGAGAAAAACTGCTCCTTTGCATCATCTGCCAGTTGTGAAACAGTTAAAGAAGTCACAGGACCCTTAACAGAAACAGCAGTCAACTATAGCTTGAACAGTAAAAAAGGAGCAATGGTGACGAACATCCTAATGGGTCCAAAGTATATGTCAGTTATTAGTCTCACCGAAGTATCTGTTACATGATTTTTGAATAACTGAATTACAGTCCTGTGTGAGAATACCAACACACAGTGATGCAGAAGAGGCCAGTTCTGTATTGGCACACTATCCAAGTATAACTTGCTAATTTCCTGGCTTATACTGAAAACTGCTTTGACATGTTAATTATTGTACTTGGTACTAGTGAAAACAAGTTTATTGTAGGCAGATAATACCAAGACACACATCAGAGATTCTCCTAAACTGAAGAGGGCTCAAGGATTACAGTCTGGATTGTACACTGCATAGAATGTACAGTGCAAGATCCATTTTGCCTACAACCAGACTATATGTGCACTTTAAGAACACTTTGCACTTTAAGAACACCTTGCACCTTAAGCACTGCAGCGTTTTCATCCAGCACCATTTTAACCTGTTCTTAACCACCAACACACAAAGGGAATTTGAATTGCTGACTGCTAAATTGATTGTTAAGGAATTGTTTTATTGGTTAATTAATTCTGGACTATTGGTTAATAGATTGGCTATTCGATTAATTTTATATTTCTGGCAAATTAAGTGGGGGAGGGTAACTGGTTGGGAGGGTTTTTGTAATTAAGGAGCCGTCATAATTAAATTATTTTTAGCTAATTAATTAAAGGGGAGATTGCGGGGTTGGGATTTTAGATTAAATTAAATATTAGAGTAAATTATAAACAGGTCATCTTAAATTAGGAAATTGACTGATTGGCATGAGAAGAGAGGGTTGGGGAGCTAGCTGTTTTTAACACCCAGAGAAGGGTGATGAGTCGGGCCTATGCACAGCTGGTCTGAGGCTGTGGGCAGAGACCAGCAGGGGATGACTGGCCTGGGAATTCCAGTACTCCTGGGGAGGGGAAGGTATGATGGTGGGAACAGACAGAGTTATAAGGAAAGGAGGCTGAGACATGATAGTGCTCGGCCCCCATCCAGTCTGTGTCCCATCCCGACGGTGGCAGGTAGAGGGGTCAGGTTGAATTACTCGCCTCCGTCATTGGTGTTATGTAATGCCAGGTCCATAAATAATAAGACCTCAGTCCTGCGGGAGTTCTTGCTTGAGCGGGACGTGGACCTGGCTTGCGTGACTGAGGCCTGGGTGCGAGATGGGGAGACTGTAGCTCTCTCCCAGATGGCTCCCCCAGGATACTCAGTCTTTCACCAATCATGGACTAGCGGGCGGGGGGGATGGGTGGCTCTATTCATATGAGAGGCTTACTCCTTCCAGGCTCTCCTGGCCCCAGAGATTAATGGTATTGAATGTGCCGGTCTGGTGTGGGACATTGGGGAGGGGTTGGCGATCTGGCTGGTGTACTGTCCGCCTAACGCACCAGCCAGCACCTTACCATCCCTGATGGAGGCCGTAACAGGCTGGGCATTGGAATACCCAAAGCTTTTGATCTTGGGTGACTTCAATGTCCATGCTGATGACACGCCCTCCAGTCAGGCAATGGACCTAATGTCATCCATGGCGACACTGGGACTCTCCCAACTTGTTACAACATCCACTCACCAGGCGGGGCACATGCTAGATTTGATCTTTGTGGCGGGAGTTTTAGTGGATGGTATTACTGCTGAAGCAGTGCCATGGTCAGACCACTATGCCCTCAAGGCTCATGTGGATGTCCCACCCCAAGCCCGTTTAGGCGGTGAGCATATTTTAGCTCACCCGCAGAACCAGATGGACCTGGAACGGTTCCAAATGGCTCTACGGGATTCCTGGCCCCCTGGCAATTCTCTGGATGACCTGAGTCTTGGCATGACAGACTCTTCAGAGCCATCAATGAAATCGCACCTCGGCGCCCTCTACACCCTCGCTCTAAGCTAGCACCATGGTACAACCTGGAGTTCTGGCAGATGAAACAAGGACTCAGACGGCTAGAGAGGTAATGGCAGCATACCCGAGACGAAGCAACTAGAACATCTTATAGAGAGTTTATGAGGTCCTATGAGATGACAGTCAAAGTCACAAAGAAAACTTATTTTGCGGCCAAGATTGCGTCTGCAATTTCACGCCTGGCACAATTGTTTAACATAATTTGGACCCTTACAACACTGCCACAAGGCAGGCCAAATTCTAGGGAATTGGTGATCGGCTGTGAGGCTTTTGTGAACTTTTTTGCAGCTAAGATCTTGTAACTCCACCACGACCTCCCCGCCACATTGGAAACAGTATGTGAACTCGAGGCCCTGTGCCTGTCTTCTGGTTCTGTTCTGGATTGCTTCGATACACTCAGCCTAGAGGAAGCTGACAGGATCCTCTCTACTGTACGCCCTACACTTGTGATCTGGACCCTTGTCCCTCCTGGCTAATTAAAGCTTGCCAGAAGGAGCTCAGATATCCTATATGGGATATCGTAAATAGATCCCTTGTGGAAGGGCATTTTCCAACACCTCTTAAAGAGGCTGTGGTCCACCCTCTCCTGAAAAAAATCGACATTAGACCCGGCCGAATTGGCACATTACTGGCCGGTCTCGAATTTACCGTTTTTGGGTAAAATTATTGAGAGGGCAGTAGCGCTACAGTTACAGAGTTTTCTGGATGACGCTTCTGTCCTAGACTCTCACCAGTCTGGCTTCCGCCCAGATCACGGGACGGAGACAGTGCTGGTCACCCTGGTGGATGACCTCCAGCGGCATCTGGATTGAGGCAGCTCTGTGGTACTGATGTTGTTGGACCTATCGGTAGCATTTGATACGGCTGACCATCGGTTGCTGACCTGCCATCTCGCCGACACAGGGATTCAGGGGTTGGCCTTGGAGTGGCTTTCTTCTTTCCTTGATGGTCAGGGACAAAGGGTGGTGATTGGGGGTGAACTCTTCCGGAGACACGTGCTTGACTGCGGGGTGCCTCAGGGGGTGGTGCTCTCCCCAATGTTGTTCAATATCTACATGCACCCCCTTGCCCAGATTGCCCGGAGGTATGGGTTGGGTTGTCACCAGTATGCTGATGACACCCAGCTCTATCCACTGATGGATGGCCGGCCTGACTGTGCCCCAGAAACTTTGGATCTGGTGCTAAAAGTCATGGCTGGATGGCTTAGGCTGAGTAGATTGAAGCTCAATCCAGTGAAGACAGAGGTCCTTTGCTTGAGTTGTGGTGGTCCGGGAAGGGAAATCCCCCTACCGGTGTTTGGTCAAGAGCTTGTGGGTGCTACTGGAGCCTACTTTGACAATGGAGGCCCAGATAGCAGCCACTGCTAAATCTGCGTTTTTCCATCTTAGGCGGGCAAGGCAGTTGGTCCCCTTCCTGGAGCACGGCAACCTGGCAACAGTGATCCATGCAACAGTCACCTCGAGGCTGGACTACTGTAATGCCCTCTACATGGAGCTGCCCTTGTGCCAAACCTGGCAGTTGCAGCTAGTGCAGAACACGGCTGCCCGGCTGTTATTGGGGCTTCCCAGGTGGGAGCACATTCAGCTGGGACTACGGGAACTGCACTGGCTGCCAATAGTATACCGGATTCGTTGCAAGGTGCTGGTTATTACCTTTAAAGCCCTATATGGCCTAGGACCTGCCTACCCCTACCTTAGGGACCGTCTCTCCCCACATGTTCCCCAGAGAGTACTTAGATTGGGATCACAAAATCTATTAGTAATCCCCAGGCCGAAGGAGGCCGGATTGAAATCAACTAGAATCAGGGCCTTCACAATCGTAGCCCCCTGCTGGTGGAACCAACTGCCAGATGAAGTGAGGGCCTTGCGGAACCTTGTGCAGTTCCACACGGCCTGCAAGACTGTCCTCTTCCGGCTGGCATTCAATTGACTTGGCACCAGTACTTAAGAGAAATGGAAGAAGGCCGTTGCCACTAGAATAGCACCAACTCAGTATTCTGTTTTAACTGTTTTAATCATTGTATATCTATTTTATTATCAAATGTGTAATTTTAATACTTATTAATTTAATTGTTTGTGGGATTTTATGTTGTGAGCCACCTGAGCCTGCTTCGGCGGGGAGGGCGGGATATAAATCAAATCAATCAATAAATTTCTTATTGCTTCTCCAATTAACTTTCAAGTGCTTTCAGCATAAAGATGCCAGCCTTCCGGTGGGACCTGAGGATTCCCCAAACTTGCAGCTCTTCTCCAGACTACAGAGATGAAATTCTCCCAGAGAAAAAATGGATGCTTTGGATAATAGACTCTGTGGCATTGTACCCCACTGAAGTCCCCGTCCTTTCAAGGCTCTGTCCCCAAATCTCTAGCAGTTTCCCAGCCTGGATCTGGCATCCTACCTCCCATCCCCTACCAGTGGCCGGGGGGGGGGGGACACCTGAAAACCCTATTTCTCCTGAAGTTTGCTCAGCTTACTTCAGGCCATTTTGAGGACATTGTGTTCATTTTAGTTAATTTACAAAGTCATATTTTTCTTCACACCTGAGTAGTTCCCCAGGTTTGTAGAAACTCTTGCTAGATCTATAGGTAGTCTAGTTTTGCTGATTTTGTGATAAGCACAACCAGCTTTAATCTTGAAACACATTGTTTTTTCTATTCCAGTAGCAGGTTGACTTCAGCTTTGTGTGGTCTTTACAAGAATCCCTGCAGTTTAGCAATGTGATTCAAGGACAAGGGGCATGCCCTGGGACTCCTGTTTTACGTTGCTGCTACCAATTAACATAGCTACCCATCTGGAAGGAGCATATTCTGTGTATGTTTAAAAACATATCAGAAACAAAAAATGGGTCTATGACATCCCCCTTGCTATTTCTGCCCTCATTTCTATCCAACATTAGATTCACCTCTAATTTCCCCCTGAACTAGTGAGAAATAACTCTGTCATGCTCCTGCCTTTTCCTCAACCCACAAATATTTAAATCTTACTTGCAGCTCACTTGCTATCAGCAACACCTGCTATCAGCAACACCAAGAAATTATTGCTACAGACACTTGAAAGTATTTTGTCAGATTGTTTGTAAAAGAATAAAATTAGAAAGTAAAGACACTTACTTCATCCAGTATCTTTTAAGTTTGTACATGGTTTGGTTTCTGAAGCAAGGCAAAGGTACTTAATCCAGTGAGATCAGCCCAGGTTGCTCAGAGATGGGAAAAAAGTGTAAAGCAAATATCTTTTGCCTTTCTTTTAGAAACCTTATCTGAATAATCCCGCCTACCTGGTCAGTCAGACTATATATGTATAGTAGGTACTTCTGACTATGTGCTGGAGTTCCCTTAAGTTGGCAATATCAATAAACTGCTTGGAATTTGCTGAAATGTTGATGAAGCGTCACTAATAGGCAACAATAGCTTTGTTGGCTGAAAACATTATAGGCAAACCAGCCAATGTTCCATGACGAAAGGAATGTTCATGCCACCATCTCTGACCCAGCCACTCCAACCACCCTGCTTGGTATTTGACCATCCAAAGCCCTTCTCTGAGTTTTATTCCCCCCCCCCCCTTTTGAAAGACTGGTTGCTCTGTTGTACTAATTTAGTGTCATATTGGGGGGGCGGAATCAGAAATAGAAATATGTGAACATGTGAATCCACAAATGTGAGTTTCACATTCTATTTAAAATATTTATGATATACCAACTACTCTTTAGTGTTCTTGAGGGTGAGTTTTCTCTCTTAGGCTGCAGGTATTTAAAACCTTGGACAAAGGGCAAGACCTTAACGGCTCTTGGCCTTTGTCCCATGGTTTTTAGCCTGATGGACCCAGTAGATATCAGTTCAGCATATATTGTGAACTTTTGTTGTTGTTTTTAATACTATGTGTTACTGAAATTTGTTTAAATTATACTGTGTTTTCCCAAGCCAGAGCTGACATAGGCATGCTGGTGATGTTGTAGGGTTGCCAGGTCCAACTCAGAAAATATCTGGAGATTCTGGGGGTGGTGCCTGGAGATTTTCCCATTCCCTAAAATAAATAAAAATACAGCAGTGCAGTTCCCTGAATATAGTCTTCATTTCCTCATCCCCCAGCACTTCCACTAAATGAACGTGAACACACACACATAAAGCAGCCAAAACAGTTTGCAGGCACACACTTTTGTGCTCACTGGGGTAATTTACTCACAGGAGTTGCTGAATGTAACTGCTGTATTTCAACCAACTTCTTCAAATGAATAGGAAAATGAAAGGAGAGCAGCGTAGAGGGTGGAGTTTTCCTCCATCCCATAATGTTCCCAGTTTCTTCTTCCTTGTCTTTGCAGACTGAAGGAGGAAGCAATTCAGGCCTTGCAAAGCTGCAAAGAAAATGCGGAATGGACTTTCCATTAAGGTCTCTGTGCCCGGACAGACTACTCTCAGAGTAATCTATCTGGACACAGAGACCTTAATGGAAAATCCATTTCATGTTTTCCTTGCAGATTTGTCTATGCTGCAATGTATTTTAATGAAGTAGAGCTCAATTTCACTTTTCAGCATTTATATGGCCATTTAAAAATGTTCCTTGCTGGAGCTGTGTGACCTTGAAAATAAAGGATCAATGCTTTGAGCCAACATGTCTCTGCTGAATGGACCTTAGAAACTGGTGCATAGTGAGTACTCTAACATGGGAACCCACAGCCAAAGAGCCATTGCCAATCTGAGTAGACCTGGAGGCAGGGGGAGAAGCTTGCATAGCCAACCATTTCATGTTTTCCTAAATGCAAAGGATTCTATATTTTTGGTTTATATTTTTAGTTTCTACTGTGTTTCTAGTGCTTTTCCTTGATATTTTATTTTTAAAATTGCATTGTCAAATCCCACTATTCCCCCACCTTTCCATTTTAAACAAAACTTTGCAAGAGTTGTAAGCATGTTTGTATTTTAAGTAAAAATAATACATTTAATTGTTTTTCTCTGTATCCTTTATAAAGTTATATCTCTATTACCTGGCATTGCATTTTATGATATGTATGGCCTGACCCCACAAAGTCCCATTTATGTCAGTTCCGTCCCTCATAACAAATGAGTTCAACACCCCTGTTCTAGTTGGTTATGAGGAAATTCCTGACATATTTTCATAAAGTGCATTACACTCATGCTTGCAGATTGAGAACCGGCGTGGCATAATGGATAGAATGTTGGACTAGGACCCTGGGTGATTGGGGTTCAGATCCCCATTTCTATTACAGAAGCTTGCTGAGGGACATTGAACCTGTGTTGGAAAATACCTCGAGACTTTGGGATGGAGCCAGTAGTGGGCAGGATTTGGAGGGGGAGGGGAATCAGCATGGTATAACGCTGTAGAGTCCACCCTTCAAAATAGCTATTTTCTCCAGTGGAGATCAGTTGTACAAGCGGGAGATCTCCAGGCCCTACCTGGAGGCTGGCAGCCCTAAACTATTGGACCATTCACATTATCTAAACCTAACCTATCTCACAGACTGTCTGTGAGAAAATTGAGGACAGGACAATTATGTTCTAAGCAATTTTAAGTCCCAGCTGGGGATAAAAACAGGATATAAATAAATGCATACATTTAATTGAGACAACAGAAGGATGCTCCTTCGCGAGTTAAGCCAGTAGTGCAAAACCACTAATAGACATAGGTTTACTGTGTATATACTTTTTTCTCCTTCTTAATATATGAATCACCCTCACTTTCTTTTTTTTGTTCCTGTGCCTCTGCTTTGTGGCCACAGTACATATACACAGCTTTCAAACACAAGAGAAACAAGTGCTAACTTACAAAAGGTGTTGTCTTAAAATCTGCGGCTTTGGGTGCAAATCTAGCAAGGGGTGTGCTTATTTACCAAGATTCCCAAAGAACTAAGGGTGTGTGTGAGAAAATTCTACAGTTTGTTCCATAAAGTTGGTTTGAAAAAGTAAATACTAATGGAGCTAACTTTAAAAAAAGTATTACAGGTGATGCTACCATAGGCCAGGTGTGGTTTTCTTTAAATTTCTAATCATGTACAAAAAATTAGAGTATAAAATAGTTTTTGTATTTAAGTAAGCAAACTTAAGGATGTTGTTGCTGTAGTTCAAATCTTTTAAATGCTATTATCAAATACTTAATTTTCAGCTAACAAAGGACAGGAGCTGTTGTCTGAGCAGCTCCTTTTCAGCAGTACCTATTATTAGTCAACCAGAGGCTGACACACTCATCTTCCTTTATTGATTAGCTCCCATCCCAATCAGTGTGATTGGCTCCAGTGGGGTGGTGGTGGTGGTGGAAATAGCACAAAGCTATTTATTTAATAGAAATTTTATTTAAAAGGGGATAAAAATTAGAGCAATTATGAAAGTAGGATGCCTGCTGGAATTGGGGAAAACGAATAAGAAAAACGGGTTCCCCTTATAAACGTTTTTTTTTTTGTTCCCCCGAAGAGGTTTCAAAACTCCGTTCCAGTGTGTTCCCCCAGAAAAAAAGCCCTGGATGTGTCCCACTTCAAGAATGGCAGCCTTGCCACAGTCAGGGAGCATGAGGGTCAAGGACAACAGGGAAATGTTTCCTCAGAAATTACCCCTTCTACAGTTGGTGGACAGGTATCCTTTCACACCAAGGATCCGTCCCTCAGCAGGGATGGAGAGGGATTCTTGGTATTTGGTGATTCAGCCCTTAGGCATGTAGACAGATGGGTTACAAACCCATGCACTGACCACATGGTGACTTGCCTTCCTGGTGTGAAGGCAGCAGACATTATGCATGGTCTATGGTAGACAATCCTGGGGCTGTGGTGCAAGTTGGCACCAACAATGTGGGATATGTAGTTGTGTGGTCCTAGAGGAAAAATTTAGGCTACAAGGCAAGAGACTCAAGGCCAGGACCTCCAAGGTAGCCTTCTCAGAAGTGCTACCTATTCAACATTCAAGGCCAGACAGACAGGTGGTCTCCACTGAAAGTAATGGAGGATTGGGATTTGGGAATATTGGGAAATACCATTTTTTTCAGGTTCAATATATCCACCCACCCGTCCCAAAAACTGTTTTTTTGCACATCCCTAATCTCTTTCCCAAGCCTCCCTCTCTGCCTCAGCGTCTTCAGGTTGGCAACCCTAGCCTCAAGGGAATGAACCTGCTTCCTGAGAGCCACAAGCTCCATGTAGCAAGTACACATCCATGATTTCCACCACTGGGTAGATAATCGTACATGTGGCACTCTCTACAAAACACCGAATAGCCCCCAATAATCCCCTGCTCACTTTCTACCTTAATCACTAGCTAGTGATTTCAAGTTATCTAGAAGGACTTCTGATTTAAGCGAGTGAACATCCTGAGGCTGTGCTTCATTTGGGACACTAATTTTTTGTTTTTTACTTTTAATCTTGGTCTTCATTGATTTTTTAATCTCTTGTTGCTTGTTTAACCAAGTTTTGTTTGGTTCTTTTCTTGGGGTTCTTTATCTTTATCTTGGTTTTGTATTCCTTGACATCTTTGGCATCCTTGAGTGTCTCTGGGCTGTGACTTCCTCCCCCCACCCCATTGTCTGCCTTATTTTATTCTTTGTTTTGTCTGTTTTTTTCCTATCTTAATTTTATTTACTTTAGCCTCAGTGTTTTTTGTTTCAACTCCTCCTTTCTCTGCTGTAGGTAGGAGTGGGGGGGGGGAGTGGAGAAGAAAAGAAAAGATCTCCATGTTTTAATTTTGTGCTTCTTGTTAGGGGCTCAGTTTTATCTGTTTTAATTTTTATACCTACTATTCTGTTTTACTATTTTAACCCTATTATATTTTAATCTCTTCAATTAAGTTCTATTAACAATTTTATTTACTTGAGTCTATTTTATTCTTTTCTTGTTGATATTGGTTCAAGCTCTTAGGTTTTGCTAGGCTGTTCTTGGTGCTTGAAAGAGGTGGATGCTCCCCTCTGTTTTGTTTCTTCCTCTCTTGTTTAATTAAGTACAAGAATGAGAGGTTGACAAAAGAATACAGTTGGCCTTTTAATATATTTGAGGAGGAAAGTGCCCAGCTTTGTGGTTGAAAGTTTTTTTTATTCCACTTACACCATTTATATAGCACTGGTATAGGACTTTATATTTAGCTATACTTTGGGCGGGGGGGTTGGAGCAGCTACTAGGATTCGTAGCACTAACTTTGCAGGTTGTTATTTAGTCTTGGCATGGGGATAAAAAGGGGAAGGCCATTTAAGGATACCTTAGCTACATCAACAAAACAAAGTAGAATTGTGGATTTTTCTGGGAGGTCATTTTCCCATGTCCACTCACTTAAATTGATATGCATGCCTTAAAGATCCCTCATCTTCAGACTCCCTCACTGGTTATGGAGGAGCTTTCTAAACTAAAAAGTGATATCAGATCCCATGAACCTTTAGCATCTATATCTAATGCAAACATAGGTCAATCTGATACTCTTGAAATGTGCACAGCTAACTATGGTTATAGCACAGTCTCTCAACAAAATTTATGAAAGATTGGAAAACATAATAGAAATTTGTCAGATGCAACTTTTCCTGTGTGAATCCTCTCAGAAATGTTTAGTAACTCAGGGACTTTCTTCTGATAGTAATAAATGTGATGAGAGATATTCTATTGGCTATGACCATTTGAATAAGAGTCCATCATGTTTAACTACTTCACCACCCTGGAAAGAGAAGCTTGATGCTAGATCAAGACTGGACAAACTTGCTTAATGGAAGAGCCACATAGAATAGATGTCAGATGTTTGAGAGCCACAAGCCATGAACATCCCATATTTGAGAGCCGCAAAACAGGGAGGGAGGAAGGAAGGAAGTGTTGTGTATTGCATTTGGTGCGCTGAATTTACAGCTCCACGCAGCTTCATGTGCTTGGAGTAAACGTGGGTCACCTGACATGTACTGGACTGTACCTAGAAGCCAATGGGCAACTAGGGCATGAATTTCTAACTACCAGGATTGGACTGGACCTTGTGGGGGGAGGCTTGTTCCAAGAAACGTATATAAGCGGGGACCCGGACCCGCCATGTTGTCTTGTTAGTTGTTCTTGAATAAAGCATGGTTACGGTTGAACATCTCCGAACCCAGTATATTACACTAGCGACAAGGATGGCATCTTGTTGAGTCAGCCTATTGCTCGGCTGCACTGCACATTCCATGCGCAAGCTCCAGAACTCCACACTCTGAAGTAACGCATCATGGCTGGGATCATGGCTGTGGTTCCAGGACACCAACTACTGGAGTTCAACCCTACTTGGCCGGACCTGTGGGAGACATGGGTGGACCGGCTCAAGTATTACATTATCCTGCACAAGATCGAGGAAGCAGACGACAAGAAGGCGCTCCTGCTGAGTTCCTGTGGGGTTGAGACAGTCCAGCTTATGAAGCGCCTCATCACGCGCACCATCCTTGAGGCTGCCACATACAAGGCTCTCATCCAGGTGGTAAACAAGCATCTAAAGCCTCAACCAACCTGCCTGGCATGCTAGTATGGATTTTACACCAGACAGCAGAAGCCGGCCGAATCCGAAGCAGACTTCCTTGCTGAACTGAGAGGCCTTGCCCTGCGACTTCCGTGGGGATCTGGAGGAAATTCTCCTGGACCGCTTTGCGGTGAGCATCTGGGACAAGAAGTTGCGTTGAAAGCTACTCGCTATGGATAACATCACCCTCACACAGGCCCTCTGCCAGGCAACCGTGTTTGAGCAGTCGCACAGCACCTGCCCGGCAGCGGTGACTCACCAAGCCACTGTATCCTCCACTTTGGACATTTCCGGAGAGGAGGCGCACCAGATCTGCCATCCAGCATGCCATGGAAACAGACCGGACCAGCCACGGCCCACGGAGAGGCAGGCCTCAGGAACTTGCACCAGCTATGGGGGCCAACACAAATGCCACGACTGCCAGTTTTGCAATGCGGATTGCAGAAACTGTGGGAAAATGGGCCATATTGCATGTGCCTGCAGAGTGATGACGACCCGGAGATGCCCGACAACTCACCACAAGGCGGCGGAAACTCACATCACAGCATTGACTAGCACCCAGGTACTTAAGAAAAAGAATTGCAGATTTATACCCCGCCCTTCTCTCTGAATCAGAGACTCAGAGCAGCTTACAATCTCCTTTATCTTCTCCCCCCACAACAGACACCCTGTGAGGTGGGTGGGGCTGAGAGGGTTCTCACCGCAGCTGCCCTTTCAAGGACAACCTCTGCCAGAGCTATGGCTAACCCAAGGCCATTCCAGCAGATGCAAGTGGAGGAGTGGAGAATCAAACCTGGTTCTCCCAGATTAAGAGTCCACGCACTAGGACTTGCCCCAGGACACCCCTGACAAAGTAAAGGTGACTGTGCGCATAGACAGGGCCCCCTGCTGGATGGAGATAGACTCTGGGTCCGCCATCACCATAATATCGGAGGATACCCTCAAACAGCTGTTTCCTAAAGGCAGGCCCCCTCTGAGGCTGGCTGGGTTCATCCTCTGGGACTTCCAAAAGAACCCGATTCAGATCATGGGGTGGGGCCGGATTCGGGTGCAATTTAAGCACTTTGATGGGATGCTGGACCTTCTGGTGGTGAAGGGCAAACTCACAAGTCTGTTGGGCTTGGCCTGGTTCAGACTGCTAGGAATAGAGATAGTGGGAGTTAACCAAGGGCAGCACCTCAGTTTTGAGCATGTGTGTAAGGAGTTCCCAGAAGTATTCGACGGGGCTCTTGGTTGTTACAAGGGTCTGCCTATATTGCTACAGCTCAACCCGACTATGTGGCCCATAAGGCCGAAGGTGTGTCCCATTCACATTGAAGCCCAAGACTGAGGCCGAGTTAGACTGCCTCATCACTCAGGGGTCCTAGAGCTGGTCCCCCACACCTCCTGGGAGACCCCAATTGTAATGCCGATAAAGCCAAATGGGGATGTCTGGATTTGTACAGACTATAAATGCACCATAATTAAGACACTCCTGGACTACCTTGTCCTGGTAGTGAGTCACATCCTGGTGTCCCTGGCTGGCGCCAAGATTTTTGGGAGGCTGGACTTAGCACAGGCCTACCAGCAGCTTTCAGTCAATGACCAGTTGGCAGAGGAGCAGACCATTGTAACTCATAGGGGGGTGTTCAGAGTGCGATGGCTACAGTTCAGGGTCAGCGTGCCTCCGGGACTATTCCAAAACCTTAGCCTGAAGCTATGTGTGGTGGCTGGGAATGGACGAGGAGATCGAGGCGTGGGTGAAGCTCTGCCAGCCATCCAGGAATTGAGGCCGGATCCGCCTAGTGCCTCAGTACACCTTTGAAATAAAAAAGAAGTCCTTTGATTTATTTTACTTTGCCTTTCTAAATATGGTCTGCCTGAGGTCCGTTCCAGATGAAGATCCCAGGATTTATCATCTCTGTTTTAATTTTTTACATCTTCAATAGTGGAATGAGCTACAATGTATAACAAAAAATTATTTATTAACAAAAAAAAATTCAAAAATCAAAAGCCTTTAATTTCATCATATTATATTAAATTAATTCAACAGGCTTCCCCACAACAAATACTCTGTGAGGCAGGGGGGCTGTGCCAAATGTTTTCCACACAGTTCTATGCAGACTTTAATTTTTATTTTTAAAAAGCACCCTAGCAGCCACTATGCAAACTTTTAAAATTGTGAAACGTGTTTTTTTTATTGTTTTAGAGCCCGGTTTTGGTTTGACTCCCCAACTCCTCTACTTGCAGTTGTTGGAGTGGTCTTGGGTCAGCCGTGGCTATCACAGACCTTGTCCTTGAAAGGGCTGCTGCTGTAAAAGCTCTCTCAGCCCCACCTGCCTCACAGAGTGTTTGTTGTGGGGGAGGAAGCTAATGGAGACTGTGAGCTACTCTGAGACTTTGTGTGATTGGCAAAATATAAATCCATTGTCTTATTATTATTTATAAAATTTTTGTGTTTTTTATTTTAGAAATGCTGGCTGAGGGTGCAGCTGGAAAGGACCATGTGATTCCCTGCTTTTTGAATGGCTAGAACCTTTTTTCCAGCCAGGGTAATTTCTGTCTGGTAAACTACCTTGATTGGAGCCCCTCTTATCTAGTCCCACCCTCAGCTGACGTGTGCTTGTTCAACTGACTGTTAGTAGCTCCCTGCCTGCCTTTCAATACACATCCCAGGGTAGGAAAATGCAGCTGTGTTTTAAAAGTGGTTTTTGTTTTTTAAAAGCGGTGGTTGGGAAATTGTGTGTGGATTTTTTTTTTCAGCTTTTCCTGGTGAGTGTTAAAACCCTCTTTTGCTTAAGGAAGGGATACGCTTAATGTTTAAACTTTGCAGTCTGTGAGGGAGGGAAGGAGGGGTTTCTCTGTCTCCACTTTAGGAAGCTGGAGGGGAACGGCAGGGCTTTGTGCTGGACTTTTGGCTTTTCCTGGGTTGAGCTAAAACAATCTTTTTGGAAGGGCTCTCTGGGGTTGCGGAGGGGATTCAGCATGGTACAATGCCATAGAGTCCACCTTTCAAGGCCTTGACATTTTTTCCAGGGGAGCTGATCTCTGCTAGCTGGAGATCAGTTGTAAAAGCAGGAGATATCCAGGTTCCATCTGGAGGCTGGCAACCCTATCTGGTTTCCTGAAGTATTGCAAGGTGAGGGCTATAATCCCATGAATTGAATCTTTTTAACATGAGCACTCTATTATCTTGCTTCAGGAACCTTGGAAGCTGCTCACTTACAGGATTTTCATTGCACAGTTTGAATGCAGGGTCACCAGGCCTGATGCCCAGGCTAAGAGCCACAGGCCAAGATCCCTCTGACTCCTGTCCTTTGGCTCATGCCAAAGTCTTGCACCTCTGTCGAGGTCCATAGCTGCCTCCTCCTAAGCAGCAACAGCAGAGAGTGGGCCTTCAGTCAGCCTCAGACAAAGACACCTTATTCAATGAGCAACAGACCCAAAAAAGACCCAACTAAACCCAGACAAAAACACCACGCTCCAGAAGGCTACAAGTACCCACTCACCCTCAAACTCTGTCCTCTCACAAAGCAATCTCAGTTAATAGTTCCCAGTAATTTAGCAGTTTAGGAAAGGGGGGAGGGAACACCAAAAACCCTCTCATCTTCCCAGCAACTTTTATGATAGTAGCACATGCAAATGTTTTAAATTGTTTTTATGTTCTATGTTTTTATTGTTTATTGTATCGGTCACACTAATGTGTTTGTGTCGACCCTTGGTTTGTGAGCTGCCCTGAGCCTGCATTTGGTGGGCAGGGCGGGATAGAAATTAATTAGTTAAATCAACTCTCTCCTGGGTTCTGTCTCCCAGGCCACCTGACTCAGTTTTCAAGTTACCGAGATTTGACATTCAATTGCTTTTTGTTTTTCCATCTTCTTGCAATCAACATCTTGGCAGCAGTGATTAAATCTAATATCATACATCTAATATCTGTCCAGGTAGTATGTGATTTGCTGGACCTGTTGGATGTAGAATGTTTGTAACCTGCTCTATCTCTAAGATTTTATTCCAAAAGGATTTGAGCCAAAAGCTGTCCAACCACATGTGACTGAAGCTTGTTTTTTCTCAGCCCACATTTTCAGCACATGAACTTCTTTTATCTTGAAATTTTATTCACTTGTAGAGGGGTTATTTCTGTATATACTGAGGTCTGAATATGTGTCATGTATGTGGAATGTAAATACAAAAATCAGTTGTGATAGTGACATTCCATATACAGGACACCCATTCTGAGCTCAGCATACACAGCAACTATCCTAAACTCATATAGAAGACATGTTTGGCATTCCATATTCTTCCTACAACCATCCCATGATTTGCAAGCACACTCAGGTGCCTAGAAACCATAATGTGTCAATCTGAATGGTTACATTAAAATCTTGCTCTGGTGACTGTTCTCTCTTAAGTTCTCTTGTTTGTTAGGCTGAAGTGGCAATGAAGCAAGACTGACTCTATGAAAGCAAAGGAGACCGGCTGTGAGTCCAAAATATATTCTACTTTCTCACTTGCTTCCTCAGAGATTCCCTTATCCTCGAGCTATTCACAAGCACACCTGGACACCTAAAAACTGTTTTTCCTTCTCTCCTCGATATCCTAGACAACTGAATAGATGCAACTCTGACAATAGATATTGGCAGGGCTTTTGTAGCAGGAACTCCTTTGCATATTAGGCCACACCTCCCTGATGTAGCCAATCCTCCAAGAGCTTACAGGGCTCTTCTTACAGGGTCTACTAATATGCAAAGGAGTTCCTGCTACAAAAAAAGCCCTGGATATTGGTTTACTTTGTACTTACTCATAAACCACCACGAAGTCCTCACAATTATCTTCTTCAGCTGCTGTTAGTCAACAACTGTCAGCAAAACAAAACTACAGACATTTAGTTGTTCAGCAGTAGAATCAGTTACCTATGGAGGTGGTGAGTTCCCCTCACTAGCAATCTTTAAGCAGCAACTGGACAAACATTTGTTGGGGATGTCTAGGCTGATCCTGCATTGAGCAGGGGGTTGGACGAGATGGCTTGTATGGCACCTTCCAACTCTGATACTATGATTCTAGTTTGAAGTTACAAGAGAAGGAAGACATTTGATACACTGAATTGGAACCACTCTATAATTTGCCCTTCTGAGAAGCCTCTATTCCCATGAGTTCCCAAGTGTGAGTTTGGAGGGCTTATAGCCTTTTAGGCCTGAGATACTGTGAAGAACACATCTCTATGGAAGCAAGCTACCACTACTCAGAAGGAAAGCACTGGGCAGTTGTACTTCTCTCATATTCTCAGGTAATCTGTGACTGCATCCACACAGTGCTGGATATTACACTCTCATAGTACTATATAGCATTTGCAATTGGACAATCCAGTCATAAATGCTTGTAATAGTGCAACAAGAATGCAAACTTCAACAGTGTGTGGATGCAACAGCAGGTAGTACTGTAAAGTTGTAATTTCCCATTGTATGCAGGGGGCACAGCTTCTGTTTCCTGTGGTGATAGAAAGTGCAGTCGGGTTGCAACTGACTTATTTATCTATTAAATTTTATTTGTTAGGCCACCTGCAAGCAGGGAACATATGGTGATATCGTATGGTTTTCAAGACAAGAGACGAACAGAGGTGGCCACCCTGGTAGCACCCCTGAACTTCCTTGGTGGTCTTTCAACTACTAACCAGGATTAACTCTGCTTAGTTTCTATTGAGAGTGGGCTAGCCTGGGCCATCCAGGTCATCTATTTCATATTGTTCAGGAATCTCACATTTTGGTCTTTCTAGAGGGCTATTAAACTTTCTGCAGCTAGAGGAAGAGAAGGATAGTGTCCTTTGTTCAAGAGAGCACCATAAATGGTACTAGAAATGACCTTCATAAGTAGGTATAAATTTCAGTCTTCTAAGAGGAAGGCCTCTTCATGGAAATGTTCTTGTGAGAAATCACCATTGACAAGTTTGTGCCTTTCTTCCATACTGCTAATAGCTTCAGTTTTCTAACGAGCCTGCTGAAGTCTAGAAAAAGACCATTATTGACCTCCACAACTAGGGTTGCCAGTTCTGGGTTGGGAACTACGTGGAGATTTTTGGGGATGGAGCCTGGAGAGATCAGGGGAGGAGAGGAACCTCAGTGGGGTATAATTACATACAGATCAGTTTCCAAAGTAGCCGTTTTCTTCAGGACTACTGATCTTGGTTGTTTAAATGGGGCAAAATACTAGAACCCAAATGCAATTGTGGTGCAGCCCACCAAACAATTTTCTATCTGTCACAGGAACGCGAATGTCATGCTTTCCAGGAAGATGTCATGGAGCTCTGCCCAGCAGCAACTGAGTGGACTGGAATTTTAGATCTTTGTATTTAGGGGGATTGCCCAGTCCGTCTGCATACCCATTGAATTAACTTGGTTACATATTTAATAGTATTATATGCTTCCTGCCTATAACTCTGCCATACAATACATAAATAAAAATGTCTGGAGATCAATAATAGGAGATCTCCAATTGTTACCTGGAGCTTGGCAACCTTATGCTACAACTCAAACATTCTTGTAATATGAATGTCTCAATACATATGCAAACATGATGTGGGAGGCAGGCAGTCAACATCTACCACAATGTGTTCAGTATAGAATCATTTCTTCTTGAACAAACCTCATACCACCTTATTTCTGTAACTTAATCTTTAGAACCTGTTAGACAACTTTGGAAAAGTCAACAACAAAGACATGAGCTCACCTTGAAGCCCAAGTTTATTTAACTGTTCTAAGTAGTCTGATAAGATGTCCTCAGAGATTATATAAATATGGGATAATAGCCATGTCTCAGAGAAAGAGCAATGAAGCTCCTGTTTCCAATATCAGCTTTTTCGTGTGTTTTCACTGGAGACTGAAAAGGTTACCAGAATCCAAATCAAACATTAATATGTTACTATTCTTGGCTGCAGGGTTCTTAATGAGGAGTAGGCTGAACTCCAGGTTTTTGGCAGTCCTTCAGCTAGGGTTGCCAACCTCCAATTGGTGGCTGGAGATCTCCTGGTATTAAAACTGATCTCCAGGTGACACAGATCACTTCACCTAGAGAAAATGGCTGCTTTGGAAGGTGGACTCTACAGCATTATACCCCATTGAAGTCCCTTTCCTTCCCAAACCCTGCCTTCCTCAGGTTTCACCCCCAAATCTCCAGGTATTTCTGAGCCCAGAGCTGGCCATCCAACCTCAGACAGACAGACATTAGTCACAGAATCCCCAGCAGGCACAGGTGCAGGAGGGAGCCATGGAAATGTAACTTTCAAGCCTGAAAGAGATAAGGCTAAAAAAAGACTGACAGAGCCACTGCTGTACTCTCTTGAACTTCTGTCCTATTAGTAAATAAGTGATGGTTGCAGGGGCCGGTGATGCCCATTTCCTGCTTGACGAGGCGCAGCAGCAGCAGCAGCCAGAGGTTTTTCAGGAGACTGTAGAGATTGCACTCCTTACTCATAAGACCTTGCCTACTAAACTTCACATAGACTAGACAAGGGAATATGTCCCTGTAACAGAGGTCATTAAAGTCACAAAACATTTCTAAATGTATTTCTGTTTCCCATTCAAATGTAATTCACAGAACTCATGATATTTGATTTGATTGGACTCCAAATAAACTACACCATGGATAAATATCGTAATAATCACACTAGAATGAAAGAGTGGAAAGAGGATATATACAGCTCTCTCTAGCATACTAGCAATGTCAGTCACACAGATCAGGGAAGGGATGCCAGGTCCCCCCCCCCCCCGGTCACTTTCAGGAGATGGGGGGTAGGTTTGCCAGATCTAGGTTGGGAAACTCCTGGAGATTAGGAGATGGAGCCAGGGGAGGACAGGGACTTCAGGGGGGTACGATGCTGTTGAGTCCACCCTCCAAAGCATCCATTTTCTCCAAGGGAACCTATCTTTGTAGTCTGGAAATGAGCTGGAATTCCAAGGGATCCCCAGGCCCCACCTGGAGGCTGGCATCCCTAGGTCAGGGCTAAAATACATGACAGAAAATCCATCTATCCTCTGGCAAGACATGTAAAATGCCACAGGAGGGAAGCCTGAAGCTCATCTGCCCTTCCCTGTTGCTCCATTTACAGCTGAATGGATAAACTAAACGTTTTTAAAAGGTGATTCCTTGCTGAAACATATAACCATTGGGAACTTGACCAAACATGTGGATTTCATATCCTATATTTTGGCCCTCAGTCACTAGTAATTGAGCTAAACAACAGGATCAAGAACACTAACAAAATTCACAGTGAGATGGAAACCACTATAACTGTTATGAAAGGCAAAGAGAAATAATGTAGCTAGCTACTTCAGCATATATAGAGTCAGTAAACTGTCAAAGCTCTGCTAAAGGCACTATGGCATTGCAATAACTAGCAGAAAGCAGAACAAAGTTTGAGTCCAGTGGCACCTTTAAGACCAACAAAATTTAATCCTGGTTAGGAAAAGTTCTCATACTGTAATGCCCGAAAACAAGCCAGGCTCCCCCCCCCCCCCCCCCCAGTTTAAAGTTCAGTGGCTATATGTATTAGTAGGAACAATGGATTCCCACTGAATATGGATATACAGACTACAATGTGAAGAAGCTGGTCAAAATGAGAATTCTACCTTGGAAACACATCTCATCTTTCTTCTGCTTTTTCTGTTTTATATGAACCTTTTAATCAACCTTGGAGGTTTTTAAACAGAGGCTAGATGGCCATCTGACAGCAACGAAGATCCTGTGAATTTAGGAGGAGGTGTTTGTGAGTTTCCTGCATTGTGCAGAGGGTTGGACTAGATGACCCTAGAGGTCCCTTCCAGCTCGATGATTCTATGAACTTGCAATAAGAAAATCACATCTGCATAAACTTCTAAGAACTTTGGCAACAACACTGAGAATCATGAGTTTGCTTTTGGAAACACTGAGGGTTGCTGTTGGTCTTTTTGGAGTTTAAAGAAACCTTTCCAACTCTTTGAATTGTTTATTTATGTAGATTGCTTGTAGATTATGTAACTGGAGGTTCATTTTGTGTACTGTTGACCACTACATTTTCACCAGGAGGCTGACAACTCTACTCTTTGCAAGTGCTGAGAATGAAGCAACAAGAAAAGCCCTACCATGTCAGTACAATTGTGATTGCTGTTAAGTCTTAAGACACAATACTCTGTTTAAAACAGGCTTGCTAGCCCTTATGTCGATGATGAATGCATAACAATGGGGTCATTCACAGGCAGTGTAGGGTCTCTACCTCCCTGGGAATTTCACCAGATATGGAGAAAAATATGAAGTAGCAAATTACCTGAAAAGGGGAGGAGGAAAATCTATAAAACTGGTTTGAAGGAGACTGAAAATGCTCATGAAGGCATAGACAGTTGACAGCAAATGAGAGCTAAACTGTGATGTCATCCTCGTCATTACCTCAAGGACACCATGGCCATTTTAAAGTCATTTTAAAATGCTGTTGAGTACAATGAGCTGAGGGGCTCTTGTTCTCTCCTTTCCCCACACCTTATCAAGTGTGTGCACAACTCCCTGTGCAGCTTTTTTGGCACTTTAAAAGGCTGGGGTGTGTGTGTGTGTGTGGAAGCACTGTGCTATGGATCCAATCAGGATTGGATCTTTGTGGCATTTTAAAATGACTTTCAAACCCTCCTTGTTTTATTTCTATCTGCTTTAAAAAATGTTAGCCACTATGCTGTATGACTCCAGGGAAGGAGGACTCCTCTTCCATTTAACACCCCCCCCCCAAAAAAAAATCAGTAAGTCTGCTGCTTCAATTATATACTATTTTTTCAAACCTTTATTCCAATTTATTCTTAATACATTCAATCTAGAAGATTATACTTTCAGCTGCTGCACTGCCCATCTGTTCTGATTTTTTTTTAAAGAAAAAGTATAGCTGTGCACACCACCCAACAAGCATGTTCTTTCATGTATACTGGGTATCAATGCAGCTGAGTAAGTACCAAGGAGAACTTGCTAAAAGAGGGCAGTGGCGGGGGGAATGTTGATCAATGGTTCCATCTGCTGGACTCAACTGCAGAAACACCTCTGTCAGAATTTCCCTTTTCAGTTTCCTTTTTGTCAAATATTTCTAATGAGAGTAAGAAAGAATTGTCACAGAAAAAGGCTGACACACTACACAGTGTATTAAAGGAGACGTATTCACTCTTGCAAACAAATCCTGGGTTTATTAAAACTACAATTCAAATCCCTCCTTTAAATCTTAAACTAGACTCTGGGTCAGTTATGTTACAACATGATAGAGATAAACAAGGGAGTTGAACCACAGGTAAAAACAATGCAGCTATCAGTCAATAAGGCCCTTCACAACATCTGATTTGGCAGCAATATTCAAACCAGCATCATTGGTTGCCAGCATTCGGGTAGGGCCTGGAATTGCAACTTCTCTGCAGCCTACAGAGATCCAGTTCCGCTGGAGAATAGGGCTGCTTTTGGGGAGTGGGTTGTATGGCCCCATGGAAGCCCCCCCTCCCCAAACCCTCCCCTCCCCAGGCTCCACCCAAGATCTCCACGAATTTCTTAACCTGGAGTTTGGATCCTTATTAAGAACTCCTGACTGATCTCTGACAGTAGTCAGTTTTTGTTCTGCCACCCTACACCTAGTGCTGCAAGATCAGCTCCAGGATGGAAGACAAGGAGGCTGTGAAGCCTGTGCATAGGATTGCTAAGCTGGGGGGGGGGACAAAAGTGGGGGAACGGGTAGTCAGCTGGAGAGCCCCTGAAATTAATGTCATGCAGGCTGCAATCACCAAACACATTTACTAAAAAAACAAACCCAAATCTCCTGATCTCAAACTCCTCACCCACAACAATACAATACAACATCTCATCTGAGCATGGACACCGGTACCAGAGCTTGCAATAAACTCAAGTGCCAACTTTGCTGCCACATATACCCAGACAACACAATCACTGGACCTAACAGCATTAACTACACCATCTCAGGCTCATTCACTTTTTCATCCAACATTATATATGCCATTAAATGCCAACAGTGCCCTTCGGTTCTCTACACAGGGCACATAGGGCAAACAGGACAAACCCTACGCCAGAGGATAAATGGACACAAATCTGACATCAGGAATCACAGAACAGAGAAACCTGTGGGAGAACACGTTAACCTTCCAGAGCATTCTATGGGTAACCTCAAAGCAGCTGTTTTACTGCAAAGGAACTTCAAGAATAGAATGGAGAGAGAAATTGCTGAATTACAAATCATTATGAAACTTGGAACAAACACCTCCCCAGGACTGAATAGGGATATTGGGGTTTTTAAAATCTGATTACATATCCTAAACCCACTCACACTGTGTATAGCTATACATCCACAGTATTCCAATGTATTTCTCTTTTAGAATAGTGTATCAGAATATTTTTTTTTGTATTGGCATACTCAGATAAGAGATACTGGCTGTTTATTTCATTACATATACTTAATCCATTGTCACTATATTTTATTGTATTCTTTTTTTCTAATGACAAACTAGAATGATGTTTACATGTTAAGAAGTAAATTTGGTGGACAAGAATATATCCACTGTATTTCTCTTTTAGCTGTATTGACATACTCAAATAAGGGATATTGGCTGTTTATCTCACTACATATGCTAAACCCATCTTCCACTATATTTTAATGTATTTTTCTTCTAATGGTGAACTATATGTTTGTTACATATTAAAAGGTAAATCAGCTGGATGGAAAAAACTTCTGAGAAAGAAATGCCCTCATTTTGGCACAGGCTTATAAACAATAGAGTAATTAGCAGACATTCTCACATTTTGACATGTTATTGTTTTATTGGTTTGTCACGCTCATGCTACCCAGATCAAAGGTTTGCTCAATTTGTTAATTTTACTATTCTGTCATTGGATTTTAAATTTGTACCATTTTGCATTCTAGACCACTGCCTACCAGCTATATGTAGCTCTGCTCACTATACCTGATTCCTCGTCTGAAGAAGTGTGCATGCACACACAAAAGCTTACATTCAGAATAAAACTTTGTTGGTCTTAAAGGTGACACTTGACTCCTACTTTGTTCTACTGCTTCAGACCAACACTGCTGCCCACTTGGATCTACCCTTGTAATACAGTTCTGCACTGCGGCCACTGGGGGGGGCATAGAAGGCAGAGCACAGTAAATAGCGGCTTCGCTCTGTGCTTTGGGTGCCTTCACTTGTAAGGAAGTAAATACTCATACAGTTAAACTCATCAACAAAGCCAGCACTGGGACAAAGCAAGATCAGCAAGCACAGCACATGATTGCTGCAGTTGCTGTCAGGCTGTCGCCTCCTAACAAGGTTGTTTCCAGCAGTTTTCCATTTCTTCCATCTAGCTCCATCATTTTGTTTCCTCATCTAGATATTTCCTATTAGTGTGTTGTAGAAAATAAAACAACCTTTCAGCTTTTCTTAATTTCTCTTCCTGTTTTCCACTCTTTTCTCCATTTGGCTTCATAATGATGAAGAAGAAGAATTGCAGATTTATACCCCGCCCTTCTCTCTGAATCAGAGACTCAGAGAGGCTTACAATCTCCTTTATCTTCTCCCCCCACAACAGACACCTTGTGAGGTGGGTGGGGCTGAGAGAGCTCTCACAGCAGCTGCCCTTTCAAGGACAACCTCTTTCAGAGCTATGGCTAACCCAAGGCCATACCAGCAGGTGCAAGTGGAGGAGTGGGGAATCAAACCCGGTTCTCCAAGCTAAGAGTCCACACGCTTAAGAACCACACCAATCTGGCTCTGCAGGTATTTTCCAATACAGGGAAGTATCCAGGTATTTTCCAGTACAGACCTCGCAACCCTAATCTGCACTACCCTCTTCACTCAGCACATGACACCTGGCACCAGTCAGGATCCCTCCAACTCTATAACATCCCAGCTGCAAGCTACATCTTCATTATGCACAACTCATCATGCTGCAGGCAGGCCTAGCCAGAGGCTGAGCACGCCTCTCCTCGTTCTGTGATATGCCTTCTTTTCTCTCTCTCCCTTTCTAATCCCTCCATATTTCTCAGTCTCAGTTCCTCACCTCTATTTGTTAGCAATTTCTAGGTACTTAACAGTAGTATACCAAATCCTTGTTAATATCATAAACAGAAGTGTTTGTGTGTGTGTGTGTGTGTGGGGGGGGAATTAATATTTCCCCATGATCTATCTAATAAATAGGAAAAAGATGCTTCCCCTGCTTTATGTGCATGGTAATGGAATATTAATCTGATCTAGTGGTTACACATGTGGAACAGAAATTAGAATTCCTTCTGCCCCCCTCTCCAAGTAGATTAAATTATTTTTAAGCACTGTTCACGTGGTGAGTTGTTGTATTGGTGGGACATCTAATACTGTTGTGCAGGGCTTTTTTTTGTAACAGGAACTTCTTTGCATATTAGGTCACCCCTGATGTAGCCAATTCTTCAAGAGCTTACAGGGCTCTTTTTGCAGGGCCTACTGTAAGCTCCAGGAGGATTGGCTACTTCAGAGGTGTGTAGTCTAATATGCAAAGGAGTTCCTGCTACAGAAAAAGCCCTGTTGTTGTGTAAATGCTTTTTTACTACTGTAGACATTAAGCTTCTTGTTAAATGACAAAGGACAAAAGCTTTTTAGAAACTATGTCAGCAAAATCAATCCCAGTGATCCCAGTACTTCTCATCCAGTACCACTATATAATAAATTTGTCCCTGCTTTTGTCCTAGCTAAAGGGTAAGCTTAAATAGTAAGGGTAAGCTTAAATAGATTTCTTACTGATTTACTGACTAAAGCTTTATTGTGATAATGAAGTTTTTGTGAACTATGGCCAACTTCATGAGATGCAAGAAGTGTATTCTATATTGGTACACCTATGAATGTATCAGCAACTATAAACTTACAAAATTACACATGTGCTTTGGATCAGGGTGATATGGGGAGCCATGGTGGCTCATGGCAGTCCTGCCTGTGCAGGCCAGTATAGGGTTGCCAAGTCCAATTCAAGAAATATCTGGGGACTTTGGGGGCAGAGCCAGGAGACTTTGGGGGTGGAGCCAGGAGACATTGGGGGTGGAGCCAGGAACAAGGGTGTGACAAGCATAATTGAACTCCAAGGGAGTTCTGGCCATCACATTTAAAGGGACAGCACACCTTTTTAAATGCCTTTCTTCCATAGGAAATAATGAAGGATAGGGGCACCATCTTTTGGGCTCACAGAATTGGACCCCCTGGTCCAATCGTTTTGAAACTTGGGGGATATTTTGAGGAGAGGCACTAGATGCTATACTAAAAATTTGGTGCCTCTATCTCAAAACATAGCCCCCCCAGAGCCCCCAATACCCGTGGATCAATTCCCCATTATTCCCTATGGGAATTGTTCTCCATAGGGAATAATAGAGTGCCCAGTAGACATTTCCTCCCCCCTGCTTTCTAAAGCGGGGGGAGGGCCTCCATACCAGGGAATCCCCTGCCCCCTCCTTCTCTCTCACACACAAATACTTACTGGGTCTTATTCCAGCAGAACTTTACTTCATCTGAAAACGAAAGCAAAACAAAGGGAGGGGGCGTTCTCCAAAGCCCTTCCTGTTTCCTGCTCAGCCTTAAAGGTACATATTTTAAAAACGGACCTGCAGGTAGAGTTGCCAAGTCCAATTAAAGAAAAATCTGGGGACTTTGGGGGCGGAGTCAGGAGACTTTGGGGGTGGAGCCAGGAGACATTGGGGGTGGAGCCAGGAACAAGGATGTGACAAGCATAATTGAACTCCAAGGGAGTTCTGGCCATCACATTTAAAGGGACAGCACGCCTTTTTAAATGCCTTTCTTCCATAGGAAATAATTAAGGATAGGGGCACCATCTTTTGGGGGTCATAGAATTGGATCCTCTGGTCCAATCATTTTTAAACTTGGGGGGTATTTTGGGGAGAGGCACTAGATGCTATACTAAAAATCTGGTGCTTCTACCTCAAAAAATAGCCCCCCTCAGAGCCCCCAATACCCATGGATCAATTCCCTATTATTCCCTATGGGAATCGTTCTCCATAGGGAATAATAGAGTGCCTGGTAGACATTTCCCTCCCCCCTCCCACGCTTTCTAAAGGGGGGGGGGAGAGCCTCCATACCAGGGAATCCCCCGTCCCTGCCCCCTCCCTCTCTCACACACACACACACAAATACTTACTTGGTCTTCTTCCAGCAGAACTTTGCTTGCTGTGAAAACGAAAGCAAGGCTGCACAGGAAAAGAAAGGGAGGGGCCGTTCTCCATGGAAACTTACTGACCCTTTCCCATGAAGCCCTTCCTGTTTCTTGTGCAGCCTTAAAGGGGCACACATTTTAAAAACGGATCAGAAGCTCTACAACAACATGATGCCTACAGGTATGTTCTCTTTCCCGCCCCCTCCTGCTTCTAAATTTTTTGAGAGCGGGGGAGGAGGCTACAAATTCAGGGGTCCCCCGCCAGGGCGGGGGGGGGGGTGGGAAGCCTACCTGCAGGAGCTCTAAAACTACATGGTGATTGTGTGGGGCAGGGCTTCCCCCGCCGGCCAGCTGGTTGGGGGCAGGGAGAAGCCTGTAAAATCGGGGGAATCCCCTGCTGGGACCTGGGGATTGGGAAGCCTAGGCCAGTAGCCAGCCTCCAGGTGGGGCCTGGGGATTGCCTGCTTTTGCAACTGATCTCCAGCTGGCAGAGATTAGCTCCCCTGGAGAAAATGGTTGCTTTGAAGGGTGGACTCTATGGCATTGTACCATACTGAGGCCCCTCCCCTTCCCAAACCCTGCCCTTCCTAGATCCACCCCCAGGTATTTTCTAATACAGACCTGGCAACCCTAATCTGAACTGCCCTCTTCACTCAGCACATGACACCTGGCACAAGTCAGGATCCCTCCAACTCAACTTGCAAGCTACATCTTCATTATGCACAACTCGTCATGCTGCAGGAAGGCCTAGCCAGAGGCTGAGCACGCCTCTCCTCGTTCTGTGTATTGAGTCCCTTGCTATCAGACATTGCCTGCCTATGATTATCCTGTTGCTTCTGCCCCTTGTACCCCACTCTGACTTCTCAGAAAGTTCACTTTTTTACCATGCCTCAGTGGCAAGAGGCTTGGAAACAGCAGAGAGGCACAAATGTGCCCCCCCACAGCAGTAGCAAGTGGCATGGGGACAGAAGGGAATGATGTCCGCATGCTCTGTTCTGGTGCCACTAATTCCTGTTACCTGCCCTTGTACCGCAGTTGAGTCTGCACCAAAGTACAAATGCAACAGCAATTTCAGTGCCTCCTTTCACATCCTGGAAGTCCCCTCCCTCATTTTCACTTTACCCTGCTCTGGTAAGACCTCACCTGGAGTATTGTGTTAAGTTTTGGGCAACACATTTTAAAAAGGATATAAACGAGTCCAGAGGAGGGCGACAAAGATGGTGAGGGGTCTGGAGACCAAGTCCTATGAGGAAAGGTTGAAGGAGCTGGGGATGTTTAGCCTGGAGAGGAGGCGGCTGAGATAGGGTTGCCAATCCCCAGGTGGGGGCAGGGGATCCCCTGGTTTGGAGGGCCTCCCCCCGCTTCAGGGTCATCAGAAAGCGGGGGGAGGGGAGAGAAATGTCTGCTGAGAACTCTATTATTTCCTATGGAGACTTATTCCCATAGGAAATGCTGGAGAATTGATCCGCGGGTATCTGGAGTTCTGGGGGGACTGTGTTTTGAGGTAGAGGCACCAAATTTTCAGTGTAGTATCCAGTGCCTCTTCCCAAAATATCCCCCAAGTTTCAAAAAGATTGGACCAGGGGGTCCAATTCTATGAGCCCCAAAAGAAGGTGCCCCTATCCTTTATTATTTCCTATGGAAGGAAGGAATTTAAAATGTGTACGGTCCCTTTAAATGTGATGGCCACAACTCCCTTTGGAGTTCAATTATGCTTGTCACACCCTTGCTCCTGGCTCCACCCCCAAGGTCCCCAGATATTTCTTGAATTGGACTTGGCAACCCTAGGCTGAGAGGTGATATGATCACCATCTTCAAGTACTTGAAGGGCTGTCATATAGAGGATGGTGTGAAATTATTTTCTGTGGCCCCGGAAGGTAGGACCAGAACTAATGGGTTGAAAATAAATCAAAAGAGTTTCTGACCCAACATCAGGAAGATCTTCCTTACTGTTAGAGTGATTCCTCAGCGGAACAGGCTTCCTCGGGAGGTGGTGGGCTCTCCTTCCTTGGAGGTTTTTAAACAGAAGCTTGATGGCCATCTGACAGCAATGAAGATCCTGTGAATTTAGGGGGAAGGTGTGTGTGAGTTTCCTGCATTGTGCAGGGAGTTGGACTAGATGACCCTAGAGGTCCTTTCCAACTCTATGATTCCACGCTGCACAGCCTGGCAGGGAAAGCAAGAATAGCCAAAATGTAGGAGGAAGGGCATGTGGCAACATTCTGCCCTGTACTGTTCTGAAAGCCATCTCTGTTGCGGTGGTTTAGGGGGGAGTATTTGCAAGATGCTCCATCTGCAGCTACCTTGCAGTTCCACTTTTGAACCAGATCAAGGTTGGTTTATTTTCGATCCAATTTAAAGAGGTGAGACTTGGGCAAGCTCACAAATCGTGTTCCCCAAAATGACAGTGTGATGCAGATATTTCCATTTAATTCAGAATTTTTCAGTTTTCCCTGCTGTGAAAAAGCCCTGTGTGGAAACAGCTCTAGATCCCAAGTGGGTCTGCTTGCCTCCAGCATATGACTGAATGCTCAGGAAATTGTGTTCACCATGATTCCCCCCCCCCTCTTAATTACTGAAAAATATTTGCTTCTCTTCGAGTCTTTACTAGATTTTGACTCGCTGTTAGATTTGGACTCTGGATGGATGAAACAAGGGCTTTTTTCTCCAATAAAACTGAGTTGTGTCTAATGATGGCTTACAGACATCAGTGACCAAAGCATGAACTCTGCTGGCAATGACAAAGTCCTAAAGTCACTGGTGCTGGAGGGATTAGCTGCTAGGTGTCTTTCCAGCATCTGATTGTATCCACTGGTTTGGCCATCACACTGTGACCCCTCTGATATCACTTTTGTGCGTTGATGATTCACTAGGGAAGAAAAGCTAACAAAGATACTCACTGTAGAAGAAAGAGCAGAAGGCCACAAAGATTTTTTTTTTTAAACAGCCTCTCTATAATGGGGCAATGAACAATAGCTGTATAATACCATTTACTGGAAACTTTTAATAGGATTTGGATACATATGATGCAATATTACCGTTA
This sequence comes from Heteronotia binoei, assembly GCF_032191835.1. Lineage (NCBI taxonomy): Eukaryota > Metazoa > Chordata > Lepidosauria > Squamata > Gekkonidae > Heteronotia > Heteronotia binoei. The sequence continues at coordinate 88,459,742 of NC_083228.1, read as the reverse complement.
TCATAGGAGTAGTCAGATGCAATAACATAGGAACACTTTTTTGGCTCAGTACTACAATGCTGAGCAATGTGCTTTTGTGGTGTTTGCTCAAGAACTGCTCAAATAGCTGGGCCAAGGGTTGGTGCTTTAGCTTCCTTTGAGTAGTAGGTCAGTACTTTAGAAGCAAACTGGATATGGGCTTGAAGGTGCATGTAGTAAGGAAGCAGTCACTGAGCCTATCTCAGGGAAGCCTAGTAGAGATAGAAACCAAAACTGGAATGGTGACAGAAAGGCCAGGGTTGTAGAAGAAATGAAGTAGGCTCCAGATGCTTCAGAGCTGCTTCTGCATTTAGGGATGAGCTCAGATGGTACATCTGATTTTCAAGTTCTGAACCATTCCACATGCAGCATCAGTGTTCCATGTATGCATCTGTCCTCTTCTCTGAACTGATATCCATCATGTGATTATTTGAAGCTGAATCTCATTGTACACACCTTACTTCATTGAGTAATGAGAAGTTCCAGAGGCAGCATTTTGTAGGTTTGCACAGGTAGAGGCAAAAAGGCATCCCTGTAAGGCAGCAACTCCGCTACTAAAGTAACATAGAGACTAGACTCAATGCATTGTACATTGGTCTCCCTTCAAAATCAGTTCAGAAACTCTGAGACTGCTTTGGTGGGGAGGGCGGGATATAAATTAAAAATTATTGTTATTATTATTAGTGGGTGCAGAATGCCATGGATTTGTTATTATCGAAAGTTAGATGGAGCATACATATTACTCCCATTCTATAGACACACTGTTGGCTGCCTATCAGTTACTGGACTCAAGTTATTGGCTATCACATGCAAAGCCCTTTATGGCCTTGGTTCTTCACATCTGTGGGGTCACCTCTTTCCCTATGGTCTACCATGAAAACTTTGCTCGTTGGAGCAGGGCCTTCTTCAGGTGCCTACTTGCAAATGGGCAAAATCAGCAGCTGCCCATACATGTATTACCATTATAGCACCATTTTTAAGTTTAAATTATAAATTGTTTATATGTGTTTTGATTTTATAACTATAAGGTATTGTTATTGTTTGTATAATAATAATAAAATTTTATTTATATCCCGCCCTCCCCGCCGAGGCGGGCTCAGGGCAGCTAACAACATTTCATAAAATTATACAGGGTTTAAAATCACATTAACTTTAAAACATTCCAATTAACAGATTTCCAGGTGCTAATTCTATTTATAAATGATAATAGCGAAGTCACCCATAGCAGTCTCTCAGCCAGCAAAGGCCATCCTGAAAAGAGTGGTCTTGCAGGCCCTGCGGAACTGGTCAAGGCACCGCAGGGCTCGCACTTCTTCCGGGAGCTGGTTCTATAGGTGTGGAGCTGCGATGGAGAAGGCCCGTGTACGGGTGTTTTAAAGTTTGGCCTCCTTTGGTCCAGGGATAGTCAGCTGGTTCTTCCCTGCTGACCTCAGTGCTCTCTGGGGTTCGTATGGGGAGAGACGGTCCCTCAGGTAGGCAGGTCCTCGGCCATTATGACTGTGAGCTGTCCAGAGCCCGCATGGAGTGGGCGACATATAAATTTAAAGTAAGCAAATAAATAAATAAATAAATGTGCTTTCTCTGTTGTGGCCTCCACCTCATGGAATGGCCTGCCTGAGGAGTTCAGGGAGGCTCCCACTCTCCTGGCCTTTCACAAACTATGCAAAACTGAATTACTCAAGAGAGCTTTTCTATGCAGGCAATGCAAAATGGCCTCCCCTTGCAGGGGAGGCAGCCAGGAGTGAGGCCGCACCACCTCCATCAGCTCTAGGAAGCCAGGCTTGAGGAGAACACACGCTGACCCAGGAAGCAGCAAAGCAGTGGGAGAGGGTGCCCAGTGGGTGAGGTGGTACCCTAGGCAGCTGCCTACCTTGCCTACTCCCACCGGCTGGCCATGAAAATGGTTTAGTCCTCATCCTACCTTTCTGCTCAGCAAGAACAACAACTATGGAGGCTAACAAATATAAAACATCCTAACAAAGCACAAACATCAAATTGTCAGTCATGATTAATAACATGGCCCTAGCAGTGCAATCATAAATAGAATTACCCCCTTTGGAAATTCACTGAAGTAAAGGGGCTTAAAACTGCATAGGATTTGACTGCTTTTAAAGGCATCTATTTTGTTCCACTTTAGGCCAGGCAGTGCCTAAAGTGCCTTGTACTATGATTTTTTAGAAGATATTTCCACCTCTCTAATCTTTATACTGCCCCTCTGCAAAAGGAGGGGTCCAACTACTTACAATTAAGACTGAACTTTTGTTATTATTATTATTAAATTTTATTTGTATCCCGCCCTCCCCACCTAGGCAGGCTCAGGGCGGCTAACAACATTCAAATAAAACATTATACAATATACAATAATTAAAAACGGCATTAAAAGTTATTCAGTAGTTAAATCCATGTCTTAAAAACCATTCCAGTTTATATAATTTATAATTTAACAGTAGGGTTGCCAAGTCCAATTCCAGAAATATCTGGGGACTTTGGGGGTGGAGCCAGGAGACACTGGGGTGGAGCTAGGAGCAAGGGTGTGACAAGCACAATTGAACTCCAAAGGGAGTTCTGTCCATCACAATTAAAGGGACCTCACAACTTTTTAAATGCCTTCCTTCCCTCCACCCTCCCCTTCTCTGATTTCTTTGCCCCCAGCAAGCTGGGGACACATTTTACTGACCTCAGAAGGATGAAAGGCTGAGTCAAACTGGAACCGGCTACCTGAACCAGCTTCCGCTGGGATCGAACTCAGGTTGTGAGCAGAGGGCTCCAGCTGCAGTACTGCAGCTTTACTGTGTGGTCCCCTTTAAATGTGATGGCCAGAACTCTCGTGCTTGCCACACCCTTGCTCCTGGCTCCACCCCCAAAGTCTCCTGGCACCACCCTCAAAGTTCCCAGATATTTCTTGAGTGGGACTGGTGTGGGAGGGGGAAGCCAGGCTCCTACTGCCCCCGCGATACAACTCCGCGTCCCAGCAGAACCTGCCAAACTCCTGCCGCCCAGCAGCCGCCGCTCACGCGATCGCCCCAAGCTGCCCTGAGCCGCTCTTCACAGCCCCGACATGCAGTCGCGCTGTAAAGGCCCGCGTCGCGTTGCTTGCCGCCTCGTGCTCAAGCCTACAGACGCTGAAACTGACGACTTGGCTCTCTGCGCTGCATGGGTGGGAGCCAGGGCTTTATAGCCCCGACTCCACGCCCCCTCCTACAACTCCCAGATGGCCGGGAAGCCGGCGTCAGCCTCCCTCCTTCCGGGAGGGCAAAGCACGGCCCCCAGCCTATGACTGGCGTTGCCAGTGCGGCTGGGAAGGGAGGGTGTGGATGCGCCTGCCAAGTGCATGGCGGGGGAGGCTCTTCTCCGCTTCACCGTAGCTGCTCCTCCGAGATGGGCTCAGCCTGAGCCCATCTCGGAGGAGCAGCTACGGTGAAGCGGAGAAGAGGCGGCAGCCGCGCTCCTTGGCGCCGTTTCCCCCCTCCCCCCTGCTTCCATTTTTTGGGGGGGGGCAGGGGAAGAGGCTGGAAATCATGGGGTCCCCTGCCAGGGCGGGAGGGTTGGGAAGCCTATTTAACAGCAGCAGAGATGTTCCTGGAGCTATTCTGTCCATTTACATAATGGCAAGGATCACTATAGAGTTACTTCGATGGATCATCAGTTCGGCCATCCTTTGTCAGCAGTCTGCGAAGGCCTGCCTAAAAAGGATGGTCTTGCAGGCCCTGCGGAATTGGTCCAAGCTCCGCAGGGCCCGCACCTCTTCCGGGAGCTGGTTCCACAGGCATGGAGCTGCAATGGAGAAGGCCCATGCACGAGTGTTCTGTAATTTCGCCTCCTTTGGCCCAGGGACAGTCAGCTTGTTCTTCCCTGCTGACCTCAGTGCTCTTTGGGGCTTGTATGGGGAGAGACAGTCCTTCAGGTAGGCAGGTTGTTAAAGAGCAATGTTTATACTTGGGAATTTTCCTCCATTACTCTTGGCATTGCTGCATGGAATGTGGTTATGTAAAAGTTTGGGCAACTGCTGGGTGCTTTTTGGTCATGTGATTAGCTAGTACCTGAATCTTTTCTATCAAGGCAAGTAGGAGGAAAGGCTGATGAACATCATGGAAAATAGCACAAGAAGGAAAGGGTTCAGTGCCACTGGGTTTCCATTTGACAAGAAAGGAGACAACTCTAAGCAGTTACACTCTTCTAAGTCAATTAAAATCTATAGGCTACTAAAACTCTGTTTAGGATTGCACTAATAATCACTGGTCTTCAGTGTCCTGTATACTTTGGCCTTCAGTGATGTAATACAAGCAAGTTACAGCTCTCTCTCGGCCACAGCTGCTTAAACAGCACCTTAATTTAACCATTTTAAAACAATCTGTTCAAGGTTGCACGAAGTTCAGGTGTTTATTTTGCAAGATGCCTGATGTTTGCATGCAGCACAGCAGATTAGATTTTGTACTTTTGCACCACAGGTTGTTACCCAAAAAGGCAGTCTCCTTTTCCCCACGTCTTGTCCCATTGATGGCGTTTGCATTTACTGTCTCGTTCCTCGTTTGAACAGTGGTGGGGAACGCTAGGAAAAGAGTGGAAAGTAATACAAGAGAACCTGGAGGCTGCCAAAGACACTTACAAAAAACACTATGATAAAAAGCACTCGCCAGTCTGGGATTTTAAAGTAGGAGAAACTGTGTTTTTATCAACCAAAAACCTCCCAATCTCCCAAACATCTAAGAAGCTGGCATACAAATTCCTGGGACCTTTTAAAATAAAGAAAATCATAAATAAAGTGACCGTGGAACTAGAATTACCAAAACTACTTAGTAAAATTCACTCTGTCTTTCATTGCAGCTTATTATGCTGGGATCTGGGGGCTACAACTTGGCATCCATGATCACCAGCCCCTCAACTGATCCAAGTTGGGGGTCAAAGTCACCATGAGGTGCAAGAAATACTGGATGCAAGATTGAAGAGGGGGGTGCTATATTTTTTTATTAGATGGAAACACTTTCCCCCTAGCCACGATGAGTGGGTGGAAGCTGTAAATGCAAGGGCCCCCAGGTTAATAAAGAAGTTTTACCTACTGCATCCAGAGAAACCCTGGAGAAGGCCTTGGGGGGGCAGTATGTCAAGCATGTGTTTTACACTCACTATTAAGTGATAGTTGGTTTTTCCCTGTAGAATGCTTTCCTATGTAATTGCATATCAAAACTAAGTAGCTCTCCTTTCTTCTCACCTCCCTTTTCTCTTTCCCACCTTTGAGTAGCAAATGTGGGAATGTTATGCTTTGATAGCAGGCACCTTCCTGAGAGGTTTCCACACTGTAACTATCAACTGTAAGAAGAATGCCTGGGACCAAGGGAAGTTTTAACCACAAAGATAGGCTGCTGCATAGTTTGTAGTAATTCACACGTTCTTGTTATGTCTTTGAGATATCATTCTGGAATGCTTTGATGTAACCCTTAAAACGTTATGCTTTGCAATACATTGTATCACTTTCAAGGTGTCTCACCTCGAAGCAACAATGGATTATCAATAAACTAAGGCCGTTTTCCCACTCACGTTTTACTGGTGCCACGACCATCCTGACGCCGGCGAATCTGCCTGGATTTCGCAACAGAAGCGCCGGCGCTCCCAGAAGCGCCGGCGCTTTCCGTCGCTAAGCCAGCGCAAACGTTTTCCTGCATCTTTGCGATTTCCGTTTGCGCTGGCTTAGCGACGGAAGTAGCCGGCGCTTCTGGGAGCGCCGGAGCTTCTGATGCGAAATCCAGGCAGATTCGCCGGCGTCAGGAGGGTCGTGGCGCCAGTAAAACGTGAGTGGGAAAACGGCCTAAGACTTTGCATTAAACAATTACTTGGTTATCTGAAACTTCCATGCTTGACACTCACTTGTGTAAAGAGATCCAGTACGTGTATGCATGCAGCTAGGGTTACCAATCTCCAGGTGGTGTCTGGCATTCTCCTGGAGTTACAGTTGATCTCCAGATTACAGAGATCAATTCCCTTACAGGAGATGGCAGTTTCAGTCTCTATGACATCACACCCTCACTGTAGTCTATCCTCTGTTAGGCACTGCCATCAGATATCCAGGAATTTCCCAAAGCAAGTTGGTAACCCTAGTTTATATGAATGTAGGTGCTGTGTTGATCTGATGTGGATAATAAGGGATAGGCAAGGCAGAAACTCTTTCCTGTCCCCTACCTTGCGTATTTTAGGTGGATCTGATGCTCCCACTCTTTGTATCTCAAACAGCGTGAACAAGGATCATTCTAATCAAACTGGAAATGATGCATCAGATACATGATTAGGCTGGCACATGGTGGGCTTTTTTAAACCTAAAGAAATAGCTCTGCTATTTCTCCAGTGTAAACTGCCTCCCCCACAAAGCAGTTTATCTATACAAAAAAGATCTTTGGATTCTTTACACATCTTTGTCTGCAACATTAAGATAGATATTTACTTGCAACCAGGAGGGTTTTCAAGCCTTGAGATTCCTTGGCACAGAGAAACTTCAAAGCCGGTGGTGTTGGCAAGCTATCAAACGTTTTCAGGAGAGGTCAGCCAATGTGCTGCAACCCTTTTCTCAAGGAAGAAGGATGCCCAGAAGTGAAGAGCAATCTGCTGAATCATTCCTGCCAAAAGCTGAGAAAGAAGCTGAAGTCTTATTCGTTTCTGCTGAGAGATCTTGAGAACCTCTTTGGGTCTGCTCTCCTCAAAATACCTGTTTGTTATTCTCTTTCTAAGTGAAATTCCACAGGAAGTCCAAAGCTAGAATAAAGATAAATAGTTATGCTCAATAAACAATACCTGAGGTATTAAGCATGCCTCAAAGTGGAGGCCCCTATACACCACATAGCATATTGAATAGTAGGATTTTCAGCTTCACAGACTTAAAGCAGTTTCAGAGTGCGGAGGGAAAACCTGCTACAGAGGCAGAGGAACTGAAAAGGGGTAAAGCTACTTAAACCCCTCCCACATGCTTTATTTATTATTATTATTGTTTGTTTATAATCTGCTTGTCTCATTGAGATTCAAGGTGGATTACACAGTATAAATAAATATAATCAGTAGGAGGAGCCATCTAATAAAGAACATGACTTGGATTTCAGCAATCTGTCTCAAGGCATAAATATTGGACATGGTATGTTAAATGGTGTTACATATAGGTATAGACACAAACCAAGAAAACCATCACCAATTTGTGACAGTTTGTGGTTCATGGCAAGTCCGGTTTGTGAGCCACAAACTGTCATGAATTTTTGGTGTCAAATGACTAGTTGAGTTTGTGAGTTTCATGATGTGGTAGAATGCCCCCCGGTGTGCTACAAACACCAACGTTGCAGGGGATCTCCGGCTCACTCTCTTCTACCTGCCCTCTAAGTTTGGTGAGAATTGGATGAGTTACATCCCTCCAAAAAGGTGCCCCAGGAAAGTGATTTCTGGGGAAACGACAGCTGCAGGTTCAGGAGGTTCATGAGTGTGTGTAGAACGGATTCTGTGCAACCTCCCCTGAATGCTCCTCTACATGCCCTCCAAGTTATGCCCTCCCAAGAAGATGCTCCAAAGAATGTGCTTTTGGGGGAACTGTCAGGCACAGGTTCAAAAGTGTATTGAACAGACCCCCTGCAAGCTACACACACCAAAGGCACAGGAAACCTTGCCCTGCTGCCTGATTCTCTACAATCTCTCCAAACTGGAAGTAGATTATATTTCTGGGGTCTTAGTTACAGACCCCCCCTTAAAAAAAAGGTCTCCCCAGTCCTCTCTCTGGAAAAGACAGTTGCTGTTATTTAAATGTACGGAATGCCTTAGGAACAAGCCAGTGACACCAAATTCACAGAGAAACTTCAACTGGGCTGACCTTATGCCCACCCTTTGATTAGGGATGCCAAGTCCAGTTCAAGATTATCTGGAGACTTTGGGGATGGAGCCAGGAGAAAGTTTGTGACAAACATAATTGAACTCCAAAGGGAGTTCTGCCCATCATATTTAGAGGGACCACACACCCTTTAAGTGCCTTCCCTCCATTGTAAATAATGAAGGATGGAGCACCTTCTTTGGGGGCTCATAGAATTGGACCCCCTGGTCCAAACTTTTTGAAACTTGGAGGGTATTTTGGGGAGAGGCAATGGATGCTATGCTGAAAATTCAGTGCCTCTATCTCAAAAACAGCCTCCCCAGAGCCCCAGATACCCACGGATCAATCTCCATTATACCTTATGGGAATTGATCTCCATAGGGAATAATGGAGTGCCCAGCAGACATTTCCCTCCCTCCCCCGCTTTCTGATTACCTGAAGTGGGGGGAGGGCCTCCAAACTGGGGGATCCCCTGCCCCCACCTGGGGATTGGCAACCCTACCTTTGCTCAGCTCCAGTGATGGGGACTGGCAGTGGGTTGGTGGTGATTCTAGGGCCCCATGCAGGATTTTGTCTAGGGCCACAGAATCATTAATACTGCCCCTGCTGACCTGTCCACCTTTTTTATCTCTACAACCCTTTTTGGAGTACTGGTCCAAAGTCTTTCATTCCCAATGTTTTTGGTGATGTTTCTTTCATACTTTCATTGCAACCATCCCGTTTTCCTTTTTTACAGTCTCCATGGGGCTGGAACTGAATACAAAGCAGAATTCACTGCCATTCCATTTCAGATTGTATAACTGTCTGAAGAGTGGATATTGTAATGAAGAGCTTCAGATCACAGTCCGTTCTTAATTCTGGCCTGGGTAGCTGAACCAGTGTTGATCCTGAGACATTCATCTCTGGTACAGTTTAAAATTCAACCAAGATTGCTCTCCAAAGCTGCAACTCAGAACAGAGCCAAACATCACCTTCTCTGATAACGCTGTTTGTTTTATGTAACCATTAGAAAGAATGTGGGTTTAGGGGAGCTGATTTATTGCGGAAAATTTAGGACAAAATGAGGAAAAACAGTGAGCTGATCCTCAAATAGGTGTCAAGAAGACAAATTAAAATGTACATAATGTTCTATATACCTTAATTAAATCTGCTTTGACTGTATTGCAGGATCTAACTGGTCTTGCCATTCACTAAATTAGCTCAAACCTCTGAAAGGTTCCTATGCAGATGTTCTTCTTTTGTGGACACTGGGTGCATTGAGGATGTATGAGGCCAGCAGGTGCAATCACAGTCCTGTGGTGTGTTGCCAGTATCTGCAACTGGGCTAAAATTATTTGCAGACTCAGTGCAACCACAGTTATTCCCACAAGAGTTTACAAACATCTCCCATGGCACAGAACTTCATCACATGCTGCAGATCTTATGATGCTTTTGGCCCATCCTAAGAGCACCTTTGCTTGTGGATCTACAGGGCTGAACCACAAAACGACACTAGGGTTGCAATGGTAAGAAAATTTTCCTGGGACTAACCCTTCTTGAATAAAATGGGACTTCTAAATAGACCTGCCTAGACATGTTTCTCTGTGTGTACTGTAGAATGCATGCTCTTGGTTCCAAATTCAGCACAAATGAACAAGACATGGCTGCACATTCTAGGGCACATGCCAGCAACTGACTTTTTAAAAAAATAAATTAATTAAGAGGTCACTTTTCTCCTTTCCAAGTATGCAGGGTTCTTTGTACAATACACTCCAGTCACAGCAAGGACCATCCCATGTGTAATACATTGTATTTGATATGAAGTCTGAGACAAAAATTCCTTTTTGTTATTTCCTCATACTTATGAAAGGTCTTGTTTTCAATCACAGTTCAAACCTTGTTACCAAGGATTAGATAAAAGGAGAGGAGAGCATGGAGAGAAGGCAGAGGGCCTGAGAAAACATAATGGATAGATGACTGCAGTCAGACCACTTAGTTTTCTGTTGCTCCATGTAGCTGTCTCTATATGCAGGAGGCCAAGAGGCGTGGTGCAGCTGAATGACATGGGATTTCTGTATTCAGACCACAGCATTCAAACATCAGTTATTCCAATCCACAGGACACAGTTTGTTGGATAGTTTGCTTTCAGACATCATGATAAACTTGAGTTTAATCAGACTATGGTTTCTGGTGACATTAATACAGCTATAATCAGGGATGGAGAACCATTCTCTGGATTAGTTACTGGCAGCTTCACAGTAATATTTCAGCCATCACTGCAGCATTGTAAAAGGAAAAAACCTGTATCCACTGATTCTCCCCTTCCCCTTCCCAAGCTACTGCAAGAACCTTGGGTTGTAAGGGAGGTATAAATCAACAGTTCCATCAAGAGAGGGAGACTAGGGAGGAATGACATTTGGGGGGGGGGGCGGGGCATCAGCTTGAGTACAGTTGACACAGTAGAGTTTAAGTGGAATGCCTCTGCTCTGATCTCTCTCACACACACCCACACACCCCACAGATCTTGGAGAGTCAGTTTGGTGTAGTGGTTAAGAGCAGTGGACTGTAATCTGGAGAACTGGGTTTGATTTCCCACTCTTCCACATGCAGCTGCTGGGTGACCTTGAGTCAGTCATTGTTCTTTCAGAGCAGTTTTCTCAGAACTCTCTCACCTACCTCACATGGTGTTTGTTATGGGAAGTGGAAGAGGTGGAGATGGTAAGCCATTCTGAAACTCCGAGTGAAGGCCAGGGTATAATTCCAAACTTCTTCTTCTTCTTCTCCTCCTCCTCCTCCTCTCCTCCCCTGAGTAACTGCCTGGAAACATTTTTGCCTCTCCAGCACCACAATCTGAATCTTAACAGCCCTTCCCTCTCCATCATATTCTTCTCTGGAGCATGAGATAACTGAGAAACTCCCTCCACCTCTTCCACTGTCTCATCTAGGGATTTGTTTATGAGAGAACCCTGTTCTTGTGATAGAGAAGATTCTCTGTGCAGCTCAGCAGATGGAGCAGGGCAAATGGTGGGCTTTTTGCAAGGTGGATCATGTAAGGAGGATGACAACAGATAAGGGATTGGGTGCTGCCATGCAGATCACTGTACAAGGGAGAAGGAGCACTACACACTGCCTTCCCAGCATACAGAATGTGAGGCTGGCTGGCTACGCAGGCACAGGAAGGGGGCAAGCAGCAGAAACTGACCCAGCCCCAGCATCTCTCAGTCTCGTTCTGTGTGAGTGTGTATGTGTGTGGGTCGGTGAGAGAGAGAGAGGGATTGCAGCAGAAGGGCAGAGCAGAGGAAATGACATGTGGAAATGAAGCAGACAAAACTTTCTCCATCACTTCATGCCAGGAAAAGTGTTACTTCTAAACTTCTACATGTCACATCAAAAACATAACAATATAGCCAGTAAAGACTGTGCTCCTATAACACAGAAAAGATATAGGAGTTATGACTAAGAGACCCCTAATTTCAGTTATATATAGACATTGTAATCACTCATTCGGTTGCCGGAGTGTCTGGAGATTCAATTTACACACATCTGCTATAGAACATGAGTTTTATCCACCAGGTTATAAGAGACTTATGTGAACAGTCTCAGTGTTACCACAAGCACTCTATATCTCCGGAAGAATGCTAGCCACAAGTACAGATGGGTTTCTAGCCGCTCCATGCATTCACCATCTCGGCTGTTGCAGTGGAAGAAGTTGTGCTGCCAGGAACTGTCCGGGCAAGAGGTTATCAGCATTGATCATGAAAGCCACTGTGGTAAGCTAACACCACCAGCAACCATCTTCCTGCAATACCAGACTCCATGACAGCGAAGCGAAAGGCTCACGTACTCAACAGCTGTGGCATGTGCATAAGGCAATCAATCTTATCTTAAGCACAGGCCCTGCCAGACTATTTAAGCTTTTATTCCATGGAACCCAAGACAATAGATGGTGCCAGTATAGAAGTAAAGAAGAGGAAGAACATCTTCACCTAGAGCCAGACTTCTTTGAATAGATCGGGTGTCACCTTAGGTAGCAATTTGGCCCTCTATTGTCACCTTTGGATAAGTTTGATGGCTTGTTAATCACTTCCACCCCAATACCCTCACCCATTCTTTGCCCTAATGGTCACCCTGGAGCCTCCCCCTTTTGCCCATTGTTACCTGGAAGCCCAATCAGGTAACCAGGGCCAGGTCCGCTCATTGGTCAGATATGGACATCCAATCAGGTACCCCTAATAAACTGGCCATTGGCTACTGTACAAGTCCAGCCCTTATGGTCATTGTGGTGCCTCCCCTTTCTCTGAGGTCATGTACCAGCTGACCACCTGTCATCTGCCCCTGCACCTCCTACCCCCTAAGGGCTCAAGGTAGTCCTTATAATCTCTGACCCAACTCCCCACACGTGTGCAACTGACAGAAGAAGAAGATATTGGATTTATATCCCGCCCTCCACTCCGAAGAGTCTCAGAGCGGCTCACAATCTCCTTTACCTTCCTCCCCCACAACAGACACCCTGTGAGGTGGGCGGGGCTGGAGAGGGCTCTCACAGCAGCTGCCCTTTCAAGGACAACCTCTGCCAGAGCTATGGCTGACCCAAGGCCATGCTAGCAGGTGCAAGTGGAGGAGTGGGGAATCAAACCCGGTTCTCCCAGATAAGAGACCACCACACTTAACCACTACACCAAACTGACAGTACCCCATATCCCACTGTTAGATACGCCCCTGATTCCTGATCAGTTGAGGGTCCATCCCCCATCTCTTTTTTGTCGCCATTGGAGCCTTTCTTGAAGACAGTGATAGGTAATTATTACCCTGTTTGTCAATCCATTTATGTACCCCTGTCTATTTCTATCTTATTTTTATTAGGACTGTATGTGTATTGTGTGACTTTATACTCTTGTATGTTTGTCTTTATTTCATAATAAATCCTTTTATATTATATTATATTGTCTCATTATTGGGTAAATTCCAAAGCAGACACCTTCTGTATAAACAGGTTTTTGATCTCGCTAAAGGCAAATTGCCCTCCACTCTAAATTCCCCAAAATCCTATTTTTAGGGCAGTTTGCTTAACAGAGCATGGCCATTAATGATATAGAAAGTGCAATAGTGATTGTCACCACAATGTTGAAGGCTGTGTTATGCTGTCAGGAGTGATGACATGGCTTTTCTTATGTTCTTATGAAAACTGGGTTGTCCCCCCATTGTTCTTGATTGAAGAATGTTGATTGTCTGCTGAGACCTTTCCTCTTGTGTTGGACAGACCTGTGGATGTGGATGACTATAAACATGACCTCAATTCCTGCCATGAAACATCACTACAGGAAGCTGTTTTAAGAACTGCTGTTTCTAAACCAACCACAATAGCAAGGCTGAATAAAGAATGTTCCTTAAAACATCCCTCATATACAGCCTGAACCTATGATTACTTAGAGGCAAACTACATAATCAGTTCCTTCACTAATTTATGCAAGTTAGCAGCTCTTCCCCAACGCCACATAGCAGCTGCAGGGAACTCTTTTTTCCCAAGAAGAACTCAAATGGGCTTGGAATGGCATTAGAAAATCATGCAAGTCTGAGGGAGTTATTTTGCTGATTTTGCTGCTCTGCATGTACAGATAATCCATGTGGAACAACAAAACTGGCAAAATACCCTCGCACCTTTTTTTGTGCTGGTCTGAATCTGATGCATGTTCTAAGCAGTAATTTCTGTTTTTTCAGTCAGTCCAAACATTCTTCTACCAGCAGTTGGGTCACATTCCTCTCCCAAGCCCTTTTACCCCTAAGCAAGGCCCACTGAATACTCAAGGTCCATATAAAACTCTACATAGAGCTTCAGCCTTAGGCTTCAGTCCTGAACACATTTATTCTCACTGGGATACATGAAACGTATTCGAATGTACACAGTGTGCCATGGTTGAATAAGGGCTTGGCTATGTAAGAAGCAAGAGCCCCATGGCGCAGAGTGGTAAAGCTGCAGTCTGAGCTTTCTGCTCATGACCTGGGTTTGATCCTGGCAGAAGATGGGTTCAGGTAGCTGGCTCAAGGTTGACTCAGCCTTTCATCCTTTCGAGGTTGGTGAAATGAGTACCCAGATTGCTGGGGGGAAAGTGTAGATGACTGGGGAAGGCAATGGCAAACCACCCCGTAAAAAAGTCTACCTTGAAAATGTGATGCGACATCACCCCCGAGTCAGAAACGACTGGTGCTTGCACAGGGGACTACCTTTGCCTTTTTAATGTAAGAAGCAGGGAAGCTATGATTGGGTCTTCCAATGTCTTCCATTTTCTTTGAAAGCAGCTTCAGAGAGGAGGAGAATTATTTGGATTGGGGATATGGCTTTGAGTCAAGAGGTAACCCATTTTGCTGTGGTGTTTCCCCAGGAAAAATCTGGCTCCCCAGAGCAATTTGAAGCCCTGATAGCATAAAACAAAGAATCTTTTTTCTTATTGGCTCTTATAAGAACATGAGATGTTGATTTGTCCTGGAATGATGGCAGAGGTAAGGGATTAATTCCCCACCCCAGCACCACAATCCAGGTGTAGATCAGGCCACTAGTGATAGCTTTATGAGAAAACTTAAACAGGTGGGAGAGTCAGTGGTTTCCCTATGTTTCTTCTAGTTAGTTTATTAAATGATTGCTTACTAAAGGTAGGTAAAATTCACTGAAGCTATTCTTATTTGCCATTATTTTGTACATTAGACTCATTCCTTGTGTTTGTTGCTGACCTTTAGCCCAGCACAAAGTACAATTCTGTTGATTGTTTCTGTTTATCCAGCCTTGAAATTTGAAATGTGAATAGACTTGGCAAGACAAGGCAAAACAAAAGCCTTTCTGTAGGTGGCAGTCATATAATTATTGGCCCTTTGCTAATCCCATCCCACATCATTAATGTCATCTAAACAACTGAAGATTTTATTTCCAACATAGCAAAACAACAATTTCTGACAGGGCACAAGGGAAGTTGTGTTAAAAGTAGCCCTCATGATGTACAGAGTGGTGGGTATACCAAGCATTGTCAAGGCTGTGCCATAACCAGTGAATTGAGAGTATTCTTGTTTTCTTGATGTCCTAAAATTAATATTTGTGCCTAGGTAAATCTAAAGGTCCTCCAAGTCACAAGCAAATAAATTAGGAAGTAAAAACAGAACTCCAAAGAAGACATAGATCTTCTTATAGGTACCATATATTTATGATATATGAATAGGATACACAGATCTCAGGTATTCATTCAGTGAGACCATAGTCGCCCTTTAATGTCTGGTTTGTGTGCCGCTTTTTATTTTTTTATTTTTTTTATTTATCTAAGATTTATATCCTGCCCTTCCCACTAGGTGGCTCAGGGCGGCTTACAACATATAAAACTAACATGGAATCTAAAATTAAACATTAAAATTAACATTTCATAATTTACAGTTAAAAATCTAAATAATTGTTATATACATACACATTAAACTCAGACGGCGGTCCTACAGCTACACTCATCGGTTACAAGTTCAGTATTTGATGTTCAGTCTTCGATATTCAATACTCAGTGCTGATTAGTTGTGGGCCAGCTGGAAGAGGGATGTCTTACAGGCCCTGCGGAATTGAGTAAGATCCCGCAGGGCCCTTACCTCTTCCGGCAGCTGGTTCCACCAAGATGGAGCCATTACGGAGAAGGCCCGGTCTCTTGTAACTTTCAAGCAGGCTTCCTTTGGCCCGGGGACAACCAGGAGGTTTTGGGTTCCTGATCTTAGTGCTCGCTGGGGAATGTGTGGGAAGAGACGGTCCCTCAGGTAGGCAGGTCCTAGGCCATATAGGGCTTTAAAGGTAATGACCAGCACCTTGTATCGAACTCGGTAAGATATTGGCAGCCAGTGCAGAGCCCGAAGTCCCGGCTGAATGTGCTCCCACCTTGGGAGCCCTAATAACAACCGGGCGGCGGCGTTCTGCACCAGCTGCAATTTCCGGGTTCGGTACAGGGGCAGCCCCATGTAGAGGGCATTGCAGTAGTCCAACCTCGAGGTGACCGTAGCATGGATCACCGTTGCTAGATCGTCGCGCTCCAGGAAGGGAGCCAGCTGCCTTGCCCGCCTAAGATAGAAAAATGCGGACTTGGCAGTGGCTGCTATCTGGGCCTCCATTGTTAAGGAAGGCTCCAGAAGTACCCCCAGGCTCCTGACTCTATGCGCCGCCTTCAGCGGCGCACCGTCAAAAACCGGAAGGGGTATTTCCCTTCCCGGACCCCGACGGCCCAAGCAAAGGACCTCTGTCTTCGCCGGATTTAGCCTCAGCCCGCTCTGCTTGAGCCACCCAGCCACAGCCTGTAATGCCCGGTCCAGATTTTCTGAGGCGCAGACCGGCCGGTCGTCCATAAGCAGATAAAGCTGGGTGTCATCAGCATACTGGTGACAACCCAGCCCGTACCTTCGGGCAATCTGGGCGAGGGGACGCATATAGATGTTAAATAACATCGGGGAAAGAACCGCACCCTGAGGCACCCCGCAATCAAGCGAGTGCCTACGGGACAGCTCGTCCCCAATAGCGACCCTCTGTCCCCGACCTTTAAGGGTTTGGAGAAGAAATCTAAGATTTACACTTCAGGGTACAGAAAGCAGTTCAAAACAACTGTACTCCATGAATTGTCAGGAGGAATAGGAGGAGGAGGAAAGAAGAAGAGATTAGATTTATACTCTGCTCTTCATTTGGAGTCTTAGAGTGGTTTACAATCTCTATCCCTTCCTCTTCCAACAGCCACCCTGTGAGGTAATGGGGGCTGTGAGAGCTCTTGCAAGACCTGCTGTTGAGAAAGCAGCTCTTTCAAGAACTGTGACTGACCCAAGGTCACTCAGCTGCTGCATATGAAGGAGTGGGGAATCAAACTCAGTTCTCCAGATTAGATTCCAGACACTTAACCACTACACCAAACTGCCTTTAAGGACTGGCTAAAACCCCAAATGCCATGAAAAGTTCTGGATGAACCAAATAAATACTTTATTTATACCCTGCTTTCTCCTCAGTGGGAACCAAAATTAGCTTACTACATACTTTTATCCTCCTCCATTTTGTCCCCACAACAGCAACTCTGAGAAAGAGAGAGTGAATTACCTATAGCTTCCAGCCCCCCCCCCCCGCTTCCCGGCCACTGGCAGGGGGTGGGGGGTAGGGTTGCCTGTAAGTTTGGGAATGAACCAGTAAAATGCAGTTTGTGATGGGTCATGGCTTGTGGCTTACCCAGGTTATAAGCCACAAATCTTCATGAACTTTTAGGGGCTAAATCAGGGGTGGGGGACCTTTTTTCTGCCAAGGGCCATATGGATATGTATAACATCATTCACGGGCCATACAGAATTATCAACTTAAAAAACAGTGCTCCACTGAGGAAGAAAGATTCAGGCCAGCAAAATTAATGCAAATAATTGTTTTCCTATTTGAATTCATGTGGGGAAAGCCTAATCTGGCACACCCCCCCCCCACCCACAACCCACCACCCTAGGCAAATGCATAGGTCCAGGGTTTTTTTGTAGAAAAAGCCCAGCAGGAACCCAGTATCATATTAGACCACATCCCCTAACATTAGCATTTTGGGTCACACACTCATTAGCATATTAAGCCACACAATCTGGGATAATCAAGTGCAAATTGAATGGGTGGAAGCTGGCTCCCACCCCCTCCTCCCTCCCTTCATGCAGAAACTGCAGCTGCTCCCAGCAGACCTTTAAAGGCATCCACATACCCCAGCAGCAGTCTTTCACAATGCTCATCACACAGACTCCACAGAGAGAGAGATAAAGGAAGGGAGAAAGGAAATGGGGGGAAGAAAGGGAAATGAAATGGAGGGAAGAAAAGGTAATACAGGTAAACAAAGGGGGGAAGAAATGGAAAGAAAGGGAAATAAAGAAATGTGGGGAAGAAATGGAAAGAAAGTGAAATAAAGAAATGAGGAGGAAACTTACCTGAACTGTGACAGTAACTTTTTCAGGCCCTGCAGCAATTCTGGCTGGCCAGCCAGGCCCCAGGGAGGCTGCCGCACAGTACATTTGGGCCCTGTAATCCCTGCTGGGCCCTGGGGAGGCTGCTGCACAGCGCGGCTGGGCCCCATGATCCTCGCTGGCCAGCCAGGCTCCAGGAAGGCTGCCACATGGCTCAGTTTGGCCCAGTAATCCCTGAGGGCAACACCAAGTGATCTCGAGGGCCATATATGGCTCTTGGGACAGAGGTTCTCCACCCTTGGGATAAATGAACTGGTTTGGCTTGTGCAGTTCATGATGTGGTAGAATGTCCCCCAGACTTGTTACAAACACCAAACTCACAAATATCCTTCGGCTGACTCTCCTCTACCTGTCCTCCAAGTTTGGCAAGATTGGATTTACAGGGTCCAAGTTATGGGCAAGAAAAACCAGCAAAAAAAGCAAGGGCAATAGAAGTCCAGTAGAACAGAATCAGAGTCCCAGTAGAAATTGAAGCTGCAGGGCATTTTTGCAAGCCCAGCAAAACCAGTGCAATATGCTTAGCAGAGCCAGTACCAGAAGTGTAACAGTGCAAACCTAACAAGACTAAGGTCAAGTCAGAGAATCGTTTCAGTAGAAACTGAAGAGGGGCATTTTTGCAAGCCCAGCAGAACCAGTACAATGTACAGAGTTCCCAAAAGTACCAGTGTAATCAAAGAGTACCTAGCAGAATCCAGTGCCATTATGACAATGCCAGCTCAACAGGACTGATGTATAGCACAGAATCACACTCCAAGCAAGGAAGTATGTGTGCAAGCCCAGCTGAACCAGTTCAATGTATTAGTGCTCAGCAGAACCAAGTACCATTGTGGCAATGCCAGCTCAACAGGACTGATCTGAAGTACAGACAAACAATCTAATCAGAGGTTTTTGCAAGCCCAGCATAACCAGTTCAGTGTATAGAATGTCCAGTAGAACCCAGTGCCATTGTAGCAATGCAATTAAAACAGGACTAATGTCAAGCCAGATAATCCCTGCAGTGTGGCCTGAAAGGGGGGCATTTTTTTATGTCCAGCACAGTCAGTTCAGTATACAGAATGCCCAGCAGAACCCAATGCCACTGTGGCACTGCAAGCTTAAAAGGATTGATCTCAAAGCACAGCGTTACAAGAAATGGAGGGGGGGTTCAAGCCCAGCACAACCAGTTACAGTATGCAGAATACCCAGTGGAAGCCAGTACCACTGGCACTGCAAACTTAAAAGTACTGATCTCAAAACACAGTCACAAATCCAAGCCAGGGAGGGGGGATTTTGCAAGGTCTGTGCAAGAAAATGGGAAGTGAACACAAAGGAACTCCAAAGGGGAGAGGGGAAATATCTTGAAACTTACATGGCTAAAACTGACAAGAGTGTTTCCAAGGCTAGATAATTCTGCCCCCCCCCCCCGCCTTGCTTTTAAGTTTGGTAAACATTTGTGCAGAGACAGTGACCAATCAGCACAAACCTCCACAAACTGCTTGAAAGTTTATGGAAAGTTTGTGCCAGTTGAACTGCCATGAGTTTCAGTTCATGAACCAAGTACTGCCCAAAATTCATCACAAACTTTAGTTCATGAACTGGTTTGTGGCTATCCCTAGTTAAGATTCAGCTTGGGGAACTCCTGGTGATTTGGGGATTGAGTAGGGGGAAGACAGGGAGCTCAGTGATATGTAATGTCATAGTGTCCATCTTTCAAACCACTCATTTTTTCCAGGGAAACTAGGTGGTTTGGAGATGAGCAGTAATTCCAGCAGAACACCATGTTCCACCTAGAGGCTGGCATCCCCGGACTGGCCACAGCTTCCATGGCAGAGTGAGGATTGGAACCTGTGTCTCCCATATACTAGTCCAAGACTATAACTGCTAGTCCACACTGGGTCTCACCTCCTTGGAGCTATTTTGTGTGTTACCATTTGGTGGCTTTTATCCTCAAGCAAGAACATTCCACTTGTGTCCTTCAGATGAAAGTTGGACATAATCCAGTTTAGGTCCAGCCTTGTTGTGAACACAACTTTCAATAAGAACTAAGAACATAAGAGAAGCCATGTTGGATCAGGCCAATGGCCCATCCAGTTCAACATTCTGTGTCACACAGGGGCCAATATGTGTGTGTGTATACACACACACTCATATATATATATATATATATATATATATATATATATATATATATATATATATATATATATATATATATATATATACACACACACACACACACACACACACACACACACATATATATATATATATATATATATACACACACATATATATATACACACACATATATATATATACACACACACACACACACACACACACACTATGGCTAATAGTCACTGATGGACCTCTGCTCCATATTTTTATCCAATCCCCTCTTAAAGCTGGCTATGCTTGTAGCCACCACCACCTCCTGTGGCAGTGAATTCCACATGTTAATCACTCTTTGGGTGAAGAAGTACTTCCTTTTATCCATTTTAACCTGACTGCTCAGCAATTTCATTGAATGCCCACGAGTTCTTGTATTGTGAGAAAGGGAGAAAAGTACTTCTTTCTCTACTTTCTCATAAGAACATAAGAACATAAGAGAAGCCATGTTAGATCAGGCCAATGGCCCATCCAGTCCAACATTCTGTGTCACACAGCGGCCAAATATATATATATACACACACATGCACACTGTGGCTAATAGCCACTGATGGACCTCTGCTCCATATTTTTATCTAACCTCCTCTTGAAGGTGGCCATGCTTGTGGCCGCCACCACCTCCTGTGGCAGTGAATTCCACATGTTAATCACCCTTTGGGTGAAGAAGTACTTCCTTTTATCCGTTTTAACCTGTCTGCTCAGCAATTTCATCGAATGCCCACGAGTTCTCGTATTGTGAGAAAGGGAGAAAAGTACTTCTTTCTCTACTTTCTCCATCCCATGCATTATCTTGTAAACCTCTATCATGTCACCCCTCAGTCGACGTTTCTCCAAGCTAAAGAGCCCTAAGCGTTTCAACCTTTCTTCATAGGGAAGGTGTTCCAGCCCTTTAATCATTCTAGTTGCCCTTTTCTGAACATTCTCCAATGCTATAATATCCTTTTTGAGGTGCGGCGACCAGAACTGCACACAGTACTCCAAATGAGACCGCACCATCGATTTATACAGGGGCATTATGATACTGGCTGATTTGTTTTCAATTCCCTTCCTAATAATTCCCAGCATGGCGTTGGCCTTTTTTATTGCAAACGCACACTGCCTTGACATTTTCAGTGAATTATCTACCACGACCCCAAGATCTCTCTCTTGGTCAGTCTGTGCCAGTTCACACCCCATCAACTTGTATTTGTAGCTGGGATTCTTGGCCCCAATGTGCATTACTTTGCACTTGGCCACATTGAACCGCATCTGCCACGTTGATGCCCACTCACCCAGCCTCAACAGATCCCTTTGGAGTTCCTCACAATCCTCTCTGGTTCTCACCACCCTGAACAATTTAGTGTCATCCGCAAATTTGGCCACTTCACTGCTCACTCCCAACTCTAAATCATTTATGAACAAGTTAAAGAGCATGGGACCCAGTACCGAGCCCTGTGGCACCCCACTGCTTACCATCCTCCACTGCGAAGACTGCCCATTTATACTCACTCTCTGCTTCCTATTACTCAGCCAGTTTTTGATCCACAAGAGGACCTGTCCTTTTACTCCATGACTCTCAAGCTTTCTAAGGAGCCTTTGATGAGGAACTTTATCAAAAGCTTTCTGGAAGTCAAGGTAAACAACATCTATCGGGTCTCCTTTGTCCACAAGTTTGTTTACCCCCTCAAAGAAATGTAACAGGTTAGTGAGGCAAGATCTTCCCTTACAGAACCCATGCTGAGTCTTCCTCAATAACCTGTGTTCATCAATGTGCCTACTCATTCTGTCCTTGATAATGGTTTCTACCAACTTTCCCGGTATTGAAGTCAGACTGACTGGCCTGTAATTTCCTGGATCTCCTCTGGAACCCTTTTTAAAGATGGGGGTGACATTTGCTACCTTCCAGTCCTCAGGAACAGAGGCAGATTTCAATGAAAGATTACAGATTTTTGTTAGAAGATCCACAAGTTCAACTTTGAGTTCTTTCAGAACTCTCGGATGTATGCCATCCGGACCCGGTGACTTATTAGTTTTTAATTTGTCTATCAGTTGTAGGACCTCCTCTTTTGTCACCTCAATCTGACTCAGGTCTTTCAACACCCCTTCCAATATTAGTGGTTCTGGGGCGGGCAAACACTTCTCATCTTCCACGGTGAAGACGGAGGCAAAAAATGCATTCAGCTTCTCAGCCATTTCCCCATCCTCCTTCAGTAATCCTTTTACCCCATGGTCATCCAAGGGCCCCACTGCTTCCCTGGCTGGTTTCCTACTTCTAATATATTTGAAGAAATTTTTATTGTTGGTCTTTATGTTTTTTGCAATATGCTCCTCATAGTCCCTTTTTGCCTGCCTGATCACAGTCTTGCATTTGATTTGCCACTGCCTGTGTTCCCTTTTATTAATCTCACTTGGACTGGTTTTCCACCGCTTAAAGGAGTCCTTCTTACCTTTTACAGCTTCCATTACTTTGTTTGTTAACCATGCTGGCCTCTTCTTATACCTGTTTGTGCCTTTCCTAACTTGTGGTATGTTCCATCCCATGCATAATCTTGTAAACCTCTATCATGTCACCCTGCAGTCGACGTTTCTCCAAGCTAAAGAACCCCAAGCGTTTTAACCTTTCTTCATCGGGAAAGTGTTCCAAACCTTTAATCATTCTAGTTGCCCATTTCTGGACTTTTTCCAATGCTATAATATCCTTTTTGATGTGTGGTGACTAGAATTGTGCACAGTATTCCAAATGAGACCACACCATTGATTTATACAGGGGCATTATGATACTGGCTGATTTGTTTTCAATTCCCTTCCTAATAATTCCCAGCATGGCATTGGCCTTTTTTATTGCAATCGCACACTGTCTTGACATTTTTTTTTTATAACTCAAATTTTTTATTATAGACTCATTACAATTAATACCTGTTCCAACAGGTAGGTGTACCATAATAACAAATCAAAAACAACACAATTTAAAGATATCTCAAGTGTTACCATTCCACACCACTTAATATATATATATTTATGTCTATTTATATTTTCTATATTTTTATAGCAGAGGAATAATGAAGCTTAACAATGCTAATTTCCCTAATAGCTTTTTAAAACTTAGTGCCACACGCATTCAATATAACTTCTTATCTTCCTTCTTCTTCTATATCTTGATTATTCCTTCTACTCTCAAAAAAAAATCCATAAAGAATAAATTCTAACAATATATCTCAGTCCCTGGAGACCTTAAAGTTTAAGGTCAAAAAGAAACTCTTTCTTCTTCACCTGGACTGAATTAAACAAGGAGGGAAATTACCCAGGTGCTCTCACCAGCTGTCCCCACCCAGCTCTTAATTCTGAAAGAAAAATCAATAATTATAAATTATAAATTTCTTCAGCTTTTCCCTTTTCTTGTTGCTTCAATTTCTTTTAAATAGAATCCATATTTTCTTCCAGATTAACATAAACTTCCTCAGTACATACATGGGTTGTCCTTGGAGGGATGAGAGGAGAGCATTCCTTTCTCTTATTAACTCTTGATGTAGGAGAAGAGGGAGTTAACTTGGATAATAGTATCTCACCCGAGGCTGCGTCATATGCTGTAAACGAAGTGGAGCCTTTTTGGACACATAGTTTGCCTGATTGTAGCCATTTATATTTAATTTTTAAGTTCCGCAATTTGGCAGTTGTGTCCTTAAGGTCTCTTCTGATTCTTAAAAATTCAGGAGGGAGATCCGGAAAGACCTGAATCTTTAACCCCTGGTAGTCCAAGCCTCCTCTCTCCCTAGCCTCTGCAAAGACTCTTTGCCTCATTCGATAATCCTTAAACTGCACCACAATATCTCTGGTATAAGACAAATTGTCTTCACATACCTTGCCTACACGATATGCTTTTTGGGTGAGTGAAAGAACCTCGACCTCCAGGTGGATTACTTCAGCAAGCCAATTTGCCATGAATATATATATGTCCATTTCTGCTTCCACATCCAATTTAAAGCCTCTAAATTTTAGGCACAGCTCCCGGCTACGAAAGTCCACTGTTAAAACCCGTTCCCTTGTCCATGCATCTGATGTTATCTCTTGAGCTTTTTTTAACGCTTCTTGTGCCGTCAGGGTTGCTTGCTTACAAGAATTCTCTAATTCATCCAGACGCTGACACATTGGTTGAAGCATAGAAGTTATGTCTTAGTTTCTTGTCTTAGTTTAGACATTGCCTGAAACAATAAATTCACCGTGATAGGACTTTCTGCAGGTGGTTCCTCACATCTCTCCAAGCTTGCGTGGGAGGTGGAAGGCAGTTCCAAGAAATTAGTTAGAGGCTGAAAGCTTTTTTCCTTCTGCTCGGTCTTTTTTACCCCTTTTGCAGGCATCTTTCAAAAGTTCAAAAATATAATTTAAAGGGCTAAAAATGATATAACTTTGGAGCCAGCTGGGAGAGCGTTAGGCAAAGGCTCCTGACCGGATATTGGTCAAAGCCACTCCCCCGTCTTGACATTTTCAGTGAGTTATCTACCACGACCCCAAGATCTCTCGCTTGGTCAGTCTGTGAAAGTTCAGAGCCCATCAACTTGTCTTTGTAGCTGGGATTCTTGACCCCAATGTGCATTACTTTGCACTTGGCCACATTGAACCTCATCTGCCACATTGACGCCCACTCACCCAGCTTCGACAGATCCCTTTGGAGTGCCTCACAATCCTCTCTGGTTCTCATCATCCTGAACAATTTAGTGTCAACTGCAAACTTGTCCACTTCACTGCTTACTCCCAATTCCAGATCATTAATGAACAAGTTAAAGAGCATGGAACCCAGTACTGAGCCCTGCAACACCCCACTGCTTACCGTCCTCCACTGCGAAGACTGCCCATTTATACTCACTCTCTGCTTCCTATTAATTAGCCAGTTTTTGATCCACAAGAGGACCTGTCCTTTTACTCCATGACTCTCGAGCTTACTAAGGAGCCTTTGATGAGGAACTTTATCAAAAGCCTTCTGGAAGTTAAGGTAAACAACATCTATTGGGTCCCCTTTGTCCACATGTTTGTTCACCCCCTCAAAGAAATGTAACAATTTAGTGAGGCAAGATCTTCCCTTACAGAATCCATGCTGAGTCTTCCTCAATAACGTGTTCATCAATGTGCCTACTCATTCTGTCCTTGATAATGGTTTCTACCAACTTTCCCGGTATTGAAGTCAGACTGACTGGCCTGTAATTTCCCGGATCTCCTCTGGAACCCTTTTTAAAAATGGGGGTGACGTTTGCTACCTTCCAGTCCTCAGGAACGGAGGCAGATTTCATTGAAAGATTACATATTTTTTCAGGAGATCCACAAGTTCAACTTTGAGTTCTTTCAGAACTCTTGGATGTATGCCATCCGGACCTGGTGACTTATTAGTTTTTAATTCGTCTATCAGTTGTAGAAACTCCTCTCTTGTCACCTCAATCCTACTCAGGTTTTTCAACACCCCTTCCAAAAGAAGTGGTTCTGGAGCGGGCAAACACTTCTCATCTTCCACAGTGAAGACGGAGGCAAAAAATGCATTCAGCTTCTTAGGCATTTCCCTATCCTCCTTCAGTAATCCTTTTACCCCTTGGTCATCCAAGGGCCCCACTGCATCCTTTGCTGGTTTCCTGCTTCTAATATATTTGAAGAAATTTTTATTGGTCTTTATGTTTTTTGCAATATGCTCCTCATAGTCCCTTTTTGTCTGCTTGATTAAAGTCTTGCATTTGATTTGCCACAGCCTTTGTTCCCTTTTATTAATCTCACTTGGACTAGCTTTCCACCGCTTAAAGGAGTCCTTCTTACCTTTTTCAGCTTCCATTACTTTGTTTGTTAACCATACAGGCCTTTTCTTATACCTGTTTGTGCCTTTCCTAACCTGTGGGAAATATATTTTATCTGAGCGTCTAGGATTGTAGTTTTAAATAGCCTCCAAGCTTCCCCAAGGGTTTTGATTGTATTTACCTTTCCTTTCAGTTTCCTCTTCACATGCCTCCTCATCTCAGAGAATTTACCCGTTTTAAAGTTAAACATGGTTGTGCTGGTCTTTTGGGGCAACTCTCTATTTATACAAATGGTGAAATCAATAACGTTATGGTCACTGCTCCTAAGCGGTGCGATCACTTTTATATCTCTCACCAAGTCTTGGGCATTACTTAGAACCAAATCCAGGATCGCCCGACCCCTGGTAGGTTCCGTGACCATCTGCTCCATAGCACATCTGTGACCATCTGCTCCACTGAGAGCATCTAGAAACTCAATCTCTTTCTCTCGACCTAAACACATATTGACCCAATCAATCTGCGGGTAGTTAAAATCACCTATTATGACACAGTTTTTATGTTTAGCCGCTATCTTTAATCCTTCCATCATATTATAATCATCTTCTATCTTTTGATTTGGTGGGCGATAACAAACTCCCAAAGTTAAATTTCCTTTTGGACCCTCTATTTCGACACAAAGCATTTCTAGAAGGGAATCTAATTCTTTGACCTCAGTCTTACTGGACTGTGTACCCTCTTTGACATACAGAGCCACCCCACCTCCAACCCTTCCCTCCCTATCATTCCGATATGACTTCTATCCAGGAATCACCGTGTCCCACTGATTCTCCTCATTCCACCAAATTTCTGAAATTCCCACAATGTCTATGTTTTCCCCCAACACTAAACTTTCCAACTCACCAATTTTACTTTGAACACTTCTAGCATTTGTATACAAACACCTATAATTTCCCAGGCAAGTTAGGCCTGCCACCTTCCTCCTGCTGCCTCGAGACTTTGGCAGACACTACATACTTTTTGTCACCATCTCGGTGGACAACTCTGATCCATTACCTGGTAGAAAAGTAACAGCTAACCCTTCATCTCTTTGAGATGAGTCCTCCCGAACCAGAGACATTTCATCTCCTGTTGGCTTTCCCCCAAGATTTAGTTTAAAAACTGCTCTGCCACCTTTTTGATTTTAAGCTCCAGCAGCTTGGTTTCATCTGGGGACAAGTGGAGACCGTCTCTTTTGTACAGCTCCTGCTTGTTCCAGAAAGCATCCCAGTGCCTAACAAACTTAAACCCTTTCTCTCTACACCATCGTCTCATCCACACATTGAGACCTCTAATTTGTGCCTGTCTCTCCAGCCCTTCATGTGGAACAGGTAGCACTTCTGAGAAGGCTACCTTGGAGGTCCTGGCCTTAAGTCCCCTGCCTAGCAGCCTAAATTTTTCATCCAGGACCTCATGACTGCATTTCCCCACATCGTTGGTGCCAACATGCACCACGACCACTGACTCCTCCCCAGTACTGTCTATCAGCCAGGGGCGTAGCTAGGGCTTTGAGGGCCTGGGGCCCAAGATTTATGTGGGCCCCCCTATGTGTGTGCACGCCACCAGAAACAGGATATGATGTCACTTCCGGTGATGTCACTTCCGCAGGATAGCCACCACTTGCGAGGGAGCCCTGCTGGAAACAGGAAGTGATGTAACTTCCCCAAAATGGCCACCACTTGTGGGGGGGAAACAGGAAGTGGTGTCACTTTGGGGGCGGCACCCCCCCAAGATGGAACTGCTGGTGCGATCTAGGTCATATGAAAAAAGACGGAAGCCACTAATGTCACAGTGTCTGGTTGGTAAACTGAAGCCATGAAAAGAAGAAACTAGTGTTGCTAGAAATTTAGTAGAAAATTAAAAAATATGCAACACTTTCAACAACTCTAAAAATCATACACACATCAGGTTGGAGTCAGTCTTTCCATGTGGTTGGGGGGTGGGTTGCAGCTCGAAGGAGGAATTAGCATTAACCCCTTCCCACTCAGATTGAGGTAACATAAGGGGTTTTTGCCACTTTCCCCTTCTCAGAGCAACCCAAGTCCCTTAAACGCCCCCCTGTGTTTAAAGATGAATCATTGCCCAACTCTTCCAGTGTTTCATGGAGGATTAATGATACAAAGCTTATTGTACTATACTATTGTAACCCAGTCATCTGTATTGTTCTAGAAATCAGAAGTCCAAAGAAGCATACAGTACTTATGTGCTGGGGGAATGTTTTCTGTAAAACAAGTCACTGTGGACTCCCATTTGTTTTCTGCAATAATTTTATTTATTTATACTTTTCTCCCCAGTGGGGGACTCAAAGTGGCTTACAGCATCCTCTCCTCATCTATTTTATCCTAACAGCCTCCTGGAATCACTACTAGAGATTTGTAATTAGCAAAAACTAAAACAACTTGCAAAAAGCAAGCACTCAACAAAATAAACGCTTGGTAAATCCTGTGCTTTCATAATCTTTACCAGGGATCGTTTTGTAGAAAAATAGGTGGTGGAGCACATCCAGGGATTGTTATGCAGCTGCAAATACTATTCAATGGACAAGGAGGTGGAACTCTCAGAAAGGTTCAAGAGCTGTGCTCTTGTGAGCTCCCACTGAATCTGAGGCCTCATATTTACAATATATTCCATGCTAAACCATATTACTATTGCTGTTAATAGAGACACTTAAAGTAATTTTAAAGCCAGACGTTCTGTCAAGTTCTACTTACCGTATGTTTGTTCTCCCCCAACAATGACCCGCTACTGCTCTGTCTTGCTTTCTCTACTGCCCCAAGCACGTCATTTCAGACCCCACCGCAAAAGTTGTTTCTAGGATATGAGGTGTTTAAATGGCTCCCCACCCCCTCCAATTTTCCATAGCTGTAATTGGGAGGTAAACCCATCTTGGGCCTAGCTCAAAAGTGCACTTACCTAAATGGCAATGTAAACTTGACAGTATTAAGCCATTTGTGCTTGGGTGTGAACGGTACCACTGAAAAGTGCAGAGTAGGTATTGCATACGAGTTTTACAGCTGTAGTTAATGCAGGAAACCACCGAAGAAACCTTCCCTCTGTTGCGAAATACAGAACTACCGCTCGCTTTCTCAAGAGTCGGCTCTTCATCGTCCTGGCTACCGAGATTTGGCAAATTAAGTTCTGAGATGCCACTTCGTAACGGTAGTTAGTGAGGGAACTGCACTTTGCACTTGCTTAGAAGCACTCGTCAGTTTGCAAGTCGCAGCTGCTAACGCCCGGTCCTTGAGGCCTGGCTTGAGCCTTCTTTGGGTGCCTTTACAAGGCTGGCGGGACAAAGTTAGAGTCCAGTGGGGCAGCTTTAAGGCCAAGTGCTTTATTCAAGGTGTGAGGTCTGGTGTGCAGGCACACTTCCTCAGGCTTCCCTGGGAGGCCGGGGGGGGGGGAGTGTGCAGGCCGGAATTCCCTGCGGGAGACAGCCGGAGAAGTTCCACTTCCGCCACCGCTCGACGCCTCCTCTGGCTCCTCCTGTTGGAGGAGGAGGTTTTTGTGCCGGGCGTGGGGCAACTCCGCCTCTTGAGCAGAGCTGAGGAGCGGCCGCTTCTTTCTTTCTTTCTTTTTTCCCTTTCGTTTTCCCGCAGAATTTCCCGTTGTTGCCTCGGCTCCTCGGAGCCCTTCTTCGTCGGCTATGGAGAACGGCAGCTCGGTCTACGAACCGACGACAAGCCCCGCCGAGCAGTCGAGTCGCCCCACAAAGGACTCCGCTACCAGGGGCGTAGCTAGGGCTTTGGGGGCCCCCCAGACCCTCCAGACCTGGGGCGACCCGCCCCCTCGCCCCCCCTCCATACGCCACTGCTATCAGCCTATCTACAACATGCATAATGTCCGCTACCTTCACACCAGGCAGGCAAGTCACCATACGGTCAGTACGCGGTTTTGCCACCCAGCTGTCTACTTGCCTAAGGATTGAATCACCAACTACCAAGACCCCCCCTCTCTCCCTGCCCAGGGATGGTTCCTTGGTGCAAAAGGATACCCGCTCACCAACTGAAGAAGAGGTCCCTTCTGAGAGCGCATTCCCCTTATCCTCAGCATGGTGCCCTGTTCCCTCTTGACCCTCCTGCTCCCTGGCAGCAACGGGGCTGCCACGTTCAGAGTGGGGCTCATCTAATACGTCCCCGAGAGTCTTCTCCAAGTGCCTAACTGACTGTCTCTGCTTCTCCAGGTGAGTCACCTTGGCCTCAAGGTTACGAACTCGTTCTCTGAGTACCGAGAGCTCCTTGCATCAAGCACACACCCAAGACTTCTGTCCTGTGGGCAGACAGTCATTCATGTGACACTCAGTGCAAAACACTGGAAAGCCCCAACCCCCCTGCTGGCATTCTACCTTCATGATAGCTTTTTTAAAAATATACAGTCCCCTTTTAAATCCTGTTTGTTTATGTGGCTCTCCTTCTGGAAGGTCTACACCTTATTGGGAACACAAGGAAAATAGGGATCTGGGTTCCTGTTCCTTACACAGCCTCCAGGCTAAGAGCCACAGGCCAAGAGCCCTTTAGCTCTCACCCTTTGACTGGCCCCAATGAACACAATCCTGATGCCAGGAGGAGGGACTGCCCCAAGAGACTCTGTTCTTCACTACTTGCCAACTTCCTCCTTATGAAATCACTCATGGCTCTGTTGTTCATCCATCAATGGCTTGACTTCCTTGTTTAAAATTCTCATTGGATACTTGACATTTAGCACATGAAGCAAAAAGGCCCAGCTGTCACTGCGATGAAAGGAACTTTTGTAGATCATAAGTGAGCTCCATTGGTAACCTACTCCATCAGTTCATAGATGTGAACAAACTCTTACTCACAAGAAGAGCTGCCTCTTTTCTACAAAGCAATGCTAAGAAGCTTTCACTCTTTGCCTGTGAAAATTCTTATTTAAAACTCTCTCCCAGAGCCTTTATTTCTTTTCACACAACATTAGTTACTAGGGCTATGCTGAAAATTCATGGTCAAGTATTTTCAGCCTGAAAAGAAAGGTTGAAAGAGCCTGAATTGTTTTATGAAAGAACCACATCTAGTGAAGTGAGGTCTGACTCATTAAAGTTTATGCCTGAATGAATTTTGTTTGTCTCTAAGATGCCACTGGACTCCAGCTTTATTATTCACTTTTTTGTATTGCTTTCCCCCCATCTCAGCAATAATATCCCCTTATTCTTGCCAGCTACATGACCTAGTTATTTGGGATTATGAATCCAAATCACAACTCAAGGCAGTGAATGGACAACCCTCCCTCCCTTTATTGAAGCCCTATAAACCACTGCTGAAATGAAGAGAGGCATGTTTTGCAAAGATAATGTTTTTCACCCAATCTGTTCCCTTTATTTTAGCACTTCATTTTGAACTTCTGAGGGAAAATCTCTGCTGTGAAGAGTTACCATCTCTTTATGATGAGTGTGGTGGGTTTAGTAGCTATCACACAGGTACAAATTCAAAAAAAGTGTTCCTTCATTGCATCTTCACGCTGAGAAAACTATATGCTATCAACTAAATTTTACCAAATTTTACTGGTAACATTCAGTCTGCTGAAGAATTCTGGTGAACTAGAAAGCTTTCACACCATTTTCTATCACTTCTGGTTGGTCCTAATAATGGTTTAGAACTGATTTTTTTTATTTTCAAGTTTTAGTTAATTATTAATTGAGTTGTTTTGTTCTTTAATGCACTTATACATTGTTTCTTACAGTAATTAGTCTCTCTCCTCTCTTCCCCACCCACTGCCGCACTGAACAGAAATGCACCAGGAGGAGTGGCTGTAGGCAGAGCCTCCACAGTCAGGCTGGGAGAGGGGGACAGAACTGAGTTCAGTTTTCCTCCCTCCCTTTAAGCCCTTTAACAGGAGCTTGAATGGGAAAGGGGCAATTGCCTGGGATGGGTTGTGCATGATGGACGTGATGGATCTCAAGGGAGAGGAATGGGTAGAACAGCCAATCAGCACAAGGATGGGGCCACATAGAGGCCATCTCTGCCTTGCTGCTTCCACGGTTTGGGTGAAATTATTTAACAGAATGGATAATAATGCATATAACAATTTCTAATACTATAAATGGAATTTGTATGAGATGATTGCTATAACTACATGCAATGCAAACTTTCACATGAACATAACATCAAATTTACTTTCTTCAGGCTCCCTCACTTACATGTGAGGTGAGTTCCTGATTGCTTAGATGCACCTGGATAAAGTTTGTTACAAGCATAGCAATTTTGAGCAGCTTTGCACCAGCACAGTAGCTACTTCATTGTTGCATTTTATGCCCAGTCAAAGAATGAAATAATATCATTTAACAGACAAGCAGAATGGGGCCATGGTCAGCAGGTCATTAAATTGCCCACCCTGTATAGCACAAAGAATCACTCACAGTTTATCCCCCTTTTGCACCTCTGTAGATAGAAGCATTGGTGGAAAGACCAACATCAGATAGATAGCATTGTCTGCTTTTTGCACCTGAGCAATCAGCTCCTGTTTGAGAAGTGAATGCAAGAACTGATTGCAAGATTAGCTGGATTTGTGGACGGACACCAGAGCTAGTCTGGTGTAGTGGTTAAGCATGTGGACTCTCATCTGGGAGAACCAGGTTTGATTCTCCACTCCTCCACTTGTAGCTGCTGGAATGGCCTTGGGTTAGCCATAGCTCTCACAAGAACAAGAGTTGTCCTTGAAAGGGCAGCTTCTGTGAGAGCTCTCTCTCAGCCCAACCCTACCTCACAGGGTGTCTGTTGTGGGGAAAGAAGGTAAAGGAGATTTTAAGCTGCTCTGAGACTCTGATTCTGTGGAATTCTTCTTCTACACAAGAAACACCTCAGTGGTAACTCTCACCTAATTCCCCTCCCAATTTTATTTTGTTTTGTTCCTTTTAAAATTGGAGGTGATGACAATGTCTGTTGAAGGGGGGGCAACTATTGCAAGAAAGCCATCTTACTGAAGATGCAATTCCAAATGGAGGTGAAGATGCAATATTACATGGAAGCAAAAACACAGTGCTATTAGGCAAACAAACAATCTGCTCCTTGACTGTGAATGGCAAGCAGGATGCGACCCAAACAAAATAATAAATTCAGGAGGGTAGCTGTGTTGGTCTGAAGCAACAGAACAAAGTTTGAGTCCAGTGGCACATTTAAGACCAACAAAGTTTAATTCTGAGTATAAGCTTTTGTGTGTATGCATATCATAATAAACATTTTGTGTGCATGCCATAATAAAAATGTTTTAAGGCACAATTAGTGCTTTGTTTACTGGGTTTGTTAAAAGATAAAAATACATTTTTTTCAAATTATGTGACTACTAGTAGCATAAGACCTGATAGGAAAAGGTGGCAGCAAATTAGCAGTCTCAGCAGGGTAAGTAACGTTTGGCAAATAAACCCTAGTTTAAAACAGATAATGCTCAGAAGAGAAGGGAACTAATCTCTCAGGCAAACACAATATTCTTTGTTTGTGCTTGTTGGTTGAAAATTAGGCAATATTTACATGCAAATACCGACTCAGTGGCCAGAGGAACTTCCTCCTGCTCTAGCTATTTCAGCTCATCCTCTTCCCATCAGAGTTAAAAAAACAAGCTGCATTTCATTAACTTGATATCTAAGGTCTCTTGCAAGAAAAAGAAGAGTTGGGCTTGATACTATTTGTATTGATTAAAACTAGTCTAAAATTCCAGTGTTTGTCAGTGTGATGGGTGACATGTTGGTGATTAGGGCTTCTGGGGGCTGCCTCCGTGCTTGCTAGCTGGCCCAATGGCCTCTGAAACCTGCTCTTCCACAGCATCATCTTTGTCATTTTGGTGTCAGGAGATGCCACCATCAGCCAGTGCCCAAAGCTCTGGGGCCAAAGAGGGAGGAGGTGAGGAAGTCCATAACCAGTTACTGTGGCTACCTGCCACTCAGGGTACCATCCTTTGAGTCAAGGCTGTAGCCAGGAATTTTTATTGGTGGGGGGGGGAGGCAGTTTAGCACAGTAGAGCTTACTTCCAAGGAAATCTGTTAAGTGGATCAGGCTATGCAAAGTAATAGAGAAGCCATTCATATTAACTTTACTTGCGGCATACCTTGGAGGTTTGGATTGTTCAAAACTGTCACTATCATTTTTTAAAAGGTTTTCTCATAGTCTCCAGCCTCACCCAACAATCTCACTGGCCAGAGTCAATGAAATAGTTAATTCACACCTCCAGGTAGTGAATTCTTTTCAGCCAGCAACACTTTAGAAATGCTAATGACTTCCTGGCCAGACAATGCTGGGCAGTTCACAGCTCCAGACAGCAAGCAGGGAAATGAAAACAACTTTTACCTACAAAACTAGCCTTTTTCTTTCTCTCCTACCAGAGCAGGCAAGGCACAATCAATCATCTGGCTGGGCTGGACAAACTGAGGAGGGAGTGTTGCCTGCTGAGCGTTAGCTACGGGCCAGCTTGGAGTTCCAGCTGAGTTGAGGGTAAATGCTTGAGGTACAAGGGAGGTGGGAGATTCTTGTCTTGCAATGTCAGGGAAGTCCCCAACTTTGCCTCAGCCAAGGATGGGCCAGGTTTAAGGTTGCCAGGTGTCCAGTATTGACCTGGACAGTCCAGTATTTTCACTGACTGACTTGGAAAAAAAACTGAAAAAATACCAGACTGTTTAACAAACAGTCAATGAAGACTGTCCAGGTCAACTGGCAACCTTATCAAGCCCAAACTTTGAAGCTCACTATTTAGGCTTGGAGGACGTGGTGCAAAGGCAGTCCAAGTCTGAAGCAGCAGCTGCTTTGTACTCAGGCTGGATGCTCCTCCCAGCCCAGCACAAATAGTGTGCTTTGTGCTGTCTGGCCTGGGAGGCGGCAGCACTGAGACTGAGTGTGAAGCAGCTGAGAATCCATGCCAATGTACAACCCAAGAATTTTCAAACCAAATGGAATAGGGATGCTGTTGCAATCCTAGCAAATGTTAAATCAGCTTTTTGTATATTGACATGGATTCTCAGACTACCAGCAGGCCATAGAGGCGCCAAGGCCTTCCCCTGATGTTGCCCCTAGCATTAGTATTCAGAGATTTACTGCCTCTAAATTTGGAGGTTTCCTTTTGCTACCATTGCTAGGACAGGATATCTAACTGCTGATAGATCCAGGAGTGTCTAAATTCCTTTTGAAGCCATCTGTGCCTTTGGCTATCACTACATCCTTTGGCAAGAAATTCCACATTTTATTCACTTGTTGAGTGAAGTATTTTCATTTCTCTGTCCTGAATCTACTGCCTGTCAATTTTGTCAGGTACCCCCTCAAGTTTCAGTATTTAGGGGGAATGAGAAAAAGTTATCTCTCTACTCTGCAGTGCCATTTGGAATGCTGTGTGCAATTCTGGTTGCCATATCTTAACAAAGACATTTACCGAGCTGCAAAATGAGAAAGAAGGGCAACCAAAATGATGAAGGGTTTGAGTTAGGGTTGCTAGGCTGAGCCTGGCAACTGGTGAGAGGGCTGAGGGTGGGGTCAAATTCATGAAGGATAGGCCTAACAATAACTATTAGTTATAATAACTGAAATGGAATGTCCATGTTTAGAGGCAGGTGGTAACTCTGAATTCCACAGGGGGAGCATTGCCTTCATGTCCTCCTTGTGAGCTTCTCAGAAGTATCTGGTCATGTTCTGTCAGAAACAAAATGCTGGACTACATGTACCTTTAGTGTGATCCAGTATGGCATTTGTTATATTCTTACCTTTAGGTAGAGTTTTTTTTTAGATAAAGCCAAGCAGGAACTCATTTGCATATTAGGCCACAACCCCTGACATCACCATTGTTTCACACAGGAACTCATTTCCGTATTAGGAGATGCCAAGCCAGGAGATGAAACTGCATTCTTGTGCATTCCTGCTCAAAAAAAGCCCTGCCTTTAGGAACTAGTAGCTACACCAAACAATCTCTCAGTCCTCTGCATGGATTAATTCATATGAATCCCTTTCATGCTGTTCACATCAATAATAAACACTTTACAGTGCAGTGCTAAACAGAATTCCACCCTTCCAAGCCCATTGGCTTCAGTGGATATAGAAGGATGTAACTTTGCTTAAGATTGCACTGTTATTAATAAACCACTTCCGTCTTGCTACAGACATTACTTTTTTCAATTTCTTCACAAATAAACTATTTCACATAGTGGTTTAAAGTGGTGCCAAGTCACAGCTGACTTATAGTGGGACTGCAGGTTTTCAAGGCAAGAGTCACAGAGGTGGTTGCCATTGCCTGTATGAATTTCCTTGGTGGTTTCCATCCAAGTACTAAGCAGAGCTGATCCTGCATAGTTTCTGAGATCTGGGTACTCCAGGTCAGAGCAAACTATTGCACTCAAAGGTGGAGAAATGTTTTGATCTTTAAAAAAACAAAACAAAAACTTCTCCTTCTTCTGATTTCGATATCAAAGTGTTCCTCTCTGGGGCAAGAAATGACACATTACTGGAAACCTGATGTTGCCTGAAACAACATGTGAATTTCCATCTTTTCCTCAGTGTCTGCAACAAAATGTACTCATAGCATGCAATAACAGTTAGCCTGGTTAGTACAGCCTGTGACTCGTGGCTGATTGAATATGGATTTTAAGTTACATTTGATTAATTTTAAAATGTCACTGTTAGAGCACTCCCAGTATGAGTAGTAAAAGTATGGGCTTGTTTTAGCATAGTGAAACTGGCATCACTATTTCACAGCATAGTGTGGTCATGGGCAAAGCAGTTTTATGAATGCTTGCCACACAGTTGTTTTATATAAGTTTTTTTTTGGGGGGGGGCGTTGTTCAGAGAAATGGCTTTTGTTGACAACAACCCAGGTGATATTTTCTCTAGCATAAGCATCCATTTGGTGAAATTGTATTTCCATAATAAATCAAATCGAATTTATGAGCAAATTGATTTTTTTCTGCAAGCTAGCACCGCCACTGCTATTGGGAGTATGGCACGACTGCATGGCAGTTATGCACACCTATTGGCTAGTACCCATGATAATATTATTGACCACTTATGTGATCCATGACTTTTTGTGTTTTAAAAATAATTTACTTAAAAAACCAAAACCTTTCAAAACAGTCTTTGCACTGTGTTAAGCGATCGCTGAAGGCCCTGTCCAGATCTTACAGTGCTGAGGAGCCTAATTAAAACTCAGCATTTTAAAAAGTTCTGGAGCAGCTGTTCTGAATATGTGGGGTGAAGGGGAAATGTTGCTAAATGGTGGGAAGGTCTCGTTAGCTTTGTGCATATTCTGTGTCACTGAGATGTTTGAGACATCATAACATGAAGACTACCTAAGCAAATTGGATTCTCCTTACTACCTAACAACACTCTCTGTGTTCAACACAGTGTAGGAGAAATTGAAACTATTTGATCTAGAAGCTATTCAAACAGCCTCCTATGCAGGAGTTGATGCAAAAAAAGGTTTTAAAAAGGGGGAAAAATGTAATTGCTATCATTTGCCTGCCTAAGATTTCAGTCCAGGCTGTAATTATATGTAGCCTGCCCTGGAAATTTATATTTCAGAGCAATCTCTGTGGCAAAATGGGTCAATAATCCCTCACTCTGCTACTGCCTGTTTTACCTATATCATCGCTCCTCAGCTGACACCTTTTCTGGC
This sequence comes from Heteronotia binoei, assembly GCF_032191835.1. Taxonomy (NCBI): domain Eukaryota; kingdom Metazoa; phylum Chordata; class Lepidosauria; order Squamata; family Gekkonidae; genus Heteronotia; species Heteronotia binoei. The sequence goes on along the minus strand of NC_083228.1, from coordinate 88,422,416 downwards.
GCCTGCCAAGGGGTTTTAGAAGGTGGGCAGGGGCAGGTGGGACTTTTGCCCAGCATGGCTTCTGTCTGGAAGATTTGATGGGCTCTGCAGATTGTTTTTTTTAATGTTGCCTTGATAGCAGCTGCCACCACAGCACTAGGATGTTACTGAGCAACTAAAGGTAATCTGTAGCAGCTATTTTGTGGCAATCAATTTGTGGTTGGGTCAGCCACAGTATATCAGAATTCCAAAGGTGCCTGCAGGCTCAAAAAGGTTGGTGACCCCTGTCCTTAGATTCAGATAAGGTGGTTCACTGACCTACCATGCTAACCACCTCTACTTCTATTTCTGCTGCCACTTCTCAGAGCTTTTCCATTAACTACACCTCTGAGTATGCAGTATTCACTTTACTCAAGCTTATTGTCAAGTTTCAACAACAGATCACATCCCAATTTATCATTGGTAAGTGGTAATAAGTGTGGAAGGTTAACAAGATACTGTTATCCAATTTTTTAAAATAAACAATGTATTATAAGGAAAAGCACAATGAACATTCAAACATATATAAATATTAAGAGCAAATTTAACATTTAAATTTATATTACTATTAAAATCTATCCCAGTGACATAAGCAAGGTCATTGATTCAGGTATTAACATATAAACTTCTACAAACATACCACTCAGTCCTCTGCATTATATTGTATCAGATCTTAATACTCTAACATATTTGAAACTGCAGAACAAAGTTCAAGTCCAGTAGCACCTTCAAGACCAACAAAGTTTTATTCACGGTATAAGCTTTCATGTGCATGCATGCTTCCTCAGATACATTGAAACAGAAGTTTCCAGTTTATACATATAGGTAGATGCATATGAAAGCTTATGGCCCATTATGCACTCACTTCTATTCCTGATTTTCACAGATCTCATTTTGCGCTGGACTGGTTCAGCTTGAATTTTGCACTAATATTCTGCACTCTGTTTTCTTTAAGTTTTTTTCTACTATTGATAGCAAAGTGCTTACCACGTTGCATACCACGTTGAAAGTGTGTATATTGTGTCACATGCATGAAATTTGATAAGCACTAGCAGGTTGCACTAATGTGCCCCACCGCTGCCATGTTTTGGAACAGTCTTCCTGTTGAGTACCTATGTCAGCCTCTGTCCCCACTCCCTCACCAGTGCTCTGTAAGTGAGTATTAGGTTTGAGTCTATCAAGAATACACTGTTGTTCCCTCACTTGCCTCTCAGTATTTAGACTGAATGACTATCAGATCAGTGGGGGTTGCTATTTACATTGAAAGCACTATCACATTGCTGAAGGGAACTTAACTGTGATTGCCTGCCAGGAAAGGTCTCACTGATAGAACTGTTCCTGAGAGGGCTCTGGTGTGTGTTGTCTAAAGGCCAGCAGACCCCCAGATGCACACAGATACACACATACCCCTAATCATTAATGTTTGAAATGCTCCAAATGTATTGATAAACCAATCCCACACTTTAACAAAATATGTGGGGGAGGCTGCGCCTGGCAGCCAGACAAGTCATGTAAAACAAAGCAGTAGACAAGTGCACCTTTAAGACCAACTAAATTTTATTCAGAATGTAAGCTTTCGTATGCTCTTAAGCAGACTTCATGACAAAATGGAATGGCAAGCCATCTTTAAATATGTGTTTGTCACAAGATGCAGGATGGAGAATAAATGGACGAGTGGGAAGAACTTCATGGGGGATTGATTGAGCATTGAGGGGCAGGAAAAGGAGGGAGAAAACATTTGCAGGAATGTGTATACTTCTGGATAACCTTCAGCTCTGAAAGTGAAGGAAATGGATAATTTGTTGTTAAAGCACTCTGGAAAAACCCATGGGAAAGGCAGGGATGATGATTGATAAATATTTTGTGGCAGCCCAGTTGAGACATATTGTTCTTTATGCCTCTCCTTTTTCTACTCCAGTCTGGGTTCAAATTGAAAAGGCTGACATACCCAATCTGCTTTTACATGAATACATTTGGAATTCTAAAGCTGACAGAAAAGAGTATGCTATTTCAAATCCGTTTCTTAAATTCACATTACAATTGTGGGACTAATGGAGAAACACTTTATCTCCTGCTTCTTCCCTGGTAATGGCCTTCTTGGGTCAGTCTTGGTTCCCCCTCGGAAGGGACAAAGATGGACTCAAAATTTGGAGAGACCATAACATCTTTAAGCTCACAGATGTAACAACTAACAGTAAATTGAGTACCCTTTCTCAGTTGGAACACAAATTTAAAATTTCCATCCCCTGGTTTCAATAAACTCAATATACTCAAGTGCATCATGCACTACATCAAATAGTCCCATTAATCATGGCTAATAGATCTCTTAACCCTCTGGAGAAATTAATCAATAAAGGCAGCACCTCAGTAAAGGGTGTTATTTCTATTATATACACTCTCTTAAATTTTCCGTTCTGGTCTCGTTGTTCCAATGAGCAAATTGCGTGGCAAAGAGACTGTCATACTACAATTAATGATGACCAATGGGAGCAAATCTGGGTATCATCTTTATTTAAATCTAAGTCTTATTACTTTAGGTTACAGAATTACAAATTTTTTGCAAGGTGGTATGTGACCCCTTATATGCTTTATAAGGGCAAAGTTAAGAATAGCCCAAACTGTTGGAAAGGCTGTGGTCAATCTGGAACCTTCATACCCTGCTGGTGGGAGTGTCCTGAAGTTATGGCTTTCTCGAAAAAGGGCCTGGAAATGCCCCCTGTTGGAGCCCACTGCCGGGTTCAAGTGCCAGAGACGCTTGCACACCGAGCGGTTGAGAGCAAGAGGAGAGGGAGGACGGGGGGGGGGGCAGAGTGGAACATTACCCAGCCATGGGCGACAGTCCTCGCATGCAGAGCCTCCGGGAGCCCGGAACCTGTGGAGACCTGGAAACAAGAGCAGTTAGCCCTCGCAAGTCAAAGATACTGTCAAAGCAACCGCACAGTGTAAAACCCATCACCAACGTGCCTGCCTTTCCCATGCTATAAGTTCCTCGCTCTAAGTCGCTCTAAGCTCGCCGGCAGAGCTTCCCGCCATGCGAAGCTGTCCCCAACAACTGAGTTGTGCGAGGCCAGAGCGGAAGTATTTCTAGGAGGGGGGAGACCGCGATTGGGTGCTGGGGAGGGGGCTTGTCAGCCCGAGGCGCAAGGGGATTGGCGAGGCAATCACACCGCTCCCTAAGGGGTTTGAGAACTTCTGTGGCGGCGCAGGCAACCTTTGTTTTTGGTTTCAATGAGTGCCTATGGGACACGCTGCTGTTTTTGCAGGTGTAACGTTGTGCTTCTTGGGGGGGCATCATGGGCCAAACTGCTCAGGGAGCCACCTAAGCCTGGTCACGCCCCCAACTCCACCCCCTCCTGTGCCTGAATGCCGTGCTCCGCCTCACTTCTGCCCATGCTTGGGCGCAGCCTTCAGGCACTGCTGCTCTCGGGCGGAGCGGGGCTGGGGCGGCCCCCCACCCACGTAATTCCCCTCCCCCGTGGTGGCGCTGGCCGTACATTGGCGCAAATGCTTCTGGTGCCCACGTAGCTGCAAGTCTGCTTTCAGAGCACTTTCAGCCCCTCCCTTTGGATTGTGCTTTTAGTCACAGTCACACATTGTACTCTCTGTTCTTCTCTACTGTAAGCAATGACTCTCAGTCACCTGTTTGGGTTTTCCCCATCTTGATAGAAATTTCACATAACCAAGACTTCCATTGTTTCTGCAAAGGAATGCTTTTCCACAGCTGTCTTATTCATCAAGACTGTGATAAACATCTTTTATTTTTGCAGTGGTCACGATATGGAATGCAATTAATCCACATATTCCCTGTATTTAAAAAACCCAGGTAAACAGGGCTCATGTGTGTACAATTGTGCATTCATAATGTGCATATCCCATTAGGTCATATTCATAAGAGGGAACCTCCATTAGCTGCTTTGCCACTTGGGTGAGTGTATGAACTGCACTCTACACTGAAGCAGAAGGTCAATTTTGCAATCATCCCCCTAATTTTAAAGAGGGACTTCTGGAACTCAAAACTCTCTTGTTGGCTGTACAAGAGCTTATTTTAACAGCTTATTAATTTCTGGACAATTAATACCCAACAACATATTATAACTTTAGCCTGAAGATGCAATTCATCTTGTTTATATTTGTGGTTTGGTTGCTTGTGACACAGTGGACTTTTCTTTCTGGTCTCTGTTTTCTTCTAAATCTTGCTGAATTTCCCCTCAGGCCTTAGTCCATCCTGGTGAGCTGGGTAGATTGCTACAGAAATATCATCATCAGTTGCTCGGCTCCTCAGATGCATTGCTTCCTTTTGTTGTTGACTGTACAACTTCCTCTTTACTGAGGGCTTAGTATAATCAGGCAGTACTTATGATAGATGTATAAGTTCAGGTTGCAGGAATCCATAGTAAACAATATGCTGATTTTAATGAAGTTGGGTTGTTATTCGAACAACCTAACAGTTATTCAAGCAGAGCAAGCTCCAAGAGAATTTTCTGTGTTTTGTATTTATGACAACAGAGGTGAAAGAATAATTTTTCCTGCCTGTTTGACTGTATTTCAGGTAAAGAAATAATTTAAATATTTGGGGATTTCCCATTTGAGCCTTACAAACACTTTTTGGCTCTTCTCACTCATGCCAACTAGCAGAACATTGTGAATTTGGAGCCAAAATGAAATTCTTCTGGTAAATAGGCTGGCTAGAAGGGAGGGATTGAGCCAGGAGCTATTGGGAAACAAGGAAGGACAAACACAGTTGGGTCACTGCTTCTGCTAATGCTGCAGAGTCCACTGCCTATAAAAAGGCACAGTTGTTGAGTCAAAAGCTGTCACACACACTGGGGAGCAGTCTGTGACAGACACCTTTGCAACACCTGTGTAAAAGCCTAAGGAGAAAAAAGATGAAACTTGTCTTCCAAGCCACGATTGGGCTGCTGGGTAAGTAACTTCAGACTTGAAAGTTTGAAGTAGGAAGTCAAAGAAATTTGCAAAACAGAATCAGAGAGTGAACTTTTCCAATGGTTATAGAAAGGCAAATCTGTAAAATAGTCCTAACTTCCAGCATTCCTTTTTTAAAGAACAGAAGGAAAAGTAGAGCCACTGAAAGCAAACCTTAAAAGATGCAAACCTACAGTTCTTCCCAGAGATTTTACTGCAGGGGTGGCCAAACTTGCTTAACATAAGAGCCACATAGAATAAACAGATGTCTGAGAGCTGCAAGACATGAATGTCAGATGTTTGAGAGCTGCAGCTTGCGAGGGAGGAAGGAAGGAAAATAGATGGGGAGGTAGCAATTGCTACCTGTTGACTTGATCCCAAAAGTCTCTTGCTCTTCAAATGTGCGCTCATTGGAAGCCTGATAAAGAAGCATGTACTTAAACAAATGCTGACCCAGGTCTTTTTCTCAGAGCTTAAAATGGTACTTAGCTAAATGGTTAAAGATGCACTAAATGCAGTGAATAGCAAGATATGATCTGAATGAGTATATGCTACAGGCAGCTCCAGAGTCCACAAAGGACAACTATGTTGTCATACTCTTTAACCAAGGAGAACTGCTGTGGCACAAACAAATCTTTGTTTGCCAAGGTAAAGCACATGCTGGGTGAAGGCATTCATAGGAGATAACTGGCAGTGAGAGCTGGGTTGGCTAATCCTTGTTTATTCTGTTAATTTCACCCTGAAAATGCATTCTGGCAGTTTCCACAGCTGGGATCAAAAACAGTTCCCTGCAGCCCCTGCCCCAGCTTCTGCATTAGCACTATGAGGAAAACATCTTGCTTTAAGCAGAACCGTGCTGTTCTAGCTCTTATTCTGTTTGAGTGCTAGGACTTGTGCCTTAGAAACAGCAACACTATGAGATAGCAACACAACTTTCCTCAGATATAGAATTATTGAGGAATTTCAGACGAAACCCTTATATCTGCATAGCTTGCTTTAAGCTACTGCTTTCCTTGTAATCTAAGGGCTACTCACATGGCTTGTTCAGTTTGTAGAAGATGTGGCTTTCAGTTGATGTCTTTCAGGCTGAGCTGGATGTGAGCAGGCTGATGTCCTGTGTGGCAAGCATGGAATGGCTTAATACTTGGTCACAAAGTCATTCCTGACAGTAAACTTTGGGGTTCATTAACAGCAGTAGAGACAGACCTATCTGTTCTCAAGCCCCACTAAAATAAACTGGATTTGTGCAAGATCAGTGTTCTTGTTCAGGTCTCATTGAATTGGTGAACATTTGCATGCATGGGAATGCCATCTGGATTGTCCATTCCAAGCACCAAAATATGTTAGAGTGCCACTTCTTGTTTATGACTACTGTTATGTGACTGATGGTGCAATCCCCCCTCCATTCTTAGCCCACTGATTTCAGTGAAATGAGAGGGTATAACTGTGCGCACAATTGTACTGTGTAGGCTTGCCAGCTTGGAACTGGGAAAGACTTGGCGTTTGTTTGTTTTTTTGTCGGGGTAGAACCTGTAGAGGGTGATGTTGTGGAGGAGAGGGATTTCGGTGGGGTACAATGTTTTCAAAAGTGGCCATTTTCTCAAGGTGAATTTATCTCTGTTGCCAGGAGATTAGTTGTAATCCCAGAAGATCTCTAGCAACCACCTGGAGGTTTGCAATCCTATCGCTGTATCAGCGCCCCCCCCCCTACAGTGCTGGCAAAATGTGGCATCTGGGGTCATATAATTGGCTTTGGTTATGGTGAAAGAACTGGTTGTCATCACAGACTGAATAAAAACTCCAGTTACCATGATGGGCTGAAACAGGCATGACAGTAAAACACTGTCTGGAATATGAGATATATGCAGCAGTAGTAATTACATATAAATGGGGCAGCTTTTCTCTATCATAGGGATTCATATATGCAAGACCACACTGTAGTTTTTCAGTGGGAACAGTGTCCAATTTTGCACTAGGGCTTGTTCCAGGTGAAGAGCCCTTTTGCCCCCAGTGCTTCTCTTGGTTTTCCCACAAGCTGCCCCGGAGCTGCAAGTTGGCCTGCTGCTTTTCCATGGCAAGCAAAAACCACTTGAAAGAGGATCTCGCTTGCTGCGGAAAAGCAGTGCGCCAGTTCGCAGCTTGGAGCAGCTTGCGCGAAAACTGAGAGAAGCACCAGGAGCAAAAGGGCTCTCCACCCAGAACAAGCCTAGTGCAAAATTGGTCTGTGTTTTAGTAGACAAGGTGTGAAGGCGCCTGATGCAACAGCCTTGCAGAAGCTCATCAGGTGTGGGTCTGGTCAGTGTCTGCATGGGAGGCTGCCCAAGGATGCCATGCAGGCCATCTTGAATTTTATGAGAAAAGGATGGTCTGGAAGCAGAACAAATTAATCAAAGAGAAAAATCGAATCTAAAGAGATAACCCCAATTCAAAAATATCTACCTGATTATTTAGATATATACTGATGGCTGAACTGTTGGGATCTAGTCTTTGTAGTCATTTTTGTAACCAGAGAGTACTTTCCTGTTCCACCCAGTTTTGCATAAATCTTGTCTGGAACTGTGCAAAGTAATCCAGCTGTGTAAGAATCAGAGGAACTGAAATGTAAATTCCCAGCAGTTTGTCCTAGCAGATACTACTAGATAATGCAGTTGTCTCTCCAGCTTACAGTCTGTTAAGGGCCTTCACAGATGGCCAGTTTTTAACATAGCGTTTGCACAGTTATTACCCATTATTTGGCACACATTTCTGCCAGTTGTCTTATTTGGGAAAATGCAGTTCTCTTTTTTACAACAAGAAAACCATAGCAAAATGAGTTATTAATAACAGCGCGGCTAGGAACTGTTCTGTTTCTGTTTTAATGCTTTTTAAAATTATTATTCTCTATATCTGTTTTTAAATTGTTTTTGATTTTTTAATAATTCAACATCTTAAGGATTCTGAATTGGATGGAAAGGTAGCATAATATGTGTTAAATAAAGGACAATGGTGACAGATCTCATTTGTGGTTAACGTAGTGTGGTTTTTGATTTCAGTCTAAATATTCAAACCTGTCAGGTCCAGAGAATCACTTAACTCCAATGAACCAGTAAGGATGAACTGTGACTGCAACTTGCTACTTTTGTTCTTCTAATAGCACAAAATTGCTGACCAGGTCATTTGGCCTTGTTATTGGGCAAAGGCATGGATGGGAAACTAATCCTGTTCAGGATGTGTGTGTCCAGGTAGCTGCTGTTCTCACTACTCCTGCCTTCATTTTCTCCACAGCACTGTGTCTCACGACTTGTTCTGTAAGATGGTGCACAATATCTGACCCGGAGCAAACAAAATGTGTGGCACTGCAAACATGCTTGCAAGGAGACACAAAACTGACTTGTGTCAGGAAGAGTGGTTATCGTGACTGCATACAAGCAATCGCAGTAAGTGACCAGTGGAAACTAAATGGTGGGGAACTTTCCTGAATTCAATGTGTAAGACTAGTAAGTTTTTGCTGATGGCTTGGTCTGCCATTGATTTCAAAAAGACCAGTGCCTGGGTGGTACCAGGAGTCAAGTCAGCATTGCCACAGGATGAAATTTGGACCGAGACAGAGCTTGAAAGAATCTGGCTGGTCATGGTGGAGCCAGAGGTGAGTTATTATGAGCAACCTCTGCTAGGCCCAAGAGTGGAATCAATAGGGAAAAGTCTTTGTTATGCCACCTTTGAATTTCACTGCTTTTTGGAAGTCAGTTGTGCTTTTCTGCAACACAGTATTCTTTCTTCAGGTATGTTCCCATGTCCAATTGATGGATATGTCTCAGAGTTCTGTGCTTTCCAGGCATATGGGGCCCTGATTTAAGCATGGATGCCAGCCTGCTGGGAGATGGTGTTTAAGCTTCTCGCCAGCACTATTTTCTCAAACTGAATCCATACTGGGGAACCACTACTACTTAACCAGTTCATCATGTGTCAGGATGATTAATTAAGCAAATAGCATTTATCCATCCATTGTCTTTTGCATTAGTTTCGTTATTTTCATTTTTACATGCATTCATATTCATACTCTAATCAGCATATAACTAATGCAGCTTTTCACAAGGGCTGTTTCCACATGGATGTTTTGACTTCCTCACTGCAGCACTGATTTGGGAAGCATCCACATGATGTCATCCTGCATTTTCCCTGGCTTTTCTAAATCTTTCCCAAACCTCTCAGTACTATCTGTCAAAAAAGATTGCAGTCACAGCACTTTTGGATGCCATGTGGATGGGAAGATGAGCAGGTCCCCCACACTGGCACAGTTACCCTTACCTCAGTCCCTGTGGTTACCATTTCTATCCCTTTAAAGGGCTTTTCTAGACTTTTAACAATTAACACTTTTGGCTGCCTGGTTATAAGGGGAAAACTGCACATTGCAAATTCCCTTTATACCTCTGCCATGAAAATGTGAATGGTACATTGTTGCAATAGATCATTATGACATTGTAATGCTATAATGATTTAGCTATTTCTTTTTAAGTCTGGAAAAAGTCTGTGGTGGTGATGATCACAGAAAGCTGAGCCAAGGAAGAAGCAGGGAAACTACTGTATGGATGCCCTCTTGATGCTCCAAAGACCTCTGCATTCCCCAATAGAAAGAGTTATGCAGATAACTGACTGAGGCTGCAATCACATACATGTACTTTCAATGCACTTAACTGGATTATACTGTGTGAACGGGCAAAATCCCATTGGAAAGTGCATTATTTAGTATATGTGATTACAGTCCAAGTGTGGAAATAACCTTAATTTTCATTCATTTGAAATGAACACACATCCAGATACAGTTTTGTTGCTCCATTAGGAAGTGCTCTTACATTGATTACTGGTTCCAGTAAAGACTGGGGTGGGTTGAGGAGGGAGGCAGCTGTTTTTCCTAGCTCTCCTTCATGTTGCTTTTATGGCTGAAAAGTTTGGAAGGGACTCCTCTGTTCTCAGTTTACTACTCTTTTGTATTTTCAGAACTCTGAAGCAGATGCTATCACCCTAGATGGTGGCCTTGTTTATGAAGCAGGCTTGGCTCCCTATAATTTGATTCCAGTTGCAGCGGAGGTATATGGAACAGGTAAACTTTGAAGAAGGACGTCTCTGAGAATTTGTAAAACACAGCAATTGTCTTGTATTGCACACTAGTAGCTGCTCTCTTTACCAGATCTTTTTGGCTGAGAACTGAAGTTGGGATCTTGTTGAGCCTGACACATGGAATAAGTTGTGATCTGAATCTTGGACCTATGGGATGCAAGGAGAGCTGGCTCTACCATGTGGTCAATTGTAGTGGTTTCCTTAGATGGCAGGTTTTGGTGGGAATGGCTGTATGGTGTCAACTCTGGGTTGGGAAGTTCCTGCAGATTTGGCGACGGAGCCCAGGGAAGGCAGGACTTGGGAGGGGAGGAACCTCAATGAAGAAGAGTGCCTCAAAGCCTACCCATCAAAGCAGCAGTTTTCTTCAAAGGAACTGATCTCTGTAGTCTGAAGATCAGTTGCAATTCTGAGAGGTCTCTAGGTCCCAGCTTGAGAATGGTAAACCTGCAAAGCTGCTCTTCTCCCCCTCCCCCAATTGCAGACCAGCAAAAATTTCTTGCATCTTCTCCCAAGCCCCCTAAACAGTACAGCAAACCACACATAACTTATAGGACAGGGCTTCCCAAATCCTCACAAGATTCCCTTGTCTTAAAAGATTTCACCCATCATTTTATTTGCTCTACAAGACCTATTTGACTTGCTGACTTTGTCAAGCATGCGGTTTTCAATGACGAGTCAAGTTTGATACAAAACTACGTTTATTGATAGGCCAATACTTTCTCCTAGAACAGGTTCTTGAGAGTGATGCTAAAGATACATTGATACAATACTTTTAAGGCATACTTCAAAGGATTCCAAAAGGTGGGGGCGAGGGATGCACGCTAAAACATAAACTATCATAAATGTCTACATTCGCACAATGTTTTCAGTACTCCGTCCTTGCTTTCCTCAGATGTTTCACACTTCGAGACAGGAATGTATGGGAAGGTGCTGATTACTCTTTCTCAAGTTAGTTTTGTTTCTCTCTACTCTGTTCCACAAGCAGTAAAGCAAGGAGGGGGAGGGGGGAAGAATAACAGAGTTAACAGGTTTTGATCCTCCATGATATTTCACAGACCAGCTAATGGAGGACCCTAAAACAATTAATTACCAGTGGAATGCTTGACAGACTTGATTTTAAAGAGTGCTGGAAGAGAGAGGGTATGGATGCTGCTCTGGTTTCAAGACTGCAGCACAGAATAGCAGTGGAGGCACTTTGAGTGGCTTGAGGGGTAAGGCATGTTTTGCTGGCATCGGGTGCAAATTGATAGGAATTACTGTAACTAAAACACTGCAGTACAATTAGTAGGAAACACTGAACAACAGCTGAAATTCAATTTTACATTATGAGGAATGAAAACTGATCTGCAACTGGAGGACCATATGGGTGCAATGCCCCCTTTGGAATATGCCATGCCCCTCCAAGAATTCCCAGACTTAGTTGGGAAGATATAAGGGGAAATGAGCAAGAACTTTTTGTCCAAATATTCCTTATACAGGATAGAAGTGGGGAATCTGGAGCTGAGTTGGTCAACCTTTTAGTGACCACATTAAAATCTGTCATTTGATGCAGTTTAGGAGAGCTCTTTGCTGCTAATCATTTGTAAATTTCTGTCCTTCAGAATGTGCTACCAGTTACTATGCTGTGGCTGTCGTGAAGGCAGGATCAGGTTTTTCTTCACTTTGTGATCTCAAAGGGAAGAGATCTTGCCACACTGGCCTTGGCAGATCAGCTGGATGGAACATACCAGTAGGAAGACTGCTCGAACAAAACTGTACAACATGGGCTGGAGCAGAAACAGAGCCCATAGAGCAAGGTAAGAAGCATAGTGAATATAGCAGTGGAGAGTGCAAGCGGTTGTCTGGGTCACATTCATAAGGCCTTCACAAAAATTCCAGAAGAGTAGCTAGAGACAAAATGTGATATAACACCCTAAGACTACAGGGCTATTTGCGTATATGCATAATATGCATGTTTTATATATCAGTTGCAAAAGTGGAATGAGAAAATGATGGGTACAGATAGGTTGATGGCACTCCCTTTAGTGGAGGGTACAGATGGCAGGCATTCACCCTGAAACAGAGCAGTGCCACCTGGTATAGTATAGTGTAGCAGCTAAGAGAATGGTAGCTAAGAGAATAGTGATGGGAGGCCTCTGGCTCCAATGTGGCCTCTACAATAACCTCCCTAACTGGCTTTATGCAAAGCACCCCTTTTTTGTCTCAGTTGCCCATCTGCAATTTGGAGATTTTGCATTAAAAAAAAAGAGATTAAAATTGTAGTAGAATGAACAGCCCAGGAAGACACCTTTATAATGGAATATTCCACAGCAATGACTATTGTAGATATAACCTGCTTTTACTGCATTGTCTTCAACATGATCCAGTTTCTGTATTATTATTTCTGTATTATATAAATCAGTGTACCTGATTTAGGTAGCTTGTTGTTCACAAGGTTCCCTAAGTCTGCAATCGTAGTCCTTTTGTACTGTTCACTTATTTTGTATTGTTTGATTGCACAGTTGACGTTCTGTAATCCACCTTGAATCTCAGTGCAAATGACAGACTATAAATGAAGGACTGTTGAAAGGACTGCAACAAAACAATTTGTGTTAACTTCTTTGCACACTGAAAGCATTACATAAAAGCTCAATATTGTTCCACATTGTTCAAATAAAAACTGAGGATAACCCAAGTGGCTACAAAGCATGATCTGAGAAGTGCGTCTGGATTACTTGCAACTTCACAAAGGCTGCTTAACTTGCATGAAGCTGCCTTCAATGGAGCTGCATGTGATCTGATACTTGTACCATGGCATGTTCTTTGACCTAGAGAATCCTGGGGAGAACCCCTTTTTTACAGTATCTGCTTTCTGCTGAAGTGCCAGCTCTAAAAATGGGAGATTTGGGGGCTGAGCCATTCCTAACAATTAATATGAGAGTGCAGTTTAAAAGGGGTCCTGTCAGTGACTCACCTGTATGTGTTTCCTTTACAGTGATGGCTAGATTTTTCTCTGCCAGCTGTGTCCCTGAGGTTCAAACAGAACAAGCAATTCTGTGCCGTGCGTGTAAAAGGCCAGAGGAATGTCTCTCCTCTGATCCCCATGCTGGCTATGCTGGAGCTCTTAAGTGAGTATCAGATGCTTTTGTACAGTTTTTTTTTTTAACTAAAGCTTTAATAATGTTGGGTATTTTGTAAGTAAAATGAAGAAGTATAAAAAAGGCTGTGGACTTAATACTGATGCCACGGCAAGGTTTCTGTGGTCTTGGAGCCCAATTTGCTTATTCCCATTTTAAAAAAAAGAAAAAAAAGGTAAAGGTAGTCCCCTGTGCAAGCATCAGTCATTTCTGACTCTGGAGTGACATCGCATCAGGATGTTTTCACAGCAGACTTTTTATGAGTCTGCGGTTTGTCATTGCCTTCCCCAGTCATCTACACTTTCCCCCCAGCAAGCTGGGTACTCATTGTACCAACCTTGGAAGGATGGAACACTGAATTAACCTTGAGTCAGCTACCTGAACCCAGCTTCTGCAGGGATTGAACTCAGGTCGTGAGCAGAGAGTTTGGACTGCAGTACTGCAGCTTTACCACTCTGCGCCAAGGGGTTGCTTATTCCCACTACTGTCATTAAAAAAATGTCATGCTTTCAATGGTTTGGGGGACTGTGTCTTGATAGGGCATGCTGCAGCCACTTTAAAACCATGCTGCTATTTGCCTCTTTTTAAAAAGTCTGGATAGATGTACATGTTAGCACAGAAGAGAAGGAGCCCATGCATTCTCCTAAGAGTAAACAAAACAAAACATTTCCAACATGTTTGGTCATTGTTGTGGAATAGCAATAACCTTATAGCACAATCCTAAGCAGTTATATCAAGATATCTGAAGAAGTGAGCAGTAACTCATGAAAGTTCATACTTTGCCACATATTTGGTTCATCTTTAAGGTGCTTCTAGGCTCTTGATTTTTCTACTAAGCAGCTATATCCTTCTAAACCCATTGATTTCAGTAGACTTTAAAAGGCATAATGCTGTTTGGAATTTTGTTCTGGGGAGAGGATACTTTTGTATGTCACTGATTTCCCACTCACCTTATGCCACTCTCATGTTCCTTTTCTCAGCGGGGCTTCCTTCTGATTTCACACTATCTGCCTGGGGCTGCAGCTAGCGTCGGCTTTTTTGTGCTTCAAACAGAAACTGGTTTTTAGAGGTTTCTGTTTGTGGCATGAAAAAGCCAATGCTAGCTGCAGCCCTGGGGCAGATAGTATGAAATCGGAAGGAAGCCCCGCTGAGAAGAGGAACGTGAGAGCAGCATAAGGTGAGTGGGAAATCGGTCAGAGTGTGTCTGTACCTGGAAGTCATAGTGACCTCTGGTGACTGATCCCTGGAGGATATTAGAGATGTGGCTGAATAAAGGCTGCCATTGTTCTCTTGACTGCTGGTATTGTTCTCTTGACTGCTGGAGAGCCAGTTTGGTGTAGTGGTTAAGTGTGCGGACTCTTATCTGGGAGAACCGGGTTTGATTCCCCACTTCTCCACTTGCACCTGCTGGAATGGCCTTGGGTCAGCCATAGCTCTGGCAGAGGTTGTCCTTGAAAGGGCAGCTGCTATGAGAGCCCTCTCCAGCCCCACCCACCTCACAGGGTGTCTGTTGTGGGGGAGGAAGATAAAGGAGATTGTGAGCCGCTCTGAGACTCTTCGGAGTGGAGGGCAGGATATAAATCCAATATCTTCTTCTTCATCTATTTCAAGGAGATCTCCCATCTAAGTACATGCCAGAGTTGGCCCTGCTCATCTTCTGAGATCTGATTAGATCATGCTGTTTGGAATTTTGGATTTATTTTATTTACTTATCTAACAGAATTCTTCTCCACATTTCTCCTCAAACAAGGTCTCTATTGGCCTATAAAAATTAGCAGAGTGACTGCAAATTTTTAAAAATAATACATCAATCAAATAAACAATAAAATATATTAAAAGAATATTCAATTTTTTTGAAAATACACAGCAGGAATTAAACCAGCCTCAATATATTTCAATGATCCTTAAAAGCCCTTCTGAGTAGTTTGGTATTGCAACTTGTTTTTGAAGTCAGTAAGGCTGGTGCCTTCTTAACTACTTCCAGCAGGCAGTTCCAAAGTGCAGGGACAGCTATAGTGAGCATAGAATGGGCAGAGGCAGAACCAACAAGTTTATGGGAAGGAAAAAGTAAAAGCCCTTGTTGGGAAGAGTGGAACATGTTATTGCAGGTAAAGATGGTCCTTCAGATCTGAGGATCCTGGAGCCTTTAAGGAAGGAAATAGCACCTTGATTTGGACCTAGAAATCAACATACATCAAACAGAAGGTTTCAGAATAGGTATAGTATATACAAAATGGCTAGTTCTTTTTTATAAATGTGCTACATTTCAAACTAATGGTAGCTTCCAAGTGATTTTCAGTAGCAGCCCTGTAAAGAGCACATCACAACAATCTGGTCTTGAAATTACTGTAGCGTGATCAGTCTGCCCTGGTTAGCTGAATCCAAAAGGAAAGATTACATATGTACTAGATGAAATTGAAAAGGGGGGGGGGGGACTATTTTTAGCCATGTGGTTAACTTGTTTTTATATTGGATGGTTGGATCCACTATAACTGCCAAGAGTTTAACTGAATTTGTCAAAGAAAGACTTACTCCATCCAAAACAGACAGCACAGTTCTCAGTTCATAACAGCCAAGCCAACAAGCATCACCTCTATGTTGTTCAGATTCAGCCTGTTATTCCATTTGGCTCTGGCTTCTAGGCAGTGGCCTAGCACAGAGACAGCAGCTTCTGGAGGCTTATTCAAAGAGCAGTATAGATGGGTGTCAGCAGCATATTGATGACCATCCACTCCAAAGGTTACGTTATTTCAAAAGCCTTGCATAACTATTCCACAGCACAAGCAATAATAAGGAACCCTGCAGGATAAATCCCATGCAATACATTCTTAGTCTGCAATGACAACCTTTACCATCTGAATGCAATTCCTCTAATCCCTGTTATGTTTTCCACACACTGTAATAGCTAATACTGGTCATATATGCTGAAGGCAGTCGAAAGGAAAGCATCCTTTTAATCCATCTCTAAGTGATGACTATCTACAAGAACAACCAAAGTACTCCCCATCCTGTAGCCAGGACTGAAGCCACACTGAAAAGAGATGATGGCAAATGTATCACCCAGGAATTCCTGGAGTTACTTTGCCACCAGTTATTCAGTCAGTTTTCCTAGAAAGAAAGATCAGAAACCAGCCTATAGTTGGTCAAGAGCCTAGTGCAGGTCTGGGTGGCAATGCTGCTGGTCATACACAATATTCAGCAGGAAATTACTTAATTAAGAGAGCCAGTTTGGTGTACTGGTTAAGTGTGGCAGATTCTAATCTGAAAAAACAGGTTCTGTTCCCCATTTCTCCACTTGTAGCCAGCTTTGTGACCTTGGGGTCAGTCACAGTTCTCTCAGACCCCCCCCCCCCCCCCCATAAACCTAGCTTGCCACAAAAAGAGTGAGCGTTTCAGGCTGCCAGACAATCTTTGGATTTCCTGGCTATAGGACACCCACTGCCATACAATAATTAATTACTGGCATCCAAGTTGCAGCCTCTATGTATTCTTGTTGAGTTCCCTTCCCTTTGGGAGAGCTCCTCATCTAGCTCAGTATTATTGTCTCCTTTTGACTGACAGAAGCTCTTCAGGGTCTCAGGCAGTCAGGATCAGCCCAAGGGTTTTTGGCACCCTGGATGGAGGTATGACTTAGGCCTCTTCTCATTCAACATACATACCTGAAACAGCAGCTGGCATATTCCAAGGACTGTAATCCTAGACATTAGGGCTGCCAATCCCTAGGTGGGGGCAGGGGATCCCCTGGTTTGGAGGCCCTCCTCCTGCTTCAGGGTCATCAGAAAGAGGGGGGAGGGAAAGAAATGTCTGCCAGGCACTCCATTATTCCCTGTGGAGATCAATTCCCATAGGGTATAATGGTGAATTGATCTGTGGGTCTCTGGGGCTCAGTGGGGGGCTGTTTTTTTGAGGTAGAGGCACCAAATTTGCAGCATTGTATTCAGTGCCTCTCCTCAAAACACCTTCCAAGTTTCAAAAAGATTGGACCAGGGGGTCCAGTTCTATGAGCCCCCCAAAAAGGTGCCCCATCCTTCATTATTTCCAGTGGAGGGAAGGCATTTAAAAGGTGTGTGCGCCCTTTCAATGTGATGGCCAGAACTCCCTTCAGAGTTCAGTCATGCTTGTCACAACCTTGCTCCTGGCTGGCTCCACTCCCAAAGTCTCCTGGCTGCATCCCAAACTCCCCAGATATTTCTTGAATTGGACTTGGCAACCCTACTAGACATGCTTACCTGGGAGTAAATCCCATTGAACACAGTAGGAATTATTTCTGAGTAGACATGCATAGGAGGAATGCTGGTTTGGCTCCCCCTCTGTCTTGTGTCCTGGACCCTGGGGGCTGCCTGTGGCTCTGTAACTCTTTTCCCACTCCCTGCAGCTTTGGGGCCCTAAGCAATCAACCAGGTTTGCCTAGTGGATGGGCTGGCCCTGCAGGCAATGAAAAATCTTTCCTAACATGTGCTACTTGACTGAACCTGGGGTTTTGTTAGGGTTGCCAGCCTCCAGGTGGGGCCTGGAGATCTCCTGCTTTTACAACTGATTTCCTGCTGTCAGAAATCAGCTCCCCTGGAGAAATGGTTGCTTTGAAGGGTGGACTCTATGGCATTGTGCCATGCAGAGGCCCCTCCCTTCCACAAACCCCACCCTCTCCCAGATGCACCCCCAAAGTCTCCAGGTATTTTCCAACTCAAACCTGGCAATCCTATGCATATGCAATGCCTTGTGCTCTTATACTGATTTATAGCCCTTTCCTGAGCAATGGCCATGTGTGAGTATGTGGTTATGTATGTACCCATGCACAATGGAGAGGGTGTATTCTAATACCCCACAGAAGAAATGCAAACTTATCAGTTGTGCAAAACATAGATTAACATTTAGTGCACAAAAAGGGGATGTTGTATGTAAGGCCCTTGATACTCCATGTGGGATTAGGCTGTTATTACATGCAGTACTTTGTATGACTTCAATTTTGTACACTTTTACTAACATTCCATTCCAAGGGGAAAATTACTGCACTCTGACTAATATGAGTTGAAAGAAACTGGTCAGCCATTGACATATGTCGGAGTAAAGTTCTACCAATGGGCTGCTGCAAAATTATCTTTCACATAAGTGTTACTTTTGATGTTTATGTTGAAATGTTGAAACATCTTGTGTCTCTGCTTCCCCTTAGATAGCTCACTGAACCCACCTCCCCTTCTAGGGTTGCCAAGTCCAATTCAATAAATATCTGGGGACTTTGGGGGTGGAGCCAGGAGACATTGGGGGCAGAGCCAGGAACAAGGGTGTGACAAGCATAATTGAACTACAAGGGAGTTCTGGCCATCACATTTAAAGGGACAGCACACCTTTTTAAATGTCTTTCTTCCATAGGAAATAATGAAGGATAGGGGCACCTTCTTTTGGGGCTCATAGAATTGGACCCCCTGGTCCAATCGTTTTGAAACTTGGTGGGTACTTTGAGGAGAGGCACTAGATACTATACTGAAAATTGGGTGCCTCTACCTCAAAAAACAGCTCCCCCAGAGTCCCCGAAACCTCCAGATCAATTCCCCATTATACCCTATGAGAATCGATCTCTACATAAGGAATAATGAAGTGCTCAGCAGACGGTTCCCTCCCCCCCCCTTTCTGGTGACTCTGAAGTGAGGGATTGATCTCTCTACTCATGAGTTGCTGCCAACTTCTTCAAAGTAACACAGACACACCATCCCAAGAGGAAGCCTTTCAATTGGAGACTGAAGCCTCCGGAGGTGGAAAGGCACATGGTCCTCTGGGGGCGGGGCTTCCCCCTGGGAAAGCAGAAGAACCCCCCGCTGTGACCTGAGGATTGGCAAGCCTACCCCCTTCAGATATGCCTTTCCTGGATATCCTAGCCTCACTCGTTCCTCAGAATCTCCACTACTAATTTGCTAGCCTGTCATCACTTTTGAGTTCATCCATGTCTTGCATGTGTTAATAGAATATGTAAATCCTCTGGGAAGAGCTGAGCCAATATAACTTCTTTAATCTATACAGTATTGGCACTGAGCAACATTAAACAGACAGCATGTATTAGGCATGGTTGGTAGAGAGCAGGAAAAAATGTAATTTTTTTCACTTTTCCCTATTCTAGATGTCTGAAAGATGACTATGGAGATGTGGCCTTTGTGAAAGAGAAAACTGTACTGGGTATATCTAATTTCATTGTCCCCCCTCCTCATTATTTCTTTTTTTCCTTCCTTGAAAGCCTCCATAGCCTCTCTCCCTTTCCTGCCTTCTTCTCTCCTTATATAAAAACCAGTTCCCTGCATTCTAGAATTCTCTAACACTATCAACAAACAGAATCCTCTGTGTGTGTGTGTGCGCATGCACAAAGTGCTGTCAATTTGCAGCTTTCAAGGCAAGTGGGAAACAGAGGTAGTCTGCCATTGTTTTCTTCTGCGAAGTCTTCCTTGGTGGTCTTCCATCCAAGTACTGACCCTGCTTAGCTTCTGAGATCTGGCTATACTATACTATTCCACATCCCTACAGAATCCACTATAGCAGCCTAAATAGCTCAAGCTAGCCAATCTCTTCAGAGCTCAGAAGCTAAGAATGTTGGCCATGGTTAGTACTTGGATGGAAGACCACCAAGGAAGACTGAGGTTACTATGCAGAGGAAGGCAATGACACCTCTGTTCATCTCTTGCCTTGAAAGCCCAGGGTAGGAATGCCTTAAATCAGTTGCAACTGATGGCATACTTTACCTTTATTATAATATATACATAAAGTGAAATCGAATATTCTAATCTACTATGTGACAGATACCACTCATGCAAGCCACCATTTTTTAAGTGTGCAAGGTAAGGCATTTGTTAGGAAAAGCTGAAGGCAGCAGGAAAAGAGGAAGATCCAACACGAGATGGATACACTCCATTGAGGAGCCCATGGCCTTCAGTTACGAGGACTCAGAAAGACTGTTGTGGATAGGACATTTTGGAGATAATTAATTCATAGGGTTACTGTAATTTGAAAGTGACTTGACAGCACATAACACACACAAGGCATTTGAGTATATAATTATATGAGGCAATTATATTATTTTGTGACATATTAATTTTTTTTTCAAGACAAGTTCTTCAGAGCAGCAATGGATTTATTTCCTGATCCAACCACATCCCTCCTGTACACTCTTGGAGGAAGCATGTTTTTAGTATCTGTGTGCCACATTTTTTCAAAAAGTTAAACAAGAATGATAAACTTCTCTTTCTAGCTCCATGGTTGCCTTCTTTTAAAAAGGCAATGTGGTAATTGAGTGCAGTACTGTGTGCAAGTATCTCATTGCTCAACTGAAGGACATCACAATGTTTGCCATCAGGGATGGATTGTCTTTACAGCCTTGTTTAGCTTGCTTTAAGTCATGACTGCGAATGTTTTAGCTCTGTCTTCAGATGCTCCCAGTGGAGCAAATCTTAGTTTCCAGTTCTCCATGGAGCAGATGCATGGAGCAGGTGTCACTGGGTGTGTGTCTGGGGGAGGTATTTGTGAGTTTCCTGCATTGTGCAGGGAGTTGTCTAGATGTCCCTGGAAGTCTCTTCCAACTCTATGATTCTATGATTCCATCTCACTTAGTCCTTCTTCCCTGTAGACCTTCCTGAAGAAGAAAGGAAGAAATATGAGCTGCTTTGTGATGATGGCACTAGAAAGCCAGTGGATCAGTATGTCTCATGTAACCTTGCTAGAGTTCCTGCTCATGCTGTGGTGGCACGAAGTGTTGATGGTCAGATTGACGAGATCTGGAAACTGCTCTCTAGATTACAGGTATTCCCCCCCCCCCCACACACATCCAGTTTTGTTAACTAGAGATAAAGGACTCAACTTCAAAATTGATGGATTAAAAAATGGGAAAATTCATTCAGGAAAAATATATATTTAAAAATATATACTGCATGAATCATTCATTATTGATTCAAGTAGTGTTAGGAAAAAACAGCTGTAAAAAGAAGCAATTGCCTTTTCTCTTTTTCCCTAGTCCAATTTGGTAAATTAGTTTCTCTACAACCAGGCAGGGTCCAGTTGAAGTGACTTTATTTCCAACATAATATGTTGTTGATCATTTCCAACATCATACGTAATTGGTCATTAGTAATCAGAACAGAAGCTGACCTCTGGCATTATTCCAACAAAACTGTCAAGGAATAAAGGTTAAATACTTACATGTATAAATTACAGAGCAAAGCAGTAGACAAGTTGTACCTTTAAGACCAACTAAGTTTTATTCAGAATGTAAGCTTTCGTATGCTTAGAGCATACAAAAGCTTACATTCTGAAAAAAACTTAGTTGGTCTTAAAGGTACAACTTGTCTACTGCTTTGCTCTATTGCTTCAGACCAATATGGCTGCCCACTTGGATCTATGTATAAATTATGTGCAAGCGTGTAAAATGGTGATATATAAATCTAATTCTAGCCCATACTTGCAGTCCACAAGCTTATAAACTTATTTAAAACAATATACCATCATGTAAGCAGTACAGCTATAGAAAGCATTTTAATTTAAAAATTAATATCAAGACAATTAAAATTAAACAATTAAAATATTTTAATATAATTTTAATCTGCTGACGTTTTCAAATAAAAATTTATACTGCTGCTGTTGGTTTAAGCATGCTGCTAATTTTTTGATGTAACAGCAGCAATAAAACATAACACAGAGGCAATAGCAGCAATTAAATAGCATTCAAATAACAGCACGCTTAAACCGATCAGTAAGAGCAGAGCTCAGAAGAATAAACAGCAGCAGTCTAAATTTTTATTTGAAAGTGTCAACAGATTAAAATTATATTAAAAAGATAAGACAACAAACACCACAAAAGCTAGTTTTGAGTTAATTGGTCTCAAGCTGGTGAAGATAGCTTAATAAATTTGATGCCTGCTATAGGGGAAAAGTTCTATTCCTCGAGGAGGGGGGAACCATGGGGAAACGTCTGTGTCTCATGACTATTCAGCTTCTGTTGGACAATGGCTGCACAAGAAGATGATCTCTGCAATTGAGCAAGCTTTTAAACAAACAGGCTATCCTTTGGAAGTTTTTAAACAGAAGCTAGATGGCCATCTGACAGCAATGCTGATTCTGTGAACTTAGGCAGATCATGAGAAGGAGGGCAGAAAGAGTTGCATCAGTGCTTCGTTCTCAGGGCCTCTTCTTATACACCCAGGGAAATGCTGTTTGTCACTTTGGGGGTCAGGCAGCAGTTTTTCCCAGGCCAGTTTTGCCAGTGATCCTGGAGCTTTCTCTCCTCACCACATTTTCTGGGCTTGGAGCAGAAGTCACTAGGTGTGTGTGTGTTGGACTAGATGACCCTGGAGATCCCTTCCAACTCAATTATTCAGATAATTTAGACCATGTTGGGTATTAAAATAATGCCCTGTGATACCCAGAAGCATATTGGCAACCAGAGCAGATCTTGCAACAATGGCACAAAAGAACATCTGTGCTTCTACAGGATTTGTTACCTTTCCATAGGGCCTGCAAGGCAGAGATGTTCCCCCAGGCATTTGGTTGAGGACAGCAATGATCTGACACTCTCATATCTCACCTTCTCACCCTTTCCCTATATTCAATCTACCCAGGGGGGCTTGGAGACGTAATATTTTCTGATAAAGTGTTTTTACTTTTAATTGTATGTATTATGGTGATGTAAGCCACCCTGAGCTCTATTTGCAGGGAAGAGCAGCCTAGCAGGGAAGTAATAAATAAATAAATAAAATGTGTACCCTATAGTTTGAGCTGGTTAGCAATCTTGCTGGTTCATTATGGAGCAGATGAATGATTTGAACACCTTTCAAAGGCAGCCATATTTAGAGTATTGCCATAGGCTAAGCTTGATTTAATCAGAGCAGATCCTGTCACAAATCAACTAAAGCTGGTTAAGCTGAGGAGAAGATTTGATCCTTCATCTATAGAAACAGATTGAGTGGTGCCACCCACCCCCAAGATGTGATCTTGCCTTTTTCAGGGGAGGTTCCCTCCAGAATAGTTTATTTAACTAAACAATATTTCCATCCACCTTTCATCATAGCTCAAAGTGGCCTGAAGTGGATTTCTTAGCATCCATGAACGGCACCTCAGTCTCTTTTGTGGACTGAACGGTTCAGCCTGAACCTCATTTGATTAGCTCTCATCCAACCTATTGCCAACTGCAGGCATTTGTGCAGATCATCCACCATTTTACCTTACACTGTGTGTCATCAGTATATTGATAATGATGACATTTCATTCTGAAATTCCAGATAAGCACTCTTAGTGGTTCATAGAAATATTAAGCAGCCTAGGAGACAGGATAAATACTGGGAATACTGTGGTATAAGTGTTATGAGGTATCTCCCAGCACCACCTTCTTGGTATCTATTCATCAGCCTGACAGAAACAGAACCTCCAGAGGATGATATCCAACTGGTGCAGAAGGATACCATGGCTGATAGTGTCAAAACCCATTTCATAATTACCCCATTTCATTGTCTGATGAAGTGTGCATGCACACAAAAGCTTACATTCTGAATAAAACCTTGTTGGTCTTAATGGTGCTACTGGACTCCAGCTTTGTTCTATCTCCTGATAAATAAAATCCCATTAGAAACTCTACTAAAGAGACAGGAAATCTCTTCTCTAGGTAAATGGCAAATGTGTGTACATACAAAAGACAATTTATGAACAGTGCAAGAAATAGAAATCCCCAAATCATACTGAATAGGATAGCACAAAGGTGCCAGTTCTAGTGTGAAGAGGTATTCATAATCTTGTATTAATTCCAAACCTGGTTTCCAGCATTTAGATAAAAATAACTGTACATTAGAGTCAGGTGAGGACTGCAGAGATATTTCTGTAAATGCCCAGATTTGTAGAAAAGCTCGAAACTTGACAAATGGGAGGAAGAGACAGAAAACAAACATTTTAAAAGTGCCAGCATTTTGCCAAATGTGCCAAATATTTTTCAACATTTGAAATATTGTGCAGTGGGCAAGCATGAAAATGGGGTGGTAACAGAGCCAGTAGGAGAGGAAAACTGAGCAAAAGGAGTCACTATATGGAAGCAGCATAGATGCGAAGGTTGCTGAAAACTCTGTAACCTCTTATTTACATCCTCATGGAGCAGGCAAAGTCAACTGTGTTGACAGGAATGGAGCAGGAAGAGGTCTTCATACCAGAAGTGTGAGGAAGGAGCAGAGACAGGGCAAAAGCAACGTTGCGCTTCCTCATTGCTTTTTGTCCCTTTTCTAATAACCAAATTCCATCTAGTTATCTCCATGTTCTCCTTTTATACTTGCTATCTCTTCAGTAAATCATGTTTCTCTTATCCTAGGACCGGTTTCCCAAGGGTACTTCAGGACAATGTCAATTTTTTGGCTCCACTCATGGGAAAGACCTCCTAATTAAGGACTCTGCTGATAAACTTATTCCTGTTCCTTCAAAACTAGATAGTCATCTCTACTTGGGCTCCAAATATTATGCTGCTATGCAGAATATCAGAAGAGGTAATCAAGGAATTTGCTATAATGGATAATCAAGCTATGTGTGGAAACCCAGAGTCAGTTTCTGGAGGCAGTTTTGAAATGGAGGGGTGATACTGGACCTGGGGCTCCTTTTGGTTATATATGAGGCAGTGATAGCCTGGAGCAATTTTCATCAGTTTTGGCTGGTGAGCCAGCTGCAACTTTTCCTGTATAAGAAAGATCTTGCCACTATGGTGCATGCTCTGGTAACATCTAGATTAGATTACTTCATTTTACTCTATAAGACACTGCCCTTGAAGATTGTCTGGAAAGGGGTGGCGGGGGGTGGGGTGGGAAAGAAGTTTTAAATAAAACCAGCAATGAGCATAAGGGAAGAAGAAATTCAGAATCATGAAACTAAGCCTTCAGTCAGCAACAGTAGTACAAAATTTAAGATATTCCTTTGACTTCACTCTCCAGAAGCTATATAGAGCCAAAAATTGCAAAACCCAGCTGACTTTTTCTCCCTTTGGGCTGTGTAGATGTAATTGTGTGATAGATTCCATTTCATTACTTTCTTGAAGGCGAGATGTGTGCTCCAGTGTTTGGTTGGTACTTTGGGGGCACACGCAACTCATTTTAAACAGTCTCAAACAACCACATTCTGTACAGAACATGGAATAGCAAGGCTACCTTGGGTAATATGATATGTGTGGGAGATACTGAACACATATAATTGACTGAGTCAGAGTAGCATTGTCTACTCAGATTGGCAATGGCTCTCTAGGATCTCCGGTAAAGGTCTTTCATGGGTTCCCAACCTATGGTCAGCTTGGGAATCTTCAGCAATCAGAATGACCAGCAGCAAAAACTGACTGCCATGGGAGGCAAGACTAGCTACCTAAAGGCTGCCATGGGAGGCAATTACAAAATATTCAGAGGCTCCAAGCCAAACATCTTCCTGTTATCGGGGCACCTATTTCTGAATGTGCACTCTTGCAGACCCAAAGGCGATCCCTCTTTGGGTCTTCTAGATAGGGTACTCCTGTTCCTATTAGATGGAGGAAAACCAGCATTGGCTGCTTGCTTTGGGAAGAGATACTTTGGGAAAGAAGGAAGGTGCTACAAAGAAATAATCTGTGGGCACCACATTGGAGATGATATTTTAAATTTTTTTGCCATCAAGTCACAGCTGATTTATGGAGAACTCTGGTGAGGTTTTCAAGGCAACAGACATTCAGAGATGATTTGCCATTGCCTCCCTCTACATCAAAACCTTGGTAATCCTTGGTGGTCTCCCATCCAAATACTGACCAAGGTTGACCCTGCTTCTGAGATCTGACAAGAACATGCTTGCCTGAAATGTCCAGGTTAGGCTTCAAGTTACTGACATATGCTTTTAAAATGAAGATGTCAGCAATTGACTTTTGGTCCTTCTACATGCAAAGCAGATGCTCTACCACTGAACCACCGTTTCTCCCCAGCAGAAATGTAGGCTGATTTTACATTGGGCAAAAGATCCAGTAATGCTGTGCTTTCAAAAGTGATCATCTACATTACAATGTGCCTTGACTTTTGTCATGCTCTGGTGTTTTGACTGTCATTTACATTTAAATTCCTGAATTGGCTCTGACACAGTTTTCAGCAGGGAGTTGCCCCTGTTTTTCCAAGGCTACTTTTGAATGAGGATTTTCCAGGAAGTGCATTCCACAGGACCATAAAGATGATATATTTCCTGGGAAACAGGGCAATAAACTCGTTTCTCAAGAAAGAACAAAGGAACTCTTAAACCTGCCCCCTTCCCCCCCTCCAGTAAAGCAAGCAAACATGGAGGGGAAGTCCAGGAGCAAAATTTTGAGTGTAGATGAAAAAATATACTCTGGATTTCTAGAAGGCGATTTCAGTGCTCAGAAAATCAGACCCAAACATGAATGTAGAATCACCGTAGTCTGCCTTGAGCACTAGGCAAATAAATTTCCTTACAACCAAAGTGCTAACTTGAGGGGAAACATTTGAAATAAAAAGCAGGAATTTATTGTGCTATAAATTGATCTTGTGGAAAGATTCCCAGTAATGAAAGCAAAATGGGAATATTCCCATTCTGCCTGCTTGTATATACTATTCAGAATTAATATAGGTTTAAATAGGTCTATTTGTTTTACTTGTGTAAAACGTATTTATTTTACTTGTGTACGAATGCACACAATGTTACTGCCACAAGTCTGATTTTTTTTTTACTATTTCCAGAACAAAAGTGATGCAAGTGGACCAAACTATAAATGGCTAGTCATTATTTTATCTCCTCCCTCTGTTGATACCACACTTTGCTGGCCTTGCATGTGCTTGACAGGCAATTTTGATATACTTAGGGGCTAGTCTACACCTCACTCTGCTTTTAGTTGGTTTGCAGCTGTGCAGGAAAGCTGAACTCCTGGTTTACTGATGTTTTTCCTTTCTGGTCCTGCAGTGACACCTGCTGATCCAGTAAACAAGGTCCGGTGGTGCACCGTGGGCAGGGATGAGAAGGCAAAGTGTGACACCTGGAGTGTAGTGAGTGGAGGTGCCATCGAGTGTGCTGTGGCTGACAGTCCAGAAGACGCCATTGTCAAGATTCTAGTAAGCTATAACAGTTGTGTTCTGTCTCCTGCTTCTCTGATAGGGTTGCCAGCCTCCAGGTGGGGCCTGGAGATCTCCCACTTTTACAACTGATCTCCAGCTGGCAGAGATCAGCTCCCCTGGAGAAAATGGCTGCTTTGAAGGGTGGACTCTATGGTATTGTACCATGCTGAGGCCCCTCCCCTCCCCAAAGCCTGCCCTGTCCCAGCTATCCCCCCCCCCCAAAGTCTCCAGGTATTTTCCAACATAGACCCGGAAACCCTAGTCTCTGTTTCCACTGAAAGTAGTGACTGAGGCCATGTCTGTCCCTCAACTTTCTTTGTTTCGATTCTGATGTGGTTTGGATCACAGTGCTTTTAGCACAGCTGTGTCTAATTGTCTGTTCATTCTTTTTCTTTATGTTTCAAACACTGAGGAATGTATATTTGTGTGTTTGTTTGCTCAAAATACAGCCCTCCATTCTTCCAAGGTTGGCAAAATGATTACCCAGTTTGCTGGGGTTAAAGTGTAGATGACTGGGGAAGGCAATGGTAAACCACCCTGTAAAAAGTCTGAAATGAAAACGTCATGATGCGATGTCACCCCAGAGTCAGAAATGACTGGTGCTTGCACAAGGGACTACCTTACATTTACCTTTTTGTTCAAAATATTCACACCTTGGCTTTCAACTAAAGGTTCCAAAATGTCTTACAGCTAAGCTAAACATCCAACTAGATAAATAAAACACCAGACTTTTTTTTTAAAGCAAAATAGATCAACCAAGAAAACTGAAACCAGGTTCAGACAAATATATTAAAAGCTGTTCAAAAACCACTAGGAGCTTTTAATAACTTGGAAATCTATTTACCTGGCACATAAAAGTGATCATTGTCAGCACAAACCTATGGACAAGGGAAGATGAGATGCCACCACTGCAAAGTCCATGGCCTTGGTATCTACCAATCTCACTTGTGAAGGTGAGGTCACCTGGAAACCAGAATTTTAAACTGCAATATTTTAATTGCCCAGAATTATGACTCTTGAACTGTGATAGTTGTCATACATCACAGAGGAACATTTCATACGAAGAAGAAGAAGAAGAAGATATTGGATTTATATCCCGCCCTCCACTCCGAAGAGTCTCAGAGCAGCTCACAATCTCCTTTACCTTCTTCCCCCACAACAAACACCCTGTGAGGTGGGTGGGGCTGGAGAGGGCTCTCACAGCAACTGCCCTTTCAAGGACAACCTCTGCCAGAGCTCTGGCTGACCCAAGGCCATTTCAGCAGGTGCAAGTGGAGGAGTGGGGAATCAAACCTGGTTCTCCCAGATAAGAGTCCACACACTTAACCACTACACCAAACTGGCTCTCATACAAAATTTCTCTCATATCTTGGTTAAGTGCTGATTATTTCTCAGGTTTGTACTGACCTAATGGTTTGGCTGGCAAAGTGAAGTTTTTCTTCAGCTGCGTGATTCACATGACTTACTGTACTGAACTTACAGAACCCTTACACAACTTACAGAACTTATCTTTCTAGGGCACAGCCTTGCTGCCCTACCAGGGAGAGTACCAGGAAATGTTTATTTAGATGACATAGTCATTCCAGAGATTAGAAAAATGAAGGAAATATTTTCAGGCATGCCCTCCCATCCACAACCCTTAAACATTAGGTTGCCATTAGGGTTTCCAATAGATGTAGTGGCCCTACCACTAGGCAAACTAGGCCATTGCCTAGGGTGCCAGCCTTCTGGGGGTGCTGAATTGGGCGCCCCCATGGGACTCGGTGATATTATCGTGGGGGGAACACCAGAAGTTAGCCTTGCCTAGGGTGCCAGAGTCTAGGGCCAGCCCTGAATAGATGAACATGATGTGATAGGAGAGGTGCTAGAAACATCTGGAGAATCAAAGCTCAGTTCATGCAGAAATTCTTGCATGAAAGCCCCATGGAAACAAACATTTGTAATCTTATCAGGTCAAATTCATTTCAATTGAAAAATTTCCTGTGGGTTGTGCCAATGCTGTGGCTTTGTGATCTAGCATTTTTTCTTAAAAAACCCACAAAACCTCAACATAAACTTTTTTTCATTGCAGAAAAATGAAGCTGATGCTGTGAGTTTAGATGGAGGCCTCATCTTTGTTGCAGGAAAATGTGGCTTGGTGCCAGTGGTGCGAGAGATCACCAGAGACAGTAAGTACAAACTCTGGCAGCCTCACATGCACACTGTTGGAATCAACCCCTTGTGAATGGTGGACATTCAACCATTAGTTTTAACCATCAGATTTAAGCTTAGAGCTCCATGTGGTAGGAAGTTTTACATACTCTGAATTTTCAACGGACTGGTGCCCAGAAAGGGCAATCCTGCACAGTTACTTCTGTTGAAAGGGGTTGGTGTAGACTGTGCACAGGATTATCCTGAGAGTGTATCAGTTATTATCTTACAGCTAAAATGCTCAGAGGAACTTATCTGTACCATGTCCTGTAGACAACTGGGTTGACCATCCTCAGTGCAATCCCAGATCTTTTCAGCTGTAGTGCCTATATTATGCTATGATCTGCCTGAGGATGTGCATAGAGCCCCTTCTTTGATTGAATTTGATAACATCTTGTTTTATCTCAGGGGGTATTTGGTAGAGAGTTTTCCCCTGCGGTTGTTGAATTGGGATTCTGTGTTCTGTGATGAGAATTTATGGTTGGGTTTTTAGATTGGTTATTCTACTATATGGCAGTTGTTCTTGTATTTTGTGTAAGCCACTTTTATTTTTAAAAGAAATTTGGAATATAATTGTTTAAAATCTATAGACATAAAACCTGTTTTATGTTGGCAAATCCCACTTCCCTCCTGGAGCTTACAATAAGCCTTATACTAAGAGCCCTGTAAGCTCTTGGAGGATTGGCTACATCAGGGAGGTGTGGCCTAATATGCAAAGGAGTTTCTGCTACAAAAAAGCCCTGGAAATAAGATTCTACTGAAATCTTTGTAGCTGAGATTGACTCTTTCCCTGCTTTTTAAAAATGTCAATCTGTTTATCAAATATTTACATTTTATGACCCATTCTTCCATTGGTGGGATATTATCTGACTTCCAATATCTCATAAATGCACTTCTAGCTGCTGTTATCATATGAAAGGTCATATTCTGAAATTCAGCTTAAGAAGATGACGTCAGAGTAACAGGGAAAATTCATATCTAATACACATTTCATAATGTCTACAACTGATAAACAGAATTTTAATCCATCTGCATATCTACCACATATGCAAATTGTTTATATTTAGTGTTTCACAATACCAGAGTGTTATATAATTTTAATAATTGTTGCTATTTTGTGTAATGTCAACTGCCATTATAGCAACTTTATTAAATTTTCACAAAATCTAAGTAAAAAGGATAAACTACGTGTAAAAAAAATTTCCATCTTTCCTCTGGAATTTTATATTTCAGATCTTTTTTCCCATTTATACTGACATTAATTAAAAGAAATACTACCTTGGACTTTCAGGAAATTAAACAACTAAGGAATGACAATATAGGATAGTTTGATTGCTTACAACTAAAAAAACTTGTTGAATAAAGGTTCATTTAGAGATTTAGGAACAAGGAAATAAAAATTTGAACAAATTGTGTCAAAACCAAGAGTGACTATTTTCTAAATTTGTAAAATTCTACATAAAGAAGGTAGCAACTCAAAACAACCATTTCAGTCTAAATTGGGGTATTTCTTATCTTCACTGCAGCGGACATTGAAGCCTGCCGTACTGAAGGAACACCAGTCCATGGTAAGTGATTATGTGGAACACAGCACTAGATGTTTGAACTTTTACTTGAGAATTGAAAACATGGGGCACACTTCAGGGAAAAATAATGAGACTAATACTATCTTCTTAAAGACAGAGCTTTACCCATTGACAGAGTGCTTGTTGAATATGATTTAGAAGTTTGTCTGTGAACCAACTATTCTGATTTTCCCATCTGCAGTATTTAGTTTTGCTTTTCATTTGAAAGATTTTGCTGTTTCTTTGTCTCTTGATGAAGGCGCCTATGTTGCTGTAGCAGTTGTCAAGAAAAGTGATCCTGACATCACATGGAATACCTTGCGAGGAAAGAAGTCCTGCCATACTGCCAAGGGTAGAACTGCTGGTTGGGTTATACCCATGGGCTTGATCATCAATCAGACTGGAACTTCTAATGTTGGTAGGTGACCTTATATTTACTTTAGTACATGTCTATCCCATATTTTTCCCAGGAGCTCCAGGCAGCCTACATGCCTCTTTTTAACCTTACAACATCACTGTGAACTTAATTAGGGTGAGAGACCAAGAATGGCCTAAAGTCATGTAAAAAAATGAAGCCAGTTTTTCCTGGTTTAAGTATGGCACTCTGACTATTATACCAGATTGGTTCTCTCACATGTAAGGTTGCCAAGTCCAATTAAAAAAATATCTGGGAACTTTGGGGATGGAGCCAGGAGACTTTGGGGAGTGGAGCCAGGAGCAAGATTGTGACAAGCATGACTGAACTTCAAGGAATTCTGGCCATTTCATTTAAAGGGACCACACACCTTTTAAATGCCTTCCCTCTATTGGAAATAATGCAGGATAGGGGCACTTTCTTTTGGGGCTCATAGAATTGGACACCCTGGTTCAATCTCTTTAAAATGTGTGAGGTCTTTTGAAGAGAGCCACTGGATACTATGCTGCAGATTTGGTGATTCTACCTCAAACCCCAGTCCCAGATACCCACAGATCAATTTATCATTATACCCTATGGGAATTGGTCCCCATAGGGAATAATGGAGAGCCCAGCAGACATTCCCCCTCCCCTGCTTTCTGATGACCCTGAAGTGGGGGGAGGGCCTCCAAACTAGGGGATCCCATGCCCCCACCAGGAGATTGGCAACCCTACTTACATGTAGTATTCTCCTCTGTATCCTCAAACCATTAAAGACTCAAGCGGAAAATTAAGCACACCCCACCTTTCTGAGCAGTAAGAAGTTTGTGGCAGCACTATAGTTGTTGATTCCTCTTGGAGAAGAGAACACTGGGATGTTGTGGTGTTTTTGCTCTATTTGCCTTCTCTACAAAGACAGATGTAGGTGAAAGCAATCCTACAGAGCAACGGATTGGCTGTTTCATAGCATACACCCAGTCCTAAGCCTTCACAGGCTTCAGCTAGCTCACAGCAGTCTCTGTCTGCTTCTCTACTATCTCAGGCTGGCTATTTCTTCACACACACAAAATCTCTCCTTCTCTTAATTGGGAATGGTCACCATCTTCAGGATCTCATGGCTACATAACAGAGCTATCAGGGACTCATAGGAATTAGCACCCATTGAGGAAATTATCAGTCAACTATTCTGTGTCAAGGAACAGTCCCCTACCATCTGCTGGATAGAAAATCTCCAATAAAGTGTATGTGCATCAACACAGAGTTATCTAGTGCTATGGTTTCTTGTGGTACATAAGGACAAATATGTAGGCAATTCTATAGGAAATCTATAGAATATCAACTGGCTGTAACATGAAATGATCTATACTGCCATATTAAATTCTCTGCACAGAATAGGTTAGAAAAGTGTGACGTCTGGGCTGAACATTGCACATTATAATACTGGAAAGTAGCCAGTCTACTTGGCCACCTGACATGGTTGAGTGCAATGATAGGCCTTTTGTCCTACCTCTTGGAGACCACCAGAGTAGTCAACTCAGGTTTGGAAATTCTTGGAAACTTGGGAGCAGAGCCTGAGGTCTATGCTCAGGAAGGATTTGATGCTATAGTCTGTTCTGCAAAGCTGTCATTTTCTCCAGAACTGATCAATGTAGTCACTGCACCTGGAGGATGACAATCCTGGAAACCACTGATGTATTGCCAATGGCCCCACAGGTTATGTCGGGAAACTACTGCAAAGAGGCAATATTTCTGAGGTGATAACTTTCATTTAGATCTCTTGATTGCACTTGTCCATAAGAGTTGTTCAAAAGGAGGAGAATGGGTATGAAATATTCCCAAAGTCTTCTAAGTTTCTATTGATCTCATTTCATTGTACATATGGTTTTTAGGTAAGCTTACAAGAATGGAATTGGAGAACTTCAAGATTTCTGTTCTCTGTTCCCATGTTAGATACCTTCTTCAATGAAGGCTGTGCCCCAGGGTCACCTGCTGAATCTCCACTCTGCAACCTATGTGTGGGCAGTGGCACCACCCCACCTGTACAGAAGTGTGCAGCTAACAGTCAGGAGCTGTACTATGGTTATACTGGTGCTTTTAGGTATGTAGTTTCATTATTCAAACCTAACTTTGCTTGGCAATTCTTCTTCTTCTTATTATTATTATTTATTGAATTTATATCCCGCCCTCCCTGCCGAAGCAGGCTCAGGGTGACTAAAATTCTTCTATCCTGCAGAAACAATTCATACCATTTTCCATTCCCCACATTATATTTTGGTCTCCTTCCGAACCACAGTTCTGTATATTATGCTACAGATCTACCATATCACACCAGAACTCTGTACTTTGGCCCCTTGCCCTGCTCCATCCTCCATGATAAATCTATACAATCCAGACCAAATACCACCAGTACAGAGCAGGCAGAGTGCTGAAACATACCCTCATAGCAAATAGCTTGAGGTGATGAATGCAAATTAGCTAATCAGCAACTTCTTTTCCCTAAGTTGCTGAATATTCTGAAAATAAAAGAAAATGCGTATAAATTTAACAATCTGACAATGAATCTGAATTAAACCATCAGTTGAATCTTCCTAAGGGAACTTTTATCCAAGCCACTCGACCATATTTTTAAGTATCTTATACAGGGCACAAGCAACAATTGGAAGTAAATTAAATGAGCACTGGTTAATTTAGAAACAATTATATCTGGGCTGAATTCTGTCTGGCAGCCCTTTCCCTCTTATCTCAAGTGTGTGTGCGTGCATGTGTGAGAGTCTGGTTCAGAGGCGTCTAATAATGATAATATCATCAACACATTTTCCAAGGCAAAACATTGACACTGAAAACAGGTTTCAGCCCCTGTGAGTCCCATCAAAAAAGGAGCCAAGATTTTCTTTGTCCATCTACTAGCAGAAATAACATTTACTCTACTGCAAGTATCTGACAAAAAGAGCATTAACTTTAAAAAATGTTTAAAAATCTTGCTTGCCTCTAAGGTGCTGCTGAACTGAAATCTAGCCGCAGAAAAGCACATGTGTGTTCCATATGTCTATCAAAATATATATCCAGTCATTTGGGAAAAAAATTAATCACCAGAAAATTACAGCAATATCAACAACGCATAGGGTTACCAGGTTCAACTCAGGAAATATTTGGGGCTTTAGGGGTAGAGCCTGGAGACTTTCCCAATTCAAAATAAATAAATAAATAAATAAAAATACAGCCATGCAGTCCCCCTGAATACAGCCTTTATTTCCTTCTCCTCCTCCTCTTTTTTGCCTTTTCTTGTTCCCCAGCAGCTGCACTTCCGATAAATGAGAGTGAACACAAACACACTCACAAAACAGCCAAAATAAATAGTTTGCATGTCCATACTTTTGTGATCTCCCTGGGGCTATGGCATAGATAGCTTTACTCACCAGAGTTGCTGAATGTAACAATCTGCTGTATTTCACCCAATTTAAGGAGAGCGAGGTCTAGGGGATAGAGTTTTCCTCCCATAATCATGCTCTAGTTAACTGTTCACTATCCCTTTTACTATACAGACAGCTTCTGAAAGGAATGCAAAATGAACAGTGGGACTGAGCTCTCTCCCCTCCCCTCACGCACATGACTCTGCCTCCTTACCCCCCATGCAGCTCCAGTCTTGCTGAGATTTAAAGGCACACACACACTGACCTTTCAAATAAGCCATTTGCAAACTTCTAAAGCTGCCTGAGATCTAAAGGCATATGGTGGCTGTTGGGGCAGGGCTTCCCTGCTCACTGGCCAGCTGGCTGATGATGGGGAAAAGCCTGCAAAACAGGGGGATCTTTGCCCAGACCTGGGGACTGGTAAGCCTAAATTGGACAGAAGATGCTTCAACTGACAGCTTGTCAGGCTCTGACTCCCAAGGGATGGAGATTGGGGCTGACATGTCCTCCAGCACCCTTTCTCATTTGGCTGAAGACAACACCTTAGTTGCTGGAGGAGGAGAAAATTCTATCTTACCCAGGCTTGGTTCTGCTCTGCCTCCTGCAAGGTAGAGGCATATCCCTTGGGTACCCTAGGTTTCCCTTGGGTACCCTACTTCTTGCCTTTTAAAGGATTTCCATGGTGCAGAGTGGTAAAGCTGCAGTACTGCAGTCGGAGCCCTCTGCTCATGACCTGAGTTTGATCCCTGCGGAAGCTGGTTCAGGTAACTGGCTTCAGGTTGACTCAGCTTTCCATCCTTCCGAGGTTGGTAAAATGAGTACCCAGCTTGCTGGGGGGAAAGTGTAGATGACTGGGGAAGGCAATGGCAAACCACTCCGTAGAAAGTCTGCCGTGAAAATGTTGTGAGAGCAACGTCACCCCAGAGTTGAAAATGACTGGTGCTTGCACAGGGGACTAACTTTACCTTTTTATGGCTGGGGCAGCCCTGGGTTCCTTGGTGTTAGGACTATAGATATGGAGTGAAGAAGAGTACAAGCTGTTTAAATAGTCAGTTTATTAAGAGGAGAACAAATGAGGAGAGAGAAGTCTAACTGTCTAACTATCTAGGAAGGAGCCAGTAAACTAACAGCTCTCAGCAAGAGCCGGAAAAACCCTAACTGAGTCAATCAGTAGACAGGAAGGCTATTTGAAAATAGTAGGTAGTCCCTAATCTCACTATATTAACTAGTTCCCTCTGCTGTCCCCTGCAGCATGTTCTTGTCATTTTCTTTATCTATGAAGGATAGACCTCGCATATTTCAACACTTGGAAGCCCCATGAAAAAGGGTATGGCCCTGCTGGGTATAAGTAACAGAATCTGTTGGGTTACGGGGCCTGCCTTTCATGTACTACTTCCTCCTCTGCAACCTTAGAAGAGGGTATCTCCTTTGGCTTGTGCTGGCCTGAGAAAGGTAGGGATGCTGCCAGTGTCATCTGTGAGATTGTCTGCAGTCGTGGCTTGGTGGCAAAGTCTTGTCTTCTCTCTGTGGTGCATGGATCCACTCCACATTTCCTTGGGTAGGACTTCCCCCAGAGACTCGCTGTAGTTGCTCCAGCTGCCACTGGGGTCTATGTCACCCACATGGAAACCTCCACTGGTCCAGGTAAGTTTGGAGTCAGGGCTCTTGTCCTTGGACACAGCTTTTCACTTCTCCTACCCATAAAGTATCATTTCAAAGATATGGCTGGAGTATACAAACGAGTAGTGCCAAGAATACTAGTGTTTTTCTGTGTAAATTTTGCACCAGTTTCAATGTAGTTGGAAATTCTCCAAGGACAGCAAGCAATTTACAGTCTTTTGCTGTGTTTTCTAGGTGTTTGGTAGAGAAAGGAGATGTATGCTTCGTCAAAATGACTACAATATTTGAAAACACAGATGGTATGTACTTGTTTCACAGTGAAGGCTCTGAATAATAATTGAAGCAAGTGGGACTAATAATTGAAGGAAGGTCTTCTCACTTCCTGCTCCTTCACTATTTCTTCTTTTCCTTTTCTGAAAGCTGCATAGCCTCTCCTCCTTTCCTGCTTCCTTCTCTCCCCTTAAGGTTGCTAACCTGGAGATCTCTTGGAGTCACAGTGGATCTCCCAGCTACAGATACCAGTTTCTCTGAGGGTTGCCAGCTCCATGTGGAGAAATTCCTGGAGATTTGAGAGGGTGAGGTTTGGGCAGTGTATAATGCAATAGAGTCCACTCTCCAAAGCAGCCATTTTCTCCAGGAGAACTGATCTCTGTTATCTAATTCCAGGTGATCTCCATCCCACACCTGAAGGTTAGCAACCCTAGTTCCCCTGAGCCTGTTTCAGGAAAGGCAGGATAGAAATGCAAAATAATAAATAAATAAATAAACTTATATCCTTCTGAGGTATAATTTGCAAATAATTTTTAGGAAGCAAACTGTAAATGTATAATTTTTGATTGCAGTAAATGCAAGGAAACAGATGAGAAAGAACACAATACCCATCCAAGGCAATATGCTTGGGATAACTGGTCCTAACTGGTCCTTAGGGCATAAACTGGCAAGCACTGGTACAGGAAACTATCATTCTGAGGCAGCTTCATTAGGACACTTTGGCCCTACTTGGTACTTCTTTTCTGCAATCAGTTGAAGTATGTTGAGGTTCCACATGTTATTTAATATGGCACTACATTCTTATCCCCATGCCAATACGTTTACTTAAAAGACACTCCCATTCAGCAGAGGTTCTACTTCTCCCTCCAATTTTCCTTTTATGTCCTAGTTTACAGCCTAATTATTTACTTCCTGTAGCCAGGGCATTATTGACTCAACAGTTAATTATCACATTTCATGCCTTAGTAGGGAAAGTTTAACTCTTTCAATCTTGCAGTCAAATTGATTGCCCATTTTTAATTTTGTTTTTAATTTAGTAATAGTGCAATAAAAATAATAACAAAGAAAACAAAAAACCCAAACATGCCTGTATAATTCACAAGTGATCATGCAGATTATGCATGATGCTATCTAGGCTCAGGCACCTTTGATACACGTGTTCAGGATCTAAAGCATCTGTTGGCTCTAAAAGGTTACAGCCTTTTAAGCAATGGTAGCTAGCCTGCCACACTCTCATGTTTTAGTGTATAGCTGGTCCAATGTCATAATGCATACTAAAATACAAAATAGAAACAGATACAATATCAGGATAGCCCTTTTCTTACAGCACTTGAGTTGATTGTGATGACATGCCAACAGCCAACTTCAGCAGAAAAGAAAAACCTGCTAACATGAGTGGTCTGCTTCATGGCACAGTTCTGTATGTTAGAGAAAGGATTGCCAAATAGCTGCTCATGATGAGATGTGACCCTGAAGAATTTCATCTGCATACCTATAGGCTATTAATACTAGAAGTTTCATATTTGAATTTTACCTCTGTTTCTGAATGTTGTGTATAATATCCAGTCATACACATATGCAAGTAATACTGTCGTTGAACCCATATTCTCTGTAACTGTGAAGCTAGATGGTACCAACTTTATAGCAGAGATAACATCCCCCAACTATAGACCTCATCCACACAATAAAATAGCCTCTTAGCTGCCTGTCTAAATAATGCATTCAACAAGGGGAAACAGCTGTAAGTTCTCTGCACATGCAGACTGAACCTTTTTTTTCTTGTCATAAGCCTCCTCTTCTTGTAAATGCCTTCTTTCCAGGAAACAACCAAGCTGAGTGGGCGCGCAATCTGAAGAGTGAAGACTTTGAGCTGCTGTGCCTCAATGGTGAACGTCGGCCAGTTTCTGCATATGCTGAGTGCAATTTGGGTGAAGCTCCTCCTCATGGAGTAGTAACACGCTCTGACAAAGCAGACCTAGTCCGCCGTGTGCTAGCTAACCAAGAGGTGAGATTGCAGTGGGGGGACTTCAGAATATATTCTGAACTACAGCAGGTCAAGCAGGTGGCCCCAGAGTTCGCCAAAGGCAAACATGACTTATTTTGCATGAGAAGTGAGAAGCAATTAAATCATTTTAAAAAGGGGCCAATGAAAAGAGTTTTTGAGTAAACAAAGGCATTGAATGTGATTGTTTGATGTTTACGAAGTCCAAACTTCAGCATGCTAGCTAACTGAATCCTGATTTAATTCAATTATTGTAGGCTCTTTACGGAAGCAACGGATCAAATAAAAATATGTTTCAGCTATTTGAGTCTTCTGATCCCAAAAAGAAAGACCTTCTGTTCAAGGAGGGGACTATCTGTCTTGGCAAAATCAAAAAGGAAACAACCTACACGGAGTTTCTTGGCAGTAACTATGTGGCTGCTATTAGGTCAATCAACAAGATCTCACCTTCAGGTACCAATCTATTGTTCTTAAATGAATTGTCAGGAAGCATCATGTGCATGAATTATACTGCAAACTGGATAGATTCAGGTGGGTAGCTGTGTTGGTCTGAAGTAGCAGAACAAAGCTGGAGTCCAATGGCATCTTTAAGACCAACAAAGTTTTATTCAATATAAGCTTTCATGTGCAAGCACACTTCTTCAGGTAAACAGAATTTCCTCAGCCTTTACATATAAAAAGAGAGAGAGTGTGCGGGGTGGGTAGTTGCCAGGAAGGGCCAATTAGAGTCAAGACAGAGACAAAGAAACTGATGTAGAGGCACTTCTGCCTATTATAATGTCCAGAGGGTATAAAAGGAAACCATTTGCTTCCTGGTTTCTTCATCTTTGTTTAAATATCTTATGTGATGGGCAGAAAATTCATATTATCAAGGGCCGATAAAAGTGATATTTTTCTGTGTATGTTGTGGTTGCACAACTTCCATACATTGGTTTTTAGAAACCAGTTGTGTGTTCCAACATATCCTATATCACTTTTGCAAAGTGGAATGACAAAAGAGGTGGCAATTTGCAATCCTGGGCTGTTTTCTGGAACCCTTCCAAAACCACTAATTCTGCAGTTCTATTGAAAGATATTTAGAGCATTAAATGTGCTGCCTTCCTCATTCCACCACAATAACAGCCCTCTTTCAAATACTGGTGTGCCAAATGCCTGTTTTCTCTCGACTCCATTCTGTTCTTGGGTGCCCTTTTGGGTTCTTCAAAGAGAAAGCAAACAAAATCCGATTGGAACAGTAATTCTTATTAATGGAATGTGCATTATGAATGGAATATAAACTAAGGAAGTATAATGAAACACATTCACTTCTGCAGAATCACAGAATGGCAACAATGTTTTTACTGGCCCAGTATAGATGAGTGTCTCTTAAATCCACAGACCTTAGAATAGATGTAATTTCCCCTCACCCCTGTAATTTGAAGATGTCTGGAATGCTATATAACATCACCTAGTTATAGAAACACTGCCCCTACCTTGTTACTTTGCTTAGTCAAGAGTCCTTTGGGAGAGAAGATATTGTCATGCTCAACTCACACTAGGCTTCTGTGTCCCACTTGCATGCCATCGAGGTCATGCTGTATAAAATTGGATCCCAATCAATGTTCTCTCTAAATGGCAGAGTTTTGTGAGCAAAAATTCTACTTTGTGAACTACTGGCATTAAAGTCATGAGCTACTGGCATTGAAGTTGTGAGCTGCTGCATAAATTATTGTGCTCTGGGGTCTTCCTTCGTGAGCTAAGACAAAAATGTGTGAGCTGGAGGCTAAAAATCTGTGAGCTAGCTCACACTAACTCAGCTTAGAGGGAACACTGATCCCAATGTAGATGGCTTACTGGTGTGATCCAGCATGACTGCTGTTGCATTTCTTAACTCAAAGACATTATCCTAGATGAGGTTTGAGGTGCCATTGTACAAAAATCCTTCATGACCACAAGGTAAACATTTCCATGGCACTGGCTTCTCTTAAAGAACAGATAGACCTTATACATACATTTCTTTCCTTCGGTCTTCTGATCCTAAACTTTTTTTGTTGCTGTTTTTTTTTCCATTTCAGCCCTTGTTGAGGCCTGCAGCTTCCATCAGCATGGCTGCCAGTCATGAAAGAACAGAACAGGCCAACAATTGAGAAGCTTCATTCCTTTGACTTTGAACTTGGGGATCTGTCCAGCTCTCCCCCCACCTTAAGATTGCAAAAGAAAAAAAAAAGCATTCAAGCTTCAGGCTTTATAACTCCCTGGTGTTGTAGTGAAAGAAAAATAAATAACTTTAAACTTTCACCACTGTATTATTTTTGTTTGCTGCGATCAATGTTCATTACTATTGCCTTCTTGTAGTAGCACTTTCCAATACTACCAAAGCAGAAAATAATCACCAAGACCCAAAGAACTACTTGAAGGCTTGGGAACCCTTGTGCAACTTTTAACTTTTCCTTGAACAACAAACCTGTGTGCCCTTATCACCAATTACTTCAGAAACACTGCCTTTGTTTCAGAAGAGGTTTGCTGTGCACCTTGGGCTGGTGGGTAGCATCATAAAAACTCTGAACCCTCCTTTGGTTTGTGGAACTAGTTTCTCATTATTTGAATCCAAGTCACTGTGGTAAATCCTAAGCATCACTTTATTTCCATTAAAAAATATTTTCTTACTTCATCTATACGTTGCCTTTCTCCCCAATTGATACCTAGAACAGCTTACATCATTTTCCTCTTTTCCGTTTTATCCTTACAACAACCCTGTGAGGTAAGCTAGGCTGAAAGTATGTGACTAGCCTAAGGTCACCCAGCAAAGTTTCATGGCTGAGTGGGGATTTGAACCTGCAACTCCCAGACCTAGTTGGACACTTTAACCACTATAGCATGTCAGTTAACACTTTTGTTAAAACAACTGCAGGGTTGGCTCTGCCACTAGGCAAACTAGGTGATTGCCTAGGGCGCCGGCCCTCTGGGGATGCAGAATTTGGTGCCCCCATGTGACTCGGTGATGGTATCAGTGCGGAGGGGGTGGGATATGTTAGCCCTGCCTAGGATGCCAGACAGCCCAGGGCTGGCCCTCATATAGCCTAACTGTATGTAAAGTTTGCAATTCTACAAAGAGTAGAACTGTCTCTGGGTTCAATAAATTGAGTTTGCAGGCCACAAATATTTTAAGTAAACTAAGTGAACATTTCAGATGTCACACTGCTTTTAATTCGTAAAGCATCTAGGTTAATGATAAACACACTCAATTTAGGAACTGTGTTGGATTTAAGACCTAATGTAAACATACAGCAGAATATATATAATATTTTATATAATAATGAGTTACCTGAATATTTTATAACTTTTGCATAGCTTTGAAATAACAAAACACATTTAAAATTTTTGGTATACATAAGCTTTGTTATTTCTTAATGATATATGGTGTGGTGCCTTTAATTTTGATCTTTTCACCATGGTCTCCTGTTGCATATTTAGTATACCCTCCAGGTGGGGCCTGGAGATCTCTTGGAGTTAACAACTGATCTCCAGACTACAGAGATCAATTCCCCTATGGCCTAGTGGAAATGGCTGCTTTGGAGGACAAAACTTGAGGGCTGCCCACCTCCAGGTAGGACCTGGAGTACTCCAGAATACAGAGAGAGATCAGTTTCTGTGGAGAAAATGGCAGCTTTGGAAAATGAAATGGCAGGGGTAGGGGTCCCAATCCTCCCGCTCTAGCGGGGGACGCCAGGTTTCCGAGCCTCTTCCCCCGCCCCCCCAAAAAACGGAAGCGGGGGGAGAAGCGGCGTCCTCCTGCTGCTGCTGGCGGCGTCGGGGGCTGCCGGGGAGGCTCGCCGCTCAGTTCAGGTCCCCGGGCATTAGGGCTGATGCCAGGCTCCTCCTCCCCTGACGGCTTCTCTTCCCTCTGGGCCCGGGCTGGAGAGGCGGCAGCAGCAGCAGGAGGCGCTCTTGCTCCGAAGCCTCTGCCCTTCTGGAAGAGGGAAAACAGCGGCGGGGGGCTGAGACTCTTGACCGGCTCGTCCTCTCAGTTGCTGCCCTCCGGGGACGCGGAAAGGCGCATTTTCTTCTTGCAGGGCTACTGCGGGCCCGTCGGACAGCCGCTGTTTCCCCCACTTCTCTCGCCGCCCCCTTTCCGCTGCAAACATCTGTCCAGATGCAAGTTAATGCTTGGGGCCGGGAGCGCGCAGGAACAAACGGGGCAACTCACGAGGGGGTCTTTGCAAGCCGCCGCCCCTTCCATTTCCCGGCCCAAAAGAGAAATCCCACTTGCATTCACACCGGGAGGCAGCCGTTCCTTCCCTCCTTTGGGAAAGGCTTTCCAGCAAGAGATCGCCCGCTAAGCGAAAGAAACTCCAAAGTTCCAACCAGGGCGCGAACTAGCAAAAAGAGATTTGCCCGGGCAGGAAGCGCAGGGAAGGAACACCTACTTTTTCCTATGGGCGCTTTCGACGTGCGGGCTGTTGGGAGTTGTAGTTCTTCGGGGCTGGAGGAAAAGTGAAAGTGGGCTTTGGGTCGGGTTTTTGAAGCTGCAGCGCTGCTTTAGGGGAAAAGGGCTTGCTGAAAGTTGCCTCGGATCCCACGGGCATTGAGAACTGGTAACGTAAAAGGTTAATACGCAAATTAAGGGCCGTTTCCCCCCCTCCCCCCTAGCTCCACCCCAGTGTCTCCTGGCTCCACCCCCAAAGTCTCCTGGCTCCACCCCCAAAGTCCCCAGATATTTCTGGGGTTGGACTTGGGAACCCTAGGCAGGGGTGGGCCTCAGGGATTGCTGGACAGATACATAGATTGCCATGTAGGACCTGGAGTACTCCAGAATACAGAGAGAGATCAGTTTCTGTGGAGAAAATGGCAGCTTTGGAAAATGAACTCTTATGGCAGGGGTGGGCCTCAGGGATTGCTGGACAGATACATAGATTGCTCCCTGTGGCTTGGCTGGCTAGCAAGGATCGTGGGGTCTGGCCGTGCTGTGCAGCAGCCTCCCCAGGGCCAGGCAGGGAACACAGGGCCCAGCCTCCCCGGGGCCTGGCTGGCCGGCCAGAATTGCCACAGGGCCTGGAAGTTACTGTCACAGTTCAGTTGCACTTGATTATCCCAGATGGTGTGGCCTAATATGCTAATGAGTGTGTGACCTAATATGCTAATATTAGGGGATGTGGTCTAATA
Organism: Heteronotia binoei; assembly: GCF_032191835.1. Taxonomy (NCBI): domain Eukaryota; kingdom Metazoa; phylum Chordata; class Lepidosauria; order Squamata; family Gekkonidae; genus Heteronotia; species Heteronotia binoei. Next base: position 88,378,600 of record NC_083228.1, on the reverse strand, counting down.
TGCTGAGTTCCTATGCATTTGCCTAGGACGGTGGGCCGTGTGTGTGCGCGCGTGCATGCCAGATTATGCTCTCCCCACATGACTTCAAATAGAAAAACAATTATTTGCATTAATTTTGCTGGCCTGAATCATTCTCCCTCGGTGGAGCACTGTTTTTTAAGTTGATGTTTTATGGCCTGCAAATGATGTTATAAATGTCCATATGGCCCTTGGCAGAAAAAAGGTTCCCTACCCCTGTCTTATGGCATCACATCCCTGCTGAGCTCCTTCTCAAGGCACTACCTCCAAATCTGTAGGAATTTCCCAAACTGATAATGTTCCACAAATGGTGGACCGCATGCCTTTGGCCCAATAAGAAACACATGGGTGAAGTCCAAGTGAGGAAGAAGAAACTGACGTTTATTACAATAAACAGAGAGAACCAGCACAAAGCAACAAATTCCCTGAAAACTGGGTAGTTCTCTGCCACAAACAGGAAGGGCCGAGAACTTTATACCCCAAATGACATATACCCCAAACTTTATACCCCAAATGTTCTTTACACTATTTTGCCATTGGATTTTAACTTTGTACTATTTTGCATTCTAAACCACTGCCCACCAGTTATATGTAGCTCTGCTCACTGTACCTCATTCCTTGTCTGACAAAGTATGTATGCATATAAAAGTTTACATTCTGAATAAAACTTTGTTGGTCTTAAAGGTGCTACTGGACTCCTACTTTGACACAGATGCAGTTAGAAACACAAAACTTACATTATTCATCAACAGGGTTAACAGGTATCAACTGGCACCTACCTTTCCATTGGTTGCCCCTAACTGAGGTGGTCTTACATTCATTTGTAATTGTTTAGGTGATAGGGAACACAGAGCTCTTCTTACAGAAGTTATCAAGGACAATAAAAATACTATAAATATAAACATGAGGAAAGACCAATACAAAAAAGTGTGAAACGTTCCAAGGCTATAGGCCTCATACTAGACATTCTGGTGCCAAGAGTAGAGACATCAAAAGTAAGTATATCAACTCTCCCTCTAAAAGAGAGCCAGTTTGGTGTAGTAGTTAAGTGTGTGGACTCTTATCTGGGAGAACTGGGTTGATTCCCCACTCCCCCACTTACAGCTGCTGGAATGGCCTTGAGTTAGCCATAGCTCTCGCAGGAGCTATCCTTGAAAGGGCAGCTGCTGTGTCTGTTGCGGGGGGGGGGGGGAGGAGGGAAGATATAGGAGATTGTAAGCTGCTCTGAGTCTCTGATTCAGAGAGAAGGGCAGGGTATACATCTGCAGTCTGCTTCTTCTTTAATCAGGTAATTTCATAAATCTCCTAAATGCAGCAAATGTGTGCATCAAAAGGATGGCATCCTCCCTTATTCTTATGATGAAAGTCCTCCTTTCTCCTAGCCAGAAGACCTTGGGAGTTCCATTATCTTAACATTGATGCTACTTGGAGCTTTTCTCCAGCAGAGCCAGCCAGGCGAAGAGCTCAGAGGGGGAGAGAGAGTGTGTGTATGTGTAATTATGTTTATAAAAAATATCAGTATAAAGAAAACTAAAAGCTAAATATAACCATCCTCTTATTCTATAAGGCCAGTATCATGCTCCCATGTCCAGCTGTCCCACAATAACCCTAGACTAGTGTGGAACACCCCTTAGCCTTAAAGATACTGAAAGTGTCTCTCTTATGCTCTCCTGTGTCCAGCTGTCCCACAATAACCCTAGACTAGTGTGTGGAACACAGCCTTAAAGATATAGAAAATGTTTCTTAGTTTTGCACAAGTCTTATCAAGCTGCTCCTATTGCAATCACGCAGAACTGCAGTATTCCCTTTTTTAACTTATTGGTTAGGACTAGGGTACTACTCAGGTTCCTGCAACGAAGACGGGTGCGCTTAAAACATCTAGGCTAGTCTGATCTTGCCAGATTTCTGAAGCTAAGCGGGGCTGGCCCTGTTAGTATTTGGATAGAAGACCAACAAATAAGTCAAGGGTTTCTACACAGAGAGCAGGCAATGGCAAAACACCTCATCCTCTCGCCTTGAAAGCCCTCCGGGGTCGCCATAAATCTACTGGGACTTCAGTGGCACACCACACACACACGGATAGAAGCCACTGGTTTCAGAACAAGAGAGCTTAAACAGAACTACTAGGGAGGGACTCCCAACTCACAAAACACGGGACGGACGGGTACACCATTCCACTGCAATTCATGCAGGACCATGCACTATATATATACCACAAGAATATATCCATGTTTCTTCCTACACTACTGCTTTCCCCCCCATGCCACTGCACAACCGGCGTAAAGGATGAAATCGGGAACTACAATCCCCATGGCGCACGTGGGAGAAGAAGCGAATCCCAGCAGCCACTGCGCCTGATTTCCGGAAAGGACACGTCGCCTGCGTGTGGCTGTGGCGTCACGCGTCGCAGCGGTAAGCGAAAGGTTTGCGATGGAAGCACCCGAAGTGAGCGCCGCGCGAGAATCGTCGCCGCGTCCGTTGGAGGCGCCGCTGCCGGTGCCGGACTTGGTGTCGCTCTCGGTGTTGGTGGCGTTGGTGGTCGTGGCCATCACTCTGTGTGAGTCTCATCGCTCTCCCGCTCGGAGGGCTTGGTCAGGCCGGAGAAGAGGCGAGAAGGGGGCGCGGGGGGAAGAGACGCAGCTGAGGGGAGAATCCTCAGTAGGCTCCATTATGACCGGCATGACAGGCAGGCATCCTGCTGGTGCAGATTCTCCCACTGTCCCTACTAAAAGTTTCTACGCCCCATTAATCGCTCAGGGAACAAAAGAGTAGCCGTGATAGATCAGGGCAGTGGTCTGCTTACTTCAGCGCCTCCTGCCCGAGTCACATGCTGCGGCGAAGCCCACAGGTCGGGTCTGCAGCTAACAGCCTTGACCTGCTGGCTGCTCTCCTGCATCTGACACTCACAGCCACACTCTCATCCAACTTCCCGATATTCTTCCCTCCCAACCCTTCACCCCAGCTGCCCAGTCTTTTATTTGTGTGGTGCACAACCTTCTGCTTTTAGCCTTCTGGCAGCCCTGGGGCTTCTCCTCTCCTTACGCCTATACTCTTCCTGCGCTTGTTTGCCCCCAGCCTATTTATGGAGGTGTGCCAAAAAAGCTTAGTTCTTTGTACAAAGCTTGAAGCGGATTTAGCAGAGATTGTATATGTAAAACAGCTATTCTTGTGTGTGGCAAATTTTTAGTTATCTTGAATATGAGCAAGTAATAAGCTCTTAGCTTTTTAATCTCTTTCTTTGTAGTGATTTTTAAATTTATCCAGACCAGGAAGAGCAGCCGGAGAGCGGTGCTTCTGGTGGGCCTCTGTGACTCAGGAAAAACTCTTCTGTTTGTTAGGGTATGTAAGTTACTTTCTCAATATTTAATCTGTTAGGCTTTTATCCAGTTCAGCATTTTGTTGTTTCTTTCCCTTTTTTTGTTAGAAGACTGCTTATTTTAATTTAATCGTTTGTAAAGCACTCTGAGATAAAGTGTGATCATATGTTATTAACTATCTTTGTGCTGTATTTTAAAATATTGTTGCTGTTAATGCAAGTGACTGTCTTATTTTCAAATAGCTTTGTTTACTCAGTTGTTAAAATAACCAGTTTAAAGATAGCTGTATGATGCCCAGTGAATTAAATGTAAATATGATAGGTTTGTATTTGCAAAAATGTTCACGAAAGAAGTGATTGAGATTCAGTGGCAAATATTTGAAATCAAAATGGCTTTAACTTTTTTGCTATCATCATTAATACTTCTGGAACATTTCATTTATCTGTGTTCTTTTAATTTTAATAGCTGTTAACAGCCAATTTCCGAAATACCCAGACTTCCATAACAGATTGTTCTGCCTCGTACAGAGTTAAGAATGACAAGGTAAGAGAACTTCATGTTTTGTTGTCTATAGTATTCTGACTCTCTAGGTTGCAATTAGCATCTTCAACCAGATGAATAAGAGCTGCTAGTCTCTATGAAAGTTTTTGATAGGATTTGTTTTCTGCTTTTTTTGTAAAAATGAAAACCAGAGTTCCCCTCCCCCAAGTGCAGAGGTGCACATTGTAGTAGAGCTATTTTGAGCTATTCTTGCTCTTATTTCCGGCTCTAGTAATGTGCTAGGCTCTTATTTTGAGTGGCAGGTGTGTTCACCACTCTAGTTCTTTGTCAGGGCCCCTGCGTGCGAACTTCTTATGCTCCATGGCAGACAAGTCTTGGACCACGAATATTAATTGCCCTTGTATTCATATTTCTTTTGAATGAGATATGCAGCCTTTTCAGAAAAAGTTATCCTGATCACTACACTTCAAAAATTATATCCATTGAGAATGAAAATGTATGAAATAAATGGATGACTCATATTTTCTCTTTAGACTTGAATTTATGGTAGCGACCAATACTTAGGTTGGTTTATACTTGTCTGTAGCCTCCACATGAATACCTCAGGAACTCACAGAGGCCAGCTGTTGAATTGGTACCTGAATAGGGGTGGGGGGTTGTGAGTCCCTACAGTTGTTCAAATAGCTGTGACTGTATATACAACATGCATACAGTTATGGAAGCAGCAGTTCATATAAATAGCATATCTACATGAAGGGAGCTCATCTGTGATCTCATCAGTGGTCCCAAATATACTCAAAGTGCTCATTTGTGGGGCAACTGGCAAACGTGAACCTATCTTATAGTGTTGCATCTCAAGAGACTGGCTGTTTGGGGTTCAGTTATGGAGAAATATGCTCTTTAATTCTATAGTGATGAGATTTCAAGGTATTAATCTCTGTCTTTAGCAAGGCAGTAACTTTCAGTGATATGTTCTCTGCTGAACTAAAAGCAACTGCATAATGAATTTAATCTGATTTGAAATTCTGTGAAAGTCAATGACTCTGCAATTAGTTGTTCATTTCTCTCTCAGTACTGATTTCTACTCCCTGTCTGCTCAGATAAGTATCAAAGTATTGTATTTCCTTTGAAAGATTCATGTCCTAGCATTCTGTAACATGCTATAGTGCTTCTACAAAGATCATAACTAGTCTTTTCCTTCATATGTGTACATCTGTTGGATGGAGCCATGCAGCTGATTGGGAATGTACAATCTGGCACCTCCAAGAGTAGTTATATCAGTGTTTTTCATTTTTTAAAAAATATTCATTTATATAAAACACTTCTGTGTTGCCTTTCTTCCCAAACAAGGTTCTCTGGATGGCAGACATCCAAATGTTAAAACACTTAAAGCATTAAAACTGCATTTAAAACATTAATGTAAATCAGTAAAACATGTAAACGTATAAACACAACACAACCAGGGATGAGGATCATTAAAAGTTACTTGGGAGAACACCAGATGAAACAAAAAAGTCTTCAGCTGCTGATGGAAGACAATGACAGAGGGAAACAGACAAATCTCCCCGGAGAGGAAGTCCCAGAGTTTTGACAACATGATTAAAAAGACACTTTCTTGTTTTGTTTTGCGGTTCAGTTTGTGGGGTTTTTTTTCTGAACAAATTGTGGGTTGTTGGTTTGTTTGATTCAGGAGGGCTAGAAAGCGCTGGCACACCACAACCATGCCCAGTGTGATGACGTCACCTGGAAGTGACATCATGCCAGGCATGTTTGCAGGGGCAGCATGCCTGCCATGAAAGCATCACTTCCATGTGATGCCATCATGTTGGGTATGTTGTGGCACATGAGGAGAATCCCTGTGGGCAGGAGCACCTGAAGCAGGGCCTTAGAAGTGGACTGGAGTAGATGAGTTGGTTCATATATGAGAAGACAGTCATTTAGGTATACTGATCCTAAACTTTATAGGACTTTACAGGTCAATACCAACACCTTGTTGGGTCCAGAAGCAAATTGGGAGTCATTGTAGAAGGAACATGTCTAAAACGATATATTCCCTACTGTGCTCTCCAGTCAGTGCTCTGGCTGCAGCATTCTGTACAAGCTGAAGCTTCCAGACAGTCTTCAAGGGCAGCCCTATGTACATATATTGTAGTAATCTAATAGAGATTATACCAAGGCATGCACCAGAATGTCAAGATCTTCCCCAGGAAGGGTCAAAGATGGCTCACCAGCTGAAGATTGTGAAATCTCTGGTGACAGCTGCCACCTGTTTATCTAAGAGGAAGCCTGGGTCCAGGAGCTTGCCCAGACTATGACTCTCTTTAGGTGGAGTAAAATCACATCTAGAATAGGGGATATCCCATTTCCTGGATCAAATTTTCTTATCACCAGTAGTGACTCCATTTTGTCAGGATTAAGTTTCAGTATGTTAGTCCTCATCCATTCCAAAACTGCCTCTCACAACCTCCCTGGGATCTGCCAGAAGTGCAAGATAATGCTGAGTGTCATCTGCATACTACTGGCAGCTCAGCCCAAATCTCCAGATGACCTTTCCTAGTTGTATTGTCATTTTCAATTTTTTACTAGTCTTTTGAGGTCAGTTATATGGAATACAAAATTACATGAATTAGCTTGTAACAATTTATCACCTTCCCTACGTCTGTATTAACGTAGATATAAAATGGTGCAGTCTGTTTGTAACAAACTGAATCTGAACCTTTTTGCAAGAGTTATGGTAATTTATCAGTTTAGGCAGGTTACAGGTGCAAATTAAGGCCTTCAATACAAAACGGCCACAGCTGTCTTATTAAATGTTTATCGGGATGTTACTGCTTCTTCTGCAGAACTCAAGTGTGACTTTAATTGACCTTCCAGGACACGAGAGCTTGCGGCATCAGTTCTTGGACAGATTCAAGGCTGCAGCTAGGTAATTATCAGGCGAATTGTGGGGTTTTTGGGGTTTTTTCCCCTTTCAGATTGTAACCAGAGTGGTTTTGGATGATGAAGCTGAAGAGGCATGTAAAATCTAGGCATCCCACAAATATAAAGCAACTTCTGGACCAGGGGTGTCAAACATGCAGCCCAAGGAGGGCTCCTATCAGACCCACAAGCAACTCACTGTCATCTGCTTCCTTCTCTCTCTCTTGCTTCTTTCTGCATCACAGCTTGCTTTGCCAGGCTTGCTCAATTGTACAGGAGCTACAGAGCAAAGCCTCTATTTTCTCCACTGGCTGACCAGCACATGAAGCAACTTATGTACGAAAGCTTGCAATGCCCAGCCATTTCATGTTTTCCCCTGGGTCTTAGGCTCAAAGTATTCACCATGAGATTTCTGTAATAAATGTCAATAAATCACAAGTAGGTTTGCAACTTACAAGTACACACCTGAACACAGTTCAAGGTTGCTACAGTGCAGATGCTGTCTCCAGATTTTGATGTAATAATTCAGTTATCAGAAACGGTTAAATAAAATATTGCAAGAGTGCTAATCTTTTTAGCATCTTTTAAAGTTTTTTTTAAAAAAATCTTTGTTTGTCTGTGTCCTTTATAACATTTATATCTCCCGGCCCAACAAGATCTCATTTATGTTAGATCTGTCCCTCATAAGAAACAAGTTCAACACCCTGTTCTAGACCTTTTGCTTTAAACTTTTCTTTTTCTTTCCCCCCCCTATTAAATGTGTTTACTAACAAATCCAAACAACTGCTATTTCACCATTCTTTGTAGTTACAATAAAATAATACAGTGAGAAAACCATCCACTACACACGATGGAACTACTGTCTGTATGTGACTGGATGTCCAAATTAAATGTGATTTCCTTATCAAAATCCAATGACAGGAGAACCAGTCCAATATCATTTCAGATTAAACAATCCTCCTTCCAGTCATCTTCTATAATGAAACGTCCAGTAGTCTTGTAGTGCCACTAATTTCTACAATTCACTGTATTTCTTTTTCCATGGCTTTCTTTAATATTTATTCATTTGCTTGTAGAACGCCACTGCCAATTTACCTTCATGTCAGCTTTTAGAAGTCCCAATATCTTGTGGTGTTTCAGCGGCTGGCGGGCAGTGGCTCTTCAGGGTCTCAGGTGCAGGTCTTTCTAGTGCAGGTCAGGAAAATGGTGAGGACATCATTTATCTTGATTTCAGGAAGCCTTCCTGAGTCTGTCTGAACTCTCAAACTGAACTGCCCACTGCCAACTTTAACTTTCTGTCAGCTTTCCCTGACAACTTTTAACTCCTTTAAACTTTTCTGTCTGTCCAGTTAGATGAGGGAAGAAAGGCAACAGGGTGTGCTTGTAACTTGCGAGAGCTTTTTTGGAGAGGGTTAAGTGTGGGAAGGACAAGAGATCTCTTCAAGAAAATTGGAGAAATCAAGGGTACGTTTCGTGCAAAGATGGTCATGATAAAGGACAAAAATGGTAGGGACCTAACAGAAGCAGAAGAGATCAGGAAGAGGTGGCAAGAATACACAGAGAATTATACAAGAATGATCTCAATGTCCTGGACAACCATGACAGTGAAATTGCTGTCCTTGAGCCAGACATCCTGGAATGTGAAGTCAAATGGGCCTTAGAAAGCATTACCAACAACAAAGCGAGCAGAGATGATGGTATCCCAGTTGAGGTATTCAGGGTCCTAAAAGATGATGCTGTTAAAGTGATGCACACATTATGTCAACAAATTTGGAAAACACAATAGTGGCCACAGGATTGGAAAAGGTCAGTTTATATTCCAATCTCAAAGAAGGGTAATGCCAAGGAATGTTCAAACTATCGCACCATTGCACTCATTTGCATGCCAGCAAGGTCATGTTAAAGATCCTACAAGCTAGGCTTCAGCAGTATATAGATCGAGAACTACCAGAAGTTCAAGCTGGGTTTCGGAGAGGAAGAGGAACTAGAGATCAAATTGCCAATATTCGCTGGATTATGGAGAAAGCACGGGAGTATCAGAAAAACGTCTAGTTCTGCTTCATTGACTATGCTTTGATTGTGTGGACCACAACAAACTGTAGCAAGTCCTTAAAGAGATGGGAGTACCAGACCACCTCACATGTCTCCTGAGAAACCTGTATAAGGGTCAAGAAGCAACTGTCAGAATGGGATATGGAACAACTGATTGGTTTAGAATAGGAAAAGGAGTTCAACAAGGATGTATATTGTCACCCTGCTTATTTAATTTATATGCAGAGGACATAATAATAATAATAATAAAATTTTATTTATATCCCGCCCTCCCCGCCTAGGCAGGCTCAGGGCGGCTAACAACATTTATAAACATACTGTACAATAAATATAAGACTTTAAAATTAACATTATTTAAAAACCAGTCAGTATACAATTAAAATTTAACTTAATCTGACAGTGATGGTGGTATTTCCGACGCTAATTTCTGTCAGTTTACATAGTAACACAGGTCTTTAAACAGAACCATATTGGCGGGTCCCTTTATTAAACAACCATAATTCAGCAGTCCGTATACGCTAGCTTGAAGAGGGTGGTCTTGCAGGCCCTGCGGAACTGATCAAGGCTCCGCAGGGCCCGCATCTCCTCCGGGAGCTGATTCCATAGCGAAGGGGCCGCGATTGAAAAGGCCCGTGCACGAGTGTTCTGAAGTTTAGCCTCTTTCGGCCCAGGGATAGTCAGTTTATTTTTCCCGGCTGACCTCAGTGCTCTCTGGGGCTCATATGGGGAAAGACGGTCCCTCAGGTAGGCCGGTCCTCGGCCATATAGGGCTTTAAAGGTAATGACCAGCACTTTGTACTGGACCCGGTATGTAATCGGCAGCCAGTGCAGTTCACGTAGTCCCGGCTTATATGCTCCCACCTCGGGAGTCCTAACAACAGCCTGGCCGCCGCGTTCTGCACTAGCTGCAGCCTCCAGGTTCAGCACAAAGGCAGCCCCAAGTAGAGGGCATTACAGTAGTCCAATCTTGAGGTGACAGTCGCGTGGATCACTGTTGCAAGGTCCCGACGCTCTAGGAAAGGGGCCAACTGCCTCGCCCGCCTTAGATGGAAAAATGCTGACTTGGCAGTGGCTGCTATCTGGGCCTCCATTGTTAATGAAGGCTCCAGTAAAACACCCAAGCTCTTTACCTGGCGCGCTGCTTTCAATGGCGCGCCGTCGAAGGCCGGGAGAGATATTTTCTTTCCCAGAGCGCCGCAACCCACACAAAGGACCTCTGTCTTCGTCGGATTCAGCTTCAGCCCACTCAGCCTAAGCCACGTTGCAACAGCCTGCAAAGCCTGATTCAGATTCCCTGGGACGGAGTCGGGCCGTCCGTCCATTAGTAGATCTGCATATTGATGGCAACCCAGCCCAAACCTCCGGGCAATCTGGGCAAGGGGGCGCATATAGATGTTGAACAACATCAGGGAGAGATGTTGCGCCTAGTGTGCGCCTCTGTTGCACCTAGTGTGCGCTTCTGGGACCGCTTGCCCCCAATCGCCACTCTTTGTCCCCGACCCAAGAGGAAGGAGGAAAGCCATTGTAAGGCCAACCCCCTAACCCCTATGTCGGCGAGGCGGCGGGTCAGTAGCTGATGGTCGACTGTATCAAATGCCGCCGACAGGTCTAACAGCATCAGCACCGCAATGCCGTTTCGATCCAGTTGCCGCTGGAGGTCATCCACCAAGGCGACCAGCACCGTCTCCGTCCCATGGCCCGGCCGGAAACCGGACTGGCACGGGTCCAGGACGGAAACGTCATCCAGAAACCTCTGTAGCTGCAATGCCACTGCCCTCTCAATAATTTTACCTAAAAACGGTAAATTAGACACCGGACGGTAATTTGCCAATTCCGCCGGGTCTGCTATACATTTTTTCAGGAGGGGGCGGACCAAAGCCTCTTTCAGAGGTGTTGGAAAACGCCCCTCTAAGAGGGATCTATTTATGATGTCCCGTAAAGGACATCTAAGCTCCCACTGGCAAGATTTAATCAGCTAAGAGGGGCAAGGGTCCAAATCACATGTTGTTGGGCGAGCAGCAGAGAGGATTCCGTCGACTTCCTCCAGGCTGAGTGGGTTGAAGTGGTCCAGCACTAAGCCCGAAGACAGGCACGGAGCCTCAATTTCACTTACTGTATCCAATGTGGTAGGCAGGTCTTGGCGGAGCGACGAGATTTTATCTGCAAAATGTTTCGCAAATGCCTCACAGCCAATCTCTAATTCTCTGACGTTTGGTTTGCCTTGTGGCAGTGTTATGAGGTCTCCAATTATTCTAAACAATTGTGCTGGGCGCGAATTTGCAGATGCAATCTTGTTTGCAAAGTAGTCTTTTTTTGCAGCCTTGACTGCCATCTCATAAGACTTCATAAACGTTCTATAGGATGTTCTCGTCGCTTCGTCCCGAGTATGCCTCCACTGCCTCTCTAGTCGTCTGAGCCCTTGTTTCAGCTGGCGCAGCTCCAAGGCATTCCATGGAGCCAGCCTCACACGAGGGCGCAGAGGGCATCGAGGTGCAATTTCATCGATAGCCCTGGATAGCCGGCCTTGCCAGGCTTCCACCAGGTCATCGAGGGAATTGCCAGTGGGCCAGGGATCCCTCAGGGCCATTTGGAACTGTTCCGGGTCCATCAGGCCCCGAGGGCGAGCCAAAATAGGCTCTCCGCCCATACAGGGTTGGGGCGGCGTCCCCACACGGGCCTTAAGGGCTAGGTGATCCGACCATGGAACCACTTCTACAGCGATATCGTTCACCAAAATCCCAGATGCAAAGATCAGGTCTAATGTGTGCCCAGCCTGATGCGTGGGAGTCGTAACAAATTGAGAGAGTCCCAGTGTCGCCATGGAAGACACTAGGTCCATCGCCTGAGTGGAGGCCGTGTCGTCAGCATGGACATTGAAGTCACCCAGGACCATAAGCCCTGGGTACTCCAACGCCCAGCCCGCCACTGCCTCCAATAGTGATGGTAAGGCGCTAGCTGGTGCGTTAGGCGGACGATACACCAGCCAGACTGCCAACCCCTCATCATGCGGAATGCTGGCCTGGATGAAGCACAAACCGGAATTAAGATTGCTGGAAAAAACATCAACAACCTCAGATATGCAGATGACACTACTCTAATGGCAGAAAGTGAGGAGGACCTAAAGAACCTCTTGTTGAGGGTGGAAGAGGAGAGCACAAAAGTAGGCTTGAAACTCAATATCAAAAAAACTAAGATCATGGCATCTGGTCCCATCACACCTTGGCAAATAGAAGGGGAAGACATGGAAGTAGTGACAGACTTCACATTTCTGAGACCCAAGATCACTGCAGATGGTGACTGTAGTCATGAAATTAAAAGACATTTGCTCCTTGGGAGGACAGCTATTGCGAACCTGGGCAGTATAATAAAAAGTAGAGACATCACCCTGCCAACAAAAGTCCAAATAGTCAAAGCGATGGTATTCCCTGTAGTAATGTATGGCTGTGAGAGCTGGACAATAAGAAAGGCTGAGCGCAGAAGAATAGATGCTTTTGAGATGTGGTGCTCAAGAAGACTCTTGAGAGTGCCTCGGACTTCAAGAAGATCAAATCAGTCAGTCCTAAGGGAAACCAACCCAGACTATTCACTGGAAGGTCAGATGCTGAAGCTGAACCTCAAATACTTTGGCCACCAAATGAGAAGGGAGCACTCCCTGGAGAAGATCCTGATGCTAGGAAAGACAGAAGGCAAAAGAAGAAGGGGACGGCAAAAGATGAGATGGCTGGACAGTGTTACTGATGTAACAAACATGAATTTGAGCAGACTTCGGAGGATGGTGGAGGAGGGCCTGATGTGACTTTGTCCATGGGGTTGCAAAGAGTGGGACTCGACTGTGCGACTGAACAACAACAACAACAAAAGAATGCAATGGTGTGCCAAGAGTGAAGGAGGAGTGGCTGAGGAATGTGCCGGCAGTGGTGGCTGTATATGAGAAAGGAGAAACAAGAGGATAATGTAAAAATGGGACTGTGGTGTGGCGAGAAAAAGGGGAAGGGTTAAAAGGCTTTGAGAGAGATGTGTAGTTGTGTAGAGTTAACACTTCATAGAAAGAAAATATTAGATCAGCGAAACAGTTTACATTAATACATTGAATCAAAATTTTAATAGTGCTTTTTAGCTGGTAATGTAGCAGTGTGTCTCTCTTTAACTTAGAAGAAATATGAAAGTGAGCATTAAAGAGATTTGAATTGTACACCCTGCTCCTCTCACAGTTGTATATGCCATGAAGTTCTGATAATTGAAAACAATGCAGCTATACTCTGCCAGTCATCTTGTAGTAATTCAGGCCCTTGTAGAATTGAGACTGTTAAACTGTTGGTTTGGTGGCTTCTGTGAAACTGTTGGTTTGGGAACCTCCCATAAATTTTAAATTCATTTTCTTCAAACTGCACAATTTTTGAGTCCAGTGGCACCTTTAAGACCAACAAAAGTTTATTCAAGGTATGAGTTTTCATGTGACAGATCCCACCTGGATTTGTCTTTAAAGCAACATTATAGCTGCCATTTTTGTTGATTCCAGAGACCTTCAGTACAGATAGTGTGACAGTAGTGAAATAATCCATTCATATGCTAAAGGAGAATCATCATGTGGAGCAGCATTAAAACTCTTGGTGAACTGTGCATTCTTAACATGACATGGACACATCAGACCTTACTGAGTTGGTGATAAGAAATTTCTGTTTCAAAGTGTAATGCTGCTGGACTCCTTTGATAGACACTGTTTATGCAATGTCAGGTTTTTTTCCTGCAGTCATTTAATGTCATGCTTCTTTGTTTTTGCAGGGCGATTGTGTTTGTTGTGGATAGTGTAGCATTCCAGCGTGAAATGAAGGATGTGGCAGAGTTCCTGTACCAGGTCCTGACTGACAGTGTGGTGCTGAAAAATGCACCTCCCCTACTAATAGCCTGCAACAAGCAAGGTACTGGATGGAGTATTTGCAGATTCACAACTCACAATTTCACTTATTTGTGATCAGAACACATAACGGAGTCTTCGGCCAATTTTCAATTCCATCATGCCATCATTGAGTTGTTACATTTTGTGGGGAATGGGATTGTTTTGCTGCCGTGAGGTGGCAGAGTCCCTACATTCCAGGATTCACAGATTTTGCCATTCATGGTGATCCCAGGAATGGATCCCCTGCAAACAGCGAGAGTCTGCTTCAGTGACTTGGAAACAAAATAACAGCCATTTGCAGGATGGGTGGAAATTATTGAATGTATGTCATGTCCCATAACCTCTCTTTTGCCTGGAGACTGTATATGTCTCATCCAAATCAAGGTATAATTTATCCAGCCTCCCAACAAAACAGGAGATGGCAGAAAGTCTTAACAAGGACAGTGGCAACATCATGCATAAAGTGTGCCTCCTTTAGCATCTAAGAGCCTAATTTCTTGTATGCATCTTGTTCACTCTTGCCATTACAGCTGAAGTACAATCCTACATGTGAGAAGTAGGGTAAAGCCCAAATGCTGTAAGAAGTGGTTGCTGCACATTTTTGCAGGTGTTGTTGTGGGCCATAAAAACACATAGGATTCTTTGCAGGCGGTAATGAAGGCTCTCTTCCCAAATTTCAGAGCAGTGCAGAGGCCGTTGGCAATTATAGCCATAACATGAAGGTGAATGCTAGCATGGCAGCTGCTGCTCTTTCAGCACTAGGGTTATACAGTTGGGTTGGAATGCTTATCTGTTTTCATTGATCTTTAAACCTTAGTCTGTCTGCTCTGGAAACAGAGCATTGAAATATGACATCAGAGTATAAAATAATGAAAGTGGCTTATGATTTCTGTTTAGTGTAGGAGGAGGTTATGGGTGCTGTAATCTGTTCTCTTGCCTGGTCCTTTGACCTTGTTTACAAGGATAAAAAATAGTTTTATCCTCTTTGTCGGAGCCTTAAGTTGTGTCTCTACCAATTTGCTTTTATAAAGATATCCAATGTGTCTTTGTCTGAACAAATTGCAGTGTAAGTAGGAGTACCCTGTAACAGAAAAATACAAGAAATTGTAGATTCCTTGTCTCTGAAAATTTCAGTCCCAAAATGAATCACAGATGTGTTTGCTCTGTTAATCATACTATGTTGTTAATATGAAAATATTTTCCTTTTTTCCTCAGATGTCACAATGGCAAAATCCTCCAAACTTATACAGCAGCAGCTGGAAAAAGAACTGTAAGTTGAAGCAATTGATTTGTCCTTCATGTACCTTTCCCAGTGTCAAAATTGGAAGAGGCCTTATAGATTATGTAGTCCAAACTAATACTGCCTCTAAGCTGTGGAGTTTTGTGAGCAAAAATTCCACTTTGTGAGCTACTCTGGTATTAATAATGTGAGCTACTGCATAAATTATTTTGCTCTGGGGCCATTTTTCCTGAGATAAGACAAATATGTGAGCTGGAGGCTAAAAAACTGTGAAAGCTAGCTCACACTCTACTTAGTGGGAACATCTGGTTAATCAGGAGATTCAAAGATAATGCTATTCAAACACATCCCTGACTAACCTCTGTTCAAAGATATCCAGTGAGGGAGAGTCCGTCACACCCAAGGGAATCGATTCTATCATCCACCTTTTCTTGCTATTATGATCTTCCTCCTAATGCTCAGCTGAACGGTGAGCTGTAGTCCACATCTGCTGGCTCTACCATGTTATTTTTATTCCATATTCATTAGATTTGGATGGTAGAAAGGGCAGAATTAGGTTTTTCGCCATGAGAAGTACTGTGGGCAGTAGAGTAGTGCCGGGTGGCAATTTCCTGACGTTGCATACAATGATGAAAAGGGTTGTTATGAATGTTGTCACAGAAATTGTGTTTCATACATTGAAAATATTACAGTGATTAAGGCTAAACTTGGTTACTGTGAGGTCAAGAATATAGTTTCAGATACATCAGTTAATAGCAGTTTCAGGTACATCAGTTAGTTTTTAATTAGGGAAAGAATTCATCTTATTTCCTTTCATGTCCAGCAGATGGCAGTAATGTAACTGCAGTTCAGCATGTAGAAATTTGCAGAAGGCCAGCCACTGAAAACCTCACCATAGCTCATTCTTAGAACTGCATTTTGGCTTTCAGAAGTGTAGACTTTGAATGCTGACTTAAATGGATGTGCCCCTGTTGTTCCAACCTTAGTCACCTCCCTCGTCAAACCATTAATTGTTCCACAGATACCAAATTTTACAAACTCTTATAAGTTACTCTTTTTATTTATGTGTTGCAATTATACCCCACATTTTATCCATTATGGAACTCAAAGGGGGTTATGTAGAATTCTTTAGATGTCTCCCATCCAGGTAGTAACTAGACCTGCTTAGTGAAGCAAATTTACTGAATCATGTGTTCCAAACATATCTGAGCCCTACTTTTATGGTATAACATTATGCAGATTTATTATTGCATGATTTGCTTTCAGTACAAATAACTTTTATTACTGACCTCTAGTTTACTGACACATACTTTTCATCAGTTATGAATTTAAGAAAAACATCAGGGAATGCTATATTTTGTTCACACAAGGGGTTTAAGCTTCAAAAATGTGCTTAGATGATCATCACAAAATACTTCCATACCTTCAGTGAACTTACACATTTACATTTTGAGGTATATTAGATCATAGGCAGAGGATAAAACTGGTACTTTTAGAAAACTAATGCATGCATTATCATTGCTCTATGTTAATCACTAGAACTTCCAACCTAGTACAAAAAAGAAGCCGGTGAAACATATGTTTTCCATCCCGTTTCCTATCCTCCTCCCATGAAAACCCCCTGGTTGCACTGATGAATACAGACTGTTGGGCAAAGAATATCTGAAGTTGTTAAGAACGTTTTACATAACAAGTGGGGCCTTCAAGACTCACTGGGAGGAAATCCCATCTCCCCCCCCCCCCAAACCTGTGTGGAGTCCTGTCCTTTCTGTGGCTTGCCGTAGTGGGGGGAGACTGCTGACTCACTCAGAGCTGCTCCAGGCAAACTGTAGAGAGCAGCCGGGAAAGTCTCTGCTGGCTCACTGGAGCAGCTTTGAGCAAGCCAGCAGAGACTCCCCCCACCTCCCGCTACCAGGCACAGTGTGGCTTCCAGCTTGCCATACTGCTATGAGGCCCAGCCAGATATAGGTGTGCAAGTGCAGAGAATATTGTTTTTACTTTTTTTGGGGGGGGGGATTTAAGCCCCCCTGTGCATTTTTAAAAAATATTTAATATTTTTCTGCACACCTGGGAAGTTCCCCAAATGTGTACAAAGATCTGTTTAGTGGTTCCAATTTATATATCTGCAGATTGCAGTCATGAGTGGCTAATAGTATATAGATAAAATTATAGATGGACATTGTCGTGATTGATTATATGGCCTTTTAAAAAAGTTATAGCTGGTTCTAGATTGGCTACTTTTGATAATTAATCTCTAAGTTTGGCACGTACTTTTGTGAGCTAGAAGGTAAACTCTTCTGAACTGAAAGCATCTGTAAAAGTTTAGCAATTGATGTGAATTGTATGCTGAAGTGTTAAAAGTATGCTAAAAATGCAAGTCTCAAACCTGTGCAAGTAATTTATTCTCTTTTTTCCAACAGCAATACCTTACGGGTGACCCGCTCAGCTGCTCCCAGCACATTGGATAGTGCAAATTCCGGATCTGCCTCTCAGCTTGGGAAGAAGGGCAAGGAATTTGACTTCTCCCAGCTACCTATGAAATTGGACTTTATGGAATGCAGTGCCCGAGGAAGCAAGGGAGAGGAGGGTAGTGCTGACATTGAGGGCTTGGAAAAATGGATAGCCAAAACTGCCTGAGCCACATGGAAGCATCAAAGGCAGCCACTAGAAAAAATGTGCATTTGAGTAGTATGTGAAATCTAACACAGGAAGCATGAGTCAACAGCCTAAGTAGAATGGTGGGAGCCTTTGGAAGAACAATTATGGCAAGCTCATTCTGCTGTACTTTGGGAAGCTTTTCTGCTTGCTGGTGTTCTGGCTGTGATATACTGAAGAATCCCTTCATATGTACACACAAGCTGCAGGTCCTTTTCTCTTTCTCTTTCTCTTTCTCATTCTCATTCCTTCATCATTTTTTCTATATCTTATCTATATAGGCTTTACACGAGGATTCTATGCCAGGTGAAAGTTATAAGGGATTTCTAAGCATTATTTCAGAATTTAAATTTCATTCTTGCTTGCTTTCCACTGGTAACCTTATCTGAAATGTTCCTGGT
Organism: Heteronotia binoei; assembly: GCF_032191835.1. Taxonomy (NCBI): domain Eukaryota; kingdom Metazoa; phylum Chordata; class Lepidosauria; order Squamata; family Gekkonidae; genus Heteronotia; species Heteronotia binoei. Next base: position 88,360,600 of record NC_083228.1, on the reverse strand, counting down.
ATTACCCGCTTGTTTATGAGCGTCTGTGAAAGTCACAGATTGCCAGATATTCAGATACCTCAGTGGGGGTTGACAGTGTGTGCTATGCCTATTAACATACTTTTCTGCTGCTAGGTTTGTGGTTTGATCCTTCTGCAGACTGTGCTTGAATAACTGCTCTCGAGAGCTAGTAAATTCAAGCTGTTAAGCATGTTTTGGCTTCTTTTTCCAGTCGGAGAAGGTATGTATCACTGAGTTGATATTACAGTATTTGAAATATACTTCTGGCAAATACTTCTGTATTAATTGGCTGATATATTCATGGTTGGGGACACTTTTTGGTTAAGAACTAATGTACCACTCTCTCCAAACTATGGTAATGAATGACTCTTCTCCATTCTGTCTGTTTCATTTCTTGGTGGACATGGGTCTTAATATTCTGAGGTGAGATTTATTTATGCCCAGGATCCTAAAGGTGTTTCTGATGTAAGAATTTGTGTTGTACTGTTAGAAAAGACAAATGTTGGGACTATGTATCCATTCTTGGCCACCAAGCCAGAGAATGCTACTCTAGGTGACATTCATCTATTTTGCAGGAAATTCCTTACCAACAGAAGACATTATTTACAATTACTGTACTATGTCACAATTGGGCCTGCTTCATATAATATGAAAGAGATATTTGCCTAATGTCCTAGCAATGAATATTTAATACTTGGGAGCTAAGCACGTGCAAACATTTGGTAAACAGATCCCTGCAAGCCTTACCCAGCTGTTATTCTTGGATGCATGTTTCCTCTGTGTCTACAGATGCTCATCACCCTTTCAACCATTAGTGCTCACTGCCTATTCCAGCAGTGATGCATATGATCATCTTTTTCATATTATGTAAAACATACCCAAAGTTTTATCCGCACTCAGTATAATTAGTGTATGTTGCAGTTAGTAGCGTGCCCTGTTACCAGTTGTTGATTGGTTGAAGACCGACAGCTCCTGCTTTGGATTGTGGTTTGCCTTATTAGCTTCTTGTCATATCTGTACCATGATAGCAAGATATGGGGGCTCAGACCAAGAAAAATATGCATCTCATGATGTCCATGGCTCAAGATGCAGGAAGCTTTGTATGTACTGCATTTGCAGACTCACAGATGTAAGCATCAAACCTTTTAAAATATTCTTTGAAAATATATGTGAATAAGTCTTTTGGCTAACTGGTTGTTTGGCTTTTCTCTAGCGCTCCTTTGATATCCCTTGTCAATATAAATACTACTTGCTTCAAATCAAGGTGACACAGTGAAGTTTTATGCAATTCTGGGTCATTGAGTTGAATACATCTTGTGGGGGGGGAGGTCAGTGGGAGAATCTTACAGTTATTGTTCCAAGATATTTATGTAGCTGAAATATACTTGGAACTTTGAATAGCACACTTTGCAATCTTTGCAGCAAAAGTCCCATGGCATAGATGATGTGTAACATACTAAACCAAGGAACTAGCTGTCCAAAAAACTTATGGTTAACTCTCATGATTCTTATTGTTTAGCACTAAATCCAATTCATCTTATTTCAGTTCTCTGTTGTAGCCATTAGCCTGTTCCTCAAGTACTGGTTTGTCTATACATTCACTGGCAGCTATAGCAGAACTTTCTGGCTTCTACCTTGAGATATTTAATATGACTCTTAGTATCCAGCTACCCATTCTTCTTTGTGTTTCTTTTGGTTGAATAACTTGGTATTTTGAAGTATTTGGGGACACGGTGTGGCCAAAGCCATTTGAGCTCGCTCTTGTTCTTAAATTTTAAAACTGATGGTGATGGTATGTATACGGGCCCCCATGGTTGATACTATAAATTTGTCCGAGTTCTGGAACTTTCCCAGGGACTTCAAAGGAAGCAGTGGTGAGGCTGCACTTAAATAAACCTCCTCTGGATCCCACTATTCCAGCCAACTGCTTGCTGCCCAGTCTTAAATCTTATTTCAGGGTAAGATAGTTGAGAGAGCTGTGATGGAGCAGCCTCCGGCTTTCCTGGAATATTCCTTTGTCTTGGACCTAATCTGGCTTCTGTTATGGCTATGGGATGGTGATGGTGTTGGTTGCCCTCACCATCTCTTGGACACCTGGATCAAAGTGGGTTAGTGCTGCTATTGCTTGATCTGATAGTGGTTGACATAGCTGACTACAATCTTTTGACCCATCATCTCACCAACATGAGGGTAGTTGGGACAGCCTTAGATTGGTTCATTTCATTCCTCCATGGTCTGGGACAGAGGGTGGCATTTGGGGAGAGGATTTTACCATGATAACGGGGACACCACATACCAAGAGGTATCTCTCCCCAATGCTAGTCAACATTTGTATGCACCCCTTGTCCAGTTGGTCTGGAGTATTGGGCTGCATTGTCACCAGTACATTGATGACACTCAGCTATATCTGTTGACATATGGATACTGCTTCAGGTGTTTTAGTGGGGGGTCTGGAGGCTGTGGTTGGTTGGCTGAAGCAGAGCTGACTGAAATTGCATCCATCAAAGATGGAAGTCCTGTACCTGAGCTGGGAGAATGTGGGGCTAGGGATCCAACTCCCAGTTCTTGGTAATGCGTTACTGACACCAATGCCAACAGTGAGGAGTCTGGGCATGATCTTGGATACCTCCCTTACTATGGAGGCCCAAATCACAAATGTTGCCCAGCTGGCATATTTTCATCTATGCCAGGTGAGGCAATTGATTCCCTTCTTCTCCACACACCCCCCCCCCCCGACTTAGCTACAATAATCCATGCAACGGTCACCTCCAGGCTAGATTACTGTAACTCATTCTTCACAGGGGTACCCTTGAGACTGACCCCAAAACTCCAGCTGGTTCAGAATGCAATGGCTCGTGTTGCGCCTATATTATACCAGTGCTCTGCCAGCTGCAGTGGCTCCAGGTGAAGTACCAGATCAAGTTCAAGGTATTGTTTTTGACTGTTAAAAGCCCTACACAGTCTGGGACCAACATATCTAAGGAACTGTCTCTCCTGGTATGTCCCCCAGAGAGCGCTATGCTCAACAGATCAAAATGTTCTGGTGATCCCAGCCCCAAAGATGTCTGCTTTAGCCTCAGCTCTGGCACCAGCCTGGTGGAATGCTCTCCCAAGCAAGATCCAGGCCAAGCGGGACTTAAACCAACTCCACTGGGCCTGTAATTTTTTTCATATTCTGTTCTAATCACTGTTGGCTGATGTGTTGTTGGTGGTGATGGTCAGAAGGAACTGTTTGAGAGGCTGAGGAAATTGTGTTGCTATAAAGCACTGTGACTGAGTTCAATTACAGCACAAATTCCACTGGAAAATACTCCAGTGGACTGTGGGGCCCTTATTTTGTCCTTCTCTAGAGTCTGCAGCTGCTGCTTGTTCTCTCAATCACCAATTAGCTCAGTGGAGAGCCCTCCCTCTCATTGGTGATCTATGCATATTGCTCAGAATGCAGTGGTAGCTGACAGCCCTCATCCTAGCCATCCATTACTTCTGCTTTTGATTTAATCTCTTCAGTTGTTGCAACTGAGCCAGACAAAGGAGTCATAACAGTTCTAGTATATACCAGTGTTGTTTTTCTGTAACTTTTAGGGTAAAATGCAACAATTTAGACATCTAAAGGACTGTCATACCTATCACATTTCTGTCTACTGTTCCAGAGTGTCCATGTTTGTCCCTTGTTTTCTGCTCCCAGCAACACTGCTTAAGGCAGATTCAGAGTAACCAGCTTCATTTCCCGCTCTAATTATTATACTGAGACCCAGCTTGGTGAACTCTAATCTGGAGAAGCAGGTTTGATTCCCCACTCCTCCATATGATGCCAGCTGGGTGACCTTGGGTCAGTCCCATTTCTCTCAGCCCCACCTACCTCACAGGGAGTATGTTGTGGGGAGAGGAAAGGAAGATGATTGTAAGCCACTCCAAGACTCCTTCAGGTAGTGAAGGGCAGGGTATAAACCCAACTCTTCTCTGAGCGTATGACAGAACGCGCTTGTAACTGAATTCTGCAACCCAGATTGTGAGAAGCTGTTGGCAGGAAGCAGCCTAAGATGAGTTTTACTGATTGCCACACTGTATATCCACATGTAGTAGTAGGTGCTGTAAATTTGTGTATGAAGGGGAATTAGTTCATTGCAGCTAAAGTAGCTTTGTTTAATATCTACTGGCTTAAATGAACAGATCTTGGGGTCCAGATTCCAAGGTACTCTTTGTCCCTTAGATTCTTATGTCTGGCTCACTAGCCGAGGGCCCATAATAATGTCTGGTTTACTCTGGTGCATCTATGTCTTTAAAAATAATGCTTACGCTGGGCTTATGAAGTCCCAATAGAGAAAGCAGTAGCAAAGTATTTACTGGATGTTAAAATGCTACAGTGCACACAGGAGCACAGCCACAAGACTTTGCTTTCTTGGCCTCAAATATACTGTTGCTCATAAAGCCCACACACTATATTGCGTTTCTTTGGCTTCAAAGATGTCTTAGCACAGGGGTCCTCAAACTTTTTAAATAGAGGGCCAGTTCACTGTCCCTCAGACTGTTGGAGGGCCAGACTGCCATTACTGTACAAGGCCGCGGGCCGTCAGTTCTCCGTCTTCTGCATCTCTCTCCCTTCCCCACACCACACACCCCGGCCTGGGAACTCACCTCACCTCGGTATCACCTCACACTCTGTCTCCGCCGCCTCAGCCCAGTGCCGGAAGTGTGCGTTGCTAACACGAGTTTAGGTCGAACATCACTTCCAGTCTGATTTTGCCATAACCCGGCGGGCCGCATAAAGATCCTCAGTGGGCCGTATCTGGCCCGCGGGCCGTAGTTTGAGGACCCCTGTCTTAGCAATTTATGGTTTCTAAACATTGTTACACTGATATATCAAAGTGGTTCATAGTGACCAATTTCCCACTAGCTTTATGCTGCTCTCATTCTCCTCTTCTCAGTGGGGCTTCCATCGGATTTCACACAAGTTGCCGTGACTGCAACTTGCTCCACCTCTTTCACACAGCAAATAAGATCCTCTAAAAACCAGTTTCTGTTTGCTGTGCAAAAAAGGTGAAGCTAGTTGCAGCCCTGGGGCAGATAGTGTGAAATCCAACAGAAGCCCCGCGGAGGAGTGTAAGATTGGCATAAGGCTAGTGGGAAATCAGTGTGTGTAGATCAATAGATCTACAAATGGAGCCTGGGACAGATAGGGGGATTTCTCTGCAAATCTGAAGACCCAAGTTTGCAGAAAAATCTGAAATCTAACAAAACTATGTTGAGGAATTAAAACTCCACAAAATGGTAGAAACAATGCCTGTAGTTTTAATTTAGAGTTTTGCTGTTTGTACTTGGCATCCTTGTTTTAACCCTCTCTTCAAACCCCCACACTGTATGTCATATTTCTGCTTCCTCTTGGTTACTAAATGCAAGTGCTTCAGATCATTTATCTCATATGCTAAATTTTATTAGCATTGATTTTTTTACAGGGCATTTTCTATTCATCTGGTTTGATCTTTTGAAGAATGCTTTCTTGTGGTCTCCTGATGGACCCTTCTTAGCAGTCCTTCACATGAAGCTGCCTTATACTGCATGAAGCCCTTGGTGCATCAAAGTCAGTATTTGCTCAGACCACCAATGACTCTCCAGGATCTTAGGCTGAGGTCCTTTCACATCACCTACCTGATCCTTTTGAGTGAAGATGCCGGAGAGTGAACCTATGACCTTCCGCATGCCAACACAGCCCCTCCCAAATAAAATCTGCCCCTGGAAAACTATATTCCAATGAGACTTCTCAGCATATTTGTGCTTTAGCAAGGTTGCTTATGATTTAACTCTGAAATATGCAAAGTCTGTCACTTTAATCCAAAATCTTGAATTATTTTTTGCAGAAAAAAGAAGGAAATGTGGGGTAATGATGGAGGAAGAGGCGCTACATGCCAGTGAAAATATTCATCTGCTTCCATGATGAATGAGGGAAAAACCACAAGATAGGAGGGTCATGGAAGTTCTTCAAGGATGATGTGAAAGGTGGGGGAGAAGGGAGGAGAAAACAGCAGCAAAGCTGAGCTGGGTCAAAGGATTGATTTCAGACAAGTATGAAAGATTCAGACATTTGATCACTAGTTCTGGATGCAGGCTACAATTAGACAAGCAACGCTATGGCTCCTAATGAGCAAAAGAAACCAAAATGTGTGCTGGTAGGTGGTGTGTGTGTTGCTGTACAGTATGCAAAAATGGTATTACTCTATAATGAAGAAAAGAAAAATCAGCATATTAGTTGTAGCATTGTGGTAATCACTGTGACATTTCCAAACTCGGGCCAAGAGTTTTGCTGACCAACATGTGGGAATTGTTACGATGCTATAGTGACTGATATGACAAAGTGAGGTAACATGTCAGCTCATAATCGCTATTCCTTCAGTAGTGCTCCCAGAATGTGACTACATGCTGCTATCACACACTGAACAACAACTGGAGATACATCTCTATGCACTTTTTTCCAGTTACACATGAATCTGAGTTTAATTTATTGAAGACATGACAAGTCACACTTTTCCTCAACAATAACAAAAACCTTCTAGACCCACACACTGCAGCAATTGTAATTTTCCACAACTGTTTCTTGTTTGCAATTCAAGTCATAACAGTGGGAGAAACCAAGCATGTATATTGTGTGTGAGTGTGTAATGTATGTTTTATGTCAATATAAAACATGCACACACGTATACAAAAATTAAATACATTATCTATCGCATCTTTGTTGCCAAAGCATTCTTCTCTTCTTAAGCAACAGGGCCTTCTTCCTCTCTTTGTCCACTCATGCAAAAGTTATTATCACTCATAATAATGATCAACCACCATGAATAGTACATTCGGCTAAAAGTGAGCTGGTCCCAATGGACTATGATTGAAATGACTAACTGACAGTTCTGGTTAAATCTTGGCCACCATTTTGAGTTGCTTCCTTGAAGGAATCTGCTTCTAACCATAAGCTTAGAGATTAATCCATCTGGACACAATGGAGTAATGCCCCCCCCCCCCAACAATTTTGAGTGCTTTCTTCAACACAATTTTAAAGTTAAACTGGCAGCCATATTTGGCTGTGATGTGCTGGCAGAGAACAAAGATGATCAGAACCCCATGGGACAACTGTACATTTAAAGTGACAGCAATGCCATTGGTTTCACAAATACACCCCTAGTGTATGTGCGTGGTGGCTTCTGCTAGCTAGTGTGATTTTTTTTCAAATGGATTTAAGACTATGTGACAAGTGACAATCTTAAAACATGTACCTGCCCTAGCAGTGCTACAAAGAAACTGCTCTCGTAGTATAATAAAATGCAGTATGAAACATGATAGCAAGATGTGCATGCACTATAGGCCCTGTGAAGCCATTTGGGAGCTATGGAGGTGCACTGCCTGTATCATGAACAAAGTGTCTCTAGTTGTAGCTTTCTCGTCCACCTCTACATGGCTATATAGTCAGAGGCCTTTTGCATATTGGCGACTGCAGCACACATTGCTAGCCTGTCATTGGACTGTGAATTTGGGACTAGTCTCCTACAAGGTGTGTCTACTATTTATGCCAAACACTGAAATTAGCCAGCCTGTATAATCTTGGGGTTGTCTCTGTAAGTTTACAAATTTACAATTAAAAAAAGTGCCCAAAAAAGATACAAGTCCCCATGGCCGAGAGCTGTATTCACACAATTAAAGTGTCTTATTTAAAATTCTGAATTGTTTTGGCATTTTTAATAAAGTACAATATATTACAGCCAAACCCAACAAAATAAAATAGAACCAGCTGTTGAATAATGTATTCTGATCCCTGCCACCCCCTCCCCTCCCTTCCCTGGAGAGACAGAGAGAGAAAAGAGATTCTCCCCATTTAATAACTCAAGTCGTAGTATTAGGAAGCTAACCAATAGGAAGCAACACAACAAGCGTGTGGTGTCAAATGGAGCTGACGAATCCTGCGCTTTGCATTAACAAGAACACCCTCCTTCACTGGCTGGTGGTTCCTGTGGTTTGTCCAACTTTATGTCAATCACTGAAGAAAAAAAGTTAAGGTAGAAAACTAAAGGGGTAAAGGTAGCTTCCCATACATCATAGTGGTGGCTTTTGATAGGCTAGTCATTAACCTGGCTTAAGCCTGCTCTGCAGGGCTGGTAGGCTAGAAATCTAATAACAAATAAAGACTGCATATCATCCTATAAACTGTCTGCTTACATGCCGGTTGCTACCTATTTGCAGGTATTTATGTGGAAATCGGCTGTCATGGTTCACTTTGCAAATGCTATTCACAAAATACCAGATGCTTTCTGAATCCAGATTCTAGGGGGCAAATAATGAAAATAATATTGTCACATTTCTAAGAATTCTGTTACAACCAGCAAATGATAGAGAAGCTGTAGCACTGGCTTTGGATGCTCCAAATCTCCTGTTTACCCCTAAAGCTCACTGGGGCAAATTATTTCTTGCAATAAATCTGAAAGAAAGGTTAGGTGAAGCATTAGGGAACAGAGTTGTGAAACCTTTTGCTAGTTGAAAAGCGCTGAAAAAATTACAATACAGGTAATCTTTAAGGTGGCTCACTGCAATATAAGCTTTTGTGAGGCACATTTTGTCAGAAGCACTAAGTGGGCCTTGGCTTACAAATGATTATGCCAAGTCAATATGTTACTCTTTAAGGTGCCCCAACACTTAGTTGCAGTAGACTAAGTACTCTCTAGAATTTATCAGAGACAGAAACTGCCTAGGTCTTGGCTATGACTTATCATGACTAAGCAAATGTGATGGAGTAGGTCAGCAAAGGCCCATGTACTCCCTTCCTCTCACATTATATTGGAGGCGGCAGCAGCAGCAGCTTGAGTGTTCTGGGTTTCTCCACTGTTCTCCTCCTGCTGAAGCCCTCCCTTCAAGCAGCAACAGGTGGGTCTTGAAGTGAGCAAGTCTTCAGCCCAGAATTCTCCAAACCACCAATGCTTGTTGCTGCAATTCAGGCTTGAATCGGCAAGCAGGAGCGGGACATGGAGTTGTCTGCGCCCATTTGGCATCTCCTCCATCCAAGAGCAGTTGAAGTATTTATGTGTGAGAGAAGATAAATCTTAGAAAGTGGGGAGAATGAAGGAATGTTATTGGGCCTCCCAAGATGGGGGCACATTCGGCCGGGTCTTCGGACTCTGCACTGGCTTCCAGTAATATACCGAGTTTGGTACAAGGTGCTGGTCATCACCTTTAAAGCCCTATATGGCCTGGGACCTGCCTACCTGAAGGACCGTCTCTCCCCACATGTTCCCCAGAGAGTACTGAGATCGGGAACCCAAAATCTTCTCACTATCTCTGGGCCAAAAGAAGCCCGCCTAAAATCTTCTAGGGACAGGGCCTTCTCTGTTATGGCCCCTACATGGTGGAATCAGCGGCCAGAGGAGGTGAGGGCCCTGCGGGACCTTGTTCAGTTCCGCAGGGCCTATAAGACAACCCTCTTCCGGCTAGCTTACACCTAACTGATATGAGAAACTAAATGTAGCTTTACCAGACTCCTGTTATACATACTGTTGTAATGTTTAATGTTTTTAATGCTTATATATTTAAATGCTAGTTTAATTTTATGTTTGACTATCTGTTGTGAGCCGCCCTGAGCCACTTCATGGGAAGGGCGGGATATAAATGATAAAATAAATAAATAAATTTAGCAAACCAGCTACTCCCATCCCACCCCAGAGCTGCTTCAGCACCAACAGACTTGTGCTTGGCTCTTGGGTGACTTCATAGCCAAGCAAGGGATCTATTGGTTTAACTAGACAAGGAGGGTAAACTGTGTACTCCCCACCTACCTTTTTCCCTTTTGCAACTAATGAGACATCAGCAAAATTCCAATGAAAATGAAGACTGACATGACTGAACTGCCAATTAGAACCCCTCTTCACCTTCATTCTGCAGGGACAAATTTCCTCGGTCTGTGAGCTAAATTAATGATTTACAGATTTTTTTTTGCAAAAGAAAGGAGTAGGCAGAGAGATCTTTTGAAGCAGCCAGCTGACTCAGTAGACATCTGGCAATGGAGGAGTCTTGTGCAGACTTGTGCCTAGCTCAGCACTATCTGCTTCTACCCGGCAGTGGCTTTCCAGGGACTCCTTTTAAGTGGAAGCTTCCCAAGGACTGAACCTGGCATCTTCTACATGAAAGCATAAACTCTATCACTGAGCCACAGACCGTCACTTAAAACACACCCATCAATGTATGTAAAGATATCTAGCTGTTTCATCCTGCCATTCTCAGGTGTACAGAAAAGTATCCTTCGACTGAGGCCGAACCAGGGAATTCATCCTCCAGGGCATGACAACACAGCCATGTCTGTTTTAACCAGTCACAAACAAATCTCCTCTTTCTTGCACAGCCCAGGCTGTGTTCTCTACAAGTGATGCCAACATATGGAATATATACTAAACGCAGCTGAGACCCCTCACACCCCCTCAGGAGCTGACCTTCCCTAGCAATTAGGCTGGAAGAGTTGCAGTCATTCAGTGAGACTTCTTCTCTGTCTTCCACCACAGTGGGTTGGAGCTGACATGCTGGTTTTTTAGATGATACTCAATGTCCTACTGCTGCATGTTGCCTCTGGGGCAATCTGAGAGAAATTAAAGCCAGGCTCAGCAGTTCTCTTGCTGCACATAACACCAGAGGCCGGTTTTCACAGCAGAATCAAGTGATACAAGCTCTGTTCTGTCCTTCAGACAGTGCTAGTGTTTGAATGTTGGCCCAAGCAACAAACCAACCAACCCCCTCAATATAGAAAAGCAGCAAGGCATGGAAAACCACCCTTGTTTCTGGCATGCTGGTTTTCTAGGTGAAGTAAAATGTTGAAATATTTTTTTTTGGGGGGGGGGGGGAGGTATGTTGCTTTACCACTTTCTTCCCCTGCCCTTCACTAATTAGATTGGCCAAGGAGAGGACATAAGAGCAGCCTTGCTGGATCAGACTAGTGATTCATCTAGTCCAGCATCCTGTTTCACATAGCACCCTACAGGGTCCAAAGCCTAATGTTGCCTTCTAGAGGATAACTGGGACACTAATTTTTGGCTCCTTTTGTTTTCATTCAGGGAGGCCTCATTATGGCAACCAAAGAGGAATAAAATGGCAAGTTTTGCAGAAATTAGGTAGCAGAAAGAAAAGCACAAGCAGGGAAGGAAGATCCAAGTGAAAATCAACATGCTTGACTCTATCACAAAAATCATCCTTGCATAGGTTTCAAATTTCCTCGGTCTGTGCGCTAAACTAATGATTTACAGATTTTTTTTCTTTCTTTCCAAAGAGTATTTCTAAAAATCATGGTTCATTCTCCATATCTCATTTAAAAAAAAGAGGCCTAACCCTGGAGCAAAAGTCTGAGTAACTCCAAATAAATATGCACTCCCCCTGCCTCCTCCCCCCCAAAAAATTAAGGCTGAGAATCTAACTATCTAGGAAAGAAAAATCCCCCCACATCAGAAGCTCAAACTGCCAGACAATATCCAAGAAGAAGGATTTTATAATGTACCCCAAAACATGTACAAAATTTGGTGATGCTGATGGGTACATTTGTCAGTAGCTATATCAAAGTGAGACACTGAGCAAAGATTAAGGGAGGAAGAATAATTCAAAGGCACTAGGAATGGAAATAAGATTCTAGAAGCCAAGAGGAAACATGGGACAATGTACTAAATCTAAAGTAAAGATGCTGGAAGTCCTTTAAGATAAATTTGGTGTCATTTCGCATCAGTTTCCAGAACTCCCTTGAGCTCAGAGCCAAGCAAGTCAATAGGGAATTCTAAACCAAGCTAATTTCTAAATCATACTAAAGAATAGCTATTAAAACTAGAAGAGACAATTATACGGATCATCTCTGGCCCTCCACAAGGAAATGTCAGGCACTCCCTTTGTAATAATTCCTCTCTATTTCTGCCAGCTTCAGAGACAGAAAGTGGCAGTGGGGTGTGTACGTGTGCCATTACTGCTATGTTTAATTTGGAAACCATGAACTTCTCTGTAATAAATAACATTTAATTGGACCATATTCATTAGTACTGCTCTAGTCTGATGCATTTCTTTTTGTGTTGATTCCATAACTGGGAAAAGGGGGATTCTGGGTTCAGTCTAATGAGACCATTTATGTCTGCAAGGGAATAGCTGATGGGTGCTTAGAAATACCCAAGGATGTTATTCCAGCAACTGGCTAAGCAGTAATTTCAGACACAATAAAATCAAGGACAGCACATGGCTTATGGAATCTCAGCTTTTCCTTACAAGAGAAAACCAAACAAAGTTGAACAGTTTTTATGAATCAATGCAAGATTTTCTAGAGACAAACAACTCCCCAGACCAGCTCCAGTATGGCTGGGTTGTGACTGTTTTCTAAACAGATGCCTTTCTAAGTCTATTTAAGTCATTACAAGAAGACCTTAGTCAAATCATATGAAATAAAAGCACTTGGCTATCTGTGGGATACCCAAATTGTTAGGTGACAAACCAAAATCCTTAACATGGATAACATCTGCCATTATCTAGCAGTGAGGAAGCTTCTGTTGCTTGATATTAGAGAATAGTGGTAAGCATTCTGTGTGTTAGAAAATCAAAAGTTCCACAATGAGAAAAGCCAAGTTCTGTGTTTGGTATGACTTATGCTGGATATATTTGCATGCGCTTGTGTACATGTGTGCATGCACACACAAATGTATCTAGCATGAATCATACTGAACACAGAACCTGGCAAGGGGCAAGGAATTATGTTAGGTACTGGACCCACAGTTCAGCCTAGCTTAAGACACCGGACTAGACATAAAAAATGGTAACTGATACGGTGTCCCGTTATGTCAGTGGTGATCGAGATCAAATTCACACTCTGCCACTAAACTAACTGGATGATGTTGGGCTAGGTGTGCTCCCAACCTAATACACCCCACAGGGTTCCTGTGGAAATAAAATGTGGGAAGGAGCCATGTATATCAATCTGGCCTCCTTGGAGCAGGGGAAAGAAATAAGTAAATACACACTTCAATATATACTATAACAAGTATTTGCAACTGGATTGGGCTGTCTAATCAGGAAAATCAAGTTGCAAATTATCACTACAGTGCAATGACAGCACAATATCCAGTGATGTATGGATGCAGAAGCATGAGCAGAAGCAGAATATATTATGGTGATACGAGTGTATGATAAAGCTGGAGAATTCAGTGACCCTTAATGTAGAATTCTGATTTTCTTTTTTTAAAAAAGAGCAGCAAATACACTTGCCCTGGCCTATTAATAATTATGCTCACATTAGCTTATATTTGCAATGACCTACTGCCTCATTGTTCCCCTCCCTAGTTTTCCATTTTCACCCATTTCTAGAGATACATTTATTGAGCTAGGGGGAGATAAGTTGTTCTCTGCTCTGACAATTTCTGATGACAGGGTGACATAGGATAAATCATGTTACTTCCTGTAGTCTTTGCCATGTGAGTTTTCACTTGATTTTGAACCTCTCTCTGAAGGACATGCAGAAGAGAAAGCATTCTGGGTGGTGATAGTTTCACATTTGCAGAACAAACCCAACTGAAACATTAAGCCTTGTGTGTGAAAACAGTTCCATCGCATCTAAGAGTGACAGAGTCCTGAACTAAAAGGATCTTATGGAAGAAGCCACTGTTATTACCAAAGGATACTTCCTTCTTTGCTCTTCTCTTGAACACTCTCCATTCCTGGCAAAGCTGAAGCAACACGTCGGAAGAGCTAAAGAAATGTGTGGTGCGGGATAAAAAAGGCAGACCAGAGGGAAAAATCAAGAAGCAAAACAATTATGAATAGTACTTCTGAGTTGCATTCCAGATGCAAAATGTAAGCAGCAAAATCAAAGTGTTTGAGAAATTGGTTAAACAGGCAGTAGGGGACCCAGACTATTTGCCCCCTGAAAACAAGAGTTGGGGATGTTTATACATGTCACAAGAGGAAATGGTTCACTGGGCCCATGAAAATAATGATAATAGTTGCTGATGCTCAAAATGTGGCTTATTCCTGAGAATTATAGAGTTTCAAAGGACCCAAAGGCCATTGAGTTCCCACATATGCACATGGAGTGTAGAACCATATACCCTTCCCTCCCAGACAGCAGAATGCCACATGCTAAGAGCAAGTGTACTACAAAAATATTTACAGACCAAATAACTTGACCATCAGCAAGCAATCCATGCCACAGCCTGTCAGGGAGAACAACCTAGGCTTGGAAGTGGGGCATGACCAGTTAATGTTCATGAACAGCTCTTCTTTCAAAACAAATAGGTTTATCTTCCTGCAAGGGCTCCTGGGGATTGGAAGAAGTAAACTCTGACTCATGAAAACTTAGGCTGAAATAAGTTTTGTTCATCTTTAAAGTTCAAGCAAACTCCTGTTTTTGTTTTGGGTTATTCAACTAGGATACCCCAAACATGACTGCCACCAGAACTGTACAAGTCCCATTAGCAAGCAACACAACAGTGTATTTAAAATTAAAAAATCGTTTTGACTACAAGGTTCTCAGAAGGATGGCAGTTGTTCTGGATTCTGGCCAGTTTAAGACAGCTATTGCCAATGTTGGGAAAAAATATCAGCTTGTCATATAGTAGGGATCTATCTGTACGCTAGAAACTATCTGTTACAGCAGGAAGGACAGAATATGTAAGTAAAGGTTCAGCATGCAAGATTGCATAATTTGAATCAATATTCATTAGATTGGGAAATGGGAATCTGATCTTAGAATAAGTTTTCCTTCTTGGTTTATTGTAGCTGTACTTCAGGTGCTTGCAAACTACTGATTGATGCATGAGACAAGGGATAAATGGTCACTTTTCTGCCAAGTTCTAACAATTTTTTCTCTATTTAAGGGCAAGGATCTATTTTTGTGACAGAATCAGTTTAAATTTCCTTCTGGAGAGCCTGTGGCTATGTAGCAAATTCCTGTTCCAGCTTCTTTTGTTCTCCAGCAACATGTGCTTGAGGGACAGTAGTGGGGACTAGTCTGTCTCCCAATCCTTTAGATGCAGTCCTAGAAAGCAGACTGATTCTTAGAAGCCAGAGTTCAAAGAATATATATTGTAACCATTGCTCTCTCATAAAAAGGGATTTCAATATTCTTTTCACTGTTCTGCATCCCAAGTGATCTGATTTCTAATACTAAACCTATTTTTCTCTATTGCATACATTTCTTTCCAATTTTTATTTCCTCTCTGTGCAGTTATGTATCCCACTACTAGTGGCTGGATATTTTGGCTTCTTAAAAATCTCTTCATTATCATTTTAACGAATTTTCCCAAGGAAGAATAGGAATGTCCAAGGTTAGAAGCCTATTACCTATACTTGACCTCTGGTCTCTCATATTCCACACTGTTCTCTGCCTGATACCAAACAAGCTTCATATCATGATGACTTTCCTGCATGGGGATAATCTGCCATGAGTAGTTTGCTATGTTACATTTCCAATAACCTTTATTGGCATAGCTGTTTGCTATGTACTCATGGCAAATCAGATATATTTTTCAAATGATAGGGTACACATAATTTTCTTAATCATCATGCAAGGGAAAACAAACATCATGTGGTATCCAAAGTGGACCAAGCTGTCAGTTGAAGTTCTTGCCTACTCATTGTCACCCCAAAAGTAGGTTTCCTTTCTTACCTGTTTTACATTGTATCCTGTTTTTGCACTTGTCTCAATAAACATGACATTCAGCTCTTTAGCTCTCTGTTCCCCTTCTTCAATTGTTATCTGCCTGGGATGGACACACAGAGCAAAGAAATGATAACTGTTTCTTGGCAACTAGGATAGGGAGTTTATCTGGGAATAGGAGTGGGCCTATGGTGAGAAACTGTGATAATTCTACCAAAGTCCTCTAATTTAACAATGCAGTAGGGGATTCAACAATGGTCAAGACAGGAGTTGTCACCCTAGGGAGCTGTTCCTATGACAAGAGGCAACACAGCTCCTTTATAATAAATGGCTTAATGCCATTCTGTGAGTTTCTTGTGATTCAAAGATTTTTAACCTTCATCTTTTCCAAAAGGAGTTGTCTCCATTCCATTTTATCATTTTCTATTTACCTCTTATCTGCAAGATCTGTTTTGTTGCCTACTAACATAATAATGACATCACTTCCTCTTTCTGTTCTAACATCATCAATCCATTTGGATGTCTGCTGGAAGGAGTTGAGATCTGTGAGAGAAAAGAGAAATAAGGAAGATGGATATCAGGAAAAGGCCAGTTTTCCAGTAGTGACAGGTTTGGTTTTTAAAGGACTAATACTTCTGTGGGACACTTGGAAGTGAAAGCAAGAAACACTCACTGGCCGCAGTCGGACGCACCATTTAACCCATCAGCGAGGTGCTCCTGTTTTTGTCCATCCTTACTTGAAACACAGTTGCCCAATCACACATCCTGACCATAATCCACCTCACTGAGTGCCTGTCCTATCATTTACCTATCAGACAGCCCGGCCTTTGCACATGTGCATAAACAATGCAGCTGATTGGCTCATCCACGTAGGGACTATTTTCTAGGAGCATGGACTAAACAATGATTGTGTTACAAATCTTAAACCCTCAAAAATTTTGCAGTTGCTTAGAATGTGTCTCTTGCTGTGCTTAAGGTACCCACAGGGTCTTGCCACTTTTTGTCAATTATGCACATATCGCTAAGATTTTTTTAAAATGGTGTCAAACCAGGATTGATGAGGATGGAAGTTGTGACGGCTTGATGATGCTGGAGCTATCAGGCAGGTAAAATTTGTTCATAGTCTGTCATCAAGACTTTAGGGTCAGACTTTTATGCTCTGTCAAATAAGTCTGGAACTGAGTCAGGGCAGGATGGTTTGCCCATGACTCAGAGACCATTCCCAGATGCTGCTATCTGGATGTTCACTTTAAATCTGACAGGTATCCATGGCTATGTCAGATATACATGTATGTCTGACCACAGCCACTATGAAGCTTTCAAATGTGTTGAAAAAGGGCTTAGTGAGGCTCAGAGCTTTTGGACTCTACTCTCTTTACAACTTACACAGGCAGAACTGACATAATGTACATGAAAAACTTTTGAGTACTTAAAAAGATGCTAAACAAATAATATTTGCAAGATTGGAGTGAAAAGGGAATCAGAAGGTATCAGATGAATAAAAGTTCAAGTATGTTTGACATCTACTAATTTGTGGGGTCAGGAAGAAGATGCCAAGATGAGAATGCAACAGAAGTACTACATTGCAGAAGGTGATGAAGATGGGAATAGTCTGGGAAAACACAGAAGAGAGAAGGTCAGCTGCGGGTCTAAAAGTGCTTCTTATTGAAACTGAGATATTCATGTCAACTATGCTTTCTGTACATAATCAAGTTATGTCTACAACTCAGATTACCATCTTTCCAGCACACCCCACACAAAGAACAGTAGTTACCACTGGTCTTCTCCACAGATGTTTCTCTGCATATGCTTTAATAGTAATAGTTTTAACTTGGGATTTAACAAAGTTTGAGTCCAGCGACACCTCTTAAGACATACAAAGTTTAATAAGCTTCCATGTGCATGCGTACTTCTTCAGATACATTGAAACAGAATTCCTCAAGCCTTACACATAGGTGGGGGGTTAGTTGCAAGGAAGGGCTAGCTAGAGTCAAGATGCATAAGCAGGGGTCATTTTGTAGAAAAATAGGTGGAGGAGCTCATTTGCATAACTCATTAGCATGTGCTGCCGCCCCCCTCCAGCCAAAAGCAACCTGATGCAAGAAAGGAGACCCAGCTAGCCCAAGCAGGCCTCGCTCAACTGGGGCTCTCCTGGGTCACCCCCCCCCACAGTCAAAAGGCCAGCATGCCACCCGCTGCCCAAAATCACAAAAGAAATGGAGAAAGGGTGGCGTGGGCTTTTCCAGGGGTTAATGAGGGCTGCTGGGGGCGTGGCAAAGCCCTGGGTGGCTGCCTGGTCTCCTAATCCAGGGATTGTTATGCAGCTGCACCTATTATTCAATGGGCAAGGCAGGTGGAGAGGAAGAGGGGGAACCCTCAGAAAGGTTCAGGAGCTGTGAGCTCCTGCTGAATCTGAGGCTTGTGTATAAGTAATTGAATGATAAGAATAGCTAAGATTGAATTAAAACAGTTGATAAGACCTTTGAATAGCAGCAAATTAGCATACAAATAAAAGAGTTAACAAACATATATGAGAACTGAGTTAAAGTCCAGTGGCACCTTTAAGATCAACAAAATTTAGTTCTAGGCATAAGCAAAACTGAGTGACTTAACGTGTTGAGAAACCTGTAGGAAAACATTTCAACCTCCCAGGGCACTCATTGAGGGAACTCAAAATAGCTGTTTATTGCAAAGGAATTTCAGAAACAGACTGGAATGGGAGACTGCTGAATTATAAGTTAATACAAATTTCAGGATAATCAACCCCCCCAGAATTTAAGACCTATTGCGTTCTTCTCTTACTACACATACTAAGTCACTCGGTTGTCGCTTATACGCAGAATTAAATTTTGTTGGTCTTAAAGGTGCCACCAGACTCAAACTTTGTTCTGTTGTTTCAGATCAACATGGCTACCCACCTGAATCTAACTTGGAATTTAGCTCAAATGAAAGGACTAAAAGCATGCTCCTTCCACATGCATCTCCTTGTATTTTCCAAGGAAAATCTTCTGTCAATTACTGGAGAGAGGATTTAGTGCAACTATAGCAACCAAAGCACTGGGCTTCAGAGCTGCCACAGCAATCCATTCAAAGGAACATTTTTAATAAGCCACTTCATTACCAGTCACCTGCCTAGCCCTGACCCCTTTTGTGATTGCCTCAGCTAACCAGGGTCAGCAGAGGAAGCAAACCTGCTTTTCTGCCACTTTTTCTTTCCTCTTGAATCAATTGCAACAAGGAACACATTGAAGTTAAAGCAAAAGGTAGCAATGGGTACAAGAAAAAGTCAAAGTCCAGCTTCAAGGCTGGCAGCTGCAGAAAACTCTTACGATTTGACATCTTTTACTGGGTAGTTCATTCAATGTGAAGACTACCAGATTTCTCATAAGAGGGAATTTAGTGTAGGAATTAGGAGGTCTGGGTTCAAATCCCTGTTCAGCCAGTAACCTCACTAGATAATTTTTGACAAGTCACTTTCAGCCCAATCTACCTCATGGAGTTGTTGTATAAATACAAAGTAAGAGTGGAGAATCATATATAATGTCCAAAGCTCAATGGAGGAAGGGCAGGATAAAAATGAAAGGCAGAGAATACTGGATGGTGCAAGGAGGTCAATGTGGTACAGAGGCCAGAAAGTTGGATTTGTGTCTGGTAGATTTGGGTTTGAATCCTGGCTCTGTCAGAGACTTATTGTGTGGTCCTGACAAGTCAGTGGTTGTGTTTTTGCCTCAGTTTCTCAGCAATTATCTGCCTTAAAGGCTTTCAAGCACTTTACAAGAGCCAAATGTGTTATATAACTAATATACACATAAAATAATATGAGCCTAGGGAACAAAGAATTTTGGAAGAGAGGTCAAGATTTATCCCTCAAATATGTGCTGGGCTTAACTAATGGTTTCAGATATTGTTGAGAACTCTATTACAACTGTAAAGGATATTTTCCCCAGTGCCACTTTGGTGCCAACTCAGAGAAGGTCCTCCACAAGAGTCCATGTAGCTTGAGCTGATTTTACACCAGCATCACACCTCTGAACTCACAAACTCATGCCACTTTATTGCCTCTTAAGCACAATTTAAATTGTATCTGTCTAGCAAGTTACTACTTGTAGGAGCCAGGCCTTAGAAATTATTGTTGGCAGTATGTCCCAATGCAAATCTAAATGAGCTCAGGTATTACTGGTAGAATGCATGGTAAGATATGACCAGGACCACTTTCAGGTAACCATATTGGAAGACACAGGGGAATTTCTCATCTTGTAGCTGATTAAAGCAAAGCCAATTTGTGTAACAATGTCTATCACTACCCACAGAAATTGGTGTGAACATTATATTGCTGTCATATGACAGTTGTAAATACAGTTGTAAATACATTAAGAATCAAGACTGGAGATTTATAGGAAAAATAAATACCATTGCATGCAATTGTGACTCAAATGGTCAGAGGTCAAAGCCTCTTCTGGACATAAGGAATATGGAAGACAGAGACGCAAGTATTAGAAAGAAATACAAGAATTCAAGCAAAGCCACATCAAGGTAAAAAATGTTTGACTTTGGGAAGTGACAGGGCTTTTTTTGAGCAGGAACGCACATGAATGCAGTTCCAGCTGGCTTGGAATCAAGGGGTGTGGCCTAATATGCAAATGAGTTCCAGCTGGGCTTTTTCTAAAAAAAAAAAGCCATGGGAAGTGATGTAAACTAATCTGTCATTTTAGAAGTATATATAAAACTATCCTTCCTTTTTTTGCAGACAGCTTCCACATGGGAGTTTTACTTCAGGGACTGTGTTTTTCTTAATTTAGCTGTGGTCTTTCCCAAACCTGGTTTTTCTTAATTTAGCTGTGGTCTTTCCCAAACCTGGTTTGATACCATCCTTTTGGGAGGACCATGCGTGTTTGTATGACATCAGGACAGGAAGGTACATACTTTTAGGCAGGTCCTGTCTAAATCAGCACCATTTCCCTTGCTTCAGCCACCCTCACCTCCTCCCTGGCTGCTGGCACCATCCCCACCCCACCCCCAGCATGGCTTTCTCAAGCTTTTTTTCAAAAATAAAACAGCAATTGAATATCACTATAGAATTATAACATTATAAGAATCTAACTGCTTATTAATTCCCACTTTTCATTTTTTTAAAGTAAGTCTCTATCTCTTTTTGTTGCCTTTCCCCCTTTTGTCTCTGTAGCTTTCATAGGAGTTGTCCTTGAAAGGGCAGCTGCTGTGAGAGCTCTCTCAGCCCCACCCACCTCAGAAGGTGTCTGTTGTGGGGGAGGAAGATAAAGGAGATTGTGAGCCACTCTGAGACTCTGAGATTTGGAGTGGAGGGTGGGATATAAATCCAATATCTTCTGTATCTAAAGGAGCGACTTTTTTTTTTATAACAACAAAAGCTGGGGATTCAGAGGCTTAGGTATTTAGGGATTAGGTAGGACTGGTATAATGTTACAACTATGTCAATGGCTAACTGAATACATAAAAAGCTCAAAAATTCTTCCGGCAGCATGAGGGGGTATAAATGGTGGCAGTAAATGACCAAGGCAAGGAAAGCACAGGAAAAACTGCCATGTGGATGCTCTTTTGCTGCCATGAATAGTTCTGCTTTTGCAGTGATGTTGCTTTACAGAGAACTTTCACTATGTGGCAAAAAGCCTTACAGTTAAAAAAAATTAAAGATACATAAAGGGAAAGGCATATGTCCCACTGCAGAGGCATTGGTTGTGGCCATGAAAGCTATACAGAATCATCACTATGTTGAAGCAGCCTTTGCATTAAACACAATGGGCTCTTTAGATATTCCAGTGTATTCCCTGTCTACTGTTTTCAGCCTAATCCCGAAATGAATTGTCACACAGTTTGGAGAATGGTATGTATGACAGGAAGAAGTGTTTTCTGTTCTCAACAAGATGAAGGAAATATGTCAAATTCTTAGATGGGAACAGCACAGAAAGCTAAGGGATGTAATACACCTATAATAAATTTCCAAAGTCATCCACTTGGCCACTACAGGAAAGACTTTCAGGCATAACCCATAAGAGTTACTTGGCTGGTGCAGAACAATGTCCATATAGTCTAGTATTATTTGGACCTTGTTCTGCCCCAGCAAAGTAGTTCTTAAGAGATATGCCTTGAGGTCTTTGGACTAGGAAGCAATCTTTGCTCTTTCATATTCCATTGCAGTGCAAATATATATTTCAGTCAATGCCCCTAATAGAAATCACTAACATCTAAAGCAGTTGTTAATTCAAACTGTGAAAATACAGTTCATCAAATTGTTAGGAACACAACTGATATTTGGTATAAGAGGCTCTAAAGACCAAAGTAGGTCTCCAAGATAAAAGATGTTACCATGGCATAGAATGGAAAGAGGATGAAGTGCTGCTCTCTCCAATTCTAGCCCTCATATATCATTCCAGAAGACAGCATAATCTACTGTGTTGCTTCTTAGAGTCCTGTATCTAGGATTTTTTTTTTACAGGCCCATATCTAGGGTTTTTTTCTGGAGGGGGCATTGGGGGATGCTAATGTAATTAACAAAGTATAAACAAGAAGCAAGGGGGGGTTGGGGGACCAGGAGAGAGTGTGTCTGGCAGATTTGGGAGTGGATGTCACCCCATGGCTCCCGTCTAGTTACGGCCCTGCAGTCCACCCTGCAGTGTACTATACTTTGAATGGTCCATTATGGTTCATCATTCAGCAAAGCTTGCCTCAGTGGGGAGGGTGGGATACAAATCTAATAAAATAAATAAATAAAGGGCAGTTACAGCATGTTCCCACATTTTGTTCTGCAGACAACCACATGGAAACTTAACTCACTTGTGATGTCATAGACCACCACAGCTACTGTGGAGTCTCGAATGTAACTGGGGATCAAGCTTCGGAATCTCTCCTGGCCTGCTGTGTCCCAAAGCTGCAACCGTACCTGTTGGGGGGGGGGGGAACCAAACAAAATACATGAGAAGACACATACGATTAGGAAGAGAAACAGCTCTGGAAGATGGGAAGAAAGGAGAACAAAAGAGACAAAGAACACGTGGAGGAAGCATCCATCATTTTATTTGAGATGCCCTCCTGAGAAGGTCCCCCACACCCATTTTCTTCTTGTTTCAAGGCAACCATGTTCTCTGCTGCAGACACAGGTGTTTATAGACTGGAGTGATACACACAGTTTAAAAAGCTGTTTGACAGCCTTGTGAATAAAATGTGTGATACAAGAACAGGAAGCAAAAAGTCTTTGCAACACAATTGAAGAGCAGCTGAAAGGTGTTATGGGATGGTTTTTACCAGATCAGGGCAATTGGCCATACCAGTATCATTTATTGCTGCGAACTCTCTTTCACTAATAGGGGGAAAATGGACACTGGATGCTATCTGCCATATGTTTCCAAGCAAGGCAGTACTCCAGCAATAGAGTTTTGAAAATACAGGTTTGAAAAGTGCAGCCTAGATCTCCTCTTGCCCTGACCTGGATAACCCAGGCTAGCCTGATCTTATCAGATCTTGGAAGCTAAGTAGGGACAGCCCTGGTTAGTATTTGGATGGGAGACCTCCAAGGAATACCAGGGTAGTAACACAAAAGCAGATAATAGAAAACTACTTCTGGATGTCTCTTGCACTGAAAACCTTATGGGGGGGGGGCGGTCACAATAAATCAGCTGTGACTTGATGGCACTTTCCACCTCCTGCAGTCCCAGGTCTCCCCATGGGAGGGAGGGCAGAACTGAACACTGCTGATGTAGTCCAGATTGTCTGTGGATGTTTCAGGCCCATCTTTAGCTCTATTGCTCATCTACTGATCTAAGTCACATTAATCTCTGGGATCTGCAATATGCTTACTCACCACTGCACAGCCAGCAGGATGATTTCATGTGGATGCCAAAGGAGAGCTCAAGAGCATCAACACCACAGGACACAGTTTGGCATAAATGTTATAGGCCAAAAAGATGTGTACTTAAAACTAAGGAGGTTTGCCTGAGGAATACTTGCTCACAGCTAATCTGAATGCTGGGATTTGACATCACGACACACTTGGCCTAAGCCCTCAATCCAACACAATAGATTTGGGGTATAATTTGGAGGGAAGGATGATGGAAATGAGAAGACCCTCTCAAGTTTCTGCCATTGGATCAGAAACAACCCCTTGGGAAGGACAAGGAAATATACCGATGCTTTTTTCTTTCCTATGCTCCTACATCACTCAGCCTGTGGTTTTCATTAGAGCAACTGGAAAGCCCTGGAAACAACCCATTAGGTCTGAGATGGATGTCTGAGAGCGCATTAACACTGCACGAGATAGTTAGCTGCTACTTATTAATGCAACAGCTGCTGTTTTCCTCTCATTAGAGATAACTCCATTCCTTGTTGACATTGGGTTATCCTTGTGCAAAGTTTTCCCAAATCTATAAATCAAGACATTTTAACAGTGCGCTTTTTCCCCACCCCCACTCCCAATCATCTATTGCTGTTTACAAGGAATATGTTGAAGTGCAGGCACTTAGGAAGGGAATTGCTACCCATCTTTGCAGTCTGCTGGTCCACAGACTTCCAGGTCATAAGACAGACAAAATTGTCCCACTGGGACTGCACATTCTGGGCTTCTAAGGCACGAATTGCTTCCTGACATTCTCATCCCTTCCGGTGTAACCCCTTCCTTTCCATACCCATTATGAACAAAAGGGTTCAGCATGCCTACAAAGATGTATGCCACAAGGAGAACATCCCCAAATTCTTCCTGAAGGGCTATATTTGTGATACAGATATATATAAAATCATTACATAAGGTGCCTTTGGGACCTGAAGGGTCACTCCCATTCAGTACTCATGGATGTGCACAATCTACACCATTCTACAACTTAGTGGGTAGAATTGGCCTGCATGGCCCAGCTAACTCCTGGCTTCTCTGTTTTCATAATCCACTAAATGCCACTGTAGAGGAAGACCTTTTCCATCAGCATGTCTAACCCAGGTGCTTTCCAACAACAGCCAATCACTGCAAGGCCCTTTCTATGGGCCAACTTACATCCATTTGTATATATTATTTCTTTGCTAGAGTTTTTCTGTTGATAATAAATTTGAGGTCTGAATAACTAAACATTTAACTCTCCCAGTGCTTTCAATGCATGCCCCAAATCAAAGCAGGCACCAGGACTTTTTTATTTTTAGCAGAAACTCCTATGCATATTAGGCCACACCCTTTGATGTAGCCAATCCTCCAAGAGCTCACAGTAGATCTTGTAAGAAGAGCCCTGTAAGCTCTTGGAGGATTGGCTACATAAGGGAGGTGTGGAAAAGGAGTTCCTGCTACAAAAAAAGCCCTGTCCTCCAAACCCCTGACATAGCAGACAGCTGGGGCTGGAGGGTGGAGATCACTCAGGTCAGCACTAACAGAGACTGCTGGACTCTGTGGGCAAGAATCAAACAAGGTTAGTATTTTATAGGAACCCATTCCTCAATGTGAAGCATTCTGTGCCTTAAAGAGTAAACAGGTATTGATCTGAAAATTGTTTCATTAAATTTCATGTGTCTCAGTTCAGATTTAGTTGAAATCCCAAGAAAAATTCATTCATAGTTTCAGTTCATAGAGCTTGTGGCCAAATTGTTTGAAATACATATATATATGTATTCACAGGAAATGATGACTGTTCATTTCAGTTCTATCTCACAAAGGCTGAGAGCAAGTAATCTGTGAAAGAGCACAGAGGACAAGAAGGGACCATGTGGAAACCTAAGGGTGGAAAGAGCTGCTTTAATGCATCCTTGGCCATAAAGATAAGA
This sequence comes from Heteronotia binoei, assembly GCF_032191835.1. Lineage (NCBI taxonomy): Eukaryota > Metazoa > Chordata > Lepidosauria > Squamata > Gekkonidae > Heteronotia > Heteronotia binoei. The sequence goes on along the minus strand of NC_083228.1, from coordinate 88,335,201 downwards.
GACTTCTAACAGCAAAAGCCTCTGTCAAAAGCAAGCCAACAAAATATGAAAGCACATAAGAAGATTATGTGCTTGCCAATTTGGACTGTTTGGAACATGGGGTTAGCCTGGAAAATATCTCCTGTCTTTGCGTGTTACTTCTGTCTCAATACACAGCTCAAGAACGTCAGCTTTTCAGCAATGCCTGCCACTTACTGTCCGGTCTTCCAAGTACATGGTTTTAGATAAGAAGTCGATTCCAATTGTAGCCTGCAAGAGAGGAAATGGAATAATGGTCAGCACTCATTCTGGGGCAAATCATTTTAAATTACACAACACAGCTGGGATTGAAAGAGCTGCTTTATGGGCACCCAAGGGCTTTTTAGGCATATCTAGTTGGTAGTTTGTTGGGTTATTTCTTCTTGGAATGGCAGCTCCCACCCAGGTCAAATAATATACTGTTGTAGAAAGTCCCTTCAGTTTCAAAAGCAGTTGCCGGTGGTCTGGAGGAGGCTACTGATCAATATTCACAGGTTCAACCCCCCCTTGCGGAACAAGAGGAATGTCACTTAAGATTGTTTCACTTTAGATCATGTCCCTGATATGGATTTTAGTAATCAAAGCTTATTTATGGCATTGATAAACATCATGGAGTAAATATAACACCTGCACAGCTTTGCCGCCATTTCCTTATCCTCACCATGAGCATCTGGAGTGTTTCTTTGCTCATTCCTGCATAGTAAAAGTCAATGATGTCCAAACATTCTTCTTTTGCACACTTGTAAGACAGATACTGATATGTGACCATTCACAGTCCTCCAAGAGTTGACAGAGATTCAAGAAGACTCACCCAAATTGTAGATGAAAACATGAACACATGAAGTTGCCTTATACTGAGTCAGACCTTTAGTCTATCAAGCTCAGTATTGTCTACTCTGACTGGCAATAGCTCCCCAGGCAGTGGTCTTTCACTGAACATCACCTACCATCTGAATTTTTTTAAACTCAGGAGCTCGGGGATTGAATGAACCCGGGACCTACCCAGGGGTAGAATTCTAGTAGGAACTCCTTTGCATATTAGGCCACATACCCCTGATGTAGCCAATCCTCCAAGAGTTTACAAAAAAGACCCTTGTAAGCTCTTGGAGGATTGGCTACATCAGGGGTATGTGGCCTAATATGCAAAGGAGCTCCTGCTAGAATTCCACCCCTGGACCTAGCACTGATCCACATTTCCTCCTCCTTAGATGCTTTTCATTTTTTTCTTCATTGTTCCACAAATTGTAAAGAATTTGCTAGGAAGTCACCCAGGAATTCATCAACATCAGTTACTCAAGCTCTATCATTTAATTACGAGCTACAAGTAAAAGTACAAGTTAGGCAAATTGCCCTAAAATAGGGTTTTGGGGAATTTAGAGTGGTGGGCAATCAGCCTTTCAGAGAGATCTAAAACCTGTTTATACAGAAGGCGTCTTCTTTGGAAGTTACCCAATAACGAGGCAATATGATCTAATAATCGGGTTTTACTATAGAATACAGGCAAACATACAAGAGTATAAAATCACACCACACGCATACAGTCCTAATAAAAATAGGGTTGAAATAGACAGGGGTAAACACAAGAGTTGACAAATAGCGTAATAATTACCTATCATAGACTTTGAGGAAGGCTCCAATGGTGATGAAAAAGGAGATGGGGGATGGACCAACTGATCAGGTATCGGGGGCATATCTAACAGCAGTGTATGTGGTATTATCAGATGCACACTTGTGGGGTGTAGGGTCAGAGCTTATAAGGTCTCCCTTAAGCCCTTAGGGGGTAGGAGGGCAGAGGATTATGACACAGGGTCAGATTGGGCATGATGAGGTGTCACATGGTGTATTACCTCTGGAAAAGGGGAGGCTCCAGAATGACAGGGCATGGCATGGGTGGAGGTATGGGTAGAGGTGATTAAACAATCTATCCAAACTTATCTAAAAGTGACAACAGAGGGTCAAATTGGTACCTAAGGTGACACCCGATTTACATAAAGAACTCTGGCTCTGGGTGAAGCTGGTCTTCCTCTTCTTGTTCTTCTGGCTAAGTTCTGTTTGACAAAGATTTGGGCGGTCTGGAAGGATCCATGCCTAAGCTAAGCTTGATTGCCTTATGCAGATGTTTGAAACAGCTGTTGAGTACATGAGCCTCTTGCTTCTTTGTCATGGAGTCTGGCACTGCAGGAAGATGGTCGCTGACACCTAAATATTAATGCCAACATGGCTTTCATGGACAAGGCTGGAAACCGCTTGCCCGGACAGTTCCTGGCGGTGCGACTTCTTCCACTGCAACGGCTGAGATGGTGCACACATGGAACGGCTGGAAACCCATCTGTACTTCTGGCTAGCACTCTTCCAGAGATATAGAGTGCTGTTATAACGCTGAGGCTGTTAGTATTCACATAAGTCTCTTAGAAAATGGTAGATAAAAACCACGTTTCACAGCAGATGTGTATGAGTTAAAGCTCCAGGCACCCTGGCAACCAAACGGGTGATTACAATGTCCGTACATAACTGAAATTAGGAGTCTCTTGCTCACAATTATGGCTAAATGGACGATGCCACCAGTATAGCATGTAATACTTTCCATGAAATGTACTATGGTTTGGCAATCTGGGTGAAAATCTTACTGGAAGTGCAGATGGTGGATGAGTTTCCAACCATGGAAGCATATTTCAGCAGAATTCATGGCAGATGAGCCCTAGTATGTTTTATGGCTGCAGAACTGACCAAGGTAATTAAAAGAAGCAGCCTCCAGAGTTCAGGCAGTGAAGCACTCCAGCTCAGGGAGCTTCGATTTCAAGTCACATCTGCTGCTGGAGTTTAGCTGATTAATCAAAGAGGATGTGCTACAGTCTGCTTGGGGGATACTCTCCAGAGGCAGCTGGCCAGTGTTTAAAAAGCAAGAGAGCACCAGCTCTTTGTAGCCTGTTCTGCACAACGAATTGAATTCATTCAAGTGTTTGGGAACAGGAAGCTAAGAGAATCTATCCATCTTTTACTGTCATAACCATATGGCTACTGTATGCTGTTGTAATCTTGGATATCTGGGAACACCGCCTCAACTGCAAATGTGAACAGGGTAAAGGGAGGGGGAAAACCCTACATTCAAAGCACCCACAGCAATCTAAGTTATCTCTCACAGACACTTAGCTCTATCATTTCCAACTACATGTTGTTATGAATAATGGCACTTTGACACAGAAGGTTACAGAAGAGACACAAGGCAGGAAAGCAACAGCTAAAAGTCAAGGTCAGACAGGTTAGATTCATGCTTATTTAGCCTGATCCTCTCTCCACTGTTACAAATAGAGCCAGCATACGATTTTTCAAGGTCTAGCTAAGCCTGCTGCGCTGCAAGGGGCTCTGTGATTGTCTAATCCTGTTTTCCCAAGCTTCTATGGCAAGTTAGTCGGGTCAGCATGCTTACCAGATAGATGCACATTCTCTCACCTAAATATTAATGCTCCTCTTATTTACAAGTCCCTCTAGCTCTCCATAATAACTGAACACAAATAATGAAGTTTGGTTTGGGCTTCACGCAATAGCAAAGACAAGGGACAAATGAGACAAGCAATGTGATGAGTCCATGAATCTCAGTAAGAAGTGCTGTGCAGGTGAGATAACCATCCCCCTTGAAGGAAATCTGGAACCTTAAAGGGAGAACACTTTTACACCCTTAAGCCTTTATTATCCAGTCACCTCCCAATAACACTTCAACCCAGGGCTTTTTTTGTAAAAAAAGCCCAGTAGGAATTCATTTGCACATTAGGCCACACCCCCTGATGTCAAACCAGCTGGAACTGCATTCCTGTGCGTTCCTACTAAACAAAAAAAAGCCCTGCTTCTACTCCTGCATCAGGGGAACTAAAATTTAATAGAAGATCTAGTGCTGAATCTGGATTCTTGAGGATGCCACGTGGAGATTTAAAAGGCAAGTTTCTGAATCTCATGATCACAAAAGAGAAACAAACTTTAAAAGTGCCTAGGGTTAGTAGGCTCAGAAACTGCGGACCATAAGCCAAGCTTACAGTGATCAACGGGTCACTGGGATAGGCTGCTTGTCACACATGCCAACCCATGCCCAAGGCTCTGTTTTTCATCATCCTATTCCAACCCTAACAGTGCCATCTTAATACCGAGTGATAGCCTTCTAAATTCATTGAAGATAATAGGCTACTCTGTTCAGGATTGCAATGTAATTGCTGCAGCCAGAATACATTATCACAATTGAAGTGAATGGATACATTCCATTCACTTGGTCAATGTGTGACCTACACAGAATGCAGGATGATCTTCTTTGTCTCACTCCACTTTCCATGGGAATATACATTCCCACATGGGCTTGACACTGAGATGATAGCAAAAATGGTCTCCAGTAGCCCACAACTGCAGACAGCAAGAAAAGGGCTTCTGGGTCCTTTTACTTATTTATCTTGCAGTAGTCAAGAGGTGGGATTGAGTAAGATTTAAGAATGAAAAGCAATGGTGCCAGGAAAAGTCGTGAAGCTCATAAATTCAGTATCCTGCACCACAAACTCATACACCTCATCATAGAGGTAAATAACCTTTTGAGTTTCAGGGTTTTGAATATATGGTTGCTAACCATCCCCCTTGAAGGGTAAGAGCCCCGTGGCGCAGAGTGTTAAAGCTCCAGCACTGCAGTCCTAAGCTCTGCTCACATGACCTGAGTTCGATCCCCGGCGGAAGTTGGGTTTTTAGGTAGCAGGCTCGAAGCTGACTCAGACTTCCATCCTTCCAAGGTCAGTAAAATGAGTACCCAGCTTGCTGGGGGGAAAGTGTAGATGACTGGGGAAGGCAATGGCAAACCACCCCGTAAAAAAGTTTGCCGTGAAAACGTTGTGGAAGCAACGTCACCCGAGTTGGAAACGACTGGTGCTTGCATAGGGGACCTTTCCTTTTCCTTTCCTTGCTAACTTCCAGGTAGGGGCTAGGGATTTCCCAGGATTGCAACTGATCTCCAGATGACAGAGATCAGTTTTGCCCAATTGCTCTGGAGGGGGGGACTCTATGACATTGTACCCTGATGAGGTCTCTCTGCTCTCCAAACCCTGCTTTCTCCAGGCTCCACCCCCAAATCTCCAAATACTTCCCAAGTGGGAATTAGCCCCAACGGAAGTTACTGTCACTTGAAAAAAGTGGCATATAACACAACAAAAGGGCCAAGGAAGGCCATGAGAGACGGATAAGAACATTAATTTCACCACACTGTTCAAGTGGGAGATGAGTCAAGGGAAAGAGGATGACAGAAAAGGGACCCAGAGCAGCTTTGCTAGCCATCACTTGAATCAGATGGGGTTTCAAGAAATACTTAGAGCAAGCAGTGTACTCAGATCTCCCAGGGTTACATCTGTTGTGACCGTGAGGTGTGGTTGTTTTGAAGACACAGTCTGAGATCTCAGCCTTCCTTCAGTGTCTGCAATTTCACATGAATCTTAAAGCAGTTCCTCCTTCAATCAGTTTGTACCCCAAATGTCAAACCTATGTTAGTCAGAATGTTAATTTACATTACAAATTACAGTTGCCAGGTCTCCCTGATGTGCTGGTGTGGGGTGGGAGGGAGCTTTCTGAGAGAGCGGTGGGGAAGAGCCAAACAGCTATGTCACATGACGATGTCCCCAATGCAATAATGTCACGTAGAAGTGATGTCACTGTGCCAGGTTTGCTCTGGTTTGAGGGGAAAACTCTTTGGTAAAATTGCTCTCAAACCATAGAGTTTTGTCCCAAAGCGAGATCACTGCAGCACAATGTCCATGATGTCATTGTGTCAGGACACTGCTAAGCAACATTGCTGTTTGGGGTGGGGTTTCCCCAATGGTCAGCAGCCGGAAGAAGCCCCCAGAAGCAGGCAATCCCCTGCTCCCACCTGGGGAATTTACAAATTATAAAGAGGATATTGGATTTATATCCTGCCTTTGAATCTCAGAGTCACAGAGTGGCTCATAATCTTCTTCCCCCACACCCTGTGAGGTAGGTGGGGCTGAGAGACCTCTCCCAGAAGCTGCCCTTTCAAGGACAAGCTCTGCGAGAGCTATGGCTGACCCAAGGCCATTCCAGCAGCTGCAAGTGGAGGTGTGGGGAATCAAACCCGGTTCTCCCAGATAAGAATCTGTGCATTTGACCACTACACCAAAAGCTCCTTTTCTGTATTAACAATGATCAGGCATTCACTTAAATTGTATAAAAAGGTTGAATTAACCCTATTGTGCGGAAATGCCCTAAGTGATGCTTTCAAGGGAGAGGATGGAAGTGACAGGTCACTCTTAAAATATAGATGGTATGCACTGTTTACAATGGTACTTCATAATTAGAGAGAATGAAAAAACCCAGCAAAGATCATAATGACAGATGTGCCAGTATAAGCTACAACAGAAGCAGCTGCTACAGCTATGATCAAGTTTTGTACTAGCCCAAGGCAACAAAAAATGAATATCGGGAAAAATACCTTAAATGGGAAGATTAGCAGAGCAATCCTAAACAGTTACACTTTCTAAGACCCTTGACTTCAACAGAAGCATGTAACTTAACTTTAGGATTTTTAGGGTGCATCTACTTCATTGACCTTTAGGAAAATACATAATCAGATAACCTACAAAGACTTGTGGGGGGCATCTCATTTCCCTCCACCCCACTATTTCCTCTTTCCCTCCTCTAAAAGCCCCTATAACCTCTCCCTTTTTCCTGCTCCCTTCTCTCTTTCCCACCCACCAGCCAACTTACATTTATTTGACTCACATTTAACTTACATTTATTTGACTACAGCTTTCCCTCATTTCCTTCTCCTGGGCTAACCTCTAGCCAGGTTGCATGGTGCCATTCACTAAGTTGGTCCAATTGTATGGTACTGGCTGGGTCCAGTTCACAATGAGGAACATGCAAGGACTTCTGTCTGCCCGTGGCCCCAGTATCTAGATTTAAGTATCCACAGATGGAACTACACTGAGAATCAGATATATTGATATTGGGTTGGATCCAGAAGAAAACATTTACTGCAAGAAAGAGAGGATGGTTTTTACTGATTCTCTACTTCCACAGCAAACCAACTCTCCTCCCATGATGATTCCTGCAGGGTCCCTGTCCCAGAGATGCCGTATATTCTGGGCTGAAGTGGGAGAAATCCTTCTCCACTGATTAATTTTTTTTTTTGTCAGCAGTGGTTTTTTGCACAGAATCTAGCTAATTCAAATCCCATGTCTTGCTTTTTGGCCAGCCATCTGCTGCCATGAATACAGAGTGCTGAATACATCTCAGACTCTCATAGCCTCAGTTATTCAAAGGGCCCCAAATAATGAGGCTTATAGATAGGGCTTTTTTTTTTTAGAAAAAGCCCAGCAGGAACTCATTTGCTTATTAGACCACACCCCCTGACATCACCATTGGTTCACACAGGGTTTTTTTTCAGGAGCTCATTTGCATATTAGGCCACACACTCTGATGCCAAGCCAGCTGGAACTGCATTCCTGCTTTTTTAAAAAAGCCCTGTTTATAGATAGTCAGTTACCGATCATGAGGATAAGGTTTTTTTTTTTAAATGCAGGTAATTCAGCAAGAAAAACTTTATGACATACACAAGCTGATTGTTTGTTTCTCTTTTTAAAAAAGCCATTTACAAAGGGTTAATAGTACTTGGATGGGAAATCACCAAGGAAGTCCAGGGCAGAGGCAAGCAATGACAAACCACCTCTGAATGTCTCTTGCCTTGAAAACCTTGTATGGTTGCCATAAATTAGCTGCAACTTGATGGCAAAATTGATGGCAACTTGATGGCAAAATAATAATAATAATAAATAATGCAGGTATATGAGGGCAGATAGGAAGTCATGTTTTTATGTGCTGTGGCGCTATCTCAAGGACTTATTTGCACGTGGGGTCACCACTGGAAAAGCTCCAAAATAAAGAACAGATTGTGGTATCACAGGAAAATGACATATTATGTGGGTCAGAAGAACCAGTGCTTTTAATAGAATTGCCTTCTTTTTGGCTTTCTGTGGGCAGGATAGCTCCCACCTTGGCATTTGGTCTCAAAAATCTATTCCTTCGGTGCAAAATTGGACAGGCCAAACACAGGCTTACTCTTTCAGCAAGGACTTGGTCTTAATGTGCTGCCTCTCAGTTAACACTTTACTCCCTCAGGAGAATGGAAGAATTGAGAGCCATGTTATCGCTTAGATTCTGTAAGGCCCAAGGAAGCCATCATGGGAATGAGGTAGTTCAACAAGGGAATCAATTGAGTTTGCTCACACTGGACTCACTCCTGCGATGCATTTTAAAGTGCTTGTCAAAAGGTGAAAGGTGGTTTGTTTACTCCACTAATCTGAAACACTGATTGAATCAGGTGGCTTTTTAAGCCTAGCATGACAGAGGAAGCAATTGCAGAAAGCTGACTGAAAAACACCAGTAAAGCACACTACCACTGGAATGCCTCGCTATCCTTGTGGAAGAGGATGGGGAAGCATCTCTAGTTTAATGGTGATAAAGGAAGAGACAAACTAAGCCTGGGCTTCTTTCCAAGATAATCTCTAAATAAAGCTGAATTTATCCACACTAGCAAGGTTCACAGTACAAAGAAAAACATACTGTAACAGATGCAAAATTAATACAGTAATGTTTCTTAATGGACCAGGTTTTTGGCAATACACAAACAAACAAGCTTTCAGCTTATGCACAAGTCATCACCCAGGAAGCCAAAAAATATAGGTAGTAATCAGGTATAGAAAAAGTGAAGTTTATTCTAGGCAGGGGAGCTTAAATTTATTAGGTAAGAATATCTGATCATATGGAGAGGGTTTACGCTTGTAACTTATTCACCTAGAACGGCTGTGTACACAGAGGTGATCAGTGCATCCAAGTGAAAGATGAGATCTGGAAATATACTCCTGAGCTCTAATCCTCCACAGTGTATTGAATCTACAGAATATCTCTGGATATGGCTCATCCCGCTGCACATAAACAAAACCAAGGTATTATGTTTTAATTGTTTCTTGCCTTGACTTGGATGGCCAGACTAGCCCAGTCTTGTAGAATCTCAGAAGGGAAGCAGGGTCAGGCCTGGCTAGTATTTGAATGGGAGACCACCAAGGAAGTCTTAAGGTAGATTCAGAGGATAAAAGAGAGTAGGGCAATAATAAAGTGAAAGGATATGAAGGAATGTATTGTGGTTTTTGGCTGGGGGTAATCAGCATGAGGTGTAGTGGTTAAGTGTGTGGTCTCTCATCTGGAAGAACCGGGTTTGATTCCCCACTCCTCCACTTGCAGCTGCTGGAATGGTCTTGGGTCAGCCAGAGCTATCACAGGAGTTGTCCTTGAAAGGGCAGCTGCTGTAAAAGCCCTCTCAGCCCCACCTACCTCACAGGGTGTCTGTTGTGGGGGGAGAAGATATAGGAGATTGTAAGCCGCTCTGAGTCTCTGATTCAGAGAGAAGGGTGGCGTATAAATCTGCAGTCATCATCTTCTTCTCCTCCTCCTCCTCATGGCAAACTTCCAAGCCAACTGCCTAATATCAGATTGTAGCTAGAAAACTCTGTGAACTGTCTGTATGTAGTTATTTGCAGTTCACATTACATCAAAGGGCTGTATGTAGCATTGCAGTTCACATTACATCAAAGGGCTATCTATTTAGTGCCAAAATTTGCAAGCAAATTTTACTGTTTGAGGTTTTTTTTTATTTTAGCATCTTCTTGAAGATAAACTCTTTTGGGGTGGGGGCAGTGCATGGTGAACTCATAGAAAAAGCACAGGGAAAGTCTACTGAACATGGCTGAGCTGAACTTTGCTCTCAATATTTTCTGCTCTTCAGTATTCATTCTCCATAAGAAAATAGGCACCGGATTTCTGCTCCCCTTGACAGCCTTGATTGTGACATTGCTATCAAATAAAATTTGAAAATGCAAAAATTTTTACATTAGCAAGTGACACTCACTCAGAGGAATGCTTCGGGACCAGTCAAACTCACCTGGTATGTGTTGTCAAAACTGTCATACATGAACCTTGTGATCAGGGATGTCTTCCCAACTGGAAAAGAAAAAGCAAGGATTAAAATGAAAACCATTAGCAATTCTGGTCTCTCCATTCAGCCTCAGGGCTGTCATTCTTTGCAGCACTCTCAATTCACAAGAGGCAATGGAGAGGCCCATCAAGTTCTGCTGGCACCATACACAAACAGAGAATGTGCCTAAGAACAAAGAATGCACGGAGGCTTTGCAGCAGATGCACAGGCAGATGGATTGACGTTGAAAGCATTTCCAGAGAGGAGGAAGATTCGGTTCCACTGGCTTAAACATATATATAAGCCATCTCTCTAGATACCTACACATATGTGCAGTAAGATAGTTCAGGGATCTCAGCTACTACATCTTTAAACCTCTCATAAGAAGCAATATTTTAAAGGATGCTTTAAGAACAGCACGGTTCGCCACAGGACACAGTACAGGAAACAAGCCCAGGTTCCCTTCCACATGTCAGAATAGAATTCTAAGAACCATTTCATGCAATGTGGAAATAGCAGGCAGGTTGCAAGTACCTGCAGTGTTCTTCTCACACTGGATACAAATGTCACAGTGATTTACAATTGCACTGGACTGAACAGTAACGCGCACAAAAATTAAAGATGTCCAAATATCCAATGGCTCATGTCCTATTTGCCACTTACAATGATGGATGGAGCAGTTTTTTTTTTTTTTGACAGACCACTCAGTTTGTCTAAGGTGTCTTCAGCAATGTTAATGCCCACTGATCTATTTGGATTTGCAGTGATTTCATGGGTGCACAATTTTGGAAAAACGTGATGCACATCTGTTCGGTGGGTGTTGGGAGTCATTCTGTGTTGAGCCAAACAGACCTGGTGATCAGTTTATGTCTGGACACCACATTCAAGCACAATATGTTTGACTGCCAGATGTGTTTGCCTCATAATTTGCAGCATCTGTAAGGCAGTATGATGCTCACACTGTGGGTCATCCCCATAATACCTGAAGCAGCCCTAAGAATCTCCTAGTTCCCATGCCACCATAGCCTTCCCTTGCGAAATTAACTCCTAAATCAACAATTATGCTATTATATGGTGAAAGCCTAAGGCAAGGAGACAAGCAAGATTAGGGTACAGTACAATAAGAAACAGATCTTTAGGAAGCAGAAACCCACAAGATACAAATAAATGAAAGTGAATGGAAGATGAAAAAATAACTTCATGGTGCACACAAAATCAGATTAACTTAACTTTGTTTCTCTACTTTTATTTAACATTCCCTGCTCTCACCAACCAGGAATTCATTCTAAGCAGTGCCCTGTCTAAGTATCAGCTAATGTCCAGATCTGTTCAGAGAAAGATTATTTATTTATTCCATTTATTATCTATGTTTCTCCTTGACACTCAAGGTGAATCACAGTGTTATAAAAACAAGGCAATAAAGACAACTATAGTATATACGATGTACAACACAATAAAACTGAATGACACAATTAAAGAGCAATGGAATACAGGCAGTATAATGTATCCAATAAACAATTCACCGTAAATGGGAGTGGGGGTGGGGATTGCCTATAATTTTCACAGGCAGCTAAGAACCTTATAACTTTTCAGAAGGTGTCCTTTCCCCAGAATTTTGTTTTCCTAAATCACCATTCCCTTTATAAAAACGTCCTGTCAAACAATTCCATTTTACACATTCTGCAGAATGATGGCGGGGCGGGGGGGGGGGGGGAGTGCACTCTTGCTGATCAACATCAGATGCCTTTAAAACATTCTCTGGGAACATTTTCAAAGGCTTCATACATGCTCCTGCTTTATTTCCTATGACAAAATAATAAAAGCATTTGCAAAAAAATTATCTCAATTAAATTATTATTTATTTGTCCTAACTTTGGATCATCTGTATTTCATAGCTTACATTACTTTTGCTTAACAAACAATCTGCAAGAGGTGTTTATTGTTGCTACAGTTTAGAGCAGTCACACACAAGGACTTGAAATAAGCTGAAAAGATCAGCTCCTCAGTTATGGCCATAAGTGGCTTAAAAGCAGAGAACAGATTTTGGTGTTTAGTCCATAGAAAAGATGGAGTTTTCTCTGTACTGTTCATGGCAGGGTTGTGGGGGAGGACATTGAATATATTATTCTAATAAAGCTCCAATTCAGATCCAGATTCCAAAGATGCGCCCATTAGAAGATGGGCAGGAAGGAACCAGGCAATCATGCACTGACCCTCAGTCCAGCTCAGCTAAGAATCCCCATCCCAAAGTACATTCGTATTGAATGTTAATCATTATGCACGTTTGATTGCAATTCTGGTCATCTTGTGTGGGAGATTTTTGAATACAAAGTGGAATGGAAATGCAACAAACAGAGCCCTGTGTATGACCATGAAGGAGGAGAAAGATCAACATTGTTGATGGTAGCTGTGTGGAACATTCTTTCAAATCAATATAGTTCCAAGCTAGCTAGTTCAAATGAATAAACAAATCAAAATGCAATTATTTCCAGGCTCTTCATTTAGATCCTGTGCTAGAAGCCAGAGACTGGTGCATTGTGTACAGATTCCTTTAACAGGATTTCTAAGAGAGAGACCTGCAGTGAGGAAGGCTGAAAATTTGAGAATAATTATAGCCTGAAAAGTTATAATTTTGTTGCTATCCACAATCTTCCCAATATGTGCACCTTTTATTTACTATATTTCAGTTCAAAGTGGGTTGAAATAAAACAAGTAAATTAAAATTGTCCAGAAACCTGAAATAGTAAAAAAAAAGAACAAGAAAAAGAACAATAATCAAAAATTAAACAACATTAAAACCAGAACAAAGTTTGAGTCTAGTGGCACCTTTAAGACCAACAAAGCTGAATTCTGGGTATCAGCTTTTGTGCAGCCCCGTGGCACAGGGTGGTAAAGCTGCAGTATTGCGGTCTGAACTCTCTGCTCACAACCTGAACTTGATTCCGGCAGAAGCTGGATTCAGGTAACCAGCTCAAGGTTGACTCAACCTTCCATCCTTCTGAGGTCGGTAAAATGAGTACCCAGCTTGCTGGGGGGGGGAAGTGTAGATGACTGGGGAAGGCAATGGCAAACCACCCTGTAAAAAGTCTGCCATGAAAACGTCATGATGTGACATCACCCCAGAGTCGGAAATGACTGGTGCTTGCACAGAGGACCTTTCCTTTCCCTGTCTAAACAATACAGCCTTTGCTATCTGGTTGCCATTGTCCAGGTGGGGCCTGACATTCTCCTGGAATTACAACTATAGGTGGCCAAACTTGTTTAACGTAAGGGCCACATAGAATAAATGTCAGATGTTTGAGAGCTGCAAGACATGAACACCAGATGTGGGAGGAAGGAAGATAAATAGATGGGGAAGAGAGAGGTGGAAAGAAAGCAACTCTAAATGCATTCTCCAAGCCATCGGCTGTTTTAGCTTGTAGAACTGATTTAAGGAAACAAATGCCTTCTCCAAACTGCCAACGGGGTGGTGAGGTCTTCAAGAGCCACACAATATATACGAAAGAGCCACATGTGGCTCCCAAGCCACAGTTTGGCCACCTCTGCTCTAGAAATAGAAACCCTTTATCCTGGATGGAACAGCAGTTTTGACATTTAGACTCTACAGAATCACATTTTCACTGAGGTTCCTTCCCTCCCCAAACTCCACCCTTTCCAGGCTTCATCCCCAAATCTCAAGGCATTTTCCAAGCCTGAGTTGTAACCCTAACAAAATAAGAGAAAAGGCATCCCTAATCCAAAATAAGAGGAAAGGATCTCCATTCCAGGCAGCCACACAAAACAATCCTGCCTTGGCAGTCACAGATCTCAGCCTTCTGTATGGCAGGAAAAGAGCAAACGTTGACTTTCCTGATGACTAGCAGAGAAGCAGAACTATGCAAAATAATAATATTTGCATATGCTTAATTTACATGATTTGTACAAGTCACACAATTCAAGTTTCACGTAGTTTTGATTTATGGTTCAGTATATGCAATCCAGAGAATTATCCTCTCAGCAAGAATGAGAATATACCTGGAAATATCGGACAAAGGCAAAGAAATATCGGACAAAGAAAGGCTTAGAGTGTAGTCACAATCCATAGCCCATCCAGTTCCTTTCACAAAGTAGCATGGGCCCTCACAGTTTATGAATAATCCATTTGGTAGTGGTGTCATCTCTGAGAATTTAGTCACCCCATCAAAAAAAGAAAAAAACAAACCCAAATGCACTGATTTAACTATTCAGGCTGATGCTTCTGACTACCTATTTGGTAAGCATGTGCCTTGTCTAGCAAGGCCTTGGAGCATCATGTGCAAGGAGAACACCAAGTTTTTGAGAGTCTTGGGCAAAACACCCCCTGGTGATCCTTCCATGTGTTCTGCCATTGCCCGTCTTCCTTTGTCCTTACTGTTGTGAAAAGAAGGTATAATTTAAACACGTTCCCTTACATTTAATAGTAGTAAAGAATTGGCGAAGAGCCCTATGGCACAGAGTGGTAAAGCTGCAATACTGCAGTCTTAAGGTCTGCTCACAACCTGAGTTCGATCCCGGTGGAAGCTGAGTTCAGGTATCTGGCTCCAGGTTGAGTCAGCCTTCAATCCTTCCGAGGTCAGTAAAATGAATACCCAGCTTGCTGGGGAAGGCAATGGCAAACCACACGGGTAAAAAAGTCTGCTGTGAAAACGTGAAAGCAACGTCACCCCAGAGTCAGAAACGACCGGTGCTTGCACAGGGGACTACCTTAACCTTTTAAGGTATTGGTAGTTTGAGGACTAGCTCTAAGATCCCATGACCTTGGTTTGTTCAAGAACAAGGTTTATAGATTGCTGAACAAGATGCTTAGTTGCTCTACATAATAAAGGTGCCATTCCTCATTCTGGTAGCTCTTATTGATGGATCTGGAAATATAACACCCTCATAATTCAAATAGGAGAGGGCAGAAGGCAGCACCAACCAGGTTTTCCAACTCCAGGTTGGAAAACTTTTGCAGATTTGGAGCCTGGGGAGGGCAGGATTTGGAGAGGGGAGGAATCTCAGCAAGCTATAATGTCATAGAGTTCACCCTCCAAAGTAGCCATTTCATCCAGGGGGACTGTAGTATGGAGATCACTTGTAATTTTGGGATAGCTCCAGGCCCCACCTGAAGTTTGACAACTAACAGAACACTTGGCAATGAAAACAACAGATTCCCTGATTACACTAAGTGCACAATAAAGAAGGAAGCATTTAAAGCAAACTTCTCAGTTTAAGACCATCTCCCCTGAGGACATGTTTGTTAATTAAGAAACTTCATAATACCATTCATCAGAAGCCTTAATTAAGTATGTTAATTCCCTCCGTGTTGTGCCTTCTGAAGAGATGGATCTGTTGTTCGGTTTAATGAGCACCCCGGTGTTCATCTTCCTTGCTGGTGGATGGCCTGGCTTTGCTGCTTGCGGAGCTGGTATGGGATGGGGGAGCCTCTTTAGGGTTGCCATCTTCCAGGTGGATGCTGGACATCTAGGATTTCAACTGTCCTCCAGGTGATAGAGATCAGTTCACCTGGACAAATGGCTGCTTTGGAAGGTGGACTCTATTGGCATTATACCCTGTTAAAGTCCCTCTGCTCCCCAAACCCCACTCTTCTCAGACTCCACCCTCAAAATTTTTCAAAGGTTAGGTGGTAACTGTGAAGAATCCTGTCTCTTCTTTCTTGAAGCCTATACAAGGAGCAGGAACTTGTGTGCATATGCTCCCTTATGAAAAGCAAGATGTGAAGGCCCTGCCATTACAAAAGGTGAGGCAGTCTGCCTCAAGTGACAGATTTGGGAGTACATCAAAATGCAGCAAATTGTTAGTCATTTAATTTATGGCAATATTTTAGATTTTCAGCCCCAGGCACTCAAATGTCTTGAGCCATCTCTGACAAAGAGGATATTGGAATGAATGGCGGCAGATTCCTAGAAGGGTCTCTTATTTAAGCTCGCATTAACCAATACCAGATACATGTCCTGTACAGCTGCTTTTTGGAGACACTAAATCAGTAATTGTACTACTGGAAGCAAGACACTTCAGTCTGTACTTATTTTATTTACAGTATTTACTCAACTGCAAGACTACGCTTTTTTTATAGATGTGCCATTAAAAAAGAGAGAGGTTGTCTTACATTCAGGGTTGTCTTCCTTTAGAGTAAATGTAGTAAAATATTTATACTCCACTTTTACTTGAGGCAGTTTATACCTGTAGAAGAGGTTTGTGGTATCAAGGCTGTGTGAGTGGTAGGGAAATGGTATGCTTTTGCAAGATAGATGAATGCACAAACCTCTGCTAAAAAGACCTAACTGAACATACAGCCAGACCACAGGCTTACTTTAAACAGGAGTGAATTATGGCTGCCAGCTCCAGGTTGGGAAGTTCCTGGAAATTTGTGGGCGAGTCCTTGTTTGGGGATGGACCTCAGTGGGGTATGCCATAACGTCTACCTTCCATGGTGCCCATTTTCTCCAGGTGAACTGATCTATTAGAACAGATAAAAGGAAGTACTTCTTCACCCAAAGGGTGATTAACACATGGAATTAACTGCCGCAGGAGGTGGTGACAGCTACAAGCATAGACAGCTTCAAGAGGGGATTGGATAAACAAATGGAGCAGAGGTCCATCAGTGCTTCGGCGGGGAGGGCGGGATAGAAATAAAAATTATTATTATTATTATTATAAAGCCCTATATGGCAGAGGATCTGCCTACCTTAGGGACCGTCTCTCCCCATACGTTCCCCAGAGGGTACTGCGATCTAGTTCTCAAAATCTTTTGGTAGTCCTCGGGCCATGGGAGGTCAAACTGAAAGTCACCAGGGAAAAGGCCTTCTCAATTATAGCTCCCCACTGGTGGAACCAACTACCGGAGGAGGTGCAGGCCTTGTGAAGCGATACCCAGTTCCGCAAGGCCTGCAAGACCACCCTCTTCCAGCCGGCTTTTGTCTAATATGGAAGTTATTGTAGAAGAAATACCGTTGCCACGGAAAAACTGCAAGATGGATAACACCGAGATTTTAGCACCAAATTAACTGATGGTTTTAATTAGATGATTTTAATGTAGGATAATAATATATATATAGGATTTGTAATATGTTTTGTAATCACCTTGTTTCAACTGTTGTAATGTAGCATATTATATTATGCCATGTGAGCTGCCCTGAGCCTGCTTTGGCGGGGAGGGCGGGATACAAATTAAAGATTATTATTATTATTACTTTTGATTTATTGACATTCATTACAGAAATCTCATGGCCAATGCTTTGAGCCAAAGAGCCCAAGTTAGTTCGTGTACTGGTCAAGAACATGTGAAGGCAACATTACGCAGTCTGAGGATTGTTATATTTGTCTATAAAATGATAAGTCTTCCCAGAGAAATAACTGCAACTCCTATGAAGCAATACAAGAACAGAGAGACAGAAATATATAGCGGTTAACATCAGCCTACTATCTGGGAAGTCTAGGTTCAAACCCCACAGTCTACAAAGGAAATGTCCCAGGTGAACTTGGTCTGGACACACATTCTCAGCCTAACTGACCTCACTGACTTATTATTCCTCATCTAAATAGTTCACATTGCTTTCCTACTGAGAAACACTGGATCATGAGGGCATCAATATAGTGAAAAAGAAGAGGGGAAGCCAGTTGCATCCAGGAGAGTCCTGGCATAACAAGCCCAATAAATCTCTCTCTCTAGGCAAAAAGCTCATACCTTGAATAAAACTTCATTGGTCTTAAAGGTGCTTTCTTTGTATATCTACCATGTGAATGAGGGAACTTGGCAAAGTAAGCTCTCAGGCTTTCCCTCCCTCCCCACCTCTTTCTCCCCTGGGGATGAGGAGAAGAGTCTCATCCAATGAAGGGAAGAGAGGCTTGGATCAGTAGCTCTGCTGTGTGACTGAGAGAGCCTGGCAAAGCAAGCTCTTGCTCTTTCCTTCCCTCCTCCTCTCTTCCTCCACAAGGGAGGAGCCTCAGCCAATGGAGGGAAGAGATGTTTTGCTTTGTAGCTCTCCTGTGAGATTGAAAATGCCTGGCAAAGCAAGCTGTGATGCAGAAGAAAGCAAGTGAGCGGGAGAAGGAAGCAGATGACAGCCAGTTGCTCGTGGGGTGTATAGAAGTCCTGTGGGGGTCAGATCTGGCCTGCAGGCTGCATGCTTGATACCCCTGGTCTACACAGTATTTATTAACAAAAGAGGCTATCTACAGGAAAGAAAGTGAAACAAACTTATCTACCAATGTCTTGACTTGGGGCAGCTCAGCTCCTGGCTCTGACAGAATTATAAGAAACCTAAAAGTGGACTCTAAAGCTACCACACGGCAGCAAGACAAAAGTAGTACTACTGCAATATTAAGTTACATAGATATCCACAAATGACTTTAGTAAACAGGAACAACATTAGGAAAAATTGGAAGGGGCAATGCAGTGTGATGATTAGAGTGGTGGTCTGGGACTCAGGAAGTCTCACTCTACTTTGAAGCTTGCTGGGTGACCCGGGGACAGCCACCCTCACTCAGCACAACCCACCTCACAGGAGTGCTGTGAGGATAAAATGGCAGAAGGGAGAATAATGCACATCACCCTGAGATTCTTGAGCATGAACAGAATAAATAAATAAATAAATAAATACATTATAGGAAACAGATATTCTTCCACCTAAAGGTATGTGAATAATAGTGAAGTAAGGCTAGTGTGGTTACAGTCAAAACAGATACCACTGATAGGCAAGCTTAGTATTAGCTATAAATTTAGCCTGTATTCAGATACGTTGGCCCTCACTTCCTGGTTCTGTGTGTATTCTCTAAAGTATGAAACAGAAGTTCACAGTTCATCTGCAGTAAGATGAATAAACTGATCCCATATTTTCAGTTCACACACTTCAAACCCTATGGAAGATTAACACTCATTCTGGAAGTTGCAGAAATGTAAAAATAGTGAGCTTCTCTCACTTTGACATACCACTGCTAAGATAGATAGTCATTGCACACCATCAACATACTGAGAAAACAATTACTATTCCTGTTCAACGCAGAGGGGGGCATACTTATTTGTTACAGGCTCCCCACTACCTTGAGAAATTCCAGGGGCAGCTCAACCTATTTTTTGATTCCCTCTGGAGGAAAATGCACAGGAGACTAATAGAGACTTAATTCCAGCATTAGCTTTCCGTTAAGTCTTTAAGGTCCTGTTTTATTTTTGTTGCTTCAGACTTTCACAGCTACCTATCTGAAATTATAGCATCTTTGTCACTTTTGATTTACAAACATACAAACAGAGCATCAGAGCAAATAAGACAGCATCCTCAGACACTGGCTCAAAAGGTGCTTCACTTTCAGCCAAGTCAACCTTTTGCTTCTGTGTCCAAAATACTGGGGCTTTAGAAAGATGGATGAAAAACTCCCAACATGAATGAGCAGCACATTTCTTTTATATTTACTTATTTTACACCCCAACTTTCTCTTCAATGGGGACTCACTTTTCTCCTCAATGGAGACCCAATGCAGTTTACAAGAGCATTCTCCCCTCCTCTGCTATATTTATCCTCATGGCAACAATCCTGTGAGTTGGTTAGGTTGAAAGAGTCAGTAGCCCAAGGTCATCCAGAGAGCTTCCATGGAAGAATGGGGATTTGAACTCAGCACCTGTGAGGAGAGGCACTGTAGGCTCCTTTGACAGACTAAAACAAAAGGGTGATTTTGCAAAACAGCAGAATCGTTTGAAGAGGGGCAGAAAGAAAAGAGTGGCTATGTTTGACGGCTCTTTTCCTAGCTCTCCCATTGGTTGGAACACGGCCACAAAGTTCTGAAGGGGGAGTTAGGTTTTGACAGTTGTGGTGGTTAAAAAGAAAAAAAGATATTCCAGAGAGGGAGAGACACTTGGGAGGTGTCTCGAGGGGAGTGCCAGAGAGTGTGGTGCCAAAAACGCAATATTCTCCTGAATGTCCAAAAATAGAATTTGCTTATTCCCACCCAGCTATTTCCAATAAATTTTGTTATTTTATCTAATTTTCTGATCAACGTCTCCAGTGCCTTTTCTGCTATTCCTGGAGAAAGTGACGAGAAAACTCTTCCTGAACAGAGGTAATTAATAGCGGTCCATCATATTTGGTGGCAGCATCGTGATACGAGGAAACAGCCCACAAATTTGTAGTCCCACAAGAAAATCAAATCAAAACCCCTGGTAGAAATAGCACCATCTCCTAGGCCAGTGAAGACACAGGGAAGTGGAGAAGCCGAAGGAACATCTGCTGAGAAAAATCCTAATCAGGAAATAGAAATGATGAGAACGCAATTAGAAATACCCAAAATACAAGCAGAACAGCAATTACAATTGGCCAGAATTCAGGTAGAACAGGATAAAACGGCACAACAAGAGAAGGAAGCAGAAAGGGAGCATGAGAAAGAAATGTACCATCTTAAAATGCAAGAGATGCAGATGAGGGCAGAGACAGAAGTTCAGTGAAACAAAAACAATTTCCCCATTATCAGAAAGGAGACGATGTAGAAGCATTCCTATTTAGCTTTGAGAGAACATGCCAGGATTTAGGAGTCCCTGATGAGGAAAGGATGCTTTATTTACGTCTTCAGATATGTGGGGGTCTGAGTTAAATTTATGCTGAGATGCGAGAGGAGGAAACCTCAGACTATATACTGTTTAGAGTGTGTCAGAATTCATTATGGTCTGACAGTAGAACAAAGCAGGAAGGCTTTCAGAGATATTAAATGAAAGCCAGGTGAAACTTACAGTTGGGCTGTCGTTTAGACAGAGTTCTAAATAGGTGGGTAGAAGGAAGCAAGGCCACCACGTTTGAAGGCTTGAAACAGCTAGTAGGCTTGGAACAATTTTATAAACAAGTCCCCTCACAGTTGAGATGGTTCCTGAAGGGCAAGAAGTTGAAAACCATAGACGAGGCTGTCACTCTGTTAGATGAGATTGAGGGAGATATCGAAGGATCTATTTTACCACCCCCCATCAAGAAAACTAAAGATTGGGGCCCCTCTGCAAAAACAGTACCATCTACCATCAATCCAGCGAGGTAGGCCAGTCCCACACTAACCAGAAGGAGAAGTATTAGATGTTTTCACTGCCAGGAAGAGGGACACTTCAGAGCCAGTTGTCCCAAACTGGAACAAGACAACTGGCTTATACAAAAAACAGACCCAGAATTCACAGGCATCTCAACATCCATGCCAATGGTTGAGACCCAAGAAGAAGAATCAGCTAGGGTATTACATATTTGGATGGTCCTAGAAGATTTGAATGGGGATTACTTGGAATCTGTGGCCGTTAATGAAGAGGAAACAGTGGGCTTAAGAGACACAGGGCATAGGTCACCTTTATACAGTCCAAACTGGTACAGAAAAACCAGTACTTACCAGGACAGTCCTTCAAGATAAAAGGTATAAACTGAAAAAATCCAGACAGTTACCAGAAATCTCTGGCTACAACACAGCAGGCAGTGCTAAACGAACAAGACAATATTCAGCAGACAGCACTAGAGGAAGCTAATATCCGTGGTTCAGTAACAATGTTACCAAATGCGCAGGCCTCAGAGCTGCTAACAGAGCAGAAACAAGATCCAAGCTTAAAAGATCTTTGGCAACAGGCAGAGACTACTGAGCAAATGATAGCAGAAAATCCTTGCCAATTCCTAATCCAAGACCAAAGACTATATAGGGTGGCCATGAGAAGAATATGCAGTATTGTCTGGGAAAAAAGGAAACAGGTTGTCGTACCTCACAAATACAGACTACAGGTACTGCAGCTGGCACATGAGACACCGATGTCAGGACATCTTGGCATCAATAAGACCAGGGACAGGGTGAAGGAGAGATTCTACTGGCCAAATATAGGAAAGGACATAAGGGCCTTTTGTAGATCCTGTCAGGCATGCCAACTGGTGGGCAAAGCCAAAGATAAGACCAAGGGGTTTTTGCAACCTATACCCATGGTCACTGAGGCCTTTGCTAAAGTAGGGGTGGATATTTTGCAACCTATACCCATTTCAAGAGCAACCTGGCGAGGGAACAAATATATACCCACTATTGTGGACTTTGTCACCAAGTTCCCTGAGGCAATTTCACTGAGAAACATTGAGGCCAAGACTGTAGCTGAAGCCTTACTGATGGTATTTACAAGACTGGGCTTTCCAAAGGAGATGGTCATGAACTTGGGCACCACCTTTATGTCCCAAGTCATGAGACACTTGCTACAAGCGTGTGGGATCCACCATCTTACAACCACAGCATACCACCCTCAAGTCAATGGCCCCAACGAGAGATTTAATGGCACCCTAAACCACATGTTAAGGACATATGCCGGGATGGCCAACGGTAGCTCTCCAGATGTTTTTTGCCTACAACTCCCATCAGCCCCAGCCATTGGCCATGCTGGCTGGGGCTGATGGGAGTTGTAGGCAAAAAAATCTGGAGAGCTACCGTTGGCCACCCCTGACATATGCAGTCAAGCACCCCAATGACTGGGACCAATGCTTACAATATCTTTTATTTGGTTACAGAGAAGTGCCACAAGAAAGTACTGGATTTAGTCCCTTTTAAGTGCTCTATGAACGACCAGCTAGAGGGCCTATGGACATCTTGAAAGAGGCATGGTCCGGAAGGGAGAACATCCAGAGTAAAGACATCATCACCTACCTGCAGGAACTTCAAGTGAATCTTCAGAATCTGAGAGCAGCTGCTGCAGCAGACAAGATGCACCAAGCCCAACAGAAACAGAAATCATGGTATGACCCCAAGGCTCGAGACAGGGACTTCAAGCCAGGAGACCAAGTTCTGGTGCTAAAGCCCTGACGGAGATGCAAGCTTGAGGTTGTTTGGGAAGGACCTTTTCAGGTAGTCCACAAGGTTTCAGATGTTAACTCTTTGGTAGATGTGAGTGGGGAAGAGGGGCAAACCAAAATGTTCCATGTAAATATGCTAAAGCCTTACTTTGATAGAAGTAATCTGATCCTAATGGCCAGAAGTGGAGAGGAGGAGGAGGAAATGAGCTTGACAGGTTGGGGAAAGGTATCAAAAGAGAGTACTATACACGAAGTACATTTGGTCCCCTACCTTAACAAAGACTGAGAAAACCAAGTTAAGGTACTCTTAACCAGGTTTCAAACCCTCTTCTCCAACTTCCCAGGAAGAACCAATCTTGCCCAATACAGAATTGATACAGGTGACGCAAGACCAGTGGCTCTTCTGCCATATAGAGTAATGGGTCCAAATTCCAACAGCATAGCCAAGGAGGTTAAAGAAATGCTAGACCTAGGGTTAATAGTGCCCTCTGAAAGTCCTTGGGCCTCACCTGTCATCCTAGTTCCTAAACCTGATAATACCTTAAGGTTCTGTGTGGATTATAGAAGACTATATAAAGTCACTATACCTGATGTCCTATGCCTCAGGTGGATGAGCTAGTTAGAAACAATCGGGGCAGCCCATTTCATCTCCACCCTAGATCTTACCAAAGGGTACTGGCAAGTGGCCATGGACCCAAAAGACTAGGCAAAGACTGCATTCACCACCAGAGGGGGACTCTTTGAGTTCACTGTCTTAGCCTTTGGTCTTAGAAATGCCCCTGCCACCTTCCAAAGACTGATAGACAAGATGTTGTCAGGGCTGAAGGATTTTGCCCTGGCCTACATTGATGATATAGCCATATTCAGCCAGACATGGAAAGAACACCTTCACCATCTTACCATTGTGTTCCAGAGGATAAAAGAGGATGGACTGACTATCAAAGTCTCTAAGTGTCAGATAGCCATGGGAAAGGTGAAATATCTGGGACACATTCTGGGAGGTGGAGAAATAACTCCTGACTGGAGCAAAGTACAAGTCATATAGAAGTGGCTTAGACCCTCCACAAAGAAACAAATAAGAGCTTTTATTGGGGTCGTGGGCTACTAGAGAAGATTCATTCCAGAATTTAGTACCATTGCGGCCCCCCTGTATGAGTGTACAAAGAAAAAGTACCAGGATCCAGTTTTGTGGACCCTGGAATGTCAACAAGCATTTGACAAACTAAAATCCATACTTACCACAGAACCAGTAATAAAGGCTCCAGATTTTATGAAGCCCTTTACCTTATATACCAATGCTTCCAATATAGGTATTGGGGCTATGCTGAGCCAAAGTGGGGAGGATGGTCAGCCACATCCCATCCTATATCTAAGCAGAAAATTGTTGGAATGTGAATAACATCTCTCGGTGATAGAGAGTGTCTAGCCATTGTGTGGGCCATAGGTAAATTGAAAACATACCTCTGGGGAAGAAAGTTCACACTATGTACCGATCATTCTCCTTTATGCTGGCTGAACTAGGTAAAGAGCACAAACAGTAAATTG
Organism: Heteronotia binoei; assembly: GCF_032191835.1. Classification (NCBI taxonomy): domain Eukaryota; kingdom Metazoa; phylum Chordata; class Lepidosauria; order Squamata; family Gekkonidae; genus Heteronotia; species Heteronotia binoei. The sequence continues at coordinate 88,310,844 of NC_083228.1, read as the reverse complement.
GTCAGGCGGAGTCTGCAACTCCAAGATTACAATTTTGACATACAGCATGTAAAAGGTAAAGAGAATGTGATTGCAGAAGCACTCTCCAGGTACCCTTAAAGAAGTAAAAGTTTTAATATATATAAATGTTTTTTTTAAATCCTACAATTCAGAAATTGAATTTAAAATGGTGATTGATTATTGTAATATGTGTAAAAGTAACTGACTTGCTGAAAGTGTTTTAATGTATGTAACAGTAAGCAAACATAGTGTTTATATGAATATGGTGTGAAGGTAAAATGTGAACACTTGATCCCATTGCTCAGGTGTGGCTTGGAGCACCATCCCCTTGTGCAATGTTTTCAAAAGGGTGGGACATGTGACAGACTAAAACAAAAGGGTGATTTTGCAAAACGGCAGAATCGTTTGAAGAGGGGCAGAAAGAAAAGAGTGGCTATGATTGACAGCTCTTTTCCTAGCTCTCCCATTGGTTGGAACATGGCCACAAAGTTCTGAAGGGGGAGTTGGGTTTTGACAGTTGTGGTGGTTAAAAAGAAAAAAGGATATTCTGAAGAGGGAGAGACACTTGGGAGGTGTCTCGAGGGGAGTGCCAAAGAGTGTGGTGCCAAAAACGCAATATTCACCTGAATGTCCAAAAAAAGTATTTGCTTATTCCCACCTAGCTATTTCCAATAAATTTTGTTATTTTATCAAATTTTCTGATCAATGTCTCTGTGACGGAACCGGCCCGATTCTGCCTTCAGACCCGGTCCCGTCAGCTCCCTATTGAGTCGCCAACTCCTGGAGGGAGCTATTTCTCCTCCTGCCTCTTGGGCTCGCTGCCACCACCTGCTCAGTCTAGGGGTTCAGATTGAGAGGAACAGGACTCCCAATCCCCCTCTCCAGCTATGAGGCCCGGCCTCAAGGTCCTCTGCCACCCTGTACTTGGGTATCACAGAGACCTCAGCACTTCTTTGGGGAACCCCTGGAGGATTGGCACCTTATCCAACTGCATGCCTTCCCCGGGGCCCCCTTCTTAAAACAGTGTGGTCTAAGCGGTTGGGGATCTATGTGGTACAGAGATGGACTGCCAGCATTTAAAACAGTAAAAATATTTAATTAAAAGAGAAAAAGAAAAGAAAAGAAGAACAGAACAAAAACAGTTGCTTGTAAATGGTTAGCACAGCACAGCACACGCACAGCAAACAGCATAACAAAGAAAAGTTGATTATAAACGCATCCTATTGTCCCTGGTCTAAACTGGTCCTGTCTTGTGGACGACTTACTTGGTCTGACTACCTGGGGGCCTTGTCCTGCGTAAATAGGCCTCTTTCCCAGGCAGGAGCTCCCAGGCTCACATCCTTCTCCATTGAGCGCTAGCTGAGAACTTACTTCTCTTCCTGCCTAACTCACATGCAGAGAACAAAAGAACTTCCTGCCTCTCTAGGAGACTTTCCCCCTAGAGTTGTTGGTTTGGCTCTGGAAGGGAGGGGGGAGTGAGGGGAAGGCTAGGCCAAAGCCTGCTTAGGAGTTTCATGTTTTCCCTCCCAATGAAGCACCAACATTGACTAAAATGGCGTTTCTCCACAGTCTCCAGTGCCTTTTCTGCTATTCCTGGAGAAAGTGACGGGAAAACCCTTCCTGAACAGAAGTAATTAATAGAGATCCGTTATAGCTCCATACACATTCATGCAATACAGCTGTAAAAACAGGTTTCCTACCTGTAACTGATGATCTTCGAGTGGTCACCTGTGCATTCACACTCATGGGATGAAGCGCCAGCACCAATCCCCGATTGGTAACTCCAAAGTCTGGGATTTTTCGCTGCCCGACCCTGGTAGGCATGCTCAACAGCCCCAGTGTGCATGCCCACCTGGTGGGCATGAATATCCCGCAAGTTCCTTTCTGCCATCACCTATCAAGAGTACCATGACCGGCTGCAGAGGGGAAGGAGGGCAGGTAGTGTGAATGCACAGATGACCACTCAAAGATCATCAGTTACAGGTAGGAAACTTGTTTATCTTCTTCGTGGTCTCTGTGCTTCACACTCATGGGAGATTAGCAAGCTAGGCTTACCTGGAGGAGGGAGCTGGCAGGTATGCCAATGTAGCGGCTTGAAGGACCAGGGTACCCAGCTGTGCTCTGCGACGCTTCCGGACATCCAGGGCATAATGTCACATGAAGACATGAGGAGATGCCAAGGTTGCAGCCAAGCAGGCGTCCACCAAGGAAGCACCCTTCAGAAACGCTGTGGACATAGCCATAGCCCTAGTGGAATGTGCACGGAGTGGCCCTAGCAAGGGACGCATAGCCAACAGGTAGCAAAGTTTAATGGCTTCTGTGATCCACTTAGAAAGTCTCTGTGCAGATATCTTGAAACCCAACCTAGGGGCCGCGTAGGAGACAAATAGATTGGGATCCCTCCTAAATTGCTTGGTGCGATGCACAAAAAACAACAATGCCCTCTTAACATCCAAGGCGTGCAGACGCCTTTCTTCTGCAGAAGGAGGAGAAGGGTAAAAAGTAGGCAAAAACACTTCCAAATCAAGGTGGAAACTAGACACCACCTTAGGCAGGAACAATATGTCCAGGGCCACGGACACCCCATCATCCTGAAAAGAGATGTATGGAGCATCACACCGTAGAGCCACTAGCTCACCTGCCCTCCTGGCCGTAGTGACGGCCACTAAGAAGGCAGTCTTCCTGGCTAGAAGATGCAATGGGCAGATAGCCAAGAGTTCAAAAGGCTTCCTCGAGAGCCGTTCCAGGACCAGTGGCAGATCCCAAGCAGGAGGAGGAACCTTAGATGGCGGGTGAAACCGCAGAAGACCCTTCAAAAAACGTTTTGTATGCTGGTGTGTAAAAACCGATGCGCCATCCATAGGGTCGTGATGAGCCGAGATGGCAGCCAGATATACTCAAATTGAGGAATGATTAAGTCCAGCATCAACAAGAGATAGTAAAAACTCAAACACAAACTCAAGACCAGCAGAACATGCACTGATACCTTTGTCCCGCAAAACCCCCCAGGAACTTAGCCCACTTTCCCGCATAGGAGCAGCGAGTTGACAACTTTCTACTGTTCAACGTCACATGTTGCACTTTGTTGGAGAATTCTAGAAGCCTACCCTCCGAGCCGTCAATTTGAGGTGAGGGATGTCGTGGTGAAACAGGTGGCCTCCTTGAGCCAAAAAAAGGTCCGGTTCCGACGGAAACTTGTGATGACACCCCCCTGCCATGGCTAGGAGGACAGGAAACCAAGTCTGTCGAGGCCACCACAGAGCAACTAGGATGCACTCTGGACACTCTTGGGCCAATTTGTGAAACACTCTGGTGAGAAGAGGCAAGGGTGGAAACAGGTAAAGGAACTTGTCCGCCCACGGAAGTAGAAGACCATCCCCTAGGGACCTTGGGTCCGTCCCTCCTCTGGAGCAGAACTGTTTGCACTTTCGATTGTTTACCGTGGCAAATATGTCTATTCTGGGATGACCCCACTCTTGGAACAGAGGTTCAAAGTACCTTCAGTTCATCTCCCATTCATGATGGGAGACGTCTCCCCTGTTCAGGGAGTCTGCTTGAACATTGAGTTCCCTGGGCAGGTGGGTGGCTACAATGAAGGTCTGAGAAGCTATGCAGGTCTCCCAAAGCTGCATCACCAACGCACACAGCTTTCTGGACGCTGTCCCCCCCTGATGATTTATATAACTGACAGCCTTCGTGTTGTCCGACATCACAGCTACGGTCTGACCGATGATTAGGGATAGAAATGACCGCAAGGCCAGATGAACTGCCATGAGCTCTAAGAAATTGATGTGATGGTGAGCCATTGATGGGGGCCATGGGATGCCTATGCAAAGAGCTCCGAGCTGCACTCCCCATCCCCACAGTGAGGCATCCATTGTTACTGTGAGCGAGGGGAGGGAGAGATGAAATGGAGCTCCTCTGCAAAGACTGGACTTCATCCTCCACCAATCCAGAGAGTGTAGCACCAGCGATGGAACTTGCAGAATCTTGGATGGGAGATCTCTCGCCGGATTGTAAGTCCTGATGAACCAGAGCTGGAGGATTCGCATCCTCAGCCTCGCGAAGCGCAGAACATTGGTATTAGCTGCTATGAGGCCCAAGTGACGTTGGATCTGCAGAACAGAAGCGCATCTCACTGCCTGAAGGAGTTGAACCAGGGAGATGATATCCAACGCTTGGGAATCTGGAAGAAACGCTAGGTGTTGGGTGGTGTCCAAAATCGCTCCTATAAATTGAACTCTTTGTGCTGGGATCAAGTGAGACTTCTCGTTCACCAGAAGTCCTAGTGCACTCAAAAGGCTGAGAATCACTTGTAGATGCTCTCTGAGAGAAGCTTCAGACGCAGCAACCACCAACCAATTGTCTATGTAGGGGGAAAGGATGATACCCTGGAGATGAAGGTAAGCCACCACAACAACCATGGTCTTTGTAAAGACCCTGGGGGCCGTAGAGAGCCCAAAAGGAAGCACCTGGTATTGAAAATGGTGCGTTCCAATGGCAAACAGAAGAAACCTCCTGTGACCAGGAAGGATGCTGATGTGGAAATAGGCATCCTTCAAGTCCAGGATGGCCATCCAATCTCTCTTGTTGATGAGTGGAAGGATGCTTTGTAGAGTCAGCATTCTGAACTTCTGATAAGCAATGAATTCGTTCAGGGCCCTCAGATCCATGATCGGACGAAGTTGACCATCCCGCTTGGGAACCGTGAAGTAACTGGAGTAGAACCCCTGACCCTTGAGATGATTGGGAACAGGTTCTATAGCTTGCTTGCTGAGCAGATCTTGAACTTCCTCCAGTAGAACCTCTGTAGGGTGTGTGATCATCAATCTGGGATAAGAAGGGGGCTGAACAAATTCTATTGCATAACCTTCCTGTATGATGGACAAGACCCACTTGTCGGTGGTAATCTGCTGCCATGCTTGCAGAAATCAGTGGAGATGGGTGGGCCCAGAGGAGGAAGGGGGCGAAGAAGGGGGGATGCCAAAGTCAAAGTCCCTGCTTGGGATTCCTGCCAGTCTTAGACTTTCCCATGTGAGAGAAAAAAGAAGAAAACTTGGTTCCCCCCCCCCCCCCCTGCAGCAAAGGAACTTTTGGCCTCATGCTGTCCCGTATGCAGCTTCCATGAACTCTCAGGGGATTTGGTGTGGTAGGGCTTCTTAGGCCACTGTTTGGACCATGGATGAAACTTGCCAGGGCGAGGAGAAGATGAAGGTACCCCTAGATTACGAGATGTCTTAATGCTCTTGTCCATTTCTTGTAGAACCGCATCCGTAGTGGAGCTGAATAGACCCTCACCTTCAAAGGGGAGGTCCTCTACCCAGGATCTGGTGTCTAACTGGAGGGCAGTGGCTCAAAGCCAAGAATGACGACACAATGTAATGGCCGAGGTAAGCATCTTAGCTGCAGTGTCCATCATGTTTTGAAGCCTGCAGCTGTTGTTTTGCCAGGAGCATTCCCTCCCTTTGGGCCTTTTTGGCCAAAGTGCGCTTATCCTCACGCAGAGAAGCTAAGAGCAGTGAAAGTTGCTCCCAGGGGGAATACTGGTATCTCGACTTGCAGACAGAATAATTAGAAATTTTAATTCCAAGAGTGCCCACAGAATAAAAATGCCTACCAAAAGTATCAATCCTCTTCCCTTCTTTATCTGGAGGTGAGGAGTGGGTCTTCTTAGCCTTGGACGAGGATGACACAACTACAGAGTTGGGGCATGGAAGGTTAAAGAGAAACTCTGCAGCCTGTTCCTGGATCCTGTACATGTGATCCATGGAAGAGATAGGGGTGGAGGCAGGCTTGGACCAAGGATCTTTGATGGCTTGCAAGATGACCTTAGTAATGGAAAGGGCTACCACTGTCAAGGTGTCCTTCTGCATAATGTCAAAGATTGTGTCGTCAATGACTGGTTGAGGCTGCACCACTGGCAAAGACAAGGAATGTGCCATTCTTTTAATGAGCTCCCTATAGGATTTCAAATCCTCAGAAGGGGAGATTGGAAGATCCTCTGCTATCCTGGATTCTGAGGACGATACCTCCTGGTGATGGCCTGACTGCTCCTCCCCCTCGTCACTGGAGGTCGATGGCAATGAAGATGCGCTCTCAGCCGATGGTAAACCTGGGGCGTCAACGGCAATACTAGTCAAGGTTTTCTCGACGTTGGGACCACTGGAACGTGCCGGCTTCCTGACCAACTTCAGGGTCAAAGTCGGCATCGATGAATCTCGGCGACGTGGTGGAGAATGCGCCGAGACCCTGGAGTGGTGCGAGGCTTCCAGTCTGGGTTCTGAGGAGGGTACCAAGGGTATGGTGAATGATAGGGATAGCCCCCAAACGGATAAGCCCACAGTCGCGGGTCCCAGTTGGGCAGAGGACGAGGACGTCTAAAAGGGTCCAAAGGCTCCCCAAATCTTTCAGGCTGGATCAAGGGCATCTTCGGTGTTGAGCGGTCCCTCGGCTGCGAAACTTCTAAGTCCGATGCCGAACTTGGATCGCTGACCTTCTTCGAGTCTGCTGACCATTCTGTAGGGTCAACCTCCTGGTCAGAGCTGGAAAGGGAGGTCTGCGGAACATCCGTCAGACCTGAGGGGCTCTTCAGTCGAATCGGTGAAGCAAGGATTTTTTCCGGAGGCTCCCCTGAGACGATTGCCGGGTCCTTCGGCGGCGGAGAAGGGGTCTGCCTGTCTTGGCGCCTCTTTTTCTCCTTATGTTTCCTGGGCTCAGCAGAATGAGAGTCCCGGGCCCCTTTGGCCTTCTTGGCCAGGGTTGATAGTTCCAACTGGGATGCTGAGCCCGCATGCTTGTGGGGGCGGTCGGCTCCTTGGAATGGTTGGGTCGGTTGGCTCAATAATGAGACCGGAACTGATGTCGATGCCGGGGTGGCCATCGAAGTGCTGGTTGATGCCGGTGTCAACATCTGCAGTGGAAGAGCCAATTTCACCAGCACTGCCAAAAGCCTTGCAGCTCGTTTTTTTCTCGTCTGCTTGGAAAATTTCGAGCAGTGATGACAGGATTCCACCTGATGAGCTTCCCCAAGGCAAAGAGAATGTCCATCTGGAGGAGGGATCTTACTCTCATACTTGAGGCACCACTTAAGAAAACCCCAACGCTTTTGCATAGACAGGGATGGTGGGAGAAGAGCGGAGGGGGGGGGGGGAAGCCCCGAAGGGTAAAAACAACTAACTAAATAGTCTCTCTCTCTCTTTTTTTTTACAACAGGAATGAAGAAAAACAAAGAGAAAACAAAGAGAAAACCCGGAGAAGGAAAAGGTGAATAACTACCGACTGGAGAAACGAAGAACAAGTCTATCCGACGAAGCGGTAAAGAAGGAACTGGCAGGATATTTGCGTCCACTGGATGGGCATGTGCAGTGGGGCTGTTACGCATGCCTACCGGGGTTGGGCAGCAAAAAATCCCGGATTTCTGAGTTACCGATCGGGGATTGGCACTGGCGCTTCATCCCATGAGTGTGAAGCACAGAGACCATGAAGAAGATCTGCAATAAGTCTAACACATATAGCTCCTTTCCAAAACTATTTAGCCAGCCAGATGTGTTTTTGCCCTGTGAACAAGGTCTTGTGCCTGTAGCTAAGGCAAAGTCAAGGCAACCAAGGCAAAAACAGCTTAGATCTGAGTTAACAGAAAGTTACAGATATCCCTGTAGCTTCCATTTATCCCTCCCTTTTAAAAAACTAAACAAAAACACTTTTGTTTCCTATCCTTTCTGTGTGACATATGTATGTGCAAACTTGTTCTAATCTGTAGGCCTAAATGTGTGCAAAAAGATCATGACTTTGCTCGGGAAGCCACAATGCCACAGCTCCTCATGCATTCTCATTAACGTTTGCCTATTGTGGGAAAAGATGAACAAAAGCAGCAAACCAAACCATGGATATTTATAGAGCAGCTCTAGCCAGTTCAGTAGAGGACATGGGGCTGGTGCAGATTGCAGAATCCTAATTGGCTGCCGAGATCTACAAGGCCTAGCCTGATGCTGGCTCCCCAGAGATGCTCCAGAGATTCAGAGCTTTGTGAAGCTGCCAAGGACCATCCACTCTGTCAAAAAATTAGCTGTCATTTTTTTCAGATGCTGACAGGTGGCTGGGACAAACAAGAGGGAAAACGAAGAGAGGAAAAGAAGGAAAGATATTTTGATTTTCTTCCATTATTAAATAGTGAGGTTTTTTCCTAGTCAACGATGTCTATGTTTAGACAGAACCTTCATGCTGACCCTACTTCATCTGTATTCATAGAGGATGGGTTACTCAGAACGTTGCTGTACCAAGCCTTTGAATTGCTCACTTTCCAGTTGCAACAGGGATCTGTCTAACAGTACTGCTGGATGACTTCATCCTTCCTCTCCTGTCTGAAATTCTCCAGTGTGTTGGCAGCCTGTTGGGGCTTTGTGCCAAAAGACAAGTAGTTGCCTTTCTAGAGAAGATGCATCCCTGTACATAAGCCTCTGGATAATATTGCTGTTACTGAGGTTGGGTGCAGAGAGCAGCTGCAGAGGCAGTGAAGGGTTGACTTCAAGGCATAGGCACACTGAGAAACCCTTTGTCTGCCAGTCAAGGCACTGCACCATTGGCTCCCACTACCTGTGCCAAGTGTGCTTAGTGCAAGTTGGCCAATGGCCATCCATTACGGTCTCTGCTTGAATAGCAGATAAGAGTAGCTGCAATATTTTTCATGCTGGATTGTCCCCGAAACCTGTGCACCTTCTGCTGCTTTAAGGTGAGAAGTTTCACATGCCGAAGAGCATTCACATGTTACTTTTTGCAGGTTTTATGGACAAAATGCTTCAAGATGTTAGCAGGCCAGTAGCAATCTTGGAAAGGGGAACTGCTAAGGATGGGGGTAGATTTTTCAACACAGGTAGACCTGTGTTGATTTTTCTGGACCTTCCTTGGGATTAGCCAGGCTAGAATTTGCTGCTTTGTGTCAACAGGACAAAGACAATTAAACCCCATCAGGTGAGAAGGCAGAGTTTAGCCCTCCTGCAATGTGTTGACATGTTCTGCTGCAATTCCTGACCATGGGGAGGGGCGGTGGCTCAGTGGTAGAGCATCTGCTTGGGAAGCAGAAGGTCCCAGGTTCAATCCCTGGCATCTCCAAAAAAGGATCCAGGCAAATAGGTATGAAAAACCTCAGCTGGAGACCCTGGAGAGCCGCTGCCAGTCTGAGAAGACAATACTGACTTTGATGGACCAAGGGTCTGATTCAGTAGAAGGCAGCTTCATATGTTCATATGTTCATTTGACTTCTAAGCTGTCATAGACACCTATCTCCCTTGATCTCGGATGTAAATCTCCTCCAAGGCTCTTCCTCAAGCAATAAACTTTCAGTTCTCCTGTTTCCCCACTTTTCTGTCAAGTACCAATCTTTTAATGTTCAAAGGATCTCATGTTATCCAAAGTGGGATGGAAATTGGATAGCTGGCCTGGCTTTAAAGTCAGCTTTAGATTTCACAGAAAGCTGGTATTTAGTTTCTCTATGCTAGTTTGGACAGACCTGTTCATTTCTGCTTCAAGAGACTGTTCTGTTCTCCACGTTTCTCATATCTGCATCTAAAGGTAACTTCTGCTCCACATTGGAGTAGTTTCTGTTAATTTCCACTAAACTGTTGCTTTGATTTGTGATTAGTCTGATTTGGGTTTGCTTAGCAATATGCTATGTAATTGCACAAAAACAAATAAAATGAATTTTAACAGGGATGAATGTAAAGTTCTGCATTTAGGTAGAAAAAAAATCGAATGCATAATTATAGTATTGGGGAGACTTATCTCTGCAGTAGTATGTGCAAAAAAGATCTAAATTTAACACTCCTGCCATACACTGAACATTAGTTAGCAGTAGGGTTGCCCCTTGCCAGCCCTGGGTTTATTTGGCTTATATTCCGCCCTCCCTGCCAAATGCCCACACTGCAATTCTCCCCAGCTGGGATTTAAATTGTTCTTCACTCCATCTTCTTGCAACAACCACCTGTGGGGCTGGTCAGGTTCAAAGTCTGTGACAGGTCCAAGGTCACCCAGTGAGCTTCCATGACAGAAGTGTAGATATTGGACCAAGGTCTTTCAGGATCCTAATCGGACACTCTAGTCTACCCATGACACTATGCTGACTCCAAGTAGCTGAATGTCAGTTTGCAGTGTCTTGCACAGAACATATCTTTTATCCAGACATGTAGTATTATCATTATGCAGGGCTTTTTTTGAGCAGGAACACACAGGAACGCAGTTCTGGCTGGCTTGGCATCAAGGGGAGTGGCCTAATATGCAAATGAGTTCCTGCTGAACTTTTTCTACCAAAAAACCCTGTGTTAAACAATGGTGACATCAAGGGATGTGGCCTAACATGCAAATGAGATCCTGCTGGGTTTTTTCTACAAAAAAGCCCTGTCGTTATGTATTAGGCACATGTACTATAAAAGTCTAAAATTAGCTGTTCTTCAGCCATCATATGGGGTTCATTCAGTCCAACATGCGAAAAATGTTCAGAAATGAAAGTAAATATCTCTCTCTCTCTGCCCTCTAGCAAGGAACAATTCCATGAAGATGCTGAGCACAAAATGGAAATCCACAGGTGCCAATGCAGTGTTAACATGATTTACAGAAATCAAATTATTGGCAAGGAAGGTCAAAGAGAACATTATCCAGACTGCTTCCCAGAACTGAAGTCTGCATCCTTCCCCTTGCCCAGCAGTACACTCTTATCAGATATCTTTAAAAGGGATTGAACATGGAACACCACTGTGCTTATTGCTCAGCCAACTTTCAGTGAACATACCTCGGCAGTGAGTGTCAGTCATGAGCACAACAGGACTTATAACTGCCCTGCTTAAGACCAAGGTCCGCAGAGCTGAGTCTGAACCCAACACAGCAAGAAACTAAAACCCTGTTCCAGCAAAGGCTGAATGTAAACTGAGGCCTTGGCAAGAATGTGGGGGATGGAAGTCACACCTCCCTAGAAGAAGCTACTGGGTCTTAAAGGCCTAGTAAGGAATATGGAAGTGCTGAAACAAATGGGATTATATTCTTATTATTAATTGGATTTGCTTGATCACCTATCTTGCCCTTTGTGCCTCTTGAATGGTTACTTCCTTTTTATTACATAATATGTGTCTTCTGTTTACACCTTTTATTTTATCCTACCTCCCAAATGACAAACACTAAGACATGTGTTATGTTACACAGCAGTTTTCAGCTCTTTAGCACTGGGTATATTTTAGGGTTGTCAACCTCCATGTAGTGGCTGGAGATCTCCTGGGATTACAACTAGAGAAAATGGGTGCTTTATGGCATTATTGCCCACTGAAGTCCCTCCCCTCTCCAAACCCTGCCCTCCAGAAGCTCCACCCCCAAAATAGGTATTTCCCAACACACAACCAAGGGCTGGCGACCCTAGTATATTTGCAATTTTGCTTGTAGAAAAAAAACACTTTCAAGATAAGTTTTAAAATATTTTTTAAAATACTTTAAAATAACATAAATATGCCAAACACTAAAATTATATATGCTAAGATATAAATGATACATTTTATGTTATTAAATCAATAAAATAACTAGGCTTGAAACAAAATTTAGTAGTACTGCACATACAATTTCTCAATTTGCATTTCCCCCCACAGAAGAATAAACAAACAACATTGCTTTTTCCAAGGCTTTAGCACTTCTGGAAATTTTATATCTCTGTCATCACACTGGCGCACTTTCTCAACATGCCTCTTGGTACAACCTGTAACCTTTTACATTAATCACAATTGAATCCATTGACCAGGGGCAGGGTCTTGGAGAAGAGGAGCAGACACCCAACCCATGCTGAACTGCCAAGCAGGAGCCAGCATCACTAGCCAGTCCACAGTTCAGCACTGAAGAAGCAGAAATGAAGGCTGTGCCAAATTATTGGGAAGCAGCAAAGGTCACAGGAAAAGCCAGAAGTCCTAGATCAAGACAGCAGGAAGTAGGAAGAGGAAGTAGGATGCTTCTGTACAGGGATTTTTCACCACATGAAAAGCAGGAAGCACTCAGATTAAAGGGGAGTATTCACGTGATAATGTGCTTCCTTGGACATCACGTTTTTTTCTGGGTGGAAGGGAAATCATCAGAGTGGCTGCAGAGAAGAGTCTGTGTGTAGACACTTCCTCCATCATTAGTACAGCTGGTGGAGTGGAGCTCAAAACGAGGCAGATCATTGCTGTGCACCCTTTTCCTTTCCCCTTCTACCCTTTAAAGGGCTTTCTCCCCTTTCCAGGCTGAACCAGAAGTTTACAACACAGCTTCATAGGGAAAGTGAGGGAGAAAGGTGAGTTCTGGGCTATGGGAGGGAGCCTCAGCAAGGTAGTCAATTGTGCCTGATCTTTAGCACAAGTGTGATGAGAGGAAAGGGAGAGGAACAGGTAGTGGGGTTGACAGCAGTGGTGATCAAAGGTGTGGATGTTATTTCTACCTGTTCCCATAATGCCTGCTGCTATTGACAAGATGAAGGTGTGATTCTGCACCTTGTGTGGAAGCAGCAGTTGAGAGATCAATGACATCAACTGGGGACTAAATATGACTCCCCAAATCTAACTTGGAGCTTTCATTATGCTCCCTGCACCAGAGCCAATGGAAGGGGGAGGGGGTGCAGGCTGAGGATTCAAGTTCTTATATACGGCGCGCCGCTGACAGTGTCGGGCAGGGTCAAGAGCCTGGGGGTGCTATTGGAGCCTTCTCTGACGATGGAGGCTCAGATAGCAGCCACTGCCAAGTCCGCTTTCTTTCATCTTAGGCGGGCGAGGCAGTTGGCCCCCTTCCTGGAACGCGACGACCTAGCAACAGTGATTCATGCTACGGTCACCTCGAGGTTGGACTACTGTAATGCCCTCTACATGGGGCTACCCTTGTGCCGGACCCAGAAGCTGCAGTTGGTGCAGAATGCTGCTGCCCGGCTGTTATTAGGGCTCCCAAGATGGGAGCACATTCGGCCGGGGCTTCAGGGTCTGCACTGGCTGCCAGTAGTATTCCGAGTCCACTACAAGGTGTTGGTCATTACCTTTAAAGCCCTATATGGCTTAGGACCTGCCTACCTTAGGGACCGTCTCTCCCCACACGTTCCCCAGAGAGTACTACGCTCGGGTTCACAAAACCTGTTGGTAGTCCCCGGGCCAAAGGAGGCCCGTCTAAAATCCACCAGGGATCGGGCCTTCTCAATAGCGGCACCTTACTGGTGGAACCAGCTGCCGGAGGAGGTGCGGGCCCTGCGGGACCTAGGGCAGTTCCGCAGGGCCTGTAAGACAGCCCTCTTCCGGCAGGCCTACAACACCTAACTGAAGAGGAGAACATCTTGGATGGAACAAAATGCTTTTATAGACCGCTGGTTTTATTTTATCTTGTTTTATCAATTGTGGTTTTAACTGTACTTGTAAATGTTTTAAACTGAATTATGTGAATTATTGTGTTGTGAGCCGCCCTGAGACACTTCGGTGAGAAGGGCGGGATATAAGTCCATTAAATAAATAAATAAATAAATAGGGCTTGTTCATTTACCATGTCTGCAGATTTCATGATTCACCAAATGGGATAGGTGAGCTCAACCTAATTCATCTGCAAAGGACTCTCTGAGTCCTTTTTTAAAATGGTAATGTAATTGCAGATTGGTCATCCACCATGCCCTCTACTGCAGTTAGAGCCATCTTGTTCCCCAGCATGTAGTTCAAAAGATCATGTCTTTTTTGTTGGCCCTAATAAAGGACCATTCAATCCCATTCAGCTATGAAGCTCTTACAAGCCTTAATAAAGTGAGTGATACTGTCCGATAAGCACTGTAATTATCTTTCTCTCATTTCTTAAGTCACAGCCTTCCTAACACATTTATTTTATTTTATTTCAGCCTTCCTAACACATTTTATTTTATTTTAACCAATGTACAACTGCCTGATGTTAGCATGTCTCATGAACAGTAGGAGGAATGATGATGGCAAGGAAAAGAGTGGGCATCAACTGTCTGCACCTCTGGCATCAAGACTGCACAGGGCAACATCTAAAGATAATTTTGTCTTCACAAAACCCCCCAGTTGGCCAGGAATTTGAATAGTAACATTAGAACAAGGCCCCATTAGTCGCACTGCAACTGTCACGGTGATGATCCCGACTCATAGGGGAGGGGTGTGTTCCAAACATATTTTGATAAATGGCATTAGAACAGATTCCTTTCTCCAGTTTAACTCACAGGTGCAGAATGATCCTTATTTTCAGGTTCACAGCTTCAAATTAATTAAAATACAGGCATATAAGTTTTTTCTAGTGTACTCCATTTTCCAAATGTTGGCCAAGCAGCCTTTCTAAGCCCTAAATAAGGCCATGTGAATTTTGTAGAAAATAGCCATGAAGGGTCAGCTGGTGGGAGTGGGGGGGGGGGGGTACCCTGGTTACATTCCCATGCTATATAGACAGGCCAGAGATCAGCATGCAGAGCAAGATTCTCTTCCATCCACTGAACTCTGGAAGAGATGAATATACATTGGTGACGGCTTTGGTAACATTTGCTTCCACAACACCCTGTTACAATAGAGGGAGGGAGAACCCGCACAGACACTGCCTGAGAAACTGAGCAGTTCCTCTGCAAACATGAAGCAGGCAGGCTATTTGTATTCTAAGCCCATGCACTGCCAGCATCTTGCTCAACATTTCTGAAGGGAAATGCAAACCCTTAGAAGAACACTTTGAAACGTGTCTTGGAAAAATAAATTGAGCTAGTGCAGCTTTCATTATGTCTTTTTTTTTTTTTAAAGGGCGGGATGTGATTCTGGAGCTCAAACAGAGATCTAATGAAGCAAAATATGTAAAGAAACATGAGGATATCTGTACATTAAATAAGATTATTTTGCTCTTGATGATGCTTCTTCTACATATCAGCACGGTAGAGCGGCCCTGAGCCTGTTAGGGGAGGGCGGGATATAAATCCGATAAAATAAATAATAAATAAATAAAGATGACACTGCAGTCAGACATTCTTTCTGGTGTTCAAGTTCCTGGTCAGCTACAATACCCCTGAAATCAAGATAAAACTTCCACCGTCTCTCCCTTGAGATTCAGTGCTCAAATATCCCCAGCTGTCCTGTTCTGACTTGGATAGCCCAGGCAAGTCCAGTCTCATCACATCTTGGAAACTAAGCAGACTCGACTCTGATTAGTATTTGAATGGGAGACTTCCTAGAAATACCAAGTCAGGAAGACAGGGGCAGCAACCTCTCTGAATATCCTCCAGGCTCCCATAGGAGTCAGTCACCAGAGGTCAACATGACTTTCAGATGCAGACACACGCAAAATACAAAAAATTTAAAAAATACTGAGATTCCAATATGGATCTTAAAAGCTTGGCTCTAAATTCTTTGAGGACCGAGAAAAACCATAATCCTAAAACCTTTCTGGATGGATAACAGATTAGAATACTGCTTCTGGGTGCCAAAATCAGTCTGGTCATTTCAGTCTCCTATCCAAAGGTCATTCATGTCAAATTCTCACTCCTTCTAATAGTGAACTCAGTGATTAGGTCTCTATTTCTAGGGCAGTGAAATGAGACCAACCAAAACAAAGTAGGGATATATGCATATTTGGATGACTCCCCCAAACATGTGGAAAAGTATTACACTGTAAAAAGAAGCCCTTCCCCAACACACAAACACACATGCACAAAAATAGCCTGACAAGCACTTGGCATGTTCATTTCCCTTCAGGAATCACAGAACAATGCAGGCCATTATTGTAGTGGTAGAAGTAAAAAAGAGTGAGAGAAATGAGCTTAATTGTGCCCCTAGTACCTTATAATGTTCTGGAGAGGAAATCAGGGTCAGGGATGGGCACTCAGGTATGCATCCTCTGACTCTAATTTACATTCCTACCAATCCAAGATATTATACATCTTTGAAGGCTCTGACCATCTTGATGCCAAGAGTATGCTGGGGGGAGAATTTATTAAGATGAGAAGAAAGGTGCTTCTTCTGATTCAAATTACTCAAACATACACACATACACAAACACCAAAGACTCTAAATTACAGTGGGACCAGAACCCTTGACCTGCTGATTGTATTCTGGAATGGAAAAGTATTGAATTGGTATTTAGGAAAGATGTGCATGTTCCCCAGCTTCAAATTCATTACCCCAAATTCACTGCCTTTCCTATTAAATACAGTGTTCAAAAGGTAATCATCCTGCCCCTCTGTGCACATAGGCTGTTCAGGCTGAGATATGTAACTTCTTGCTCACTCAGCAATCAGGGCACTAGCATGTTGTAGTTCAGGGCTAACTGAGTGGGAAGCCATTATTACTGCAGAAGGAAGAGGAAGAATGTGCCACCAAGTTGTAACCAACACATGACAACCATGGGACATTCCAAACATGAGATGAGCAGAGATGCCTTCCTCCACATAGCAACCACAGTCTTCCAAGCACTGACTATGGCCAATCCTGTTTAGCTCCCAAGCTGAGCTAATCAGACTGCTACTATCCTAGGAGTGGGAGGAGATTTGCTATTTGATTATTCCTCCTATATGTATGATTCTTAATGAGTGCCCAACTTCCAAAAACAACAATAGAATGGGAATAATGAAACCAAGGGTTTTTTATGGAGGGGGGGGGGGTTAAGGAATTGTGTATGCCAATTTCCTCGTACCTTTCCCTGTTTTGTATTTACTTGATACTCAGCTGTCCTTAACATTCCAGTGCACATTTTTCTAATTTACAAAAGAATATCTTTCGGCATACCCAGGAAGTCACATGAATCTACAGAAACCCTAATCTTTTTTATGGATAGCCTGGTCTCACTACCCTACTGATAAAAGCATAACTAGCAACTTCACTATTAGAAAGAACAAGAAGTCCTATGAGAAATTGCAGTGTTGCCACCACTGCTACAAACTCCTAGGGACTTGATTATTCTTTATCAGGATTCCTTCTATCCAGTTCTTCCCCAATATTCTTTCTGCCCACATTTAATGACAAATAACCTTCAGCATTCTATGGGCTCCTGGGAACTCATCAGGCCACTCTGGGTTTATTTATTTTTGTTTAATGCACAAAGCACTTTTATTTTGCCTAGCTGAGGAATACCAATGTACAAAAGTTCCATGTGCCATAACTCTATGCCCCAATACAGAAATGCAGGCCTGAAGACTGCACATGGCTTCTTTACAGACTGTACTGCTCATTGAGAGGTTGAGCTTGGAGCACAGATGAAGACATTGCACCTATCAGTAGACAATTGAGCTTTCCAACTCATTGGAGCCAATGAGTATAAATCTCATCCCTGCTAAAAGTTCTTATCCTGTGTCCCCAGCAACCTGTTCCCGCCCTGCCAGACCTTAAGCAACCACATGCACCCTGCTTTTCTCACAGAGGGCTTCACCCAGTTTCTTTGTGGTTGAACCAGCCACAACAGGACATTAATACATATAAACACACAGCAATTTCAAGGTGTTGCCAATATGGCCAGTGGTTCAGTAAAGCCATAGTTAATTTCATACAATCACATCTTATTATTTTGGTTAGGAAAAGTCCATGATAGGTCAGCTTAGTGACTGAATATAAAGTTCAATTCAAGAACCATTTCAGTAGCTATCCACAGAGAAATAAGTTAGACACGCCGTCTCAGCATGTGTTGGAAAAACTGGATCCCTGTTGGGGAGCCAGTATCCTGGGGCAAACCAGAGAGAACTGCTACCCAGGGCTTCCATTGGGAGGTGGTGAAGATGCTGAAGCAGGGGAAAAAAGCTCCACCGTTTTTATCCATTAGCTCGGCAGCCCAGCCAGATCGATACTAGATCAAAGGTGTCTAGCAGAAGACAGTCCCTGTAATTCATCATGGAGCTCTGAGGCCTCTTCTGCATTATCCGTACAGCACATAACTGAGGGGGAGGGGACCTGAGAGGGGAAAGGAGGATTGTCCCTTGGACAAATAGCTGCTTTGTAGTCTGTCTACAGACAATTGTATGCTCATAATAGGCTCCACATTTTGAACAGAGAATACTGATGTTTGTGCTCATAAATGTTACACTCTCTGGGAGTCGCCACTGATGAAAACAAACACTGCTCATATGAAGAACACAGTCCAATATGGCACTTTACTAATTTAGAGGTGGATTTGCTCGAAAGGTTTTTCAAATGCCCTCTATTGCAAGGGTCTGCAAAAGTCTAGCCCATGAACACTTACTATATTTGAGCCTGAGCCTTGGGATGCCAAAGATTTGTGTTCTGGACCTGTTGTGTCCAGGGTTCTAAGCACTCTGGCGCTCCTACAGTGGCTCAGTGGAGCCAAAAGACTTAGCTTGGGACTCGCCTAACAATGGGAGCAGGATCCTAGTTCCTGCGCTCCCCTGACTAATTACAGTTTCCCCTGCTGGTCTGAACAGGCCAATGGCTTGCCGGTGGGGGAACCAGATGTATATATAGTTGGCCAGTTGGCCCCATGTTGCAGCTCAGTTCAGTTACCACCATGTTATACCTATAATAAAAGATGCTGATCACTACATTAAGCGTCCTTCTCTATATCGAACCCAGTATTTAACAGAACCCCACTTGTGCTAACAGGCATCTTCACTGGAACCTCTAGGCTGGATCTCACAGATCTGTTCAGCCAGCAGTGGTGCTTTCCTCCATCTATGATGCAAGAATCTTCAGTCTTCTACTGGAGGACAGCAGATTCACCAGCAGAACTGATCCACCAGATCCAGCCCCTTATTTGTATGGGGAAATGGCACCATCTCAGTTTTCCCTCAATGCCAATGTTGCCCCTAACACTGTTCATTTTATTTATTTATTTATTTATTTATTACATTAAGCTTATATCCCGCCCTCTTCACAAGCGGACTTTGGAACTTAAAATGGTTCTCTGAAGAAAAAAACCCAAGCAATTTCAAAGAATGGATATTTAAGATCTGTGCCTACAGTGTACCTTGGAAGAGAATCTCTGTCTTCTAACAATTGGACCTGACTAAGATAAGCAGCAGTACAAAGGAAAAAGGAACCCGGAGGTGGCAGTGGATGATTCCAGATTGCATGTCAAGGATAACTGTGCCAGTGGCACAAGAAGGAAGGCTTCTGATGCAATATTTATGACTGAATAATTCTCTGAATGCATAGCCTGTCATGTTTTGTCTATATGCCAACTAACATTATGCAGAGATGAGCTGACATCCTTTCCCCCTCCCACTGCTGTTGCTCCAGTCAGAGGCCTGAAGTGCTACAAAAGGTCATTGGTCAGTTGCTTCCAAATTATAAGGTGGTACTGCCAGCAGTTGCTAGTCTAGATTGCCTGAAAACAGAGAGGCTTCATTCCAAGTTAAATGTTGGAAGACAGACCAACACCTATCTCATTCTTTAAAAAAAAAAAAACTGACATTTATCTGTATCCTACCTACATGAGTGCTGGGGATATAATGATTTTGGATAGGAGACAGAGGAAGCAGGAATGGAATTACTTAAAAGAACCTGGAAAGAGCAAAATAAACAGATTGTATCCCTTGTGGTGCCCAGTCCAGATCACATAGTACAAATGAAAGTTCACTAAATGTTTAAGCCACCTTTTTGTACACAGATCCAGGTTGGCTACAGAGTAGTTTCACTGTGCTGTTCTGGGAAGAGTGGCACTTCCAGTCTGAATTCATGATTGCCAGTATGAGATCAGAAAATAGCAATTCAGAGTAAACGCTGTAATATAGTAGGTTGAAATGATGCTGATGCAAGCTCTAGAACCATTATCTCTATGGTCATGCAGTTCAACTTCAAATATTTGTTTCAAACATTTTCATCAGCTAAAGGCTTTTGAGCTGGGTTCCAATAAACTCATAAAAACATAACTAAGTGAAAATCACTCAGTAGAATAGAATGCAATAACATGAACAACAAAACATTTTAAAGGTCAGGACCATCAAAAACAGTATAAACAAATCTATCAAACACATCCCCCAACCTAGACAAAGTCTTGGAAGAACAGTAAACTCTTTACCTAGTATGCAAAACCAAACAAGACTAGGTACCATGCATGCAGCAGTGGGGAGTCCATTCAAAAGATGGGGTGCCAACACAGGAAAGGCTTTGTCTTGCGAGCCAACCACCTCACTCCTGATGGTGTTACAACCTGGACCAAGTGTCAAGGTTTTACTGTTCTCAGGCTAGGGGTGCAAGGCATCTGTTCAGCTGCTTGGTTCCCAAGCCTGTCTGGGTATGCACATACCCAGCGGACAATTGGGACTGTTATAGTGCAATCCTATGCAGAGTTAACTTCATCATATTTTGAGAGACTTAAACTAGAATAATTCTGCATAGGGCTGCAATGCTGGTTTTACTCAACCCAACTCGTGTTTAACGTATTTTCTAATCAAACCTACAGAAGGGAACAGGGGGCTGGAATGGAGGTAGAGGAGAACCACTTAACTGCAGGGACACTTTGATAGTTATTTTTAAGTGCTTAAAACCAGCAAAGTCACCCTCTTTATCCTACCCCATCCCACCCATGCTCCATTTGGCATAGCACTGTAAAGTTGAAATGGAGAGTAGGCAAGAATCACTAGAGCTCTTGGGATTGGAGATAAAGAGAAAGGGTAAGTATTAAACCATAACCACACTACTGAGAGAATGGCCGTCAACTGGAGATAACAAAGGAGAGAGAACTAAAAGATACAATGAACCTCAGAAGGAAAGGGGAAAGTGGGGCTACTGAACATCCTGATGTATAATTAAAAACCACCCAGTTCTCCCACAGAGTGAAAAATGCTCTGCCTCTGTTGGCCCTGCAGAATGAGCCATGCTTGGGCAGCTGAAACACACTGTCACTCTTAACAACCGTCTCTAAAGAGAAGACAATCCTGGCAGAGGGACAGTCATACAGTCCAGTGCTGGCAAGGTAGGGACTCCAGATGATTCCCTTGCCAAGGCAACACAGAATCTGGAGAAAGAAGCTGGCACCCATTATGGAAGGGGGAGCCACCCTGTGCTGCTAACGGGTGCTCTCTTTGCAGTAGGGTGGAGTTAACAACTCACAAGTACAGACTTCACACATTGCAAACTGGGCTAATCTCCACATTGTGCCAGCTGGCGACACAGCCTCTTGAGCAGTGCTTCCGCTTCATCACAGCAGGAGAGAGCATCCAATTTGCCTTGTGTGTGCCGTTGGCCTTTAAAAAATGTGATCCTGACAGCAGGTACCCAAATACAGAGCACTGCTATTCACAGTTGCCAAGCAACAGATGACAAAGTGAGCAAACCAGCCGAAAGGGTCAGGTGGAGCTCACAAAACTATGGAGCTTGGGGTCTGTGGGACACACCGTGGATCTGTGGGCACCGGCACCCAATTAAGGTGCAACCTGACCCTATGCATGCTCACTCAGAAGTATGTCTCACTGACTTACCCCAAATAGAGACACTTTACAGACAGCGAGGTTCAAATCAAGCCCTTTCTCCTCCTTGAAACATTCAGTGAGAATACTGTACAAAAATATTCAAGGTCAGGGCAGGATTGAAAATGTTTATGGGAAATGCCACTCTTCTGAAATCCTGTAGGAAAGTGAGGGTTTGTCAGACCAACATAGGAAAATTCCAGAGATGTTGGTATGCAGGCTGCAGCCCAATAGAGAAAAGCATATTCTTATGGCCTTGTGCCCTTAATTCTGTGATGGTTGTGGCTATGGTGATTTGTTATGCGGTTTTGAATTAAACTATTGGCCTCCAATGAAAATCCTCTGCATGTTTTAAATATGTCAGCTTTTCTTGTTGGCTGGCCAGGAAGTTATTTTCTATACTTGCTATAACATTAAATGATAACATTGGGTTGGATCCTCTTGAAAAGATTCCCAGATGCAAGGGGTGATTTTCACCAATTCTTCCCCACTCCCAGATCAGCCCTCCCTCTTCATGCTGCTCCTGGATTGGGGGGGGGGGGTCCCCCATCACCCAGGAGCAGCATTTCAGTGGACATTTGAGGCTGCAGGAGTAGGAGTCCTTCCACACACAAAAGTTCTTTCACGTATGAAAATTAACCCCTTGTCTTGATTCATTGTGACTTTTCAAATACAGCAACACGGCAGAGGGTTCCAAACAAGTTGATAATTTTTATGGCCCACAAATGATGTTATAAATATCCATATGGCCCTTAGCAGAAAAAAAGTTCCCCACCCCTGTCCTAGTCCAACACTCTGACCACTAAAGCATAGTGGCTACTTGAGAGTAGTGCCTGGGGATGGTGGAGTTTAAGAAGCAGAGGGGAAGGAGCTCAGCAAGGATGTGACATTATATAATTCACTCTCCAGAGTTACTATTTTTTTCAGAGATAATGATCTCTGTAGCCTAGAGATCAACTGTAATTCCAGGAGAACAACAGCCCCCACCTAGTGCCAAAGTGCCAGTAACCTAAAGGTTAGACATAAAAGATGCAATTTGCCACATCAACATAAACTTCCTTGAGGTCAGACCAATAGCCTGGCATGCACAACCAGAGGAAATGCGAGCAAGTAGGGTAATAAACAAAAAGGGAAATAAGTACCACCTGGCCAGAAAGATGAAAAGTCTATCTAATCCAACATCTCTTTCCATCCTTTGAGAAGCTCAGAAGCAGGGCACAAAGGCAACAGACCTCCCATCTGCTCCCAGCATCTGGTATACTTCTCCAGAATGTGGAAGTTCCATCATGGCTTTTGGAGCCCCAATCACCACCCCATGGACTGTTCACTGATATCAATTTGTAGCGTGTGATTTTAAATGTTAGGTCATTTTATCTGTTTCATGCACTATGTTGGGAGAGGCACCTGAGAAGCACTTTAGAAATGTCCTAAATAAATAATTATAAAAGCTCTTCCTCCCAGAATTCATATAAAGCTTTTAAAAAGCCATCTAGGCCATGTACCATCTTGCAGCAATTAACCCATTTTAACTAGGAGTTACATGAAGAAGTAGTTCCTGTTTGGGGCTAACCTATTTCCAGTCAATGAAACTGGATGATTCCAAGTTCTACTGTTTTGAAACAGGCTCATCTATTATTAAGTTAAAAGTAATTCCCACAAAAAACCCCTTGTTTTCCTATAAACAGAACCAGTTAACATACAAAAATGTAGAAATATAAATGTAGAAATATATTGCTACATACAAAAATGGAGTCCACCTCCCACTGAGTATGAATGGAAAAAGCTGGGATGCATTTCCTGAATGTCTCTTCTTTTTTGTCATTTATGGCAGGATAAATCATTTGGGATTGATGATTCAAAAGTCTAAATTGTGTTGCCTTACACCCACCTCTTTATGGCCTCGTTCTCAATATTCATAACTATTGTGCCTGAGTGAAGGGCTTATGTTTCTGATTTAGCAGAATGACATACTAACAATTAATCAACAATAGATGAAGGCTACTGTCCTGTGCACAAAAAAACTATTTGACTATTTCTGTTATCTGTTTTCCAGTTATTTAGAAATAATACTATGATGTTACTTCTCCCCCACTTCGTTTTTACATTTTATTTGTAACATCCAGTTCTAGTAAACTCAAAAGCGTGCTACATAATGTTCTATGTCAATCCAGCTGGTTCTAATAAAAGATTACAATGATTGTAGGTTGTTTTTGGATTTGGATCAGTACAGCTGCAAACAACTATGTTAATGTAAACCAGCCAAAAGGGGAGATTGATTTCTTAACACTTTAATGGGCTTATTCTGGGAAACTTCACACAATGAGCCAATATAAGGAGCACCTTTCTGAACCAGATTTGCTTAATGCAGCAGTGGCCAATTAGAGAATTCCAGCAGGTCATGAAGACAATAGCCCTGTGTCCTGTTTGTTCCCAGCATCTGGTGCTCAGAGGTATGCTGCCTCAGTACATGGAGGTTCCACTTAGCTATCACAGATTAGTCAGTCTGATGATTCTGAATACAAATACACCTTTCCAGGGTTTCTAAGGAAACCCAAAGCACCATTTAAAAATCTCAAGTGCCTTTGCTATTCACATCATTAGATAATAGTGCTGGGGAAGATAATTGTGCCATCATTCAGGTCAGAGATTAGTCTATTGTGACCAGTTCATTACAGACAGCAAGAAACAACTGAAAGTAGCAGTCTTCATTTTATCTACCTTTTGATTTGTTTATTTTATTAGATGTTTGGAATGTTAGTTCTTGATGGTATTTATATAGATTATTATTGTGGTAAGCAGTACTGAGAGCCTTATGAAGCTAAATGGTAAGATCGAAGTTTAAGTAAATAAAAACAAAATTGGAGTTCATTTTGCATTACAATCTATAAACAACATTGCTCAAGCCTTCTTTCTTTTGCATGCTTGCATTGCTCTGTTTTAAATGTGATACACAGCAAACTGTACTAGTACATAAGAACATAAGAGAAGTCAATGGCCCATCCAACCCCAACACTCTGTGTCACACAGTGGCCAGAACACACACACACTGTGGCTAATAGTGATGGACCTCTGCTCCATATTTTTTATCTAACCCCCTCTTGAAGCTGCTCCATATTTTTATCTAACCTCCTGTGGCAGTGAATTCCACATGTTAATCACCCTTTGGGTGAAGAAGTACTTCCTTTTATCCATTTTAACCTGACAGCTCAGCAATTTCATTGAATGCCCATGAGTTCTTGTATTGTGAGAAAGGGAGAAAAGTACTTCTTTCTATTCTTTCTCCATCCCATGCATAATCTTGTAAACCTTTATCATGTCACCCTGCAGTCGACGTTTCTCCAAGGTAAAGAGCCCCAAGAGTTTTAACCTTTCTTCATAGGGAAGGTGTTCCAAACCTTTAATCATTCTAGTTGCCCTTTTCTGCACTTTTTCCAATGCTATAATATCTTTTTTGAGGTGCGGTGACCAGAATTGCACACAGTATTCCAAATGAGACCGCACCATCGAATTATACAGGGGCATTATGATACTGGCTGATTTGTTTTCAATTCCCTTCCTAATAATTCCCAGCACGGCGTTGGCCTTTTTTATTGCAATCGCACACTGTCTTGACATTTTCAGTGAGTTATCTACCACGACCCCAAGATCTCTCTCTTGGTCAGTCTCTGCCAGTTCACACCCCATCAACCTGTATTTGTAGCTGAGATTCTTGGCTCCAATGTGCATTACTTTGCACTTGGCCACACTGAACCTCCTCTGCCACGCTGACGCCCACTCACCCAGCCTCAACAGATCCCTTTGGAGTGCCTCACGATCCTCTCTGGTTCTCACCACCCTGAACAATTTAGTGTCATCTGCAAACTTGGCCACTTCACTGCTTACTCCCAACTCCAAATCATTTATGAACAAGTTAAAGAGCATGGGACCCAGTACTGAGCCCTGCGGCACCCTACTGCTTACTCCACTGCGAAGACTGCCCATTTATACTCTGCTTCTTAATTAGCCAGTTTTTGATCCACAAGAGGACCTGTCCTTTTACTCCATGATTTTCGAGCTTACTAAGGAGCCTTTGATGAGGTAAAATGAAACGAGGTTCTTCATTGTGGGAATTAGTTCAGTCATACTTTACTTATATTAACTATATCCAGGGGTCATGTTGTAGAAAAATAGGTGGTGGAGCTCATCCAGGGATTTTTATGCAGCTGCACATATTATTCAATGGACAAGGAGGTGGAACTCTCAGAAAGGTTCAGGAGCTGTGCTCCTGTGAGCTCCCACTGAATCTGAGCCTGACTATATCCATTTCCTAGCTTTGAAGGTATTTCTCCCCTATTAGAACACACTAAGCAGATGCTTTTAGTGACTCTCTGGGACACCCCTAATATCTGTGTCCTGAGTAGCCAAAGCCATATTTAACTTCACCAGCATATGTAGCAGGAAGGAGGGAGAGAAGGAAATCTTTGCTAAGGATTATTTTTCCCTTTCCTGTTTCAAGCACCTTATGGAACTTGGGTGTGGCTTGAAGTGTGAGTGCTTGGGCACAAGCTGAAGGGCAACAGCTAAAAGATTGCTGGCTCTTAGCCCATGGCTCAAGAGTCTGTGTCTTTGAGCATGCCAGCCAATGAGTTCTGCAACAGTCCAAGGGTTAGTTACCGTACTTGTTTTGTTTGCTGTTTACTGATTTATTTATATCATTTCTGTTGTAAACTTTCTTTGGTGAGTTGAATTTCAGAACCCTTCATGCCTCCCCCACCAAGAAAAAAAAGCCACAGAATAACTCACAGCTCAGTAGGAAGCATGTAAGGCTATTTTTAAGTTTATTTACCCTTGGTTTATTTCTATACTATTTATTTCTATTATCTGTTTTCCAGTTATTTAGAAATCCAGAACTGACAACAGTGTAACTATGCCAGAAGTGTCCCCAGTCACCCATGCAGCTGCTTTCCTTTGTATTCATAGCAATACCGAATTCTTGCGAAACAAATGCTATTAAAAATGTGCCAGCAGGAATAAATCATTCTACTCGCCCCCAGGCCAACCTCAGTTTTTATACCCTTTATTACTTAGCCTTCACCCCCCCCCTTTTCCCCCCAACCACTTCAGCCTTATCAACACCTGCTATTGTGATGTCCTGCTAGTAGCTACTTAGTAAGCAATGATTTCTGCATTAAGGGTCATTTTTAGTCCCTGCTTAATGCACAGCCAACACAGATATGCCCACCCTCCCATTCAAGAGGCTGGCTGATTTATCAGTCTTCTAAATAATCCCTTGTTCAGAGGGTGGGAGAGCCATGGCCCAAGGCAAGGAGGGGTCAGAGGTACACTGCCCACCCAAGCACTTATTTGTCAATCCTAAATGGTTTTGAAAGGCCGTTTTTTAAAAATAAATTTATAGGATTATAGTTTGTGGGCTGAAGTGAAAGATACATGAGTGGAGCCACTATTAACACAGCTCTGCTTGGACAACCATTAACACTAGATATACTGCAACCTGCTCATTACACACAGAGTATCTCACACAAACATAAATGCAAACTGGGCTACAGTAAATTTAATTCAGTGCAAGCTGGCAGCATAGCTTCTTCCATACCTGTCTGCTTGTACAAGGGTTCTAAGCCTGAGCGTTCTCCATTAGGTGTAACCCTATCCCTGAAGAAAGATCAGTGGCAGCTCTTGCCCAGTGAAATGATAGTGCTATAAAATCCTTCCTCACCCAACCTATCAGGTCTGTCCACATTGCAGTCCTCTACCTGCTTTGGTAGATTTTTTCCAGGATCGCTATTATGCTTCCTGGGCAAGGTAAAGGCTCCTGTGCAGTCTCTTCCTATTTGGAAAGGCTGGGGGGGACTGGCAAGGGGCTCTTGGACTGTGGAAGGGACAAGTGGGGATTAGACATCCTCATCCTGAAATCACTGTTTGGTTACTGTATTTCATTACGTTTTTGCTTTCTGTAATTCCTAACTGAAATCTTTGAATTGCTTATTATAATGTTATTGCTTTGCTTATGGAATTGTATTACTGTTCCCCTTCCCTGTGTACTCATGTGTCTTGTAGTAGAAAGGACAGATGAAATATGACATAGGACTTCCACATACCTCCCAGAAATGGGAGAGTGTAGAGAAAATGGACCTCTAGGCTATTTTCTTGTTCTTTCATTAGATACAGAATTAAACTTTGGTTCAGGCTTTGTATCAAAACTTAGGTTGGGAACATGGGGAACAGATCAAAGGGAAACATCTGGTATCTGTCATAAGCGAGTAGCAAGTCGCCTTTGTACCTTTGGATAAGCACTTCAGAGACCAGAACATCATTTCTTTCAGAATGGCACTGAGGTGCCAATGCCTTCCTGTTCCACAACAGCCCTGCAATTCATGCTGTGATTTATACTCTATTCAGGGATGAGAGACGTTCTAGGTAACTCTCCATCCCTCATTAAATGGGCATTCCCTGAGCAATTTGTTATAACACAGTCATATTAACAAAATGTCAAGGATCTGAATTTTGTATTGGCTTAAAGTGCCCCAAGCCTATGCAAATTCCTAACCTTTAAGAAGCTAGCATTTCTGTTGTTGCCTGCCAGTTGGAACAGCCTGCTTCAGCTCTCTAGAGGCCTGGGTTAATCCTACCATGGGTCAAGCCACACCTGGCTTACAATGAAGACTTGAAATGATTGCCTGAGTTCAGTCTAGAAGCATAACCCAGTAACTGTGTCTTAGGCTATAACTGTGTAGTTAAGAACCTTAACTGGTAGCTCCTTTGTTTTCTTTATCACTGCTAAATTGCTTTGAAATTCAAACATTCTTTAACAAATAAATACTTTTACTATATCTGGTTGTTCTGTACTTCTGAGGTTGCAATCTGGTACCTGGTTCGTAGAAACTCATTCTGCAAGAGTCCTATCTTGCAGGATTGACATTCTGGTTTAACCCCAGAGAGATCAGGAGTTTGCCCACTGGCTTTTGATCATATGGATGCTGTCATAAGCTGGTAACATGGTAATTTGTGAGGATTCACACTCCAGGTTGGTTATGTAATTTTGAACTCTGCCCTTCACACCAAGGATCTCCTGGATTGCGAATTCTTGACACGGTGTCTCCATTAACTTCCCATAATTAGAAAGGATTCTGTCTATAGTTTTGAATGGCTATCATCCATTTCTATCTATCTGAGGAAGTATGAGTGCATACAAAAGCTCATACCTTGAATAAAACTTTGTTGGACTTAAAGACACCACTGGACTCTTAACTTTGTTCTGTTGCTTCAGACCAACATGGCTACCCACCTGGATTTGTTATGCTTCCTATGGGAGGGTGGAATCTCCTAACTAATCAAAAGTGTATGTTGAATAAGACTATACCTTTAATAACAGTTCATAGACTCTAAAAATGCATGTAGACTCTTAGGCTTGGTGATGAGGTTATAGAACATTGAGAAAATCACTAGTTTTCAACTTATTTGAAGCCTTGCCTGGAAATATGACCCCAAGCCAGGGAAGAAGACTGGCTACAGTCTGGTGTAGAACTCATAGCTCCAGTTGACTTGAACTGGAAAACAAAGGTGAAAAAACCCTTTTCACTATAGTTTGCAGAAGGTTGACAACATTTTTTTAAAAAGCAATCTAACCGGGCTCTCATGTTTTTTAACAGTTGCATGATACAAAAAGATTTGCTGTGTAACAATATGCTATAAGTTTTGAAACCACATAGGGTTTTACGGAAATCTATTATGTTAACTGTTATTCAGAGGTACCACCAGTAACTTTTGTATCCTGGGTATGGTGGCCAACTCAGACTGGGAGATGCCTGAAAATTTTGGGTGTGGAGCAACCACAGTGGGTTATATTGCCATTCAGACCTTGTCCAATGTGGCCATTTTCTCCAGGGGAACTGATCTCTATAGTCGAGATCAGTTGTAATTCTGGGAGATTTCCTGGAGGCTGGCAACTC
The DNA here is from genome assembly GCF_032191835.1 of Heteronotia binoei. Taxonomy (NCBI): domain Eukaryota; kingdom Metazoa; phylum Chordata; class Lepidosauria; order Squamata; family Gekkonidae; genus Heteronotia; species Heteronotia binoei. The sequence continues at coordinate 88,281,534 of NC_083228.1, read as the reverse complement.
ATTCCTGTGATATCCACAGTCAGGAACCTCTTCAATTCAAGGGGTCAGAACCTTCTGGAAAGTGATATCTGCAGTATATAGAAGGTGCAGTTTCATTTACACTACTACATAGAGGCTTTTTTCTTGCAGGAAGAGGAGAGCCAGAATCAGCTAGCTGGCCTTTGAAGGTCCCAATCTATTCTCAATGCTCATTTAATGTGCATGTAAAACCTTTGGCTGAGATCACAGGGAACTATGGAGTAGCTTATCTCCAATATGCAGATGGTACCTAGCTTTATATATCATTATCCAAGCCTCCTAGGGTTGCCTGGTCTTACCTGGCTGATGGTCAGGGACTCTGTTCCTTTCATTAGTTGCCTTTGACATGCACACAAAGTGCGCATGCTGAGATAACATCACCCAGAAGTGATGTCATTGCGCCTGGCATGTCACATGAGGGAGCTCTAGCATTTGAGGGGGGGCTCTATGATGACCAAATACTAGACCATCCCCCTTGTGATGCACCCTGCATAATGAGGTCACTTCCAGGCAACAGCATCATGGCAGGCGCATCTGGTATGCCAGCACTCTTTGGGGAAGCAGGGCTCCCCTGCTGGCCAGTTCTGTGGTGGCATGTTGGAGGCCCCAAAAATCAGGGGAACCCCCACGTGCAGTGGGAAAATGGGAACCCTAAAGCCTCCAGAAGCAGCTGTGAAAGTCCTTGGTCAATGTCTTCAGGATGTTGTCATATGGCTGAGGTATAATGCAATATATAGGAATAGTAATGTAATGCAATGTATTCTATAGTGATGTATAGTATTGTATAGTAACAAATAATAATGCAACGCAACGCATTGTAATGCAATGCAATATATAGGAATAGATTTCTCTGACATAATACCTCTAAGGAACAATATAATGGTATAGTACTTAGAATAACATATAGTGATTGTATTGTAATGCAATGAAAATTGAAATATATTTCCCCACATAACACTGCACCCCACCCCAAGAAACAAACAAAATGTTGTTTGTTACCTTAATGCTTGAGAGGAGACAAATGTAGCATAGCAACGGAGTCTCAGTTAACTTCTCACAATTAGAAAGAATTCTCTTACATATTTTGACATATTTATTGCTTCACGGTTGTTCCACCTTCATTAAATCCATACAACTGTTGACCCTATAAACTTAACTTGTTATTCCTGTTTTGATTCCGCATATCTTAAAATATCTTCATCATGTTGTATGATAATTTGCTGTTCAGCCTAAGTTTGAATGGTTAGCTTCCATTCCATTGTATCTGAAGAAGTGTGCATGCACACAAAAGCTCATACCTTAAATAAAACTTTGTTGGTCTTAAAGGTGCCACTGGACTCTTAACTTTGTTTTACCATAATTTTTTTGCAAAATGCTAGAACAGCTACCATGCCACTTCCAGTTTTCACTGGAAGCAATGTCAGCATGCTGGCACATACTCCACCCCTTCATGAAATGGATGCTAGGAGATAGTGCACTATAGTGAAAAGTCTGCTATCCCTGCTTTACATGTATAATCCCAACTCCACATTATAGGTTTACCAGGCCATGGCAACTGGTGAGAACTTTGGGGGTGGGAACTGGGGGGCACAGTGTCAAGTAAAATCATGGTCTCTAGCAATTCCAGGAGCTACTCCATATCACTTCCCTGAAAGTTTCTTCTGGAAGTGACATAGCAGCACACATACCACCAATGTTAAATTTCCTCCCCTCCTGCCATAGTGAAAGGCATGGATAGCAAGCCTCTTGAGTCCTACTATAGTAAAACTACCTGTCATCCTTGCTTTTTGCCTACCAGCACCTGTGATCCTGATAGGAGGAAATGGGGATGGTGGTAGTGGATGCTTTATAAAACCAGAGTTTTTACCAAAGGATCTAAAGATGTCACTTCTGATTTTTATTGTAAATGACATCATTGTGTCCCTGCTCCTAAATTTCTCCCATGGGTTACTGGCCCAGGCCTGGCAAGCCTAGTCGCAGCAATATCAGACTGGGAACCTCAGCACAATTTTGGGAGAGAAGTTTCATTAAAATCAACATGTAAATATCCTGAGGCAGATTTAAGTGTTAATGTCATATTGAAGTTCCAATTATAGATATCAAAGTTAGATCTAAGGAACTTTCAGTACAGGCCAGCCATTGCCAGCAGCTACCTTATGATGCCAGTTCTTCCTCAGTACTCCCACAACAGAATAATCCCCATCATGGGTAAATATAATTCAGGCTGAATACAACTATATCACAGATGCAACAGAAGTTACTTTTGGGTTTTTTCCCTTCTGGAGGGCAAGTCAGGCTTTCTGCCCACTGTCTTTGCAACACAGTTGTCAGCAGGCCTCAGATTCAGCGGGAGCTCACAGGAGCATAGCTCCTGAACCTTTCTGAGAGTACCACCTCCTCCTTCTGAGAGTTCCACATCCTTTTCCATTGAATAGTATGTGCAGCTGCATAACAATCCCTGGATGAGCTCCACCACCTATTTTTCTACAAAACGACCCCTTCTTGTCAGGCATATTTACCAGTGATTTAAATATCATTTCCGTCATGCTTCAGGTAGGTTGCAATTTTTAAAATTTAAACAATTCCTTAGTCAATCAAAAATTCATTCATGACCTTAAGGACACATGCCATTTTTTAAAAATTACAAAACAGTTTTTATAGGAGGGTAGTGGTAGATTGATGACATCACAGGCACTAATCAATTAGCACTGCACACAGACAGCTTCTACAGCAAACTTGTGGAATCAATTTGCCTGGAGCAAAACTGCTGCCTGGCTATTTAAGGTTCCTGCTTAAATAGCTCTCTGCAGGGCTTTTTTTGTAGAAAAAGTCCAGCAGGTACTCATTTGCATATTAGGCTACACCCCCCCCCGACAGCACCATTGTTTCAGTTTTTTATATAAAAAGCCCAGCAAGAACTCATTTGCATATTAGGCCATACCTCTTGAAGCCAAGCCAGCCGGAACTGTATTCCTGTGCACTCCTGCTAAAAAAAAAGCCCTGGCTATGACGGTCCAAGTTACATTCTTTGTGCTATATGAGACTAACTTCATTGGTGGTGGTTCTAAAGATCCTAATATGAATGAAACTAAAAGAAGCTTGGGACTCTTTAGCTTGGAGAAACATCGACTGCGGGGTGACATGATAAGAGGTTTACAAGATAATGCATGGGATGGAGAAAATAGAGAAAGAAGTACTTTTCTCCCTTTCTCACAATACAAGAACTCGTGGGCATTCGATGAAATTGCTGAGCAGACAGGTTAAAACGGATAAAAGGAAGTACTTCTTCACCCAAAGGGTGATTAACATGTGGAATTCACTGCCACAGGAGGTGGTGGCAGCCACAAGTATAGCTACCTTCAAGAGGGGTTTAGATAAAAATATGGAGCAGAGGTCCATCAGTGGCTATTAGCCACAGTGTGTGTGTGTGTGTATATATAAATTTTTTTGCCACTGTGTGACACAGTGTTGGACTGGATGGGCCATTGGCCTGATCTAACATGGCTTCTCTTATGTTCTTATCAGTCCTTAAGCTTTTAAGAATTGGAAATTCTGCAGAATTATAGGCATATTATCAAACTATAGGATGTAATAACCAGAAACTTAACATGGCATGGCAGAGATAGAGGATGTAGTGTTTTTAATGTAGTGTTTTAAATTTGATCTGTAGGTTTTTTATTGTTATTACTGTATGTTGTGATCTGCCCTGAGCCCATTTACAGGAAAGGGCGGAATATAAGCCTACTAAATAAATAATAAAATAAGACCAGTGGCATCTAGAATTTTGGTCTAAAAATAAGCCTTTCACATTCTTCCTAGAAATATGCACAGCAGAGAAGCGCCACAAATTAGCTTGATTGGCAATACTTATTCTGCTCGTAAAGCTAGAATCGATTTGTAAACACTGCTATCAGGAGGTGGGAGTAAAATATAATTGTAGAGGCAGGAGTGAGTAGCCTAATGGTCAACAGGGATCAATCTTCCCCTAGCAACCTTTCAGAGTAGCACTAGGCAGCCTTCTCTAGGATGCTACACAGCAGCTCTGACCTGCTGTATAAGTTATATATCTGGGTCCTATTATACATCATTTTCTGATTATGCAAAGGCTGGGATCCCATTATTTCCTGGCCATCCGATGGGCTTTTGCTAGGAAACTGATACCTCAAGTCCCTGTTTTGTTATCGTTGGCTCCTGATTCTTGCTAAGCACTCTCCCTGACCCAGCCCAGAAACAGAGGCTGCATTCCTTGTAGGGAATGGCCCAGATCCTGGGTTGTCACAGCTATGCTGAACATATCTTCATTATCTGAGTCCCAATACTGCTGGTGGAACTGATATAGAGTCATACAAGACTTTAGCACTTCATTTAGTATATTTTGATATTAATCCTCCAATGAACCACACAGAGATTAAAACAGGTACTTGAATAGGCATATTACTGTTAATAAGAATGGGTGGGAAGAAACAGGAGAGTGATATCAGATTGAAAGTAGCTTTAACATTCACTTACTGAGGAAGGGGAGCAACAACAGAAGGGAGGGCTTTAGTCTCCATTGCTCCGCCTGTAGGCTTTCTAGAGACATTTGTCCAGCCACTGTGTGGAATAAGTTGCTGGACTTAAAAGTAGGGTTGCCAACATCCAAGAAGTACAACTGATGTCCAGACTGCAGCAACCAATTCTCCTGGAGGGTGATCTCCATGGCATCACATCCCTGCTGAGCTCCCTTCCCTAACTCCACCCTCCCCTCTTCAGGCGCCATCCTCAAATACCCAGGAATACCCAAACCCAACAGTCAACTCTAACTCAACAGATCATTGGATCAAACCTCCATTCCCTCCAGGGAACTATTATGATTTGTCAAACAACTGTTCAAAGCATTTGGCAGAATTCACACAAGCAAGCAGTCTGGGTAATCCCATGAAGCTGTTTTATACTGAAACAGACCATCCGTCCACCAAGGTCAACATTGTCTACTCGCACTGGGAGAAGCTCTCCAGGGTCTCAGGCAGAGGTCTTTCGCATCACCTATAACCTGATTTTAATTGGAGGTGCTGGGGAGGGGCCTTTTGCATGCCAAGCAGATGCTCTACTTAGAGGATACAAGTGTTCCCTCTAAGCTGAACAGCCACTCATTAACACAGGAAGTCCCACTCAGCAGCAATCTGGAGCCACGTAGGGTCCTGGACTGCTTATTGCCCATTTAAAGATGACAGCAGTTATATTCTATTCAGGATGTGAACTGCTCTATTCAGTAGGATGGGGGGAATTACAAGGAACAACCTTTCCCTGACTGTGTCACTGGCACAACTGTTTATCGAATAAGCTAGAACTGCCTTGCGTAAATGAAAGGTCCAAAACAAAGACCAGAGCTCCTTGGAAGAGATCAGTTTCTCTGCAAATTAATTTAAAATTTGGTAAGGAGATGATCAGCAGGAAATCCACTTGAAAGTGACAAGACTATGCCAAAAGCTAGCCTATCTGAAGCTCCCTCTGAAATGCAAAGCAGGAGCAGACAGAGGCCAATACCATACTCAGAGAGTTCTCTTATCATCCCAATTAAAGACGCCCTTTCCAGAACCCAAGATCACTAGCCTACACCAAATTTACAGGTCCATCTTTCCATACACAAAATTCTAAGCCACCAACAATTTAAACAAATTATTGGTGCTTCTGGCGCCATGGAAACACTCCAGTGACTTGAGGTGGCCTCTGGCAATTTCGGTAGACTTCAGGGCATAGGTCAGTAGAGTGCAGCAGATCTAGTAATGGAGCCCAGCACAAAAGTTGTCTAATTACATAAGGCTTAGGGCTCAGAAAAACAGCCAAGAGGGAAAGAAAAAAATAAATTTAGCCAGTCAGGGTTTTTTCTTCTGGTCAGTGGGTATGTAGCTATGTAGCTAAATGTGTGGTATTTAAGGGAGGGGGAAGCCACATATTCCAGTTTACTAAAAATCCTCTGCCTGTTTCAGATTATTCTTATTTGTCACAGTTGACCAAGTCAGCATCCCTCCCAAATATACACTGTGGAGTCTGAGGCCCCAAATATTTATTATCCCTTTGGCTATTTCAGTCTGCATCACTGCAGCTTCTCACTCAGGAATACATGCTTATTGCAAGATATTTTCTGTTAGTCAGATACCTAACCCAACCCATAGACAAGGCTGGGTTCATAACTAAGCATATTCTGTTCAGTAACAAACATGCTAAGCAAATGTAGTAGATATAACAGAATAGCAAATTCAGCATAACCAGCTACCAAGTGAAACATCAACACATTCCCTTAGATCCATTCAAATATATAACAATTGTGAAAAACAGAAATCCCACATTCATTGCAGGTAGTACTTTAAATACAAGACACATTTAAATGACTCTTTCAAAGGCTATTTTTTGGCATTCTATGAGCACCAAAACACAGGCTTTTCTGACCACACAGGTGGTTGCAACAGTCAGAAGCAAAGAATAAGGGGGAAAAGAAAAACAAAGCTGATTGCTTTGGCCTTCTTTGCCCCCAGGATGCTTTGGTGATATGCAGCACCGGACAGAGAAGGGGAAAGAAATAATCATGGACGGAAAAAATTGACCAGCTGAATGGTAGTTTTTGATCAATAATATAAACGCAGGGTAATTGCCTGGAACGCAGCTGCCTGTAGGATGCCCAGGCGGAGACAGTCAAGGTCATCTGGCCTCTTTTTCCTCTGACAGTTTTCATTCTAAATGTAATTAAAATTCCATAGCTCTGTGTGACACATCAGCAAAGGGCAACCCAGGAGGGGAAGTGCTTGCTGCCCCCACAGATGGGCATGAAATGGTCAGGAGGAGCAGAGGGAACAGGTAGATCTAACAGAATCTCTTGCTTGAAGCTTAAGGCACACAATTCCAATTAACGGATGGCATTTCCCCCCTGCAATTAGTGACATACGCCTTTTTCATCACCCACACTACTGAGATTTGTAATAGGGGAGTAAGACTTCCACCTCTGCCACCATCAGTGGGGGGGTGAGATGTTATTGATTACATGAATAAACAAGTCAAAACAAGGAGGAAAAACAAAGCAAAAAACCCCCACAATGTTTGTCACTTTTCTGTTCTCTGTTCAGATAAGGGAGGAATATTTTAAACATGACTTTCCCTTTGTCTCAGTTCTTGTGTATCAGCCATATATTTGGAAAATAAAACACAAGGGAGTTTAGTGTCACTTTAAAGGTTAGCAGGATCAATGTGGCACAAATGGACATGGGCTAGAATCTCCTTCACTAGATGCTTTCAGTGTGCCACCTATGAAGCAGGCTTTAGCTACGAAAAAATCTACCATTTAAAAAATCTGTTAGCTGTCAAGGTACTATCAGTGTCATTTCTAGTTTTGCTGCAACTGTGAAACATGGCTCCCTCTCTGACATTGTTTTTTCCTTCAATGCTTAAGGCAACTTTTGCTGGCCATGTGTACAGAATAATTAAGTAAAACAAGAAATAGTGAATGTATGTGCATAAGTCCATGTGTGTAACTGGCATCTTAAGTGGGGTGGTGAAGGACCACTCAGTATCACCTAGTGTGGCTCATAAAGGTAAGAAACATGGCTCTTCAAAAAAGAAAATGAAATATTTAAATTATGGTATATGGAGTGATGTTAAAGTAGCCAAGTATGTGAAAGGAATCGCAAGCAAAGATTTGTATGGGGCTAAAGGACTTCTTAGAGATGTATTACAAAAAGGGAAATGATAAAGTGAACAGTTGCTAGTAATATGAACATGAACCATTTATTTATGCCAGTGCACTAAAACAACAGCATAGGGTTTTCCTGTGCACATATATTATTGCAAGAGCTCATGCATGCCACTTCCTAATAAAGGATTGTAAACACTTTATGGATTATTAATCAACATGCCATTTATCAGAAATGTTAATATACGTAATTCAGTTACACAGATTTGCTTTCTTACACTGGTTCTTCGTTGATCGCTACATTTTTATGTAGGTTGGACTCATCATTGTAAAAAGGTTGCAGATCCCTGATCTAATGTTTCTATCTTAGTGGATGGCACATGAGGGAGCATTTTATCTTCCTTAAGGAGTAAATCCAACTTTGCAGGGAATTATAAGGTACTCTTAGATAAGAACCAAGTAGTGATATATCATATTTTCCCGGGCCATTTTAGGAACAGGGCACATATAGATATTCCATGTTTCTTTTTCTCCAGCTAAGCAGCCTCATTCAATCAAGATCTGATGCTGTTGTTCTCATGGCACCTTCTTATTGTGGGTTCTGTTTGAAGGCATTGTTTGGGGTATATTCTTGTAGCTTCCTTCCTGTGAAGGTACGGAAGTCAGTTTTTGAAATTATTCTTTCATCTTTTAATTGTCTCTATATTTCCTTTGGGAACTTAGCTTAGCTAGAAACCAAGGCTGCTGACTTTTATTAGCTCTGTTGCTTGTGCCTCTAACAGGAGCCTGATACTACCAGCAATTTAACAGGTAGAGACAATGATAGGAAAGCTTCATCTGCTAGTTTTCTTTATATCAGCAGCTGCTAAGGAACAAGATCAGGGCCAGAAAAAACAAATTGCAACAATACTAGGATTTTAATCAACCAACTAAGTTAAAAACTGCTTGAAAGAGAAAGTAATATTCTGTTTCTGTCATGGCTATTAACAGAAAGAAGTAGAATTGGTATTGAGTCCATTTTAAAACCAGCCTGATCATTTATCTTTGATTTTTAAGTTCAAGCATAAAATTATTTGCTGAAGATGTTAAAATCTTATTGCAGAAGTCTGCATAGAAACAAACCATTTTCCCACTTGGGAGACTCCAACACAGAACAACCCTAACTATGTTTACTTGGAACTTAAGTCCCACTAAGTTCAATCAGTCTTATTTTTTTTAGTACAGTGCTTTTTAAATTATACATTAGGGACTCTCTTACAAATGGGTCACGAGGCAAGGAGTGGGAAGGTGAGGAAAGAAAAGGTTGAACTGGGCTTTGGAAAGCTTGGTGGTATATTTGTAAAATGGCCCCTGAAATATAGCTCGTTGTTCACTCATATGTTATGTATTTCTAAATGGTAAACTATCATCTAGTTGAGTGTTACACTTATGTGAGATTCCTGCATTTTATGTAAAAGAAGAAAAGTAGCATGAAGTCACTTAGCAAGCGGTCCCCTGAAGCACTGTAAACTTAGCAGTGGATCCCACTCCAGAAAGTCTGAGAATTGGTGAGGCTTCAATGGGAATTCATCTGCTTTGCACACCAGGGCCCAGGTTCAACTCTCAGGATCTCCAGTAGGTAGGCGATGTGAAAGACCTCCGCCTCAGATCCAGGAAAGCTGCTGCCAGTCAGAGTAGACAATACTACCCTTGACAGACCAATGACTTGACTCAGTATAAACAGTAGCAAAAACTGCAGAGATTCAGAAGCCAAAGTGGGAGGAGGGGAATCAACAGGGCTTTATATCTCTTGTAGCACAACTTTATGACTGTGGCCTTGGGCTTCACTGGAAAGAGCCATCTTACCTTAGGAGTCAGGGTCATTTTTGTACTGCAAGCATAAACCACCTCCTGAGCTAATTAATTTTTAAGGTTTTTAGAGTCGTTTTGGGGGCAGCCATCTCCCTAAGACAATTTAATGCACAATAAGATATATTCTATGGGGGAAAATCTTTTGAAACGTCATCTCTGAAATATGAACAGAAACAGCTCCTGCCAATGCCATGCATTTGTTTCTGCTGTTAGGTATAGGAATGGCTGGGGAAGGGTGCTGGATGCTGAGCATGAGGCCTGAGGGTGATAAACTGTAATGAACCAGCAACAGGCCTTTGTTGCCTCATTACACCCTTAGGGGCAGCAGCTTTAGAAACTGGCAGCTTAATGCTTAACAAGTCACAGCCTTTGGATTCAGGCTTATTTTTAAAAATGTTATGTTTTACTGCAAGCTTATGTTTCTGTCAATTATGCACCCCAGTGGTTCAAGCTTACTTGAAACCATTCCCTCTGGTGTGGAAGCTGATCCCTCCTCTCCAAAATATGGGGACTGCCTTGCAGTTATATAACAGCAGTTGGAAGGTAGGTCCTCTGCACATGTTCAGAACTTCAGAGGCATTTTGTCATGACTTCCCACATTACAGATTCTGATGAGTGAGGGGCAGGAAGGTTTGTTAGGGAATAGGTCTTTAATTATAGTGTGTCAAACAACAAAAGATGAAAAAAATAGAACAGGTTCTGGTAATTACAACAACGAAGCAGCTGCCCTTTCCTTGGTCCTGTAAACTGGACAAAACAGACTCATTACCCTTGCAGCAAGGCTTCTGGCCACCCTGTTGGACAGCAAGCGAAGGAGCCTGATGGAGGCAAAGAGAGCATCTCTGGTCTGCTCTTCCCGCTGGCTTGCCTTTGCTGACTCCAGAAGGAGGAAGGTATCTATCTGGTTGCTAGCCTTTCATAGGCAGCTGGGGGGCAGGGGAGGGAAGAGCGCTTGAAGACTTGGCCGACAGCAGGGTGTGTCTTCTCTTCAGTGTCTTCTGCCTTTATTTGCGCAAACCCTTCCTCAAGGCAGACGCTGTCCAGAAAAGCCGTCTACCTACACAGCATCTGCACACTGCCTTGTGAGGAGGGAGGAAGGGTGACCGGAGAGAGATTCCCACCCCACAATCGCATCTCCAAATGTGGGGTCCCCCAAATCCTCACCCCATCAGACCCCTCACACAATGGGAGCCCTAGCCAAAGAAGGCAGCAACGCCACCCGACGGCCAGCCTCCTCAGCCAAGCATCTTCCCCCCGCCCCCCACACCCAGACTTTCAGCTTTCTCCTTGCAACGGAACCTGCAATTCCTTGTCTGGAAGCCTCCCCCCCCCCCGCCTCCTCGGGTGAGCAACCGTGCCGACCCCAGCACCGACAGAGCAGAGAGCAAAGCAGGGATTCGGGACGTGGGAGTAGAAAAGGAGGAGGAAGAGGAGGGCAGCGAGCTGCAGGCAGAGCCCAGCAACGGGAGGGCTCAGCCAGAGGGGCAGAAGTTGCCGCACTAGAATAGGCAAGAACCTGAAATCCATCTTCTCTCCGGTCTTCCCGGAAAGGGGGGCGGGGGGAGAGCCTGGTCCGTTTCACCGCTCGCCCCTCCCCACCCGCCGGGAAGTGCGCAGGCAGAGGCGAGCCCGCCTGTCGGAGGAGCCGCTCCGGGCAAGAAAGGAGTTAGGGGCTTTGCAGGCACCTGCCGCAGCGAGCCAAGGGGCACTCGCGCGCGTCCAGCACACCCGTTGCAGCAGCAGCAGCAGCTGCTACTTGGTGGGGGGAGTGAGGGCGGCGGAGGAGGAAGGGGCCGCCCCCAGCTACTCACCGCTTTGCTCCCCCAGGAAGACCAGTTTGAATTTCCTTAGCGGGTTCCCAAAGTCTCCTCCCGTCGACATGGTGCTTGGCTCCGGCGAGGGGTGATCGGAGAGGAGGGCTTTCAGTCTCAGCAGCAGCAGGAGGAGGAAGGCGGAGGGCAGCAGTGGTTGACGGCGGGTCCCTTTGCTGAGGGCGGCCGGCCGGCAGCTCTCGCCCTCCCTGCCTTCCCGGCGGCGACGGCGGCTCTTGCTGTTGGCTGGGCGGAGCGGAGCTCTGCAGGGGGAGCCGCCCGAGCGGGGCGCAGCCTGCAGTTGCCGGGCAGGGAGGCGCGTCCACACCGGAGTGCTACTGCTGGCGGCGATGTTGGCGCGAGCTCCGATCTCTACTAGCTGCTCCTGGATCCCGCCCTCCCGCCAGCCTCCCCCGCCCCACCAGCGGCGCATGCGCTCTGGCCCCTTCCCGGCTACCCTGATGTCATGCTGGAGCGGAGAGCGGCCAGCAAACCAATGCGGTGCCGCAGGAGTGGGAGAGGAGTGTGTGTGTGAGAGAGGAATCAGGAGCCGCTGCTGGTGGCCGAGGGTGGGGCAGAACACCGCGGAGCCTCCCCGCCGCTGGTCGGCCAGGCAAGAGGAGCGAAGAGCGGCTCCTCCGCACCCAGCACGTGCCGGCGGGTGGAAACACCTGCGGCGGGGTGGGTGGGTGGCTGGGAGAGAAGCAGGTGGGAAGGAAGCGGCAAGTGCGTGCATGGGGTGGGGGAGATAGGCAGGCAAATTGCCTGACTGAGGAGCAGCCCCTTGGACTCCTGTTAATACGTCCAGAATAACCACCACCCCTTTGCCTTTATTGGTACAATCGCTTAATTATTCTTAAGCACCGCTCGGAAGAGCCAGCCACTGTTTTAATCGTGCTAGCGGTAGTCCGGCCTGACGGAGGTGAAGCCCGAGACAACACGGAGAACAAGCCTGAGCAAATCTACTCAGAAGGCAGTTCCATTGTGGTCAATGGGACTTCCTCTCAGGATGGGATTGCAGCTTTAGGTGACTTACCCCGTTGTCACGATTTACGCAGGAGGGCAGGGGCCCCTGGCCCTTGCCCTGACCAATCCTATCCGATGGTTTATTTGATAAAACAGACTTGTAAAAGGTCAGGCCTCCTGAGATTGAAAGCATCGGGTTCTGGGGGAAGGGGGTGTGCCTCTCTGTTATGAATTTGAAGGGCTTTTTTGAACAGGAACGCAGTTCCGGCTGTCTTGGCGTCAGGGGGTGTGGCCTAATATTCAAATGAGTTCTTGCTGGGCTTTTTCTACAAAAAGTCCTGTGTGAAACAATGGTGCCATCAGGGGGTGTGACCTAATATGCAAATAAGTTCCTGCTTGGCTTTTCTTACAAAAAAGGCCCTGTGAGTTTGCATAGGACTCGGAGAAATTATAATTCAGGCTTTTATGTGGTGCAGTCCAGGCAGTTAAAGGGTGGGAAAGAGGGGAATTCTTCCCCTCCTTCTCAGTGGGATGAAGTTGCACTTTATATTTTCCTTAGAAAAGGAACTGGAGGTCATGCTTTATATGTGATATGAGGATAGAGCCAGACTGGCCATTTGAACTTTCAGGGAAATTTCCCATAGGGCCACTGGGGACTCTTGAGTGCCAGGCCCAGTGAAAGGTCTGAGCCAAGTGGCTCCTTAAGGAACTTGCACAGCTGCTGATGCTTGGCTCAGACCCTTCACTGGCCATGGAAATCAGTGTCAGCTCACCAGCCATCTCCACTCACACTGCTGCCAGAAGCAATGAGTGAGCGGATGCTGCTGGCACCATGGAGTACCTGGCTTGTACCACTGCAGCCCTGGCTTGTACCACTGCAGAGACCACTCAGCCTTGCTTGTTCCAGGGCCATTTTCACTTTCCAGTGAGAGCCAGTGTGGTGTAATGGGTAAGATCATGCCATGGAAGTTCATTGGGTGACCTTGGGCCAGTCACGCTCTCTCAGCCTAACCAATCTCCCACGGTGGTTGTGAGGATAAAGTGGAGGAGAGAAGTGCCAGCCACTCTGGGTTCCCGTTGAGGAGAAATGCAGGCACAAATGAAGTAAAAATAATAAATGCAATTTCCAGACCATTCCTGGATGCAGGGAGGAGAGTGTCAAGCATGGTGAACTTCCATTGATAATTGATTGTTATAGGGTCCTGCCTAACACTGGTCTGTGAAGTATCATGGAGGACCCAGCTTTGCTAGCTTTGTTATTCTTTCCCTACCCCCTTCTTGCTTTCTTGCCTGAAAAGTAGAAGTGAGAAACGAAATTAACTTAAGTAATCAGCACCTTCCCATACATTCCTGGGTAGGGAGTGCGACACATCTGGGGAAAGCAAGGACAGAGTCCTGATAACACTGTGAGAATGTAGACATTTATGATAGTTTATGTGTGAGAGCTATCCCGCATCCCCATCCTTTGGAATCCTTTTGAAGTAAGCCTTAAAAGTATTGTATCAATGTATATGCAGCATTACTCTCAAGAATCTGTTACACAGAAAGTATCGGTCTATCAATAAACATAGTCTTTGTATCAACTTCGACTCGTCATTGAACCCGCATGCTTGACAGAGAGTTCTTATCTTTGCTGACAGTTTGGGGTTTCACACTTTTTCATTGTAAATCTTAAAGCAACCTGAAAGCAAGGGTAAGAGGGCTATAACATGGTCCAGGACTGATCTCAGAAACTCACTTACCTCATTGTAGTCCCCCCCCCACAACCCCCCCCCTTAAGTAGAGATCTGTGTGACCCAGAAGTTGCCTTATCACACTGCTGAACATTTGTTGGCTCTGCTAGGACATGACTAATGATCCTATGACTTTTGTTGTGCTGTCCCATGTTATGAATTATTACCAATAAAATACCTAGAACTGCCAGATATAACATACAGGTTTACAGCCTTATTAGGCAACCCAAAACAAGAGAGCAATAACATTGCTGCCCTGTTTCAAACTTCAGTAAGTTAATACAACTGCTGCCTAAAGAATCCTGTTTTGCCTGTTATTCAAGCCCAAATCTGTAAGAGGAATGGTTTGCCAGTAGCATGAAGCTGCCAACAGATCAAAAGCACAGAGCAGGCTTTACAGTACCATCCTAAGCAGAATTACTCTCTTCTAAGCCCATTGACCAATTGGGACCTGAATTTCTCCCAGAATAATGTCTAATTTCCACAGAGATCGATGGAGAAAATGGCAGTCTCAGATGATATCCAGAAAGACACTCCTGTACTGATTCCCAAGCCATGCACCCCTGGAATGTGATATTGCATTGTAACCCTAGAATATTAATATGACACAGCAATGCCCTTTTGAATTGGAATGGTCTTTCTTGCGCATAAGGGAGAAAAATCCAGTTCCTTCTAGGCCCCGGGCAGGCTGGAATGATGTCAAGTCTGGTTCACAGGCTGGACAGACATGGTGGCCAAATGCTGAACGGCTAAGAAGCATCCATCTTTCTGCTCCTGGAAATGAAGAATTCCAGGCCCAGAAAGGGACACATAGTGGGCAGAGCTGTAAAAGTTCCTTCACTTCTTTTGGCAACCTTTTAAGTCCTGTTATCAAAACATAAAAAATAAGGGTTACCAGAATTGCTGCAACACAAATAAATGGCTGTTATTCTTCAGGGCAAGACAGCAGAAACACAAAGGCTAAAGGTTAAGTGGCCATCTTGTTGTGAATGTGTGGTATACCTGTAAACTGGTTTCACATTTCTGAAAGGGAACAAAGTTTCTATTTTTCTTTAGTTACTGCTAAGGCTATCAAAGTCAACCAATCTCCTGAACACTTGATGGATGCCTATCCACGTCTGACATTAAGGGAGAAATCTATCACTTTTGGGGAGCTTCAAAGGAATCAGTTTGGAAAAACAGGGCCATAAAAAGTCATTTGGCCAGTGTAATTAAAATTCCTCTATTGGGGTATGGATTTATGACACAATGATTTCTGATTGGGTATTCCACATATGACACTCTGCTTCCTCATTGGGTAATTGAATTGCTTGATGTGACGTAATTTACCCAAGAAAACAGGCAATCCCACCTGTCAGGATTAGAGAAAAAGGAGAAAAAAGGAAGAAAAGGGAATTCCTCCATCCTCTCTTCCCTCCATCCCTTCCTACCCTCACCCCCCTTCTTCTCAAGAGAAATCTCCCTCCAGAGCCTTGTGTTTCCTCTCACTGAGCCTACTCTGCAAGATCTAGGTATTGTATCACTACCCCATCCATACTTATTCAGCTAATCACTGTATTCCTCTTGTATGCTTGAAATTGTTTGATTGGAATGTAACTATTTGAAAACTTATACCTATAATAAAATCCATTATTAACCAAAGGATTTTCAGTGGTCTATCTCTGTAAACATTGACAGAGATCCTCGCTCACCTCACCTCTCGTAAACTCACCATTTTGAGCTAAGAAATATTTATATTCCCCAATAAAAAGTTAGTTGAGGTGTAACACAGAAGGGTGGTCTGTATGGCATCACATCCCTGCTGAGCTCCCACCCATCCACAAACTCCACCCTCCCCAGGGTCCATCTCCAAATCTCCAGGAATTTTTGGTTATGGCCCCCAGTTTGTCTGGTTTGTTTCATTTAATTTGTAATGCAACTGAATTTTTTAAATGTGTGTATACCATTTTTCCCCTTTGGGGAAGATATATTGTTAAATATTTGCTTTATAATAAACATGAAATGGCTTTTCAATCTCCCTTTGTATGAACAACAGCTTATTGTAACTCCCAGAGGTAGAAAAGCAAGAGAAATTAGCATTGTGAAGATAAGAATTTGTTTTGTCATTCAAAAGGTGCATGAACCCAGTAAACATCACAATAATTCTAGAGATCACAACATTGAGAAAAATGGTACATGTTAACATGGGGTAAATGCTTCTGAAAATACAGAATTAATCTAGTCAGTTTTACTGTAACAGAAGCTAAGTGGGCCCAATTTATGCTGTCTAAAGGTATGTAATGGCTTTGGAGACCTATAAAATATACAAAGAGTTAGTGTTTTATTGCCTCTAGGAAAAATGATTTTTTTAAAAAAGCACTACCAAAAGTTAGATATGTGGAGGAAAACACATCTTTACAAGTAATCTTATCTGTTTCCTCATTCACCCAGCTAACATAAGCCTTTCAGAAGCTATTTGCTCAGTGTAATTTTAAATGACTTGAATGATGAACCATCCATGCCTCCTGGGAATGCATGAGGCAGCTTAAATTTGTACCATTTGGGGCTTCTCTCCCTGTCATTCTGACCACAACTCTGTCATTGCTCCCCCCCCCCCCGCCTGCCCTGAAACTTAAGTACATCTAGGGGTCTCCTCATTCTCATTTGTGCACCAGCTTCATTTTATGACCTTCATATCAATTCCCCCAAATGGTGTGCATGGAACATGGCCGTAAATGCTACTACCTTCCTCTGATGCCCCATTTTTTACTGTTTGGCTTCACCCCACTCCTTTCCCCAGGATCTATAGTGCTTCCACAACAATCCTTTGTCTCCTTCTCCTCTTTCTTTCTTTGACTCTTCATCAGATCCTGCCTAAAGGCAGAAGGCTTGACTCACTTTACCTTGTGTAGCATCCAAGAGCTTTCTTCAAAAATCAGCTACTCTTCAAAGAGCAATGCAATAAGAAACAGTTCACAGGTAACAAGCAAACATTTCTTTACTAGGGAACAACAGAACAGCATGTGCAAATCCAATATAAAGAAACAAGAATGAAAAAAAAACCCTGAGAAGAAATTGAAAGATTTATAGAACTTGAAGATACATACAGGAAACATAAGTTAGCATGGTTAACCACCATATGGTTGCAGTGTTTAGGGTGTCATACTACAATCTTGAGCAGGAGTGTCAAATGCCTGGCCTGTGTGCCAGAACCGGCCCACCCAGGACTTTAATCAGGCCCATGGGGCTCTTTCCCCCTTCTGTCCTCACCCTCTGAAGCTCTGAGGCTGCCAAATTCCCAGCTCCTTCTTTCTTGTCTTTGCAGGCTGCAGCAGGAAACAATTCTGAGCTTGCAAAGCTGCAAAGAAAATGTGGAATGGATTTTCCTTTAAGGTCTCTGTGCCCAGGCAGGCTATTCTGGGAGTAGTCTATCTGGGCACAGAGCCCTTAATGAAAACCCATTTCATGTTTTCCTTGAAGCTGTGCTGCAATGTATTTTAATAGAGAGGAGCTCAATTTCACTTTTCAGTGTTTATATGACCAGTTAGAAGCTGTTCCTTGCTGGAGCTGTGGGACTTTGCAAAGAAAGGTTGGGTGCTTTGAGCCAGCATGTCTCTGCTGAATGGACCTTAGAACTGGTGCCTAGTGAGTACTCTAACCTGGGAACCCACAGTCAATGGGGGATATTACACTGAAGAGCCATTGCCAATCTGAGTAGACCTGGGGGCAGGGGGAGAAGCTTGCAATGCCCAGCCATTTCATGTTTTCCTAAGCCCAGAGCATTTTATATTTTTGGTTTATATTTTTTAGCTCCTGCTGTGATCCTTGTGCTTTTTCTTGATGTTTTATTTTAAAAATCGCATCACCAAATCCCACTATTCCACCGCCTTTCCATTTTAAACAAAATATTGCAAGAGTTTTAAGAATCAAAGATTTCAGGTTTTCACTGCTGGTAATATCATTAGGGTTTGTAGAATCTTTCGGGCTCAAGTGCCGTGTTCTACTGGAGAAAGTTTTCCTTCCAGACGTTTCGTTCTCCGCAGCTGAGAACGAAACGTCTGGAAGGACTTTCTCCAGTAGAACACGGCACTTGAGCCCGAAAGATTCTACAAACCCTAATGAGTTTTAAGAATGTTTGTAATTGAAGTGAAAAACAATATATGTAATTGTGTTTCTCTGTATCCAGGGCTTGTTTTATAGAAAAAGCCCAGCAGGAACTCACTTGCATATTAGGCCATACCCCCTGACAGCAAGCCAGCTGGAATTGTGTTCCTGCTCAAAAAAAGCCCTGTCTGTATCCTTTATAAAGTTTGTATTTTGTGCCATGCAGTCCCATTTATGTCAGGTCTGGCTGTCCTAACAAATGGGTTTGACACCCTTGCTTTACATTGCATTCTCAAGATCTTCCACTAGGGGCAGCATGTACCATTAAAAAGGTAAAGGTAGTCCTCTTATGGATTGCTGCCTTGACGTGGTGAGAGGGCTTGCGTGGTTCAGAGAGGCTGTGGGCTATGCCATGCAGGGCCACCCAAGATGGACAGGCCACAGCTGAGAACCCAGACAAAATGTGATCCACTGGAGAAGGAAATGGCAAACCACTCCAGTATCCTTGCCAAGAAAACCCCATGGACAATAACAAAAGGCTAAAAGATATGGCGCTGGAAGATGAGCCCCTCAGGTCAGAAGGTGCCCAATATGCTACTGGGGAAGAGTGAAGGGCAAGTCCAAGTATGATGGTATCCCAGTTGAGCTATTCAAAGTCCTAAAAGATGATGCTGTTAAAGTGATGCACACATTATGTCAACAAATCTGGAAAACACAACAGTGGCCGCAGGATTGGAAAAGGTCAGTTTATATTCCAATCCCAAAGAAGGGTAATGCCAAGGAATGTTAAAACTATCACACCATTGCACTCATTTTACATGCCAGCAAGGTCATGTTAAAGATCCTACAAGCTAGGCTTCAGCAGTATGTAGATCGAGAACTACCAGAAGTTCAAGCTGAGTTTCAGAGAAGAAGAGGAACTAGAGATCAAATTGCCAGCATACGATGGATTGTGGCAAAAGCATGGGAGAATCAGAAAAATGTCTATTTCTGTTTCATTGACTACGCTAAAGCCTTTGATTGTGCGGATCACAACAAATTGTGGCAAGCCCTTAAAGAGATGAGAGTACCAGACCACCTCACATGTCTCCTGAGAAACCTGTATAAGGGTCAAGAAGCAACTGTCAGAATGGGATATGGAACAACTGATTGGTTTAGAATAGGAAAAGGAGTTCGACAAGGATGTATATTGTCACCCTGCTTATTTAATTTATATGCAGAGTACATCATGTGGAATGCTAGCCTGGATGAAGCAGAAGCCGGAATTAAGATTGCCGGGAAAAACATCAACTACCTCAGTTATGCAGATGACACCACTCTAATGGCAGAAAGTGAGGAGGACCTAAAGAACCTCTTGTTGAGGGTGAAAGAGGACAGCACAAAAGTAGGCTTGAAACTCAACATAAAAAAATCTAAGATGATGGCATCCGGCCCCATCACACTTTGGCAAATAGAAGGGGAAGACATGGAAGTAGTGCCAGACTTCACATTTCTGGGATTCAATATTACTGCAGCTGGTGACTGTAGCCATGAAATTAAAAGACATTTGCTTCTTGGGAAGACAGCTATGGCAAAACTGGGCAGTATAATCAAAAGTAGAGACATTACTCTGCCAACGAAAGTCTGTATAGTCAAAGCGATGGTATTTCCAGTAGTAATATATGGCTGTGAGAGCTGGACCATAAGGAAGGCCGAGCACAGAGGAATAGATGCTTTTGAGCTGTGGTGCTGGAGAAGAATCTTGAGAATCCCTTGGACTGCAGGAAGATCCAATCAGTCAGTCCTAAGGGAAATCAGCCCAGACTGTTCCCTAGAAAGTCAGATGCTGAAACTGAAGCTCAAATACTTTGGCCATCAAATGAGAAGGGAGCACTCACTGGAGAAGATCCTGATGCTGGGAATGACAGAGGGCAAAAGAAGAAGGGGACAGCAAAAGATGAGATGGCTGGACAGTGTCACTGATGTAACAAACACAAATTTGAGCAGACTTCGGAGGATGGTGGAAGACAGGAGGGCCTGACGTGACTTTGTCCATGGGGTTGCAAAGAGTTGGACTTGACTGTGCGACTGAACAACAACAACAGTCCCCTGTGCAAGCACCAGTTGTTTTCGACTCTGGGGTGATATTGCTTTCACAATGTTTTCACGACAGACTTTTTACAGGGTGGTTTGCCATTGCCTTCCCCAGTCATCTACACTTTCCCCCCAGTAAGCTGGGTACTCATTTTATTGACCTCGGAAGGATGGAAGGCTGAGTCAACCTGGAACCAGCTACCTGAAGAAGACCACATGACTCCTCACTCTCCTGCCAGACAGACAGACTGTTTAGGCCAACAGCCATTGTTGTAGTAAAAGGATTGGTGTATTAGTAAGTTCTAAATCCATCTTTAAAGAGCAATTTTGGACAGATAAGTTGAAGGTATGTTCTAATCCTTTTCTTTAATTACTTTAGGCTACATTTTCACTGATTCATTTTAAAATTTTGTATAGTTGGGGTCAGGATTTTTTGAAGCAACCTGGTGGTGATCAAGGCTGATCAGGAATTACATTTTTCACTTTTTAAGACATAAAAGGAGAAGTTATAAATCATCCATCGAAAATGTATTCTCACAAATCAGGAGCTCAGAAAAGAAAGAATGAGAATACCATGAAAAAAGGGGCAACAAACTTCTTTCAAACTGTATTAAGGGCACCTTCTAAAAATTCTCATTCAACCTATCTATAGAAATATAACAATACTCTTAAAAACTCATCCCCAAACAAGGAGCAGTTGATTTGCATAATAATCAATACTCCCACTAAACTGTGGAGTTTTGTGAGCAAAAATTCTAGTTTGTTAGCTACTGGCATCACAGTTGTGAGCTACTGCATAAATGAGTTTGCTCTGAGGCCATTTTTCTTGAGCTATGATAAAAATGTTTGAGCCAGCGGCCAAAAAACTGTGAGCTAGCTCACACTAACTCAGCTTAGAGGGAAAGCTGGTAATAATATACAGGATTTTAATAAAGGAGCACAAACAGGAAATGACAAAAATGAATTGAAAGAAACAAAAATACAGATTTGGGTGGACATCAGTTTGGAAAATGAGAATAATACTGTAGACCTTGACACAGGTTGCAACACAACTGAGTTACCTTGTCAAAAAGAAATAGAAAAGTATGTTCCAATGGTCACATCTCATTGCTTGTCCTAAAGCAATTCTGAAAGACACCAGCAATCAAGATTTTCCACAAATCATTCTGAAAATTCAAAGTGCCAATGGAGAATAGCATGTAAGACACGGGCTTGTCTGGAGTCAACAGAAAGAAGCATCATATTGTTTTCCATGCCAATTATTTTGGCACAAAACTTGCAGCTCTGCATCTAAATTCTGCACTGGCATCAGCTGAAGGCTAGAACTAGAAAGGAAACCGCTTCCTGGGAAAGGAGTTAACACCATCTTAGAAGCATCAATCAAAACTGAAGCTGTGAAATGGTACAATATTTTAAAGTGTATAATTGATGTTGAATTCTTCTTGGTAGAATGTGGTCTGGCTTTTAATGGTTCATCCCACTGCATTGGTGATTCAAACAATAGAAACTTTTTAGGACTCAACTATTCTCTTGATGGGACCTCATCTTTCAGGAGCATGTACTAAGTGTACAGGAGTTCCAGAAGAGGGGTGAGCAACTTCTAGTCTCCTGAATGCTCAAATATTGTAAAACAACATATTTTGTTTGAGAGGCAGTCTGCAAAATACTTTGCAGTAATAGTAGATACCACACCAGATTCCTCACATATAAAACAAACAACATTTCTTTTGAGATTTGTAATTTTAAAATCAACACAGTATAAAATTCAAGAAAGATTTCTAAAGTTTGCAGATAGTAACAACAAACGAGGGGGAGAAATGAAGGAGAGAAATTGCTCAGTGATTGTAGAGCTCCAGCTCTTGACAATTGAACAAATATGGCTGGATGATATAACAACGCATAAGCAAAAATACAAGAACTGTGCCCAACCACAATTTTTCACCTTGTGGCTGTCACACACTTATCTCATGTGGAAATGCTGCTGCTGAATGCATACCTGAAGCAATAACCTTTTTTGGAACAATTCAAACTGTCTACCACTTGTTTAGTTCCAGTCTCAAGTGCTGGGAAATACTTGAAAACTGCATAGGCTGTTCTCTTAATGGTATGTCTGAAATAAGATGTTTAGATCGTGTTGAAAGTGTACAGCCTTTTACAACTCACCTGCCTGGAATTCAGTTAGCACTGCAAGACCTCCAAGAATTAAATTTGACATCCAAAACAAGAAATGAAGACCAGGGAGTTTTATTCTAAGTGACATCTTTTGTCTGCATATTAATGTCAGCTGTGTGGTACAAAATATTAGCTTGCATAGACAACTGCAATAAGGGAATCCAAGCCAGAAAATGCTACATTGGATATAAAAGCAGAAAACATTGAAATACTCTTCACAGATCTTACAAAACTTTGAAACGATTAGAAATGTATGTGGAATGAAGCCAAAATTGTTGCATCGACCCTTAAGCTAGAAATAAAATTCTTTTGTGGATGCGGTGGAGTTACACACAAAAGGGCAAGGCTGCGTGATAACAGACCTGATGCTAACTTGCAGGAAATAAATGACACAGATGATTCACCAGAAGAAACCTACTTCAAAAAATCTGTGTTTTATGTTTTGGTAGTGGGTGCGATAAGATGGGCTTTTTGGCCCACCATAGCCACCGCACCCCCAGATTTAATCATACATGCACATCTGCCCCTCACAGTTTGCCCATCATTGCCTCATTGTAGGACAACCTGGGAACTGAATAAAAAGCCACCCAGAACTTCCTGGTAACAAACTGCTTGCTGCACCTCTGTGGTGTGTTTCTGGTCGTCTGAACAGTTGAGGTGCACCATGGACATGTGAATGCTCCTCTGGTGCATGCACAGCCCATGCCTGTCTTGGCGTGCACCATCTGATTACCGTGGCATGCCTCAAATTACGTACTGGCTTTTTCAAAGCTGGGAGACCACTGCGACAACTTCCTAGTGAAATCCCACTCAGTGTTATAGCAGGATTAACTGTCAGATTCAATGTTGTGAAGTGCTTGACTGTGAAGCAGTTTCTTGTGGAAATACCTCACCATTTCTGATTTGAAAGTAGGGTGGCCAGATCGTCCCGCGCACCTGGGAAAGTCCCGCCCCTGCCCCCAAATTCCCGCCTCACGGGTTGGCTATCCCGGGTTCGCCAAATCATCTTCGTTTAGAGATAGGAGGCTTCTCAAAGTCTTTTGCCTTTGGATGCGGCTTCCGGGTAGCCGGCAACAGGCCGGAACCGGAAGCGAGATGTCAGGATCCCGAAGGCGCTGTAGCGGTTGAAGCAGGAAGAGAGCATGGCGGTGGCGTACAGGTGCAGGACTCCCCGCTGACGACGGGCACTGCCGCGATTTCGCTGCCCCCTGCCTGGGATGCTGCGCCCTCGCCGCCCGCCGCTGCCGCCTCGTCCGGCTGGTGGCAGCAAAAGAGCGCGGAGCCGAGGAGCGAGAGGCCGGCGGCCAAGAGCAGTCCCGAGTAGAAGGCGCCGGCGGCGGTGCCGAGGCAGAAGGGCTCCCCTTTCAGTTCAGAGCCCAGCGAGAAGCACTTGAGGCCCACGGTGGCGGCGCTCAGCGCGCAGGCGAGCAGGAGGCAGCTGGAGAGCGCGGCGCAGGCTCCCCGGACACTCCACTTCATCCTCCGCGTCTCCTCCTCCGCCGCCTCCTCCTCCCGGCCTCGCCTCCGCCTCCTCCTCCTTCTTCGCCTTCCTCCTGTCCTCATCCTCCCGTGTCCTCCGCGGCGCCGGCGGCCTTTGCCGAGGAGGCGGTGGCCGCTGTGCTCTGCGGGGACATAATGGTGGCGGCGGCGGTGGGCGGGGAAAGGGGGAGTTCACCGAGGGCGCTCTCTTTTCCGCGGCCGCCGACGCCTCTCCTCTGCAGGCAGCCCGGCTGGCTCTCGCGCACGCTTTCTG
This sequence comes from Heteronotia binoei, assembly GCF_032191835.1. Classification (NCBI taxonomy): domain Eukaryota; kingdom Metazoa; phylum Chordata; class Lepidosauria; order Squamata; family Gekkonidae; genus Heteronotia; species Heteronotia binoei. The sequence goes on along the minus strand of NC_083228.1, from coordinate 88,257,411 downwards.
GCGCCCTCCTCCTTCCCGCCTGCCTCCCTCTCTCGCCGCGAAGCTGCTACTGCCGGGCTCTCCCGCGCTTCGCCACCGCAGCTGCTGGGAGCCAATGAATTATTGATGGCAGCAAGTTCAGGCGGGGAGCGGGGCAACAACTCGCGTGGCGCCACTGCCAGGCAGCAGCGGCGCAACTGAGCCGACCCCCCCACCCCCCTCCACACCACTGCGCCCCAACCGGGAAGCTCCATCCCTCTGAAGGTAGCGTGTGGCGCGCCAGGGAGGGGGGGGGAGGGAGCCATCAAAGTACTCGAGAGCAGGCGAAAAAGAAATATCTCTACCCCTGATGGGAGTCGGGACGTCTGTTTTCTCTCCCGCCTCCCTCTTTTGATTTCCCCCTGAACTTCGCATTCACCAGCTAGCGGAGAGCTCAGCGCCCCAAAGTCTGCCGTATTGTTACAACAACTCTTCTCAACTTTGAATGAGAATGTTGGTCCAAAAGCACAATGACACCACCACCCCACCATAGAGTTCCGCATCCTTGGCTAGTGAAAAAGACTTCTGAAAAGCTTCTATTTCACTGTATGCAAGGGTGCTAATTCAAGTAGGTGGCGGATCATAGAGTTGGAAGGTACCCCCCAGAGTCATCTAGTCCAACCCCCTGCACTTTGCAGGAAATTCATAAACACCTCCCCCTAAGTTCACAGGATCAGCATTGCTGTCTATCTAGCCTTTGTTTAAAATTTCCAAGGAAGAAGATCCTACCACCTCCCAAGGAAGCCTGGTCCACTGAGGAACTGTCAGGAGATTCGTCCTGATGTTGAGCTGGAAACTCTTCTGATTTAATTTCAGCCCATTGGTTCTGGTCCTACCTTCTGGGGCAGCAGAAAACAATCCCACACCATCCTCTATATGACAGCCCTTCAAAAATTTGAAGATGGTGATCATAATGATAGATATTCACACTGCATAGGTAAATTCAATCTGTTCCGCAAGAATGTATGGACATGGTGTTTACATAGGAATTCTGAGCAAATTGAGAGTTCTTTGACTTCTCTTACAGCAATAGCTCCTAGCTATAAAACTCTTTTAATGTTTTAGAATATATCTGCCGCTAAAGGATTTATATAGTCCTCATTTGGGAGCTGAGAAGATTGAACTAAAAGATCTATGTTACCCTCAAACCTTCTGTTGTGTGATCTGAAATACATGTTGTAAACCAGTATGGTCTAGTGGGAAACGATGTCACAGGAAGTGACTTCCTGTTTCCGGCGGTGGCATGACGTCACCGGAAGTGACGTCACTTCCTGTTTGCGGTTCTTTCCAGTTGTCATTTTTTCTGACAGCTGGAAAACCTTTTTTGAATTTTGTGGGAAGGAATGAAATATGACATTAGACTTGTTCAACTGTGGCTTGTTTTAATATTAAATAGGATAATGGAAATAAGTAAGTCTAGTTGTAGTGTTAATTAAGCAGTTGTTATATCAACAAGCTTTAAATGCTGTATTTTTAATTTAATTAATCTCTATGGGCTAAGATTGGAGCAACTCTGCATGGTATTGTGCTGTGTGTCCCACAACTGATCTAGGAAATACAAAATACTTTCAAATGAAACAACTTGCTCAATTTTGAATGATAATTACCTAGCTTGAACAACAAATTTCCTACCCTCCTACTTTGAAATATCACCTGATTTGTTTAAATATTTATATCCTGGTTTCTCTTCCAGTGAGGACCTAAAGCAGCTTAGAACAAAATTCTCCCCTCCTCCCTTTTATTCTCACAGCAGCAGCTCTGAGAGGTAGGTTAGGCTGAGACCCAGATTAGTTGCCAGCCTCCAAGTGGGGCCTGTAGATCTCCTGCTTTTACAACTAATCTCCAGCTGGCAGAGATCAGCTGCCCTGGAGAAAATGGCTGCTTTGAAGGGTAGACTCTATGGCATTGTACCATGCTGAGGTCCCTCGCCTCCCCAATCCCTGCCCTCTCCTGGATCCACCCACAAAGTCCACAGGTATTTTCCCACACAGACCTGGCAACCCTAGACCCAGTAGTGGGCCCAAGCTCACCCAGCAAGCATCTGTGGAAGATATGGTTGCCAGATCTGTGTTGGAAAATACCTGGGGACTTTGAGAATGGATCCGGGAAAGGGTGGGGTTTGAGGAAGGGAAGGGCTTCAGCATAGTACAATGCCATAGAGTCTATTCTTCAAAGCACCCATTTTCTCCAAGGGAGCTGATCTCTGCCTGCTGGAGATCAGTTGTAAAAGCAGATTTCCAAGCTCCACAGGTAGGCTGGCAACCCTAACTGCAAGAGTAAGGCTCCGAACCTGGGTTTCCCAGATTCTAGTAGGGTTGCTAGGTCTTACCTGGCTGCTGGTAGGGGAATTGTCCTAAAGTGCATACGGTACAATGACATCACTGGAAGTGATGTAATTGCACTGGGCGCATCATGCGGGGATGCTCTAGCATTTTGGTAAAATTTTACCAAATGCTAAAGTGTCCGTGAGCGATATACCTGGCAAGATTATATCATTTCCAGTTTATGTCATCACGCCGGGCACTAACAGAGCTCTTGGGGGTGGGGCCCCCTTGCCAGCCAATCCTGCGCTGGCAGGTTGGAGTTCTCAAAAACAGGGGAAACCCTGCCCTGAGCAGGTGCATAGGAACCCTAGATAGATGCTAGTCCAATAGTCTAACTACTGTCCCACACTTGCTGAGTTTGTCTTTCCTTAAGAGTGGTATTGGTAATTCTTTCAAGCTGTCCATGAAGAGAGCTTGCTATATTGCTTGGATGGGGTCTCCCCCAACCGATCTTGTAAAGCCTCAGTTTGCTGTTTTCCAAAAAGTACTGCTAGGGTTGCCAGTCTCCAGGTGGGACCTGGGGACTTCCTGAAATTACAGCTAATCTCCAAACTACAGATATCCGTTCCCCTGGAAAAAATGGAGGCTTTGGAGGGTTGGCTCTATGGCATTGTACCTCACTGATATCCCTGTCCTCTCCAGGCTTACACCACAAATCTCTAGAAGTTCCCCAACCTGGAGCTGGCAACCCTCCCTCTCCCCCCTGCTGATGGCCTGGAGAGACATGACAATCTTAGCTAAGCCTGAGCTGCTAGATAAGAACTGTCTCATTCATCAGCAAGCTACAATAAACTGCCATCCTGATCAGAGTTGCATTCTTCTAAACCTGTTGTTTTCTGTGGATTTAGAAGGATGTAACTCTACTAGAGAGCCCCATGGCGCAGAGTGGTAAAGCTGCAATACTACAGTCGGAGCCCCTCTGTTCACGACCTGAGTTCGATCCCAGTGGAAGCTAGTTCAGGTAGCCGGCTCCAGGTTGGTTCAGCCTTCCATCCTTCCAAGGTCGGTAAAATGAGTACCCAGCTTGCTGGGAGGGAAAGTGTAGATGACTGGGGAAGGCAATGGCAAACCACCCCGTAAAAAGTCTGCTGTGAAAACGTTGTGAAAGCAACATTACCTCAGAGTCAAAAACGACTGGTGCTTGCACAGGGGACTACCTTTACCTTTTTAACTGTACTGAACAATACTGACAGTGCAATCCTGAACAGAATTCTGGACCTTTAAAATGTAATTTCATCTTCTCCAAAGTGATTGTGATAGGGGAAGTTGGAGATCCCAATATATAAGTACATGACCATGTGCTGACTAATAAAATAATGAATACTTAAACCAGCTACTCAAATCATAGTAGTATGGACCTTTAGGGATGATTGCTCTTGTGTGTTAAGTGCCATCAACTTGCTTCCAGCTTATGATGGCCCTATGAATTAATGACGGTGGCTCTTATTGCACAATTTCTCATTAGTTACAGGGATCCCAGAGTTTTTCCTTGATGGTCCTTATAATATAAAATTATCCCAGAATTCCAGCTTTTGATTGCTTGGACTGAAAAATTAAGCAAGTAGGGCTATTACATATTTTTAGAGGCACTGAAAGGGGAGGGGGGAGCTATAGTTTATAGTTTTCCCTTCTATGCAATTCTTATATATACATGAATCCACTTGGGGTCTGGCCCTAATAACCCCAGGCAGGACCGGCTCACCCACGAAGCAAATTAGGCATTTGCCTAGGGTGCCGGGAGAAGGGGTGTTGAATTGGGCTCTCCCCGCCCCCTCCCAGTACCCAAGACAAATGCCTAATTTCCCCCCTGCCACCGCTTGTCCACTGGCTGGTGACAGGCCACCTTCCACACACACACCCTGGCCCAAGGGTGTGCTCAGAGGAGCACTGCTATCTTCAGCCCTACTCACTTCGACGCGGGCATCTCAGTGTTCTCTCTTAAGAGTGTGCCCAACGAGGCTTCACTTGCCCTCACTTCCAATTCTAGAAAAGAGGGGAACATCGGGCATTCTCTTAAGAGAAAACGCTGAGATGCCCACGTCAAAGCAGTTGCTACCTGGTTTTTGACACTCTTCCAGGAGTATGGGAAAGGGGCAGTGTTTTCAAGCAGACAACTAGAACAGCCATTCTTTTCCTGATATCCCAGGATCTGAGGAATGGGACTGGCAAGTCTGTTCCTTCATAGTTCTTATACCAGTTTATCTGTTGTATCGTCTCCAAAAGAATTAAAGAACTCTGGTTGGAATTGATTCCAATATTCTCTCCTCACCAAAAAACTGTATTTGAGAAGTGGGATTTATTTTATTTTAATTTAAGACTACTCTTCAGTCATAACTGGTTTCCATACAAGACAGAAAGTACAGCAATCCACAGGTTTCAGGGGGGCAGGATTCTTGGCCACAGACCAGAGGGTTCCTGGCTGCTTCCTACTCTCCTTCTGATGCCTATCAGGGCTATTTTTGTAGGGAAAGTCCAGCAGGCACTCATTTGCATATCATATTAGGCCACACCCCCTGATGCCACCATTGTTTTGCATATTTTTTGTAGAAAAACCCAGCAGGAACTCATCTGCATTTTACGCCACACCTCCTGACACTAAGCCAACTGGAACTGTGTTCCTGCTCAAACAAAAGCCCTGACACCTATCAATGACAATCAGAAGGTCCTTATTGCATGTGCAGCCTCCACCCCATTTAAGTTATAGCCTGACAACCTTGACTAATTTGGATTCACTTGGAGAGCTCAAAATGAGCTTGTGAAATTTGCTACCCTTTAGAGTTTTTTTCCCTAATCACCCCAAATGCACATAGAAAATGAATTAAAATTTGGAAATGAACTGCTGCCTGGTCCTCAGTTTCTTCTGCAATTCTATTTCTATTGTTCTGCAGTAAAAAGCAATAATAATTGAAGGAGCTCAAGAGCAAAGAAACAGCTGGCAGAACTCATAAAGAGACAAGAAAATGCGAACAAGGTTAACCAACCTGGTGTGATTGACGGATTATAAACTATATAGCTAGGAAAGTTATTGTGACACCGGACAAGCAGAACTCCACCTTCGGCATGTGAAGGGGAATGGCATTTATTGGAGCTTGAAAAGAGTACATTAAAAGAGTCACAAAAGTGTAGTGGTAAATCACACTATTCTCAGTTGCAGATTAGGAGATGCTGGATGGCAACCCAGTTTTGGTCTCTGAGTGCTTGAATCATGTTTATTAATATGACAGATATTAAACAGCTAACATTACTAATCACTTAACATTATAACAAGACCCAAAATAAAACCCAAACCAATGCTGGTTGTATGACAGTGCAGTCAGTTACCTGTCAGAAAGAATTCCACATACATGAACACAAAGCTAAAATGACTAAACTGAGGCTATCATACTTTGACCACATTATGAGAAGACAAAGTCAGTGGAAAAGACAATAATGCTAGGAAAAGCTGAAGGCAGCAAAAAAAGAGGGGGGGAAAGAGGAGGAGAAGATTGGATTTATACCCCACCCTTCCTTACCTGAAGGAGCTTTGGAATGGTTTACAATCTCCTTTCCTTTCTCCTCCCCTCCCCACAACAGACACCCTGTGAGGTAGATGGGGCTGAGAGCTCTGACAGAAACTTGGGATGGTGGCTCAGTGGTAGAGCATCTGCTTGGTAAGCAGAAAGTCCCAGGTTCAATCCCTGGCATCTCCAAAAAAGGATCCAGGCAAATAGGTGTGAAAAGCCTCAGCTTGAGACCCTGGAGAGCTGCTGCCAGTCTGAGTAGACAATACTGACTGATGGACCAAGGGTCTGATTCAGTATAAGGCATTTTCATATGTTCATATGTTCTTGAGCAGAACAGCTTCTTATAGTTACGACTGACTCAAGGTCACTCCAGCAGCTCCATTTTGAGAAGTGGGGAATCAAACCCAGTTCTCCCACATAAGAATCTGTGCTCTTAACCACTACACCAAACAGGCTGTCTGGGAAAACCCAACATGAGATGGATTCAGAAAAGCCATAGCCCTCAGGTTGTGAGACCTAAGCAAGGCTGTTAATGACAGGGCATTTTGGAGGATGTTAATTCCAAGGGTCAACCTAAGCCAAAGTGACTTGATGGCACTACACACACACACACCCTTCCTCTGAAGAACTCAAGGCAGTTCATCCTCACAGCAATCCCATAAAATAAAGAGAATAACTGGTTGAAGACCACCTTGTGCAACGCTGCTGAGTGGATTTGAACCCAGGTTTCTTCAGTCTTAGTCCAGTACTCTAACCACTATACCACATTGGGTCTCAAAGCTGCAAACCAACCTTTCGTGGCCATAAATGAATTCCAAAGCCTGGTTTAAATGCAATTAGAATTGCCTTTGTTTCTCACAGTAACACAAGAAAGCCGTGTGAAAAGCCTAAATGCCAAACAACAGCATTGTATGGGTCCATTAGCTCTGCAGAGAAGCAGCCACTTGAGGCAGAGGTTGATACTCAGCTGCCCTGAAATTATATTGTTCAGGCTGGGTTTACTCAAGATGTCTTTTTTTGCACTACTATCAGCCACAGCTTCAAGGATGCAGGATAAAGAGAAGACAAACCTGCTGGAGCTTTTGGACTAAAGGAGTAAAAAGGAGAACAGGACAAACTGTGAGAGTACACCTTGCACACCACCCTTTCTTGAAAGGCGATTCTTTTGTGGTCTCTTCCCCTCACCAAGTTTTCAGTAGAAGCTTGAAGAAATGGAATACCTATTACTGTAATCTTTCCAGCATATTAACAGGTGCAGAAAGAGCAGTTAGGCCAGTCTTCCAGGTGGGATTTTCTGATTTAAGCATGCAAAGAATGCAACTGTGCCAAAACTACCTCTCCTCCCCCCCCCCCCCGCCAATTTTCTATTTCACAAAAGTAATTCTATGAGGAATGCCAGTAGTATCTTCTGAGTAACCTGTCTCCAGCAGTGATGGATTTAGAAACCACAAGGACATTTTCTCTCTTCTCTCTCATTGCCTGAAATCAATCTGGAATTCTCTTTCTGTTCAGCCAATTTTCTCAGAACCCCACACATCCATACAGAAGGACCACAACTACTCAGCCTTGATACTGGCGGTTTCATCATTTTGAGTTACTGATCATGCCTTCAACATATGAAGCATATCATCCATACACAAAAGTTCTATGCTTAACTGAAGCCTAAAGGAAATACACTGTATGGCAGCAGCAATAAAGTTTGATGTTTCTCATTTGTAATGTCAGGAGAGAATGTTTAAACATTACAGCACAGAAATATGATGCAAAAACACAAGAGATGGAATGTGCTTATTACTAAGGCTGGCCCTGCTATGAGATACAGATAGAGATGTGGTGGCAGATTTTGGATGCCAGCAAAAAGGTAGCAAACTGTCAGATTTATATTGTCATGCCAAACACACACACACATGTATATGTTCCAGTGTGGTGTAATGGTTAGAGCATCAGACTAGGATCTGGAAGAGCTGGGTTTGAATGCCCCCTCTGCCACAAAAGGCTGCTGGGTGATGCTGGGCCAGTTGTACACATACTCCAACAGACTCACACACACTCAACAGGGCTCCTGTAAGGATAAAATGCTGGAAAGGAAGAATGATGTAAATTGTGTTGAGTCTCTGCTGGGGAGAAAGGCAGAGTATAAATGAAGAATATAAATATTCTAATAATCCAGGTTTAAAAATAAGCCCAGGGACCAACCATACATTAAACACATTTGCATCCAAGGAAGTCCTGTGGTCATTAAAAAAAAAAGAAAAAAAGGCCAATTTTGGAGTGGAATGGATGTATTTGTGTGTGTATGTGTGGAGGCTGCATGTATGTGTTCACTTAATCCTTTGCCTGTCACCCAAATTGCCCTCTCCCCATTGCATTCCCCCCTGTGGGGTTCCAGATATCTTTACACAAGCTGTTCAGAATTATACCCTGCCCCCGCAAGAACCCATCTCCTCATTCAAGATCTTATTCTCCCAAAACTTCTTTTCAATTTAAAATCTGTCCATGTCTCACCTTGGGACATATGAAGAGAGAGTGTCCAGCATCTCACCCTCCACACTCTGGATGGATGGGAATTCAGGTCAAAGAGTGTAAGTTCCAGGCAAGCATGAAATGGTACACACCTTAGAAGGACACCACTGAATTTTTTTACAGATAGTCAATGGGAGTACATTTCTGTTAAGTGGTAGCCTTCTTAAAGCTTGCAGTCAAAAGTATTTAAAAACATTGCTGCAGTGCCTTCTATTTTGTCACTTTCATTTGAGCATCTTACACACAAGGTAGAGATCAATGGTCTTTTAATTAGGCAATAGTGCCATCTAGAGGCACCTTCGTAATAACCAGATTTCAATATACCAGGCATGTCCAACTTCGAACAGGTCATGATCTATTTTTTCGGGACAAAAGTGCTGGTGATCTACCACCATGAAAATTAAGTTTCAAATTAGTTTCGAATTAGATTTTAACCCACCAAAGTTGGGTTCCACCGTTCCCCCCCACTTACAATGCACCTTCTGTCATTTACTGGTAAGCAAAACAAGCAAAAACAAAACAGACGAAGATCCAGAAATAACTGCAAACAGTTTTTCTTAAATTTTTATTGTTATAACTTTCTTTAACTGTCTTAATAACAATAACTTTCTTTAACTTTTATTGAGTAATTTGTGTTAAATGTAGGTCAAGTATTGATCCAAGCTGATCTTGCGCAATCTTTAAAACTTCGCTCTTGCTAATTAGTGAGACGTCTAAGCCTGCATTTCATCCACCAGCTTTTTGAAGTTGGGTGAATTTTGTGTGAGGGCCAGTCTCGGGGAATCCTGGAGATGTTCATCTGTCATGTTGGAAAGATGTGTACTCTGTCATTTTCAGATGGGGAAATGCAGATTCACACAAGTAAGTTGAACCGAAACAGGAGTGTATAGCTTCACTGCATCTTCTCAAATTGGGAAATTTGTCTCTAGGCACTAGCTTCCAAAACGATTCTTGCTCAGCATGGGTCTTGAGAAAAATGTTATTTTTAAGGGTTACTATTTCGTTTTCAAGAGATGCCTTGTTCAATCAGCAATTTTTACTGATAGCAACTGCTGCAGTTTCCTTAATGTCCATATCTGCTTTGAATGGGTATGACAAGTACTCCACAACTTTTTCAATTCTTTGGAAGTCACAGAATCTTTTTTCGAATTCCTGCATAACAGAGCAGATTTCTGTCACACACTTCTCGTTCTGAAAAACAAAATTTAAATATTGTCCCTGCGTATTAGGAAAATGATCAAATGTGTTGTTTGCAAGGTCAGTCATCATTAGCTCAAATTTGCTCTTGTAGGATGAAACTGTACTCATCATCTCACCAATGTATTTGTTTTTATCTTGTAGTTCAATGTTCATATCACTCAGTTCACCTGTAAAGTCAGTGAGAAATGCCAGATCACATAACCACTCATCATCCAATGCTGCTTTGTCATTTCCCCTCTCCTTCAAAAACCTTATTTCATTCAGCAAATCACAAAATCTTTGCAGAAATTTGTGCCTACTTTACCACCTTACATCTGTGTGCAAAATGATTTCCACTGCCCCTTCATCAAGAGTAAGATTGAAAAGCTATCTTTGAAGTGATCTTCCATGAACTGAATTTACAATTTTGAAGGTGATGTCCATGACAGTCTTCGTATTGAGTCTCTTGCTTGCCAAAATTTGCTGGTGAATGATGCAGTGGTAAGAAAGGAAATCTGGAAAGTCGTCATGCTGTCTACAGAGGCCTATGAAACTGTTAACCTCACCTCTCATTCCAAGTGGTTCTTCTTTAACACTGAAGTCTTCAAAAACCATCCGGATAAAGACTAGTAACTGGGCTATGTCTCTTATGTCTGTAGATTCATCCAGTTGGAGTGAGAAAGCAACACAAACTGAAACATCCTCCAACAATTGTTCAGTTGTGTCTCCACACATCTTTTCTATTCGCCACACGACAGTGTTTCTTGACAATTGTACATCTTGAACAGCAGCTATGATCTCTTTCTTATTCTTAAATCCTTCAAAAAGATGGTCTGCTGCTTCAAGAAAACAATCTTTTACAAATTCTCCATCATTGAAAGGTTTGCATTTCTTTGTGATCAAGTTGCTGACCTTGAAGGATGCCATGGTTGCATTGACCGAATGTGACCTTGGCTTCACCATCAGCTGTTGCTGTGCAGCGAATTTAGATTTAAGTTCTTTGAGCTTCAGTTTATGAATTTCACTTTTGGGTGGAAAATCAGCATCAAACTTATTGCTATGCAGAGCCTTATAATGATGCTCCAGATTACCCTTTTTGGGCAAGGATACAGCGGCATTATAAAGTAGACAACAACACTTGTCTTTCACCATGATGTAGTCTATTTCCCATTCATCATGAAAGTGGTAGGTTTTGCTCTTCTTTGGAACACTCATCTTCGTTATATTGGGGTGGCTGGGGTGCTAAGTTAACACTGGCTGAATCTGGTCCAAAACTGTCACTGTCCCAAAGTATTAAAGATCAACTGAAGACCTCTGGATGATGCCAAAACCCCACATGCAGTTCTAAAAGTAAAAATAAGAATTCATCATACTGGCACCAATAATCAAATACCACCACACCAAACAATCATAAAAAAACCCCCAAACACCTGTCCAGCAAACCATGAGACCAAGTGGGGCTGGTGATCTACCTCTGACCCCTCCGCGATCTACTGGTAGATTGCGATCTACCTGTTAGACATACCTGCAATATACCATACATCAGATGGTCTTTTAAATGTTTTTTTTTTTCAGCCTTGCCTTTCAAAACCCAAGGGAAGGTTCAGTTCATTTTAGTTTTTAGTAAATAAAATAAAATCAATGTATTTTCATTTTATCTGAAACTATGTATCTGGGATTCTTTCAGTGTCATGTATACGAAGCATTCTTTATACTTCAGAGCAAAACAATCTGTTGTAGAAACAATTCACCACACACATACTTTGATTAGCTCCATTCAAAGAATCCTGGGATCAGATGTGGCATCACTATAGCAACAAGAAAGCTTGGAGGCAAGGAGAATATTGGCAATCTGATTCTTTCACGGAGATCAATAAAGATACATGTACAAATTGGAAAAAAGTTGCTTTTATTTAAAAATTCAATATTTCATAACAATAACTTTAAACAGCGAGTGAAGTTTATATTCACTCTGACCTGTGTAATGGGGGTGTGAGGGGAAGAGGAGGGAGAAAAGGAAAGTGATATGAAAGAGATGATAGAAACCAAGAACTGTTGCTGCTCCAACAAGCAATACTGCCACGCCACCCCCTTCACCTTGGCACAACACAACACAGTCAGTACAAGACTGCATCCTTCTCTCAAAAGGGCTTCTAAGAAACTATGCTCTCTGTAACAGCTTTCATTTGCCATTCCTATCTTTCTAATGTTTTCCAAGAGTCCAGGTTGGCTTTCTTCCAACTGTCTGACCTACGTGTTTAGGAGATCAAAAGAAACGTCCACTCTTGGGCATGTCAGGTAGACCGTAGAATATAAGCACAGCTACACAATGGCCTTTGCTGGGTGTCCCTGTCCAAGACCCATGTATATTTTCTACTGAGACCTCCCAGAAATAACAGGGGGCTGCACTGGCTCTTTAACATTTACTTTCCTTTTGGACAGGCCTTGGCCATGGGGAGTCTAGCTTATGGCTCCATTTACTGGCATCAGGATGTTCATTTCACTGGACTGCACATAGCTGGAGCCTATATGCAAGAATTTAAAGTTCAGCTGTGAATATGTTGTCCCCTTAATGTAAAAAGGCCACAAAGGCTGTTAAGTAAATACAGGCAAGGTACAAAATATTGCTCAAGGCATAAAATGATGCTCTAGAAGTGTCCTTGTAATGCAGAACTATACTAGCCCACCGGCTTTGTCTTGCACATTGTATTCCTTGTTCTTGGTCATCTTCCAGCTGATTAAGGTCAACACCACAATACCAAGAAGTTTGTAGCCTACCTGGAGACCCAAGTACCTGCCAAGAGAAGGAAAAAAAGGGATGAAACTTCAATCGAATAACCCTTTAGTTGTATGGATTGGCCCACCCGTTTTGGAAAAACATCCAGGGGAGAAAAAGACTTCTCAAAAATGTAATAGGAATAGCAGTGGGGTCTAGAAAAAGAATATCTAGACCGGATTATAGGAACACGGAATTCTGGATGCCAGCACAGAAGTTCATCAAACACAAGCACCCATTGGCCATTGTGAACTTCTGAAAGATGGTAGCTAGCATGGCAAAAAAGATCCTTCTCTGGGGCTTAGAATGGTAGGCTTTCAAATTCCACCAAAGGAGGATGGAAGTCTCTTCCATTGTGCTCCAAATACCAAAAATGAAGGACGTTTCTTTTGTTAGTACCATTAAGACCCAATTGCCACAACAGATGACCCAACCTGAAACAAATATTAATAAAGAATCAGAATCGAGAGACTGTCCTTCCCCCAACAAATGGATCTCGGTAGGAAAGGGCTTCTGATTAAGAGACAGACTCAAAGGGAAGGTCACCTTAACCTATATCAGATTTGGAGACAGATCCACACGATGGAGTAGCAACAGTTAAGGTAGGATCTAATTGTCTTTTTTCTGTAAAGAGGACAGAAATTTACAGTAAGTTTGGAGTAGTGGTTAAGTGCACGGACTTATATCTGGGAGAACCAGGTTTGACTCCCCACTCCTCCACTTGCAGCTGCTGGAATGGCCTTGGGTTAGCCATAGCTATCGCAGAGCTTGTCCTTGAAAGGGCAGCTTCTGTGAGAGCTCTCTCTCTCAGCCCCACCTACCTCACAGGGTGTCTGTTGTGGGAGAAGAAGATGAGATTGTGAGCCACTTTGAGACTCTGAGATTTAGGCTGGAGGGCGGAATATAAATCCAATGTCATCGTCTTTAAATTCTGGATTTTGTTTTCACTGAAGGGAGGAAGGCAGTTAGTGTGGGGATGTTAAAGACGAGTACATCCTTTTTTGGTATTTTGTATATTTGTGTGTGTGCGTGTTTGCATCTGGAAGTCATGTTGACCTCTGGTGACTGATCCCTACTGGGGGCCTGGAGGATATTCAGAGAGGTAGCTGAATAAAGCCTGCCCCTGTCATCGATTGGGTATTTCAAGGAAGTCTCCCATCCAAGTACTAACCAGTTGACCTTGCTTAGCTTCTGAGATCTGATGAGACTGGGCTTGATTGGGCTATCCAGGTCAGGGCAAGATCAGTACATCCTTGAGAGGGTCACCCCAGCTCCAGTGCCAACCCACTTAATTCCACTTATTCATGGTTGTTCAAAGCCTCTGGAAGACTCATCAACCAAAAGGGGAGGGGCTGTGACTCAGTGGTAGAGCATCTGCTTAGCATGCAGAAGGTCTAGGTTCAATCGCCAGCATCTCCAGTTAAGGATCAAGTAGCAGGTGACGTGATGTGAAAGACCTTTGCCTGAGAACCTGGAGAGCCACTGTCAGTCTGAGTAGACAATGCTGACCTTTAAGGGCCAGTGGTCTGATTCAATATGACAGTTTCATGTGATCAAAGACTTCTTTCCATCAAAGTAAAAGTGTCTATCAGAGTGACTGGTGAAGGAATCCACCGGGGAGGGGGGGAGGAGGAGAAGGATGGAAGGAAGAAGAGATTGGATTTATACCCCACCTCTCACTCAGAGTTTCAGAGCAGTTTACAATCTCCTTCCTTTCCTCTCCCCACAACAGACACCCGTGGGTGGGGCTGAGAGAGTGCTCAAGGGGTGAACAAACATGTGGACAAAGGAGACCCGATATATGTTGTTTACCTTGACTTCCAGAAAGCTTTTGATAAAGTTCCTCATCAAAGGCTCCTTAGAAAGCTTGAGAGTCATGGAGTAAAAGGACAGGTCCTCTTGTGGATCAAAAACTGGCTGAGTAATAGGAAGCAGAGAGTGAGTATAAATGGGCAGTCTTCGCAGTGGAGGACGGTAAGCGGTGGGGTGCCGCAGGGCTCGGTACTGGGTCCCATGCTCTTTAACTTATTCATAAATGATTTAGAGTTGGGAGTGAGCAGTGAACTGGCCAAGTTTGCGGATGACACTAAATTGTTCAGGGTGGTGAGAACCAGAGAGGATTGTGAGGAACTCCAAAGGGATCTGTTGAGGCTGGGTGAGTGGGTGTCAACGTGGCAGATGAGGTTCAATGTGGCCAAGTGCAAAGTAATGCACATTGGGGCCAAGAATCCCAGCTACAAATACAAGTTGATGGGGTGTGAACTGGCAGAGACTGACCAAGAGAGAGATCTTGGGGTCATGGTAGATAACTCACTGAAAATGTCAAGACAGTGTGCGTTTGCAATAAAAAAGGCCAATGCCATGCTGGGAATTATTAGGAAGGGAATTAAAAACAAATCAGCCAGTATCATAATGCCGCTGTATAAATCGATGGTGCGTCTCATTTGGAGTACTGTGTGCAGTTCTGGTCGCCGCACCTCAAAAAGGATATTATAGCATTGGAGAAAGTCCAGAAAAGGGCAACTAGAATGATTAAAGGGCTGGAGCACTTTCCCTATGAAGAAAGGTTGAAACGCTTGGGACTCTTTAGCTTGGAGAAACGTCGACTGCGGGGTGACATGATAGAGGTTTACAACATAATGCATGGGATGGAGAAAGTAGAGAAAGAAGTACTTTTCTCCCTTTCTCACAATACAAGAACTCGTGGGCATTCAATGAAATTGCTGAGCAGACAGGTTAAAACGGATAAAAGGAAGTACTTCTTCACCCAAAGGGTGATTAACACGTGGAATTCACTGCCACAGGAGGTGGTGGCGGCCACAAGCATAGCCACCTTCAAGAGGGGTTTAGATAAAAATATGGAGCACAGGTCCATCAGTGGCTATTAGCCACAGTGTGTGTATATATATAAAAAATTTTATGCCACTGTGTGACACAGAGTGTTGGACTGGATGGGCCGTTGGCCTGATCCAACATGGCTTCTCTTATGTTCTTATGTTCTCAGAGAACTGCTCTTGATAGAACAGCTCTGAGAGAACTGTGGCTTGCCCAAGGTCACCCAACAACTGTGTGTGGAGGAGTGGGGAATCAAATTGTTCTCCTAGATTACAGTCCGTGCTCTTAACCACTACACCAAACTGGCTCCTACCACTACTCCTGCTGCCCTGGTAACCTCCATTGCAGTTGCTGTCTCTTCACAGTATGAAGGTTTCAATGCTATTCACAGAGCATACTAATTTGTGGTAATCCACTAAGGAGGGCAAGTGCTAGCATCCCAAAGCTGCCATGGATGCACTTTTTCACAAGGGATGATTCTTGAAAGAAATTATGAGAAATTTCTGTTGTCTTAGGCCTGGTCCTGTGAATAGATTCCTTCAGGAATCCCTTCAAGATTTTAAGAACATGTGTATTCCTTGTCTCTTTAATTGTAACAGAGGATTTCTGTGGCTTTGACCAAGAAGTTGGGAAAACATTCCTGAGGGAACATGCTTGCTTAAGACGAATTTATCCCTTTCCCTTTTATCCCCAGAACTCTGCATCCCCCCTTGAGTCTGTGGAGGTGACAAAGAGAAGAGGTTCTGTGTCACTTTGAACTGTGGAAAAAGTTCCTGTGAGCTGGAATTAGAGAAGAATCTGGCCTACAGTTTTCTCGCCCTTAGGGACTGAAGTATTCTAGATGCACAACTGAGGTTCTAGTCACTGAGAGTAGTTTCCTTGGCCCTTTGATGATTTATCTCTCTTCTTGACAAAGCAATGGACATAGTATTGTGGATTCTTCTCTCCCAGAAAATTCTGTGATGCTGTCTCCTGGCACTGAGGAGAGATGGGGGGTGACTACAGAAGTAGCTACATTCACAAGATCTACATGGAGAGGCAGATTGATGTCTGTGGTGTCTCCTGCCACAGCTTTTGCCTCTGGAACAGCTATAGGAATGAGCAGGGAGACCAAAGGTGGAAAAGCTCCTAGCCTTGGAAACTTCTCTGTACATCAGTCATACACGGTTAAATGGATGCTAACTTTCTCTTCTCCCTGTCCTGGTCCTGTCTTCGAGCTCCAAAGGAGCAATCTCTGATGAGTGTGAGATTCAGGCTAATGGGTAGAGTGGGTAGCTTTCTTTGTGACATGCAGATTGAGGCCAGAAAGTCAACAGTGTCCCCTGGGGTCTCTAACAGCCCTTGCCTGTTGGGAGTGCACTCAGCAGGAGAAATGCTCAACCCATCCGAAGCCTGCTTGGGGTGAAGAAAGTAGATGGTAGCATTAGGCCAGCACTGGGGAGAGGGCTGGTGTTTATGTGGTGATAGCATAAATGTACTTCATTCAGGCCTTCCAGAGTTAGCCAGAGCCAAGCAAGAGTGGGTCGGGGGCAATTTTTATCTGGTCTAGAATTCTACACCAGGCTGCCATGCCCTGTCAACTCTTGTTCTTTACTGAAGGTGACCAGTCTGGACTATTTTTATTTTTACATAGGCAGGCTTGCAAACATAGAGCTCTTCTGGAGGTTATCTGGTGCTGCAATGGCAAGAAAAGTCATCCAGAGGTTTCCAGTAGTTGGTACTTCCAGAAGTACTCAAGGGGTGGAAGAGAAGTCAAGTCCAAATATGGCCACCTTGCAACCCTATTATCTTTTCCTCTGGGACAGTACAACCAAGGCAGAGCTTTCATATCCCCCTCAAATTCTGTACTGTTCAGACAAGGCAGTTCAGTCATTCAGCTGAGAGTGAGTCAGCAAGGCATATATAGGAATCTTTTTGTTGGCATCCATCCATTTTTGCCTCTCAAAGAGTTTGTAGCTTTACTGAAGGCTGCAGAAGCCTGGGCCTTGACATGGAGATCTAAAGTGGATTCCTAGAATGACTGCAAGTCTTCCTTGGGTGTGGCTCAGGTGAAATTCCTGGGGCTCTAATCTGGTCCTAGATCTCAGTCACTTGGAAGGCCTTCCAGAAGGCTTTTGTCAACAAATGGCAAATCAGCAGCCAGAGGATGCCAAAGCACATTTGCGCACATGGCTTCAGGGGCTTGGATAATTGGGTCTTCCACAAAACATTCCATGTAATAGTAATCCAATATTTCTGAGAATCAAGTTTTTCTCTTAGCCTTAAGGCTCATCATGAAGCCCATGATGCACTTGCATATGTGGGTTAAATAGAACATGGATCACAACTCTGGAGGAAGATGGGGAGAAAATGCAGGTCCAGCCAGCAACTGGCCATGTCCAACAAGCAACAACCTACATGGATAACTGCATTGAGAGACAAGTGCAACAAAACCATGTGACAAGCAGAGTGTTTACCTCTTGGCTCTTTGTCCTATTCATTTTGATTTTGTTTCCCACTATTGGGGGGGAGCATATTGACTTGCTTCAAGGATGCTTCACTCACATTCTCATAAAGAGGTGACCAGGGTAACTCACAGCCTTGCCACTTAACCAACTTGTCAGGGTTGTTTTGCAGATAAAATGGGATGAATGGAAACCTGAACTCCTTGAAGGAGGAGAAGCCAAGTCCAAATATGATCAATAAGTAGTGAGTCGTGGCAGATGTATACCTCACATGAGAAAGCCCCAAACTAACACACAAAATTAGAGACTCAGCTGAGTACCTGCTGCGCAGGAAGTTGTTATCATAGTAAATGCAGGATCCAGTCTTGCCATTCTGTTGTCTCCACCAGATGCACGAAGAATCAATGAGTAAGCCAAAGAGGGCAGGAGCTGGCAACCAAGCTTCAGATGGAGAGAGAATAAAAGGTGAAGGTGCAGAGATTAGTTACTGCCAGTTATGCACAGACCACATCTCTTGCACCTGCATGCAGGCTACCCAAAAGACTCTGTGGTCTGAAGCAGAACTTCCATTTTCATCCCAGGGGAAAAAGTAAGAGCTTACATCTGATAAAGGGCTAAGCTCTGGATTCTGGATGTGAGTTTTGGATGCATCAGGTGCAAAACTGCAGAATGTCACTATAGCACAAAAAGTGGCCAACTATATACTTGGGGAGAAACTCTGAAGCACAGCATGAGGGCAACAGCCCTCCCTTACGATGGTCCTTTAGCAGCTGAGATTCAGATGTATACACTCTCAAAATATGGACAGTTCATTTAATCATCATGGCTGAAAGCTATAATGGACCTTTTCTTCATGAATCCACTTCTGAAGCCAAAGCTAGCTGCCAGCATTGCATTTTGTGGCAAAGAAGACAACATGTTAATCACGAACTGCATCCATATTTTAAGCCTGTATTTTTAGCTGTTTTATATTGTAATTTTAATCTTGTTTTTAATTGTTTAACCTCTGTTGGAACCCACCCTCTGAGCCTGCTTCGCAGGAAGAATACAAGTTGAACAAAATAACAAATAAATAAAATATTCTGTTTCTGTCCTGAATGTACTGCCCACCATTGTTACTTAGTACCCAAGTTCTTCTGTAGGAGAAACAGGTCCTTCTACCCAGTTCCTTCACTCTATGCATCATTCTATAAACCTCTTATCATGTTTCCCCATTTGCCATCTTTTCTAAAATAAAAAACCCCAGGTCTACTTTCTCAGCTAATGGAGAAACACTGATTTATATTTAGATTTGGTAATTAGTTTTAAAAAGACATTTGCAGTTCACTTAGGACATAAACCCATGCAACAGAATCCTGCACATTTTAATTTTAAAAAAATTAAAGACAGATAGCTAGCAAGACATATACACAGTGAAATCAAATTGGTTTCTTTAAGAGATAGCCATATAAATGTAACTGGAGCAAGTGCATCTGTCAAATATCATTTAATACTTTACTACACCTTTAATATACAGCAATGAAGACAGTCTTTTGGCTGGGAAGAAGAAAGTGATAGCTAAGGCAAGCTTTTACACCCCTACCCCTCACTCCCAAACAATTCATATGTGTGTTTTCCAACTTAGCTTACATAGGGCATGGCTTCTAATGTGAAATCAGAATATGACTTAAGATGACTGAGAAAAGCTGGTTCATCACCTTTGCTCTAGTCAGGTGGCTCTGTAGTTGGAGAGGGGATGAGGCTATTGCCAGTCAGCAGATCTCCACTCATGCAGGACCTACGACTAACAGTGGTTATTAAACCAACCTCAGATCACTATTTCAGATCCTACTTTGACCAGAACCTAACTAGCCATAGTTGGGTGTGTGGCCTTGCATTCAGAGAATTACACTAACCATCATTAATTTAATTAAGTCATGGTTTTGCACTATGTCTGAATACACTATGTACATTACACATTTGGAGTTGTCAGCTGCTAGAACAAAAGGGGTATTATGGTCAGTCAGGCACTAACCTAGTAATCTCATCAATAAGAACTGAACTCCAATGGCAAAGGACTTTTCTTCATAGCCCACCACTCTGTATAGGATAAAAACACAGCACATTGGACATGCAAAAGTCAATTACAGCTCCAGCTAAAAACAGCAGCTAACAACTACAATTGCTTTGTGGGTTTGTTACACAAAGAGATGAGCTCTAAAGGCATCTCTTTCATATAATAAACCCAAAATGAGCCCACATGAGCAATGGCAAGGTTTTCTCAGTAGGAGAAAGCTGTAGGATGTTTTTCTAAGTCAAGCCAGCTGGCGTCCAACCCTTCTTACTTTTAGGAAAGGAGTTAAAATGTATGTAGGATTCCATCAATTTTTCCCTGTGTTGACAATTCTAATAGTTTTATTCTCTCCCTCTGCTGCCCTCTCTCTCCCTTTTCTTTCTTTTTCCTTTTTTTTTAAAAACACAAGCTTTTCTTTTTAAACATGTTATGGTTAGAAAGCTTGGAGAACATATGGGAACAGATAGCTCACATATCTCCTAAACAGGAAGAGGACTACAATAGACGAACGCTGCAGTTCATCTGTTGCACCATGTCTGCTGGCCCCAAACCCTTCCACTGCTTACCGTAACACCATCATGTAGATAGGGTTTTGGCAAAGGCAAGCTATCAGTCCAGCAAATGAGATGAGGAATATAACAGGAAGCAGCCAATTGGCACAGCTAATCGGGCAAGATTCTACATTCGCCGAAGAGTCTCCAGATGCTGTGTGGATACAGGAGCAGTTCGTGTACAACTGGTTGGAATGGAAGAAAAGGAAGACAAACTCATCTCATGGAAATCAGTCATGCCTTTGCAGAATCTTCTATGACTCTAATAGGTTCTTGCTCTTCCCTGGACAAGGAGACAACATCTTGTGGCTACCGAAGGCCACAAAGTAGGTTTGCAGGAAGAGGGAAGATAATGGAATGTGCACAGTCCTACTGCACTAGCACAACTCTGCTGACAAGCAGTGCCTTTACACTTGCAGATCTTATTGTAAAATCTGAGGCTTAGTTCATCCTGAAAGTCTGGGGCAGGTGACAATCATTTAAATATAGGCAAACATGTAAAATGAATAAGAAAGGAATTTGTGAGTTGTAAACACACATTATACATATCTCAAGAGTTAGTGTAATGGTTAGACTGGCAGACAACGATTGGGAAGACAGAGGTGGGAAGACTGGGTGAAAGTTTCTCTCATGGTAACTATGACTGCCACCTTCCATGTGGGAACTGGAGACCTCCTGCTTTTATAATTGATCTCCAGACTACAGAAATAAATTCCCCTGGAGAAAATGACTGCTTTGGAGAGTGGACTCTATGCCATTGTACCCTGTTGAGGTCCCTACTTTCTCCAGACCTCACCCCGAAATCTGCAAGTATTTCACATTCCAGAGCTGGCAACCCTAAATTGGTAACCCACCTAATACCCTGAGCTCCATGGAGGAAGGGCATGATGCAGGGGAGACAGATGGGAGAGGGGGGAAGAGTGAGCGACAGAGTGCAGGAGAACGGGAACTCATAGGTTTGCTGCTGGGAAAACACACTCACTTTTTAAAACCTATTTTTGTCCTAAACAATTTGGTGAACAAATGCTGAGATAACTGAATATTCATGCTGTGCTTTAAAATAGGCTGAAAGCCTGCATGAAGCAGGAGACGAAAGGCAAGGCAGATTACCAAATCAGCATTTGATTAGTTGATTAGCACATCTACCAAATGGGGTGAATAGGGGAGGGGAGGGGCTTGAGACAGGTGAGGGAAAGACACTACAGATTTCAAGGTATATCTGCACGCAGCCACAGGCTAAATGCTAATACTTACCCAGCTGAATCTCAGTCATTACAAAAATAACCCTTCCTGAATATATAAATAACCTGAATATATAAATAACCCTTCCTGAATATGAAACTCTTTTAATAGGATTCCCCCAAAACTGGCTTGCACATTCTTAGGATATTCTAATTGGCCACACAGAGTACATTAATAAGGGTGTGAGGCACGGACAGGCTTAAAAGAAGAAATCTCGCAGCAGAGACCGAGCATGGAACTTAACTCTCCACTGCACCCTCAGCAGAGGAAAAGGGGTGGTTTGATCCTGACAATGACAGACATTCACTTGTAGTGTCCTGCAGCTCCTCCACCAAAAGGGTTGCCAATCCCCAACTGGGTAGCAGGGGAGCCCCTAAGGGTTCTGTGATTAAACCAGTCTCCAATATAATCAACAAATTTTCATTGAAATTTATAAAGGAAACATAAACAACCACTTAAAGCAGTGAATTGTACATAAGGTGAAGTCATACAGTATGCTCAGTCCTTTATAAGGACAAAATTAGGTGAAGTATTATAATATGCACAGTCTTTCTTGGGACCAATAGGCCTCCAAATGGTTTCAGCCAAGAACTGGCAAAGTAGAGTCTTCTTCACAAGTCAAACTGCTGTAGAAAAAAGCCAACAGTAGCAGACAATTGGGGGCAGGGGATTCCCCGGTTTAGAGGCCCTCCCCCTGCTTCAGGGTCATCAGAAAGCAGGGGTGGGGGACAGAAATGTTTGCTGGGCATTCCATTATTCCTTATGGAGACTGATTCCCATACTGCATAATGCAGAATTGTCCTGTGGGTATCTGGGGCTCTGGTGGGGGGGCTGGTTTTTTGAGGTAGAGGCACCAAATTCTCAGCATTAGCATCCAGTGCCTCTCCTCAAAATATCCTCCATGTTTCAAAAATATTGGACCAGGGGGTCCAATTCTATAAGTCCCAAAAAAAGGTGCCCCTATCCATTATTTCCAATGGAGGAGGCATTTAAAAGGTGTGTGCCGTGCGGTCTCTTTAAATGTGATGGCCAGAACTCCCTTTGGAGTTCAATTATGTTTGCCATACCCTTGTTCCTAGCTCCACCCCCAATGTTTCCTGTCTCCACCCCCCAAAGTCCCCAGATATTTCTTGAATTGGACTTGGCAACCTTATCCACCAAGCAGGATTAGATGACCAGGTAAACCAACAAGGGGCCCCTGCTGGCTTTTTATAGAACTGCTGCCTTAGGTTTGCTTCCCTGATCTGAGCAACAAAGCAGCCAGAATGCCTGATCTAGAGACTTCTAGATTCATGCCTCACCTAGCTTCACTGAAAGCTCTGCCAATTCCTGTCTGAAGCTTTGCCCTGTTGGAGCAAGAATCTACATAAACCCAGTCTGACAGCTACAGTATGACAGCTGGTGATCTAGCTGCCAGGCTAGGTCACAGTGACCTGATCAGCAGACCGGCTTGAGCCGGCAGAAGCCAAGTGATGCAATCTGCTGAGTCAGCACGGCCAGGATTGGCTGCTTGGACTATATATGATCTGTGTGTGCATCACACAGGTCTCTCCCTGTGAGATGGTGGTTAGGCGAAGCACTTTGTCCGTGGAGGTGATATTGTATAGACTGCACAAGAGAGCACTTGTCGTGTATATATGTTAATACACCTTTTGGCACTAGTTGCACGTGTCTGCCTGATTTTCTTTCCTGAAGCCCTGTGTCGGGCAAGTCATCTCCCTCACTCTGCTACTCCCGCTCCGACAGGGTTATGGGCCCAGGGCGGTTCCGCTGCGCGGAGGAGAGAGTTGAGAGTTGAGCTGACTGTGAGTTTGGAAAGAGCCGGAGGCGAGGAACGCCGGTGAAGGACACAGAAGCACCACCGTTCTCTGTTTGAGAGCCAGAGGGACGTCGGCAGCCAGCTGTGAGGAGGAGTCGGCACGATGGCTCAGCAACAGCTTGGAGTAGCCGTTGAGAAGCTCACCTCAGCCAACTACGCGGTGTGGAGCCTGAGAATGCAACACTACCTCAAGCGTGAAGGGCAATGGCTGTTCGTGAGTAACCCCCCTGCTGACTTATCTCCTGCCGAGACTGTGTTATCGGATAAGGCACTGGCCAACATAGTGCTATCTATAGGAGATGACCAGCTGGTTTATGTGCGAGGGAAGGACACTCCCAAGGCTGCCTGGGACGCGTTGAGTGCGGTGCATGTTAGCACCACTGCTGGTTCCCTCATGGCCTTGACAAGGAGGATGTTCCGCACCGTTATGCCGGCTGGAGGGTGTGTGAAAGATCACATCAAACGGCTAACGGACTGTTTCGTTGAGCTGGAGGCAAGAGGCAAGACTGTAGCTCCAGACGACAGAGTGTACATTTTGCTGTCGTCGTTGCCACCTGAGTACACTCCCCTGATAACTTCTCTGGAGACGGTGGACGTAGCGACCCTGACCATGGAATACGTCTGTGCCCACCTGCTTGACTTCCAAGAGAGAATTGCGGCCGTGAGCTGTCCGGGGGTGTCGGCCGGGCAGCGTGCTGTTATCGGTGTGTCCGGGAAGACAGCCAAGAATGAGCCAGCTTTTGCTGCTGGCAGGCGTCCGAAGGTGGAGGAAGTGGAGCCGACTGCGTTTGCAGTCCGTCGCTGCTATGGATGCGGGTCGTCGCAGCACCTGCTCCGAGCTTGCCCTGAGAGGGAGAAGAGGCGGGGGCGTGTGCGGCGAGAGCGGAGGACCGCCAGCCCGTGTGAGGAAGCAACCCGGCTGGTCACGTCGGCAGTAGAGAGCACAGGGTCTGCTTGGATTTTAGACTCCGGGGCAACGAGCCATCTCTGCTGCGAGAAGGAGTTGTTGAAAAACATTGACAGTCCTGAGCATAAGTATGTGAGATTGGCTGATGGGACCACTGCCAATTCTGTTTGCTCAGGCAATGTGGAATTTCCTGCACTGAAATGTATGTTGCAAAATGTGTTGTATGTACCCTCACTGCAGTCTAACCTGTTGAGTGTTAGTACACTGTTTGACCAGGGATACCAGGTGAGATTTGAGAAAACCTGCTGCAAAATCCTGGGAGGTGGGGGAAAGTTGCTTGTGACAGGAAAGAGGGAAGGTAAACTGTATGTGGTCCAGAGTGATTGTGCCCAGGTGGCTCAGGTGTCGAATGAGCCTGTGCACAATAATTGTATACATTTGCTCCATAGGAGACTTGGGCACTGCGGATTTAGGGCGTTAAAGAAAACCCTGGAGCTTGTGCCTAGTTTGAAAGTAAATCCTTGCAAATGTTACTTGGATTGCCAGGTCTGCAAGAAGACCAAAAGCAAGGCGTGTGCTGTTGCTAAAGAAAGCTCAAGGGAAAGCACACGAGCCCTGGAACTAGTCCATTTAGACGTTATTGGCCCATTGCCAAAGAGTCTGTCGGGGAGGAGATACTGCTTGGTGGCCACCGACGACCACACGAGGTACGCGTGGGTTTTCACCATGGTGCATAAGTCTGAGGTGTATAAGACATTCACCAAGTGGGTCAAAGCAGTGGAGAGACAATTAGGGGTTAATCTCCTGGCTGTACAAACCGGCAGAGGGGGGGAATTCTTATCTAACCAGATGCAACGTTGGCTGGAGAACAAGGGCATCGCCCACCGTCTGACGAACCCGGCAACGCCCCGAGAAAATGGGCATGGGGCTGTATTGCAGAATGTGATGTATTGCATGTTAGAGGATGCACAACTGCCAATGACCTATTGGGCAGAAACCATACATGCAGCTGTTTTTTTGCAAAATAGGGTTTGGTGTAATACTGTGAAAAATGTGCCTTACAGGTTACTGTTGAACAAGACCCCAGATTTGAGTTCTTTAAAAGTCTTTGGGTCACGGGCTCGGGTTGGCATCCACTCCACGAGTAGCGGGGAGGGGGATGTCCGGGCAGAGAGCCTAATTTTTCTGGGCTACAAGCCAAGGGCCAGGTGTTATCGTTTCTGCAACAGCAAAAGCAAGATAACACTTAGTAAGAGTGCCCAGTTCAATGAAAAAAGCAGCTGGCCAAGGTTGCACTCCTTGCAGAAACAATTTGTTCTGCTGCCAAGTAGCGATAACGATGTTGGAGCGCAGCCCAGAACCCCAGCCCAGGAGGTGGCACCCAGTGGGGCTGGAGAAGGTGAGCCGAATGCTGGCACAGAGCCTGACGAGCAGAGTCAGGAGGCAGAGCCTCAAATGCAGGAACTGGAGGTAAAGTGTGAGAGTCAGGAGGTTCAACACCCAATTACAGGGGCAGAGCAACCAGCCCAGGAGGTGGGAACAGAGCAACCCGAAGAAGACAAAGCTGGTCCAAGCACAGGGCCACGGGTGTCTGCCAGGTCCACCAAAGGCCAACGTCCCGCTAGGTACAAGTGTCCCTATGTCACTCTGACTGTCAATCCAGACCCACCCGGATCTGAGGAAATGTTAAAAGAAAAGGCTAAGAAATGGAAAGCCTGGGTGGCAGAGTGCGAGGCAAGGGAGAAGGAGGCTGAAGCCAAGCGTCTGAAAGAGCTGGCTGAACAGGAACACGATGATGTGTTTTACAATCATGATGAGTTCCTGAACGAATTCCGGAAAGGGTTCCGAGCTACGTAAATATGAACTGTAATGTTGCTGGTGGACATGTATGTAAACTGTGTAAAGTGTTTTGGTGCACTGGGTTTAAATAGATTAGGAGGTGTGTTGGAGCAAGAATCTACATAAACCCAGTCTGACAGCTACAGTATGACAGCTGGTGATCTAGCTGCCAGGCTAGGTCACAGTGACCTGATCAGCAGACCGGCTTGAGCCGGCAGAAGCCAAGTGATGCAATCTGCTGAGTCAGCACGGCCAGGATTGGCTGCTTGGACTATATATGATCTGTGTGTGCATCACACAGGTCTCTCCCTGTGAGATGGTGGTTAGGCGAAGCACTTTGTCCGTGGAGGTGATATTGTATAGACTGCACAAGAGAGCACTTGTCGTGTATATATGTTAATACACCTTTTGGCACTAGTTGCACGTGTCTGCCTGATTTTCTTTCCTGAAGCCCTGTGTCGGGCAAGTCATCTCCCTCACTCTGCTACTCCCGCTCCGACATGCCCCTCTGGAAGCTCTGTCTGATGGCTACTGGACTATCTACCTCCTGACTATCCACTTGGACCTATCAGCCCTGAGAAAGTCTGTTAAACTCATTTTAAGGATTGTGCAGGGTATCAGGAAAGAGGCTCACTCTTAGGTACAAGGAATGCAAATCTAAGTCAATATCCAGCACTTTGTCTAGGACACAATGGGTAGCCAAAGAGAAATGCCTCTATGACAGAGAGAAAATGCCTTTAGAACACATGGACACATGAAACTACCCTGTACCAGATCAGACCATCAATCCAAAAAAGTCATTATTGTCTAATGAGACTGGCAGTGGCTCTCCAGGATGTCAGATAGAGATCTTTCACAGCCTCAACCACCTCATCCTTTAAACAGGAAATGCCGAGGATTGAACTTGGGATCTTCTGCATGCCAAACAGATGTTCTACCACTGAGCCATGGCCACTCCCTAAATCAACTGGCTCACTCAGGTCTATCCACTCCATTATTACAAACCCAACTTGAGAATCTGGTGGTCTGCTGCCATTCAGAGTTTTGATTTTTTTTAAAAGAAGATACTTTCATTGTTAAAGAAGGAGATGCCAAGAATTGCCTTGGACATTTTGTATGTGAAGAGCCTGTTCTCTTACAAAGCCAGGGGCTCTCCTTCATTGCCATCTATTATTCCCAGTAAACAGCTGGTGCTTCAAAAGAACGTTTCAATGGCCAAACAAGCCCGTAGCAGAGGCCATCTAAAGCTGAGGTCAAACTATTTCTACTTATATACTTAAGATGTCACTTTTTTCTCCAAGGGGGACCAAAAAGCAGCTTACATTGTTTCCCTCTCCTCCATTTTATTCTCATGACACTTTGTTGTGAGGAAGGTCAGGCTGAGTTTGTGTGACTGGTCCAAGGTCAGCCAACAAGCTTCCATGACAGAGTGGGGATTTGAACCTGAATCTCTCAGATCCTAGGCTGACACACACTAACCACTATACCACATTGGCTCTCATATGGCTATCCACTGGGCTGTTCTCCCATCCTCTCCATAACCTGAGTAGCCTTGGTCCAGCATTGTTCCTCAAGCTCGTTTCACTCTAAAGCTCATGAAATTAAATCAGCAGCTACTAAAACTTCCACATCCTTTTCCTGGCTCCTGAAGACCCCATTAGAGCTACATACCTTAACCATGCTTGAAGAATCACCTGTGATGAAGCTAGTACAGCCTGCATGGCAGGGAGAGATGTATTCCACACCATCAGCTCCACAGATGGGGTAGAAGATAGAGTCAGGGCAGAAGCACAGTTTGTTGCACTCAACCTGCAGTGAGGGACTTGATGTTCTGCCAGAAAAAACACATCAGACAAAATAAAATGAAATTAAGCAGGACGGGTGACAGATATTTTCTTGAACATACTGGGTGATTAACCTCCTTTCCTCAGTCTCTGCTGTTGCTGGGTTTCTGCCATTCAGAAGCCTGGCTTCTGCCCACAGTTCTTCTGCAGGTATCTCTGAGGTTTTCCATGAACTTGGTCTCAATTATTACCCACATACATATGCAAACGCCTTGGATGGGAAACCAGCCATCCGATGCCTGCAGTAATCCACCCAAGTGCTTCACCCCAAAAGCAATAAGGACAAAGAAGAAAAGAAAACCTTCATTAAAGCTGGGAGTATTGTAGGTGCAAATTGCAACCCTTAAGATAATGCTCTGTTTTCAAGAGCAATGACCTGTCTAAGCCAGTACAGTGGGAGTTCTTTTCCCCACTGAGATCTTTCCCAGGCATAACTATCAGGGGTTGAACCTGGAAACAATCACCTTGTACAAATACCACTAGTCTAAGCCTCACTGAAATACAGGAAGAGTCTGAGGGTTTGTCTGGACTCTTTGGCATTGAAAACAAAATTTGTGAATGAATTAGATCCTGATTGTGCTCCAGTGCCTATGTGCTTATATCCCTGAATGGGAGATCACAAAAGCCAGGATCAAGATGTTATCTTCATGCATCAAACTCCCTTAATTAATAGCAACCTGGAGCCTTATTTTAAACAGATATCAGCATGGCTACAATATCCGCTCTGTGGGAGAGATGCCATCACAAACAGAATGTGTTAGCTAAATGGATTTCACTGAGTGTAGCATCCATTTCATATTCAGACTGCTGTCATCCTACTTCTGGTTCACCACTGTGGACTCAACTGAGTACATAGAAAGCATCCCGGGCAAAAGGCAGGATCTTTTTTTGGGGGGGACATCTTCACACTCACAGTGTGACATCAGCATGCAGACACTACAGCCAGAAGGAGAACAACATGGCTAGATATCTGTTTGTTTTGTTAAAATCTGTGTAGTACTGGAAAGCAAATACTGTACATAGAAGCAGACTACCTTTCCCCTAAGTATTATGTAGAGAAGATATCAAAGAAGGAATGGCAGAGAGACCTAGAGGTGTTGCATGTTGGGGGAGGAGTCAAAAGAAGGGAGAAATTATTCAGAGTGGAATGATGTTAGATAGATTTGTAGGGGGGAGATTGCTACCCCAGATTGAAAGTAACCCTAAATTCTACATTTTCCTACCATGTCTCCTGAGCATAGAACACATTACCTGGGTGGATAAATTTCAGCCACCATCTTTGTGGAACAGCCCATAAAGAAGAGAGGAAGGCAGGAAAGCGTGGAGATGAGCAGCACAACTGTGGAGAACCTTGGGATGGTTTTCAGGGAGAAGCCAAAATGCTTCATGAGGATGCCTCCAAACAGCATTCCTAAAGCAGCAGCAGGCAGGTTGATGATTCCTGCAAGAGGTGAAAGAGGCCCTGAGGTGACGGAGAGCAAAACCCCTCTGAGCAACAGAAGGAAGCCAGCCTCACAACCAGGCACAGAGGGAACGATGCACCCCACTGCCCAGTCATGCACCCCACTGCCCATGTCTTTGTACACAAGCAAGGTCTACAGCAGGAGGTCCTGGGCACTGGCTTGGAGGCTGCTCACAACTCACAGAATGCCCAAGTGGGAGCATCTTCAGGGAAGGAATCTGCATGAACCCTAGGGGCAGATAGCCAAGTGCAATGATTCCACATGTGTGCAATTCAATTGGCCACAAAATGGCAGGGAGTGTATGGGGAGTGGGAAAGCAGTGTTTTAGAGTGCTCTCCAGTCACCAGTAGAGTCCTAGATCATGCTGCCATTGGGGGCAAAAGAAGAGCAGCACTCGTTCATGGTTCCTCCCCTCCCCTATCTGTTACACCAAAGAATACTTAGCTGATCTCTCCTGGTTCCAAGGGGTTGATGCTCTATTAGAGCAGAAATGGGCTTAACCCATTGATACAGCAAAGCTGGTGCATTAGCTGGGCAAAATTTCATAGTGGCTTAAAAAAAAAAACCTCAGGGAAGAAAAGAGAAGCACTTTTGATTCTCAGCCAGGATTAGAAGTGCCTTTCACTCACACTGCTTCTCAAAAAATCACAACAACTTCCTCAATGGATTTTTTTTTTTACTTCAAGGACAATGAAAGAAATCACATTTAAAAATAAAATATTTACTTCTTTCATACCCACCTTTCTCCCTAACACGGACCCATAGCAGCTAACACTATTCTCTTCTCCATGTTACCCTCACAACAACCCTGTGAGGTAGGTTAGGCTGAGAATTTGTGACTGACCCAGGGTCACACAAAAAGCTTCCATGGCATAGTGAGGATTCCAACTCGGGTCTCCCAGATCCTAATCAGATCTGCCAAACTTTATCAACTATTTTTCAGTGCATAATGCCTAGTTTGGTTACGGGACGTCCTTTTACCTATGGGATACAGGACTGATGGAGCTAATGGATCAGATGGCCTGTATGACCCCTTCAAATTCTGTGATTCTATGATTCTCTATGCCCCATCCCCACCTTCATAAGACTCCCAGTCAGAGAGACATGAGCCACTGGCCAACATCTGATACAATACCAAGACAAACTGAATCCATCATTCTTAGGGCTGTAGATGTGCCCTGTCTACAGCTTCTTATAGAGAAAAGATTTGTGCTGCACAAAAACTAGACTGTCAGTACTGAACCATTCATGTGCTCTCACCTATGAGAAAGTTTGCATAGGAAGGACTGGTTCCAAACTGTTTCTCCAGGTATTTGTTGAGAAAGGTAGAGAGGCCAGCAATGACTGAGGAGAAGCTGCACTGAGCTACAACCAGCAATATGAAGAGTGGATTGAGAATCAGTGAGAGGATGCCTCGAGGGAACTCTGAAACCCAAGGTTAGAGAATTAGGCAGAAAAGGTTAGAACTACAGGAAGGGTCTCATCTACAGTATATACAAATGATAGCATCCTTTAAATTTAAAAAAGTCCTCTCTACTGAGTCTTGGCAGGATCCTATAGCAGCCATCTTGGACCACACGGTCTGGCTGGCTGCAGGGAGCCTGAGGTAATGTGACATCTTTAGACCATTTGGCAACTTTCTAAGTTTGTTAGTACCTTCTGATTGTAACATCTAGTTAGAGTAAGTTTTAGAATCAGAGAAAGAAGGATGCATTTATAACCATCTTTCTTTTATTCTTCTGTGTGTTGATACGAGTTCGGCGTTAAAGCATGCTTGTAAATGATTACTTTTTGAAGAAACATTTTACTCTTTCTTTTATTCTTCTGTGTGTTGATACGAGTTCGGCGTTAAAGCATGCTTGTAAATGATTACTTTTTGAAGAAACATTTTACTCTTTGATGCTGGTAGTGTTCTCTGGGCCACATAGTTCACCAACCGCTGGGACATACCAATTTGTGCATGGGAGAGACCCCAGGGAGTAGGGAGGCAATAAAGACACTGATTGCCGACTCTCCAGGGGAAACCCAAAGCTGCATTTGGTCCCTGTGGTAACCAAGTGCTGGGTCACAGAAGACCCGTGAGTCCAGGCTTCAGACTTGGGAGGGGAGATTGAGGCTGATTCCGCATTAGCCTTTGCTCTGGCTCTGGCGCTGTGTTTCCTTTGGGGCAGATGTGGGTTTCCACATATCTTGACCCGGGGCAGCAGTTTGACCCGCCTCCAAAGCGGTGCCACCCCGCATTTAGGAGATTGTCATTTTGCAAGAAGTTTATTTTTGATGCGGGTTCGGGGCTTGAGATTTGTGTGTGGAACTCATGGCAATGTGCTGTCAAACTCACGCGTCAGTAGTACACACCCACATAATTCCACGCCCAAGATTCCGCCCAGTTATTACGTCACACTTTCTTAATTTTACTCCCTTTGAAAATTATCCGCCATTATCTGATAATTTTTTTTTTTAAAAAAACAAAGCAGGTTTCGCGTTACAATGCTCCAACATATAATGATGCAACGCGATTTTCTTCTTTTACTTTCACTTGCCCGTACTCTTTATGGTATTCCACGTGATTTTGATAATGTGTGATTGCATTGTGATTACAGGCGTGATTAATGCTACCCTCCATTATCCGGGAAGTACTC
The DNA here is from genome assembly GCF_032191835.1 of Heteronotia binoei. Lineage (NCBI taxonomy): Eukaryota > Metazoa > Chordata > Lepidosauria > Squamata > Gekkonidae > Heteronotia > Heteronotia binoei. Next base: position 88,225,452 of record NC_083228.1, on the reverse strand, counting down.
CGCCAAGCCATTTGTTCATTCACAAATTTCTTCCCCCCTCCAACTGAAATCGCTCCGTACTATTATAATATTTTTTGCCAATAATATCGTTACAATGCAACAAAATAAATAGTGATGTTATGCAAACTACTTTTAAGATGCGCAATCGCCACCTTTATTGACCCCCACCGTGTGGCCTCAAACGGGAATTTGATTATAGTTATAGCCCTTTGTTGATGTGCTGGGGAAAATATTTTTTATATCCCCCCCACCTTCAGGCATCTGTTTTTAATTTGTTATAGCTTTTAATCATCCACGGCACGCAAGCATGCAAACAGCGCTTAGAAGATAATTAAATAAAAATGGTGGATCGCCAACTCAGGTTTCCCGGGGCTTAGATAAACTACCAATGGCAGGGCGAAAGGAAAATACGTGACTTTGCCAGTATTGTGCCTCTGGTATTACGTTGTAATGCAAAATATATATATATATATATATACACGATTGTATTGTAACGCGAACACGCATGTGTGTAAAAAAAAAAAAAGGAAAATCCATGGATAAGTAAGGAGGGAGGGGAAAATTGCTTTGATTGTGGTGGAAACTCCGGGAGCAACAGTAATGCGGAATCAAAACACACAGAACAGATTGGGAATTGAATCCAGGATAAATCCTCTAGTGCGGAATCAGGAAATCACACCCGCATAGAACAGCCCCGGAGCGAGAGGGAGGCAAACACTAAATGTGGAATCAGCTTGAGAGTCCTGTTCCTCACCTAAAATGAATAGGTGGTGGCAGCAAACACCACTACAGTGAAAGGAAGAGGAATAGCTCCCTCCAGGAGCTGGCAACCCAACAGAGAGGGTGGGCAGAACAGGATCTGCAGGACAAGTAGCCCTGGTCTGTCACAAGCTGCATGGGCACCTGCAATTTTTGTTTGTTTTGTAAAAATCTGTACTAAGGGCCTGACTACAGGTTACAAAGTTTGGTGATTTGGGATGCAAATATGATGAGTTGTTAAACATCAGAATAACTCTAGCAGGGTTTGAATTCAGCAGGAGCTCACGGGAGCACAGCTCCTGAACCTCCAAGCCAGGGTCTGCATGCAGTTGGGAGTTCTCTCCCCACTGCACATGGATCCCGGGGCATACACAAATGAGATATGCTACTGAGCTCCTGCACCTTTTTTCTACACAATGACCCCTGAACTCCAGTATTATGGTATTGGATTGTCTGCAAATCAAAGCTTATCTCTGTGATACTTATAGACCTGTGTTAAAAGCTGAGCAAATGTTAACTATATGTGAACAACACCTTTTCCCCCTAATCTTAATATCACTTTGCCTGTTATATTACTTAAGCCTGATAACAGTTTTCTTATAAGATGGCAAAAGATACTGGTAGTGATTCAGATGGCAGAAGTGAAGGTACCTATTTACAAAAAGAACCATTTCCACAATTTGCTTTTCTTATAGGAAAAATCTAGTGAAAATGATCTCTCAATGACATATAACTTCTTTTAGACTAGCAAAGACCTATGCAACTGGTTTTGTGAGCATGCATGTGGTAGATATGTGACAGTACGCAAACAGGCAGGAGAAATAAATCAGTCAGGGTGGGGAATCAAATTCCCTAAAAAACAGAGATCTTACTGTTTTGTGTAGCTAATATGCCTAAAAACCATCAAGAAGTAATTTTATGTATCATTATCACAGGTAGATGGGTATTTGGTAAGAACTGGAAGGGTGGAAAAGCCCCAAACTCATTACTTATTGTTGAAAGTAAGAGAAAGTAGTTTTTCCTTGGTAAAACTAATGGCCTGCCAGCAAAACAGAGATACTTGTAGATATGGTTAAGGGTTGTACAGAGCATTCTCTGTACAAGTGTGACAAACATGGTCCTTAATTTCACATAGTCTTGTATCTTTTATGTATATTATTTTATTATGTGCAACTTTTTATTGTATTACATACATTTAAAAACCTTGTAACCTGTAGTTTGACCCTTAGCTATCAAAAGTAATTCAAGAAAATGCTGTCTTATTTCTCTACATAGAAGCAAATTTTTGTAATGCAGCCGCTTAATCAGAAAGATGGAATAAGAATCTCTTACTTTTAATAAATTCCCACAGAGTTCCTTCTTCGGCCTTTGCTTTCTCAATCTTCTTCAAGATGTCCACTTCAGATTCTACCTGTGGGGAGAGGAGCAGAGAAAATGCTTTGTGTGTGGACAACAAGCAGCAATGAACTGTTAACATTGCCCGGGTGAAAGGGACTCTGAAAACTATGCTAAAAATTGTAGCATCAGAACACGCAGGGCAAGCAAGTGATGCGGGATGTAAATTCCAGGACAAAGGCAGACCCAGAAAAGGGACAACCAGACTTTTTCCCTCTTCACCCAGTTCTGTCCATGGAGTAATATTATGGGATGGCTGAATATTCTTCCTGAGCAGGATGAAAGGGCTGAGGCAAGAAACAAAGACTGGCATATCTGGGTGAGCAAATAGTGCCAGCCTTATGATAAGCTTGCCTTTTTGAAAACATTTTTATTTGACTTGGCTACAAGCCAAGGATGAGGTTTATGTCCCCACTTTACTCAAGAATCATAACTTCATGAATGGAAGCTGAAGTAGAATTTGTCTCCCCCTGTTTTTTCTCAGTGACTGAAATATTTTAAGGCCTGCTATAGGAGACGGGCTTTTCTTCATTCTCATTTTCATCACTTGGGTGTTCTTGTTGCTTTGTGGGGGCATTTTCTGTTCCGCATGTGTTTTGCATCCTCTAGGGGTCAATTTGATATTACATCACTATATGTCCAGTATATTTCCCTGCAGATTTTAATGGCAGCTTTTTATGCAGGACATGAAGTGATATAATATCAAACTGGCCACTTGAGGGAGCAAAATACATGCAGAACAGGAAACACTCCCCTCCCTGGAAGCAACAGGAACACACAAACAAAGAAAATGAGAATGCGGAAAAGCCACACCTTGCATAGTACCACTGTCTACTTGGGCCCTTTTTAAAATATACCATTTTATTGCCCCTTTTTGAATTTCCTCCATTCTGCTTTAGCAGAATCAGAATTGCAATGAATGTACAGAATGAGCACAGAAGCTGGTAGTGTTCTCAAAAAAATTTTTGTGGTTGGGAGAAGCACTTACAAGCTACGTTCTCTGCTGTCCAATGGTACTGACAGTATATTTCTTTCATTCCATGTGCTCATCCTTTAGCCAAAGTACAAGAAGGTAAACTTCATTGTCCACATGACTGATTTTGAAGAACTACTCTCAGCAATTATACAAGACCTCCACGTACTGTGACATGACATGGGAGTTAAATTACAGGCACTTTTTTCATCCAAGAGTTGGAAGGCCAAACCTAGTTTACAATGTGAACTATCATGCTCAAGCATAATGGAATCTTACTTTAGTAGGAATAAAAGAAGGCTTTTCCTTCACAAAGATTATGGTAGTTGAGCCAGAATAGCCTAGGAAGTTGCTATTTAGAAGAAAAAGAACTAGAGGGAGTCCTAGTTCAGACATCCTGCAACCTAGGAAGCAGACAAATATATTAGGTGAAAACAGGTCTAACATCCCAGAACATTGCCAGAACATCCCAAATGGCAAAAGGAGAGAGAAACAAACTCTCTTCTGTACAACAAGTGAAGTCTGTCAAAGGTTAGGCTGCTGTTTTGGATCAGCCACCCATCTGTGCTGTTATAGTTCAAAAGGCTTAGCTCCAAACTAGCCCTAAGACTTACCCTCCCTTTGATCATATACCGAGGGAAGAAGAAATAGGGAATGGATGTGAGCACCAAGCAACCTGAGGAAATGAGGAGTCCAAACCACCATGCACCAATCCAGCGCTGGTCATCAGGATGCAAGTCTATAGTACCTGAAAGACACAGGGAAGAAAGGATGAAGCTGGCCTGGCCAAGTTCAGAGCCAGCATGGACTCACCCCAAGCTTTGGTAGACTGCTTGCTGGTGGCAACTCACACCAGATTTAGGGTTGGTCTTTTGAAAACAAATAAGGAGAAATGTACATATTTGATCACTTTTTAAAAAAGTTTTAAAATGAATAAATGATCAGATATGTTTTTTAAATTGTGCAAGAAACTTGGTGAACACCTTCAAGCATCTACTGATGAAGCAAGGTCACCTAAGCCAGCTGTATGGCCGGGGGGAAGGGAGTACTCCCTTGGTGCTGGGCAGCATTCAGTGTAACCCAACTGCTGTATGAGCATGGAAGGGTAATGTTGGTGGGCTTGTGTGCCTCCCAGCACATTTCTGTGTAGAAGATAAATAAGGTGCCAAAAATGTTATTCATTCACTCTCGTTGCTAAAAGAAAAAAAGTTACTAAAATCTAAACTGAGGTTTTAAGAACTAACTCTGTCATTACAGGTACAATTCAAGAGCCTCAAAAAGAAAAATAATAATTTTTCAGCACTCTTGTGAAAATACAGACCTGTGCATTTATTGGCCCTCATTTGCTTCGCTTTGTATTGCCCTCAATGACAAATCTGGTTGGTTTCATAGTTCTGATTTTAAAGCCCTGAGATTGTGAACTTAGTGGAAGCAGCAACCTCACATCCTGCCTACCTGTCCATACCACCTCTTCCACCTTGCCCCTCATCTCCTCCTCTCCCATCTCTGTTGCCCCACCTCCACCTGAAAGATGGAACAGTTCATTGCCTCTGCTTCCTCACTCTGCCATCCCTCTTAAAAAACTGTAGCAAGCCATGCATGCCCTATAGGGCTTTTGTCGCAAGGCTCCTTCCTCTCACAAAAGGCATTATTTGGACTGCTTAAGCAACCACAATAAACAGAAGGGTTGCCTGAGTAAGCAAAATGACTGCTGAGCTCTCATGGGAGGAAGGAATTTTGGGAGACTTTGGGACATTCTCTAGGCCAGGGCAGGCACAACTTGCCGGACTTTTAAAAAAGAACTGGTGGGGAGAGGGCAGGAAGATGAGCTTCCAGGCAGAGGCAGACACAGGTGCAGCAGTGGGGGAGCGAGCATGGCATTGAGTGCCCTCTGGTAGCAAAATGCATTGAGTGGGCACTGTGAGCAGAGGTGCAAAAATGAACACTGGGAGAAGCAGCCACAGTGGAAAGCTCACTTTGCAACTAAAAAATGGGTCTCAGGGAGGTAGTGATACATCCTACAAATCGTTTACAATCAGAGCCCCCTCTCTTTTCTTTTTAGATATTCCTGATGCTGTTTAAATTCAATTAACTAGCGATATGTGCAGACAGGGTAGTTGGAAACATTAGCTGCTCTCTTCCTAGAAAGAATCTCCCATCCCAGTGTTCCCAGGCTGGGCAGAGGTTTGTTGGCTGAGAGCCAAGCACACGCTTTGTCACTGATGTTAGCAGTGCAGTAGTTTTATTGAGGCTGCATTCCCCAGGGACACTAGACAAGAGATAGAAAATCATTCCACTTCTAGAGCGGACATCCTTCAGGCAGGAGGCCTTGATCAGAAGAGGTTTGCACTTCACTGGAGTTGGCATGGAAAGTGTCTACCCTCATTGTTATGAGGGGAAAGAATAAAGAAAAAATAGCAGTCTCCATTGCTCTTGCCGCTTTGTGTATACTTCCTGTCCCCAGGATTAAGAAGTGTGCATGCAAAAAGAGCCCACGCCCCACCAAAACAATGGTACAGCTTCCCTGGATGTGACTATCCTACTCCAGATCTGGTGATATCATCAAGGGGCGACCACAGAGAAGGGTCCTAGAGTTTTTTCTTCACCTGGTCTCAGCACATTTACTTTCAATATCTCTCAGATTGTAATATACTGGGTTCGATGCATTTGAGTTCACACAGAACTTGCTTTATTAACACTACATACTAAGACAACATGGCGGGGTTGAGACCTCACTTATATATGCATGCAATTCAATCCCCCCCGCCCCTGTCCCATACAAAATCATGGCGGCCAAACTCCGCGCCAGAACCGCTCATTGGTTGCTGTTCAGAGTTCAAGTCAACCCGAGACATAGACAATCCTGCGATTTCCCAGATGCCAGCAAAAGCTACTGTGAAGTAGTAAATTCAGTGCAGTCACTTCAGGGTAGCTGCTTCAATACATAACACAGATGATAAACCTGTAAACCTACATTGCTCCAAAGAAATGCAGAATTCTTCAGCATTAAAACAATTTAAAAAGAAAGCCCCTGGCAGTTTGAACACCCACAACACTCAGGGGCGGGCCGACACCCCATGGTGCCCTAGGCCGACTTGCTGCCTGGTGCCCCCCACTCTGCGACCCCCCTTTCTCCCGCGTCTCCTTCTCCTCCCTCTCTTCTCCACAGCATGTTAATTTCAAAGCCAGAATGGGCTAGGCTTGCCAATCCCCAGGTCCCAGTAGGGGTTCTTCCGCTTTCCCAGGCTACTTCCCACCCCCAGTCAGCTGGCCAGCAGGGGGAAGCCCCGCCCTCAGAGGGCCATGTGCATTTCCAACTCCGGAGGCTTCAGTCTGCGATTGAAAGGCTTCCTCTTGGGAAGGGGTGTCTGTGTTACTTTGAAGAAGTTGGCAGCAACTTACGAGACCAATCCCTTGCTTCAGTCACAGGGGGAGGGGGGGAGAGGGAGGGAGGGAGGGAAATGTCTGCTGAGCACTTCATTATTCCCTATGTAGAGATCGATTCTCATAGGTTATAATGGGGAATTAATCTGGAGGTTTCGGGGGCTCTGGGAGAGCTGTTTTTTGAGGTAGAGGCACCAAATTTTCAGTATAGTATCTAGTGCCTCTCCCCAAAGTACCCCCCAAGTTTCAAAACGATTGAACCAGGGGGTCCAATTCTATGAGCCCCAAAAGAAGGTGCCCCTATCCTTCATTATTTCCTATGGAAGGAAGGCATTTAAAAAGGTGTGCTGTCCCTTTAAATGTGATGGCCAGAACTCCCTTGGAGTTCAATTATGCTTGTCACACCCTTGTTCCTGGCTCCGCCCCCAATGTCTCCTGGCTCCACCCCCAAAGTCTCCTGGCTCCACCCCCAAATTTCCCAGATATTTCTTGAATTGGACTTGGCAATCCTAGAATGGGCTCTAGTGCTGCGTTCCGGCTATCTAAAGACCCCTCCTGCCTCCTTCTCCTCCCTCCCTTCCCCACTGCATTTTAATTTCAAAGCCCCCCAACCCCAGCGATCTGAAAAATCGTGCCGTGGGGCTGCGCTCCCAGTCTGTCAGGAGTAGTGTTCTGAAAGGGCAGTCCCACAGCTGTTGAGCTGACTTCTCTCAATCCAGGAAGTGGGAAGGGGAGGAATCAGCTGCGGGACTGCCCTTTCAGAACACTACTCCTGACAGACTGGGAGCGCGGCTCCATGGCGCAGTTTTTCCGATCGCGGGGGGGGGCGGGGGGGGGCTTTGAAATTAACATGCAGTGGGGAAAGGAGGGAGGAGAAGGAGGCTGGAGGGGGTTTTAGATAGCCGGAACGCGGCACTAGAGCCCGTTCCGGCTTTGAAATTAACATGCTGTGGGGAAGGGAGGGAGGAGGAGAAGGCGCAGGGAGGCAAACTAGGCGGTTGCTGGGGGGGGGGGTGAAGGCTGATTTTGCTGCCCATGCCCTGCTGGCACCCTAGGCAACCACCTAGTGTGCCCATTGGGGGAGCCAGCCCTGACCACACTGCATGGTTGGACCTGTAAGGGAGCAAATTGGCAGAAACAGTGAGCAGCTCTCAGGTCATCCTTCTAAGCCTACTGAGTTCAACAAACTGGTGTAACTTCATAGGACCAATATTCCCATCTAAGCTGTGGAGTCTTGTGAGCAGCAATTCTACTTTGTGAGCCAATGGCATTTAAGTGAGCTACTGTATAAATTAGTTTGCTCTGAGGCCTTTTTTCTGAGGTTAGACAAAAATGTGTGAGCTAGAGGCTAAAAAACTGAGCTAGCTCACACTAACTCAGCTTAGAGGGACGGCTTAGGATTGCAGTGTTGTTAAACACCCATCTTCTAGCATCAGTCTCTGGATCCAGTTATCTATAGAACAGTAGAACATGAAGTCTATCACACTACACAAAAGAGCTACTGTGGAAAGAGCTACTGTGGGAAGCTCTTTCTTATGGTCAGCTTATCTTATCTAATTAAATGTTTACATGCTGCTTTTCCATTTGAAAATACTCCAGAATGAGTAAGTTCCACCTTCACATATGCTGGGTACTCATTAGTAAATGTTCAGGATACTCATTAATAAATGTGATTATGTAATTTTTTTTTGCAAAGCAGATGACTCCCAATCATTGTGCATTGGTTATCCACAACTGCACATTGTGATCCCCATTTAAAAACACAGACAATGGTACAGATGCCCAATTATCTTGTTGTTCAGTTAAGGTTGCCACATTATGATGCTCACAGCAATTCTATTTGCTAACCTGCTACCTGCTTTTTGGCACTCATCTGCAACAGTGAAAAATCAGGTCGAGGAAATCAGGGGAAACCATAGGGCATGCATCCTATCTTCCTCCATCTTAAGTGGTTTGACCACTGGTGAAAGGCTCCTGAGGGATTATCTACATGCTACAATGTACACAAATCACAGCATCACAGGATGCAGTGAGCCTGAGAAAGGAGCAAACAGCCTTTCCTCCCTTGGCTATTTCTGCTTGCAAAAACCATGTGAAAGGGAACCCTGAAACTCCTCCTTCCCCCTGGAGTGGCATCATGCCTCAGAGTGTTCTGTAAAGGTGAGTCCCCCCATATCCATGTGTAGCTGGGAGTCATGTCAAGGGACCTGACATGGCTTGTGTACATTGCAACATATAGATAAGACGTCAGCCTGTAGGAAGGCTTCAGACTTTGCTGGTAAGCTACATGTCATAATCTCTATCTTCGACAAAAGCCAGAGAAGCCATTCTATGCATTCAGCAACAACACTAGCAATAAAGATACAGATGTAGGTTCTCCATGGCCAGGGGTCAGTTTCCAAGTCTCAGACATATCATGCGACTCAGAATAAGGGCTCATGAATGTATGAGCTCTTAGAGTAGGATTGCCAGCTCTGGGTTGGGAAATTCCTGGAGATTTGGGAGTGGAGCATGGGGAGAGCAGGTTTTGAGAAGGTGAAGGACCTCAGTGGGGTGTAATACCACACAGTCCACCTTCCAAAACAGCCATTGCCTCCAAGGAAACTCTGTAGTCTGGAGATGACTTATAATACCAGGAGATCTCCAGGCTCCACCTGGAAGTTGGCAGTCCTAGCTTAAAGCCTAAACTGTAAGGCCTCCATCCTAATTGGGCGGAAAGGCAACACAAAAATAGTTTAAATATTTAAATAAAAATACTTACTCAGGTCAACTCTCCCAGTGTCCACATAGATCTGCAATGCTGCTGAGCCAAGGAGATATCCAAATGCAGGGCCAAACACGGATATGGCAAATAAAATTGCTGAAAGTGAAAGACATGGAATGAATGAGTTATTGAATAATTATGCATATATCAGTTAAGCTGCTTCCAACCCAATGCAATCATTCTTTACAGAGCATGGCTTTTTTTAAAAGAACACAGGAGATGCAAACAGTATTTAAAACTAAATTTTTTTTTCTCAGCACTACGATGCTGCACTGCTTATTTATCCAAAGAGAGACTGCCATTTGAAAGGATGCCATCAATCTTGTTGACATTAAGCAATTCTTAATTAACAATGCTCCATCCACGATGTGTCTCAAACTTTGGAAAGGGTTCAGCAAAGATACATGGACAAGGACATACATTCTGGAACTGGCACAAATGCACACTGAAAATAGAATGCTTATTTGCAATATGCAGTGCTCTTTGGGGGGGGACTGAAAACTAGAATTGGAGGACTCCTGAAACATTTGGGATAACAGATGGATATAGGCAGAAGCACAGAGATGAGTTGTCAAAGGAAAGATCCTGAATTTGTGAAGAAGAATCACTCCCAGACAACTTGAAAGCTTCAGGATTGTGCCTTTTTACCCAAAGCATTTGCAGAAGCTAATGACAGAGATGGATTTCGCACAGCAAACTCCGCTGAGTGGATCCGGAGTGGATCCGGAGGTTTTCGGAAACTCCGGCAGAATGCTGAAAAACATACTCCGGCGTAAAATCCCTGAAGCGCCAGAGCAAACTGCAGCGCCGGAGCAACATGTGCGAAATCCAAGAGAAGATCCGGAGGTAAATGGGGCGCTACGCTGGAGCAAACGCTAGTGCGAAAACGGCCAGAGTGTTCTTCCATGGGGACTGGAAACATGCTTGCTTGCAAAAAGGAAAACTTAGATTTCCTCAGTATCTTATAGCTGCCACATTCTATAGACACCAGTCTCTCAGGGCAGTTGAAGTCAATGACCTTAGAAGGGTGTAACTCTGTTTAGGATTGCATTGTCAGTAGTAATTACAGTCAAATGTATTTCTGGATCGTAATTTTATGAGTACTTTAGTCTGACTTTGAACAAAAGGTGACAGTGGCAATCCTGAACAAAGTTAGGTTACTTGAATTTGTTGAAATCAAGGGAATTCAAGCAGCCAAACCATATGCGAGATTGCTGCCAAACTCAAAATGAACTATTGCCAAGCAATAACTATAGAAGTGGGACTGCAGCTCAGTAGTACAGCGGCTGTCTTCCTTGGACTCCCTCCATGTTCAATCCCTGGCATCTCTGGTTCAGAGATCCCACTTAGGAGGTACTGGGAAAGACCCTCTCTCTGAATGAGACCGCTGAGCCACTGCAGGCCAGAACAGACGACATTAAGCAAGATGTACCAATGAGGCAATTTCATATGTTTATCAAATGTGGCACAATAAAGTCTATCAGGAGAGGATCTCTGATGCCTCATTGACAAAACATTTTACCGCAAAGCACAGATAAACATATTCTTCTCTGCATCAAACCCAAGGAAACAGTAAAAGATTTTTATGTATGTCAGAGGTGAAAATAACTGACTTCAGGAAAGTTATCTTTTAAGAAACATTTGCAAATAAATTACACTAATTTTTCATTCCTACAACTAACACACTTAATGCTCCTTTAATTGCGTTTGCCTGTGTCCTTTATAAAATTTATATCTCTGCTACCTGGCATTACATTTTGACACATATGGCCTGTCCCAACAAGGTCTCATTTATGTCAGTTCCAGCCCTTGTAACTAATAAGTTTGACACCCCTGTTCTAACTACTACATCACATCAGATCATGTAGGATTAATATGCATTTCAAAATATTCCTTGAGGATAACTAGGCTTTGTGGAGCATGGATTCCAAAATCCATAATTTTTCACAAACTTAGACTGGGAATGCTCTCAGTCTCTGAGAGTATCATCTCTCAGTTCCATAAAAATTAATGGCACTGACAGGTACTTAGTGAGGATCAACTGTTAACAACATGGGACATTCTGGAAAATAAAAGCCATAGAGAACTTGGACTTTTCAGCACTCAGCACGGAAGCACCTTGTTTTTACTTATTTGACTACGGCCACCCAGTCTTTTGTACAAAAAATATGAATTAAGTGTTCTCAGACTGAACTGTACTTGCTATAAAATGGCAGCACTATTTTCACAAGACTGAGCATTTCAAGGAAAAGCACACTAACTCAGAATAACAGGTGTCTACAGGAAAGCTGAAGGAGCAAGAATTCCCATGTGGAATAAAACAGATTCATGCTGGCTGAGATGTTTTGATCTCACTTTCCATATTAATAATAATAATAAGTTTTTATTTATACCCCGCCCTCCCCGCCAAGGCAGGCTCAGGGTGGCTTACAGAGCATGATACAATATCATGGTACGACAATAACAGATAAAATCAATCAACAATATAAATAGAAAATATAAATTAATTTTAAGAATAAGCTGAAACAATACAGTGGTGCTACAGTCTCTGTTTATCCAGGCAGCGTAATATTCGTTCTGGTTACATCTTAAAGGCTTCTTGGAAGAGGGCAGTTTTGCAGGCCCTACGACATCATTAGGAGTTTTGGCATCATTAGGCATCATTAGGAGTTTTGACATTTTGCCTTGTCACCCACAGTTGCTAATTCTATAGAAGTGATGCAGGGTGAGGATAGTAGGTGAGTCATGATCCAGTTGCCTGCCTGTGCGTACTACTCCATTACCACATTGTTTCAGAAAACAGATGTAGTAACAGAGCAATACATATGGTAGGACCGCAAGCTATGTTTATGGCGTAACTAGGACACAATCACAATTCAACCTAGACAGCTCCTTTCCCCTTCCGGTGACATGCAGAAACATATTATACAAAATAAAGAAACACACACATCTGCTTTGTCTGCATAACGGCCTGAGCTTGCTTTTTTCTATTTTAAGCAGCCAGATCTTCCTGGCCCAACGACTAGTATTGCTAAAGTATTATTGCTGGTTATGCACTAGCATGCACAAGTGCTGTAAAACTGAGCCCTCTGGTCTCATTTATCAGTCATCTTTTACAGCTTGCTAATCATTATGTTTACTATGCTTTTCACTTTCTAAACTGGAAAGAAATGTTATCACTTAATTGGTTTCCTTTTTAATAACTGGAAAGAGATAGTTTGGAACAATGAACCCTCATTATCAGAGTACTCTGATAACCACAATTCTTGCTTTGTGCAAGCCTCTATGACCCTTTGCCATGTCCCATCCTCAACTTGTTTGAGTCACTTTAATTATTTGGCATCTAACAAAAATGCCAACATCCAGACAGGGAACATGGAAGTGAGAGAACAAACCCTCAGCTGAACCACTTCAGGCATGAAGGTAACACCTCCTCCCAGAACAAAGTTAGAGTCCAGTGGCACCTTTAAGACCAATGAAGTTTTATTTAAAATGTAAGCTTTCGTGTGCTAAAAGCACACTTCATCAGACAATAGCATGGAATGGAATTAGTAGTGGGCAGTGAATTAGTATGTAAATTCTAGGTCATTCCCCCCTTTCCCTCTGGCCTGAGGTGGGGTGAACAGTCCTGTAAACAACACAGCAGCAGTTCTCTACATAGGCAAACAGGACAAACCCTACACCAAAGGATAAATGGACACAAATCTGACATCAGGAATTACAAAACTGAGAAATCTGTAGGAAAACGCTTCAGCCTCCCTGGACATTCAATGAGTGATCTCAAATTAGCTGTTTTTTTGCAAAGAAACTTCAAGGACAGAATGGAAAAGGAAATTGCTGAATTACAAATTATTATGAAACCTGGAGCAAACAACTCCTTGGGACTGAACAGGGATATTGGTTACTTATCTCATTACATGTGCTAAACCCATTCTCACCAAGTGGAGCTATACATTCACTGTATTCTAATGTTTCTCTCTTTTGAAATAATGTATCAGAATAATGTCTGTGATATTATGCAATATATCAGAGTAGAAATCTGACAGAACTAAAAAAAGGATGCTGTTAGTTTAACTCATATTTGAAAGATATGCATCCACTGTATTCTAATATATTTTTCATTTTAGTATTTGAAAGAGTATACTCCAAACAAACAAAAAATAATAATATATGTCTCTATGCACAAAAACAAAGCTATCCTGACCTCCCAGTTAAAGCATGCCAAAAACTGAGTTTAAGAGACCCAGAACAGAACAGGTTTGGACAGAAACAAAAACTAAGTAGTAACACAATCATAAAGCCTTGCGCAGATTAGAACACATATCAATAGAGTACAGAGGTACAGCGAACATCTGCAATGTCCAACTTCACAGAACTGAAGACCTTCTTCAAAGGTGGGTGTGTTGGTTGAGGGTCATAAGAAATTCATATATATGAGAACTTGTAATCACTGTTTTTGAATAGACTTTGTTAAAACAAAAAGTAGCAAAAATGAGCTAAAGATTTTATACTGCTTCAAGTACAGATAACTTTGTATAGTCTTTAAAGTTATAAAATAATGAGTTAGCCAAGAATGTATTAGCTATTGTTTGAAGATGTTAACTTCCTATAAACAGAGGAAGCTGAATAGAGTTTCTTCTCCAAATGGGACCCCTGCCCGTGACCTACTTAATTTGGAGTCATATAATTGCTCACTTTTAATTATTTAGGGCTGTGGTCAGACAACAGGCTTGGCCCTGTTTGGCTGCACCCCCGATTTCTCCAGAACTATTTTTTCCCAGAGAGTTTTGACCAGACACACTACTCTAACCCCCCTCACCCCATGGTCGACTAATCAGACTACTGCTGCATGGTCACCATGGAGTGTGTGGGTGGACAGCTTCTTCTTCTTTTTTTTAAAGTCTCCTTTGTGCATGTGCCAAGCTGCTTATTTGCCAGGAGCAAATATGCAGTTATGTGCATATTGCTAACCATGGGGGGAAATGGTGGTCAGGAAGCAGAAGTCATAGACCTCCCAAATGGCTCAGCATGCAATGGAGAGATCAGACGTCCGGAAATATATGCTGAGAACAATTCATCCATAAATACTGGGCTTCCTCCAGTGTTGGGAAAGTCAGGGGTAAGGACAGGGAGCTGATGACTGGGGAACAGGAGACAGATATCACTGTCTGGACATGCACATTAAATCCAGTAGAGAGAAGTGAAAACATCAAAACAAACAACTCATCTGATCGCACCCACAATAACAAAGATAGATGGTATAATCCGGGGGTGGCCAAACTTGCTTAATGTAAGAGCCACACAGAATAGATGTCAGATGTTTGACATGAATGTCAGATAAATAGAAAGCAACTTTAACTTTAAATGCATTCTGCAAGCTGCCTGCTGGCTTGGAGAAGTGATTTAAAGAGGCAAATGCCTTCTCCAAGCCAGCTGATGGGGTGGTAGGGGCTTCAAAACCCACGCAATATGTGTGAAAGACACATGTGGCTCTGAGCTGCAGTTTGGCCACCCCTGGAATAATCTGTTGATTTAGTCAGTATAAAAAATATAGTAGTTATGCTCTAATGAAAGCTTAAAATGGAAGCAGAAATTCCTAAATAGTATAACTTGTTTACCCATAATTAACATGAAATGTTACTGAGGAATATCTCTGGCCAGTAGTTAAAGATCTGATACAGGAAAGCTAATGAGACACTTAGAGCTTCTTAAATGCACGTCTGCATCTGAATTAGGCCTGACCTGAGTCATCCAGAACCTGGCCCGTAGCCAGAAAATTCCAGTTAGTGGGGCCCATGGAAAAAAAATTTGGATGGAGGGGCCCCCCTCTGGTGGTCCCCACTTTCTCCACTGCCACTCCCCCCACGGCTCCAGCAGCACTGCCCCCCTCCGCGCAGCACCTCCCCCACCCACCCACTCACGCAGAAAGGGGGCAAAAAACTAAAGAGTGGGCTCCTGGGGCTCCTGCAAGGCACCCCCTCCCAATCATGTGGTCGCTGGGAAAAGCCATGCAGAAGCTGGCGGTGTCTACACCAGCTTTCCGGCGCAATCAGCAAGTTAAGCACTGGGGTAGCCAGCACTGAACTTGCTGATCGCGCCAGAAAACCAGCGTAGATACTGCCGGCTTCCACGAGGCTTTTCCCAGCGATCACATGATCAGCGGGGCCTGCCTTGCAAGAACCCCAGGAGGCCGCTCTTTACTTTTTTGCCCCCTTGGTGTGTGAGTGTGTGAGTGGGTGGGTGGGTGGGAGGGGGAGATGCGGAGGGGGGCGGGACCACCAGAGCCACGGGGAGAAAAGTGGCAGTGGAGAAAGTGGGGGCTGGGGAAAGGAGGGGCCATAAAGGTCAAAGGGGGGTTGGGTGGGGGGCTGTGTCTCCCTGCCCCCCAGAACTATCTGCTTTCAGGAAGAAAGGCTGAGTAGAAGTATAGGCAGCGAACAAACAGTAGCTGGAATGCTAATAGCCAATCTGGGGCTCAGGACCACAGCAGCCCTTTGGAATTCTAGAGGAAATGTTTTACAGCCACAGAAACAAATGGAAGCTTTTTAGATCAGGAACTAGTATTCTCATAATTTCCAGCTACCAAATCTAAAAATTCCCAACTTACTGAAGAGCCTCAGGCCATTGTAGTTTGTACAGTGGCAGTAAGACTTTGGCCAGGCATTCGAGTCCAAAGGGAAGGTATGTCAAGAGCCGGTTCTAACTGGGGTGCAGCAGTCACCTTTGACTTTGCAAAGTCATTCATGCTAGTGGCATCTTGTGCTGTATGATAGGGATGATTCAAGGAGGCTTGGGCCACTTGTGTTGGCACAATGCTGGAAAAAACCCAGACAATGGATTTTAAGACTGGACTTCACACACACCTTCCTCAAAGCCTCCAGTTAGAGAACTGGCCTGTTAAAACCACTGCATAACACCTAAGGCAGTAAAAAAGCTTTTAAACACCTTCCCTTCCTTTTAAAAAAAGTTTTCTCCCCCTCCACTCATATGAAGCATAAACCTTTAACTAAAAGCTGAATCAAGCTCCATCTTGACCATCAAGAAAATCAGTTCACAATGTTAAAACTTGAAGCTGAACTGCTTGATAGTATGTGGAGTCCTGTTTCAGTCCATGTTCTCCCCATGATCCTCCTATTTATTCAGAAGGCCTCTTTTCATGCTCTGATGAGCTTTCTTTGATAGAAGCAGGGCTTTTTGTGTAGAAAAAAACCCAGCAGAAACTTGTTTGCATATTAAACCACACCCCCTGATGCCAAGCTAGCCGGAACTGCATTCATGTGCATTCTTGCTAAAAAAAAAAAAAGCCCTGGATAGAAGGGAGTTTCTTATGGTGAACGCTGCAATTTTCACTCACAAGAGTACACCTCCTCAGACACCACTGTGATTCAAGGAATCACACTGAAAAGAACTTTGAGGATTTTCAGCACTGTCAGGCCTGGGAGTTAGGTCCTTTCAACATTACAGTTTACATTACAGGGCACTGTGTAGTGGCAGCAGTGTCTTGGCACACCTGGGTTGAAACCTCTATAATACTCACTGGATGACCTTGGTCCTAGAGAGTGGATGTGGGGAAACTGACAAGGAGAGAGCCATGCAAAGTCCCCTGAGTCCCCTGGAAGAAGGTGGGATGTTATCAATAGATGGGAACTATCAGATCAGTGCCATTTAGTAGAACTGGCTAGGGAATGGCTAAGGAATGGGAAGACACTTTTGCACAGCTAGGTTCCTCCCTCAAAGCACACTTACATTAAGGTAACATGAGCCCAAGCTTCAAAAAGAAAGGCACTGTCTTACTTAAATTACAGGAAGGTATTTACCTATATACAAAGCAGAGTTATTTGGCTCTGCAAAATCATCCACATAGGAGATTCCAAAAGGCTGAATTGGGACAGTTCCAATTCCTGCCAACAGCTGGGCAAAAACCATTAGTCCCCACAACGAACTTTGTTCTGGCTGGACATGCTCGGTGATGTCTGGGCGTTCATTCTTTCCAAGGCAGATCTCAGATGTGATGCTGCTGTTCTTATCTGGAAGAAAACAGTGCAACAGTTCTGAAAAAACAAAGTGCCACTTTACCACAAACAAAATCTGCCTGAAAATATACAGATGGGAAAACATCCCATGCCAATACTCTTTGCACATACATTACTCACCTGTGCTGAAAAATTAATATACATCTTTCTCATGTATGGAAACCTAACACACAGTAAGTAAACAGAGGGCAATATGTGGGGCCAGGGAGGCACTGTGGCTTAATGGCAGAGTATCTGCTTGGCAAGCAGACAGCCCCAGGTTCAATCCCCAGCATCTCCAGTAAGGATCAGGTAGCAGGTGATGTGGAAGACCTCCATCTGAACCCTGGAGAGCTGCTGTCAGTCTGAGTAGTGAACACTGTCTCTGATGGATAAGCTGTTTGATTCAGTATCTAGTAGTTTCATATGAGGAAAGTCAAATCCCCTATTAGTGTTTTTCTGTACCAGGTATTTAGCATGTCATATAAACAGCAGTGTACATGGGGGCACCAGAACTGTGTCCTGGATCCACAGAAGCCCATGTGCGTGCTTGACTTGATTACATATGAAGTGGGAGTAGACTCTTCCTTTCAGTGACTTCCCCTTACACCTTGTGGATTGCAGCTCCAGATGGGCCACTTCCTTCACAGATCCCTTCCAAAGGGATTCCTGGGACTACTTGCCACCAAAGGTAAGAAACTAAGACACCCCCGCTCATGCACATGTGGGACATGGCATGTTGGAACTCTGCTTGTATCTTTTGTAAAATCATCTTCCAGAGATCAACAACAGTTTGTGGCATTAGCAGCTGCACTTGCACATTTGAAAACCTCACAAATGAGGCTGACTTAAATGCTCTGAGCTAAATACATCCCTAATGATCCCGCATTCCTGGAGAACTGCCAGAGCCATAAACTTCCTCATTTTAATCAGCAGCTGTCATCACCTTTTTCTTTCAAGGTATTACTGCAATACTGTTCTCACAGTTATGTTCAGAAATGGCTTTGAATGAAAATTCATTGATGTGTTGTGGAATCTAGTGTTCTGTGGTGGAATCTATTGTTCTATGGATAGGTCGAAGGCAAGGAGATAAAAAGCCAGCTAGATGATGATGGAAGGGTTCATGGGTTGTCCATGGCTCTCATGTGCTTTCACATTATCCAAGAGCTTTTGCTGTAAACAAGCTGTCTCTGGAAGAAACAGTGAAGAAAACCTCAATTTATGAACCAAAGGACTTGCAGCTCCTTTTAGAGTGAACAAAATAATACTCATTATTGCTGGGACTACACATCCAATACAATAATTAAGCCAGATGTGACTTCCCTTACCATGTATGTCAATGCTCTTCTTTCTTGTACCTTCTTATTTATTCATTTTCTGCTAACATTCCCATTAACTCACAGCATTTAATGAGCGTCTCTGTGGTCTTGTGGTAGGGTTTGATCAAATTTTACTATGGCAGAAGCAAAAATGCTGCCCAGGTAATTTAGGGGTTTCAGTTAATATAGTTTTCCACACACAATAGCACAACACCACAAACATGTTCATTAAGAAACCATTATTACATGAGATTGGAATGTATTTCCAGAAAACAGGGGGTTTCTGAATTATCTTAGACTTTTTTCTTTTAAATTCAATCACCATGGGGGCTATATTAAAGATGCATTTCATGCCAAAGTTTATTTTTGTTAAGTGAAATTGGTTTGGGATTAATGAGACAAAAATACCAACTAAATTAACTTTGTCCTAATGTATGTAAGTGATCCTATTTCATGGTTTTTTCTTCCAAAGTACCACTAAGCAAATTTTGGAGAAATATCCTGGGGAAAAATAAAGTACTTTGTGTGAAGGGTAAGGAGGATTTGTGGGGCCAGAAGGCTGGCCTCAGCCATGTCAGTGGAAACACTGTGAAGGTTAAGTTGGTGGAACAGGTGTGGCCCAAAGGATGAAGGGGTGGGTGGGGATGTTGTATGACATCCCTGTTTAAGGGAGGAGTTTCTCCCTTCAAAGGAGGAGGAGGATTTATATCCCACCCTTCACTTGGAGTGGTTTACAATCTCTTTCCCTTCCTCTACCCATGAAGTAGGTGGAGCTGAAAGAACTCTCAGAAAGCTGCTTCTGAGAGAACAGCTCTGTGAGAACTGTGGCTGACCCAAGGTCACCCAGCAGTTGCATGTGAAGGAGTGGGGAATCAAACCTGGATCTCCCAGATTAGAGTCCACATGCTTAATCACTACACCAAACTGGCTCTCAAGGACCATTCCCCTCATTCCCCAGACAAGGACATCTTGGTAAGAAGTTAGGGGGCAGAACAGGTGAGTGGCACCTGCACAAGTCAGTGAAGAGTCAGACAGCATAAGCTATGTGTGTAGACTAGACCTAAAACCAATCTGGACATATGAAAACAAAATATTTAAAGGGGCCTCGGAGAACAAGAGACAAACAATCATCAGGGTGTGTCATAAACAAACTGATATAAAAGAAAGCATTTCATGTTTATAAAGAAGTTAAAGACACTTAGTTCAGAGAACGTTGTATTTGTGGACATTATTTCATTTGAACATATGAAGCTGCCTTATACTGAATCAGACCCTTGGTCCATCAAAGTCAGTATTGTCTTCTCAGACTGGCAGCGGCTCTCCAGGGTCTCAAGCTGAGGTTTTTCACACCTATTTGCCTGGACCCTTTTTTGGAGATGCCGGGGATTGAACCTGGGACCTTCTGCTTCCCAAGCAGCTGCTCTACTACTGAGCCACCGTCCCTCCTCCCGCCTCCCCCCACTCCCAATAGGGACATAAAGTGGTTTACATTGTTCTCCTTGCCTCCATTTAATCTTCATAACAACCCTATGAGATAGATTGGGCTGAGAGAGTGGAACTGGCCCAAGGTCACCCAGCAAGCTTCCATGGCATGAGTGAATCACAGAATCATAGAACTGGGTCATCTAGTCCAACCCCCTGCACAATGCAGGAAACTCAAAAATACCTGCCCCCAAAATTCACAGGATCCTCATTGCTGTCAGATGGCCATCTAGCCTCTGTTTAAAAACCTCCAAGGAAGGAGAGCTCCTGAGGAAGTCTGAGGAAGTCTGAGGAAGTCTGTTCTACTGAGGAACCGCTCTAACAGTCTCCTGAGGAAGTCTGTTCTACTGAGGAACCGCTCTAACAGTCAGGAAGTTCTTCCTAATGTTGAGCTGGAAACTCTTTTGATTTAATTTCAACCCATTGGTTCTAGTCCTACCTTCTGGGGCCACACCATCCTCTACATCAGGGCCAACGGTAGCTCTCCAGATGTTTTTTGCCTACAACTCCCATCAGTCCCAGCCAGCATGGCTAGTGGCTGGAGCTGATGGGAGTTGTCGGCAAAAAACATCTGGAGAACTACCATTGGCCATCCCTGCTCTATATGACAGCCCTTCAAGTACTTGAAGGTGGTGATCATATCTCCTCTCAGCCATCTCCTCTCCAGCCTAAACACGCCCAGCTCCTTCAACCTTTCTTCATACGATTTGGTCTCCAGACCCCTCACCATCTTCGTCGCCCCCCTCTGGACCCGTTCCAGCTTGTCTATAGCCTTCTTAAAATGTGGTGCCCAAAACTGAACACAATACTCCAGGTGAGGTATTACCAGAGCAGAGCAAAGTGATACCATCACATCACGTGATCTGGGCACTATACTTCTATTGATATAGCCCAAAATTGCATTTGCCTTTTTAGCCACCACATCACACTCTTGACTCATTTTCAGCACATGGTCCACTAAGGCTCCTAGATCCTTTTCACACATACTACTGCTAAGACAAGTCTCCCCCATCTTATAGCCATGCATTGGATTTTTCCTACCTAAATGCAGAACTTTACATTTATCCCTGTTAAAATTCATTTTATTGGTTTTAGCCCAGTTTTCCAGCTTGTTTCGGTCTTCTACTGTATTTGCAACCCCTCCCAATTTAGTATCATCAGTAAATTTCTATTCCTTCATCCAAATCATTTATAAAGATGTTGAACAAAACAGGTCCTAGGACAGATCTTTGAGTCACTCCACTTGTCACTCCTCTCCAAGAGGATGAGGAACCATTCACAAGCACTCCTTGGGTGCAATCTGCCAACCAGTTATAGATCCACTTAACGGTAACAGGATCCAAACCACATTTTACCAACTTGTCAACAAGGATAGTATGTGGAACCTTATCAAAAGCCTTACTGAAATCAAGATAAACTATGTCTGCAGCATTCCCCTGATCCAGCAAGATAGTCACTTCCTCAAAAAGAGAGATCAGGTTAGTCTGATATGACTTGTTCTTGAGAAACCCATGCTGGTTCGTAGTAATCACAGCCATCCTTTCTAAGTGTTCCAGGACTGAATGGGGGTTCAAACCCAGGTCTCCCACATACTACGTGCTGACACTCTTATCTTAACCATTACACCATACTGGCTCCCTATTAGCAAGAGATCATCTCCAAACTGAATTTTTTTAAAAAATTATCACAGAGAGAATACATCTGCAAGTCTTGCAGCAAAAATACCCATTCAGGAAGATACCTGAATCTCAAAACTGAGAAAATTTGTCCTGCCTAAATACATATGGTGATCCAATAGCACAAAGGACTGAGGATCCTGACATCTTTTTCTTCTACCCAGAAGCCATTTCCAGCCCTAGGGAAGTTCATTCCTGGGGCTGCAG
The DNA here is from genome assembly GCF_032191835.1 of Heteronotia binoei. Classification (NCBI taxonomy): domain Eukaryota; kingdom Metazoa; phylum Chordata; class Lepidosauria; order Squamata; family Gekkonidae; genus Heteronotia; species Heteronotia binoei. The sequence continues at coordinate 88,203,481 of NC_083228.1, read as the reverse complement.
GATGTTATTAGCCAAGGCTTGTTTTGTAGAAAAAGCTCAACAGGAACTTATTTGCATATTAGGCCACACCCCTGGATACCAAGCCAGCCTGAACTCTGTTCCTGTGTGTTCCTACTAAAAAAAAGCTCTAATATTAGCCACTCATATTATCTAATGTTTCCAATCACTAATTGTATCTTCCTGAATCCTGTAACTTCTGTGGACCTAAATGGACCCTACTGTTAGCTTTAGTGCTGGAATTATGATTTCAATGGTCATTTCTCATCCTATTAAAGATCATTTCTCTTGCACATCCTTTGACAAACAGCCCATTACAGGCTACAGTGCACACATGTAATGGACTATTTCCCACCAAACAAAATGTATGAAAATGCACAGCAAAGATCTATGAACTGGAGACTGAACTATGACTGACTCTTGTTCACAAGAACTTGCCTGCAAAATCCATATGGATTTTCAACTTCACCATGACATTTTCCATATGCTTTCTCTTCACAGGTACAATTCCAATGTGGTTGCAAACAGAAACAAAGTACCACAAAATTAGCTAACTGCATACAAAGATTTTGGGTGTAACTAGCAGTCTTAGTGTAGGAGAATCTGTGGAGAAGAATTCAAAGGCGGAGTTCCCAAGCCTTCTGATGCTTCTATTTCCTTCCTTTCTGAGGGCAAGTGGGAACAGTGTTTTTCAGTTTACTTCCTGCATGCAAGTGCCTAGATGCACTACAGATAAACATGACAGAAGAACTAAGAGTTATTACATGATCATTTTCTATGATTAGAAGGTATTGAAGGAAGCCATATGTACCTGTCAGCCATCTTGGAGGAGTTTTCCTTTTTCACACATCCCTTCTTTGAGAAGAGAATAATGACTGATGTGTTGACTTTCTCAACATATGTCTGGCACCAGCTTGAGTAACATCAGCTGGTGCCATGAGGAGCAACACTTCCTCCAGCCAGCATATGAGGTTGTTTGTGGGTACAGGTGATGCGGACATGCGCTCGATAGGAAATGAAAGGGGCAAATGTTTGGAGGCAAAGCTGATTATGAGAAGATTAGTGCACCTGTCCTTTTTTGTGTTACTGAACTTAGAAAGCAGGGAAAAGCATACGTTTTACAATGGGGCTATGTTTACCTCTCTGTTGCAAACAGCCTTTGCACAGTTTTCATGGGTCTCCCATTGATAGTGATGCTTTGAACAACATGATTAATTACAGAACAGCATCCATTGATACCAGACATGAACCAAAACATTTGTTGCCTTAAGCGACTCTGGCACTAAACCAGGTTGGCACACCCACAACAGGCAAGTCATTGCACAGAGACGGCAGCATGCCTCAGGGGTTCTTGGAAGAAAGAATGGCTCAGAGCCAAGTAGTTACACATTTAATGACGTTTCTCAAGCTTATTTACCTGGGAGACATCATACCTGCCTCATAGGATACTGTGAAAGCTGATCTATATGAAGCTTGCACAGTGCTAGTGCTTTAGGATAGACCTCCAAGAACAGGAGGCAGCACGTTTTCACAAATTCCCCAACTTTCTGCACAAGGGCTGCAGCAGAGACCTTTGGCAAAATACGTACCAACATGTACTGCAGAGTATTCATATAGGGGTGAGATGAAATGCGGGAAGGTCAGAAGCAAGGCTCCCACTGCCATCAGCAGGCCTCCAAGACCTATTACCCTAGGCCGGTGAACTCGATTCCCAAAGTAGCTGACAAAGATGATGAGGATGACATTGCCAATCTGTGAAGATCAGAGAGCACAGTTGAGAAAGTGAAAACAACCCTGAGCCAGGAGAAACAGCAATGCCTGCATGGGACAAAGTGCATCTGGACCTCTACTTGCTAGTTGTAGTTCACTCTCAGCTTCTCACATGTGCCATGATTTTTTTTTTTTAAAGTAGGAAGAACTATGGCAAACTCTAGACATTTCCCAGGAGTGAAGCTGCTGCTGACCCACACATTTGAAATTGACACACAGCTGCAAAACTTCTAACTCCTCCTTTGCTGAATGAGGACATTTTCACACAGGTTATCTGTCCCAAGTTCAATGCTTTTTGGAAGCTTTTTTTCTCCTCCCCCACTCACATCACGTTGAATTAGTGTGCCTATGCAGATTTCCATGGATTTCTAATGGATTTCCAACCTTTCACAAAATTACTTTGCTCCAAAATAATGGGAAAGTTCATAGTAAAGTCTGTTTGGCTGCTTTGAGGGTGGGGAAATTTTGATTTTCTAGCCCACAGGGCAGCAATTTGCTTCCCATGAATTGCCAGCCCCCAGGTCCCTGTGGGGGATCCCCCAGTTTTGCCAGCTGGCCATTGAGGGGAAGTCCTACCCCAACAGCCACAATGTACCTTTAAACCTCAGCAGGCTTAAAAGAACCTTGCGAACTGCTTGTATTTTGGACTGTGTGTGTCTTTAAATCTCAGCAGCAGGAAAGCTGCATGGGCAGGGGAGTGTGTGAACCATGTGAGAAAGGAAGAGAAGCCAGTACATAAGTTATGGGTATAGTGAAATGGAGTTAACTAGAATCTAGGCTGCTCTCCTTTTGTTTTCCTGTTAGTCTGAAGAAGTTGGTTGAAATACAGCAGATGTTTATATTCATCAACTCCTGTGAGTAAACTGCCCCAGTGAATCACAGAAGTGTGTGCTTGCAAAATATTTATTTTGGCTGCTTTGTGTGTGTATTCACTTTCATTTAGTGGAAGTGCAGCCGGCTGGGGGGACGAGGAAATGAAGACAGTATTTAGGGAGCTGCACTGCTGTATTTTTATTTATTTTAGGGAATGGGAAAGTATCCTAGCTCCACCCCAAAGTCCCCAGATATTTTCTGAGTTGAACCTGGCAAACCTAAAAAATTAACACCAGAACATTGTTATAGCTATATACAATAATAGGTGTACTAGATTCTCTGAATTCTCAGCTTTCATTTTTTAAGACTCTATCCCCTTCACTTACAGATATATAAAGAAAAAAACTCAGCCTCAAAAGGCAAGCAGCTAGAGACTTACTTTTAAAAAAATGAAAGCTGAACATTCACAGAACCTGCTAAACCTAGTTTGCTGATTTTTTTTTAATTGCAAGAGCCTTGGTGTCCCAGGGAAGGGGGAGGTGGTGAACACTTCTGGGGTATTGGGGGCAGGGAAACTTGCCATGTGGAAGCCCAGTTGTTGCTGTGTTTTATCTGTAGCCATATCAGCAACTGTGAAGCTACAAAAACCTTTCCTCGTGTGGAAACTCCCTCAAACTCGTAAGGCTTGGGACAGCCACAGCAGTGACAAGAACCAAGAGAAGAGATCCCTTCACTCATGTTGGTGAACAGACTGTCCTTAAATGAGACAACGCTGCAGAATAAGGAATGTTGACTTGGCCCTGCAAAGAATCCCAAACCTTTTGCTTTCTCTCCTCATTCTATATACTTGGGCCTATTCAGCACACAGCAGTGTAAACAATTAGGATGATGAAAACAACATGAACAGCTTGCAGGACACTGTGTGCACAGGGAGAGGGAACTCAAATACAGGCCTACCTTCTGTACTAAACCAATAACATCCCAACACCCCTCTCCACCCATGATTAGCTGGGTTGTTGAAGAAAATGAAGTTGCAGCGCTTATGGCAGGGCTAAATGTAAGCATGGGAACAGCCAGGAAGAGCAAAGGAAAGCTTAGTAGGATGCTAAAGGAGGCTAGATGGTTGCAAAAACTATGGGCTGGTCTATATGTACATGTGCTTCTCCTGATCACTGAGCATTTGATGATTTGCAGCTAAACAGTTCAACAAATCTGCTGAAAAGGACTGTGCTTGAGATGATCTGAAAGTTCTATCAGCAATCTTTTAATGCCTGACCTGATATTTGTTCTGTGAAGGCTGAGTTTACACATTCAAGTTACTGCCTGATGTTGCTGCAATTGTCAGCCCTCCCCTAAGAGTTCATTTAATACACATTGTAGGTAGGGTTGCCAACCTCCAAGTGGTAGCTGGGGATCTCCCACTATTACAGCACATCTCCAAGCATCAGAGATTCCTTCACCTGGAGAAAATGGCTGCTTTGACATTGGACTCTGTGGCATTACACCCCACTGACATCCCTCCTCTCCCCAAGCCTTGCCATCCTCAGGTTCCACCCCCAAAATCTCCAGGTGTTTCCAAACCCAGAACTGGCAACCCTAACTGCAAGTTAGTATGGATTCCAAGTATCAGATTTAGGAGCTTCTCATTCAACCATCATAGCTGAGGAGCACTGAATCGACAAAATCACACCCAGATAAAAAATCTAGCACAGTAAGATTCCTTACCATGCATTTCCGATTGCTTTAGGAAAGCCAAATATACTTTTACTTCCTCTTTTTAGTGAAATGCACTGAAGAATTTGTTAACAAAGGACTAAATCAACACACACTAAGGGGAGGCAGGGAGATAAGGCCAGTTGGGTTGGTTTGCAGGCCCATAGCGATGGTGGAGCATTTGGGGGCCTGCCAGAAACTTTTAAAAATATTTTAAGTCAAGTCAGCCAGCAGGTGATTGAGCTGCCAGTTCTCTACCTGCCAGCCAGGCACCAGGCAGGCAGACAAGTAGCCGGCTCTCTACGTGCTAAAAAAGTGAGTGAATGGCTTTGGGGGGAGGAGGCAGCCTGTTGTCCCCTGGATGGGAGTTTTGCTCTCAGTGACGCTGGAAGCAAAGCAGTGCTGTTGGGTCTGCCGCATCTTTGAACCCCTTGCCCTTACCCAAAGCACTTCAAAGACAGAATCCTTCTCTGCTGGTGCCTTCTGCTCCTGGGAAGGGGAAGGGAGGTGGGCAGCTTGACTGGAGGTGTGGGATGCCCTTTTTTTGGGGGCATTAACAAGCCTCACCCTGATGCACATTTATGACATTTTGTGAGGAAGGGGCTTTCGCTTTCTGCTGTGCCAAGTTAATCAGGGTGGCGATCTGGATGGTGACGAGAAATCCATTCAGCCTATGCAGGTTGTCTTGTCATCCTAGGCTTGCCAATCCCCAGGTCCCAGCAGGGGTTCTTCCATTTTCCCAGGCTCCTTCCCGCCCCCACAGGACCATGTGCCTTTCCACCTCCGGAGGCTTCAGTCTCCGATTGAAAGGCTTCCTTTTGGGATGGTATGTCTTTGTTACTTTGAAGAAGTTGGCAGCAACTCATAAGTAGAGAGGCCAATCCCTCGCTTCAGAGTTGCCAGAAACGGGGGGCGGGGGGAGGGAAATGTCTGCTGAGCTCTTCATTATTCCCTATGTGGAGATCAATTCTCATAGGGTATACTGGGGAATTGATCTGGAGGTTTCAGGGGCTCTGGGGGGGGGGGCTGTTTTTGAGGTAGAGGCACCAAATTTTCAGTATAGTATCTAGTGCTTCTCCCCAAAATACCCCTCCAAGTTTCAAAACGATTGGACCAAGGGGTCCAATTCTATGAGCCCCAAAAGAAGGTGCCCCTATCCTTCATTATTTCCTATGGAAGGAAGGCATTTTAAAAGGTGTGCTGTCCCTTTAAATGTGATGGCCAGAACTCCCTTGGAGTTCAATTATGCTTGTCACACCCTTGTTCCTGGCTCCGCCCCAATGTCTCCTGGTTCCATCCCCAGAGTCCCCAGATATTTCTTGAATTGGACTTGGCAACCCTATGTCAACCTTAATTAAGTTAATTGCCTGGGGCAGTCTGCCCCCTAATAATTTGAAATGCCCTGCCCTGACTAAAATATTCCTGGCTATGGGCCTGAGTGTGTGTGTGAGTGGAGCCCAATATGGAGAAATTAGATACTAAGTTTGGCCTGGTAGTTGATAGCCTTGCTATCGAGCCTGGAATAGTTAAGGTTGCTTTCAGAGGCCACCTCCATAAACAAATAATGTCACCAAAGAACTACTAATTGCAAGCAATTCAGCATTCTTTTCTGCCAAATATATTTTGGGTGCTGGAAGCCTATTCAGGATGCTGATTTGAACTGAGTCTGCCAAGCCATTCACAAATCTACTGAAGCAGAACATTATTTAATGGCCAGCATCAGGCCTATTGTAAGCTCTTGGAGGATTGGCTACATCAGGGGTGTGTGGCCTAATATGCAAAGGAGCTCCTGCTACAAAAAAAGTCCTAGCCAGCAGCATAATGCAAGCATATGGACATGCAATTTGAATCACATTTCTCCTGGTGTCAGTTGAACAATCCAATTTTAGAAACTGTACCATTGGAAGTATGTGGATCTAGGGGGTTTTTTTGTATGTTTTCATTCCCTTCTTTGCTGTCACAAAACATCCCCATATTACATGGGATGCCATGGTTAAGCATAAAGTGTGGGTTTCATAAAGTTACAATTACTCTGCTGGATCCAAACTTTGAGGCAACTTTAACATTTTAAGCAACACTAATTGTGCCCAAGCTTCCGTTTCTTATGTACATAACATGGGCCCCCTCTGCCTCGTTTTGTAGCTTTTGGAATTGCTCTAACAAATAAATGAAAAAATGCTATAATTTACTGGCATGAGGGCCCATATAAAGTATGAAAAATGCCCTGAAGTACAAACAAAGGACTCAGAGAGGATGGCAATGATAGCAGCTTATGGGTTGGAATGGCTATTAGCACAGCAAAATGCACAGAGAAAGCCACCACAAAGTACAGAGGACAAGAGATTGACTAAGTGCAAGCAAACATCTTGTTTGTATCAAAAGTACTTAGGAAGTTCCTGTGTCCCCTGCTGTGAATGTGAATGGAAGGGTATGTTTCAGGTTTTTGCTGGAGCATTTCAGGGCATGAGTGGGTATTTCTAAGTGCAATTTTGACACATTCATATTTTCCCCAAGATTCAAAATCAACTGTAAGCTATACACCAAGGATACAACTAGTGCTATGCTAGATGATGCAAAAAACATATTCTGATAGAAGGCAGATGTGAATGTTGACATATTATCAGCCTATTTTCATTACTCTCCCAAACATGGTGACCACTGCTTATGCTGACAGCAAGTTGCTCATACTAAGAAACTACAGCATTGATACGAAAGGCAATCAACAGGAATGTGGTATTTGCAGAAGTACGCAAGAGATCAGTGTGCACAGCATTTTGCACAGGCTGACATACGACTTGTGGTAATAGCCCCAGCACCGGGGCTGGCCCAAGATGATCTGCTGGCCTAGGCAGCAGAACTGGGCCTTTGCCCCCAAATTTGGCCAGTGAGCTGGGCTCTGGGGAAGCTGCAGTGGCTTCTGGGGAAGCTGAACTGGGCTTCATGGAAGCTGCCACGGCAGCATTGCTCCGCCACCCCAAGTCCAGCTGGTGAGCCAGGCTTAGGGTTGCCAAGTAGCTTTAAGTCCCCGGTGGGGGACTGTTCTCTTTCTCGCGCCAGCACGCATGGCACAAGGACATCACCTGGAAGTGACGTCATCACACAGGCAACATTGCACAGCGACCACTCTAGGCAATTCTGGGAAAACTATGGTTTCCCCAGACACTCTAGTCATTTGGGAGGGGAAAACTCTATGGTACTATTGTACCACAGAGTTTCCCCTCCAAAATGGCTAGAGCATCCGGGAAAACCATAGCGTTTCCCTGGAAACACCTAGAGTGGTTGCCGCGCAACATCGCCAGTGTGATGATGTCACTTCCGGGTGATGTCATCGTGCCAACGACATTGAGGAAGTCTCCCCCCTGCCAGCCCAATGTGAGCCGGCAGATTGGGAACGTCATGGGCGGGAGAACCCCTACCTAGACCAGGGGTTTGGCAGCCCTAGCCAGGCTCCAGGGAAGCTGTACAGCAGCATGGCTCCACCTCTGAGCCTAGCCAGCAAGCTGGGCAGTTCTGCCCCTGAGTCTAGAGGCTGGGGAAGGGAGGAGCCCTTGGCTGCAGGGCTCTTTATGAGCCAGAGTGCTTGTGTCACATGGGCCCAAATTCGGCCTCCCCGGCAGGAGGTGCTATATTTTACAAGTCACCTAAAGCGGGGAGATAAATGCTGCCAATTCCAAACAGAGTAGTAAGAAAAATGTGATGGCAGACAGGAGGAAGACCAAGCTAGCCAGCCAGAAAAAAATTGCAATTTGCTTTCCTTTGCTAGGGTGTAGGGTTGCTAAGTCCAATTAAAGAAATATCTGGGGACTTTGGGGGTGGAGCCAGGAGACACTGGGGATGGAGCCAGAAACAAGGACGTGACAAGCATAATTGAACTCCAAAGGGAGTTCTGGCCATCACTTTAAAAAGGACTGCACACCTAAATGCCTTCCCTTCATTGGAAATAATGGATAGAGGCACCTTCTTTGGGGGCTCACAGAATTGGACCACCTGGTCCAATCTTTAAGAAATTTGGAGGATGTTTTAAGGAGAGGCACCAAATACTATGCTGAACATTTGGTGCCTCTTCCTAAAAAACAGTCCTCCCAGGGCCTCAGATACCTGCGTATCAATTCTCTATTATACTCTGTGGGAATCCATCTCCATAGAGAATAATGGAGTGCCCAGCAGATACCCCCCCTGCTTTCTGATGACCCTGAACCGGGGGGAGGGTCTCCAAACCAGAGGATCCACTGCTCTCACCTGGGGATTGGCAACCCTTCTAGGGTTGTGTAGCAGTAAGCATAGACTAGAAGGCCCAGGTTCAAACCTTCACTCGCACATCACACTCACTGGGTGACCCTTTTGGCTACTGATATTTTTCTCTGCATGGTCAACCTCATGGGGCTATTGTGAAGGTAAACCAGAGGAGGGGAGAACTATATATGCATCTTTGAGTTCAGGTGGGATAAAAATGTCACAGATAGATCTGCTTGCCAGAGGGAAAGTATTACCTTCCCAAGTTGCTATGGTCGTTTTCGCACTCACCTCCAGCCGGTGCAACCCCCCTCTTCACCGCGCAGGATCTGCGCGGATTTCGCACTAAATGCCGCGGAGCAGCCTTTTGCGCCGGAAACTCCCGTCGCAAAAGCCGCTCAAACGGGAACTGCTTTTTATTTATTTATTTATTTATTTGGGATTTATATCCCGCCCTTCCCACAAATGGCTCAGGGCGGCTTCCAACAGTTAATCAACATAAAATTTAAACAATTTCAAATATAAAACAATTAAATATTTAAACAGATTAAAACATTAAAAACAAATTAAAACATTAAAAACAGAGTAAATCAGTTTCCTGTAAACAGATGGCTGGCCAGTTAGGTATAGGCTAGCCGGAAGAGGGTCGTCTTACAGGCCCTGCGGAACTGCGCCGAGTCCCGCAGGGCCCTCACCTCTTCCGGCAGCTGATTCCACCATACGGGGGCCATAACGGAGAAAGCCCTTTCCCTGGTGGCTTTCAGACGGGCTTCTTTTGGCCCGGGGATAGTTAGGAGATTTTGTGTTCCTGACCTCAGTGCTCTCTGGGGAACATGTGGGGAGAGACGGTCCTTCAGGTAGGCAGGTCCCAGGCCATATAGGGCTTTAAAGGTAATAACCAGCACCTTGTACCGGACTCGGTATATCACTGGAAGCCAGTGCAGAGTCCGGAGACCCGGCTGGATGTGTCCCCACTTTGGGAGACCCAATAACAGCTGGGCCGCGGCATTCTGCACCAGCTGCAGTTTCCGGGTCCGAGACAAGGGCAGCCCCATGTAGAGGGCATTGCAGTAGTCCAACCTTGAGGTGACCGTAGCATGGATCACTGTTGCTAGGTCGTCGCGCTCCAGAAAGGGGGCCAGCTGCCTTGCCCGCCTAAGGTGAAAGAATGCGGACTTGGCAGCGGCTGCTATCTGAGCCTCCATCTTTAAGGAAGGCTCCAATAGCACCCCCAGGCTCTTGACCCTGTCCGCCGCCATCAGCGGCGCACCATCAAAAGCCGGCAGGGGGATCCCCCTACCCGGGCCGCGGCGACCCAAGCAAAGGACCTCTGTCTTCGTAGGATTTAGCTTCAGCCCGGTTTCCCAGCCCGGTTGGCGGTTTATGTTTGAGTGGCTTTTGCGACGGGAGTTTCCGGCGCAAAAGGCTGCTCCGCGGCATTTAGTGCGAAATCCGCGCAGATCCTGCGCGGTGAAGAGGGGGGTCGCGCCGGCTGGAGGTGAGTGCGAAAACGACCTAAGTGTATGGATGAGCTGGAGGTTGGGGGTGGGGGGTGAGAGAGAAGTTTTGCAGCACTACTGTTCTCTTCACACAAGACTTACCAGGAAAAGGTGCTTTAAAAACTAGGATCAAGTGCATAATGCATGGGGTTGTATGATGTGCAAATGAGACCAAGGCAGAGCACTTTTCTTCATTACTGTAAACTGACTACTGGAGATCTTGCAAAATCAGCAGCCTCATTCCAACATGCTTCCTGTGCCAATGTGAGGCCTGTGAGGCCAAATCACAAAGTATCCTAGTAATGGAGTGGCCCTACCTCTATAGGCGAGGCTAGGAACTCACACAATGAATACTGGATGAGTTCACACTGGTCACAACTAAAGCTGCTCCGCAGGCACATTACTTGATGCAGATGAGCTGAAGCTATGTTTTCAGGGCACAAGAAGCTCAGATTGTACTACCGACTGTACTTCTCTTCTAGGGATACCAATTAGTTAAACTGAAAGAAAAAGGCTCCCCTACTCATATGCTACAATATGCCAGAGAAGAATAAACATTTGTCCTCTTTTGCCCTCCAGACCAGTTCCAACTATCCCTGCCTACTCAGAAAAGATTACACAGGTAGCAGGAATAGCCCCAGCAGGAGCAACCTGGAACCCTGAACTTGTCTGGCCCTGGAAATATAACACTGGGTCTGTAAGCTTCTAATTTCTGGGTTCCCTTTAGCCATGGACTAAAGCAAAGGTGCTATAATTGACAGCACCTTGTGCTGTATTGTTTTTCCTCCCAAGTCTCTGGAAGTGATCGATGCTGGAGACAGGCTATTAGGCTACAACCGCAGGCTCTTATTTCTCTAGAACGTTCCTTGAGGAATGTGGCAGACAGCAAATCTAAACAGATGGGTCATTGTAGGAATGCTGTTAAACAGTTCTTATGTTCCTAGTTAATGTGAGGGTTTGGCAAATCCTTTTCCTTGTAGAGCTATGCGAGACAACAGGGCTCATCCCTGATGTCTAACCACTGGTTCTGGTCTCTTTTGTCTGTGCCAGGACCTGAGGCACATGTTTACTTCAGCCCCATCAGTTTTACATTTCTGCCAACGTGTGGTACATGTGCTAAAGCCATGTTGAAAGTACAGCCTGTGCACATGCAGCAGGGACCTCAACAATTCAATGCTTCATTCTCTCTCCCCCTCCCCCAAGACTCGATGGCACCTTTTGCCAGACTCCAGATGCTTTGCCAAATATCAACAAAAATCAAAACCACTGATAGTTTTTAGGGCTGAAACCCAAAGCTGCCCAAGCAAGGCAAAATCTCGACTGTAGCCACAACTAGTGCACAACAATGGGGTGGGGGATGGGGAGAATCTTCAATCAAGGTGCCTCCCACAGATTAATGGGTAGGCTTACTTGCTTCTTTTCATTCACAGCAGCAATGGCAGTGGGTGGACAAGATCCCATATCTAGACTTGTTTATATTTTATTGAATCCAAACCTGATTTGGGAGTTGTAGGAAGCAATTTGTTCTTTGTTGCTGACAACAAAACACAGAAGAAAGTTGGCTTCAGTTGCAAAGCATGGCTTTCAGTGGCCCCTCTGCTGGCTGTATAGTGCAAGTCTGCCCCAAACACTTTTGCACTCTTCTCTCTACAAGCATCCAAAGTTATTCTTCTCCTTGGATCAGTTCCAAAGGGAGACCCATGAGTTTGAGTCTACTGGAAGAAGTGATGCAGAGTGGCTGGGAGCAGTGGATGGAGATGCTCACCTTTGCTCCAAATCAGGAGAATGGCCTAGAGTATTTGAGCTCCTCAGAATACACCTTAGGCTACAGAACTTTTTGATGAAGGAAGAGGAAGCAGAGAGTTCTGAAGTCTTTTAGGAGAAGAAGACTTCAATGTACTCTGCCTTAGGGAACAGAGAATAATGGAGGAAGGGAAATAATTGGAGTTAGAGGGTCTTCAGACAGAGCTCAGACAGGCAAAGCAAACCAGGAATCCAGCAATAAAAACCTTGCTGTTAACTGGGTTCCCATCCCAGACAGATGACTACATCCCTAAGGAAGAGGGAATTCTCATGGGAAACACTGGCAGAATCTTAATTATGGGGGTACGACTAAAGGCGATGCTATAAGAAAGCCTATCAGGCTATGTGAAGCTCCAGTCTTAAGTCTTGGATCAAGCAGGGTCTGACTCACTCCTCCATAATAAATTGGGGGGTTGCACCTTCTTGTAATAAAGCATTAGTGTGTAACATAGCATTACACATCAGATGCAGCAACGCTTCTGAAGGCCTGGCAGAAAGTGCATATCTATTAAATCCATGGGTGTAGCACGTCTCGTTTTCAGGGAGGCCTGGAAATGTAGGTCAGGTCCTCCTCTTTCTCAGAGGAACAGTTAGAAAGTCAGAGGCCAACAGACCCCAAAAGGACTTTTTTATGGCCTTCATCCCTGGAAGTCTTCCTTATTACTTGATGGGGGAAGGTGCTGCTACTCCAAAACTGTATCTGTGCTGCCTTTCTAAAATCTCTTCTTCACACACAGACAAAACTGCCAATCCCTGCCAGCAGTCCCTTGTAATGCAAGCAACAATATAAATAATACTGCACTATTTCTGAGCCCACAGGTAACTACCAGCACAATGTGGTAGAAAAACTGGTGCAGAAGGGTTGATGGTAGGCTTCCCAACCCTCCCGCCCTGGTGGGGGACCCCAGGATTTACAGCCTCTTCCCCCGCTCTCCAAAAAAATGGAAGCGGAGGGAGGGGGGAAACGGCGCCAAGGAGCGTGGCGAGCCGCGAGTCCAGGTCCTTCTGAGCCCATCTCGGAGGAGCAGCTAAGGCTCAGAAGGACCCGGATTCGCGGCTCGCCATGCTCCTGGCCTGCCTCCACCCTCCCCTTCTCTGATTTTACCTCAGAGGCGGAGCGGAGCGGGCGACGCCGTTGTGCTGCCGCCTCTTCTCCGCTTCACCGTAGCTGCTCCTCCGAGATGGGCTCAGGCTGAGCCCATCTCGGAGGAGCAGCTATGGTGAAGCGGAGAAGAAGCAGCAGCCGTGCAGCGGCGTCGCCCGCTCCGCTCCACCTCTGAGGTAAAATGAGAGATTGGGTGCTGGGGCGGGGGTGGGGGGAGAAACAAGCAGCTCTGCAGCCTGCCCCCCTCAGCCTTGATGGGTTGGCCGCTGGAGAGAGGCAGGCAGCGAGTGGCAGAGGAGGAGCTCTGAGGGGACCACGCCCGGCCTGCAGGACGGGGTGGAGGAAGGCCGTGAGGGCAGCTGAGAGCTGAGTTGCCTCCTGCTCTGCTAGACGGTGTGGACCCCGGTGGGCTTCTTTTTCCCACAGTGATGCCTTCTCTGCGGCTGGCCTCGCTGCTGCCCGCCGCCTATTCTGCCCCTTTCCCGGCAACTGCTTGGCGCACGGTGGGTGGGGATGAGGTTTCTTCAAAGTCTTGGGGGTGGGGAGTTTGCAAAAGGGGAAACTTTGCAGAAAGGGAAACCCTCACCCCTTGGGCGACGCTGGGCCGGTCGCTGCTGCATCTCCCAGGCTTGTTCCTTGCTGCCTCCGAGGCCTTCGTCCCCCCGCCACCAAGTCCTTGGGATTTCCCATCCACCACCAGCATCCTGGGTTTGGCTCTTAAAAAAATTTGCATCTAGTTATTGGCCTTGGTGCTTCCAGGTCGTTTAACATACTGGAATTAAATAATTGTTCTATGGAGGTGCATCAAGTAAACATCTCTTAAGGCCTCTAAGCTGCTGTTCCCTCGAAGCTGCAAGAGTCTTGTGAGCAAAAATTCTACTTTGTGAGCTACTGACATTAAAGTGGTGAGCTACTTCAAATAAATTAGTTTGCTCTGAAGCCATTTTTCCTGAGCAAAGACAAAAATATGTGAGCTGGAGGCTAAAAAACTGAGCTAGCTCACGCTAACTCAGCTTAGAGGGAACACTGCTTACGGGAGGGGGGAAAGTGGTGGGGGAAAACTCACCAGTCCAGCTATCTACGGAGTGACTCCAGTCTAGGTAAGCTCCTTCTCATTTTGCAAGGCAATCCTAAAGAGTTGCACATTTCTAAACCCATTGCACTGTCGGTTTCGGTTTCTAAACCTCTTCATCCCAGACACCAATAGAGATTTGTTGCTGTCCTCTGTGTGTAAAGGGCAGCACTGGTTATTTGAAATTCCACAGTTCTGTGGTCCTAAAGGTAAAAGTAGTCCCCTGTGAAAGCACCGGTCGTTTTCGACTCTGGGGTGACGTTGCTTTCACAGCGTTTTCACGGCAGACTTTTTACGGGTGGTTTGCCATTGTCTTCCCCAGACATCTACGCTTCCCCCCCAGTAAGCTGGGTACACATTTTACCAACCTCAGAAGGATGGAAGGCTGAGTCAACCTGGAGCTGGCTACCTGAACCAGCTTCCGCTGGGATCGAACTCAGGTCGTGAGCTGAGGGCTCTGACTGCAGTACTGCAGCTTTACCACTCTGCGTCATGGGGCTCTTACCCAGGGCTTAATTTAAATTCCAGGAATTATTTTTTGAAGATCATAAGTCTCAGAAATGTGTGAAGCAATGCCTGAAAAAAAGGGTTCCTGGGCATGTGAAGACTGGCTTGCTCTGTCACTGAAGAACATGTTCTGGCACATTTAAGTGTTAAGTAACTGTATTTCCAATGTTAGCTGGTTGCGGGTTTGCCCCGTATTTCTGCTTGTTTTTTAGAATTTGAACTTCCCTGGATCGGAATCCACACTTCTAGTATTTATTATTAAAACAAGCCCCTCCCCCCAACTGAAGCTCAGCCTGAGCCCATCTTGGAGGAGCAGCTACAGTGAAGCGGAGAAGAGGCGGCAGCAGCGCAGCGGCATCGCCCGCTCCGCCTCTGAGGTAAAATGAGAGAAGGGGAGGATGGAGGGAAGGAAGACATTTAAAAAGGTGTGCCGTCCCTTGAAATGCGATGGCCAAAACTCCCGTTGGGGTTCAGTGATGCTTGTCATACCCTTGCTCCTGGCTCCACCCCAGTGTCTCCTGGCTCCACCCCCAAAGTCCCCAGATATTTCTTGAATTGGACTTGGCAACCCTAGTTGATGGGCCCCTCCTAACACTTGCAGTAACAGGAGAACACCTTAAGAAAATGTTCTTCTTTGAATGGCGATTTTCAAGTTACTCAGCACCAAACTATATGTTTCATTAAATGCTAATTTGTCCCAAACAAGGCTCAGTTGTGTTGCAATGTCATAGTGGTCCGCTTTTCAACTGCTGCAGTTGCCAATGCTACAGGACAGAGAAACACAGAACATCATGACATAGTAAGTTCTATAAGACGCAGTGGGGTAAGGTGAGCTAAATGTGAAATTGCTGTTTTGGCAAGAGCCACACATTTACATAATACTAGTCTGGCTAAGAGTTACTTTCTAGACTATGCTGCCAAAGCTATCCTGACTCACTAGGACATTTTTCTACTGTACACAAACAGCTCTCCAGTTGGAGATTGGTGGCAAGACACCATAACAGGCATCATCTTCCACACAACAAAGCTAGCACTTTTCTCTCCCCCCTCCCCCACCACAACCTTACTCCATTTTGGGGCCCTCATCCACTAATCAACAATAATTGCTTAACCATAGATATTTGGTAGGTTCAAGGCAACAGACAATGAGCCCAGAAGAGAAGTACCTCCAGACTCCTTCGCATGGACTATGTTCAATGTAGTTACCTCATGCAAACTGGAGAGGAAGCCGGAGGAGAAACTGGAAAGGCCAAAGCGTTTCTCAATGGTCGTCAGAGAGCTCTTGAAGTATGCACTGTAGAGGAGCTGAGACAGCTGTAGCAGGCCATGGCAGAACACAAATACCTGTCAGCAAAATCACACAGAATTAGGTGCATGATCAAATGAAGCCCTGGGGATCCACAACAGTCAGCTGCAGCACCCTCATGCTTGCATTGTTGAGGCAATATTAAGGCGACCAAAGCTTATGTACACACACATACACACATGAGAAGACAGTTTCAGGTGGGTGGCCATGGTAGTCTATAATAGAACAAGAGTCCAGTAGCACTTAAAAAGAACAAAACTTCCATGTTATGAACTTTTGTGACTCAAGCTCACTTTCTTTAAAAAGGTGTTTGAGAAAGAAGGATATGGGAAGAGAGGGGATGGAGATTGGATTTATACCTCATCCTTCACTTGGAATCTCAGAGAAGCTTACAATCTCCTTTCCCTTCTCCTCCCCACAACAGACATCCTGTGAGGTAGGTGGAGCTGAGAAAGCTCTTTTGAGAACTGCTCTTGAGAGAACAGCTCTGAAAGAACTTGTGACTGACTCAAGGTCATCCAGCAGCTGCATGTGGAGAAGTGGGGAATCAAACCTGATTCTCCTAGATTAGAGTCCACCACTCTTAACCACTACCCCAAACTGGCTTTTTTCACCTTAGAGTCCTTTGGTGCTCATCGTAGATTGCTGGAATTCATGCTGACGGTCACATTTTAAACTTTACCCGCTGAAGAGCAATGGCTCAACTCCCTACCGCAAGAGTTCTATAAATCTAGAACATGGCTGTTAAGATGAGATTCCCAGACAACACCAGGAATGATGGTATTCAGAGAAAGTTCCAAAACACATCAATAGGCATAAAGAATTTAGGAGGTCTTTTGGTTTTGTAATTTGAATGTGATTGATTTCAAAGTTCACACACACACAAATTAAGCATTCCCCGGACTGCAGAAGGCCTTATCTTCTGACAAAAAAGGGGTCTCTGTCATATATTACTAGTTCAGCTAATGCTGGGCACAAGGACCTTGTCTTCACTGCCTGCTTTTAATAAGCAGCGCCTATTCAAACAAGCAACCGTATATGACACAAAATAGGCTGGTGACAAAAGAACTTCCTCAATGGGCACGTGGTATCTTCCTATAATGAATATTATACCTTTATTTTATAGTCCACAATTTCTCACTGGGACTCAAAGTGAATTACTGTAAAAATAATGGTATGTTAGCCATCCTTAAAAAAAAAAAATAGATCTAACTCCTGTCCTACACACACACACACACTTGCAGAAGGTTAAAAGAAATGGATTATTGGCCTCTTTGAGCCATATTTGAGTCATTAGATCTAATTCAGTTCTAATTTTACAGTAAATAGGAATAAAAGATTGTTTAATCAGGACAAGAATATCAGGACCCTCTCACCACCCCGAGGTGGTCTTCTATAGGACCATGCTATATATTTGATTTACATCCTGCTATATATTTGATTTATATCATATGGTGCTGAAAGCAGCTTACAAGATAAAAAAAATACAAATATGAACTTCTTTTCCCCGCCACCATACCCAATATACCTCCCCCCCCCCCATTCTGTCTCTGACATTATACTATTGGTGGTACTGTAAGTAGCTGGGAAGGGGGTGCTCTCTAGCCCCTTCCTCCTACAAATCTTGAATGTCCCGGAAACCAAGCAGGGAGGAGCCAGGCATCATGGATCTGCCCCACTGGCTCCTTTGGAAGATTCACAACTTCCAAATGGCAAAACAAAGGTGAAATAAAGATGTAGCACAATAATTTTTTTTAAAAAATTCCTCAATAAACCTAATTAAAGACAGCAAATAAATCTGGGTTTTTAGAATGCTTTGCATGCAGTCCAGTCTCTAATGAACTCTGCCATCTAACTATCCACAAAAACTACCCACAGACACTTAACAGGCCCTTCTGCAGGAAGTGCCACCCCATCCCTCTCTGTCAATGCTAGCTGGAGCATTATGGACTTTCCCCCTCTCCATCTGCAAAATAAGCTGCAGTCAATATTTGTGACTGTAATGGCCTTTAAAAGCAGTTTGAGCTCCACTGTTAAATGACCAAGCTTGCAATTTTTCTTCTCTACAGTCCAGAAAACTGCTGCAGAGAAAACCAACTTTGGACCAGGGTATTTGTGAAGGGAGGAATGGCATCTTTATTAATTGAAAGCGGACTCCTAGTGCTTAGGGAGAAGGAAATGTCTCTCTGAAGAACAGTATGTGCTTTATTAGTTAAAGCCCATGTCTTAACCACAGTTTGTGCTGCTGTTTCATGATGATGCCAGGTATCATGATCAGGTGATAGCCAGATATGTTCTGTTATCAGCTACTGTTACTGCAGGATAGAGTCAGTACAGGCTAGAATATAATCTTATTACATTTGCAGTTGTGTCTATGTAATAGGAAATAATTCATTAATCAGTACCGTGCACAGTTCAGTACAGGGTGTGTTTTCTAAACCAAGATTCCTTTTTTTGTACCAGCAAGTGCTGGGAAAACCTTTTTAAAATCCTACATTATTTTATGTAGCGATATGTGTGATCATCATGTACGATTTAGACCCCTAAACCTATAATAGTGCCTCCCCAGATATTCAACACATTAGCCCTTTAATTAGGTTACATGTGAAATACAAAGGTAATCTCCCTAACCACTTCACAGCTGTAGCAGCCAAAAGAAGGAGGGATGACTGGAAGACATGATGGGGGAATATAACAGACATTTATAAAATTATGTACAGTGACTAGTGGACAGGGAGTTTCCCCCCCTCCGATATGTATAAAACTGTGAAATGCTATACATTTCCCTTGGTGGGCTGTCCCAATAAAATGTATGAATGAAAGATGCAGGACAAACAAAAGAAGGTACTTTACATGTTGTATAAGTTATGAACCTCACTCTTCCAGTATTTGTGCGAACAGCCTCTAGCTTTGATAGCCTTAAAGGGGGAACAGACCAATTAACAAAGTACATGGATTGTCAGCAGCTGCTGACCATGACAGCTCAGGGGAACCTCCAGGTTCAGTGTTGTTGTGTCTTGCATTTCAGTCTTGAAATTACAACATAGCGGATGCTACGGAGGTAACCAGTGGAAGTCCACTGGTCCCCGGATGTAGCTCCGCAAATACGCTCCGCCAATCAAGATCTGTGGCGGGAAGTTAAACTGGCCAGGATTGGACCTGGCCAGACTGAGGGTTGTTCCGGGGTATGTATATAATTGGGACCTGGCCCGCGTTGCCTTGCTTTCATGATGTAGTTGCTAATAAAGCATGTTGCCTTCAATACGTCTTGTCACTCAGTACATTACAGTGGCGACGAGGATGGAATTCTAGCCAGGTAACTCCCAAGTGGGACTTCGCTGACCTGGCCAGAGATGAGGAAGGCACGCATTCAAGGGAGATGGAAGCGCCCACCGCCGCCATGGCTAACCCAAGTGGGACGACGGGCCACCTTGCAGAGTTCGAGCCTGCCAACCTGATAGGTGGGAGACCTACACGGAGTGGGTCGACTGCTACCTACGAGTGAACATGATTACAAATGACAGCCATAAGAAAGACGTGCTTGTTAGTGTCTGCGGGGAGGCCACATTCGAGATCGCAAAGGGTCTCTCGGCCCCTGCGAAGATCACGAAGAAAACGTATGAGGAGATAGTCAGACTCCTGACTGGGCACTTCTTGCCCCAGCCTTCCATCATTGCCCGCTGATTCCTCTTCCACAAGAGGGATCAAGGGGTGGGAGAGACAGCCACTGTCTACCTGGCCGCCCTCCGCCAAATCGCAGGGAACTGCAGCTTCGACAAGCTAGAGGAAGCCCTGAGAGATCGCTTCGTCTGGGGCTTCCGAGGCGAAAGACTGCAGCAAAAGCTCTTCGCAAAGGAAGAGCTCACCCTCCAACTTGCCTTCAATGAAGCCACCATGTTCAAGAGAGCAACCAAAGCTTACAACAACCCGCAAGAGGAAGCCGTCCACCAGGAGGAGATGGCACCGGGCAACCCAGAGGAGGAGGAGGCAAACCAGCTACATTGCCAACTAGGAATGGGGCCGAGAGTGCCCACGCGGCCACGAGCGACAGAGAGACCAGCCAACACCAAGTGCGCCAGCTGTGGGGATCCACACGAGCGCCGGGACTGCCCCTACTGCAACGTGGACTGCAGGAACTGAGGAAGAGTGGGCCACATAGTACGGGCTTGCTGAGCCAAGGCCACCCGCAGACACCAGTCCACCAACCATGACTCGACTGATGCCTACTCAACTGCATTGACCAGCCTGCAGGTAATGAACTTGCCCCTCACCACCCCAGATAAGGTCAGGGTGTTGGTCCTAATCGAGGGCGCTCCATGCCTGATGGAGCTGGACTCGGGCTCCTCCATCTCCATAATTTCAGAGGAGTCTCTAAGAAAACTTTGTCCCCGTGGCTGGCCCCAGCTGCGACCGGCAGACTTCATACTGCGGGACTTCCAAAAAAAACCCTGTACAGGTTTTGGGTTGGGCCACTGTAAGGGTAGAGCCAGTTTGGTGTAGTGGTTAAGTGTGCAGACTCTTATCTGGGAGAACCGGGTTTGATTCCCCACTCCTCCACTTGCACCTGCTAGCATGGCCTTGGGTCAGCCATAGCTCTGGCAGAGGTTGTCCTTGAAAGGGCAGCTGCTGTGAGAGCCCTCACCAGCCCCACCCACCTCACAGGGTGTTTGTTGTGGGGGAGGAAGGTAAAGGATTATTAAATTTTTATCATTCATTTTTCCCCCACAAAGCGGCCATCACAGAACCCCTTCATAGGCTCCTCAATAAAAACGCCCCGTGGGTCTGGGAAAAGAAGCAGGCTGCCGCTTTTCAGGCAATCAAGGATCTCATAGTTTCCAATGATGTGCTCCACCATTTTGACGAATCCTTACCAGTGATTCTGGCTTGCGATGCTGCCTCGTATGGGGTGGGCGCTGTTCTGGGGCACCAACTCCTGGACAGGAGGGAGGTTCCCTTGGCCTATTATTCAAGGACCCTGATCCCCGTGGAGCGCAACTATGCCCAGATAGACAAGGAGGCCTTGGCAATAGTGGCGGGTGTGCATAAATTCAACGACTACCTGTACGGTAGGCGTTTCATGATTGCCATGGACCATAAGCTGCTACTGGGCCTCCTCGCCCCAGATCGCCAGACACCACAAATTCAGTCACAGTGCGTCCTGCGATGGAACCAGTTCCTAAACTCGTACACTTATGCCCTGGTCCACTGCCCCGGCAAAGCTATGGGACACGCGGACGCCCTCAGCCGCCTGCCGCTGCCCTCCATGTACCCGGATCCCGCCCCCGCTCACCATGTGATGCTTATAGAGACTCTACCAGAGAGCCCCCTCCACACCGCTGAGGTAGCTAGGGCCACAGGTAGACACCGCATCCTCGCCCGTGTTTTAGACTGGGTGGGAAGGGGGTGGCCCATGGGCAAACTGGACGCAGAATTAAGGGCATTCGCATCATGCAGAGAAGAACTGTCCATGTACAAGGGGTGCCTTCTCTGGGGTAGCGGGGTGGTGGTTCCCCCCCCTCCTTATTGCAGAAGCAAGTGCTGGAAGCCCTACACGAAACACACCCGGGGATAGTGTGCATAAAGGCCCTGGCACATAGCTATGTATGGTGGCCTGGGATGGACGAGGAGATAGAAGGGTGGGTTCAAAGGTGCCAACCCTGCCAAGAGTCCCGACCTGATCCGCCCAGTGCCCCTGTCCACCGCTGGGAGTCCAACAGGAGGCCGTGGTCCTGGTTACACCTAGACTTTGCGGGGCCATACCAGGGCCAAATATTCTTTATCTTAGTCGATGCATACACCAAGTGGTTGGAAGTGATTCCCGTAGCTTCAACCTCCACCGCGGCAGCGGTCAGAGCCTTGCGAAGGGTCTTTTGCACTCATGGGATTCCCGAGACCCTCGTCACGGACAATGGGACCGCTTTCACCTCCCGGGAATTCCAGGAGTTCTTGAATCGCTACCTCATCCAGCACATTCGGTTTGCCCCTTTCCATCCAGCCACCAACGGCCAAGCAGAGCACATGGTGTGCACCACTAAAGAGGCCCTGGGTCGCATTGTACAGGGAGATTGGGATCACCGCCTGGCAGCCTTCCTATTTGGTAACAGAATCACCCCCAACCCCGTCACCGGGTTAAGCCCTGCCGAGTTACTAATGGGGAGAAAGTTGATCACGAGGCTAGACAGGTTGCATCCTGACTGGGCTACGGACCTCCGCAGTTCCCCCAAAACCAGGGAAGCCGCTAGGGGATTCTTTCCAGGGGATCCAGTCTACGCAAAGAACTTTGCAAGCGGGCCAGAGTGGTTAGCCACCCAGGTGCTGCGGTTCACCGGGTCCCGCTCCTACGAGGTCTCGTTGAAGGGGGGCCAGATCCTAAGGAGGCATATTGACCGGCTGCACCATCGCACATTGCCAGAAGGACCAACAACGATCGGGGGAGCAGAAGCAGGGGAGTACTAGCAGCAACACCCCTGGAAGCTGCCCAGCCTATGCCGGCTGCACCGACTATGCGGGCGGAAGAGCACCACAGCAGAGGGAGCACCCCCCCCCCCCCAGAGAGGAGATTCCGGAACAGCAACAGGCGACAGACTGCCCTTTTCCAGCGCCACCCCACCATGAGGAACCAGCCGCCCCGCCAGCCACAGCAGTCGCTCCAACTCCCCAAATAACCCTGAGGAGGTCGACCCAGGAATGCAGGGTGCCAGCCTATTTGAAAGACCTTGTGTCTTGAACTAGGGGGGGAGGAGTGTTGTGTCTTGCATTTCAGTCCTGAAATTACAACACAGCGGACGCTATGAAGGTGACTAGTGGAAGTCCACTGGTCCCCGGATGTAGCTCTGCAAATACGCTCCGCCAATCAATATCTGTTGTGGGAAGTTTAATTGGCCAGGATTGGACCTGGCCAGGCTGAGGGTTGTTCCGGGGTATGTATATAATCGGGATCCGGCCCGCATTGCCTTGCTTTTGTGATGTACTCGCTAATAAAGCATGTTGCCTTCAACACGTCTTGTCACTTAGTACATTACAAGTGTGCTACCAAGCATCAGGCACTGGGAAGCAATTCTGAAGGCCAGCCTTCATTCCGTATGTGCAGACTTTTCAAAAGCATCTGGCTGGACTTTGAGCAAAACAGGATATGGAGCTAGATGAGTTAGTCTTATCCAGCATGGCTCTTCATATAAGGATGCAGCTCACTCATCCCAGAATGAACATCAGCATGGGGAAGATCAGCTTGGCCTTAGCTACAGGCCAGAGGATCAATAGTTGATGGGAAATCCTTTCCCCTTCCCTTCAAGAAAGTACACAACCACAGCAACCAGTTGCCCTATGGCAGCAGATGCAAGGGGGTAGACTATCTGGCGCCAGGCGCTGGCTAATAACCTCCAGCATGAGCATGCTTAACAACTGCAAGCTGTTGTCAGAATCACTGCCATTGGACCACAGCTGTTTTGGTCATATTCACAGAATTCCATTTCATTGTGGTTTTTCCCTTCTTCAGCTATAAAATCTTACATATCATCTAAGCTGCTCAGAGTATTGCAATACATAAAAAAAGAAGGTTGGATACATTTTTGTTGAGAAAAAGACAACAGACCAGAGAAACAAGGACGATAGCCTTCTAGAAGCTGTATATTGACTAGGCTAAGGAAAGGAAGTGTTCCATATCCTGAGACACAGCAGGCTGTTCTTTATTTGATCTATATTTAGCTGGCTCCCACTTTTCCTTTAATCTGTTTTAACTGCGCCCCTTACACATAACAATCATGAAACCAGGAAAAGCAGGCCACTCACATACAGAGCAATGCTCTATCTGCTTGATAGATTCCCCAGGTATGCAGAAATATATGATGTTGCAAATTAACCTGAAGGAAAAGAAAAACTTGTAAACATTGCCTGGTGAGGACTAGAAAATGCTGCACGCATTGAATGCTGGCAGCCAGCAAAGCATAAGTAAAAGGAAGGGAGAAGAGAAATCAGCCTGCTCAAGTTCATATGCTGTGTGCATGAGAGTTTTTATTTATTTCATGTCTATACCACCTATAGCTGAAGCTCTGAGTGGTTTACAACAAATCTAAAAAATAAAATACGATAAAAACATTACAAATTAAGGTAACATAAAACATTAAAGAACAGTAGAAGTGATCCAGAAAGGTCTGGCCCAAAGTAAAAGAAAAAACACTTGGCTAATCATGTTGGACCCCTGCGTAGCCAGGGAGGTCTTTATAGACTTCCCTCTAGTTGCAACCTTCTGAGCCTATTAAGGGGTTGGCACCCGGAGAAAGCCTAGGATTGCCAAGTCTAACTCAGAAAATATGTGGGGGCTTTGCGGGTGGAGCCAGACTTTCATATTCCCTAAAATAAATAAATATGCTGCACTGCTGTCTCTCTCTCCTTCGCTCACACTCATACACAGCAGCTAAAATAAACAGGTTGCAATCCCACACTTTTGCTATCTTACTGGGGCAATTTACTCAGAGTTGTTGAATGTAACAATCTGCGGTATATTCAGCCAAGTTCTTCAGACTAATACAGGGAAACCAAAGTTTCTAGCTAGGGCTTTTTTTGTAGAAAAAGCCTAGCAGGAACTCATTGGAATATTAGGCCACACTCCCTGACATCAAGCCAGCTGGAACTGGGTTCCTGTATGTTCCTGCTAAAAAAAGCCCTGGTTCTAGTTTACTCTTTAATCTCTATTTTACTGTGCAAACAACTTTTAAAGAAATATAAAAGAAACTCTCCATTTATTGTGCTGGTTTCCCTTCCTTTCAAGCAGTTCACTGAGAACAGCTATGTTGTTCTGCTGGCTTGCCCCACCCCCATTCAGCCTGGCTCCTACAGATTTAAAGGCACACACCCCTTCTAAAAAGCAAGCCTTCCAAAGTGGAAAGGCACTGGGTGGCTATTGGGGCAGGACATCCCCCCACTAGCCAGCTTACTGGGGGCAGGAAGAAGCCTGCAAAAGGGGGGATCCCCCACTGGGACCTGGGGACTGGGAAGCCTAGGAAGACCCCAGAGGTTGAATGCAGTGTCCGGATAGATTGAGGTTAGGAGAGGCAGTCTGATAGGTACTGTGTAGAGCTTTATAGGTTAGGACCAGCACCTTGAGTTGGGATTGAAAACATACGTGTTTGGACCTCCAGGTCCCAGTTATTAGTTTAGCTGCTGCATTCTTGTAAGCCGCCCTGAGCCCACTTGCAGGATAGGGTGGCATATAAACTGAAAAATTAAATTAAATTCTGCACTAGTTGCAGCTTCTGAACCATCATCAAGGGCAACTCCATGTGAAGTGTGTTGCAGTAAACTACTTTGGAGACTACCAGCACAGATTACTGAGGCCAGGCTCTCCCTATCCAGATAATGGTACAACTGGGGTCACCAGCCAAAGCTGTTGGTAGAAAGCACTCCAAGCAACCAATGCCACCTGAGCCTCAAGTGACAAATCTGCTTCTTCAAGTGGAATACAACTCCATTCAGAACAGGTTGTGACCCTCCCTCCTAACAGGCAAACGGAAATCTTCAGAGAAGCAAAAGTCTGCTGCCTGTCATTCATACTACTGAACAGCAAGAATCAGAAAGCAAAGACTCGGGGATAATACTGAATCTGGAAGCTGAACACTTCAGCCACTGAGTTGCTTGTGAAAGTGGATAACTTGCACCAAGTGAGCAAAGAGGCTGCAACATTATGCATAAGCCGACCCAAGGGGGAAAACAACTAAGAACTCTCAAAAAAGGCTGGCTATAAAACCAGTCAGGTGCACAGCTATTTCATCCTCCTCCAGTTAAGTGCCTAGACTCTTATCTGAGAGAACCAGGTTTGATTCCCCACTCCTCCACTTGCAGCTGCTGGAATGGCCTTGGGTCAGCCATAGCTGTCCTTGAAAGGGCAGCTGCTGTAAGAGCTCTCTCAGTTCCACCTACCTTACAGGGTGTTTGTTGTGGCGGGGGGGGGGGAAGGTAAAGGAGATTGTGATTGCTCTCTGAGATTCAGAGTATAGGATGGGATATAAATCCAAAATCATCATCTTCTTCTCCACTGTGAGTTAAGTGACTCTCATACAGCAGGGAGTCAGACCCCCAAGCCAGATCATGTTTCTCAACTTCAGGCAAACCTTAGCAATACTCAGGCATGCTATGAGATGCAAAAGCAAGACATGCATCCACACGCTCCTATCACCAGGCACATGCATCTAGGCTTTCTTCAATCACCTTTTCAATCACTCTAATGTTTACCATTAAGCATAGATGAATGATCGTGGCTGCAGGCTGTTTATACAAGCTGCTTCCCTGTCTTCCAAGCCAAGCTTGACTTTAAAGTTAGACAAATTACACAGGCATCTTTTTCTTCACACCCAGATGCTACATAGTCTTGTACCAACAAGATGTCCTTAGGAAAACACAGACTTCCATCTCATGCAGACAGGGGCAGTCTTAGCCAATGGGCACCAGGGCCGGTGCTGGGGGGCTCCCTTGCTGGAAGAGGAGGAAAAAGAAAAAGAGTAGGATCCTGCAGCCGCCACTCATACCTGCCCTATAAGAGGCTTGGGCTGCCCAGCCTTGGCAATAGCCACTTGGGTCTATGCCATCTGGAATGTGGGCAGTGAGCTCGCTCATGCCTGTTCTATTTGGGGCTTAGGAAACCAGCTGTTGGCAACAGTTCCCATCTCCCATTCACAGGGTGAGGACCATCCCTTGCTTGGCCCCAGTGGGATGGTGACAGTAGTTATGGGGTCCCATCCTGAACTTTTACCCAGGGCCCAAAAGAAAGTGGGCTTCTCAAATATTTACTTTCTGATGCCATATTCCAGATATGCATTATTTATCTTACTTTGCTAAATTCTTCAGGATCTTGGCATCATTAACACCCAGTGACTGGATTGCTTACTTTTTTGACAAGATTTTGTTTTCATCTGTGCTCTGCAATATAATATATAATACCCAAGCCTATTTTTGTAGGAAAAGCCAAGCAGGAACTCATTTGCATATTAGGCCACACCCACATCACCATTGTTTTGCATAGGGCTTTATTGTAGAAGCAGCAGGAACTCATTTGTATATTAGGCCACACCCCCTGACACCAAGCAGTCCGGGACTGCGTTCCTGCTCAAAAAAAGCCCTGAGAATACCATACCTTAGAATGCACAACCTTCTGTTATTATCCCTTCTCCCATTTGTACTTCCTGCCCATGGAGTGTAACATCTCATGCATTTAAGAAAGTGGGCTTTTGAAACATTACTTATGTATTATCAGTGGGGGCTTCCACTGACCTTGGGGTCTAGAGATTTATTTACAAAATTTATAGCCCAACTTTCTGCCCAAGCAGGGCCATCAAGGCAGCTGTGGATGTTGTATGACAAGTGAGTTTTTGCTATGCATCAATAGGCAATATATAGCTGTTCTGTCATTGGCAGAAATGAGTTTTTCTCCACCTTGTCATCTGAGATCCCTTAATGGAGATGCCAGGGATTGAACTTCTGAATTTCTGCAACTGCCACAGCCCTTCCTGTAGGACAGTGATCAAACTTGGGACCTTTGCATGCAAAGGTACCTATATTCTGTCCCGGGGTACAGTCTTGCCCTTTCACTGAGAAACTTTTTTCTGTTGTGTTTAGGCTGTTTTAACAGGGATGGGCAGCAAACCATTTGGCTTGAGTATCACTAGGCTTTGGTCTCCACCCACTGTTTAGGGCTACAAGTTGGTCTTCTATGTCCTTCTCTTCTTGCACTATTTAAGAATTTTGGTGTGGCGGACTGATGTTCCTACCAAATTGAAGGCCAGACTAGATACAGCCCTGATGCCATAATTTAACCTCTTCTGTCCCATAAGATACTACGAGAACGCATAAAAACTAGAGCATAGTTTGCTTTGTTTGCTGACTAGAATCCACGTACATTTACAGTTACTATCTGACATTGTATCTGACATTGCCTGAACTCTTTCATCATGTATACCCTCCTTTTTCTCACAGCTTATATAAGATAACACAGTCAGTCAACAACTTCGTTTACCCTTAAACAATTACTAAGACAACACTCAAACATCCGTTATGAAATACAGCCTATGTTGTAACACTTTAGAAGTATCATTCCCAAGTTTAGCAGAAGACATAGGGTACAACAGCTGGAATGTCAGCCACTCAGGCCAAAATCAAGCATACAGTAGCCACCAAATTTATCGTCTCTAAAGATTACGGGTCAGGGGTATCATGTGTCTGATTTTTCAATGGAAACAGATTGTCTTTTTACCTTGCTATAAAAAACAGTGCTCTAGAGTCAGGGCACAAAGCCAATTATAGTGGTCCCTTCATCTCTGAAGGAACAGTGCCAGCTTGAGGAAGTCAATCTACCTACTGCCAACACCAGGAAGCTACTAAAGAGCTGCTGCTTCATGTTGGGGTATAAGTACAGTTAAGCCCAATCATGAATCATTCAGTGCTGCCAGCATGGAACAAAGAAGCCAGAGTAAGGAAGAAGAACCTCTCTTGGCAACTTTGTGCTATGTTCATAGGCAGCCCTATTCAGCAAAATTCTTCTACCAGGATTCTGTGGAGTTCCTTGCTTCTCTTAGCATCACTGGTTTTGCAGAATTCTATAACTTCTTAAGCACTCCACTTTCTTCAAGTGATAATGATGAATTTGTACAAATTGGTGACTTTGGATTTAATTATTGTTAAATAAATTACTTGTCACCACAGACAGGGGAATTAGAACTCCATGGGCTACTGCAGCATGCCAGAGCGGTTCACCCCAAACAAAAACACCACAACTGTGGTTGAAAACTGCTGCCATAGAAATGTTATGTGCATGGGAGGGGTAATAACTAAATTTGTCTACTATCATTTAAAAAATTAGACTTATATGTTTTTCTTTTGCACTGTACATTCTTGTGAGTTACTGTGGCAGCTACTAGTGTTGGATTGGGGGGGTCTATGAGGTGCAGATTCGGATCCCCAATTTGCCATGGAAGCTTGCTGGGTGCCCTTGGGTCAATCACACACACTCAGGCTTGCCTATTTCACAGCATTGTTAAGAGCATAAAACTGAGGAGAACAATGTACACTGCTTTGGGGCTCCATGGGGAGAAAGGCCAGGTCATAAATTAAATTTAAAAAGTATTAAGTCAAAGAAAGAGAATTATTGACATGCTGTGGGGCAGACTGAGGCAACCCAGGATAACAAAAGATCTCTCAAAGCAAGAACCTTCAAGACTCTTAAAAGACACTTCCCTATATCCCTTTGCCCAACCATTTCCTAACACCCTTGAAACCTAATAAAACATTTAGAACAAGACACTTAAAATGGAATACTTTAATCAGCATTTTTTCCACAAGAAAGAAATTTTTAAGCATCATGTAACATGATAAATTGCTTTTTTAAAAATACAAAAGTCTACAAATCTAAGAAGCAGAGCTGTTAACCACCAGGCGCAGCTTGGAAATCTCCTGGAATTACAACTGGATCTCCAGGCAACAGAGGTCACTTCCCTTGGAGGAAATGGCTGCTTCAGAGGGTGGGCTCTATAGCATTATACGCCTTTGAGGCCACTCCTCAAACCCCAGCCCTTAGGCACCACTTCAACAATTTACCAACCTGGATTTTGCAACCCTAAAAGAGTAAACTTCTACAACATAAAATACATCTTTGAGAAAGACAACTGCCCACAAAAAAGCACATATGAGAATGTTTCCCAGCGACTAATATTTATTGATGAGGCAGAGAGTAGTGCCCCACCTTAATCACTGGTTTTTGTAAACCTAATTTTTTTAAAATGAATGAAAGCCAAATGGGTTTTCGGCCCCAAATTTCTGTGTACCCTGCAGACTCTATATTCCTCCACAAAAGCCCAAGTTAAGGCAAACAATCTGAAATCTGGTGCACTTGATACAAATAGGGGTACTAGGCAAGGATGCCCACTATCCCCTCTCCTTTTTGCACTTGCTGTGTGTGTATGTATGTATGTATGTATGTATGTATGTATGTATATATATATATATATATATATATATAATCATCTCCAATTGACTCCCTAGAAGTAATTTCAGATACCGCTAAAGAAAATTCAGCTCTGGCAAAGAGCTCTTAATGATTTCATTTGGTCTTGTCACAAACCCAGAATTGGATTTCAGACACTCTGCCGGCCTTCAAATTTGGGTGGTCTGAACATCCCAAACCTGGCTTTATATTATGCTGCTGCTTCTCTGGTTCCATTGACTCAAGTGCTAAAATTGAATTCTGTTGAAGCCTGGATTTCAATGGAAAGCTTTTTCTCCTCACCATTTTTGTTACTTTTGCCTGGTCCCCTTCTAAAAATAGACCTAATTTGATTTCTTCTAACCCCATACTGGACAACATGCTAAAGATATGGGACAAATACAGGAAAATTTTAGCTCCAGGTACCTCCCCTTTAATGACCTTCGTTAACTAGGATTGGTTTCCAGCAGGGAAGGATCCAGGCAAATTTAAAGAATGGAGATTCACTGGTCTGTTGTTCATAAGTAACTGGATTAAAGATGGGGGACTCTTAGATAAATCCTCAATGGAAAAAAGTTTGGAATTAAGGTCTCCTGGTTTAAATATTTCCAATTTAAAAATCTTATCACTAAACTAATCAGGTCTAAAGACTTACTCTGGCCATTAACTCCATTTGAGGAATTAATTTGGAAAGGGAATGAAGGTAAACAAGCCATGATTTCAGTTCTCTATAAATTATTAGTAACAGCAGTATATAAGGACCCCCTACCACACTAAAAAAATGGTCACATTCTTTAAAACTTACCCTTTCTGAATCTGATTGGAAACAGATATGGAACTCTCCCTCCAATAAATCCTGCTGTTGGAATATTAAACTCCAATTTTATAAGTTGCTATCCAATTGGTATTTAACAGAACACAAACTAAGCCTAATAAACAAGTCTTTGAGCCCATTATACTGGAGATCTTGTAATCAAGAAGGCAATACCTTACATATGTGGTGAGAATGCCATATTGTTCAGAATTTTTGGAGGGTCATTCATAAAGAGATTTCCAACATGGTGGGTCTTCCATTGCCTTATTCCCCGGAATTCTTATTACTGGATTTTTGGGCTGATTCACTGATAAGATAAAACCATCAAAACTTTTGTCTCAACATTGGTTGCCTCTGCTCGCTTGGTTATTGCCAGGAATTGGAATCCCCCACAAGTTCTTTATTTAGACAATGGTACCAGAAACTCTGGGAACAATTTGTGATGGGCAGGATTATGCATAATCAATTTTTGGGGGACTCTCGTGCAGTAGTTCCCTTATCAGAGTATGATGAAACATGGAAACTAGTTTTAGAGTTTTTGTGTGATAAGGGTATAATTCCCTTGATGCAACTAAAGCTAGATGGTTGGTAACTGTGAATTTAGGGTTTGTAACGGAGTGTTGATGGTATTCTTGGCTATTATGTTTTATAGTTTGGTTGTGTTTTTCTATTGAAATAAAATATTTCTTAACAAAATAAAATAGAATGAATGAAAGCCTACAGGGTGCTAGGTAGCCATCTGCAAAAAATTCTCTTCTGCTTCCTTTCTTAATAATATGTTTGGAAAGGCTTTTTAAAAAAATCAAGTTTTGATTAAATGCTCAGTCTCATTCCCAGTAGCAACTTTGGAATCCAACGGCATCTTAAGGAGCTTTGATTCTTGAAAGTTTACATCCTAGAAACCTTGTTGGCTTTTAAGGTGCTACTGGACTTAAATCTTGCTTTTCTTTTGCAGACCATTATGCCTACCCTCTGAAACTAAGTTGAAGAAACTTGATGCAAAACTTTTCAACATCAGAAAAGAGCGAGGATGAAGGGCTGTGTGTGCACAAGACCATTGCAAGAGAATGAAGGACATCATTTCTGGGGTGGCTTGCTTCTCCATGATTCCCCCCTCTGGTTTTGTTATAATTAGAGATACTTTATAGACTAGGATTGACCACAGTCAGACCTGGAGTTCTAAATTTGAAACTACACAAACTAGACCCAGTGGTGTTGTACTTAGAGCCAAACACTCCAAAAAGATGCTAAACAATTGGCAGGCTTTGGGGGGTGGGGGTGCAACAGAGACTTCCCCTTTACCTGTGGAAGGTATGCTAGGATGGTGCCGGAATGGTTCTGTCTGGCCAGTTTCTGGTGTCATGGCCCACTTTCTCTCATCAGCTTCCCAGTCATGATGCCAGCAGAAAGGGAGCAGGGAGGGCTGGAAGGGGCCTGAGCAGCCCAGCCCTGATTGTCAGACTGCTGGCTCCAGACGAAATTCCAGTGTCCTAAACTCTGTTGCTAGCTTGTGCATTTTTAAATATCTGCCAAGCTTCATTATTTAAAGCCCAATGTGCATAATGTACATTATGCACATTGGGCTTTAAATAATGCTTATGAAGTTCTTGTTATGCTTGCTACGTTTCTTGGGATCCCCACCCCTTTTTGCTATGTGCAACTTTGAAACTTTTTAACTGCTACAAGACTGTACTATAAATTATTGTATAGTGAAGGAGCTGCACACAGTGGATTACCTCTAACACACCCTTGTGAAAGAAACTAAACTAGAAGGTTCTGATTGATTCAAGGTCACCAGAAGGATTTCCAGCTCCAGGCTGGGAAATACTTGGAGATTTTGGGGGAGGAGGGTGGGGTTTGGGAAGGGAAGGGACTTTACTGGGTTGCAATGCCATATGGTTCACCTTCTAAAAATGGCAGTTTTCTTCAGATTAACAGATCTGTCATCTGGAAACCAGTGGTAATCCCAGGAGATATCGTCACCACCTGGAAATTGGCAACCCTAGCCACCAGGAAGAAGGGTTTTGAACCTTGGTTTCCTGGGATAGACTCAACCAGTTTTTCTGCTGGTGAAAAAAAGGAGGGGTCCCCTTGGACTATGCAAAAAAGTTAAGATGGAGATCATTGAACCCAGACAGACAAAATCCATGTGCAATAGGAACTGTAGTAAGGAGGGGAATTGAGTAAGATTTAGGGGGAAAGCTGGCTTGATCCAACTGTGTGATCCTAATTCACTTCATCTACTACATTAATATAGCCCTACTAGTAGTTAGCAGTTAGAAAGCACATTAGAAATCCTCAGGCAGCTTTTTATTGGCAATCTCTACAGACAAGCCTGTAAAATAGGCCAACCTTGTACAAGATCCTTTTAATTGGACTGGCCAGGCCTGAACCTGGGACCTTTTGCTCTTCCAGTATTGGATTTCAACTGTAAAGCTTACTGGGTGACTCTTGAGCAATTCACTATCTCACAGGGCCATTTTGAAGATAAAGAAGAGAAATCTGTGCATGCTGCCCTGAGTCCCTGGTGAGGGGAAAGGTGAGATACAAAAGAAATCAATCTGTAAATACCTTAAATCTATGACTAACATGCTGTTATCCAATTTAAATTTGTCACCTCCAATCCAGTCATTAGAGAGATCATTTCTATGGCCAAAATATCAAATACCTTGTGGATTGGGGCTTCCCCCAACTCTAAAGTGGTGAATAATTGTCTTAGTTATCCAGTGATCCACTGGTCTCTGCATCCATTTTACTGGCAAAAGAAAGTTCAGAGAAAGCACCTGCAGAGCATCCCATTTCCTGAATCCTGTTGCCACTGTTTTCACTTGTTTGCTTCCCAGTGTGTGTATGTGTGTTTTTATGCTAGAGCTTGATCTTTGTACTTTCTTTGTGCTCTCTCTTTCTCTCTCACTTTGCAGATAAGTACCAGAGTGCATTATTGCCTTCCTCTGGGGCTTCAGATCGCTTTTGCTTTTCTTGACCTACACCCTTGTGCAACGTCTCTTCTCACACCAGCACCTGAGGCTTGCTCTGAGAATCAGCAACACTCCCCTGCCTCATGCTAATCTTATCTACAATGACCACTCCTTGCTGAAACTCAGGCACCCAGCCACCCCTCCCTCTATAAAATGGGCTAGCCTACTCTTTGATCCCCAAAATGGTCTGGCTAAGCTAGCAACCACCAATGCTCCTCATAGGATTTTCTGCTTTTTGATTACCAAATTGTCCATATAAAAACTCCACCTGCCATGACCTTGGAGAAATGCACCAGCCAAAACAAAAATCTATAAAAGTAAAGGCACCTTGTGATATACATGCACATAAAAAGGTTTCAGAAGTTCAGTCTCAACCACATATAAACAATGTAACTTCATCTCCTGTGCTCCTGACCTTTCTCTTCTCAACTGTCTTGCTCATTCTCTGCACCCAGACACAAGGCAAGGAAACTCTCAAAACCACATCTCTCTCATTTGCAAGGAACGCTTTTCCTCTGTTCTACCCCCCCTAATCACAGTGCTGCCAAGATAAACGTAAGCTACATCCTGATTCAATCACAAGTTATCACACCCTGTTTTCCCACCAACATTTCAGCAGCAGCCATGTAGAAAAGCAGCCAGCAACACCACCCTACAACAACATCCTTTGAACTGTCCTGAATTTGTTCTTAGCAAAAGCAGGCAATATCAGAACTTGAAGGAATTGGATTCCCAGTAGGGTTGCCAGGTCTAATTCAGGAAATATCTGGGAATTTTGGCTGGGGGTGAGGGGGGGGGGGAGCCAGGAGGCTCTGGGGGTGGAGCCAGGAACCAGGTTGCAACAGGCATAACTGAACTCCAAAGGGAGTTCTGGCCATTTAAAAGGGACTGCGCATTTTTTAAATGCCTTCCCTCCACTGGAAATAATGAAGGATAGGGGCACTTTCTTTGGGGGCTCATAGAATTGGACACCCTGGTTCAATCTTTTTGAAACTTGGAGGGTGTTCTGAGGAGGGGCAGTAGATGCTATGCTGTAAATATGGTGCCACTATCTAAAAAAAAAGGCCCCCCCCAGGGCCCCAGATACCCATAGATCAATTCTCCATTATACCCTATGGGAATCGGTTTCCATAGGGAATAATGGAGTGCCCAGCAGACATTTCCCTCTCCCCCCCATCCTGCTTTCTGATAACCCTGAAGTGGGGGAAGTGTCTCTAAACTGGGGGGTCCCCACCTGGGGATTGGTAACATTAGTTCCCAGTGGATTCACTATAATGTGCACAGTCTGAGGAATTTCATCAGAAGTAGCTTCCCTATAGGCATAATGAGAGCCACCATGGGTTAGAGTATTGAACTGGGCCCAGGCAAACCTGGGTTCAAATCCCCATTCACTATGAAATCTACTAGGTGATATTGGGCCAGTCACTCCTACTCATCCTAACCTAATCCAATTGGTTGGTGTGAATAGGGTTGCCAAGTCCCATGCAGCCTCCGAAAGTGACGTCATCATGCTGGTAACATCTATTGTTTTCACAATTGCTCAGGCAATTTGGGAAGGAAAACTCTACGGTACAAATTGCTAGAGCATCTGGGGAAACCATAGAGTTTTCCTGGACACTCCTAGAGTGGCCAGCATGTGACATCGCCGGCATGATGACGCCACTTCTGAGTGATGTCATCACGTCGGCAATGTTGAGGGAGGACCCCCTGCCAGCCCAATGCAGGTTGGCAGGTTGAAAAGGCAGGAGAACCTTCACTCGGCCTGAGGACTTAGCACGCTAGGTGTGAAGATGAAATGGAGATAAGTGACCCACATATGCCACCATAAGCTCCTGAAGAAAGGGTGGACCAAAAAGGATTGCTAGAGTAAGCAGGCATGTTTCCCTTGGCAAATCATCCTTCCTTACACTTGACTGCACTGAAACCAGAAGGGCTTGCTTTTGTCATATAAGAACTATGCCAAGGTTAGACCTTGCCATCCTTCAAATAAATCCACAAAAATAAGTTAGCTTCAAAACTTTTTAAGAGGCCACTTGTTCCTCATCCCCAGGTGAGTCATTTGTGGCACATATCTTTTAATATACAAAACTCTGACTGCTTGGTCTGGAGGTGATTCAGCTTTGGCATTCTAATAACTGCTTGTACTTAAGTAAAAGAATAATATATAGGGAGCCCCTCCCATATTTCCCTTTCTCATGGGTTCTTCATAGTTCCTAGCTCTGCCACCAGAATGGTTCTCAACCAGTGAATCCTCTTTGTCTTCACGTTCAAGATTTCAGATAATAGAGTCATTTACACATCTGCATTCAGCGGAGCAGCCGAATGAATTGGCTGCTACAAAACCAACATGGATTCTTGTGGCTCAAGCCATAAAATCCCATTCT
This sequence comes from Heteronotia binoei, assembly GCF_032191835.1. Taxonomy (NCBI): domain Eukaryota; kingdom Metazoa; phylum Chordata; class Lepidosauria; order Squamata; family Gekkonidae; genus Heteronotia; species Heteronotia binoei. Next base: position 88,167,521 of record NC_083228.1, on the reverse strand, counting down.
CTTGCCTATCCATCTTTCCTTTCAGACCTAATTCTGTAGCATTTTCCTCCACCATCTCTTCCAAAGCAAATCTTCTTTGGCTACTGAAAGCTGCTCTCATTTAGAATATAAGAGCACCCATTTCTTCAAGTCATTTTCCCAAATCATTTTGCACAGCAGCCCTGACCAAAGATAATATGTTTGTCTTTCCAGGCCATTTCAGAGATCTCAACCATTTCCAAGTGCTCTAGCATGCCTAATGTTATAATCTTTGGATCCCTCGTATCAGTGTTTCCAGTTTTTGTTGTTGAGTGGCCAGCCCATCATCATAGGTGGAGACACAATCTCCATTTTCTCTTTATTTGCCCCCTTGGCTCACAACCACTCCCTCCCACTTAGGCTACCTCAAGCCTCCTCCCCTCTGTTTATACCCAGCACTATATAACCTGCAGTGTCATGACCTTTATCTGAGCTTCTCTTATCTAAATATCAACAGAACTGCAGCATCAGGGGCTGCCTCTTAAGAATATAAGAACTGCCAGGCTGGATCAGGTCAAGGTTCACATGGTCTAGTATTCTGTTTCCAACAGCAGCTGGGCAGATTCCCATCTCACAGCCAGAACATAAAGGCTATGGCTATCCCCAGTTGCTCATTCCCAGGATTTGCTCAGAGGTTTGTGCTGCCTCTAGGGATGCTAGCCTCCAGATGGGACCTGGGAATCCCCTAGAATTACAGCTCATCTCCAGTCTACAGAGATGAGTTCCCCTGGAGGAAATGGATGCTTTGGAGAGTGGGTTCTATTGCATTGTAACCCTACTCAGGTCCTCCCTAGATTCCACCCCCCAGAGCTGGATTAACAATTAGGCCAAGTAGACACTGGCCTATGGGCTCCCACGCCTTTAGGGGCCCCAGGCTGACTTCCCCATTTTCGCCCCCTGCTTGCGGCCCTCCCAGCCTGCATGTGCAGCCAGCAACTGAGCTGCTCTTTGCCTGACTTGCCTGGTGTGTGCGACTGCTGCAGGCATCATCACCAAGTTTGCCTCTCCCTGCCTCTTCCCCACAGCTTTGTCAAAGGGGCTTTAGAGAAGGTGCCTGCAGGCTGCAGCAGGGGCTGTGAGCAGTGGGTAGGGCTCTCTGACTCTGAGATAATTTGTGAGCCCCCCCCCCCATAATTTCAACTGCCCAGGGGCCTCCACAGAGTTTAATCCGGCACTGCCACCCCCAAACCTCCAGGAGTTTCCTAACCTGGAGCTGGCAACCCCACCCCCTGCCAGTGGTTTGGGGGGGGGGGGCGGGACCAGGCAACCCTAGCTACCTCTCAATGTGGAAGTTCTATTAATCTGTCACAGCTAACAGTCACTGGTGAATCCATCCTCCATGACTTTCCCTAATATGCCACAGGCAGAATTAGGGTTTATATAGCTTGAAGTTGTACTTCTAAAAGACTGGGAAAAATAGATGAAGTTCAAAGAATTTCTTCTGCCCTGCTCATGATTAGTGGAGACAGTACCTTGCAAACCAACTGTACATAAATAGATTTCGCCTTGATTCAGGCTGCCTCAGGCAAAGAAGGCCTGTGCGCCATCATCTCATAAGGTACTTCTCTAAGTAAATATGGGGAAAATATAGCTAAAAACAATTGTGTAACTGGGTTTTATTAATGGTTGGAGTCTGGTGAAAAATCAGGGGTCACAAAGAATTTTGCTCCATGGTCCAACTTGTTAGTAACACTTGCTCAGGAATGGAGGGCTGCACACCTTAGCATGTGGCTTTGTGGCTTAACTCTCTTCTTGGAACAAAGCAGGTGTCAAGTATAGCCTTTAAGACCAACAAAGTTTTATTCAGAATGTAAGCTGCCCACCTGGATCTTTCTCTTGTTGGAGTTATCTCTGCAGGAACCTGTGGCACAACAACTGTTCTCTTATTTGCAACACACGGCAGTAGAGTTGTCAATCCTCCAGTTTGGAGGCCCTCCCCTCACTTCAGGGTCATCAGAAATTAGGGGCAGGGGAGGGAAATGTCTGCTGGGCATTCCATTATTCCCTATGGAAACTGATTCCCATAGGGTACAATGGTATCTGGGTCTTTGGGGGGACTGTTTTTTGAAATAGAAACACCAAATTTGCAGGATAGCATCTGGTACCTTCCAAGTTTCAAAAATGATTGGACCTGGGGGTCCAATTCTATGAGCCCCCAAAGAAGGTGCCCCATCCATTATTTCCAATGGAGAGCAGCCTTTAAAAGATGTGTGGTCTGTTTAAATGTGATGGCCAGAATTCCCTTTGGAGTTCAATTATGCTTGTCACAACCTTGCCCCTGGCTCCAAACCCAATGACTCCTGGCTCTACCTCCAAAGTCCCCAGATATTTCTTGAATTTGACCTGGCAACCCTCAGGGCAGCTTTTATTGCATCTGCTGGTCTGAGACAGGGAAGAGGGCAGGCTAGTTGTATCTTTTAGTAATGTACTAATAGCTTTAGGAATTTCAAACTGGGTGTTAAAGGGAAATGCTTTTCCACACACTTTTCTCAGAAGTTTACAATGGTGGACAGCCTAGGGGCAGAGGTTCCATATTCAGAATTAGTTCAGTGCCCTATGGGCTTCTTGCCCCATTCCACCCCCCCCCCCACCCGGTGAATCTTTTGCATACAGATAAGGTGATCAGCCAAGATTAATAGAAGCATAAATCAATGCATAACTAATGGCTCTTACACTCAATCAAGTGTATATAGAATTACAGTCTCAATTACACACAAAATGTATTCATAATTACAGTTTTTTCAGTCCAGCATATTCATAGTTCTGCTTACGAGCTGCTACTTTTAAGGATTCTTAATGGGCTAGCTAGCAACACCCCCACCCACCCCTTTCATACAATTGCTGCTTATTTAAAAGGTCCAGTTCAAAATGGGCTCACCTGGACCTTAGATGTTCTTCCATTTAATGCTGAAATACAACTGAGATATACTTCCTCCTGGGTAATTCTGGCAGCTCCATTCAGAAGTTTTTTTTCAGCTCCCCAGTTACTAATTTCATGGAGGGGGCATTCAAAATTTCTCTTTTGCTGACTCTCATCCACAATCCCCAATAGAATGATGGAGACCAAATATCAAAGCACAAAGGTATGAGAGGCACTGGCTCCTCCTCCTTTCATCACGAGGGTAGCATCAGCAACTGGGGCCACCTCAGACAGTCATGTTGAAGTGATTCAGCAATACAAGCAGTTTCCCCACAGCAGATGAAACAGAGGCAGGAGGCAGGAAAGAATGCTCAGTGGCCCTCTGCTTTATCTGAAAATACTGTTTATTATTTCTGGAGAAACTTTTGAGAAAAGCACTCTGTAAACACAGCATCATAAAACAAATAGAAGTTCCATTATCTTGAGCTGACAGACCAGAGCTTGGAGTGCATTTCATGAAGGAATGCCTTGTACTGGCACTACAGCAGTGTTTCACGGCTACCAATGGTGCTTATGAGAGTTATGCTGTTTGTTTAGTTACCAACACAGCTAACACATTTTGTACAGGTAGGTTCTTGGAAATGCTCCAGCTCTTCTCAAGCAGAAACAAAGCACCTACTCAGAGAGAGTCTTGCTCAATTGTAGCTCTAAACATCATGCCACTGGGTGTAGTGGTTAGAACACTCAACTAGGGTCTGAAAGACTCATTCAAATCCCCACTCTGCCATGGAAGCTCACTCACTGGGTAGCATTTGGATGTTCAGCTTTCACTCAGCCTAATCTAACTCATAGGATTGTGAGGATAAAAGGGACGAGAAGAGAATGATGTTGTAAGTCACTTTGAGTCCCCCCCCCCCACTGGGAAGAAAAGCAGCATATACAAATTTAAATGAATAAGAAAATTATTGTTGCCCTAACAGAGAGGAACTTTAACTCAAACGGCTATTTCCTTTGACTTGATGGTGGCTGATTTCAGAAAAGTCACCTGAATGGGTACAATCACCACAAGAACTAAGGCAATACCAAAATATAATTCTAAACATCATAACCGCTATATGTAATAGCCAAGTGGCCAGTCCCTGAATGCAAGTAAAACAAGTCCCTCCTGCGAGATAGCAGTCTGTCTACTAGGGATTCACCAGGCATGCAAAAGAAAATGACTTTGAAGATTAACCAAAAAAAGGAGAACATCACACCCAACATCTAGCACATTTCTGCTGACATCCTTGGCCTTCTTGACAATGTCTGTAAAGCTTATACTCTTAAAGCCTCTGAGGTGTGGGAGGGATGTGAGCTCACCAGAAGGGCATAGGAGGATGTCTGACTTTGACATCAGTGTCTGTTTCTTGTGGATTCTGTTTTCTAAAAAGATATATTTATTTTAAATGTTGTTGTTCGCTGTTTTGAGTCTTTGTTGAGGAAGAAAATAGGATTATAAGTATTACAAAGCAAGAGACAAACCTTCATTGGCCAAGACATCCCGACAAGACAGGAGCGACAGTCTGCACTGATACCTAGACTTGGAACAAAATATCAGGCACTATCTGACCATGGTTGCTTTGTAGTGCTACCTGACCATGGTTGCTAGGGGCCTATTTCCCTCACGGAACCTTTAAAGAACAGCAGTTAGAGCAAAAGAACCAGGGAAAGAACAACATACAATTCTGCCCCGTGTCTGCAGCAGTCACCGCTGCTGGTGCTAGGAGTCAGAACCCTTTCTGCCTCTACCTGGGTGAAGAAAAGCCTTACTTCCTAAGGACAGGAACGTCTGTTACTGTCTGGCTTTGGTTGCTAGGAAGCATTCTTCAAGGGGTGGGGCCAATTGCCTCACTTAACCTTTAAAGAACAACTGGGAAAGGAAGACTTAGGATAGGGCAGTTTACAGCAATAGCCTCAGAATCTTCATATGAGCCGCTGTTGCACATATATATCTATATATAGTATTAATCTTTGATGTGTCTAGTGACACATAAAAGATTAATACAGTTTACTCCAGATAGATATAGTGAGTCAGAGTTCACCATCAGATCTACATCCATTAGGTGTGTTTCAAAGACAGGATGGTTTAGAACACAATCCAATAAATAACTAATTTGTTCACTCAGACTGGAAACAGAGTAGGTGAAGTCTCCATCTATTGTAGAGAGACTTCCACCCATTATATACAAGACAAGCTTATTAACATGCAACAAGCTTTGTTCAACACAATTTTTTGATGTATGTTAATAACTGAAGACACTGTTAGCTCTTGTGGGGATCTCTGAGATCCTCTTGTCTTGGATGCAGGGCGGGGTAAAACATTTTATTTGCTACAGAAAGCAGATGGTGGCAACCACATCTCTTCTGTCAAAGCACTTCCTAAGTCACATCTGTTATTATTCTCTGCAAAGAGCCAACTTAGGGGTAGCTGCCTACATACGAAGTTGTAGAATGCAAGGGTGAGCATGGGCCAAGGAGATGGAGTTTGGCATGGAATAACACAAGGAAAGGGAAAATATTTCTTAAGAACTAGTCTCCAGGGTCTCTTTCCTACAGGTCCTATGCAGCTAAAGCATGCAGCTAAAGCTTTGGAATGTAGAAATGATTTTTTGGGGGGGAGGGGGGAACCTGTTCCTGCTGGCCTGCAAATAAGAGAATGTGGGCTTATGCTTCTCCATCACTATCAGCCAAAGTCCTCAGGACAAGCCCCAGAGTCATCTCCGATGGCAGGTTTCTTTATTTATACGTGGTCCACTCTTGTAGATTCAGGGCAGCTTACAGCAGTCTCATCAGGATCTGCCTCCATCCCCAAAGCATATAAGCAATCACTCCACTCCATTTGTACTCCATTTAGTTATCCCAGCATATGTGTCTCCTCAGTCATCTTACAAATGTTTTGCCCTCTTTGGGCCTTTTTTGTGCACCTTCGAGACTCAGTGTTCTCTTGTTTCAGACAAACAAAAACCTTGCTTTTTATTATTAGAGTTTTCCTCTTGGTCATCTTGTTACAGACTGCCTGCTTACAGGTTCTTTTCTCTGCAGTCCATCTCGTCGCCATAACCCATAGGGTCAAGATGTCCTTCTAAACCAGCCTTCTTCCATAAGGCTGCAAGCCTGTAACACCCCCTTGGAGTGGGTCCCATTGATTTCAATGGGATTCTCTCCCAAATATGTATGCTTTGGATAGCAGCCTAAGACATGGCACCAAAACTCCCCTCTGACTTAGGAAACTTGTTAGTCTTGCCTTTCCCTCCACTTTCTTCTAAAATCTTTGAACTTCTTTGGTGGCCCATCAAAGGTATGCTTGTTCTCCCAGCTGCTAAACAGCTGCCTTTCATTTCTTCCAGCCCAAGAAAAAAAAATCACCACTAGAATCTATTCTGCAAAAACTGCATCTTTCAGCATGTTGACAAAAGCGTGTGCACTCGTGACTGCTATTTTATTTGAATGCACAACACACACACATGCCCAAGAGGCAACCCCCCCCCCCAAGCCTCATGTGGTTACAGCAAGCCATCACCACCAAAAGGCAGGGAAGTGAGGCTTTTAAATGTCCCACTGGAGGATTAACAGCAGCACCACAAAAACACAAGCTCCTATTCCCAAATGACTGAAGTCAGATGGCATCAACACCATCAAAGCAACAATAATTTAGCCTAGGAGTTAACTCACTGATAGATGAATTGCCACCCAATCCAGAAAAGAGACTTAAGCAGACTCCCATTGTTTTACAAAAGGTATTCTGACAGTACAATCCTATGCACATTTATCTGGGAAGAAACACCACACATTATGGGACTTGCTTTTGAGCAGACACACATAGGGGGTGCACTGAAACTGTGAATCAGGGTGAAAGCACTCCAGTGTATGTAAACAAAGTCATGTGTTTTGCTGAGGAGAAGAATACCTTAGCAACCAACGCTATAAAGTCAGGTTATCGCAACAGCCTAGAATTTATTTGACATCAGAACTCTACCTTTAAATAATGTGTTGCAACAAAAGTTACCTTTACAGACAAACTCTGTGCTTGCTGATTCAGAAGTATGTTTCGCTGAATATAGTACTTACTTTCAAGTAAGCATATATAGAACACAGTCCAGGGAACTATACTATTATGAATTCACATGCCCTTATGTTTAGGGACTTAGATATAAAGAGATACTGCCCCAGGTCAACTGGATCAACAAGATTAAGGCTGCAATCCTAAAGAAACTTTCCTGAGACAAAGGCCCCCAGAAAAGTAAAGGGCTTACTTCTGAGTAGCCCTGTTTAGAACTGCTCCTTAAATCTGCTCTAAAAATTCATAATCCTTCTAAAAACTGCAAAACTCACACACTTGTTCGCACAATCACATCCGCAAGAATCTACTGCCCATGCAGACGCAGCCGGATTTTAAAAGACTCCCAAGACACAAGTTTAATTGTGACTTCAGACGTGGATTTATTAAAGTATATTTACTTCTTTAAATGCAAATGGCTGGTTAAACTCCTTCTTCCTCCTACACTCCCCCAACCATCCGTGGTGAGGTTGTACCTTCATTTGGCAGACGTCGATCCCGAAGCAGGTGCTGAAACCGTGTCGGCTGTTGCCGATTCTGGGCGCTTTGCCGTTTTCGGGCTGAACTCCCATGGTGGGCTCCGAGCAGTCTCAAGCAGTTCCTCCGGGGTCCAAGCGCGTGTGAAGCGGGAGCTTCCAGCTCCACGGACTGCCTCGGTCAGGTGCCTGCCTCGCTTCCCCACCTTCCCAGGCGCTAGAATGGAAAGGCAGCCAAGCGACGGTGCCCGAGCGGAGCGTTTTTATAAGCCCGCTCCGCTCATTGAAGCGATGATGAAACTGCCTTTCTCCTCCCCTCTTGCCTTTAGCGCGTAAAAGCCGGCGCTGGAGAGCACGCCGCTCGCACACCGGCTCTCGCCAGCAAGCCTGACCCTTTGCCCTCTGGTCTGTAGCACTAGCGCCCGAGAGGATTTTCACCTGATTTGCACATTCGGGGGGGGGGGGGGGAATCGGCCCCGGACGAAGCGGAGCCCATGAGGGAGAAGCGGCAAGCCTTTTCCAAATCACCAGGCACAAAAGCCCCCTAAGCGCCACTGGGGATTTTGACGCTGCTGGCGAGCCGGCGCGATGCAGCTGGGAAGGACAGGCCCTGGCATTCCGCACCGCAAGAGAGGAGCAGCCACCTGTCTAGGCACACCTGGTGCGCCACGGGCCTAGTTGGAGTCTCTCTAATCCCCCAGCGAGAGGGAGCCACTTGTTGCTACCTAAGCTGCCCACGGAAGGGCTTGTAATCATTTGCACACTGAAGGCTGCCTTCGTGTGTGTGTCTCTGCGGTTGGTGGTGGCTTGGGTCTGGCCTTGCCTTTACAAACACCAGGGTTTCTGACCTGGCTGCATACAGTTACACAACGGAATCAATTGCGGTAGCTTTACTCGCACTGCACTTTAAGCTACAAAGTTCAACTAGGGGGGCCTGGCCCAACTGGGAAGACCTTCTCATGAAGGGTTGCCAGTCTCCAGGCAGTTGCTGGGGATGTCCAACCTGAAATCACAATTGGTCTTCAGGCAATAGGGATCAGTTCCCCTGGAGAAAATGGCTGCAATGGAAGGTGGGCATTATACCCACTGAGGTCTGTCTCCTACCACACCCAGTCTGCAGCTCCCCAACCCAGAAGGAGGAAGGAGGTAGCCGGTCAATGCCAATGGCAGGACCATCAAAATGGCAAATGTAACTGAAGTTTTCTTCAGTGGAAATAGTTGCCAAGTGGTCCATGAGACCACTTTGGCCTCATCCCACCATCCTTGGAGGCTGCATGACAGGCAAGTTGGTGTGCTGGTTGCTGGGCACCAAATGGTCATCTGTGGTGAGGCTGCTTGGTTTAATATTAAACCCCATGATATGGCTGGAACATGAACTCTCCAGCTGTCAGTCTACACACATCACAACAGAATGAAGTGGTGCAACAGTACTGGGATAGTCACCCACCCCAAATCCTCCCTACTAGTAGAAAACTAGCACAGTAGGGAGATTGCTGGGTTACAACCACTACTACTACTGTTAGGCTAGTTTCTATCTGCAGGGAAATGCTTTAAAAACCACAAAACAAAGCATCCACCTAAAATCCATTGTACCTTCTCATTCTGGCATGTGTGCTTATCTGGGCTAACAATTTCTATTATGCTGACTACCTGCAACTTGCAAGCAAAAACTAATTGAAGCTTTTAATGCACTCATTAACAGGTACACGTCCACCTAGAGTAATTTCTGAGATGGTAAATTACTGCAAGCAAAAGCATAGCAGACTTTGGCTGCTGGACATGGACTCTGGGCCAGCAGGGAGCTCATATAAATACTGCTCGTTCTGTTCTAATGATGCAGCCTGTGCACATTTTACAAGAGATGGGGACAGTCTATAAATCTCCACCCCCTCTGTCCATGTAATACTGAGCACTCTATGATCTGTGCTGAGAGAAGTGCCCAGATAAAATGGGAAAGGGAAGAAGATTTGAAAGATGGAGAGAAAGGTGAGGCTCCTTGGCAAATACTGAGTCAAACCCAGCCCACCAGGCCTGTAATCCAGAGCATATTTGCTGTACAGGTGACTGAAGAACAATTGGCTGGGCTTCGGTCTGTTGAGCATCCACAGAGAAAAGCTGAAAGAGAAGCTTATAGAACAATTTGTCAATCTGTTTAGCCAAAATCCTCAAACACCATTTTTTGTTCACAGAATATATCCCCTGTGTTTGTATGATATTTTCATTTAGTTTATGGACAGACAACCAGAGAATTCATAGTGACTTTATGCTGGATGCCTGGAATCCCACAGCAGAAATGTAGCCTTAGGTGGATGGCTTTAATCTCTTTGAGAGTCCTATAGCATACTCTGCATATATCCTTCACAAAGAGAGTTTCTTTCTCTGAATGTGGAAATGAAACATGATGAGGATAATGTTTCAGGCCTAGTTTTAATTTGAATAACTACTTCACATATTTTAGGAAAAAATACAAAATGGAGTCTGACTTAGGGCATGTTAACAAACAGAAAAATGACCTGACCTGCCATAATTGGGGTCAGAAGAAATGTACTGGAGAGGGGAATCCCAGGGGGAGTAGGAGAGTAGTTGCTTTACTCTTTCCCTTCTAATCATTGTCCCACTCAAGATCTTGCCCTGCCAGTGCCTTTTCACCTAAAGTTTTTTTTCTGTAGTCCATCTACCTCCTCCTTCCATAAAATTTTTGTGGAGGATTTTAAGCAGAAAATGGCTGAGGGAAAGGGTTAAGCACTTCACACCCTTATTTCAGTAAGGAGCTGGGTGGCCCAGGCTAGCCTGATCTCATGAAATCTTGGAAGCCAAGCAAGGTTGACCCTGGTTAGGATTTGGATGAGAGACCACAAAAGTTGCTATTTTGAGGAAGGCGATAGAAAACCACCTCAGTTAGTCTCTTGCCTTCAAAACCCTCCAGGGTTGCCATAAACTGGCTGTGATTTGATGGTGCTTTACACACACACACCCTTACTTCATTCCCAATCCCACAGTTGCTTTTCATTTAAAGATAACAGTTGGGAGATTGGATTCAGGTGGGTAGCTGTGTTGTTCTGAAGCAGCTAAAACAAATTTAGAGTCCAAAGGCACCTTTAAGACCAACACAATTTTATTCAAAGTATAAGCTTTCGTGTGCAAGCACACTTCTTTACATTCAGTGAAACAGAAGGCATTCAACGACTTTCACCCCACCATCAATCTGACAATGAAACACTCTAAGAAAGAAATACATTTTCTGGACCATACTGTAAAAATACACAAGGGAAGCATAGACACCACATATTGGAAACCTACTGACCGACAAACATACTTACATACTTCCTGCCACCATCCTAAATACACCAAAAGATCTATTATATGCAGCCAGGCTCTACACTACAGCCACATCTGCTCCAATCCTACAGACAAGAGTTTCTCACCTAAAGGATCTACAACAAAACCTTTTTGGAACTGAAGTGTCTGCCTGATGAAGTGAGGAAACAGATTAACAAGGCCAGAATGGTACCCAGGTAAAACCTGTTACAAGACAGGCCCCAAAGAGACAATAGCAGATCACCAAGCAGAACACCAGCTCTCAACTCAAAACAATTCAATGCACCATTAGTGATTTACAACCTCTACTGGATAATGACAGCTCTCTTTCACAGGTACTGAGGAGCAACCTTTTTTTTGCACACAGACAGCCCCCTAGTCTCAAACAGCTCATTCACAATAGTGCAACATCTAATTTGAATATGGACACTGGTACCAGAGCTTGCAATAAACCCAGATGCCAACTTTGCTGCCACATATACTCAGATAACACAGTCACTGGACCTAACAACATCAACTACACAACTCAGGATTATTCACTTGCTCATCTTCTAACATTATATATGTAATTAAAGCCAACAGTGCCCTTCAGTTCGCTACATAGGGCAAACAGGTCAAATCCTACACCAAAGGAAAAGTGGACACAAATCTGACATAAAGAATCACAAAACTGAATATTTCAGCCTCCCAAGGCACTCAACTGAGGACTTCAAGATAGCTGTTTTATTGCAAAGGAATTTCAGAAACAGACTGGAATGAGATATTGTTGTATTACAAGTTATTAAAACACTGACAATGGAACCCCCAGGGCTTAAAAGAGATATCGGCTTCTTATCTCACTACACATGCAAAGTCACTAAGTTCTCACTTATACTTAGAAATTAAACTGTGTTGGTCTTAAGGGTGCCACTGGACTCAAACTTAATTCTCACATCTGTTGTTAACTCCTTATTATCTGTATGCCAATTTGCTGCTATTCACAGGTCTTCACGTGTTGTTCCATTCTTAGCTGTACTTATTGCTCAGTTACTCATGTATCTTGACTCTAATTAGCCATTCCTGGTAACTAGCTCCTTCTACCCATATGTAACATTTGAGGAAATCTGTTTCAGCGTATCTGGAGTATATCTACACAGGTGGGCAGCCCAATCCAGACATTCGTGGAGGCCAGCTGCTCCGGCGTGGGTGGATCTACGGCGCCACTTGTTGGCTTCCAAAGAGGAGACGTTACGCCACACTTGCAGAGGAAAGAGTGGCCCAACAAGCGAGAGAGAACCTGTCGCCATGGTGAATCTGCCCAGGTGCACACCATTGGCCTGCTGTTGAGGTGGGGGTGGGGGAGGCGCAGGCTCACATGGGACCATGGGATTGGCCAGCCCATTGTACGTGACCGGGCAAGGGGGGGGGAAAGCCCACGCCTGAGAGGCCGTCAATCCCCCCACTCCCTCCCTCTGTCAGAGACTCTGCCAAGGGCAGGCAGGCAGGCAGAGGCATGCGCGGACAAGCAGGAAGTGCCAAGTGCAGGAGTTCCCTGTCCTAAACAGCGGCTGGAATGCATGTCTGAGAGCGGTCAGACCAAGTCCGAAAGATACCCCCTGGTGTTGCCCTGCTGCCACCCCTTGCTATGTGCAAGGAACACCTCCCCGGGGGCCGCAGAACTCAGAGTGTGAGCTGCTGGGCAGGCATCCACTTCAGTGCCTCCCCAAGTGCCCAGCGCACAACAGCCCTGTGTGATCAGGTAGGCCGTCAGCCCAGGCAGGCTGAGGGGCAGCACCCCCCTTCCCCTGTCCAGCCACGCGGGGGGCAGCGTGGCGACTCATAGCCCATTCCCCCCCAAGAACCAAGTCTGCCCACCCTCCCAGGCATTCCCCTGGAGAGGCTACTGATGGAGGGGGGGTTGCCCCAGGAACGTGCAGCAGATGCCAAGCAGGAGAGACAACATGGGCACAGCTCAGACTTTATTTTTCCGGAACAGAGTGCAACTGTCTCCCTGGAGCGCGCTGGCAGTCTCGCCGTGGGCGGGGCTCCATTCCGAGCAGCAGGCAGAAGCAGCTGAGCGAGTGAGGGGGGCATGGCGCAAAACACACAGAAGCCTCTGTGTTGGAGTCCCACCTGCAAAACGGAGACAGAGATCAAGAGACCTGCAGGGGCGGTAGATGGAAGAGCAGGCTGCATTTCAGCCGGGCGCTCTCTTAAAGGGACGGTCTCTGACCCACCTTCCCGCATTGGGGCAGCTGCCACACACCACCCCACACCCCCGTGCCCTTCCAGGGGTTGGGAATGTGGCAGAGGGAAGGGAAGGGAGCAGGCAGCAGCATAGGGGAGGGGGGCAGCGCTAGGGCAGCCCCCTGTCCACGTAACTCCCCTTCATTGTGGCGGTGCTGGTCATATGTTGGTGCAAACCCTTCCTACCTCCATGTAGTGGCTCGTCTGCTCCCAGAAGACTTCCCACCCCCACCCCTCTGGATTGTGCTGCTAGTTTCTCAGTTCTTGTATGCCAGAATTGAATGTTGTTGGTCTTGGAGGTGCTACTTGACTCAAACTTTGTTCTTACATCAGTTAACTCTTGTATTTGTATGCTAATTTACTGCCATTCACAGATCTTACCAATTGCCTTAATTCAATCTGAGCTATCTCGCTCTCTCGGCCTGACTTTGCGAACGAAGATTTAAGAAGGGTGCAGTAGTCCACGTCTGCTGCAGGCTCGCTGGTGGCTGACAAGACCAATGCGGGACAGGCAGATCCGGCCACAGTGGCTGCAGGGAAAAATCTGATTTGGGGTTGGTGCTGTAGCAGTGCGATTCTTCCTCAATCTCCTTTTGTCCTCAAGACCAGCTATGCGTGCGTTCTCAAAGGAAGAGACAGCCTGGTGGATGGTGTGCCTCCATGCTTTGCGATCTGAGGCTAGGCCAGACCACTGGTGATGGTTGATGCGACAGGTGCCAAGGGATTTCTTCAAGGAGTCCTTGTACCTCTTCTTTGGTGCCCCTCTATTTCGATGGCCGGTGGAAAGTTCGCCATACAGAGCAATCTTGGGAAGGCGGTGGTTTTCCATCCTAGAAATATGCCCTGCCCAGCGCAGCTGCGTCTTCAACAGCAGTGCTTCGATGCTTGTAACCTCCGCCCTCTTGAGGACTTCAGTGTTGGTCACAAAGTCACTCCAGTGGATGTTGAGGATGGTGCGAAGGCAGCGCTGATGAAAGCGCTCAAGGAGTCGCAGGTGATGACGGTATAAAACCCACGATTCGGAGCCGTAGAGGGTTGTCATCACAACCGCTTTGTAAACATTGATCTTTGTGCCTTTTTTCAGGTGCTTGTTGCTCCACACTCTTTTGTGCAGTCGGCCAAATGCACGGTTTGCCTTTGCCAGCCTGTTGTCGATCTCCTTGTCAATCTTGGCATCTGAGGAGATGATGCACCCCAGGTAGCTGAACTGCTGGACTGTCTTCAGTACTGATTCACCCACAGTGATGCAGGGAGGGTGATAATCTTCCTGGGGTGCAGGCTGGTGGAGAACTTCTGTCTTCTTCAGACTAACTTCTAGGCCGAATAGCTTGGCAGCCTCTGCAAAGCAGGACGTCATATGCTGCAGAGCTGATACCGAGTGGGAGACGAGTGCAGCATCATCAGCAAATAGTAGCTCTTGGATGAGTTTCTCCATTGTCTTGGAGTGAGCCTTTAGTCGCCTCAGGTTGAACAGGCTGCCATCGGTGCGATAGCGGATGTAGACACCATCGTCATCATCTAGATCTACTGCGGCTCTTTGAAGCATCATGCTAAAGAAGATCGTAAAGAGAGTTGGCGCGAGAACGCAGCCTTGCTTTACACCTGTGCCTATTGGGAAGGGCTCCGAGAGGTCGTTGCAGTGTCTGACTTGGCCTCGCTGGTCTTCACGTAGCTGGATGATCATGCTGAGGAACCTCGGGGGACATCCTAAACGTTCCAAGATTTGCCACAGGCCTTTCCTGCTAACGGTATTGAAAGCTTTGGTAGATCGACAAAAGTCACATATAGACCCTTGTTCTGTTCCCTGCATTTCTCTTGGAGCTGCCTGAGAACAAATACCATGTCGGTGGTGCTCCTGTTAGCTCTGAAGCCGCACTGACTCTCTGGGAGGAGTTCTTCTGCAATGGTGGGCACCAGTCTGTTCAGGAGTATTCTGGCAAGGATTTTGCCTGCGATGGAGAGCAGAGTTATCCCCCGGTAGTTGGAGCAGTCTGACTTTTCTCCTTTGTTCTTGTATAGAGTGATGCTGATTGCATCGCGAAAGTCCTGTGGTAGTTTGCCTTGTTCCCAGCAGGTGACAAGTACTTTGTGAAGTGTGCTATGTAGTACTGTGCCCCCATGCTTCCAGATCTCTGGTGGGATTCCATCAACTCCCGCTGCCTTGCCACTTTTCAGTTGCTTGATGGCTTTAACAGTCTCTTCTAGGGTGGGGATCTCATCCAACTCTGTTTTCACTGGTTGAAGTGGGGTGAGGTGGATTGCTGAATCTTGAACTACGCGGTTGGCACTGAAGAGAGCCTGAAAATACTCCGACCACCGGTTCAGTATGGATGCCTTGTCTGTGAGGAGCACTTGGCCGTCTGCACTACACAAGGGACTCTGAGCCTGATATGATGGGCCATATTCTGCCTTCAGGGCTTCGTAGAACCCTCTTAAATCACCAGTGTCTGCACACAGCTGGGTTCTCTCTGCAAGTTTGGTCCACCACTCGTTCTGAATGTCTTGAAGCCTGCGCTGGAGGTTGCTACATGCAGCGCGAAAGATTGCTTTTTTCCCGGGACAGGAGGGCTGAGCAAGATGTGCTTGGTAGGCAGATCTCTTTTTCGCTAGTAATTCTTGGATCTCTTGATTGTTCTCGTCAAACCAGTCCTTGTTTTTCCTTGTGGAGAACCCGAGGACTTCTTCAGAGGTCAACAGGATGGTAGTTTTTAGGTGTTCCCAGAGTGCTTCTGGAGAAGGGTCTGTGGGGCAACTGGGGTCCTCAATTCTTGACTGGAGTTTTGCCTGGAAGGCAGCTTTAACTTCAGCTGACTGAAGGCTGCCAACCTGAAGCTTCCTTCGAGGGATACCTCCTCTCCTGGGTGTGGGTTTAAAGTGAAGACGGAGATTGCAGCATACAAGACGATGATCCGTATGACATTCCGCACTGGGCATTACTCGGGTGTGTAAGACATCTCGAAGGTCTCTCTGGCGCACCAGAATGTAGTCGATAAGGTGCCAGTGCTTGGACCGTGGGTGCATCCAGGTTGTCTTCAGGCTGTTCTTCTGCTGAAAGATAGTGTTGGTGATGATGAGCTGGTGCTCCGTGCAGATCTGTTTTTCACAGATCTGAGCTATAATCACCCAGTTACTTATGCATCTTGATTCTAACTAGTCCTTCTTGGCAACTGATCCCCTCCCCCGGCTATAGGTAATGGTTAAGGAAATTCTGTTTCACTGTATCTGAAGAAGTGTACTTGTACACAAAAGCTTATACCCTGAATAAAGCTTTGTTGGTCTTAAAGGTGTCATTGGACTCAAACTTTGTTCAGCTGGGAGATTATTTCAATTGTTTATATAGCATCTACTTTGGCCCTGAGGCTTTACAAAAGATGTAGGTATAAGGAAATGTATTTAAATTACTAATTACTCTTTGAATGGCTAAATAAGTTACCAGGCAATGTTTCATGACAGCATTATGACTTGACTAAAATGTGTTGGTGTTCAGATGGGGTAGGCAAACAAATCTGAACCTATTAACATCTTTAGTGAGACCGAGCTGGACAAAGAGTGCTGCTAGGTATCCATTCTGTAGACTGGAGTGACTCTGATTAGGTGAGTGGGACTTTATTATCTCAGAAGTAAGTCCTGCTGAGTTCACTGGTACTTCCTGAAATGTAAGTGTGCATAGGACATGTAAGCCTTAATATTTGAATTCTTTAATCATTTAATATCTGCAGAGTTTTGTCATGAACCTTAGGGGTGTTTACATGTGTTTATGTAGTAGCACCAAGGAAACAGAAACTGACCAGAAACTTGCTAAGGAAATGAATTATTCTCAAAAGTACAGAATTATAGTGCAATTTGAGGTTCTTTTGGAAATGGTTATGTTTATATATTAGAATACTTCAAAGGGACCATACACCTTTTAAATGCCTTCCCTCCATTGGAAATAATGAAGGATAGGGGCACCTTATTTTGGGGCTCATAGAATTGGACATCCTGGTCTAATCTTTTTGAAACTTGGAGGGTGCTTTGAGGAGAGGAACTGGATGCTATGCTGAAAATTTGGTGCTTTTACCTCAAAACACAGCCTCTCAGAGCCCCAGATACCTGTGGATCAATGCTCCATTATACCCTATGTGAATTGGTCTCCATAGGGAATAATGGAGTACCCAGCAGACATTTCCCTCCTCCCCCACTTTCTGATGACCCTGAAGTGAGGGGAGGGCCTCCAAACTGGGGAATCCCTTGCCCCCACCCGGGGATTGGCAGCCCTAGTAGGTTAGGAGTTTCAGTTGAAAAGCTGGACAAACATTTAAGAAATAAATTTGCCTGCATTTACAGCATTTTTTTTAGGACAGGTTTAAACTGTGGAAAGCAATATTGAAAGTAGCCCTGAAAAAAATACACAGCAGTGACCTTTCTTTCAGTTATCTTCCATCTCATTCACAAATCCATCTGCCTTATAAAGATCTGAGTTCACATTCCAGTTTGTTCTAAGAAACACAAGCAGCCTGATAAAACATATCTATTGCTTGGTAGAGAAGTAAAACACAGTGCAATAATAACTCTGTGAAATAATAGGCCTTAACCTATGTTCTGCGAGATTTCCTAAACTACAACCTGCATGGGACAGCCTTGAGAAAGAACATGCAGGGTAATTAAAAGAACACTTGGCTGCCAAGCAGATGGACTAAAAGTGACCTATGATACCAGATAATTTGGAATGGCAACTCTTGAACATGGCTTGGCACAAGTGATTTATTTCAGTTATACCTAAATTAAATAGTATTTTCACTATAACCAGGATGGGATAGATTCCTGGCAAAGGCCGAAAAACCTCAAAATATGAAGTTGGTTCCAGCATTCAGCTTTATAATAATCTTGTTTTTGTTTAAAAGCAGCTTTTGTCTTATGACTGTGAACACTTATGTGAACAAAGCCTTAGAGAGACATCAGGAGCCAGAGGGAAGGCTGAAGAAGAGCCCAATGGCTGGGATTTGGATTCCAACTGTTCAGAAGCTATGATTAACTGCAATAATTTTTTTTTAGGTCACAGAATGCAGCCTTCCTTTAGCTTGCACAGAATTTGAGTCCCCATTGATGCAACATTTTGATTTTCCTTTAAAAAAATAAATAAAAAAATCCGCTTATATTCACATAGCCCTAGGTATAGCATACCACACATATTTAACCAGAAACAAATGATCTTTGCTGAATGATTTCAAACTACCTCAAGCTTTCAGAACAATAGCAGAGGTTCCATAGGCCAAAGGTTGTCTCCATGGGCACCTGAGCCTTCTGATTCCATTGGCAGTGATGTTTGCGCTTCAGGAGGCTGTTATTAGAGGCATAAGGATCAGATCTGAATGGAAGGGAAAATGGCTGTCAACATCGTTCTGAAAATAATTGCACAATAGCTTGTGTGAGAACTCATGCAGTGCTCTAATATATTCTGCAGCAGTTCTTGTACTGTTCCTTGGGAAAGCTTTGGCAGAAATAGAAGAGTATTGGATTTACTTGCACTTTTTGATTCTCTTGGCACTTTTATAGTAGAGCACAACTTTACTCATCAGTGAAAGACAACCAGTTTGGTGTAGTGGTTAAGTGCATAGTTTGGGAGACCTGGGTTTGATTCTAACTCCTCCACGCATGCACCTGCTGATGTGATCTTGGGTCAGCCACAATGGGAGAGCTCTCTCAGCTACACCTACCTCACAGAGTGTCTGTTGTGGGGAGGGGAAGGGAAAGGAGATTGTAAGCTGCTCTGAGATTCCTTCAGGTAGTAAAGGGTGGGGTATAAATCCAATCTCCTTCTCTTCTTCTTCCTCATCATCATCATCATATGGCCAATCACCTCTGGATGCAAGTCATGATTTCTAGGCAGTGCTGGATGGCAGGTGTGGTACTTTGCTCTAATGAAATTGTATTCACAGCTTCCTGCTATTGTCCAGATTTAGCTGCATTATCCACCACCACCACCCCATTACCCTGCCCACCAAAGGTGCATTCTTCCCAGATCCCATGTCTTCAATCCTGTCTTCTCTAGAGAATTCCATCCTACCATTTTATCTTCTTCATTTCCAGGCTGAGCCTTGGCATGTCAGGTTGTGTGGCCTGTGGCTTTAGCACATGGAAAACAAACTGATTGACAGCATCCAGAGGGGGAAAGGGATTAAGTTTCAAGTTCTTTTTATTATTCTATAGACAGTATGTACAAGTTACATAGTCTATCTGGCAGCAAAACAGAAACTTTATATGATTCAATTCATTTACATTTTAGAGGGCTCTGGGGATTTCTGAGATGCTGAACTGAGTTTCCCCTAACAGAGAAAGGTTCTTTGTCTTTTCACAAGCCAAAAACATCAGTACTTCTGCACGCTGGTAGCACACTGAAGAGAAGGGGGAAGGGCTCATAGCAGTTAACAAAGAATGACATACAACTAAAAAGTTGTCTCTCTTTTTTATTTTATTTAGCTACTTATAATCCCATTTTTCTCCCAGTGGGGGAAAAGCAGCTTAAAACATTATTTTCCTCTCTTCTATTCTATCCTTATTTTTTTTAACCTATAAATAATTATTATCAAGTCAGAAGTGGGCTAAAACATTGAGTGAAGAATGTGATTGTCAAGATTGGCTCAACAATGAGATGGTTTGTTCAGAAATGGAAGCCATTTTTCTAGGTAGGAGGAAGGACTGCTTTCTGATTCATTAATATTTTCAGCAATTTTATCAAATATAAAATAGTCCCAGACTTTTATATACCATTGATGGATTGTAGGAGGTGTAGTATTCTTCCATTGCAAAGCAATCAGATGTTTGGCTGCCATAAAAACTATTCTATCCTTATAATAATCCTATTCTCAGTGAACTATCAGGACAGAGCTGTGATCTGAACCTAGGTCTCCTGGATCCTTGTCAGAAACTATAACCACGATGCCACAATGGTTGGCACATGCATTTCCTGTGGCAGGTTTCTCTGTGTGGACTTGGGAAGCAATACAAAGTCCATAGATCTAAATACATAGGAAGGAGCAAAGCAGTCTGGGGATTGCATATCAACTACACTAGAGGGATCCAAGTGATTTCTTGTAGTTCCATGGCTGCAATTGTATTTGAATTAGGGTTAAAACACATGCTCTGGAATCTTGCAGCAAAAAACAACAATACCTACTGTTAAAAATGAATCTGCTCTATACTTACAAAAGCCACTTACATGTCCAACATACATGCCACATTCCCACTGTTGTCTATTGCATTACTTCTAGAATCTTAAAGGGCATATTTGTTATACTACCACTTCATTTGAAGTACTTTTGAAAGATAAGATTTTCAGAATTCTTTAATAGGGAGCTCCAGCTAGAGGGTCATTTGGAATGAGTTTACTTTCATTGCTTGTTCCACTATGGGGAACCTCCCCCTCCCCGCCCCTGCATCTGTCTGGAAACGGCTTGAGCTGGTACAGCCTGCATCTTATCCTGTGATTAGTCCTTGATTAGCTTTAAACTTCCTGAGTTTCTTTTTCTTTCATATAAAACTACTTCATTAAAGAAGTACAAACCTCCATGTAATTAACCTGAACAGATCTTTACACTCGTTACTTTCCTGGCCATTGTCCCATCGCTTTAAAAAAATTATTATCACTGCCTTTTTTCTTCAAATAACAAGTTGATTTTGTACAAATAGAATCATTACAGACACCTTGCTACTTCAGATATTTCCTTCCTCCCCCTCTACTCATCACCTTTTTGGCACACTGTGAATTAATTGTTACTCTGTGCATAGTTCCATTTGTTTAACTTAATATTTCAGGAAATAAAACCAAGCCCCACCCCACCCCGCCCTCCACAAACCCCATAGCCATGGGAAAAGTGCAAAGCACAGCACTAATACCATGAGGGATATGCAGAGACTACATGGAACATAATAAGGACAGTCAAAGTTCTCCCAGGGGAACAGCAATCCTCCATTCTTGGTTTTAAGGAGCCTTGTGACACAGAGTGGTAAAGCTGCAGTACTGCAGTCCAAGCTCTCTCCTCACGACCTGAGTTCAATCTTGGTGGAAGCTGAGCTTAGGTAGCTGGCTCAAGGTTGACTCAGTCTTCCATCCTTCTGAGGTCAGTAAAATGAGTACC
This sequence comes from Heteronotia binoei, assembly GCF_032191835.1. NCBI lineage: Eukaryota > Metazoa > Chordata > Lepidosauria > Squamata > Gekkonidae > Heteronotia > Heteronotia binoei. The sequence goes on along the minus strand of NC_083228.1, from coordinate 88,146,410 downwards.
CAGCTTGCTGGGAGGAAAGTGTAGATGACTGGGGAAGGCAATGGCAAACCACCCCATAAAAAGTCTGTCGTGAAAAAGTCATGATGCGACGTCACCCCAGAGTTGGAAATGACTGGTACTTACACAGGGGACTACCTTTACCTTTATTCTTGGTTTTCTTTTAGTCAATTGCCCACTTAATGCAATGGTATATCCATTCAATGCTGCACAGTAATTCTTTACCCCAAAGATGATCTGACCTGGTGTGAACAAGCTGTTGGCAATAAAAACATTGCTGTCAACCACTTGTAGCAGAATCTCAGATCAGACATCTGATTTTTTACCGTACTACCTTTGTCCCACTGGTTTAGTCACTGTCAAAGATGCATCCAGGATGCCAATCAGTAGGAAATCACAACTGTACAGTGGTGCCTCAGCTGGAAGTAAATATTCTTGGCACTGAAAGTGTAAACCTAGGGTTTTTGCCTGGACACAAAGCATTAGATTCTTAGATTCATTTCACCTTCCATACCTGAAAGCATTTTAATCTCTTAATGAGGAATTAGCCCTTTCTGGTAAACATGAACAAATAAAAGCAAAGTGGGACTTGCTTGTGGGTTGCTTCTTGTCTTTGAAAGAGGCAAAAGGGCGTGGGGCTGGCAGAGTTCTTTGACAGAATTCCCCAGAAAGCTTTAATGATAACCAGATCTCAGCTTTCTTTTCCTTTAATTTTTTTCTTAAGTGCAGTGTGTGTGTTTCTGTGCATGTGTGTGTTTCCGGTCTAAGGCTGCAAATGACTGGTCCATCTGCTTTCAATACTTCACTGGACAACAACAGAGTTCTCTGCCATATTTCAACTCCTTTTCCTGACCAGACCCTCTAGGATGGCTTCTTGGCCTTTGGAGTCTGGACACATCATGGGTTGTCACACCGACCCAGGTTACAATAATGCAAGCTAACTCTGGCAGTGGAAAGAATAATATTTCTTGTACTTGAAGCAAGAAAAGATACTGATGTTTGTTCACTGGGAGGGAACTCTGACCACAACAGGAGCAGAATTTTCATAGTATTATGTACTTGCTGAGCAGGGAGTCCACCATCTGGGTTTTGGGAGCACGTATTCCAAATGCTGTTTTCATTAGAACCATTTTATTTAGCGCATCCTTCCATCCCACTCGCTACTCAGGACTGGCAATGGGATTTCTGTCATGAAAAAGCTAGCTTGAAATAGCTTTTCAAGTCAAAGAGGTGGTCAGCTGGGGCCATTTGGAAAGCCAAATATTCAGCAACATCATATAGCAACTCTTCGTTGGAAGAGCAAGGCACTGATTTTAAGGTTTTTTGGCATTTCATTTTGGCCTTCCTTGGGAAACATAAAGTGCATTCGAACAGATGTTTTTTTTTTTTTAAATTTGCTTGCCACATTTGTGCCTTGCCTTTTGTTCTAAGAGCCATGTAATGCTTCCACCCCAGTGCCTGACAGACTGCTATCAGAAACTAGGGGGAAAGTCATTCTATCAGAGGGAAACTTATTCTCAGGAAAATTTCCTCGCAGCTCACATTCTGTCTTAAGCAGGTTTGGGAGGCCTTTCCCTCTGGATCTGCCAGTGCCTCCTGGTTTTATTTACCTTCTCAGATTGATGATGGGAAGATCAACGAACAGGGATCTTTGGGTAATGCTGACCACACAGCAAGGCACACAGATAAGAACCAGTCTTTTTATATCTTGAAAAACTGCAAGCTTTATTCTACTGATATGCTTCTAGAGAGTATATAGATTGCAGTGGTAGAGACTAATAAATGAAACAGAGAAAGACTGCTAACCTAACTTGGGACTTATAGTACTGAAACATATAATCTTGCCTCCCCATTGGGAGATTCAAATGACTTGGGATGCTCTATTGCATGGTCAGGCTTCCCACACAGTGAATACACAGTGTTATCTCCAAGATCCCTATTGGATTTATTTACAGAAAACTTTGTATTACGTGTTCTTTCACGCACTCACACAAGCATACACACAATTCATTCGACTACTTGGAATGTTCTTCTTGCACAATCAGTGCCCTTCTAAGAACATAAAAGCAGAACTGACAATTCCAACATGCTTCACTAGAAGTAGCTCTGTGCTTTTTTATAGTAAAAACAGAAACATGGAAGTGATCCAGTGGGTTATCTAGTTCATATCTAATAACATGTTAAGAAGCCAAAACAATCAAGCTATGTTTTGCTGCCCTTGTCGATTGAACTGAATGGGGAAAGTATAAGATGCCCTCCTGTTTCCATTAACTTCAGGGATGCTTGTGCAGGAGAACTTCCCAGGGTAGTGTTTTTATTTTCTGCATACTGAAGTTACTCCAGATTTTCTTGGGAGCCTATTAGGGTTGCCAGGTCCCTCGGAGCAGCTGGTAGGGGATGGGAGGCACACTTACTGGAAGCAGGGAGGAATGTCAGAAATTAATGCAATGTGCTTATGCTACCCAGAAGTGATGTAGGCATGTCGGGGATGTCAGGGGGTGATGCTGTTGTTTTGGGGCAAAACTCTATGGTAAAATTCTACCATAGAGTTTTGCCCCCAAATCAGAGCATTGCCCTCTGACATCAATTTCCAGCATTCTTGCCTTTTGGGGGATAATTATTGAGTTGGAGAGTGAAGGCTGAAACTGGGAGACCCCTACCCCCACAGGGGGTGGGGGGACTGGTATCCCCAGAGTCTATCCACAAGCACTGGAATAGATTTGGGCAGGGTTCTTCCACATATCTGCCCTCCCTGTGCATTTTTTTCAATTGTGGAGTCAGTTTATTTTCTTCTTCACACAAGGGAGGGTGCTGCTGTCGTTAGTGTCATTATCAGTGGTGTCATGGCACCCCTCTTATGTTATCTAAAGGCCCTCAAATATTAATATAACTGTCTTGGGGTGGGGGGTGGGAAAGGAGTGGTTTAGCAAGGCCGACAGTCCAATCATTGAAAAGTGGGCTGGAGATGGGTGGGTGTGGGTGGGAAACATTATGCACTAAGAAAAAGCTGCCTCAAAAATCAGCTTCCAGAAAAAGATTGGGACAAAAGTGGTCTCACAAGATTCAAGAAAAACCTGGGGGACAAAAAGGTGAAAACTAAAGACACAAAAATGCATGTGGAATCAGGATAAATCAAAAGCAGTATGGGGCCAGAATTGATGGAAAAAACCCATGTGGAAAAGCCCTTTGTCTCTGTCACAGGAATCACCAGTATCGTGTGGCAGATAATGTGCCCCAAGCAATCTTATGACAGATCATGAGTCTAAGGTATTTGTGACAGGAAGTTTCTAAAGCAAATATTTGCTGTTTTCTTTGAGCTTTTAAAATAAATATTTTAATGGCTCATTTACTAATACAGTTAGCCATGGGCATCTTGGATATGTCATAGGATAAAGTTGCCAGGAAGTTATATCTGTGATGCAGGAGTTTAAAGAGAACTTTTTTATTGGTGACCTATGAGCAGGAGATTAGAGGGAACTCACTGAGAAAACACACACAGACACACACAAGTCAGCCAAGCGGACAAAGAAATTAACCATGTCATGATTATGTAATCACATCTGATGACATAGGCAGAGCCTGATGAAAACAAACATAGCTGCATCCACAATAACAACCCCAAGTATTCTCGCTGTTGTGATTACCATGTCACATACCTTGTAGTTAAATGTGAATGGATTGTGCTCAATTCTTGACAGAATCTAATATTTCCCCGTAGCTGGTCAATATTGAAAACAAACTAAGAAAACTGAATATTTCCTTTGAATCTCTTCTCTCCCTTTCAGAATTAGAGGCAATGTAACCAATAAGGAACAGATTATTTGAGGTAGCGCTATCTGAACTGTACAATGCAGCAAATGCTCCCCTCTTAATCATGGGATCTTGCCATGCTAGCTGTGGGCCTTCCTGCTAGCTACTTTTACCAACTTCAGACTCCAGCATTACGCAGAATCTTTTCTCTTGCTAGGTTCAATGCCTTTCCTTCAGCGTTTTTAACTGGAAGATTTAATAGTACACCTTTTGCTAACAGACTATGCCCTTGTGCAAGTGGATCCATTGAAACTGTGTCTCATGTGTTATTAGAATGCTGTTATTATGTTAATATTCAGTGCAGCCTTTTATTGTTAATCCTTGATAGTATCGTCGAGCTTCTGGATTCATATATACTGCTGTATCTATTAAACAAAAAGATGGGAACACAACTGATGTTGTGGCAAAGTTTTTGCAGGCTGCTTTTCTAATTCACAGTAATGTATTGTAATTTAAATTTGTATTAGACAGATTTACTTTTGAATTATTTTTGTACAGATTTTAGACCCTTTTAGAATGCTCTTTTGTCTTGACTCATGTTCGCATGTTTTATCTCTTCGTAAGAATATGTGTGTACATCTATTCCCCACCCCCCTTTTAACTCTCCTTTAATGCCAATAACGGTAACTGAACTGATACTTTTGCTGACTGGGAACTAGGGTTGTCAGCCTCCAGATGGGGCCTGGAGATCTCCCACTTTTACAACTGATCTTCAGCTGGCAGAGATCAGCTCCACTGGAGAAAATGGCTGCTTTGAAAGATGACTTTATGACATTGTACCATGTTGAGGCCCTCTCCCAGTTCCACCCCCAAAGTCTCCCAAGTATTTTCCAACACAGACCTGGCAACCCTACTGGAAACTATTGTTTCTCCATATTCTGTCTCAACTGTAACCACTTGTCCAGAGTACAGCTTGCACATCCAAACAATCCGTTGTGTTACATCCATTTCAATTATAACATTTCATAAGCCACACAGTCAAGAGCTTTGCTGTAATCCAGAGTTCCCCAACATGGAGCCCACCAAGTGTTTATAATAAGTGAGAGATTCCAGGTGAGGCACTTGCCCTGAAGACCTTCTGACTGGCAATTGAAGATCCAATCGGCTGGGAGAAAAATAATGGTGTTTTAGCAGCAACTTCCAACACATTGTTTATTTTATTGTCTCATTCCTCTTTCCCAGTAAGAACATAAGAGAAGCCATGTTGGATCAGGCCAATGGCCCATCCAGTCCAACACTCTATCACACAGTGGCCAAAAATTTATATATATATATATGTGTGTGTGTGTGTGTGTGTGTGTATGTATACACACACACACACTGTGGCTAATAGCCACTGATGGACCTCTGCTCCATATTTTTATCTAACCCCCTCTTGAAGGTGGCTATGCTTGTGGCTGCCACCACCTCCTGTGGCAGTGAATTCCACATGTTAATCACCCTTTGGATGAAGAAGTACCTCCTTTTATCCGTTCTAACCCGACTGCTCAGCAATTTCATTGAATGCCCACGAGTTCTTGTATTGTGAGAAAGGGAGAAAAGTACTTCTTTCTCTACCTTCTCCATCCCATGCATAATCTTGTAAACCTCTATCATGTCACCCCGCAGTCGACATTTCTCCAAGCTAAAGAGTATTCTTTTAAAAATTATCCCTCTTCTCCTCTGCATTTACACTTCCTCTGGCTGGCTGGCTGGCTTTATCTTCTGTGGCAACCATTTTATTTTAGTTAATTTATATTCCACCCTCCCTGCAAGCAGGCTCAGGGCAGATTGCAGCATATAAACAACATATATATTAAAACAGTTAAAATAAATATTAAAACAGGAATACGTGGGCCAGGAATACTCAGAATGTATTTCTGTGTACTTTGTGCTTGTTTCTATCTCCTGTGGCAGCCATTTTATGATTGTACCACCACCCTGTGTCAGAATTCCATTGGTACCCAAATGTTCAAAAAGGTTGGGGACCCCCTCAATAATCCATGAAACAAGCTGATTTTCTTCTGGAAGTTTCTCATATAATCCAGTAGCCAACATAAATTTGCAATATGATCTCTAGTGCTTTTTCCTTTTCTGAATCCAACTTGAACACTGCATTTATCATTCCCTGTATGGTAACAGTCTTCGTTATAAGATTTTGAGCACCAGTTTACTTGTGTGAGAAATTAATGCAGTGGTGCAATAGTTGTTGCAGTCTTCGATAGTTTCTGGGAATTGTAATCTAGATAGAGCACCTCCAGTCTGTGGGCCATTGTTTTGTTTTCCACATTTGTTGGCATATTTTTAATATCTTGATGGATTTTGTTTCTGTGGCTGAGAATAGCTCTATGGATATCACATCTATTCCTATTGATCCCCCCTCCCCACCCACATTGCTCTGAGTGCATCTGTCACTTTTAAAACAAAAAAACTTGTAGGCTCTTCTTCAAATGATTCTTCTTTTGGAATCATTTCTTCTATATAGTTCTTCAGTGTATTGTTCCCATCTTTTCTTTATTTTGTTCTGTTCAGTTAATGTATTTCCATGTTGATCTTTCAGCATGCCTAACTGTACTTTAAATTTCCCTTTGATTTCCTGGATCTTGTGGAACAGATATCTTGTTCTTCCTTTCCTTGTTGTTCTCTTCTATTTCTTTACACTACCTATCAGGGCTTTTTTGAGCAGGAATACACAGGAACACAGTTCTGGCTGACTTAGTGTCAGGGGATGTGGCCTAATATGCAAATGAGTTCCTGCTGGGCTTTTTCTATAAAAAGCCCTGTGGGAAACAATGGTGACATCAAAGGGTGTGACCTAATATGCAAATGAGTTCCTGCTGGGTTTTTATACCCCCAAACGCCCTGCTGGTTATTATTATTACACTGGTTATTATTATCCTGGTCCTCTTTTAGCAGACAGAATAGAGCTTCTCCATCTTCTGCTTTTAATTATATAAAATGATTTCTACATTTGTAAATTATTAATTATGTAAATGATTTCTATATTGGTCATCTGATGATGTCTATGTATACAATTGACTGTTTGGTTGCCTGAAACAGTGTTCAAAAGGAAAAGTTGTCTTCACAGAATCCTATGAGTCACTATCCTACTTCATGTTGTGTTCCTAGTCCAAATCTTCCATCAATATTTTATTACGTTTTGTTTCCTTGTTATAAGAACTTCTTGTTTAAGTGTGTAAACAATTTCTTCCTGGGCACTTGCATAAAAGCTTAATTTCTTCCTCATTAGCATCTGTTGTTGGGGTGTGAACTTGAATTATGGTAATGTCGACAGGCTTTCCATGAAGTCTGATTGATATTCTTCTGTCAGAGTTTGCATTATAGATCCGTCTGCGATACATCTTGCCTCACTGTTAGAGCAACTCAGTTTCTTCTGTGTTTGTCATTCCCAAAGTACCCCATAATTTTCTGACTGAAAATGTCCTAATTCAGTGCACTTTAGTTCACTCACTTCCAGGATTGCAGTGTTAAAAGTTTCATTTCTTGTCTGATGATTCCAAGTGTACTTTGATTCATACAGTATACTTCTCATGTTCCATGTTCTCATTATGTGTGTTAAACAGTGCTGGACTTTCCTTTGCATCAGTTTGTGTACACTGTTATATAGGATAGGCCATTATCTGACACAGCTGGAAGATAAGTATTCTCATTGGAGTTTTGACATGAGGTCAGTCAGAACAAGGGCTAGGCACACAACACTAAAGACAACAATTGATTGAAAATTACACTGTTTGAAATCTTCAAGGGGGTAAGTACTCATATATAAACCTGAGCTGCATGTGTGCTTTTGGGATGGTAAAGATCCAGAGAACATCTATCACTTTCGCACTTCATTCTTTTCCTGAGTAAATATGCCCATTTCCATCAGCATTTCTTCATAGGTCTTGCATTCCAAACACATCTTATCTTTGTTCTCTGAACCTTCACCAGTTTGTCAATGTCTTCTGTGAACTGGGGCACCTCATACTGAATGCTCTGAACTGGCTGAGGCCTGATTAGAGTAGATCAGAAATCTAGTTTTCCATTCCTTAAGACACTCCTAGTTGCCAGGAAAGGCTTGGAGTCTTGAAGCTGATACTTCAGGATTTGAGACTGGTGGGACCTGGACCTCAGAGACCTCTTCAGGCACAGATAGGAATAACAGTGTGGACAAATAATTCTTGCAACTGGCTGGCTTCTGGATCAGCCAGGCCTGGTAAATACTAGGAATTGGCCTTTCTTTGCTTGGTTAAACATGTAACAAGATTCTGCTTGCTGCACTTTAGTCTTCAGCTTCCAGTTGTTCAAGTCATTGATGGTCAGTGACCTCAGGATCACTGTGCTGGTGAACAAGATGCAGCTGATAGCAAGAACAGAAGTATTCTGTCTCATTTGTCAGCAAGTTCTTGTGCTATGAGGTTACAGCCTATACTGACACTTTCTAAGGCAACTCAAAATGGCATGTGCCAACCACTTACTCTACTATGATTTTTCTTTCCTGTCTATACTACTTTGTCTTAATGTAAGTTCTAAATAGGGTAGGGATGTCAGCCTCCAGGTGGGACCTGGAGATCTCTCAGAATTACTGCTCATCTCCAGATGATAGAGAACAATTCACTTGGAGGAAATGGGTGCTTTGGAAGGTGGACTCTATAGCAGGGGTGGCCAACGGTAGCCTCCAGATGTTTTTTTGCCTACAACTCCCATCAGCCCCAGCCACTGACCATACTGGCTGGGGCTGATGGGAGTTGTAGGCAAAAAAAATCTGGAGAGCTACTGTTAGTCACCCCTGCTCTATAGCATTGTACCCCAGTGAGAGCCATGTCCTCCCCAAGCTCAACCTGGATCTGGCAATCTCACCCTCCCTCCTCCCCACATACTGGTGACCAAATGGGACCTGGCAACCTTATCTCCAATTAAATGACATAAGTACCAAATATTACTAAGTATGTGTGTGTGTGTGTGGGGGGGGGGGAGAATACTAAATCCATTAATTTTGAGAGCAGTATAAATTACTCTACCAGCAAAAAGCAAGTCTCCTGGGACTTTCTGCAGCTTTCCCCTCCTGCTGCAATGAAGTGAGCAAAACCAGCTTTGGGGAGGGTAGTCATGCTGTTAGCTTTTCTGCTGCTGAAAAATATGTGTCCTCTCTCTCTCTCTCTCTCTCTCACACACACACACAAATAAAAATTACCATTACTAGAAAGAGAAATGTACTCTATCGTCTGACATTTTTTTCTTAAAATAAGTAAACATTAGTTTGGTGTGAATAAGAAACCTTGCATAATTTCTTTTAATGTTTTTAAAGTGATAATGTGCATATATGCTTATTCTAAGAGAACTGTATTCTATCAAGAATAAAATATTGTGTTTTGTAATCTGGAGGAATGTGCCTGCACTGCAATATGAATTTGATTTTCAGAAAAGATGTCCAAGTTAACCACAACAAATAAGGAATAATTTGACGATTATTACTAGGGGTACAGATAAGATAAGAGTGTGTCTAGTTCGCCTTGTATGAATAGAACTGGCTTAAGACTGAAATAGGAATATTGGCATGGTTGGTTCAGGTCCCCGATATATTACTTCTGGATTGGAGACAGGATGTAACCAGCCTTCCTCACTAGGTGGGGCTGACACATTTCCGGTGGGGCTAGAAAGAAATGAATAGAAAATCAGTGATTTCCATCTATACTCCTTTTGTCAAGATCAAGAATCTGCTTTTATTGTTTTTTATCTAAGGATCATTAGCACCAGAAATATACTGGCTGAACAAGAAGTTATTTTTCCTGTTCTTTATTCAAAAACATTTTTTTTAAAAGTTCAGAACATTTTACTTTCTTATAATGAACAGTTCCCCTTAAATTAATTTATTTGTTTACTTTTTTACACCCTGCCTTCCTCCCCAATGGGAACCCAAAGCTGTTTACATCATTCCCCATAACAATCCTGTGAGGTAGGGTAGTCTGAGAGTATGTGAGTGGCCTAAGATCACACAGCAAGCTTCTAAGGCAGATGGGGGATTCAAGCCCCCAAGGTACTACTTGTCCCTTTTAAGAGTCCCATTGTGCTCACAAGAGCTAAAGCAGGGGTGTCAAACTCATATGAGAGCCGGATCTGACATAGATGAGAACTTGTTGGGCCAGGCCATGTGTGTCATAAAATGTAATGCCAGGTAGTGGAGATATAAATTTTATAAAGGACACTGACAAACACAACTGAAGATATTTTAAAAACTTAAAACAAAATATGCTTAAAAGAATGGCACTCTTGCAATAGTTTGTTTATTTAACGGTTTCTGATAACTGACACTTTTTGCTCTGAACTACTGCATCAAAATTTGAAGACAATGTCTGTGCTATAGCAATCTTGAGTATCCTCAAGGTGTTGCTCAGGTGTGTGTCTGTAAATTGCAAACTTTTGATTTATTGACATTCATTACAGAAATCTCATGGTCAGTGCAGCTGCTGGGGGCTAAGGAAAGGAAGACTGTATTCAGCGAACTGCACTGCTGTATTTTTATTTATTTTAGGGAATGGGAAAGTCTCCTGGCTCCACCCCCAAAGTCCCCAGATATTTTCTGAGTTGGACCTGGCAACCCTACACGTTCAAAGCACAGTTTTTCTTTAAAAGACTGGTACTCTAGGTACACATTAGCCACACATTAACTCCAACTTTAACTGGAGAGGATCTAAATAGTTTGGAAGGGAAAAAAAGAAATGTGTATCCATTTATTAATGAAAATATTATGCACTCCAGCAATATCAGTTACTGCCAGCCTCCACACAAAATCATGGGGATGTTTTTAGTTGGAACCAAGGGTTACCAGCTCTGGGTTGGGAAATACCTGGAGATTTTGGGAGTGGAGTCTGAGGAGGGCAGGATTTGGAGAGGGGAGGGACTTCCAACAGGGTATAATTCCATAAAGTCCACCCTCCAAAGCAGCCATTTCCTCCAGATGATTTGATCTTGGTTATCTGGAGATCTCCAGGTGCTACCTGGAGGTTGGCAACCCTAGGAACTTAGGGACATGCTTTAACTTCTTGGCAAAACAATCCCATCAAACGCATGAGCATACTCGATACATAAACCCGAAATGGTTTGTGAACGAATACAGATGCTGCTCATACAGAGAGCTGCCCCTTGTTGCAGGTCCAGTACCAAGAGAGAAAAGCCCCCTCCTCCTGGGAGGAAGATTAAACCTGTGGCCGTTTTCCCACTGACCTTACTCCGGAGCGACGTCCCTCTTCACCGCGTAGCGTCTGCGCGGATTTCCCACCAACTGCTGCGCACAACCAGGAAGAGCCGTGGCTTTTGCGTTGCAGATGTAAACTGGTTTTTAGCGGTTTACATCTGCGACGGAAAAGCCGCGGCACTTCCTGGTTGTGTGCAGCAGTTGGTGGGAAATCCGCGCAGACGCTGTGCGGTGAAGAGGGACGTCGCTCCGGAGTAAGGTCAGTGGGAAAACGGCCTATGTCTCCACCAATTTTACATCACTCCCTCCACCCCTTAGACCTGGTCCACCCAGGTCAAGGCTTCTTCCTGTTTTCTCCAGGAAGGCCCCTTCTGGAAAATCTCCAGGAGGCTTCCTTAGGTTGCACCAAATCCTTCAGTGGACTTTCCCAGCTGGGTCATTAGCATTTCTATAGCTGGACTATGGCAGGCAATTTAACTGACTCCACCTATTCTTTAAACTAAGGGGGAGTAGGGAGGGTAGTACACTGCCTGCCAACCTTCCTCCAGGAGAAAATACATTTCTTCACATACCTAGTCAAAGTTGTCACGGACCACTTAGATAGGCATTTCTGGAGTTTCTTTCACATACTTGGGGACAGGCTATTTTTCTTGTACATGATTGCATTTGGGACAGGTGTGCCCCTTAGCTTCAGCCCTAGAAAATACCAAGCAAAATCAGCCAAAGTGTTCTTAAGCAGAAGCCCTTTTAAAATAAATGGGAGATGCACTGGACCTAACAAAAAAGAAGCAAACCAATTTACTCCTTGATACTATACTTATTGTAACACTGTGTGTTTGTGCCTGTATATATAATATTAATCATGCTGCACTATACCAAAAGCAACTCTTATAATGAAGTTTACCTTCTAACTTTTAAATCCAGCTTTTGAGTTTTGCTTACTTAAAACTTTCCTAATAAACTGTTAACCTTTTGGAAATATTTGGGTTGTGCCCAAGGGTATGTGATTGGAGCCAAAATTGTTCAGTAAATTTTAATAAGAGTCAAAAGACCAATGTTTTATATAAACCTAGGGCAGGAAAATTTTATTCTGAGTCCTACAATGACAGCTTTACATGTTTTAGAGAAGAAATCCCTCTTTCCTTTTCCTTGGAAAATTAGATCTTGGTCATTCTGTGCCCGGGCTATAAGTTCAGACCAGACTTTTCAGCACTGTTCTTCCGTTATCACAGGGATTCACTTGAAATGCAACCAAATATTTTAGATTGCTTAAAATATGACCAGAGATTTCTGGCTGTACTAAAAACAGTACTAAAAAGGAGTCCCACCCCACTTTGGGATGCAGTAATTGGGGAAGATGATAGGGGTGTTGTGGTGGATTGCACTTTTTAAAAGCTCTGAACTGCTGTACAAGCAGCTGAAAGACTGTGAATGGTTTATTATTCCCAGAAAGAGATTCATGAGTGACAGGTTGCTCCAAGCAATCTGATTGGTTAGCATCAGCTGAGCAGAGAAAGTCTGGAGAGAGCTGCATGTTGAGGAGATATTCAGTCAGATTTCTACCTTGACTGAGAAGTTCTGATAGTCTGATTTCAGCGCTAGCTGAGAAGAGTTGTGTACTGTCAGTTTCAGAATTCAGCCTTAATTTAGAGCAGTTTAACACAGACAGGAGAACTGGGGAAAGTTGGCAAGAATGAGAGAGTAGTTAGACAGACATCCCGATTAGGTTCAAGGAAAGGGGATGAATCTTCTAGAGAGAGAAGAAAATTTCATACCCTGTCAAACAGGGAGTTAGCTCTGAAGAGTCCAGAGATCCCTGGTCTGGTGTGGTTAGAAACTGCTTGTAGAAACCTTAAGAGTCAGATAAAATTCAAGACAAGTACTGGTGTTTCAAGAAAAGAGGTTTGGGTACTGGAAAGAGTGCACCATCCTTCTGGAAACCAGAAGAGCTAGAGAATACTCAAAGAAAGTGTACTGGAGTATTTGGAGGAAACACTGGAACCAGGGCCGGCGTATCCATTAGACAGCCTGAGGTGGCCAGTTTTGGCCATCCCGCCTGCCCTTGCCTCTGAGGCAAGGGAAATAGTGAGCTTGGCAGCTGCTGCCACAGGGATTCCAGGCTCAGTGTGTATGCATGCTGCTTGCTCCCCATCACTCTGCACCTTGCATCTGTGCTTCCAAGCACATACATGAGGGGTGGAATGACGGCACGTGTGTGTCTGTGCTGAGCTCAGAAACCCTGTGGTGGCCGCTGCCGAGCTTGCCCTTGCTGAGGAGGCAAGGGGCGGTGGGGGCACCTGGCCTGGGGCACTGGCCTTCTGCAGATTCCCCAATGCAAATGCTGACTGTAACTCTCATGATGCTTATTTAATGTATACGGTAATTCTGAATTCTTTAAAAAATAAAAAAGTATTTAAAAAAATGAAACATAAGAACTAAAGTCTGTGTATGTACTGCTTTTACCTCAGTAATTTTATCCCTGATTCCACTTGATCTTCCCCTCTATGTTGAATAAAATATTTTGTTAATTTGGAATACAAAAACTTCTTGAGTGCCATTTAAGTTGTATAAATTAAAGGTGGCTCCCATTTCTTCTTCCAGGTTCCTGGGCTGAGCAAACAGCCAAAATATCATGCTTTTACTGGGTCGGATAGCCAGAATTCTTCAGGAAAGAAGAAAACAGACAACTAGGGTGGCTCAGTCACAAAAGAGAGTACTAAAAACAGAAAGAAAATCTTGCCTCTAAGGGAAGGAAGTTGATGCAGCATCATAATTTCCATCCATTTGCTAGCTAAAAGGTGCTTAATCGCCATTTGGTATTGAACACAGATTTTCTTTCTGTTCAGCCTTACTGAACTGAAGTGTGAGAACTAACAGCTGAAGATATCCACAAATCATTTTCTGGATGTTCATGTGAATGTGAAATATTTCTTGAACAAGTGGGGACCTATGAAGCATGTTAATAAATGATAAACTAAAAACAGAGATGACATTCAGAAGAACATTTTCTGTGCAGTTTTCTTTCTTTTCATCCTTTCTTCCTCTGGAAAGATGAGATTTTTCATTCATTCTGTCTCCTTCAGGAATAATTTATACATACATACATACATGCATGCATGCATGCATGCATATTTCTTGATAATGCTTATTAAACAATGAGAACCCTCTGAACGTAGCTTCTCCAGTTTGACTCAGGTTGATTATATAAATCTTACAAAAGATTCCAGGGAACACTGACTCATTGTTTTTATGGATTGATTTCTAGGGAAAGTTGATTTCACTGGGAAAAAAGTCATTTGGAGACTTGGCAAACGTGTGGCACTTCATTTTATATACTGTTCCAGGGTGTTTCATTAAAATTTACTGGGAATGTCTCCTCTTTCCTCTGAAGGAATGTGGCAGGTTTCATTTATGCTCCTTCCTTTAGGTTTCCTTTAACTTCATGGATCTTGTCTAACAACTAAATATCAGTACAGCAAAACTGCAGAGGACAAACAGTGGTGATGTGTTTTCCTAGAAGTTGTGGTGTTGCTGAATTTCTTGGTCTCCTTATAGAAAGATCCACGTGGGCAGCCATGTTGGTCTGAAGCAGCAGAACAAAGTAGGAGTCCAGTAGCACCTTTAAGAAGATATTGGATTTATATCCCGCCCTCCACTCTGAAGAGTCTCAGAGCGGCTTACAATATCCTTTACCTTCCTCCCCCACAGCAGACACCTTGTGAGGTGGGTGGGGCTGGAGAGGGCTCTCGCAGCAGCTGCCCATTCAAGGACAACCTCTGCCAGAGTTATGGCTGACCCAAGGCCATGCTAGCAGGTGCAAGTGGAGGAGTGGGGAATCAAACCTGGTTCTCCCAGATAAGAATCCGCACATTTAACCACTACACCAAACTGGCTCTACAGTTCTGAATAAAACTTTGTTGGTCTTAAAGGTGCTACTGGACTCCTTTGATCTCCTTATATTTGTGCTGTTCATAAGCTTTCTCTAAAATTTGTCTGTGAACTCTTGGATCAGTGAATATTTGTCAAGTGACAAGGACCTAATCTACTAACCTTGAGCTTGTTTGGAGGTTCTAGCAGGGGAGTCCAGCTATCATATACCCTTGACCGAAGAATGGTACACTTCTTCTATCTGGGATTGTCGTCCTCTTCCACTGAGCGTGCAGCTTTGGAAGGGACACACATGGAACGGTGAGGGAGGTAGGGGATACCCGCCTAGCCAACCAGATCAGCCGAATCAACCCTGGTGATCAATGGAGTGACAGATGTTGCAGCCAGATCACCTTCACAGCTAAAAAGGTTAGATTCAAGGTGGCTCCTAGTAATGTACCACATTGAGCTCTATTGTCCACCACAGCTATTATGATTTTAAACATAATAATGATGTACTTATGACATTTTAGAAGTGTACAGTTCTAAACTGAAGATTTGTTTTTTAACCATGATTTTGGATGTAAATTTTTATACTGTAATTTTATATTGTAATGGCCAATGGCCACATACCATAAAACTATTACCTACCTACCTATTCTACTAACCATCCAAACTGAATCATCCATAGACATGAGAAAAGGACCAACCCACAGACCAAGGCTAGAGCCCGGTCGTTGTTTAGTCTGGCTAGTTCATTTATAACCATGGGCATATACCACCCCCCCCCCTCCTGGAAGCATAAATAGCAAATGTATTTTTTATTTTGCCTTTTGTTATCTTTGGTAGATCAGGCAGCCAGCACCATATCTATCCCCCCAGGACCTGGCTACAGTGATCCATGCAATTTGTCACTTCTAGACTAGACTACTGTAACTCGCTCTAAGCTGGCTTACCCTTGAGATTGATCCAGAAACTGCAGCAGGTGCAGAATGCAGTAGCTCGCCTGCTGACTGCACCACCTTTACGAGTGGGCATTCAGCCAGTGCTCCGCAGTCTGCACTGGCTGCCTATTGAGTACCGGCTCTGCTTCAAGGTTTTGATTCTAACGTTTAAAGCCTTATGTGGCCTGGAACCAACATACCTGAGGGACCGCCTCCTTCCATATATGGCCAAGAGGTCGTTATGTTTGGCCTCCCAACATCTGTTGGCCATCCCCGGCCCCAGAGACGCCCGCCTTGCCTCAACTAGGGCCAGGGCATTTTCGGTCCTGGCCCCGACCTGGTGGAATCAGCTCCCTACAGAGATCCAGGCCCTACCTGGCTTATTAGCCTTCCATAGGGCCTGTAAAACGGAGCTGTTCCTCCAGACTTTTAGTTGAGGTTGTGGGCGTCTATTCTTGATCTGCTTGGCCTCCCCTATTGGCACTGTCACCTGTGTTACAAAATGGATTATCACTTGCCATCTCTATGAAATATCATGATGTGAGATGGCCAAGCTGGGAAATATGTGATATGGTAAACTTCTCTGAGTGCTGTTGAGCTGTCTGTTTTTAAAATGTTTTTATTGTTTTATCATATGCTGTACTCTGCCCTGGGCCCTATGCGGAATGGGTGGAATAGAAATATACTAAAAAAAATAAAATAAATATTGTTATCTGGAATTGGGTTTGCTTTTTGATTAGACTTAAAGCAGTTGTGTGAAAAATGGTCTACAGAATTTCATGCCCGTTCTAAGCTCATGGTCTCTGAAACTAGTTAATAAATCCAATACAAATCAGAGTGGTTTGTTGTAAAGTAATAAAAAAACCCATAGAGTAATAAAAAAACCCATATTCCCCAGACTGAAGGACAGCTTCCAAGGAAATTTGTTTCTAGCTGTCTTTTCTACTAAATGCAGTCCTGAGAATGAAGTCTTCATTGCTGAAGTTCTTCCCACAGATGTAGCATGGTAACTCAGTCTAGGGAGTCAGCTGAAACCTGAAGAATGACAACTCCAGCAACTTAACCTAAAACTACTTGACATCCCCAGCAAGCACAACAGGGACAAAACAGGCTCAGTAATTTATTAGGAACAAATGCTGCAAAATTGGGACAGTTGGAGTGTATGCTTTCATACAGAGCTGTAACATGAGATTACACTAAATATACAATTTATCTACATCTTCTCTGAACCACAGACATGGTCTTGTGTTACTATCTTGCAATCAGGGATTCACATAGTTCATCTACACTGAATTTTCTCAAGCAAAGTCATCTGATTCTCTGTCAACACAAGTTGGAGCCTCCTTCCACCCTCAACTGGCGCCGAAAAGACAATAAGGCTACCCTGTCAAATAACATGAGGAAATCCATGACTCAAGTCCCAGCATTATGGTAACCTTTTGAAAATGCTTTTGGTGATAGAAGATGCCATTTCCACATTGGCTGTTCCTGACATTTCACCTCTGGCTTCTTTCCCCCTTTTTCTTTTCCAGGGACAGGCATATATGAATATACCTTCTTTAAAAGTGCTTGCTGGGATCTCAAAAGTGTCACTGGCCTGGAAACACTCAGCAGCATCTCCCTTGCAGGATGGAAACACACACCAGTCATCGTCTTCCTGTAGCCACTTCCTCCTCCCTGTTCCTCCAGAGAGCCATTGTTATCAAGGAACAAGCAAAATATACTCCTTTCAAGCAGCACATTGGATCAGGGGCCCATTGTAGCATCCATGATCCAGTTTGCCATTGCTCAGTGACTTTTGTAAGATATTTTCCCATGTGTTTTATTTTTAAAATACCTTACAGAAGCTGACAGCAAGTTCATCAGATAAAAACAGTGCAAGTCACCCATTATATTCCTGTTTGTGGAAACAGCTTACCACTCAATCAGAAAAGAGATGGCAGCCAGTGTTTATAAATGAAGATAATTCAGGGAAAGAAAACCAACCTTGGAATCCAGACTGATTCCCCAATGGGCCCTTCATTATAAGGAATGAAGCAAATCTTCTTTCAATGCCAGAAAATCACAGGGTATGGTTCTGTCTTTTCAGATTGATTTAAATGGGATGTTGGAGAGACAAAGCATTTTCCTTCTGGGACTTGGCATTCACCAAGTGTCTCAGTTAAACTGGGCTGCTACCCATGCAATGTGGGCCTCAACTGAGGATTCATAGGTC
Organism: Heteronotia binoei; assembly: GCF_032191835.1. NCBI lineage: Eukaryota > Metazoa > Chordata > Lepidosauria > Squamata > Gekkonidae > Heteronotia > Heteronotia binoei. Next base: position 88,128,403 of record NC_083228.1, on the reverse strand, counting down.
TGTATCAATCCCCAGCAAGAGTAACATAGTGTGTCACCCAGAACAGCTATGTCCTTCAAAATTAAAGCATTGGAGGCAAACTACAAAAATTCTTCACAAACACCTGAAGAAAGAATTTCTAGAAGAGATCACATTGCCCTGAAGCTCGGGCCCATTAACAGCTTGCTGTGGCACTGGCACTGTGGGGCAGACAACTTGTAATGCTTTTCTTGTTATGAATGTCCAGTGGAAAGTAAAAGGGCAACTTTCAGCTCAAAGGTTTACTGAGTTCAGTTTACCTTTTGAAAGTTTTTTTACATGCTAAGCCACATTCTTGCTGTGTCAGAGAGGCATTGCAATGTCCATGTGGCCAGTTATCTTCCTTCTCTCCCTGGAACTCCACTCAGTGACAGATATGAACCATCCCTTTGTTTTCTTCATTTGTCTTCTCTGCTCAGACAAGGTTGCTTCCTATGCCATCAACTTATTATAAACAAAATAAATTTAAAAAGAGAACACCAATTGTATGACAGGTAGAAACACATAATTTTCAGGTAAACTTTGCATTTGGTGCAGAGTGGTAAAGCTGCAGTACTGCAGTCAGAGCCCTCTGCTCATGACCTGAGTTCAATCCCAATGGAAGCTGGGTCAGGTAGCCGGCACCAGGTTGACTCAGCCTTCCATCCTTCTGAGGTTTGTAAAATGAGTACCCAGCTTGGTGGGGGGAAAGTGTAGATGACTGGGGAAGGCAATGGCAAACCACCCCGTTAAAAGTCTGCCGTGAAAACGTTGTGAAAGCAACGTCATCCCAGAGTTGGAAATGACTGGTGCTTGCACAGGGAAAGACAGGTTGCTTACCTGTAACTGTAGATCTTCGAGTGGTCATCTGTGCAGTCACACTTGTGGGATACTGCGCCTGCGCGGGTCCCCGATCGGTATCTGTAAGAAGCCCGGGAATTTTCCGCGGTCGGCGCCACTGGGCATGCGCAGGCGTCCCATTGCGCACGCCCAACGGCGCCACCGCGGTAATCCCGCCAGTTCCTTCATGACCGCTGAAAAAAGTCCCCCATAGGAGGGAGACCGTCAGCAGTGGGGAAGGAGGGCGGGTAGTGTGACTGCACAGATGACCACTCGAAGATCTACAGTTACAGGTAAGCAACCTGTCTATCTTCTTCGTGGTCTCTGTGCATCACACTTGTGGGAGATTAGCAAGCAAGGCATACCTGGAGGTGGGAAGACGGTCAACCGGAGACGACAGATTGCAGCACCGCAGTCCCCAACCGAGTTCTCTGCTGAGCATGCACGTCCAGCGCGTAGTGCTTCATGAAGGCATGCGGGGAGGACCAGGTGGCAGCTTTGCATACGTCCGCCAAGGAGACGCCTTTCAGGAACGCCACTGATGTCGCCATTGCTCTGGTGGAGTGTCCGCGAACAGGTCCTGGCAGCGGCCTCTTTGCTAGGAGGTAACAGGTCTTGATGGTCTCCGTCAGCCACTTCGAGAATCGCTGTGAAGAGATCTTAGACCCTAGCCTGGGCGAAGTATATGAGACGAACAGCTGTTGGTCCCTGCGAAAGGCTTTAGAGCGCTTTAGGTAAAAGAGTAAGGCACGCCTGACGTCTAGGGAGTGCAGCCTCCGCTCCTCGTCCGAGGAGGGGTTAGGGAAGAAGGTGGGTAGGCAGACCTCAAGATTGAGGTGGAATTGGGAGGGTACCTTGGGGAGGAAGTTGATATCTGGGGCCAGGGAGACACCAGATTCTGTAAAGGCTAGGTAGGGGTAGTCACAGCGCATCGCCGTGAGTTCCCCCACGCGACGAGCAGAGGTGATGGCCACGAGGAAGGCAGTCTTCCAGGACAGGAGCTGCAGAGAGCACGTGGCCATAGGTTCAAAGGGACGCCTGGTTAGCATGTCTAGGACCAGAGTCAAGTCCCACAGCTGAGTGGGAGGTCTAGATGGTGGATGTAGTCTAAATAGCCCCCTCATAAACTTTTTGGACTGAGGGTGGGCGAAAACTGAGTATCCGCCCACAGGGTCGTGAAAGGCAGATATTGCCGCCAAGTAGACCTTGATGGACGAGAAGACTAGGCCTGCGTCGACTAGAGACAATAGGAAGTCGAAGATTGCCGGCAGGCCTGCCCTCTGTGGTGCGCCTGGCCGGTCGGCCAGAAAGTTGGAGAATTTCTTCCACTTTCTATCGTAGGAAGCCCTGGTAGAGGGTTTTCTGCTATTTAGTAGAACTTCCTGGACCCTGCTGGAGAAGTCTAGGGGTCTATGAGCCACGCTGTCAGTTTCAGGTGTGGCACATTGTGGTGCAGCACTAGCCCCCCTTGAGATGACAGGAGGTCTGGGTCCGCTGGGAAGTGGTAGAAGTTCCTCCCTGCCATGCGTAGTAGGGAGGAGAACCAGTTCTGACGTGGCCACCAGGGGGCCACTAGGATGCAGCGTGGCCTGTCCCTGGCTATCTTGTTGAGTACCCTCATCAAAAGGGGGAGGGGCGGGAAGAGATAGAGGAAGCGGCCCTCCCAGGAGATGAGAAGGCCGTCCCCTAGGGATGCCGGGTCGGCACCCCCTCTGGAGCAGAACCTGGGACACTTCTTGTTGTGTGCTGTGGCGAAGACGTCCAGCTGGGGGTAACCCCACAGCTGGAAGACTGGCTGCAGGAAGCGCCACTGGAGTTCCCACTCGTGCGGTGAGGCCCCCCCTCTGCTCAGGGAGTCCGCCTGTATGTTGAGGACCCCTGGGAGGTGCGCGGCCTTGACGAAGATGTCCTGCTGGATGCATTCCGCCCATAAGTTCATTGCCAGTGCGCAAAGACGACGGGACACTGTTCCACCCTGTCTGTTGATGTATGCCAGGGCGGTGGTGTTGTCTGTGAGCAGAGCCACCGTCTTCCCTGTCAGCTTCGGGCGGAATGAACGCAGAGCAAAGTGGATTGCTAACAGTTCCAGGTAGTTTATGTGTTGCAGGGCTAGCTCGGGTGGCCACTGGCCCCCCACGCACAGTCCTTCCATGTGAGCGCCCCATCCCCACTGGGAAGCGTCCGTGGTGATGGTCACTGTGGGGGCCGGAAGGTGGAAGGGCGCTCCTTGGCAGATGTTGTCCTTTGACCCCCACCAGTGAAGCGAGTGGAGCGCTATGGGGGGAATAGTGAACCTCTTTCGAGGTGAGTCCCTGGTTGGGCGGAACTGACGTAGGAACCATAGCTGCAAGTTCCTCATCCTCAGTTTCGCAAAGAGAAGCACGCTTGTCGTCGCTGCCATCAGGCCCAGCATCCGCTGGATCTGTTTGACCGTGCCCCATCCCTGCCTCTGGAGCAATTGTACAGAGCTGGTAATGTCTTTTGCCCTTTGGGCGGGTAAGAACGCTCGGTGCAGGTTTGTATCCAGCACTGCTCCTATAAACTGCACTGACCTTGATGGGGTGAGTTTCGATTTTTCTAGGTTGACCTGTAGGCCCAGGGCATCCAGGAGGCGTAGCGTGGACGTGATGTGAGCAGATAGGCTTTCCCTTGAACTGGCTACCAGGAGCCAGTCGTCTATGTATGGGAAGACCATCACCCCTTGTAGCCTGAGGTGGGCAGCCACTACGCTCATCATTTTCGTAAACACCCTGGGTGCTGTGGAGAGTCCGAATGGTAGGGCCGTGAACTGGAAGTGCTGTGGGCCTACCGCAAACCTTAGAAACCGTCTGAACTCTGGGTGGATGCTGATGTGGAAATAGGCATCCTTGAGATCTAGGGTGGCCATCCAATCGCCCTGGTTGATGAGGGGCAGGATGGATTGCAGTGTGGACATCCGGAACTTGCGGTATAGGATGAACTTGTTCAGATTCCGAAGGTCCATGATGGGTCTCAGTCCCCCGTCCCTCTTGGGAACCAGGAAGTAACGGGAGTAGAAACCCCCGGGACTGTCCTCTGGGGGTACTTCCTCTATGGCTTGTTTCTGTAGGAGGGTGGCCACCTCTGCCAGCAGCGGTGGGGAGGGGGGGGTGGTAACCACCACGGACTGGTTTGGAATCTGAGCAAAGTCTAATTTGTAGCCCTCTTTGATGATGGAGAGAGCCCACCTGTCTGAGGAGACCTGCTCCCAGGCAGGGAGGAAGGGGCGGAGGCGGATGGTGCAGCGGGCAGGGGCGACGATGCGTGGGACAGAAAAGTCAAAGTCCCTGCTTGGAGGGGCGGGCACCCTTAGGTTTGCCTGAATGTTGGGTGGTGTAGCGCCCCCTGTTAGTGTTATTGCCCGAATAGGCCTGCTTGTCGGGCTGCGAAGGGCGTGGGCGCCACTGTTGGTCTGTGGACGACTTGTGGGAGGGTTTCCTAGTCCAGGATCTACCCCACTGTCTAGCCCTGGGCTGTCTGGAGGGTGCCTGCACTCCCAGGCTCTTGGAGATCTTAAGGTTCTTATCTAGTTCCTGCAGGGCGTTATCTGTAGTGGAACTAAAGAGCCCGTCCCCTTCAAACGGCAGGTCCTCGATAAGTGCCCTGGTGTCCTGCTGCAGGGCGGTGGACCTCAGCCAAGAGTGCCTGCGGATGGCGACAGCGGACATAATGTGTGAGGCAGAGACGTCCACTAGGTGCTTTGCAGTTGTCAATTGCTGCTTGGCCACCTTCAGGCCCTCCTGCTGCAGTTTCTTGGCAGCCGCTTTTTTGTCCTCAGGCAGGGCGGATAGGAGCGGGGACAACTGTTCCCACATGGCGTATTGATATCTCGCCATGCAGGCTGTGTAGTTGGAGGCCTTGGCACCCAAGGATGCTGCAGAATAGATCTTCCTGCCCATGGAGTCTAGTTTCTTCCCCTCCTTGTCAGGGGGGGCAGAATGCACCTTGCGCGACCTCGAGGAAGACGAGACGATGGCTGAGTTGGGTGTTGGATGAGTGAATAAAAACTCAGCCCCCGCCTCCTGGATCTTGTATATGTGATCCAACTTCCTCGAGGACACCGGTGCCGATGATGGCTTTTTCCATGGGTCCTTGAGTGCCTGCAACATGACCCTGGTCATCGGTAGGGCTATGGCTGTGGAGGCGTCGCGTTGGACGATATCGAAGACGCTATCGTCCACCACTGGCTTGGGTTGCGAGATGGGTAAAGCGATGGTCGATGCCATCCTCTTGATCATCTCCGCATAGGAACTCAGGTCCTCGGAGGGTGAAACCGGGAGGTCCTCCGCAGTATTCGGGTCGGGCGAGGGTTCCCAGGTCCTCCCCTCGTCGCTCTCCGACCCCGATGGCTCGGACTCTTCACAGTCCGAGTGTGTCGACAGAGGTGGTGTTGGCTCCCTCTGCTGGATCGGCGTCAGCGGTCGGGTCGGGGGGTCTGTCGCGGCGGCGCGTTCCTCCGGCGGGATCGAGAGTGATGCCGATGGTTGCCTGGGTCGGTGTGATGTCCTAGAGAAGGAGGACGTATCGGACCGACGCTCCCATTCCTGGTGTTCCGGTGGCTGGTACCAGTGGTAAGGCGGGCAGCAGGGATACGAAGGCTGCCATCTGTGCTGTTCCCAGGGGGGCATAGATGGGAAGCGGCGCGGGTCGGCCGATGGGTCCCTTCGTCTCACGCGCTCGACCGATGGGTCGGTTCGCCTCACGCGCTCGACCGACGGGTCCCCTTGTCTCGGTCGCTTGGGCGCTGCAGGCGTCGCCTCGTCAGCCGATGGTAGGGGCTCGACGTCCGATGCCGAGTCGATGCTCCTCCGACGAGAGGCCACCGAGGGGGATCGACGGGTTAGGTCGATCTCCGCTTCTGGTGCTGGAATGTGCTGCCCCTTAGCGCTCGGGTCGAGGATCGGCGAGGTGTGCTGCCGATGAGCGCTAGTCCTCGGTGTTGAGGGACTGCGCGGCCGATGGACGCTAGCCCGCTGAGTTGTAGGGCTGTGCGACGTATGCGCGCCGACCGCTGGAGTCGCGGGGCTGCGGAGCGGAGAGGGAGGAACCCTTCTGCGCGGCTCAGTGGCGGTCGATGCCGCCGTGTCCGGTGGCGGAGGAGAGGGGCGAGGTCGCTTTTTCTTTTCTTTACTCTTCTCCTTCTTGGAGGACTCGCGGCCCGCTTCCTCGCGTCGCTTCTTCGACGGCTTCTCGGTCGATAGCTCGAGGGACCGTTTCGCCGAGTGCTGATCTCTCGGCGTTCCCGTGTCGACTACGGGGGCATCGACCGATGGACCCGCCGACAGTTGGGCATTTGCCATTTTCGGTACCGAAGCCGAAACTGGAGGTCTCAGCGCCGAGGCAGTTAGCGCTGCCGAAAGTCTTGCCGCCCTGTTCTTCCTTGTCTGTTTGGAGAAGTGCTGGCAGTGTGGGCAGGTCTCCAAGCGGTGCGCCTCTCCCAAACAAAGAAGACACAGGGAATGGCCGTCGGGAGGGGCGATCTTCTTCCCGCAGGCCTGGCACCTCTTGAAGAAACCCCAGCGACTGTCCATAGACAGTGGTCGCTAGGAGGGTCCTCTCAGAGTCCTCTGAGAGGAGCAAGAATTGTTGGGAGCAGGGAGGGGGGGGGAGTCCCGGAGGACAAACCCCGCGACACGCACCCTGAGAAAAAACAACTTTTTTTTTTTTTTTAAACTAACTAGCTAACTACTAAGAACTAACTACTATTCTAAGAAAAAACAATAAACAGGCTAATATATATACAGAGGCTAAGGGGGAAAAAAGGGTGAAAAACCCCGAAGCTCACCGACCGGGAACACGATGAAAACGCAGCTTCTTCGCGCAGCGGTCAGAAAGGAACTGGCGGGATTACCGCGGTGGCGCCGTTGGGCGTGCGCAATGGGACGCCTGCGCATGCCCAGTGGCGCCGACCGCGGAAAATTCCCGGGCTTCTTACAGATACCGATCGGGGACCCGCGCAGGCGCAGTATCCCACAAGTGTGATGCACAGAGACCACGAAGAAGATCTACCTTTACCTTTAAAAATCTAGTGCTCATTTCAGTCAATTGACCGGTTGCACATAGACACGGTCAATGAGATTCTGGCTCCAGAAAGCAAAATGTTGCAAAATCAGTGTGTTTGGGAGTGATTAGAAATACTTCCCCTACAATGTGTCATTTCCCAGGCCTACCCTCTCCTTGCATGCTACAGTCCTGTCCTGATCAGAATCAGCCTTCTACACCCCTGAGAACTAAACTCCCAGTGGGGAACTCATGGCTCATGTCTGGTAAAAAGTCCTTCTAAATTTAAAAATTGTGCAACTAGGTTTGAGTAGGAAAATACCTGCAGACTTTGGGGGTGAGCTGGGAGAGGGTGGGGTTTGGGGAAGAGAGGGGTCTCAGCATGGTACAATGCCATAGAGTCCACCCTTCAAAGCAGCCATTTTCCCAGGGGAGCTAATCTCTGCCAGTGGGAGATCTCCAGGCCCCACCTGGAGGCTGGCAAACCTATCCCTGGTTTACTGCTCCCTCTGCCAAAGAGACTTATTAACAAAAACTGAAGAACATTCAAGATGATTAACCACTAACTATTCATGGGCAGATATCTGCCCATTATGTTTGCCTGAGGGAAAACTACCTTGTATGAGGGGAAAAAATGGGTGTATAATTTAACATTAAACTGAAACATCACATAAATTTCAGGTTTCCAGTGTTTAGTTCTGAAAGCTTGAAAGCTGCTTCTTCCCCCTGTCCAAAGCCCCTAGACCAGGGGTCGCCAAACTGGCTCAGGAGCCACATGTGGCTCTTTCACACATATTGTGTGGCTCTTGAAGCCCCCACCACCCCATTGACTGGCTTAGAGAAAGCATTTCTCTCTTTAAATCACTTCTCCAAGCCAAGCCAGCTGACGACTTGGACAGTGCATTTAAAGTTAAAGTTGCTTTCTTTCCACCCCTCTCCCTCCCCTTATCTATTTGCCTTCCTTGCAGCTCTCAAACATCTGACGTTCAAGTCTTGTGGCTTTCAAGTGTCTGATATTTATTCTATGTGGCTCTTTCGTTAAGCAAGTTTGGCCACCCCTGGCCTAGACCATATAGCTGCTATAAATTAGTCACCTTGCATGCATCTAGAAAGCACATGGCAGAGAATGCAAAAGTTAAGCTCAATAAATAATTAGTCTAAAAGATACTACAGGGTTTTCTAATATTATTTTTTGCAAACACTAAGCCGCAGTTGATAAAAAATGGATGATGTCCAGCAGACTCAGCAGCTGACTTTGGAACAAGTAGGGCTTTACTATCATGCTTTATACCTTGTGGCTCATCATAAGCAGCTTAGGGTATCCCCTTTTCCAGGGCTTTTTTAGTACAAAAAGCCCAGGAGGAACTCATTTGCATATTAGGCCACAGCTTCTGACACCAAACCAGCTAGAACTGCGTTCCTGTTCCAAAAAAAGCCATGCCCTTTTCCCTTGTCCCAGGAAGCCTCAAGATCAGGGCCTTTTCTAAGCAGGAACACACAGGAATACAGTTCCAGCTGGCTTGGCATCAGGGGTGTGGCTTAATATGCAAATGAGTTCCTGCTGGACTTTTTCTACAAAAAAGCCCTGCGCAAAACAATGGTGATGTAAGGGGTTGTGGCCTAATATGCAAATGAGTTCCTGCTGGGCTTGTTGTGCAAAAAAAAGCCCTGCCCAAGACTGTGTCACTTCCTAGCCTATGGTTAATGTTCACTGGATTGCTGAATTCATATTTAGATAGGACATGAGCTTCTGATATGCCATTGTCTCCTTCGCTGGGACCTCCTGTTATCAAAAAGCCAGGAGAGTTGACATTCTAGGAGAATGCAACATGAGAAAAGTGAACGAAGACAGACTTCTGACTCCTTCACATTGGCCAAGAGAAGAAATAGTCAAGAAAGCCAAAGGAGACATTAGCAAACCAAGTCATCCAGGCATCCCCAGAGACATTTTAAAACAATTTTTGCCATTACTAAACAGGAAGACATTCCCATTCTATTGTTATTGTCTCCACCAAAGGAAAAAGTTTTAATGAACAGAGATGAAAAAGTAGAAATATGTTGGCACCCAGAACTGCAAGATGGAACATTCTTTGCTTGTCCACACAGGCATTTCTTAGGTTCTTTTTGTATCTGGAATGGGAGAAGTGTGAGAAAGAGTACAGATGTTGTGCCACTGGAGAACGCAATGCTGGCACAGCTCTTGTTTGCATGTAAATAACACATCATCCCACCAGCACCACAGGAACCAAGTGCACAGTGCAGCATCACTGCTGTAGACTCAGACCCTTCCCAAACTAACCTGTGCAGCCAAGACCCCTAGAAGCTCAGTGGTAGCCAATCAAGGCTGTAAGCACACAGGCTTGGAAACTGTCCCAGTACTTTCAGTGACATAAAATAACAAAAAGGCACAATTTTGTTCATGATTATTTTTAGCTAACCTGTTTCTACTATAGTAGCTAAGGTTCAAAAAGGTCATCATCTCTCCTGGGAACTTGTTGGGTTTCTTATTTTCTATACAGGGTGGGAGAAGTATGATGTAAATTATTTTCCCCTCTTTGTTTTGTACCTACCAAGGAAAATCTACAAATGTCCTAAAAAAATAGATGTGGTGGGGTCATTTTATGGAAACGGTGAGATATGATCAGCCCTATGGAAAATGTAATATTAAGCTGGAAATTTGAGCATTATAGCATTAGTAAGTGAAAATCAGATAGCTGGGGAAAGTAAGCAATCTACTTAAAGAGCACAATATCTCATTTCAGTGAGACATGGACCCCCATGGATGTACACATGCACTCAGGGAACCACATTGCCACTTTGCCTTGGATTTTGCAATACAATATGTGGTTTCATATTTTAAATAGAAAATTAGAGTAGATGCAGGAGACTATGGCAGATCTCTTACTCAGAGAGCATCCCCAAGAACACTTTGGCAATTCTCTTATGTCAAGAAAACCACTGTGGCATTACTAGAGACAGATGGAAGACAGCTACATTTGCCTTGGCTGATTCATCTGCAAGTATCACTAAGTGACAATTTTTTTAAAAAAAATCCTGAATTGCATACTTACCATATATAAAACATTTTGCTGGCCAAAGCACATAAAATGTTACAAAACCAGACCTCGAGGCAAGAGATAGAGTTTTCTCAAGAAATAGATGCCACAGAATAGTTTCAGTATTGGTGTGTTTTGTTTTAACATGAGAGCTAATTTTGCTGAGTTATGAATCATACAGGACCCTGAGGCTTTTCATGTCATTGATAGCAGCTTCACAGTTGCTTATGTTTTTCTATGTAGTAATTGACCCATGAAAATCCTTATGTTTGCCGTCATTTCCATAAGTAGGCTTGTGTAGAGACTTGCCCACACTTCTCTGAAAAGTCCCCGAGCCCTTGGACTGACGTCAGTAGCTAATCACAAGGTTGTATGATATTGCTATGTTCTTGTTTAGTATATATATTGTAATAAAAATAACATGGTTTTTTTTTAAAAAGAAGCTAATCAGCTGTCAAACCATGGTGATTAAAATTTGGAAGCCTAAAACTATCAAGGACTTGACATTTGACAAAAAGGGGAGAAATCTTGCTTTCCACTAAAGATACAGCATAGGCTGCTCTGGGTACACCTGTAGGCATAGCTGGAAGGGTGAAAGGCAAAACATGATCTAACTTTATGGACAATGGAAAACATCCCTGCCAGTGTCCAGAGAGAATCCAGAAATAAAAGATTTTAATTCTCACTTGAAACAGACAGACACGGTCAGTCTTCCTTGAAACATCCCTGGGCCCCAGTAGAGCCAAAACCCAATTTGCTCTAGCATTTTCTTCAGTTGCCTTCTTATTCTTTCATTTTTCAACACATGGCAAACATAAAATGCATGGACCATTCATATGATTAGATTCTTCTGTTTATAAAGTGTGGCTAATGATTTGCTAAACTTATTTTTGTCAACCTGTAGAAGAGCAGATTCAGTTGGGTAGCTGTATTGGTCTGAAGCAACGGAACAAAGTTTGAGTCCAGTGACACCTTTAAGACCAACAAAGTTTAATTCTGGTATAAGCTTTTGTGTGCATGCACACTTCTTCAGATACACTGCAACAGACTTACATATAGTGTGTGTGTGTGTGGGGGGGAGGTTAGTTGCCAGGAAGGGCTAACTGGAGTCAAGATGCATAAGTAATTGAGTGATAAGTATAGCTAAGACTGGATTAAAGCAGTTGGTTAAACCTTTGAATAGCAACAAATTAGCATACAGATAATAAAAGTGTTAACAGATATGAGAACTGAGTGACTTGGCATGTGTAATGAGATAAGAACCTGGTATCTCTGTTAAACTCTGGGGGTTCTATTGTCCTCCTGAGTGTTGTAATAACTTGTAAATCAGCAATCTCCCGTTCGAGTCTGTTTCTGAAATTCCTTTGCAATAAAACAGCTACTTTGAGTTCTCCCATTCAGTGTCCTGGGAAATTGAAATATTCTCCTACAAGTTTCTCAGTTTTAGTATTCTTGATGACAGATTTGTGTCCATTTATCTTTGGCATAGGGTTTGACCTGTTTGCCCTATGTAGAGAACTGAAGGGCATTGTTGGCATTTAATGGCATATATAATGTTGGAAGGTGACGTGAATGAGCCTGAGATGGTGTAGTTGATGTTGCTAGATCCAGTGATTGTGGCAGCAAAGTTTGGCATCTGAGTTTATTGCAAGCTCTGGCACCTAGCTCTTACAAATCTTTCCCTAATCATATTAGTGATAGATAATGCACACATGTGGACCTGAAATATTTTTATGGGGTAGGAGGAGGCCATAAGAGGAAACTGACTCTCCCAATTTGCTTGCCTCTCTTCAGCCTGCAAGCCCAGCCTTTCAAGGACTTGAATCTGTACTCTGCTTCATTATGCCAGATTTCCATGGCAGCAGGAAGCCACATACATGGGAAGTCATCAGTTTGTGCAGCCTTTTCTGCATGATGAGACTCTTATTTGTCTTCAGGAACACATTCAAAAACACTCTCTCACTTGGTCCATCTTTTTAGCCAACATGTCCATAAGCTCCATTCCCAAATTACTAATGGGAGCAGGGATGTGAACACACATGAAATTGCCTTATTCTGAATTACATCATCAGTCCATCAAGGTCAGAACAGCAGTGATTCTCCAGGGTCTCAGACTGAGGTCTTTCACATCATCTACTGCTCGGTCCTTTTAAGTGGAGATGTTGGGGACTGAACCTGGAACTTTCTGTATACCAAGCAGAAGTTCTTCCACTGAGCCACAGCTCCTCCTTCAAGGTAACATAAAAGCCTGGCATTTTTTGATTGTGCTCCGCTTAATCAAGAAAATGGATGGTCAAACCCAAGCAGGGCATGGAAAACATACTATGGATCTTCAATGCATATTTGGACTTCTAGGTCAGCAAGTGACTCCACCAATGCTATTGCTCCTACAGACACAGCTGATTATCAAGGCTGGACCATTTGGCTTCTTGACTGAATGGTTTCAGATCCGATTTTACCCACTTTGTTTGCAAATCTGAGTACTTGGAGGCCCATTTCGAGTTATTGTTTGCAGAGAAAACCCTCTCTTCACCCAATTTCCTGCTCCTGAGAGACTATTTTCTGATCCCATGGCCCATGCCGATTTATCATTTGGTCTCAGACGGTTACATTTCCTTTGGTCACTACAATCTACCAATCCAAGCCCCTTCATAAATCTTTCATCTGCTGTACGCTTGTGTGTGCTCTCATGTGTGTGCGCACATGCATATAAATTACACAATGGAAGCAAAGCTCACAGAAAGGGTGGAGAGGGGTGAGAGGAATGTTTGCTAATTGGGTGACCTCAGCTTAAGGTTCAGAGAACAAGTGGTCTAGGACTTTTTCCAAGCCACTCTTCGACCAATGTGTAGATAGCAAACATTCTTTCAGGCAGACCATTGAAAACTGGCATCATAAATACTAGTTCGGTCTCTACTATGCCAGCAATTTCCAGACAAGGAGTTGGGATTAAAAAGAGTACTGTATAATGAGAGCCCCAGGTTGCCAACACAGCATTAAAAGGATGCATAGCAACATCAGGTCATGCATTTGATACCATCTGTCCCCAAACCAAGACAAAAACAATTATATTGGTGGTTTCATTCAAGTATCTTTCAAATTGTAGTACAAGAAGGCAAAAAACTACTTCTGCCAGATCAGTTTAGACTAGTTCAAACATCAGCATCTAGCAGGCTCATCAGGCACAGCAGCTAGGCCTGGTCCATTGAATGCACAGGCAGCAAAACTAGGGTGGGACTGTACCACTACAGGTAGGAGCTACTGAAGCAGGGCTGAAATAAAAATATATTAAATAAGGTAAATTGAAAGCCATCAATTAGGCACAAGGGCAAGACCCCAAAAGGTCAAAGAGATTTTAAAGTGCTTGCTAGACGCTAGTGAAATAATTCTAGATTGTGAAAGTAAGGAAAGGGAAGTTAGCAGTGTGTTCGGCTTGTAGAAACATAAGGCAGCAAAAGAAGAAGTTAATCCTTCACCCACCAGCTCGTCCGCAACTGCCCAAAAGAGGAACTAGAAACTGGCTGGAATAAGCATTGAGGTAAATATACCTTGGAAAATGTCTCGGGAGCAGGTCAAAGGTGCAAATGTGGTTTTGATGATGGATATTGCTGCAGGAGTGTTAGCAACATCAATGCCATGTATGGAAAGACCCTCCCTGTCTCCTCCTTGTTCCTTTAGTAATATGACGCTTGTAATGATGTATAGGATATGGGGTGGTCCTTTCCTGTAATTGTGCGAGTGTTTATTGGACATGATTGTCTGTGACTATAAAACTGTAGACTTTCCTGAAATCAGGGCTCCCAGATTCATTTAGACATGAGTCTGATCTGGGGGCCGTGTACACGTTAAATAAATTGCTGTTTCTTCCTGATTTTGCCTGTGGCCTCGTTTCTGCCTGACTACCAGCAGCTAAGGTTGCTGCTACACTTTTCTGGTGCATTGGCTGGGAAAAGGGGGATTTGGGCCCCGACCTTTGGCCCCCAGACCAGCCTGGGGCCATGGTCGAGCCAGCCTCGGGTCCGGGAAGGAGATCCCAGCTGATTTCAGCTGCCTGGCTTCTGCCTGCCTCTGCCTGGTCTGGCTGGACGGGTCGCTAAATGGACCACAGAAAGGCATTCAGGAACCAGCCCTAGTAAGAAGACCTGCGCAGGTGAGTATGAAAATGGGGTTTAGTAGATAGAGACTGATTGGCCTCAGCCCATCTCGGAGGGAAGGAGGGCTTGATCACCCCTCGGCTGCACACTTGTAAAGCTTGCTGAAGAAAGGGGAAGTAGTTCTCCCCGCCAGCACCCTTGAAACTGTGCTAGCCTAGTACTGGAACTGGGAAGGGGCTTGTGGTGAGATTGTGTGTGAATGAGATGTGACATTTGCTGAAGGCAGCAGCTGTTACGAAGCGATGTGTGTTTCCTTGTGTCGAGACCGCTCTCTCACCCACCCTCTTTTTCCTTTTGTGTCTAAGAATGTCTCGTATGTCTGGTTAACCATGGGAGGATCACAGTCTAGGGGACGCCCTTAGACTGCATGATTGCAATTCTGACATAGGTTTTAGTGGAGACTATGGTATAGACAGGGCTCCTGAAGTGTTTGTAACATTTTGTGAACTAAAGGGTTTTAAACAGAGGCTAGATGGCCATATGACAGCGATGGAGATACTGTGAATTTGGGGGGAGGTATTTGTGTGTTCCTGCATTGTGCAGAGGGTTGACTTGCATGGCCCTGGAGGTCCCTTCCAGCTCTGATTCTATGATTATAGAATGACCTACATTTGGTGTTGTTCAGTCATCTGAGGGTTCATGTGACAAAGGTTATGAGTTACCCTGACCACCCAGACTAGTCCTTGTATATTGTTTCTTAGTATAGTTTGGTTTTAAACCACCTATGTGGTTGCAAGATACACTACTCTTGGACAGGCATCTCAGTCTCAGGCCAAGGCAATCTATGCCACAGCACCCCCCAGATATTAGGACATAGGGCAGTGTCTCCGTTGCCCCTTGCAAGGAGCTGGTCTTTCAAGCCCAACACAAAGCTCCCAGCCTTTCCTTTTTGCCACTTAGACTTCACCCTCGCCCCCTTCATCAGTTATGACCAAAGAACTCCAGATCTATGGGCTCCCCCAGAGAGAAGGTCTCCAGAAGCAAGCCCCCTGCCTCTGGCCAGCTTGCCACCTCAGAAGAAGTCCCTGTCAGCCATGTGATGCCCCTCCGGCAGATCCAGGCTTCCCAATTCCTGGGCCATGATGGGACAGGAGGAAGGGAATAACGTGCCATGGCAGGCTACAATTCATTCCCCTGGAACTGACCTCAAGTGGGATGCCAACAGGGAGGCTCCCATCTGCCTATTAAGCCAATATCGGCAGGCACTACCAGCAAGCATGAAGGAGGCGGCCACGAAACCCATTAATATGTGTGAGGTAGTAGAAGTCCTCCAGAAACTAGATGCCTTTTTGGAGCGCCTATGTAAAGCCCACCGAATCTATTCGCCCACCAGCCATGAAGTCGCAGGTGCTAAGCAGATAGTGAGTGGTGCCTTTGCGGCTCAGTCAGCTCCAGATATCAGGTGAAGGCAGCAGGAGGCTGAGTTGAACCTGAAGGAGACTAGAGAGGAGCTGTTCAGCCAGTCAGATGGAAGGCTATGGGCGTCAAGCCAAGCAGCTGGCCCAAGAAGTGGAAGGCATGCGGAGGAAGCTGTGGGCTGAAGTGCTTCCCTCAATAGCATTTTCCTTCCCCAGTTGCTGCAGGAGACAAGAGAGAATACCCTGGCAGAGATGCAGGTCCAGATGGAGAAGCGGAGGGTCATCGACCTGGAGGTCCCGATGTATGAGGTGTCTGAGCTCCTGGGCGTCTACAGAAAGGCCAAGCAGCTGGTGGAGGGAAAGTTGTCTGGAAGCAAGCAGAAGACCGAGCAGATCCTCAAAGGAAAACTGGCTGCCATCAATAAAGCCTTGTGCCTGAAGCCAAAATTGGACCAGAGAGAGATGGCCAAGGAAATGGTAGAGGCACAGAAGCAGCTGGCCCAGTGCCAGGACATGGTGTGCACCTACAGGGGCCTCCCCAAGCAAAAGAAAGTCCCAATTGCCAAACCCTTGTGTGAAGTTATAAAGGGGGGTGAGCAAACACCCTTTAAAGTGAGACACTAAGTAACATCAGACCTTAAAAAAGTGAAAAGGCTGTTGTTAAAAGCGCTGGCCCTAGGGCTACCTGATGTCAGCAAGGCTGCCACCCTCCTAATTCCTGAAAGATATGGGACTGCAGTTGGAGTTCTGTACCAGATGGAGTGCACCAGGCAGAATATGCTGTGATCACCGTGCAAAGGCAGAGGCAATTGCCCTGACCAGAACACTTGAATTAGCAGCTGAAGCCAGAGCAAGCATCTGCACTAATTCAACATATATGTTTTGACCCTCTATGCCTATGAAGCCCAATCTAATGAGAAGGAATTAATTTACACAACAGAAGAGGTTACCGAATATGGCCCCAAGATCCTGAGACTTTTGGAAGCTGTACTGTACAGCACATCAAAGCCATTCAGCACCAGCAGAAAACTTGTCTGCCCAGTGTTTCAAATCAAGCTATCTGAGTGGTTTCACCATTATACCCAGGAAGAAGAAGGAGGGAAAGCCCAGGGAGCATCTACCGATCGTGATCAAGGACAGCTATCTGATAACATGCTTATTTGTCCCCAAAGCTATAGCTTGGCCCTAGTGCAGCAAACTTATAAGAGAACACATTATAGGAAACTCTGCCATAGCAAGGCTAGATAGACAGGCGTTGTGGACTGTGTGCTACAGCTGCAACCGGATGTGTGTCCTGTGCCAGAAATAATCCAAGACAGGGCCTAAATTAGCCCCAGAGATGCAGCATGTAGAAACTACCCCATTTAAGTTTTTGATAGTCAATTTCACTGAGCTGCCTAGGTCACTAAGTACTCACTAGTCTTTGTGTGCTTACTCCAATTGGAATAAGGCCTTTCCCATCAGAACCAAGAAGGCCTCTAAGATATCGGCCCCAGAGGAAGGTGAGAGAGCACACCAGTCCATTGGAAGAATTAAGTAGCTAAAATGTGTCAGAGGACTAGCTTTAAGTAACCTGACACATTGCCCATTGCCTTGTTCAAACTGAGATGCTTGCCCAGGAAAGGGTTGGAAATTAAGTTAAGAGCTTATTCATGGAAGGCCCCTGTTAGGGTAACTGCTCTCAAAAAGAACTTGGGGAATTAGATTGAGAGACAGCTGGCCCAATAGGAATCTTTTTTATCAATGTATACCAGGCTCAACCATTCAGAGAGTGATGCTCAATAAAATGGACTCTAATTTAATAAAAACCAATTGTAATTTATTTAGAATAATAGCTCTTTCACACAAGATAAAAATACAAAACACTCACACATTCACACAGGTCTAAGGAAATACAGATAGATTGATAGGGGTAACATATATGGGTAGACAAACAGGGTCATATTTACCATCGTCGTCTTCAGGGAAGGTTTCCAATGGCGACATAAGAGGACAGGGGAAATGGACCCAAAACTGTGGCCAGAATTGGGGATGGATCTAGACAGTGGGATACTGTTAGATGCACACATGAGTGGAGTTGGGTCAGAGGTTAAATAGGCTCCCTCAGACCCTTCAGGGGCTGGGAGGTCTTGGGGAGGAGCAGGGGGAGGCTCTGCGATGACCAAGAAGGCTGGACATCCCTTGCTGACACCTAATTGGATGCCAGTTTTGACCAATGAACTTCACCTTAGTCTGGTGAAGCTGGAAATTTCCAAGCTGCAATGCTGCCTGGGGCGGCTCCAAGGTATTAGACTGGGGTGAGAATGGGAATGGCTGGATACTTAAGGTTAAATGGGATTAGCTGGGAAGGTGACAATAGGGAATCAAATACTGGCCTAGGTACCACCCGGGTTAGACAAAAGACTTGATGAAGACAGAAGATGTCCTTCCTCTTATCTCATCTTCTGCTGGGCAAGATTTATTGTTCTGGTATTGCTGAGCAATTAGGATCAACAGTGGAGCTATTAATCCATTCATGAGGTAAATGAGTTGCTTGCAGGCTAGGGTGTGTACGTGTGACTTTCCCACTAAGAAGGAATGAGTTCAGCCTGGTGGGGTATGCTTGGGTCAGGAAAGCAAGATGGATTCTGCTGTTGTTAGCTTTAGGTCCATGGAGCCAGGCTGGAAACATGGTGGCCTGGCTTCTTCCACTGCAGTGGCCAAGACTGGGCACACAAGGAGCAGCTGGAGCATGTCTGTAGTTCTGGCTAACACTCTTCAGAGATGTAGAATGCAAAGCTGCCATATAAGCCTTAGAAACTGTAAGCAAAGTCCACTTCTTAGAGCAGATGTGTGAGAGTCAAATCTCCAGGCACCCTGGCAACCACACTGGCGATCACGATGTCCACATGTATGAAAAGTAGGGGGCTTTTCCTCACACCCCTCCTTGTGTAACAGGGAGTAAGGGAGACCCAGCCCAAGTAGGGACTCTTGTGTAGTTTCAAGAGATTCAGTCGTTAGGAAGAGCTATGAATGATGTGTCTAAATATGTGTTAGAAATTCTCCCTCTCCAGGTGCATCATCCCATGCATAAATTCCAACCTGGACTCATCTTAAACCTGATACAGTCTGTTTCTGGGCCTAAAACTTACCCAACCACCGACCTTTGGACCCCACTTACCAGCAACAGTGGGGTTCACAGACAAATAGACAACCCCTAGCTGCCGTCACGAAGGGTGAGATATGCTCAATGCTCGGGAAAAAAAGTCAACAAAGGAGCGGCTGATCAAGTAGAAGACCTATACCAAGCCCTAGTCAATGTTTTGTGGGTTTTTTATTCTTTACTTGTGTTTAAGCAGATACCGGAGCTGGATTCTGCGATTTGACCACACTTAAGCGAAAGCTAAGAGTTTTGGGAAAACAGAGGATTTTTCTGTAAATATTGCTGTCCCAAATTCGAATAGTTGGAATTGTGGTTAGAGATTAAGGAAAAGTATTTTAGCAATCAGGGGTCTAACTAATCAGGATTTGGAAAGCCCATTGGCTAAGTTAGACCCCCGCGAACCGGAGTGAATGGGAAATGTCATTGTCTTATAAGCATTTCATAAAAGATGAGGAATGGGATCATGAAACCGGATTCAATACTCTAAGTAGGCTTTGGCTAAATACACCTAGGGCCTCGCCAAATACAGACCTTTTGGTTTTAGAAAGTCAGGAACAACTTTGTCCACATTATTGTGTGCAGGTTTGGGGTTATAGAGCATCTGCCATAGCTGTGCTTCTGTTATATAGCCAAAAGTATCCGCGATATAGGTACAAGAAACAAGTGGAAACTCTGGTGGGTTTTAAGAGAAGGTTGCCCTGCCCAGACGTGGATAATGTGTGGCAGGCCCCCTCAATGGAATAACTTGTGCTGGAGGTGTAGAATTAACCAATAGATGTCTGCTGTAGGTGTTGTTGTGTATGTGGCTGGCTGGAGGAGCAATCGGTTGTTTGATATTTGCTATACTACTCTGTGTGGGAGACTGTATAAGAGAGACCGTAGATTCCAGATGAGTCTGGTCAGATTTTGACTGGAGTAAAAACGCTGAGAAGTCTGGTGAAGAGAGCTGAGTTTAACTCTGGTGGAAATTTATTCAAGTGGTTAACAAGCTGGCTTCCTAGCTTAGCTGGCTGCGAGAGGGTTATGTTGTAATCATGGTTTTAATAGTGTTATACATCTTGCTATGTTGTTGCATTCATTGTCTTCCTGCATGTATGGAACATCTTGGATCCCTCAGGGCCTTAAAGGAAGAACCGGTGGCCCAAGATCCTGTGTATGAGGTGATGCTAGCCAACCGGCAAAGGTATATGAAAAGCCAAGCTGCGCAGTAAGTACTTATGCGAGCTTGGAAGGGGGGATTGAAGCAGGGCTGAAATAAAAAGATAATAAGGTAAATTGAAAGCCATCAACTAGGCACAAGGGCAAGAAAACAAAAGGTCAAAGAGATTTTAAAAGTGCTTGCTAGACGCTAGTGAAATAATCCTCCTAGATTGTGAAAGTAAGGAAAGGGAAGTTAGCAGTGTGTTCGGCTTGTAGAAACATAAGGCAGCAAAAGAAGAAGTTAATCCTTTACCCACCAGCTTGGCCGCAACTGCTGAAAAGAGGAATTAGAAACTGGCTGGAATAAGCATTGAGTAAATATACCTTGGAAAATGTCTCAGGAGCAGGTCAAAGGTGCAAATGTGGTTTTGATAAAGCATATTGCTGCAAAATTGTTAGCAACATCAATGCCATGTATGATGTATGGGATATGTAATGATGTATGGGATATGGGGTGGTCCTTTCCTGTAATTGTGCGAGTGTTTACTAGAAATGATTGTGACTATAAAACTGTAGACCTTCCTGAAATCGGGGCTCCCAGATTTGTTTAGACATGAGTCTGATCTAGGGTCCATGTACACGTTAAATAAATGGCCGTTTCTTCCTGATTTTGCCTGTGGCCTCGTTTCTGCCTGACCACCAGCAGCTAAGGTTGTTGCTACACTATCACATTTTTTAAAACGTTTCCCATGAAATCGTCTGGGCACTTTTTTCAGCATTTCAGGCCCTCCTTTGTTACTTCTTTTAGAAGTGATGTTGATGATCACAAAGGTGATATCTTGTGCTTAAGCAGACTATTGGATCATAAAAGGAAGGCCATCTCAAGGTTCCTTTTTGGGGCCCCACTCCACCGCACCCATTCGGAATGCTCTCAGCCCCTCCCTATGCTGCCTTTGAAAAAAGTAAGGACTGTTCAGTGTGTCTACTAACATAGCTGGGGAATCAGTGTGATATTTAAACATCCCTATCTACTCCAGGAGTATTCTTTTTCCATTGCTTAAAGCAGGTGATGAGTTTCTTCTTCTGGACTTGTTTAAAGCAGGAAATGGAGCTTAGCAGAAGAGATTAGTATAGTTGTTGCAACTTAGAGAGACAATGAGATTTTTTATATCTTTATATCCTTTATATCTAATAATAATCAACACTGAGATGGAAACTATATGACCTATAATATCACATAGTCATAACTGAGATAAAAAACAGGCTAAAATACATAAGAGTCCAGTACCTCTTACTGAAATAAAATATACTACCTCCCTTCTGTATGACTTTGCTACAATGGACTAATATGGCTACTCCTCTTGGAATCATTAGGCTAAGGCACCACATTTAACATTTGCCTGTTAGGATGAGAGTCTCAGCCTCCTTTTAGTTTTGTTTCTTGTGAATTTTTTCTTTTTTGGGAAAAAATTTCACATCAAAAGAAAATTGTTGGAAAACACATGTATATTTATGTGGCCTGGCGCATTCAGATAATAAAAAGATGGACATTTCTTAGGGTTGCCAGGTCTGACTCAGGAAATATCTGGGGACTTTGGGGGTGGAGCTAAGAGCAAAGTTGTGACAAGCACGATCAAACTCTGGCGTTCTAGCCATCACATTTAAAGGGACCGCATTTTTTTTTTAATTACTTCCTTCAACCCTCCTCCCCGAGCCCCAGATTAATTCTCCATTACACCCTACAAGTCTTCATAAAGTATAATGGGTGCTTAGCAAACATTTCCATCCCTCCCTGCTTTCTGATAACACTGGAGCAGGGGGGGAGCCTCCAAACCAGGGGATCCCCTGCCCCAAACTGGGGATTGGCAACCCTAATATCTCTCAAGTGGCCCCCAATCATCAGTTATTTACAGTGATCTGTGACTTTCCACTTTTACAAAACCATTCCTCTGCTACCTGATAAGGTGCCCTCAAAACTTGAGGGAGCTTCAAAGGCAGCTGTTGATTCCATGGGAAATGCTGCTATGATCAGGCTTCCCAATCCCCAGGTCCCAGCGGGGGATCCCCCAGTTTTACAGGCTTCTCCCTGCCCCCAGCCAGCTGGCCGGTGAGGGGAAGCCACCATGTACTTCTAGAGCTCCGGCAGGTGTAGAAATCTGCAAACAGGTCCGTTTTAAAAATGTGTGCCTTTAAAGTTGAACAGGAAACAGAAGAGCTTCATGGGGAAGGGTCACCAGCAATTTCGTCAGAGCACAGACCCTCCGTTTCTTTTGCTTTCATTTTCAGAGCAAGTAAAGTTGTGGAGGAACCAGACCCAGTAAGTGTGTGTGTGAGAGAGAGACGAGGGGCAGGGGATCCCCCGGTTTGGAGGTGTGTGAAGGGAAATGTCTACTGGGCACTCTATTATTCCCTGTGAAGAATGATTCTCATAGGGAATGATGGGGAATTGATCCGTGGGTATCCGGGGCTCGGGGGGGGGGGTGTTCTTTGAGGTAGAGGCACCAAATTTGCAGCATAGCATCTGATGCCTTTCCTCAAAACACCCTCCAAGTTTCAGAAGGATTGGACGAGGGGGGCCAATTCTATGAACTCCCAAAGAAGGTACCCCTATCCTTCATTATTACTAATGGAGGGAAGGCATTGAAAAGGTGTGCAGTCCCTTTCAATGTGATGGCCAGAACTCCCTTTGGAGTTCAATTCTACTTGTTCCAACCTTGCTCATGACTCCACCCCCAATGTCTCCTGGCTCCACGCCAAAGTCCCAAGATATTTTTTGAATTGGACTTAGCAACCATAGCTATGATGCCACTAATTAGGAGGGTAGTATGAAAAGCTCTTAGTGTATGTGTGTGCAAGTTCTGACACGTGTCTAAAAGAGCTCCATTAATTATTGCAACTGGCTCTACATAGCAAGTGCTTGTGAGAGACAATGAAAAAACTATGTGTGTCTTACGGCACGTCAAAGCGTATTCCTAGTTTTACAAATGCCACTGGATTTTACTTGTTTTTGTTAGTGAAGATGCCTATCTCTCAGCAAGATGTGAAAATGAAAGGGCTGCTGTGTAGCAAATCTCTGTGAAACTGGAAACGATGATGAACAGTGTTATCAAAGTCCAATACCTACTTAAGACTGTGTACTAGGAACTAGTAAAGATTTTAGATGTGATAAATTATATAGCTCAATGAATAATTGACTCATAAAGAGAGACATGCACATACACCTTCTGTTTGCCTTCCTTAATTCAAAGATGGTGTACTCTGGACAGGCAAAAAAATAGTCTACGAAATTGAAACATCAGAGATTTATTAGCTTTAAGAAAATAGCAGAGAAGTATTTAGGATGGATACTATGCCTCATGAGTGGTCATCTGTGCATTCACACTCATGGGATAGAGCGCCTGCGCCGATCCCCGAATCGGTACCTAAAAAGCCCAGGATTTTTTCATGCTCGGCACCAGTGGGCATGCGCAGGCGTCCCAGTACGCATGCTCACCGGAGCCAGCACGAGGATCCCGCCAGTTTTTTCCTGACCGCTGAAAGCCCCTAACATAGGGAGACCGTCAGCAGTGGGGAAGGAGGGCGGGTAGTGTGAATGCACAGATGACCACTCGAAGATCTACAGTTATAGGTAAGCAACCTGTCTATCTTCTTTGTGGTCTCTGTGCTTCACACTCATGGGAGATTAGCAAGCAAGACATACCTGGAGGTGGGAAGACGGTCAACCAGAAGAGACAGCTTGCAGCACCACAGCTCCCAGACGAGTCCTCTGCTGAGCATGCACATCCAGAGCGCAATGCTTCATGAAAGCATGAGGAGAGGACCAAGTGGCGACCTTGCATAAGTCCAACAAGGAAACACACTTCAGGAACGCCACCGATGTCGCCATCGCTCTAGAAGAGTGTCCACGAATGGGTCCAGGCAACGGCTTCTTCGCCAGCAAGTAGCACAGCTTAATAGTCTCAGTAAGCCACTTCGAAAGCCGTTGAGATGAAATTTTTGAACCCAATCTAGGAGCAGCACAGGAAACAAAAAGATGCTGGTCCTGACGAAAATTCTTAGAACGACTCAAGTAAAAAAGTAACACACGCTTGACATCCAAAGCGTGCCACCGACATTCCTCGTCTGAGGAAGGCATGGGGTAAAAGGTAGGTAACCAAATGTCCAACTTAAGGTGAAACTGGGAAACCACCTTAGGGAGAAACGAAACATCAGAAGCCAACGAAACTCCGAACTCATGGAACACTAAATATGGGTGGTCACAACGCATAGCCATGAGCTCCCCTACACAGCGTGCCGACGTGATTGCCACCAAAGTTGCAGTCTTCCAGGATAGAAGCTGTAGGGAACAGGTTGCATTTGGTTCAAAGGGATGCTGGGTCAACCTGTCCAATACTAATGGCAAATCCCACAACTGTGGAGGTGATCTGGACGGAGGATGCAACCTGACCAATCCTTTCAAGAATTGCTTCGAATGAGGATGAGCAAACACCAAATGCTCCTCAACAGGCTCATGGTGAGCTGATATTGCTGATAAATAAACTTTAACAGAAAAAAAGGAAAGTCCAGCATTCACCAAAGACAACAGAAAGTCAAAAATTGCCGGTAGACCCACCCGTTGAGGTGAGACTGCAGAATTAGCCAAAAACCTAAGAAACTTCCCCATTTCCTGTCATAGGAAACACGGATAGACAACTTTCTACTGTTCAGAAAGACGTGCTTGACTCTGCTCGAAAATTCACAGGGTCGATGAGCCATGCTGTCAACTTCAAGTGAGGAATGTTGTGGTGAAACACTTGCCCTTCCTGGGCCGAAAGAAGGTCTGGTTCCACCGGGAAATGATGGAAAACTCCCCTCACCAAATGGAGCAAAATTGGAAACCAGTTTTGCCGAGGTCACCACGGCGTGATTAGTATGCACCTTGGTTTCTCTCTCGCTATCTTGTTGACAACTTTTGTCAGCAGCAGAAGATGTGGAAACAGATACAGGAACCAACCCATCCACTGGAACATTAGACCGTCTCCCAAGAACGCCGGATCCATTCCTCCCTTGGTGCAGAACAGGGGACACTTCCAATTCAGGGCTATGGCAAAAACACCCACCTGAGGATACCCCCAGAGCTGGAACACAGGTTGAAGGAAGCGCCACTGCATCTCCCATTTGTGTGGAGATGCTGCTCCTCTGCTCAATGAATCCGCCTGGAGATTGAGGACTCTTGCAAGGTGTGCAGCCTTCACATAGATGCCGTGCTTCAGACACTCCAGCCACAGTTCTATTGCTTGCGCACAGAGCCGTTGGGAGACTGTCCCGCCCTGCCTGTTGACATAACAAAGGGCTGTAAGTATTGTCCGTCAACAGGGCCACAGCCTTCCCCGCCACCAAGGGACAGAAGGACGAAATGAATTGCCAACAGTTTGAGAGACCTAAGGTGTGAAGACGACGAAGAGTGGTTGCAATATGGCCGGAGAGACGTTCTTCCGAATCCGCCAGAAGGAGCTAGTCATCTATATACGGAAAAACGACTATGCCTTCAAGCCAAAGATGTGCAGCTACAACACTCATCATCTTGGTAAACACACGCGGTGCAGTACACAGGCCAAATGAAAGGGCTTTGAATTGAAAATGGTTGGAGCCTATCATAAACTGCAGGAATGCCTGTAAGATGGATGGATGCTGACATGGAAGTAGGCATCCTTCAGATCCAAAGTTGCCATCCAGTCCCCTTGGATGATGAGGGGAAGGATTGTTTGCAGAGTAGACATCCGGAATTTCTGGTACACGATAAACCTGTTCAGATTTTGAAGGTCCATTTGGGGATCAGGAAATAACGAGAATAGAATCCCCCCGTTCTGGCAGCTACAGGGACTGGTTCTATGGCTTGTTTCTGCAAGAGGTTGCTCACCTCCTCTAGCAGAGGGAGGGAAGGAGGTGTAGTGACAAATACTGACTGAGTCGGAACCTGAACAAAGTCTATCTTGTAACCTTCTGATACGATGGAGAGGACCCATCTGTCTGTGGAGATGGACTCCCAAGCCGGTAGATGGTGATGGAGGCGGATGTGAGAAGAAGGGACCGTGATGTGTGCGGCAGAGAAGTCAAAGGACCTGCTTCTGAGGGCGGGAGCCTTTGGATTTGTTAGTAGCCGCAGATGCTGAGGCAAAACAGGACTTGTTATTTCCCCTATAAGGAGAAATAATTCTCCGTCTGTGAAGAGCGAGGTCTCCAGGCTTGTTCAGGGGAGAATTTCTGATAAGGCCTCTTAGGCCAAGGTTTGTGCCACTGCTTAGGCTTGCCGGCCCAAGTAGATGCAGGGACGCCAAGGCTCCTCAAGGTCTTGATACTTTTGTCCATCTCCCGTAGGACACTATCAGTTGGGGAACTGAACAGACCACCTTCAAAGGGAAGGTCTTCAACATAGGCCCTGGTGTCAGGCTGAAGGGCCGTAGACCGTAACCAAGAGTGACAGCGCAGGGAGATGGCGGAAGTGAGGGTCTTGGCAGAGACATCCACCATGTGTTTTGATGCTGCCAGCTATTGTTTAGCCACAGCAAATCCCTCTCTTTGCAGCTCCTTCAGCGAAGCCCGCTTCTCCTCACTCATGGATGACATCAACGGTGTGAGCTGTTCCCAAACTGAGTACTGGTAGCGTGCCATACATGCAGTGTAGTTGGGAGATTTTTACTCCCAAAGCTCCCGCTGAGTAGAACCGTCTGCCAGCATTATCTATCTTCTTGCCCTCGTTGTCAGGTGGGGAAGAGTGGGTCTTGCGTGTCTTTGAGGTTGAAGAAACCACCACCGAATTGGGTTTGGGGTGGGAAAACAAAAACTCAGCACCAGCCTCCTGGACACGATACATGTGGTCCAGGCGTTGTGAAGAAATTGGTGTGGATGCCGGCTTTGCCCAAAATGCCTTCACTGCCTGCAGAATGACCTTGGTCACTGGAAGGGCCACAGCCATTGATGTGTCTCTTTGCATTATATCGAATACAGTATCATCGATGACTGACTGCGGTTGGACCACCGAGAGGGAGAGAGACTGTGCCATACACTTCACCAGATCCCCGTATGACTTGAGATCCTCCGAGGGGGATATCGGAAGGTCCTCAGCTATATGCGAGTCTGGAGAAGGTTCCGCTATCTAATCTGGATCATCGGTACTGACCTTGGAATCCGATGTCGAAGAATCTCTCCTCACAGAGTGTTCCGATAACATTGGGGTTGAAGCACATTCAGGTGACCGGAGCGATACCGATGGATGAGCCTGTGGGTCTCCAGACCGCTCTCTGCGTCTCTCAGGAGGAATTGACACCGATGCCGAAGGTGCACGACGAGTGGCCGAGTGATGCGAAACCCTTGAGAAGTGCGAAGCTTCTGAACCTTGGTCCCAGTCCGGTAACTCATGTGGAGGGTACCAAAGATATGAGTAAGGCCCAAATGAGCAAGGCCACTGACTGTTGAATCACAGCACTTGACTTGATCTCTCTCCGTCCTGTATTAGGCAGAAGTGGTTCTCGGCGCCGAAGCCTCGACCTCCGATACCGAACCACTGTCGCTCTGACGACGCGACCCCGACCTGGACGAATGAGTCTGCTGGGTTAAGTCGATTTCTTGCTCCAATCCTGAAAAATGGGTTGGCTGAGAACTGCGTCTTCCCGATAGCGATAGACTTTGGGGACTGGGAGATGGCCAGAATTCTCCGAGGTGGAGCAGCTTGTGCCGACACCAATTCCATTGAAACATCCCTAGAAGGGGAAGGAGCGCGGGAAAGTCTGTTCGTCCGCTTATCCTTCAATTTCGACTTCTTCGGGAGGGACGATTGGGTCCCTGAATCGTCCCAACGTTTCTTAGTTGGCGTGGGCTCCACTGACCCTTCAGAGGGTCGTTTTGTGGATCGACCCCGCTCAGTCGGCATACCCGTCTGTGCTGGCGACGATGGATCGATCGATGTTGAAGCCATAGGCTGCGTAGCGTCCCCCATTGATGCCGACGGGCCTGTTGCCATTTTCGGCGGACAAAGAGCTGATTTGACTAAGGCTGCCAATAGCCTTGAAGCCCAATTTTTCCATGTTTGCCTCGAAAACCTCGAGCAATGCGATCACGAGTCGACACGGTGTCCCTCGCCCAGGCACAACAAGCAGAGGGAGTGACTGTCAGGGGGTGCGATTTTGCTACCACACTTCAGGCAGCGTTTGAAAAACCCCCAACGCCTTTCCATATGCACTGGAACCCACAAGGGGGAAAAATAAAGCCCTGAGGGGCAAAGTCCAACACAAAGTTCTTTTTTTTTTTAAACTACTAACCAGAAATAGGGAAAACAAAAAAACCCGGGCAATAAGGGAAAATCCAGAAGGATTACCAAGCACCGACCGGAGAAGTCCAGGAAAGATTCTTTCAACGCGGCGGTCAAGAAGGAACTGGCAGGATCCTCGCGCTGGCTCTGGTGAGCATGTGTTCTGGGACGCCTGTGCATGCCCACTGGTGCTGAGCGTGAAAAAATCCCAGGCTTTTTAGGTACCGATTCGGGGATCGGCGCAGGCGCTCTATCCCATGAATGTGAAGCACAGAGACCACGAAGAAGATCTAGAAGCAAATACAAAAAATATGGGGATGACAGGAAACCGCTTTGGATTGTGCCAACAGAAGTAATAAAGCTATATTCAGATATTAATGAAAAGAAATGGTTATCATATAAACAACTGTTAAAAATACAAGGCGGTAAGGTGGAATTAAAATCGGTGGAAGAATTGGATTATAAGCATAACTGGTTTCAGTTGCAACAAATTAAAAGTTTGCTTGAACAAGTGTGACGGTGATGAATGGGTTAACAAGAAAACTAAGGACGCATAGAGCCTGCGTCAGGTGACCTGAGGGTGGGGGCCAGAGTGCTCGGAATTCTGAGGTGATTGACAGCTAACGGCTGAGGGCAGTTAGTGTCAGACGGAGTCTGAGGGAGACGGCTGAAGAGAGCAGTTGGTCTGAGAAGGAGCTGAGACAGGAGCTGAGGAGAGTCTTCAAGAGAAGCAAAGCTCACTGTTCACTCTATTTAGACAGCCACGGGGCTGTGTGTGACTAGAGAAGAGTCACAGTAAAAGACCTGAGAGGTCACAGACACAGAGACACTTCTCTTAAGAGCTAAAGAGGTGGTTGAGGGAAAGACACCAGTCGACTTAAGGGACTTGGCACATTATACCCAAGAGGCCAACCCAGAATAGTGTTGGAGAGTGAAAGCTGTATGATCTGTGAAACCTGAGACCTAAGTGAATTTAATATTATATAGCCTGAACTACGAAGAAACTGTTAACTACTTGAGATACAATATAGCCCATGTATATAATTCCCATTCCCCAGTTGAAGACGGTGTGTGTATGTTAATAAATTTCTGTGGTTTACTTAAAGTTCTCTGGTGCCAGTATATTGGGAAAGCTATCAAAGCTGCTGTGGTCCCCGCCCTACAAACTGAGTTTATATCCATCTGAAAGCAAAACAAAACCCCCGAAGAGACTAGTATTGAGAAATCCATATTACACCCACCCCTTGAGTTCCATAGCCGTGAGGTAAAATTCAAGAGGAAGAACTGAGGCTGAAGAGGGGCTGGGGTAGCCATAAGCCGCATATAGAAGCAATCCAGTGAGACCGCGAGGCGCGCTGCTATAACAAGATATTAGAAATGATAGAATAAGACAAGAACAAACAGAGCTGGAAAGAATGCTGTTCAGCGATAATGAAAAATTGATTTCAATAATTTACAAACTATTATTGAAATGGTCTACAGAGAATGAAGTGGTTAAATCTCAAATGATAAAATGGGCGGTCAATATAAATAATACAGATGGAGCAATGGGAATATTTATCGAAGAACTCTATGAAGATATCGACACGTAATAATATTAAAGAAAACTGTTTTAAAATGTTGTACAGGTGGTACATGACTCCTAAGAAACTGTTGAAAATGAATAATCAGGTATCTGATAGATGTTGGAAATGTAAAAAACATGAAGAATCTTTCTATCACATGTGGTGGACTTGTGAAAAGGCAACACAATTTTGGCAAATGATTCAGCAAGAGATTTCAAAGATTTTGGGTTAAACATAAAGAAGACACCAGAAATCTTTTTGTTGGGATTACAAATGGAAAATTTTCCTAAACAAGATAGAACGCTACTTTGGTACATGCTTTCAGCTGCACAGACATTGTATGCACAGATGTGAAGCAGGATAAAATACCAGAAAAGTGGGACTGGATTATGAAAATTATGCATTGGAGTGAAATGGACAAGCTTACAAGAATCTTAAAAGAACATGATATAAAAAAGTTTAATAATGAGTGAGGAAAATTTCAGAAGTATGTTGAAAAACAATGGAAGGTGAAAGGACATTTGGTGATCTTTGATAATAGTTAAATGTTAGGGGAGGGATAAATGGACTATAGTTAAAAAATGTGAATATATCCTTTTTTCCAACCTATTTTGATAAGGATTATAGTTAAAGTGAGACTATGGGAATATATATTTCTTCAATTTTATTTTATTTTTATAAGGCTTGGGGACTAAAGGACTATAACAAAGATGGATAATAAATGTAGTAAATGGTTCTTTCCTTATGTTTACTATAGATATAAGATTTTTAATGAAGATTCTTAAAATGTTAAAACTTTTTTTTTTTGGTATTTTAAGCAAAATGCACCGGTGGAAGTCACGAAAAGGGGGGGGGGAGGTGGAAAATGTGATGCAATGTATTGGTACTAAATTTTTAATAACAACTGAATATTAATATAATATGTTGCAGAATAATAAAAATTGTTTTACAAAAAAAAAGATCTAGAAGCAGTTTCTAGACTTTTGTTTAATTAGTAGTGTGACTTTTCTTAATTTAAATCTCTATTTTCATATGGCATTAGAATTTACATTAAAGATATCTACAAAAGGATCAGACAGAGAATCTAGAAGATTTCACCAGAGTCTAATTTGGCAAGAGAGATCAGATTCCCAAGCTGGATCTGCACATCCCTTGAGCGGAGCAGCCTCACATGCATCAAATGAGCATCAAGTTAAACAAGCCCTAATCAACTGCACCTTTTAAATCTTTTTTGAACATAAGGAAATACTCTAAGTAGAGACTGTTCAGTCATATCCCTCAATTATTCTGCTTCACAACAGACATCTCATGATAAATTACTGCAAAAAGTATTGCACTAAACTGCAGTCTCTTTGTAGAAAAGATTCAAATGCTTTAAAATATCCCAATTCAGACATCCTAACCAACTCTGATTAAGTAAGTTTGCCTAAACTAGAACTTATTAAAATGTTGACTCTGCACAAGGAGAGGAGATTGTGAGCACACATCTCCAACAATTTGAGATTTATGTGACAACTTGTGGTTTGTGACAGCTGAATCTAACCTGTCTGGAGTGGCAGCTGCAAGCTTTGTGGTCACATTTTCCTTCCAGCATCATCTGTTGAGTAAAATTAATAGAAATCAACTTTCTGCATCCTTGGAAACACTGATCTTCTTGAAATGATGCCACATTATGGCCTTGAGAAATGTCCTTCCCAGAACTGCAATCAGACATTCAAGCCCAGCCATAGAAAAGATCAGCCTGATAAGCTTGTACCCACAGTGGTATACATGGTAAAAAACCCCTGTTTTGCTTCCTGCTTTTCCAAGTGTCCCTGAAAAGAATGGGGAGGGGGGAGGGCTTTCTTTTCCTTTCTTCAGGGATGGCGCATTCAGCCCATATGGCATGTATGACACTCCTATTTCTAAGATGACAAGTGACTCTGTTATCTTGACGGGCAAACAAAGGAATATTCAATGAACAATTAAATTGCACAATATTTTTTTTCAGGAACTATGGCTGTTCCTTGATGAACACACAATAGTGAAACTTGTTCACTTGATGTCTGCACGCTGTAATCTTCAGAAAGAACAGAGACTACGTGAAGAAACTAAGAGTGACTAAATCCAGGCATTCATTTTGGTCCCAGTGTCTGTTGCTGACAGCATATCCAAGTCATGTTGCTTGTTGCTGCCAAATTTTGACTTCCCCCTTCATATATCAGTGAAAAATTTCCTGTACTCCAAATCTGACCTTTGTGCTTTTGCCTGCAATAAGAAGTCCTTTTGCCTAGTTCATCTTTATATGATCATTTTCTTTCTTGCGCACATAAACCAAATATATCCAAATTACTGTTGCCACCATTTTTCTGCTGATCTGATGCTAAGCCATTCAGCCTTCCATGTTTCAACATACAAATGATGTACACACACAGCTATCACTCTTTGGGGGCCAGAAAGATTAAAATAGATTTATCAGAAAGTAAACTCTAGCCACCAACTACTCTTCAAAAATTTACAACTCACCATGTCCTGCTATATTACATCTTATTCTGAATGGTCAGTGTTCTGATAATTGTAAGTTTTGTCATTTATTTGACGGCCTCTCTTCTTTGCTCATCCCCAGTTGTCTGGCAACCAGAAATGCTTCCTGCATTCTTTGTTTCTTGCTGTTCCTCTTTCTTCTTTATCTGCCTGGAAATATTTGACATTGCTTTCACTATTAGCATTCTCTAGTAGTGTTATTAGAGATCCAGCAAGAAGACTATGAAGCGCATTGTTACCAGTGACATTAAGAATGGGATTCGACTTTTGTATGCATTGCCCAGAATGCCATGATGCTATAGAGAGTAACTGTAGCATGAGCTGCTCTGTTTATTTGAGAAAATGGAAGATACCCTTATGGTAATATTGATTCCTGGGCCATCCAGTGGACCATCTCTTGGACCATCTGACTCAGTTGAGTATCTAATATTTTAAATAAAGGCTTTGTTCAGCCCTGCTGTGTCAGTTAAATGAGAGATATGATGGACTGAATTTGGAGCCTTTTGAAGGCAAAGCATGTGCTCTACTGCTCCCCTCCTCGAAGAGAAAAAAGGAGTGAGAGAAGCAGCAAATCTAGAAAATACAGTAAGGACAGTTGACTTTCACTATCCCCAGAATGAGTGTAGAAATGTTATTTTAGGTCTTAAGAAAAAGTTTTATTTAATCTACTTGTAATAGATTGTACCTTGGGAATCAAAAGGAGAGTGACTCTTTACTAAGAAATGTGGAGAACCTGGGACAAGACTAGGAAAACTGACCATAACACTATGGGAGTGGAATTCCACCCCACCATCAAAAAGTTCATCAGTCATATTAAAGTTCAGAAAAGAGATTTTTACAAAAAGAAAGATGGAAGTAGAGGTAAAAGGTCAGATTCTTTCAGGAAGACAAGATTAATTCTTTAAGAAGTAGAAGTCATATGCAAGGGTAGGGCTGCTCCTGGTGTTCACATTGTTTTAAGATGAAAACAATACTTCTGAAAGTATTTTCCCCCAAACCTTCAAAGCTGGAGTAGCCTAGGACCTACATATCTACAGGACCAACTCTCCTGCTGTGTCCCTCAGAGAGTTCTACTCTCATCAACAGCTACTGATGGTCCCCAGTCCAAAGAGGATGTTTAGCCTTGGCCAGAGCCTTTTTTGGGGGAATGGGGGACTGCCCACTGCCCATTTTTCAATTCTGGGCATATTATAGTCTCATAGGAGCATTATCCCCTATGTTAACGGGCCATCTGGATCTGATTATTATTCAGTGTATAATTATGGAAGGTTTTATCTATGGTTTTAATTGCATTTTTAATCTTTGTGAGCTGCCCTGAGCCCTGCTTGCAGGGAAGGACGGGATAAAAATCTAACAAATAAATAAGCACTTTACTACCAAAAATTTCCATCCTTTTTCATATCTATTTATAGCCAATATTTCCTTATTTAAAGACATTTTGGTGCTGTTTTTTCTTTGCAAGGATTATGTTATACAGCACTGATTCCCAGGGTCATACCTGTGAGGGCCATGGCACCTACCAGTGTGTTTCCTGGCATATTTTTTCTTCTTGACTCCTTTGGGGGAAATACATGCCTCTTTCTTATGCTTTAAGATTCCTTATGTCTCTGAAACGGGCAATATTGAAGGAAAGATTGAGACTATAGGGGAACTGTGCCTACAGTTAAAATTTTCTGGCAGTACATTTGAAGATTTATGCCTGCCAGTGGTGGCCAAGGATGATGTTTTGTTGCTAATTGGCATACTAAAAATATGGGTAGCATTCACCCAGACATCTTAAGGAACAATTTCAAATGTGTAGTTGTTTAGAAGAAGATATTGGATTTATATCCCGCCCTTCACTCCGAAGAGTCTCAGAGCGGCTCACAATCTCCTTTACCTTCCTCCGCCACAACAGACACCCTGTGAGGGGGGGGGCCTGGAGAGGGCTCTCACAGCAGCTGCCCTTTCAAGGACAACCTCTGCCAGAGCTATGGCTGACCCAAGGCCATGCTAGCAGGTGCAAGTGGAGGAGTGGGGAATAAAACACAGTTCTCCCAGATAAGAGTCCGCACACTTAACCACTACACCAAACTGGCTCTTTAAACACAAAGAACACTGCTGATACAGAGACATGTTCTTCAGATTCCAAGTCTGTTACACGATTACCCCATCTTCAGATCCCTTAAGACATGAAATACCCACTGTGTGATTTGGGCTGTAACCATCACATTTGAATATTTCTTGTGAATGCACCTCTGTATAGAAATATTCAAGATTTATCACATTCATCCAAAGCTGAAGTTCTGTAACTGAACAGGGAGCACAACACACAAAGGACAAGACATACAATGCTGATTCTGCTGCTTTAAAATAGAATACAACTAGGACAAGTCATGGAAGCAAGAAGTAGAATCATTATTGTTGGCAAAATTGCTGGCAAGTCAGCATGTCATGATCCGCAGATAGCAAAGTCTCAAGAAGGAAATGAAAGCCTCTGTGACTCTCGAGCAGATAATTTGCTTCAGAGGAAAAGAAACCTTGTGTATTTTGTTCCTTTGCAAATCTAATAGAAATTGACAAACACAGGACAATGACAATCCAAACAGAATGCTAGGATGCTGGGCTTTCATCACACTTTACTAAGCACTAGCTGACACAGGGATTCTGTCCCTCACACAATTAATTTAAAAAACCCTTCTGTCCTATGCAGCATATTATCTTAATATTTGCATCATATTATGACCCAGAGATGCTGATAACTTGCCAATTCAGCAAGACAGATGTGGCTAAGAAGGCTGCCTTTTTCCTATATAACTCTCATATCCTTGTGACTCCCTTTTCTTGTTTCCTCAAGATTAACAGTTCTGTACAATTTTAGTTTAAAGGAATAGCACAAGATTGTCACATTGTTTTCCATCATTGAATGGCTAGTGGCAGCTATATTTTATGCTAAGCATTCTCTGTTGCTGATATAGCCATGATGTTGCTTCTGCTTGCAAAAAGGTTATGAGTATCATTACTTTATTACTTTTGCTTTGCAAGGGGCTTGGCCCAGGCATAGCCATTAGGTAAGCTCAGTCTCCACCATCACCTTCCTGTTTAGCCCCTCCCCCCTTTCCAAAATAAGCAGAAGCCCTTGAAGGGCCTGGGGTGTTTTCTTTGTAAAGGTTCTTAGGATAGGTGTCAACTGCAATTCTGAAATTGGTCACTGTGCAGAGGCGGGCAATGGCAAATCACCTCTGAATGTCTCTACCCTTGAAAACTCAATGAGGGGTCACCATGATCTGATTGTGACTTGATGGCACATTATTGTTCTTATACTTACTTACATTTTTATGGTTTTAGTTGTGAACTGCCTGTATCTGGACTAGCACTTCCACATTACGGGTGTTTCTTGTCTCAGGCACCTAGTGGCATCACACCTCTAAATTCATTTGATCATTTTCCATCTTCACTGTCTCTGTTCCATGGACTTCTGAACCTCTGAATAGTAAATATATTTTCCCCAAAACCCTCCTAAAATCCCTCAGCCCTGTATTTCTGCAACTTGTATGTTTCCCAGTGTGCACTATGTATGTATATATAATTTCATTATTTTCTCTTAATAAAACAACCTCTATTGGTTAAGCAAGTCTGATTAATTCTGAGAATTCTCTAGGAAGAAGTCCTGGTATACAATTGGTGCAGAAATACTGCTGTTACCCCCTCTTGCTAAGCTTAAGGTCTCCTTTAAGAGCTAATATTTCCCCAAATATTAAGAGACCACCTCTTTGAGTGACAAAACATCTTGCAATGAAAGGGAATTCAGCTTACAATCTATGGTGTTTCTACAATGCTGATTCAGCAGCACAGGGAATATGCTCTTGATTCTCTGAATGCTGACTGCCAAATTTTCTTTGAATTAGTTCTTTCATCTTTGAAACTTCTCTGCAATGCTTTGCTATAACTAAGAGTTTTGCCAACACTCCTCTTCTCTTGCTATTAGTCATTGACTGGTTATTGTCTTTAAATCTGTGCATGTGATTGACTGACTTGTTTGGTGGATACATGACTGAAGTATATACACGAGTTAATCTTTTTTCTGTATTGATTGCACTGCACATGTACTTATTCACATGATTTCCAACCAGTACTCACATAGTATGTTTGTGAGGAGCATCCTCTGCTTGGCTTCCTGGGGGTACCAAACAGCAGCTGTGCCCATTGTTGTACTGCTGCCCATTGTTGTACAACGGCTTTCTTTGGTGAGCAGGAATGACTTCACAATCAACCCCAGAATTTGAGTTAAGGGCCAGTTAATGCATTCTCAAGGATCTACAAGCTAACACATCACAGTCCATATGAGGGATGAAATTTCTCACATTATCGCTTAATATACAGATTTGTTTTACTTTTCAAATATGTCTTTACAAATATATATTTATATATTTTATTCTTTTCATATCAATAAAAAATCCTAAACACAAACCAGTACCTTTTAAACAAGAAAAACTGAATTCTACAGTCCCAAGTGAAAGACTCCTAGTACAAGGGCTGCGGTGGCATTTCTACCATTTGGAACATCATGTCTGCACAATGCAAGGTTCTGTATACTACTGCTGTGTATGAGGTAAACTTGAACCAGTTTTACATGATTATTTACTTTAAAGGGGATAATTGTACCCAAGTTTTTCCCCTAAGATCTGCTACTGAGAATGGGGTTAAAACATTGAAAAAAGGCCACTTGTGGTTCCAACCATATTGTGCTGTCGTCCAGAAAGAAAATCAATTGATAAAAAAATGGCTATTCCAGATACACTACAAACCTGAACACCAAAAAAAAGTCAAATCAATTTAAATACTCTGATATGGCAACACAAAGATTTTGGGGGTGGGATAGAAGAAAAAACAATTTGTTGGTTCTGTTTTACACATAAGTACCCCCCATACTTGCCAATTCAAACAGTTTTGAAATTAAGTTTACACCATCTTTAACAATGCCAAAATTAGTCAAATCCTGTCTATAGTAACTACATTTCAGGAATTTTGATGGGAGTTAAGATGTCCTGCTTCCAACACAAGTGATATGCAGAATAAAACCGAGTCTTACAAAAATGCCAGACTATTTTAAGGCACAGTGATTTTGGAAGCAATTTCTCTTCTAGTGTTGCTACAGCATATCCCGGCTTCCTGATTCACTGGAACTTACTTCCACGTAATGAGTTTGGGATGGAGGTTTCAGAGTGTATAAATATATCCACCAAAGTATGTATTTTGATGTTACGCAAACCCACTGTCCCCTTGTAAGTAGTGCAGAGATGGCATGTGTTTGCATCAGACGTAGGCTCCCAATGCTGCATGGAATTCTGTGAGGCACTGCACCAACTGCTGGAATTTGGGTCTCTCCTCTGGATCTAGTGCCCAGCAACAAGCCATCACAGCAAATCTACAAGATAAAGCAAGCAATGCTCAGGAAGCATGTCGAAAGTTCAGCCCTCTTTGCTTCTTTCCTGCAGTGACAGTTCTAAAGTCAATATTTATGACTAATTCATCCTATAAGGTCTGGACCTCCTTCCCTTCTGATACAAATTCAATGCTTCTCAGATTACAGTCACCATTATTTTACTTTGTTCTTCCTTTCCTAGCTAAGAGCAACAACTGATTCAATTATATTGAGTGCATACATGTACCATGATTCTTCCTTCGTTGCAATTCGTTAAAGGGTTTCTTTAGTATTCCTCAGTTATTAAGAGAAGAATAAAGTCAAACATTTAAGCATGCTTAGGTGTCATGAATATTACAAGCTTCACATCTCATCCTTTGTGGTCATACCCATTAGTAATAAAGCAGCAATGAATTTGTTTCCCTTATCTCTGCAACTCTCTTGCTATGAGAAAAAAAGAAACGACCCATCTGCCTACTGAAATGCCCCCCACACCAAGTCCCACCAATAGCAATGGCCCTTGTTGTATCAACTGGCCATTGTGGAGAAAGCAAGCAAATCATAAAGGCAAACATGAGATCCATTCTACACTTCAGATGGTTGACCATATATATCACTGTTCCACCTATCCTTCTTCCAGAGATCCGTCAGGAAACACAGAATGAAGAAAAAAGTGTGTAGAGAGAGAATACACACTGTGACACATGTACCTTTTTGGGGGGAAACAGCTGAACTGAGCATAACTTTTTAAAGGTGATGCAAGGTAAACAAAGGGAGCTTTAACAATATTTAGTTGTCTGCTCTCAGGCTCACTACATTTCAGTTTAGCCACAGCTATTGCTCCATCTTACACTCTGACTCCTAACACAGAGAAAAACTTAGATTATAGGAATGTAGTACTATTCTTTCAAAACATAATCTTAAGAAATTCTTCTTGCCCCGTGGTGCAGAGTGGTAAGCTGCAGTCCAAGCTCTGCTCATGACCTAAGTTCGATCCCAGCAGAAGCTGGGTTCAGGTAGCCAGCTTGAGGTTGACTCAGTCTTCCATCCTTCCAAGATCGTAAAATAAGTACCCAGCTTGCTGGGGTAAAGTGTAGATGACTGGCAAAGGCAATGGCAAACCACCTCCTAACAAAAAGTCTACCAAGAAAACGCTGTGACGTGACATCACCCCATGAGTCAGTAACGACTCGGTGCTTACACGGGGAACTACCTTTACCTTTTTATCTTAATACTACTTCAGTGTAATGGGAAACAGCAGTAGTCTTGTGACTCCAATCTTATCAGACATCACTTACAGTTCATCAGGACAGTTGATAGGCTGTGCTATTCTGTATCCATCTTTTAGATATGCAGCCATCTCAAAGGGGTCGATATCAACATATGGAGTTTGTCCTAATGTCATCAATTCCCACAAGGTCACTCCAAAAGACCACTGGAAAGAATATTCCAAACAATAATGGGTTGTATTTAGAAGTGTTGTTTCCATACTTTTCCAGAAGTGTCAATATACAACTATTTTAAAATGCAGTGTCTCTTTTCATACATTATTCATATAAATATTGAGAATACAACTTTACAACTGCTGTGATATAAACAGCCCTGTCAGTCCCCTAATGACTAGGATTACTTAACTACTACAAGAGTTCACTTCAAATAATGTTATGTATGCAGGTATTATTATCTCCCAAGCAGCAAATACACAAGCTTTCTCTTAATTTGAAGTGTATAAATACATACCAGGTGATATTTGCGGAGTACATATTTTGTAAGACTACCAGGTGAACTTTATGGCATAATTTATAGCTCCAAAATATACATTCAGAAGAAGTATAATCTATTCATCTCACTTTATTAAACACTAGAATGACAGCAGATATAATACTTTGTGTGAATCAGTTTGCTCTTTAAGTAGCCACATTGAACAATTGTTTTTCTAAACAGAACTAAGTTCTCTCCATATAAACAAATGCTGCTGAACAATTCTGATACTAACAGTGCGATAATCACCACAATATGTATTAGCTTAACAGAAGAACCTCCCACTGATTTAACCTGAATGCCTAGAGAGCATGATCCAAGAAACAATGACAATGGTATCAAAATTACTAGAGATATTAATTTAAAACTGATTTGTTACAGTTTTACTTAAATGCTAGTCAGATTGCTTCTGAAATAGAAAATATATAAAGCAGCTTTATACCAAACCATAGCTTTGATCTACCTTAAGTTCTGCATTGTCTACTCTGGCAATGACTCTACAAAGCCATTAGGAAAAGGAGCATCTTCTATACACATAGTCAATGTTTTCTTCCATCCAGAAGTGGGATTTAAAATAACTGGGCATATGGATTTAAGAAACAGTATGTGTTATTCAGTTAAAGTTTAAGAAGTTGGAAATGTCTTCGTTTTCTTTTTGATTTGCTACACTGCTTTGAGTTTGACCATTCATCATTAGCTTAAAACCAGGGCAATTACAAATGGCAGAATGCTCTAGCTTCCTCTGACCAGTTTTTGCTTGTACAGGTCTGAAGTTTTTAAAAAATCTGTTAGATTTAGTTTACACTTCTAAAATACAACTTCCAGTTCGATTCCTTTAAGGATTTGCTTTGAAATCACTTTATCATCATTCATAAATGATACATTTAAAAGCTCAGCTAACAAGAGAACTGCCTTATGCCTGGATGTTGTGTAAGTATGTGCAACTCCTTAAGACAGGACTTAAGAGTAGTCGTGACAACTCCCAGGAAATACATGGTGAGAAAAACAGGAAGAGGCATAACATTCAGTTTTGTCAATAACATACCACATCACTAGCACCAGAAAACTCGTTGTTAACCAAACTTTCAAGAGCCATCCATCGCACTGGTCTATTTTCATTGTCTCCAAGGCAATGGTAATCCATCGGAAATAGATCTCTGGACAGGGCATTATCTGTAATCTTTACCTGAAGTGCATCATCAATGCTGCATATTAAAATAAATACAGACAGGTCATAAAACTATTTACATACAGGTAAAAAGTCTGCTGTGAAAACGTTGTGAAAGCAACATCACTCCAGAGTCGAAAACGACTGGTGCTTGCACAGGGGATTACCTTTACCTTTTTTTTTTTTTAATTAAGTCATATGGAGGGAAGGTGGCATGGTATAGTCTGGCATGGTATAATACTGAAGAATACTCTGTAGAGGAAGGCAAAGGGAAACCACCTCTGCTTCTCACTTGCCTTGAAAGCTCCTTGCAGGGGTCACTATAAGTTGACTATGACTTGATGGCACTTACATATGTAGATATAAAGTCTTGCTTTGAAGTGCTGCTTATGTAACCCTCAAGCAAATCACAATGAATTTTAGGTACAATACAGGTTGAACAGCTGAATTTGAGATATTCCCCTTGAGAAACATTGGCAAGCATTCAGAATTAGCAAAAAGCTCACTATTATCATGGATGAGATATGTGCAGAAGAAAAGCTCATATATTGCAAGGACTCCTGAAGGAATCCTCCTGTGGAATGCTGGTGCTGTACTTGGGGGCAACACTACAAGGTGGCCCAGCCCTCACTGACACTGTTAAAAAAACATATACCCCACTTCTATACTTATTCCCCCCCTCACCCTGCCTCAACAAAGGGGTAGAGATTAAGCCTGTTCTCTGCTCTTGGTGAACCAAGCCACACATCAAGCCTGCCGGTATCAGCATAGCAGTCTGCATTCTGTTTCTTTGTCACAATAGAATAAGGTACAATGTTGGGAACTTGCTTTACCATCACCATCATCACTGTAAGTAGCAAATTTGACTATCCTGTGCCTATCAGTAGACTTTCCAGACCAGGGTTGTCAAACTCATTTCTTATGAGGGCCAAATCTGACATAAATGAGATCTTGTTGGGCCAAGCCATGTCAGGTTGGGCTGGGCCATGTGTGTACCTATTTATGATTAGGTGACAGAGATATAAACTTTATAAAGGACACAGACAAACACAAAGATTTTTTTAAAACCCTTAAAACATCCTTAAAATATTAACACTTGGTCTTAAAGTGATTTCTTTGTATTTCTCCCATGGGGCCCAGGGAACTGGGCAAAGGAAGCTCTGCGTCCTTCCTTCCCAGGAGGGAAAGGCGCCTCAGCCAATAGAAGGAAGAGAGGCTTGGCTCAGTAGCTCTGCTGTGCCTGGCAAAGCAAGCTCTTCCTCCCCCCTTTCTCCCCAAGGGAGGAGCCTCAGCCAACGGAGAAAATACAGGTTTTGCTCTGTAGCTCCTCTGCTATTGATCAAGCCTGGCAAAGCAAGCTGTGATGCAAAAGGAAGCAAGAGAGAGGGAGAAAGAAGCAGATGACAGCCAGTTCCTCGGAGACCTGATAGGAGCCCTCTCGGGGCCTGATCTGGCCCCTTGGCCACATGTTTGACACCCTGCTCCAGACGGTATCTTTAGATATCCAGATGACATGCAGCTCTATCTCACACTTGCAGCTGATCAAAGGAAGGCTGTAGAAACCCTAAACTGGGGCCTGAAAGCAGCTTTGGAATGGATGAAGGCTAAGACACTGCCGTTTAACCCCCAAAAGATGGAAGTTTAATTGGTGGGAGAAAGTCTTTTCTTTTCTTTGGCATTTCCTCAGAGATCTCTCCTTCCTGTCCAAATGTTTTAATTTTTTTATGTCTATGCATATATTTTTCTCTGCTTTTAATCATTTTAATTATTTGTGTGGTTTCTTGAGTTGATTTTAGTTTTCAAATGTGATTTTATTATGTTTTGTTAGTCACCTCGGGGCCCTTGTAAGGGCAGAAAGGCAAGATATAACATTGGAATAATAAAAATATATAAATCCTCTACATGATCCAATTGAGTACCATATATGCTAATTTCCCTACAGGAGCTATGGAATACTGAGGGAGAGACAGACAGCCTTGTTTAAATAGCTTTCAGCATTCTGGAGGATTGTTTGACTATTATTTTTTCTCCCTAAATACTCTTGTAGCTTCATTAAATTCATCTTGTAGCTGGATTAATTAGAATCAGAAGAATGCGACCCCAGTCCTAATTAATGGTATGCATGTGGACACCCGAGAATGCTGAAAGCTGTAGAGGGGATAGAACTCCTAACCTCACATGCACTCCATTATTAGGACCAGAGACAGAACTGAATGAGGAATAGAATTAGAGCTAGTGGTTGCTTGCCGTGAGATGTGCATCCCCCAGCCTTAATTTCACTTCCTACATTCTTTCTTACAGTATTTATCTCTCCATCCCTGAGCACTCTCACATCCTGTATTATACTACCATGTTTCAGACTACATGAACAGGTTCCAAGCCTGAAATGTCAGTGCAATTGTGTAACAGTACTCAAGAGAACTCTAGAGTTGAAGTTCAGTCCTAGATGAGTAGGAAGATACCCAGTATAGCCCCAGAGCTCAGCAGTATTGAGCTACTGTGTCAAAGGGGAAGGGAGGTAGCTTAATTTTTGTTGCCATCATCAGGCTGCTTGCAGGTCCCTCAGTAACACAAAGGCAATAGCTAAAATTTTATGATAAAGTAGGAGGGAAATACACATTTTATCTTGTTACCATTTGGAGAACTGCATGCTATTTATTGATGGTGGCCGACATCTATCTCATCAGCTGATTCTTCAAGACATCTTAATGGCTGAAGTACTGATACTGCAAGTCAAAGTATTCTCTGTAAGCATCCCTTTGCCAAGCTGCTGTTTAAGATGGGTGCAGCTACAAGCTTGTTATGGAAGAGAGTGGTTTGAACACAGACTAAACAGGAAGACACTTTACAGTACACCTTTAATGGACACAGAGCGTATGGCAGTACTTACACACAGTTTCTAGCAGCCAGGTCTTTGTGAATGACCTCCCTTCTAGCCAAGTAGCTCATTCCACAGGCAATCTGAATAGCCATATGTACAAGATCTTGCTGTGAAATTGCCTACAGAAAGTTGGTTACAATTATAAAAGTGTTAGAAACCCATTATTTGATCAATATTCTCTACCTATCCAAAGTACACAGTAGTGTTTTTTCATGTACAATGACAAGCTGTTGGTGCTTGTACTAAAACACAGGGCTCCTTGAACCCCACATGCTCCAAAATCTTGGTGTGTATTAGCTGTTTTAGTGACAAAGATGAAAGATTTAAATTTGTCTTCTTGCCTGCTGCTTTTCAGTGGGAGGATACTAGAAACATTTGCTCTTTCAGTACAAATAACTGAAGGACTTGCAGCTCCAACTTTTGGCAAGGAACAGGCAACATGTGCTAGGTGCAGAATTTACGCTTTCAGGATACTACTAATCTTTGTTGACTGCCAAGCCAAATTTCTAGTTCCCATGCTGAGGACACAGACTTGAAAACATGGGAAAATATCTGGTAGCCTCAAAAGTAAAACAAAGGGATGGGCTTTAGTGACCTTGCATTGCATTATTAAAAATGCACATTTGTAAAATTCTATAGCTGCCATATTTCTGCTGTTTCTGATGCAGAACTTCACTGTTCCTAGGCATACAGCATCTTGTCTAGACAGAGGTAACATTCCAGTTCACATTTAACAGTCTGCATTGAAATACATTAATATCAGATGACATAAACTATCTTGCGCTGAACATTCTTTGCTAAGTTTAGTGGGTCAATGTCAAAAAAAGAACAGCATCTGCTCTGAGAGAAACTGGAAAGAACGTTGACTCTAAGAGTTGAAACTCTCCTACAATATGATACAGTAAATCAGTACTTGGCATAGGTTTTTAAATTTGGGGTTAGAAACTGTTTCTCTGGGAAGACAGAGAACTTACTGCTAAAGAACCAGCTTTTGGGAGGAAGAGAATGCAGGAACTAGTTATGTACTTCAGAGATTAGCACCCCAAGTACAGAACACATGTGGCTTTTCCAAAGGAAACACTATCATGTTTTAGGACAAAAGCTACTAGAACACACAAGGCTTAAAGTGGTGCATAATTACGATACAGCTTATGAGACTTCAAGTTAAACAAGAGCACATTATGACAAATGAGTGCAAGGTGCTCACTGAAGAAAACCTTTTCTTGCTTCCCCTTCCCTATAGCATCCCCTCTCTGGATTGTAGAGACACTGCAGGCTGGGGGGACATATGGACAAAAAAGAGATGGGGGACCTACAACGAACTGCAGCTGTCTATATTGCACAACTTTTATCTGAAAAAGTAATAGTCCAGAGACCCCAGCATATTTCACTGAATATTGTTTTAACTGCCCAGACCTGGACAGCCTAGGCTAGCCTGATCACACTAGATCTCAAAAGCTAAGCAGGGTCAGCCTGATTGGATGGGAGACCACCCAT
Source organism: Heteronotia binoei (assembly GCF_032191835.1). Taxonomy (NCBI): domain Eukaryota; kingdom Metazoa; phylum Chordata; class Lepidosauria; order Squamata; family Gekkonidae; genus Heteronotia; species Heteronotia binoei. Next base: position 88,083,612 of record NC_083228.1, on the reverse strand, counting down.
ATATGTAGATGAAACAATGGCAAACCACTTTTTTTGTGGGGGGGGGGGGGGCAGACCACCTTTGAAAATCTCTTGCTTTGAAAACTCTAGAGGATTGCCACATGTTAGCTGCAACTAGACAGTAAAATAAAAGTTTTAATCAGGGCTTTTTTTGTAGCAGGAGCTCCTTTGCATATTAGGCCACCCCCCCCCCGATGTAACCAATCCTCCTGGAGCTTACAATAGGCCCTACTGAGAACCCTGTAAACTCCTGGAGGATTGGCTACATCAGGGGTGTATGGCCTAATATGCAAAGAAGCTTCTTCTACCAAAAAAGCCTGGTTTTAATCATGACCATAAGTTGCTTAGAATACAGTTTTAGTGGACAGGTGAGATATTCTTTAGAAAGCTGTTCTACATAGGCTGCAGCTGTAGTCTGCTAAGCGACCATGTGGAACCCACTCAAGTTTAACATGATAAAAGTCTGAGGACACTTGACAGAGTATACATACATAATGTATAAAATAGACTGTTCTTTTAAAATTACCCTACCTTTATGAGCAGGATTTCTTGCCTCAATATGACCCTATGATGTTTGGGAGGGAGTGTCCACTTACCTTCTGAGTCAGAAATTCAGTGGGGAGAAACACCCATTTAACACAGCACAGGTTTGCTCACGCTACACACGATCCAAATCCAATTCTTCAAATCATAACAAGCCTATACTTAATTACTAATGCTAGCAACTATCTAAAAACAAAAGAAGCCTATTTCCTTTGCAAAAGTCTCTACTGCATAATAAATTCTTCATAATGATTAATCCCTTGCAAAGTCACCATATTGCTTGACAGTTTCAATATTAATGGCAGTGCCAAACTATTTTAAGTTTGCAGCCTCTTACCTGAGGATTGTTGGCTTCTACCAGTTTGCACTGCCGCAAAAACAGCTTGAGGTTCCCCCAGTTCATGTAAGGCAACAGCACCATTGGCTTTTCTCCTTCTTCTATACAAACATGAGTGATAGGAAGGAGATTTCTGAAAGAAGTAAGAGTCCTAGTTGGTTGCTTTACTAAATACAATCACACACAGACAAAAACTGATAACCTCACTTTATATACATTTCTAGGATGTCCTGTACCACTGCCTGGTCAGTAAATTCCCCCTATCCAAATTGCAAATGTTTCCTATGCTTTTTACATCTACAGATCTTTTTTTCTTAGTATGAAAATGGTCAGTCACTTCAGTGAAATATTAATCAGGACAACTGTGTATTTACTTACTTGGTACGTTTTTATTCTACCCTTCCTTCAAGGAGCTCAAGGCAGCCTGGTTGTTTCCCCACTACAGTTTTATCCTCACAAACCTGTTGGATCCTTGCTAGATAAGAAACTGGCTTTTCTAAGATCACCCAACAAGTTTCATGGCTGAGTGGGGATTTGGAACTCTGTGTCAGGTGCCAGTCAGACACTCTCACTACTACACCATGCTGTCAATGAAGACACATCCAATGCATCATGCAAAATTATTGTTATTCCATTATCTCTTCAGTCAACAGTGCTATGCCTTTAAAAAGGTTGTAATATCCATATTACACGAGATACCTCATAATTACCTTTTCTTGGATCTAACCATTTTAAAGTACCCTGCATAAGCATCTTGGTTATGTATTCCTCTGGAATATGGTTAGTTGATTTGATGGATTTTTTTTTTAAAATTCACAACCACTCTGTGGGGAGATTTAGGTTAACTAGTTCAATGCTACCCAGCAAGCTTGGTGACTGAACACGGATTTGCTCTCATTTAAGTCCCAAACTGTATCACACTGCTTTCCTATGTATTCTAAAAGTCAAGTGTATCAAATAGTACAGGAGGCAATATGGTGATTTTCTGTTTCTTTTTTGAAAATAAAAGGCTTGATCCAAGTGTTTAATAAGGTTACAGAGTGGAGTGGTGGGGACCCTCAGAGGACTGGCAAATATTTTTTGATTCCATTAAAACAAATAACTGAATAAATAGATCAGGGAACAAATGCTTTAATTTATTACATGTTTTCAAATTAAAACACACATCAATAATAAAATGCAGTGGCAGTATATTTAATAACTTATTACTTACATTTTAAATTCAAAGTATGCTATTTTTCTAGCTCATTTTATAAATATTTACAATGAGGTAAGTGAAAAACTCATGTGCTCTTTATCCAAGACAGCATGCCATAGAAGTGAAAGGATTTCTGAACATTCTCCTTGTCAACTAGCTAAAAGACCTCAGGCATTCAGATTGTCAGCTAACAAGTTACAAACAAGAGAATCTCTGCCAATAGTATCATATTTACTCAAATGGAAGACAACCCTGAAGGTAAGAGGAAATCCACAAATATGTTACACAGAAAGGTTTTAAATACTGAATATAAACAACTTATACGCAACTTTAAGACACCCTTTTTAAATGACATAACTGGAAAAATACCTAGTCTTGTATTTGAATATATACAGTAGCTGCTTAAGATAGTTACAATGGTCAGGGTTTTCAAGGATGATTTTGGCTTAATTGAATCTGCCTCACTTTTCCTGGTCTATTTAGGACAGCTATTTAGGACAGCTACTTGTCATTTCATGTAAGACTAATGACTGAAACTTGCATTCTGTAAACTTTGATACATCTTGGTTCAACAGTAAGAGTACCCAATCACCACCCCTATCCTCCAAATACAAGCCTGATGTAAGCAAGTGAAAAGGCAACAAGAATTCACAGCTTGATATTCTACCCGTTCCGTGGCCTAATGAACATAACACCAGAGTAATCCAGTGGAATCAGACAACAGGAAGCCTACAGTTAGGACGAGAAGGCAATGTCCCATCCCTTTTGTTGCTCTACAGCAACTGCTTTCAGAGGCATGTTGATGCTGAGTACAGAGTTACTGCTAATAACCAATAGATCTTTTATGAATTTATCAAATCCTCTTTGGAAGCTGGTAAAACCAGTAGCTACCACCACCATCCTTTGTGGCAAAGTACTAATTCTGAGAGACATTTTTATAGTGAAAGCAAATCTTGCTTTCTTCTAACGATTGCTGTCCCACATTCCCAAAATAAACCAAAATGCTTCATTTTCAACTTAATACAGTAACAGTGCTAACCTGTGATGAAGGCCTCTGAGTTTACAGCTTTCTGTCAACATCATTGTCACTTGAACCTCTGAGGCTTGATCTAAAAAGTCAAATGTTTTTTAAAAGCAATTTTGCCACAACCACAGAAAAGCAAATGAATAAACTGAACATGTAAAATGAATCCTAGACAATGACTTAAGTCTTTAAGTACACTATCATTTACTGAGGCTTCTTAACACAGAGAATGTAAAAATGGGTGGGCTATACAGTGACCTACATCTGCCAGTTATTTAGATACTACTTTAACCAAACAACTACAGTTCAAAACCACTGCATAACTTCTCCTTCTAAGGGCACTCTTAGTTCTCTGGGCCTTAAGAATACTATAAAGTTACTATCCAAGGTCCAAACACCTCACAGCAATATGCCAAGCCTGCGCTCTCCCTCCCAGATCCTTTTTTGTCCATATGCCTGATATGGAGTCCTGGGTTATATGTAGGACATTAAGATGTGTATGAAACTACATTCTTTTCCTCATACAATTTACCCACACTTCTAGTTACTTCAAGCAAAAACCAAGAACAAAGGGAAGATGCCAGGACAATGAATCCTAAGTGATTTAGAGTTGGGAGTGAGCAGTGAAGTGGCCAAGTTTGCGGACGACACTAAATTGTTCAGGGTAGTGAGAACCAGAGAGGATTGTGAGGAACTCCAAAGGGACCTGTTGAGGCTGAGTGAGTGGGCGTCAACGTGGCAGATGCAGTTCAGTGTGGCCAAGTGCAAATGAACATTGGGGCCAAGAATCCCAGCTACAAATACAAGTTGATGGGGTGTGAACTGGCAGAGACTGACCAAGAGAAAGATCTTGGGGTCGTGGTAGATAAATCACTGAAAATGTCAAGACAGTGTGCGTTTGCAATAAAAAAGGCCAACGCCATGCTGGGAATTATTAAGAAGGGAATTGAAAACAAATCAGCCAGTATCATAATGCCCCTGTATAAATCGATGGTGTGGTCTCATTTGGAGTACTGTGTGCAGTTCTGGTCGCCGCACCTCAAAAAGGATATTATAGCATTGGAGAAAGTCCAGAAAAGGGCAACTAGAATGATTAAAGGGCTGGAACACTTTCCCTATGAAGAAAGGTTGAAACGCTTGGGACTCTTTAGCTTGGAGAAACGTCGACTGCGGGGTGACATGATAGAGGTTTACAAGATAATGCATGGGATGGAGAAAGTAGAGAAAGAGGTACTTTTCTCCCTTTCTCACAATACAAGAACTCGTGGGCATTCGATGAAATTGCTGAGCAGACAGGTTAAAATGGATAAAAGGAAGTACTTCTTCACCCAAAGGGTGATTAACATGTGGAATTCACTGCCACAGGAGGTGGCGGTGGCCACAAGCATGGCCACCTTCAAGAGGGGTTTAGATAAAAATATGGAGCAGAGGTCCATCAGTGGCTATTAGCCACAGTGTGTGTGTGTGTGTATATATAATTTTTTTGACCACTGTGTGACACAGAGTGTTGGACTGGATGGGCCATTGGCCTGATCCAACATGGCTTCTCTTATGTTATGTTCTATGTGGCCAGATTTCTGCGGGGTGGGGGGGGAGTGGGTGGCTGCATTTAAAAAGTATCTTTAAATCTCAGAGCACCATTTAAATGCAGGGGGAAACTGAACATGATTTTTTTGGGGGGGGGGGACTAAGTACGTCTTCAATTCTGGTTAAGCAGATTTTGGTTAAGTTACCAAAGGATTCAGAAGCACAATACTGAATATAAGTTTCCCATTTAAGCACTAAGGGTTGTACCATTTTACTGTCATCCCTAGCAGGTTTACATGATAAAACAGTTTTAAAAGATTCCATTACAAATACAAATTAAAATTTAGTTCTTGGATCCTACCAAGATTTCCATGGGTGCAAGGAGGAAAGCAGCCTATTAGCATGGACTAACCTTGAAGATAATTAGGGCTGGCCACAGTTAGTACTTGGTGGATGACCACCAAGGAATACTAGGATTGCTATTAAAGGGGACGATGACAGCAAACCACTTATGCTCATTTCTTACCTTGACAACCATCAGTTGGTTGCCACACCACAACATACCTTTAAAGCAGGGAAGTGATTTTTAAAATTAATATTTCCCCCTCTCAGGGCAGACCTGCAATTCTTCCCAGCTATTCCTAGAGGTCTCCTGCCCTCCAGGATCAGTATTGTGGGAATGCTTTGAGGAGCTGTGGAAGCGAGGAATGGGCAAAAATCAGCCCCTGTGACTGCAGAAATCTAGGTGGGATACAAACCTAGGTATTGTAAATTTCATTCTCATTTGTAGTCACTTTATAGGCATTACATCTCCAAAGCATGCCTATTTAATGGGCTAATTACGTTTTATGTTCAGGCAACTCAGCACTCTTTAGCTGTAAGTTTTGTTTTATAGAGGGGTTGACAAAAATTCAGTTCTTCCTACACATACAGGTTAGGACAACAGATTAGTCTTACTCTCCCCTTTACACCAGAAAGTCACTCCCATTTGTACGGTGAACATTTTGATGCCTCACCCCCTTCTCCTCCCAAGAATTTATCAGGGAAAGCAAGCTGGAGTATTTTAAAAAAGTTATCTGCAACTGCATCCAATGTATTATTTATTTTGATTATGGAATTTTATCCTGCCCTTCCCCCTATGATCTCAAGGAGGCATACATGGATCCCCTCCCCTGATTTTTTTTTCCTTTTCACAATCACTCTGTGACACAGGTTAGGCTGAGAGCATGTGACTGCTCCAAGGACAGTGAATGGGAGTGATGGCAGAGAGGGACACAAGCTCAGGTCTTCCTGGTGGCATAAGTCTGACACTCTAACCCTTATTCCTCACTGGGAATCTCTAAGAATGCATGCGACAAACTACAATCCTCAAAAAGGTCCCCTGACTGGATTTTAAACTGCTAATGTGCCTCATAGTTGATCTGAACAATCTGGATTTGTTTTGGTAAACCTGCTCCCTGTATGACGGAGTTCTCAGCAATTAATTGCTAAACATCGAAAAAATGATTGACCTGAATTCAAGTATATACGGAAATTCAAATCTTATCTCATAAAACAGTTCCAGCACTTGCATTGTGTTTTCTTATCAAAATAATTTCCTTGTTTCTTATAAGTCAACCTGTTCCTTCAGCAAAACACATTATGTAAGTTTAACCTATACTCAGAAGGGTAGATTGTGTAACTCCATCTGTAATGAATTACACTACAAAAATTCTTGTAAGGCACAACAGACAGGGAGAACTAAGGCACAACAGATAGGGAGAATTAGATCAATACTGTGGAAGTATTATAAACTAGAGGATTCAGAAGAATAACAGTTCATTCTCACTTTGATTGGAGTATATTTAGCAAATTAAAACCTGCAAAAATTGCAGACAGTGCAGGAAGACCCAAGGAACAACTGGTGGGTTGTTGTAGCTCCTTGTTCATCAGACTCTGTTCAACCTCTTCCAATAAGCTGGGAATGGGCCCCAGACACATATCTAAAGCCATTCAGTAATATTAAGCTGGTTTGCACTAAAGGAACTCTTTCCTGATGCCACCCAAACCTTAGAGGGGGGCTGGGCAGGCTTCAATCTTAAAGAAAAACATAAATCCTAACTATTAACTGAGTGGCAAAACACATGTCCTTTTAAGATGCTGGGGCTGAAGGTGTACATGCTCATATATGGTCTGGGAACATAGTACTTAGGGGACCACATCCTCCCATACGGTTCTACTGGACAATGAGATAGTGACTGTAGACTCTCCATTGTGTCACTTCTGTGAATGAAATGAACAGAGTTTCCATGAAAGTGCATACCACTTCCACTGTCGTTTCCCATCTATGAAATGGCCTCCTATTGGAAGTCCATATGTCCCCTCCCCAGTCCACTTTTTGGCAACAGCTAAAAACTTCTGTTTTGTGAAGCTTTTGTTGACTATTCTGAATTTATTCTGCAATGACTGTCTTATGTTTATGACTGTGCTCATGACATCTGAAAATACAAGCAAACGATAGATCACCATCTATTAAAATTATATTGTGGAAAGATCATTATAAATATTTAATATACAGTAGATCAGTTTTAGCTACTGCTGCATTCCTTTACCATTCAGATATGTCCCTTTTCTCCACTTCACCTGTGCTGTGCAGCTGACCCCCTACTAAAATTATGTGGAGGTACATTGCCCACTGATAGCTGCATTGCACTTAAGGCTTGCTGGGAATCGGCTGTCTCCCAAAACTGTACTAACAGAATACCACAATCTCTATGGTCTTTCAAATCAGAACACTGACTTGTCACAAATTGGAGGGTAGATTTCATCAAGTTATTATTATTTTTTTTATCAAAGAGTGTCTAACAACCCTACGCTTTCATCAGGTCACAGTCTGTTTAAATACTGACAATGAATAAAACTCACAATGAAAGCCTACCTTTTACTGTTTTGACAAACACTTGCTTTTCTTTACTAGGGTCTTTTTCTTCTATTAGAGTTCCATGGAAAATCCTCCCAAATGTGCCTAAGCATGATGAAGAAAGAAAATGAAGCTGACACACATTTTTGTACACTCCTAATAACTCAGTGATGAAAAAAACCCAAAGGTAGCAATGGACCTTTCTCTTATGAAACTTGTATCATGACATTTTTTTTGTTCAATCAATCACATTGTAGCTCCTACAAACTCTTTGGCAATGTCAAATTTGGATATTTTTTAAAAAACAGCCTTTCAATATGGAGTTTTAGTGAAGTCCTCTTTGTCACGTATTATGTGGAATATCAGCTATATCCACACTTTCAACTATTTAGCCAATAGCGTAGTGGAGAGATAAAGAGCCCCATGGCACAGAGTGTTAAAGCTGCAGTACTGCAGTCCTAAGCTCTGCTCACGACCTGAGTTCAATTCCCGGCAGAAGCTGGGTTTTCAGGTAGCCAGCTCCAAGCTGACTCAGCCTTCCATCCTTTCAAGGTCGGTAAAATGAGTACCCAACTTGCTGGGGGGAAAGTGTAGTTGATTAGGGAAGGCAATGGCAAACCACCCTGAAAAAGTCTGCCATGAAAACGTGAAAGCAACATCACCTCAGAGTCGAAAATTACTGGTGCTTGCACAGGGGATCTTTCCTTCCTTTTCCTTAGTGAAGAGACTGATCAATTATTTTTTAAACATGGAACACAGAACACACCAGCAAGAATTTGTCTTGAGGGTACATGTTTCTAGGGAACATGTACAGCATGGCCCCAAAACTATCACCAGCCATCTGAAATTTCTTTTGAGAATTCCTAAGTAAAAGGTCAAGAAGCATGATAAACACAGTGTACACATATCAAATCAAGTGAGAAAATTTTTCCTAATACCTTCTTGAAGAACATCTTTTAGTGTTATTCTCTCTCTGGAGATTGCTATGTCCTTTACTTTAGCTTTTGCCTCCAACAAGGTTACACTTTTAAGGTCATTCTTCTCTATCCGTAAAGTAGGATAACCTGAGGAGCCAGCAAACCCAAACAATACCAATATAAATACCAAACGTAAATACCCTTACCACAAAATCCAGTTGAATATTTGACAGGTAACACACAACAATTAAAATAGGACATATAACATGGGGCGAGCAAGGGGGGGAATCCCATACCACTGGATAGCATAAGACAAATATTTATTGTTTTGGTCATATTTGCAAAATATATGCAGTACGAACTACCAAACTGCTACTACTCAACAAAATACGCACATTGTAGTAACATCATGAAATATTTTGACAAATATATCAACACATCATTGCCCTCTTCTGGGCTGTAAATGATATTGCTATATGGAAAGTGGCTCCTCTTTTTATGAACATACTAAAATTATGAACCATACATATTTGGAATAATTTCAGTTTCTAGTAAGACCAGAGCTTTTTTTCTTGGTGGAATGTAGTTCTAGAACCTCTTCATGGAAACAAATTTCTTGGGGAAAAAAATTAAAAGTTCATGAGGGGCACCCATGTGTTTTTCATTCATTTCCCATTGGAGAGTTCTGGAACCTCTTTTTCCAGAAAAAAAGCCCTGAGAAAGGCCTTTCAAGTTCTTAAGTTAAGAGATTCTATTGACTTCAGCAGGTAAAACACACTAAAGGAAAGCTATGCAAAAGGAAGAAACATCCCTGTCTCAATTCACAGACAAAAAGCATTCTCAAACCATCTCTTGCTGATGTGAGACTGGCTAGCTGTACTCATGCATACTAGACATAGTATGTGTGTAATTTGTTGGGGAGAACTCTTTACCAATCAGTTCTCCTCCATTTGCACTCCCCTGCCTTAGGAACATGAGCTGGGAATCATGAGCTGGGAATCTCATGCTCTTCCTCTAATATGCAATTCCTCACTTTGGCAGGCCAGAGAAACATAGGCCATACAGATCTCAAACCCAAACTTTTCAACTGTAAGCAGCTGGCCAATATCAGTTTGATTTTTTAGAACAGATGTCTTCATTAACAGAAACCACTCTGCTGTATTATTAGATGAATACTTACTAGTAATTGGTGTTGCATTGTTGGGTGTGTCAGCCCTCAGATACTGTGTTGTTTGAGTGGAAGGCTGAGATAAGCCTTGAGAACTGCTGCTGTCACTAATGCTGTTTTAGAGGAAAAGAAGACAATGTTTGTAGCTGCTTCTGTAATTGCTTTAATTTCCTGTTCAAAACCCCAACATTTAACCTGTGCTGGTGACAGAACACTACTTTAGCTGCAATGATACTAAGCAGAATACTGTCTCAAAAATGTAATTGAAAGAAAATTTAATTAAAGAACTGTCTCAAAAATTTAATTGAAAGAAAAACTGGTATTCTTAAAAAATGCCAGCACACAATAAAGTCATCCAACAGCACTTTTGGGCACTACAGTTTATCAAACAATGTGCAGTTGAAAGTATTTAACTTTGCACAATATTTAAAGTTGTTAGAAGAAGGAAGAAAGCTATCATAAAATCCTGAACATCAATCTATAGACTATTAAGACCTTTGTCTTGTAAAAAGGAAAACATGTTTCATCAAGTATGTCTGAGTTCAGCTGGTGATATGTACAATGCAAGACTATAATCTTGCATAATTTTTTTGCTAGCGCAGCAACATTGATCCACTGAAAATGCCAACACAAATGCTATGTGTTTAAGGCTAACCAAAATCACACAATACTCTGCAAATTTCAGAGCTATCCAAAACTTTTCATCAGGGTGGATGTTGAAAAGAAGTCCCCCTTTTTGTGTGTATGTGTTTTAAACAACCAGTCTGATGAAGAGATCTTTAGAACACAACTATACTTGGGTTGTGATATTTTCGTTGGTCTGGATAGCTTTTATTATTTTTGTAGCATTCCCAGTTTCGTGACTTGGATGGGCCAGGCTAGTCTGATCTCATCAAAAGCTAAGCAGGGCCAGACCTGGTTAGTACTTAGAAGGGAGACCACTACGGAAGTCCTGGGTCACTGCACACAGGCAGGCAATGACAAACCACCTCTGGATGTCTCTTGCCTTGAAAACCCTATGGGGTCATCATAATTTGGCTGTGACTTGATGGCACTTTCCACCACTGGTGTTTCCAGTACAGCTGCCCTGAGCCTGTCAGGGGAGGGCGGGATATAAATCTGACAAATAAATAAATAACAGGCACTGGATTGGGCATAATGGATTGGGCGATGTATAGTATTTTATAGCACCTATTTTATCTATTTTTAACTAATTTATTTATGTAATTGATTGTATTTAAAATTGTAGTTCACATTGTTTTATTGAATCATGAAATTCCATGTCTGTGAGCCGCCCTGAGCCTGCCTTTGGCGGGGGAGGGCGGGATATAAAAATAAAGTTGTTGTTGTTGTTGTTATTATTATTATTATTATTATTATTATTATTATTATTATTATTATTATTATTATTATTATTATTATTATTATTATTATTATTATTATTATTATTATTATTATGTTTTTCATATCTTTTCAGAGATGGAAGTGCTCCTGAGAAAGTGTTACTGTTATTGACTGAATGATACTTATGAAGCTAAGGAACAAACATTACAGATTTCCTACAAAGCTGAACATTCCTTAGGCCTGCAAAATCAAGCTTTCAACTCTATTAAAGTATCTCTGTAACATTTTGTAAAGATTTCTGAAATTTATATCTCAGAAGAATCACAAATACAAACAAATAAATCTCACAACCCAGGCTTTATAAAGAGCAAAACATCTAACTCAGCTTTATGCATTTTAAGCCAGTTTGAAATGGCACAGGTGAAGCACTATCTTAGATTCACTTAAGTGAAAGAGAACAGCAGACTTTTTGATCCTTTCCCATTAAAACTGGTGGGATTAAGCTTTGACCTGGATAGCCCAGGCAAGCCTGCTCTCATCAGATCTCAGAAGCTAAGCAGGGTTGACTGTGGTTAGTATTTGGATAGGAGATTTCCTTGAAATATCCAGTCAGGAGGTCTGGGGGCAGGCTCTACTCAGGCACCTCTCTGAATAGCCTCCAGGCCACCAAGTAGGGATCAGTCACCAGAGGTCAACATGACTTCCAGGTACACGTGCATGAGCGCGTGCACACACACAAATATCAAACCCCCCACAAACAGACAAAAACCTGTTGGGATTCTACATAGATCCCATAACTACTTTGGAGAATATGTGATCTTGCACAAGATATCTCCTAGTTCCAAGACTTTATATAAACTGAATACATATTTCTTTGACACATCAAAACTCTTAACCTCCAGAAATGTCCAAATAAACCCAAAGATTTATTTTTTACATTGTCACCATCAAAGATGAATGTGTTGTTAAACAATGAACACGGTTTAACTATGGCAGAATTTCAATAAGGTAAGAGATGCAAACTCTCAGTGAGGAATTCCATCAAGCATCGGCTGTCACTTGACATGATGGAACACAGTAAAGGAATGCTTGAAGTATCAAAGAACTACATACTCAAAATTATGATTTATAAGTACCTATCTATGAAAAGAGAACAGCTTTCTACTTAGCATACATTCCTTGCTCAGTATAATTCCACCTTCAGGGAAACTATTAGGCTATGGAGGCTCCTAACCTGATTGTTAGTGAGGTGATTAAGAAAATATTCACAGAAGTGAATGATCCTGGGGAGGATACCAAGAAGTACTAGCTCTCCTTATAAAGGAATGTACGCTTCTTCAGTGTGAGTCAAAATAACCTGTCAAATTAGGTAACTAAAGAAGCATTGCATGACATTATCTAGGAGCCTTAAGAAAAACAAGATAGGCAATGGAAGCATTTTAAGTTCTCAGTGCCCACATTGCCACAACCATCTTGTGAGGCATACAGCAAAGCCAATAAATCTAATGTAAGAAAATAAAGATCCATGTTTCATTCTTTACCTGTCTTCCAATTCTATTCTCTTCATACTGTGAAGATGCAAAACAGCTAGTATTATTGCTACCAGGAATATGACTGCACAGCAAACTCCTACACTGATATAAAACACACGAGTAGAAGTGGTGGGAGCTGCATTTACAGGATCAACTGAAATTGAAGTGTAAAGTATTACTGAAACAAAATGGAAATAACATTTGCGAGTTTCAATGAATTTCATATACAACTGTGGAAGGAAGATTTTTTTCCCTCCCCTTTTCATGTTAGCATTTTATTTTAATGCATAACATAGGAAAACTACAGCATAAGAAAAAACCAGTGATAAGATCTTTCAAGATATTCTGAACCCAATTACTAGTAAATCTAGAGACAAAACATACTGTAGTATCTAGATACAAGTTAAGCCTAGATTTCTCCCCCCTTCATGTTTTGATACTAAATATGAAGAATTGAAAGACATGTCTAGAAGTGCATTTGGGGTAAAAGAAATCCTGGAAATGCATCAAGGGAACTCGGGGGGGGGGGGGGGGTAAAAGCTGGGAACAAGATTCACATATACTTGGGGGTATGCAATTCCAGAAATGTTGGCTCTCAAGCTGAAATTTTAGTTCTTGACCTTTTAATTTGAAAAGCATAGTAACTATAATATATTATTTTGATGTTCCATGTAAGTAATTCACATACTGCCTATATACTCCCCCCCCCCCAAAAAAAGTTTAATTGCATATTTCTTGAACATGTAAATTTAACTTGTAAAACAACCACTGCTATATACAGCAACTGGATTTAGTGAAGAAAACCTGAAATTAAAAATACATAAATCCAGAATGTAACTGTAAAACTTCCAAACACTAATACTGCAAATGGACAAAATCAACTGCCCGTATACATGCCTCTGTGCTGTAGCCCCCATCTTATGGAATGGCCTGCCTAAGGAGGTCAGGGAGGCTTCCACTCTACTGGCTTTCCACAAACTATGCAAAACTCAATTATTCAAGAAGGCTTTTTCTATGCAATCAATAGGGAAGCACTGTACCCTAACAAAGTTACTTGAATAAACTATTAACGACTCGTCTCTTCGACTACTATAAGTATATAAAAACAGTTTCTACGACATTCCTGGCATCCTCCATAGTGAGCCTTGACAAATTTTCTTAGGCTTTAAGAGACAGCCCAAAATTTAGGAGCCAGACTCCATTTTCATCCTTCAGGGTTCTGTATTTTAATGACCAATTATTATATTTGTGTCGGAATGTAAATCAGATTGTAGAAAATGGGCCATCTGGTTAGAGTTAATGCTTTCTTTATAATGTGCCCACATCACCACACCTTTTGCCTATGCTGTTATCTTGAGTCTACTTGGCCGAATTTATGCAGTGCACGTTTGACAACAAAATGATCTTTTCAAATTGATACATTTGGGTTGGTACATTGCAGCTAGGTACACAGGACCTCACTTGGCATAACTGTACCCACTGTACCTCATGCCATATGTTAACATGACTCAATTAGTTCATAATGTAGACCATCAGACAGGGCACAAATCAGCTGATAATCATGATATATTGCTACCATCTAAATACATGTTTTCTTCTGATTTCTTCACCATATATTCTGGCAACAGCTTCTTAAAGTGATGTTTGATCAAGTATGTCAATTCTGCTATCTGATTAGGTTCAGCAGCAACTCTTTCCATCTTATCAGTGGCCTGCCTTGTGGAATTCGCATACTAAACGTTTGACTATGAAATCTGGTAAACAGTGCAGCCTAGTCCAATGTGCTTTGCCATCACTTTTTCTCTCTATTGATACTATAGACAAAAAGCTGAGCAACGCTTAGTACTTTACTCCCTATATCATATTGTTCAGCTTCACCATTGTCATGCTCTAGAAGAGCCTAGTTGCCCTAATAAATTCCAAGAGCTGCTGCTCCAGAGGACAGGTAACCTGCACAGAATATCATGAGAGGAAAGACTGAGGTCAGATGTGGGATGAGAATTGGCAAATATTACCCCTCCATCAGTAGTAATTCTCCACAAAAGCCAACCCATGTATTGCCTAGGACAGAACAACATCAAAGAATAGCTACAGTTTCCTGGCTTTCAAGTGACAAGTGCTTCATTGCTCTATACCAGGGGTGGCCAACGGTAACTCTCCAGATGTTTTTTGGCTACAACTGCCATCAGCCCCAGCCAGCATGGCCAATGGCTGGGGTTGATGGGAGTTGCAGACAAAAAACATCTGGAGAGCTACCGTTGGCCACCCCTGCTCTATACTCATACTTTGCTGGAATCAATGGAATTTCTCACTGAGGGAGCATCTTTCAAGAAGCTGGAAAAAAAATGGGTCACCAAACTGAGCTTGAAGCTTCTGCTTGAATGTTCTATTGTAATAAGCATTTAAAACAACAGTGGAAGATTCCATAGCCAACAATAAGAGATGTGGGGTGGAAAAATTTCCATTTCTAAACATACATTATTTCATAAAATAAACAATGAATGGGTGCCATTGCCAGTACAATATTAAGTACAAGCCTCTTTCAGGTAATTATAACCTTGTGAAAGAATGCATACACGTTTTACTGATCTGTAAATAAGGAGGGGAAGATCAAACCATACATATAAAAACCCAAACAAAAGTTATAAATGCACTTGATTAGCTTTGGTCTTGATTTGACCTGCAGAGCCGAAATTCTAAAGTACAGGTCTCTTCTCTCATGGTGGGATACTGCAATCTGAGATGAAACTAGCAAATGACACTACAGAAAGTGACCATGAATGAAAGGTGTTTGTGGCCTCTGTAGAACAGAGTTAAATTTTCCTGAAATAGGTGAGTGGGCAACCACATCCATTGCATATCACGCACAGTTCTTTGGGTGCGATAAAATTAATTTGTTGATTTGTGTGTTTTCAGTGCCCTCATTTTTTAGTTCAACTTTACATAATGTTGGGCAGGAATATGCTATGCTGCATCTATATTTTATAAGTACTATTTCAATAAAAATTGCCAAAGTCTCCAATTCATTTGGACATTGTTTGGACTTGGTTTCTCCCCCATTCAAATATTCTGTTTGAAGTTTTTGTTGTTACTGGGACATAAAATTAACATGGGAAACTTTTAAATGTTTTTAGTAAATCGGTCAAGAAGCACTGGCAGCAATCCCCTCAACAGGCAGGTTCTCTGGAAATGCCCTGACTCCTTCTGGAGGCAGGTAAGGTGTCTAGTTCATTGGTTGGCCCATCCCCACCTCTATGGAGATGAAGGGACAGGGGAAGGAGCTGGGATCTGTCCAGACCGGCAGCTCATTCACAGAATCATAAGAGTTGGAAGGGACCTTCAAGGTCATGTAGTCCAACCCTCTGCACAATGCAAGAAGTTCACAACTACCACCCTCACACACACACAAAGTGACCCCTGCTCCCTGCCCAGATGATGGCAAAATAATAATAAAAAACCCTCCAGGATATCTGGCCAAACTGGCCTGGAGAAAACTTTCTGAACCCAAGGTGGTGATCAGCATTTCTCTGGGCATGTAAGAAAGGGCCATGAGAACTAAACACTAATACAACCCTTCCTGCCCTCCCTCTCATGATCTGCCTAAGTTCACACAAGCATCATGGCCTGCCATTGTGCTCAGGCATCCAGGTAGGATGGGTAGAGGCTCACATGCAGGACTGCACAGCTATCCCAACATTCCCAAAGCATATGGAGAGTGGGGATAAGGAAGGGGAATGCACCCTTCAAATTTTAAACTCCTGCCACTGAAAACCCGCACCATCTTATAACTGACAAATCTGATGAAATATGGTTCACTGACCAAGTGCCCAGTGGCAAGACCACAGCTCCATTTGAAACTTTAAAGTCCTATATCAGCAATTTTCATCCTTGAATTAGGTCAAAACTGAAAAAATACAGCATGGGAACCAACATTTTTGTATTTGGCATACCCAAATTTAGTTAGACTTGTTCCTGACTTCTACTGCCAAATGCCCGGTTCCAACCCCCCACCCCTAGAAACACAACCAATATATTAAAAAAGCAAATTATTACAACCAAATTTACAACCTGGTATAGTTTGAAAGGTCCACAGATAATTTTTAAATTAATTTTTATTAAATTTACTCAATTTTTTAAATTAAATTTACTCCAACACAGATTATTTTGAAGTGGCCTTCAGCAATAAGCAAGATGTCTACTTCATCCTCTACTCACTTTACTCATCAAATGATTCCCATTCCCATACAAAAATGCAACGTGTAGCATCATTGAAGCTTTCAAGAATTCCCCCCCTCCCCATTATACAAAATTCAAGAAAATTTCGACAATTACATATTTACATGAAAAGCACATTTACTTACAAATAGGTTTGCTGCTATTTTTGTCAGATACTGGTGGTTTTACTTCTAGTTCTAGCTCTAAAGACAAAAGGAGAAAACAGTCTTTTAAATCACTTTTCTTGTAAAAATGTGACGTAACTGCAAATTTAAAAAGCAGTTTAGGTTACTAAGGTTCTACTGAAGGATGGCCATCTGCTACACAACTATTTTATTCAACAAAAAGTCATTATAAGAATGACAATGGAGAAACAGACCAGTGTTGGTATGCAAAGGAAAAAAAAAATCAGTGTGATACTACTAACTCCAGGTACAGTCTTTACAGATGCCTTCAAACTTAATTCAGTGCTAACTTCCAAAGATAGCAATGCCTAAACATGGGAATTTAGGGCTGAAAACCCCCAGTTAAGCTAAATTTAAGTATTAGATTTACAAAGCTCCAAACAAGGGATGAAAGCTGAATTCTTGCATGCATTAATATAATATCCTGAGTATCTCATGCAAAACACACCCTTTTCTAAATTTGGGGCCTTCCTGAAAATCTCACAAATTACTGAATTCACATATACCTACAAGATTATGCTATGAAGGTAAGGAACTGTGAGAAATTCTGTTCCACTAAATACAAAAGTGTTCCTTACACAAATATTAAGCATGCAGCGTGTTTAATAAAAGCATTACTACTAACAATATTCTATGCATAAACTTATGAATCAAACATATAGAAATCAAAAAGGAGGCTGCACTTAAAAAAACAAAGTCACTAAGCACTACTGATCAAATTGACCAAAACAGTGCCTTTGGCATTTCTTCTTTTGTCTGAAAATGAAAATCTATTTGCTATCTTAATTCAACATGAAGACTACCATTAAAATGGTAGTTTTCCCTCATGATAAATTCAATAATGTTAAATTCCATTTTTATAAGTTTCTTTGACTTCACACACTGAATAAGCATATAAAATGTTTCCAGGAAAACCTGCTTCTCTATTGCAGTCTGAAGGAAATAGGTTATTACTATCAAGCTTCACTTGTTTTCATTCATCTTTGTTCAAAAAACGTTTCACCATTACTCCAGTGATAAAAGTGACTGTGGAACTCTTTCTAACATCCCAGTATAAATAATGGCTTTAACTTATAATTTCTATCTACCTTGTATCTATACTTCCAAAAACTAATGAACAGCAGATTATTTCAAACATTTGTATTTTTTCTTAATTAGACACACTGTATATTTTGCCTTTTCAACAAATTCCCACACGACAAAGAGCCATTTCTTAATAGATGGATGAATCTAAGTATGCCATTTAGAAGCAACTAGAATCCGCAATGTAGTCACCAGATTCCAAAGGAGTGTATTATGAATTCTTAAAAAAAACAAAACACCCTAGCTTTCTGGGTGATTGCATATAAGAGTGACAATACTTCTGTTTGTCACTAGGGAAATGCAGCACTTTATCTGGTTCTTAAGAGGAATGGGGAAACAGGATTCCAGCAGATGGCTAGGTGCCTAGAGTGATTTGCAAGCATGCACTGCATTTAAAAAGGATAAAATAAAACACATTACTTACTTTTGTAACACATTTTCCTACGTTTGAAATTCAAAACTGTGATGTTTTTGGAAGCATTCACTGTCATGTTGAGCTGCATAAGTACCGTAACTTCAGAATCAAGCCTGCCAGTGCAAGAGAGTTCTACCCGGAAAACTGTAAATAAAAAAGCCATGTGTCTTTAAAAACATGCATTTTTACTCTCTACTTTCACAGTAGTATTTTCTTTGCTACAAGTTATTTTACTTCATTTCAGTTCCACCTTTGTCCCCAATAGAGATCTCTACTCCCTTCTCCATTTTATCTACACAACAACCCTGTGAAGAAGGTAAGGCTAGGAGTGTGTGACTAGACCAGGGTCACTCAGAAAGTCTCCATGATAGATCTGGGATTTGAAGCTGGATCTCCCAGACTCCAGTGACGCTCTTAACAACTACACCATACTAGCTCGGGGGGGGGGGGGGGGGGAAGTAGGATTCTTCAATCCTCAGTATTTTCAGTTCTCCAGGGATATAGACACATAATATATGTTAACTATAGCCTTCCTGATATACCATAACATGTGTGTGTGTACAGCACTTCTCAAACCTTTAAGAAATCCTTATTTTGAATCCAAAGCACAGTATAAGTTCAAACATGTCAGAATTTCTTCAGTCACTGTAATGCCTAGCTGCAATTACTTCAGAAAAAAAGCATTTGTCTTGCATTTGCAAGACTGAAGGCTACCAGAGAAAGAGCCTTCTCAATTGCTGCCCTCCACTAGTGGAACCAACTCCCAGAAGATGTAAGGGCCTTGCAGGACCTTGCTCAGTTCTGCAAGGCCTGCAAAACAGCTCTATTTCGACTTGCCTTTAGTTGAACTAGAGTATAAGTAGATGCCCAACATTGCTGAACATTGCTGAATGTATGGTACCAACTTCTAGCACCAAAAATTGTTTTAATTAATTTAAACTGTTTTAAATTGTTTTGTTTAACTGGTAATTGATTGTTAATTTTAATTGTTTGCTTACTGTTTTATTGTTTGGTGTTTAATTGTTAGCCGCCCTGAGCCTGCTTTGGTGGGGAGGGCGGGATATAAATGCAAAGATTAAATATATAAATAAATTTGGTGCATATCACTGTCTTGATGAGTATCACAGAAGACCAGCACAGATCAACAATGATTCTACTGTTCTTTTTAGTAAGAACTGCCCACTGGTCTCATCTGCTCTTCCTATTCATATCTAGATGTTCTTCAGGAAGCAGCTTTCTTTGAATGCCATGGCTGCTATAATTTTGATGACGAACACAAGTCCCACTTAACCAATCATTCAGAATTGTTTGAGGTAATTAACAAACATGTAAATAAAAATTATCAGCCATTAAAGAGTGGGAGCAGCTACAGCCTGGCTTTCCCATATCGGAAAATTCTTGGGCCCATATAGGAGTAGCCCATTTTACAGATCTTCCCTATATCAGTACTCACCATCCCAGAAGCAGGGCCAACTGAAGTGCTTTCAAGTATAAGAAAATATAACTGCTAAAGAAGCACTGCTTACCTGATAGAGTACGAGGGACTTCTCCGTGTAGAGAAATATTTACCTGTGGCATATCCATAGCCAGCAGGTTATCAACTTGAAACCCCAGTTTATATTCAATCTGCAAAAAAGGAGGGACAATAAAGCAAAAAGCAATATGTTTAGTGATGGTGGTTTCCTAATTTTAGTTCTTGTGGCGCTTTCTTATGCGCCCAGGGAAATGCTGATTGCCACTTCTGGGTCAGGAAGAAATTTTTCTCCAGGCCAGTTCCACAAGGGGTCCTGGAAGTTTTTGCCATTATCTGGGCATGGAACAGGGGTCACTGGGGACATGTGTGTGTGTATGGGGGGGGGGGGGGAGGACGTATTTTTTAATTTCATGCATTGTGTAGGATATTTCATATTTACTTTGACAAAGATATTAAGTACTTCCCAGCCTAGGAATGAGGAAACAACCCTAGATGAAAACCAACGGTGTGGCTGTACAAGGAGCATTTGGTAAGCCACATTTTAAGATGTCCAACTACTTCATAAATTCATGTTTCCAGAGACTGTACTCCAGTACTACAATTATACCTTTATTTAACATGGTATGGGTTCAGATTGCTTACAGCACAGCTGCCCCACAGTATTTGTTTCCTTTCACAGCCCCAGCATTAGCAGCACATGTCCTTCTATGTGCTGGGTATGCCCTGCTGACTTCATGCCTAACATCTCCTGGTAACAGGGACAGACAGGAGACTGTCCTGTCCCTAAAGAGAAAAACAGCTGAGCCTGTGAGAGTGCTGCTCCAGCATTCAATCATCTTTTAAAGGGGAGATGAAATGTTGGAGGGGATCACAGCAGGAGTTCATTCAGGTCTACCTCAGGGAGAGTGTAATGATAGTTCTGGGTCTGCCTCAGTAAACCAGCAGATAGTTTAAAGGGTAGCTCTGCCTAGTAATGTGGCAGAGTGGATTAGCTCTACCTAGCCCCAGGCACAGCGCCCCTCCCCTCCCCGGTGCACTTCTCCCCCCCCCCCCGCACCCTCACCCCCAGTGAGGGCGAGCTTGGCCAGAGGCAGCCTGGTTTGCACAGTGCGCCCCACCACTGACTGCCATAGCTCTGCTTCCCATGCTGCATCTGTGCTTCAAACTTCAAGCACAGATGCAGCACGGGAGGCAGAGCTACGACAGTTGGGTGCACTGTGTGAACTGTGCTGCTGCCTCCAAGCTTGTAAATTTCCCTTGCCAGGGGCAAGGGTGGGAGGGAGGACCAAAACCGGTGCCCTCTCCCCTAGGCCGTGCTCCAGGCAGCTGCCTAATGGACGCCCCAGCCGTGACTCTACCTCTCAGAGAGTACCCATAAGCTAGGCCTGCCACTGGTGATAAACAAACTTTGTACCTGACTCTTGGGAAAGGGCAGGCTGATGTGGGGAAAGGATCTGACCTAGTGACTAGTCAGTAAAAGCCTGAAAGCATTAAAGAGAATTCAAACCACCCTCTAATGCCCTAACAGGCTCAAGTGCATGTGCTTCAGCTAGGTTTCTCCTTTGACTACATGGTGATCTGTGCTGATCTGTTCTTTAAAACCAGCCAGTAAATAAATAAATAAATCTTATTTGTTATTTACATACAACTCTTGTCTTGTTGATCTCCCATGTTCCACTTGCTCACCACAAAACTCATCTCATAGCAGATAAACCGAAGCCCTTATACTTGCTACCCTAAGAACATCTTGCAACTTAGGGGAAGATTTGCAGTTTAAAACAAACCTGGTTCCCCATATTGCAGGAGGTTGCATGGGTTCCCTGAGTTGATAGAAAAGGCATGTCACAGTAATTAATAAGCTATTGTCTTTTTTTAAATCACTGGGACAATGGGAAAAATTTAAGTGTGGCAAACAAGCCTACTTAAATATTTTATATTTCCTATATGCCAGGGGTGGCCAACGGTAGCTCTCCAGATGTTTTTTGCCTACAACTCCCATCAGCCCCAGTTAATGGGGGGGAAATTAACTTGAGTTCAAAAAGAACACATATCCACACAAAACAATGTCTCTTTATGGCTAATCAACAAAATTCCATCTGTGATTTTCTCACTTCTAGATGTGTGTGTGTAACATGTCCAATTAGAAGGAGAGTTTACCACTCTTTAAACAGATGCAATTTTCTCATTTCTAGATACTATTAGCTCACAATAAGCAGCTCAGAGATATGTTACAGCTGCCTCCAATGACATCATCCAACACTGATAAAGGGGAAATTATTTTTCTGCATGGATTACTCTAGCTTTTTAGCCCTCTCCCATAATAACACCCAATGAAGTTAATGGGCAATACAGAACAAACAAAAGGAAACACTTCTTTACTCAACAAGTCATCATATTGCAGAATCCTCTGCCAGTGATCACCATGAACATTTATGGCTTTAAAAAAGGGTTAGATAGATTCATGGAGGATAGGTCCATCAATGGCTAATAGGTATGGTTAGCACTTATATTTGGATTTTACAAAATTTATACTGAGCCTTCCTGCTTTCATGAGGCCACCAAAGCAGCTAACAAAAATGTACATCTTAAAAACAAAAACACATCATTAAAATTAATTAATAAAATTAAAATCAGAGCTAAAATATACATACAAAACATTAAAACAACAATTAATATATTAGGGAGAATGGAGAGATTGCTGAGGGATGCCAAATGAAACAAAAGACTTCACCCACTGGTGGAATTTGGCAACAGAAGGGGTTGAGTCTCCATGGGGATACAATTCCAGAGTTTTAGGGCCACAAGGGAGAAGGCTTTCACCCAGTTTGCCATCAACTCTATATCAGAAGGCCGGGGGACCAAAGCACAAAGTTTGATTTGTGACCAACATACTGGAAGGACTTGCCTGCTCCCTATACCATGCTACCAATAATGGGTTATGATCAGCAATTGTTTTCGGCTGGATGTAAGTGGATCTTAGGTTTGTGAGGGCTGCCTATGCCCTTATAAGTCTACTTTAACCACTGTGGTAGTAATCACCATAAGACATACCCACGGCATTAAAAATGCAACCAACATAAGATGCTGGCAGGATGGTCAGGATGCCAAATATTCCAGATATTTTTATTCATTCAGAGACTGACTACATTTCTTGTTACTACATTGCCTTAGATAAGAGCATCTTTTTAATTTGAGAAAAATCCATGTAAAATGGAGTGATGAACCAACATTCCTCTGCTGTGAGCTGCCCTGAGCCTGCTTCGGCAGGGAGGGCGGGATATAAATCAAATAAAGTAAATTAAAACAATCAAAACTACTTCTTTATTCATGGTAGCTATTACTGCACTATAAGGAACAGGTAGCAGATCTAGAGTACAACTGGCAATAATCAAAGATAATCAATGCACAGCAGCCAAGAAGGTCTGAGCGCCTGCTCCGGCTGCAATGCCACTGAGGATGTTCTCCGCAGCTGAGAACGAAACGTCTGGAAGGAAAACTTTCTCCAGTAGAACACGGCACTTGATCCCGAAAGATTCTACAAACCCTAATGATGTTACCAGCCGTGAAAACCTGAAATCTTTGATAATAATCAAAGAGTTTCCAGGTTTGTAATGTAAGTCCAGTTTTTTAATGTTTATTAAATTGAATAAAACTGTTTTTGGTCCATGGGACAGTTTTACCTATAGCTTTCCCATCCTATAGAAACTCTGGCACACAGTGGAATTTTGTGGCTTAGCTAACTTACATTAAATAAAAGATAGTTGATGCTTACCTTTGTCTTAGCATGCCAACTGAAATGGAGGCTGTTTGTCTCACTGGGTATTAAAAGATTGAATGACAAGGCATAGTGATTGATAAGATCATTCCTCACATAATAGAGTTCTGCATCAATACCTACAGTGTTTTAAAAATGAGAAAGAAAAAAAAAACCAGGTGAAACACTCATATACAGTCACAGGGGACTTTCATTACACCCCCCTCCCCCAATGGTTGGGCTTAAGAATATTATTTTTAATAAAAGGAATATGTGCCACTTCAGAAACATGTTTGAGCAAAAAGAAAAAAAGAAAACCATAAAATCATAAACACAGCAACATTATAAAAATAAAACAAGTCACAAAAATATACCAGATACATAAAACAGTAAAAAAAAACCATTTGGCAGCCTTAAATGATAATCATACAACAGTTCTCAGATTAGAGGAAGACAAAAACACTTTTTTTGGGGGGGGGGCCCTCAGTAAAAGGCGTGAGTAAAAAGAAATGTTTAAACCTAGTATCTCAAGAGCAAGAAACCAAATGTCTCTCAGTGAGGGCATTATTTCAAAAATAGGGTGCCAGGTTACCATTCCCATCTTCTCTATAGGTCAGAACCAAAGAGAACAAGGCTTGGGAAAACCTTCCCCAGCAATCTGGATAGTATGGGGAGATGAGGTTGTAAAGGTAAGAACTTTTGCTCAGAAAAAGACTGGCAGCCAGTGCAGATCTTTTAGTACAATCCCCATATACAGCCCTCAACAACAGGTTTTTTGACCAACTGAAATTTCTGGGCCATTTTCAAAGGCTGCCTCATATTAATTGCATTATAGTATTTAATCCAAGTTGGATATAATCAGAGCATCTATGGCCACAGTAAAGATGTGTCTGAATGTTGAATCCATTAGCCTGGAGTACAAAGTTCAGCAGTTCAGAAGCTTACTTTCAAAGCAGGGACTGTCTTAATTTAGTGCCTGTTAAAATCACATGCATTAATCATGCTGGAGTTCTTGCAAACACTTGGATTGCTTGAAGGAAAATAAAATGAATCTTGTAATGGTTAAAGAGACTATGGTGTACTTGAGTGCTTCTCTTGCAAAGTGACATTTGCAACATGATGCCAAAACCTGCATGTAAATTTCAGTTGCAATGAATTTTTCAATGACTAGGTCTTAAGGTTATAATTAGTTTGTACGCGTTTGGTCAAAATGAATCCATTCGATACTTGAATGTTATGTTAAAACAATAGAAAAGGATAAAAAATGACCCTGAGATGCAGCTAGTTAAACCTGCTTTGCTGCTACTAATCTTGAGTCACTCCATCTAGTACAATTTTATTTTCTACAGGAGATAGCTTTTTCAGAGCCCAAATACTTGAGTAATGACAAAGTTTTGTTGTATCTATTTTACTCCCCACTAAGAACTGGGAAGGAAGGAAAGAGGTGTTAATATCTAAGCCAGCTAAATGTACACCTTTTGTACCTCCATTTCTGTGGGTAATTTAATGCTCGAGCGTGCTCAGAGCAAGAACTAAAGGGGTCTGTGACTCAGGGAGCACTATGCTGACAATCAACTTGGCATATCCTTGGGGCTGATAAACAGCCTGAAGTCGGAGGAATAGCAGGGTGGAGGGGGTTGTTCTATATAACTGAACCAATCTAACACAGAACGGGCTCAGTCATGTGAACGGTGACGCCAGTGCCACTATTTTATCCAGAGTTACTCTAACATAGGTCTCCAACTGCCCCAAATACCAAGGTTGAAATGTCATCACATCCCAAGTTCTAAACTGCTGGCACAAGGCTGGACCAGAAAGTGTGTGTATGTGTTGGAACACCAAACTCTGACCTGCCATACGCTTGACAGCCATCTCCGTAATTTTTCATTGAAAGCATCAGTGATGGGGGATTAACTTTTAGAAATATTCCTCATTATCAGAACCCAAGGTGCTACTTCTCCTACAATTAGCGTATAAAAAGACACTTTTACATCTAAAACCCCTTCCTGTACACAACTGTTCCTCCACCCACAATCCTCTCTGCATCCATTCTCCCAGTCTAAATATCCCTAACACCTCAACAGACCATCAATGTGCATACCATACCCCACCTCCTTAGCTGTACAGGCTGGAAAATTATGAACGTCACCCTCTACTCTAAGCCACCGTGCTCTTTCACGACTTAAAGACAAGTTAAAAAGAAAGTGGGAGATGCCAATACTTGCAGTTAGCAGCAAACATTTGCCCTAGAAAGGACATTATTTTGGAGTTTGGATCACCTGGTTCAATTTGTGCAGAATGTTGTAGGCATGCCACAGGCAATAATGCTTCTATGCCTTATGTTACAACCCCATACCAAGGAATCAGGTAGTTTTTACTGGTGCACCCAGCTGGGGATGGAATAGTATTATAAATTCTATAAATTCTAACATTAAAGCTCTTAGGGATAATTCAAAGAACTGCAATTTCAGATGTTGTTAGAGTCTCCTACAGAGATTTCCTGAAGGGTTCACATCATGGGAAAAAACCTTCATATTTTATCAAGATACTCTAGAGGCAAGGATGTCAAACTCATTTGTTATGAGGACTGGATTTCACATAAATGAGACTTTGTTTTGCTGGGCTACGTGTGCCATAAAATGTAATGCCAGGTAGCACAGATATAAACTTCATAGAGGGCACAAACACAATGAAAGATTTGCAATATTTTGTTTAACAGTCTCAGAATTTTATAAAGAGCACAGACCAACACAATTAAAAATTTAAAAAATTTAAAAACACGCTTAAAACATTAGCATGTTTGCAATATTTTGTTTGACAGTCTCTGATAACTAACACCTCTTGTTCTGAATTATTGCTTCAAAAACTGGAAACAATACTTGTGCTGTAGCAATCTTGAGTATACTGTTCAGGTCTTGTTCAGGTGTGCACCTGTAAGTTGCAAACCTACATTTGATTAATCAACATTCATTACAGAAATCTCATGGTCAATGCTTTGAGTCAAAGACCCAGAGGAAAACATGAAATGGCTGGGAATTGTGAGCTTTTGTACATAAATTGCTTCATGTACTGGTCAAGAACATGTGAAGGTACTATGACACAGAGTGAGGGTTATGTGTTGGCTACAAAACTAGTCTTCTCCAGAAAAATAACTACAAATCCTATGTGGCAGTGCAAGAATAGAGAGATGGCCACGTATAGTGGTCAGTATCAGCCTACTATCTGGGAGGTCTAAGTTCAGAATTCCCAACCAATCAAAGGAAAAGTTAAAAGAACAATCAAAGGAAATGTGCTGGGTGAACTTGGTCTGGACACACTTTCAGCCTAATCCTGGTTATTATTTTTCTTCTGGATCATGAAGGCATGAATACAGTGAAAAGAGGGAAGCACCTCCAGTTGCACCCAGGAGAGCTCTGGCATAATGAGCCAACAAAACACACACACACTTTCTCTCTCTCTCTCTCTCTGTGTAGCAAGACAAAAAGCTCATACTTTGAATAAAATGTTGTTGGTCTTAAAAATGCTTTCTTTGTATCTCTTCTATGCAATTGATGGAGGGAACTGGACAAAGGAAGCTCTGGCTCTTTCCCTCCCTCCCCCAGGTACGAGGAGGGGGAGGAGCCTTAGTTAACAGAAGGAAGAAAGGTGTCACTCAGTAGCTCTGAAGTGTGATTGAAAGAGCCTGGCAATCTAGGCACTTCCAATCACACAGCAGAGCTACACACACGGCCGAGCTCCTCCACTGGCTGAGGCTCCTCCTCCCTTTGGGAAGAGGGAGGGGGAAAGAAGGAAACAGCAAGAGGCTGCTGTGCTCGAATGCTTCATCACAGGGGAGAAATAAAGAATGGAAACCAAAGGAAGCAGGCAAGGGAGAAGGAAGCAGGCGATGGCCAGTTTCTGGTGGGCCTGATTGGAGCCCTCTGGGGACTGGATTAGGCCTGTGGGCCAGATGTCTGACACCCTTGCTCTAGAGTGAGTACATCTCAGAACAGTCACAGATCCTGACTTCCAACAA
Source organism: Heteronotia binoei (assembly GCF_032191835.1). Taxonomy (NCBI): domain Eukaryota; kingdom Metazoa; phylum Chordata; class Lepidosauria; order Squamata; family Gekkonidae; genus Heteronotia; species Heteronotia binoei. The sequence goes on along the minus strand of NC_083228.1, from coordinate 88,055,982 downwards.
AATTCTCACCAAATTCTTAGAAATTATAGCAGTCATTTTCTACAGGAGCAAGAGAAGACATGGGACAGGTCTCCCACTCTATCACCTATTTCTTCTTCCTCTGTAACAGAAACAGTATAAGCATGCCATGCCAGGACACACACATACATACATGCTACAAATATTCTAAATATCTCAAATCTGTCCTTATTGTTAGGAAGGCACTATCTGAAAAAAAAACCAAACAGTAACTGTACAACAAAAAACATAGTAAAATAAATTGTATGAACACATTTAAGAAGTTAATTTAGAATTATCAAGAATCTATTACAGATGAGGAAGGTGGTATTCATGAAATTGGTTTAAATAACTTGCACTGGAAATCAACTCAACAATCTACGGTATTTAAAATACTTTTGACTTGCAGTCCCCATTAAACAAGCTCATATGCAGAAAACGTAAGGTCAGAGATCTAGCTTTTCCTTACTGAATCTTATTTAACTTACACCAAACCACGTGACAAGGCTTCCTTTTTTTGCTTTATATTTTAAGAGGAAACACACTGTTTTGCTCAAGCAAGCCCTAAATCATATTAACATATATCTTTGTGCTCTGCATCTGGGTATAAACCTGAGAGAATAAATTAAATCAAGTATAGAACAAAAAGGTAGACTTCCACCATACCATAAAAACTAAAAGTCATTCTTTAAAGATAACACATTCTGAAGCACAGACAGGAAGGACAGGCAGGAATTTATTGTTCATCATTAAGGATACTGGGGGACCCTTGTGTCCATTACTAGGGATGGGCACGAACCAGCTCATGAAATAAAGTTTTTCACAGGCTTTGGCTGGTTTATGGTTTCTGAAGCAATTTTCATGGAGGGGAGCTCAGCAGGAATATTTCACAAACCTTGATGCTCTTTGTGGTGGTTTGCGAATGTTTCCAGACAATCTCTGCTCAATTAAACTGTTTACAAAACTCCAAGGCAATGAGGGGATGGAATTCTCCAGCTTTGGAAACGCCAACAGGAGCTCTCCAAAGCTTAAACGTGTACAGAGTTCTCATTTTGCTGTATGGTATCAGAATGCTATATATTGGCTAAGCTCAGCTCCACACCTTTCCTGCTAGCTATTTGCAGTTACACAGAGAGGCAAGTAATTTGTTAAAAGCAGATTAGCAGAGCACATTGTCTCCTAATTTTGAATTCCTCTCCCCTGCTGAGGTTTGGGGGTGTTAGGTGGACTTACGGCTCTGAGCGACCCCATCTATCAGCTCACATCACGCTGAGGGGCTTAGCTAGAGGGTTCCCAGAAATGTAATCTGCCCACAACACAGAGGGGTGGGCAGCAAGGTGAGGGTTTTTGGCCTGGGAGGTGCTTCACAGCCCCTTCCCCGGCCTTAAAATGGTGAAAACAGGGGGAGGAGGCGGCTGCGCGGGGGGTGAGACTGCACGGCGGGGGGGGGGGGAGCAGGACAGTGAGGCTGTGTGGCCTGGTTGGAAACAGGCTGCGGACTGGGGGTTGGGGTACCCTGGTTTAGTGCCAGAAAGTTTGCTATAGCCTGCAGATTGCAATCTGGGCACACCACAAACCAAACCATGTTTTCCCAGGTTGTATCAATCCCTATTCATGACAAAACTTGATCATGACACTTCAGAAGTCCAACAAAATAGGGCTTTTTCACGTGGTCTTTGACTAAAAGTAGCCTAGCTTTAATGCTATTGAGCAGGGGTGTCAAACTCATTTGTTATGAGGGCTGGATATGACATAAATGAGACCTTGTCAGGCCAGGCCACATGTATCATAAAATGTCATGCCAAGTGGTGGAAATACAAACTTTATAAAAGATACAGGCAAACACAATTAAAGATTTTTTTAAAGAAACTTAAAGGATTAGCACTTTTGCAATATTTTGTTTATTTAATAGTTTCTGATAACTAACACCTCTTGCTCTGAATTACTGCATCAAAATCTGGAGACAAAGTCTGTGCTGTAACAGTCTTGAGTATGTTGTTCAGGTGTTCTTCAGGTATGTATCTGTAAGTTGCAAACCTACTTTTGATTTATTGACATTAATTATAGAAGCTTCTTGGTCAATGCTTTGAGCCTAAGACATGAAATGGCCAGGCATTGCGAGCTTTTGAACATAAATTGCTTCACATGCTGGGCTGCCAATGGAGAATATAGAAAATACTTAATAAAAGGCAATTCTTCAACAGTAATATTAGCTCATCAAGGCTTAGCTACAGACCAAAAGGATTTTGTACATGAAGCTAACGGGCAGAACGCATTTTTGATTGATGTGCCTTCTTCAGTGTCCTATATTCATAGTCAAAGACCACACATTTGAAACCCTTTTAAACATATAAACATCTATAAAAGGGGAGGCAGGTTTACAATATTCCAAATTGAGGTTGACTTCTCATTAAAAAACCACTGTATGTTTTTCAGTCAACTCTCAAAAAGTGGAGTTTCTCTCAACAATTGTTTGGGCTTTGCCCCAGTATTTAGCCTCTCTGCATGTACTCCACACGGGGGTAAAGGCTAAACAATTGCTGAGAGAAACTGCATATTTTGAAAGTTGACTTAAAAACATACAATTTTTTTATGAGAAGTCAATCTAAAATTGGAATATTATAAACCTGCCTTCTCTTTTATAGATGTTTATATTTTTATATGTTTAAAAGGGTTTCAAGTGTGTGCTCTATGACTGTAGGCCACCAAAGATGGCACATCAAACTAAAACGCATTTGGCCTGTTGGTTTTATTTACAAACCCTTTTGGTCTATAGCTAAGTATTACTGTAACAATTGCATTTTATTTTTTTATGTATTTTTTATATTTGCAATTGTCGTATAGTGTAACCTCTAATACTTTTTAATTGCTGAACTCAACCTTTAAATACCCACCTGTTTAAGTGGTTGGGTTCTTTCCCCCCTTTGGTTTGTTTGGCTCAGCCAATGGAGAAAACAGAGGCTTTGAGCAAGCCTGGTAAAACAAGCTGTGTTGCAGAAGGAAGCAAGAGAGAGAGAGAAGAAAGCAGATGACACTGAGTTGCTAGTAGGCCCAACTGGAGCCCTGATCCGACCTCAGGCTATATGTTTGACACCCCTACTACAGAGAGTTTCGCAAAACAGAAAAAAGTTCTCAATTAGCATGGGGCAGTGGTTTTTTGTTTATTTAATAGGGCAATCAAAACTTCTCTTTGAGAGGCACACAAAAAATGAAAAGCTGTGTTTTGTTTTCCAAGCATTTAATAGATTTCAAAGAATTCTGGGCAACTCTAGTGTTATTTTCATCTTTATGCCGCCTCGGTGGGGAGGGCGGGATATAAATCGAATAAAATGAAAATGAAATATTTTATGTATATTCTTAAGAACCTCCTATAAATTAAGACCACCTTGTGTATTCATTTGGTTCTCATTGTGTTAGCAACTGGGTTAAATTTTATAAGTTAGGCATATTACTCCAGGAAAATATTGCTTAATATTTCTGAAATGACTTTTGTGAAGCAGCTTCCATTTATGGGTTATAACATGGAAATGGGAAATAAACATTTTCATGTTTAACATTTAACAGGATGCACATCCTTTCAAAACACATATTAAGATCAACAAAGCAGGAGTCAAATTGCACCTTTAAGACCAACCAATTTTTATTTAGAACGTAAGCTTTCGTGTGCTCTTAAGCACACTTCATCAGACGAGGAATTCAGCACAGTGAGCAAAGCAATACAAAGCTGTATGGCTTTGCTCACTGTGGTGGATTCCTTGTTTGATGAAGTGTGCTTAAGAGCACACGAAAGCTTACGTTCTAAATAAAAATTGGTTGGTCTTAAAGGTGATTCTTGACTCCTGCTTTGTTCAACTGCTTCAGACCAACACGGCTGCCTGCTTGGATATATTAAGATCAAGTTTACTATAGAACATTCCTTCCTTTGAAGTGGACCCCAACAGGCATGATACCCAGTGTCTGCAAGCCACTAAACTCTAAATTGTGCTACAGCTCACTTCTTAGTCCTACTATCTCCTAACTTCTACTGATACCCAAGATTCTTGGTTCTGTTTTTCATCCCAATCTCTACAAAGAATGACAAGGCAGGAAGCTACATTAATCCCCTCCTTCCTTCTCCTACATGATGATGTTCTGGCTCAGGACAGTAATTTATGCTTTTTTTAATTTAACACATTCTGTCAATTAATATTACTCCTTTGCTTTTAATTGAGTCCTATTAAGGTCTGGTTTCTCCCCTTCCTTAAAGAATGGTCACTAGATAATAAATATTAATATTCAGGAACAATTCCATCTGCTACAAAGACTAGCTTCTAGCTCAGTTTAGCCAGACCTATCCAGTTCTGGTATTCAGAAATCTAAAAAGTGATGGCGCGTTCAGCAGCTGAACACCACAGTCAGAATTACTGCACCAGGTCTCCACACTTTTCTTCAGTACTGCTTTCTGTGCTTCCTTCAGCATTCAGTCTTTCAAAACTGTACTGCAGAATGCTACTGTCAAGGTGACCTTATGTTATGTGCAAGAAAAGTGGACCAGTATGAATCAATGCCCTGACCTGGATAGCCCAGTGTAGCCCAAGCCCATCAGATCTCAAAAACTAAGCAGGCTATTTTTTGGATGGGAGATCAAGCAATGCCAGGGTTGCTATCCAGAGCCAGGGGATGGCAAACCATTCCCGAATGTCTCTTGCCTTGGAAAACACTACATAGTCACCACAAATTGCCATCATGATGTCCCCCCCCCCAATTGCTGCTTCACAACCAAAAGATTCCAATTTAGATTTTAATATAATAAAATTGTGCTTTATTTGCAAAAGGTACAAGTACAGGGCACAACTCCAAAATATCTATGAACTGGAGTCAAAAGAAAAACAGGCTTTTTAAAACCTAGCAGCTAGTAGCCATTTCAGCAGTTCCATTTTGCTTCCAGGTCGGGCGCGGGGTGGTGGTGATGGTGGTGAAACAAACCAGTGAAATGGCTGATAGCCATTTAAACCTAACAGGTCAGTTTCGGGTTGGTGCCACTCAGCTGTTGGGGTTAATGGCCTTAATAGCCAAACTGGACAAAAATCTGGTAAATATCTGGTACATGTTCAGGGGTTCCAAATTGTGCCACATTTGTGCCGAATTTTGGCTTGTGAACTGGTTCAGGCCCATCCCTAGTATCACATAAACACAAACCCATTAAACAGATTTAACGTTCACATCCTGCAAATGCAAGGACACAATCTGTCTCTCCTACCATCCAGAAAGAAAAAAAAATCACATGGACTCAGCATTCTGTCATTTTCATCTTTTTTACAGAACTGGATCCCAATCTCATATTTCCAAGCTGGCCTTCTTTAGTTGTGTTTCAATGTATCTATCTAGTCAACTATACTGCCTTGAAATTAAAATACACCGTGATCTGACAAACTTACTAAGTTTAAGGTACTTAACTAAATATATTTGAAAGGAGCAATGATTCATTGTAAAATTTTACACTGTGGAAATGGCTTGCACAGAGATATTTACAGCAGTTTAACACACAAGCTCCTGCTAGTAAATTGGCGGAGAGTGCCATCAAATCACAGCTAACTTATGGCACACCTCATAGGGTTTTCAAGGCAAGAGTTCAGAGCTGCTTTGCCATTACTTGTCTCTGTGTCACAGTCCTGGTATTCCTTGGAAGACTCCCATTCAAATACTAACCAGGATCCACCTTGTTTAGCTTCAAAGATCTGGGGAGATCTGGGTAGTCTGGGCTATCCAGATCAGGGCAACAGTAAATTACCACCCTACCCCCCCCCCCCCAAATTATCATTCCTCTTTGCTGTGTCCCAGACATCTTTAGGAAGCAACAATAAATGGCCACTCACCTGCTCACCAGGTTAAAAAAAAACTTTTGTACAGAGAAGGGGTTTTGTTTAAGCAACTGACATACCACAAATTGGTAGACTATATGCACACACAGATGGACTGGTAAACATTTTTGGAAAGCTAGTGATATTTAAAAGTGCTTAATCATAAACAGAACATATTCTGATGATAATATTGGATTCATATTCCGCCCTATACTCTGAATCCCAGAATCTCAGAGCGGTCACAATCTCCTCTACCTTCCCCCAACCCCCACAACAGACACCCTGTGAGGTAGGTGGGGCTGAGAGAGCTTTTACAGCAGCTGCCCTTTCAAGGACAACTCTGGTGAGAGCTATGGCTGACCCAAGGCCATTCCAGCAGGGGCAAGTGGAGGAGAGGGGAGTCAAACCCTGTTCTCCCAGATAAGAGTCCGCACACTTAACCACTACACCAAACTGGCTCTCATTCTGATATCTAAATTCTGATATTTAAATTATCTATGCAAATAAGGTATGTGAAGTAGCAACTGATGCAGTTTCCTAGCACACACTCTTGCAGCAGTTATTGTAATAATGCTTCACAATACTTTACAACCAGCAATTTTAGAAATATGTAAGCAGACATGACACTCATTTTTTCTACTACAATTCTACAAAAAAACAGTAAGAATGTAGTTTTGCAAGATACATTTTATAATCAGACTGCCACATGAGAAGATTTCCAAACGAAAAATTAACGGCATTTTGACACCTCCACTCTAACACAATCCTTTTGATGCTGTTTACATTTAAATACATACGCCAAAGCATCTACAATTTGACACACCTACAGCAACAAGCCAATGGGTTACCTACCTGTAAAAATATCTCCACTGTAAGAATGTACTCCTAAAACTGAATTCTACAAAATATCATTTGCATGTATTATACAAATTGGATTAGTTTTAAAATTAGCTCCGTTTTAGAGGGCAAAACTGTATGACAGCAAAACTGTAACTGTTGCCAAAACAAAATCCCCTAGATAAAAACTAAAGTAGACCAACAGCTTGTCGGACTTTGCTCTGGTATACTTCTGTTCCCACCTTCACCTTGCTGGGTGGGCTTAGGCAAGTGACTCTGCTGGTCTCACTTTTCCATATAGAATAACGTTCACTGGGTTGTTATAAGTGCAAATCTGGAAAGTAGACGGTTAAGTCACTTGCCCATTTAAAGAACCACAAAAAGAAATACCATTGCAAAAGCAAACACAGTCCTCCACACCCCCACCAACAACCTCACAGGTGCTACATGTCTTCCCATCCGCAATCCAATCCGGTGGGCTCCGGGCTGAAAGACTGTGAAGAAGGGCAACCAAACCAGGCCATACAGGGACGGGGACTCGAGGACACCGCGCCCTCTCCCCCCGAACCTACGACCGAGCCCCGGCCTTGCCTGCGATCCTCCAGCTGGCGCCCATTAGCTCCGCACCCTCCCTCTCTGAAAAGCCGCCCCTTACAGACGCCCAGCAACAGCCTGTCTCTGGGCACTGCGAGGGAGTGGCAACTTCGGTCCCCATCTCTCCCCCCTCCTTCCACTCACCGATGAGACGTCGCACCTCCTCCTGGCTCATGTAGACACTCAGGCCGGGCCCGGCGGCGGGAAGGGGCGCCCCAGAGGGACCTAAGCTCGGCCCCCTCAGACTTTCGGAGCCCGCAGGCGGCAGCAACAACAGCGCGGAGAGTAGCGCGAGGACCAGGCTGCAGCGGCGACCGTGCCGGGACTGCCTCCTTTCAGAGGCATCGCAGCTTCCACTCCCCCGGCCGCCCAGCACCATCGCTCGCTCCCGGCTCCCCTACTGGGGAGGGGACGTGGCCCTCCCTCCCGCGCCCTCAGTCTCAGCAGCCGTTCATGCTCCGGCCGCGCGCATTCGCGCCAGTTGGGCCGGGATCACGGAGCGGGCCCCCCCGCCCGCCCCTCCAGTCAAGAAGTGAGCAAGGCCGAATCGCGCCGACTGAAACAATCCCCGCCTCCCCTGAGTCGAATACGCATGCGCATCCGTTCCCCTTATCCTGCGCCTGCGCAAATGAGCCCAACAATAACTCGACTGCTTTGCTAAACCTGAGATTTTCTCAATGCTGTGAAACGTCATGTTGCCCCTCCTGTTTCAAAGCCGGCGGCCCTGCTTGTGGCCCCTCTCTGTCTCTCTCTCTCACCTTCTGTCTTTGTTGGCTGGGAAGAGAGTCTCGCAACCCCATTTTGCAGCGGGATCCGGGCATTCTGAAAATGTTAAGCATTTTTTTTTACACATTGCAGTTGTTAATAGGATGTATTATACTGTTTTTATTTCATTTGCTAATTCTGAGATCTGCTTTACGACTCAAAGAGAAAGTTGGACTATAAATGAAGCAAGCAAAGAAATAAAAAAAGACCCTACAAAATTCCGAAAAGACACTAGAAGATGCTGGGAATAAATTTCAGGGGAACACCAGGAGAGAATTAAATTTTTCATCTGTAGTGAAAATTGCCCAGTGTTTGTCCCATAGGCAGTGCCATCTAAGCAGAGTTACACCTTTCTAAACCCACTGGACGTCAATGGATTTAGAAGGGGTGTATCTCTGTGGTGCTGGAGAAGAATCTTGAGAGTCCCTTGGACTGCAAGAAGATCAAATCAGTCAGTCCCTAGGGAAATCTACTCTGACTGTTCCCTAGAAGGTCAGATGCTGAAGCTCAAATACTTTGGCTACCAAATGAGAAGGGAGCACTCACTGGAGAAGATCTTGATGCTGGGAAAGACAGAAGGCAAAAGAAGAAGGGGACAGCAAAAGATGAGATGGCTGGACAGCGTTACTGATATAACCAACACAAATTTGAGCAGACTTCAGAGGATGGTGGAAGACAGGAGGGCCTGGTGTGACTTGGCCCATGGGGTCACAAGGAGTCGGACTTGATTGTGCGGCTGAACAACAACAATCTCTGCTTAGGATGGTACTGTCTCCATATGGCATTCTTTGCAAAGTTTGCAGTAGCAAGCATCACAGTTTTATCTATTGCATTTTCATTTCCTTTTTCTGTCATAGAACTGGGCACTATACATAGATTCCCAGGAGGTATTCCATCCAAGCATTCACCCAACCACTACTTAGTTTCAGACAAGCAGTCATATCGGACTGCAGTACAAGAGGGAAATTTGAATCCAGAACAGTTTGAAGACCAGCAAAATTTCCAAGAAGCTACAAGCTTCTGCGTGTCAAAGCTACTTTCATCAAATACTCTCAAAAGCTTATATCCTGGAAATTGTTGGTCTTTGAGGTGCTACTGGACTTGAAGCTTGCTCTTCAATCACTACCTACTTATCTTTAGCAAAGATAAGTTCATGACCCATGCAACAACTAAAAGATTCTGAAATGTTCCATGTCTGAGGAGACTGCAGAGAAAAGGAGGCTAACTAATTTCCAAGGATTGGTAGGAATCTAAAATACCTCAGCTATGTCTTATAAAAGTATAAGATGACCCATATTTCCTGATGGATGGGGCTTATTTCAGGTTTAAAGTATTTCTGAATTCTGAAAACTGCTTAAGGGGTCAGAGTCATCAAAGGAGCCAACGTGCAATTTTCCCCATGATTTCTGTCACTGATTCAGACCCCATCTCAATTCCAGTTCCAGACTGGAGCTTTATTATTTTGATTTCAGCTTAGCCTTGAAAGGGGGCAATGAGCAAGGGGTCAGAACAGGGGAGGAAGGGAAGCTTGATGGGGCAGAGGCTTTGTGAGCTTAGGGGGTGGGGCTTTGATAACCCAAATTGTTTACTTCTTATCACAAGCCTTACTTTTATTACTGCTTTCTTTTTAAAATTATGCCTTTCCAGTTTCCATCTCCTCACAGCTACATACTTTATGTGTGAATGGGCATAGGATCTGTATGAAGTTGAAGTTTTTCAAACCGAAGAACTCTACAAGGTATTCAGTTTAATGTTAGACTTAAACGTCCTCACATGTAAAAATTCATTTTATAACTGCAGTTTAATTTTGCTTTGGGGATCTCAATGTATCAAAGTGAGCAACTTAAACTGTCCCCTGAAACTAATAAAGAGCTACAGCAGCTGTTGCAGCCTCAGTTTTTCATTTTCAAGTCTCCCTCCTTTCCAGAACAAGCCAGGCTGTGTGGCATTCTGCATTCAATGGAGCATGTGTGATGATGGTCAGATCTCTGCATTTCAAAAGTGCTGCCAGCATTTCAAAGGTAAAAGGTAAAAGATGTTCTAGTTGCATCTTCATGTTGTAGATCTGATCAGTGTGTAAGAATACTACCTTTCTTGAATCACTATGATCCCCATTCAGCATCATCTTTGTCTTAAGAATATAAGAACATAAGAGAAGCCATGTTGGATCAGGCCAATGGCCCATCCAGTCCAACACTCTGTATCACACAGTAGCCAAAAATATATATACACACTGTGGCTAATAGCCACTGATGGACCTCTGCTCCATATTTTTTATCTAACCCCCTCTTGAAGCTGGCTATGCTTGTAGCCGCTACCACCTCCTGTGGCAGTGAATTCCACATGTTAATCACCCTTTGGGTGAAGAAGTACCTTCTTTTATCCATTCTAACCCGACTGCTCAGCAATTTCATTGAATGCCCACGAGTTCTTGTATTGTGAGAAAGGGAGAAAAGTACTTCTTTCTCTACCTTCTCCATCCCATGCATAATCTTGCAAACCTCTATCATGTCACCTCGCAGTTGACGTTTCTCCAAGCTAAAGAGCCCCAAGCATTTTAACCTTTCTTCATAGGGAAAGTGTTCCAAACCTTTAATCATTCTAGTTGCCCTTTTCTGCACTTTTTCCAATGCTATAATATCCTTTTTGAGGTGCGGTGACCAGAATTGTACACAGTATTCCAAATGAGACCGCACCATCGATTTATACAGGGGCATTATGATACTGGCTGATTTGTTTTCATTTCCCTTCCTAATAATTCCCAGCATAGCGTTGGCCTTTTTTATTGCAATCGCACACTGTCTTGTCATTTTCTGTGAGTTATCTACCACGACCCCAAGATCTCTCTCTTGATCAGTCTCTGTCAGTTCACACCCCATCAACTTGTATTTGTAGCTGGGATTCTTGGCCCCAATATGCATTATTTTGCACTTGGCCACATTGAACCTCATCTGCCACGTTGACGCCCACTCACCCAGCCTCAACAGATCCCTTTGGAGTTCCTCACAATCATCTCTGGTTCTTACCACCATGAACAATTTAGTGTCATCTGCAAACTGGGCCACTTCACTGCCTACTCTCAACTCCAAATCATTTATGAACAAGTTAAAGAGCATGGGACCCAGTACTGAGCCCTGTGGCACTCCACTGCTTACTGTCCTGCACTGCGAAGACTGCCCATTTATACTCACTCTCTGCTTCCTATTAATTAGCCAGTTTTTGATCCATAAGAGGACCTGTTCTTTTACTCCATGACTCTCGAGCTTACTAAGGAGCCTTTGATGAGGAACTTTATCAAAAGCTTTCTGGAAGTCAAGGTAAACAATATCTATTGGGTCTCCTTTGTCCGTATGTTTGTTCACCCCCTCAAAGAAATGTAACAGGTTAGTGAGGCAAGATCTTCCCTTACAGTATTCAGTATTCTTGTCAGTATTCAGAGGTGGGGTGGTAAGGAACACTCTGCTGGAGGGGTCCACAGTCTATTTGCAGATTTAGCTGATTTCAAGTCATGGCAAAATGTGGAGATTATCTCACAAGAGAGCCTATGGGTTTGATCCATACCCAGTTCAGAATCTAGGTAAACCTTGGCATCCTGAGGATATTTGGAAAACTGATCTCCCCCCCCCTCCCCTCTTGTTCTTTACACCAGTACATGGGCTTGGAGCATGGAGTTCCCATTCTCCCCAACAACAACATCTCTTCTTTCTCTTCTCCCTACCTGCTCTACTCATCCTTGCTCCCAGGAATCAGACAAATGCTTATATTAAAACTGCCAAATCTCCTGAAGAAAGCTGGTCTTTTGAAGATCATGAGAACAGGAAGGAAGAGCTGGGGGGATGTCTCTAAACCAGCCTGTCCTTGACTGTTGCTCAGATTTTCTGGCTCTTAGTCCCCTGTTCACTATCCTGGCCTTGCTTATCACTCTAGCTCCTCCTCCTCCTGTCACATGCCTCTAATGTCACATTAGACATTAAATGAATGTCTAATGCTCTGGTAAGATCTCACCTGGACTATTGTGTTCAGTTTTGGGCACCACATTTTAAGGATATAGACAAGCTGGAACCAGTCCAGAGGGCAACGAAAATTGTGAGGGGTCCGGAGAAGAGGTCCTATGAAGAAAGGTTGAAGGAGCTGGGCATGTTTAGCCTGGAGAGGAGGTGGCTGAGAGGTGATATGATCACCATCTTCAAGTACTTGAAGGGCTGTCATATAGAGAATGGTGTTGAATTGTTTACTGTGGCCCCAGAAGGTAGGACCCGAACCAATGGGTTGAAATTAAATCAAAAGAGTTTCCGGCTCAACATTAGGAAGAACTTCCTGACCATTAGAGCAGTTCCTCAGTGGAACAGCCTTCCTCAGGAGGTGGTGGGCTCTTGGAGGTTTTTAAACAGAGGCTAAAGATAGCCATCTAACAGCAATGAAAATCCTGTGAATTTAGGGGGAGGTATTTGTGATGACCCTGGATGTTCCTTCCAATTCTATGATTTTATGTTTCTATGACTTCCCAATACAAGCTTGCTGCTAAGTAGATTTCCTGATGTCATCTGGAAGTTAAAGTTGGTTCCCAGATCTGGAAAGGTTTTTTTTTAAATTATTTACTTCATTTATACCCCACTTTCCTCCCCAAATCTGGACACAATATCTGTGTTAGAGCAATCTTGAGTGTGCTATTTAGATGTTGTTCAGGTATGTGTCTGTAAATTACAAAACTACTTTTGATTTATTGATATTCATTACAGAAATCTCATGGTCAATGCTTTGAGCCGAAGTCCCAGGGGAAAACATGACGTGGCTGGGAATTGTGAGCTTTTGAACATAAGTTGCTTCATGTGCTGGTCAGCCAATGAAGAAGACAGAGGCTTTGCTCTGAAGCTCCTGGAGAGCCAATTTGGTGTAGTGGTTAAGTGTGCAGACTCTTATCTGGCAGAACTGGGTTTGATTCCCTACTCCTCCACTTGCACCTGCTAGCATGGCCTTGGGTCAGCCATAGCTCTTGCAGAGGTTGTCCTTGAAAGGGCAGCTGCTGTGAGAGCCCTCTCCAGCCCCACCCACCTCACAGGGTGTCTGTTGTGGGGGAGGAAGGTAAAGGAGATTGTGAGCCGCTCTCAGACTCTTCGGAGTGGAGGGCGGGATATAAATCCAATATCTTTTTCTTCTTCTTCTGTGCGATTGAGCAAGCCTGATGCAGAAGGAAGCAAGAGAGAGAGAAGGAAGCATATGACAGTGAGTTGCTTATGGGCCTGATCCAGCCCTCAGGCTGCATGTTTGATACACCTGCTCTTGCCACTGCACCACACTAGCTGTCAAGGCTGGGCTGCTGCAGTAGCTCATGCTTCTTCCACTTTCTTGCACCACTACAGATCTCCCATATTCCTTCATTCAGCAGGGTCACCAAATACGAAGTTCTCTGTTCCTTAGCGATTCATGCATTTTTGGAGTCTCAGACACAGACTGGCCATTTAACATGGCTGGCTGGCTGGATGTAACAGACTGGAAAAGTGCCAACTCCCCCATACTCCTCTGAATTCAGGGAGAGAAGCTGTAGATGTCGTCATGGGGGCATTTGGCTTCTCCCCCCCCCAACACTTCTGATGTATTTGGGTGAACCTTTGATGTATTGGGTCAGTGGGGTTTCCTGTGTTAATGAGTGGTTGCTCACACACAGGGCACACTGTAATGTCAAGAACTACCGTGGGACAGTTTGTATACCTTAATCAGGCATGACACTCAGTTTATTGTAGAAAGTAATTTGTGTATGTAAAGTGCCATCAAGTTACAGCCGACTTATAGCAACCCCATGCAAGGTGCTTTCAAAGCAAGTAAGAAACAGAGATGATTTGCCATTGTCTCCCTCTGCCATTTCACCTGGAGGTCTCCAGTCAAAAACTAACCAGTGCAGACACAGTTTAGCTTCTGAGATCTGACAAGATTGGGCTATACTGGAGTTGCCAGGTCTGTGTTGGAAAATAACTGGAGACTTTGGGGGTGGATCCAGGAGAAGGCAGGGCTTGGGGAGGGGAGGGGCCTCAGCATGGTGCAATGCCATAGAGTCCACCCTTCAAAGCAGCCATTTTCTCCAGGGGAGCTGATCTCTGCCAGCTGGAGATCATTTGTAAAAGTGGGAGATCTGGCCCCACCTGGAGGCTGGCAGCTATACCATGCCATCTTCTCTCCACAGGTAAGTGATTTAGTAATGCATTAAAGCTCTACTTTGATCCTTCTCATTGGAAGAAAACTCTGAGGTTTTGTTTATAAGACTGTGCATTAGAAGACATTAATGCTCAGGAGCCAGAGACCCTTGGGGCAGAAGTGCTTTTATTTTCAGTGAGCTAATTTATTTCCCTCAAATGTAGCCAAGATGTGGGGCAGAAGAGCTGAAATGCAGTTTGGACTGTTAACATCTAACAGATCACAGACAAAGCATTCTAGGAACATTAGCCTAGGAAATTAACTGTAGCTATGATTGAATGAAATAAGCAGACACATGTGGGCCGAGGCTGGAAAAGAGCAGAGCATCTGCACATTATTACAGCCTGTGGTTGGGAGCCTACATACCATTCTTTTGTTTGCCTTATAAGGGGAGTGGTGTATGGGGCAATGGTGCTAAGCATGAAATGATTTTTCTCCAGGATTTTACAGTTGGCCATTGCCTGTGTGCCTGTTTCTGTAAGAGTCTGGAATCTTGGCCAGACTTCAGTGTAGGCTGAATATTAATTTATTCTACATTTCTGGAAAGTTGTCATGGTAAGTATATGACAAAGCCATTTCTTGTCCTGGCTGCAAGCTGAGCATTACATTTCCAATTACCCAGGATTCTGTTTTGTGTTTAGCAAACTACAGCATAATACTGTGGAGCAGATAATACTTCTCTTCCTTTCCTTTCCGCAAAATGAATGGGGAGGGATCACGTGATATTCTGCCTCCCTTTTTGCAACAGAGTTGCACTCCTTCCTTTACCTCTGTTACCTTCTAAGGTAAAAATGCCTTACCAAAGAGACAGTGAATATACTATAATTGTATCCAGCTCATACAATCATAGAGTTGGAAGGGGCCATACAGACTGTCTAGCCCAACCCCCTGCTCCATGCAGGATAATCTTTGTGTTCCCTCTCATTCATCCTTGTTTAGTTATGTTATGGATTACGCAGACTGGATCCACACTGTCGATGGTAGGTACAGGTTCTCATTTCCTCAGTTGGGATTGCAGCCACAATGTGAGTAGAAGAACTTTGGTCTTCTATCTCATGCAATTTTTCCTAACCTGAAATGGAAGCGGGGGTGGTGGGGGGGACTGAAGCCCCAATCAAAAGTGTGCACTATGTGTATGAGAGTTAAGGAGAACCACTGACTTGTGTCTGATTATTACACAGGATGTAAAACTATTTCCCAACCTGTGTTATCTATAATGAATGAATCACTCTGTGGGCAGGCATCTTCCAGCAGTAAGGCTGCTATGGTTTTACCACCTTGGCTGGATTCCTTTGGCTTTGAAATTTGCATAAGATGCAGAAATTAAGCAGGGACAGCTTTTTTTTTTAAAGTATGGAGAGAGTGAGATGGAAAAACTGCATCTGCTATATTTTCAGCTTTTGTATGCTACAGCAGCTCTTCTAGAAGAAAGGTAGCAAGTTTATCCAGAAGCACACTTAGTGTGGCAAGGAGAATGAAGCAGATCTACTCTATCCCAGCTCTCCCACCCCCAAGCATGCCTGCATCTGTGGCAACAACACAATCTACAGCTGGAGTATAACCCAAGACAAGGAAGGTGGAGAAGGGGCCTATAATATAGTGGGTTATTAGGCATTGAAGAGTCTAGGTGGTAGTGATAATAAGCTCTTTATTGAGTACAGCATGGTGGTGACTGCACTAACTGAACTGGCAAATGGGGCCTGCTGGGCCAACTTTATACAACACTGCATGGAAAGGTTTAGGTATCAGCATTCCCTCCTTGTGATATTTCTCATATAATTATGCATAGCTAGGGATAGTTGCAGGTGGTGTCTGGAGATCTCCCAGGATTACGACATATCCAGGCAACAAAGATCAGTTCACCTGGAGAAAAGGGCCACTTTGGAAGGTGGACTCTATGGTAGTATACCCAACTGAAGTCCTTCCCCTTCCCAAGCCCTGCCCCCCTCTGGCTTTACTCTCAAAATCTCGAGGGATTTGTCAGCTCAAAGTTGGCAGCCCTATAAGATAGGTTTGCACAACTATGGTAGTTAAAATATATGTTCAGGAGCTGAAAATACATATTGCATGTATCCAATCAAAAGAAAAAAGCTGCTGTAAATAAAGGCAGCTAGTGACAATTTACATCCTTGAGAATTTCACCAGCCGTCTCCTCTGTAGACAGAGGCCCTTTCACATTACCATGCTAAACCAGATGCTATCTGTTGTTGGTCTGATTCCAAGTAAAGCGATACAGGGATGGAGGTTTCATACAGTGGATTTCATTCCGTTAATGAGTTGTCTCTGAAGCAATCTGGCCATTTCAAACAGCACCTTTCTCATTGGGCAATCTTCCTCAAACTTTTTAGAAAACTTTCTAAGTTTAGCACTATAGCATGGAACCGATATAGCACTTCTCTTCTCAATGTATCTCAATGGAGCCAAGGCATCTCATTGGTGCTGCTGTAGCACTGAAGTGCTATATTGTCTAGCACTATAGTGCTCAACTTAGGACTTAAAAAAAAGTTTGAGGAAGACTGCACAATGAAAAAGGGTGGGGGGAAAGTGCAATGCTATTAGAAGTGTTGCAAACATTTTAAAAAGCATACTACAAGAGCAAAGAAGAGGTGAAAATGGAAGAAAGCAGTTTATCTCAAGAACGGCTTAACTGCACTTTGACAACAGGGTGCAAGAAGGCCTCGTATGAAAAGATAAATAAAATGCATTAGTAGTCAGTTGTTAAAATGGTTGTGTCTGAAATGACACAAAAAAATCCGTTAGTAACCTGCTACTAAATGGATTACAAAAGCTATCTAAAAGGGGCCAGAGGCTCTGTACCTCTAAAAGCTGTATGTATGGTCAAAATAGGTACCTCTCCACATGACTGCACACTGCATCTCTATGCCAGGCTGAGGGTGGAGGGCAAGGTTTACCTGTTAATAAAGACACAGGGCATCTCAACTAAACAAGACAAGCCAATTTAAAACAGCAACAAGAATCTACCATCCCCTCTCCCCAAATGCTGTGCAAACTGTGTACTTTCCCTGATGCTTCTCTCCTTGAAACCATGGATCAGCCCCGTAGCTAGGGGCCATGAAGAAAGGGGGCCATGGGGGGACCGCAGGGCGAGGGGGCCATTTAAATAATTCAAGAGGCTGGTGACTGCTCCTACCACCCTTCCCATGCTATTTGGACCCCACCAATCAGCTGATTTGTGGGCCCTTTAAATGGCTTGGAAGGGGCAGCAGCCAATTTAAATTGCACAGAAGAGAAGGGTAGCCTGGGGGTGAGGGGCCCCAAAAAAACTGTCAAGGGGGCCAGGTCCCGTGGGCCCCTGGTGAGCTACGGGCCTGCCATGGATGCACAATTCAAACAGTGGATCTTCTCTGGAGCCAAGTAGGTCACTCCATGATGTAATTGGGCTCCATTATGGTCCACAAGAGGTCAGCAGTCAGCATTCTGACCTCTACCATATGTGCACAGGAAATTTCTCTATTGGGCCACTAGCACCACACAACATTATATAGCATGACCAGCTCTGTAGACAGATGCTGGCATGTTTCTCAATGTGTATATTTCTGTCAGGGCTGTTCATCAGTTTGTTGAATGTGCATTTGATTAATCATCTGTGTGTGGATTGTTAAATGACTATAATTTAACAAATAAAGGTGATCAGTTATATTTAGATAGGGATGCCAACCTCGGTGGGACCTGGAGATCTGGAATTACAGCTGATCTCCAAACTGCAGAGATCATTTTCCAAAGAAAAAATGGCTGCTTTTGAGGCTGGATGGTATAGCATTGTACCTCACTGAGGTCCCTCCCTCCTCAAACCTCAGCCTCCTGAGATCCACCCCCAAATCTCCAGGAATTTCCCAGCCTAGAGCCAACAATCCTATTTTTGGAGAACAAAAGGGTGTCTTTAATATTTTCAAATTTTATAACATATTAGAGAAACACATCAGAATTATTTTTAAAAAATGAAATGAAGAATCTTTGCCTTGTATCTCCACCAATTAATTATCAGTTCAATTCTAAACCCAAGTTACACCATTCTAAGTCTGTTGAAGGCAATGGGCTTAGAAAGCTATAACTTTGATTAGGATAGCACTGTGAAGCTTTCAGATAAATAACTTACTAATTAAACTAATTAACTTTGCAGCCTTACTTTTTGATACTTCTGTAATATTTTCTGATCAGTTAAATCAGGGTGACATTCAAAAGGACCGTGCCTACTTGTAGCTACCTTAGACTGAGTGAGACCATTGGCCTACCAAGGTCAGTGTTCCAAGGTTTCATGCCACCTAGTACATGATTCTTTTAGCTAGAGCTGTCAGGCCTTCTCCCAGGAATCTTCTCTGTATAAGACAGATGCTCTTGCCCTGAGCCACAGGCCCTCCCTCATAATGGCTTAGTGATAGAATACCAGGTTGGCATGCAGGAAGTCTCAGGTTCAACCCTTTGCATCTCCAGTTAAAAGGGATCAATAGGAGCCGGGGAAGATCTTTCTCTGTTTGAGACCCTGGGGAGTTGCTACCAGTTAGAGCAGACAATACGGAGGTACCAATGCTCTGTCTCAGTATAAGGCAGATTCCTGTACTGATATGATAGCCACAGCTGTGGTGGCAGTTCAACCAAATTAACAGGAAACAAACTTCAGGACTAGTTTGCAACTCAAATGACACCTGGATTTTCCACAGTCTTGTATTAACATAAAAATACAGAGCTTTACAACACTGCCACCTGCTGTTGTTAGTGAAAGAGACCAAAAAGGCAGGTGTTAATATATTAGAATAAAAATCCAAAGGTAAAAGTCACACATGTGTCTTGTTATTCCTATTTATTCTGTGACAATTTTTTCACACCATTTCACACAGATGCATTTATCACATAGAAATATGATAGTGTGAATCCACTCATCCATTTGTTATCCCAGCACCACTGAGGGTCTAATCCGAGTTATGTGCATATCTGCAAGAAGTTTCCAGCATTTTTAAAGATCACATCCCTGTGGGGCTGCAATTTGAACTAGGACTGTGGTGCAAGGGGAAGGAAAGTTTAACACTGCCATCCTAAACAGAATCACACTCATCAGATTCAGTGGATTTAGACTGAGTAACTTGGTTTAGGGTTGAATTATAAATTTCCCAATTGCATTGTTTTCCTAATCCAAAATGGCTCCATGAAGCTGCCATTTGCCACATTAGGAAAGCATACATGCGCTGGCATTTAAGAATACCAAGATTGTGGTGCAGGGCAACTAAATATCAATGCATTCATAAGATTATTTTCTATGTGGGCATCTAAAAAAGTCATGTGAACTCATCTTTAGTCAATCCAATATCATTAAGTTCCATTGAGAAATAAAAAGGGTAAACAGTTTACAGAGATTTTGGCTTCTTGGGAAGCTGTTTCTCAAAACAACTCCCAGCTCAATTGGACCCCACATACAGGTGAACAAACACAAAATTCCATTGATTCATTTGGAAAAATGTGGAAACCACTCATGTCAGGTGGCATTGTTGTGAGGCAAGTCTGAGACTCAATAGTAGAAAGAAAAAGGACACATGAAGTAAAATGATGTTGATGAAGAGATCAAGGCATGCTCTGGTACCACTAGGTGTCAGTGTTCCCTAAGACCCTAATTTAATCATCTTGGAAGAAGAATACTTCAGTCAAATTCTCCAGCTGCACAGTGCTAACAGTTACACAGCTGGAAGGTGGATGTGTTGGCTCAGGTCTTTCTTTTAAAAAGAGAGCTCCTCTCATATTTATTTCATGGGAGAGAACAGTAGAAGCTTCCTTTCTGTTTGTTTTAACTAATGGGCAGCTGTTTAAAAAATTCCCCTGTTAACTTGCCAGTGATTTCCCCCTACACACACACTTTCTAAGAAAATAATACAGGAAATATAATGATTCCAAAGAAAGAGGGATATGTTTGCAGTTCTGGTAATCTCATCTTTAAAAGGATTTGAAAGCCCTAGTAGTAGCATGTGCTTGGTTGCCCTCTCCTGGTGTACAATTGATGTATCTTCCTTAAAGGTGAAGCATTTTGTACTTTGGCAAATATGGTAGTTGGGTAATGCATTAATCGCCATTGTGAGTGTAGAGTATAGTTGTATAAATGCCACAGACACTGACTTTGATGTGATTATTCATGAGCAACATACGTGTTGCAGCTCTCACAAAACTTACTAAATGCAGCTGCACTATAAAGGCACTGTGTTTATTTTGATTTTTTTAAAGGCGCTGTGGTGCTGGCAATATGCTCATTCATTTTCCTAATAATCCCAAACATGGAATTTGTCATTTTCAAAGGTGTCTCACACATCTTCATAGAGCTTCCCTCACTTCAACCTTTCCATCCTGGTTCAGACTCTACCCATTTGTAATTCTGTTGTTTACTCTCACAACCTGAATGGCATGTCATGTTGTGTCTCCTTAGGGCATCTTTTGCAGCCCACTTGTATTTTCACCATTTTGAATGTCATCTCATTACTCACTACCCAAATCTTGACTGCTTATCAAGGTGCTGTAGGTACATATAGAAAGGCAGTATGGTTCATTGCATTGGATCTTGTCACTCATTTTTTTGGGTGCAGGGAAGGAGCAGTTTTCAGCCATTTCCCCCTTTCACAGCACACCTCAGACACTCACCTTTTGTTCTGTTTGCAGCTATCCCCTATCCACTGGGAACATTTGTGAGGGAAACTTTTGGCTGCAGAAGGAGGGGGAAGGTGAGAAAGTGTCAGTGGAAGGGCAGGATCTAAGCCATTTAGGCGGATCGAAGTCATTTTGGGCTGGACCCAAGCCACTGTAAAAAGTAGATATAAATAACATTTTGGGTTAATTTTTCACACAGTTCTTAATTTTATTTTACATCAGTCTTGTACAAGGAAGACAAGATATATCAATATCTCTGAAGCAGGCTACATCAGGTTATACCCCAAACACTGATGAGTGACCTTGGGGCAGCCACCAGGAGACCAAAGTGACCAACAAGGCCTGGAAAAACTAATACCTTGCACTAATGTGCCCTTCTTCCAAAGAAAGGGTCACTGATCTTTGTTAACTAAAGAACCAAATTATGTCAACATTCAGAATAAGAGATCAACAAAGAACCCATGTAAGAAAGTTCATTTGCCTAACTGAAAATATATAGCTTAACAATTACTGATAACAGACATGCTGATTAATAATTCTTAACATTTCTGCAGCCCAAGCACAGGCTGCTTTGAGTCATTCATCGGGAAGTGGCACTCATGAGGACTCACAATAAATAGTAAATATGGACAGGAGGGCCCCACCCAAGCCCAGTCATTCTAGCGCACTGACATAGATGTGCACAGAGTTCACTCTTGGATTAGTGTTGTGTCTCTTATATCCCTTTCTTTAAAGCATCGCCCTATAAAGATCCTATACAGATCTTTCTTTATCATTCTCTTTGCGTTATTCCACCTACCCTTACCATATCCCTTAACTTTAAAATGTCATATTATCTTTCAGAGTCATAGTTGCTTCCATTCTGAACAACATTTGGCTGTAGAGCCGCAGGTTCCAGACCTGTTTGAAGCACCCAGAATCAGCTGTTGTTAGAGAAAGACAGCCTGGTGGATGGTGTGCCTCCATGCTTTGCGATCTGAGGCTAGGTCAGACCAGGCTGTCTCTTCTTTTGAGAACGCACGCATAGCTGGTCTTGAGGACAAAAGGAGATTGAGGAAGAATCGCACTGCTACAGCACCAACCCTAAACCAGACTTTTCCCTGCAGCCACTGTGGCCGGACCTGCCTGTCCCACATTGGTCTTGTCAGCCACCAGCGAGCCTGCAGCAGACGTGGACTATTGCACCCTTCTTAAATCTTCGTTCGCGAAGCCAAGCCAAGAAGAAGAAGAAGAAGAAGAAGAAGAGAAAGACCCTTTGCCAGCTGAACTGATGACCTGTTATAGGAAAGCTGCTTTCTTCCACCCAGCTGTGCCAATCATCTTTTCATTAATTATCCTTGCTGCTTGGTTTGATTTTGAAGCATGTGGCTACATCTTCAGAATTCCAGAGTTTGGATGAAATGGCTTGGAAGTTTTTTTTAAAAAGAGGGGAGGATGAGCTTGTAGAGGCAAGAATTCCAGCAATTCCCTCTTGATGGCATGTCATAAATGTATCATTATTCTTTAGCATGCTTGGCACAACAATTACATCTATGTTGACAGGCCCCTACAAAGTTTTTAATGGGGGATCCTCCACACTGGGAATAGGTAACAGTTCTACATTCTCCCTAAAGGGAATCTTGGCCAGCATTTCAGGGACCAACATCTGAAAGGAATGTGGCCTCTGGCATCAGGACAGGAACTGACATTCCAGTCCCATGTTCAAGAATGTGGACAGAGTGTTCGCTCCAGACTCCTGGCACATGAGGTCATTCACCTTCCCTGCACTATGGGGGGAGATGCAAAGCAAGAGGGGAAATACAGCTTGCAAGGGTGGTGGGCATGAAATGGTGAGGCCCAAAGGATGCTTCCAGTCTTCAGGCAGAGATGCCTGCCTTTGTCCAGCTACAGACAAGCATTGGTTACCTGCCAGTTACCCAAATGCTTCCTCCATGTCCGGAGTTCTTCAGCACTTCCCAAGTGTGGGTTACACATGTTGAGAAATTGCCTCCCAGCCAACTCTCCTCCGCCTATTCATCATTGCATAAAATCTCCATTGTGACAGCAGCCCTTGCTTTGTGGAATGTAATGTTGGGAGGAAAAGCTTGAAGGCTTTGGAACTTCTTTTAATGCAATTCAAGTAAGGGAAATTAGGAATCAATGTGTTTCCATGCCTCTTTGTACTTCCATCAAGCACTCTGGAGAATCACTAGATTGGTGCAGCAGACCTTAGCTTCAGCACTTCAGACCATTTAACTCCAGAATACAAGCCCAGGTCATTTGGGGTAAGCATCCTGTGAAGAGCATGGGGGAGATTTCATCAGAAGCAGGCCAGGACACCTATCAGCCTTGTACTAAATCTTTTCTTGGGTCATCTTCAAACCCCACCTCCATAGGTCATGTCTTTCACCAATATATGTTCTATAGTAGTAGTTTATCAGCATTACACAGCCAAGTAAAAACACCAGATAACTTCTCCACCCTTTGAACACACCCCTTTGAAAGCAGGAAAGTATTATGTATGTAATTTGAAAATATTTTGACCCACAACTTGGGTTGTGTCTGCACTGCTGGATATTCCTGTTGAATCTGGTAAGATTGTAGTTCAAATAATTGTTTACTGTGCATTTGCATTCTTGTCGTCCATTCTTTTCTGTACACTTGTACATACTGCACATTTCACAATTGTGAAATATAAACATTGCTAAAGGTCTGTCCAGCATTACATTTCCAGCTGGGGGTAGTCAGAAACTCACAAGCAGCAGCAGGCTGTGCTGAAAGCCATCCTCTGTTGTTTGTCCCTAGCAGCTAGTATTCAATGATAAGCTGTCTCCAAACATGGAGGTTCCATTGATAGACTTCTTTTCACTGAATTTTATCTTGTGATGTAGGCCGACCAACCTATGCCATGAATTCCAGAAGCAGCCAAGGCAGCTGTTTGTTGAGGTTCTGAACAGAAAGATCCATGGGCTTGCCTGCCATATGAGAACACAAGCTGGAGTCCTAAATACCTCTCCCATATTATGCTGTGGTTTGATATCTGCTCAGGGGCTAACACATTAAAGTTGCTGCATAAGCCTTGACCTGGATAGCCCAGGCAAACTCAATCTTGTCAGATCTTGGAAGCTAAGCAGGGTCGACTCTGGCAAGTACTTGGATGGGGGAGACCTCCTTGAAATACCAGCAGTCAGGAGGATAGGGGCAGGCTTTATTTAGCCACCTCCCTGAATATCCTCTGGGCCCGCAGTAGGGGTCAGTCACCAGAGGTCATAATGACTTCTGGGTGTGCATGTGCGCACACACACAATACAAAAATATCCAAAAAAGTTGCTGCATAGGTACTGTGATGCTCTCTAGAATGCCACTGTTTTAGCTTTGGACTTCTCTTATGGCTTATTCCCAGCACAGCTCATGGCCACTAGCAAGGAAGGTCTTTCAGCAAATGGCAGGTACCTTCTCTGTAGCAGCAAGCAGGTAGATAGTTCAGCTTTTGAAGAAGAAGAAGAAGATGAAGAAGATATTGGATTTATATCCTGCCCTCCACTCCGAAGAGTCTCAGAGCGGCTCACAATCTCCTTTACCTTCCTCCCCCACAACAAACACCCTGTGAGGTGGGTGGGGCTGGAGAGGACTCTCACAGCAGCTGCCCTTTCAAGGACAACCTCTGCCAGAGCTATGGCTGACCCAAGGCCATGCTAGCAGGTGCAAGTGGAGGAGTGGGGAATCAAACCCGGTTCTCCCAGATAAGAGTCCGCACACTTAACCACTACACCAAACTGGCTTTTGTGTAAAGGCCATTATAATTCTGTGATTCTATGTTTGCTCTTCCTAACACAAATTACCTTTTTTAAAAAAAAATGCACCCCAGATGAAGCCCACTAACTCTGGATTTCAATGTCCATAACAGATTGGATAAAATGTATACTTCCTTACCATTGTTCATTCTAAACAAACCCCCCACCATGATTTTTGTTCTCTGACATTGCTGGGGTGATTCACTGTTTCTGTTGTAAATGTAGTGGAGCCAGATGCATGAAACAGAAGCAGTGTTAACTCTAGAGAAAGGGAAGCCCCTACTCCGTGTGGCTGAGCCCTGCAAATCAGACAGCAAGTCATTCGGCTGATTCCTGCATTTCCCAGTCTCATCTCCAGCTGCAGATGACACACCCCATATTTTTCACAGGTTCCTCATTCCTCTCACCTGATCAGCTCTATGAGGCAAAGGTTAACTCCTTTGATTGAGTTGGGCAGCTATATGGTCATGTTTGTTTTATTGTTCTGGATGCCGGGATAAGGGGTACTAACATATAGCATGGCATCCTGAAGTCCCAGGTATGCAGGACAGAGAAAAATAATAATAAATAATACATTTTACTTAAAGGAGCAAACAGGAACTTGCAGTACATACCTGAATCAGTTGCCAATACAGGTGTTTCTCAACTGCAATCTTAAAAACTGGTTTAACAGGCATTCTCTCCCCAAAGAACCTTGGAATTGTGGTAGGTATGTGTGTGTGTGTGTTACAGACCTCTCTCAGAACCTTCACCAAGTTTCAATGGCCAGAAGCCTTTGGCTGAAGCCATGACAGTGAAACTAGTATAAAACTGATATAAGCTTGTGGTGTTGCTCTTATACTGCATCCACACAGAAGTTTTTTCTTTACCTTTACTTCCAAAGTGCAGTGGGGTTTGAGGTGGGGACATCCACACAATGTTACTGTCTAAATATGCACTTTCCAAGATTTTCCCATCCCTATATGCCTTTTCTCATGATTTGGTATGATCTCTCCAGAAAGAATGCAGTTCAAGTGTGTCAAAATAAGCCATCGGGATGGTAGGGTGGCCAGCCTCCCAGTGGGGCCAAAAGTTCTCCTGGAATTGTGACTGCTCTTCAGACTACAGAGATCTGTTCCCCTGGCAGAAATGGCAGCATCAGAAGGTGGACACTATGGCATCACATCCTTGCTGGGCTCCTTTGCCTTCCTAAGCTCTTCTCTCCCCAGGCTCTACGCTGAAATCTCCAGGAATTTACCAATTTGGAGTTGGCAGTCCAGTGGGAGGGAGCGCATTTTTGAATGTTCCATCCACATCAATGCCATGTTCCTTCCATCAGCTCTTCAGGGCTGCCATTTTCCCTGCTGTGGCACTACAGGGCTATTTGTAATTGCTAAAGTGTATAAGGCAATAGTGTTATAATGCCCCATTAATATTATTATCTATGTAGGTGCTTTTAAATCTCAACTGTAATTTTAAATAAGTAGGTCTCCAGCTCTTTTTGCCTCATGGCAAAGGAAAAATGTGGGGGAAATGACAACAGATGGAGGGAAAATGTGCACAAAACCCTTCTGTGGATGTGGATGCTCCATTGTCATTGAGAATGCCTCTGCATTTGTGGTGACAATGAGGGGGGGGGGTGGAGAATCCTCAACATGCAGATGCAGCTTTAGTTGCATACTTGCAAAAGAGGAGGCAAAGCTGAAAAGGACCAAAGGCAGTATATTTTGCAAGGTGTAGGGTTGCCAGCCTCCATGTGTAGCCTGGAGCTCTCCTAGAATTACAACTGATCTCCAGACTACAGAAATCAGTTCTTCTGGAGAAAACAGCTGCTTTGGAGGTGGGTTCTGTGCAATTACATCCTGCTGAGTTCCCTCCCTTCCTCAAAGCCTGCCCTCCCCAAGCTTCACCCTTATATATCCAGGAATTTCCCAATCCAGAATTGGCAACCCTAGTAAGATGATAAGCACTCTTTGCGGTTGCTGGGTTTTACAAAATAATTATTTATTTATCCGGTTTTCATATGTCCTCTTTGTTGTTGCTAGCATTGGCCCAGCATGCCCAATAGGGCCTCCCAGACCATTTTCATTAGGGAAAATTGCAGTGATGGGGGGGGGCAGAAGCCCCTTCTCCCTGTGCATCTCGTTCCTGATCCAAATTGGTCACTACACATGCAAAAATTGAGGGGAACCCCATAACTTAAATCAGATTGTTAAACATTGGGTGCTTTCACACAGTGACTGTCTGCAAGTGGATTTTGCTATCCTTACACCATAAAAATCCAGTTACAAAGCATATTACTTTGTGTGTGTGTGTGTATGAACACCCATTGTGGAGCAATCCCAGCCTCTGTTGACTGCAACATTTGCACTATGAAACAAGATGTTGATAGATGCACAGTTCTTTGGATGGTGCTCTCTGTTAACAAGATCCATAATATCATTTATTATGATTACAATAAATGAGACACTTGTTCTCATTTTGCAGAAGAACATACAGATAGATAGGGCCTATACTCCACAAGACTGTAGACTAGAGAGGTGGGACAGAGGATTTGCCAGGGTGGTCATTATAACCAGGAATAACCTGGTGAGAGATCCTTCTGGAATTGTGAATAGGGCATTCAGGAAGCCAGCAGGTCTTTAATGGCAACTCCACCCCCATAAAAGGGCTCCCACTTCCCTTGACTTATGAAGGTTCTTCTTTTTTTTTAAGGTGGGATGGCTAATTGACCTGCAGCAGCAAAGGGAGCTGAAATGAAAAGCCCGCCTGCTATTTTTCCAGCTTATTTCATTTTATCAGAATTTCCTCTCTTGGTTTCTATTTTATTTCCCAGATTCAACATTTTCTGACAGCTGGAAAAAATAACATGTTTCTATTGCCATGGCAATGCACTTCTAAACTTTGGATGGGCTCTGAGGAATGCCAAGGGCTTCAGGCCATCTAGCAACTATTCAAGGGAAAAAATGTTATTAAAGTTTCCATAAAAGAAGATACAGCTTGGTAAATGGTTGTGGTGTCCGTACTACATGTATGCAGGTGGGTGGTGTGCACTGGTCATTAACACTGCCCCCAAACCACACCACATAGTGCACAGCATTACTTCATACTGGATTTTACGCAAAAGCATGGGAAAGATTGTGCATTGAGGCAATTAAAATATGGGCGGGTATACTTCAGGATGTGTCACTTTCCACAGTTGGCATCTTAAATTTGTACTTATGTCCCTGATACCCAGCAGTCCTCCAGGATATTATTATGCTTTCTCACCACTCATAGTTTTTGGTACACCCAGAAGGATTGTAATAGAAGCCACACTGACACAACATGGAAGATATTGCAGCTAGTGGTGCACCATTTCTACAGCTCAGCCCATTAAAGATCTCAACATTTGACGACTGGAATATCTTAGGGAGCACTGGCTCATGCATGAGCCCCCTGCCCTTTCAGGTGAGACTTACAAATGGAGCTACCATTTTGGATGTCCATCAAAATGAGAGCCACACTCTCTCAAGAGGAATGATTCTCACAAGAGTTTGGAAAACCTTTTAGGACATTTCTGACTTATCACACTGATATTAAAAAGACTTTGGGGAACCAAGAGGTAAGAAACATTACTTCCCTAGCCCCCTGAGCAAGTGACAAGTTTTATAATTGATCTCTAGCTGTCACTCAGCATCACACTCAATCCAAGCACAATGTGAGAGGCTCCTAGAGCTTTCACCTTTAATCTGGAGTATAAATGAGAAACAATAGGGTGGCTTCCAGCTAGCATTTGTGCAGACACTTGATCTGCAGCCAGTCTGTGAAAGGAAATGGAGCTGAGCTCCATCTTCAAAATTGCCCCTTTAGCACTTCTTCACTGACACAGGTGAAGGAGTGGTGACAGCACAGTAAGAAGCACACCCAGATGGGGTATATGGAGGCCATCCCTGTTAGGGTAGCCAACCTCCAGGCAGAGCCAGTTTGGTGTCGCGGTTAAGTGCACAGACTCTTATCTGGGAGAGCTGGGTTTGATTCCCCACTCCTCCACTTGCAGCTGCTGGAATGGCCTTGGGTTAGCCATAGCTCTTGGAGAGCTGTCCTTGAAAGGCAGCTTCTGTGAGAGCTCTCTCAGTCCCAGGGTATTTGATGTGGGGGAGGAAGATAAAGGAGATTGTGAGCCACCCTGAAACTCTGAGATTCAGAGTGAAAGGCAGGATATAAATTCATCATCATCATCATCATCTCCTCCTCCTCCTCCTCCTCCTGCTCTTCCTCCTTCTCCTCCCCCCAAAATTACAACTGGTCTCCAAATCAGTTCCCTGGAGAAAATGGTGGCTTTGGAGGGCAAACTTTATAACATGTCATAGATTCTAGGTGTAGGGTTGCCAAGTCCAATTCAAGAAATACCCACAGATCAA
The DNA here is from genome assembly GCF_032191835.1 of Heteronotia binoei. NCBI lineage: Eukaryota > Metazoa > Chordata > Lepidosauria > Squamata > Gekkonidae > Heteronotia > Heteronotia binoei. The sequence goes on along the minus strand of NC_083228.1, from coordinate 88,026,963 downwards.
TTCCCCATCATTCCCTATGGGAATCGTTCATGGAGGTGCATGATGGCTGTGGGGGCGGGGCTTCCCCCGCCGGCCAGCTGGCTGGGGGAGGGGGGAAGCCTGTAAAACCGGGGGATCCCCCTCTGGGACCTGGGGATTGGGAAGCCTATCTAGGTGAAATCCCTCCCCAAATTCCCCCATAGGCCCTGCCCCCAAATCTCCAGGAATTTCTCTTGCTGGAATTGGCACCCCTAGCCTGTGCACCTCCATCCTGCTCCCACAGCAGGGTGACTTGTCCTGCCCCCATGTGGCAGCTGTCCACATCTCCTTTTCAAAACACATTTTACTCTTGGTACCTACTAGCACGGTTAACTGAACAGTAAATATATAATAGCATGCTGAAAAGAATAATGGTTTGTGGATGATTTCTGGACACCAATGTAGTCAGCTAGGGTTGAGAAGACCCAGGTGCAAACCTCCACCCAGCTATGAAACTCACCAGGTGACCTTGGGCTTGGCATCCTCACTCAGCCAAACCTACTTTACAGGGTGGTTTCTGGCCTAAAAGAGGGAAGAGAAATCCTCTCTGTGCTGCCTTGAGCTCCTTGGAAGGAAGGCAAGATAAAACCGTGATAACTAAGCTAGGTCACACTGTACTATTTTTAGCTCCCGCCTGTATTGGTAAAATTCTATTCTGTTTCCACCTGGAGTAGTAGCAGTCACCTTGTTGCAAAGAGGATAGTCTGGTCTTATTTGCCATCTGTTACAAATTCAGAGGGATCAGTGCTAGAGAGGGGAAGCCCACAGCTTCTACACAGCTTAACAAACATCAGAAGGTAGATCATTGCCAGGGCTTTTTTTGTAGAAAAAGCCCAGCAGGAACATATTTGCATATTAGGCCACACCCCTAACATCACCATTGTTCCACACAGCTTTTTTGTGGAAACCACCCAACAGGAATTTATTTGCATATTAGGCCACACCCTCTGACACCAAGCCAGCTGGAAGTGCATTCCTGTGCGTTCCTGCTAAAAAAAAAAAGCCCTGATCATTGCTATGGTTCGAGACAATGGTGGCTGGGTGAGGGAAGACAAACAGGGATCATACAGTGTTCATCTGCAAAATAAATACAAAGTACGTATTGTCTCCCAACTGTGTTTTTATACACTGAGTTCATACTGTACAGGTGTGTGGTTAATGCACGGACTGATGCTAGGGTTGCCAGCTCCAGGCTGGGAAATTCCTGGAGATTTGGGGGGTGGAACTGGGGAGGTTGGGGTTGGGAGTGCAACATGGTGTAGTGCATAGTGTCTGCCCTTCAAAACAGTCATTTTTCTCCAAGGGAACTGATCTCTGTCATCTGAGACAGCTGTAATTCCAAGGGGTCTCCAGACCCCATTGAAGGTTGGCAAGCCTAGAGACCTAATGCACACATACAAGTAGTACAGTGCTGCACAGGGTAAATGGGCTAGAATGTCTGACTAGGACCTGAGAGACCAGGATTCAAATTCCCACTCAGTCATGTACTCATGACCATGAGGCCTGTCAAAGTTGTCATGGGGAGCAGTGAAAAGCTGTGTGTGGCACCCTGAGTTCCTTGCCGGAGGGTGAGATAGAAATTGATAGCTAGAAGCAGAGCTTCCCCCCCCCCCCAGGGGGAACGTGGTGGAACAGAGTTCCAGAATCTCTTTAAAGAAACAAAATTCTCAAAAAATGTTTAAAAATTCATGAGGGGAACCTGTGTGTTTCACCTACATTTCCTTCTTGAGAGTTCTGGCACCTCTTTTCCCAGAAAAAAAGCTCTGCCTAGAAGTGTTAATCACTTTTTCTTATTGGATAACCCTACAGGGTTGGTATAATGAGAACATTTAAGAAGTAAGACTTTAGCATTCATAGGTTTGCCAGTCTCCAAGTGATGGCTGGTGATTTCCCAGGATTACATCTGGTAGGTTACAGTTCCCCTAGAGAAAATGGCTGCTTTGGAAGGTGGACTCTATGGCATTACGCCCCACTGAGGTTCCTCCCCTAGTCCCTTTCCCAGACTCCAAAAATTTCTCAATCCAGAACTGACAGCCCTAATTTGAAACAATTTACAAAATGGCACCAGGCATCACTAGTCCAGTTCATATCACATGCCATATCCAGCAGGTGCCCAAAATATTCATGCAGCCTCCGTCCACACAACTCTCCTGGTAACTACAGATTGTTTCTTGCAGCAGAAATGGTAATAGGCTGAAAATGGCTGGATCTAATTGCAGGTAATGAGTAATAACTGTTTATTTATTTTGCAAAGAAGTGATTGTCTAGAAAATCTCTGATAAACTGTTGATAGGCATCACCAGTGGGATCCATGGATATGTCTAAATGGCTACACTTACAGAACCCATCAGGCGTCAATCCAAGCTATGACTGCTCTCAGGCAGTAATATTGAATTTTCCAGATGTAATGTGATAAAGAATAGCAGTTGGACCACCAGTTTTTTATGCCATTGTCTGCTGTACACAGTCCATATTGCATCATAAGACTCAGCATCCTGCTTGTTATGTCTTGCATTTCAGTCCTGAAGTCACAACACAGCGAACGTTACAGAGGCGTCCAGTGGAAGCCCACTGGTCCCCGGATGTAGCTTGCTAATACGCTCCGCCAATCAAGATCTGTGGCGGGAAGTGTAACTGGCCAGGATTGGACCTGGCCAGATGGAGGGTTGTTCTGGGGTATGTATATAATCGGGACCCGGCCCGCGTTTCCTTGCCTTGTGATGTACTCGCCAATAAAGCATGTTGCCTTCAACACATCTCGTCACTCAGTACATTACAGTGGCGACTAAGGTGGGATCCTAGCCAGGTAACTTCCCAAACCGAACTTCACTGACCTGGCCGGAGATGAGGAAGGCACGCAGTCTAGGGAGACTGAAGCGCCCGCTGCCGCCATGGCTAACCCAAGTGGGACGACGGGCCACCTTGCAGAGTTCGACCCTGCCAACCCCGATAGGTGGGAGACCTACACGGAGCGGGTCGACTGCTACCTACGAGCGAACATGATTATGGACGACAGCCATAAGAGAGATGTGCTCCTGAGTGTCTGTGGGGAGGCCACATTCGAGATCGCAAAGGGTCTCTCGGCCCCTGCGAAGATCACGAAGAAAACGTACGAGGAGATAGTCAGACTCCTGACCGGGCACTTCTTGCCCCATCCATCCATCCATCATCGCCCGCCAATTTCTCTGCCACAAGAGGGATCAAGGGGCAAGAGAGAGGGCCGCAGTTTACCTGGCTGCCCTCCGCCAACTTGCGGGGAACTGCAGCTTCGACAAGCTGGATGAAGCCCTGAGGGATCGATTCGTCTGAGGCCTCCGAGATGAAAGACTGCAGCAAAAGCTCTTCACAAAGGAGGAGCTCACCCTCCAACTTGCCTTCAACAAAGCCACCGCGTTCGAGAGAGCCACCAAAGCTTTCCACAACCCACGAGCAGAAGCTGTCCACCAAGAGGAGATGATGCTGGGCAACCCAGAGGAGGAGGAGGCACACCAGCTCCGTCACCAACCAGGAATGGGTCCAAGAGCGACCAATCGGCCACGAGCGACCGAGAAACCAGCCAACACCAAGTGCACCAGCTGTGGGGATCCACATGAACGATGGGACTGTCCCTATCACAATGTAGACTGCAGGAACTGTGGAAGATTGGGCCACAGAGCACGGGCTTGTCGGGCCAAGGCCACCTGCAGACACCAGTCCACCAACCACGACTCAACCGATGCCTACTCGACCACATCGACTAGCCTGCAGGTAATGAACTTGCCCCTCACCACCCCTGATAAGGTTAGGGTGTCGGTCCTAATCGAGGGTGCTCCATGCCTAATGGAGCTGGACTCGGGCTCCTCCATCTCCATAATTTCGGAGGAGTCTCTAAGAAAACTTTGTCCCTGTGGCCTGCCCTGGCTGCGACCGGCGGACTTCATACTGCGGGACTTCCAAAAAACCCTGTACAGATTTTGGGTTTGGCCACTGTAAGGGTAGAGTTTAAGAACTTTAAGGGCAAGCTGGACAGTCTCGTGGTCAAACTCCAGCTCACCACATTACTGGAGCTGGCCTGGTTTCGACCGCTGGGTATTCAAATAGTGGGGGTGCAGCAGATGCGAACGCAAAATTTTGAGCACGTGTGCCGGGAATTCCCGGAAGTGTTTGATGGGTCCCTGGGGTGCTACAAGGGGCCTCCCATCACGGCCCAGGGAGTGCTAGAACCGATATCCTATGCTGCATGGGAAACACCCATAGTCACTCTAGTGAAGCCGAATGGAGATGTGTGCATATGCGCTGATTACAAGTGCACAATAAATAAGGCACTTCAGGACAACCCATACCCCATTCCAGCGGTCAGCCACGTACTGGCAGCCCTAGCAGGCTGTAAGGTTTTTGGGAAACTGGACTTGGCCCAGGCATACCAGCAACTCCCAGTGGATGCCGAGACAGTAGAAGCCCAGACTATTGTGACTCACAGGGGAGCTTTTTGGGTGCGGCGGTTGCAATTTGGGGTTAGTGTGGCTCCAGAGATTTTCCAGAGCATAATGGATTCTCTTCTCAAAGGGATCCACAGGGTGCAACCATTTTTCGATGACGTTTTGATCGCCGCCCTAGACGCTGAGGAGTTCAGCAGCCGTCTGCATGAGGTACATCGCCGTTTCCAAGCAGCGGGACTTAAAGTAAAGCGGGAGAAGTGTTCCCTTGGGTTGTCGAGGGTAGAGTTCTTGGGGTTTGCAGTAGACGCCGCGGGCATCCACCCGACGGCATCCACCCGACGGCCGACAAGACCAGGGCTATTGTCCATGCTCCGGCCCCCATGTGCAAGACGGAGTTACAAAGTTTCTTGGGATTATTAAATTTTTATCATTCATTTTTGCCCCACAAAGCGGCCATTGCAGAACCCCTTCATAGGCTCCTTGATAAAAACGCCCCGTGGGTCTGGGGAAAGAAGCAGGCTGCCGCTTTTCAGGCAGTGAAGGACCTCCTAGTTTCCAATGATGTGCTCCACCATTTTGATGAATCCTTACCAGTGATTCTGGCTTGCGATGCTTCCCCGTACGGGGTGGGTGCTGTTCTGGGGCACCAACTCCCAGACAGGAGGGAGGTTCCCGTGGCCTATTATTCGAGGACCCTGACCCCCACCGAGCGCAACTATGCCCATGTAGACAAGGAGGCCTTGGCAATAGTGGCGGGTGTGCATAAATTCCACGACTACCTATACGGTAGGCATTTCACAATCGCCACGGACCATAAGCCGCTACTGGGCCTCCTTGCCCAAGACCGCCAGATGCCGCAAATTCTGTCACAGTGCGTCCTGCGGTGGAATCAGTTCATCAATTCATACACATATCCCCTGGTACACCGCCCTGGCAAAGCTATGGGGCACGCTGACGCCCTCAGCTGCCTGCCGCTGCCCTCTATGGACTCGGACCCCGCCCCTGCCCACCATGTGATGCTTATAGAGACTCTACCAGAGAGGCCCCTCCATGCCGCCGAGGTAGCTAAGGCCACGGGTAGAGACCGCATCCTCGCCTGTGTTTTAGACTGGGTGGAAAGGGGATGGCCTGCGGGCAAACAGGACGCAGAATTCAGGGCATTCGCATTACGCAGGGAAGAACTGTCCATGCACAAGAGGTGCCTTTTCTGGGGAAGCAGGGTGGTGGTTCCCCCCCCCCCACACACACATTGCGGAAACAAGTGCTGGAAGCCCTACACGAAACACATCCGGGGATAGTGCGGATGAAGGCCCTGGCACATAGCTATGTATGGTGGCCGGGAATGGACGAAGAGATAGAAGGGTGGGTTCGAAGGTGCCAACCCTGCCAAGAGTCCCGGCCTGATTCGCCCAGTGCCCCTGTCCACCGCTGGGAGTCCAATAGGAGGCCGTGGTCCTGGTTACACCTAGACTTTGCGGGGCCATACCAGGGCCAAATATTCTTTATTCTTGTAGATGCATACACCAAGTGGTTGGAAGTGATTCCCGTAGCTTCAACCTCCGATGCAGCGGCGGTCAGAGCCTTGCATAGGGTCTTTTGCACTCATGGGATCCTCGATACCCTCGTCACGGACAATGGGACCGCTTTCACCTCCCAGGAATTCCAAGAGTTCTTGAATAGATACCTCATCCAGCACATTTGGTCCGCCCCCTTCTATCCGGCCACCAACGGCCAAGCAGACCGCATGGTGCGCACCACTAAAGAGGCCTTGGGTAACATTGTACGGGGAGATTGGGACCACCACCTGGCAACCTTCCTATTTGATAACAGAATCATCCCCAACCCCGTCACCGGGTTAAGCCGGTTAAAACGGATAAAAGGAAGTACTTCTTCACCCAAAGGGTGATTAACATGTGGAATTCACTGCCACAGGAGGTGGTGGCGGCCACAAGCATGGCCACCTTCAAGAGGGGGTTAGATAAAAATATGGAGCAGAGGTCCATCAGTGGCTATTAGCCACAGTGTGTATGTGTGTGTGTGTGTGTGTGTATATATATATATATATATATATATATATATATATATATATATATATATATATATATATATATATATATATATATATATATTTGGCCGCTGTGTGACACAGAATGTTGGACTGGATGGGCCATTGGCCTGATCTAACATGGCTTCTCTTATGTTCTTATGTTCTTAAGCCCTGTCGAGTTACTAATGGGGAGGAAGTTGATCACGAGGCTAGACAGGTTGCATACTGACCGGGCCATGGACCTCCGCAGTTCCCCCGAAACCAGGGAAGCCACTAGGGGGTTCTTTCCAGGGGATCTGGTGTACGCCAAGAACTTTGCAAGCGGCCTGGAGTGGTTAGCCGCCCGGGTGCTGTGGGTCACCGGGTCCCGCTCCTACGAGGTCTCATGGGGGGGGCAGATCCTAAGGAGGCATATCGACCAGCTGCGCCACTGCACTTTGCCGGAGGAACTGACAGCAATCGGGGGAGGGGGGAGCAGGGGAGAACTGACAGCAACACCCCTGGGAGCTACCCAGCCTATGCCGGCCGCACCGACTATACAGGTGGAAGAGCACCACAGCGGTGGGAGTGACCCCCCCAGAGAGGAGATTCGGGAAGAGCAACAAGTGGCAGACAGTCCTCTTCTGATGTCACCCCACCACAAGGGACCAGCTGCCCCGCCAGCCACGGCGGCCGCTCCAATTCCCCAAATAACCCCGAGGAGGTTGACCAGGGAACGCAGGGCGCCAGCCTACTTGAAAGACTTTGTGTCCTGAACTAGGGGGGGAGGAGTGTTATGTCTTGCATTTCAGTCCTGAAGTTACAACACAGTGAACGCTACAGAGGCGTCCAGTGGAAGCCCACTTGTCCCCGGATGTAGCTTGCTAATACGCTCCGCCAATCAAGATCTGTGGCAGGAAGTTTAACTGGCCAGGATTGGACCTGGCCAGACAGAGGGTTGTTCCGGGTTATGTATATAATCGGGACCCGGCCCGCGTTTCCTTGCTTTGTGTTGTACTCGCCAATAAAGCATGTTGCCTTAACACGTCTCATCACTCAGTACATTACACTGCTGATACAAATGTATATGCTCATGGTAGAAAGTAATGTACAGTATTTCTACCCAGAATGGCACAGGAGAAAGAGTACAAAACAGCACCCTCCAGCAGCCTGCAGAGAAGCCATGCTCTGCCTTTCACTAGGACTACCCAAAATCCTGAGTGCACCTGGCTGGTTCAGCTGATTGGGTCACATCATCTACACCCCATGACTGTTTCACCCCATGAAAAAGAGCAAAATGTTGGTTAGTAATTCCCCAACCACAGGTCACTGACCTGGCACAAACAAAACTTTTCCTAGGATAAGGCTTTGTAAAGTGGAAGTTTCTTTGCTACCGGATAGTAAAATAGTCAAGATCTGGTGGAGTTTGCGGTCTGAATACAAAAATTTAATTTACTTAAAAAAAAAAAAACCTCTTGAAATTCCTCCTCGCAAATGGTGTTGGGCCAATACTGTCAGCTTCCTGCTTCAAATTTGTCCTAAATTTGAACTTGTCGTATTTTAAACAGGTTGGGCATTTAATATGAGCTGTCTGTTGTGATTTTAAAACAAGTTCACCCTGCCCCTGTAGATGGCAGGTGGTTAACCCTTTATAATGTGTATTCATCAGATTTTCTGCTGAAGAACTTCTAGTATCCCTTGTTTTTGATGGAGAAAAAGCCACCGCAAGTGCTATGCTCTTACTAAGGTGAAGCTTGCTTTACACTTCCATTCCCTTAACCCTGCCCCCAATAGCCATCAATAATCTAATTTCATTCCTCCCCCCCCCAGCTTGTTGACAGTGTTTACTTTCTAACATTAAAGGTACTGGGGCTCGAGGCTCTATAGCAATCACACTCTCTTAGTTACTTAGTTCTGAAAACAGGCTTGCCAGACTCCAGTTGGGGCCTGGAGTTCTCCCAGAATTACAACACATCTCCAGACTATAAAGATCAGTTCACATGCAGGGGCATGGCTGCTTTGGAGAGTGGGTTCTATTGTGTGCCACAGAGGTGATGTCCCTGCTGAGCTCCATCCCCAGATTCCACCATCCCTCCTAGGCACTGTCCCCAAATCTCCAGCAGTTTTTCAAGCCAGAGCTGGCAACTCAAACTGAAACAGGTGTGCAGCTTTGTGTTTGATCTAAGCACTGATATTGCTGGAAGTGATATTTAGCCTTTTCTGCAGGACTATTTTCCCGCTTTCAATTACCCCCTGGAACTCCTATTATCTTTACTGTGGACAAAACCTATATTGCACTGTGTTTGGTTCACTGGGGGGCTAATAGGAACTCTGGGAGTTTATTTAGATTAAGCAAATCATGTGCATATGTGTTTGGGGGGAAATAGTGTGTATGGTGGTGGTGAGGTTGCAAATGAAGCCCTCTCTTCATAGCTATTTTAAAGCTTTATTTTTTAAAAAAGAAACCAGTATAAGCACCAGGAATTCCAATCACAAATCTATCATACTGTATTTCTTTTGGTCCTCCAGGTCATGAATATGGCCCTATGCCTAGTAATGCTATTACAGAGAAAAACTGCGGGATTGTACATAGGTTGTGGGACTGAAATGCAGTTCAGACTGAGACCTGCATATATTCTTTTTCCTCATCCCAAATTCCTATAATGGGCTCAGCATCTGGCATCTTGCTCAATGTATACATCAGCTTTGATTCCACAGAGGAATTCTGCAAACATGTGGGAATTTTTTTTAACTATTCACCCTCCCACTGCAGATCTCACCTCTCTAATGGGAGAGAACAGGAAGAACCAGCAAGAGAACAGGAAGAACCAGCTTGGTGTAGTGGTTAACTGCACAGACTCTAATCTGGGAGAACCGGGGTGGATTCTCCACTCTTCTATATGCATCTGCTGGGTGACCTTGGGTCAGTCACAGTTTTTGAAAGAGCTGCTCTTTCAAGAGCAGTTCTCAGAAAAGCTCTCTCAGCCCTACCTTCCTCAAAGGGTGTCTGTTATGGGGAGAGGAAGGGGAAGGAAATTGTAAGCCATGCTGTGACTCTCAGTGAAGGGCGGGATATAAATTCAGTCTCCTCCTCCTGCTGACAACATTTGGGGAGTATTTTGGGCCATGGACAGGAGGGTGAAGGTTGAAAAATTCCCAGAAATCCTCGATAGGATCTAAAATATCTTCTTGGGATTCAAGTCCTCCACAAACCCTAATCAAGTCCTCCACGTTTATGTCTTATATAGATCCTATTTTGATGTGGAAAAACTTGATAAAGCAGCTGTGAAGCCTGCATAGCATTTATTGCCCTGTATTAGTCTTCTGACAGACACATTCTGAACCATTATGTCCTATTTGACTTTTCACTTAAAGTCAAAGAAAGAGGAAGTGATCATCCCAGTCCTTCAAAACCACACACTTCACTGTGGGTTAAACCTGTACATTGATAGTGAATATACCTTTCTTCCAACAAGAGAAGGATAGGGAACTTTTGTGCATTATGAAAATTGCTAGTATATTCAGAAGATTTCTGTCCACAGCTATGCTAGACTATGAAATGGTGTAGCAGTGTCAAGAGTACAGAACATAATACAGAAAACAGTTGAAGAACTAAGACTGGCTTGGACCTGTTCTATGATAATGAATTTTGTTAGCCAAGGACAGATTTTAGAAGGCCATGAAAAAGAGACTTTTAAAATCTGAAGGCAGAAGAGCTCTGACCCTCATGGCTTTTTTGTAGCAGGAACTCCTTTGCATCAGGGCCACATACCCCTAATATAGCCAATTCTCCTGGAGTTTACAAGGCTGTTAGTACTACTGTAAGCTCCAGGAGGATTGGCTACATCAGGAGTGTGTGGCCTAATATGCAAAGGAGTTCTAGACTGTTCACAAGTCACAGTGAACACATGTACAATGGTTATAGTGTACATTTTTAAAATACATGTATTGAGTAATTCTCATGTTATATTAAATGCATGTACAGCTGAATTTGTGATTGAAACTCCACACATTTAACCAGGTACTGCTGCCCAGTTCCATTTATAAAGTGAATGCACATCGGCTGTTTCTTCCAAACAGATGTAAGTACATGCATGCAGGATATATATGTGTTTACTTTAATGTGTGAACAGTGCTTGTTCACTTGATTCTTTAAATAATGTATTGAGTAATTCTCATGTTACATCCTATGCATGTACCACTCAATATGTGATTTAACTCCTTATTTATCCAGGTACTGGTCCCCAGTTTCATTTCTGAAGTGAATGTATGCTCTTTCTTACAGACGTATACAAGTACATGCAGGAGGTAAGTGCATTTACTGTAACCTGTGAACATGGTGTAATGGTTAAAAGTGCTGGACTAAACGTGAAAATGTGCCCTCCCGTCTGTAACACTGAGTGGTGAGGAAGTGGCTGGGAACTGTGCCTGCCTGTGCATCCCCATGCCTCTTGTTGCTGTCACCTTTCTCTTTCCTCCTATCATGTCAGTGCAAAAGCAAGGACACAATGATCACCATACCAGCCCCCAGCCCTCCCTCTGCAGCCCAGCAACCTCCTTTTCTCCTTCTCAGTTGAGCTGCAGTGCAAACCACACTGCAGCTCAGCTGAGGAAAGGTGAAAAAAACCTTTTAAGGGCTAAAAGGAGGAAGAATATGGAGCTTAAACTTGCCATTTTGAAGATGGAGGTGAATCAAAAGAGGTTTTTCTTTGATCTGACTCAAAAGGCAAAGCCTTGGAAGGCTCACGAATCATGCTCACAACAAGCAGCATGTCATGTGGAAGATTCCTTTAAATGCAGGGGCACACTGTTATCCATTTGGGAGGGAAAAAACAGGTGGATGTAGCCCAGGACTGTGGCGATAGCTATGAATTGCCACTCTGCCATGGAAGCTTGTTGAGACACTTTGGACTAGTCACTTGTCCTCAGCCTAGCCTTCCCCATAGGATTGTTGTGGGGATAAAACAGGGGAGCAGAGAACAGTATGCTGCCCTGGTATGCAGTATGCAGTATGTTGCTTTGTAGAAATGCAATGAGACAGGATAACTGTGAGGGATGTGCTAAGAGAATTGCACATAGGGTTGCCAAGTCCAATTAAAAATATCTGGGGACTTTGGGGGTGGAACCTGGAGGCATTGGGGTGAAGCCAGGAATAAGGTTGTGACAAGTATAATTGAACTCCAAAGGGAGTTCTAGCCATCATATTTAAAGGAACTGCACACCTTTTAAATGCCTTCCCTCCACTGGAAATAATGAAGGATGGGGGCACCTTCTTTTGGGGCTCATAGAATTGGATCTCCTGGTCCAATCATTTTGAAACTGGGAAGAGAAACCAGATGCTGTGCTGAAAATTTGGTGCCTCTACCTCAAAAAACAGCCCCCCCCCCGAGCCCCAGATACCTGCAGATCAATTCTCCATTATACCCTGTGGGAATCGGTCTCCATAGGGAATAATGGAGTGCCCAGCAGAAATTTCCCTCTCCCCCTGCTTTCTGATGACCCTGAAGTGGGGGGAGGGCCTCCAAACTGAGGGATCACCTTCCCCCACCTGGGGATTGACAACCCTAATTGCACACCTTATGATAACCCTTTTCTTCCATTGCTTTGGATTGTGTCCTAGAGTACTGAACCAAAAGCTTCTGTGCTTCAGCTAGGACTTCACTTTCTGGTGGCATCTCCTGTGCTGCCTGAGCTGTGGGAACTAAGAGAGTTTATAATGAATAGCAAATAAAGATTTGTATCATTGAGTCACATAACCATCCCATTCATTGACCTGTCTCAGAAGACAAGTGATTCTGGTCCTCATTTAGCAGCTACTGAGCTGGTCTACATTATATAAAAGGTGTCTAGTCTGAGGTCACAAGAGCACATCAAACTCATCTTCCCAAAGTCCTTTAATAGTGATTCTTAGTTACGCAATTACAAACACACTGAAATTACAAACACACTGAAGGAATGAATCTGCAGAACTTGATGGCCCTTCTGAAAGTAACTTCACACCTCTAGTTGGCAACTCCTTTTTAATAGAGGTAATGCTTTGAGTTCAGCAAGGGCCAAAGGGTCAACAAGTCTGCCTCTGCCCTCTAGTTAATCCCCTGCCACCTCAGACAGAACAGCAAAGAGCTGTTTCATAGGTTCCTATTATAAACTGCCTTGACCTGGCCTGATCTCATCAGATCTTGAAAGCTAAGCAGTGGGGGCCCTGGTTGGTATTAGGATGGGAGAGGGCCATAGAATACTAGAGTTGCTACACAGAGGCAGGCAATGGCAAACCACCTTAGAACATCTCTTGCCTTGACAGCAAAGAAAAATTGAAATAAAATAAACTTATAAGCCAAGTAGCTGCAGGGCCCTATCCTTATAATGTACCTCCACCATCCACTCCCATTTGGTTTTCATATGTAAATCAGGCAGCTGATATACTAAGGGAAGGGTCTCCTTTGGGGAGGAGGCTGCTCTCATGTGTATGGGGTGTGTGTGTAATGGGAAAGTCATGGATGGGGGGTGTGTGTAATGGGAAAGTCATCAGGAAGGGAGGGCCCCTGTGGCTCAGCGGTGGATCATCTACCTGGCATGCACAAAGTCCCCAGTTCAGTACAGTTAATCTCCAGTTTAAAGGATCAAGTAATATGTGTAATATTATTGGATCTATACAAAAGGATACCAGTATGGAGGAATGGCTTTAAATAGTTTTAATATCAACTGAACATTTTGTACAGCAGATTCTAAGCCTTGTTATAGAGCTGAGGTAATGTAATCTTGGGGCAACTCCTCCAAGCAACCAGTCCCCTAACACTGCTAATTTAGCAGAATGTCTCTAAATTATAAACTCTATTACGAGAGCCGGAAACAGAAAGAGCAATTAACATGCATTGATCCAAGTTGTTGAATGTTGTACTGAGGCTTCAGGATAAAACACTGAGGCCGTTTTCGCACTCACGTTTTACTGGCGCCACGACCATCCTGACGCCGGCGAATCTGCATGAATTTCGCACCAGAAGCTCCGGCGCTCCCAGAAGCGCCGGCTACTTCCGTCGCTAAGCCAGCGCAAACGGAAATCGCAAAGATGCAGGAAAACGTTTGCGCTGGCTTAGCGACGGAAAGCGCCGGCGCTTCTGGGAGCGCCGGCGCTTCTGTTGCGAAATCCATGCAGATTCGCCGGCGTCAGGAGGGTCGTGGCGCCAGTAAAACGTGAGTGCGAAAACACTCTGAGAGATAAAGGTTGACGAAGGTCTGAAACTGTGAGGAATCCCGGGCTGCGGTCCCTTACTCTCTTGGAGACAAGCTGTGCTGGAGATTTGAGAACTCCACTCAAGTTGCTGAACATAAGGGAGAACAGCTGGAAGGCAATTGCCTCTGAGGAACTATACCTTATTATCTTCAAACAGCAGACAGTGTGGGGGAATGAAAAAAACTCTTTCTCCAGCTGCGTTTGTATTATGAGCATTTGTGAATTTAGTATCAGGAGTGGTTTATAAATTACTAATGATGACTACTGTTATGCATGTATTTTGATAAATGTAGGTTGCATATACACTATATTGTGTAAAAGTGTTATTGTTATTCTGGTGTTTTTTCACTTATTATTCCCTTACATCGGAACCTGTTGATAGTTACCATTTTATCCAGGGGAGCTGATCTCTGCCAGCTGGAGATCAGTTGTAAAAGCGGGAGACCTAGAGGCCCCACCTGGAGGCTGGCAACCCTAAAATCTCTACCTGAGACTCTAGAGAGAGAGAGACAATGCCAATCAGAGTAGACAGTACAGACCTTTATAAAGCAATTGTCTGGCTCAGTAAAAGACCACTTCATATGTGTCCTGGCAGTCATCTTAGCTCTCCAGTTGCTTCTCCATATTTTGTATCTTTAAAATACAAACCAACCCTGCCATGGCGGTTTCCTTTTGCCTCCTTTTCCTGTAGCACTTGCTCCACCATTCCCTTCTCTCTCTTTGTCAACTGCTTGACTGTTTTAGCTATCTAGAAACAAACTTAGCTATCCTGTTCCATATTAACCAAATGCACACTGGGATACCTGCTCCAGGATTGTTTGCACTTGGAAAACCCCGTGGCATGAAAATCTCCTTTATTTCTCCTGTTCTGTCAAAGGCTACCTATAAGAACTGAGTAAGTAATGACTTCATATCTTTGTAAGGCATGAGACTTCGAGGAAGAGCCTCACTGTTTCTAGGTAACTTCTTAAACCACCCATTCAGGCTGAGGCTCAGTGTCTGTGCAAATACCAAAGAACAGGTTCATTTTCCTTCCAGACAAGGTGAGGCTACATAAGCAGTCATTGCAGATTGCTGAATAGACATCCAAGCATTTAAAATATTCCAACAATTTTTCCAGAGATTAGACAAACAAGGAATAAACTTGGGCCAAGCCTATGCCAGCACCTGCTTTATGAACTGGAGACAAAGTGGCAAATATTCTGAGAACGTTATCTCCAACCACCTGCAGGTCACACAGTGGCAAAAAGGTGTGGAAGAACTCGAGACAGGATTCTCAGGTCTGGAGACAAGTAGATGGGAGTGTTTTTAACAATAACAGGAAATAAGGGGAAGACCTGCTAGGACTTGCAGGGAATCCATTCCTCCTTCCCCCACCTAATGATTGCCAACATCAAGGTAGTGCCTAGAGCTTAGGAATTGCAGACTGCAGAGATCCACCTACCTAGAGGAAATGGCAACTTTGGAGGGCAGACTCCATGGCATCATATCCCTGCTTAGCTTTCTACCTTCCAAGGGCACCCCCCCCAAAAAAAATCAAGAATTATTCAAGTCAGAGATGGCAACCTTATTCCACACCCTGCCCCCAGCCCATGGGTCCTCCCCTCTTGTTTTGGCTCTGATCCACTCTGTTTTCTTCAGCCATCCAATTGTTCATTTCTACCTTAGCACCTTTCTCCCACTTCACTGACACATTGGATGCTGCTTCTCCTTAGCATTTTTTAAAAAAGCATTCTTTCTTATTCCCGCTTCCTGAGTGATCATGGGAACTAGAGAGGAAGAAAGAG
Source organism: Heteronotia binoei (assembly GCF_032191835.1). Lineage (NCBI taxonomy): Eukaryota > Metazoa > Chordata > Lepidosauria > Squamata > Gekkonidae > Heteronotia > Heteronotia binoei. Next base: position 88,011,483 of record NC_083228.1, on the reverse strand, counting down.
AAGCAAGAGAGTCATCCCCTTCATGACGTTGCCCTGCCAAATGATGCAGAAGGTGATAGGTACATAAGTTAAGAATTGCGCTCCCCCCTGCAACAAATGGTGCTTTTTTGTGGGGTGTCTGTCTCCCATTTGAAGATTTTGTATTTTTCTGAAAACCTTGGTATTACCCCAGGATTGCATAAACATATCCCTTAGCCCTGGGTGGCCCTCCCTTGCAAATTTTTTTTAACTACATGGTAGAGTCACCCAGAGGGATCAGATATGATAAACCATCTTACAGGCAACCTATTAATGTTTTTGAATGGATGTATCAATTCATAAAGTCACCTTCCCAAACCATATAAGCCAGATGGCCAAGCAATGCCAATACCTGTGGTCAGGGCCGGTGCTTGGGAGTAGGCAAGGTGCGCCCTCACCTAGAGTGTCATCTGGTGGCCAGGGAGTTTTACTGTGGCAGAGAACACATGGCTTGCAGAGAAGGAACCTTCTTCTCTGCAAACCATGTCCCCTCCACCAGTCTCTGCTGCCGGTGTGCCCACCCTGCGAGCTCTTAGGTGGATGGGAGTCTTCAAGGGGGGGCAGCTGAGGTGGCGGTGGAAGGGACATGGCTTGCAGAGAAGGAACTTCCTTCTCTGTAAGCCATATGCTCTCAGCTGCCAGCACAGTCACTCCAAGAGCTCTTGGGCAGGTGGGTTGGAATCTTCCAGGTGTGTGTGTGGGGGATGACTGAGGTGGCTGAGCCAGTGGCGGAGGGGACATGGCTTGCTGTGGTAATGCAAGAGTTCTTAAATTCTTTTTGCAAAACAGCCCCATTTAAAAATTTCTTGAAATCTCCTTGAGGTGAAATCCTCCTACTATAAATAAATCTACTCTGGTCCTTTGTTCTTTTCCTCTGTACTGCAACTGTCTGACCTCTCAGTGTGTTTGGTGATGCAGTGGAATAGGCTGCCACTGCTGCTTTCTGCATCTGTCTTTGCCAGTGCCTTTGGTTGGCAACTGACTGGATACAACCTAACCAAGTTTGTTAAATACTTTGCAAATTCAAAAAAGTGCTATGTGAGAAGCACCATCAGCAATTGCACAGTTGCTTTAGTGATTCAGATGAAGAGTATTTGGCATAGTATGTGCCACACCATATATCCACTGTATTAACATATTAAGCTAATAATCTCCTATTAACAAAAACTTGTTAGTCACTTTACCTTTCCAATAAATAGCTCTTGCTACATGTGCTTGAAAGATGAGTTGTTGCACCAATGAAATATGCATGGGAGGCATGTAATTATGAATGACTTTTCCCTCCAGTTTCCCACACGTGGGTGGCAAAGGAAAGTCAGCAGCTTCCCCTACACCTCTTGCAGTAATTCTACTGACGCCTTCGACCCAAGTGAGGTTTATACTGACATCTACTTTTTCTGCAAAAAGTATTTTATCATTCTAACCTACCCCATATATCATAACATCCCCCCCCCCTTTGGCTTACAACAGCAGAAGCACACATTGTACATTGCAAAATCAAAACATCTGAAACCCAGTTTCTAAAGCAGATCCCCTGCCTCATCTCCAGTAAGTTCATTGTCTTCTTGGCAACTAGCAACAGAATGACAACAACAAATCCAACAATATTCCAATTTGGACACAGTGGGACCAGGAAGAAATTTAAGGAAGAAATCTTTCTCATATCCCTGAAAATTAGGTAAGATCCTCTTCTCCTAACTAGTCCCCCCACATTGGCACTGACTACTGCCATCTGTGAGAAATTGGTGGTTGTGCCCCAAATGACCCATGCTACTCCTTTGCTCTAAGCAAAATTAAAATTAAGAGCTAACTAATTTTCGAATTGTTGAAAGTAAAGCTGGCAACTTTTCCATTTTTGCTTTGCTTTTTTTCCTCTAAGGGAGGCTGCACATCTTTGACCTACAGGCAGAAATCCAATAGAACAATTTCCCTCATTGCTGCATATCCATGGGCAAGGCTAATGGGTTGAAAGGTACAGAGTATCTAATGAGACACTAATTACATGGTGGGAACTAGATGCTTGCAAGATCCAAAATTCTGTAGTGTATGCAAATGGGACAGCTTTTTTTTTTTTAACTGACCCTGTGTTTTCAACAGCTGACATGGAAAAATTAAGAAGGCAAAGCTTTACTCCCGCCAGTTACTAGTGTATTCAAAACCATATCTACTTAATTTCTGCGAGTCAGGTTGTTGTTAAAAGGCTCAAGAGAAGGGCTGGTGTTTTGTTTTGTTTTGTTTTTAACTGGTAACCTCAGCAAGTATGCCATGTCTGTGCCCAGTTTTTTCTTATATGGTTGTTTGGTTTTTTAAATTGGCCTGCTGCTGTTCCTTTAACCTGTAGAAATGACACAGGTTCCTAGACACATTCTTTGCCTGCTGGGAAAAGCTGCTTACTTAATTTCTGTTCACCAGTTTGGCATAGGAAATTTTTTTTTAGCAAGGGTGGATTTTTGACATTCAAGAATGCTCTGTAAAATACTGGCAGTGTGATGGCTGCTGTCAGAATCCACAGTGGCATCAGATTCTCTCAGGCACATTGACCAATATGCATAGTCCTCTGTTTTTAAGCAGCCCATCTGACATAGCTCCAGTCAGTTGTTCTGCAGAAGTGGACTCTTCTTGAATGATCCATTAGCAAGAGCTGGCAGGAATCTGGTAGCCTCCTTGCAGTTTTTTCCTGGCAAACCCTTGTGGAATTTCAGTTTTGACATAACATTTTCCACATGTCTCTCTGCAGTGGAATAATTCCCAAACCACTGATTATAGAATGACCACAGATGTAGCAGAGGGCAGAGCTCCCATCCCTGAAGAGATGCTCAAGGGAAGGAGTTTTGGCAGATGGAAACTGCAGTGCTATTAAATGCACAGGAACCTTGACCTCCTTGGCACCTGGTCACCTTCAGCAGGCCTTCAGGAAACAGCTGCGTCAGCTGCATTAAATCAGCCAGTTCAAAAACCCAAGAAGACTCCTGTATATTTGGGAGCTGCACCCAAGTGAAGTTTCCAACAGATCTGATTCTCCTGTTGATATAGCATTTGCTGGGGAAATCTGCACTAGGTGAAATTCTCCTTCATCTGCAGCTCTTAAAGTTATAGGGGCCTTCCCAGGATCTGGAGCTGGCAACTGTAGAGCAAGAGGGTGGAACACTCTGGGAACTGCATTCATCACTTCTGACTCATAAAGCTTGCAGTGTCTTGCATATGCTTGCCCTTCATGCAGGGTTGGGAAGCAGCAGAAGCTTCTACAGAGAACAGACAAGAGCTGCCTGCCTGCTGTATCTCTGTGAAATCTCCAATGGAGAAAGAGGCCTACCTACACACACTATGTTTTCCTCCCAGTTTTCCTCACACTGTCTCTAGTCTTCTGTAAATCTGTACAATCAGGTATTTATTGGGAGCTCTATGTTACAAGGCCCCTTGGTGCAGAGTGGTAAAGCAGCAGTACTGCAGTTCTGTGATCTGAACTCTGCTCACGACCTGAATTCGATCCCAGCGAAAGCTGGTTCAGGTAGCCGGCCCAAGGTTGGTTCAGCCTTCCATCCTTCCGAGATCGGTAAAAAGAGTACCCAGCTTGCTGGGGGAAAGTGTAAAAGACTGGGGAAGGCAATGGCAAACCACCCGGTAAAAAGTCTGCTGTGAAAACGTTGTGAAAGCAACGTCACCCCGTAGTCGGAAACGACTGGTGCTTGCACAGGGGACCTTTCCTTTCCTTTTCCTGTTACAAAATGAATCCCCAGGCACAAACTGGCCTGATTTCTATCAGGATTGTGGTGGTTGGGGAGAGAATACTTAAACATTTTCCTTTTGCCATTTTCAGGAGGCACTGTTTGCTGCATTGGAGAAACCTAGCTGTACTGCCTCAGTGCATGTGCAGCCATCAGTGAAGCAAATACTGCCCTCTGGTTCTTTTGCAGATCAGGAAAATGGCATGGGGTAGGAAAAGATTAAGCCAGCTGTCCCTGTGTGCCACAACCCCATTCTGAATCAGACCACTGTGTACCTTAAGTTCCTAGCATGGAGCTCAGAATCTTATATTCTAATAGTGAAGTCAGAAAATCTTCGAATACTTAAATCCAGTGGCTGAACTGGTGAACAGGCAAGGCAGATATTTCTACAAACCAGAAAAGGACCCCAGGTTTGCAGAAAGATGTGAAATCTAAAAATAAATAAATAAAAATACATTGGGATGTTTAAAAAAGCCAAAAATGATAAAAGGAGCAACTGTAGTTTTAAGCAATGGATCCCCTCAGTGGCCATTGCTAAGCAACCACAAGCTTCAAGGCTTGGCTCTGTCAGTAAAAGTAAGAGGGAAGAAGCAGAACCCTTTCCAGGCCTATTTTGGCCTTTAATGGAGGGCACTTTGGGCCAAGTCCAACTAGGCTTGCCAGCTCCATCTTGAGAAATTCCTGGAAATTTTGTGCTGGAGTCTGGAGAGGAGAGGGGTCTCAAGTGAATATAATGCCGTAGAGGCAACCTTTCAAAGCAGTTATTTTTTTCCAGGGGGTCAGATCTCTGTCATCTGGGGTTCAGTTGTAATTCTGGGAGATCTCCAGGTTCCACATGGAGACTGGTAACTCTGGCCTGGCAGCAACCTCTGGATTACTTGATACTACTCAACTTCCATAACTCAACTAGGCCTGGCTGCTTGCTACTCTTCAACAGCGATCACACTATGAAAGCCAGTGTGTTGTAGCAGTTAGAGCTTCAGAGTAGGGTCTAGGCAACCCAGGTTCAAATCCCCATCTTGCTGTGGAAGCTCATTGGGTGATTTTGGAACATTCACATACTTTCAGCCTAGTCTACCTCACAGGGTTGTTGTGCAGATAAAAGGAAGGAAAGAAGAATAATGTGACCTGCTTTGGTCCCCACTGTTGAGAAAGGTGTAGGGTTGCCAAGTCCCCCGCAGCCTCTGGCAAGGAAAACAAGGCAACACCCCACAAGGAAAGCAAGGTGACACCCCACAAGGAGAGCAAGGTGACACCCCACAGGTCCTTGGAGGTTCCCTACCATGCAAGTGGGTTGGTCCAGTGGCCAGCACCACAAAACTGGGCCACAGTTTTCCTAGGTAGAGACTGCGGGGGGGAGCTTAAGATAGAAGGGCAGATAAAGTTGTCTTTTGGTTGGGGAAAAGATAAGGCTGCCAACTACTAGTTAGGAAATTCCTAGCGACTTGGGGATGGATCCTGGGGAGTGTGGGGTTGGAGGAGGGGAGAGACCTCAGAGCAGTAACAATTGCATTGAATCCACACTGCAAAGCAGCCAGTTCCTCAAGGGGAACAAGGGTTGACAAACTCTAGGTGAGGGCTGGAGATTACAACTGCTTTCCAGATGACAGAGATCAGTTTCCCTGGAGGAAATTGTTACTTTGGAGGATAGACTGTATGGCAGTAGGTTATTTTCCTCCCCAACCTCACCCTTTCAAGGCTCCACCCCAAAATCTCCAGGAATTTTCCAATCTGGAGCTGGCAACTCTAAGGGCAAACTGATCTCTGAAGCTGCAAAATCCACTGTGATTGCAGGAGATCTCCAAGCCTCACCTGGAGCTTCGCAACCCTAGAAAGAGAGAATGAAGCTGGAAAAGGGGAGAGTCTATGTGAATTTAGAGGAAAGGGGAAGAGAAGTAGTGGGGGAGGGGAAATGAGATGCCTCTCGCAAGTCTTTGTGGTTTCCCATTTGCACATCTCTAATCAGTTGGGCCAAGGGAGTAAAACTGGGAAGGGGGGAAAACATAATATGTAGTTTGGCCCTGAAGTCCCCAATATGTCATTCTAGCTGTCAGTTTTTCAAACTGACCACTGTAGTTGTTGAACCTTTAACGGCAGTTCAATCTACAGACACTAGCAGGCGCTACACTGTCATTTGCTAACTGGTAGCAGCTAGGCAGGGAAAGAGCTCATCCCATACCTGTGATCCTTTAAGGGGAAGTAAGTTCTAAGTAATGCCCAAGATCTGGTGAGAGATATAAAAGTGATTGCACCACTTGGGCGCAGTGACCATAATGTTATTGAGTTCACCATTTGTATAAATAGAGAGTTTCCCAAAAAGACCAACACAGCGATCTATTTAAAAGGGGTAATTTCTCTGAGATGAGGAGGCATGTGAGGAGGAAACTGAAAGGAAAAGTAAATAGGGTCAAAACCCTTGGGGAAGCTTAGAGGATATTTAAAACTATAATCCTAGAAGGTCAGATTTTTTAAAATAATGAAATTAAATTTATTTATTTTATTCCATTTATATCCCGCTCTCCCCGCCAAGGCGGGCTCAGGGCGCCTTACCTAGACATGAGTATGCATGAGTGGACATAGTAATGTGACATTAAAACTATAAAAACATAGAATAGTATAAAAACATAAAATACATTTTGGTGCTATGATCTTGTTTCAGATTTATAATTCCCTGTAAAGCAGATCTTAGGGTTTCCTCTTCACTGCTGCTGTACAGCAGATTGCAAGGAGTGTTTCATATGCTGCCTAAAAGCTACAGCGGCCAGCAGTCTAGTTTACAAATGCCTAGTGGAAGAGTGCCGTCTTACAGGCCCTGCAGAACTGTATAAGCTCTCGCAGGGCCCTGACCTCTTTTGGCAACTCATTCCACCAGTGTGGAGCCACTACCGAGAAGGCTCTGGCTCTAGCTGTCATGAGCCTGACTTCCTTAGGGCCAGGGATTGTAAGTAGATTTTGTGATCCAGACTGAAGTGCTCTCCAGGGAACATGTGGGGAAAGGTGATCCCTAAGGTATGCAGGCCCCTGGCCATATAGGGCCTTAAAGGTAAGAACCAACACCTTCAAACGAACCCGGTATGTGATAGACAGTGCATCCAGGCCCCTCCATCAACCCCCCTTTTCCCTATAGGGCCCCTCCATCCAGTGCCTCCGCTGGCACCCCGCCACCGCCCACTCCTTCCCTTTCCATTGCAACCCCCCCCCCCCATCACGTCGCCCGCCGTGGCCTGTGCCTTCTCCGGTGGCCTGCCACTGCCCACTCCTTCCCTTTGTACACACCCCAGTGTGCCACCAGCTCACCTACCACCGGCTTGCCACAGCCGCTACTGCCTCCCACCCCTCCTTCCCCATCCCTTCCTGTCACCTCCCCCCCGCACGATCACAAATAGGTATAGAAAAAGACCTGCATGGTTAACAACAAAGTAATGGAAGCTGTAAAAGGTAAGAAGGATTCCTTTAAGCAGTGGAAAGCTAGTCAAAGTGAGGTTAATAAAAAGGAACACATGCTGTGGCATATCAAATGCAAGTCTGTGATCAGGGAAGCGAAAAGGGACCATGAGGAGCATATTGCAAAAAACATAAAGACCAATAATAAAATTTTTTTCAAATACATTAAAAGCAGTAAACCAGCCAGGGCAGCAGTGGAGCCCTTGGATTACCAAGGGGTAAAAGGATTACTGAAGGATGATAGGGAAATGGCTGAGAAACTGAATGCATTTTTGCCTCCATCTTCACTGTGGAAGATAAGAAGTGTTTGCCCACTCCAAAACCGCTGATTTTGGGAGGGGTGTTGAAAGACCTGAGTCAGATTGAGGTGATGAGAGAGGAAGTCCTATGACTGATAGACAATTTAAAAATGGTAAGTCACCAGGCCCAGATCGCATACATCCAAGAGTTCTGAAAAAACTCAAAGGTGAAATTGTGGGTCTCCTGACAAAAATATGTAATCTTTCATTAATACAAATATGTAATCTTTCATTCCGTTCCTTAGGATTGGAAGGTAGCAAAGGTTACCCCCATCTTTTAAAAGGGTTCCAGAGGAGATCTGGGAAATTACAGGCCAGTCAGTCTGACTTCAATACCAGGAAAGATAGTGGAGACCGTGATTAAAGAGAGAATTGGTAAGCACACTGATGAACAAAAATTGTTGAGGAAGACTCAGCATGGATTCTGCAAGGGAAGATATTGTCTCACTAACCTGTTAGAGTTGTTTGAGGGGGTGAACAAACATGTGGACAAAGGGGACCCAATAGATGTTGTTTACCTTGACTTCCAGAAAGCTTTTGATAAAGTTCCTCACCAAAGGCTCCTAAGTAAGCTCAAGACTCATGAGGTAAAAGGACAAGTCCTCTTGTGGATCAAAAATGGCTAATTAATAGGAAACAGAGAGTGAATATAAATGGGCAATTTTCTCAGTGGAGAAAATTGGTATATACCATGCGGTAAGCAGTGGGATGCCACAGGGCTCAGTACTGGGTTCGATGTTCATTAATGATTTGGAGTTGGGAGTAAGCAGCGAAGTGGCTAAGTTTGTGGATGACACTAAATTGTTCAGGGTGGTGAGAACCAGAGAAGATTGTGAGGCACTCCAAAGGGATCTGTTTAGGCTGGGCAAGTGGGTGTCAACATGGCAAATGAGGTTCATTGTGCCAAGTACGAGGTAATGCACATTGGGGCCAAAAATCCTAACTATAAATATAAGTTGATGGGATGTGAACTGGCGGAGACTGACCAAGAGAGAGATCTTAGAGTCATGATCTTAGAGTCATTCACTGAAAATGTTGGGACAGCGTGTGACTGCAATAAAAAAGGCCAATGCTATGTTGGGGATTATTAGGAAGGGAAGTAAAAACAAATCAGCCAGTATCATAATGCCCCTATATAAATTGATGGTGCAGCCTCATTTGGAGTACTGTGTACAATTCTGGTCACCACACCTCAAAAAGGAAATTATGAGCACAATCCTATGGGGGGAGGACCAAAGTGCTTTGGGAGCAAAGTTTCTGCCATGTTGGTGGAAATCGCATTTGTGCTGGCATAAGTCCAGTCCCGCCGCACTGGAGGGCACTTACGCGGGTGTGGGGCCATCACCCGCCCACTGAGAATGGAGCCCCCCCCACTGAGACTGCCCAACGTGCATGACCCTGTCCCTCCCTCACCCCTGCCTCGGCAGCAGGCCAATGGTGTGGCCATGGGTGGCATCACCATGGTGACGGCTTCTCTCTCACTTGCCCACCCGCGCTCCCCCTCCCCACCTGGTGTATCATCTCCCCATCGGAGCCGACTGTGGTCACCTACACTAGTTCTGCACTCGAGCGCAGGTACATGGCGATTCTCAGGATTGTGCTGCCCAGCTTTGGAAAAAGTCCAGAAAAGGGCAACTAGGATGATTAAAGGGTTGGAACACTTTCCCTATGAAGAAAGGTTCAAATGCTTGGGACTCTTTAGCTAGGAGAAACATTGACTGAGGGTGACATGATAGAGGTTTACAAGATTATGCATGAGACAGAGGAGGCAGAGAAAGAAGTACTTTTCTCCCTTTCTCACAATATGAGAACTTGTGAGCACTCAATGAATTTGCTGAGCAATTGGGTTAGAACGGATAAAAGGAAATACTTCTTCACCCGAAGGGTAATTAACACATGGAATTCAATGCCTCAAGAGGTGGTAGTGGCTACAAGCATAGCAAGCTTCAAGAGGGGATTGGATAAACATATGGAGCAGAGGTCCATCAGTGGCTATTAGCCACAGTGTATTATTGGAACACTGTCTGGGGCAAGTGATGCTCCGTGTTCTTGGTGCTTGGGAGGGGCAACAGGGTGAGGGCTTCTGGTGTCCTGGCCCCACCTGATGTCACCTGGGTTTTTTGGGTCACTGTGTGACATAGGGTGTTGGACTGAATGGGCCATTGGCCTGATCCAACATGGCTTCTTTTATGTTCTTAAGTGAGGGATTGAACCTGGGATCTTCTGCATGGTAATCCTGTGCTCAATGACAGGCTCACAGCTCTTAAATAGGGTTGCTAATTCTGGGTTGGAAAATGCCTGGAGATTTGGGCATGGAGCCTGGGTAAAGTGGAGCTTGGGAAGGGGAAGTTGCTCAGCAGGGATGTGATGCCATAGTTTCAGCCCTCTGACATGGCCATTTCCTCCAGGGGAACAGATCTCTGTAGTCTGGAGAACTCCAGCTCCCATGCAGGTTGGCACACCTTACCTTAGAAAAATGTTTTTAGGGTTACTTGGCAGCCTGAACTCACATACACCAAAGCTGTCATCAGACTATTTTATCTTGAACCTAACATACAGCTTGCTTTTTAAAAAATGCCCTGCTTCTTGAGTTTCTGTTACTTTTGATAGGTTAGCATGATGGGTTAAAAGAAATTAACTATCAGTTGGGAAGTCTCCTATATTTTTGCTTTGTTCCTAACTCACTAGGCAGGAGGTCTTCTGCAAGCTATTTTTCCAGCCTCCCTTCTCCATCTGCTGCAGGCTAATTCTGCCCTATGTTACTGGGCTATTGTAGGGAGCACTGAAATATTATACATGATGCCCTTTCAACATTAAAAATGCCTTGTATAAATATTCATTGTCATGCAAAAATTAAGCAGGTACAGTTTTCTTCTGGTAGAGAAGAAACCTGCTTGATTGATTGTTACATTTTAAAAACACCTAAAAGCCCTGTGACAAGAAACAGGGCTGTTTGCAATCCACCTGCCCTTCTTCTAACCTCATTTTTTTTGACAGGTTTACATTGTGTGTTCAGTCATTATATAAGGAGGTGGTGATCAGGTGATTGTTTTGTGGTGGATTTAAATGTATCTCATCACATGTAATAATCATTATATGTATTGAACTCAGACTGCTTGCAAAGATCACCCACTGCTCAGCAGCTCACAGTAAATAATATGCCCAGCCTGCATGTATGTTGTGCTGCTCAAGGAATGCCTATGCATAGCTTTCAGAAGTAGCCATTATTTTTATTGCATTATCACATCTGTAAACATCTGCTGCCCTGCTGCACTGACTGTTTGGAACAGGTTGCAGGATTAAGTGGTGTGGCACTGGCATTGTTCCTCCTCTCAATTAGCATGAGTGCTTTTCGTGGGAATACTTGTATGCAGTTGTGGTTTTGTGTGGAATTTAAATTCTAGGAATAATTGGGTTTAAGAAAATTTGCTATCTATTGCAAATTTGAGCTAGAAATTGCACAAGAGGTGAAGAGGGACAAACATGTTCGCCTCTTGAAAAAGAGAGGTGACTGATTTTGGCATGACTTGCCCTGCCTTCTTAAGCTTCCAGGCTTGCATGTGGCCTACTAACATGGCTTGGGGGTGGCTCATACTTGCTTGCTTTGCATATTGTCCATGTCCAACCAGTTAGACCACACAGAACATCTCAGAAATGTTCATTGTTGTCTCCTGTTGGCATAGCATAGCAAAGCTAAAATGGGCTTATGAAACCTTAAAAGAAACAGCAAATTCTCCAGTAAAATTTAAGCACAGTCACAGTCACAGTGACTGACACAAGATTTTGTGAACTGGCAAATGGGAAGACATTGCCGTAAGCTTTTGAAGACTGTTGTTTTAGCAGTGTAAGAAGATGACCCAGTTCACACATGCTGTGGAACACTTCTAAATCTCTCTCTTGCTTTTGCTGTGCACATGACAGAAATGCATGGATTATGGATATCATGTTTTTAAACTGATGGATGGTCATGAGCAGGGCTTTTATGTAGAAAAGGCCCAGCAGGAACTCATTTGCATATTAGGCCAAACCCTCTGACCTCACCATTGCTTTACATAGGGCTTTTTTGTGGAACTGCGTTCCTGCTCAAAAAAAAAAGCCCTGGTCATGAAGGCAGATGGATGTACTACAATCATATTTCAAACTTCCTCCTGAGAACAGATGCATTTCTATCTGCATTGTACATATTTGTGAATAGTCTTTTAAGTAAAACAAAACACTCCTCTCCATGCAGATATATGTTTGGTTACTGTTTGGTCCCTCATCCAGTTGCTCTTACTGTTCTGTGATTAAAGATGTTTGGGGCACAGCCATTTCCTGCATTGCCCCCTCACTCTGACCTCCACTGGCCTGTAGCCAGAAATTTCACAGTGAAGGAGCTTGGGGAGAGATGAGAAGCAGAAAAGTTCCCAGTGATTTATTTTTTGAGGAAAATCTCCCATTTAAAAAAAACCCGTTTCATAGAATTGATACCAATTAATTGATATCAAAGGCAATACAATATTTACGCAAGCTTGACAATTTCAAAGTTGTAATTAATTTCTATTAAAGGCAATTACCCCTAGAAATTTTGTGAGATGGTATATGTATATTTTATTGATTTGTGGGGGGTGGGGAGAAAGAGCCCCGTGGCGCAGAGTGTTAAAGCTACAGTACTGCAGTCCTAAACTCTGCTCATGACCTGAGTTCAATCCCCGGCGGAAGCTGGGTTTTCAGATAGCTGGCTTGAGGTTGACTCAGCCTTTCATTCTTTTGAGGTCAGTAAAATGAGTATCCAGCTTGCTGTGGGGGGGGGGGAATGTAGATGACTGGGGAAAGCAATGGCAAACCACCCCGTAAAAAAAGTCTGCCGTGAAAATGTGAGAGCAACATCACCCCAGAGTCGGAAACGACTGGTGCTTGCACAGGGAACCTTTCCTTTCCTTTCCTGGGAGGAGAGGGGCGATAAAACTATACATACTTAGCAACCCAAATTTTAAATATCAGGTTATGAATTCACCTATTTGGCTATACATATTAAATGAAAATCGTGGCTAAAATACTAATATATATGTTTTTTAAAAAATCTTAAAACCTGCATAAAACATTAGCACTCATTGGTCTTGAAGATGCTTTTTTTGTATCTCTTCCATGGGATCCCAGGAACTGGGCAAAGGAAGCTCTGGCTCTTTCCCTCCCTCCCCAGGGGACCAGGAGGGGAAGGAGCCTTAGCCAATAGAAGGAAGAGATGCTTGACTCAGTAGTTCTGCTGTGCAATTGATAGAGTCTGGCAAAGCAAGCTCTGCCTCCCCCCTTCCTCCCCAAGGGAGGAGCCTCAGCCAACAGAGAAAATAGACACTTTGCTCTGTAGCTCCTGTGCACTTGAGCAAGCCTTGCAAAGCAAGCTGTTATGCAGAAGGAAGCAAGAGAGAGAGAGAAGGAAGCAGATGACAGCCAGTTGCTTGGGGGCCTGATAGGAGCGCTCTGAGGGCCTGATTTGGCCCCGGACTGCATGCTTGACACCCCTGCTCTAAAGGTAGTACATGCTATATGGTCTTTAAATTTTTACAAGTATTTTCCCAGTAAAAATAATTTCTACAAAAAGCATGGAATTCATTCGAGAATAACATTAAAACCACAAATGATTTTTTTTTCAAATATTTAATCAAATATTTAAATTCCAGACTTTGTTGCTATTCAGATATAAAATTAACATAGAGCATTTAAAAATGTTTACTAAATATAACTCAAAACAAATATGATAAATCAGATAATGTTTTATTTAGTGCATAGGAAAGTTTGTTGGAAAAAATTCTAATTCTTCCCGTGCCCCAAAAACCTACATCACAGGACTAGAGAGCGGTGGGAGGGTGTAGGACTGTTAGATGGATGCTCACTGGGTGAGGCCTGAGGATGTTATGAATGGCATCCATAGAATGAAATCTAATGATGTCACATTGTGTAGCAGTATGAAAGTGGTGCTTCCACATACCACTTGTATGGACCATACAGTATCTGCGTTTGGTAAGTCACAATCATGTGGCTCTGAAGAGATGGACTATTTACCAGGAAAAGAAAATAACATGGAAGTTAACAATGTACTTACCGTCAAATGTAAACTGGTAGTGTCAGATTATTGCTTCCCTTCTTTAATTTGTACATACAGTAGTTATCCAGAACAGGTATGTACGGAAGTCCTAGAAGAAACCATATGTGGCATACCATTAACTGTCCAGGGAAAAGTAATTTGCTTATAAATCATACTATGAGTCCTTTGTAGATCTTACTGGTGTTCCTATATTCTTCTCTCAATAAATGTTTCAGGGTTTATGGCTGAGTGGCAAGATTCATAAATGTGCTGGGAAATCTAGGGGTGAGGAAGATAGCAATGAATCATTGCTTTAATTACTGTGTGAGATGGAATGCTAGACTAGCTGGACCACTGGTCTGATCCAGCAGGGCTCTTCTTATGTTCTTGCAGAAATGGGAGATTCCCAAGTTACACTAGCCTGTGATTCACTGCCTCCATACTAACTTGGGAGATGGGAGGGTGTATTTCTGAGGAAGTATTTTGCCCCCTGAAGCTATAGGTGTGTTGCAAGATACGGAGAAAAGCGTTTCACTGTCACCATACTTAAGCTTTTTTAAAAATAGAAGTATTATGTGTGCTTGATGTACATGAGTGTTATCAGGCCTTTTTAAACAGAAAAGGCCCAGCAGGAACACATTTGCATATTAGGCCATACCCCCACATCAAGCCAACCAGAACTACATTACTGTGTGTTCCTGCTCAAAAAAACCCTGAGTGTTACAAGTTGGGTGGGGGGGGGACCCATGCAATCTTCTGTGAGCCTGTAACCTGCCCCTCCTCCACTTTATGTAGTAAGCAGCAAATGAGGAGAAAAAGCAGGGGTGGGGAGTAGAAGCTGTGCTTCTTCAATGAGGAATTTGAAACAGCAGACATTCTTCCCAGATTGAAGTTTGCCAGCTCAACAACTTTCCCAATATAGTCTATTATTCTACTGAACCAGTGCATTGCTCTACATGCTAAGAAACACAGGAAAGTGCTACAGCCTTTATAAAACTTTGCTTTTTGCCTTCAGATTAGGAATCAGGATAGATAGTTAAAATCTCACTCAGAGCTGCTTCACTTGTGCAAAAAAATTACAAGGAAAATATGGCACACAAACTGTATGTTGATTTTGATCTGACACATGAGTAAACGGTTGCATATCGATAAACGCAAACATATGGTCATTGCATGTAATCGTCTGCCCATGTTGTGGAGGAAAACATTCATTTCTGCTCAGGAATTCTGTAAAATGCAAAGCAGCCCTCAGGGTTGGGTAAGTAAAATCAGCAATGCAATGAATGCAGAGAGGGAAGGAGGAGGTCTCTATGGTGGCTTTCTTGCCTGTTTCTCAAGGTTGAGGAAGTGGTGGGAAAGAGTCAGGGAGCCTGACTCAAAAAACTGCCCCCCTTTGGCTTTTTAGAATTCTGGGAAGAGAAAAAATAGCCACAGTTATTCCAAGCATGTCAGGATAATAAGAGGCTGTTTACTGTTTATACGCTAGGAATGTCAGCAGGCAGTACAGCTCAGGCAAGAGGGAGGGGAATTTGGCAGACTTGTTCAGACATACAAAATCATCTTCTGCTTATTCAGGCAGAGGACTGGAGAAAACTGCCGTCATTCTATCTAGAACACACCTCAGCACTACATTCCCTTTGGGAGGGTCATCCACCTAGGCCCTGACTCACACTTGTCCATCAGATTCAACAGGCAGGACTACATAAAGGCAAGAGCTGCCAAACTCTATTCACAAATGACTCCCACAGGGCTCTTTATGTGACTCTGTGAGGACCTGATCCTGTGTTCTGTTGTGAGTGCCACAAATCCATTCCCACTAGGGGTCCCAACCCTCCCGCTCTAGCGAGGGACCCCAGGTTTCTGAGCCTCTTCCCCCGCTCCCCCAAAAAACGGAAGCGGGGGGAGAAGCGGCGTCTTCCTGCTGCTGCTGCTGGCGGCGTCGGGGGCTGCCGGGGAGGATGCTGGGGGTGAACAGCATCACCAGCGGGGGTTGAGGGGGCCGCCTGCGCTCGCGTTCCATGTGCTCCTCATCGGCTGCTGTGCTGCTGGAGGCGGCTGACCACGCGGTCGGTGTAAAGGACGGGCTTGAGGGTGCACGAGCGCTGCGGCCAGCCGTAGTAGAAGGTCTCCACGCCCTGCCCGTTGCGCCCGTAGCGCTCGCGCACCCTCAAGCCTGTCCTTTACACCGACCGAGTGGTCAGCTGCCTCTAGCAGCACAGCCGCCGCCCCCCCAAGTCCCAGCAACCCCAGGTGAGTGAGCACCCTGCCCTGCCCCGCCGCGGCACGGGAGGGAGGGAGGCCGGGGGGATGGAGCTGCCGAGGCCCGGTGGGTTGTCCTTGCCGCCCTCCCTTCTCTGCTGCCTTCGCGGCTTCCCCGAGATGGGGTGGGCAGCTTCTGCGGCCCCACACCCTCCTCGGAGGCCCAGTTGCCCAGCGGTGTTTCCTGCAGAAACTGCCGGAAGAGCAGGGCCGCCTCTTCTCGGCTTCATTTTAGCTGCTCTTCCGAGATGATCTCGGAGGAGCAGCTACGGTGAGCGGAGAACAGGTGGCGGTGGCGGCCGTCCCCCCCCCCTAGCTCCACCCCAGTGTCTCCTGGCTCCACCCCCAAAGTCCCCAGATATTTCCGAAATTCGACTTGGCAACCCTAATTCCCACTGTGCCATCTCACACTCCTTTCCCTCTGCAGTCACACACAGTTTCTCCTTTACCATTTCCTCATGAGCCATCACACTACAATGCCCAAAGTATCTTTCTCATACTTCTTCATACCCCAGGCATCTTTTTTTTTTATTGTGCTGCTGACATTAAAAGGACATGTCCACCTGGGGTGGGGAGAGAGGTTGAAATGGGAGGAATAGACATGTAGTCCACAATCCTTGCTGCTCTCTACTTCTGTCCTCCATTACAATTGCCAGAATTTGTACTCTGGTATTCTCAAATGCACACCCTTGAATATGTGCAGAGTGCCTCTTCTTTATGAATTAAACTAGCATTTGGTTATTTTGAATGGAACTAAGAACATTATACCTTTGAATATGTGCACAATGCCTCTCTGTTCTGGCAAAAGATACTTTTTATTTTTTTTAAAATCCATGGCTTTTATGGGTTTATTGTGTTTTTCATCATGTTTCATTTATATTGTAAGCCGTCTTAAGTTCCACAAGGGAGAGAGGCGTTAACAAATAATTAATAAATAAATCAGTTATGAAATGCCTCTGGGCATGTATAATGTAAGTGTTTAATGTAAGGGGGAGGGACAGTGGCTCAGTGGTAGAGCATCTGCTTGTTAAGCAGAAGGTCCCAGGTTCAGTCCCCAGCATCTCCAACTAAAAGGGGTCCGGGCATGTAGGCATGAAAAACCTCAGCCACTGCCAGTCTGAGTAGACAATACTGACTTTGATGGACTGAGGGTCTGATTCAGTATAAGGCAGCTTCATATGTTCATATGTTTATATGTATTTATTTTAAATAAATAAATAAAATCTACAATTAAAAAAAATGCTTTACTTCTTCCTAGCCTGGCATCTGCACAGAATAAAATTTGGTCCAGGCTAGGGGAAAAAAACTGGCCATCCAGTCCTCTCTCACCCTCTTCTGTACTGCAGATGGCAAAGTCCAAATGCTCCAGGCAGGTGGTACACAAATGGCTGTGCTTTCTGTTTGCAAAAAAAGAAAAAGAAGAAGAATTTTAAATGCACCCCCTTCCTTTAGGCCACATACCTATGATGCTGATAATATCAGTGAAGAAGACTGAATTTTGACAGGGAGAGAGAAAAAATGTTACCTTCTACCTTCCTATTTGAGATGCCCTGCCCTGTTCTTTGCATCTGGTCACTTTACATTTCCTACATTTTTCAGTCAGTAATTTAGTACCCAGCTGAGACTGGGAATCTGCCACTTGGATACACCCTAAGAAAACCACCATAGGTTTGGTTCTGAGACAAGAATATCCATGGACTTGAATAATCTTGAGCTGTGTGCATGGCTGAAACTCAGATCTCATCCTGTTAGAAATCAGAGCACATCTCAATGGCACCTTTTAATGCTCAAAGGGTGGATGCTATAAGGCCCAGCTGGGAATTCAGGAAGTGTCCCAGGAAAGGCAGAAACTTTTCCTCTGAGGATGATTCAAAGCTGTGAGCAAATCCACCTTAGTTTTTCTAAGATAATTATCTTTTCAGGTCAGGAGAGTACCTTGCCAAAGTATATGCGGCAATATAAATCCATTTCTCTGACTCACGTGATATGGGAAACATAGGTGTGCGCCCAAGATGTATCTTGTCATACATAAATTCTGAAGCACAGGAGTAACCAGCTAATACATGGTGCTATACTGCTTCAATATTAAAATTATGCTGGCTTCCAGCAATATGATGTGACCATCAGGTGGATCAGTCCCTGGAAATAAGCTCTCCAGCATAAACACATTTTCAGTAAAGGGTGCAATGCAACTCAGAGGTCTTTTGCAGAAATACCCTTTGTTTCAAGGTGGCCTGTGTGGAAAAAATTCCCGTGAATAATTTCTTTTATAAATTTTAGATTGCCCCTGCAAAAGAAGAGCATGGATGTCATAAGTATAAGTATCTGAATAATTTTCACTATATTTTAATGTATTCTTTTTTTCTTATGACAAACTAGAATGATGTTTATAACGCATGTTACATTTTAAAAAGTAAATTAGGTAGACGAGAACATCTTTAAGAAAAAACTGTGTCCTTAGTTTAACCCTACTTGCTAAACAGGGCAATTAACAGACTGCTTTTATTACCTTTTATTGGTTTCCCGCGCAAATACTATCCAGACCAAATGTTCTTTCAGTTTGTTAATTACACTATTTTGCTATTGGATTTTAATTTTGTACCATTTTGCATTCTAAACCACTGCCCACCAGCTATATGTAGCCCTGCTCACTGTACCTCATTCCTTGTCTGAAGAAGTATGCATACATACGAAAGCTTACATTCTGAATAAAACTTTGTTGGTCTTAAAGGTGATACTGGACTCCTACTTTGTTCTATGTGAAGAAGTGTGCAAGAACATGAAAGCTTATATCCAGAATTAAGGTGGTATTTAAGGTGCCACTGGACTCAGACTTTGTTCTGCTGCTTCAGACTACCCACCTGAACATAAGAGTGTACACGGTTTAAAAATGTAAGCTAATAACCACTGAACCTTGTTCTTACGATGGGTTCTTCTCAGGCTTGAACTCAAGATGAGATGGTAGAAAGCAACTCTCTTTTGTTAGGGATCAAGCAGGAGCAGCCATCTTAGGCTCTGTGCCTTGTTGTTGGCCTTCCGAAGTAACTGATGCCACTGTGAAACAGGATGCTGGACTGGATGGACCACTGGTCTGATCCTACAGGGCTATTTGGAGGGAAAAGCAGTTTGGTCCAACCCATCGTGTACTCTGTAAATGTAAAAAAGATTGATCTGATTTATTTATACATTTCTTTGCTAAAAAAAAAAAAAAGTGGATCAGGCCACTTTTGACCAAGCAGTGTACAGAATCAAATGAAGTTCCAGAAGTTTTTAAATAAAAAGGCAAGCAAACATAACCACAGTAAACTATTTACAAAATGATATACTATAACACAATCTTTCGGAGCAACAGCAGTTTAAAAATGTGAACAATCAGAATACAACAAAATCAATTGAAATGTGAATGAGATTATATCCATATTCTTTTTCAATCATTGGAAGGAAATAACTAGGCTAATTTTCTTGGGAAAAAGTGTTCCAAAGATCTAGGGGCAATACCCAAAAGACTGTTCTGCTGCACATAGAGGCCAAATTGCATCACCGTATCTGAAGTAGAGCCTCATTGGCTGATCTCAAGCAATGCAGGTTGTTGGGTGGGGATTAATATAGGAGCAATCACTGTCTAAGTTGCCTCATTGTAAGTCAAAATGCCCTCAAAAGAGTTTGGGGAATTGACAGGTGGGCACCGTTGGCTTAAAAAGGATCTAGACTCTATGTATACAGGATTCCACTTCCAGAAATTATTGCTAAATTTACCAAGTACACTAATTAAGTAAAACAATTATGCTTTTATTACAGAAACTTATAGAACACACATACAAGGTAATGGATACATATAACACACATACAGACCTAATAAAAATAGAGAGAAATATATGAGGTAACATAAGGATAGACAAACAGGGTGATAATTACTGATAGTAGTCTTCGAGGAAGGCTCCAATGGCGACAAACTAGGGCGATGGGGGAAGGGACCCTCAACTGATCAGGAATCGGGGATGTATCTATCTAAACAGCAGGAATGGGGTACTGCTAGATGCACACGTGCAGAATGTTGGGTCAGAGGTTATAAAGTCTACCTTGACCCCTAAGGGGGTAGAAGGTCCAGGGGCGGATGACAGGTGGTCAGCTGGTACATGACCTCAGAAAAAGGGGAGGCTCCACAATGACCATAAGGGCTGGACTTGTGTGGTAGCCAATGGCCAGTTTATTGGGGGCACCTGATTGGATACCCATACCTGGCCAATGAGCGGACCTGGCCCTGGTTACCTGATTGGGCTTCCAGATAACAATGGGCAAGGGGGAGGTGCCAGTGTGATAGTTAGGGCAGGGCATGGGTGGAGGTATTGGGTGGAGGTGATTAAACAAGCTATCCAAACTTATCTATAAGTGACAATAGAGGGTCAAATTGATACCTAAAGTGACACCCGATTTATACAATAACTATGGCTCTGAGTGAAGCTGTTCTTCCTCTTCTTTACTCCTCTGCTGGCACCATCCTTTGTCTTGGGTTCCGTTGGATAAAAGCTTAGGCAGTCTGGCAGGATCCATGCCTAAGAGAAGCTTGATTGCCTTATGCAGAAGTTGAAGCAGCTGTTGGATACGTGAGTCTCTTGTTTTGCTGTAATGGAGTCAGGAAAACAAGATGGATTCTGGTGGTGTTAGCCTTTGGTTCATGGAAACAGGCTGGAAACTGTTTGCCTGTACAGTTCATGGTGGCATGGCTTCTTCCATTACAACAGCTGAGATTCTGCATGCAAGGAACAGCTGGAAGCTCGTCTGTAGTTCTGGCTAACACCCATCCAGAGATGTAGAATGCTGCTGCAAAGCTGAGGCTTATAGTATTCACATAAGCCTTAAAAACCGTGGGCAAAGTCCACTTCTTAGAGCAGATGTGTGTGAGTCAAAACTCCAGGCACCCTGGCAACCATACTGGTGATCACGATGTCCATGTGTATGAAAAGTAGAGGGCTTTTTCTTACACCATATGCTATTGTTGAAGGCTTTTAAGGCTAAAGTCAGCACCTTGAACTTGAACTTTCAAACTTGAAGGAGTCCTTAAAAGCTCACTCACAATAATTACTTGAAACTAAAGAAGTAATATGTTAATTGTAGAAAACAATCCACACAAAAGATGGATGATAAAAGTTTTGAGGAAAAGCAAAGGCAGGGGCAGCAGGAACAATAAGGCATGGCAGAGAGGAAGAAGGAAAGAGGTTGCAGCCAAGTAGTTGGTCCAAAACTCCCTCCCTCTGCTCCCTAACCAAATACAAATCTTTATTAAGGCATTGATCATTGCATGTTCAGTGGGAGGCTTCCCATTTTTGCTTTTTCATCCCATCATTCCAGACGAGGCAAATTCTCACACCCTAGCCATACCTATGACCACTGAAGTCAGCTAAGCATCCTATAGGTACCCTATGAGATGCAGATACATGACTTGAACAATATGTTTCCCCCCTCATTTTTTGTTTTTGATCTGATGAATAATTCTGGAGATCTTGAAACCATGCACACTGTTTAGTACAATTTGTGTTGGTCTTCATAAAAGTTATTGTATTGCATGGCTTTTGTTTCAGGAAGAAAGAGACATGTTTTCTTTCCAGCCAGTTCTTCACTTTACAGACCTATAAAATAATTCATTATCAGAAGTGTTTTTTTTTTTTTTTTAAATACCACACAGTTTTGTCATGGCTCCTTGATGGCTGCCAGCATTTTACAGCACATGAAAAAAGAAGTGACCCAGAAGTCAGATAGAAGTGTTCCTCCCTCCCATTTAATAAAGATTTAAAACTACAGGGAAGAAGATAAAACTTGTCCTCATGGGGATTCTGGCTGGTGGCTCAGACAGGGATGGGACTTGGGGGTAGGGAAGAAGCCAAGATCAAAAGAGGTAACAGTTTCTCCTTAATTTGTCTTCCATTAGCACATCCTTCCTAATGTATGGGGAAATTTAATGGGCTGTTGTGTAAATCTCTTCTGCATTCTGTTCATACCATTGGCTCCCAACCATTTGGGAGTCCAAACAATCAATCTGTGTAACAGGCTGTACATTCCAAACCTTATATAAGAGATAATGAACACCCATCTGTAACACAGCAAGGCTGTTTTTGAAGCAGGGATTTTAGGGTCATTGTCCTACTGCTTAGCCTCTTCTATGTTTGTCCTCTCACATACAACTCTTGATTACAGAATCAGAAGACTGAAAAAGACTCAGAGACTTTTAAGTCAGGTCACCCTGCCCTAAGAAAGAAGTCTTCAATCTTAGAAAATACTGAGGATTCATATTATTACTAGTGGGTCTCCCCTGATGCCTGGTGTAGTGACTTTAGGGAAAAGAGTAGGACAGTGAAGGAGTCTGACCTTCAAAATTGTTCAACAAAGACACTGGTGCTGAGATTCTCATACATATTGCCAGGTTCTGAAGGCTACACACCTGACCATAAACTACTTGAGAGTAAATCCTATTCCAGGTAAAGAGGCATAGAATCAGGCTGTACATAGAGCTGGGTATAGACTCTAAAAATCCCCATCTACAGGAAACCATGCTCATATCTCTCTTTGTTTTGGAGCTTTTTAACACATTGCCACTGGTTTTCTAAGACTTGCATTCAGGAAGAGGGAAATGACAGTTATATGAGGAATCTTAAATTTATAAAAAGCCATTATAATGGCTTTTTATGCAAGCTGTGTTCCTTTTCTGTTACTCCTAACACAGTGAGATTTAATGTGTAAGGAGAAAGTGGATGCAAGACTGTAGCACCCAGATCACCACTTCCTTGCCAAGGAACTTACATATGTCCTGTCTTTCTTTCATCCTGGAATCCAGGACAGTGTCCAAGGGGTTCCCAGGAGGTCTTCCATTCAGACAGGGACCTACTTAGGTTCAGCAAAGTAGCAGCTTCATTTTCCCATCAATAACACCTTAGGTAATTATAATATAGTGGATTCTATGTATGGAGGAGTAGTCCATTGAGTGATCATAAGCTCTTTAATAGACATGCTATAGGATATGGCTACATTACACGACTGGGGATGGGGCCTACCCAAAGTCTTCACTTGAGTCCACATACATAACATCCCTCCCCTCATTTTCAGTGAGTTGTCTACCATGACCCCAAAGATCTCTCTCTTGGTCAGTCTCTGCCAGTTCACAACCCATCAACTTGATATTTGTAGCTGGGATTCTTGGCCCCAATGTGCATTACTTTGCACTTGTCCCCATTGAACCTCATCTGCCACATTGACGCCCACTCACCCAGCCTCAACAGATCCCTTTGGAGTGCCTCACAATCCTCTCTGGCTCTCACCACCCTGAACAATTTAGTGTCATCTGCAAACTTAGCCATTTCACTGCTTACTCCCAACTCCAAATCATTAATGAACAAGTTAAAGAGCATGGGACCCAGTACTGAGCCCTGCGGCACCCCACTGCTTACCATCCTCCACTGCGAAGACTGCCCATTTATACTCACTCTCTGCTTCCTATTAATTAGCCAGTTTTTGATCCACAAGAGGACCTGTCCTTTTACTCCATGACTCTCAAGCTTTCTAAGAAACATTTGATGAGGAACTTTATCAAAAGCTTTCTGGAAGTCAAGGTAAACAACATCTATTGGGTCCCCTTTTCCACATGTTTGTTCACCCCCTCAAAGAACTGTAACAGGTTAGTGAGGCAAGATCTTCCCTTACAGAACCCATGCTGAGTCTTCCTCAATAACTTGTGTTCATCAATGTGCCTACTCATTCTGTCCTTGATAATGCTTTCTACCAACTTTCCCGGTATTGAAGTCAGACTGACTGGCCTGTAATTTCCTGGATCTCCTCTGGAACCCTTTTTAAAGATGGGGGTGACATTTGCTACCTTCCAGTCCTCAGGAACGGAGGCAGATTTCAATGAAAGATTACATATTTTTTCAGGAGATCCACAAGTTAAACTTTGAGTTCTTTCAGAACTCTTGGATGTATGCCATCCGGACCTGGTGACTTACTAGTTTTTTATTTGTCAATCAGTTGTAAGACCTCCTTTCTTGTCACTTCAGTCTGACTCAGATCTTTCAACACCCCTTCCAAAATAAGTGGTTCTGGAGCTGGCAAACACTTCTCATCTTCCACAGTGAAGACGGAGGCAAAAAATGCATTCAGCTTCTCAGCCATTTCCCCACTGCCTCCCTGGCTGGTTTCCTGCTTTTAATACATTTGAAGAAATTTTTATTGTTGGTCTTTATGTTTTTTGCAATATGCTCCTCATAGTCCCTTTTTGCCTGCCTGATCACAGTCTTGCATTTGATTTGCCACAACCTGTGTTCCCTTTTATTAATCTCACTTGGACTAGCTTTCCACCGCTTAAAGGAGTCCTTCTTACCTTTTACAGCTTCCAGTACTTTGTTAACCATGCAGGCCTTTTCTTATACCTGTTTGTGCCTTTCCTAACTTGTGGTATATATTTATCTGAGCTTCTAGGATTGTAGTTTTAAATAGCCTCCAAGCTTCCCCAAGGCTTTTGACTGTATTTGCCTTTCCTTTCAGTTTCCTCTTCACATGCCTCCTCATCTCAGAGAATTTACCTCTTTTAAAGTTAAACGTGGTTGTGCTGGTCTTTTGGGGCAACTCCCTATTTATACAAATGGTGAAATCAATAATGTTATGGTCACTGCTCCCAAGCGGTGCAATCACTTTTACATCTCTCACCAAGTCTTGGGCATTACTTAGGACCAAATCCAGGATCACCCCACCCCTGGTAGGTTCTGCGACCATCTGCTCTATAGCACAGTCATTGAGAGCGTCTAGAAACTCAATCTCTTTCTCTCGACCTGAACACATATTGACCCAATCAATCTGCAGGCGTCTGGCATGGCTGTCGGATTCGCGATGCTCTCGTCCCCCTCCTCTCCGGGCGACTCACGTGCCTATAATTGGTCGATGTATTGCCTCATCATGAAACCCCCCTCGGATGTAATCTCATACATAACAGAACCCAATACTCTGGAAACCCGTGCTGGTATCCATGCTGGCGCACCCCCAAAGTTTTTAGCAAACTCTAAGTCCCCTGTGTCAAACCCCCGGGGTGCCCGGACAGCTTCCGGCACCTCTTGTAGGTTGGGAGCTCAGTCCGGGTGCATACAGTCAAGCAGGGTAGTCAGCCTTTGACCCATGAACAGCTCAGCTGGACTGCGGCTGATGACGGTGCTGGGGGTGGCATGTTGTGCCAGGAGGCACTTGGCTAAGCGGGCTTCCCACTCTCCATGTATGATGATGCAGTGGAGTGTTTCCTTCGTAACCTACACCATCCTCTCTGCTTGGCCATTGGTGGCAGGATAAAAGGGGGCCGACCGTATGTGTTTTATTAAGTTCTGGCCGCAGAAATCCTGGAACTTGGCCGAGGTGAAAGCTGTCCCGTTATCTGATACCAACATATCCGGGAGGCCATGTGTTGCAAAAACACTGCGGAGGCCCCCTAGCACCGACCGCGTGGATGTGGACGCTACTGGAACTACCTCCATCCACTTAGAGTAGGAGTCCACAATAATGAAGAATACCTGCCCCTGGAATGGCCCTGTGAAGTCGAGGTGCAAACGGGACCAGGGGTTGCGAGTGGACTCCCAATGTTGTGCTGGGGCACGGGGCGGCGCTGGTCGGGTCTCCTGACACGGCTGACATCTGGCCACCCAGGATTCAATTGCTTCATCTATCCCGGACCACCACACATAGCTGAGGGCTAGCACCTTCATGCGCATGATTCCTGGGTGGGTCTCGTGCAGGGCTGTTAGGACTCACTGCCGCAGTACTGGGGGCACCACCACCCTACTTCCCCACAACACCCTTTATGTACAGACAATTCATCCCTACGGGATGCAAATACCGAGAATTCAGAGCACACCCGGCCTTCCGACCACCCCCTCCATACCCAGTCCAGAACTTGAGATAGAGTTTTGTCCTTCGAGGAGCAGCGGGCAATGTCCTTGGCATGCACTGGGTGGTCTAGGAGGGACTCTAGCAACATGATCTGGAATGCTGGGGCTGGATCTGTGTCCATTGAGGGCAGCGGCAGGCGGCTCAGGGTGTCAGCGTGTTCCATCGCCTTCCCTGGGCGGTACTTGAGGTCGTACTGGTACCCCACGAGGAAAATGGACCACCTCAACACCCACGGTGAAAGCATTTGGGGTGTTTGGCAGTCAGGGGTGAACAGCCCCAGTAGGGGCTTGTGGTCCATCAAGATGGTGAAGGGCCGGCCATACAAGAAATCGTGGGATTTTTTAATCCCCATCACGATGGCCAGGTCCTCTTTGTCTATCTGAGCATAGTTTCACTCCGGTTTCTGTAGAGTCCTTGAATAGTAAGCTACCGAAACCTCGCGGCCATCTGGTAGTACATGTGCCAGAATGGCACCCACTCCGTAGGGCGAAGCATTGCATGCTAAAACGATGGGCAGCCTCTCGTCAAAGTGCGCCAGCAAGCTGTTGGAAGTTGGAATGTCCTTTACAGCCTGAAAAGCAGCAGCTTGCTGACGACCCCAACCCCTTGGTGCCCGTTTGTCCAACAGTCTGTGTAAGGACTCTGCTATCGCCATCTTGTGGGGGAGGAAGGCGTGATAGAAATTGAGGATTCCCAAGAAGGATTGTAATTCCGCCTTGTTGGTGGACACCGGCGCATCACAAATGGCCTTTATTTTATCCTGGGCTGGGTGAATGCCGCTTGCGTCCACCGTATACCCCAGGAAATCAATGGAGGGCACCCCCAACACACATTTCTCCTGTTTCACCTCCAACCCTGCCCCTCTGCAACACAGCCTGGAGGCGGCTGGCGAACTCCTCTTCGGTGGCGGCAGCTATCAGCACATCATCGAATAATGGCTGGACCCCAGGAATACCTTTAAGAAGGGAGTCCATCAGGTTCTGAAAGATTCCTGGAGCCACACTGACCCCGAACTGCAAGTGCTTTACTCTGAAGTCCCCCCCAGTGCATAATGATCGTTTGTACCTCTGCTGTGGCGGTATCCACAGGGAACTGTTGGTATGCCTGTGCCAGGTCCAGTTTCCCAAAAATCTTTGCCCCCGCTAATGATGCTAGGACATGGCTTACCACCAAAACCGGGTAGGCATGGCTCTGCAGTGCCTTATTAATCGCACATTTGTAATCAGCACAGATGCAGCCATTAGCCTTGATCGAGGTGACAATGGGGGTTTCCCACTTCACGTTCGCTACTGGTTCTAGAACCCCTTGGGCCATGAGGTGGACTAGCTCCTCTTCAATCTTGGGTCTCAACACTAGGGGCATGTACCTGGCCTTCAGTCATATGGGCTGCACGTTCGAGTTTAGCTGCAGCACTATGGGGTCCCCTGTGTACGTTCCCAGGGTTCTGTCGAACACAGCGGGAAATTCCTCACACATGATTTGGAAGTCTCTTTGAATGGGGGCGTGATGGATACCCGTTACTCGTATCCCTAGAGTCTCGAACCAGGCCTGCCCCAGGAGGCTACTCAGGTCCCCTTCGGCTACAATTAGGGGAAGCTTGCCCTTGAACCTTCTGTATGTGACCTGGACCAGGCCCACTCCCAGAACTGCAACCTCCTGCTTTTGGAAAAAGCAAACTATGAATAGGGATGGTTGTAATTGGGCCTCTCCCCCTGGGCATAACCCCCTAAAGGTGCGGGTTGAAATGACCATCTGGCCTGCCCCGGAGTCTACTTCCATTTTGCAGGGCTTGCTGTCAATGAACACAGTTACATGGTACTTATCGGGGGATGGCAGGGGCATTTGGCATACCTGGGTTCCCACCGTAAAAAGTGCCTGTATGTCGTCCACAAGCGCGACCTTGTGGCGGCGGCCATCTCATTGGCGTGGGGGTTTCCCTTGTTGCTGCGCTGATGATCGGCAGACCCGGGCCAGGTGCCCGGCCTTTCTGCATGTGTGGCAGGTCGTGCTCCGGAACCTGCAGGTATGTCGCTCATGCGGCTCCCCACAGCTGGTGCAGGTCTTGGGGGTGGTTGTTTCTGTCGCCTGTGCTCGTGGCTTTTGTCAACTTGCCTGGTGCAGCTTCAGGGCATCGTCCCTGTCAGAGTCTTCCGACTCTGTGGCCGGTTGCAGCTGGTGAATGCTGGTGCCAGGGTGGTGGCCCTTCTCCTTACTTGCATCTTCGGTTGTGGTGGCTATCTGTAGCGCCTTCGCTAGAGTAGGATCATCTTCTGAAGCAATTTTTCTATGTGCTTTCAAGTCCCAGAGGCCGTGAGTGAACTTCATGATCAGGGCGTCTTCAAGTTGCACGCCGTGGTCTGCCTTCCTTCCCATGTTGTGCAGGAAGGTCGTCTCATTAGGTTGCGGCCATCTCATTAGGTTCCTGGAATCTATCAAGGAACTGTAGCCACCAGGTGAGGCGGGTAGGCTTCGGAACAAAATAGCCAGTCAGTGCCTTGATGATCTCGTCGAAGGAGGATGCTTCAAGCATTCCTGGTGTGACCAGGCCCTCCGTGAGCTATAGGGTTGTGATTCCGCAGTTGCTTAGCAGGATGGCCTTTTTGATTTCAGGTTCGTCATCCTTGATTCGTTGCGTCATGAGGTGGTACTCGAGTCTTTGGACCCAGGCTTCCCAGGCCTCGGGCTGTGCTATGTTGAACTCCAGAATGGAGTTTTGCGTTCCGGACGCAGTGGCCATGGTTGGGCCGGGCGGCAGTGCCTGTTGCGTGGTAGCGCTGGAGTTCTGCACGTTTGGCGATGCCGGTTGGTCCTGGGCCTCGTTCATCCAGATCCCATCCTCATCGCCACTATAATATAGTGGGTTCTATGCATGGAGGAGTCGTCCGTTGAGTGATCATAAGCTCTTTAATAGACATGCTATAGGATATGGCTACATTACAAGACTGGGGCTGGGGCCTACCAGCCCAATTATATACATCTCTGGATTCCCGCGCTAGCACATCATTGGGTCATTCAAACCGGTGGGGGGTTGTGATTGGTCTAGGGCTGCAGATATTTGGATCCTGCAGCCCTTTGTTCCCAAGTCCCCAAGCTCAGTCTGTATGGCTCCAATGAGCCCGGCAGGCACACCCAAAGTCTTCACTTGAGTCCACATACATAACAGTAATGGAATGGCCCTCCCCATTTCGGAATCTTTTGAGGGGAATATCTCTAGCACCACCTTCAGTTGTGATATCAATGACTCACTGGCTATACTATGTCTGGCTTTTTCCTTGCAGCTACAGTCCTTAGAAAAGAAGTTCTGCTCCACCCTGTAATACACCCCATGGCCTTAGAAAGCCATAATTTTGGGACTCAGTTATGCTTGGAATTCAGTTAGTCAATGGAGTGAGTGGGCCAGCAAGAATTTCCAAACAATCTGATAAGGTGAACTGAATAGAGAGAGTTGGGTACAGGACCTCAGCAAGGGCCAGATTTCAGTGTCTTGGTATCAATGGCACCTTGTGCTGGAAAGTCAACCAAGGCCTCTTTCCCAAGAAAACTGATTTCCAAAGAACTTGGCACAGCTGTCTGTCTATCGAGGTGCCTTTGCATATGAGTATGGGAGTTGGTGGGTGTGTCCTCTGTCTGTTAAGAAACAGGAAAGCTTCTGAATCACCTTTTCTTTCTCAACATATGATGGGATTCAGCAAAACCCCCCACTGAACTCACCACCCTTTGCTAGAAAGAAAGCTCTCCAGACCCACTTGCATGTTCACTGACAAGGGGAAATGGATCAGGGGAATGAGCAGAAGAGTGCAGCATGTGAAATAAGCAGCTCTTTGTGCATGGGTCATAGGAAGACAAATTCCTGTCAGCTTTGGAAGCATGCTGGGACATGCCAGCCAGCACGGCAGACTGAAA
Organism: Heteronotia binoei; assembly: GCF_032191835.1. NCBI lineage: Eukaryota > Metazoa > Chordata > Lepidosauria > Squamata > Gekkonidae > Heteronotia > Heteronotia binoei. The sequence goes on along the minus strand of NC_083228.1, from coordinate 87,981,856 downwards.
AAAGAGTGTTACGCATTAGAAAGAATACTGGTTTTTCCTGGTAGATATGGTAAGAGGCACGCTGCCCTGGGAGCCATAAAACAACAGCATTTAAGTGGAGGGTTGTCACCAGTCACTGTCTTCTGTAGTGTCTAGGGAAGAATTCTACTGAACTCGCAAAAGGCACAAAAGAGATTTCCTATACCTCATGATATCTTCCATATACAATCCCAGTAGCACCTCAGTGGCTGCTTCTGGATGGAGGATTTTCTCTGTTTCAGCCACTCGACTCATGCATGGTTTTCTTCTGTTACCACGTGATGTCCTGGATTCATGCTCAAGCTGCAGGCAGCCATTTTTTCTCTCTCAAAGGAACACTTTAAAAACCCACCGAAACCCCCTCTGTGTGGTATTGCTGGGGCATTCTTTTCAATGTGTTGGAATGAAAGGCATGCCTTTGGTATCAATTAAAAGGAATGCCTCCTCCCCCTCTTCTTCCACCTGTCCATTTTTATTATTTTTAATTTTTAAAAATCTCTCCACTTCTCTGATGAGTTGCAACCACAGGAGAAGGGGGTGGCTGAGTTTAGGCTTTTCTAAATATGCTATTTTCTTTCTTTTTTAAGCTATGCAGAACAGGGCAATTGCCTGATGTCTATATGGTTCTTGGCATAAAGAATAAAGAGGGGCAGGGGATTGTGGAGGAGACATAGCAATGGACAGAGGGGTGATGGTAACACAAGCTTGGTGTGAAAGGGAAAACACAACTAATACCAGATCACACACAGTGCCATGTGGAATCTCCCTTGAGAACTGAGAAAATGTCATACTGGAAACATGATGAGGAGATGGACACTACAACTCCCTAGTGTGGACGCACAGTCTGCCTACATATCTTAGGCTGTGTGGCTGAAATACCAGCATTCCTCTGATTAATATTCTAAGAAAGGCCCACATCAACTTATTTTCTGCTACCATTAGCTGACTAAGATATGCTTGACTGCAAAGGTCATTCCCTCACATTTTTTCATTCCAATAAATCCTTGCAGCCTGGTAGGAGAGTAAAAAAACAAACCAGGAAACTTGTGGGGAGAGGGGGTGGAGATTATCTGACAGCTAGCCCTTTGTCCATTAAGCTGTGCCATGCCATCTAACTCACCTGTGGAGTGCAGGTCTCCAAGGTGGCTTATGTATCACTGTTGGCAAGTATGAGATTATATTTTTGACTCAAGAAATGGAGATCAGAATAACTGCTTAGCATCAACAACCAAGTAGGACCAATCCTAACTGTTGGTAATCTGAGTTAATGGGAGGTTATCTGGACAATCCTCCACATTCAAAGGGGTCAAAATGGTCAATGACCACATATATAAGATATATTTTCAGGAGAATATTTGATAGTGGCTTTTCCAGTTTAGTTATTCTGGTATCCTAAGAACATAAGAAGAGCTGTGCTGTATCAGACCAATGGCCCATCGAGTCCAATATCCTGTCTCATACAGTGGCCAACCATTTCCTCTGAACGGCTAACAACAGAGCATAGATGCTGAGGCCTTCCCTTGATGTTGCCTTCCGGCTTTGGGATTCAGAGGTTCAGTGCCTCTGAATGTGGAGATTCTCCTCAATCACCATGGCTAGTAGCCATTGATAGACTAATCCTCCATGAATCTATTTAATCCCTTTTTGAAGCTGTTTATTCCTGTGGCTATCACTACATCCTCTGGCAGTGAATTCCACATTTTAATCACTCTCTGTGTAAAGTAGTATTTCTTTTCGTCCATCCTGAAATACTGCCTATCACTTTCTTTGGATGCCCTCAAGATTTTGTATTTTGAGAAAGGGAGAAAATTTCCCCTTTGTCAATTCTCTTCATCCTATGCATAATTTTATAAACTCCCTTAGTCGTCTCGTCTCTACACTGAAAAGTCCCAGGCCTCTCAGCCTTTCCTCATAGGGAAGGTGTTCCAGCCCCCTAATAGTCTTGATTAGCCTCCTCTGCATTTTTTTTCCAGCTTTGAGATGTCCTTTTGGAGATAGAGTGACCAGAACTGTACATAGTATTCCAAATGAGGCTGCACCATAGACTTATATACTTAGATCTAGAATCTATAGATCTAAAAAACATTTATAGATCTAACATTTAGACTTATTTATTTATTTGGTTTATATCCTGCCCTCCCCGCTGAAACAGGCTTAGAGTGGCTTTTATGAATAAGTGGCTTATATATTCATAAAAATGTCACGTTAAAACCAGTTATCAAAATATTCTGTAAACATAACATAAAAATACATTAATATATTTCAAACATAAAACAGTTTTAGGTGCTATATTGATTGTCAATGATGGTGTGTTTAATGATGGCGGATAGCTGCCTATTCATTCTGTGTCAAATTTTGCTATTCAGCTATTCCTGCTAGGTGTTCTATATAAAAAATATATCTTAAGGTCATGATTGCGCTTCCAGGTGGTCCAGATAGTTCAGTATCTGTTGTTGTCTTTGATCTTATTTAGCAAATGCTCGGCAGAAGAGCACCATCTTACAGGTCCTGCGGAACTGTGGAAGCTCTCACAGGGCCTAACCTCCTCAGGGAGCTCATTCCACTAGCACAGAGCTACAACAGAAAAGGCCCTTGCTCTGGTCATCATGAGCCCGGTTTCTTTGAGGCCAAGGATCAAAATAATAATAATAATTTTTAATTTATATCCCGCTCTCCCCGCCGAAGCAGGCTCAGGGCGGCTCACATAGTATAAATACAACATTACAATAATAAAATATAAAACAGATAAAATATCCCAATTTACAGTTATTACTCAATTAAGCAATTAAGAGATCAATAAAATAAAATTTAAAACCACAGGTTAATTGGTGCTACAGATATAACAGATATAAGCAGGTTTTGTGACCCTGACCAAAGTTCTCTCTGGGGAACATGTGGGGAAAGGCGGTCCCTGGCCATATAGGTGAGTACCAGCACCTTGAAATGAATCCGGTATGCAGTAGGTAACCAGTGCAGCATTTTCAGCACAGGTTTAATGTGTTCCTGTAAGGGAAGCCCCATTAACAACCTGGCTGCAGCATTCTGCACTAGTTGAAGCTTCTGGGTTTGAGACAAGGGCAGCCCCATGTAGAGGGCATTACAGTAATCCAGTTTTGAGGTGACTGTAGCATGGATCATTGTCACCAAGTAACTGTGTTCAAGAAAGGGGACCAACTGCCTTATCAGCTGAAGGTGATAAAAGGCTGCTTTGGCAGTGGCTGCTACCTGGGCCTCCATTATTAAAGAGGGGGGCCTATGAGATTTATATATCTAAAAACATCTAGAAACTTTCAGATGACCAAGACAATAGGCAAAATTCAATCCCTTTTAGTTTTTCAGCTTTCTTTCTGATATCCCATCTTCATGGCAAATATAATGGCCTTTCAATCCTTCACTTCTAGCTACTGCATACTTATCCACCCACTAACTGCTATCTGTGGATGTGAGGTTACTATCTGTTCTGAAAGGGGGAAAGAATGTTTAAAAGCCACAGCTGATTTGTAAGTTACTTGATCTGTGTAGACAAAGTAGCTGACTGTTCTAGAAAACAATGAATACAATATAATCTTAAATAAAGTTACACCCTTCTAAGGTGATTGAAGTTAATATGCTTAGAAGGATGTAATTTTGTTTCAGGATGGCATTCCTTATCTACAAAATTATCTAGGTGGTATCAAGAAAGGGATGGGTGGAAAGAATGAAAGGAACTCTCTGTATGTTTTGCTTTTGTAGTCTCATTAGGCAACCTCTAGGACATGTGGGCAACATCCTAAGGGTGGGCTGGACAGCTCACCAAGCCTAAAATAAAGGATGGCCGCCAGAAATCCACTTTGGCCCTGCTTTCCTTATTTTTATTTATTTATTATTTATTTTATTACTTTATATTTATATCCCGCCCTCTCCGCAAGCGGACTCAGGGCGGCTTACAATATCATAAAAACAATCAATTCCATAAAAACATATAAAACCATAATACATTTATAGGTTAAAAACTATTACGCTATCTCAGTCTAGTCTGGCGGTATTAGGTTCTGACTATGACCACCAGCTTCTGTAGGATGTCCGGTGGCAGCCCATTTTCAGTCAACCAGAAAAGCCTGCCTAAACAGTTCGGTCTTACAGGCCCTGCGGAACGCCGACAAATCCCGCAGGGCCCTTATAGCTTCTGGGAGGGTGTTCCAGAGTTCTGGTGCTGCCACCGAGAAGGCCCTAGATCTTGTTGCGGATAGCCTGGCTTCTTTTGGGCCAGGGGCGGACAGCAGATTTTTTGTCCCTGATCGCAGTGCTCTCTGGGGGATATATGGGGAAAGGCGGTCCCGTAGATAGGCAGGTCCCTGACCATAAAGGGCTTTAAAGGTTAATACCAACACCTTGAAGCGAACTCGGAACACAACAGGCAACCAGTGCAGCTCTCTCAGCACTGGCCGAATGTGCTCCCATCGTGGTAGCCCCATTAACAGCCGTGCCGCAGCGTTCTGCACTAGTTGTAGTCTCCGGGTTAGCGTCAGGGGTAGCCCCATGTAGAGAGCATTACAGTGATCTATTCTTGAGGTGACCGTAGCATGGATTACCGTCGCTAGGTCGCTGCGGTCCAGGTAAGGGGCCAGCTGCCGTGCTTGCCGAAGATGGAAAAAGGCAGATCTAACAGTGGCTGCCACCTGAGCCTCCATTGTAAGGGAGGACTCGAGGAGCACGCCTAAGCTCTTGACCTTGGGGACCGGTATTAGTGGCACCCCGTCAAGGGCCGGCAGCTGGATCTCTCTCCCCGGACCGCCCCGACCCAGGTAGAGAACCTCCGTCTTCGTCGGATTCAATTTCAGCCGACTCAGTTTGAGCCAGAAGGCCACGGCTTGTAATGCCAGGTCTAGATTTTCCGGGGTACAGTCAGACTGGCCACCCATCATTAGGTAGAGCTGGGTGTCATCCGCATATTGATGGCAACCCAGTCCATACCTCCTGACTATCTGGGCAAGGGGGCGCATATAGATATTAAATAACATCGGGGATAGGACCGCTCCCTGCGGCACCCCGCAACTAAGGGGGTGCCTCTGGGATGCTTCCTCCCCTATCACCACCCTTTGTCCCCGATCTTGGAGAAAGGAAGTCAGCCACTGCAAGGCAGATCCCTGTATCCCCACATCGGTAAGGCGGTCAGTCAGTAGCTGATGGTCAACCGTGTCAAAAGCGGCTGACAGATCTAGTAACAACAGCACTGCAGAACCGCCCTGATCCAGATGTCGCATAAGATCATCCATGAGGGCGACCAGAACTGTCTCCGTCCCGTGGCCTGGCCGAAAGCCGGACTGGAATGGATCCAGTGCGGAAGTGTCCTCCAGGAATCCCTGCAGCTGAGTCGCCACCGCCCGCTCTATGACCTTACCCAGGAAGGGAAGGTTTGACACCGGCCGATAGTTCGCCAATGTGGCCGGGTCTGCTGATGGTTTTTTTAAGAGGGGACGGACCACTGCCTCTTTAAGAGGTGTGGGAAAGATCCCTTCAATCAGGGACCTATTGATGATGTCCTGTAGTGGTTCACGTAGCCACGTTTGGCTGGCCTTTATAAGCCAAGACGGGCACGGATCTAACCTACAGGTCGTAGGGCGTACAGCTGCAAGGGTCCTGTCGACTTCCTCCAGACTGAGTGGGCTGAAAGAATCCAGAATTGAACCAGAAGACGTGCTCGGTGCCCCAAGTTCATCTACTGTATTAATTATGGCGGGTAGGTCGTGTCGGAGTGACGAGACCTTATCTGCGAAATAGCTCGCAAAAGCCTCACAGCCTATTTCCAATTCTCTACTATTTTGTTTGCCCTGCGGCAGTTCTGTTAATGACCAAATTATACTAAACAATTGTGCTGGGCGCGAGGTCGCAGATGCGATTCTGGATGCAAAGTATTCCTTCTTTGCAGTCCGAATAGCCATCTCATAGGCCCTCATAAATGACCTATATGATGTTCTCGTAGCTTCGTCACGAGCGCGACGCCATTGTCTCTCTAGTCGTCTTAATTCTCGTTTCATCGATCGCATCTCCGGGGTATACCACGGGGCGGATCGTGATCGAGGATGAAGAGGACGTCTGGGAGCGATTTCGTCGATGGCCTCGGAGAACCGGTTGTTCCAGGTCTCCACCAGCCCATCCAACGAGTCGCCGGTAGGCCAAGGGTCCCGCATAGCCATCTGAAGCCGCAATGGGTCCATCTGACTACGCGGGCGAGCCCAAATCTGCTCACCGCCTAAACGGGACAGAGGTGGTATGTCCACACGGGCCTTCAGGACCTGGTGGTCAGACCATGGCACTGCCTCAGCAGATATCTGACCCATTGTTACTCCCGCCGCGAAGATCAGGTCTAGTGTGTGCCCAGCCTGGTGTGTGGGCGCTGTTACATATTGGGAAAGTCCCAATGCTGCCATGGAAAGCACTAGGTCCGTCGCACGAGTGGAAGCTGCGTCCTCGGCATGGACATTGAAGTCACCCAGGACTATAAGTCGGGGATGCTCCAATGCCCAGCCTGTTACAGCCTCCATCAAGGACGGCAGGGCACTGGCTGGTGCGTTAGGCGGACGGTACACCAGCCAGATTGCCAAACTCTCCCCAACGTCCCACTCCAGGCCCACACACTCCACGCCCTTGATCTCTGGCGGCGGAAGCGTCCTGAAGGAGCAATCCTCCCGCATGAAAAAGGCCACCCCTCCCCCCCCGCCCGCTAGTCCGAGCCTGGTGAAGGTGAAGGACGGAAAGAGTAGCTGACTCCTGCACTGATGACATTAACATAAGTCTGTCTTGCTTTCAAGATTGGGCAATGTAAAGCAGATAAACTGGAATGCAGATATTTTTGTTTAGATCTTCACAGAAATTGACCTTGAGCCAAACACTCTTTCACCCTAGCCTGCTTGACATAATTATTGTGAGAATACTATGTATAATGTATCTCCAACCTGATGCCTGTTGACACCTCTCCTGATGCCCCCCACCAGGTGTTTTAGAACATGGGCCAGGCCAGATGGTGCTCCTGTCCACCAGGGTTTCTGATTGGCTGTGCAAATTAAAACAACATTGTTTTAGTAGAAGCTGCCACCACAGTGTTGGTTTTTCTCTCTCTCACGCCTCTTTCCCAGTGTATTTTTTTTTAATTATTCCACTTGTACCCTACATTTGGGAAGGAAGGTAGCATGGTATAACCTGATCTTGGAAGCTAAGCAAGGTCACTATGTGGCTGGGAGACAACCAAGGAAGACTCTACAGAGGAAGGCAATGGCAAACCACCTCTGTTCTCACTTACCGTGAAAACCCCTTGCTCGGGTCTCCATGATTTGGTTTTGATTTGATGGCACATATGTAAGTACATATCCTGCACTTAGGCTTCCTCTGTGTGTTTGTGTGGCTGCACCTCCCATGGTGGCCATTTTGTGGTTGCACCCCCCCCCTCCCCAGCCTCAGAATTCAAAAGATGCCCACAGACTTTAAAAGTTGGGAGTTGCCATATATGCTGCTCTTTCATATTTTCTCTTTGGAAGAAGGACCGACAATGAAATAATTACAATAGTGTACGGAGAAAATCAGGATTGTAGAAAAGATTGACAGAAACATACAAACAGTTATTGCAGATTTTAGTCAGCTTTTTCAGCAGTCTTTATTTTCTCATGTCTTTACCTTCAGTCAGATTGGCAGTGATCAGATTTATAATGAGACGCAGAATGTAGCAAAGAGTAACAGAGCCTGTTGGAGTAGGCAAGAGAGGAGCTGCTGGGACTAAAGTAAATAAGCTGCCACTCCGCAAGATGTAAGCTATGCCTGGAATGCAAGAAAGCCTTTGCTGGCAACTGCCTTGGAGTTTACAACAAGGAGTGCACAATGTACGGCTCTTTTCTAGGAATGCACAAGGCTTTGTGTGCACATATGGCCTGCTTACAGTATTCTGTTGCTGTTTCTTCACAATATTTACTATCGTTCTCACCACTGGCCTGAAACAAGACCTTGGAGATACACTTTCTTCTTTTTAGAAACTCTAGTTTGGATGAGGAATTTTCCCTTTGGGAACAAACTGGTGACATCCAGTATCAGCTCACAGTCAGGATTAATCTGGGTCCTCCTTATGCTTGCCATGGAACATATGAAGTAACAGTAAAGAAAAGAATTTCTGTTCATGTGCAGAGTGCACTTGCTTCAGTGCATGATCCTACATGCTTGAGACTAGGGATAAAGTCTTTCAAGTCAGAAGATGAGGTTTTCAGGCTGATCAGTACCCCAGACATTTACCACAGTCTGGACCTGTATGTAGTCATCTCTGTGTCTGACTGTGGTTCCTCTTCCTTTCTAAGGTTAAGCAATAATCTTTCCACCATGGGTGGATTCCCTTCCTTGGTTGGGACATTTCTTAATGTCTGTGGGGTTATTTTTAACAGGGGAGGCTATGCATGGAAGTCAGGAGTGCTCTTTTGAGAAAACGGCCATGGATCCCAGGGCACATCTGTCTCATTTTGGAAACAGAGCACATTTCTCAGCTCTCTGAAGCATGATGGTCAGCACTTTAAATACATGTCTTGTTACTATAACTGCGTTCACTAGCACGTACGCACACAGCCTACTTTCTATTTTCTACAGGATCTTCTACACTTCTCGACTCAGAGGCATGTTTTATGACCCCACTTTATAGGGAGATGGAATTATACATATCTTACTGAGAGAGAATTGAAGCTGAAGGAGAAAGGAATTAACAAGTATAATGGAGAGATTCATTAGCAGATAGCTTGACCCTTTCCCCTTTCTTCCTGAGCCTTTTTTCCCACAGAGATGAGAATGAGAATGAATATTTGTATTTGGGTGGGTAGCCGTATTGGTCTGAAGCAATAGAACAAAGTTAGAGTCCAATGGCACCTTTAAGACCAACAGAGTTAGCTCACACCTTGAATAAAACTTTGTTGATCTTAAAGGTGCCATTTGACTCTAACTTTGAATTTTTGTATCATAAGAAATCTAATTGCTCAGTATGACAGTGGCTAAGATTGTGAACTGTGACCATTAGGATGTCCTCCATTCACATCTCATCATAGCCATAAAATTAGTAAGCAGCCTCAAGCAAACCATACTCTCTCTCAGAAATAGAGGACCTCCTCTAACCTGGAAATTCCTTTCAGGAAGGACAGTGGTTCCTATGACGAATGGCTGGCCCTTCACGCATCATTTTTCTTTGATTTGTATGTGGTCCACTAAACTGAGGGGTGTGAATTTGAATATTAAGTATGCAATAACATTTTTTTAAAAAAAATACTTTGTTTCCTTTGTTATTTTGCTGCCAGGAAAAAGTTCATGGAATTGTGGGGGTGGGGTGGGGAGAATAGATAATATAACCAAGCACTTTTCTGCATTTGTGGGGGGACGGTCAGTTCTGGCCCCACATGGCTTCATTTTTATCCTCTGATTTCTGTATGCATTTTTGCATCTTAGTTTTTGCTACAGCCCCCCCCCCATTCTTTTTACCTTGGTATTTTTCTGTGAGACCACATTTACCTTGGTATTTTTCTTGAAGCCAATTTTAAGTTGCCCCTTTCCTATTGTTCATACTTTCTTTATCCTGTCCACTCTAACCCAACACCAGCCCATATTTTGCTGATTAGACTATAACCACCATCAAACCACCACGAAGATGAGTGATTTTGTTTAATTTTTTTTTTAAATACAACCCACATATTGATACGAGCATGCAAAAAGAAAAAAGGTCAGCAAGTTCTCTGAATTCCTAGCTTTCATTTTTTTTTTTAAGTAGGTTTCTAGCCCTTTCTCTCACGGAAGAATGCCTTTTTTCTTACATCCCTGCAAGCAAGGCCACTGAAAGAGGGAAAGGGGAGGAACAAAAACAGGGGCCCCAAGTCAACTGAAGAGCCCTTGAAGCCACTGCCATGCTGTATACAACCACATATCTTGCCATTCTTTTTTAATGCAGCTCTGGCTGCAGCCACCAGGGGCACAAGTAAGTCTGAGCACAGTAACAGGCTCTCTACTATCGGCTAGACTTGCCATTCTACAAGACTGAAGCAGGTTAACTTAACAGATCATATTAAGCCCATCAACCCAGCCAGCACTGCAGCAAGACAAGACAGCACACTGACAGCTGATACAGTAATTGTCAGCTTTTAGGTCATTTCTCCAGTAGTTTAGCCTTTTTCTCTTCCTTTCCTTGTATCCAGCTCAGCCAGACCTTACAAAGTGGTTAATTAGGGTGTTCCTTTCCCTTCCTTTTCCTTAATTTCTATCTCTCTTTTCCACACTTTTTTCTTCATTTCTCTCTCCCTTCTCCTAATTTTTCCATGCCTCAGCTCCTTTATTTTCAAGTCTAGGTCTCAAGGCTTTCTCATCCCTATCCTGCTTGGCAACAGGATATACTTAATAGTAGTATAGTGGCAAACCTTTGTTAGTATTAGGAATAGAGGGGGAGTTAATCTTTCCCCATCATCTAACAAAGTAGTAAAAGGATGCTTCACTGCCCCCCCCCCCCACTTTTTACTTGGCTACAGTGATCGATGCAAGGGTCACTTCTAGGCTGGACCATTGTAACTCTCTTTACATGGGGCTGCCCTTGACTCTGCTCTGGAAACTGCAGTTAGTGCAGAATGCAGCAGAATGGGTGTTGACTTCATTGTCTGTGTATCCACCCTGTGCTGTGTGAACTGCACTGGCTGCCTATTGAGTACTGGATAGATTCAAGGTGTTGGTACTTACCTTTAAAGCTGTATATGGCTGGGGTCAGCATATTTCATCTTCAAGCCTGCCTCTCCCGTATCAGCCCCACAGGACTCTGTGATCTAAGACCAATATTGCCTGGCAGTCTCTGGTCCCAGGGACATCTAATTTGCTCAACTAGGGCCCGGGGGGCCCATCCAGGGCTCTTACCTGGCCCACAAGCAATTGATATTATGGATAAATAAGGTACTCCCCCTTTTATGTTATCTCTTGGGAAAAAAACTAGTCTTGCACATGAGTAAATACATTTTATTTTGTGGGCTCCCCAGCAAATGCATTGCTTTCACTGGTAGTAATCAGTTGTTTTTGCTTGTATCTTGAGTAAAAAATAGTATTGTTAATTGTGGTTCCCTGGGTGATAACAGACAGGTATTAAGGGGCAAATTGGAGGGGTCCCAAATTGAACTGGCTCAAAATGAGCCATCCCAAAGCCTTCACGTGCTCCCTGGCGAGGCAGCCCTATCCCGTCTGCGAAGCGGATTGGCACAATTGGGGGGGGGTGCTTCAGAAGCTGGACCACTCTTCCCCCCAAAAAACAAGTTAAGTGCCCAAGCATTCGTGCACTCTGGACAGTTTTTAAGGGGGGGGGGGAAGGAAGCAGCTTGGGGCGGGTTCATACCACCAAGGCGCCTCACTTGCACACTTCTGCATCTACATGCTGAGGAGGCATGCAGCTCAAAAATTTGCTACCATTTTGACAGTGGTAGGTTTTTGAGCCATTCTGAGGACACTGGAGGATGGGGTGAGTATGGAATGGGGCCGGGTGGCAGATGTTAGTGTTTGTAAGAATTTTTTGGGTTGGTTTCTGAGGCATCTCTGAGTCAGCCCAAACAGCCAGTCTGTTATCACCCCCTGTGATATTTATCACCCTGTGATATTTATATTTCCAGTACCTGCATTACATTTTATGGCACACATCTGGCTTGAGAAAGTGACATTTATGTCAGATCTGGCCCACATAACAAATGAGTTTGATACCTCTGCTATAGTCCACTATCCAAAGCAGCCATTTTCTCCAGAGTAACTGATCTCTGTAGTCTGGAGATCAGATGTAATACCCAGAGATCTCCACGCCCCACCTGGATGTTGGCAACTCTAGAGAGCCAATGTATGGAAGAACTGTGCACAAGCCAATTTCAGTGCTTGTTGGTCAACTGCCAAGAAAATCAGGAGCAAGTCAAGCATGTGGGAAATTAATAGTTTTCCTCTTGCCCCACTCAGCAACTGTGTAAACTGAGGCTGGTCTTGGTCAGGAGCAGGGTTGCGGTCATTGCAACTGGCCAGCCTAGTCAGACAGGGAGGTGGTTCCTGCCTTCCCCCAACATTACAGCGCTAGAGATCAATTGTAATCCCAGGAGATCCTCAACCACACCAGAAGGCTGGCAGCCTTATTTCTTCCTAAGTGATTAGGATGTGAGTATGTGACTGGCTCAAGGTCACCCAGTGAGCTTCTCTGGCAAAATGGGGATTGGAACCTGAGTCTCTCATATCCTAGTTTAACACTAACCCCTGCATCCACACAGGCTCTTTGTTTAACTGCTCTTGGCAACTGAACTCTGCAAAGAGGGCTTTGCAAAACTATAATGTCAGGATAGCGAAATTGGTAGAAATCTGAGATTCTGAGTGTAGATTTGCTTTAAGCTTCTGTTTTGTCACGCTGCAGAAATTTACTAGCTGCCTCTGAACTGTCCACAGATACCTCTTAAGCCTTGCAGGAAAAGCAGCCTTGCAAATGGAACTCTTGAAAAGGCATTTGTAGCTCCTCAGAATTATCTCTAAATTTCTTGTGAGGCAGAGGGAGTAGATGGGAGGACAAGACATTATTTTAGCTCTAGAATGCCAGGGACATTCTAACTTCCACTTGATGTATGCAGAATGCATTTTCCCTCCATCACTAACTAATCCCAGTTTATAGTTTTAGGCCCAATCTAAATATATGATTAGGATCACCTATGACTCTTTAAAGCAGTGAATGTGGAGGGAATTTGCCTGGCCTGTTTTCCTCTCATTTCCTCTACATACCTATAGTAGGGGAAACAGACAGATACCCATAGTGGTTCTATTGATGCAGGACTGAGATTGGGAAAATGGGAATCAAAGGAGGGAGGTTTTTTTTAAGCCCCTCTCCTCAGTCCACTGGCCCTGACCCAAATCACATCCCTACAGCTTTAAAAAAAACCACAGGGGATCATCATCATAGATCTTCCAGGTCACATTCAGTTGGGCTCTTTAAAAAAAAAACTTAGTCTGACAATTATTTATCTGGACACTGAACTTTTGGAGCCCTTTTATCACCATTCTTTAAAAAAAACCCATGAATGCAAGTGCCTGGCTCCCCACCCCACCTTGAGGAGGCTCAAATTAATACCCACCAGTGGGGTAGCTGGATGTGTTTGGAGGACCGAAGAGCTTGACTAAGAATTTCTCCTCCCAGCAGAAATCAAACTACATTTGTTTCCTGTTTCATAGCCCTTATGTGCCTTTGCCAGACCCCCATTCCTGTCCTATCTCTGGGTTGGGGGCCTCTATCCAGCTGGCGAGGGTAAGCCTGGGGAGCTGATGTTTCCCTCTGTGGGGGGAAGGTCAACCGCAGGAGCAGGCAGCAGGGGCCATGGGCAGGCTCAGAGGTAGCCCTATATGGTTGTAGTCTAGAGGCAACAGCAACAAGGCTGTTTCCTTCCTCAGGCAAAAACATTTGATCCTCTGGCTGTAGGAGAAAATGGACTGAAGCTGCATCCAGCTACAACCCACTGCACAAGGTGATGACCTTGTGGGAGACAATGCTCACATGTTTCCCAGCATGCAACAAGAATAGCTACAATATCTTGCACACAGACACCTGCAATAAACTCAGGTGCCATCTTTGCTACCTCATACACCCAAATAACAACACAATCACTGGATCGAACATCAACCATACCATCTTGGTCTTATTCACTTGCTCATCTTCCAACGTTGTATAGGCCATTAAATGCCAACAATGCCCTTTGATTCTCTACACAGGGCAAACAGGTCAAACCCTACGCCAAAGGTAAATGGACACAAATTTGGCATAAAGAACCCCAAAACTGAGAAACCTTTCTCTGGGACCATCCTTCCTGAGCTAAGACTAAAATGTGTGAGCTGGATGCTAAAAAACATGAGGACTTTGTAATGTGTAGTGCAGCAGTGTTGTGTGAAGCACTAGTTTGCAAGTTCAAAATATTAATTTGTCCCTCCTGTCACTCACACTCTTCCTACTTAGGGCTGTCAACCTCCAGGTGGGCCCTGTAGATCTCCTAGTAGTAGAAGTGATCTCTAGACTTCAGAGATCAGTTACTCTGGAGAAAATGGCTACTTTGGAGGGTGGACTCTGTTGCATGATATATTGCAGAAGTCCTTCACCTCCTACTCTCCCAGGCTCCATTCTCATATCTCTAGGAATTTTCCAATCTGGAGATGACAAGCCTATACCTTCTTTCCTGCTCTTGCTCCAGACCTCTGGAAATTTGTTTGAGGACATAAAAGTTGCATTCCAAACTAAGCTTTGGAAACAGTCATCACCAAGAAAATGCTGATAAGAAGAATAGGTTTTCAGAGAGATAAGAAAGTGAGGACGGCATGAATGTAAGACCTGAGTCACCTAGTCAGTATGGCTGGTGCAGACGACTGTGTTGGGAGCTCTTGGGTTTATTTCTGCTCAAGACTTTAAACCAAGGGGGATGTGTTTCACCATCACCAGCCAGTTCCAAGGCCAGTCAAGCTGTCTGCCCAAGACACAGATAATAAGGGCAATGATGTAGAAAGAAGATACAAGAAAGAACGAATGACTGCAGGAACTTGTAAAAGTGTGGCTTGTCTCTGCACTGCAATCTCTCTCCATAAGTGCCATCAAATTGCAACCAACAAATGAGACACAGAGGTGGTTTGCCATTGCCTTTCTCTGTCTTCCTTGGTGGTCTCCCACCCAAATACTGACCCTACTTAGCGTTGGAAACATGATGAGATAGGAACTATATCATACCATTCCACATCTGCATTGTCCTTAGCCACCATGAAATCATGGCTTTGTTATTCACTGATGCTACTCAATAAAGGTAGAGATTCTCTTGTGCACTAGTAAAAATGATACTAAATAATGTACCAAGGAATGCACCCAGTACTGCAGACTCCAGCATCCTTGCCATCCCACTGTCTATTACCATTTGGGAAGTACTGTTGTATCACTTATCAGATCCAATTCTAGTTCTCCATAAAAAGGATATTTGCGTGTAACTAGTTACATTATAGGTAGAAAGGTATGTCCAATTAAATTCATTGGTGATAAACGGCATGCCTCATTTTCATGCCTAAAAACCTGTTTAATGTCATTTAGAAATATGGTAAAAACCTTTCTGAACAAGTTGGAAAAATTTAGGATTCACTGTTGGGTATGATTCAGTTATCTATTACTATCACCACACATGAACACACACATGAAGCTACCTTATACTGAACCAGACCATCAGTCTCTCAAGGGCAGTGTTGTCTACTTGGATTGGCAGAAGCTCTCCAGGGTCTCAGACAGAGGTCTTTCACATCACCAACTGCCTGGTCCTTTTAAACTGGAGATGCCAGGCATTGAATTGAGGACTTTTTGCACACAACTTAGAGGCTTTTCCACTGAGTCACGACCCAACAACCTGATATTTTCCCTAATGTTCTGTTTTTTGTGTAGGAGATTCCCACCACCTCCCTGTGGCATCCCTCCAGCATATGGACATACACCATGAAGGGCCTGGTTAGGAACAAATTTGTGTGCTTCAAGGACTGTCTGGATCAAACTCTGTTTTAGTTATTTCACTGAATTTCAGTGGAATACTACAAACATGCATGGATACCTGCTTAGAGCCTTCGGTGCTGGGTGGTCTGTACACCTGCCTAAAGCAATATTGGGTGGTTAAAACATGTGCCTGGCTCGAGGAAAGTGGATGAAAGCTGCGTGGTATCTGTATCTTCTCAGAAGATAGATGTGGATTTAACCTTCAAAGGGAATGTAAATATTGGGATGAAAAGTAGGAACATTCTTACATCACATAAAAGTAATGCAGAGAAGGTCCACAAAGTTCTTGTTAATTTCCTGGAAATGTTATTAATTACAAATTTAAAGCAGTGTCCTGACTTTCCTGTGGTGTTCTGATGACCAGGCTGGGGCCTCACCACCTGTCTGAAACAACAAATGTTCTTCCTTGCTTTAATGACAGTGATTTCCCAAGATGATGTTTTAGAAGATGGGTGGCCACCTTCTATATTCTGTGAGGCCACTCAGTTCTCTAGGATGAGGGGGGTCAGGAGCTGGAAGTATGTTCTGCTGCACAGGGCAGCCCCGTCATGAGTAGCTGGGATCTGTAATCACGTCAGCACCATCTAGCAGTAAGCACATGCGCTTGGGTGGTGTGAGGTCATGGATTGGGAGGGTGAGCTAAGGAATAAGTGTGCTACCCAAAGAATTCTCCCAAGAGACGTATTGATAATAGTCCTGGAATGTGTGTGTGACAGCAGCACAAACATACGTGAAATTCCCTGGGTGATTCATTGAAGAGAGAGATGTAAGATTAAATCATTATATTCCTCTGTCCCTCATACTTTTGAGATAAACCTTTTAATAGGAAAAAAAGGGAGAATTTTTGCTACCCTTTGATTAAAGTTCTGTAAGGACACCAATTTGCCATCCCTGGATTAACTTCTGTAGGGTGAACAGTTAGCTTCCCTTGATTAACTGCAGTGCAGGAACCAATTACTATTCCTTTATTAACTTCAGTAGGGTCACCACTCAGCTACCCCTGCTTCCTCTTCATAGAAGGCTGAGGAATACACACTGGTATCCAACCAGGGATCTTTGGTCATGTATTTACACTATACCCACTTATTAGCAGCAAGGATGAGTCATGGGCCTCATGGCTCAAAAGACAGAATACATACTTTTCATATACAGGGTTAAGGTTCAGTCCTTAGCACCTCTAGTAAAGTTTCAGTGTTGGGAAAGAGAATGAATATCCCTGCCTGAGATGGACCCTTGGTACCCACTGACAATCATAGTAAATGAAATTGGACTAAATTGATCAAGGGTATGACTTTGTATCTGTATACCCAATTTCAATAGTACTTCTTTCCAGATACATGCACATAGCGTATTTATCAGAGTAACAACCTATCCCTAGGCAAGTTCATTGTGGGACTTTCTCCCATCTAACCGTGGCTAAGATTTTGCTGCACATCTTTCTGAACTCTTTGGACTCTCTTCTCAAGCACGAAGTATATATGATGGCATCAGATCCAGCTGTTTAAATTTTGGTGTCCCCTCAAAAGTTGCCAGCACTGGGATAGAAAATTCCTGCGGATCTGGGGTAGAGTCTGGGGAGGGTGAGATTTTGGTTAGGTTATAGTACAATAAATCCCACCCTTCAAGGCAGCCATTTTCACCCGGGGTAACCGATCTCTGTAGTCAGGAGATCTGTTGTAATTCTAGGTCTCCAGGCCTCACCTGGAAGTTGGCATACCTAGGCCCCTCAATGGTGGAGGTAATTTTAAGAGCAAAGGGGGCCTATGGGCAAGGACAACTTCATACTCTTCAGCCCAAACAGTTTACCTCCCTTTCTTCAGAAGTATCTCTTCAGGACGCTTTTGTCCCAGCCGCACTCATTTGCCTATTTAGTCTCAGTCTGTGGCTTGGTGTGAAATATCTTGCCATCAAGTGTGTGGTTGTGTGTGGTGCTTATTTATTTTGCTAATTTGTTTGGGGACTATGTGAGAAATCTCTGCTATCTCTGTAGATGTGTGTTCAGCTGAGGAGGGGAGAAAAGCTAACTGCATCAAAATCACTTCGCCTCCTGTCTTAAAATAGCACATCCATTTCATTATAGAAAGCTGGACATCCTGACTGTCATTGTTTATTTCTGAAAACAGGGTGGGGGGGGGGAGCACAGAAAGGTTGTTTGAAGCATTGCTTTCCTCTCTGTAATAACCTTGTTGGCTCCTTACTCACATTCTTCAGGTTAATCACAGCACATACCAGGACCAAATGCATTGTTAATAGTTACAGATTAACCATCAAGGTCAGTGTCTACAGCATAAAAGCCAGGCTGTGGTGAAGCAGAAAATGTGAATGGACCTCAACAACAGGACATTTGACAGCATGTCATTCTCTAAAGTGGAATGTAACTCAAACAGATGTGCATGTGTGTGTTGCTGAGAGTACAATGGTTACTATCTCTACCAGTTTAGTGGAATCTGCCTCACCCTGATTTAGAGTTGCCACATGCACACCAAAGGTTTCCTTCCCAGTCAGACCAACTGAATTCAAGACACAATGCGATTTTTGCAGGACAGCAGATAGACATATCTGCAGCTAGCTCATTAGTCCACCTTTACAACAGTGTTGAAATATTCTGGCTTTTAGAACAGACTTGCTTAGAGTCACTTTACACACACACATATACCTTAATATGTTCTTGGGCCACTTTCAAACAGGGTTGTTGTTGTTTTGCCTCAATTTCACTCTAAGGTGAAGTGGGATTTTTTTGTACTTTCCTCACACAAGTTGTCTAACCCACTTTCCTTATCTGTGTTTTCAGTTTTCCTCCACAATGGTTTTCCAAAGCACCTTTTATGCCTTTGATAGGATATATCTAATAATAATAATAATAATAATAATATTTTTAATTGGCTGACTTCCCAGACTGTTCCAATAGATGGCCTTGCCTCTGCAACCCTGAGCTCTCTATGCAGAACTCATGTTCTAGTAACAAATTAGCTGTGTGCAGGGGTTGTTTTGTAGAAAAATAGGTGGTAGAGCTCATCCAGGGATTGTTATGCAGCTGCACCTACTATTCAATAGACAAGGAGGTGGAACTCTCAGGAGGAGGTGGAATTCTCAAAAAGGTTCAGGAGCTGTGCTCCTGTGAGCTCCCACTGAAACAGAGGCCTGGCTGTGTGAAAGGCCTGCTTTGCCTCTGCAGGCTAAACTGGGACTTTTGCAGTGAATTCTTTTTAACTAACTCCCCCTTCCCTCTTGCTTCTTTTAAAAAAAGAAAGAAGAGGGAGTAAGGAAAATGCTACACCAAGGTTCTGCTAGCATGAGGGTATTACTATGCCAGTACAAATCTTTTCCTGCTGGTATAGCTGTGTGTTCTGCCAGCTCAGGAATGGGGCAGAGCAGCATTGCTACGTACATTGCAGGTAGATCCAAACTGAATTCCCAAAGCCCATGGTTATTATCCTGCCCTTCCTCTAGGATGCTCAGTGAAGTGTATATAGATCTCCCCTCCTCTTCTGCTTTATTATCTCAACAGCCTTGCAAAGTAGGTTAGGTTGAAAGAGACTAATTGTCCCAGGGTCACCCAATCAGCTATATGGCTACTATTTTTAATTTTAATTTGATGTTCTAACCACTAGACCATACTGACTCTGAAAGCAAAACAAAACCCTTTTCCAGCTTACTCTTCAGTCACCTTAACTACCTCTCAGCTTCATATCTCTAATATGAAGATTCTAATAAGTTTTGTGAGAAAAATATGAAGAGCTTTGACTATTTCTGGGAAATATTATGTAAACAGTGATTTTTAAAGCTCTTCATAACAAGTGTTGAGTAAGCAACAGAGACACACAATTCCAGGTTCTATGTGTGGCAAAGGTATCAGATGGTGCAGTTGCCCTGCCTTGCTGGAGAGAATAATGGTGATGTGCACTGGCCCTAGGTTGGAGAAGGTTTTGGATTCCATAGATGTAGCAAAGAAGTGATCTTGTGCTGCCAAGTCTACAGTGTGCACCATCAGTCTTGGCTGTCTCTACCACTATACAGGACCTTCTATTAATAGCAGCAGGACCAGCCCCATCCTGCAGACAGATCAGACAGAGATTGATTGGCTTCCCAAATTAAAATGGGAAATGGGGTTATTCTGATATTTCTAACCCTATGCTTGTTCTCACATGTTGTGTTCAAACCTACCCTGAATGTTAAAACCATCTCTCTTTGGTTCAGACACCAGCTCCTAAGAAAGCACAAATCCCCCCCCCTTTTTTTGCTTTGAGCCACAATGTAGCACGAAGCTTTCCAGTGTGCCACCAGTTTAAGCAGTCAGTGCTCATCTATGACAAGTTCCTCTTGAAAACTAAGTAGAACAAACTAGGGTTGCCAAGTCCAATTCAAGAAATATCTGGGGACTTTGGGGGTGGAGCCAGGAGACTTTGGGGTGGAGCCAGGAGATTTTGGGGGTGGAGCCAGGAGCAAGGTTGTGACAAGCACAATTGAACTCCAAGGGAGTTCTGGCCATCACATTTCAAGGGCCTGAACACCTTTTAAATGCCTTCCTTCCATAGGAAATAATGAAGGATAGGGGCACCTCCTTTTGGGGCTCATAGAATTGGACCCCCTGGTCCAATCTTTTTGAAACTTGGGAGGTATTTTGGGGAGAGGCACTAGATGCTATACTGAAAATTTGGTGCCTCTATCTCAAAAAACAGCCCCCCTAGAGCCCCCGATACCCACGGATCAATTCCCCATCATTCCCTATGGGAATCGTTCATGGAGGTGCATGATGGCTCTGGGGGCGGGGCTTCCCCCGCCGGCCAGCTGGCTGGGGGAGGCCTGTAAAACTGGGGGATCCCCCTCTGGGACCTGGGGATTGGGAAGCCTAGAACAAACTAATGAATGAATATTCTCACATACATAGTGTCTTTGTTGTGACATAACACCATTCATAGTGCAAAACAAGGCATTGTAGCATATACTATTTGGGCTGGCAGTTGCCTTCAACAAACTGGTTTCTTCTTAGGGATTTCAGGTAGAAGGGTCTGTGCTTTGCAGGTTGGACTAAAATCTGAAATTGTGAAAGTCTGTAGAAAAAAGACATGAAAAGGATTTTGAAGAATTTGCTCAGGCTTTGAACAATGATTGTTAGTTCTTTACATTACAAAAAAAGGTAAATAATTGTTTGTTCTGATGTGGATGGCATCCAGAAAATGTTAATCTCCCTTCTAATCAAAGGCTATTCCGTTTATCTCTGGTTCTGTGTTTATTGCCCTGGGTCACCCCTCAAGATACATCCCTTTGTCTAAATAACTGCCACCTACGGAACATGCCAAAATATAAGTTTCAATCATCAATCATTTACCTTCTAGAATCTAGGTCTGAAGAAAACATTTAGACCATTGTCACACACAAAGAGTTGTGAAAACAACAGAGTTGCCCACTCCAGGTTAGGAAATACCTGGAGATTTGAGGGTGGAGCCTGGGAAGGTGGGCTTAGGAAGAGGAGGGCTCTCAGGAGGGTATAGTGCCATGAAGTCCACCTTCCAAAGCAGCCATTTTCTCCAGAAGAAGTGAAATAAATGTTTTAAATACATAAATAATAGATAAACTACTGATGTAGTCTGGAGATCAGCAGAAATTCTGGGAGATCTCCAATCCCAACCTGGAGGTTGGCAACCCTATGATATTAAAATACCATTTGTATTTCTGTGTTATTGTTTGTTAGGCACGTGGCTGTTACTGATATGGGATAGCATATGGAAAACAAAATAAAATTTCATTCTTATCAAAGAGCTTTCGCATTCCTGTGATGGACCAATTTAAGAGAAAAGTCAATTTAGTCCTCATGTGTGAAAAATCCTTTAAACCTCAGCTAGATGTGTGAACATCACATTAAATTATTGTGGTCTTGCCATGGTTTCATCAGCCTTGTTAAAAACACCAATAGCCTGGATGTTTCAGTTCTTCAAAGGTAATGTTTTTCTTCCAAAACTAAGCTTTGTGTATGTTTAATGAGGCTGTGACAAGGAATTCTGTGGAAAGTATAATTGAATCAGGAACATGTTAAATGTCATGAGGACTAACTTCACATACCATGCTTTAAATTCTTCTTTTTCCTTGACCTGTTTTTACATTAGCGTTCCCATGATACATCATTCACCAGCCCCTTAGGTCACAGAGCTCTTTTAACACCTCTCCTGCTAAGGTGTGAAAAAACAGCAAAGCTCTCTCTGCAATAATCATCATCTACCATTTAGGTGAGATTCTACCTCCTCATTTATTACATTGCCAAAAGTTGTGCAAATTCCTTTTGAGAGCTGGACTGCTAAGCTTTACATTTAAAAATATTTTTTAAAAAGAAACATAGGCTGTGTTCCTGTCAGAGTTGCCAACTGTGACTTGGGAAATTCCTGGAGATTTGGGAACAGTGCCTGGGAACTAGAGTTGCCAAGTCCAATTCAAGAAATATCTGGTGACTTTGGCGGCAGAGCCAGGAGACTTTGGGGGTGGAGCCAGG
This sequence comes from Heteronotia binoei, assembly GCF_032191835.1. Taxonomy (NCBI): domain Eukaryota; kingdom Metazoa; phylum Chordata; class Lepidosauria; order Squamata; family Gekkonidae; genus Heteronotia; species Heteronotia binoei. The sequence continues at coordinate 87,959,816 of NC_083228.1, read as the reverse complement.
AGATATTGGGGATGGAGCCAGGAACAAGGGCGTGACAAGCATAATTGAACTCCAAGGGAGTTCTGGCCATCACATTTAAAGAGACAGCATACCTTTTTAAATGCCTTTCTTCCATAGGAAATGAGGGATAGGGGTACCATCTTTTGGGGCTCATAGAATTGGATCCCCTGGTCAAATCATTTTGAAACTTGGGGGGGTATTTTGGGGAGATGCTATACTAAAAATTTGGTGCCTCTACCTCAAAACATAGCCCCCCCCAGAGCCCCCAATACCCACGGATCAATTCCCCATTATTCCCTATGGGAATTCTTCTCCAAAGGGAATAATAGAGTGCCCAGTAGACGTTTCCCCCCCCATACTTTCTAAAGCGGGGGGGAGGGCCTCCAAACCAGGGAATCCTCTGCCCCCTCCCTCTCTCTCACACACAAATACTTACTGGGTCTTGTTCCTGCAGAACTTTACTTCATCTGAGAAGGAAAGCAAAACAAAGGGAGGGGCCGTTCTATGAAGCCCTTCCTGTCTCCTGCTTCCTGCTCAGCCTTAAAGGCACATATTTTAAAAACGGACCTGCAGGAGCTCTAAAACTACATGGTGATTGTTGGGGGCGGGGCTTCCCCAGCCGGCCAGCTGGCTGGGGGCAGGGAGAAGCCTGTAAAAACCGGGGATCCCCAGCTGGGACCTGGGGATTGGGAAGCCTACTGGGAACATGTATTTTCCTTCTCCAACCCCAATATGGAAAATCTGCTCATCTCCTAAACCAAGCCTAGGGTTGCCAGCCTTGGGTTGGAAAATTCCTGGAGATTTGGCCTGAAGCCTGGGGAAGGTGGGTTTGGGGAGGAAAGTCATACAGTCCAAAGCAGCCATTTTTCTTCAGAGGAACTAATTGATGTCATCTGGAGACTGGAGATCAGCTGTAATTCTGGGAAATCTCTAGGTCTCACCAGCCCATTTTAGCTGTGCAGACATAAAAACAGCAGGTCATCTAGTCTAACTGCCCATCTGTTGAGGTAGGAAGTCCTTCACTGAAAACTCTGATTTCTGTTATGTTTTTATTTGATGTCAACTCTTGATCCATAAATATCTGCAGGACAGCATTTGCAAAATGATAAAAATCAGGGCTTTTTCCCCTTTGGGAACGTGGTGGAATGGAGCTCCAGAACCTCTTAGTGGAAACAAAATCCTCAAAAAAGTTTAATGTTCATGAGGCAGACCTGTGTTTTTCTCCTTTGCTTCCCTCTTGAGAACAAAGTTGGAGTCCAGTAGCACGTTTAAGACCAATAAAGTTTTATTCAGAATGTAAGCTTTCCCAGTTCCATGTGGACCCAAGGTAAATGGAGCCTTTATAAAAATTTATAATTGCCCCCCCATCCCTGCAGCAGCCCTCATATGGATTCTCCAGAGGAGTCATTGGCAAGGGACAATTTATTTTGTATGCAAATATTACAAGAAGACCGCAGATTTATATCCCGCCATTCTCTATGAATCAGAGTCTCAGAGCAGCTTACAATCTCCTTTATCTCCTTTCCCCACACCAGATATCCTGTGAGGGCTGAGAGAGCTCTCACAGAAGCTGCCCTTTCAAGGACAACTCCTATGAGAGCTATGGCTAACCCAAGGCCATTCCAGCAGCTGCAAGTGGAGGAGTGGGGAATCAAACCCGATTTTCCCAGGTAAGAGTCCGCACACTTAACCACTACACCAAACCAGTTCTCAAGGTTTGCTGCACCAACATAACATAAATCCTGTGGCCTGTATTAATGGCACATTTCCCCACAATTAATTATTTTTTCTGCTAAGTGGAAGGTGGAGAGGGAGGAGCTATGCAGGGCACTGAATTTCTTCTTCCCTTGACAATCTTTAAATAACCATCTTTCTGTCTCTGAGGCCTTACTAGCAGTTGCCAGCATGTTGCTGTTATTACTAATACTGTGAAGACAGCTGCTACTACTAGAATGGGGGAGGTGCACTCAAGCCTGCCCTAAATAACTAAACAAAATCATAAACATCACTTTGAGAAGACCCTCAAGCACAGGTATTGACAAATCTTTAAGGAGAGAGTTCTGCATGCTCCCTCACAGTCTCCCTCACATTTTGCATGAATATTGCTAATAAAATTTATCTCTCAGAGAACATGAGAGAGAAGGAGCTGATACCTTCTTAAGTGGGACCGCAAAGCCATTTATGAGGGAAGCTACTGATTATGCCTGGACAACAACAGGGAACCTAATGCAAGGGACTTCAGCTTGGGTATAATGTGAGCTTAGTTTCCCATTACAGTTTGCCAGACTTTTTTCTGGCAGAGCTCTTATGCCTTTAAATAAGGGATGAAGAACAAAAATTCAGCATGGAACACTTTTTCCTGGTATGCACAGGAAGCAGCCTTCTGCCTGCCACAAAACCCTTATTTAAGGCACAGGAAATACTCATTCCTTACAACTGGCATGGGTGTTTTGTCTCCCTCATACTTCCCACACCATGACAGTTACTGACATATGTAATGTAAAAAGAACACATTAGGCTTGTTAGACAACATTTATTTTTTTATTAAAATATTGTTATACCAAGTGGAATGCTACAGCAATCTCGGTATAAGGCGGCATAATAAAACAGCCAGGTTTACATTTAAATACTTAAGATAACTTAAAACGCACCAAAAAAAACACCCCTCATTGTCTTTGGCAGAAAAAAAAGTTCACAGCACAAAAATAGTTTAAAAGGAATACCAATATTAATACGAAATATATTAAGATGTGTTTCTTTCTCTCTCTTTCATAACTTTTTTTTTTGCTTTGTTTGTAAACAATGCACGACTGAACATCTTTTTTAAAAAACAGATCTATGGAGGGGGATTTTTTTTTTTTAAAAAAATGCAGTTGTCCAGCAAATGCATGTGTTTAACAGAGAAGGGGAGCAAGGGCGGGGGGGGGGGCGGTGTCGAAAACTGTGTGAAAGCTTTGGTGGAAAAAGAAATGCATTAACATCCAAGTTGGCTACTGTCAGAAGCCAGCTGCCAGTAGACAGGAGTGTAGAAGGCTCTTGTATGATCAAGGCTTGAATGTGCTGGAGTGGATCCAGAGAAAGAAAAAGAGGTGTTTGTGTGTAAAATCAATACTTTTCCAGAAATAAAAAGACATAGCTGTGGTAGAAAGTTGTTTTTACATTTCCATATTCACTCACATCATTCCCATAAATGCCCTTTATTTATTTAGCAAAAGACTAGCTGCAGGCCACATCCCCCACTTCACGAACATATCAACTCAACACAAACCCCCGCACACATACCATGCCATACTTTCCCTGCTCTCTTGGAGTAAGTCCCAATTCACTTTTAAAGCACTGCTTCTCTGAATTATCATCATTCCCATCTGAAAGAGGCCCAACCATGACCTTGACTTGGACTAGATGGTATTTTCTGCTGATGGAATGACCCCAGGATTATGCCAGCTGGGGATCAGGGCTATTCATCCCAATACAGCTGTGCTGATCTACACCACATGGGGATGCATCCAGTTTAAAAAGACAGCTTGGAAGCTACAACGCACCAAACAGAAACACTTGGCTCGTGGCTGCAATTCAAACAAAGAGAAGGAAAATTCCAGTCTGAAGCATCATGGGAAATTGCTTCAAAGGAAATGGAATCTGAAGGACTCTGAAGGCGGATATTTAACTCTGGACAAACAGGATATGAAATGGAGGAAAAGAAAAAAAAGAAACACTAAAAGAAATACGAAAAAAACAATAGAGAAAAAAAGCTCGATGGGGACCAAACAGAGAAATGAGGCAGACCCACACTGCAAGCAGCAGGAAGGAACAAAGGAAAGTCAAAACAGAGGAACTGTGGCTGAGTGAAATGTTGATTACTATCGGGCTTGTTACAGAAGAAAACATATTTACAATAAAATGGGACCCATCTCTGATCCTCTGCCTCAGTACCTATGACAGGTCAGATGCTACCCCCCAGCCAAAAAGTAGCCAATTGCTTGCAGTCCCCTGTATCCACAGCCATCCCCCTGCTCAGGAGGTGAGAGGTGGGACAAGGGGGGGGAGAACAGGGTGCAGGGAATTCTAGCCACACCAGCACCAGACAAATACTCTTTGCTTAAGACAGCTTACGCTTCAGGTCCAGGTACCTGCCAGGAGCCCAGTGAAATCAGGCATACCGCACCTTTTGGTGTCAAATCCCAGCTTGCCACCCTTTATGGGGCTACACCCAGGCAGCACCAGAGTCCCACTCAGCTTCCCAGTTTTCCTTCCCAGATCTCAGGAAAGCCAGTGGCAAAGAAAGCATGGCGCAATGGCTTCCATGCAAGCACCGACTTGACAAACTGAATGCCTGCTGTTGCTCAGTCCATTGGAAGAGGAGAGAAACCTTTCAGCATAACTCAAAACACAAACGGAAGCCTGCTGCTGATGTTGCTCTGCAATCCAAAATGCCACAGTAAATCTGCTTGGTATTCTCTACCAGCTCCCCTTGCAAAGTCTCTCTGCAGGCCATCTGAATAGCCAAAGGGTTCTTCAGCCTGTGTGCTTTTGGTCAGTCACTATCCTCAGATAAGGCAGAAAGGAGTGGCCAGATCTGGTCATGTGCACAGTGAGTCTCCATTCCTCAGATGAGAATCTCCACCATGTCAGACAGGTCCAGAGTTTTAGCAGCTGGCAAAGCCTCTGCAAGGAAACCAGTTGACTGTTAACTATAAACACTTTGAGAAAGAGTTCAAAGGCTCCCTCTTGGCACAAGGACGATGCAAATGATCAACAACCCACACAGTCTTTGCAGCAGAACGTTTATCTTAATGTTAAGTGCCAAAATTAAAACAGGAAGGAGTCTTCTAGCCATGTATTAGAAAATAACTTTGTAATAAGGTTGCTAGGTTCAACTCAGGAAATATCTGGGGACTTTGGGGGTGGAGCCAGGAGCCAGGTTGTAACAAGCACAATTGAACTCTAAAGGGAGTTCTGGCCATCACATTTAAAGGGACCACGCTCCATTTAAATGCCTTCCCTTTACTGGAAATAAGGGAAGATGGGGGCACCTTCTTCAGGGGCTCATAGAATTGGACCCCTTTGTCCAATCTTTTTGAGAAGAGGCACTAGATGCTATGCTAAAAATTTGGTGCCTCTGCTTCAAAAACAGCCCCCCCCCCAGATAACCACCGATTCTCCATTATACCCTATGGCAATCAGTCTGCATAGGGTATAATTGCCCAGCAGACATTCAACACCCCTCCCCCCCCCTGCTTTCTAATAACCCTGAAGCAGGAGGAGGGCCTACAAACCAGGGGATCCCCTGCCCCCAACTGGGGAATGTCAACCCTACTTTGCAACCAAACAACCTTTCTTTTTAGAAATTGTCATGGGGCGTAAGTCCACTTTGAACACTATCTTTATAACCAGATATGGGGTGCCTTGAAACAGTCCCCCTGTTATTAATTCAAACCACATGTGGTTGTATTCAGCTCCCAGAATAAATTCTAAGTTGACCATTCCCTTTCGGCTGTCTTTGTAGGGTTGTCACAATCATTGTGTTAGTCCTCTTGTACTTTAGAGTTAGGGTAAAGCCTAGGGTTGCCAACAGGCCTAAAGAAAAGGTATAATAGCATGTTAAGTATCAGGCAATGCTATTTATTTCCATACCATGAAAAACTTCCATTGTTCACTTCAATACAACAAGCCTCTTTTAAAAGGAAAGGACATTTTTCTTCAGAGCTGTTGGCAACTTTAGCTGAGCCCCCAGAGCACAGTACGAAGAAAAACTATCATCAGAGAGGGTGAGAGGAATAGAAGGCAGTGCCTCACACACCCTCTGGACTTGAATCACCCTTCACAGTTTCAGCTCTTTTCCAAGATGCTTAGGCTGTGAAACACTGGGAACATCTGGGCTTTATTGTGAAATGAGGTAGCTATGAAAACCACTAGGGAATGTAGGGAGCTTCAAGGTATGTAACCCTTTCAGACAAGCCATTGTTTAATTTCTCTCCCTCCCTCCATCTTCCTTCCCTCCCCCCACCCCGTCAGTGCTTTTTTTCCTCAGCCCCACCTGCTCCTCGACGATAAGTCTGCTCTGCATCACACGAAACTCATGATTAGTCACTATGGCAGGAATCTCAGCCTTGGCATTTAGCCTGCAAAATGCAGCTCAATGTTCAACCTCTTAGTTATGTGAACCTTGTCAGGCATCCCTGGTAGGAGATGCCAGTTCACTGGGTTTATAGCTATTAGCCAAGTCCGTAAGAGAAGGTCAGGGGCTGGGCTAGTTCCACTGCCACTCTCTGTGGGTTAGACCAACAGGTGTCTCTTACCTAATGAATCTGCCACACCACTGCTGCTTTCTGGGTGGGGCTCAAGATCTTCACACTGAGGGGTCTCAGATGAGCCTTCCGTCTGTGTACTCCCATCTTTGCTGCCATGTTTGGTGTGGGTGGGAGGAGGGATACAAGCTGCTGGGTTGTCAGCTTCTGTTGAGGCCTTGGGGGCTAAAGGAAGGAGAAAAGGAACCCAATGAGATCAGCAACTTCAGAGAACTCAGGATAGGCTAGCAGGGCTGGATGAGGAGGGGAAAATATTTACAACTGTGTGCTAATGTCCTCCTTGACCCTGAGTGCTGGCAAGAAAAGAAGTCAAGAGTATCACAGTTCACTCCCTATACAGATATTTAACTAGTCTGTGTAATTATAGCCCACATAGAAAGAAATTCCACAGATGGACTGTGGAGTTTTGGGTTTAATTCAGCAGGAAGGACAACACGGATGACAAACATTCCACCCTGGGTCCTAAGTCATTTTTTCAGTTAATTATGATGCTCAATCCCTCCTACCTCTCCATTTGTTTATTTTTCTTTCCTTTCATAGATGGAGATAACACTAGTTTGTTGCAAAATTCAAATCAGGTAGCTGTGGTTTATCACAAATGCAGCTCATCTCCAAACCATAATTTGCAGTAGTAACGCTACTTTCCAAATGTGGACATCATGTCTGTTTTCCTCTTGCCTCTCCTCCAAGTCACTCAGTTGTCATTGTTCTCCTTCCCCATTTTATACCCACAAGAACCCTGAGAAGTAGGTTAGGCTGAACGGATGACTGGGGCAAGGTCACCCAGCAAGTTTCTTGTCAAAGTGAAGTCATGAACACAAATCTCCTAAATCCTAGTCTCAAAATATAGCAACTACACAACATTGGCTGTCCTAGCAACCTATAGTTCCTCATGGCAAACTATGATTATCTCAGACGATGGAAGAGAAGGAAAATTCATGCATGAGGGGGGTAGAGTGAGGGAGATGAGGAAATGTATCATCCAGATACAGCCAGAGATTTTACAGCAGAGTAATTGTAAGTGGAAGCAAAATAATACAGGTATCATAGAAAATACAACCACAGTCAAATGGCAACTTAAGAGGAAAGGCACTGTATACATTCCAGCTACAGAATTCCTCCCTGTATTTCTCTGCCTTTCTTACCTGCCTTCCCTCGGGAGCCATCTTCACTGCCAGCCATGCCTGGCCAAAACTGGGTCCCAGAGGCTGCAAATATGGATGGCACAGATTTGGCAGGTCGCAGAGAGCCCTGAAGAGCCTTGCTAGGGTCCTTGCGAGAGCGCTGCTGCAAGACTTTGATAACTGCATCTTTCTCCAGTATTTGGGCATGCAGTGTTTTTAACCTGGGAAATAAAGAAAGCAAGACTGTTATAAAAAGCAGCATACGTACATCTGGCAGCATTCTCTAGGCTACCCACACCCTGCCTGTTAAACGGCACTATGAAGCACATCACTGAGGAGGCAATCAACACCATTTCCTTCCTCCTGATTTGACATTAGTGCTAAAAAATTCATCAGGGATACTTAAATCACAAGATTTCTCTTGGCATGCTTTAAAGGCTGCCCAACAAAGTATCTGGATTCTTTCCTTCATGCTGGGGACAGGCCACTGAACAAGAAACCTCCTCTAAAAGGACACACCTGTTCTCCATCTCCTGGTGCTTGTGATTGGCCAGCAAGAGGTCCTCGTCAAAGCTGCTGTTGGGGGAATGGCGTGGGGAGTGGTTGATGATGGTGGTATCGCGCTGCGCAGCAGCAGTGGCAGCAGCATCCATGGCAAACTGCCGCATGGTGCACTCTTCTAGGTACTTCTGTTCCCACTTAGTCATATCGGCCTCTAGGGCTAGAATCTTCTCTTCCTTCTCTCTCAGCTGTTCAGACAGTAAATGGGCATTCTGCTCAGAAGATCCTCCACTTGGTGTTACCATCTGTCTCTGGATTGGCAAACAGACACAAAAACTCATTAAGATGGTGCATTCATTGTCTGAAATAGCCTATTCAACTGTTATGCACAGTGGACCTGTGGACCCTGAACCAAACTACTGAGGAATTTGAACAATTCTGATTTGGAAGCAGCTTGTATCAGTTACACATTCTGGGTTTTTTTTTTCAATAAGTGCATTTTTTATGGGATAATGTTCAACACATGCCCCACATCTGCCATCCAAAGAGGGAAATCAGCCTGCCTTACAATCACCTCTGAACGTTGACAAATCTCAGTTTAGGAAGAAGCCATAATTGTAAAAGCTCTTTAGAATAGCTCAGTCTCATAACTGTGGCAGAACCCCAGGACAGTAGATACCTCCAAACCTCTTTTGGGAGGCTGTTCCACAAAGTATGAGGCAGCCACTGAAATGCTGGAGGCCTGGCCATTGTACAGCATGCCTTAGACAAAGGGGGTACTGGTAATAGACAGCAATATAATGCTGGCTTCTAATTGCTCCCAACAAGGCAACAAATTAGTTGTTCAGCATCTGGTAGACAGGTGCTTTACGAATAGCCATGGATACTATTTCTCATGGATAATTACAAGATAGTTTGAACAGATGCATAAAAAAGATAAGGCCACAAGAAAAGCCCTGCTGGGTCAACTCAAAGATTAATCTAGTTCAGAATTCACTTCGCAGTGGACAATTAGATGTCCCCAGGATGTCCACAAGCAGGGCCTAAAGGCCTATAAGAATGACATATTGCAACTCTCATTGCTAACTGTTATTGAGGGATCTATATTCTATGTGTCTAACCCCCTTAAAAGCCATGTAACTAATGGCCAACATTCACATTCTGTGTCAGTAAGTTCCATAAATTAACTATGCATGTTATGCCAATAAAGGTTTCTGGAATCTATGCACTGGGCAAAAAAGAACTTTTGTCTGTCCTGAACTACTGCAGTCCCATTATCATTGGATAACCTCTAGCTCTAGTTTAGGCTGCTGGAGGGAATAAATTCCAAGGTTCCAAAACTAGGCTTGGATCCAAGGGAGCGGAAGAATTTCCACCTGTGAAGCACAGCTTTCTCACCTCTCCCCTTCAGCTCTGCAGCCCAAAATGCCATTCCAGGGAAAGCATTAGGAGAACATTTGGGGCTGCAGTGAGAAAGCTGTGGCTGACAACCAAAAATCCTTGTCTGTGGAAACAGTCCACTGGATCCAAGCATTATTCTGGGTTTGAGTTGCCATTCTAATGTCTTATAGCAATTTTCCTTTCAACTCAAGCTATGTGAAATTGCTGAGCTGCTCATTCAAGGACACAGGACCATATTTCATTTGCAGCTAGCTGCCCCAGGAGTTCTCCAAGTTTTTAAGCACTCTGTTGCTTGTCCCACTCCTTTGGTGGTTGCCTGGCTTTCCTCTCACCTGCTGAGCCCGCAGCATCTTCAACTCCTGCTCTAGGCGAGTGCGGAGACGCAGTTCCAGCTGCTCCCGCTTCTCACAAGCTGCCTGGAGCTGCCCCAGGGCCTGCTGCAGCCTCTCCACTTTCTCCACATAGGCACGCTTCTTCCGCAGCTCATCCTCCATTTTGGCAGCTCGAGCCTGGGCATTGCTCAGAGCCTGTTCCAGTAGCTCTGCCCTCCGGCGTTGGTCTTCATTGGCACTACGCAGGATTGCAACTTCTTGTTCTTTTTCTTGCTGGTATTCTGCAGGAAACACCAAGAGGTGAGGTCATTAGTACAACTGGGAAAGTCACCCTCCTCTGCCAGTCAGGAGACAAACACTGGAACCAAAAGCCTTCCGCTTGGTGTCCACAGAAAAACTTTTGATTGCTTCCACTACAAGCTAAACCAGCCATTCCCCAAGTCAATAGAACAGAAATGGGTGTTGCCTGCATTCTTCACTGCCATTGATGGTTCTCTCATTTAATTAGTCCATGGTGGGGTCATACTGAGTTGGTAACCAGAAAACTGAGAACCATGGGGTGGGGGGGATGCAGATTTGTGCCAGAGTACTTTGTTCTTATGATCTTAGCTTCTGATACCCAGGTTTGAGCATATAGAATGGGAGCACAACAGTGGCAACATGTGAGCTCAGCATGAGAGTAAGGGAGAAAACTCTGTTGAATGGCCAGAGTAGCTCTACCAGTTTCTTTCAGCCTGTCTATATGTGTCTTAAATGGCTGCACATGACCTCCTGCTTGTCGTTTCCAAAAACAGAAGGACATCACTGCATTGACAGGGCTCTGGAAATTTCAGCCATCAGGTGAAACCTCTCAAATCATTAAACCTGTTCCCATGAATGCTCAAGCAGTAAGGAATGGAAATGGGAGAGCTTGGAGGGGTGTGTGAAGAAAGGAGCTCCTTTCTTCATTTCCCTCCCCCAAAAAACTGCTATTTGGTAATTCAAAGGACTTTAGTGGGGGGAAGTTTCTCATCCACTTGGTACAATTCTGCCATAATTTCCTTCAAGTGGCTCTAAGGATCAGTCTATAACAATGTGGCTATGAGAGAACCATATCCTTTCATACACAGTTGTTGTATTTACCAGACCAGGAAGAAAAGTATTCTTTGGGGAGGGTGTCAGAGTAATCTTTGTTGAAGGAGTAAAGGCAGTTTCTTGCTTGGACACTAAAAGATAATCACTGTTGCCTTCCCTCCCTGTTCCCACCCATCTCTCAGGCCAATTCTCAGCCCTTTGCAACCATTTCTTCTTTTTCAGAATTCCAGAACAATAGCAAAGCAGAGACAACAACTTGGGCTTATGACTGAAAAAGAGGGAGTGTAGCCTCTGTGCTGGAACAGCTGGAAGAGCCACTGGAATGCAAAGAATCCAGGTCACACTGATGGCTCTGGTGATTAATGGCTCTACTCTAAGTGCCAAGAACAGCTTAGTGCTCTCTGGGGAATGGCAAAAACCTTCCAAGAGAGGATCCGCCTCCTCTTCCATCTTAAAGGGACAATCAGCTTCCTTCCCAGCCCAGCATAGTCCAGCTGGCTTGAACTGCAGTTACACAGTGGCAGAAACATCTTGAGAACACTTACTTTGTGCAAGAAGTTTTGCCATAGTCCCTTGGTTAGCTTCTTGGTTTTCCTGTGCCCTGCTGGTCAGCTGCTTGTTTGCTGATTCCAGACGTTCTATGGCAGATGGAAAGAAAAAATGTGGATTAGCCAGAAATTCACAGAAACGCACCTAAACTACTAGGAAGCAGAGGATATTGACTTTCACTTGCTGGAGATGGCTGAGATAACATTAAGAACAGTCACGAAAGGAGGCCTACCAATGAAGACTGGTGGATGAAAAAGAAAAACCTTTGCTTCTGGTCTATTTATGGGGGAAGCACCAATACTTTTTTCTTGCTTTAGAGAATCATTCTCTCTCATTTTGTTTTGCTATTAATTTTTTATTGCTGCAATGCCCAGGTCTAGAAACGTATTGGGTGTTTTTTTAGTAAATAAGAAAAATGGCTTTCAGAATCCAAACAAATGGTGCAGAGTTGTACCCTTCTCAGTTCTTTGAAGTCAACTCCTGCCAGGACTGATTGTGTGAAAAAGCTGTGTTTGTGAAAAAAAGGAATGGGGAGGGGAGGGGCTAATCGCATCCATTTGATGTAATTCTTTCATAATTTCATAATAGTGCATTTAGGTTTGTGCTGTAAGTGTTTATGTTCAAATGATCCTCCGAACATGATTGAACTAGCCACTAGCTTACATGATCCCTCCCATCTTCCCCTCCTCTGTGGCCTGTTTAGCACTAATCCATTTGCCCTGATGTCTGAATCAGCAAACAAGGGTTCGTGCTTGTCTTCCTTCCAATTCGGAAATCCACCTCAACAGGAGATGAAAGCTGTGTATGAGAGGGAAGGAAAGAGCCTGCAAGTCTGTGGCAACCAATCATCTGAACTGAGCCACTGGCTATGGATGTACGCAGATATGCAATCTGATTGCACCACTAGGCACACTTGGCACCAGAACAAGTCATATTGTATTGGTGACAACTAGAGTGTTTGAAATAGATTACCATCTCCTCTGTGTTGACATGAAAACTTAATGTTCAGGCCCAGTCATGCAGCCTTACCTTTCAGATCCCGATTGAAGTCCTGCAACCTCCGTATCTCTCCATCCTTCTTGTTCCTCATGGCCTTCTCCAATGCCTCTCGCTTAGAAGATGCCTTCATTAGGTTTTCATAATCTTCTGAAATTCGCTGAATCTCAGTTTCCAACTAAAGGAGAGAATATCCAAAGACTTCAGCATGAGGAGACACCTGAATGCCCTTAGCAGATTGCTTAGGAGTGATTGGTAATTTGTGTGTGTAAAATGCTGTCAACTCACAGCTAAAATATTGTGACCCCAGCAAGGGGCTTTCAAGGCAAGTGAGAAGTAAAGGTAATTTGCCATTGCCTTCCTCTTCACAGTCTTCCTTGGTGGTCTCTCTTCCAACTTCCAAAATCTGACAAGATCAGGCTATACCATGCTGCCTTCCCTCTCCTACTGGTAATATAGAACATTAGCAAGGCTCTCAATCTCCAAGTCTTGGGTTTCAAAAACCAATTTGAAGTTTATGGCCTGCTTTGGCCAACTAAATGCTGCTCATGGGAGGTCAAAGAATGAAAGAGCAGGGAATCTCACTAGACAAAAATGCAATACATAAGAAAGCCATTGCTTATAATCTACCTGCTCCAAGCTGCTATTTGTGCAACACACTCATATAGAAAACTGAAACAGGTTCTGCTATCACTGCTCCTCTTTTTAGGTGTTTTAGATTTTGGGGATGTGGACTATATCTATAATGATGTACTTATCATATTATGACTTTTTAAATAGGACATTTGGGGATTTTGGTTTAAAGGAGACAGAAGAAAAACCCATAGAAAATTACAGCTTCCAGGTCCCTTGGGAGTAACCATGTCATCTAAACTGATTTAGTACACTTATAGGTAGATGTGATCTTATTCTGTTTCAAGTATATTTAGAGTTTCTTGTTAAATGCCCACAACTTTCCTTTTCAGGTAGGTACAGAATTCTACTCCAAGGTAATGGAAATCCTATTCTGATTTCTCAACTGTTTGTCCCTGGTTTCTGCCAGTTCACTGGACTATCCAACTCACTGCTGAGAATGCAAGCCCAAGCCTACATTAAACAGGACTTAGCATTTGCTTGACATCAAGCAGTAAAGATCATTGATCAAACTAGCAAGGAGGGTGCTTGGTTGCAGCCCCTTCCCTCTGTTTTCTGGCATTGGAAGGTGAGGGTTGCCAACTCCATGAACCCTCAACACGGATCACAAAACCTAGAAAATAGATTTAAGAGCCAATAATATTTTAAACAAACAATTACATAATTTTTGCCTGTCTCAGTATTAGAAAACATGACAATTGCTTGAAAATTCTGCAGCCTTTCCTCTCTCCTTGGTTCTTCCCTCTCTCCCCCATTCAGTCCCTGCAGACAGGGTCCTGACATCCAATTACATATTCCATTTTTACCCCTTTCCTTTGCAGGCTTGGCACGTTCTCTCTGCATCCCCACCTCCGCAGCCCTGGCACGTGTCCCCCTACAGTCCCCAAATAACTCATTGGTTCAGGGTGAGTAGTCTTGCCCTTGGCTGAAGCTAGGCTAGAACAGGCCTCTCCTTGTGTGCCTCTACACAAAAGGCTTTCTGTGACTGGCCTAGAGCAGACCCCAAGAGGGAGGGCCCGATAGCAAGAGGGCACAACTGTTAACAGAGATGGTGAATAGACTCTTTTCTGTCGCCTCAACAACTGCTTCAGCTCAAGACCTGTTGTGTACCGGGTGCTTGCAGTCCACAGCTGTTTAAATGGGGGGGGGGAGTATTAAAATTTAAGGAGATGCATTTTCATGACAGCTGTTTCCCAGAGACAAAGACAAAAGCTGGAGAATTACAGGAAATATTGCCAAAGACAAGACTGGGGCTGTGAGGAGCTTTGCTGAACTCTCTTCTCTTATAGGAGCATCATGCCAACTCTCACTGGCAATAGCTGCTTCATAATGGCATTGACAAACACGTTCTTCACAGCCAGGGATTGTTGCACCCATAGAAGTTACTGCTCTCCTAACCAAAGACTGCAAACACTGGAAGATGACTTTAGTCGGCAACAATTTATTACCCAGCCATGGTTAGCCCAACCTTTGCTTTCCATCCTCTCCTATAGGAACAAACAGTTCTAACCAATGTGCAGACAATACATCTGCCACTCATTATGTGACACAACTTGATGTACTTCAAGACCTTTTGGTCATCACTGTCCCAATGCTCCTCATTAAAGATTTGTACCTCAGGGAATATGACGTTGGGGTGGCTGCCCAAGTTCATGAGTGTTGCTCAGATACAGTGGACATTATTATCGCTTTGAATAGTTCACTAACTCTCCAAGCAAAGGAGAGAATGAATGCACAGGCTGTAAGCAGAGTGGGCGCCCTGCAGTCACAATCTACAACATGTACTGGTCCTCTCTGTCTATCACTCTCTGCCATTTTCCCTAAATCTTACACCTAAATCTTTCCCCAATCTTTTCAAGCCTGAGAAAACCTTTGGAATCCTGACACTCTGAGAGTAAGATACTGAAGATCTTTGAGCTCTGATGGCAGCTGTTGCTGAAGAACTTCTCCACAGACAATGAAATCTCCCATGGCCAGTTAAACCATGCTGGGAAAGAGCCCTACCTGGACCAGCCTACTTTTTCAAAAACACTTGGCAGGTGACAGGAAAGTTATTGGCAGGTGCCATGGCACCCATGGGAACCATATTAGAGACCCAAGTATTACAGGAAACCACAGATTGGGTCTTACAGCCATACTGAAGAGCAGAGGGACTAGGAAAGGGTGAAGGATGAAATCCCAAATTTAAGCCAAATGCCCTTAATCCTTTAACCAAGTAGGAGAAGAAAGCCTACTCTGTCAAACTCTCCCACCAACTGGGCAGCTAAAAGCCCTTCAAAGTCTTGCAGACAGTCATTAACAGAGACAGCAAGCAAGTGGCCTCAAGGTATCCATTTCTGACATTAAATATGTATTTAAACTCTCTGGGTCTGTTAAGAAGTGATTGACAGGCATGCAGTTCCTTGCTTGTGGCAGCATCAGACTACATGTGGACGTTGCATCTGCTGTACATACTCGTGGGATCCTGAGAAAAGTCCAGCTCTGCCTGCTTCTTTACCTTCTGGATTCGGCTGGCTTTTTCACTGTAGTTTTCCAGTTCCCGCTGCAGGAGCTCATTTTCCCTCTGAAGCTTCTCATTCTCTCTCAGCAGCTTCTCGTTCTCCATCAACACGGCTTCCATTTGGGACAAGTGGCTACTGGTAGAAGCTGCCTGGGCTGTCATCAGGGCCTCCACTCCAGCTGAAGTTAGTGATCCCAGAGGACTCTGGCACAGTGTGGCCTGCTGTGGCAGGAAAGCCTGAGCCATCTGAGCTTGCATCGCCCTAAAGAAAGGCGACAGGAAAGAATTAAAGGCAGGCATTTTGTAGCATGAAAGCATCAGTACTGATTGTCAGATGTGCTCATTTGCAGTGTTGCCAAGTCCAGTTCAAGAAATACCTGGGTACTTTGGGGGTGGAGCCAGGAGACATTAGGGGTGGAGCCAGGAACAAGGTTGTGACAAGCATTATTGAACTCCAAAGGGAGTTCTCGCCATCATATTTAAAGGGACTGCACACTTTTTTAATGCCTTCCCTTCATTGGAAATAATGAAGGATAGGGGCACTTTTGGGGGGGGGGTCATAGAATTGGAGGGTATTTTGAAACTTTTGAAACTTGGAGGGTATTTTAGGGAGAGGTACTGTATGATATGTTGAAAATATGGTGCCCCTACCTCAAAAAACAGCCCCCCAGATCCCCATGGATCAGTTCTCCCCTATGGGAATTGGTCAACATAGGAAACAATGGAGTGCCCAGTAGACATTCCTCTCCCCCACTTTCTGATGACCTTGAAGCGGAGGGAGGGAAGGGGGGGGGATCCCCTGCCCCCACCTGGAGATTGACAACCCTAGCTCATTTGTGACTCCAGTTCAGGCAGCTGATACAAATCAAATGAATATCTTATATAACTAGGCCTCAAGGATTTTACATGTTCAATTTCTGTCCTCTAGCATCTCATGGACTTTTCAAATTGTATACTTTTGACACTTTTCTGTAACTTTTGAGAATCTGGAACTTTGGGAACAACTATAAAATTGTTTCAGACTGCTGTGTTCTATACTTTGATACGTGACTTCCCATTTCAGATTAGGGAAGCAGGTCACAATTTGCTACTGGAACTCCTCATAATTATTTACTAAAATAATAATATTTAACAGTTGTATAGTATTTTAGTGTTCAAAGCACTTGGTAGATATCGGCTTATTGCAATTGCTGCTGTATGGTTAAACGAGACAGAAGCCCAGTGGCATTGTAAAGACTAAACACTTACTCTAGCATGAGTTTTTGTGAGAGAGTGCTCACTTCTTCAGATACTATGAAGAGGAAATAATTTCCTACATGTTTACAAGGAGTTGGGGCCTAGAATAGTGTGGTATGAATCCTGTCATATATCTTCCAGGTGTGATTTTCCGCATAAGACACTGGAACAGGTAATGTCAGAGGTTCCAGCCTCTCTCTCTTGGGGTGAGCCAGCATTATCACCTCCATACTGCAGATACTGGGGGTATGGAAGAGAGGGGCTACTGAGTCATGGCCAAGGGATGATGGCCTAATTCTCTTGCCTACTAGTTATACCAGCTCAGAATAATCCTGGAATGTGTAAAAGATACCCTGAGTATCTTTTAGCGAATTTTTGAGAAAGATGCAAGCTCTTTTTAATAACACAAGAATTCCATGGCAATAATTAGAATCAACTACTTGTCCAAAAACACTCTTTCCTGGACCTAATCTTAGTCACAAAGTGACTATCCCAACAAACCCATCAGAATGATCAGGAACAGCACTGAGGTAACAAGAACAACCTGCGTAAATCCAGGGCATGTTATTTTTGTGTATCTGTGCCTCTGCAATTCCTTTCTTCTCAAAGTCATCATAAATACTTTGCATGTATTTAAAACTCAGAGGAGCATAACTGGTACCAAGAAGATGCAACAAATACATAATTTTTCCAATTGTTAAGCAAATTAGCCATTAGATTAAAAAATAAATTCATCATAAAATTGATGTCCACCTTTGAAACATGTGATATTTGTTTACATTCATTCATTATTCAGAAAGCTCCTTTCTAAAACTCTTGATTAGCTGTTCTGCACCATGCAGCTAAAATACACTATTAACATGACGTAGCCCTGATCCTAATTTACTTGGGACCATGTCTATTCATGTCAGTGGAACTCACTTTCGAGTGTATAGACTATTCTTAGAATTATAACACCCTCAGGACTGAATCCAGTCAGCTTCTTAGCTTAATAACGAACTACCATTTTAAAAATGCTATGCTAGGGATCATGGGACCTCTATGAACAATATTCAAATGGGATGGAGGCTGTGGTAAGGAGAGAAAATGGGAAGGATTGAGTGAAACTTGGCTGGATACAACCCTCAGAGTATAATTTGAAACAGAGTTATAACCTTCTTAGTCCACTGAAGTAAATAGGCTTAGAATGGTGTAACTCTGTTTGGGTTTACATCAAATGGACAAAGCAAGTTTTAAAATGTGGATTTCACAAAAGGCGTGCATTTGAATGCAGGTATTCACATTCTTGAAGTACAATTCAGACGTGATGGCAATTTAGTAAACAAAGGATAAAATATTGTATGCAGAACTCTTATTCATTAATCATTGTTAAAATAATCGCTAATAGTACAGGAACTTCATCCTTAATGAGAGTTTGAAATTCCTAGAATTCTACATGGCTACCATTATGGAGCCTTGAATGAGAAGGTACTTCCTGAAAAGACATGGCCTCATCTGATTGTCTGTTAGAGAACTTATTCAGAAATTCTTGTGAAGTGATCTGATGGCAAACAAAAACAAATGCACATTCCTGTCAGCATACAGCCCCCACCCCTCCTTTTGTTTCTCACAAAAGACTCTATTTCCTGTCTCCAACATTATCTCTTCCTGTCAGCATTCACTATGATTTGCCTCACATCAAGATACCACAGTTCAGTTCCCTGCTACCCCTTCTCCTTTAAATCTGTTGCTTGCCAGTAAATCACAGCACACAAAGGCAGGCCATCCTGAAAATGTGAAGCCACCTGTCAAACTGTTATCTGTCCTAAGCAAATAGCAAAACCCTTTATATTATTTCAAAACTGTCACAAGAACAGGGACATCAAACATCTGACACTGTCCAAGATGAGCCCAATGCATACCCATCCACTGAACAGCTCATGATCCTGGGAAGGCACAGGCAGGCTAAGGAGATAAAATATTAATGGAGGCTTAGCATTCTAAGGAGGCTGGTCACCTGAGTGCTTTCTCCTAAGCACTCATTGTCTACCTTTCTCCAATCAGAAAAAGGACCTTTTGTATGTAGCGACATGCAACATCTGCTGAGCAGAGTTCTGCTGCTGTCCTTTCTGTCTTGTGTGGATTTGTTTCGTATTTTACCTCCCTGTCATCATTTTCCTCTTTAAAAGGCCACAATAAGAAGCAGGCTCAGAGTCCTCTCTCTATTCTGCCTTGTTTGAGTGAACATATGAACACATGAAGCTGCTTTAAACTGAATCAGACCCTCTGTCCATCAAAGTCAGTATTGTCTACTCAGACTGGCAAGCGGCTTTCCAGTGTCTCAAGCTGAGGTTTTTCAACATCTATTTGCCTGGACCCTTTTTAGTTGGAGATGCCAGGGATTGAACCTGGGACCTTTTGCTTACCAAGCAGATGCTCTACCACTGAGCCACTGTCCCTCGATCCACTTCTTCCAAAGGAGCACCCCAGGGATTTGTTGTGTCTTCATTAGTTTTGCTAATAGATGGACCTGGGTTTCTATGGGGCAACCACACCATTTGTCACAGATGGTTTAATTCCATCAAACATTTCCATGCCACTCTTTGTTTTATGGTTTACCTGGGTCCAGAGTGTGTCTTCCTAGCTGAAATGCCCCTTCTGTTCACACAAGCACCCCTTTTTCAAAGTGAAGTGAACCATACATTTAAAATGTCCCCCAAATACATAGTTCATTTCCATAAGTAAACATAACTTTGAAAAAGTGTTTGGCCTGCTCTTTGTTGAGCGATATCAGTACACAATATTTTGATTCACTGCATCCAAATTCCACATTGATTCATTACCAGAACCAGCTTCCCATTTCTGAAAGGAAGAAGGTGATTTCTGATCAGAGAAATGTGACAATTTGGTTGAAGCAAAAGCTTCCTCCAGTGGCTGGATCAAGTTTCAAGATCCTCAAAGTCCTTGAAAATTCCAGTCAATAACAAGATTTATAGTTAGGGAACCTATCCATGTGATAACTGAGTGACTTGCTTGATCACAGTTCATCACTGAGGCCTTTCTGCAAACATCATCTTGATTAAATGCTAGCCAGTACACCTTCTAATCACAACTAAACCCAGCAGTAGAATGGCTCACCTGATTTCAGGATGCTGAAATCCTGGACCTTCTCTGTAGTGGTGCCTGGTGTCTGGAAGGTAACTGCCTTCAACCTCTTGTGAAGGGATTATATAGGGGTATTCTGGAGGGGGACCACGGAGCTCCAGTTCCTCTGGGAGCTTGCCTCTGGAGACACAGAGCTGGTACTGCCTGGAAAGCTGCGGGTAGCTGTGAGAGGAGCTCATGTGGCCCTGAGCCTTGGCACCATTTCTCTCAAGAGACATCTGCATGAGCCGCTCACTGAGCGACCTCACGTGCCCATGTTTCAGCTCCTTCAAGGATTCATCCTGGTGCTTGCTGCTGGCATCAGAGATACAGGCCCTACGTTGCCCCACCTCAGCACGTGCCTCAGAGATTGTGCCAGTTTGCTGTCCTCCTCGCTGGGAGGCATAATACTGGGAATGGGCTTTGGCTTCCTCATAGGTGGGAAGCTCCTCTCCTTTGTGCTGAGGCGGATAGAGCCGATACATGTTATTTTCCAGGTAAAGGTGGTCACAGTGGTGCTCCTGGCCTTGGGGCTCCTGGCGTGTGGACTGCTGAACCATCTGGCTCTCTTCCTGGGTGAGACTCTCCAGGGAGGACCTTGGGCTGCCTCCGCTTCCCCCTCCACGCAGTGCCTGTTGTTGTATTGCCAGAAGCGTTCGGTTCTCTGTGAGGTTGCCATATCTCAGTTGCTCCTGGATGAGGCGGTGAAGGACAGTCCCTGAGGAATCCTCTGCTGTCCTCATTCTCAACTAATAGGCTGCCAACCAGGGTTTTCCAAAGGCACAGAAAACACTATTCCTGGAATCTAGCAGCCCCTGTGCAGCCAAGGGAGCCTGAAAAAGAAGAGATCAGGAATCAGAATAGCTTAGCCAACAGTCAGCACTTTTTCTTGAGTACCCAACAACAGAACTCTAATTCAGGAAACTTGGACTCCATTTAGAAGCCACATTTCCCAGTCACCTAATCTACATCACAGGGCGATCATGGCAACATAGAAGAGGTAACTGCATGTTCTTCCATGCTGAGCTCCTTGGAGAGACCATGAGAGCTGTGATAAGTAAGATCTAAGTTATTGCCTATTCATATTTGTTGCAAGCTGCTCAAGAGTTCTTGGAGTTGGACAGGGAAGGAATGTAATAAGTAAATACACTGATGTGACTTTCATGGACCTTACTTCCAAGTAAATGTGCTTAAGACTGCAACCTTACAGCATATTTTATGCCAATGATTTCAGTAGGATTTACATGCATAGTCACTAAGCATAGGACTGCAACCCACCATGTGCAGTATGAGGGGTGTACATTTTTACCACACTTATTCGCACAACAGTCTTTGCAAAGTAGGCCACACAATTTGAAAAGATATTTGGGACTGGCTTGTGTCAGCCAATAAATTATAGGATAGATTTAAACCCAAATTTCCCAGTTTCCCACTTTGCCAATTTAGTCACAGAAAGGATGAGAAAGAATCAATGGCCTGAAATGGAACTATCTGACAGTCCAGAAGGTGCATGTTCACTATCTCCCAATACTTTTATTTATTTAGTATGTTTTTATCTTGCTTCCTCCATGGAGTGGATGTTGGTTCTAAAAGAAGCACTATCTCTTTTAATCCTCAGGATGAGAAGGATGGTCAATTTTAAATGTTATGGTCATTTGGACAATATACTGTCGGCCACAGGAAAATTAAACCTCCAGTGGCCCATGTACTAATTCAGCTGCGGGGAAGCCCTCCTCTATTCACCTTCATTCACTGGAGCTTCTGAATCTTTCACCAGAATGGAGTCGAAGTCCTTCACTCAAAACTCATACATTTTACACTACCCCAGAATGAAAACAACAAAAACAGAACACAAAGATGATCTTTTGGTAAATTCTAGTTAAATGTGCATTTCCCTTTTAAAAGAAAACAGATCTCATAAAGAAAGCATTGTTGGTGCTGCAAAACAGCCAATGGCTGATTTCTACAATGAAAGCATCCGCAGCTGGAAACCAGACCTGCCTTTAGTCCTGAAAATGCTGACCTCTGATCCCATTTCTAAAGGGCTGGCCCTGGTGAGGGAAAGGCATGCCAAATATGCCCAAAGTCACTTTGGGTTTGCATGATACACAATGGCATGTTGAACAACATGGAGCATAAGAAGGACAAGGTACACTCCAGTGGGGGGAGGCATCTCTGGTGCCCTGTAGGGAGAGGATAAACAGCACTGGGTCAATAGTGATGTGCAGGTTTTGCATACAGAAGATCCCAGATTTGGCACCCAGTATCTTCAGTTAAAAGATCTTATACAGAAAATGTTGAGAAAGACAGAGTGCTTTCTTTGCTTGAGGTTCTGTAGATGCCCCACCAGACACAGAAAACAATGCTGAGCTTACCTAATGGTCTGTCTCTGTGTAATGCGTGTTCCTATATGTTAACTTTGGGAGACAGCAGCATCTTATAATACCACTGTAATGCTACAGAGCTAGAATCTTCTGCTGTAAAAGGTTTGGGGGCTAACAGTCACACAGCACTATATTTTGCAGGCATATTATTCCAGTTTTTAAAAGCTGTAGTTCCTTCTTATCAAATGATTCTATGCAACTTTTCCATCTCCAAAATTTTAATTTCAGTCTTTTAAAAAAAGTGATGTGGTAGGTTTCCATAGAGAGGTCTACACCAAGCCTTCCAGCTTGAATGACAGTAACACAACAGCTCCCCATTGCCAGCAGCCGCCATCAGGGGCACCGCCGGATAGATCCCTGCAGAGCTGCTGAGGCTTGGATTTGCTTGCTCTTGGCTGCCATCAGCCACCTAAGGCAGCAGCCCGTTGGGAAATTTCCCCCAAGTTCAATAGCCAGGCTGCCCCTGTCGTGCGCTGCACTTTGCCACGTCCAAAGTTTGTTGCTCTTCCTTATCTCAGTGGCAAAGGGTCTCGCGCCGCCTTAAAGACGGTGGAATTTATTGTGGCACACGTCGGTTCTTAGTTTGGCTGGCACAGAATAACACCGCCGCCCCTCTGGGGCTTATCTCAATAATGCTTCGCAATAAGTCAGGTCTCGCGAAGCCTTCCCCCAACAGAAGCGAGAGCTGGCACCCAGGACAGGATCCCACCCCCCCTCCCCACACACGCTGGTCCTCTCGCTAGCCTTCCAAGTGTAATGGAGAGAGACCGATCGCCTGCAGCGCACTCAGCAGATTGCCATCTGCGCAGTATTTCGAGTCCCCCAGCCTGGCTGCTCGCTCTTTGTTTTCCAAATAGTTCTGCACTGACATCATAGGGGTTTGGATTGCAATTAACATTCCTTCTAAGTGAGAACGAGCGAGCTCATGGCTCCGGAAAGCACAGGCCAGCGGGCAAGACAAAGCCCAGGCTGCAGCTCGCCAGGGAATACCCCCCGCCCCGCACCTGCAAGCAACCTCCCCCCCCCCCCCCCATTCCGAGAGCGCGCCTCTTCGCAAACCAGCAGTGCAGTGCCCAAGAATCCTCTTCCCAAAACCTGGGAACTTTGCCTCCTGTCCCGTACTTTGCAAACCTCGGAGCAACTGCAGGCAAGGAAGGGAAGGCGCTTCATGCGGGCAAAACTGATGACATGGAAAGGAATTAGGGGAGTCTCATTCCCCAACCTCAATCCAGACCTCAGGGGAGGAAAAATATTTCTTAAATTCTGCCGCGTGCCCGCGAGCCAAGACCGCCGGCACCAGACGCAAAGGACCGGAGGAACGCTGTTCAGCGCCCCACCACTCACACCAGGGATGCTGCTTTTGGAATACCCGATCCGCCTTCAGTGTCGGACTAGACGCCACGGAGATGGGCGCAGGAGAGAAGCGGCGCTTCCAGCAAAGCCCCGCATATGTCACAGGCCCTTCTGCTCTCCCTGCAATCGCGAGTAGCGTGAAACTTACCAGACCATAATCCCCGCAGTGGCTTCGCAGTGGCTGAAATCCCCGGCAGCCTCCCGCGGCTCCTCTCTGGGCTTTGGAAAGCGGCAGGAAACTAACCCTAAAACCCCAGGGAAGCCCGCGGAGCTCCCGGCTGCGGCGGCTGAGTGCGTGTAGCCTTAGCCTCGCTGAGCGCCCGCCCCCGCTCCTCTTGGAAGGAAGGCAACTGAGCGCAGCGTCTGCCTCCTCCAGCTGTAATGAGAGCCAGGGAGGCCGGGCTGTACAAGAGCTTGCTGCTATGCCAGGAATGCAAGAGTTTCAGGTTCTCCTCCTCTCTTCTCTCTCCCCCCCCCCCCAGCTAACTACAAATAACCGTGCGGCTCCTCCTCTCCAGTGGCGATTCGTCCTAGATTCCGATAGGGGGCGCGCCGCTGCGAAGCACGCGCCGGCCTTCTCGGCAAAGCGAAGGTCCGGCTCTTTAGCCTATTTCGATGGGTAAACCCGCTCAGGGGACTATTGCACAGAAAGTTGCCAGAAGGCAAGAGTGGTCCTCAAACACTGGCGGGCGAGGCCCGAAGGTGGGAGAGGCAAAAAGGTACTCTTGACAAGGAGTACGGAGCCAGTTTGCAAGCCGATTGCTATATCTTCCATTTATGACATTAAAAAAAATAAAATAGCCTCCCCTCCCAACTGTGATGGCTCATGCCAGGAGTCTATTGTCCTATCCAATAGCAAAGTGTCAGCCAGTCCCCCAATAGGATCAGGAAACCAAGAGAACCAGGCCACCCACAGCCAAAGGTACATACTTGGGGAATTCCCCAAATATGCAGAATAATGTATCTTGTCAATTGAACAAAAGGGGTTACCTTGAGCCACAAGGAAAGGCATTATTAAGATATCTTAAATGAATAAATATACCCAAGTGGTCTGGCAAAAGGGACTGGATGTCATCCAGCAGGCACAGAACACTGAGAACAGCTTGACAGTTAAAGAGAAAAGGAGGGAAGAAGGGAAAATATGCCTGTTCTTGGGTTTATGGAATTCTGGAAGGCGGTGGGGGGGGGCACCCCGGTGAAAGGTTTTCTAAATAGTCCTCCTTTCCTGAGGTACCTCAGCCCCACCCCCCTTGTCTCTCTGATCTGGAAGCAGGTTTTTAGTGTCCTGAGCAGGAGACTTACAGTGGGCTTCTCCTCAAATCCCCCAGCAAGAGACTTTCCTCTCTCCACCTGCAAAGACATACCACACTGTCATTTTGATTATCCAGAGGCTTCCCTCCATTCCTGGTGATCACCATGAGGCCCGGAAGCAGCAAGTTGCAAAGATGTAGAGATCATGCTGCGGGTGCAGCTCAGTGGGCTCTTGAACATCTGTGGAGGAGCTCAAGCAAGTGAGGTGGCTTAAGTCTATATGTACAGCAGGTCCAGTAGTCCTGGAAGTTCAGTCAGTCAGTACCTTTATTGGCATAAATTAAAATCAAACAAATCCAGGACAATCAAAAATCAGTCATCTCTCCAGCCTTTAATCATATAGTCTCTGATTCTTATAGCAATCAGAAGGAACCTTGCTACTGATATAGAGACACTGATCTGATAAAAAAGGGAAACAAGCCTCACTTCTGGGAGGCTATGCCTGTTAAGCAAAATAGAGCTAATTAGAACAACTCATATCTAGAGTGTTAATTTGCATCAAAGTAAAATCTGAGCAATTGATTCTGGTTCCCTGCTACTGCATGGGCAGAATCTTTCTTGGTAAAGCAAATTCACAAATCTCCCACAAAGAACCACTGATGGGAAGACATTAAATTGCACGAGCATAAAGGCACGATGTAATTGTGGAGCTGTAAGGTGTGTAAAATAGGCAGCTGAAAGCCCATTTCTCAAGTTTTACATGCAAGGGGTCAGAGAGTTTGTTTCTCAGTGTCAAGGAGACTCTGGTTCAAAGATCTAAATTCTTGAAGTTCATCTAATATAAAAAGGGAGTCCAGAGGTATACCAATTGACAGTATTTTCCTCAAGATTAAATGAAACTAGTTAGATGAAAATGTATCTGACAGCATCAGGGAGATGTAACTATTAGGTCCTATCCTGTAAAAGAGGCCTAGCCAAAATTTCAGTGTCAAGAGCCAAGCTCTAGATGTCAGAAGACCTTGCCCTGTCTCCAGGCACATGGCCACATAACCTACACAGTGAGACCCCAAGAATACGTTGCAAAATATGGCCTGGATCTGCTCAACATGTGACTTAGAATTTATCCAGATAGGGATTCCATATAGCAACTGGGACAGCTTGGAAGTACTTTTTCCAGTTTTACCAGTTGTGTTGAGTCTGACTGTGATTTGGCTCTATGAGAATGCCCCTCAGAAGGGAATGTGTACTTAGGGACACTGTTTTGTCAGAGAGTAAGTCTTGGGGATTATCAAATGCTCAGGAAGCTCAGGCTAGAGCAGTTTGAGTATGAGGTGGCTTAGTCTATATGTACAGGATTAGTTTCTTAGATGGTGATACTAAATTAGAAATATACTTCCCATATTTGTGTGGGAATGTCATGGTGGGGGATTGTGGAGACCTAGTGCACTTTATCCAAAATGTGCAGCTTTCAGCTATTCCCTGAGTTAGCTCACCAAGATGCCCCCTTCTGCAGATGCTATGGTACCGCTCTGGTATTCACATCTGACCTCTTCCTTCAGCCAATTTCCCCATCTCCCTGTCCTCTCAAGTCAAAGAGGTATCTTAGATTCTGGTCATCTTTCTGGATGGCTGATTTTATGTTGCAGGGAAAGCATGCAGGCAAGATGCCTCATTGCAAGAAGTTATCAACCTAAGATGGAGGCTTACACAACAGTTGCCCTCTTGGACTATGCAGCTCATGCTGACCTTGTTAGTTTCTGTCCTTTGGACTATCCAGGATCAGCTTAGTTCCCTCTGTGGCTTGTAGGCATCATGCATGCTGAATCAGCACTTCAGACATTTAGAACAGTGCTCACAACCTTTTTGGGGGGTGGGATAATCCAGAAGTCCAAATTTACCTGGTATGGTGGCTCATTAAAAAAACAAAACAAAAAACAGATTATGCACAAATCAATAAATCTGCAAAAGCCTGGGACTGGTCCTTGGATCAGGATCTACAGCTTGAGAAATGCTGATTTAGAAAATGCCACCCAATCTAGAAGCACTTCAGTCTTTTAGTGTATTCGACAAAGAAAGTGGCAGGTCAGCAAAGCAACCAACAGAGGGCAATGAGCACAGCCTACTCTGCTAGCCTTGCCCTGACACTTCATATTTGTCATCATCCTTCCTACCTGTTTTTAATTTGTATCTATCAGGACTAACAGCAGCTGCTGTTGTTAAAAGTGATATGGGGAAAGGGTTAAACCTAGTGACATAGCTCTGATCAAAACCAGGGGCCCTCAACTATTTTTTTCTTGCACCATTAATGTTGTGATATCCACAGCGCCATCCTAAGCAGTCACTAGGCTTAGAAGGGTGTCACTCTGCCTAGGAGTGGCACCGTCAGCCAGGCATCTCCCAGACTCCCGTCTGTAGTTGTAGCTAGACCCTGGCAAACCTGCACCTGGGTTGAACTACTTTACATTGCAGCGCAGGGACAGACTGAAATGAACAATTGTGTCCATCCAAAAAGAAATCTCTTCATACAGAAAACTAGCATGTCAGGAGAAGGGTTCTCTTAAGAACATAAGAAAAGCCTTGACATCTCAGACCAATGGGCCATCTAAGCCAGCATCCTGTTTCCAATAGGAGTTAATCAGATGCCTTGGAAGGCACACAGTCAGGAGATGGCCAAGCATTCCCTAAGTTCCCATTGTTGGCCTCTGGCAACTGGAACTGGTGTACTGTCTCTGAACATGGAGATTCCAGATGGACTGATCCTATACGAAAAGGACAACCTCTCATCTCTATATTAAAATGTGTATCTCCACACAGAAAACTAACGTATCTCTAGATTTCTCCCTGACATGCTGTTTTTGAAAGTATAGGTGTTTCCCCCTGCTAATATGGAAGAGTCATTAGGTATGGCCAGTTTGGTGTAGCAGTTAAGTGCGTGGATTCTTATCTGGGAGAACCAGGTTTGATTCCCCACTGTCCACATGCAACTGCCAGAGTGTCCTTGGGTCAGTCATAACTCTATCAGAAGCTATTCTGCTCAACAGCAGTTCTAGGAGAGCTCTCTCGGCCCCACCTACCTCACAGAGTGTTGTAGGGAGAGGAAGGGAAAGGACTGTAAGCCTTGTAAGCTGCTCTGAGACTCCTTTGGGTAGTGAAAAATGGGGTATAAATCCAATCTTCTCCTCTTCCTCCTGTTCCATTGCAATCTGAAGGTTCATGACTTCATAGGCATCCCAGAGAACAAAACTTGGACCTTCAAACATGCACCATCCAACATAGCAGCATCCAACATAGCTTTCCTTGGTGGTGGTGGTGGAAGGTGCTGTCAAGTGGTTGTAGCTGATTTAATGGCAACCCTGTAGAGTTTTCAAGGCAAGAGACTTTCAGAAGTGGGTTGTCATTGCTTTATAGTGACCTGGGACTTTCTTGGAGGTTGTTCATCCAAATACTAGCCAGGGCTGACCCTGCTTAGCTTCTGAGATCTGAAGAGATCAGACTAGCCTGGTCCATGAAAGTCATAAGAACATAAGAGAAGCCATGTTGGATCAGGCCAATGGCCCATCCAGTCCAACACTCTGTGTCACACAGTGGCCAAAAAAACCCCAAGTGCCATCAGGAGGTTCACAAGTGGGGCTAGAAACCCTTCCACTTTGCCACCCCCAAGCACCTTTCTGAATACAGAATTTAAAAGTTTCATTGCCCCAGTAAGAAGCTGGGATAAGGGAACAGATTTCTCATAGTACACGTAATCCGTAGCTCCCTTTCCTTGTATTCACTAGCTGGCTGGAGAAACAATGAAAGAGTGCCTCTGAGCTTGTGCAGAGTACTTTGACTTCGCTACTGAGTAGCTACTGTCTCAACACATCTAGAATTGTGGAACTTGAATTCCAAGTCAGCAGCCTTAGGTTCAAGACAGGTTTGAACCTGGCAAGCACAGTGTGCAAATGAAGATGTCCAAACAAGGTTGCTCTTTTGTGCATGTCTGTTCCAAAAAAGGGACTGTCTTTGCTTAATAGGAGCTGTTGGAGTGGGGTGTCTGGGATTTTTTTTGTTCCAGAATGGATTCTAATCTCTTCCGTCCACCCCTTTTAATGATGCTGGAGATGCTGTTGTACAGTAAGGATTTATTTTTGTGTCTTTGTTTATGAGAAATTGTCTGACCATTTAGTTGCTGCTGGCCTGTGGGTGCTGGGGGTGGGGAGGGCAGAAAGGTGCAGGAAAGTAATGCTTGATAATGGTGTGCTTATGTTAGTGTGTTTGAAGAGAGCAGCTTGCTGTGAGAGGGAGGGGTATTTACTGACAGGGGATAAATGCTCTGCCTGCCAACTGCCTGTGGAAATAAATCTTCTTTAATCAAAGCTATGAGAAGATCTGTTGTCTTTAATGCCAAACAAGGACGATAAAAAGAAGGGAGGGTGGGAGAGAAGGCTTTACCATCTGCTCGTCCCACCACATATCCCACAGTGGAGTTTCCCTACCCCCTCCCAGTCTGCCCCCATTTGACAGGTGATGGCTGCTTGTAACTAACATAAAGGCACAACATCCTTTGACTTGCATGAACATTCCAGGGGGTGGCTTAGGAATCCTGCCCTCCTCTTCCTTTGCTTCCCTTCTCAGGGCAACTTTCCAAATGATGCCCTGCTTATCCAAGCAGAGAGAGGAGATGTCTTCGGTTTTGTGACTGAGATTGCATTGAAGTCTGAAGGCAACATTCAGTTAGAGTATTGGTTTTAGAAGAGTCTGCAGGACTAACATAAAGGAAAATTGTTTATTTAAATATCTGGGCCCATAGATCCTCTAATGATGTACATAGAGCCCTAAAAACAAAATTTAAAAATGTGTGTTGCTCAGTACTCATTACAAATGCAACCCCCCTCATTACAAATGCTGGCAACACTCACACAACTGCATAACATGCAGCAAGCACAATATGTCCCTGGCAGGGCGCTGTGCTCTACCAACAACAACTTGCTGGTATTCCCTGGTCCCAAAGAAACTAGGACCAGGGCTTTCTCAGTTGTGGCCCCTACCTAGTGGAACCCCCTGCCAGACAACGTCTGGGCCCTGCGGGATCTTCTGAAATTCCGCAGGGCCTGTAAGGGAGAGATGTTCCACCAGGCTTTTGATGGAGGCCAGTGGCAGCTGGTGCCTACTTTTTTGTCCATCTCCCTCCAGAAATGTTCCTCCCTCCTCTGTATGTTCTGACAGTCTGCTGAAAATGAACATAATTAGCAAAACATCATTGGGCATTGGAATTTTTACTGTTTTTAAATTATGTATTGTTTTATTCTCTATTTTTTATCTTATGTACATTGCCCAGAGGCCAGCCTTAGCCAGGATGGGGCGATAAATATGATGATGATGACGATAGCAGTGAAAATTATACTTACTTAGATATAAACTCTTGCACAGCTGAGTGCTTGGCAAACCAGGCATCAAAAATGCAGGCCAGAGAAATATAGGACTGAGGGAGGAGTCACCAGGACCAGATGCCCCAAATGAAAAGCACAAGCTCATGTTTTGCACAGCAAACATAGACAAGCCTGTAGGCTCAAAAAGGAATTTTTATTGTATATTCAATAAAACAAACAATGACTACATCTCTGTAGCTACTCCTAATGTGCATTTATGACTTATGCATAGCTACTTCAGTATAAAACCATTGAAATAAATGGGTTTAGACTGGAGTATATATGTGCACTGGAAACATACTTATTTTTAGAATGTAACATCCTCATCCTTCTTAGCTGATATATAGAGACCGTTATCAAGAGAGCCTAAAAATTTGTGTAGAAGTAAACATCATTACCCTTAATGAGACTTGCTTGCATGCAGATGCATTTAAGATTGCAATATGAGAGAGAGAAATTTATTAGTTAAACATACCAGGCAAGTGTTGTAGCTTCTATGCCTTCTGTCTTGTTCCTCCACCAATCCTAATGTGCCTGCTTAACCATAGGAAATTTAATTTTGCCCCCAAAGAAACTGGAGGAACAACATAAAAGGTAGCATTAGTGGAGTGGGATAGGATCTGTAGTAGCTGCTTAATGTATAAAAAGATAAAGGCATAATCCCCAGGTAAGGACCTGACAACTTTTAAGTAGATGCACCATTTTTTACATGTACCAATTAGACACAATACTGGTGATCTTTCATATACAATTGAGGATTTGGTCAGAGATTAACTGGGAAAAGGTCACACCCAGGCATGAAAGAGGTATTTTCTATATGGTCTCTTTAAACTTCAAGTGCCAATCACTCCAGCTTTGAAATTATGTCAGCAGCACATTGGAAAAAAACAAGGTTTTGAACTTCTTCATCATGGGCCATTTGTGGTTAATGTTATTGCCATACCAGAGAACTGTGAAAAGGCAAAGAATGGGGTGGCACCACCTGAGGGACTAACTGCTTTACTGTGGCATGAACTTGTGCAATCTGTTAAAGAATAATTTTATTGTGGCATGAATGTCTGCAGTAACACAAAATGGACCAAGGAAAATATTGGTATGCTTGTATATGAGCGGGAATCAAAGGGTGTTTCTACAGGCTGAAAAACTATTCAGATTTCACATATTGCTGAGATAATGTCACAGCCATCTGCATTATACTATTAATGTTCAGCCCTGACCTGGATATCTGAGGCAAACCTGTTCTCATCAGATCTCAAAAGCTAAGCAGGGTCAACTGCAGTTAGTACTTGGATAGGAGACTACCTGGAAATATCCAGTAGCAAGGCAGGGGCACTGCTTTATTCAGCCACCTCTCTGAATATCCTCCAGGCCCCCAGTAGGGGTCAGTCACTGGAAGTTGACATGACTTCCAGGTATAAACTCACACATGCACACACATTCACAAATATGTATTAAAAACCCAAAACAAACAAACAAAAATAATATGAATGTTCACGCTGTAATATTTCCCTACTTCTGACACTAACTGTATAGCTGTTCCCTCAGAGAAGATAAACATTTTCAGTAATGGTGCACAAATATCTGTTCGGTTTCTAATTTGTGTCAGTTCATTATTTAGAGACCGCTTTTCCATATGGCCCAGATTTATTATTTGATTTACTTCTACCTTATCATCTCTGTACGGAGCTGAGGATACCATATATCGCATTTCCTTTCCTCTTAATTAAGTGTCAAAACAGCCTTGTTGGATAGCTTGGGCTGACAGCTAGCATGACCCAAACTCCCTAGTGAGCTCCATATAACAGCAGGGATTTAAATATGTATCCTTTGTGCAACACTAAGTCCACTTCAGCCTGCTAGCTCAGTAAGGTACACTGGTCATGTAGGCCTAATGCAGGACTTGAAAACTCAAAAGTACAGACCAAAGCTATCTTATTGTAAGTTTGTACCCCATTCATCAAGCTAATGATCTTAATAGGTGTTAGCCTGTGCATTTCATTTTATTCTATATATTAAAGGCCAGAACAGGGGTGTCATGCGACCCAGGGGCTGAATCAAGCCCTTGGAGAGCTTCTATCAGGGCCCTAAGCAACTGGCTGTCATCTGCTTCCTTCTCCCTCTCTCTTGCTTCCTTCCGCATAACAGCTTGCTTTGCAAGGCTTGCTCAATCACACAGGAGCTACGGAGCAAAGCCCCTATTTTCTCCATTGGCTGAGGCTCCTCCCTGGGGGAGGGGGGAGGGAGAGCTCGCTTTGCCAGGCTCTCTCAATCGCACAGCAGAGCTACTGAGCCAAGCCTCTCTCCCTTCTATTGGCTGAGGCTCCTCCCTCCCCGTTCCCTGGGAAAGGAAGGAAAGCTTCTTTTGCCCAGTTCCCTGAATCCCATGGGAGAGATACAAAGAAAGCACCTTTAAGACCAACACATGCTAATGTTTTCAGCATGCTTTAATTAAGGGTTTTTTTTAAAAAAAATCTTTAATTGTGTTTGTCTGTGTCCTTTATAAAGTTTATATCTCTGCTAAATAGGTACATACATGGCCCGGCCTGACATGGTTCTGTCCAACAAGGTCTCATTTATGTCAGATCCAGCCCTCATAACAAATTAGTTCGACACCCCTGGGCTAGAAGATTGGAGTGCTTTTATCATTAGGCAAATAAGCCTAATAATCTAGGATGTATTTTGAAGATCATCTAATAGCTTTTAAGATATCTTGCACCCCTTTTCCACCATGAATTTTTATGGAAACAGGCTTTTAAATAGGGGCTGCAGTCACACTACGTGCTTGGTGCAATGTGGCCATCTAATTATACTATTTTATTTTGTAATGGGAAGTTTTGATCAGGCATCCCACCCTGAACCAGTGCTCTCACCCCATGGCCGATCGTTCAGATTGTTGTGGCATCTCCCCCTCCCCTTTTCTTCCTTGCACATAAGTGTGTATCTGAAACTCTGGCTCCTTTTTGACAGCTCCCTAATCACTCTTTCAAGTGAGGGGGCAGGGCTCAGCCTCCTTTCCTTCTCTTTTCTTTCTTGGAATACATGGAGGGGTGCAGATTTACATAAGAGTAGTCTCATTGACTTCAGTACATTTACCCTTGTGTCAATCATGGGATGCTTTTCAACTCTGAGGCGAAAACAGAGTTTTTTTGGTGGGGGGGAAAGGTTGTCACTCAAAAACAACTTCCCAGGGAACTCCGGATTCAGAATGACTACTTGGTTGCAGTGATTGACAACACGAGGGGTGATTATGCTCTTATGTGCACATCACTACCTGATCCAAATTGAAGAGAAGGTTCAGACTTCCCAAATGGCTTGACTTTGCAGGAGGGGATAACAGCTGGAAATGTGGTATGAAAGCACTAGAATCCCTAAAAACCAGACTTTGCTTGATGTCCATTAACTCAGCTTTGAAGACAGGGTGGAACGGGGTGGAAATGACTGGAGCATGGAAGGCAGATGTCACTATCTGATTGTGTTGTTTAAATACACAAGAGTACCACAATGAAATTGGAGCAAACTGGACTGGGTTGGTTCTCAGTGTGTTAAGGTGTTAAGTACCTTTTCCTGGAGAGGCTGGGGAGGCAGTCTCCATAGGAGTCCTCCTTCCAATGAATATGTTGGTAACACCAGGAGGCAATGCAAAACTTCAGTGCAATATAGTGGAGCCTTTTTGCTGTTTCTTTGAATAGCTGATCTGTACTTGGGGAGTCATGAAAAAAATCATCTTCTTTTAGGATTTCAGAAGAATGCCTTAGGAGTGTTTTTTTTAAAAATTCTTGCTTAGTTTCAAGCAGCAATATTCCTTCTCATTTCTACTGATATGCCTGACCTTTGAAGAGAAGTACCGTGACAGTTATTATTCACACATCTACATACAACTTGCCCCGTTAGACACAGCTATAGCACAAGATTCTCCACTTTTGCAAACTAAATAATACACTTTCAATCCAATTTTGATTTTACTATGTGAAATGGCAAAATCTACTTGCAAACTGTCACTGAAGTGGATTGAAACGACATTATTTAGTTTGTGCAGAAGCTCATGAAATCTTGGAGGATTTTAGTGTGGAATAATTCTCAGGTGGCTGCACGAGGCTTGTACAGTGTACTAAAACAACAGGACTCACTTCACCACACTGAAAGACTAGCTATGTAGCAATTTGCTTGTTTTGGAGTGATTTTCGACACCCTTTGCATAGCCATTGTGCAAGCCCCCTTGAAAACTGAAAAATAGTTTCTTAATGCAGGATATGACAAAACCAAAAAACATGGCACATCCCAGATTGTGAAGAGAATGACAGCTTTTCCTTTGACCTGTGAATGAGCTCCCACCTCTCTCCATCTGCTTGGCCTCCAGACCCAGAGGCAGCTGCAGATGTGTTGAAGACAATGTGCAATGCTGATTTATAGGAGGCAGCATGTTCCCTTATGTACTTCTGCCTAAGCACAATGATCTTTGCATAGTAAGAAGCCCATTTGCCTTCCAGCTTTCCATTGTCCTGTATGGAAATGAGAGGGACCACTGAACAGATGTCATCTCAGGAACTCAACAGAGAGGTCATAGTTGAAGGGCTTTGGAATGCCCTAATAACCATCCAGCCTCTGAGTGAGCCAAGCTGTTGTCATCTTATTGACATTCTCACTGATACAGCATTTCTCACTACTCGCTTTAGCAAGAAAAGAGCAATCCCTGTAGCCAGCTATGCTGTTACCTGCACCTGGGTTGTCACCTGTACCTGTGTTGTTTCCTTATTGTGCAGGGTTTGTTTTTTTTTTTTTACATTATTGTACATATTTGTAACTTGCCTGCAAATGTAAGATGGACACAACTTTTTCTTTATGGTACTATGGGGGGAAAAGTTTTCCTTTTGGAAGCAGTATATTAACATTGATAATATTCTATCAGTGGTCTAATTGATAGACCAGAACTACTGTCAAGGAATGGTTGTGGAAATAGGGTATGTATGGCCAATGTTTGCATCAGTGATTGTGATTATTTGTTATTTCTGGTTTCTTTCAGTATTGGAAGGTTTTTTCCCCTTCATAACAGGGTAAACAAAAACAGCTAAAAATGGAATGTACCTCTACTACAGAAAGGCTACACCTCTCTCAGTTTTTATGGGAACAGGATACCATGCTAGTGGAAGATGGATAAGAAGAAGATGATGATATTGAATTTATATCCCGCCCTCCACTCCGAAGAGTCTCAGAGTGGCTCACAATATCCTTTACCTTCCTCCCCCACAGCAGACACCCTGTGAGGTGGGTGGGGCTGGAAAGGGCTCTCACAGCAGCTGCCCTTTCAAGGACAACCTCTGCCAGAGCTATGGCTGACCCAAGGCCATGCTAGCAGGTTCAAGTGGAGGAGTGGGGAATCAAACCCGGTTCTCCCAGATAAGAGTCCGCACACTTAACCACTACACCAAACTGGCTCTCCATAAGGGAAAACAGAAGGCAGCGTGAAAGAATTAAGTCATTTTTTATCATATGAAAAGTCCTAAAAGGCCAATTGTGGCATTATGGGGGGGGGGGGGGGAGTGATGTGACATCCCTGAGACTATCCCATTTCTGAATGCAGTTGTGGAGGCCCCGTGACTGAATGCTAGCCTGCATCAAACACTTCCTGTATAGCACATCAGGGAGAAGACTAGGCTGGAGTCCTTCTCCCTATAAACATTTTGCATGATTCAGTTATGAAGTTCTCCCACCTGCATTCCAAAGTAGTATCGACCTGGAAGGACTTCTGAGCACCCCCCCTCCCCCAACACTTAGCTGTATTCCTTATCTGATGGTAGGGATGACCTGAGTTGCTCTTCTGTTTGAACTTTGTTTATATTCACCAGATTTCCCCGCTCTACAGAGCTCCATTGTATGTGTGTGTGTGGTTTTTTTTAAAAAAAATATATATTTGAATAGTAATTGTTGGGGACCGACCTAGCATGTTGATGCTTATCCAAGATACAATACCAGCTGAGGGGGCTGACCTGGCATGAATCACCAAGACCTTGTTGGACATGCTGAGAAGAGCTGATCTGTCCTGTCCCATCTCTTTCCTCCAGGGTTTTGTTGCCTAATAAGACTCCCTACCTCTAGAGGTGGTCTAAGAGGTGCTGTTAGGTCTTCCAGGCTGTTAATTCTTAGAGACTTTAGTATCTATATTGAGGCTGCCTTTTTGGGCACAGCTCAGGGTTTCCTGATCTCCATGACCTATGACAGCCAAGGGGCTTTCCCAGAATATCTTACTTGTCACATCTAGAGCTGGTCATATGCTTGATCTGGTTTCTTCCACTGGCCTTGGATGTATGGGTCTCTCTCTCTCTGTCTTGTGCACTTCTTAATAGTTGAACATCACTTGCTCTGATTTCCTCTATCGGCCTTGATCTATGTGATTTGGGTGTGGGGGATCTCTTTTCATTCTCAGGACACATGCTTCTTAATAGCTGAACACACACTTCTTAATAATTGAACATCAGAACTACTGGGTTTCTGCACTGTTCCCATGCAGGTAGGCAGAATTGTTTGCTCA
Source organism: Heteronotia binoei (assembly GCF_032191835.1). Classification (NCBI taxonomy): domain Eukaryota; kingdom Metazoa; phylum Chordata; class Lepidosauria; order Squamata; family Gekkonidae; genus Heteronotia; species Heteronotia binoei. Next base: position 87,923,117 of record NC_083228.1, on the reverse strand, counting down.
CAGCATGGAAATATTTCTTTTGCTGTTTTGTGAGGTAGAAAGTGTTGTCAGAACATTGTGAACTGCCCTGTGCTGTGTGTAAACCCAGTTGCTGTAGATATATACACTATTGTCATTTTAATGTTACTATCAAGGTAATTTGATCTCTTTGGGTTTCTAGCTATCAAGGTAAAATCCCTTTTTAATGCTTAGGATGGGCTCTGAGCAAGGAGACAGGCTTTTTTTTTTTGTACAAAGTAAGACACACACGAGTCTTCCTCCCCTCCCCCTCCCCTCTTCTGTTTACATTGACATGGTAATGTCTGGAATGCAGCTATTTCCTCTTCTGTTCCCAATACAATGCAAGGGGACAAAAGGCACCAATTTGCTCACCTCATGTCAAAGACTAACTCCCATTCCCTGCCTTGAACACCAGGAATCCCTGCTGTATATTTCTTCTCACTAGCCCATTATCTCAGCAGGGGGTGGAAAGAGCCATTCCTTTCTTCCCAGAGGCCTACTCCAACATCAATTCCATAGGAGCAGAAAAAGGCTCACACATCTCTCCTCTCAAGTCTTTATGCTCATACAGATCCTTCTGCTCTATCACCTCTCAACAGAGGAAGACTGGTGATGTCCTGCTGCTTTACAGGGAAGTAGACAATTCATGCTGCATCATTTTACACATTCTCAGGCCATTTAAATACCTATTGTACATGGGCATTTGCCACACTTTCATCATGCATTAGAATAAAATTAGAGTCCAGTCACACCTTTAAGACTAACGAAGTTTCATCCAGGGTGTAAGCTTTTGTGCACACTTCCTCAGACAGTCTAACTTTGTTCTATTACTTCAGACCAACATGGCTACCCACCTGGATCTTTCACCATGCATCTCCATCCCATTTTCTTTCTTTTTTTTTGTTCTGCATTTTGTTTCTTCCCTTCAGCTCTCAGTTTCCTTTCTGTTAGCTGTTTTCCTGGGTTTTATGAGAGTGCTTTTTTGCTGGTTTTTCCCTTGCTTCACTTCCAAGCCACAGGTAAACCAAAAGCATACAGATTTCCCTCCTCCCATCCTGGTCTCTTTTTGGCCACTCCCCCACTTACATTCTAATGTTTTTTCAAGTAGCACAAGTCTAGCAATAGGAGACCATCACTAGTGCCCCTTGTAAAACAAATAAATGGCTCCCCACTAGGCTGCCCTCTTCTGCTGTCTAGTTTGAACAAGGCAGCATGAGATGGCAGCACTGATCTGTGCATGCACAGTGAGCCTGGCTGGGCTGTTCTCTCCCACCACCTGGTTTCAACTGGATGGCAGGAGGAGGCAGTGCCAAACTGTGCCTACCAGGAGACATCGACTCCCTGCACACATAGCAAGCCTGGCTGGGCTGTCCTTTCCCACCACCCCATTTCAACTAGACAGCAGGAGAAGGAAGTGCCAAGCTGTGCCTGCCAGGAGCCATTGGCTCCCCACACACACACCTAGTCTGCCTGGGCTGTCCTCTCCCATTGCCTGATTTCAACTGGAGGTACAAGGAAGTAGTGTTGAGCTGCACCTGCTGGGAGTCATTAGCACAGTGAGCCCAGCTGGGCTGCCTTCTCATGCCACCCAGTTAAAACCAGGTGGTGCAAAAAGGCAGCACAGGACCTGGTGTATTTATTCTGGGCTGCAGAATAAATTCTGCGGATTCTCAGCAGTAAGCTGTGTGTGCATAATAGGCCTAAAAGTAACCTTGTTCATCGTGTAGTCAGTGATCCATATGGAAAACATTGAGGAAAGTGGCCCCACAAGTCTGGATCACATAATTTTTCTTCAGATGTAGACTTGCTGAAGTTGACTCCACCATCTGTAGATTTTGGTGACAAGTTAAAATGCAAAAATTGGCACATTCACAGTATATTCTCCCAGATTCATGTTGGAAGACTCCCTGTGAAGACTTGTGAAAAATCTGATGAAAGACAATGTTTCAATTTTGTGTAGGGTTCTGTTATTCCTCAACATTATAAATTCTCATTTTTCACATCCCCCCAATTAATTGTACATCTTTATCAGTTATCTTCTTAATTGGTATGGGGGATATTGGAATTTAGATATATAGCAATTCATTTATTTGCCCCAGCCAAGGCAAATAAAACTGTTGCCACATGAAGGCCTTGTGGCTACTCTAAGTTATTTTTAGGAGGGAGTTTTGGTACCATTCCTTCTCCTAATAAGATCATCCTAGTCTGAATTGGATTTTGAATTACTGCTTTAAAAAAGTAATATCTTCAGTCTAACTTTCTCATACAGCTTTTTCTCTCCTCTCTCTTTCTTGGTTGTCTAGTCTGTTAGGACAAAAGCACATGTTACATTTGACACAGGCCTGGAAATTGGTGCCCAGCCTGACTTGTAGTCCAACATCAGAGAGAGCACTAACCTTTAAAGATTCCTTTGTCACCCTGAGCAGCTCTTAATGCTGCAAGGGGGAAGGGTTTCATGGTTCCCTTCCATGCCATTTTCACCAGGGGAAATGGCTTGGGGAATGACTGTTTCCCCCTTCCTCTGTCTCCATGAGTCCATTTCAGACAAACAGCCCCCCTGGTGCCCATTTCAACTGGCAAAAATGGCATGTGAGAGAAACATGAACCCCTTCCTTCCCCCTCACAGTCTTTGTAACCATGTGGGGCAACAAAGACACTTGTAAAGGTTTTTAAAGGTTAGTCCCTGCTCAAATTTTTTACTATGAATTGGACTGGGCACCCAACATGTGCCAAGCAGTCCCTCTGTCTATGAAGTTTTTGCATATTTTGCACATTTACAATAAGTGGCATAAGGAACATCTTTGCTTGAAGGACTTGCCATGCAGAGACAGGTAACATGGCTAGGATATCATGACGGCTAGTCTGTCCAAAGGCCTTTATAATCACCCTTGCTTTTTATTCAAAAGTCCACAAAAGTCCACTTTTATAGTCCACTTTTCTCACTTGGATTCAGGGTGGATGAATTAATTGGTAAGAATTAAGGTGGGAAATCTAATAAGAATGATTACAAACAGAGAATAGTTCTGTTACCTAAATTGCCCTAAAATTAGGTTTGGGGAATTAGAAGGTGGCAATTAGGCTTTAGCAAGATCAGAATCTATGTATACAGAAGTTTTCTCCTTTGGAAGTCGCTCAATAACGGGAAGATATTGTCTAATAATCAAGGGGTTTTATTATGAAATAAAGGCAAATTTACAAGGGTACAAAATCATACAACATACATACAGGCCTAAGAAAACAGCATGAAAATGCACAGGGGTAAACACAGGGATGGGCAAACAGGGTGATAATTACCTATCATAGTCTTTGAGGAAGGCTCCAATGGCGATGAAAAAGGGAGATGGGGGAGGAACCCTCAACTGATCAAGTATCAGGGGTGTATCTAAACAGCAGGATAGGGGTACTGTCAGTAGCACACTTGCGGGGCGTTGGGTCAGAGGTTATAAGGTCTACCGTGAGCCCGTAGGAGGTCCAGGGGATTATGACATGGAGTCAGATGGGACATGAGCAGCATCACATGGTGCATTACCTTAGAAAAGGGGAGGCTCCAAAGTGACAGTTTGGGCAAGGCATGGGCGAGTCATGGGTGGAGGGGATTAGAACAAGCTATACAAATTTACCTAAAAATGACAATAGAGAGCCAAATTGATATCTAAGATGACACCCAATTTACACAATAGCTTTGGATCTGGATTAAGACTGGTCTTCCTCTTCTTACTTCTCTGGCTGGCACTGTCCTTTGTCTAAGATTCCATTTGACAAAAACTTGGGCAGTCTGGCAGGATACACGCCTAAGATAAGCATGATTCCCTTATGCAGATGTTTGAAGCAGCTGTTGGATACGTGAGCCTCTTGTTTCTCCATCATGGAGTCTAGCTGTGCAGGAAAATGGTTGCTGGTGATGTTAACCTTGGAACATGGCTTTCATGGAAAAGGGCTGGAAACTATTTGATGGGACCACTCATGGCGGCGCGACTTCTTCCGCTGCAATGGCCGAGATAGTGCATGCACAGAGCGGTTGGGAGCTTGTCTTCACTCCTAGCTAGCACCCATTCAGAGACAGAGAGTGCCACTGTAAAGCTGAAGCCTTTAGTATCCACATAAGTCTCTCAGAAAATGGCGGGTAAAACCCACATCTTAGAGCAGGCACCCTGGCAACCAAACTGGTGATCACGATGTCTGTATAAGCGAAAATAGGAGTCTCTCACTCACAGTTCAATTCCCAGCTTCTTCCAGCTTCATTTACTTCTGCTTTCTAGTGAGAAGTGTAAATCAAATAAAACTTTTTAAAGAGTATCTACTATCTGGTTGGCACTATTTATATCATTAATTAGATATAAAATTAAAACACAATGCGTAAATAAATAAAACTTTTAAAAGAATCTACTACCTGGTTGGCACTATTTATATCATTAATTAAGTATAAAATTAAAACACAATGTCCTATTATTTCCTCTAATGAAAGCAGAACTTTGAGACAAAATGCCACCCAGCTCCTCTCTCTCCCCAAGTATCAAACCAGAGCAATGTCTAAGGGAACCAGAGACCTCCAGATGCAAGCATGCATTTTCTTTGAAGGCAATAACCTCTTAAACTTTCTCCATGCTTCTCTGAGTGCATGCTTAAATGAGTCTTAAATTCAGACTTGGGGGGCTTGGGGGCTCTGCCTGATTGCCACTACTGTCTGATGCTGATGAAACTGACATTAGCCCCTCTGGAAGAAGACAAGTAGGGCAGCGAAGCCCCTAGAGCATTGCCCTCCCAAAGTGTATTGTTGGCACCCAGTGAAATTGGGACTGTTTACATGTAGGATGGATAAATATGTGACTGGGAAAATGCTACCTCTCCTCCTACAACCTCAATGTAAGACAGTGTACATTGCATCACCCTTGCTAGTGACGCAGGTGGCCTGTATGAGAGAATCTGATAGGGGGCCACTTGATGGACTAGGGATTAAATGTTGGTGAACAATCAGTTCATGAAAATGGTGAAGCCAGGTAGGTCATTGGCTGGCTGCAGAAGTGTTTATTAAAAGGAAGGACAAACTGTGAGTTCATGAACAGCCTGAGGGAATCTAGATGGAAATCTGCCTCCATTCCAGCTGTCTGAGCACACAGAATGTCATGCCTCCACCCTTCTCCAGTGTCAGGCATCACTGTTCAACCACTATCTTCCACCAGGCGGCAGCCCTTTGTGTGGTTGCTAAAGCAAGTTTCCGGGGCAGAACAGTTGGAATTTACTTCAGCCCTGGGCAGGACCGGATCTACATGTTTTTGAGGGGGGGGGGGGGCGCAAAAGTAAAAAATGATGCCCCCCTTATGGGCCATTCTATCTTATGGTCCCATAGAATACAACGGACTCCATACCCAATTTGGCACTCCCCCCTCCGTCGGCACCCGGGGCAAGCACCCCTCCTCTGCCCCCCCCCCCCCGATCCGGCCCTGGCCATGGGTGGTGTTGAGTGCACCCCTTGCTGGCAGCCGGAGCTGAATCCTCTTCCTAAATTAATCCCATTGAATACCGAATATTTCAATCCCATTGAAAATTGAATACTGATGGTTCCCATTCATTCATCACTGAGTGTGAATGTAAACAATCCTGTTTGCTCATTTGCATGGTGATCATTTCTAGGATGCAGAGCAATATTCCAGGAACAGCAGAACAACATCAGTGGATAGTGTGCAAGCAACTGGCTCTTTTTGCAGAGCCTTAGAAGGTCAAGGGAACTTTGAAACTCTTTAGCATGGAAGCCTCTGACTGGCTTACCTTGACTTTTGACCAATTAAACCACTGCCTACACCTTCTGGGACAGGTTAACCCAGTCGTGAATATTTGTGAATGTGAGCTTGGTTCTGAATTTCTTCAGATCATACTGCACATGCCCTCATTTTCACATGCCTGCTTCTAGTTCCTATTAGCCTCTACATATGCTCTAGCTCTGCTTTCTGCCAGATAAAGAACAGCAGCCTTCTCCTCTGTAAGTCTATATTGCTGTGGTTTTAAGTTTGGAGAAAAGCAGTCTTGGTAAAGAGCATAGGAAGCACCCCCCATCCAAGAGCTCCAACTTGGTAGGTAAAGCAGAGAAACACCTGTGTGTGGAAGCAGCAAGAAAAAACAGAGTGAGTTATGATATGTCAGAGACCAACATAAGTAAAAATATGACTTGTGCAAACATCCTGCTTGTGGGAACAGTGGAACAGTAGAATGGCAGTTTTAAGCAAGATTGCCTGCTTCCTTCTCTTTTGCAGAATTAAAACCAGGAAGCATAAAATGGCAGCCTCAAAATGCTTCTTCACAGAACATGTACTTCATGTTTTTAGAGAAAAAAGCTGCTGAAATTAGGTGCTGAGGAAACACAGATAATGTGACCCCAGTTGCTTGCAATCCACATAACAAGTATAGTCTAAAGATTATTTCATTGCTTAATCTCATAATGAAACTCCAATAATGAATGCAGGGCTTTTTATATATATATATATATATATACACACACACACACACGAAAGATTATATATATATATATATATCTCGGCTTGGCTTCGCGAACGAAGATTTAAGAAGGGTGCAATAGTCCACGTCTGCTGCAGGCTCGCTGGTGGCTGACAAGACCAATGCGGGACAGGCAGGTCCGGCCACAGTGGCTGCAGGGAAAAGTCTGATTTAGGGTTGGTGCTGTAGCAGTGCGATTCTTCCTCAGTCTCCTTTTGTCCTCAAGACCAGCTATGCGTGCGTTCTCAAAGGAAGAGACAGCCTGGTGGATGGTGTGTCTCCATGCTTTGCGATCTGAGGCTAGGTCAGACCACTGGTGATGGTTGATGCGACAGGTGCCAAGGGATTTCTTCAAGGAGTCCTTGTACCTCTTCTTTGGTGCCCCTCTATTTCGATGGCCGGTGGAGAGTTCGCCATACAGGGCAATCTTGGGAAGGCGGTGGTTTTCCATCCTAGAAATATGCCCTGCCCAGCGCAGCTGCGTCTTCAGCAGCAGTGCCTCGATACTGGTAACCTCCGCCCGCTTGAGGACTTCAGTGTTGGTCACAAAGTCACTCCAGTGGATGTTGAGGATGGTGCGAAGGCAGCGCTGATGAAAGCGCTCGAGGAGTCGCAGGTGATGACGGTATAAAACCCACGATTCGGAGCCGTAGATGAGGGTTGTCATCACAACCGCTTTGTAAACATTGATCTTTGTGCCTTTTTTCAGATGCTTGTTGCTCCACACTCTTTTGTGCAGTCGGCCAAATGCACGGTTTGCCTTTGCCAGCCTGTTGTCAATCTCCTTGTCGATCTTGGCATCTGAGGAGATGATGCACCCCAGGTAGCTGAACTGCTGGACTGTCTTCAGAACTGATTCACCCACAGTGATGCAGGGAGGGTGATAATCTTCCTGGGGTGCAGGCTGGTGGAGAACTTCTGTCTTCTTCAGACTAACTTCTAGGCCGAATAGCTTGGCAGCCTCTGCAAAGCAGGACGTCATATGCTGCAGAGCTGATACCGAGTGGGAGACGTGTGCAGCATCATCAGCAAACAGTAGCTCTCGGATGAGTTTTTCCATTGTCTTGGAGTGGGCCTTTAGTCGCCTCAGGTTGAACAGGCTGCCATCGGTGCGATAGCGGATGTAGACACCATCGTCATCATCTAGATCTACTGTGGCTCTTTGAAGCATCATGCTAAAGAAGATCGTAAAGAGAGTTGGCGCGAGAACGCAGCCTTGCTTTACACCTGTGCCTATTGGAAAGGGCTCCGAGAGGTCGTTGCAGTGTCTGACTTGGCCTCGCTGGTCTTCGTGTAGCTGGATGATCATGCTGAGGAACCTTGGGGGACATCCTAAACGTTCCAAGATTTGCCACAGGCCTTTCCTGCTATATATATATATACACATACATACATACACACACACACACATACATAGCAGGAACACAGCTCCAGCTGGCTTGGCATCAGGGGGTGTGGCCTAATATGCAACTGAGTTTCTGCTGGGCTTTTTCTACCAAAAAAGCCCTAACTGAAGGCATTATTTAGCAGTAAGCCCCATCATTTTCTAATATTTCATATATAAGGGTTTTAATGCTGGAAAGCTGCCCCCTTGTATCTGAATGTTTAAGGACTGGCAAAATAGAGAACTCCTAGGACTAACAAAAGCTCCTGTATTTTGTGAATAGCCTGCTGCTGAACAAAAGATGCCAAGAGACTGCTTAGATTACTTCTCATGGCATGAAAAACCTCTGGGCATGGAGGAATGTAGCTGGCACTCAACCCTCCTGCTGTTTTCAAGGGCACAGACAAATGAATTTTGAAATAAGCCCCTTCTTGTCTTTGGACTGCTCTCCCCGAGAGACACATGTGCACAGAGCTGCCCAGACATATAGCTGCTGCTGTCTGTATGGACTTTGAGACAGCAGATGGTCAGAGGATGACAGTGTGAGGCACAGAGAAAGAGAGACAGGCAGGTGCAGGCAAAATTGCTAATTAGATATGGAACATTAAGCTTCCATTCTCTAAAGCTGGTATTCAGCACCTTTAAAAAAAACCAAACCCACAGAGGCCTTGGGATTTACTGGCAACTCCTCAATAAACCACATTCTCTGGAAGAGATTGCAGCTCCCCAAGTAAGAAGGGGATCATACGTCTCAGAGGGAGGGAGAATTTTTTTTAAACACTGAAAAAAAGGAACTTTATAAACTTGTCTGTTTAGAGACAAAGGAATCAGGTAGAAAGCAGCAAATGAATCATAAAGACTTGGATGTGAATGAAAAGCCTCTGGCCTAAAAATGATGGGGATATTCAGACCATCAAGTTAAATTTGAATAGATCATTCCCATTTTTGTTTAAAAGGTAGTGAGCTTCCCAGGCAATTATTTATTGTATTATTGAGGCAGAAACTTCTGGGGGCATATTTCTATAACTAAAGGACAGAGAATAAGGATTTTTTTTTTTAAAAAAAACACATGCCTAAGAAAGAGTCAAATTGCACCTTTAAGACCAACAAAGGTTTATTCAGAATGTAAGCTTTCGTGTGCTCTAAGCACATTTCATCAGACAAGGAATCAGGTACAGTGAGCAGAGCTACATTCTAAACCACTGCCTACCAGCTATAGTGTGCTTAGAGCACACGAAAGATTACATTCTGAATAAACCTTTGCTGGTCTTAAACTTGACTCCTACATTGTTCTACTGCTTCAAACCAACACGGTTGCCCACTTGGATCTATACACATGCCCAAGTTAATCAGACTGGAAAGCATGAATAAACACGACTTCAAGCATTCCAGATGCAAATACATGCTGGAAGAGTCAATGTCTGGTGCACAAAGAAGAAAAAAAGACCCTGAAGGGGTCAGCAAGAAAACAATTAGGACAAGTGGGGACCCACTAGGGTTGCTAAGAGGACGCCTAGGTGCGATCTCATCAATGGCTGCAGAGAGCCGGCTATTCCAGGACTCCACAAGCTCATCTAATGAGCCACCAGGGGGCCAAGGATCCCTCAAGGCTATCTGAAGCCGCATTGGGTCCATCAGGCTTTTTGGGCGAGCCAAAACATGCTCGTCGCCTAAAGAGGGGTGTAGTGACACGTCCATATGGGCCTTCAGGGCATAGTGGTCTGACCATGGCACTGGCTCAGCATAGCATTTGGTCCCTCTCCAAATTTTCAGCCTAGCATTTGGTGCCTGTCCTCAAAACACCCCCCTAAGCTTCAAAAAGTTTGGACCAGGGGGTCTAATTCTATGAGCACCAAAAGAAGGTGCCACCATCCTTCATTAGTTCCAGTGGAGGGAAGGCATTTAAAAGGTGTGCAGTCTCTTTAAATGTGATGGCCAGAACTCCCTTTGGAGCTCAACTGTGCTTGTCATACCCTTGCTCCTGGCTCCACCTCCGAAGTCCCCAGATATTTCTTGAGTTGGACCTGGCAACACTAATGTGTACGATTGCTGTTTTAATTACTCTGCCAACAGTGCAATCAGTGGCCGAGCTGCTTTTTGTGGAAAGAGAGCTCTCAGTCCTATTGCAGCAATTTCAATCATGCCATCAGAAGCAAGGGAAAAAAATGCGAAAATACAGCACCATCTTGCTTTCTGTAGAAAAGAAAAACACAGTATATTACACTTTTCAATTAAGGGGATGATGGTGGGAAAAGGGTGAGATATTTTGATTCTATCTGCATGACTCAATAAAATGCTTAATCACTGTGGAATTGGTCCTTGACCTGCTGTTGCCTTCTTTCTCCAGGGTTGGTCCTCCAAGGACAGTTCTACACCCAAGCAACCAAAGTAACTGCTTGAGGCTGCACAGTCTGGAGGGTACCACTGCACCACCAAGTCTTGGCTCACTCCTGGACATTGGCAGGTAGTAAGGAAACTATTGGTGAGCATTATCTTCTGCACTTGCACCACTTGTAGCCGGGTCCAAGCTGAGCCCTTGCAGCATTGGCATAAGAACTCAACTTGGATTTGGCCAGGGGCACAGGAGGAGACAAAGTACCTTGCTTGGGATGATAACATCCCTTGAACAAGCCCAGGATCCTTCCGTGATGTCTGCTCTGAAGTGATCCCATGGGCAGTCAGATGTGGATGTGGCATGGCAAACTTACATTGATTGTCTATATGACATTTTGGGTTGAACGTACATGCAGAAGTGGCCATGAAGCTAGCATACTGCTCATAGAATCATTTCAGGAAAAATGACACAGTCCATTCCAAAATGAGCTTGACACATATATGGAAAATAGTCGAATCCTGGTGAAATAAAGCACTTCAGGATGAGCATCTAGGCTATCATAAACCACTATGTCTGTCAGGAGCCACAGATCCTTTGTGGTTTTGTTGCAGATGACTGCTTGCTAGACTTTTGGAATCTCTCCCATTGGTATCTTCCTTGTTTGCTGGAATGCCATAAATCTACTTAACACACCTCGGCATTCCATAACAAAAATACAATTGTTTAGTGGACTTGCAAATGCTAGCTTTGGTCCATTCCAAGTGTTCCTGTGTGCCCTTTAAGGGGCCATCTGTATTCGCCTGTGAAATCTTCTGGCATAGGCAACAAGGGTGGGAAATATGTTTCAAATTCTTTCCCCCTTCCCTCTTGCCTTTCAACATCTGAGCAAACAAATGGTGAGAAAATTAGCAGCTTGAGATCACAGTAGACCTTGCATGCCAATAGTGCCCCTTTCTTGTTCCTCTGTGTGAAAGCAACATGTTGGTTCTGAAAGCTACCACCTGCCCTTTCTCAGCTTGCCTGCTATCTCTGCACCTCAGCAGTCAGGCTGCTATTTGGCTTTTTAGAATGAGTGAAAGACTTTTGTAAAGATGATGATTTTTATTCATGGGGCACTGTTTAATGAACAAACACCTATACCTGTGTTTCTGATGTTTGACTGCCCTTTACCTGCAGTGCAGACAGCCTTACGTTCATCTTACTAAAATGAAAAGAGGCCTTTCTGCTTTTTATGAAACTGCTGCAAATATCAAAGCTGACACAAAACGTTTGCCAGTAAAAGTGAATCTGCACTGACAAACCAGACAAGGTACTGGAATATGGAGATCCATTGGCTCTGCAGTTTTTTGGGGGCCCTTTTGGTCACACTCAGGAATCAGAGCAGCTAAGACATTTCTCAGGTGTTTTTAAAGACATTGTGACAAGCAACACATTCCCAGCCGGCTTCCTAACTGTATCCACAAAGTGGTTTTCCCCACACTTTCTTTGCTTCAGCACCACCCCCCCCCTTGGCTACCATCCTTCCCTCCACTGAAGGGCTTCTTTGAAAAACGAAAAATAAATTACTAGATCATTTTAGTACAGTGATCTATTGCTATGATCTGCTAGTTCCAAAATTTCATTTCAGAACAAAAAGTAAGTCTGTAGCCCTTTTTGTTATGGTTCTTTAAGAGGAAATGTATCCTTTCACTTCATAACTTACAATAAAAAGGATTACAGACTTACTTTTCTAAAAATAAAAACTTGGACCTAGTAGACCATGGCAATACACCTTGATTACATTATAATGGTGTAGTGGTCTGTTAATTTTTTATTTAAAAAAAACCACGAAAAGTGTTGGGTATGTGTGGAATGGCAGCCATTTAGGCAGAGGCAAAGAAAATGGTGCAGATAAAGGTTGGACCTACAAAGATGTTCACCTTGCTGTCCACATGGCATCCAAAGGTGCTTAGAAGACTGCAGGGCTTTTTTTGTAGGAAAAAGTCCAGCAGGAGCTCATTTGCATATTAGGCTACATCCCTGACATTACTGGAAGTGATGTCACCCATTCAGTAGGTTACTTTTCACATATTGATACAGAACAGTACAGTGCCATCAGCCGCATTTCATGGATGTGTGTTCTCACACAGCCCAATGAGAGACCTTGTTTGGCCCTCCTCCCCCAACACAGCCAGAGAGAGAGAGCCACATGCAGCAGAATGGACAGTGACAGGCCCAGTTTCTCCTGGAAGGGGGTGCTCGTGGGCAGCTCTGTGTCTCTTGCTGTCTTTGCAATCCCATTGGAGGCTGGAGGTGGCAAAGAGGACAGAGTGCGCGGTCTGGGAACACATGGCTGCCTAGTGCCTTTCCTCTGCCGGACACCTTTTTTATTTGAGCCAGCCAGAACTGTGTTCCTGTGCATTTCTGCTCAAAAAAAGCCCTGGAAGACTAATCTTCCAAAAAGACTACACCAAACTAGGTTTAGGAAAGACTGCATCAAAATGGTGGGGAAATACAGAATAGAGGACAACATCATGCAGATGCTTTTGAAAACAGCACTTTTGTAAAAAATCCCCTGTTGGCGACATGTGGCTTGCTACTTTGTCTTTAGAGATTCTTGAGAAATCAGGAGGCAAGGAGCATTAGATACTCTGGCTGGGTGTGTGTGTGTGTGTGTGACAGAAGGGGGGAGGGACAAGAAACAGCAAAGGGAAGGCCAGGGGTGGCAGCTGTGCCATGAAGCACATTCAGTGGCAACGGGTCAGTTACTCTCTTTCAACCTTTCGTACCACACAGGGCTGTTGTGGGGCTGGGAAAACATGTGTGCTGGCAGAAGCTTCCTGGAGGAAGGGTTGGAGTAAAATGAGTACCCAGCTTGCTGGGGGGGGGGAGTGTAGATGACTGGGGAAGGCAATGGCAAACCACCCCGTTAAAAGTTTGCCATGAAAACATTGTGAAAACAATGTCACCCCAGAGTCGGAAACAACTGGTGCTTGAACAAGGGACTACCTTTACCTTTTTTAATGCATGGCAAAGGCAAGGCTTTTTTCCCTTTTAAGCAGGAACGCAGTTTCAGCTGGTTTGGCCTAATATGCAAATGAGTTCCTGCTGACTTCTTCTACCCCCCCCCCCCAAAAAAAGCCCTGGGCAAAGGTAACATTAAAATGGGTACTAACATTGTGTTTTTAATGTTTTTAATGATTTTTAAAAATGATTTCCAACAAAGTGATAAAGTAACCAGATGTGAAAACCTTTAAGAAGGGCTTTTTTTGAGCAGGAATGCACAGGAACGCAGTTCTGGCTGGCTTGGCATCAGGGGATGTGGCCTAATATGCAAATGAGTTACTGCTGGGTTTTCCCTACCAAAAAGTCCTATGTGAAACAATGGTGATGTTAGGGGGTGTGGCCTAATATGCAAATAAGTTCATGCTGGGATTTTTCTACAAACAAAACCCTGCATTTAAGTGATTTGTAGGTCGGACCGAAACCAAAACAGATTTCAGAGCTTGGCAGTCATAAGGTGCTTCTGTGAAACAGCACTTGAAAATTCAAACTAGATTCCCCTAGATCTACCAGTGGCATGACTGGGGCCAGATGATAGGTCAAGATGAGTCAGTCAGTGAAATATTCAGGAATTCACCTTTATTTCTCAATGCTGCTTTCTTTACACAGTTTTCCATTATATTGTTTGTTTGTCCTTCCCCTAATACCTTAGTTCATTACATGAAATTATCACTAGCACACTAGGAGAGATATTAATCTCTAGACTTCAGAGATCAGTTCCCTTGGAGAGAATGGATGCTTTGAAGGGTAGACTCTGTGGCATTGTACCCCAGTAAGGTCCCTGTCCTCCCCAGGCTGCATTCCCAAAACTCCAGGAGTTTTCCAACCTGTATCTGGCAACCCTGCCCCTCCCTTATATCCTGCTGGTGGCTGGGGGAGACCTGGCAACCCTGTTGCTAAGAGGTCTGGATAAAAAGGTCCTGTCCCTTTAAGAGAGACTTAATCTGTGCAAAAGGCAGCTGAAGCTTTTCATGGCATGAGATTAAATGACATCATTTGATAAACAGCATACCATTCCTCTGTTAAAGGGGTAGGACTCCACCCCCCCCCCCCAGACAGTTAGCAACCAAGGACAGAGTGGAATTTAGGGTAAGCAGAAACAACCTTTTAAAAACTGCATTCCTGTTGGTGGGGGTAAATACAATTTCAGGGGTGGAAAGAATGTTCAGCTTGCACTATGTAACAGACATCTTTCATGGTTTAGCAACAATTCAGACTGAAACTATATCCACAATATCCATACAATATCACCCTGTGTAAAAAAAAATACCACAAGTCAATGAGATCATAAGGGGCTTTCAGCAGGAATTTTTATAGCAGCCTCATGCCATGATTTAATTTTTTCCTAGAAATGTTGGCCCGTTGTGCTAGAAAGTAGATAAAAGCAGAAAAATAGAAGAGCAACTAAGGCCACAATCCTAAAAAAGCTTTTCTGGGAGTAAGCCATCACTGTATAAAATGGGACATGTCTAAGTAGAGTTGCTTAGGCTTGCTCCCTAAGATGACTGCATCTTGAGGAAATTTTCATCCTGGTTTACAGTTAGGCTTGCCAACAGCCTGGAGAGGAAGAAATGCCCTGTTCCTTTAATAGTGGCTTAATGTGTGGAAATGGGCAGGTGAAGATTTTCATGATATGGAGGCAGGGTTGCCAGCTCCAGGATGGGAAATACTGGGGATTTGGGGGGTGGAGGTTTGGGGCATAATGCCAGAGTCCAACTTCAAAAGTGGCCATTTTGTCCAGTTGAACTGAACTTTGTCTCCTGGATATGAGTTATAGTATTGGGAGATCTCTAGTCACCACCTGCAGGCTAACAACCCTATGAGGTAAATAACATCCCATTGAGTCTCTAGTAAAAGGACACTTGATTTCTCCTTTTTAATTTCACAGCTTGTTTAATGGAAGGATTTTGCTTGATGTTTATGTACCTGTGCAGTGGGACTTACTGCCAGATATGCTTGTACAGTATAGATTTACAGCCAATTGGCCTGAATCTAAACTTAAATTCCAAAATTCTAATTTGTAGTTCTGGTTGTGTTCCTCTGTAAGGACTGGCAAAGCAATGCAGCATGAATTGCAAGGAAAGACATGAAGGGTAATATTGGCAAAAGGTGAAATAGGCTTCCTTGTCTCATTTAGTTGGCCTTAAGAGAGCAGCTTAGATGTCTAGGAGCATCCAAACAGGCCAGTTCTGGCTCAGGATCAACAGTTCTTCTAAATCAACCAAGTTTAGAGTGTTGAACAACAATCTGGGAGACCCAGATTAGAAGCCCTGCTCTGCCATGGAAGCTTGTTGAGTCACATTGAGCCAGTCTCGGTCTCAGTCTCAGCCTAACCTACCTCATAGGGCTGTTGTGGAGAAAAATGGAGGAGAAAAGAACAATGTAAGCCACATTTGGTCCCAACTGGTGAGAAAGTTTCTATGACTGTTTCTTCTGATTTGCTGCCAGAACTTGCAAACACTGAAGGTTTGCAACATTAGATAAAGGGGTGGGGCGGGAGGTTTGTTAGCATTGATCTTGCAACTTAATATCATCAAAACCCACAACACAGACTAACATATAAGAGGGTTAGTGATTCTGGAAGGGCAGGGAGAAGATTGACACAGCGGATTCCTTTGCATTATATAGAGCCCTGTGAAAGGGGACATTATAAAAGAAAGGAACCGCATGGCCACACTTGGCTTTTTCAGTATTTGCTGAGGATGGAAAACTGGACAGTTATGGGTAGCTACTTTCTGACACCCTAGAACCAGGGCATTGCAGTGTCAGTTCAGTTCAAGCATGGCTGGCTGGTGTCCTACATTTGCTCCACAGAACAGAAAATGGGGAATAAAAAATCTCATGCCAACGTGAGGGCATAGCAATAGCAACCCCAGTGCAACCTACTAACCACAGCATGGTGTGCTGGTAACACCTTGGTAGCAGGCAGACATGAAAGCAGTGAAACCAGTCAGTGCCTGTTTATATGCCCCTGCTCCCCTGATCTGAGTCCATCACTAACCACATAGAGAACATAAAGTGGGAAAGAACACAGCACCCTCTCCCACCACCACAAGAAAGACTCAAGTCAGAGCTATGAAACGCACAGCAAAGACATCTGCAAATGCAGAATTGCATCCCTTCCAATAGGCATGTTATTCTTTACCAAGTACACACATGTGCACTTGTATAGGTCTGCAGCTCAGATAGCAGAGGAAAGGAAACCTTGTCCAAGACCTTTTCCAGATAAGATTTGGGAAGGGAAGGTTTGCTAAGAGGAGTATGCTAAGGAGCAGCAGCTTTTTGCCAGGCAATGCAGATGCAGACATTAGGGCAGAAACAAGAGAAAACATAGCATCACATTCACAGACAGCAGCTTACTGGGCATGAATGCCCAAATGGCCAATGGGTCCATATAAGTCCAGATCCTACTGAGAGGATGCTGACAAGACATTCAGAGCTCACATACTGACCTGCAACAGGCCAAACAGCAGCAAAACGGGGAAGAGGTTAGACTAGAAGAAGAAGAATTTCAGATTTATACCTTGCCCTTCTCTTTGAATCAGAGACTCAGAGCGGCTTACAATCTCCTCTATCTTCTCCCCCCACAGCAAACACCCTGTGAGGTGGGTAGGGCTGAAAGGGCTCACACAGCAGCTGCCCTTTCAAGGACAACCTCTGTGAGAGCTATGGCTAACCCAAGGCCATTCCAGCAGGTGCAAGAATCCATTCATGTTACATAATGGGAGAGATTCTTGTACCATTCACATAACTGCCCATGTGAGAACAAGCAGACCTGCCACTGACTCTAGCTATATACAGAGTGGAGACCAGAGAAAGATGTAGTGCAGTGGCTGGGCAGAGGTGCAGCATAAGGGGAGGGACGGTAGCTCAGTGGTAGAGCATCTGCTTGGTAAGCAGAAGATCCCAGGTTCAATCCCCAGCATCTCCAACTAAAAGGGGTCCTGGCAAGTAGGTGTGAAAAACCTCAGCTTCAGACCCTGGAGAGCTACTGCCAGGCTGAGTAGACAATACTGACTTTGATGGACCAAGGGTCTGATTCAGTATAAGGCAGCTTCATATGTTCATAGCCTGGACCCTTAATTTCAGATAGGACTAGCTGCCAGTCAGCGCTGGAAGGGGCCCCAGGCAGGTGAGGTTTTATACCACACTAAATGCTGTCATTCATGCAGATTGAGTGCCCCACGCACCAATCATTGGGGCTGGTAATGCCCCATGTACCACCACACTTGCTACATGCAGGGGCTCATTGCCACACCATGTGCACCTATTCTTCGCAGCAACCTTTGTGGACCATCCCTCCTTACCCCTTGTCACATTGGCTGCATGGCTTATAAAATACCACCAAGGATGGGGGTGGAGGGAGAAGTGCAACTAGAGGAGCCTCCCTCTCCCCTTTGCTACAGCAGAACTGTATAGTCAATGGAAGATGCTTCCCCTTGTAAGGAAGACAACTAAGGCCAATGAAAAGCATGGGGTGGAAACTGATCGCTATCTACCAAAATCCAATGAAACAAAAACACAGCTGTGCCACAATCCTCCATCTAGTTTGGCCTTTATTCATAACTATAATGCCAAAAACCTGGCTCCCAACAACATAACTGCTCGAGGGCTAGTTAACTATTCCAGCTCCAATGATTCCTCTTTGCAAACTCTAGCTACACTATCTGCATAGCATGTACAGATCTGTTAGCAGAAGGTGTTAAGCAACTGCAAATATTTTCATCATCATTATTAGTCATTGAATGCATTTAATTATCATCCTTTCTCAAGGAATTTAAGAAAGTGTATATGGGGTGATTTACCCATTTTATCCTGTTAATAAGCAAGGCAGATTATGAAGCAAGATAGTTGCTAAACTGGAATATGAATCCTAGTTGCCCTGAACTAAGTACAATACTACCCACTAGTTTCTCCTCTCTCTACTTGGGATGATTGTAATTTGCAAATTGGGAGGGAAACTCCCAATATAGCCCCATCTTGTTAGATCTCCAAAGCTAGACAGGGAGGCCATCCAGAAAGACTGTGTAGGGGAAGGCAATGGCAAACCACCTCTGTGGTCTCCATAAGTTGGTTTTGACTTGATGGCAAATACACATGTAATTTAAGTGTCATGTTGTTTTTTTTAGAGGTATCCAATTTTGTAATGTGTTTTTTATTGTATGCATTTATTCATTCATACTTGTTCCTACTAGGAATGATGATTTCTGTACCACCTCCTTCATCTTCACCTCCTCATCACTTGCTAGACCATGGGTGGAGTTGGGGGGGTGGAATGTATCTTTACTACACCTCCACTAATGTTAAAGCTGTTTCTGATGTCTCTTGTGCAGTGAAGCACTTTGAAGAAGGTGTCTGGAGGGAAAGGCAGGAGAAATGGAAAACAAGTAAGATTGTAGGGGAGACATTGCTTTTCTCATTTGGCTTTGTTACTCAAATAAATAAAACAGCAACATTTTTGACTAAATATCCTAGTACAGGCATCTTCATTAGGGTTGCCAGTTCCAGAACGGGAAAAGCTAGCAATTTTGAGGGTGAAGCCTGAGGGTGATGGGGTTTGGGGAGAGGATGGACTTCGATGGCATATAATGTTATAGAGTCTACTTTCCAAAGCAGCCATTTCCTCCAGGTGAACTGATCTCCTTCACCTGGAGATCAGTAGTAATAGAGGGAGATCTCCAGCCATCACCTGGAGGTTACAAATAACCAACACAGGTAAACCACAGTGTAGGGAATATGGAAAAACAATGTAACACCGAGTAACAATAAACAATATATTCAACAACACTTCTTGTCTTACCTTGTCTCCAATTCTGCTCCAAAATACGCAAACACAATTTCACATCCAAGAATAACTTATTATGAATAAATCCAAGAATCTTTGAGAAGAATCAAAAGTCCATTAAACTCATATATTAATAAAGATGATAAAGTTACATTGAAAGTAACATTTCTGAAGTCCACTGGAAATAGTCACCCAAATATTTGATTGCAGCAACAGTTGTCTAGCTTCTATCACAGGTGGAAGGTAACAACATGCTTCCTATGTCTTAACCCTCCTTCGTTGGATTTGTATGTCTTAACCCTCCTTCGTTGGATTGCTGATAATTACTGTGGAACTAACAGACAAAAAACACACAGAAAGGACATAGCAGCTGTGTCGCACTAGAATATACACAGGTGTCTAAACTTATAATTTAATGACAGTCATATTTCAGAACTTACCCACTGCTCCAATTATTATTCATGCAACATAAAGTTGTCTTGTCAATGATGTTGGCAGTAAAATGTTCATGCTAACAAACCCAGCATCTACAGTTTTTTCTCTTTCAACAGCATAAACTTTATTTTAATTTTAAAGTCTGGTTATAATATTCAAAGCTAATAATCACAGCAGAAATAGCTACAATTCTTGTTACAGTTATAATTACATATTCCTTTCAGAAATAAAAACAAAACAAGGGGGAAAAAAGAACAATTATTGTTGTCAATAATTAAAACTAAAGCACAATGGGTATTTCCATTATTATTATCTATACTATTTTTTGTTTTAACCTTTCCAGAATAGCTAAAGTAAAAGAGTTTACACCTAATAGGACTAAAAATATACCAAGCCTCTAACAACTGCTTTAGATGCATCCCATAATGTATTTAATGAGGTATTATCTGTGTTATTTTCTTTAAAATATTTTTGTATGCCTTGGGCAATTTGTTCTTTCATGGTGTCATCCAATAATTTTTTTCCCTCATATTTCCAGTGCCTTTCTGTTTGTATTTGCCTAAATAGTTTTAATGTACAAAGGATTGGTGTATGGTCTGACCAAATATTAATGCCAATTTGTATGTCTGATAAAAATTTCATTAAGGATTGGGATAGAATTATGTAATCAATTCGTGTATAAATGTTATGTCTTGCTGAGTAATATGTATAATCTCTCTCATTTTGGTGGGAATGATGCCATACATCATATAGACCATAGCTTTCAAGAAGGGAAAATAAACCTGTATCTGTGTTACCTAAGTTTCGAGGGTTGGGCTGCCTATGTGTTCTGTCTAAAGCCTTATTGGCTATCAGATTAAAGTCCCCTCCTAGTATAACATTATCAGTTTGAAAGGTTTGTAGCTGCAATAATGACTGGTTTAGAAATTCTGATTCATATTTGGAGCACATAAGGTTGCTAGTGTTAGAGGAAAGTCTTCTAAACTGCCTTTTACAAAAAGGAATCTACCTTGAGGATCAGAGATGGTATCTTGTAGTTCAAAGCAGATGTGCTTGGCAAGTAAAATGGCTACTCCCCTCGATTTTGAGTTCCTAGGGGCAAGGAATTGAGTAGCAAACCAGAGGGATTTCAAGACTGGGTGATCTTTAGATTTCAGATGTGTCTCCTGTAGGAACAAAATGTCATGCTTATCTTTCATAATCTGAGAGAGTACACATTTGTGTTTGATTTTGTTGTTTAAGCCACCTACATTATAAGTCATAACTTTTAAAGCATTTATTTTGCAAGTTAAACACTCTAAATATGCTAATAATCTAGTCACGAAATTCTAGAAATATGCTATCATATCCTATAAGTATTAAGGTCACCAAATACCCAATGTAAAACTCTCTAAATTTAACTTCAAAAATATCTATCTAATTCCTGTTATTGAAATCTTAACTGGTAAGTTCTTATACTAAGCTTTACAAGTTCCACACTACTCTAACCAACAAAATAAAACAGTAGTTATAACACAATTATCACAGCAAAGAAGGCAAGGAAAGAAGAACATAACCCCCCTCCCCCAGCCCCATTCCCCCCCACTTTATACTCATAAATCAGGTATCAGGTATTTTTCATTGAAATCAGTTCTGACAGCTTCCACGTCTTCAATTAGAAAGTCAGCAGCAAATATTCAGTTCATAGGTTTCAGGTCTTTTCCAGGATGGGAATCTTGCATTTCTTTTCCGGGGTAAGTGAGAGCTTCCTCTTAGCTGTTTTCTTCAGTAAGTCTGCAGGGACTTCCAAGTGTAGGGCCTTCAACATAGGAATTCCAGAGGCCAGATCCGTGGCTACATATTGTTTGCTAAGGTGTCACACTTGTAATTTGTACAGCATTGTCCATCTGTATTTTATGTTGGCCTGCTGCAGTTTGGGGGTGATTGGTTTCAGTGTTTTCCTGAGAGAAATATGTCCTGAGGAAGATTTGGATAAATGGTAATTTTACAGTCCTGGTATTTTAAGTATCCTTTTTCTCTGGCTGTGTTCAGAAGCAAAGATTTGAATCGTGGATCAGGTATTGTAATTAGAATATCTCTGGGGAGCCTTCTGTTAGGAGACTTAGCACTCCCAATGCGATAAGCTTTATGAAGAATTAATGGAGAGTCATCAGTAAGGTTTAATTCTTGGGACAGCCAGGGTGTTAGGAAATCAATTAGTTCATTAGAAACTTCCACCCCCTCTGCAAAACCAGGCAGTGTAAGGCTATTTTGTCTTACTGTGGCCTCAAGTTGAAGAATACGATCATTTTGCTGAAGGTTTTCATCCTGTAAAGTCATGCCTAAGTTCAAGGCCATGTCTGCAGTCTGTGCAGTTTATGAGAGAGATTTAGTAAAGTCCTGTAGCTGATCATTAATGGGTTTCAATAACCCAGCCATTTGTGCAGAAAGTTTATCTACGTAATAGAGACATCTCCATGGCCTGAAGAGACGTTTGTAAAGTGGCTTGAAAGAATTCCTCCATAGAGGCCTTGTTGTAGGCTGCACTCCCTTCCCTGTCGTCAGGGGCAGCTGTAGGCTTCCCAATCCCCAGGTCCCAGAGGGGGATCCCCCGGTTTTACAGGCTTCCCCCCTCCCCCAGCCAGCTGGCCGGCGGGGGAAGCCCCTCCCCCAGAGCCATCATGCACCTCTATGAACGATTCCCATAGGGAATGATGGGGAATTGATCCGCGGGTATCAGGGGCTCCGAGGGGGCTGTTTTTTGAGATAGAGGCACCAAATTTTCAGTGTAGCATCTAGTGCCTCTCCCCCAAATACCTCCCAAGTTTCAAAAAGATTGGACCAGAGGGTCCAATTCTATGAGCCCCAAAAGAAGGTGCCCCTATCCTTCATTATTTCCTATGGAAGGAAGGCATTTAAAAATTTGTGCAGTCCCTTTAAACGTGATGGCCAGAACTCCCTTGAAGTTCAATTATGCTTGTCACACCCTTGCTCTCAGCTCCACCCCCAATGTCTCCTGGCTCCACCCCCAAAGTCCCCAGATATTTCTTAAATTGGACTTGGCAACCCTAGGCAGCTGCCATTTTTTTTAAAATCACTTGTGCTGCAGTCTGTGAGGATTTTCTTCCCGGGGAGAAGCTTTAGCCAGTCGTTCTGTCTTCTTGGGGGAAGGTGAGCTTGTTCCCCCAGCTTTTTGCATCGTTTAGGGCTGCAAAAGAACGATCCGGCACTGGAACGGGAGGGAAAGAGGACTGTGGGAGTTAGAGCTCTCCTCTCACGTGTCCGCCATGATCACTGGCGATGCTCTGCCCCCTCCCCCCAGTATCTACAGTTAAATGAGTATGACATGCAATTACAATACCTGTGTTATATTCAAACACTTTACAATTAAAGATATCTCACACATATTTTATGGCACTCATATCCATGGGGCATCCCATACACTCAGGTCGTTTTCGCACTCACCTTCCGCCGGCGCGACCCCCCTCTTCACCGCGCAGGATCTGCGCGGATTTCGCACTAAACGCTGCGGAGCAGCCAGAAAAGCCGGAAGCTCCCGGCGCAAAAGCCGCTCAAACTGAAACCGCCAAAAAGCAGTTTGGCGTTTGCGCGGCTTTTGCGATGGGAGCTTCCGGCTTTTCTGGCTGCTCCGCAGCGTTTAGTGCGAAATCCGCGCAGATCCTGCGCGGTGAAGAGGGGGGTCGCGCCGGCGGAAGGTGAGTGCGAAAACGACCACAGTTTATGAGGGATAAATCCTCTTCAACCCAGAGACTAATAAAAAATGCGCAACATGAATGTTGTATTTGCCAGTATAAAATCACACCACTGTGTTCAGTATAAGAAGGATGTGCTACATTAACAGATTTGCATCACTTGTGGAATTTTGTTTTTCTCAGGGGAAACTATCCTGCTATTATTTCCAAAGCTTTATCGGGCCTCTCTTCCTGTTGTCTCTTAGCCAAATGATAGATATTCAGTTCTCCGAATCTTTTTACAGAAGCCAACTGCAAATTCCAATTTTAACACTAGCAATCTAAGTATGCTAACTCTGTGAATGCCACTTCTGCAAAACCAAACCACTTACATAGCTGTAAGATGAGGCACAGGCCAACACAGACAAGATCTTAATTGTTCCTGGTGTAAAATTACTCTGTCTGTAAGCTTTTTTCTTTTCTCAAAAAAAGAAAAAATGCTGCCACAGTGGAATGAAGGCTTTGTGGGATACCTTAAGGTTCTCTCATACAATGAAGTGGTGTTATTCATGTCTCAGGGGATTGGCCACAATCACAGAGGTCAGGAATGAAGCCATGGCTTGGATTTGGAAACTAAAAACCAGTTGACCTTATGTGTTTTTTTGCAGCCCTGCACTTCTATGACCCTGTCCAGCCTAGCATTATGGGACAGGCAGATACCATAACATTTATGACTTTTCCCCATAAAAAGAATGGTTAGGAATTTAAAATCATGAGCCATATGGTATCAAGAAATGCATAGCATTTCTTCTAGACTCAGAATGTTAAATGTTCATGTCACAGTATGTTAGCTTCTTAGGTACAAAATCTCTCTTTTTCACACACACACAAAACACAGAGACACAGACACACTGCAGAATTTTGAAAGTTCTGGGCATTAATAATATAAACATGAGATAAGTCATGCTGACACAAGATTTGTATTTGTATGCCGTGTGTGGCGCTCAGGAGTGGCTGAAGTGAACTAAGAGAGCACTGAGAATGTGCCCCAAAATTCTCCATGACAATGCAAAAGCTTCTGGGTTATGTTACAGGCATGCTTTAATTAGCCTCTATCATAAGCTAAGTAGGAGTGCTGTGAACTTCCTAAAATGCTATTAGCATTCAAATTTACCACACAACTGTTATGTGTTATTCCAGCCCCTCATCAGATCATTTGGATGATTTTGTTCAAAGTTCAAAATCAACGGCATTTTGCATTTTTTTGAGCTGCACAGTTTACAGCATTCAGCTTGGCATCTCTCTGAGCAGCTGGTTTTACAGGATATCTGTAAAAGTTACTTCATATGCTCGCTCTAAAGTAGGTTAGACCTTAGAACATAAACTGCACTTTAAGTTAATGTGTTGCAGTTTATGGTATTTATTTATATTTTTTATTCTATTTATTCTTTTTTACAGAGATTCAAGATGGATTTTAAAAAGATAAAATATGATTTAAAAACATTCCATCAAACAAAGTTCTCTTTGATCTTTGAACAGAAAATAGCTAGCATGGTATAGTGGTTAAGAGTGGTGGACCCTAATCTGGAGAACTGGGTTTGATTCCACATTCTTTCACATGAAGCCAGCTGGGTGACCTTGGGTCAGTCACAGTTCTCTCAGAACTCTCTCAGCCCCACCTACCTCATAAGTTGCCTGTTGTGGAGAGACAAAAGGAAGACAGCTGTAAACCACTAAGAGACTCCATTGGGTGGTGAAGAATGGGGTATAAAAACTAACTCTTCTTTTTCATAAACAAAACAATACAGAGAGGCTAGGATTGAAGAACTGGAAAACAAGGGAAAAAACTGTCTAAGGCAACAAAACAGTCAATTTAGGCAAATAACTGTGGTACCTTTTGCACCTGTGCTGTTGGTGGACAGAAGTTTCTAAATCACCACTGAAATCACACATTCCTCAGAGTCATGGTCAGGTAATGGGTGACCACTTTTCATGCACAGATCACTCAGTTTGTCTCCTCTTTATGCCTGCACAGTATGAATGCATCTTTTAAATGGTTATAAGAAAATCATCCCAGCCATTCACAAAGTTGCATTGCTACTGAAACATTCATGTTTGTGATAAATATCCTACCATTGTAGATTAACTGCTCAACAAGCTGGTCTTTCCTCCAAGAAGTTTAGGTCAGTGTACCTTTTATTTAGGTCAGTGTACCTTTTATTTTATTTTATTATTAGTTTTCATGTGCGTACACACACACTTCTTTCAGTAAAACTTTGTTGGTATTAAAGGTGCCACTGGACTCTTAACTTTATTCTATGAGATAAATTAGTTTAAGAGAGAGTAACTGGTCCAAGATAAGAGATGCATGGTAGAGAGGTTATTTAAACCCAGCCTTCCCTCTGACACTCTAATCTAGGGTTGTCAGCTCACAGGTGAGGACTGGAGACCTCCAAGAATTACAGCTGATCTCCAGATCACAGTCATGCTAGTGTGAGGCTATTTTTGAAATAGTCTTTGGGTCAAGAAAGACTTATAAAGATCACTCAGCACCTATTGGGGATCACATTTCATCTTATCTGGTAGATTTATTTCCTTCCTCTATTTTTCTTAGAATGGTATGGGACAAATGGTGACCTGTGGGGCGCATCTCTGAGACATAAAACACCAAAGCGGAAGTTTCTCTCACACCCACCCCAATATATCTCAAGAACTGGGCCTTATCGCATCCTGCAGCTGGGCACCAGTCATCTGATAAGAGCAAAGACACCTGCAGGCATATAACAGGGCCTGTGTGAAAAACTTTGCTTTCACAGTTCATGCTTCCAAGATAAAGGGATTTGGCTAATTGAAAGTGGAAGGAAATACAGAGTCCATTATTTCTCAAGGAACAGATCAGGCAAATAGCCCTTAGCATGGTCTGTTCCTCTTACCCATCATCCACTGTGGAGTCCCTCTGAAATTACTACAAGTGCATTCAAGATACAGGCAATCCTCTTATTCAGGAATCCATATAGAGCCCATTTGGAATTGTGTAAACTCAGTAATATTATCTCCCATGAGAAAGTTTTCTTTGAAAATCTGGACTTGGTGCATTTTCTAGTATAGCTCCAGAGAAGGAAGTGGTCCACCCATATCTGTTAATTTCGTTGTCATGTGATTATGTATCATGGATTGTTAATCTAGAGGGTAAACTGAAAGAAAAATCTCTGGCTTCAATGGGATGGATGTTCTAGAGTGGTGCAAAGTTCTAGTTCTAGACTTGCACCAAGAAGAGGGATATTCTGAGATTTTTCTTGATTTTTTAAAATATTGCTTGTACCCTTTATTCAACATACGGTATGTCTTTTTTCTTTTAAAAATTAATTAAAAATTAAATTTGAAAAAACCCCCCCCAAACCATGATGCCTGCTGCTAATTTAATTTATTTGATTCAATTTCTATCCCCTTCCCACAAACAGGCTCAGAGCGGGTTACAGCACTGGATTAAAACAATAGATCAGACATAAAATGATAATATTCTAACCCCTAAAATGATGGTGCTCCAACAATTGGTGCCCCAAAAACATTCAAGTAAAAAAGATGGTAAATGCCCTATTCTCCACTGGGTGGGCGAGGCTTGTCATTTAGAATCCTCAAGTCACCTTATAATGAGGATAGACGATAGCAAGTGATATTAGTGATGTCATGGCTTCTTTTGAATGGTCACCTCTAGCCCTGAGGGCATGCTTTGCATGTAAAAGTTTCCTTTGTAAATATCACCTATGTTTTTAGATAGTTTTGGTGGTTTTATGCTGTGTTTTTTATTGGTCATATTTTTGTAGTAATGACTATTGGATTTTATACTATATTGTATTTTTATATAGAGTTCTGTTCCTATTCCTACTTACCATTTCACTCAACTGACATCAGAGGAAGAGTGTACTACTCACTGTTTGTTGCTTTAAATTGCAAAGAAAAGCAAGATATAATTTTTTAAAATAAAAATATTAGAGCTCAGCAAACTAATTTTCAAAACTGTGCAAGTTACTTTGGGAATCATGATTCCCAACAAGGGTAGCCAGCCTCCTGGTGACTGGAGATCCCCTGGAATTACAACTGACAGAGGTCAATTCCCCTGGAGAAAATGGATGCTTATAGGGGTGGCCAGTGGTAGCTCTCCAGATGTTTTTTGCCTACAACTCCCATCAGCCCCAGCCAGCATGGCCAATGCAGACTCGCCCCACCCCCATTCAGCCTGGCCCTGGAGCTTTAAAGGCACACACACCTTTCAAAAAGCAAGCCTTTCCCTGGTGTGTTCTAGGCCTTTGGAGGTAGAAAGACACATGGTGGCTGTGGAGGCAGGGCCTCCCCTGTTGGCCAGCTGACTGGGGCAGGAAGGAGCCTGCTAAACTGGGGAATCCCCCGCTGGGACCTGGGGATTGGCAAGCCTACTGCCCTCCCCAGACTCCACCCCTGCAAATGTCCAGGTATTTCCAACTCAGACCTGGCATGCCTAAGGAGAATTGATCTCTATTGTCTGGAGATCAGTTGTAATAGCAGGAGATCACCAGGCCCCACTTGGAGCTGGCAGCCCTTTCTGTAGGAAAGCCAAAAAGATAAGGGGGATGAAGAAAGCAAAAGCCTCTCCACTGTATCTTTTTACATTTTTAACAATTTCTTTATGGCAGCTTTGCAGCACCTTCATATACTGGTAGGGTTACTAACTCCATGTCTAGAAATTTCTGGAGATTTGGGGTGAAGCCGGAGAAGTATGAGGTAGGTTATAATGCCATAGAATCCACTATCTGAAGCAGCCATTTTCTCCATTTGAACTAATCTCTGTAGTCTGCAGATCAGCTGTAATTTTGGGAGACTAACAATCCTAGGAACCCAGGCTACATTCTGTTTTAACCAGTCTGCAACTTGCAACAGTCCTCTGTAGAGTCAGGAGTAGGGATGGGCACAGACCAGAAAATGCTGGTTCAGTTCACGAACAGAACTGGACCGGTTCCCAGACCAGTTTGCGAACCGAACCACAGCTTGGTTCACGAACCACTTCGCAAACTGGTCAGGTTTTTTAAAAGCTCCACACAGGGCTTCGAGGTTCCAAAATGGCAGGTTGTCTCCAGATCACTCTCCTCAATGTACCCACCAAGTTTGGCCCACATTGGACTTCAGGGGGCTGAGTTACAGACCCCTGAAAAAGGTCATTCAGTGCAATGCTTTTCAAAGGAATGTCATTTCTGCTGGTTCAGGAGTGACAAAAACTGACCTGGGTGAGCTAGAGGGCTTCATCGCACACAATTCCTCTCTGGGGTGACCCTCCACATGTTACATGCATGTCAGATTTGGGGGGAATCTGTTGGGTTTCTGATGCAATTTCACTTCCTGTTGTCATGAGTTAATTAAATGTTTGTATATGCATGCTGATTTTTAGCCAATGAGAATGTTTGCACGTACTTCCCGCCAAGGCCAGGTGTCAATATGCATAGTGACCAGTGAGGGAGAGCCCTAATAGGCTAATCCATATTTGGGTGGTGGTCTGAGGGAAAACATTTGGTCAGTTTTATTGCCCTTTGTCTAAAGCCCTTAGAAGTTGAAGTTAGGACTCCAGAGAGTCGAGATGTAGTCTAGAAGTTAGAAAAAATATTGAATCCTTTGTTTTCTAGAAATCCCAGTCAACCCTTTCCTCATTAGAAAAGTAAACTACTTTTATTCTTAAGCTAAACCGTGTGCCTGGCTGCTTTTTGTGGTTATCTCCACGTTACTCTGCTAAAGGTATATGTAAATCCTAACAGAATCCAACTAGCAGACCACCAAGCAAGGTGTCTCCTGGAAACTGTTTTTGGGGGAGTTGTCCTTCACCATTTTGAGACACTACAATGTGGACCTGGTTAAGCTACAGGCATCAGACTCCCAGAGTACCTCCCCAGGGATCACCCACATGGCTGCAGGTGGCTGTGTCTTCCTGGGACCACCCAGGCCTGGTGACATGATGACTGATTGGGGCCAAGCCTTCCATCCTACCTGGGAAGGTGACAAGGACAACCAAGCCTGGCAACCAGGACTCATTGCACAGCTGTGGGAGGGGGCACTGTTGGACTAGCTAAGGGAATATTTGGGAATATGTGGCAGAGGAGAAAGGATGCTTTTTTGGAGGAGCATAAAGGGTACCCCACAGCCGGGGAAGAGGACAGTTGATCAAACCTCCCAGAAATCTGTAGATAGTTTGGGTGCCTGAGTGGAAGAGGAGAGAGGAAAGCCCACAGGCAGAGACTCAAGCAATGCAGGAAGAAACAAAGTGCTTTTTGGAGGAGCAGAAAGGGGACCCCACAGTCAGAGAAGAGGGCAGTTAGCCAAGCCCCCCAGAAATCTGTAGATAGTTTGGGTGCCTGAGTGGGAGAGGAGAGAGGAAACCCTCCAGGCAGAGACTCAAGCAACACAGGAAGAAACAGGGTTTTTTTTGAAGAGCAGAAAGGGGACCCTACAGCCAGCATGCAAAGAAAGGGCGGTTTTCAGAACCCGCAAAAATGAATAATCCACCCCCAAATCAGATCAAAAACATGTTTTAAAATTTAAAAAATCTATCCATGTTTCCCACTCCTCACAGCAAAGAAAAAGGTGGGGGGGGGCAGGAAGAAATGTAGCTCTGATTGCAAGGAAAGGAGAAAAAAGAGAGAGGTGATGCTTTTATTCCAGCGCTTTGTATAGAGGCCAGGGGATTCAACAAGTTTCTCCACCCACCCCAGTAATTCCTCCCCCCCTCAGTCCACCAAAAGATATTCTTTCATGCGCAAGGAGAACAAGACTTGCAAAACCCAGATGCAAACAGAGGACAGGAATGCGCCTCCAGTGATTATATACATTCCCCCCCCCCCCAACATCCTGAGGAAGTCAGATTGATGCCTGTTATTGGAAATCAGACTTGCCTGTCAGCTTCAGACTGTCACAATTGATCCCTCAATGGCTGGAAATATCCCAGCACGAAACTCCATGGGTGGAGTTTCTTTGCCAAGAGTGAACAAGAGGTTCCGAACTGGGCAGAAAGTTCGGAGATTTCCTGGTCCAAACATGTGACTTTCAAACCGAACTTTTCAAACCTCGAACAAGGTAAAGTCTGGGCCAGATTTTGTTCAGTGTTTGGGTCTGTGCCCATCCCTGGTCAGGAGTGTACTAAAGCACTAGATTACTGTGGAAATAGATGCATTTTCACATTCTAAAATGTGGCAGGATTCTGTTAATAGTTTATGTGCTTAATACATATTTTATCATTGTGCACAAGAAGGATCCATTGTTGAACTAACAACACATGAAAGTCATACTAATACTTCTGCTTTCCCTGCTTCTCTGCAAGTAAAACAAATGCACTGTAATTTTGAATGGTAGATCAAATGTGTTTCTCTGGTTTGGGGATGGGGAGATAACTCTCCGCACTTGCCAATAGCCCCACTTCAAAGAAGAAGATGCTATAAGGTCACCTCCATGCTTGAAAGGAGACAGATGGAGCATAACAACAGGGTCTCAGACTCAGACCAATTTCCCACTAGCCTTATGCAGCTCTCACACTCCTCTGCAAGGCTTCCATTGGATTTCACACTATCTGCCCTGGGGCTGCAACTCGCCCCGCCTCTTTCACGCAGCAAACAAGATCCTCTAAAAACCAGTTTTTATTTGCTGCAAGAAAAAGGCAAAACTAGTTGCAGCCCCGGGGCAGATTCTGCAAAATCCGATGGAAGCCTCATGGAGAAGAGGAGCATGAGAGCGGCATAAGGCTAGTAGGAAATTGGTCTCAGTCAGCTGCTCTCAGCATCCCACAATTAAGGATATATAAGAACATAAGAGAAGCCATGTTGGATCAGGCCAACGGCCCATCAAGTCCAACACTCTGTGTCACACAGTGGCAAAAAATTTTATATACACACATACACTGTGGCTAATAGCCACTGATGGACCTGTGCTCCATATTTTTATCTAAACCCTTCTTGAAGGTGGCTATACTTGTGGCCACCACCACCTCCTGTGGCAGTGAATTCCACATGTTAATCACCCTTTGGGTGAAGAAGTACTTCCTTTTATCCGTTTTAACCTGTTTGCTCAGCAATTTCATCGAATGCCCACGAGTTCTTGTATTGTGAGAAAGGGAGAAAAGTACTTCTTTCTCTACTTTCTCCATCCCATGCATTATCTTGTAAACCTCTATCATGTCACCCCGCAGTCGACGTTTCTCCAAGCTAAAGAGCCCCAAGCGTTTCAACCTTTCTTCATAGGGAAAGTGCTCCAGCCCTTTAATCATTCTAGTTGCCCTTCTCTGGACTTTCTCCAATGCTATAATATCCTTTTTGAGGTGCGGCGACCAGAACTGCACACAGTACTCCAAATGAGACCGCACCATCAATTTATACAGGAGCATTATGATACTGGCTGATTTGTTTTCTTTTTTTTTTTTAAAATATTTTTATAGTTTATTAAATTAATATATTGTGTACAAGCCTGTTACCATACAAAAGAAAATATTATTAAAACAGAGTCGAAGGCAGTGTTTTCACTAATTATATATACATTCAAATTCCATTATCTCTATTCACCATTTACTACATTCACCTTCACTATTACATTACAAATTAAACCCATTTATCCTTTTCACTTGCACTCAAGGAAAACTCATTAAAGATATTTTATCGATGACGCTTGACACCTTGCATAATACTTTACTTCCATACACCTTTAACCATCTGTATGACCTGCCCCCCTAGTCTAACTATTTGCTTTGGCATTCCATTCCGCAGCACCATCCAATTATGAATCCTCCATTTTTGGTATTTCTTTCCTATTAAATCCTCCATTTTTGGTATTTCTTCTGTTTACGCCAATTTCTCTCTTGGTTATTTAAAACCTCTCTTGGTTTTGGAGTTAACTGCCTAATTATCCATAATATCTCTTTCATTTTTTTATTTTTCTGACCTCTAGATCTAATAAGTTTCTCCCTTTCCCTTCTCCAAACTACATCTTTGATCTGTTTCCTTATGTCTCTTGAATGTATTTCTCTAAGTGAGCCATTCTTTTTTAGCTTTAGAGAGTTTAACCTATATATATATTTAATTTCCCTCTCAGGTTTTTTTTGTTCTTTTTCCAGCGTGGGGGTCAATGTTTCTACTACTGAACAAAATAAATCCTCATTTATTTCTTCTGATATGCTTAAAAATCTTGAAGTATATTTTACCTTATACATGTCTGATCTAGTAATCCTGTTCTCTGATTCTTCCTGTTTAATTTCCAAGTCGCCTGTACCTTGCTCCTTTAGTATTTGTTTTGTGTCAATAGAATTTTTGGTTTGTGTCAACTTTGTCATATCCGTTTTTATGTCCTTCAATCCATTTTCTAATCCATCAAGCTTAAATTTTAATCCCCCTATCTGTTCCATTAAATTGTTCTGCATCTGATTTAATGCCCCCATAAAAAAGTCTTCAAAAGATGACTGAAATATTTTGAGAGCATCCTGCGACAACATGATTCCCTCTATCATTGAGTTAAGCAGGAGAAATTCAAATTATCATATAATAATATAGAATGAAGACACCTCACTACCTCTTGCAGACTACATACACTCACTTCTTCATTCATTCTCCATCCTAATCCTTTCTCATTAACCATACACTTTTACTTAGACCCACACACATTCACACACTTTTGTAAATTATACAGTGATAGACTAACAGCATTTAATTCCTTGCTTTCCCTCTCTTTCTTCTTTCTTCCTTCAGTCCTTCTGTTTCCCCTTTCTTCCTCTTCTTCTTTGTCCGTTTTCCCCCTTTTTGTCTTTCTGGTCTTTCTAGTCTTTAAATTTCTTCTTCCAAGTTACTTATATTATATTGATCAAACTCAGTCTTTTAATGAACTATTCACTATTCTACAGCTCTTAGACCAAAAAAAATAGTCCACCTAATCCTTAATATAAATCAGATCTTCTATAACATTGTATATTTTCTCCCATCCGATCTCCACAACACGTAGCAATCTTTACACACAGTGTTTTAAATGAGTCTTTAGTTTTAGGCAAGTTTCAAGAAGTTTACTTTCTAATTCGAGGTCTTTCCACTCTTGTAGCACAGAGTTGTCACTTTCTGCCTCCTCTCTTTTCCACGCTCTTCAACAGTTATGGTGTAACGTACTCGAAGCGGAGACGAGAGTAGGGCAACATAGTTTATTAGGAGCACGTTGCAAGAGAGGGAGCACGCGGGCCGGGCCCCGCTTATGTACATTTACCCGGTTCAGCCTCCTGTACAGGTCAGGCCAATCCTGGCCTGTTAAACTTCCCGCCGTGGATGTAGTAGGCGGGGATTCCGCGCCCCGCGCTAGAGATGCCTGGGATACCCAGCCGCCTCTGCGCGTGGGCGCGTATTTCAGCCAATACATTACACTCCTCCCCCCCTAGTTAACGAACATAGTCTTTAAGATACGCGGGCGGTCGGCTCTCCCTGGTGGACCGTCTGGGAAGGTCCTGTGGGGGGGGTGCTGCTTCCCTGGCGGGCACGTCTGGGGGTTGTGGTGCCGCCAGAGGCGGCGGGTTTGGTTCCTCGGGCCGGTCGGGCTCGGTGGGCCCCTGCACTTCGGGCGGCGGCCCTGCTGTCATTGGGGGCGCGTCGTCTGGCCGGCCTCTGGTTGGCTCCGCCTCCTCTATGTCTGCCGGGTCCTCGGGCAGCGTCCGGCGGCGAAGCTGGTTGATGTGCCGCCGTAGGACCTGGCCCCCCTCGGTCGATATGTCGTAGTGGCAGGACCCCGTTACTCGTAACACTCTGCCCGCCACCCATTCAGGTCCCCTCGCGTAGTTCCGGGCATAAACTGGGTCGCCTGCGAAGAACCCCCTTGCCGCGTCCCGGACCTCGGGACTTCCGCTGGGGTCAGCGGTCCTGTCTGGGTGTAGTCGGTCCAGCCGTGTTATGAGTTTGCGCCCCATGAGGAGCTCGGCCGGACTGACCCCGGTGGCCGGGTTGGGGGTGACCCGGTTGTCGAAAAGGAACGCAGCTAGTCTGTGGTCCCAGTCTCCCTGAACGATGCAGCTTAAGGCTTCCTTGGTTGTGCGGACCATCCGCTCCGCCTGGCCGTTGGTGGCCGGGTGAAAGGGGGCGGAGCGAATGTGTTTAATCAGGTATCTATTGAGGAACCCTTGGAAGTCCGCCGCTGTGAATGCTGTCCCGTTATCTGAGACTATGGTATCCAGAATACCGTGTGTGCACAAGACCCTGCGCAGCGCTTTGATGGCGGCAGCCGCTGAGGTGGACCCTACGGGAATGACCTCCAGCCATTTGGAATAGGCGTCCACAATGATCATGAAGGTTTGACCCTGGAATGGCCCCGCAAAATCGATGTGGAGCCTCGACCAGGGCTTCCGGGTGGACTCCCACCGTGTGGCGGGGGCGCTGGGGGGCGCAGGCCTTGACTCCTGACACGTTTGACACCTGCGCACCCACGTCTCAATCTCCCCGTCCATTCCCGGCCACCAGACGTAGCTCCTGGCTAACGCCTTCATTCGGACTATGCCGGGATGGGTCTCGTGTAGGGATTCCAGGACTCGCTTTTGCAGCGGAGGCGGGACCACCACCCTGCTTCCCCATAATAGGCACCCCTTGTGCGCGGCTAGTTCCTCCCTCCTGGTCGTGTATGGTTTGAATTCTTCCCCCATGTTCCCCTCCGGCCAGCCCCTCATCACCCAGTCGAGCACCCTCGCCAGTGTTTTGTGTTTCTGTGTTGCCTTGGCGACCTCCGCCGCGTGGAGGGGCTGCTCCGGGAGGCTCTCTATCATCATGACCTGGTGTGCGGGGGCGGGGTCTGGGCCTACTTCTGGGAGCGGCAAGCGGCTGAGCGCGTCCGCGTGGCCCATGGCCTTGCCTGCCCTGTGCACCAGTGTGTACGTGTAGGAGTTGAGGAATTGGTTCCACCTCAACACGCGCTGTGAGAGAATTTGGGGGGTTTGCCGGTCAGGGGCCAACAGGCCTAGGAGAGGCTTGTGGTCGGTGGCAATAGTGAACCTCCGCCCGTACAGATATTCGTGGAACTTGCGGACCCCCGCCACGATTGCCAGTGCCTCTTTGTCTATTTGCGCGTAGTTGCGCTCGGCTGGTGTCAGTGTGCGGGAGTAGTATGCGACCGGTACCTCCCTCCCGTCGGGTAGTTGGTGCCCCAGGACTGCTCCCACCCCGTATGGCGACGCATCGCATGCCAGGATGACGGGGAGGCCCTCGTCAAAATGGTGGAGCACCGCATTAGACACCAACACATCCTTGACTGCCTGAAACGCGGCCGCTTGGCGTTTGCCCCAAACCCAAGGGGCTTTTTTGTCCAGCAGGCGGTGCAGGGGCTCTGCTAGGGCCGCCTTGTGGGGAAGAAATGAATGGTAAAAGTTAAGCACCCCCAAGAAGCTTTGTAGCTCCGCTTTGCAGGTGGGGGCTGGCGCTTGCACAATGGCTCGGGTCTTCTCTTCCGTTGGGTGGATCCCCGCTGCGTCTACGGCGAACCCCAGGAACTCCACCCGTGGGACCCCCAACAGGCATTTCTCCCTCTTGACTTTGAGCCCCGCTGCCTGGAACCGGCGGAGTACCTCTCTTAGGCGGTTGCCGAATTCTTCGGGGTCCGGGGCGGCGACTAGCACGTCATCAAAAAACGGCTGGACTCCCGGGATCCCTTTCAGGAGAGCGTCCATTATACTCTGGAAGATCCCGGGAGCGACGCTAACCCCGAATTGGAGCCTCCTCACCCTGAAGGCCCCCCTGTGTGTCACTATCGTTTGGGCTTCCGCCGTCTTAGCATCTACCGGGAGCTGTTGGTAGGCCTGTGCCAGGTCCAGCTTCCCGAAGATCTTGGACCCCGCTAGGGCAGCCAGAACGTGGCTTACCACCGGCACTGGGTAGGGGTTATCCTGCAGTGCCTTGTTTATCGTGCATTTATAGTCTGCACAGATCCGCACCTCCCCGTTTGGCTTGATGGGGGTTACGATGGGGGTCTCCCAGGTGGCGTAGTCCACAGGCTCCAGGACTCCCTGGGCTGTGAGGCGGTCTAGTTCGGCCTCTATTTTTGGCTTTAAAGCGAACGGGACCCTCCTCGCCTTGAGCCGGATCGGCCGGACCGTGGGGTCTAGCGGTAGGGAGATGGCCGGCCCTTTGTAGCTCCCCAGAGAACCATCGAACACGTCAGGGAACTCTTGGCATATCTCCCCGAACCCCCTGGGTGTTAGGGTTTGCCCCACCCCTTCCACCCGGATCCCCAGGGGTTTGAACCACGCCAGTCCCAGCAGGGTGGCAAGCTGGCGCTTTACCACCAGGATGTCCAGCGGGCCGTAGAAGGACCCCCGCTCGACTTGCACCCGCGCCCACCCCGCGATTTGCACCGGATTCTTCTGAAAGCCCCGGAGTATGAAGTTCACCGGCCTTATTTGCAGCCGCTGGGGAGGGCACAGCTTCCTCAGGGTTTCCTCCGCTATAATGGAGATGGAGGAACCAGAGCCCACTTCCATTTGGCAGGGGTTCCCCTCGATGAGGACCGCCATTTTGATTTTATCGGGGGTGGATAGGGGCAAGTTCAGTACCTGCAGGGACGTGGAGTCCGTGGAGTGGAACTCCGCCGACTCGTGGTGCGTGGTCGGCCTCCGGCGGTTGGGCTTGGCTCGGCAAGCCCTCGCAATGTGGCCCGTTTTTCCGCAGCTCCGGCAGTCCCAGGTCCGGTATCGGCAGTCCCGCCTGTCGTGGGGGTCGCCGCAGCTGGCGCACTTGGTGGCCGGGACCCTCTCCGTCGCTGGGGGTCTTTCGGCCGCTCGGGGGCGTTGGGCGGCTCTGCTGGGTGGCCCGGCTGGGCGGCGCAGCTGGTGGGCTTCTTCCTCCTCTGGGCAGTCGTGGTCCAGCTCCTCGTGGTGGGCGGCTTCTGTCCGGGCCTTGGGGAAGGTCCTGGAGGTCCTCTCGAACGCCACCGCCTCGCTGAAGGCGCTCTGGAGGGTGAGCTCTTCTTTGGCGAAGAGCTTCTGCTGGAGCCTCTCGTCGCGGAGGCCCCACGTGAATCGGTCGGCCAGGGTGTCTTCCAGCTGGGGGAAATTGCAGTTCCCGGCGATCTTGCGGAGAGCCGCCAGGTAGTCGGCGGCCGATTCCCCCACGGCCTGGTCCCTTCTGTGGAACAGGAACCGACGGGCCACCCGCGAAGGCTGTGGCGAGAAATGGCCGGTGAGGAGCCTGATGATCTCCTCGTAGGACTTCTCCGTGAGGCGGGCGGGAGCCGAGAGACCCTTGGCGATCTCGAACGTGGCTGGCCCGCAGATGCTCAGGAGAACGTCCCTCTTTGAGCCTGCGTCGGTGACCTTGTTGGCCCTTAGGTAGAACTCGACTCGCTCCGCGTAGGACTCCCAGGCCTCGGGATTGGCGGGGTCGAATGTCTCGAGGTAGCCGGTGGTTCCGCTCTGGGTGGCCATTGCGGCAGCGGTCAGGCCTCGTGGTTGCCCTAGATCTCCGTGGTAGCCGCTGAGGCTAAGATCCCATCCTCGTCGCCAGTGTAACGTACTCGAAGCGGAGACGAGAGTAGGGCAACATAGTTTATTAGGAGCACGTTGCAAGAGAGGGAGCACGCGGGCCGGGCCCCGCGTATGTACATTTACCCGGTTCAGCCTCCTGTACAGGTCAGGCCAATCCTGGCCTGTTAAACTTCCCACCGTGGATGTAGTAGGCGGGGATTCCGCGCCCCGCGCTAGAGATGCCTGGGATACCCAGCCGCCTCTGCGCGTGGGCGCGTATTTCAGCCAATACATTACATATGGTGTTTGTTAGCCAAGGAGAGGAGGTGAGACAGGGAAAGAAAAAATCAGTTTGCTCCTTAGGTGCCAAATCCGCTGCTGCTGCCACCGCTCACCTCCTTTCCTCCTTCCTCCGACTTTGTTCCTCTGCTCCTCTTGCCAGCCACAAAGTAGTTGTCTCAAAGTAGTTCTCTCAGCCACACCCACATACACGACCGAGGCAAGCCCAATTTGCAGCCATAACAAAAAGCGCCTTACTTCAGGTATATACTGTCCTTTTTTTTTTCCTTTTCGTCTCCTCTTAGTCTTCTGTTTTTGGGTTAGTTTCATTTACTTCCACCAAACGCCTTCCACCTTCACCTCTGTCTCCGGTAGCTGAGACTCTCTCACCTAATGGCGCACGATGCGGTTGGGGCAAAGGGAGGGTAGAAAAGCCAGGAACCTAAAAGTTCCCCCGTGCCTCTCCCCAAGACCCCTTCTGCTAGCAATGCTCCTCCGACGGGAGCTTGCTGGGTCCTAAAACCCCCCAAGCCGCACGGTTCGATCCATTCCTGCCCTGATGGCTTGAAACGCGACCGCTTCGTCTCGCTGTAACCGGAAGTGCCGCTGATTTGTTTTCAATTCCCTTCCTAATAATTCCCAGCATGGCGTTGGCCTTTTTTATTGCAAACGCACACTGTCTTGACATTTTCAGTGAGTTATCTACCACGACCCCAAGATCTCTCTCTTGGTCAGTCTCTGCCAGTTCACACCCCATCAACTTGTATTTGTAGCTGGGATTCTTGGCCCCAATGTGCATTACTTTGCACTTGGCCACATTGAACCGCATCTGCCACGTTGACGCCCACTCACCCAGCATATATCTGCTCATAAATCTTCAGTTTTGATATCTTTATTTCCTTGACTATGTTTCCCCTTCCAGCTGAATCCAAGCAAATAGTAGCCATATAAACAAAGATCTAGGTGGGCAGCTGTGTTGGTCTGGAGCAGTAGGCTGCCCTCTTGGATCTATCTTCATGGAAGGCACCCCATTAAGCCACATGGAATGGAACCCCATCAACCTTGAAACCTGTTCATATAAACTAAGCTTGTTATTCCTGTTTGGTCCTTGGACCTATTAAACATCTTCATTAAGCTGTATGCTAATCTACTGCTCACCCTCTACCTAGATGTATGGACAAGTAACTTAAATTTCATTGTTATCAGAAGAAGCATGCGTGCACACAAAAGGTCATATCTTGAATAAAACTTTGTTGGTCTTAAAGGTGACACTGGACTCAAATTTTGTTAAACTGGCTTTCAGTATGTGAAAATGCATCTCCTGATTTGGAAATTGAAGCTTAATAACACTGGCTGCAGAGATATTCTCTCTTTCCTCTGATTGATATTTCTTTTGGATATTTTCTGCCCCAGCCTTAGTTGACCCCAGACCCTCCCCTTGCCCCAAACTTGGTTTTAATCCTCACTCCTTACGCATTAGGGTGGGAAATAGGATACAAGACTGGCCTAATTATAGCTGATAACATATACAGCATTCCCTGGGACCTCTGGCTTTTGTAGAGTGTCTGCCCATTCTTTAGAAGGAGTAAAGGTTGAGTTTGAGAAATAGGACATGAGTCGTGATCTTTGGCTGCTGTTTCCATACACACACCCTTCTTCCCTTCTAAGTCCTGCCCTCCTAAACTGAAGTAGGGAAAATGAACTGGACCAAAAGTTCCCTCCCAGTGCAGGAAGTCATGCCCTATCAAGAAACACACTGCCTTGAAGTTATTTCCTCTCCGTTCCATGACCTGCCATTCCAAACTATTTGTTTCATATCCTGCTTTTTACAAGAATTCATTCCTCATCCTGGGCCATTTCTTGAATAAAAAATGGGGCCTCTGCTTCAGGGTACTGTCCCCTCCCAGTGGGTTTAAAGCTACCCGTGGAGCTTATTTCCTGCTAGGGAAACTGAACAGGGTGGGAAAGAGCTAAAACACAATCCCTTGGACACCCTGAAATGAAATTAACATAAATCAAACAGCACACCTTCACCATTACCTTTAGCCAGCCATTGTGCATGCTTAACAAGTCAACATGAGCACTGAGCACCAACCATTTTGAAAGAATTTATCCACTCATTGAAGCAGAGCAGAAGTATTGAGTGAATTTCCACCACAAATGGTACAAACAGTACACATGAACAGACTGCTTGAATAAGCTATTAATTAAATGTGCATCGGAGGCTCAAGGCAGAGATCTGTGACTCGAATTAGAGTTGTATAATTTGACCCTGAAAAGCAGCCATGGGATCTGGACTTGTCATGGCACTGAAGAAGAAGAATTGCAGATTTATACCCCGCCCTTCTCTCTGAATCAGAGACTCAAAGCGGCTTACAATCTCCTTTATCTTCTCCCTGCACAACAGACACCCTGTGAGGTGGATGGGGCTGAGAGGGCTCTCACAGCAGCTGCCCTTTCAAGGACAACCTCTGCCAGAGCTATGGCTGACCCAAGGCCATGCCAGCAGGTGCAAGTGTAGAAGTGGGGAATCGAACCCGGTTCTCCCAGATAAGAGTCCGCACAAGAATTCATTCCTCATCCTGGGCCATTTCTTGAATAAAAAATGGGGCCTCTGCTTCAGGGTACTGTCCCCTCCCAGTGGGTTTAAAGCTACCCGTGGAGCTTATTTCCTGCTAGGGAAACTGAACAGGGTGGGAAAGAGCTAAAACACAATCCCCCCAGCTCCCAGCACTCATTCATACTGCCTCTTTCCCAAATCTGCTTTTCAGGCAAAAATTACATACATTTATCAAGTTGCAACCAACTTACAGTGACCTCAGCAAGACTCTTTCAAGGCAAGTGAGAAGTGGATGTCATTTACCATTGCCTTCCTCAGCAGAGCCTTCCTTGCTGGTTTTCCACCGTAGTACTGACCCTGATTAGCTTCCAAGATCTGACAAGATTGGACTCCATACCATGCTGCCTTCCTTCCTCCAGTCCAAATTACACACATCTGGAATTCCGGTAATCAAACCCCAGTGTGATTCATGGTTTGATCATGATAGTCCATTAGGGTTTTTAGGCTGCAGCCCTAAAATTTAAGATACTTACTGTGGCTCCTTAATACAGTGGTACTTACTTCCAAGTCAATGTGCATAAGATCTGCCTGCGACTCCATCATTGATGTCTATATTTGTCCTATCACATCTGTACAACTTATTTGCCTGAGCAGACAATTTTTTGTAGAAAAAGCCCAGCAAGAACTTATTTGCATATTAGGCCACACCCCCTGACACCAAGCCATTCGGAATTGTGTTCCTGTGCATTCCTGCTCAAAAAAAGCTCTGTGTCTCAGCCTTCTCTAAGTAATTTGTTAGGCTGAATTCCAGCCAGTTAATGAAAAGATACATCCTCTAAGGTTACTGGAAGGAGGGCCAATCTAACTGTTAAACAAAGTATGACATTTACTCAAGTACACCAGATAAAGGCTGCATCCACCCAATCAAAATTCCCCTTTTCCCTGTCATTGCTATGGAGAATGCAGAAACATTTAAACTGGCAACATATTGCCCATACAGGAGTTTTCAGTGTACTTTTCTCTGTCAGTCACCATTTCCCCTGCATTTTTCCTCTGCCATGCCACCAGAGAATTTTTCTCTAGGCTTTTAAAATAATTAATTGCTAGGTCCCTGTAGTGTTATAATGATCTATTATCATAAATGGCCAGTTCCTCAGAATTCTCAGCTTTCATTTTGAAAAAGGTGGTGTCAGAAGCAGGGGACCAGGGAGGGCCTCTACTGGCTGCCAGAGCACCCACCCAGCCCCTGTCTTCCTTCTTAAGAAAACATCTTCTATCTGTGATCAAAGAGAGACAAGAGGACACAGGCAGTATAATAATGACAGGTTTATTATAAGAGCTCATGAAGAAACAAATGGGTTGTAAAAACTTTTAGTGGAATAGTGAATATGAAAATAGTAAAGGTGATAGGAAGGAAAAATAAAAGCCCTGACACGACTAGCTAATGCCTACAGATTCACCACTCCTTGGGTGAAGGAACCCTCTTGACTACATCTTCTTCAGAGAAAACAACCTCCCTTTACAGCCAGGCCTATTTATTCTTTCTTCCCAGGTCCCACCCCTCTGTTCTTCACCGGGCAAGTTTTCCCTCCTAAACTTCTGCTCACCCAATTAGAGGAACAGAAGGGATCTTTTCACCATCAGAAAAGAAGAACTGGCTTATATTGACGTGGTACAGCACCACATAATGGTTTTAAAATTGTAACTGTATTTTATTGGTTTTTAAATTGTAAATATAAATGCTGCTAGCTGCCCTGAGTCCGGGATAGAAATTTAGGGTGGGTAAGTAAGTAAGTAAATAAATAAATAAATGTAGGGTGGGATAGAAATTTAGGGTAAATTAAATAAATAAACAAATAAATAAATAAATAAATAAATAAGTGTAGGCCCTGTAGTAGGGTTGCCAGGTCCAACTCAGAAAATACCTGGAGACTTTGGGAGTGGAGCCAGCAGACTTTCCCATTCCCTAAAATAAATAAATAAAATTTCAGCAATGCAGTCCCCCTGAATACAGTCTTTATTTTCTCATCTCCCAGCAGCTGGCTGCACTTCCACTATATAAAAGTGAACACAACCACACACACTCACAAAGCAGCCAAAATAAACAGTTTGCAAGCACACACTTTTGTGATTTCACTGGAGCAACTTTCTCATGGGAGTTGCTGAATGTAACCATCTGCTGTATTTCCACCAACTTCCTCAGACTAACACAGGAAACAAAAGATTCTAGTTTATTCTTTACTATGCAAATAACTTCTGAAGGGAATGTAAAACAAACAGAGGGACTGGGCTCTCTTCCTTTCTCACAGCTTCCCAGACTCACTAGGAACAGCCATGTAAGTCTGCTGGCTCACCCCACCCCCATTCAGCCTTGCTCTTACTGTTATTTAAAGGCACACACACGCCTTCCAAGTTTCCAAGCTTTTTCTAAGCCTTCCAAGGTAGAAAGGCACATTATGGCTCTTGGGCCGGGGCTTTCCCTCTCTGGCCAGCTTCCTGGCAGTGGGAAGGAGCCTGCAAAACTGGAAGGTCCCCCACCGGGACTTGGGGACTGGTAAGTCTACCCTGTAGGTACTCTAACACAGGCTTACCTGGAGCCTATAGGCCTCACTAGACCTAGGATCATGACAGCTGGTCTCTAGCCTTTTTTCCTGTGGTGTCATAAGGGGAAATTCCCCCTATCTCTTCAACCAAAACGGCTAGAGACTTTTTTAAAAATGAAAGCTGCAATTTTCTAAGGTACTATTGGTCAAGTCATTACATTGTTATTGTTATCATATTATTGCCCTGTAATGAAATAGAAACAACTGTTTTTTGGTTGGGTGTTTTTTAAAAAAGCTTCTAAAAAGCATTCTGTTGGTACTGTGGGGAAAATGTGGGGTGGGGGGTGGGGGCTGAGTCAAGAAAAATGGCACTGTGGGCAGGACTTTCTAAAAGCCTTCCAAATAGCTAATGCAGTTGGACAGCATTATTTCTACCAAACCAGATTTGAGAAAGAAGATACCAAGGACAGATAAAGCCTGGGAAGTGGACAATTAGAAGATAATGTCATGTGGACGCTTCCAAAAATGACTGCTGCAATGTGGAAGCCAAGATGGTGAAAAAACGGTGTGTGGATGTAGTAAACATACCAGAAATAAGTAGTGGAAACAA
Source organism: Heteronotia binoei (assembly GCF_032191835.1). Classification (NCBI taxonomy): domain Eukaryota; kingdom Metazoa; phylum Chordata; class Lepidosauria; order Squamata; family Gekkonidae; genus Heteronotia; species Heteronotia binoei. The sequence goes on along the minus strand of NC_083228.1, from coordinate 87,879,514 downwards.
CAAACACATCCCCATAATTTCATACATCTTCATTTGTGAATATTACTGAATAGGACTACTGTACAGAAAAGAATAAGAATTATGTTTACAGAAGGGGGTATGAAAGCACAGCAAGCCAGTGACTTGACAAGAAGCTCACTTTGCAGATAGTAAAAGAAAACCTCACTGTTTGTGTCCCCAGCAGGGCTGGCTCTGGGGTTTTTTTCTTCTCCCCCTTCTATTAATTTATTCATTACATTCATTACATGAATTTATACATTATATACACATATGTGATCCAGCTTGTATTTAAATGAAACAGAAACCAACCACCACTGATTTTGATGAACTTGTTTTCATAGATTGATTCTATGATCTTGCTAAAAGTCAAGAGCAGCCTCCATGCCTCATGACATTCAGCTTTCCATTGCAGAGATAAGGAGCATTTCAATTTACTGTTTATGGCACTCCTCTCTGCATCATCATAACACATTTAAGGGCTACTAAACCTGAGTTTAGATCAATTCTGTAAACTTTGCACTTTTCATTTGGAGTTGTCTCTGATTAGCATGCCATGCAGTTTATCATTCACAAGCAAAGCATGGACTGGACCCAGCAACAAGGGCTGCTTCTCTCCCTTGTCGATAAGAATAAGCCTGGCTTTGTCTGTCCAACATTCCAGAGCAGTAACCTGAATGTTAGAGATGCAGGGAATGTACCCAAAGAGGCTGTTTACTCCCTCTGGACATGACCACTCCATGTTTGGGAAACATTCACACACGAGAAATGAGCTGTGAAGCCTCAAGAACACTGCGCTAAACAGAACAGCCGCTCCTGCCTGAGCATGGTTTTCATCTGATACTCATCTGCTGGAGGCAAAGGGCATTGCTGTGTGGCACAATCCCAGTGGCAAGCGTCCAGTATGCAGTTCATGTTTGTATGCTTGCTAGGGCTGTCAACCAATTAAAGAATCATTAGTTGAATAACCATCTGCCTTTTTTACTGGTTAATTAAGGAACCAATTACATTTAAAAGACATTGAACTCTATAGGTATCAAAAAATGGATACTGTTCTTGAGAAGCTGAAGGAACTTGCTCTTTCTGACCATCATGTTTTTGCAATCTCAAACAGAGATGAATCTCCAGGGCAGCCTTTTAAAGGGTCAATTTTCTTTTGAATGAAAGAGCACTGGAGACTTGGCCCGATTTCCCACTCACCCTACTACAATCTGACATTCCTCTTTTCAGCACAGTGTCCTGCCGATTTTCCACTATCTGCCCCGGGCCTTCAGCTTGCATCAGCATTTTTGCACGGCAAAGAGCAACTGGATTTTAGTGGTTTCTCTTTGCTGCGCAAAAACGCCGATGCAAATTGAAGCCCCCGGGGCAGACAGTGGGAAACGGAAGGACGCGTGCTGAAAAGATGAATGTCAGAGCAGAGAAGGGTGAGTGGGAAATCAGCTTTGTTGTGCTTTTTGTAAGAAAGATACACCCAGATACACACCATTTTACCAGTCAACCTACTTTGGCAGTGCACACACTGCATTTTGGGCACCATCTTCTTCCCCAAACTAAGCTTGAAAGAAACGAGTTCTTCTAGTTTGCAGCTGTAGGGGCAGGGCATAGTGCTGACTGACTGGCCCTGGCATCAGTCATGAAGCCACTTCCTCCTTCTTAGATCTACTTTCTAACTAGACTACAATCCATGTAATGCATAAGCAGGTGAATTGTCTAGTGGGTTTGGGGTAAGTAGCTCAAAGTCAATGAAGTGCTTGAAGCATGGGGGAGGGGAGTAAAGAGGAGAAAATAATCTGCCTTTGATTTGGAAACTGTATGTATGTTGCTTGTGGAACAACAGTGAAAGAAGACAAAGCTTGGCTCAAAGCAGATCCATTCACATCCACTACAGATTATGTATGCAGTCTAAATTGTTTATTTATAGGATGAGCAGGTAGCAATCAAGCAGACACCTGGGCTGACAGTGCTCACCAAAAAAAGCATGAATCCCCAAGCTCTGATTCTGCTAAGCAGCTTCCAAATAATATAGGTCTATCTCTTCATTTGGAATGACAGATTAGCATTGATCAAATCTTTCATAATCCCTGGTTACAAAATCAGACTTTCCCATCACATCCTCATGCCTTTTCTTTGAATTTCTTTGATGAAACTTGTAGCCCATGTTAATCCATCCAGCCCTTTGAATTCTTCCTTTTGTGAATGTCAGAGGCAATAATGAAAGTACTTCGTGGAAGAACTGGGATGAATCAACACAAAACCATGAAAGGGGGTTCAAATAGGTGTGGAGAAATTAAGGCACAAAAGCTAGACTTCTTTGACAGCACAAAAATAAGGCTGAAGAACAGGGGAGGGGGGCATAAGCACATTAAAGATTGGTAGAGCCTCTGCTTCTCTCGCCATCTAACTAGCGTATATCAGGCTTCAGATCTCTGTGCAAAACCCATATTACTAAAAAATTCTTGATGGAATTCCTCAGCTCCAAGAGCAACAAACATAGGCAACAATTGCGTTGGATCTTGGCTTCTGCTTCAGATTCAAAATTCTGCTAAATACAGTTTAAATGACAACATTGAAGCTGTATTATACAGAACCAAACTATCGAACCATCAAGGTCAATATTGTGTACTTAGACCAGCAGCAGTTCTCTAGGGTCACAGGAAGAGGCCTTCCATGTTATCTACTACCTGATTCTTTTAACTGTAGATGCTGTGGATTAAAACTGGCACCTGAATGCTCTACCACAGAGCTCTTCCCCTCACAGCTGGATTCTACAGCCAAAGCATGCACAGCTGCCTTTCCCATTGTGAAGAGTGGGTCCATCACTGATAAGGCTGGATAACTGTTAGAAAGGATAATCTTCAGGCCTGAAGCCATTCTTGCTGGTTCAGCCCTGAGGGAGGCAGTAGTGAGGGCAAACCAAAACAATGTTTTCCCAGTAAGGTAAGTAGACCCTCCAGAATAAGGTAAGTAGACCCTCCAGAAGGAGAGCCACATAAACAAACAGGATTTAAAAGGGGACTATTTTTGAAAAAAGCTATCATGAAGGTAGAATGCCAGCAGGGAGGTGGAAGCTTTCCAGTGTTTTGCACTGAGTGTCACATGTATGACTATCTGCCCACAGGACAGAAGTCTTGGGTGTGTGCTCAATGCAAGGAGCTTCTGGTCCTCAGGAAATGAGCTCGTACCCTTGAGGCCGAGGTGACTGACCTGGAGAAGCAGAGACAGTCAGTTAGGCTCTCGGAGAAGACTCTCGGGGACGTATTAGATGAGCCCCACTCTGAATGTGGCAGCCCCATAGCTGCCAGGGAGCATGAGGGTCGAGAGGGAACAGAGCACCGGGCTGAGGATAAGGGGAATGCGCCTTCAGAAGGGACCTCTTCTTCAGTTGGTGAGTGGGTATCCTTTTGCGCCAAGGAACCATCCCTGGGCAAGGAGAGAGGGGTGGTGGTCTTGGTAGTTGGTGATTCGATCCTTAGGCAACTAGACAGCTGGGTGGCAAAACCATGTACTGACCGTATGGTGACTTGCCTGCCTGGTGCGAAGGTAAAGGATATTACATGTGTTGTAGATAGGTTGATAGACAGTGCTGAGGAGGAGCCAGTGGTCGTGGTAAATGTTGGCACCAACGATGTGGGAAAATGCAGTCGTGAGGTCCTGGAGGAAAAATTTAGGCTGCTAGGCAGGAGACTTAAGGCTTCTCAGAATTCTCAGAAGTGCTGCCTGTTTCATTTGCAGGGCTGGAGAGACAGGCACAAATTAGAAATCTCAATGTGTGGATGAGACGATGGTGTAGGGAGGAAGGGTTTAAGTTTGTTAGGCACTGGGATGCTTTCTGGAACAAGCAGGAGCTGTACAAAAGAGACGGTCTCCACTTGTCCCCAGATGAAACCAAGCTGCTGGCACTTAAAATCAAAAAGGTGGCAGAGCAGTTTTTAAACTAAATCTTGGGGGAAAGCCAACAGGAGATGAAATGTCTCTGGTTCGGAAGGACTCATCTCAAAGAGTTGAAGGGTTAGCTGTTACTTTTCTACCGGGTAATGGATCAGAGTTGTCCACTGAGATGGTGACAAACAGTATGGGCTGCCTGTCAAAGTCTCGAGGCAGCAGGAGGAAGGTTGCGGGCCTAACTTGCCTGGGAAATTATAGATGTTTGTATACAAATGCTAACAGTGTTCGAAGTAAAATTGGTGAGCTGGAATGTTTAGTGTTGGAGGAAAACAGACATTGTGGGAATTTCAGAAACTTGGTAGAATGAGGAGATTCAGTGGGACACGGTGATTCCTGGATATAAGTTATATCGGAAGGATAGGGAGGGAAGGGTTGGAGGTGGGGTGGCTCTGTATGTCAGAGAGGGTATACGGTCCAGTAAGACTGAGGTCAAATAATTAGATTCCCTTCTAGAAATGCTTTGGGTTGAAATAGAGGGCCCAAAAGGAAATTTAACAATGGGAGTTTGTTATTGCCCACCAAATCAAAAGATAGAGGATGATTTTAACTAACTGCAGATTGATTGGGTCAATATGTGTTCAGGTCGAGAGAAAGAGATTGAGTTTCTAGATGCTCTCAAGGACTATGCTATGGAGCAGATGGTCACAGAACCTACCAGGGGTGGGGCAATCCTGGATTTGGTCCTAAGTAATTCCCAAGACTTGGTGAGAAATGTAAAAGTGATCGCACCGCTTGGGAGCAGTGACCATAATGTTATTGATTTCACCATTTGTATAAATAGGGAGTTGCCCCAAAAGACCAGCACAACCACGTATAATTTTAAAAGGGGTAAATTCTCTGAGATGAGGAGGCATGTGAAGAGGAAACTGAAAGGAAAGGTAAATACAATCCAAACCCTTGGGGAAGCTTGGAGGCTATTTAAAACTATAATCCTAGAAGCTCAGATAAAATATATACCACAAGTTAGGAAAGGCACAAACAGGTATAAGAGAAGGCCTGCATGGTTAACAAACAAAGTAATGGAAGTTGTAAAAGGTAAGAAGGACTCCTTTAAGCGGTGGAAAGCTAGTCCAAGTGAGATTAATAAAAGGGAACACAGACTGTGGCAAATGCAAGACTATGATCAGGCAGGCAAAAAGGGACTATGAGGAGCAGATTGCAAAAAACAAAAGACCAACAATAAAAATTTCTTCAAATATATTAGAAGCAGGAAACCAGCCAGGGAGGCAGTGGGGCCCTTGGATGACTAAGGGGTCAAAGGATTACTGAAGGAGGATAGGAAAATGGCTGAGAAGCTGAATGCATTTTTTGCCTCCGTCTTCACTGTGGAAGACGAGAAGAGTTTGCCTGCTCCAGAACCACTAATTTTGGAAGGGGTGTTTAAAGACCTGAGTCAAATTGAGGTGACAAGAGAGGAGGTCCTACAACTGACTGACGAATTAAAAACTAATAAGTCACCAGGTCCAGATGGCATACATCCAAGAGTTCTAAAAGAACTCAAAGTTGAACTTGTGGATCTCCTGACAAAAATATGTAATCTTTCATTGAAATCTGCCTCCGTTCCTGAGGACTGGAAGGTAGCAAGTGTCACCCCCATCTTTAAAAAGGGTTCCAGAGGAGATCCAGGAAATTACAGGCCAGTCAGTCTGACTTCAATACCGGGAAAGTTGGTAGAAAGCATTATCAAGGACAGAATGAGTAGGCACATTGATGAACACAAGTTATTGAGGAAGACTCAGCATGGGTTCTGTAAGGGAAGATCTTGCCTCACTAACCTGTTACAGTTCTTTGAGGGGGTGAACAAGCATGTGGACAAAGATGACCCAATAGATGTTGTTTACCTTGACTTCCAGAAAGCTTTTGATAAAGTTCCTCATCAAAGGCTCCTTAGTAAGCTCGAGAGTCATGGAGTAAAAGGACAGGTTCTCTTGTGGATCAAAAACTGGCTAATTAATAGGAAGCAGAGAGTGAGTATAAATGGGCAGTCTTTGCAGTGGAAGACGGTAAGCAGTGGGGTACTGCAGGGCTCAGTACTGGGTCCCATGCTCTTTAACTTGTTCATTAATGATCTGGAGTTTGGAGTAAGCAGTGAAGTGGCCAAGTTTGCAGATAACACTAAATTGTTCAGGGTGGTGAGAACCAGAGAGGATTGTGAGGCACTCCAAAGGGATCTGTTGAGGCTGGGTGAATGGGCATTAATGTGGCAGATGAGGTTCAATGTGGCCAACTGCAAAGTAATGCACATTGGGGCCAAGAATTCCAGCTACAAATACAAGTTGATGGGTTGTGAACTGGCAGAGATGACCAAGAGAGAGATCTTGGGGTCGTGGTAGATAACTCACTGAAAATGTCAAGACAGTGTGTGATTGCAATAAAAAAGACCAACGCCATGCTGGGAATTATTAGGAAGGGAATAGAAAACAAATCAGCCAGTATCATAATGCCCCTGTATAAATCAATGGTGTGGTCTCATTTGGAGTACTGTGTGCAATTCTGGTCACCGCACCTCAAAAAGGATATTATAGCATTGGAAAAAGTGCAGAAAAGGGCAACTTGAATGATTACAGATTTGGAACACTTTCCCTATGAAGAAAGGTTAAAACGCTTGGGGCTCTTTAGCTTGGAGAAACGTCGACTGCGGGGTGACATGATAGAAGTTTACAAGATCATGCATGGGATGGAGAAAGTAGAGAAAGAAGTACTTTTCTCCCTTTCTCACAATACAAGAACTTGTGGGCATTCAATGAAATTGCTGAGCAGTCAGGTTGGAACGAATACATTCTGTGTGATACAGAATGTTGGACTGGATGGGCCATTGGCCTGATCCAACATGGCTTCTCTTATGTTCTTAATGGAGAAAAAGCCAGCTCACAATGGGGAATCATATTGTGTGGTCTCATGGTTCAGGACAGGAGTATAGCTTTTGCAGCAAGGTCATTTTTCCCTTTTTTACACCCAGTTTTAGCTCAAACCATTAATACGCCTTACTCAGCTTTCTCATCACAAAGAGAGAGAGTCAATTAAAAAGAAAGATGAGCAAACTCCATCATTTCCAAGGGGAATTGACTAAAAAGATTTCTTCCCCCTCTGCATTAATTCTGAATCCTAGGACAGTTGCCTAGGAGGTCGAGAACACCTGGGAAAAGCATATAAAGTTACAGGAATAAATAAAACCTCATCCTCCTCTGACCTCATCCTCCTCTGACCTCATCAAGACATGGATGAGAGGAATGTCCACTGGAAGAGTATCTGCATTCATTCAGATTGGACTTTTTGGCATGACCGCTCCCTCACCTGGCTCATCCTTCCAACCAGATTTGTGATGAGCTGCTGTTTTGTTCTAATGCTCTTTCCCCATGTGTGGTTTTAGGAGAGGTTAGAGATGTCTTGTTCTACCCCCCCCCTGCCCGCTTTTTAAGGCTGTCTCAACTTAAGCCACAAATCCTTTCATAGTATAATTAAGATCTCCTTATGGCTTGCTGTGAAATAGATGGTTGGTGCTGCGTTTGAGAGGCCCAGAAGGCAGAACAAGTTTAGAAGGAGGGCTCAAGCCAAAAACATTTGAGAAACACTGCTTTAGAGCAACACTATATTTACGCATCTCACCCTTTCAATGCTTCTTATCTCCTCATTTCCCCTTTTCTCTTCTGTTCTTCCTTTGATCTCTTAACAGGGTCCTAAATTGTAGCCTTCCTCTGGTATTCCCTTTCTTGTATCCTGTTCTCAACGCCTCTGCCTTATTTCACAAAGATCAATCGCTTACAATTCATTGCTTCCTTCAGTGGTGCCCATACCTTACAAGCTCCCCTCTGCCAGGCATTTAGGGATAGAGAAGAAGGAAGAGGTTGCCTCTTTATGAGAAAGTAGTGTTAACTCTCCCCCCAACCCAGCACCATTTTCTCGGTCTAAGTTGATCCCACAAAAGGTTTTGCTTCAGAAGGAAAAACAGACAGACATAATACAGACATTTGTTTTGTCCTTCCTGTAATGCTAGTAGCTGTTTCAGGGGTGTGTGTTTTAGATGTTCTCAAAATCCAACCCTCTACATTTTTAGTTTCCATTGTAAGGCTTATGACTGTAGAACATACTATTTGGAGTTCTAGGAAACACAAAATGCTCATCTTACACCCTTATGCCCAGAGTCAGAAAATTAACATTCTGACATGATTTTGAAGGTCCCTCCTTCCATCATACACACTTGTTACATAAAATTTAAATAGATAATGAGATAATCTGTCTTTCATTTCCAGTAGGTGACATCTCTTCACATTTCTTTATCCCTAAGTAGAAGAAAAGATTCAAAATGCACAAATTTAAATTAAATGTGACATATCAGCAAAATCAAACCTGAGGAGATAACTATGGGTGTTTTCGCACTCACGTTTTACTGGCGCCACGACCCTCCTGACGCCGGCGAATCTGCATGGATTTCGCAACAGAAGCGCCGGCGCTCCCAGAAGCGCCGGCGCTTTCCGTCGCTAAGCCAGCGCAAACGTTTTCCTGCATCTTTGCGATTTCCGTTTGCGCTGGCTTAGCGACGGAAGTAGCCGGCGCTTCTGGGAGCGCCGGAGCTTCTGGTGCGAAATCCATGCAGATTCGCCGGCGTCAGGATGGTCGTGGCGCCAGTAAAACGTGAGTGCGAAAACGGCCTATGTTAATGTTCCACCAAGGTCAGCAAATAAGGACTCTCTGGCAGATGTTTCCTCTGTTTCTGAATGGACTTTTATGCACAGACAGCTTACTAAGAATCCAAGCAGTCAAGCCTTTAAGCTTGACTTTGGATTTGTATGCCTCCATATGCACCATTCTTTTCTCTCCTATGTACTGTATTTATTTCACAATTGTAATAAAAAACCACAGTTTTCTTAATTGAGGTGGGAACCTCACTTGTGATATGTGGGGGGATGGCATCCAAAGTTTTTTTTATTATGCAGTAGTTCTACTGCAGCTTGCAGTAGCATCCATACAATAACGAATCACACCATGCAAAATCTGAGTACATATATTGTAGAAAATGTTCAGAATAAATGTGAAAACTACTAGAATACATACAAAATATTACAAATAAAAAATTACAATCATTACATATTACACTATTATAACACCATCTAGATATTCCACTATGTGAAAAATAAATACATACTCTTGTTCAATATTAATAGACTTGAAACAGTAAAGTGCAATGTGCTGCATCTTAAGCACCTCACTCTTAAAGGGCAATCCACTTAGCTTAAAACAAATAAGTCCATTCACTTGGCTTTTCAGCACTTCATTCTTTAAAGGGAACTCCCATTCATGATTCCGATTCAACAGATAGGTTTTATGACAATTTTGAATAATACTTTTTCAAGAATCAACCTCACTTTACTGTTTCAAGTCTATTAATAATGAATGAGAGTATTTCTTGTTTACATGGTGGAATATCTTTGCGTTCCCAGTAATATTAGTGCAGTAGCATCCACCAAGCACCTTCCTTCAAATCCTTGTGGTTCAGGTTTTGTGCGTGCCTTTTAGCATAAGTTTGTTGAATGGAAGGAAACAGAAAGGAGAAAATCTACTCTTGAAACTGATCAGACTTTTGCTGAAACTTAAAAGCAGCTGTGAAACTGAGCACAAAGGGATTCTCTACTGTGTTATCAGCCAGTGTGAACAATCAGAAAGAATCACACAATCTCATAATCTGGGGAAACAGTCTTGAGTATACAGAAGGCATGGTGGAACTCACCAAGACTGGCATTGCAAGCTGTGATGGTTTACATATGTTTGAGTGTGCATGCACATGCCTGTGCAAAGTTTGCTGTAACTCCACCATGCTTTGCACAGAGCTGCACAGTCCTTGCCTTTGCCACTGCTCTTCTCAAATGGCCTTCCTTTTTTGTTCATGTAGATGTAGAACCCTGTCTCTTCTCCCCTGATTCTCACGTGGCTCCCAAATGTATCAGTGTTGTATGTGGGGGGCTGGATTCCTCCCCTTCCTTCTCTTTATTTATGCAGAATTCCTGAGTGTGTGTGGGGAGGTGCTGCCAGTGTCCACTTTCCCTGGTGCATCTCTGCTACTCTGTAGAGTGTGGCTTGTCCTGCAACTCCTAAAGGCAGCTCCTCAGATTTAGGGTGCTCTGCTGCCTGCCATGCCCTGGAGAGCCCCATAGCCAGTCTGAGGAGGCAATGACCCATTGAGGGTGGGAGAATGAGCGAGGCTGTCCACACCAGGGGAAGACAGTGTAGAAGTGGTGTGGCTTTCAGGAAGGCTCTGGGAGGAACTGTGGGAGAAAAAAGCCAACTTGACTGCCTGGATGGGGCTGAAATCTGGTGCTGGGGAGCAGAGTGGATTGTTGGAGAGCAAAGGGAGAGGGGCATCCAAGGCATTCCCCAGTGGGCTGGGCTGTGGAGTTTTTCCCTGCAGAGTGTGGGAAGGGAAGCTGTGGCCAGTGCAGCAGATGTGTGCGCCTCTGTTTGAGTGCCCAGGGATTGATCCCAGTTGCTCTTAACTAGAATATGAGAAGCACCTTGAAGTAGTAAACTGGAGAGCTAAGACCTTAGATTTTTGTTTCAGTACAACTGGTAATTTATGGTACAGACAACATAACCCCATACATTTTTTCCAGGAAGTTCCTTAACCCTTCCTTCCAGTTCTGTGAGAGTTACTCTCAAATAAAGAAGCATTACATACAAATTAATTTTGGATTGCTATGTCACAAGTCTGAACTGCAAACTGCATAGATATTGGGGTGTATATGTTATCTACCAGTCCATCAAGATATCTGATTTATTTAAATAGATCTATCCAGGGCTTTTTTGGTAGAAAAAGCCCAGCAGGAACTCATTTGCATATCAGGCCACACACCCTGATGTCACCATTGTTTCCTATAGGGCTTTTTGTAGAAAAAGCCCAGCAAGAACACATTTACTTATTAGGCCACACCCTCTGACATCAAGCCAGCCGGAACTGTGTTGCTGTGCGCTCCTGCTCAAAAAAAGCCTTGGATCTATCTAAAGTGATACGTCCCATGGTTTGCAGAAAGTCCATGTTGCTCAGCCACCATTTTAATGTTAGGCTTCCAGAGACTGCCAAATTGATGCCCTCCAAAAAACCCTTTGTTCACTAAAGCATTAAAGGGAAAATGTTTTCAAAGCTTTAGGCTTCCCATCTCTTTACATCTCATGCCAATTTCATTCTTTGCTGACAATCCTCTCCCTCTTTATTTTGTTTGCCTGCAGCACTAAAAGAAAGACTTTCTTTCTTGGGATGTTGCCATTTTTCTCTTCTCCGATCCCACTTTCAAGTCAATACCACCAGGGAACTAAACATTACACAGCTCCTTTTAAACTCCGCCCCCCCGTTGTTTTAATTTTTTTACATGGCATGAGACTAGCATAAGTCTCATTTTGCTAGACTCATTCCACATTTTGAAAAATTAAAAATTTTAAAATGAGGGGGTTAATGGAGCTTGTACAGCAGTGAAGGGGAAGATGACAGAAGGTGCAGAGTGGGCAGAATGGGTGTGGGCGGGGAGTGACTATTAAGGGGCAGGAAGAGGATGGGGAAATCTGAGAAATTCTATTTGCTTTTTAATTACCTTTGGTTTGGAAGTGAAGCAAGGGGAAAAGCCAGCACAAAACCACTCACAGAAAACGTGGGGAAATGGTGAATAGAAAGTGAAATGAGTGCTGAAGCGAGCAAAATCAATGCTGACTAAAAAAGAAAACCCAATGGACATGAACGGTGAAAGCAAGGGAAAGACCTATGCATACAATACTAATGTGAAGAACAATTGGAAAATGTTTCTGCAGCATGAACCGGAAATATTCATAAATGAGAAAGCATCAAATACATTTTATTGCTTTAATTTGATACTGTTTTAGTGAAATACTGCATTTTCTAGTGTTTGCTTATACAAGTTGAGTCTTTGTGGTTGAATGCAGCTGCATATGTCTGGTTTTCTCTGCTACACAAGCTGATGTTCTGTTTCAGAATAAATAACAGCCCATCTAGAATTGGCCTGCATGCTGGTAAAGAATACACTTAAGGCCTTAAAGTAGAGTTAAGCTGGAAAATCTCTCATCTGGTTATCCCTTCATGGAGGCAGTTGTGGAAACATATTCTAAAGTGATGGAGGAAGAATGAACTGGGCAGGGCTTTTTTGTGGAAGAAGCCCACCAGGGACTCATTTGCATATTAGGCCACACCCCTGATGCCAAGCCAGCTGGAACTGTGTTCTTGTGTGTTCCTGCTAAAAAAAAAGCCCTGGAACTGGGGAAAGAGACTACAAACATTTGAAAAGAGAGTTACAGAATTTGTGAGCTGTTCTGTGAAATGGTGACCCATCCAAACAAAATGGAATCACTAGCATTAGAGAAATGTAGCTTATGTCCTAGAAAAGACCAGGGTTCAAGGAAATACGGTTAATATGAAATGTTAGAGAGACAGAAATAATTCAGTATCATAAAACTGCCAGTACTTTCCCCACCTTCTCTCCCCTCTGACTTTAAATATCAGATGCTCACACAGAAATTAAGCAGGCAAAACCTTCTTCTTTATTTTCTTTCATGGCCAAAAAACATTATCTACTAAGTTCCACTTGGCAAGCTTTTGGACTGGTTGTTATATCTGCACATCAGTTCCCCCTTATATTCAGGCCCCCTGCTATGAGTATTACAGGCATCTTCCCAGAGCAAGTTTCATTCTGGTATGAGATTCAGTCCTTCATTCTTAATTGGCCCCTTACAAGAAAATTTTACTAGGTGAGTAGGAAGCTCTTGTTTTTACAGGCATGTGTAAAACACACACACACAGTAGGAAATGCAAACATTCCAAACATACCAAAGGAACCATGGGATTATCATTCTCCAAACAGCCCAGAGTAAAATATTTCCTGCATATAGAAGCACTGAAAAGTCAAGAATTTAACTGTCATATTAATGGTTGGCCATAAATGCTGGTAGAGTAAGCTTGAAGCAAATGTGAAAACTCACCGGGAAAGGACAAATGAGCCACATCCTTTCAACGGCCAAAGAATTTTAGTTTTGTATCAAGGTCCTACATTCTGCTACCTAATTTGATGGGACTTTATATTGTCTCAGCATCTTAGTGACTCAGTGGGTGGTCACTGTTGTGTGAATACTAAGGCTCTTCTGAGCCTACTGATATCAGCAAAACCAGTGGGCAACAGTGCTTGCTTTGCTAAAGACATCATTTCAGTGGTATAGCTGATTTGTCATTCTTTATTTACTTTAGAAATTTCTGGCCTCCCCTTCTATTAAATGGAACTCAGGGAGGCTTACAAAGCTAAAAACAATACAAAATTGCATTATAATCTTAAAGAGAAGTGCAGTCCTAAAACAAAGTTACACCCTTCTACGTCCATTAAAGTCAATGGGCTTAGAAGGGTGTGACTCTGCCTAGGACTGAACTGCAAACAGAACAGAGTGGAGCTGTTTCTGCTGTATTTAGTGTCACCTCCAATACAGAGAATGAAACCCTGGCAGGTGTTTGTGTGCATTTGTGTCTTTGGACAACAGAGTTCCACACAGCTCCTGCAGAGTTCGCATGGCATTAACTCATTGTTTTCAGTGATAAGGGCTGCTAACTTTTAAAAAAAGTGCTACAGTTTTTGCACCTTTATCAGCTGCCTGACACACACAAGTTAAACAGGCAAATATTTCCTCTTTTCTAAATTTGCACATCATGAAAAAGACTAATGCTATTATGTCAATTGTCAAAATTAACCCTGTCCATTACGGGTGACATTTAACCTATCTGATGAATGTGCCTTTATAGCAAGCATTTTCTACTCAAAAGGCTTTAAGAATGTTCTGGATTATATTAGAGAGGGAGAGCGCACACTAGTTAGAGGGAAAATATTGTTAAGGTTCTTGAAATGGCAAGCCATTTGTGTGGTAGAGTAGATAATCTTGCATTGTATATGGATGTGTGTGTTTTAAGAGGAATGCATGAATTCTGATGCAGCTATGGGACAGCCAACTAAGTGCAAAAAACAAGAACAAAACTCACACAATATCTTTTATTAGGACCAACCATTATGGCGCAAAACAATGTGCAAGCTTTAGAGTTCACCAAAATTCTTCATCAAGCTAGCTTCATGATACTTGGTGTATCATGCCAGAACCTTCACATTTTTATGGAGCAAAATACAGGTATGTTGTTATCTTACAATAAGTATCTATTTGTATTAATAAATGGTTATCAGTGCTGAATTTGTACCTTATAGCTACGTACTTCGTATTTTGTTTAAAGGTCTGCTTGTGGCTGATCTACTGTCTTTATTGCAAGAATTATTCATCACCAGATTGTCAAAAAGATAGATACAAGTGACATCCATACATGTTATTATTGCAAATGGGCTGGGAGCTTACTTTGGCTTTTCCCAGGTACTGCCTAAAGCAAATCAGTTCGACCTTAGCTAGAGACCATGGGGAAATGTTTAAAAAAGAAACACATGCATTGTGAGCAATAACAGTTGGTTCTATGATGTCATCTTGTACAATTCCCTGTCCTGATGGACCCAGGTCTAGCAGATGCTACCCTCTTCTGCCAGGCACATACTGTTTTTGTGTCCTGGAAGAATTCATGGATTAGGTGAGTGACACA